>NC_056056.1:171259303-173759303 GCF_016772045.2 Ovis aries
AAGCCTTGACATACCCTTTCCCAATTTGGAACTAGTCCATTATTCCATGTCTGTTTCTAACAATTGCTTCTTGACCTGTATACGGGTTTCTCAGAAGATAGGTAAGATGGTCTGGTACTCCCATCTCTAAGAATTTTCCACAAGTTTGTTGTGATCCACACAGTCAATGGCTTTAGCGTAGTCAGTGAAGCAGAAGTAAATGTTTTTCTGGCGCTTTCTTACTTTATCCCTGATCCAATGAATGTTGGCAATTTGATCTCTAGTTTCTCTGTCATTTTGAAACCTAGCTTGTATATCTGGAAGTTCTCAGTTCACATGCTGCTGAAGCCTAGCTTGAAGGATTTTGAGCATAACCTTGCTAGTGTGTGGGCTTCCCTGGTAGCTCAGAGGTTTAAGCGTCTGCCTGGAATTCGGGAGACCTGGGTTCGATCCCTGGGTCGGGAAGATCCCCTGGAGAAGGAAATGGCAACCCACTCCAGTACTCTTGCCTGGAGAATCCCATGGAGGGAGGAGCCAGGTAGGCTACAGTCCATGGGGTCGCAAAGAGTCGGACGCGACTTCACTTTCACTTGGCTAGTATGTGAAATGAGTGCAATTGTGTAGTAGTTCGAACATTTTTTGGCATTGCCTTTCTTAGGGATTGGAATGAAAACTGAGCTTCCAGTCCTGTGGCCACTACTGAGTTTTCCAAATTTGCTGACATACTGAGTGCTGCACTTTAATAGCACCATCTTTTGGGATTTTAAATAGCTCAGGTAGAATTTTGCCACCTCTTCTAGCTTTGTTTGAAGTAATGCTTACTAAGGCCCACTTGACATCACACTCCAGAATTTCTGGCTCTAGATGAGAGACCACACCAGGATGGTTATCTGGGTCATTAAGTTCTTTCTAGTATGGTTCTTCTGGCTAGCATTTCTTAAAAGAACCAACCTGTCCTTAATCCCCACTACTATCTGGAGTCCATTCACCTAAGGCCTGCAGGAGTTTCACCACAAAGAATAAAGCATGCTACTCATGAACTTTCTCCTTTTTCTTAAAGTTTTTTTCCATGTCATATTCAATCACTTTACCATGTTGAGGCAAATCCCTTCACAGTGTCATCCCAGGATCTCCCAGCCTTATCTTCATGTGTTCCAGTCACACAGGACCACTTTTCTTGCCCTTAAGCAAAACCAGTTTATTTGAAAACCAAATCATTAATTTCAGGCACTGAGAGTTCACTGTATGTATCGTTAATCTCAAAGCATGTCTGACAACTTGCACATCTTCAATCAATGTTTATTGAATGAATTAACCACAAATCTTGAGTGACTGGTTCTTTAATAAGACATTGAGTGAGTGAGCGAAAGTCGCTTAGACATGTCTGACTATTTGCTACCCCATGGACTATATGGTCCATGGAATTCTCCAGGCCAGAATACTGGAGTGGGTAGCCTTTCCCTTCTCCATGGGATCTTCCTAACCCAGGGATCAAACTCAGGTCTTCCATATTGCAGGTGGACTCTTTACCAGCTTAGTAAGTAAAATGATTGTTAAAGGACTGTCTTCTTCAAAAAATTACTTTTGGGGAATTTCCTGGCAGTCCAGTTGTTTGGACTTGGTACTTTTCACTGCTGTGGGCCAAGGTTCAATCCCAGGTCAGGGAACTAAGATCCCAAAAGCCACATGGTATAGCCAAAAAAAGAGAAATTATATATATATTTCCAGATGAGTGGGAGGCATACAACTGTCTGCTGTCCTAGTATTCTTCTATTATCCTAGCCATTTTCAAATCTTGTCCAATTCATATGAGACTATCAAAAGCAGAACAGCTTTGACAAAATCTTTTCCCCCCTTTCCTGTAATATTTAACTATGTACAAGAATAAATTCATGAGATCATAGTAAACATGAGCATATACCTTAGTTTTTCATAGATTATGACAACTAAAGCATAAACTACACCTCCTAAAAAAAATCTATATAGGACTATTGAAGTATATATTTAAGACTAGCTAACTTGAGAAAGTCAGATGATATGAGTTCCTATATTTGTAAGTTAATTTAGAAACTATTCATAAGGGGAAGGAGAAAAAAAAAAAAAAGCAAGACTCTTAAAATTTTTAAGAAATTTTCACTCTCTTTGTTGTAACGGAAATCCCCAAATTTCTCAAATGCTTTCTTTCTTCTGTGTCTCTGGGAGCCTAAAAATACCTGTTAGCAAGTATGATGAAACTGAAGAAGTTTCTGGTTCCACTGCCCAAACCTGTCGTAACTTGTAATGAGCAAATATCACTCCCACAAAGGGCTCTGGCTTCTCTCTCTTTGAGTAACCAGAATTTCTAAACCTTTACTGAGACTTTCCCATCTCTGCATTTAGTGATATGGGGATAGTCGTACCTCTTCAGTTCAGTTCAGTCACTCAGTCGCGTCCAACTCTTTGCGACCCATGGACTGCAGCACACCAGGCTTCCTTGTCCATCACCAACTACCGGCGCTTACTCAGACTCATGTCCATTGAATCACTGATGCTATCCAACCATCTCATCCTCTGTCATCCCCTTCTCCTCCTGCCTTTAATCTTTCCCAGCATCAGGGTCTTTTCCAAGGAGTCAGTTCTTCGCATCAGGTGGCCAGAGTATTGGAGTTTTAGCTTCAGCATCAGTCCTTTCAATGAACACCCAGGACTGATTTCCTTTAGGATGGACTGGTTGGATCTCCTTGCTGTCCGAGGGACTCTCAAGAGTCTTCTCCAACACCGCAGTTCAAAAGCATCAATTCTTCAATGCTCAGCTTTCTTTACAGTCCAACTCTCACATCCATACATGACCACTGGAAATACCATAGCTTTGACTAGACAGACCTTTGTTGGCAAAGTAATGTCTGTGCTTTTTAATATGTTGTCTAGGTTAGTCATATGCTTTCTTTCAAGGAGCAAGTGTCTTTGAATTTCAAGGCTGCAGTCATCATCTGCAGTGATTTTAGAGCCCAAGAAAATAAAGTCTGTCACTGTTTGCACTGATTCCCCATCTGTTTGCCATGAAGTGATGGGACTGGATACCATGATCTTCCTTTTTTGAATGTTGAGTTTTAAGCCAACTTTTTCACACTCTTCTTTCACTTTCCTCAAGAGGCTCTTAAATTCTTCTTCGCTTTCTGCCATAAGGGTGGTATCATCTGCATATCTGAGGTTATTGATATTTCTCCTGGCAGTCTTGATTCCAGAATGTGCTTCATCCAACCTGGCATTTTGCATGATGTACTCTGTATATAAGTTAAATAAGCAGTGTGACAATATACAGCCTTGACGTACTCCTTTCCCAATTTGGAACCAGTCTGTTGTTCCATGTCCGGTTCTAACTGTTGCTTCCTGACCTGTATACAGATTTCTCAGGAGGCAGGTCAGGTGCTCTGGTAGTCCCATCTCCTGAAGAATTTTCTACAGTTTTTTGTGATCCACACAGTCAAAGGCTTTGGCATAATCAATAAAGCAGAAATAGATGTTTTCTGGAACTCTCTTCCTTTTTTGATGATCCAGCAGATGTTGGCAATTTGATCTCTAGTTCCTCTGCCTTTTCTAAAATCAGCTTGAACATCTGGAAGTTCATGGCTCATGTACTGCTGAAGCCTGGCTTGGAGAATTCTGAGCATTACTTTACTAGCATGTGAGATGAGTACAATTGTGCGGTAGTTTGAGCATTCTTTGGCATTGCCTTTCTTAGGGATTGGAATGAAAACTGACCCTTTCCAGTCCTGTGGCCACTGCTGAGTTTTCCAACTGTGCTGGCATATTGAGGGCAGCACTTTCACAGCATTATCTTTTAGGATTTGAAATAGCTCAACTGGAAATCCATCACCTCCTCTAGCTTTGTTCATAGTCATGCTTCCCATGGCCCTTTGACTTCACATTCCAGGATGTCTGGCTCTGGGTGAGTGGTCAGAGCATCGTGATTATCTGGGTCATGAAGATCTTTTTTGTATAGTTCTTCTGTGTATTCTTGCCACCTCTTCTTAATATCTTCTGCTTCTGTTAGGTCCATACCATTTCTGTCCTTTATTGTGCCCATGTTTGCATGAAATAGTCCCTTGGTATCTCTAATTTTCTTGAAGAGATCTCTAGTCTTTCCTATTCTATTGTTTTCCTCTGTTTCCTTGCCTTGATCACTGAGGAAAGCTTTCTTATCTTTCCCTGTTATTCTTTGGAACTCTGCATTCAAATGGGTGTATCTTTCCTTTTCTCCTTTGCTTTCGCTTCTCTTCTGTTTTCAGCTATTTGTGAGGCCTTCTCAGACAACCATTTTGCCTTTTTGCATTTCTTTTTCTTGGGAATGGCCTTGAGCACTGCCTCCTGTACAGCCTCACAAACCTCTGTCCGTAGTTCTTCAGGCACTCTGTATATCAGACCTAATCCCTTGAATCTGTTTGTCACTTTCACTGTATAATCGTAAGGGATTTGAATTAGGTCATACCTGAATGGTCTCATGGTTTTCCCTACTTTCTTCGATTTAAGTCTGAATTTGGCAATAAGGAGTTCATGATCTGAGCTGGTTTTGTTTTTTCCTGAGCTTCTCCATCTTTGGCTGCAAAGAATATAATCAATCTGATTTCGGAATTGACCATCTGGTGATGTCCATGTGTGAGTCTGCTGAGTCTGTCTTCTCTTGTGTTGTTGAAAGGGTGTTTGCTATGACTAGTGTGTTCTCTTGGCAAAACTCCGTTAGCCTTTTCCCTGCTTTATTTTGTACTCCAAGGCCAAATTTGCCTGTTACTCCAGGTATCTCTTGACTTCCTACTTTTCTACTCCAGTCCCCTATGATGAAAAGGACATATTTTTTGGGGTGTTAGTTCTAGAAGGTCTTGTAGGTCTTCATAGAGCTGTTCAGCTTCAGCTTCTTCAGCATTACTGGTTGGGGCATAGATTTGGGTTACTGTGATATTGAATGGCTTGCCTTGGAAACGAACAGAGATCATTCTGTCATTTTTGAGACTGCACCCAAGTACTGCATTTCAGACTCTTTTGTTGGCTATGAGGACTACTCCTTTTCTTCTAACGTATTTTTGCCCACAGCAGTAGATAAAATGGTCATCTGAATTAAATTCACCCAGTCCAGTCTATTTTAGTTCACTGATTCCTAAAATGTTAATGTTCACTCTTACCATCTCCTGTTTGATCACTTCTGATTTACCTTGATTCGTGGACCTAACATTCCAGGTTCCTATGCAATAGTGTTCTTTACAGCATCAAACTTTTCTTCCATCACCAATCACATCCACAACTGGGCATTGTTTTCACTTTGGCTCCATCTCTTCATTCTTTCTGGAGTTATTTCTCCACTTTTTTCTAGGAGCATATTGGACACCTACCAACCTTGGGAGTTCATCTTTCAGTGTCATATCTTTTTGCCTTTTCATACTGTTCATGGTGTTCTCAGGGCAAGAATACTGAAGTGGTTTACCATTCCCTTCTCCAGTGGACCACGTTTTGTTAGAACCCTCCACCATGACCCGACCATCTTGGGTGGCCCACATGGCATGGTTTATAGTTTCATTGAGTTCAACAAGGCTGTGGTCCATGTGATCAGTTTGACTAGTTTTCTGTGATTGTGGTTTTCATTCTGTCTGCCTTCTGATGGATGAGGATAAGAGGCTTATAGAAGCAGTGTCTCTTAGGAGTTGTTAATGTCCTGATGGTATACGACTGTATAAAGACCAGGTTCTCGGTAACAGTATTAAACTAGTACCAAGCATTCACTGGTACACATTTTTTCAAAAACATTTATCAACCATTTATTTTGTACTGGTATGTATTGTAAGCCCTGATCTTTTTTTTTTTTTTTTCTTTTTTGTGATGCAAGAGCTTGACTCTTTTTTTTTTTTTTTTGCCTGTTGCCACTCAGCATGCAGGATCTTCATTCCCCAATCAGGAGTTGAACCCATGCCCCTACAGTGGAAGTGCAGAGTCTTAACCACTGGATTGCCAGGGAAGTCCCCTTACTTAAGATTTGGTCACCAAGGCATCATCCAAGGATCACCATCTCAGATAAACATATTACCAGCCACACACTAGATAAAGAGCCACGTTTCTTTGTTTTAGAAATCTTGATTGACTTCAATAACTGACCATGTGGACTATTTGTTTGTTTGTTTTTTTTCTCTTCCCTTGATTTAAATTCCTGCTCTGTGCTATCTTTGCAACTTTTCCATAATCAAAAATTATTCCAAAATATTTATTAAAATTGCAGGAATCTGTCCCACCCCAATAAAAGCAGAACCCAGGCTCATTTGTGCCCTCTCTCTCTGTCACAGGTGTGCTTCTGACCTCACAGGTGTGCTGACTTCACAGGTGTTCTGACTTCTCTCTCTGACTTCACAGGTGTGCTCTATGATTTCCAGGTCTTATAAGTAATAACCCCTTATCTTTTCAAAATTTCCTGATGGCTATTGCTAAAGGGCATCTTGTACTCAAAATAACCACACAGGATGGTCCAGCCACATTGGTTATTGATACAGGCTGAGACCAGCCCCAAACCTAGTGCTGGAGATACAAATATAGGGAGGTTTCATTTCTGCCCATAGAATTTTGAGTCTAGTGGGTAGACCGAGATGTTACATCGTGAAGTATATAATAGAAGTAGCCCAGATGCTTCCAGATGCAGACGAGCAGCACAGAGGGAAGACTTCCTGAAGAAGATCATTGTGAGGTGAATGGATTCAGCAAGTATTTATTAAGCACCTCTGTCAAAGCACTGTTCCAAACCTGGGAGCAGAGCAGTGAACGAAGCAGAAAGAATACCCCTTCTAGCTATTCTAGGAGAATATATAAAAGAATGTTTTCCAGAGGAACAATTTAAATAAAACGAACAATATATCTTCAAAGGTTAATTATGTATTGATAAAAGTGAGTAAGCTTAGGCACCAGAAAAATCTGGCTCACTGTGTAACGTTTCCTGCCTTTGTGTACAGAGGTGACTTCTCTCCAAACCTGGGAACAGGGCTCAGAATCTATTCACAGTTCAGGGATCCCTGCCATAATAAACACAGACACACACACACGCACGCACGCACACACACATACTGTGGATCACTCAAATGGTGATAACCCCAGTGGTAACATCCCCATTATGAAAATGTCTCTTTTCTAGAGCAGGAATATAAGAGAGAGATTCTACTTAGCCCCTACCTCTGAGAGCATATTTTGAGTTCTTCTGTATCATAAAAGGGACATTGGAAGTTATGTACGGTGCTTCTTAAAGAGATGGTAGACATTAGTATGAATATGAGTTGAACCATAAAGAAGGCTGAGCACCGAAAAATTATTGTGATGCTGGAGAAGACTTTTGAGAGTCCCTTGAATAGCAAGAAGATCAAATCAGCCAATCCTAAAGGAAATCAACCCTGAATATTCACTGGAAGAACTGTTGCTAAAGCTGAAGCTCTAATAATTTGGCCACGTGATGTGAAGAACTGACTCATTGGCAAAGATCTTGATACTGGGAAAGATTAAGGGCAGGACGATAAGGGGGAGACAGAGGATGAGATGGTTCGGTGACATCACCCATTCGATGGACATGAGTTTGAGCAAACTCTGGGAGACAGTGAAGGACAGGGAAGCCTGGTGTACTGCAGTCCATGGGGTCACAATGAGTTGGATACCGCTTAGAGACTGAACAACCACCACCTTTTCTTCAGATAAATTTCCTTGACTGTTTCAGAGACTCTTGGAAGGGACTGTTTCAGAGACTCTTGGAAGGAGAAGGGTGGTGATATTCTCTTGGGTGGGATGATCCCTGAGGCCCTCCCATTCATTGAAAAATATGCTATTTTGATTTTGAATGTATTGAATTATAATCATCTTTTACTCACTTTAGCTCTCCTATGTTTGTTGTCCATAGCAATGTTTGTTAACCTCTGCCTGACTTTCTCTGGGAATCTAGAGACACCATGTGAATAGTTCAGATGAGTTAAAGAAGGTGGGAGAGTCAACTTATATGTATATATTGAAAAGTGGGCTTCCCAGGTGGCACAAGTGCTAACGATCCTGCTTGTCAATGCAAGAGATGTGGGTTCGATACCTGGGTTGGGAACATCCGCTGGAGAAGGAAATGGCAACCCACTCTAGCATTCTTGCCAGGAGAATCCCATGGACAGAGGAGCCTGGTGGGCTACAGTCCATGGAGTCACAGAATCAAACACAACTGAGCATGCACACACACATACATTGAGAGATGTGAGCTGCTACAACAGATAAACCCAGAAATCTCAAAGGCTTTAGTTTCTCATTTATGTAGACCCAAACCAGTGTTTCTGAATGCTTGGGCACTGGCGTTTGGATGGAGTTCTTTGCCTCACAGAGCTGTTCAGGGATCCAGGTTGGCAGTCTCTGTTCATACAAGTGACTTCCAAGGTCACCATGGGCACTGGTATCCAGCCAGCCAAAAGGCAAAGAAAGTGAAAGAGGCATACCCCCTCTTTCACCAGGAAGTGACTCACCACCTCGATCCGCAAGAACTAGGAAATAAAGTTCCTGCCTAAGGAACTTCTTCCCAACAAACACCAGACAACAGAAAAAAAGCAGGAATCTTTTATTCTGTTTTTTTTTTTTTAAACTTTTAATTTTATATTGGAGTACCACTGATTAACAATGCTGTGATAGTTTCAAGAGACTCAGCCATACAGATGTATGTATCCATTCTTCCCCAAACTCTCCTCCTATCTGGACTGCCACGTGACATTGCACAGAATCCCCTGAGCTATACAGTAGGACCTTGTTGGTTATCCATTTTAAATGTAGCAATGTGTACATGTCCATCCCAAACTCCCTAACTATCCCTCCCCACCACCCTTCCCCCCTGGCAACAATGAATTCATTCTCTAAATTTGTGAGTTTGTTTCTGTTTTGTCAATAAATTCATTTGTACCAATTCCTTTTAGAGGACTCCTTCATTCTAGGTGAACATCTAGGCATACTGTATATTCTCTACTTCTACAATACAATTGAGAAAAGTAGCATGATTGTCAAAAGGTGACTAATGAAGTATGATATTTTAAATATGAAGTCTTATTGAATTTTGGTAAATATTTTACTGCAACTCTGAAAAAAATTTATTTTCAGTTGTTCTGGTCTTTGCTCTGGCACACACCTTGTTGCGTGCAGGCCTTCTCTCATTGCAGCGAGGGCGGATTACTCTAATTGCCAGGGCTTCTCACTGTTGTGGCTTTTGTTGCCGAGCACAGGCTCAAGGCGTATGGACTCAGCAGTTGTGGATCACAGGCTCTAGAGTGTGGGTTCAGTAGTTCATAGAACCCATGTTCCCTGCCTTGGCAGATGGATTCTTATCCACTGTACCACCAGGGAAGTCTGCAACTTCAAAAATTATTTTGGACTATCTGCAGATCTATAGAAAAGTTGCAAAGATAGCACAGAGAATTCCCACATACCCTTGACCCAGTTTTTCCTAATATTAACATGCACCATGGTACATTTATCAAAACTAAGAAATTAACATTGGCACATTAATATTAGCTAAGCTATAGGCTTGATTCTGGTTTCACTAGTTTTTTCACCGTCTTTTTTCTGTTCCAGGATCCAATGTGGGATACCGTATTACGTTTAGATATCATGTTTCCTTTGTTCCTCTAGTCTGTGACAGTTTCTCAGTGTTTCCTTGTTTTTCATGACTTTGACACTTTTCAAAGTAGCAATCAGGTATTTTACAGAGTGGCCTTCAATTAGGGTTTGTCTTGTATTCTCATGATTCGATGAAGCTGGGAGGAGGTAAGAGGCTTTTGGGAAAATACCACAGAGGTGAAACACTTTCTCATCACATCAGGATATCTTATTATATCAATATATAGAATATGTTATTATTATATCAATCTGTGGGCCTTCCCTGATGGCTCAGCAGATAAAGAATCCACTTGCAATGCAAGAGAAGCAGGAGACCTGGGTTCAGATCCCTGGGTCGGGAAGATCCATTGGAGGAGGAAATGGTAACACACTCCAGTATTCTTGCCAAAACAAATCCCATGGACAAAGGAGCCTGGCAGCAGTCCAAAGGGTTGCAAAGAATCACACGAAACTAAGTGACTGAGCATGAACACACACACATATTAATCTGTAGAATATAGAACATCAGTTTACTACTGGTGATGTTAACTTTGATAATCTAATCAAGGTCATGTTAAGATTTCTCTCTGTAAAGACACCTTATTAATCTTTCCATACCGTCATCTTCAGAAGTCAGTAAGTTCAGTCCATATTCATGGAGCGGGGACACTGCAGCTTTTAGAAGAGAGAAATAATTGAGGCTTTTCAGTTCAGTTCAGTTCACTTTAGTTCAGTCACTCTGTCGTGTCCAACTCTTTGCGACCCCATGGACTGCAGCACACCAGGCCCCCCTCTCCATCACCAACTCCCAGAGTTTACTCAAACTCATGTCCGTCGAGTTGGTGATGCCATCCAACCATCTCATCCTCTGTCATCCCCTTCTCCTGCCTTCAATCTTTCCCAGCATCAGGGTCTTTTCAAATGAATCAGTTCTTTGCATCAGGTGGCCAAAGTACTGGAGTTTTAGCTTTAGCATCAGTCCTTCCAATGAACACCCAGGACTGATCTCCTTTAGGATGGACTGGTTGGATTTCCTTGCTGTCCAAGGGACTCTCAGGAGTCTTCTCCAACACCACAGTTCAAAAGCATCAATTCTTCAGCACTCAGCTTTCTTTACAGTCCAACTCTCACATTCATACATGACCACTGGAAAAACCATAGCTTTGACTAGATGGATCTTTGTTGGAAAAGTAATGTCTCTGCTGGCTTCCCTGGTGGCTCAGAGGTTAAAGCATCTGCCTCCAATGTGGAAGACCTGGCTTCATTCCCTGGGTCGGGAAGATCCCCTGGAGAAGGAAATGGTAACCCACTCCAGTATTCTTGCCTGGAGAATCCCATGGATGGAGGAGCCTGGTAGGCTACAGTCCATGGGGTCGCAAAAGAGTTGGACACGACTGAGAGACTTCACTTCACTTCACTTCTAGGTTGGTCAGAGCTTTTCTTCCAAGGAGCAAGCATCTTTGAATTTCAAGGCTGCAGTCACCATCTGCAGTGATTTTGGAGCCCCCCAAAATAAAGTCTGCCACTGTTTCCACTGTCTCCCCATCTATTTGCCATGAAGTGATGGGACCAGATGCCATAATCTTAGTTTTCTGAATGCTGAGTTTTAAGACAACTTTTTTACTCTCTTCTGTCACTTTCATCAAGAGGCTCTTTAGTTCTTCTTCGCTCTCTGCCATAAAGGTGGTGTCATCCGCATATCTGAGGTTATTGATATTTCTCCTAGCAATCTTGCTTCCAGCTTGCCTGTGAATAAAAACATAGAGATTAAATAAAGAATGTTGAGGGAAATGGAATTAGCGATGCTAATTTTCGTACTCTCTTTTCTGATAATTAAAGAGCTGCGTAATGACAAATGACCAAGATATTGAACTGTGAATTCTAAAAAGCTGCTTTTGCAAAGAAAGAAAAAAAAGAGAAAGACAAGGATCTAATGCAATGCCTCAACTGCTGCTTATAAAAACACTGGACTCGGAAATTCAGACAACTGAAAAATCTGAGGAAATATAAAACCATCTTAAAAGCATCAGATTTAACCAAAGAATAAGGAGTTACTGGGACAAGACCTCCAAAAAGAATAGAAATCCAGAGGTGTGGGCCCAGCTCTGGGACTGTATTTGGTCAGGGGCATCTACCCTGAGTAAGTGCCACTGAAATTTTAGGCTTTCAACTACCTTCTAAGTAAGGAATTTAAGCATTAGAGACCAGGGTTGTGGGACCAAAGAAAGGGTGAGCAAGAAATAACCAGCCCCCAGGATGTCCCAGGTGGTCCAGTGGCTAAGACTCTATGTTCCCAACACAGGGGGCCTGGGTTTGATCCCTGGTCAGGGAACTGGATCCCTCATGCCACAGCTATGATCTGCTGCAGCCAAATAAAGAAATGTTAAAAAAAATACAGAGATGGAGGTGGTATATGATGAAACTACAATAGGTTATTAAAGCAATGAAATTGGTACTACAGTTTCAAGTAATTTAGAATGTTAACATGGATTTTTAAAATGTTTGTATTGTCCTTTGACAGAGCAATCCCATGCATGGAAATTTACCTAAAGTGGATAGAAAAGCAGAAACCTGAAATGTTTGTAGAATGTCATTTGAATGTCATTTAAATGCTATCTGGATGAGCATAGTTTATTTCACTGCCCCCAGTATTTAATTTGGGGCATGAAATAAACTATAGCTCATTAATTCAGTGGACAAACACCAAGTAAAACTGGTAACTCAAAGACTGTAACAACATGGAACAGATGTTTCATACATAAAATAATCAAACTACACACTTGTAACTACAGTTTGATTTTAACTATTCCTATTTAAAAGAACAAAATAGAAGCTAGGAAATTGAGAAAGTTGACTTATTGCCAGGGAATTATGAATGCTTCTCAATTGTTTATGTTATTATACATTGTGTAAGTTTTTCAAAATGCATAAGTATATCCATACAAAAGTTTAAAAATAAGATAACTGTGTATATCTTAAGGGTTTCCTTCTGTAATTCTGGAGTTTGGGGAATTAGAATGGTGAGGCAGTTCCTCACAATGGTTAGGGTTACAGTGTTTTGAGTCAGATAAACCTGAATTCAAATTCTGCACTTCTATTCAATAACTTAATGGCCTTGAATTTTAGTTTCCTCATCCATACAAAGAGGATGATACTTGAGCCTTGATATGAGGTTTGTTTAGATCAGAATAACACTGCCTGTCAGTAAATGATGGTCATCAAGGAAGAATGACTTCATCCTCAAAAGGACAGCCCACTGAGATCCTTACTTTGAGACAGAATGACTTCCTTTGACAGAAAGAATCAAATCCAGGGGAGAAGCAAAACATTTATTATACATCTTAAAGGTAGATAATAAGAAGTTTATTGATATATACATCTCATAAGTGCGTGGGAGAAACTCAAATATGAGTAACGAAGGGAGAGCTAGGACTTGGGTGTATACAGCATCTTAACAAAGAAACAATAAGTTTGTACAGAAATGACAGGACAAAGGAACATGTTTGTAGGCTTCCAAGGGCAGGAAACTGTGGAAATGTATCATATTGGGGGAAGTGAGTGGGGTGAGGCTTGTTTGCAGATTCCTCTGGTGTCATCTCTGGGCTAAGAAACTAGAACTCTCTTCAACAAAGGAAACTTATATTCTGCCTTTAGACAGAAAGGGGCTTCCGAGGTGGCACAGTGATAAAGAATCTGCCTGCCAATGGAGGAGATGCAACGGATGCAGGTTTGATCCCTACGTCAGAAAGATCCCCCAGAGTAGGAAACGGCAGCCCACGCCAGTATTCTTGCCTGAAAAATCCCATGGAGAGAGGAGCATGGCGGGCTAGTCCACAGGGTCACAAGGAGTCGGACACAACTGAGAGCAGAAGAGAAGGGTTAAAACAGAAAGGAAGAGGGTAGAGAGAACTTTTTCTGCTTTTGCTCCTTCTTAATCGGATTCAGCTCAAACCAATATGTTAAAGAGACATATTTGGGGGTGACATATTCTGGTTTCCTTCACCAGTAAGGATGTTTTTCAGTATTTTTGCATTTCTTATCATATAAACTTTACCATTCTAAGGAGTGGGTGTCATAAGATTTATGGCATCAAAAGCTTTTGGAAGGGAAAGCAGCCCTGGGTTCCTTAGGACTGGTAGACACCATATGTATACGCATACAGTTATACTTATGAATCCATTTTAAATATATACATGTGTACATACTTCTGTTAAGCAACAAAATTCTTAATACCTTTATAGTCAGACAACTCCTGTATGTTTGGATTAAAAGTGGTTAGCCGGGGGAAAGGGATGGTTAGGGAGTCTGGGATGGACATGTACACACTGCTATATTTAAAAGGGATAACCAACAAGGACCTACTGTGTAGCACAGGGAACTCTGCTGGATGGAAGGGTAGTTTGCGGGAGAATGGATAGATGCATATATATGGTTGAGTCCCTTTGCTGTCCACCTGAAACTATCACAACACTGTTAATCAGCTATACTCCAAAGTAAAAAGTTTAATAAAAACAAACAAACAAACAAAAAGTGATTAGCCAATTGATTGTTTAAGGGACTTAAGGAACGGAGAGATAAAATGATCAGGTGAATTCCATTTGATGTCATAATTCCCCTGCCTCAGGGAGGGTTTTTAAAATCAGATCAGTTGTAGATTGGGCTTCCCTGGTAGCTCAGACAGTTAAGAATCCATCTGCAATGTGGGAGACCTGGGTTCGCCCCCTGGGTTGGGAAGATCCCTTGATCCCTGGGTTGGGAAGATCCCTTGGAGGAAGACATGACGACCCACTCCAGTATTCTTGCCTCGAGAAGCCCCACGGACAGAGAAGCATGGTGGGTTACAGTCCATGGGGCTGAAAAGAGTCGGACATAACTGAGCAACTAAGCACAGCACAGCACAGCATGTTTGCAGAGTAGAAGAGAAACAGGAGGTGACAGGGAAGGGAAGGAAGGCCAGGGAAGAGAGTGGGTTTTCAGAACAGAGAAACCTAAGTAGAGACCTACAACGGGTCACTAAGGATGCCAGCTTTTGTAATATTTTCTTAAAAAGAAGTTTAATTAGAAGCTTCTGCTTTATTGGATTTGTGGTCACTCCTCCCACAGCCTCAATGATCTCCTGAAATACAAGTCTGTCCATATTCCTACTCCCCTCACTGCTGCTGCTGCTGCTGCTGCTAAGTCGTGTCAGTCGTGTCCAACTCTGTGCGACCCCATAGACGGCAGCCCACCAGGCTCCCCCGTGCCTGGGATTCTCCAGGCAAGAACACTGGAGTGGGTTGCCATTTCTTTCTCCAATGCATGAAAGTGAAAAGTGAAAGTGAAGTCGCTCAGTCGTGTCCAACTCTTCGTGACCCCGTGGACTGCAGTCCACCAGGCTCCTCTGTCCATGGGATTTTCCAGGCAAGAGTACTGGAGTGGGGTGCCATCGCCTACTCCAACTCCCCTCACTACCAAAACCAAAACCAGACAAATAAGTTTCTTAGTAGGGTTCAGGTGCTGCAGCCTCTTTTCTCACCTCTCCATTGTCCACCTTACAGTAGTGTGTTTTCTTGTCTGTCTGTATTTTAACGGCTCATTTATTTATTTGGTAGTTCTGCTTCCCAGGTGGCACAGTGGTAAAGAATCGCCTGCCAATGCAAGAGAGGTAGATTCGATCCCTGAGGAAGATCCCAGGAAGAGGAAACGACAACCTCCTCCAGTAGTTTTGCCTGGAAAATTCCATGGAGAGGAGTCTGACGGGCTACAGTCCAAAGGGCTGAAAAGAGAGATGACTGAAGGACTAAGCACACACACTGCACGTGAAATCTCAATTCCCCCACCAGGGATTGAACCCAGTGACTTCTGCAGTGGAAGAGTGTAGTTCTAACCACTGGATTACCATGGAGTTCCTCTTGCATGCTTTTCCAGTTCCAGAAAACCAGGTAGTTCGCAATCTATGTATTTTCTTCTGCCCTCTCCTTGAATTACAAATGTTAGTCTCCCCTTTCTTTGTGTGAAGAGCAATCGTTTAAAAACTGTAATAACTGTCAGGGAAAAGTTCTCAACTCTATGCATATCATTGTTTTAAAAAGATTATATTTGTTTGATATTCCATACAATGTATTTTATTTTGATATGTCAGTCGCCTAAACCCCATGAAACTATTTAAATCTTTGTATCTTGTCCCCTAGCAAAGTGTGACACTCAAGAAATGTTTATGTGGCTTAAAGGAACCCACGTTTGGTTACCAGTGACCCCGTGACGTCACATACCTTGGGCTCGGAATTCCTGAGCCGTATCTCAAAATCACCGTGCTTGCAAGTGCCTCCGGAGCACAAATCCCTTTCGCAGGGTTTGAAATGTACCAAGTCACTATTTACCAGTCTTACGACATAGCTCCAAGCCTGGGCTAACCCTGATCCGTGAGAGAAACAGAAACTTAATTTCTAGGAAAGAAAAGCCCGCCTGGGGGTGGGAGGGACGAGGGAAGCAGAACTGTGGGCGTCACAGGCTCTGCCAGAGCTCAGTCCGGCCCCCCCACCCTCTCTCCCGCAACCCCCAGCCCCCACACGCCCCGGGTTTCCAGGTGGACGGCACCCACGTGGGTGCCACATCCATGTCCCATGGCCTGGAGAACGCCACCCAACCGTTCTGCCCGGAGCCGTGCAGCCGGGCGGGACGCGGTAGATGTCACCACGCGGCGGTCACGCTCTCCTTGGCGACGCGCGGGCGGCGGGACCACGCAGAGGAAGCCGTCGGGGTTCGAGCCCCGGTACCCCGGAAACCCCGAGGGGAGAAGGAGGGGCGGGGAAGAGTCGATCCTTTTCTCCGGAGTTGCGCAAGGGGCAGGACGGCGCGGGTAGACTGGGACCGCCTGCGCGGGCATCCCCGCCGCGTCCCGCGCCGGGAGGCCGAACCAAAAGCGAAAGGAGCCGGGTCCCCCGCAGCCCCGGCGTCGCGTCCGCGGGGAGGTCGCCGCGCGCCGGGCAAGTCGGCGAGGGCCGCCGCTTTGTGACTTCACTGGTTTCGCAACAAGCCCGGGCCGCCCGCGCCCCACCCACCCCCGGCCGCCGCCTCGCCGCCAGCTGCCTCGCTCCGCTCTCCGCGCCTCCCCGCCCTCCGGAGCCCCGCCGTCGCGGAGCCTCGGCTCAGCCCGGCCGCCCGCGGCTGTTCACCGCACGTGCGCCGCCCCCGCCTCCCGGCGGCGCGGAGCAGCCCGGCCGCCAGCCCCGCGGCCCGGCCCCGTAGAGCGCAGCGCCCTCCCGGCGGTGGCGGCGCGATGCTGTGCTTTCTCCGGGGAATGGCCTTCGTCCCCTTCCTGCTGGTGACCTGGTCGTCCGCTGCCTTCATCATCTCCTACGTGGTCGCCGTGCTTTCCGGGCACGTCAACCCCTTTCTCCCCTACATCAGGTGAGGAGCCGGCGGAGTGAGGCTGGACGCGGGGCACCGCGCGGGAAGCGCTGCTGATGAGCAGGGGACGTGTTCAGACCCCACTGGGCGTCCTGCCGGAAGATCGGGTACCCACGTATAGAAGAGGGTGCCCCCGGTGGTCCCGGGATGGACTGGGAGACGGGGCGTGGGAGCTGAGCAGTTCCGATTTTACCCCGACACTGAACAGAGTGGCATCCTGAGAGGCTCAGGATAGACAGAACTAGCAGACTGGGTACCGGGCAAACGCCTCTTGGGCGGTGTTGAGACCAGAGTGGGTCCTGATAGATGGCACTTGCTGAGTGTGTAAGAGGTAGTCGCCCAAGTCGCGTCCGACTCTTTGTGACCCTACAGACTTTAGCCCGCCTGGCTCCTCTGTCCATGGGATTCTCCAGGCAAGAATACTGGAGTGGGTTGCCATTCCCTTCTCCAGAGGATATTCCTGACCCAGGAATGGAACCTGCATCTCCCAGGTAGAATCTTTACCGTCTGAGCTACCAGGGAAGCCCTATGCTAAAGCAGCTCCTGGATTTCACTTCCTCTTCCCAAAATCCTCGAGAAGCGGCTGTCTGGCTCCTCTTTCTTGCGAGAAAACTAAGTTTGAGCAGATGTTGAAATACCATCAGTGTGACACTGATGTCACAGCTGGGAAATTGGAAGCAGAACTCACACCCAGATTAATCTCTATGCCAGAAGCACCATCGTGCTACCCTTGGGTCTTTGAGAGCGGCTCTCAGTTCTTTTGTATGGAGCTGCCCAAGATCCCTTGGTCTTCAGATTGTCAATGATTGGTGACATCTCAGGTGTTGTTGCCATACAGTTTCATTTTTCATGAGTTTTTGCCTCTACTTATTTTGGGGGGTGGGGGCACACTGCTGGGATCTTAATTCCCTCACCAGGGATTGACTCGTGCCCCAAAATTAGAAGTCACAGTCTGAACCACTGGACCACAGGGGAAGTTTGGCCTCTACCTTTATTGAGAGTCACTTTATCAGTGCCCAGGACACATGTCTGGATTTCCTGTGGCTCCCAGCTCTGTGCCTTGTCCGTGTTAATGGCATTCCTTAAACGTCAGAAAGATCCATCCTTATCCTAGTGGTGTATCCATCCTGTCTTACCCCTCTGGATCTGTACTGATTGTTGAGGGGTTTAGAAAATTGGTGAGACCTAGGGTTACTGCTTAATTATTGTAGGGATTGTAGAGATTACAGAAATTGCAGGGCCTCTTCCTCTTGCAGCAATGCCCTATATAGTCTTTTTAGTAGGCAACGAAGGGGAAATGAAGGTGGAGCAGGTGGGGACTAGAGTTTAAAGCTGCAAGGAAGCAAGCACAGAAGGATGCACAGAAGCCAGTCTGGAGAACAGTGGGTTTGCCGACGCAAGATGACTTTCCCATCAGGCCTGCTGCCCCTGCAGAAACCTCAGCTTGGTTTCTCCTCGATAGTCTCTGTTTTCATTGTCTCGCTTTTCTTGATTCTGAAGTGGGATAGATCCTTTTAGACTGGTGTAAAAAGAAAGAGTTCTCTCCTGTAATGCTTTTTATTGAGAAAGTAGTAGCTTTGTTTGTCACCAGTTTGAAGGTCGGGGCAGATAATAAAAGTGAAAGTCGCTTAGTCGTTTCTAAATCTTTGTGACCCCATGGACTATACAGTCCATGGAATTCTCCAGGCCAGAATACTGGAGTGGGTAGCCTCTCTTCTCCAGGGAGTCTTCCCAATCCCAGGATCGAACCCAGGTCTCCTGCACTGCAGGCAGATTCTTTACCAGCTGAGCCACAAGAGAAGCCCAAAAATACTGGAGTGGGTAGCCTATCCCTTCTCCAGCGGATCTTCCTGACCCAGGAATCGAACCAGGGTTTTGTGTATTGCAGGTGGATTCTTTACAACTGAGCTATCAGGGAAGCTGGGGCAGATAGTATTCGGTATGAATTGGGTAGGTGATTGGACTTCCCTGGTGGCTCAGATGGTAAAGAATTGTCTGTCTACAATGCGAGAGACCTGAGTTCGACCCCTGGTTCGGGAAGATTACCTGGAGAAGGAAATGGCAACCCACTCCAGTACTCTTGCCTAGAAAATCCCATGGACGGAGGAGCCTGGTGCAGGCTACAGTCCATGGGGTCACAAAGAGGTGGACACGACTGAGCGACTTCACTCTCACTTTCACTTGGGTAGATGATCAGAGGCAGCATTTGAGTCTTTGTAGGGGTTTCTGAGGGCTCCCCGGGTGGATCAGTGGTAAAGAATTCACCTGCCAATGCAGGAGATGCAGGAGACATGGGTTCAATCCCTGGGTTGGGCAGATCCCCTGGAGAAGGAAGTGGCCGCCCACTCCAGTATTCTTGCCTGGAAATCCCATAGACAAAGGAGCCTGGCGGGCTACAGTCCATGGCATTGCAAAGAGTCAGACATGACTGAGCAACTGAGCATATGAGCACAAGAGTCTGATATGGTAGTGATTACTACCACGTCCAGGTGAGATATTAGATGTGCAGAAAAGGGGAAATAGCTGACAGGACCAACCTGTTGTGAGATGCTCAAATCATAGACGTTCCAAGGAAGAAATTTTAAATTTAGCAAGGAAAGAAAACTTCCAGGAGAAAGCAGAATTATAGAAGAAAAAGGTACAAGATTGTTCTCTTGTTGCCTGGAGCCTTCAGCCTACAAGCACGTGATTGCTTGCCTAAGTGTGCCTGGGGCCTTTAGGATGTTTGCTCTTTGTGCCTACAGGAGTGGCTAGAGCACTGGATTACCTCTGCCCCTCCTAGAAAACCTAAGTCTTTGAGGCCAGGGCAAGGGCAAGATTAGAAGGGCAAGGACAAGATGGGATTAATTCCAAATTTATCTGGTTGGCCTAGACCTTAGGTGGTAAAGAAGTCACCTACCAATGCAGGAGACACAGGAGACGAGGGTTCGATCCCTGGGTTGGGAAGATCCCCTGAAGAAGGAAATGGCAGCCCACTCCAGTATTTTTGCCTGGAAAATCCCATGGACAGAGGAGCCTGGCAGGCTGCAGTCTATGGGGTCGCAGACTGAGCCTGCACAGCAACTTAACTGTCTAGCTCATCTCTGCCCTCAAAGAAGCCTCCAGTTCTTCCTTACCCTCATTCCCTCCATTTTCCTCCAGCCTCCTTGGCCTCCTGCCTGGATCTTGAGCATGTTAGGCACACATCTTCCTTTAAGGAAGGAAGGCACACATCTTCCTTTGCACTGGCTGTCGTCTATCAGAATGCTCTACCTCCAGATTATCACAGGCTTTCGTCCTTATCTCCTTTGTTCGAATGTTACCTTCTAACAAATGATATGATTTGCTTATTTAGTATGTTGATCCTGTAAGATCCATGAAGGCTCCTGATATTTGTTGAGTTTTCTTGATATTTCTTGGGTGTTTATCTGTGAGGCTTGTTTCTCTTTCCTCCAGGGTGGGGCAGAGCCCTTTAGGGAAGGCTTGATAGGCCCTTGGTGGTGGGTCACTGATTTGGACATATTTAGGGTGAGCACCCAATACTTTGGCCACTTGAGGCAAAGAGCCAACTAATTGGAAAAGACCCTGATGCTGGGAAAGATTGAGGGCAGGAGAAGAAGGGGACAACAGAGGACGAGTGTTATGCCCAAGTCGCGAAATCTCCCAATGACCACCAGGGAGCCAATATCCGAAGCAAAAGCAAGAGAGTTTTTATTAACAAGCTCGAGCTGGGGCTTCCACCGTTTTACCGACACAGCAGCTATAGGGAGGAGCCCCGGGTTTTGGATTACATTGCTTATATAGGGAGTGTTCATGAAAAAAAATTTCTAGGTAGGGGGACGTCTGATTGGTCACTTTATTTCGAAGGGTTATGTGTTGGTTTTTGATTGGTCCCTATTAAGTAGGTAGACCACAAGTTCCTGAACGCTAAGTCAGGAGATTCTGGTCTGGGGTCCGATTGGCTCGTGGGTGGTGGGGTGGGGTGAGGTCAGGGGATTTCCAAAGGCTCTTTTCCCGGAACCTTACAAAATAGAGTTTTTCTATTAACAAAATGGAGTAGTTTAGGTTCTTCAATAGCATCACAGACTCAATGAAGGTGACTTTGAGCAAACTCCAGGAGATAGTGAAGGACAGGGAAGCCTGGCATGCTGCCGTCCATGGGGTCGTAAAGAGTTGGACACAATTTAGGAACTGAACGACGACCCTTTGATGTGAAGTCATTGTTCAGTCAATCTGATCTGATGTTTTTAAGCAACACTGAACATTGTAAATAAAAGCCATTGCATTTTACAATTTTACTTATCTTCCAGTTTTATTGAGATACAGTTAACATACAGTGGTGAATAAGCTTAAGGTGTAGAGTATCATGATTTAACTTGTGTACATCATGAAATGATCATCACAATAATTTTAGTGACTACCTATCATCTCATATAGATAGAAAATAAAAGAAAAAATATTTTTTTCCATGTGATGAAAACCCTTAAGATTTACTCTCAACATACAGCAGTGTTCATTATATTACTCATGTTGTACTTTACTTCCCTAGCACTTCCTTGTCTTATAGCTGGAAGTGTGTGCCTTTTGGCTTGTTGTTGTTCAATCGCTCAGTAGTGTCTGACTCTTTGCAACCCCATGGACTGCAGCACACCAGGCTTCCCTTTTGGCTACCTTCATGTTATTCCTCCCCGCAGCCCCACCTCTGGAAACTTCAGATCTAATGTTTGTTTTGAAGTGTAATTGACCTATAACAGTTCCTTAGTTCCTGGTGTGCAACATAGCAATCTCTGTACATTACGAAACGATCATCGCTAGCCATTGCATTTTAATGTTAGTTGTTTACTTTTGGCTATGGTGGGTCTTTGTTACTGCCCTGGCTTTTCTCTGGTTGAGTTGAGCAGGGACTACTTTTCATTGCAGTGTGTGGGCTTCTCCGTGCAGTGGCTTCTTCTGTTGAGGAGCACAGGTTCTAGGGCATGCTGATTTTAGTAGTTTGCAGCACATGGGCTCGATAGTTGGAGTTCCTGGCTCAGTAGTTGTGCACGGGCTTTGTTGCTCCGCAGCAGGTGGTATCTTCCCAGATCAGGGATCAAACCCTAGTCTCCTTCATTGGCAGGCAGATTCTTTACCACTGAGCCACCGGGGAAGCCCTAGCCAATGCATTTTAAATAAGATCCAGAACTGTGGAAGGACTTCTTTCCAGTAAAATAATCAAATTCAGCTTTCTTATCAGACATTTTCTGATAACATTGTTATTCTTCAGTATATTGGACAAATGGAAATATACTCCAACTCATGAATGGAACAAAAATTAAAATCTACTGGATTGGCAGAAACCCAAATGTTTGATAACATTCTACTGTCGAGATTCTGGGACAACAGGCTCCTGTACATCGCTGGTGGGAATGTAAAATGATTCAGTCTCTGTGGAAGGACTTAAGCACTAGTTATCAAAATGACACAAATACAATATCTATAGTATTAATAACGGCTTTTAATAACAAAGGGTTGGAAACAACACAAATGTCCCTCAGTAGAGGACTGGCTAAGTATGATTTACCTAAGAATACCTCAAACATAAGCTCTCTACACATAGAATGCGCTCTTTAAAATTTCCATTACATTGTTACATGGAAAAAAGCAAGACTTAGAACCAAATAGCTACCATGGTAAAGATGGTGAGGGAGAAATAATATACATTTGTATTAGCTTGCATGAAGAAACTAATAAAAGTGGTGTATCTATGTAGGATTGAAGGAGGTGGTCATGACCACATGGTCATTGAGACCTTAGCAGATGGAAATAAAAGGGAAGCAATAAGACTTGCCTTGCCATACTTAAAAAAAAAAATGAATGTTTTAATTTTAAGATAACTGTCATTTTACATCCAGTTATAAAAAATATTAAAGATCCCATGTGTCTTTTTAAATTGGAGGATAGTTGCTTACTATATTGTGTTAGTTTCTGCATACAGTAATGTGAGTCAGCCATAAGTATACATGTATACCTTCCCTCATGAGCCTCCCTCCCATTCACACCCCGTACCCCCTCGATGGATGTAAGTCTGAGTGACCTCCAGGAGTTGGTGATGGACAGGGAGGCCTGGCGTGCTGCGATTCATGAGGTTGCAAAGAGAGACTGAGCGACTGAACTGAACTGAACTGAATCCCCTGTAGTTCATCCTCATGTATCTTTTTACCCAGTTTCTCCCAAAGGTAACATCTTCTAAACTTGGCATACCTTTTTAGATGAATTTATTTTTTAGCCAAATGAATGTTTCCTATCAGAAAATTAAATTAGAAGCATGGGGATTAAAACAGTCACCAAATTCAACAAGTAGTTTCTGTACTGCGTGCGTGCTAAGTTGCTTCGGTTGTGTCCCACTCTGCGACCCTATGGACTGTAGCCCGCCAGGCTTCTCTGTCCACGGGATTCTCCTGGCAAGCGGAGAATTGGAGTGGGTTGCTGTTTCCTCCTCCAGGGAATCTTCTCAACACAGGCATACCTCTCCTGCATTGGCAGGCAGATTCTTTACCACTAGCGCCACCTGAGAAGCCCATTAATGCAGGGATGTGAAAACCAAAGACAACTAAAAATCAACCTCAAAGAATTTGTTTAGATTTTTACAAGGCCACACCCATATTCTTAAGTACAATCATGCTTAGTTTGTTATAGTTTCTTTCATTTCTTCTCCTACAAAATCCCTCAGGCTATTTTCAGTCACCTTTATCCCAGCTGATAAGCCTTTCCCTTTTTATACCTTCTGCTTCGGCCCGTGTCTTCTACTTCCAGAGTGTTCTGTGGCCCTTTAGTTTTAAGTTTTTGCCATTTCTGCATCCTGATTGCTTTTCATTGGCTTAGTCTCACGTTTTGTGCAATTACTGTTTGCTGGGTGGCTTGTGTATACATGTTAGTCACTCAATCGTGTCCAACTCTTTGCAACCCCATGGACTGTAGCCCATCAGGCTCCTCTGTCCATGGGATTCTCCAGGCAAGGATACTGGAGTGGGTAGCCATTCCCTTCTCCAGGGGGTCTTCCCAACCCAGGGATTGAACCTGGGTCTCCTGCACCGCAGGCAGGTTCCTCACCACTATGCCACCTGGGTGGCTTGTGGTGAAAGGTTGCTGCTGACCCACGAAACACGCCGGGATTCTTGGCCTCCGAAGGAGAAGAATTCAATCTGGGGCCAGAGACAAGGCTTGATTGCTCAGAGCTTTTGTGTAATCAAGTTTTATTAGAGTATAAAGGAGATAGAGAAAGCTTCTGACATTGGCATCAGAAAGGGGCAGAAAGAGTACCCCCCTGCTAGTCTTCAGCTGGATGTTATATAGTCACTAGCAGTCTGTTAATGAATGAAAGGAATGTCTTAAAACTCAGAATGGCACCAGGCCCCTCACCCATAAGATGCATTTTGGGATAATCTTGGCACCAAATGGTTCATCCTGGGCCATAAAACGATAGACTTGAATCTTGTAGAAGGGCAGATTACCATACAAATAGTTTTATTTACATAGATTAGGGGAACAAATTCTGAGTTCAGCATAATGGTTTGTCGAGTAGGTTCTGAGCCATTTGGCGGAAACCAACTTGAAGACAGAGTCTAGGGTAAATGCTTAGTACATGAACATAGCTTAAGACAAATATTTCCATAAGAAAAATGCATTGGTTAACTCAAGGTTTGAGAATAATCAACTTAAGGTGAAACCAGGTGTCATTATGGCAAGACAGTATTTAAAGAGAAACCTCCTTTTAAATTTGTATAGAGAAGGGGAAAAAATACCACTAGTTTGTTTCCTCCTGCCGCTTAAGCGAGATGAAAATGTCTGACACTTGTAGCCTATTTGCTCTGTTTGGAGATCCCTGGCCTTCCTGCCTGTTACCCTCTCAGTGGTCTTTGGCTATTCCCTTTGTTCCTCCTCATGACCACACACCCTGCCTAGTGAGTGATGGCAGAAACCTGGGATCACTGAGGATTAAGCCAAAAGGGAGGTCAAATCACATAGTGAACAAAGTAAAAGAGGTTGGGTCTTTAACTCCAAAATTGGATCTAAAAATTATCCTTATTTAGTTAATAATCACAAAATTTAGGTTTTATATATATAATCATAACTATGTGCTAATGCTTATAAGGAACAAAATCCATTTCTAATGGATAAACCAGAATGAAAAGATAAAGCTCCTACAGGAGCAAAAGATAAAGTTCCTGTAATGAATAGATGGGGGAACAATGGAAACTATGACAGACTTTATTTTGGGGGGCTCCAGAATCACTGCAGATGGTGATTGCAGCCATAGAATTAAGAGATGCTTGCTCCTTGGAAGAAAAGCTATGACAAACCTAGATAGCTTATTAAAAAGCAGAGACATTACTCTGGCAACAAAGTCAACTGAAACATGTAGTAGGTGATTAGTATATACTGTGTGATTGCTAAGATCATTTGCAGCACAAGGGTCTGTATTAGTCTTCTCAGCCTCTCTTCAACTGTTAGCTCATTCTGCCCGTGTTCATTGTTCATTAACTTTGACTGTGATTCCAGTTGTTCTCCAAGATCATTTCTGTGGACTTCATGAAAGTTTCCATATTTTACACCCTCACTTTGTAGTGCTATTTGGGAGTATTTACAACACTTGATAATCATACTGAGAGGTAACATAGTGTGCTAAGTAAGGGAACAACTTTGGAGTAGATACCTTTGATTTGAATACAGCTCTGCCATGCACACCAGCTGTGGGAGTTTGGACAATTCATTTGACTTTCTTTGCTTCTCTGTGGGTTAATAATAGCACCTGCCTGATGCATGAACACGTGAACTCACTTAGAACTCGTCAGTGCCCTGGTCAAGAACATAAGTTCTCTGTTGGTGTTTGCTATTAGTCATATCAAGGGACCAGTCTACATCGGTCTGGATAGATGCCAGTGTTAAGTGGGAAAAGACGTTTGATTGAGGTGAGGGCTAATTTTATAACCCCTCAGTTTGTGAATATAGTAGTAGCTTTCTTAACCAACCTCGACTTAATCAACTTGCTCTCCTAACTGGTAAACTCATTCTCTGAAAAACACAGTGACGGAAGCTGGGGTTCCCTGGAAGCCTCTCCCAGAAGTGGCCTCTCTCAGGGCTGCTCGCTCTCTTCTCTCATCTATTTCTTTGTCCACCTGTTAAATGCCAGCTGTGTTGGTTCCCAAATGAGTTTATACCAGTTGTATTTTCTCTACTGTGATTGTGTGATTTAAAATCAATGTACAGGAACTGTTGGTCTGCGAATGCAAAAAGATAGTTGTCATTTCTAAGGGGACTCAGTTGAATGCTTTGGAAAGATTCCAAAGAGACAAGTTGTCAAAAACCGCAGTCCATTTAGTAGTGTTTATGACAAGGGTAAAGATGTACAGAACCTGATGAAAAACTAGAAGGATTTGGTGCTGCAACTGCTTCAAAAGTGTTTTTAAGATTTCCCTTCACTGTAAAGACACTGAAACTGGAAATGAGATCATCCACAGCACACGTGCTGTGTACGCCAGGAGGACTCATGTAACACATGTTACAGCCTTGACCAGCGCCCGTACGCAGGCGAATGAATGTATGGACAGTTGTATATTTGTGGTGTGTACATATTCATATGATTTTTATTTATTGTTTTTAGTTGAAATATAGTTGATTTACAATGTTTTGTTAGTTTCAGTTGCATAGCAAAGTGATTCAGTTATGTATATACATATTCTTTTTCAAATTCTTTTCCATTATAGGTTATTATTAAAAGATATTGAATATAGTTCCCTGCGCCATACAATAGATCCTTGTTATATATCTATTTTATATATATTAGTGTGTATCTGTTTATCCCAAACTCCTGATTTACTTCCCACCCCACTCCCGCCATATCCACGTAGTTTTTGATGGCTTCCTGCTTAAACCAGGTTTTTTGATTATTGTGGTTTAGTCACTAAGTCGTGTCCGATTCTTGTGATCCCATGGACTGTGTATAGCCTGTCAGGCTCCTCTATCCATGGGATTCTCCAGGCAAGAATACTGGAGTGGGTTGCCATTTCCTTCTCCAGGGGATCTTCCCAACCCAGGAATCGAACTCAGGTATCCTGCATTGCAGGTAGATTCTTTGCTGACTGAGCTACAAGGGAGGTCCCAAGTTTTTGATTCTTAACTACAGTGAATTTCAGGCAATGGTGACTTTTGCTTTCTTGTTCAGCTGCAACAATGGGACTTGAAATAATAAATAATAGGATAATGAGGTTTCTGTGTATATAGTCAGAGAAGGAAATGGCAACCCACTCCAGTATTCTTGCCTAGAGAATCCTGTGGACAGAGGAGCCTGGTGGGCTGCTGTCCATAGGGTCACATAGAGTCGGACACGACTGAAGCGACTTAGTATGCATTGGAGAAGGAAATGGCAACCCACTCCAGGATTTTTGCCTGGAGAATCCCAGGGATGGAGGAGCCTGGTGGGCTGCCGTCTATGGGTCGCACAGAGTCAGACACAACTGAAGCAACTTAGCTATAGCTGTAGCTGTATACAGTCACATTCAGTTCAGTTCAGTTCAGTCGCTCAGTCGTGTCCGACTCTTTGCAACCCCATGAATCGCAGCATGCCAGGCCTCCCTGTCCATCACCAACTCCCAGAGTTCACTCAGACTCACCTCCATCGAGTCCATGATGCCATCCAGCCATCTCATCCTCAGTCGTCCCCTTCTCCTCCTGCCCCCAATCCTTCCCAGCATCAGAGTTTTTTCCAGTGAGTCAACTCTTCTCATGAGGTGGCCAAAGTACTGGATCTTCAGCTTTAGCATCATTCCTTCCAAAGAAATCCCAGGACTGATCTCCTTCAGAATGGGCTGGTTGGATCACCTTGCAGTCCAAGGGACTCTCAAGAGTCTTCTCCAATACCACAGTTTAAAAGCATCAATTCTTTGGTGCTCAGCTTTCTTCACAGTCCAATGCTCACATCCATTCATGACTACTGGAAAAACCATAGCCTTGACTAGACGGACCTTTGTTGGCAAAGTAATGTCTCTGCTTTTAAATATGTTCTCTAGGTTGGTCATAACTTTCCTTCCAAAGAGTAAGTGTCTTTTAATTTCATGGCTGCAGTCACCATCTGCAGTGATTTTGGAGCCCCCAAAAATAAAGTCTGACACTGTTTCCACTGTTTCTCCATCTATTTGCCATGAAGGGATGGGACCGGATACCATGATCTTAGTTTTTTGAATGTTGAGCTTTAAGCCAACTTTTTCACTCTCCTCTTTCACTTTCATCAAGAGGCTTTTTAGTTCCTCTTCACTTTCTGCCATGAGGGTAGTGTCATCTGCATATCTGAGGTTATTGATATTTCTCCCAGCAATCTTGATTCCAGCTTGTGTTTCTTCCAGCCCAACGTGTCTCATGATGTACTCTGCATATAAGTTAAATAAGCAGGGTGACAATATACAGCCTTGACGGACTCCTTTTCCTATTTGGAACCAGTCTGTTGTTCCATGTCCAGTTCTAACTGTTGCTTCCTGACCTGCATATAGGTTTCTCATTTCTCCTCTGCTTAAGGTTTTCAACATCTTTGAATACATAAAATTCTTTTTTTTTCACCGACTTAAACCTGTGCATGTTTTTCTTCTGCTAGCCCTACTTTTTAAAAGGCAATAGAGGGTTGCTCAGAAGTCTTGACCGATGCAGGGTTGACAGCTTTTCATCATTAATGCTCAATTTCAACTTTTAGAGTGCTCCACTGAACAGTCCTCTTTCCAACAGTAATTGCGTTTCGGTCCATCAGGAATATAAAGTGTAGAGTCACAGCATACTAAGGACAACTTACTAATGACTTCAGAAGGGAGCTGGTATGAACCCAATTGTAAGATACACAGTTCTGTAAATTCATGTGGAGAGGATATGTTACAATAAAAAGAAATGTAACCTAGCAGCAGAGAAGAGTTCTGAACTGTATCCATCGAAGTTAGACAGCTGCAGATGCATGCCTTGGCTTCCCCATTTACAGTTTCTGTGGCCTTGGGCAAGTTTCTTTTCTAAGACTCAGTTTTTCTTCTTTAAGGTGACAGTAAGTACTTTCCTTTATAACATTCTAAACACAAAATAAGATGAACCTGGCCAAGTATAAGTGTTGAGGAAATGTTAACTTTTTTCCTTTTGTAATCTTAGCAGCTATAGTCCAAGCAGAGATGGTCTTTTAGAGAGTCCTCTGAGAAAAATTCTCAGAATCTGACCTCTTATGCCTCCCTCTTCATTACCATTCGGGTCCAAGCCACTGTCCTCTCTTGATAAACTACTGAAATTACTTCCTAAGTCTCCCTGGTCCATGCCCGCCTCTTCACAGTCTTTTTGCAACATTCTTTAACAACATCAGTCAACTTGATATCACTTCCCTGCTCTCAGCCCTCAGTGGCTTCCCTTCATGTTTAGAGTAACAGAGTCCTTGCCTTGACTCACATGACCCATGGGGCTCTCCATGATCCCTTTGCCCCTGTGCACTCAGGTCTTGGCTCACTCCCCACCAGCCATGCCTCTTTCCTTCCATTTCCTCTGATATATTGCCACTTTCTGGCCTTTGACTTGGCTTTGCCCTCTGCTTGTAATTTTCCTGGCCCAAACATTCCGCTTCATTCAGATCTCTGTTTCAAGTACCCTTCCCACATTGCCCTGTCTCGGGTGGGTGGCTCATCTCTCTCTCCCTGTCCTCTTATCCAGCTTGCCTCTTCTTCACAGCATGCATTACTCCTAGATGATTTTTATTGCCCCCCACAAGAATGTAATTCCACAAAGGAGGGACTTTTTCTGTTTTGCTTGCCACTGCATTTGTGACTAAGATCAGTTGCTTAGTCATGTCCGAGTCTTTGTGATCCCATGGACTGTAGCCCACCAGGCTCCCCTGTCCATGGAATTTTCCAGGCAAGGATACTGGAATGGGTTCCCATTTCCTTCTCCAGGGGATCTTCCCGACTCACAGATGGAACCCTGTGTCTCCTGTATTGGCAGGCAGATTCTTTACCACTCACTGAGCCACCTGGGAAGCCCTTCTACAGAATTGCCTGCTGCATAAGAGGCTATCAGTAACCATCAGATGAATCAATGAATCTGATTTTTATTGTTGTTGTTAGATACTAAGCTTTTCCATGGGGTTGCAAAGAGTTGGACACAACTGAGCGAATGAACTGAACTGCCTGAAGCTTCTCAAAGTGAATTATCTGTTCATCTTTGTATCCTCATCACCAGGCACAATTCCCACCAAGTAGGAGATGCTTAGCACTATTTTGAAAATGTTGTATGAATGAACAAAGAGGGAATTTGGGTTGATAGAGGTAATTGCATGTGGATAAAGTGAGAAAACAACAAGTTATTTGCGTTTATGACTAAGATATTCTTCTCAAGTTTAAAAGTAGTTGAATATAATATTGTATATTAACTACACCTCGAAAAAAAAGTTTACATAGCTATGGGGTACCTCTTGCCCTAGAATAATCACTGAGTGAAGCTGCCAAAAAATTAACCCTAATAATTTAAGGTAATAAAAGGGTATCTTTTTTGGCCAAGAGTCTTGTGGGATCTTAGTTCACTGACCAGGGATTGAACCTGGGTAATGGCTGTGAAAGCATTGTGTCCTAACTACTGGATCACCAAGAGAATTCCCTGGAATGACTATTTATTATAATATTTACTTTGAATAATATATTTAAATGTGAAGAAAAAGGAAACGATCGTCTCCTTTTACTGGTGCATTAAGTGTTTTTCGGTTCTAAGTCCTGGCTGTCCTTGGTTCTAAGTCCTGGCTATCCTTGGTTCTAAGTCCTGGTTATCCTTGGTTCTAAGTCCTTGGCTATCATCCAAACAATGGGCCTAGGATTTTAGGGGAATCTAATAAACCTCAGTCTGGGCATGCAGATAATTTTGCATACTGTCAGCATCTCAGTTCCCCCAATAAACCATGAGCTTAGGCTTTAGGGTAATGGAATGGAATCACAGATATCCAATGTTTTAAAGAGCAGCATTCGATCAAACATATTATCATGTGTGTCTTGTAATGTTTTTCTTCCTCTGAGCATCATCAGATAGATTATGAACTGGCTTAATGTTTACATTATTTTGGAGAAAGATGTTAGATAAACCACTTGGAATTTTCCATGATGAACTAAACTTGTAGAATGTAAACACAGTGAAGAAAGAAAGAAAGTGAAGTCACTCAGTCGTGTCTGACTCTTTATGACCCCATGGATTGTAGCCTACAAGGCTTCTCCGTCCATGGGATTTTCCAGGCAAAAGTACTGGAGTGGGTTGCCATTTCCTTCTTCAAATACAGTAAATATAGGTGTAAATTGGTTTCCTACGCACAACTGTGTACACATAACAGCCTCAATAGCTTCTAAGCCCCAAGCAAGTGAACAATGAGTTCCTATCCCCGTACAGTTTCCAGGAATTGCCTCCTTTACTGGGAGGCAAGTGAGGATGTGGATGGGACTCAGACAGGGCTTAAGTCACGTGACAGAGAGTTCTATGATGGGCGTTGGGTAAGAGGACTCTTCTACCAAACTGGGAGGCAACTGGTTCGACTTGGCGTTCATCCTCCACTTTCCTAAACCAGATGCCCAGGTACCACTGTGCCAGTCAGATCCCACTGCCTCTTCCTTTGCACAGTATGATCATTCACTGTGGGCTTAAAAAGTGTAAAGTGAGGGGCTTCCCTGGTGGTCCTGTGCCTAAGACTCCATGCTCCCGATGCAGGGGGAGTAGGTTCAACCCTGGTCAGGGAACTGCTTCCCACATGTGGCAACTAAGACCCAGCACAGCCAAATAAATAAATAAATAAATTTTTTTTTAAATAAGAGTATCATAGATTCCCTTGGTACTCCCTTGGTTGTTATGCTCTGGATTCTAGTGTAGGGCAGAAAATGTGATGTAATATTTACTTATAATGTATATTAGCTTGGAGACCAAAAGACTTAAAAGAGCATTTTAAGGTCAGAAAGTCTTACAGCCAATCCCCCGCCACCTCTGCCACACACACACACACACACACACACACACACACACACACACACACCCACACACACCCTTGATATTCTCCTCAGCTCTTCTGCTGAAGAATTTAGCCTTCCTGATGATGTTACTCCCAAAACTGAGTCTATCTTTTGGTGGATATCAAGCCAGGAGACACAACCAAGCCAGAGAATGGAATAAAAAAGGATTTATTAGTTGCAGAAAGTAAGGAAAACACTTTTTCCCAAAGCTGTATCCCCCCCGCCCCCCGGAAGTAAAATTAGGTAAGTTTTAAGCTAAGGGTACAAGCATACTCATAAAGGGGCTTGAGTGGAGGGGAATTCAGTATAGAATTGAGGCAGAGGTCAACAGTATCCAAGCTTGAGAACCACAAGGTCAGAAAAGGTCAACATTCTCATCCCTTAGGGTCCCGTGGATCTGGTGGGTGAGCCCTCAAGAGGGGTTTTTCTCGGTTGCTCAGTCACGTTTGACTCTTTACAGCCACAGCTCTGTGCATGAGATTTCCTAGGTAAGAATACTGGAAGGGTTGGCATTTCCTTCTCCAGGGGATGTTCCCCATCCAGGGATAGGACCCAGGTCTCATGCAGTGGAGGCAGATTCTTGACCATCTGAGCCCCAGTTCAGTTCAGTTCAGTTCAGTCACTCAGTGCTGTCCGACTCTTTGCGACCCCATAAATTGCAGCACGCCAGGCCTCCCTGTCCATCACCAACTCCCGGAGTTCACTCAAACTCACGTCCATCGAGTCAGTGATGCCATCCAGCCATCTTGTCCTCTGTTGTCCCCTTCTCCTCCTGCCCCCAATCCCTCCCAGCATCAGAGTCTTTTCCAATGAGTCAACTCTTCTCATGAGGTGGCCAAAGTACTGGAGTTTCAGCTTCAGCATCATTCCTTCCAACGAACACCCAGGACTGATCTCTTTTAGAATGGACTGGTTGGATCACCTTGCAGTCCAAGGGACTCTCAAGAGTCTTCTCCAACACCACAGTTCAAATGCATCAATTCTTCGGTGCTCAGCTTTCTTCACAGTCCAACTCTCACATCCATACATGACTACTGAAAAAACCATAGCCTTGACTAGACAGACCTTTGTTGGCAAAGTAATGTCTCTGCTTTTGAATATGCTGTCTAGGTTGCTCATAACTTTCCTTCCAAGGAGTAAGCGTCTTTTAATTTCATGGCTGCAATCACCATCTGGAGTGATTTTGGAGCCCCCAAAACTAAAGTCTGACACTGTTTCCACTGTTTCCCCATCTATTTGCCATGAAGTGATGGGACTGGATGCCATGATCTTAGTTTTCTGAATGTTGATCTTTAAGCCAACTTTTTAACTCTCCTTTTTCACTTTCATGAAGAGGCTTTTAGTTCCTCTTCACTTTCTGCCATGAGGGTGGTGTCATCTGCATATCTGAGGTTATTGATATTTCTCCTGGCAATCTTGATTCCAGTTTGTGCTTCTTCCAGCCCAACGTTTCTCATGATGTACTCTGTATAGAAGTTAAATAAGCAGGGTGACAATATACAGCCTTGACGGACTCCTTTTCCGATTTGGAACCAGTCTGTTGTGCCATGTCCAGTTCTAACTGTTGCTTCCTGACCTGCATATAGGTTTCTCAAGAGGCAGGTCAGGTGGTCTGGTATTCCCATCTCTTTCAGAATTTTCCACAGTTTATTGTGATCCACACAGTCAAAGGCTTTGGCATAGTCAATAAAGCAGAAATGGATGTTTTTCTGGAACTCTCTTGCTTTTTCCATAATCCAGCGGATGTTGGCAATTTGATCTCTGGTTCCTCTGCCTTTTCTAAAATCAGCTTGAACATCTGGAAGTTCATGGCTCACATACTGTTGAAGCCTGGCTTGGAGAATTTTGAGCATTACTTTACTAGCATGTGAGATGAGTGCAATTGTGCGGTAGTTTGAGCACTCTTTGGCATTGCCTTTCTTAGGGATTGGAATGAAAACTGACCCTTTCCAGTCCTGTGGCCACTGCTGAGTTTCCCAAATTTGCTGGCATATTGAGTGCAGCACTTTCACAGCATCATCTTTCAGAATTGAAACAGCTCAACTGGAATTCCATTACCTCCACTAGCTTTGTTCATAGTGATGCTTTCTAAGGCCCACTTGGCTTCAAGCCAGAATGTCTGGCTCTAGGTGTGTGATCACACCATCATGATTATCTTGGTCGTCAAGCTCTTTTTTGTACAGTTTTTCTGTGTATTCTTGCCATCTCTTCTTAATATCTTCTGTTTCTGTTAGGTCCATACCATTTCTGCCCTGTATCGAGCCCATGTTTGCATGAAGTGTTCCCTTGGTATCTCTAATTTTCTTGAAGAGATCTCTAGTCTTTCCCATTCTGTTCTTTTCCTCTATTTCTTTGCATTGATCGCTGAAGAAGGCTTTCTTATCTCTCTTTGCTATTCTTTGGAACTCTGCATTCAGATGCTTATATCTTTTCTTTTCTCCTTTGCTTTTCAATTCTCTTCTTTTCACAGCTATTTGTAAGGCCTCCTCAGACAACCATTTAGCTTTTTTGCATTTCTTTTCCATGGAGATGGTCTTGACCCCTGTCTCCTGTACAATGTCATGAACCTCCATCCATAGTTCATCAGGCACTCTATCAGATGTAGTCCCTTAAATGTATTTCTCACTTCCACTGTATAATCATAAGGAATTTGATTTAAGTCATACTTGAATGGTCTAGTGGTTTCCCCTAGCCTCTTCAATTTAAGTCTGAATTTGGCAATAAGGAGTTCAGGATCTGAGCCACAGTCAGCTCCTGGTCTTGTTTTTGTTGACTGTATAGAGCTTCTCCATCTTTGACTGCAAAGAATATAATCAATCAGATTTCGGTGTTGACCATCTGGTGATGTCCATGTGTAGAGTCTTCTCTTGTGTTGTTGGAAGAGGGTGTTTGCTATGACCAGTGCGTTCTCTTGACAAAACTCTATTAGCCTTTGCCCTGCTTCATTCCATATTCCAAGGCCAAATTTGCCTGTTACTCCAGGTGTTTCTTGACTTCCTACTTTTGCATTCCAGTCCCCTATAATGAAAAGGACATCTTTCTTGGGTGTTAGTTTTAAAAGGTCTTGTAGATCTTCATAGAACCGTTCAACTTCAGTTTCTTCACCATTACTGGTTGGGGCAAAGACTTGGATTACTGTGATATTGAATGGTTTGCCTTGGAAATGAACAGAGATCATTCTGTTGTTTTTGAGATTGCATCCAAGTACTGCATTTCAGACTCTTTTGTTGACCATGATGGCTACTCCATTTCTTCTAATGGATTCCTGCCCGCAGTAGTAGATATAATGGTCATCTGAGTTAAATTCACCCATTCCAGTCCATTTTAGTTTGCTGATTCCTAGAATGTCACCGTTCACTCTTGCCATCTCCTGTTTGACCACTTTCAATTTGCCTTGATTCATGGACCTAACATTCCAGGTTCCTATGCAATATTGCTCTTTACAGCATCAGATCTTGCTTCTATCACCAGTCACATCCACAGCTGAGTATTGTTTTTGCTTTGGCTCCATCCCTTCATTCTTTATGGAGTTATTTCTCCACTGATCTCCAATAGCATATTGGGCACCTACTGACCTGGGGAGTTCCTCTTTCAGTATCCTATCATTTTGCCTTTTCATACTGTTCATGGGGTTCTCAAGGCAAGAATAGTGAAGTGGTTTGCCATTCCCTTCTCCAGTGGACCACATTCTGTCTGAGCCCCAGGGAGACCAAATTCCACAAAACAGTTCCAGAAAGTGTTTCAGGCTAACTTTACCATTGAAACAAAACTGTGAGTCTTTACAATTATTTATTACCTTTGCTAGTTTTATTCCTCTTGCTTGATAACAGTTGTTTGTTCTTTTGTTCCCTTAAGATCCTTATTGCTGAGGCATGTTCTAGGGGAAACATTGTGGCCAGGCTTAGATGACAAAGTGGCTTAGGCCTAAAGTGGTTTCTCTTGTGTCAAATAGCTTCATCTGGTTCACTTCCTCCAGGGCCCCCTACCCTATCTGCTTACAAGGACAGGATGCTTTGGGAGCTCTCTTCCTCAAAGCTTGATAGTAGCCGGATCACACCTCATCAATGTTCAGAGCAGCTCCAGTCTTGTTTTTGACCCATATTTTCCCCTAGTTGGTCCACACTTTATCAAGGTTGACAATCTGGGCAGAAGCTCTGATTCCTCTCTTAGGTGGTGATGTCTTATTCCAACTTTCCCAAAGTAAGCTGGGTGATATTCATCAAGGCTGACTGTGTGGTGATGAATGCCGTCAGTATTACCCAGACCTCCCGGTCTTTCTGATGTTTGATGATGCTCCGTGGCCATGACTCACATGGACCCTAAGTTTCTGGGTCTTCCTTGTCAGGATGGCATGTCAGTGGCTGAGATGAAAGGGGGAGACTTCTGTTTGTATTAACAACAGTAGGAAACCACTACTATCCTTAAAGAGTTTCCCAGGTGATACAGTCAGAGAAGGCAATGGCACCCCACTCCAGTACTCTTGCCTGGAAAATCCCATGGACAGAGGAGCCTAGTAGGCTGCAGTCCATGGGGTCTCGAAGAGTCAGACACGACTGAGCGACTTCACTTTCACTTTTCACTTTCATGCACTGGAGAAGGAAGTGGCAACCCATTCCAGTGTTCTTACCTGGAGAATCTCAGGGATGGCAGAGCCTGGTGGGCTGCTGTCTATGGTGTCGCACAGAGTTGGACACGACTGAAGTGACTTAGCAGCAGCAGCAGCAAGTGATACAGTGATAAAGAATCTGCCTACCAGTGCAGGAGACACTGGAGACTAAGCTCACTCTCTAGGTCGGGAAGATCTCCTGGAGGAGGAAATGGCAACCCACCCACTCCAGTATTCTTGCCTGGAAAATTCCATGGACAAAGGAGCCTGGCAGGCTACAGTCCATGGGGTCGCAGAGTTGGACATGACTGAGCACATATACACACTATCCTTAAAAGTTCTTAGAAGTGGCCACTTTTTTTTGTTTTTTGGTCCCCCACCCCCTGGGGGGCTTGCAGGATCTTAGTTCCCCGACTATGGATTAAACATAGGCCCAAAGCAATGAAAGCTTGGAATCCTAACCACTGGACCGCCAGGGAATTCCAAGATTCTGCCTGTATGGTTTAAAACGTACAGATAAGCAAGGATAAAATAGCATTCTGAAATCCTGAGCTTTCGAATGGCATGTTTGATGTCATGTGGACTGCACACCTGGGCCCTTGAAATATGTCCTGGTTTGTTCTCCCTGGATGGATGGCCCCGAAGTCTGGTCATCTTCTCATCTCCTGTTGGAGCACCTTTGTCCCCACTTCTGCCTACCCCCTTACGTGGCAGATTCCTCTCAGACCCATGACAACAAGTACTCTTGCATGAGTCACTGGGTAGCTGCTTTTCTATACTCTGAGGGCAAGGAAAGAAGGCTTCTTTCCCCTGTGAATTACTCTTCTGGCAAAGTGCTGCCCAAGGGCACGCATGTGCTGTCTCCACTTCTCCCCATCACTGATTCCCATCCCCTCCTCACCCACTCAGAGCCTTGTGGTGCTCAGAAGGGTGTCCTGCACATCGGGCAGCCTTCTCCATGTCAACATCCCTTTAGTGAGAAAAAGAACTATTAGTAGGAAAATGGTGATGTTAACTCTTACAGTTACAAGGGACACTGAGGTTGGTTTGTTTGTTAATATTTATTTGCTGTGCCGGGTTTTAGTTATGGCACACAGGATCTTCTATCCATTGTGGTAGGCAGGGTCTAGTTCCCTGACCGGAGCCGGAACCTAGGGCCCCTGCATCGGGAGTGCAGAGTCTTAGCCACTGGACCACCAGGGAAGTCCAGGTGTCACTGAAATTGAAGTAATTGGGACCAGAGGCATTTGTGGAAAGGGAAACATTAACGTCTTCATACTCGCCAACTATTAAATGTTCACAAAGCTCAAAGGCTCCTGCTTCCTGCACATATAGGACACTTCACTTTGAAGTGCATCTTTTCAACTCGATCCATTTTTCAGTACTTAAATTTCAGAGCTGTTTTAAAATGTGGAAACATTTAAGACGGGTCTGAGCTGTTTTATATTGGGAACGCTTTTGCTGTCACTTTGAAATGCTGCTTTATGTGAGCAGCTTGAGAGCATAAAAATGTAAACCTGGGCGTGAATGAATAGAAACCAGCATATGCCAAATGCTGCGTTCCAGCTTTAATTCCTTGATAGACTACATTTGAAAAATGTCTCTTAGCTATTTTTTTATTAAAATAATTTATCATCATGAGTATGCCCTTGATAGCTTATTATTTCCATAAAGCACTGATAAGCCTCAATAATATTTATTGTTCAGCCTTCCATCATCTTTTCAGCAATGTAAATTTTTATGGATCAATTGTCATTTTAAAAATTAAAATGATGTGTTTATATATATTTAATATTCAAATAGTAGATTTTTCAAATGTGATTTTTGGTCTCTTTTTTCCTCCTCCCTGGAAGAGTCAGTACCTCACCAGGTATGAACACACACACACACACACACACACACACACACACACACACAAAATGAACACATGCATCTGAGTTTTCAGGTGGAATCATCTGCGAAACACCACCACCATTCACTTTAAGTATTTCCTCACATAGCATTGTCACTTATACTTCAAAACAAACAAATGTACAAACAAACTCATAGAAAAGGGGACCAGAAAAAGGAAACAGTCTCATAGCAAAAGTGGTTTTCAGATAAATGAGTACCAGAGATGTAATGTACAACATAGGTAATATAATTAACACTGTTTTATGTTACATGGGCTTCCCTTGTGGCTCAGCTGGTAAAGAATCTGCCTGCAATGTGGGAGACCTGGGTTCAATCCCTGGGTTGGGAAGATCCCTTGGAGAAGGGAAAGGCTACCCGCTCCAGTATTCTGGCCTGGAGAATTCCATGGACTGTGTAGTCCATGGGGACACAAAGAGTCAGACACTACTGAGCGACCTTCACTTTCACTTTCACTGTGTTACATATGAAAATTAAGAAAGTAGATCCTAAGAGTTCTCATCATAAGGAAAAAATTTTCTTTAAAAAAAATTATATCTTTATGAGATGATAGATATTCACAAAACATTGTGATGATCGTTTCATGATGTCTAAGTCAGATCATTATGCTGTACCCCTTAAACATATACAGTGCTGTTTTAAAATTGTATCTCAATAAAACTGGGGAAGAAAAGTGGATTTTTTAATTTTTCAGAGCCCACATGAAAATACTTTGGAACAAAATCAGATCAAATCTTTGGAATTCAAAGTGGCTGAACACATGGAAGGAACACAATATAGTACCTGCCAATTACGTGCCTGCCCAGGGGGCTGAACTGAATTCCTTTTTACTAATTTGGACATGCCTTCTCTTTCTCAGTGACACAGGAACAACACCTCCAGAGAGTGGCATTTTTGGATTTATGATAAACTTCTCTGCATTTCTTGGTAAGTACACAATGAAGTGAAGTGAAGTGAAGTGAAGTGAAGTCGCTCAGTCGTGCCCGACTCTTTGTGACCCCATGGACTGTAGCCCACCAGGCTCCTCCGTCCATGGGATTTTCCAGGCAAGAATACTGGAGTGGGTTGCCATTTCCTTCTCCAGGAGATCTTCCCAATCCAGGGTTTGAACCCAGGTCTCCCACAGTGTAGCCAGACACTTTAAGGCAGAGTCATTAAGTACACAATAATTATTATAAGTAAATTAAAAACTCCCAATCTCACGTGAAGTAAAATGTTATAGTTTATGTATCATTTTTTATTGTTACTTTTTAACAGGCATTATTTTTTTAAAAATGTTTTATTTTGTAATAGGGTATAGCTGATTAACAGTGTTATGATAGTTTTAAGTGAACAGCAAAGGGGCTCAGCCATGCATATACATGTATCCATTCTCCCCCAAACTCCCCTCCCATCCAGGCTGCCACATAACACTGAGTGGAGTTCCCTGGGCTATACAGTAGATCCTTGTTGGTTACCCATTTTAAATGTAGCAGTGTGTACATGCCCATTCCAAATTCCCTAATTATTCCTTCCCTATTCCTTCTCCCTGGCAACTATAACCTTCTGGAAGTCTGTGAGTCTGTTTCTAACAGACATTACTTTTTAGAACACTTGTAGATTCATGGAAAAATTGAGCAAAATGTAGAGATTTCCCATATATGCCTTACTCCCTTGCACTCTTCCTGGTTGCTTTCTTCATTATCAACATCTCCCCATCAGTGTGGCTTTTTGCTTTGAGGCAAGGCGGAATCTGACATGAGTATCTTTGTTTAAAATGCTCTCTGATAAATGATTAGCTTGTAGTCTGCTTTTAAAAATTCAGTAAAAAATATGGCCGTCATACACTACTGAATACATAGAAATCTACTTTACTCTGACACATGCATAATATCCATCATGGACATATGATGATTTATAATCCAATCGCCTTTTGTTATATTTTAGGCTGTTTCTTATTTTGCAATTTACATTGCTAAAGTGAATGTATTTTAAATATATCTGTGCATATCATGTGGAATTTTTCTGTAGGCAAAATTTGCTGAGTTAAAAGGAACAGTACCCTCTCACACCATTCACAAAAGCCAGTGGCAATTAAAGAACTAAACATGAGGAACAAAACCATAAGAGGATTTGGATGTAATTGTGGGAAAATATTTTTAAAACCTTAAGATGGAAAAGCTTATCTAAGCTTACACAAAACCCAGAAGCTAAATAGGAAAGAACTGACAGATTTAGATAGATAAAAAATTAAAACTTCTAAGTGATGAAAGATACGCAAAGTTAAAGACAAACAACAGACCAGAAGAAAATTCGTAATATTTATAGAAGACAATAGACTAATGTCCTTAATGTGTATAAAAACAGCTACAAATTAAAAATGAACAAACTCAAGAGAAAAATAAAAAAAAGATAAGCATGCAATTTTCAGAAGAAATGCAAAGGACTAGTGAACATACTAACCCACTCCAGTGTTCTTGCCTGGAGAATCCCAGGGACTGGGGAGCCTGGTGGGCTGCCGTCTATGGGGTCGCACAGAGTCGGACACGACTGAAGTGACTTAGCAGCAGCAGCAGCAGTGAACATACTAAAGGTTTCTCAGTCTCATGGACAACCAAAGAAATGCAAATTAAACCAACAGGTTGCCATTTTTCATTTGTTAGACTGGCAATAATTAAAAGGACAACAGCATGCAGTAATTGCTTTCAGACGCTTCTGTGGGAGTATAAATTGCCTCAGTCTTGGAGCAATTTGGAGGTATTTCTTGGCATTTTAATTGAGCATAGTTTTTTTGACCCAAGAATACTACTTCGAGGAATTCGTCTTTCAGAAACACTGAAAGTGTGCCAAAGACATCTATACGAGGATGTTCACTGAGCATTGCTTATAGTGGGAAAAGCACATAATGTAGAAATCTATCATTAGGAGAATGATGAGATAAGTATGGCATTTCACTGTACATCATGGTGAGGTATATAGACCTATTTGTACTGACATTGGCAGGATCCCCATGGTGCATTTTTTAATTTTAATTTGTTTGTTTCTGACTACACTGGGGCTTCGTTACTTCTGCAGGATTTCTCTAGTTCCCGAGATCGGGGAGCTACACTCCAGTCACAGTGCTCGGGTTCTCAATGTGGTGGCTTCTCTTCCTGTGGAGCATGGGCTCCAGGGCTCATGGGCTTCAGCAGTTGCAGCGTGTGGGCTCAGAAGTGGCTCACGGGCTTAGTTGCCCCGTGGCATATGGGATCTTCCCAGACCAAGGATCAAATCCTCGTCCCCTGCATCAGCAGGTGGATTCTTAATCACTGGGCCACCAGGGAAGTCAGGTGTGTGTGTGTGAAAGAGAAAGAGAGTCGAAGTCTGAGTCTGATGGCAGAAAACAATAAGGTGAGCAAGGGCAGGGTTGAGAGCATGGGAAGACTGTTGCAATCAGGGGGCTGATTACGATCTTGATTACAACCAATACAATCTTGGTAAAAGCCATACAAAACTGTTCATGTATTTTTCCTTCCAAAAGGTCACTAAAAATTCATCACAGTCTGTTTCCTTTTCAGGGGCAGCCACAATGTACACAAGGTATAAAATAGTAGAGAAGCAAAATCAAACCAGCTATTTCAGCACTCCTGTTTTTAACTTGGTGTCCTTGGTTCTCGGATTGGTGGGATGCATCGGAATGGGTATTGTAGCCAATTTCCAGGTACGACCTGAAGTCTTTTCAGTTATTGGGGGTGATGGAGTTTATGTGTCCGGAAAGAAAAGTGAAAGTGGTAGTCGCCCAGTAGTGTCCGACTCTTTATAACCCCAGGGACTGTATGTAGCCCCCCAGGTTCCTCTGTCCATGGTGTTCTCCAGGCGAGAATACTGGAGGGAGTCACCCTGCCCTTCTCCAGGGATATGCATCTGGAGGGAAGAAGCAAGAACAGCAGAGGCACGCTTGTGCCAACAGATCTCTCAAACAGCTGATGAGCATACGAAAATCGGGACAGTTTGCTTTTTAGAAACAAATCATGTTTGTTTGTTTTTTTAGATTGATTCATTTGTTTTATTTTGGCTGTGCCGTCTTCGGTGCTTCGCGGGCCTTTCTCTAGCTGAGGCAAGCGGGGGCTACTCTTCATCGCAGTGGCTTCTCTTCTCTGTAGTTGTGGCTCAGGAGTTGTGGCGTCCAGGCTTAGTTGCTCCGTGGCATGTGGGATCTTCCTGAATCAGGGATCGAACCTGTGTCTCCTGTATTGGCAGGCGGATTCTTTACCACTGAGCCCATGGGAGAACCCAGAAACAAATCTTTATCATTTGCAAGTCAAGTCTTGGGAGAAATGGGATGCACGTATGTATGACTGTGAAAAGGAGCATGCTTCAGCCCGTGCTGTGGGCTCTGGATGGCTCTGTGCCCTTCCTGAGGTGGTTTAATGTGCTGGGAGAGCTTCTTCAGTCATTGTGATGGTTTCGTTAACAGTGTGAATGTATTTCTGCATGTGAGTGTGTGTATATTTTCTGATGCTACTGTTTGAACCTCTGGTGTTCAAAGAGAAACATGTGATCTCTACCTTTCACAGATGAGGACCTAGGTGCATGGAGGTGAAAGAATCTGCCCAGGGTTACTCAGCTAATCAGTTGCGGGGCTGACATATGGCCTCGTTGGAACATATTAACTTATATGATGGCTACTGAAGAGTCTGCTTGATCTGTTCTTACTGTGTCAAGGGTTGGAAAGACATTGTTTATTCGGCCACACTGTGTTGCTTGAGGGATCTTAGTTCCCTCACCAGGGATTGAACCCATGCTTCCTGTAGTGGAAGCACAGAGTTCTCACTACTAAACTGCCAGGAATTCTGCCAACTTATTTTATTCTAACTTGTGAATTCCTATGATTCCAAGGTCTCTTTTAAGGAAAGCTGGAACCTCTTTGTCGACAGAGACAATATTTTATATTTAAAAAATGTATTGTATTTCAAAGGAGTACTAACTACGAGTACTCACCTCACAGGGTTATTGCTGGCATGCAATGAGATAATGCACAATACCTGGCAATCTGTACTTGGTGGTCATCACTTGGTGATGGTCATTGGTCCATCACTAGAGGCCAGCACCCCAGAGGGCCTGCTCTGCCATCACCATTGTCCCTTTGTGGCCACGGTGTGGAGGTTACTCCTAGAGGACTTCTGGTTCTGCCCAGGAGATCTCCTTCAACCATTTTCCCAACGGAAGTGAGTTGATCTTGTGTGATGCTTACTTTCAAAAGAAGGTGTCAGCCTTCAATGCTAGCTGGCTGATCAAGTCCATTAAAGCCACAGCAGGAGTGTGCTTCCCCCCGGGGTGGACCTGGGAGGCTGATAACCTCGGGCCTCCACCTGCACCGTTTGCGGTGCCCCTGTTCTCTAGTGTCTGCAGGCATTAGGCCATTGTCAGAGAGCCCGCTGCCTCACCTGCACCACGTGGGCCTCAGGGAATCACCTTTTCTGCCCTGCACCTGGAGGAGGCCATCTGTCGTCCTCGTCGTTTAGTCGCCAAGTTGTGTCCGATTCTCTGTGACCCCATGGACTGTAATCCTCCAGGCTCGTCTTTCCTCCACTGTCTCCCAGAGTTTGCTCACATTCATGTTGTCTGTGAGGGAGAGTATAATAAAGTGCTCTGGGAAATCCAGGGCTGGGTCATGAGGGGTGAGGCACCCTCCCTTATATGACACAGAATCTTCAGGACAGCCCAGGGCAGGGATGTTCCTCCCAGGTCAACAGCCAACGTGTTTTTGTTTGGGGGTGTTACCAGTCCACGACTACCAGTGTTTCCCTGTTAACACTGGCAAAAGGTGAGTGCCCAAACTGCAGCTCTCTGGAGTAAAACCTATAAGGCTTCTAGGGCGGCATCTGCAAACTTAGTTTGCTTCTGGCTCTGTTGAATTTTCCTACTGTTGTTGTCTCATATGAGGAAATAAGGGCTTCTCAGGTGGCTCAGTGGTAAAGAACTTGCCTGCCAATGCAGGAGACATAAGCAACATGGGTTTGATCCCTGAGTCAGGAAGATCCCCTGGAGGAAGGCATGGCAACCCACGCCAGTATTCTTGCCTGGAGTATCCCATGGACAGGATCACAAGAACTTCGGGCTTCCCTAGTGGCTCAGAGTATAAAAATCTGCCTGCAATGTAGAAGACCTGGGTTCAATCCTTGGGTTGGGAAGATCCCCTGGAGAAGGGAGGTGGCAACCCACTGCAAAATTCTTGCCTGGAGAATCCCATGAACAGAGGAGCCTGGTAGACTATAGTTCTTAGGATTGCAAAAAGTTGGACACAGTTGAGCAACTTAGCACACACTCACACACGCATGAGGAAATAAATACCACTTGTTGCCACATTTTCATGTGGTAGAGCCCCTTAATGACATTTCCTTTCATTTTATGACTGTGTGCATTTTACATTCCATAACAAACAGCATTTAGTGAAGTTTTCTAGGTGATGGACGTTTATGAAAACATTTCATGCTTTACTTGTATAATTCTAATAATGACCTCAGAAGATAGTTAGTAGTTTATCAATGGAGACGTGGAGACACAGAGAGGTTAACAGTCTCCCAAAATCCCATGAATCATGAGAGGCAGAAGTCACGTTTGAATCAAAGCAATCTGCCCAGAACCTATAGGGAAGAGTTAATGTCAAGGCCAGAATGAGGCAAAGTCTGTGAGAAAAAAAGCATGTATACAATTCACAGCTCTAGTGTCAGAAAGCACGATGGAAAGACATTTTTTTAATGGAAAGGTGATGAACTGGAAAGTTACAATTTGTCTGGTGGAGTGTGGTGTGAATTGTTCAGTGGGGGACAGTATGTCCTGTGGGATATCCTGCCAGGTCATTCTCACAGTAACGCAACATCACGAGTGATGCAGGTGTCTGTGTTTAAACCATAAAGGGCAGACTTTAGGAAGAAGACTTAGGTGGTTAGATAATTACACTTTTGGTTCCCTTTAAGGCTTCTGTGAAGTGATTTTATCTTCATAAAGACCAGAAATAGGGTCTCTAACTTTTCCTGAGAGCAAAGTGTTTACTTTGTCATTGGGTCTATAAATATATCTTTACAACTTCCTTGTTTGATATCCTGTAATTCATTTTCAGCCTGCTGTGAGCAAACCAACATGAGCAGTTATCTCAAGAAGATTTAGAGATGTGAGGGCAAGTGAGAGAGTTGAGTGGTGGTTTTTCCTGAGTTGGAGGAAACCTCATTTATCAGAATCTCACAGCCGGCTTTCTCTCCTGCAGGTGACGGATGGCTGTGTTTTAGTGTGTTCTCACCAAGCAACCTCTGTCATGCTTTTGAGTCCCTCACAAAGTCTCCTTTTTGGAAAAGTCATTTCCCGAGGTTGAATCCTGTCAATAGTCTAGTTTTCTCTAGTGTTACTATTAGGTTGTCCAAAATGTTCATTTGGGTTTTTCCATACAGTCTTACAGAAGAAACTATGAACTTTTTGGTCAACTCAATATCAAGAGAGTTTCAAAAAAAAAAAAAAAAAAGGTTTTCATCTTAACCTCTATGCAAAATTCATGTCTGATATGAGTCATTTGCCTTCTGAAGGACATCTTGGATGAGAGAATATGTATTCCACCATGAAAAAAGGCACACTGAAAATACAGCTCCTGCTAAATTGAGGGCCTTTGGACCTGACTTCATCAGGGTTAATTTGGGTCTCTTAAAGTTTGCAGAATAAGATCCAAAAGGATACATTGAATTGGCCAGGGTTGAGGAAGCAAATTTCCTGATAGTGCTAGTTAGAGGGGTAGGGTAGCAGTGGAAAACAAAGTATGTAAATTCCGGATCTGATTTGCTTACCAGCACGAAAAGAAACTGGAGGGTGGAAAGTACCAGGATCATCGGAAGATGCTCCTAAAATAACCTCAGTGCCTTCGCAGTAGATGCTTTGTCTTTTGTTTATCTTTCCTTGCTCAGTTGTGCCTGAGTCAAGGGGTGAAAAGAATTTGTTTTTCTTATTTCTTTTATATATTTTTTCATTTAATATGGGCTTTCACACCCCCCTGCTCAGTTTTATTGAGATACTTTTACTGAACCAGGCCCATTTTGCTCAGCTCTTAGCAAGCCAAACGTATGCTGTGGAATAATCAAGTTGCTGGCATTTACTTCAATGCTGGAAAGGCCTTGATCGTTTTCTGTAAGCTGCTGCATTTTCCCAAGATGGGGTGGGTGCCTTTGTGTTGCCTGGTGGGCTTGAGAAGCCCAGAGGCAGTGAGTGTTCGACTCTGGATGTGCGTGGAGTAACAGCGCGTGTGTGACGTTCTCTCTAGGAGCTGGCCGTTCCCGTGGTCCACGACGGCGGTGCCCTTCTGGCGTTTGTCTGCGGCGTCGTGTACACGCTCCTGCAATCCATCATCTCTTACAAATCCTGTCCCCAGTGGAACAGCCTTTCCACGTGCCACGTGCGAATGGCCATCTCTGCTGTGTCCTGCGCAGCTGTCATACCCAGTATCCTTTGAGCGTTTGTCAGTGTCCTTGCAAGCCTGACACCCCCTTCACCTTGCTCCTATTCCCCCAAAATGGAGAAAGCTAAGGCTGACAGCCAGTTGCCAACAGGCTTCAGAAGAACAACTGGGCAAATCACAAGGAAAATAGCTCAGTCTTGTCTGGTTAAATCAAAAGAATCTTTGGGGGAAAGAATGGTGTGAAGGGAAAATGGAAAAAAAATGTCAGGACACTTCAGTCTCTGTTTACTTTCCTTCAACAGGGTCCGTTTCATGAGCCATGTGAAAATATGTATTTTTCTTTGTAGTGGTTGGCTAAAGACATCAAATATTGATATTGTACTTAAGGTAATAGCCCAGTGGAGTTCCAAGAAGCAAGACTGTCCCTTCTCCCCACAGCTAGTTGATTAGAGGGTTTGAATTACTTGTCCACATTAAGAGGTTTTAAAAAGCTCTATACTATTTATTTATAAGTCATTTAAAACACATTTAGCCTTTTCTTTTTACCACTGATTTCATTTTCAAAATGAAATTTTATTTTTTTCTATGTCAACAGTGTGGAAGGAAAACATAAATTTTTCATACTTATATATTCTGATTTAGAAGAAAAGAAAATGAACCCTTCCATTTTTTTTTTCTTTCTCATTCTTTCTTTTCCTTTTTTCTTTCCCTCAAGAGGTATTTAACAAAATAAAACTGGTCTTTCACGGGTAGAAAATTTCCCATCTTTCAAAATATCATCTGCAGTCATATCGAATACTGAAGAGTCATTAAAAATTGATGATTGCTGTCAGATTATTGGAAAGCAGCAACAATTTTATTCGCACTGGTTTTGTTCATTTGGGTTGGGTTGTGGTATGTGGTGGACAAGCTTGAGTAAAAAAAGCATGGTGTCCTCATGTGCTTCTAAGTATTAAGCCTTGCCTTTCTCTTTCAAAATTGAAGCTATACAAAATGTGAAGTCTAAGGATGGTTTGGGATTTTGTTTTTGTCATTTAGGGAAGGAAATATTTAATTATAAAAATTTCTAAGCACAAAGGAATGAAATCCTAGTATTGAGAAATGTAACAAATTATAACTGGTTCCTGAGATAGTTCCTTCTCTGTTTCCTCATCCTATTTATGGATCGAAGACATTCATGCTTTCTCTTGACACATATCTCCTCAAAACTTCTAGGTTGTATTAGTTGTCGGATTTATAAAACCATTTGTAAAGTTAGAAACAAAATTTCTCTATGCAGGAAAGCTTTCCTTGCTTCCAACTTTGGAGACAGATCTCTAGGTATTAAAATGAGAGAGTTTTAATAGAATTAGCATTTCAGGCCAGAGTTTCACATACTAATAGTTCCTGTTTCTAGAAGTTCCTAGGAGACATGCTGAGGGGTAGAATCCCTGAACAGAAGCAGATTGATCCAATTAACTTGAACAAATGCACCCATATGAAAAAGTCTGTCGTCTTAAACATTAGCATCATGGATTTATATTTCCTTACAAAGCTTTTCAGGCATCTTTAAAATGCTCTGTATTAGTTCCATGAAACAGCCTCATTTGACTCCTGAAGAAACCGAGGCCTGGGGTCAGGCTTCTAAGCTCTTCCCGCTAAATTGTCCATCTTGCATCCAGCTCCTGCAGGTTTCAGAAGCCTTCACAAAATCACTTATGATGCAGGTTCCTTTTCTTGAGATGTGTAATCGGAGGCTGCCTATTTCTCCAACCTCAGTTTTACACTTTCTCCCCTGTGTGTGTGGCTCTTTGCTATTCTCTGCGTTTGCTGGTGCTCTTCTCTTACCCAGATAACCTTCTCCACCTTGTCTTTCTAGAACTGAGCTGTCCGGCCAGCACAGTAGCCACTGGCCACACGGGGCTGGGGAGCACTTGAAACGGGGGTAGTCTGTGCAGAGATGGGCTGTAAGTGTAAAACACCAGATGTCAAAGACTTAATGAGAAAAAATGTAAACCATCTCATTAATAATTCTTTGCAGTATTACATGTTGAAACGAGAACATGTTTGGTATACTGGGTTAAATAAGATATGTTAAGATTAATGTCACTAGGTCCTTTTCTGTCTTTGTCAGTGTGGCTACTGTAGTGGAAAATTTGAAGTTGTATGCCTGAATCTCTGTGGGATGACGCTGTTCTAGCTCACATGCTTGTGTGCTCAGTCCTGTTGGACTCTTGCGATCCCGTGGACGGTAGCCCGCCAGGCTCCTCTGTCATAGGATTTCCCAGGCAAGAATAATGGAGTGAGGAGCCATTTCCTCCTCCAGGGGATCTTCCCAACCCAGGAATCAAACCTGCGTCTCCTGTATTGGCAGGAGGGTTCTTTAGCACTTGAGCCACCTGGGAAGGTGTTCTAGAGAGCTCCTCAAATCCCACAACTTATTATTGTTGTTTTTTTGGCTGTGCTGCCTTCACCAACCAGATATCTAATCTTCCCTCTGAGTCATCACTGCACCCTATTCTTTTCTCTCCAACGAGGCACATTCCCTGGGTCCATCAAGGCTGTGATATTTCTGGGAACTGAAACCAGGTCTGTTTTGCCAGAGTTTTCTCCACCTCTCCACCTTCTCCCCAGCATGGTACTTGATGGGACTAAAGGTGAGGTAAAGAATTAAGTGAAAGAATTAAGAGAATTAAGCTATTAGAAACAGAAGTACGGTCATGACATGATCAGGGCACCTTCGATGCTCTCTACTTTTACTTTGAGAAACTGAGAAGTGTTAAGAATGGCAAAACATGGGAGGTGGGGAAGGGCAGGGAGAGAGGGTGCTGACTCCAAATTCAGAGATGCTCAACTTGGCATTAATTGACATGACCCTTGGAATCCTTAACTCTTTGCAGAAGCTTTTCATTGAAGAGCATCCCCATTACTCTCTAGCTTTCTTTCGTCTTTCAAGTTCAGTCAGAATGGCTGCAACCATCCTTGTGCAGACAGTTTTGTATACCTTGCTCTGTAGCCTCAGTTCCTGGCTTTATTAGACTGGCCTCTCAGAGTTTGTCTTTCATCCCCTAGGTCAGATGTAGGACGTCGGATGTAGGATGTATCTCTTTGATTTGTAAACCCTTTGGGCCAAGGACTGGGGGCTTCCCAGGTGGCGCTTGTGGTAAAAAATCCCCCTGCAATGAAGGAGACCAGGGTTCGATCCGATCCCTGGGTCAGGAAGAACCCCTGGAGGGGGCGTTATGGCAACCCACTCCAGTATTCTTGCCTGGAGAATTCCATGAACTGAGGAGCCTGGCAGGCTACAGTCTATAGGGTCACACAGAGTCAGACACGACTGAAGCAACTTAGCACACATGCACGCGTGGGCCAAGGATTAAGGGCTCTACTTATACCCAGTTACTCAATGGAAAAAGTCTGTTTTTTTTTTTTTTTTTAAACAATAATATCTTAACTTACTGTAGCTTATTTTTGTATATGAGCCTTGGTACTTTGTAAATGCTTTGGTACTTTGAAATGTTAATTTTTCCTTGAAGCTATTGCCTGAACATAATATTTTAAGGAAAAAGAATTTTAATTGACATTTGAATTTAAGGAAAATAGTACTTTAGAAAAAATTACCCATATTAGACTGCTGTGTCAGTCATCTTGACCAAATTTAATCAACAGGATCAAGCAAAATGTAGCCACAGATTAAAAATCTTCTATACATAACTGCCAAAGTGTTGCTAAGGAAGGACTATTTTCATGTTGTATTTAAATTTCTGTCATAATCAGGCTTAAGGTTTCAGATGATAAGAAGCTGATATAACTGGTACTAACATTTGAACACTGTGTAATGGTTATATGATTAGAAGAATAATCTAGTCTTTAACACTAAAGGACCTAGTCTGCAGTTTCCTTAACCAGTTCCCCTTTTTCAGTGATTGCCTGTGCTTCACTAATTTCTATAACCAAGCTGGAGTGGAATCCAAAAGAAAAGGTAAAATTTAAGTTGTTTTAAATGTGACTGTCAAACCTGGTTCCTGCATTTTCAAAATTATTTAAAAAAATGTGAATTTCTAATTCTATCTTAAACCCTTCAACCATTGAGGCTTAGTGAAAGAAGTGAGATTGAAGGGCAGGGAAATGATGTGAATGAAGGTGTGTGGCAGTCAGAGGAAAGAGACATGCTAAGCAGACGGGGGATCTGCTTAGCAGGGGATGGCAACAGAGAAGAACAGTTTCTCAGCATAGTGTGAGAAATAAATGTGGATGGGGTAAGTTTGTGGAGGAGTAATCACCCATTCGATGGACGTGAGTTTGAGTGAACTCCGGGAGTTGATGATGGACAGGGAGGCCTGGCGTGCTGCAATTCATGGGGTCGCAAAGAGTCGGACACGACTGAGCGACTGAACTGAACTGAACTGAATTTGTGCAAGTCTTTAAGAGGTGGGCAGAGAGGCTCATGCTTGATGTAGGTGATCAGAATAAGCCTTTGAAGGCTTTTGAACAGGAAAGTAAAAGAATATTATTGGATGAGTATCATTAGTCAGAAGCAACCCCTGGGATGGATTGAAGAGGAGAGAGCCCGGAGGCAGGATGGCAGGAAGAAGGTAGTTCCACTAGATAAGATTTCAAATCGAGATTCACCTACACTGGAATTAATAGCATGAGCATGAAAGGAAATGAAGTGAAATCACTTCCAAGCTTTTGTCTTGGGTGAGCTGAAGAACATGTTCTTATGAACAGATTCAGTTCCTAACAGGAATTAATGATTCCATGGGGGGAAATGGATGGGTTTGGTTTTAGAATAGTTGAATCTGAAGCTACAGTGAAACACCGAAGGGAAATGTCCAGTTAGACACCAGGGACAGGATCAAGAGCTATCAGAGCATAGGGTGGAGTGACAGGTAATTTCCAGACCAAACATGGGAACATGAGGAATCAGATGTTTTGAACTGAGATCAGCTCATGCCCTTAGTTAACCTGCAGAGAGACGGGAGTTACTGACGAGCAGGAGTTTTTTCCCAAGGCAGCTGCTTTTCCAAAAGCAGTTTCAAGGATTTCTCTGGTTGTCCATTGGTTAAGACTCTGTGCTTCCACTGCCGGGGGCATGGATTTGACCCCTGGTTGGGGTAACTGCAGGGTCTAAGGAAGGATTTTCCACCATTACAGAGGAACCTGGCAGGAGGCAAGAGAGACTGAAGGTGGTGAGGACCAGCCAGGCAGAAATTAGGAGGAAAAAGTTCTTCCTGAAAAGGAGAGCTCACAGCAGAGCAGCCTCAGGTGTATTTTACTTTTGAACCACTGGAGGGAGGCCTTCCACCACGAATCAAATGAAACACGGCTGCTGCTGGGAGATTAATCAATCCCCCTACAGTTAACCATCCCCTTTTTCCCCCATTCATTTTCTATCTTAAAAATATGGAGAGTACCTGATTTTCTATTCACTCCAAAAATTGCTATCCCACTCATATTGCCTTCTGTTCCCAATATCCACAAATGCAAAGAAAACCCTTTACATCAATTCACGGAATACAATGCAGTGCAAGAGTCTGGACCCTTGCTTCAGTGTGCTGTTATTAACATACAGATATCCTCCCCTCCCCCCAAATTCTGCCTCTATCTGGATAAGCCATCTTCATTGTCCAGGGATGACATGAGATGGGGTTAATGTTGTAGTGCTATCGCTTTTGGAAAGGACGTGGCCCTCGTTCTGGACCCCCTAATATAGCTGGTCACATGCTCCCCAGGGTGGCCTGGGTGAGAACAGCGGGTGGATGCAACCCTCCATGGGGAGGAGGAGCAGTGATATCAAGTTTGATGCACCTCGATGAGATCTTTGTGGTGGAGCAAAGAAAAGAACCCATCTGTAATCTAGCACATTTGTTTGTTCACCTTTGTAACTGACAGCAGAGCAGACAGTGAAGCAGGAAGAAAATATAGGTTATGATCTGAAATCGGAGGGCTGGAACTGATGACAGTCCACAGGCTAATTTGGCATGTGGGCTAAAATCAGAATGTAGACAAGCATTTTCGACTTGGACTCTACTGCTGCTGCTAAGTCGCTTCAGTCGTGCCCGACTCTGTGCAGCCCCATAGACGGCAGCCCACCAGGCTCCCCTGTCCCTGGGATTCTCCAGGCAAGAACACTGGAATGGGTTGCCATTTCCTTCTCCAATGCATGAAAGTGAAAAGTGAAAGTGAAGTCACTCAGTCGTGTCCGACTCTTAGAGACCCCATGGACTGCAGCCCACCAGGCACCTCCATCCGTGAGATTTTCCAGGCAAGAGTACTGGAGTGGGGTGCCATTGCCTTATCCAGACTTGGACTCTAGACAGTATTTAAAACTGTTTTTGTTTATCATTTTTTAAAAGATTTTTTGATGTGAACCATTTTTTATAGAGTCTTATTGAATTTGTTACACTATCACTTCTGTATTTTTTTTTTTTAATGTTTTGAGTTTTTTGGCCCTGAGACATGTGGGATCTTAACACCCCCTGTATTGGGATCTTAACCACAGAACCACCAGGGAGGTCCCTAAAAATGCTTTTAAAGTGGTTTCCAGCATTTAAAAAATCAGGGAAGATATCTTTGTCTCTGACACACGCACACACACTCCATGGGCTTTTTTTTTTTTTTTTTAAATCTCAAAGTAACACTGGGGTCGTATTTTCCCACTTGACAAGAATGGAACAGAATGGATGAGGCATGGGTTCCCCATTGTCCCTGTCTTTTTGCAACCAGCTGTTTCATTTCTTTTTCCTGGCCTTCAGAGGTAGCCAACTTTGGAACCCCAATTGAAGCCCTTCTGTTTCATGCCTTGCACCCTCTCATTCCTGTCCCCAAGAAGAGAAGTCTCAGTATTGCCTTTGCTTTGTAGCTGTGCTAACCTTATAACAAGCAGACCTATTGTCTGAACTGACGTTTTCTATAGCAACAGAGAAACACAGAAGCCAGTCTCCTTAGATGCACACTTCAGATCTTAGGAATAAGCACACAGACGCTAGATAGGTGTTTTTCAAGCCTGTCTTTCAACTTTGGGGTTCCCAGTGGTGGGAAAACCAGTCATGCTTTGTATGGAAATTTCCTTCTTCTACTGAGTCCACATCTGCTTTCCACTCTCAGCCATTTTGTGGTCTTTCTTCTGCCCGTTGAAATTCCACAGACAAGTTATAAAGCCAGAGTATGCGAGAACCAGAGAGAACTTTGGGGTTATGTATTCACATTCTCGTTGGGCAGCTGCCCCGACGCACACCCACACGGCCTTGCTCACCATGTTTCCTCCGGGGGTTGATTTATGCTCCCTGGACAGCTTTTTCCTCTGTCCCGCCCTGCTCATTGTTATTTCAATATGTCCACTAAAGTGAATGCATGTAGGCTCAATTCTGTTTCTTTTGTTGTTGTTGCCCTTAGGATTATGTATATCACGTAGTGAGTGCGATCTGTGAATGGACAGTGGCCTTTGGTTTTATTTTCTACTTTTTAACATTCATCCACGATTTCCAGGTTGGTATTCATCCAGTCATATGTTATAAGTTACTGATGATAAGGGTTAGTAGGAAGCCATAGAACATTTCTCTCATTAAAGAAACATAAGAGCATTAGCTTTCTTTTTTACCCTTATGTGTTTGAAAAAAAAAAAAAGCAAGTATTGTGCAACTTAGTGTATTCCCAAAGGAAAGCATCTTGAATAGTTCTCCCAAACAAGGAAACATTCATCTGTCCCCTGCCATTTGATGCTTATGGTCATAGATCCTGGTTATTTACTTTGTGAGGAGGTCTCACTTACAAGTTCCAAATAACAGGAAATATGTCTTTTCTTAAAAATAAAAGTGTGTTGTTGAAAAATGTTCTGAAGGCGGAGAGAAGGTGGGACCTTGTCAGATTTGGCAACAGGGAAAGTCTTGCATCTTGAAACAAGTGAATTATTAACTAAAAGGTTACAGAAAGCCAAGAAAATTCTTGAGGACCCAACTCAAGCTCACTACAAACCATAGTGAGATCATCTCTGAGGGGGTGCAAAGCTCTTAGGAGTTTCAGAGCTGGCACTGGTGTTGTTTACCTTCTTTTAAACTTTTTTTTTTTTTTTTAATAGAGTGTCACCTTAAGAATATCCACAGAAATCAATGGTGATGTTTGAAGAAAGAAGAACTCTATCTCCGTCAGTGGAAGTGGCAGACAATTCCTGGAAGTGGTACAGAGGACAGACAGGGTTTTAACGCTACCCTGTATGGAATTCATTTGCAGCACATCCAGGACTTGAATTTCTTTAAGAATTCCCAATAGTTGTACTATTTCCAAAGGTATGTTTTCCTAGAGAATGTAGAGCATTTATGACATTGTAGCAATGTTTTTATAACTTTCCAAATAGACACTCTTTTTGTATTAACAAATTCCTGACAGACAAAATAAGGTATTCCAGCAAATGGAGACCTCTTATTTTTATACAAATTCTGTTTTTGTTAATTTCTGTCTGTGTGAGTGATTTGTGGAGATACACTAACTGAGGAATTCATTCAAAAGTAAAATCAGGGGATGTTCTTTTTAAGATTTTATTTTTAGAGAATGCACTGTATAATTTTATATCATAAGAGCATTTCTAAAATTCCGTTTAAAATGATCATTAAGATTTAGTTAATAAACTAACACTAACTAAGAGACTGATTTTTAGATGAACCAAGCAAAAAGCTTCTATCAAAAGGCCTTAAGACCACTATGCACATTAACTCAGTGGCTATGGAAGACCTCAGTCTTGAAATTCCGTCCCCCACCCTGTGGGCCTCCCTGCTCACAGAGACCTAGCTTTTACCCTTGCTGCTCACTGACGGCAGGCTGTAGTGATGAGTTCCAGGTGGGATGGTTTCAGCCAGGCAAGTTAGAAATCAAATCCTGCTAACAACAGAGTGGAATGGAGGTGAGCAACTAACAAGAAGAACTCACTGGATTCCAGAGTGATGAGGGGAGTGAGGGGAGTGTGTCTCAGGGAACATCTGAGGAATGCGGGATTATGGGAAGGAGACTTGCTCAATCCTAAACCTCTGCAGAAACCAACCTGTGAAAAGCATTACACATTCCACTTACAAAGCTGCCCTTTATTGTTCCTGGCGTGACTCGACACACTGTCTGACTCAGAAGCCGTACCACACATCTCGCATTCCTCTCACGCCAGTCCACGGCTGCTGACGGGAGTGCAGGTCTGAGAGGGGAGGGAGGGGAGCATGGTGCGGGATGGAGTTACTCTGCTCCTCTTCTTCATCCCCACGGCTGGATGTTTGCACACTTCATGAGACGTGAAGCAGATCCTTTGCTCGGTAACAGCACATCATGAATGACGAGTGAAAAGCAAGTCATTCCAGGGGAAGAAGTGAGTCTTGAGATGCAAAGGTTTAAAAGTGGAAGAGAAGGAACTCACCTTCAGGGACCCTCCAGACCAGAAAGCCATGTCTGGCCAAGAGGTTCCAGACCTTGAGGGCTCATGCCAAGGGCAGGGCAGCTCACTTGGCCAGCCGTGGAAGAAGGAGGCTCAGCAGTGGTCCGCCCCCTCCGCAAGGACAGACCCTATCTCCCCTGAGGGTTCAGCAGTGACAGACTGAGACCCACCCCTGGGTTGGTGGTAGCTTGGAACTGAAACGCTGGTTATATCTGTGTTCTGTGGAGGACGAAAGCCTCTTACCTTTGCTGTGGAACCTTCAGTAGAAGGAATCCAGGGTTGGGTCTCCCTTGGAACAGACTGTTGTTATCAGCCCTTCTTGACACATTCATTGTCAGCCTTCATTTCTGTGTCTCTCTGTGTGATTTAGATTGGGAGCTCCTTGAGGGCAGAAGTCTGTGCCTTAAACTTTGTTACTCCAGCATTTACCAGGCTGCCTCCTGGTACACAGTAGGTGCTTAATAAATAAAAACTCACTGAATGCATGAATGAGGGAGTGAGCAAGTGGAGACATGGCTGGGGGATATCTGTAGTACTGCATAATGAGATTTACTCTGGTTTACTAATGAGGTAATAAATAGTCTATGTCACCTTTTAATATTGACTGTTTTACTTTGTGTGCTGTGAACGTTTCAGTTGTTTGGGCCTCTCCATTCTATGATGACACTCATCATCCTGGACAGTTATCACAGAAATTGTTCCATGGGCTAGACCAAATGGTACACCTGGCTTGGCAAACTGAGAAGGCCAAAACTCACTCCAGACAATCACGTTCTGCTGATATCATGAAATCTCAAAAGCTGGTCTCCTCCATATTTTGGTATTATTTCTGATTTCCGTGAACTTGCATTTCCTTGGACCTCATGGCTGAAAGAGTAAAATAAAATGAAATATTTCTTTATTTTAAATCTATGTCTCTGTTAAATTATAATATGTCGACTTGGTACTACTATGAAGTATATTTATTCAGGAAAGTATTCTAGCTCCACTTGGATTCTACAGAGGTAGAGTTTAAATCTTATTATTTTAAAAAATTTTGGCCATACCATGCGGCATGTGGGATCTTAGTTCCCTGACCTGGGATTGAATACTTACCCACTGCATTGGAATGCAGAAGGCAATGGCACCCCACTTCAGTACTCTTGCCTGGAAAATCCCATGGGTGGAGGAGCCTGGTAGGCTGCAGTCCATGGGGTTGCTAAGAGTCGGACACGACTGAGCGACTTCACTTTTCACTTTCATGCATTACAGAAAGAAATGGCAACCCACTCCAGTGTTCTTGCCTGGAGAATCCCAGGGATGGGGAGCCTGGTGGGCTGCTGTCTATGGGGTTGCACAGAGACGGACATGACTGAAGTGACTTAGCAGCAGCAGCAGCAGCAGCAGCAGCAGCAGCATTGGAAAGTGGAATCTTAAACACTGGACCTCTGAGGAAGTCCCAAACCTTATGTTTTCTTAATTCATGTAGTTTTGCCTGTGGGCAGGATGGCTCATCTTTGTAGAGATTTTTGAATGGTAGTATTAGAAGTTTGCACAGAAATCCAACTCAACATTGTTGAAAGAAAGAGAGGCATCTATTGATTCAAGTTATGAGAGGTCCTGGGTGGAGCTGACTCTAGGGATGCTGGATCAGAAAGTCACCAGGACTCCATCTATTCTCTCCTTCTCTCTGTTGGCATCATTCTCAGGCAGGCTTTCCCCTTGGTGGGTGTGAGATGGCTTCTAGAAGCCCCAGGCTACAAACTCTCCAGTGGAATGAGAGGGCTTCCTAAAAGTTCTAACCAAAGCCCTCCAGTTGAAACTCACTTTTTCTGATTGGCTGCCTTGGGTCACATGCCCACCCCGTCACCCAAGGAAGTGCAATGTTCTGATTGGTCAGACCAGTGTCACATGTTCACCTCTGGAGCACTGAGAAGGGTCCACACCACCCAAACTACTGGGCTGATGGTGCTGGAAAGTTGTTTCTCAGAAGAAAGGGATGGGAAATGGGTCTTGCACTAATGTAAAGCTGCAGATTCCACTACAGAATTCAGTTCTCCCTGACCCCAGAGGCCTGAAGAGCCAACCTAACTTGATTCAGAGTAAACCAAATTTTATCAGCTGCCAATCTTTTCAGGTAAAAAAAAAAAAAAAGTCATACAGGTGATCAGTTTGCCTTCAGTTAACTTCAAAGTCATGTTTCTATGTTTTCAAATTTCTTGTGTTCTTATTTAATCTCTGAGGTTAGTCAGACAGTAAACTGTCACATGTTTCAAATGAAGAAGCTAAGGCGAAAAAAAAAAAAAAAAAAGAAGTTCAGTGACCTGTAAGTGGTTCTACTGCAACAGATTCCAGTCTGGAGCTCTTGTTTTCTTGATTAATAATCAAGTGCATCTCCCCTGCCCCCTAAACACTAACAGAGGATTCCACAGAAATTGCATTTCATAAACCAAATTAAGTGCATTACTGTTGTGCTGTGTCTGGATTTCCTAACATCCCTTACATGTGGCATGGTCCCATGCTCCCATTTTTCACTCATTTGGAGACGCCCTGGTCTGGTATTTGGGCCTGGAATGAGGAAGGGGCAGTGGGAGGAAGATAAGTGGTCTTCACTCTCTCCCACTCCCTGATTCTGGCAAGCCTGTAAGCCCAGCCGTCTCCCCACACACATACTCTTGGTCTGGCTCTGAATGCCCCGCATTCTCCAGGCCAGAATGTCATACATCTGTATCCTGTCTGTTGCACAAGAGAGCAAGCAACCACAGCCTCAAGCCCTGGAGGGGAAGTTTCTGATGCTCCTGGGTCACCCCCAGCAGATCCATCTTCTAAAATGAAGGGCAACAGGATGCCAAAGTCGCATTGGGGGTGGTGGTGACCTCCAGAACTGATGCTTGGAAAATGCTGACGCGGCTACCAGCCATCTGCCCTGTGGTTTGGGCCAGGGTGCCGTGAGATGATGCCTATGAAGCCTGCAGCCTAGGCAGTCCCTCAGTGATGCGGAAAGCCTTCCATCCCTGGAGCCAGCTTCACCTCTGGACTCTTCAGTTACGTGAGTCTCTCTTTAACTTTGGTAGACTCGGGCTGGATTTCTCACGCTTATTCCTAAAAGAGCCCCTATTTATACAAACACTCAAGAGTTCAAATATGCAGATTTAGCAAACTACTGTTTCCTGAACTTACTGTGCTGGGGTGGAAAGATAATTTCTAGATAAGTGGCCATTCAGCCGTTCCTCACTTGCAGTCCTGCAACTCTGAATCATGTTTTCTTATTTTTAAAATTTTGAATCAGTCATATATTGATGCGATTCAAACATCAAAACAGTATAAAAAGGTCCTCTGTGAAGAACCTTTGGACTTGCCTCTTCCCACACTTAATTCACCCCTCTTCTGGCAGATAGCCCCTTTCAATGAAAATACAAGCAGAAACATACCTATAAAATGATTTCCCTTTTAATTTCTTTCCCAAATGTAGCATACCTTGCAAACAGTTTTGAGCCTGCCTTTTTTGACTAGGCAGTGTGTCTCGGAGATATGTCCTTACCAATACATAGAGAGCTTCTTCGTGTTTCTTTGTTGTTCTGTTTTAACCCCTGTATAGTATTCCATGTGCCATCCTTTATTTATCAAGTTTGATGATCAGTCATGTGGTTTCCAAACTTTGCAATTACAAGTGAATGACCTAGTACATACAGCGTTTCACATGGTTGCAAGGACGTCTGCAGGAGAAATCCTGTAAGTGGGAATGGTGGCACCCACAGGAACTGCATCTGTGATTTGACAAATTACTGTCATCTTGCCTTTGGAGCCTCTTTCCTTGAGCATTTTTTGTTGGAAAATCTTCCCAGCTATTTTGCCTTTTCATCCAAACTGGGGATACTGATGGTAAATTCACCTTTTTTAGGCAACACATTCATTCATCATGTGGATTCTGCAGTACAGGGTATGGGGCAGAGACCAGCTGACTGTGTCACTGGTCTTCTACAAACCCCTCTTCCTCCCCCCTTGCATTTAAGCTCCCCAGGGTAGGGGAGGGCAAGGCTGTTTGCTCCCCTCTCTGCAAACAGAACACCATCCCTGTCTTCTGCCTCCTCTCAGGTGCCTGCTCTCCTGTCCATGGTCAAGAGTGTCTCCATCTCAGTCCAGTTCAGTTCAGTTCAGTCACTCAGTCATGCCTGATTCTGTGACCCCATGGACTGCAGCACTCCAGGCCTCCCTGTCCATCACCAGCTCCCGCAGCTTTCTCAAACTCATGTCCATCGATTCAGTGATGCCATCCAATCATCTCATCCTCTATCGTCCCCTTTTCTTCCTGCCTTCAATCTTTCCCAGGATCAGGGTCTTTTCAAATGAGTCACTTCTTCGCATCAGGTGGCCGAAGTATTGAAATTTCAGCTTCAGCATCAGACCTTTCAATGAATATGCAGGACTGATTTCCTTTAGGATTGACTGGTTTGATCTGCTTGCAGTCCAAGGAACTCTCAGGAGTTTTCTCCAACACTACAGTTGAAAAGCATCAATTCTTCGGCACTCAGCTTTCTTTATGGTCCAGCTGTCACATCCATACATGACTACTGGAAAAACCATAGCTTTGACGAGATGGACATTTGTTGGTAATGTCTCTGCTTTCTAATATGCTACCTAGGTTGGTCATAGCTTTTCTCCTTCTCTCTTGGGTTTTTCATTGTGATCTTGTACTTCTGTCTCTGCCTATTCTAATCTTGTCCCTTTTCTATCTACTCTGTCTTTTGGGATCTCTTTGAAGGCCTGCCATTTCACTTACATTTCCTTACATACTGAGAACATTTTGCTTTTATAGACATCAGTCATCAATCACCATATTCTCTTTCCTCTTTCTGGCAATTTGACTCACTACAGAACCCTGGGGGAACTCACAGGCTTTTGGTCCTCCCTGACCTTATAGCTTGGTGGTCAGTGTGGAATGACCAGTGGGAAATAGGGGGCACAGAGAGAGAGATTCCAGGTTTGAGAAACGTAACTTAGAAATAATAGGCTTTACCTATTATACAGAGTGAAGTAAGCCAGAAAGAAAAACACCAATATAGTATACTAACACATATATGTGGAATTTAGAAAGGTGGTAATGATAACCCCACATGCTAGAGATAGCAAAAGAGACACAGATGTATAGAAGTCTTTTGGACTCTGTGGGAGAGGGCGAGGGTGGGATGATTTGGGAGAATAGCACTGAAACATGTATATTATCATATGTGAAAAGGATTGCCAGTCTAGGTTTGATGCATGAGACAGGGTGCTCGGGGCTGGTGCACTGGGGTGACCCAGAGGGATGGGATGGGAAGGGAGGTGGGAGGGGGGTTCAGGATGGGGAACACGTGTACATCTGTGTTGGATTCATGTCAATGTATGGCAAAACCACTACAATATTGTAATTAGCCTCCAATTAAAATAAATAAATTTATATTTTTAAAAAAAAAGAAATGATAGGCTTTAAAGATGGCCTACCTTAATACAGGCCCTTGATCCATCATTACACCATAATCCATAGCATCCATGAGGGTTCACTCTGGGTGTGGTGCACATTCCACAAGTTTTGAAAAATGTATACTGAAACGTATCCACTATTGTAGCATCATACCAAATACTTTCACTGTCCACAAAATCCTTTTGTCATTTTGAAAAAAACAAAATTGGGTTTACTTATGGGGAGACAGTGTTCACTTCTTTTCAGTGTTTTTCAGGTTTTCAGGGAATTTTGCTTAACCACTAAGAACGTTTTTTCACTTGCTTGCATTATTACTCATGTCCTGTTAATACTGATTGAGCATCCAACCGTGGCAAAGATGATGTGAGAAGGTGATCATCTCATAGTTAGCTGCATTTTACCACCGAGGAAATTAAGGTGCGTGCAGTGAGGTTGTCACCAGGCAGGTACCAACCAAGTGATGACGCTTGGACCAAACCCAGGGATGGGACCCCGACAGCCAGCCTTCCCACCAGGACCATGCAGTTATCACCTGCTCTCACGTGAGTGTGAATTAACTCATCAGCATCTGTAGGATCACATCACACAAGGCCTTGAGGGGGTGAAATCCCTAAACTAGCAAATTTAGAAAAACGGGTGAAATGTCCATTTTCTTGCTTCAAAAGAGTGAATCCCGGCTGTGCTCTGTGCTTCCAAGACTAACAGGGGTGGGGCAGGGTGGCAGGGAGAGGGCAGTGGGAACACATGAGGGAGAGGGCTCCCGTGCCACACCAGTCTTTAGTGGGAGTTTGAGATGAGCCCTCCCACGCCATGCACGACCCCCGAGGAGAAGTAACCAAAGTGGCCAAGGAGTCCATGGGGCAGCGAGGCTGCAGGCCAGGGGTAACACTCAGCATGGCCAAGGCTCTGGTGGTTATGAGGGTGGTTTCCTAGGTCTCTGAACTCTTGGTATGTCTTGCTTTTGGTTGCTGCAATAAGACAGGCTTGGGGTTAGAAACATCTGCTCTCTACTAGCCAAACATGTGGCCATAGTAGGGTGAAGAGAGACCACTTAGGCTGCCCCCAACTGGGTAACAGAAGTCCTCACACTTGACAATGGGCTTGGCATTTGACCTCCGGCAGGCAACGTGGATGTAGGATGTAGAGTTCTCAGAGCCTCTAGCAGCAGCAGAAGGGTCTCAGGGCTCGGAGTCCTGGGTTCCAGCTCTGTTGCTCATCAGGCTAATATTAGCACAAGTGATAGGAATGCCTGAAAGACAAAATTCACCTTCCAGAACAACCTATTGCTCAGGGTCAGGCCAAAGAAGCAAGTTTCGGGTACCACTGAAGATATCTGATTTAGGGCGAAGAGTGATGTAGTTAGGGTTGGCCAGCGATTTGACAGCTGCTAACATAACCTTTAACACGTGTATTAAAATGAATACTGAGCTTAGTTCAATCTGTCATTTCCTCTTAATACTTGAAAAGCCACAGTTTTGTTTGCAAGTTCCCCCCAAAAGCTCTAGCTAGTGAATTTATTCTTCTGCTTGACTGCACTTGGAACTCTGAAGTCAGAGCCACCTTGAAATTGAAACTGGGAAAATCCCTGGTGTCTCTGCCCGGGAGAAGAAGCAAAGGTATATTCTGAAGTTTATTAAATAATTACCCAGTTGTTGACATGTTGTAGGAGGAAGAAAGAGCTGAGGTGCTGGCAAGTAGGGATAGAGATTAGTTAGGATTTGGGGTCACAGGGCTTATAAATATGGTAGAACATTCCAGTGTTCCCTGACCTTTGGCTCAAACCAGGGCACGTGTTCTTCCGAGTAGACTCAGTTCACCAGGCCTTGGCCTGCAACGTTGTTATTTTGACTGTCTGAATGACCATGGTCAGCTTAGATCCAGTTAATGCTGAAGATACTCAAAAGTCTTTAGCTGTTGGGAGCAGATATAGCAGTGACTTGAAAGGAGTGAAGTAAGTGAGAAACAGACGTTGGAATTGGCCATTTCGAATCTCATCTGCAGTCGGTGTGAATGGCAGATGAGGGCAGGTTTCCTAATGAACTGTCCTGAAACTAATTCGCTTCCAAGGTTCAGAGTGGAAGGATAATCCTTTCACTCGGAATTCCCCAGACTTCAGCCATTTCTGTGTCTCCTTTGTGACTTTTGTGATGCTCTTAACTGCAATTTACTGAATACTTGTCAATGACTTAGCCATCTTTTCCATTCATCTGCTGAGGAACATTTAGATTGCTTACATATCTTGGCTCTTGTAAATAATGCTGCTATGAACATAGGGGTGCATATATCTTTTTGAATTATAATTTTGTGTGGGTATTGCCCAGGAGTGGGATTTCTGGATCTTCTGGTAATTCTATTTTTAATTTTCTGAGGAACCTCTATACTGTTCCATAGAGACTGAACTAGTTTACATTCCCACCAACAGTGTAGGAGGGTTCCCTTTCCCCACACCCAATTTAGCACTTGTTAACTTAACTATTTTTATTTTACAGAGAAACTTCTTCTCCCACTGCTTCTTCTGGACTGCCTGGTTGATAAATGGTGTTACCATTCACTGGGTCGCTCAAGGTAGAAACGCTCTGCTCCTCACCCCCACCTCATGTTCTGTTAACTTCCTCTCCTATGTACAGTGTTAAAAGATAATTATCATCCAAACCAGGGCATTCTGTAAATAAAAGTGACATTATTAATAAGTGTGCCAGAAATAAACTGGGTCTGTCGAAAGCAAATGGGGACTGTGTCGTTAATCATCTCTATGGCCGTGAATCCTCTTCCTCCTTCCTTTCCCACCATCACAATCTTAGTGCAGGCCTTCATAATTATTTGCTTGGACTAGTGCAATAGTCCTTGGAGAAGGAAATGGCACCCACTCCAGTACTTTTGCCTGGAAAACCCCATGGGCAGAGGAGCCTGGTAGGCTGCAGTCCGTGGGATTGCTACGAGTCCGACATGACTGAGCGACTTCACTTTCACTTTTCACTTTCCTGCATTGGAGAAGGAAATGGCAACCCACTCCAGTGTTCTTGCCTGGAGAATCCCAGGGACGGAGGAGCCTGGTGGGCTGCCGTCTATGGGGTCGCACAGAGTCGGACATGACTGAAGTGACTTAGCAGTAGCAGTGCAATAGCTCACTATGGTTTTCTTGATTTCATTCTTGGTTCTTTTCAACACATGTTACACACAGCACATACATACACATGTGTTATATCAGCCTCTTAAAATCCTTCAGTAACTCCACATAGCTTCAGGATAAATTTCAAATTCCTTAGTGTGGTTTACCAGGCTCTTCACAGATCTGGTTCTCTTTTATCCTTCCAACCTGTGAGCTCATTTATTTATTCATTCATTCATTCAACATTTATTGAGAGTTACTCTGGGTTGACACCATGCTGAGTTCTGGAATATAACAATAAAGAAGATGGCTTTCTGCCCTCAAGGTATTTATAGTGAAGAGGAGAAACAGCCAAGGAAACACTAGAGTAAAGAAAGTGGTGAAGTACTGCCCTTTCTGACCTCACTGCTCAAGGGACCTGGAAGCTTGATAGAAATGCAGAATCTTAGGGCCCCAACTCAGACTCACTACATCCAAATCTGCTTTTCAATAAGACACACATGATTGGAGTTAACACTAGTTTGCAAAGCTGGGTCTGTGAGACCATGCTCGTTGAAGAGCTTGGTTGGGTCCTCAGGGAGGGTCATGCCCGGAAGGAGACTTGAAGGAGGAGACAGTCTGCTCAGTGGAGGCGAGGTAGGAAAAGGGATTCACCTGTGCTGTGGCACTGAAGCAACAGAACATCTGCTGTTTGGTGGGAATTGGGCTTTCCTGGTGGTTCAGATGGTAAAAAATCCACCTGTAATGTAGGAGACCTGGGTTCGATCCCTGGGTCAAGAAGGTCCCCTGGAGAAGGAAGGAAATGGCTACCCACTCCAGTATTCTTGCCTGGAAAATTCCATGGACAGAGGAGCCTGGAGGGCTACAATCCATGGGGCTGCAATGAGTTGGACTGAGTGACTAACACCTTCACTGCACACATTGTTCAGTATTTAGATTTGAGGTGGGAGCCTCATCTAACTCAGAGATACCCTTATTCAAGGAAGAAATTTGATCAATTTCAGCATCTCCATTTTTTCTTTGGGCCTATCTGGAAACCGTGATTTAGAATGTATACTTTAATTCATAGAGACGAACAATAGAATAGAAGTGACTAGAAGCTCGGAGCGGTGGGTGGGGTGGGGGTGGAGAGGAGAATGGGGAATTATTGTTTAATGGGTACAGAGTTTCTATTTGGGATGATGAAAAAGTTCTGGAAATGGATTGTAGTGATGGTTACACAATACTGTGAATATACTTAATGCCACTAAAACTGTATGCTTCAAAATGGTGAAAGTGGCAGTTTTTACGCTGTGCATATTTTATTGCAGTTAAGAAAAAAGAATCAGTACTTTTTTTTTGTCAGAGTCAAAGATTTTATTTTCAAGTTCCTGCTTTGGCACCCCAGCAAGTCAGGTAACTTCTTGGAACTTCAGTCTCTTTACCTGTAAAATGGGAATACCGATATCACCTGCCTCATAAACTTGTCATGAAGATTCACTGAAGCAAAGCACATAAGATATTGGGGAGTATGCTGGGTTTTCCTTATGCCCATCAATGACGCTTTCAAAGTATGTTCTTCTTTTGTCTATTAATTTTTTTTCTTAATTTTGACTGCTTTGGGGTTTTGTTGCAGCTCTCAGGCTCCAAGAGCGGGTGGGCTCAGTAGTTTGAGGGCTTAGTTGCCTCAGGGCATATGGGATCCTAGTTCCCTGACCAGGGATAGAACTGTGTCCCCTGCATTGGAAGGCGGATTCTTAACCACAGGACCACCAGGGAAGTCCCTTGAAAAGCATGTTTTTATATCTTTAGCACAATGCCTGGCACAACTAATCCTCTACATCACTGCTATTTTCACTCCTTCCACATCCTCTTTGAGGTAGCTATAGCTCTTTGAGCTGACACCTCTAATGCCTGGAACAGCTAAATCAATTTCAGGAATAGAGCAGAAGCATCATTATTCCAAGTGATTCCAGTGTGGAACCAAGGCTGAGGAACTCTGCTCTAGCAGTGGCTCACAAACGTTAGTGTGTATGGGAACCACCTGAAGGACTTGTCAAAACAATTTCTCGGTACTCTCCCCTTCTCCAAGTTTCAAGTTTAATAGATATATAACAGTCTCTCACTTTATTCATCTATCTGGTGGCCCTTCATTTTGTTTGGAGTCTACCCACTACTTAACCTCTTCCAGACCCATCACTCTACTGAACAATAACACTTAGCAATTAACACTTCTCTTAACAATGCTTGCCAGTCACCTTCTTCAGGCCAATGGTCTCAATATTTGCCAAATGTGGCATAAGACACGATTCACCATGTCTCAAAGTTCTCCTCCTTTGAACTCAGAGTTGCTACTCTGGGTAGTGTTGTCCTAATTTCTCTTTCCTTCTCCCTCTCCCTCTCGGAAGTAGGGATTCCCATGTGGGACTCCCATGACCATGTTCTGGGTTTCCTATATTCATCCCTTAAAATGAGCACAGTCTTAGAAGTGAGATGGACATGGGTTTATATCTTGCAACCTGGACAGTTCACACGGAGTTTCATTTTCCTCATTGGTGAGTCTTGCATGATGAGGATAGTACTCCTATAAACCATAAACATGTAACACCCAATGGTTACAGTGTTTTACCTTTAAGAGCATGGTAAAATCTTGACCTTGAGGAGAACTCCAGAAGTGGTGGGACTGACCTATAGGATGCAGAAGGCAGAGCCAGGGATATCAAAACCACAGTGTGGAGGAATAAAGCCAAGATTTACCAAAAAGCAAGGAAATGGGCCCAACCAAGGATTTTCCAGGATACCTGGGCAGATAGGGAGATGAGAGATGGGCTCTGAGAAAAGGAACTGACTGAGAGATTCCCTGTGACCGCATTAATGTGTGAGCCTACATACTGGCACGTGTACAGGATGGGGTGGTTAATAGTGCTATCATGGGCTATGGAACAACCCCAGAAGACACCCACAAGGGGATTTCAACCCCATCAGTGTGGAATTCAGTCCCTTTGGCAAGAAACAAAGTGATAAACCTGTTACAGTTTGCACCATTTATTATGGTCATGTGCAAAACATGAGCACGGGGTGTTACGCAGAGCTCTTGTTACGCAGAGACGAGGTCTCTGAGTGCTGTTTCCCGTCGGTGGTGTTATTCAGCAGGATGGCTCACATGTTGAAATCTGAGACTCCTTGGGTGAAGCACCCCTCTGCAGGCTGTACCAGATGTTGCTGTGTAGCTCCCCAAGCCCAGAAAGATGAGTTAATCCTTGAAGGAAATTATTCTGAACTTGCCTCAGACTCAGAGGCTTTGATCCAACAGGCCATGGCAATAAAACACTAGGCTATCAGAGAGCTGTGGGTGGTAGTCCCATCTCTGAGAGGGGAACAGGGCCACTGGCCGCCAGCTGCATTCCGGAAGGCCTCCAGATGCAGAGAGCCAGGAGCAGAGGCCTCATTTAGTGTGATATCGTGAAAATCCTGCACTTTAAACACATGTAGTCATAAATGAAAACTTCCTCACCCTTTACAGACCCTGCTGGAGTATCACGCTCTCCAAGATGCTTCCTGGGAATGTTCCAGGCCTCACTGACCCCACTCACTTTCCTTTACCCTCGTGGTCCATAGCACACAGCCTACCCCTTCATGATTCTCCAAATACAGTTTTCTGCCTTCAGTTAAGTGGCAAGTTCCTAGAGGTCCTAAACCAAGTCTAGTTTGTATTTCTTTGCATCTCTGAATGTCTAGCATTCTAAGAGCATCGTGGTCATCGTTTCTTCCTTAGGATCCAGCAGAGTACCTGGCACACAGCATATGCTCAGTAAGTGTTTATTAAATGCTTATGAAATGAATGGAATTATTGGTTGATAGCAAAGCTGAGCTGGCATGACAAAACAAATGAGAGAAGGTGTTAGAGGTACCTCTTGTTTTGTTTGCCCAGCACCTCACCCACTTTCTTCCAGAAGTTTCCTCATTCTTCACCCATCTTTGTGGTTCCATAGAAGCTGCCATGTTGTTTGATGGTTCTCTGGAGTTTATCTGACTTAACACTACTTCACTGAGTCCTTCTAGGGGGGTTCTAACCTTGGAACCAGGGGGAATGTTTAAATAATCTCTTTTAGGTGTCCAAAGCTATGTAGCTATACTGGTACATTTAAGAGCTATCCACCCCCATGTTTTTCACCACCTGGAGAAAGGTGATGGCTAGCTAAAAGGAAGAATGTAAGTAAGAAAGTGAAGGAATGGAGGTACAGAGACAAGAAGAATAAACAAGAACCCTGATGGTCTTGGAGTTCTGTGTTTTAGTGTTTGCTGTGCCCCAGGCATATGCTTGTCTTTGGGTTCCACAGGTGTCACATTATCCCTCATAACAGCCCCTTCTTTTGCATCAATGAGTTTGAGTTAGCTCTCTGTCATTTGTAACCATACAAGTCCCAACTAATACAGAAGCTCCTGTTCTGTGGTAGAGATAAAGACTCCATCAAAAAATGAATAAAATCCCATTAAGCCACATTATGAAGTTTTGAAAACAGGAATATTTCAGAATTTCCCATCCTCATTTGTGATTTTTAATAAATCCCCCTGATAGCCCACCCAGAGCTTGCCCAGTTCTGAGCAGAGGGAAGGCACCGGGAGGCTACAGTTTCTAGTAGGTTGAGTCTTTATTTTTCATTTTTGATGACTTTTTAAAAAATTTATTTTTGGCTGTGCTGGGTCTTCATCACTGTGAAGGCTTTTCCTTAGTTGCAGCGAGTGGGGGCTATTCCCTAGTTGTTGTGTGCAGGCTCCTCATTTCAGTTGCTTCTCTCATTGAGAACCATGGGCCTTAGGGTGGGGGAGTGGGCTTCAGTCATTGCAGTTCCTGGCCTCGACAGCACAGGCTCAATAGCTGTGGCTCACAAGCTTAGTTGCTCTGAAGCATGTGGGATCTTCCTAGATCAGGGATCAAAACCATGTCTCCTGCACTGGCAGGTGGATTCTTTTTTTTTTTTTTCTTTCTTAAATTATGGAAGTATGATAACATATTTACAGGAGACTTGGAAAATATAGGACAAAGTTACATACAGTTTCATTTATATTACAATTATTTTTTAAATAGCTAAATTAAGATTTTTAGATAGAGTTTCAATATCAAATTCTCAAAAATTAAACTGTACAGAAAAGTAGAAGGATATAGTAGACCTGAAAAGCACCATGAAGCAATTCAGCGTAAATAAGATTTATATGGGTTTCACACAAGAGATGACTTTTTATCTATGTGTGCATTTGCGTTTGCTGAGAATCAGATGTTTGGGGCTGCAGGGCCAAGTGCATGCAGAATAGTGGGCTCTGAATGGCAGTCAAGGACTAAACATGAAAGGATGGCCTTCATGAACAGAGGTGATGGAAAAGAGCCCTTGAACAGCTCCATATGAGACAAGATGCTGCTAGAGACTTACCCACATTGTCTGAGCTTCAAATCCAGGCAAGTGGCCCAGTGCATAAGCGGGAACTTATGGGAACAATGGGAGAAGCTTATTTGATGTTGGGTCCCTAGCTCTATGGCTCTGGTGACCATATTTGTACAGCTAATCTTTGGCATCAAACCCTTCTCTAGACAGACTGGTCTACTTATTGCCACCCAAATAGGCCATGTGGATTTTATCCTTGGCACATCTGCTCTCAAAATTCCTGGTGCCAGATACCTCTCCTTCCCTTACTTCACCTCTTTCTGTTCATGTTAAACTCATTCTCCAAGGTCCAGCTATCTTATTTTCTACAGAAATGACTTTATTGTAATCAGTCACATCTGGCATTTCATCATTTATTCTAACAGTGGTAAATATGTGCAGTATAACCTCATTCATACGCCTCATTCCAGGAAAACATCACCAAATGGTATGGGTGCTCTCTTTCTCCAAGACTGTCAAGAACATTAGAATTCTTCTCCACATAGCGCTTGAGGCAGCCACTGAAGGCTGACGGCAAGTGAACGAGACCTAGTTGCTATCTCTGTTGCATCCCCTCATACTGTTATTTGAAGTTTCTAACTGTGCATGTCTTCTGTCACCAACTGGGCTATTAAGTCCTTCAGGACAGGAACAGTAATAGTAACAAGAATCTTAATAACAATAATAATATCCACAATCATGATAACAAAAACAACAATAATAGTAGCCACAAATAATTTTTAAACACCTACAGGCACCGACACCCTACTATTTTACACACGCAGTCAGCCCTCTGTATCCAGGCTCTGCATCTGCAGATTCAAACAACCTTGGATTTCAAACTGGTTGGCTGAATCTGCATGGATGTAGAACCTTGGGTGCGGAGTGCTGACTGTACGACCCATTTATATAAGGGACTTGAACATCTGCAGATTTGGGTATGTGTTGAAGGTGAGTGGGTGGTGGAACAAATTCCACATGAATACCAAGGGACAACTGTATTCTCTAATTTAACACTCAACACAATTCTGTAGATGAGGGATTAGTGTTATCTCTGTTTTATAGATAGAGATTCTGAGTTTCTTATTTATTTTATAAATTGATTTTTTAAATAAAACTTGTAAATGTTTTAGGTGTATGGCATGGTGATTTGATAAACATATGTAGTGAAATGATTACTGCATTTAGGCTAATTAACATATCTTTTCTCATAGTTACCTTTTCTGGTTATTGTTAGTGAGAGTGCCTAAAATCTGCTGTCTTAGCAGATTTCCAATAATCATTATGGTATTCTTGCCTGGTAGGCTGCAGTCCATGGGGTTGCTACGAGTTGGACACAACTGAGCGACTTCACTGTCACTTTTCACTTTCATGCACTGGAGAAGGAAATGGCAACCCACTCCAGTGTTCTTGCCTGGAGAATCCCAGGGATGGGGGCGCCTGGTGGGCTGCCCTCTATGGGGTCGCACAGAGTCGGACACGACTGAAGTGACTTAGCAGCAGCAGCAGCAGCAGCAGTAACTACAACCTGAACACTAGATCTCTAGACCACATAACTGCAACTTTGTACCTTTGACCAACATCTCCCCACTCCCCTCGCCTTCCCACCCCTGTTAACCACCATTCTATTCTTAACTCCCATGTATTCAACTATTTCAGATTCCACATATAAGCGAGATTATTCAGTTTTTTTCTGTCTGGCTTATTTCAGTTAGCACAATGTCTTTCAGGCTCATTCACATTGTTGCAAATGGCAAGATTTCCTCCTCTTTTTTTTTTTTTAAAGCTGAATAATATTTCATTGTATACATTGGGTTGACCAATATATGGAAAACCGGAATAAACTTTTTGGTCAGCCCAATATATACACTATAATTTCTTAAGCCTCTCATCTGTCAATCAACACTTAGATTGTTGCCACATTTTGAGCTGAAAGATGATAAGTAACTTGTCCAAATGTACATAACTGGAATGTGGCCGAACTGGAATTTGACCTCCAAGCCTTTACTCTTACCCAACATGGTATATCATCTTCCAAGAACCAGAAAGTCATGTGCATCATAAGTATTTGCTAAATATAGATTTGGGTTTTTTTTTTTTTTTTAAATAAAACAATGAGTTCAGTTCAGTCACTCAGTCATGTCCGACTCCTTGGGACGCTGTGGACTGCAGCACGCCAGGCTTCCCTGTCCATCACCAACTCCTGGAGCCTACTTAAACTCATGTCTATCGCGTCGGTGATGCCATCCAACCATCTCATCCTCTGTTGTAATAAAACAATGAGGTTCTTCAAAAGAGAGAGTGAAATTGAATTGAAAATAAAAGAAGCAATTTCTCCTCCCAAAGAATTGGAGCATTCTTGAAAGGGGTTTCTCGCCTAATGTCCTTGGCTGAGGGTGATGCCGTTTCGCATTCCCCAAACAAACACACTTTATGGAAACAGGAATACTAAGGATCAGCTCTGGGGAGGAGATGGACACTCACTCGGGTGAAGAAGCAGCTCTGAGAGCCTGGGAGCCTCCTGGTGGATCTTCATGGTGGCTCTGCCACCTCCCAGCCTCTGGCACCTCTCTGAGACTGTACCCTCATTAGTAGAAAGATTCATTTGAACTCAATGAGCACTTTCCCAAAGTCTTCTCTGAAATATTAGCCCTACAAGAAATTCATACATAAAGTGGTTCTTGTTGTCAGATGATATTGAAAAACTGCATTTCCCCTTGGGAGACTCACAATCCATGTTCAATGATCTGAGATGACCAGCTGGAAAGAACCTGCTTATTTAGTATTTAATTAATGTTAATTTTTTTTTTTTTTGGCCATGCCACATGGCACATGGGATCTTAATTCCCCAACCAAGGATCGAACCCATACCTCCTGCATTGAAAGGACAGAGTCATAACCACTGGACCACCAGGGAAGTTCCTAATTAATGTTTACTTAACCCAGTGTTTCCCAACCCATTTTGGTTTCACATAATAACTGCTAATATTTCTCAGAACTAATACCTACATTTAGGTAAAAACAATTGGCTAAATATTTTCTAAAGAGCCTTCCTACAACCCTCTATGTCTAGAAACAATAATATAACTTGACTATAAACTGCCCTTCAGTGAATCAAAGGTGGAAGCATAGTTTCAAAATTTTGAGATTTCTTTGTCAGAAAAGTTTTCAGGGTGTTAAGATAACTTGCTCAGGTTTAGCCATTCACCCTGCCCTGTGAGTTTCTGGAAGTGGACGATAGGGGGCACTAGTAGACTGCAGTAATGGTCACCCCTCCACAAACAGCAAGAAAGAGCAACTGTGGTTGTCGCAACCAGAGCTGTTCCTTTTCCAGGGCAGTGGAAAGCTACTGAGAGTCAACTCCTCCTTTTTGGGTCTCTCTCCCTCTTCTTTGGAGAAAGAATTGGGATTGAATCAGGACAGATAACATTGTACAATTGCCCTTTACCTTTCTATGTAGAAAATCATGTAAAGCAACTCTTTCCAACTGCTTGTGGTCGGTTGTGTTCACTTTGGGGCTTTGTGTTAGTTGTGTTCGCTTTGGGGTTGTGTTCACATTCGTCCATGGAAGTTCTTAGTGGACTAAATGTAGAGTCTATGAGTTGAAAAAGGAATTCTTTAATCAATTCTCTCATTTAAAAAAATTGTACAGGTGAAGAAAAGAACAAATTTCACAAAGATATAAAAAGTTCTTTTCAATTAATATTTTTCTCTAATCTTTGGGTATAAGGCTTATACAGTAAGCCTTTTCAATTACGTGGCTCTAAGAGACTCGGAGGCAAATGGGGTATACACAACTCAACTTTTTCTCACCTATCCCCTCTTTGTCCTCATTTTCCTATGAAGTAGGACAAAGTGGGCAGGCTTCCCTGCCCAAGTCAAACACAAGAGATTGGAGTGACTGGTTCTAAGTCGATATTTTCATTTTCCCAACATCTTCCCTCACTGTTAACTCCCACCTCAGCCCTGGGCTGCCCCTATATAGAACACACCCCTTAGGAAAAAAAACTTTCCATGGGTTACACAACTTTTTCTTCAAGAAAAGCATAAATAAGATTCAGGAGTGTAGCCCACAGAAACTAACAAAGGACAGAGAAATCAATTTCTGCAGATAGAAATTCTCTACATCCCGGCTCAGATGAACTTTGAGCTTGGAGAGTCTTCAGCCTTCACACGATTTCATCTGGTTGTGTGTACAAGGGACCCGAGTGCCCAGGCCACACAGGGAGGTGTGCCAGCCTGGCCGCCAGAGCTTCCTCCCCCCTCAAGCTGGACCCCAGGCCCAAGCCCTTAGGTCCCAGGCACTCATCTCTGCAGGCAGTATAGGGCACAATCAAGAAACAGCTACATTCCTCCCTGATTCTCCCCATTTGTATGCATGCTAAGTCACTTCAGTCACGTCTCACTCTTTGGGACCCCAAGGACTGTAGCCCACCAGGCTCTTCTGCCCATGGGATTCTCCAGGCAAGAGTACTAGAGCGCAGCTTCCCTGGTGGCTGAGAGGTAAAGAATCCACCTGCCAGTGCAGGAGACACACGTTCAATCCCTGATCAGGAGGATCCCACATGCCTTGGAGCAGTTAAGCCCGTGTGCCACAGCTACTCAGCCTGCGCTCTACAGCCTTTGAGCCACAACTACTGAGCCTGTGAGCGGCAGCTACTGAAGCCTGTGCGCCCTAGAGCCCGTGCTGTACAATAAGAGAAGCCGCCGCAGTGGGAAGCCCGGGCACCGCAGCTAGAGAATAGACCCCACTTGCCACAACTAAAGAAAGCTTGCATGCAGCAACCAAGACCCAGCACAGCTACAAACAAACACATAAATAAACAAAACAAAAAAGAATACTGGCGTGGGTTGTTTCCTCTTCCAGCAGATCTTTCTGCCCCAGGGGTCAAACCCAAGTCTCTCATGTCTCCTGCGTTGGCAGGTGGATTCTTTACCATGCGTACCGTCTGAGAAGCCCTGCTTCTCCACCCTACATGGAGCACCTTGCTTTCGACCATCCCATTCTTGTCCCACTGAGGACAGTGGAGACAGTGGAACATGGAGGGTGATGCTGGGCCAGGGGGCAAAGGCCAAGTCATGGGCCTGATGTTTTGGTCCATCTTTACCACTGGCCTCTCTCAGACAGGAAGGGTGGGAAGAGCTAGGAAACTTGAAATCAGGCAGCTGAAGCTCCTCAGAAAGTTTTCAGAGCCTTAGAATTCTAGGAAGTCCAAATCATAGTCTCAAAAGAGGGGAAGATTCATGAGTAAAGGACGAAATGACAAACACAGCATGGTATAGCAACCATACTCCAATGATAATCAGTTTTTAAAAAGGATGAAATGAGTATTTATTGGACACCTCCCCTTTTATTGGACACATTTTTTTTCTCTAGAATTTTATTTTATTTATTTTTTGGCTGTCTGGGGTCTTTGTTGCTGCACAGGCTTTTCTCTAGTTGTGGAGGGGTGGTTGCTACTTTCTAGTTACAGTGCACAGGCTTCTCATTGCTGTGGCTTCTCTTGTGGAGCAGGGGCTCTAGGGCACGTGGGCTTCAGAAGTTTTGTGGCATGTGGGTCTGGAGGACAGGCTCAATAGCTGCAGCACACAGGCTTAGCTGCTCCGTGGCGTGTGGGGTCTTCCTGGATCAGGACTGAACCCACGTCTCCTGCATTGGCAGGTGGATTCTTTACCTCTGAACCACCAGGGAAACTCTATATTTTTCTTCAATCCCATAGTCACTCTCAGAGTTAGGCATGTTATAATCTCCTTTTATAAAGGGAGGGAGGGGATCTGAGTGGTTAAGGAAATGGGCCCGAATCACTGAACTAATTAACTCAGTTTTGAACTCAGGTCTGTGTTCACAGCTCAGAACCATTACACCATTACACCATTACTTTCTGTTCTCAACTCCTGTTTTCTGCTATAATAACATTCAATTCATATCCTCTAAATGTGAAAGATTTTTTTCCTTTACTTTCTTCAAGTTTGCAGAGATAACTATATTTGACAATGACATTTGTGTCCACCTTTCATAGTCACTGGAGCAAGCAAGTTCCCTAACTTAACTCTGCACCCCAGGTGCAATGGGAGCCCCTGCCTTGCCCTCAGGGAACTTGGATAATGGCTACAACATTCCAGTGAGCAGCAGCTCCTCCAGTCCTGCTTCCAAACTGCTTCTGTTAAAAGAATTGTCAGTTCAAAACAAATGTGCCGTCATGAAGTCTCACTCCTATCCCAGATGCTCAGCTCTGGGCCCCTTTTAAGGTGAGTCTGAAATATCAAATTGCCAACATTCATTGGATCATGGAGAAAGGGAGGGAGTTCCAGAAAACATCTCCTTTTGCTTCATTGACTATGCTAAAGGCTTTGACTATGTGGATCACAACAAACTGTGGAAAATATTCTTGAAGAGATGGGAATACTAGACCATCTTACCTGTCTCCTGAAAAACCTGTATGCAGGTCAAGAAGCACCAGTTAGAATTGGACATGGAACTGGTTCAAAGTTGGGAAAGGAGTGAATCAAGGCTGTATACTGTCACCCTGCTTATTTAACTTATATGCAGAGTACATAATGCGAAATGCCAGGCTGGATGAATCACAAACTGGATTCAAGATTGCTGAGTGAAATACCAACAACCTCAGGTATGTAGATGATATCACTCTAATGGCAGAAAGTGAAGAGGGACTAAAAGAGCCTCTTGATGAGGGTGAAAGAGGAGAATGAAAAAGATAGCTGAAACTCAACATTGAAAAGAATGAGATCATGTCATTTGGTCCCATCACCTCATGGCAAATAGAGGAAAAGTGAAAGGAGCGACAGACTTTATTTTTGGGGGCTCCAAAACCACTGCAGAGGGTGACTGCAACCATGAAATTAAAAGACTCTTGCTCCTTGGAAGGAAAGCTATGACAAATCTAGACAGTGTATTAGAAAGCAGAAACATCACTTTGCTGACAAACATTCATACAGTCAAAGCTATATTTCTTCCAGTAGTCATATACAGATGTGAGAGTTGGACCATAAAGAAGGCTGAGCACTGAAGAATTGATGCTTTCAAATTGTGGTGCTGGAGAAGACTCTTGAGAGTCCCTTGGGCTGCAAGGAGGTCAATCCTAAAGGAAATCAACCCTGAACATTCATTGGAAGGACTGATGCTGGAGATGAAGCTCCAGCCATCTAAGGCCAAGAGCTGACTCACTGGAAAAGACCCTGATGCTGGGAGAGACTGAAGGCAAAAGGAGAAGCGTGTGGCAGAGGATGAGATGTTTAGATAGCTTCACTTACTCAGTGGACACGAATCTGAGCAAACTCTGGGAGACGTGGAGGACGGAGGAGCCTGGTGTGCTAAGGTCCATGAGGTTGCAAAGAGTCAGACATGACTGAGTGCCTGAACAGCAACAACAGCAACAACTGAAATATCACTCAGAATCAGGCCCTCTTATCCAGGCTGCAGCCAGGATGGATTGAGGCTTTTCTTCTGCCACCATCCCTGGGCTGAGCCCTGATCAAATCCTTTCTTTAAGGTACAGTCCAGGGTTAACATTTTATGGGATCAAATACTTGGTCTATTCACATCTGAGCTGTCAATGACCAGAAAACAAAATTTCTTACTTGGGGAATTTGGGCACCTTTTTTGATTTTTTACGAAAAATTAAAAAAAAATTGTTTTTAAATTTTGTGTTATAGAAAAATCTAGCCTGGGAATTCCTTTGCAAAAGATGTATGTGTCCACTGTATTTAACATGGATAACCAGCAATGTCCTACCGTAGAGCATATGGAACTCTGTTCAATGTTATGTAGCAGCCTGGGTAGGAGTGAGGGTTTGGGGGAGAATGGACACATGTATACGGATGGCTTCACCCCTTCGCTGTTCACCCAAAACTATTATAGCATTATTAATCAGCCATACACCAATACAAAGTAATAAGTTCAAAAGAAAAAAATGTATATGTGTCAGGCGTCTAGAAAAAGAGAACATGTAGCAATATAACAGCTTGCATTTAAGAACCAGTGAAGGCTTTCAGAAACTGTATGGAATTTGGAAGTAAAAAACTTGAGTGTGAATCCTATCACAACCTCTTATTGCTTAATCTCTCTGGGCTTGCATTTTTTTCTCTGTGGAATGCAAGTAATAATGCCTACATACACAATACATAGTTCATATATAACTGTTGAACAGATTCCTATAAAGTACTTCATAAAATTTTAAAAGATACTATTATTGGTATTGCTGCAACACTAAAAGACCTGCCTCTGATTTGACAGGATAACCTTCAGTCTTGCTCCCTTGGGGCACACTTTTATTCTGGGTGTTTACTGTGTGCCAGGCCTTACATGTGGAGAAGGAAATGACAACCCACTTCAGTATTCTTGCCTGGAGAATTCTGCGGACGGAGAAGCCTGGTGGGCTGCCATCTATGGGGTTGCACAGAGTCAGACACAACTGGAGTGACTTAGCAGCAGCAGCAGGCTTTACATGTTTTCAGGTTCACAGACTCTAGCTCATTCCTACAACAATCCTAGATGGTTGATGCTGTCGTTAGCATCTACATTTTATTTATTTTAATTTATTTATTTGGCTGCACTAGGTCTTTGTTGTGGCATGTGGGATCTAATTCCTCAACCAGGGGTTGAACCCAGGCCCCCTGCATTGGCAGTTTGGAGTCTTAGCCCCTGGACCACCAGAGAAGTCCCTAGCATCTACATTTTGTAGCTGAGGCCAAGAAGTGGAACAAAATCTCTGTGGCTATGAGCTAATAAGTGATTGAGCCTAGGCAGTCTATTCCAAAATCTATTCTTTTAAGCACTTGTATCACTTTTAAGCAAAGTCTCACTTTGGAGGTGAGTAATAGAACTCAAAATAACACTGGCTTGGGACTTCCCTGGTAATCCAGTGGCTAAGATTCTGTACTCCCAATATAGGGGGCCAAGTTTCAATCCCTGGTCAGGGAACTAGATCCCACATGTCGCAACTAAGATCCAATGCAGCCAAATAAATAAATTAAAATATTAACAAAACAACACTGGATTAAACTAGATAGAAGCATATTTCTCTTTTATGCAAAAGTCCAGAGGTTGACAGTTCAAGACTAAAGCAGAGATTCAGCTCCATACAGTACTCAGGACTCCTAACATGTTGTCTCATTCTCAGCATCTGAAAAAGAGGCTAGAGCTTCAGTTGTTATAATACACCTGCCTTCCAAGCAGCAGGATGGAGGAAGGCACAGGATAGAAAAGGGATAAAACACATGCCAGCTGTTTATTGTGGACTGTTCCTGGGTGTGGCCATACGACATTTCTGCTAATATCTCATTGAACATAATAGCAAGAGGGCTGGGAAATACAGTCATTATTCTAGATGGCTTTGTGACCCATGGAAACCAGAGGGTTCGATTACTGAAAGAAGGGGAGAGGCAGTCAAGGGCTAGTGGATGTATGGAGTAACAGTGGCAGATAAAGTTGGAGAGGTGGGAAGGGGCTGGGTGATGAGAACTTGTAAGGCCCTACAGCTCACCACTCAGCTCACCAGTCTTTGGGTTCATCTCCCATTTGGGCATGTACCAAGGGAAGGCAGGGATGTCCCTTGAAAACCACCACTTGTGGCCATTGACTGGCCCTCAGAAGCTTTGTAATAGGCACTCCCAGAACACAGTGCAATAGTTCCCCTTGGTGGTGGACTTGGGACTGGTTCCAGTCTCAGTCTCATTAGCTCTTTAGGTTAGAATGGGTATAGGTGGCTTCTGATTCATGTTTCCAGAAAGTCCAGAAAGAGGGGGTGGGGTAGGAGGATTCCAGGACAGACTACACAGCCACCAAATGGCCTTTGGCTGGCATCTCTGAATCTCTAGGGAGAGCCTGGATGCCACATGCTGGAAAGTGACTTCACTGTTTCCAAAGATCTTTCCCATATACTATTTCTTTTGGAACACATAATATTACATCATGAGAAACGCTGGACTGGAAGAAACACAAGCTGGAATCAAGATTGCTGGGAGAAATATCAATAACCTCAGATATGCAGATGACACCACCCTTATGGCAGAAAGTGAAGAAGAACTAAAGAGCCTCTTGATGAAAGTGAAAGAGGAGAGTGAAAAAGTTGGCTTAAAGCTCAACATTCAGAAAATGAAGATCATGGCATCCGGTCCCATCACTTCATGGGAAACAGACGGGGAAACAGTGGAAACAGTGTCAGACTTTATTTTTTGGGGCTCCAAAATTACTGCAGATGGTGACTGCAGCCATGAAATTAAAAGACGCTCACTCCTTGGAAGAAAAGTTATGACAAACCTAGACAGCATATTCAAAAGCGGAGACATTACTTTGCCGACTAAGGTCCGTCTAGTCAAGGCTATGGTTTTTCCAGTGGTCATGTATGGATGTGAGAGTTGGACTGTGAAGAAAGCTGAGCACCGAAGAATTGATGCTTTTGAACTGTGGTATTGGAGAAGACTGTTGAGAGTCCCTTGGACTGCAAGGAGATCCAACCAGTCCATTCTGAAGGAGATCAGCCCTGGGATTTCTTTGGAAGGAATGATGCTAAAGCTGAAACTCCAGTACTTTGGCCACCTCATGAGAAGAGTTGACTCATTGGAAAAGACTCTGATGCTGGGAGGGATTGGGGGCAGGAGGAGAAGAGGATGACAGAGGATGAGATGGCTGGATGGCATCACTGACTCGATGGACGTGAGTCTGAGTGAACTCCGGGAGTTGGTGATGGACAGGGAGGCCTGGCGTGCTGCGATTCATGGGGTTGCAAAGAGTCAGACATGACTGAGCGACTGAACTGAACTGAACTGAACTGAACTGAATATCATGGTGATAGGGGTTGCTCTGCTCCCTATTTTGCCAAGGAGGAATAGAAAGTCAGAATCCTATGTGATATTCAGTAGGATGAGGGGAGGTCTTAGAATCTGCTTTTTTTTTTTTTTTTCATAAGAGTACCAGGGGTTTCTTGTATGTGTGATCAGTCATATCTAACTCTTTGTGACCCCATGGACTGTAGCCCACCAAGCTCTTCTGTCCATGGGATTTTCCAGGCAAGAATACTGGAGTGGATTGCCATTTCCTGCTTCAGGGGATCTTCCCAACCCAGGGATCAAACCTGTGTCTCCTGTGTCTCCTGCATTGGCAGGCAGATTCTTTACCCCTGTGCCACCCACGAAGGTGATTCTTAGGTTGAAATAACTCTGAGAAACTGGTCCCATCTTGGGAGGGTGGCAGATGAATCAGGAGACCATAAGCTCCATGATGACTTTCAGGTGTGTCTTTTGTAATTACTGCTGCACCTCCACCTGTCACAGTGCAGGTACTCAACAAAAACCTGATGAAAGGATGAATGGAGACAAATTTAGGTATCCAGCCTCTTGGATACTACTGTTGGGACCAGCCCAACAATGAACTGACCTGAAGGAGTGGTGCACTTGGTGCAAGGGCCTTAGACTTAAGAAAAGACGAGGTTATGCTCTTGTCGTTTCAGATGATGGACAACAACATTGGATACCAGGAAGACATGTCAAAGAAAGGAAAGAAGAGGACATGGTTCAACATCGATCCTCCTGGAAAGCCGCCAATGATGGAGATAACAAGACTGACAATCAGCAACTGCCCCGAACCGGCTCCAAGGACCAGCAAAGCCAAACTGCCCACTTGGGGTCAATTGGAGAAATTTGATCACTGAAGGGGAAAACTGGGTCAAAGAACAGGGACAGCCTTTAACCTCAGCTACCTTGTTCTTGGCTATGTTATCTGCGGTAACTACCACGGTTAGTGCCAATCATACTTATTGGGCATATGTGCCCAATCCTCCCCTATTAAAACCAATTACATGGGAGGATTCTTCTGTTCCAATTTTCATAAATGACTGTTCTTGGTTACCTGGACCTCTTGACCTGAGCCTTCCTTTAAAACCAGAAGAAGAGGGCCGACAACGTTCAAATGTTAGTGTTAATTATACTGTGGGAACATATCTTACCCCTATATGTATGGGAGTGGAAACTCATTGTCTTAAAAGAGGATTACAAGTTGGCTATCTATAGTTAAAGAACCTCAAGTGAACAAAATTCATTTTTTCTTATTAGAAGCATTTTCCTTTAATACCACAGGAGAACATATTTCTATGTTCCCACCCCATCTACCTAACTGTATTATTTCTATAAAATCAGGAATAGAACACTGGGTACAATGGAAATTTGTAAAGCTAATACTGGACATATTATGGCCAATACTTCTGATGGAGAAATTATTAATTGCGTCCCAAAGGAGATCCTCTGGATAAAAATAACAACTTGGATTTGCCTATATTGTTAAACAATACTTTAGACTCCATGAATAACATTGTTAATAGTTCTATATATTGGCATGGAGGGAGTTTCTCCCCTCCCTTACCTCAATTACCTCTTATGCCTTTACATTCAAAATTATGGAAAATATCAGCTGCCTTCCAACTCATAACAGCATGGAAGGGGCAATTTAATTCAACAGTAGCCTGTGTGCCATAGCTACTGAGCCCATGCTCTCTAGAGCTTGCGCTTTGCAACAAGAGAGTAACTCCTGCTCGCTGCAACTAGAGAAAGCCCATGCACAGCAATGAAGACTCAGTGCAGCCAAACAAACAAAAACCAAAAAACCAAACAAAACCCCTCAAACCCTCTATTTAGAAGCAGTAACTGAAGTTAAATGATTTGCCTAAGATTATAAAGATAGGAAGGAAGCACTAGAAAAGCATTCAAATTCAGGCTCTTAAATATCATGCTCTCTTTTTTCTCTCATAGAGAATAACTATTCCATGTCAGGAAATTTCCCATAGCTCAAATCATTCCCCATGAAACAGAAAGTCTATTCCATAGATATTTAACATAACAGTTAACCTGATACACAGATATGAGTCCTGTCATTTGACACCAATGTTATAGAAAAGTTCCACTCCACTTTATAGCCTATTTGCTTGTATTGAAGTGCCAAACTAGATTGCTGGAGAGCAATGTATATTGACCTTGAATGTTGACTTCACTAGTGAGCACACATCTGTTTTTGTTAATGGGGCTGAGGGCAATCAGAGTGAGCTGTCAGAAGCAGACATTCCTGACGTGGAATTCTCTCCCAGTCTGTGAAGTGTTATCTATCATCCCTTGGGCTGGAGAGCAGGTTGTCAGTTTAGACAGTGGCCTGTTGAACCCAGAAGCTTCTGGACTCTTCTGCTCTTTCAAAAGAGGCCTTGTTTCTTCAGCTCCTTCAGCTGAAGTTGAATCTTGAAGGAGATGTGAGATTTTTGTGGAGTGACTACTTCAAAAGGACCCCAGGCAGGCTTGGAACAGTCACAACAGCTCTGTGGGAGTCCTATCTAAACACTCCTTTCTTTTCCAGCAACAGATTCCAAATACAGGAGCCGACCTCTTTTCTGATCTGCCTTCTCAGGGTCACGTCCCCCCCACAGCTCTCCTTTGCCCACTTTTGTATCCACTGCCCCGGCGCTAGCTTGTGTGGGGGAGGGGACGTTGTCCACGCTGGGAATGACTTCCTTCCTTGACTGACATTCCTTTATAGACCATGTGACACACACATTGCACAGGCAGCACTGCCTTGTAACATGTTGGGCATTAGCAGCCTTCACGTGTTTCCTTGCAAGTTCCCCGTCTGTCTTCTATGCAGGGGAGTTGGCTGACTGACCTCTATGAGATAGGCACATAGGTCAGTTAGCAGGTTTTCTGGGGATTCAGCTACCTTACCTGAAGTGTTAGTCACAAGTCCAACTCTTTGTGATCCCATGGACTGTAGCCTGCCAGGCTTCTCTGTCCATGGAATTCTCCAGGCAAGAATACTTGAGTGGGTAGCCATTCCCTTCTTCCTGGGACCTTCTCAACCCAGGTCTCCTGCATTGCAGGCAGATACTTTACCATCTGAGTTACCAGGGAAGCCCTTACCTGAAAGAAGAGTTGATGACAGGACTGTATGCTTCTTGGAGGCCAGCAATTGTGACTGGGTTTGGGATCCACTCCACCATCCCAAGCGATAAGAACAGTTGTTGATTCATCGACTGACTAAAACTGTATCCCCTGACATTTTGGTAAAGTGAAGCTTTTTCAAAGAGCAGTGTATGAAAAAACAATGGAGCTTCGAGGTGTGAATCCAGAGAGTCTTGACAGTAAGTCTGCTAATGAGGTGGTATTCATAATCTGATTTTATATTGCTTTTCTAACTCAATAAAAATGTGATTTTTTTTCTCAGTTACAAAAGAAATAAGATGACTTATGGTTCAATAATTCCATATGCAATTTCTTAGACTTTTGACATTTATATCCTGCTCTGAATAGTTATACTGCTTATCATCTGAGATATCTGCTCATTTCATTGGGAGAAGCTTTTTATTATTATTATTATTTTTAAAAGCCAGAACATTTATCGTCCAACTAATTGCTGAAATCCTTAAGAGGGACTGGATGTTGCAACAGCTGCTTCCTTGGGTTTAGGTGTTGTTTTTTTATGGAATCCGTGCCTGAATCTGAGGTATAAAATTTTTAGGTGCCTCATTCGACCAGTCTCTGTAGTATTTTGTCTTTTAGCTTTAACACTTCAATTATACTTTCTCTTTTGCTTGGTCGGGTAACCACACTTGCCACGGGTCAACTTCTGAAGGTGGTAGGCCGAGACCAAAGAGCAGGAGAAGTATTTTGAAATACATGTTACCTCTGGTCATCCCAGCCATGTCCCATCACCTCTCTATCCCCCACACACCACCTATAAGTTTCCCAAATTATAACTTGGTCAAATCAAAGGAACTAGATGTTTGCATCTTGGGAAAACAACAAGTAGTTAAAGATATGAGCTGGAGGGGACCTGCACCCACTCTGATGCCCTTGAGGTAGCTGGACCTGAATAAGATATGTCTAAGTGTGAGAATTGGACATGACCTTCAAGGTCATGGGAACCCAGATGGACTTAGCTCTTCCTGGAGCTTCCCCTGCCTAAGCTTGCAGGGCAATGAGCCATCAGCACCGAATCTCATATCTTTACATTGCAGAGGTCCGGATTCTCCACCTCCCTGGAAGCTAGGAAAGATACCTGGTATTGAGATTCCTGACAATTTTGTCCTTTGGGGCACTCAGATTGGATTTAATTTAATGTAGAAAAATAGGGAAATACTATCATATGCACTCTGAGTGTGGTGTAGGAATTTTTAACTATGAATAATATATGAAAGAAAAAGTCAACCTCAATTTCAAACAAATTTAAATTTAAATGAAATTTTTTTCTCCCCTGTTAAATTATTGCTGTGCTTAGTTGCTCAGTCATGTCTGTCATGTCCAACTCTTTGTGACTCATGGACTGTAGCCCACCAGCCTCCTCTGTCCATGGGATTCTCTAGGTAAGAATACTGGAGTGGGTTGCCATGCTCTACTCCAGGGGATCTTTCCAACCCAGGGATCAAACCAAGGTCTCCCACAGTGTGAGCGGATCCTTTACCATCTGAGCCACCAGGGAAGCCCTGGTGGATGTTAGATTAGTAAAGAGATTTTTAAAATCTCGCACTTGATAGTGAGTGAAGGTACAGTGAAATGGGTATGCTTGTCTACTTTCATTAGATAAATAAATTGATGAAATCTTTGGTTTCACAATTTGGTAACTATTAAGAGGTTTAGGGACTTCCCTGGTAGTTCAGTTGTTAGGACTCTGTTCTTTCACTGCAGAGGGCACAGGTTTGATCCCTGGTCGAGGAGCTAAGATCCTGCATGCTGCATAGCTAAAAAAACAAAAACAAAAACAAAAACAAAACTTATTAAGAGTCTTAAATTTTGACCCAGTAATTCTTTTCCACCATTGATTATAATTAAATAATCAGAAATGTGGATAAGTATTTATGCACAAAGATATTCACGGTAGTGTTTTAGCTGTAATAAATGTGATATAATGAATTAGGTAACAATGTGGCTCTAAGAGCAAGAAAATGGTTAAATAAATGACGGCACATCAAGATTTAATATTGAAATAGTCATTTTCAACTCAATTCAATTCATTTCAGTTGCTCAGTTGTGTCTGACTCTTTGCGACCCCATGAATTGTAGCATGCCAGGCCTCCCTGTCCATCACCAACTCCTGGAGTCCACCCAAATCCATGTCCATTGAATCGGTGATTCCATTCAACCATCTCATCCTCTGTCATCCCCTTCTCCTCCTGCCCTCAATCTTTCCCAGCATCAGGGTCTTTTCAAATGAGTCAGCTCTTCACATCAGGTGGCCAAAGTATTGCAGTTTCACTTTCAAGATCAGTGCTTCCAGTGAACACCCAGGACTGATCTCCTTTAGGATGGACTGGCTGGATCTCCTCGCAGTCCAAGGGACTCTCAAGAGTCTTCTCCAACACCACAGTTCAAAAGCATCAATTCTTCTGCACTCAGCTTTCTTTATAGTTCAACTCTCACATCCATACATGACTACTGGAAAAACCACAGCCTTGACTAGATGGATCTTTGTTGGAAAAGTAATATCTCTGCTTTTTAACATGCTGTCTAGGTTGGTCATAATTTTCCTTCCAAGGAGGAAGCATCTTTTAATTTCATGGCTGCAGTCACCATCTGCAGTGATTTTGGAGCCCAGAAAAATAAAGTCAGCCACTGTTTCCCCATCTATTTCCCATGAAGTGATGGGACCAGATGCCATGATCTTAGTTTTCTGAATATTGAGCTTTAAGCCAACTTTTTCACTCTCCTCTGTCACTTTCATCAAGAGGCTCTTTAGTTCTTCACTTTCTGCCATAAGGGTGGTGTCATCTGCATATCTGAGGTTATTGATATTTCTCCCAGCAATTTTGATTCCAGCTTGTGCTTCCTCCAGCCCAGCGTTTCTCGTGATGTACTCCACATAAAAGTTAAATAAGCAGGGTGACAATATACAGCCTTGATGTACTCCTTTTCCGATTTGGAACCAGTCTGTTGTTCCATGTCCAGTTCTAACTGTTGCTTCCTGACCTGCATACAGATTTCTCAAGAGGCAGGTTAGGTGGTCTGGTATTCCCATCTCTTTCAGAATTTTCCACAGTTTATTGTGATCCACACAGTCAAAGGCTTTGGCATAGTCAATAAAGCAGAAATAGATGTTTTTCTGGAACTCTCTTGCCTTTTCCATGATCCAGCAGATGTTGGCAATTTGATTTCTGGTTCCTCTGCCTTTTCTAAAACCAGCTTGAACATCTGGAAGTTCATGGTTCACATATTGCTGAAGCCTGGCTTGGAGAATTACTATACTAGCATGTGAGATGAGTGCAATTGTGCAGTAGTTTGAGCATTCTTTGGCATTGCCTTTCTTAGGGATTGGAATGAAAGCTGACCTTTTGCAGTCCTGTGGCCACTGCTGAGTTTTCCAAATTTGCTGGCATATTGAGGCAGCACTTTCACAGCATCATCTTTTAGGATTTGAAATAGCTCAACTGGAATTCTGTCACCTCCACTAGCTTTGTTAGATTTTTAAAAAGTTGCCAAGGTTCCCTCCCAGATGAAATTAGATGTAAACATGTATACAAGCCAGCTCTGGCTGTATAACAAACCATCCCAAGATTAAACAGCTTAAAACATGCTCAAAATCTGTGGACTGGCTAAACAGTTCTTCTGGTCTGGGCTGACTGGAGCTGGATGGCTGAAAATGGACTCACTTACATATTCAGGATGCCCAGAACAGTTGTGGTCTGTCATCCTCTTGGTCAACATTGGGCTATTCTAAATGCTCTAGGGGAGATCAACTCCTAATGCACAAGGACCTTGTAAGCCTCTGCTTAAGTTATATTTGCTAATGTCCTATGAGCTAAAGTAAGTCACATGGCCAAGCCCATAGTCAAGATATAAAAAAAACAGACTCAATCTTTTTTAAAAATAATTATTTTTCGTTGGAGGATGATTCCTTTACAATATTGTGTAGGTTTCTGTCATATACAAACCTGAATCAACCATGGATACACATATTGTCCCCTCCCTCTTGAACCTCTCTCTCCACCTCCCAACCCATCCCATCCTTCTAGGTTATCACAGAGCACTGGATTTGAGCTCCCCGCATCACAGAGTAAAGTTTCACTGGCTATCTAATTTTACACATGATAATGTACATGTTTCAATGTTAGTGTCTCTCAGTCCCACCCTCTCCTTCCCCATCCTGTGTCCACAAGTCTGTCCTCCATGTCTGTGTCTTCTCTGCTGCCTTGCACACAGGTTCATTATGTGTTAATATAAAATATTTGTCTTTCTCTTTCTGACTTACTTCACTGTGTATAACAGGCTCTAGGGCCACCCATCTTATTAGAACTGAGTCAAATACATTCCTTTTTATGGCCGAGTTGGACTGTGAAGAAAGCTGAGCGCCAAAGAACTGATGCTTTTGAACTGTGGTGTTGGAGAAGATTCTTGAGAGTCCCTTGGACTGCAAGGAGATAAAGGAGATCAGCCCTGGGTGTTCTTTTGGAAGGAATGATGCTAAAGCTGAAACTCCAATACTTTGGCCACCTCATGCAAAGAGTTGACTCATTGGAAAAGACTCTGATGCTGGGAGGGATTGAGGGCAGGAGGAGAAGGGGATGACAGAGGATGAGATGGCTGGATGGCATCACCACTTGATGGACATGAGTTTGAGTGAACTCTGGGAGTTGGTGATGGACAGGGAGGCCTGGCGTGCTGCGATTCATGGGGTCACAAAGAGTTGGACACGACTGAGTGACTGAACTGAACTGAACTAAATACTCCATTGTGTATATGTACCACAATTTCTTTATCCATTCATCTGTCGACGGACATCTAAGTTGCTTCCATATCCTAGCTACTGTAAATAGTGCTGCAAGGAACATTGGGGGGTGTGTCAGACTCAGTCTTTTGAAGATCTGCAAAATATTGTGGTCATTAAAAAAAAAATCACAAAGTGTGATTTACTTTAGCTAATAAAATGTGAAAGCTTTGAGGGCAGAAGCCTTAAGACCCAATGAATGCTTCACTAGATTCTCCTTTCCTTCCCACAATGTAACCAGATGCATTTAGATGGTAGCTGCTCTGTTTGCCTCTATTCCAGAGCAATCAAGATGAGCACAGTTTTCATGCCAACCTGCACTGCGCATGTGGTTTCAATAAGAAATAAAGCTTTGTGATCTGAAGCCAGGTTACAAAGTTGAGACTTTTGTTATTGCTACAAAACCTGGTCTGTCCAAACTAATATGAAAATTGTGCAGGCATTAAGGTGATAATTTAAAAGAATGATTATTTATGTGGGTTCACTATATAATTCTATATAAACCAGAAGGCTATAAAGCTGGTATACATTTGTATATGTTCAGTTCAGTTCAGTTGCTCAGTTGTGTCCAACTCTTTGCGACCCCATGGACTGCAGCATGCCAGGCTTCCCTATCCATCACCAACTCCCAGAGCATACTCAAACTCATGTCCATTGAGTCAGTGATGCCATCCAACCATCTAATCCTCTGCTGACCCTTCCCCTCCTGCCTTCAATCTTTCCCAGCATCAGTATCTTTTCAAATGAGTCAGTTCTTCGCATCAGATTGCCAAAGTATTGGAGTTTCAGCCTTAGCATCAGTCCTTTCAATGAGTATTCAGGACTGATTTCCTTTACGATGGACTAGTTGCATCTCCTTGCAGTCCAAAGGAGTCTTAAGAGTCTTCTCCAATACCACAGTTCAAAAGCAGCAGTTCTTCGGTGCTCAGCTTTCTTTATAGTCCAACTCTCACATCCATATATGACTACTGGAAAAACCACAGCTTTGACTAGACAGAACTTTGTTGGCAAAGCAATGTCTGCTTTTCAATATGCTGTCTAGTTTGGTCATAACTTTTCTTCCAAGGAGCAAGCGTCTTTTAATTTCATGGCTGCAGTCACCATCTGCAGTGATTTTGGAGCTCCAAAGAATAAAGTCTGTCAGTGTTTCCATTGCTTCCCCAGCTATTTGCCATGAAGTGATGGGACCAGATGCCATGATCTTAGTTTTCTGAATGTTGAGTTTTAAGCTAACTTTTTCATTCTCCTCTTTCATGTTCATCAAGAGTCTCTTTGTAATTTTCAAAACAAGCAAACACATAAGCACATATCCTGGAAGGAGATATATCAGAATGTTAACAATGGGACTGCAGGTAATTTTTTCTTCTTTCTGCTGTATATTTTCCAGATTATCTATAATTAGCTTGTATTACCATGGTAGAATATATTATTCTTTCCAACCACTACCCACTCACCCCCTGTCCATTGTCAGGTGATTTACTGTGCCTCCTATGGGGAGATTTTATGTCTTCATCTCACTGGATTTGGTTCGGTCATGTGACATGCTTTGCCCAGTGAAATGTGGGCAAACACAGCATTTAGCATGTTGGAGCAGAAGGTTTATGACTCATCTTGAGTTCTGGCCAATGCTCTTGCTCTTTCCCAGACATGACCTATGCAGAAGTTGTTCTTTCAGCCTGGGTCCTGAAATCAGAAGACAGAGCAGAGTCCAGGGTGTAAGATAACAGAAATATATATTTGATCCCAGTTCCTAGCCCATAGCTCCTAAAACCGTTGGAATTCTCTTAGTGATAAAAGCACTGGTGAGAGTATCTTTTGGTCTAATATCTGGTCTCTGACCCAGGTTCCTGACACAGAGCTTCTAAATCCCTTGGAATTACCTGGGTGATAGCAATGTCTTTTGTTCTAATGCGGTGACTCCTGGTGGGTAGGAGGCTGATCAGCAGAAAAATCAAGAAGTGATTAGAAGCTTGGAATTTTCAATGCTCTGTCCCATTCTCCAGAGAAGGAAGGGGCCTGGAAATGGAGTTAATGATTGGTTATGCCTATGTGATGAAACCTCCACAAAAATCCTAAAAGTACAGGGTTTGGAGAGCTCCTGGTTTGGCAAGCACATGGAGGTGCTGGGAGACAGGCACCTAAAGAAGGTACTGAAGTTCCTCACCCCTTCCCCATACCTTTGCCCTATTTATCTCTTCCACCGGGATGTTCACCTATATCCTTTATCATATCCTTTTATAATAAACAGATAGTAAGGGAACTCCTTTCCTGAGTTCTATAAGTTGCTCTAACAAATTAATCAAGCACGTGGAGAGGGTGGTAGAAACACTTGATCTATGGATGATTGGTCAGCAGCACAGATGACAACCTCGACTTCTAACTAGCATCGGAAAGGGTGAGGAGAGGGGTTGTCTTGTGGGACTGAGCGCTGAAGTTATAGGATCTGACACTATTTCCAGGGAGATTGCATCAGAACTGAGTTGAATTGTGGGACATCCAGCCGGTGTCATAGACCTGTTTGGTGCGGGAACACCCTCATCCCCACATCTGGTGTCAAAAGTGTTGTGAGTGTGGTTGTGGTGTGAGAGTAAATAGGAGACACACAGGAGGAGGCCTGAGTCTTTCTTGCCCACAGGGCCTGGTGAAAGTCACAGCCTAGCTCAGCCTCCAGATAGCATGAGGAAGAAATAAACCATTCTTGTAATAAGTCCCTGAGATTTACTTACTAAGAAAATTCCTTTTTTTACTTTTAAAGACATACATAAAGATAAGGCCAACTGTGACTCTCAAGTCACCAAATTCTAAGTCTTGCCTGTAAAAGATACTGCTTTCTTCTTAATCCCACACCATCTTTCTTCCTCCTTTGCTTTCAATGACAAGGTGTACCAGGGTTGTCATGTCTTTGGACCTGAGAAGAAGTAAAAAAGGAGCTCATCTCTTCTTCAGTGAGAAACATGTTAGGACTTCCCTGGTGGCTCTGCTGCTGCTGCTGCTAAGTTGCTTCAGTCGTGTCCAACTCTGTGCGACCCCATAGACGGCAGCCCACCAGGCTCCCCCATCCCTGGGATTCTCCAGGCAAGAACACTGGAGTGGGTTGCCATTTCCTTCTCCAATGCATGAAAGTGAAAAGTGAAAGTGAAGTCACTCAGTCATGTCCGACTCTTCCCGACCCCATGGACTATAGCCTACCAGGCTTCTCTCTCCATGGGATTTTCCAGGCAAGCGTACTGGAGTGGGTTGCCATTTCCTTTTCCCACTGGTGGCTCAGTAGTAAAGAATCTGCCTGCCAAGGCAGGAGACGCAGGTTCAATCCCTGATCTGGGAGGATCCCACACGCCAAGGAGCAGCTAAACCCATGTGCCACAACTACTGAGCTTGTGCTGTTGAGCCCAAGAGCTGCAAATACTGAAGCCAACGTGCCCTAGAGCCCCTGCTCTGCAAGAGAAGCCCCACAGTGAGAAGCCCAAGCACCACAACTAGAGAGCAGTCCCAGCTCACTGCAACTTGAGAAAAGCCTGTGCAGCAACAAAGACCCAAAACAGCCAAAAATAAATAAATAAAATTATTTTTTAAAAAGAAGAAGTACTTCAGCCTTGGTAGAGAGTATGGCATGATTTAGAAATCACCAACCAGCACTGAATTCTCATCATTCCAAATTAAAATAGTATTTCACCCAAAACCCAGCCAGGGATGTTCATAAACCACACATATAGGGGTTGATCATTTGTACACAGGATACTCAGTTATCCAAAGAAAATGTGGCTTTCTCAGTTTCCTACAACTGATTCAACTTTCCTTATGAGCCCAGTCTGCTGAGTCACAAGGAATTTATGTTTAAGTATCTCAACATCCCCTCCCTGTCTTCTCCCAGATTACCTGGAAGTAACAAGGGTTTGCTTGTTGTCACTGTAGAGGTAGGCATGTGGAGATACTGATCCCAAGCTGCTCCTTGGCTCTTCATTGACTTTGAAGAGTGATTTCCCCTTGTACCTTTACTCCTCGCTCTACTAGCAACCTTCTGCAGACACCTGGGGCTAGAATACCCCAGGTCTGCTGTTTCTCAGTTCATCAGGGCCTGGGGTCTTCTTAGTTAACGTGTCTCTTCTCAGCTTTCTGAGGTTGTGTGTTTCTTTGAAGAACAGCTGGGATTTCCATTTGATTCCAGCTCAGGTGGTCTGCCTTATAGTTCCCCTTTGGTCACCCTCTACTGAACTTGCCAGCAGCACCACTGACTACTTTCTGTGTCTTTCACTGGCCCTGGAGGTGGGCAGGCACACTTCTGGATGATCTCCATGCCAGATGGGAGCTGGGGACAGCGGGGCTTAGCCATGTCCCTTGTGGCAGCCCAGATTGGTAGAGGGGAGACTCTCTTTCTTTCCAGCTGCTGTCCTTGGGCAGAGGAGAAGGATGTGAGCTAGACTTCCTGCCCTTGGCCTTGGGTGAAGGTCATGGAAGAAAGTGGGCCATCGACCAAGGATCAGAAGTGAAAGCTCACTGGACTCCTCAAACTGAAGCAGGATTCTCTTCTGTTTCTCCAAGAACCATGCTCAGGCCATGTCTGGGAACACATTTCCCATCTGTTTTTCATTCCTCCAGCACAGAATGTGGGAGGCCAGCATCACACAACATTCCCTTCTTGCTCCCCAGATGCCTCTGAACTCCCTTGAATTTTTTGTTCCCATCCATGCTGAATTACTTGAATGGCTCCCAGCACACACCATACTGTTTCATACTTCTGAGCCTTTGCCCATGCTGTTTTCTCTTCACAGATTGCCCCTTCTAACACCCACTTCTACTCAGACCCCAAGACACTGCATAGGACTCTTCCCGCAAGCTGCTCACTTGCCTCTTGGCAACTTGCATGATGAACTTCTTCAGAGAGATCTGCTATGTGTGTTTTTATCACAAGACTCTGGGGTGCTGAAGGGAAGATTTCTTTTTAATAATTGAGGCTTGTTTTTAAATATTTATTTTATTTATTTTAACTGCACCTGGTATTAGTTGTGGCAGGCTAGATCCAGTTCCTTGACCAGGGCTCAAACTCAAACTCCCTGCATTGGGAGTGCAGAGTTTTAGCCACTCGACCACCAGGGAAGGCCCTCATCTGAAACATTTTTATTTTCCTGAGGCACAGAAAAAATGCTCAGTAGATGTTGGTTTAAAAAATTAAACCTCTCTCTCTACAGAGAGACATGGTATCTCTTTGTATTTCTTACAACTGCATGTGAATCTACAATTATAGCAAAATAAAAAGATTTAGTTAAAAAAATACTCAACTTTAATGTAGAGCATCAGTTATTCTCAAAACCTCCCTAGTTACCCCCTGGGAGAAAATCAGAGTTTGAAGCAAGTCCAAGGGCTTTATGAAGTTGCTATTTCCAAGTGTGTGTGTGGGAGAGTCTATGAACTACTAGGAGTCAAGTGCCCTGCATCTCACTTGCTCTCAGAACTATCAAGTCCTGAAGGGCTTTGAGTTGAGGGACTAGCACCTACTAGCACACAATGATAATACCTATTATAAAAGGGATCTTTTCAGGCGGATTAATTGGAAAAGTGGTTTCCTCTAGGCTTTGTAGGCAGATAGTGTCTGTGTGAGGAAGAAAACTATGGGGTCTTCTCCTCCGGGTGCTTGCACCTACACACACAGACCGAAAGAGGAATAAAGGCCAGTTTCAGTACCACCCTGCCCCTCAGCCTTGCACATATGTTTAAGGCCTCACCTGAATAGATCCCTGGCCTGAGTGTTCACCATCTTACTTCAAAGGCCTGATAGCTATGATTCCATCCACTTGGGGTGTTTGCTTATGTTGAAACATTACTTGTGTGTGTAGCAAAAACTTATTTATTGTTAATTTTTAAAAATGAGTCAGGGTAAGTAAAGAGTTACTGTGCAGTTCATTCATTACAAAAATTAGTTCCTTTTCCACAAAAATCTCCTGCTTGGAGTTTGTTCCTAGTGAAAGTCATCTATGCAGGGATTCTTTTTTCCCTGCAGGGTGAAAATGAGGATACCCCTTTATATGTGGCCCACCAGGACTTTGTTAATCAGGCAGGAGATGAGTTTTCAGTAAGATTAAAATCTGCTGCCTGAAGTGGGAGGTGCAATCATGGCCTGTCAAAATCCTTTCTTATATGTCTATACATGTTTGTTGTTCAGTCATTAAGTCATGTCTGACTCTTTGCAACCTCACGGACTGCAGAACATCAGGCTTCCATGCCCTTCACTATCTCCTGGAGATTGCTCAGACTCATGTCCATTGTGTTGGTGATGCCATCCAACCATCTCATCTTCTGCTGCCCCCTTCTCCTCCTGCCCTCAATCTTTCCCAGCATCAGGGTTTTTTTCTGATGAGTCAGCTCTGTGGATCAGGTGGCCAAAGTATTGGAACTTCAGCTTCAACATCAGTCCTTCCAATGAATATTCAGGATTCATTTCCTTTAGGATTGACTTGCTGTCCAAGGGACTCTCAAGAGTCTTCTCCAGTACCACAAAGTGTATTGGTGTCTGTTTTGTCTTTGACTTCTTTTTCATGAGGCTGTGAGCTCCTTGTGTGTTCTTCACACCTGCGTGCTGTCACACCAAGGTGGCACAGACACTTGACCGGTGACATGCAGCAGGAAGTAAAGCATGGTTTCCTGGGGAAGCTTCCAAACAGAGAGTCTAGAGAATATGTGAGTACCTGGGCTTCCACAGCGGCTCAGTGATAAAGAATGTGCCTGCAATTCAGGAGATGTGGGTTAGGTGAAAAAGTCCTTGTACAGCTTTTACCATAATGCCTGGTTAATAGCCATGAGTAGTGGTGTAGTAGTGGGGCTTCCTAGGTGGCGCTAGTGGTAAAGAATTCACCTGCCAGTGCAGGAGACACAAGAGACTTGGGGTTCGATCCCTGGGTTGGGAAGATCCCCTGGAGGAGGGCATGGCAACCCACTCCAGTATTCTTGCCTTTAGAAACCCATGGACAGAGGAGCCTGGCAAGCTATAGCCCATGGGGTTGCAAAGAGTCAGACACGACTGAGTGAATGTGCACACACACATGAGGATGTACCCTGGGCCTACACCATTTAACAGAGAGAATATGTGCTAGACCAACCAAAGTTGAGTGCACCCTGGAGACCATTCTGGGGGAAGGGTCCCACTCTGTACTGATCTGGTGTAGCAGGTAATATGGAGGCATTCCTGGTTAAAGAAGCTGTTTGGTTGGAAGACAGTGCTTCTAGAGCTCAGCCGCTGCACAAGGCTGTTCTTCCCTCCAGTGGACACAGACCCTCTCAGCCAGCCTTTTGCCAAACTACGGAGGGGGTGGCTGGGGTTTGTCTCTCCTCTGGCACCAAGCAGGTGATTGGGCACTCTGTAAGTGTTGAATGGATAGAACTATTATTGTTAGGAGGAGAAGGGGATAACAGAGGATGAGATGGTTGGATGGCATCACCAACACTATGGACATGTGTTTGAGTAGGCTCCGGGAGTTGGTGATGGACAGGGAAGCCTGGCGTGCTGCAGTCCATGGGGTCGCAGAGTCGGACATGACTGAGCGACTGAACTGAACTGATTATCGTTAAGAGGAAACTCATATTGATTTCATTTAAATTTTCTCTCCTCCTACACGGCTAGCTATGGTAAGGCCCTTTGGGGTAGATAAGCTGGGTAGGGTGGGGGGATTTACTGTGCCTGTCCACTTCACAGGGAAAGGAGTGGGCCAGTTAGCTATGACGGTTTATTTTTGTACCTAGATCCCTATAATGGAAACCAAGTGAACTTCTTTTCCCTGCTGGGTAGAAGATGCAGCCTCTGGAGAGGCATGGGTGCAGAGGGACCAGGCGGTGTGCTTTCTGCTCTGCATCACAGCTTGGGCAGAGCAGCCCCTGCTGTGTCCAGGAGACCCTCGTGACCATTCTGGACAAGGTCTGGTTAGGTATGGCAGTCATGTTGTCTCAACCAAAACATGAGGGCACATGGCAGCCATATGGAAACTGTTTGGTGCTCTTTTGGAGATAGGTGAAGGGGGAGAAACAACCCAAGATCCATCAGGAAGATGGGTTTCTATAAGCTCTGAAGCCCCAGCAACCCTAGAAGTTTCAGATCTGCTATTCTGGGCTCAACATGGAGCAGGATGAGGCTATGAAGTGGGAGAGTGAGTGAGAAGAGTCTATATCACTGAATGGCAGGCTCCCACAGTTGCTGTGATCAGGAGGGCTCACATTTTTTGGGGTCAGGGAAGTCAGGGCTCAGTGTGAGGTATCCTGGTCATAGCCAGCTGGCAAACACAGGGTAGAAGGAGCTGCATTTTCTCCCATGAGCAGTAGGAGCCACTACAGCTTTAGAAGGCAGAGGTTGTGCTTCTGAGCATGGGGCAAGCCTATTTTTTTTTTCCCCTCAAATTTAAGAGACTCCCAGGGTGGGATGATTCCGTGACCTCCTGGTGATGGCTGAGTCCATGAACTTGCCATGGCCTTCTCTGCTGAGGGACAATATGACCCACCTACTACTTCTATGGTTACTACTACTAATATCTGGTACTATGGTGGTGCTCAGTTGTGTCTGACTCTCTGCAGCCCCATGGACTGTAGCCCGCCAGGCTTCTCTGTCCATGGAATTTTCCAGGGAAGCATACTGGAATGGGTTACCATTTCCTACTCCAGGGGATCTTCCGGACCCAGGGATCAAACCCAAGTCTCCTGTGTCTCCTGCACTGGCAGGTGGATTCTTTACCACTAGTGCCACCTGGGAAGCCCCACTATTACACCACTAACTCATGGCTATTAACCAGGTGTTATGGTAAAAGCTGTACGAGGACTTTTTCATGTAACTCTCAAAATAACTCTATGAGGTAAGTACCACTGCTTTAGGAATCTGAAGCTTAGTGAGGCCATGTCAATTGTTGAAGATAAAACAGCTTAGGGTGGTATAGCCTGGATCTGAGCTCAGCCCACAAGCTTCACTATTAATTACTCTGTTTAGCATGTGCCTCAAATGTCTCAACAGTCAGAAATCTTTGCAGCCAAGATTATCTTCCTTGAGAAAGTGCCATGTGGCAGGAGTTGTATTATCCTCTTCACCTCTGTGGTCCCAATGCCTAGGCCAGTGCTTGGCCCATAGTCGATACTAGATACATATTTGGGGAATGAATACAGGGGTGTGGATGTAGCAGAAAACCAGCAGTCTGTCCTGAGCCTCTTTTGTGAAGTGAGCTAGGAATCGTATTCCTGTATCAGGTCAGGGGAAGGGAGCCGAGGACTATCAGGCTATTCGTGCTTTTTTGTATTTCAAATTCAAAACAAGCATTGTTTTATGATCAGAATGAATTATCCTGACATTCTATCACATCTTATCAGACTCTTCTTTATTCAAAACATTGTTGGTACTATTACTTAATAAACTGGAGCAAGCAATAAATTCCACTGGTCTACAGAGACTAAGGTTGGGTTCCCAGTACCAAAATGATTTTGATTATTGTGTTGGCATATACCCCTAAACATTCCTAAATCAGTGGTTGGCAGCGGCAAGATTCTGAGAGAAAAAGAAAAAAAAACAGTGCACGCGTGTGCTCACACACACACACACACACACACACACACAGACACACATACCCATCCAGCAGCTTCAATGCATCTTGCACGTTAATGGATTCCTTATGGATTACATGGCTGCGATTGTGAAAGAGGACAAAGAACTAGAAGTAACCTTATTTCTCTAAACAACAAAAAAATTCTTTTTAATATTCCTTTGAAAAGTCATTTTTTTTTCTGAAAAGAATAGGAAAAAAAAAAACCCTAATATAATGGAACTCTTAAAAATGTGTGTCGGCAACACAATAGGAAACCAGAATAAACGGCAAGGCAACCACATGAAGCCGATCACAGAGTGAGTTCATTTGTGCTCTACCAGAGGATTGAGATGGAGAAAACAACCTGGGAGAATGCCGACTCATAGTAAGACAGCCTGGCGTGGGGGCAGGGGTGCAGTAGGGGAGGAACATTCTAGAATTCAAAGCAACAGACTATTCCTATCATATTTCTAAAGTCTGTACAATGAAACCTGTTTATATTATCCTCAAATTAATTGTTCACTGTTCAGGTCTCAGAGTCCTGGCCAGTGACCCACCAACGATTTTCTTATTCATAACATTTTCTTTTCTCAGTCCCTTGAAAAAAAATAACGAATGAGTTTCTCCGTTTGTAAAGCTGCTCTGAAATGTTTCCTTACGTCATGGGGGCTGGGAGGTCATCTTGGGACACTGGATGCAACGGGGGGCCCTTGGGCCGGGAACCAGGAGATTTTGTGACTGTGAGGCAACTTCTGATCCCATTAGCTGATGGTTGACTGACATTTTGGAACAAGATTTTGCGAGAGGCTGGGGAAAGAAGGAAAAGAAGGAGCATGGGAAGGAGGCACTTAAAGGATTGAAAAAGCAGGAATGAGCTGAGTGCTCCCAGATTCAAGGAGAATTTTATTATTGGACACAGATCTGTGGTGAGCCTTCAGCTGGGATCTCAGAGGCCCCGCTTGAGGGGCATCATACAGGTTTTCTTAGCATTTTGCTGACCTTACCAAGCAAACTGTGTCCATGAGAAAAGACAAGTTAACTTCTCATTTAAAAACTGAGCAGCAATGTATACAGACATAATGGGGCAGCCCTTCCTGGAGGGTTAAAAGTGATATTTTAGAAAAAAATAAAAGGAATTACAGCTTCACATGCATGGAACTTGTTTATCAGAGATGTAACATAAGCTAAAAATAACTAGTATCATGAAAGATTAATCTAGATTCCTTGGTACTAGGTTTCTAATAATTAATTACTGGAAGTTAAGGACTTCAGGGGATATTCTTAAATTTTCATCAGTGTTCCTACCAGAGGCAGAATATTGGTTGGGTTGAATAGAGTCTGACTGAATGTTTAATTTCTCATTGAAAATAGTAATTGCATTTTGAAAGATCTCAGGAAGCTCCTCTATCCAAAATGTGTTGGAGGATTAAAAAAAATAAGAAAAGATTTTGCAGTTGGTGCACTTTGAAGCCCACTTGCACTCCATTCTGGTCATTCTTGGCTGTGGGACCTTGGTTAAATTATTTAACCTCTCTGAACTTCCACTCAGTGGTATAAAGACTAAAAACATGTGCCTAACAAGGTTTATGTGATGAGCATGTGCGATCATATGTGTAAAAACCTAGTGTAGGGCCTGGCATATAGGAGGTTACCAATAAATATTAGTACCATTTATTTTCTATATCTTCATTTTCACTCCTGCCCCACTATCTCCTGCTCTCTGGTTCTTGAAATCTTTTCACCAATGACAGAGCCTTTTCTTGCATATTTAAAAATAGGGATTTCCCTGGTAGTCCAGTGGTTAAGACTCTTTGCTTTCACTGCCATGGCCTGGGTTTGATCCCTGGTCAGGGAACTAAGATCCCACAAGCTGCATGGCATAGCCAAAATTTTTAATAAATAAAATATAAAATAATGTAATCAGTACAACATAAATATATAGCATAACATCATTAAGTACTGTACCATATATTTCATCTTGTTTAATCCTCAAAACAATCCTATGACATAGGTACCATTATTGACCCCATTTTACAGGGAAAGAAACCAAACCTAAATAGGGTTAAACACTATTTCAAAGATCTATTGCTATATAATAAAGACCCCAAAACTTGGTGGCTTGAAGTAATAACTATTTTATCTCATGATTTTGAGTTGTCTGGGCTCAGCTGGTCAGTTCTCCAAGTGATGTTGTATGCCCATGATGATGTGCATTTATCTGAAGACTCCATTTTCCTAGAACATCCAAGATAGCTTGCTCACATGGCTGGCAACTGGTGCTGAATGTCAGCTAGGAGCACAACCAGGACTGCCCATCAGAGCACATCCATGTTCTTCCATTGCCTTTCTTGGGATGGCTGCTGGACTCTGAGAAGGAGCGGTGCAAGAGGAAAAAAAATGGAACCTTCCAGTTTGCTTAAGGCCTGGCCTCAGAAGTCTCATAATATTATTTCTGCTGTGATCCAATGGTCAAAGCAGTTACAGGCCCAGTAAGGTTTAAGAGAAGAGGAAACACACTTCACCTCTCAATGGTGGGCTTCCCTTGTGGTTCAGTTGGTAAAGAATCTGCCTGCAATGTGAGAGACTTGGGTTCGATCCCTGGATTGGGAAGATCCCCTGGAGAAGGGAAAGGCTACCCACTCCAGTATTCTGGGCTGGAGAATTCCAAGGACTGTAGAGTCCATAGGGTCACAAAGAGTCGGACACAATGGAGCAAATTTCACTTCACTTTGGAGGAGCAGCAGGGAGGCAAGGAGTTGATCACAGCCATGGTTGGAGACTATTTGCCACAAATACTTTGCCCAAAGTCACAGAGCTCGTGGGGGTCAGAGTTAATAGTCCATATGCTCAGCCACTAGGTCACACACATACACATGACAATATACAATTTAAATGCCAAGAAAGCACCATATCATTTCAGAGGAGAGATCATTACAAAGTCAAGAACTCTAAAAAACCCTAAACTGAAAAAAGTACCCATTTTGTGCCCCTTCTCCCCATGTGATATAGAATGAACATTATTTCTTGAAATGTCTCAAAGGTTACATGTGCTAAAATAAATTCTTTCTAGATTTTTACATTTCAAAATTCAGGATACATTAATTGAATCTGAGGTTTCTCTGTGTGTGTGTGTGTGTGTGTGTGTGTGTGTGTGTGTCCATGTATGGTGAGGCAGGGGCGCGGGGTTAGAACCCTGACTTACAAGCACTCTGAACATTACTCAGCCTGCTAAATAGACTCCCCATCTTCAGAGGTATCCCAAAGTAGCATTTAGAACCAGATTACAAAGAAGGAAGATCTGCATGAAACCCAGGTGCAGCTGTGTAAACTCTGTTTTGCCTTGGCCTTGCTGAAGGTAGATGCCTAGGGAGCCCTGTTGGGGGCTGGGTAGGAAAGATACTGCTTGAGATCTTCCCAGTGACTGATGGAACATCCAGGTTTGCACCACTCTTACTAGTTTCATTTGGAAAGGGATTGACAAGCATAAAGCACACCCAGTCATCATAACCCACCTTACAAAATTTTCCAGAGAGTTTATCAACCTAAATCTGTCTTACATTACCTATCTACCAGGACTTCCTGGTAAAGACAAGGACTTGGGGACTTTTTTGAGTCATTCTCAGCAAGCGTCATCTTTAGATTATTCTCTTGCTAAGGTGGCTTCTATCATTTTCATTTGCAAAACCTTTTCTCTTTCTTCATATTTGAAAGAAACCCAGTATGACTGTTGTAATTTTTTCATGCAAATTACAAATATTTAGAATCCCTGTCAAAGGAATGAAATAAAAGCAGATGTTTTTCCCTTATGCTAGCCCCAAGTAATACCACATTAGAAAACAGAGAGTATTTTCAAGTCTCTTTAAAAAGTATTTCAAGAAAATAAACATTTGTTGGATGCAAACAAGAACAGAATATGGCATTTTTTTAATATGAATGTAGAATTTAGAGCTAAGCAGCCTAAGGCCCAGAGAGACTTGAGTGACTTGTGTAAGGTCACAGAGTGAGTTTACAGCCAATTCAGGATGTGAACTCAGTTCTCTCCAATTCAGCCTGATGTTCTTTCTATGCTCCATGTGGTAGATGGATTGCAAAGATGGCTCTGATACTTCATGCCTTCTCGCATTGACATCTTTGCAGTATAACTTAGCAGGTCCTCTCATCACCTCTGGAATCTGGGTCAATATCCCATGTAGTAGAAGGGTGGGATGTGATAGAAGTGATGGGGTACCACTTTGGAGCCTTAATCTCAAGACTTCTTAAGTGTTTCCACTTGTTCAATTGGAATCTTACTGACACCATAAGGACAAGCCTACACCATCCTGATAGAGAATGAAAAGTCACAGGGAGAAGATCCAAGTTACTCAAGCTAAAGTCAGACTAGCCAACAACCAGTCAACTAGGACATATGACAGAACCTAACTTGAGCATCAGAGCCCACAGCTGATCATGAATGAGCATAGCTGAGACCAGAAAATCCAGCTGACTCATGAGCAATAAAATATACTTATTCTTTAAGCAGACTCCAGCAAACCTTTTTCTAAAAAGGGCTAGATAGTGAATATTATAGGTTCATGAGGCCTATGCTCTATAGTAACTGTCTTCTGTTTGTTGTTTTTGTTTTACTGATTTGTGTCTGACTCTTTTGTGATCCCATGGACCACAGCCCACCAGGCTCCTCTGTCCACAGGATTTCCCAGGTAAGAATACTGCAGTGGGTAGCCATTTCCTTCTCCAGGAGACCTTCCCAACCCAGGGATGAAACCCATGTCTCCTGCATTGGCAGGTGGATTCTCTACCACTGAGTCACCAGAAAAGCCCTCGGTTTATTGTAGTGTAAAAAACAGACAAACATATAACGCAGATAACATGTAAATTAACAGGCACAGCTATGTCCAAATAAAGTTATATTTACAAAGACAAGCGTCTGGCTCACAGATTGTAGTGTGCGAACCCTTCATTATAAGTCATTGACTTTGGGACGATTTGTTATACAGCAAGAGTCAGCTGATACACTGATTTTGACTTCATATCCCAAACAAAGAAAAGTAACTGCCAAAGAACTTAGTTACAAAGATAAAATGGAGGAGTAGAAGGGAAACATCTCCATTTTTTTGAAGTTCACAATTTACCTGTAAAGTCTGTCACCAACCTTTCTCAAAATGGAACATATTATGATTGAAAACTCAGTTTTTAAGCTTGATTCTGGATTCCAACTCCAACTGAAACAGAGATGTGGAGAGACCTTTTTTTCTTAAAAGTATTTTACTTATTTATTTATTTAAACTGGCTGCACTGGGTCTTTGTTTCTGCACATGAGCTTTCTCGAGTTGTGGCAAGCAGAGGCCACTCTTCATGGCAGCGTGAGGGGGTCTCATTTTGGTGACTTCTCTTATTGTGGAGCATGGGCCCCAGGCACACGGGCTCAGTAGTTGTGGCACAGGGGCTTAGTTGCTATGCAGCACGTGGAATCTTCCTAAACGAGGAATCAAACTCATGCAGCCCTGAAGGCAGATTCTTAAGCGCTGGACCACCAAGGAAGTTCCTGGAGAGCTTTAAAAGCCATAGTTGGACTCCTCTGCCTAGTTCTCCTCATTCTCAAGGTTTCTTTAGCATTGGTTCTTCTGATCACATCCTCCTTGAAACCAACTCTTCCCTTGGCTCCCATCATGCTTTGAGCTCATTTCTTTCATCTCTGGCCTATCAGCAGAAACTCCCTACTCAGAGTTGCTTTTCCTTTTTACATTTTGGCCCTGAGCCTCTTTTTCTTTTTATTCTATACCAGTGGGTCTGAGGTAGAAATATGTATCAGAATTCCTCATAGAACTTATTTAAAGTTTGGAAGCATAATAGTCATGATTTGAAAAAGCTCCTCATGTGACTTTGGTGGACACTCCAGTAGCATATAGTATTTTCCAAAGAAAACACCCAGTATTTCCCATTTCACATGCCCTTCCACAATGTGACTGTGTCATTTTACCTATCAAGAAGTAGAATCTATTTCTCAGCCTCTTGGATGTGGTTAGGTTCTGCAAAGTTTAATAGAAGTGAGACTGCCAGTCCTGGACATGGCCCTTGACTGACCTGGTAGCTTTACTCCTGCCTCTTGCAAGAAGTGTGACCAGAGATCCTGAGACTACTGTGATATGTGAAACCCAAGTCATATGGAGCAGCCCAAAGGATAAAACCTTACATGCAGAACACTGAGGCACCATGTGTAAATGAAGAACCGTCTTGAAAGTGGCTCTTCCAGGCCCAACCATTAAAGTTAATACCATGTGGAACAAAACTATATAGCTTAGTCCTTACCAAAATCTTGGCCCACAAGATCATGAGCAAAATAAATGATTGTGTTAAACCATTAAGTTTGGGGTAGCTGTTACACAAAAACAGGTAAACCAGACCAACCTCTCTCTCCATGCGTACATACAACTGTGTGAAAAACTATTGCCCTATATTGTCTACCTGGCTTATATGGTTCCAGCCACTGATGATGGGTTGATAGTTCAGAAATCATCTTACCTCTTTTCTGAGTTCTGGACCTGGTATTTATTATATAGATTTACATAGGAGTCCTACTGGCAATACACTTCAAGTGCAACACATATTGAACTGAACACATCATCTCCTTTTTACAAACTCCTGTTCTTTTTTGCAATTAATTGCTCCCACTGTCTACCAAGTCACCTTAGAGTACTTTTTCACTATTCTCTCTTATCTGGGGCAGCCAGTAAGTCACAAAATCCTCTTTTTTCTCCCCACTGTCATGGTTCTGGTTAGTTCTGTCATCTCTCAGCTGCATTATGATGGTGGCCTCCCATGTGGTCTTCTTACTTATCCGTTCTTTCCTCCACCTTCCACATGATGGCCAGAATGGCCTTCCTAAAATGAGTCACTTCACACTTCTCACTGTGGTAATCATACCACTCATTGTTGAGGAACAAAGTAACTCCTCCTTTATAACTCCCAGCTACCCGGTCTATGAGTTCCCTTTTGAGGACTCTCATTTCTGAATGGGCTCTTTTCTCAGCATACAATGGCTTTGTCTTCCTTTTTCACATGTAGAAATCCTTTGTATTAATACATGCCAAAACTCAGTTCAATGTTCATGCTTCCCTGGATGCATTTTCTGGTTGCTCTTTTGCCCAGGGCTGCCTCTTACAGCTGTGCAGGACGTGTACTACACAACTGCAAGCAGAGCTGTTCACAGTGACTACAGAATTGCATCTCCTAAAGTTATATAAATGTATATAAAGTTATATAGTCATAAGTAATTTTTTCTTCTCTGCACAACTTCAACATGGTTCTTTATTTTATTTCCTTAAAAATCACTTCTATAATACCCACTATATGCCAGGCACTGAATAAAGACCACAGACACAAAGGTATGTTATCAGGTCTCAGTCTTGAGTGACTTAAAGCTGGGGTAAACAGACATATAATGAAATGTATGTTATTTACAAAAAGAATTTCACCTCTATTTTATCTTTGCCTTATTTTTTTTTCCATTTTGGAGTTGGTTGAAAAAATAAAAGAAAAAAAGGGAATTCCCTGTCAGTCCAGTGGTTAGGTCTCAGTGGTCTCACAGTAGGGGCTCTGGGTTCAATCCCTGGTCAAAGAACTAAGATCCCACAAGCCACAGGGCACGGAACCAAAAAAAAAAAAAGAGAGAGAGAGAGAGAGAGAGAGAGAGAGAGAGTTGGTTAAGCGTTTCTATTTTAGAACACAGTTCTTAGGGAGTGAGGTCCTGTCTTATCACGGCCCACAATTAACACTTGGCTTTGCTCCATATAGTCTCAGATAATGGTTATTAGCTTGTATCAGATGTACTGATTGTTAACAACAAGAGCAACCATTTATTGGCCTTTACATGGAACCCTGTTAGCAGCATGATGCTGGATGGAAAGTACACATGTAGAGCTATGGCAGACTGCTGTGAGTTCACTCTACCCTAGTTCCTTTTCTTACTGGGCACTCTGCTGGACTGCTTTTCCCAGTCTTCCCTGAAGTTAGGCAGGACCATATGACTGAATTCTGGCCAATGAAACGTGGGTGGGAAATGATATATATCTAAGTCTGTTCTACAAAACTTTTTGCTTAATCGTCCAGTCTTCCAGTCTCTCTCTTTCCCTCCTGCAGCTTAGTGGAGAAGACTTTGAAGATCTCGAAGAGGTAACACTTCAAAGACAAAAGAACCTGGGTCTCTGAGATACTATTTAGGGCATCATTGACTAACCAAGAATACTTGCATTACACTATTGCATGTGTCAGCCATAAACTTTTCTTTTTCTCTATCAAATGTGGTTTTTATTCAACTGACAAGAACTTTTCTACAGCTACACTTTTGGAACATCACATGGCAAAAAGAGGAATTTTTTCCTCTAGACTTTTCCCCCCTTTTTTTAAACGTTATTAAAAATGAGATTGGTCCTAAAAATATAGAAAGAAGTTGAAGACTGTTTTTTATTATTGTCAGTTTAAACTTGACTAATTCAAGTGCTAAGTTTAAGGCAACCTTCCTAGATTGATCATGATGACCTACTTTTCAAGAGTACCCAGTAGATTCCAAAACTGAATCTACTACTCTGTTTAAGTATGAGCTCTCTTATCTCCATGGTCAGAAATAATGGCTTGTTTAATCTCTCACTTTTATAGTCCTTGAAATATATATGAGTGGTAACAAAACCAAAGAGCTGATCAACTTCCCCAAAATATACTTTAGTAAACCCAGAGAAAACTCTTTGGTGTAGAATGTGAAAATGTCTAGGGATCCCCATGCCTGGTTGCTGCTAAGTCGCTTCAGTCGTGTCCGACTCTGTGCGACCCCATAGACGGCAGCCCACCAGGCTCCCCCATCCCTGGGATTCTCCAGGCAAGAACACTGGAGTGGGTTGCCATTTCCTTCTCCAATGCAAGAAAGTGAAAAATGAAAGTGAAGTCACTCAGTTATGTCCGACTCTTTGTGACCCCATGGACTGCAGCCTACCAGGCTCTTCCGTCCATGGGATTTTCCAGGCAAGAGTACTGGAGTGGGGTGCCATTGCCTTCTCTGCATGCCTGGTTAGGACCAGGCTAACCAGTCTATTACCTACAGAGGCTGCCTAGGATGAGGTGGCTGATGTTTAGGTCTGTGAATGCTTGGAAAGAAATAGGGAGAACTAAGTTTTGACTTCCTTAATGCCTTGAGCCAGATTGGTACTTGTCACCACTCAATGGCTTGTACTCATGTGGCAACCTTACCACTTCCTGTTTTGATCCAAAAAAAGGAACCCTAAGAGAGAAATGAGGCAACAAAACTGAAGAAGGCCCAGTATGTCCGTTTTTTCTCTTCCATTTATTCAACATACATTTCATGTTATGGTGTTATATTGCACCTGTTATGTTCACAACTCTGTGTGTATGTTTGGAAGGATGGACTTCAAGTAAATGTAATAAACAGATCTGCTTCCAGGGAAATGTTTAGATTGATGGGATTAGACATGGCAAGTAGTTGTTTAAAAGATACTATAGAGAAGATAGGGCACTGAGTCTTATGAGGTTCAGATGCAGGCTTCACCAATGACTGTGGTTCGAACTTGAGCTCCTACTTAAACACCTAAATTCAGTTTCCTCATCTGTAATTTTTGAAGATTGCTGAAAGAATTAGAGCATTTCCTAGCACAGTGCCTGGCAAACAGTAGGTGTTTAATAAGTGATAGCTCTTCTTACATGGGGAGACAAGGCACACACACACATCTGAGCAGTTGGATGTTTAAGAAATGGCAAACAATTGGCATAGATAAGAAAAATTGTTTAGTATGGAGGAGGGAAATTATATTAGGCTGGAGCAGACAAAATAAGTCATTAATTTTTCTTTAGTCTTCCTTTTGAAACATTTCTCAGTTCTAATCTAATATGGATGCCAAATCTAAATGTATAATTCACATGCAGGCATCACCCTGAAAGGTATACATGGAGAGAAGAATTCATTGTTCTAGGAGAAAATTTCCTCTATTGGATGAAAAATTCACAGCAGACTTTGCTGACTCATATATACACATTTACATGTGTGTGTGCATGAGTGTGCACTCACATGTGTGTGACAGATATGCTACATACATGAGAGGTAAGTCATAAAAATTGTTTACGTGCTCAGGAACAAAGAATTATGGTACAGTTTCTAAAATTATAGAGATCCAGAATTCAAAGAGTTTCTCTCAATCCAAGCCAATCATCTTACTACAGAGGAAACAGACCCAAAGTGGTGATATGACTTGTCCAAGGCCATATAACTAGGTAACTGTAAAGCCAGGACTTGAATCTTAAATCTTCTGTATTTCTGGCCCAATGCCCTTACCACTAACTCCTTTCTAGTTAAGGCTTAAGGAGCTATTCCATAATGCAACTGGACAGAGCTCCCTGGATGTCTTAGTTCCAGGGAGTGAAGACTTCCCCCGAAGACTTACCAGTATTATGGACAGAGGTCAGATTTGAACTAAAACTCTATTAATGGAGTTCACAAAATAGTTAAACATACTTAAAACAGCCCTCATCTACTGAACACTTGCTATGTGCCAGGCGCTGTGCCAGTTGCTTCATATATATATATATATATTTCATTTATTAAGTTACTTAACTTTTTATTTGTGAGACAGGGATCTAAGCTCTGTGCTAGGATCCAATAGTGAAAAGACATGGTTCTTGGCCTCACGGAACCCCTAGCCTTCCATGTGTACTGTGTTCTTAGTCTCAGTCATGTCTGGCTCTTTGCGACCCCATGGACTGTAGCCTGCCAGGCTCCTCTGTCCATGGGGATTCTGCAGGCAAGAATACTGAAGTGGGTTGCCATACCATAGTCCATGGGATCGTCCCAACCCAGGCATTGAACCTAGGTCTCCCGCATTGCAGGTGGATTCTTTACTGTCTGAGCCTTCCATAGGTTTGTTTATTACATCTATTTACAGGTGATTTAACGGGCCCAGAGAATAACAATGATGGCTACCAAACATTGACAACCTACTCCACGCCAAACACTTTTCCAAGCAGCCTCTGAGTAAATCTGTACAACAACTCTGAAATAGGAAACAGGGCATAGAAAGCTGAAATGTCTGGTTCAGGGTCACACAGGTAGTAAGCAGTAGAACACAGACTGGAATCATGGTTTTATGGTACCAGTGTCCATGATCTTAGCCACTACCTTACACTGACCAGTTGGATTCCAGTTATGCATGCTAAAAGATGGTACAGATGATGTCAAAACTCTGCCAATGACCCAAGAAGCATAAATTACTTTGTTTACAGACAAATTCTGTGTTTTTGGCAGTTGTATATAGATAATAATATTTGCTTGAGTGCTTATCATATGTCAAAGTACTGTGCCTGAATACCTGATATCTAGGTAAAACACAAGCATACTACTGGCCTGTAGTAGATCCTGAATACAGTAGGCAAATGGTAAGGAGTAGGGATAAATAAGTAAGGTTTGAGTAAACCTAGAAATTATTAAGAAATAGAGGCTGCTGGTAGTTATGTGTTGGATATGCATTTGGACAAAGATATGTTTATATTTTTTCAAGGCTGTAGTTTCTTACTTTAAATATAGAGATAACAAATCTCTATATAAACCTTCACTCACCTGTTAGAAAGAGGGCAATTTCTGCAGAATTATAAATTAGTCATAAAATTTATTATGTTCTATATTTTATCCATCTGTTTAAGGCATCCTGTTGCAAGGCATGGACACACTCCTTGAAAATAAAAACACAAACTTGAATGATTTTTGGTTTCACATAAATTCTATTAAAGAAAAACAAAACAGTGAAATCACAAAATTTCTCCATTCCCTTCCACCATATGGGTTTCTTTGAGGTTTAATAATATTATAAATAAAGCAGCCTCAAGATTAAATGCAAAACAGTGAACAATTTAGAAACATTTTGAAGAAGCAAGTATTATATCCCAGTGTTGCCAGACTTTCAACAAAAGTAAGATGGAAAACAGAGCAAGGACTCTCATTTGTTCTATCAAGAAAGCATAAATATTGGCTCCGTATTAAGCCAACCTCTTGCAGCTGTACACCAGCTCTCCACTATTAAAAAGATTCTTAAATTCCCAGGGAAACAAAAATCAATTTCAACCCTATAAGTCTGTATATAAATCTATTGTGTTTTATTCCAAATATTTTCTCATCAAGGAGCTTGGAACACACTTTTTTTTTCCCTGAAAGAGAAAATCTCCAGTTCACCCATTACACCATTATAAATATTTGAATGACTTCCAGTAACTTTGCTCAGAAAAATCTCAATGTCTGCATAACATGTTAATGACAGCTCAGCAGCAATGTCAATACATTTCATTTCCCGGCAAGACAATCATTCATAGCAATAGATTGGGATTCTGATTGCCCTTTTCATGTATTATATTTCACTTTTGTCAAAGCACATTGGATGGTTACTCTTGCCCTCTTGGCAATATACTCATTTCTGAGCTTATATTAAAAATCTATTTTATCTGTTAAAGCTTAGAATGAGCTAAGTGATTACTATTCTAATCCTAAATCAATATGCGTAGTCAGGTCTTGAAAGAATTCCAATTCCAATTCACCGTAGTCCTCGTTTATATTATAGATGGATAATAATGCCATTGTGCTGTTTTCCTTGGGGCTCATTTTATATATTCTATTTGTCAGAATTAAGGTTGCTGTTCTAGTGGTTATGGTTCAAACAAAGAAACGGATGTGATATTAATTTTTGGCAAAGTGAAATATATATATTTGCTAAAGTTTGGAGAAATAGAGTAGGATAGAGTTGTACTTCTCAGACTTTAGTGTGCATTAGAATTTCCTGCAGAGCTAGTTAAAACAGATTCCTGGGCCCCACAGCCAATGATTCTCATTCAGTAAGTCTGTGTAGAGTTTGGGACTTTGATTTCCAACAAGTTCCTAGGCGATGCTGATGTTGCCAGTTCAAGGACCACCCCTTGAGGAGCAGTGAAACAAAATGGAGTGGTCAATAACAAAGGCTAAACTCTTGCCTTTGCCATTTACAGGCTTGTTGATTTGGGGTAATTTGCTTAACCTATTTTTAAGCCGTAGTTTCCTTATCTGCTCAATGGGCTTTTTATAAGGATTAGATAATCCTATGTGTCACTTGGCAGTGCTGCACAGATACCTGGTGTGTGCTAAATAAATTACAATCTTGGCTATTAGAAATGATGAATTCTTCTTTTCTGGGGTCTGTCTGGTTGAATGCGTAGTTCTTCTGTTCCCTATTTTAGTGTGTTTGACAAATTCTTTGTTAAGTATGTCTAGATTAGGAGTTATCAGATAGATGCATGAGCAATGATTCAGGATTTGAATTGCTCAGGTGGGACTTAAAACAGTTAAATATTTTGATCCCTGGGCCTTCCAACCAAATACCATGCTGAAACTTTGATTCTCTCTCCTTTGAAATATTTTCATTTAAATTGCTTTCTAGTCCACATCTCTACAGTTATATTTCCTTATGAATGATCTTTTAAAGAACAACATCAGTTTATTTTCAAAATCAAACTCAAATCTTTGGAGACTAATATCCATTCTCTCCATATTTTGCTACTAAGAAGCCTGGTGTTCTGCCAAGGCAACATATTAATAAATTTAAGCTTGAGATTTTCATTGTCATGTGAACATTGAAATTGGCTCTCAATTACACAAAGCAGCCAATTCAAAAGGATACATGTACTGGATTTACAACAAATGTGTTTGTGAAAAAATTAGTTTTAAATCCCTGATTTTGTGGTTTGTGTTCAATTTGTTAAATAGGCATAATCCATCAGTTATAAGCATCTCAGCCAATTCAGGGTAAGTTAATTTTGAGAAACTTAGAATTTTACTTTAATCAAATGTTAACAAGTCAATTTGTCTTGCATTCAATCACTTATTGGTTTCTGCTTAACACTAAGTCCCATTTCTGTGGTAGGTGATGGCTTAGACTCTTGGGGAAAACACTTACCCTATGCTCACAGAGTTCACAGTTTAGGTAAAAGCGCAGTTATTAGAACCTCATTTTAACAGGCTGATAAATCTCCAGTCTTTACCAGTTAACAAGCTGTAGAAAGTTTCAGTCCATTATTTGTACTTATACTTTGGCCACCTGACGTGAAGAACTGCCTCACTGGAAAAGACCCTGATGCTGGGAAAGACTGAAGGCAGGAGGAGAAGGGAATGACAGAGGATGAGATGGTTGGATGGCACCACCGACTCAATGGGCATGAGTTGGAGCATGCTCCCGGAGTTGGTGATGGACAGGGAGGCCTGTGTCCTGCAGTCCATGGGATCACAAAGAGTCAGACACGACTGAGTGACTGAACTGAACTGAACTCATGAATCTGTTAGCCATCATCCAAATCTTCAGATACACTGGAAAATGTCTTCTAGAAGGAGAACATTTCCAGAGCTCCTAACCAAAGGAGAATGTTACTTCCTATGATTTTTTTCTTTTTGTAAAATGAATGTAGAGAAAGCAAATCAAGTCAGCTTTGTAGCTTGTAACTAGCTGTTACACAAATTCTCTTGTAAAATGACATGATTGAAGACAAATGCGTGTGTGCACTAAGCTGCTTCAGTAGCGTCTGACTCTTTTCGACCCTAAGGATTGTAGCCTGCTAGTTTCCTCTGTTCATGGGATTCTCCAGGCAAGAATACTGAGGTGGGTTGCCATGCCCCCCTTCAGGGGATAGTCCCAAACCAGAGATCAAACCCACATCTCTTGTGTCTCCTGCACTGGCACACAGGTTCTTTACCACCATGGGCACCTGGGAAACCCTGAAGATAAATACTAGTCTGTATATCAAACTTGATTTTTTGAGCTTTTCAAAAAATGCAGAGATTTACATTCAAATGACCGGTTATGCACCAAATGTTGTGACTCTACCTACAACCCCCAATCTTACCAAATTCATCTGTTTAAGGCCTACCGTCCAGTGTAATGATATCTGGAGATGGAGCTTTGGGGAGGTAATCAGAGTTAGATGAGGTCATGAGGGTGGGACCTTCATGATGTTATCAGTGTCCTTATAAGAAGAGGCACTAGAGAGCTTGCTCTCTTTCTCCCCAATGTGAGGACAGAGCAAGAAGTTGTCTGTCTATGAATCAGGAAGCAGCTCTCACCAGAAACATGGCTCCTTAGATATTGGACTTCCCAGCCTCTAGAACTATGAGAATAAACATGTTTTTGTTTAAGTCACTCAGTCTATCTTACTTTGTTATGGCAGCCTGGATAGACTAAGACATGATTTAAGAAAGATGATTTGTTTTAATGCAAAGGGATTTGTATTAATACAAGAAGGTGGAACACTTCAAACTTATCTCTTATCATCCTCAAGCAGGGGCCTCAGCCTCGGTCTGTCAGTCTGGCTCCTGGCCAAAACCAGCACACGATTTGCTCTTTCTTGCCTCTGGTAGGCATTCTTTGTGCTATTTTCTTTACCCCAAAGCTTCCACTTCTGGCTCAGAGGCTCATATCAAAGTAATCTTGATTAGGCCTAGTTATTTCCCAAATGATCCTTCACTGCAAAGTTTGTTTCACAGTATACACTTATTTGCATTTCTCAACTGTGTCTTCATGTGGTTCAAGGATATAAATTTTATCTCCTTAACAAGACCTTGAGCATCTCCAGGACAAGCCTAGGGTCTAGACTTTTCCAATCTGTTGTATTCTCTACTGGCCCTTGTAGAGTGTTGTGCAAATAAAATGGGAATAAAACTTACCTAATGAAGATTAAACTAAATGCTGAGAGCCAACGAATGTTCTGAGGCAAATGAATCAAGTAATGCAAGGAAGTACAATAAAACCCTGGCTCCAAAGCCTATGGGTGGGGGTGCAAGAGGGTTGTTCTGGACAAATGAGTTTAATAGATGGCTGAGGATTTATCCTTTTAAATACCAAGAGTTTTAATTATCTTATATGGAAACCTTTCCAGTATATTAATCTTCCCTGCCTTCTAAAATAATGCATTGTAAACATCATCCAAATTGTAGTATTGTGCTATTACGCTGAGAAGCCCTCAGGCTCTTTGGAGGTATGCAGAACTGTTTGTCTCTGTTCTAAATGGCTGCAGATCACTGTTTTATTTTTTTTTAATTGTTGTTTTGTTTTTTAGCTTCTTTTGGGTCCTCCTTTGTTGCTAGACTGTCAGTCTCACTGATGCCAATGTGACTGATTATGCCATGTCTATTCCCTGCTCCTAATTTGCTGCTTCTCATCTGAAATGAGCTTGTAAACCAAATACTGGAGCTTGCTGTGGTTGTTGTCTTGATTGTTATTGTTAAGGATGTGTGTAATCCGAGAGCAAAGGGCTCTGTGTGAGGGCTTGCCAGGGTCTCCAGGGCTAAACTGCACAAGAGACAAATACATATATATGTTATGAACTCCTAGTTCAGCTGCTCTGAAGCCTTTTAAACTTAATTTCCATTTTTGCTTTTCTGGTCTGAAAGTAAAACTTTCTGGAAATTCATTTTCAGATCAATTAGGAATTTAGCCATGAGTTTGGCAAGGAATCACTGAGTGCTTACAAAGTGCAACATACATGCTGGGTGCTGTAAGCTGGGTATTTAAAATGGGTACTCTATTGTCCAGCTTACTCTCTGTTCTGTAGTAGCATATAGTAGGTACTCAAGAAATATCTGTTCATCAATGAAATGAACTTTATTATCTGAGCATATACAAGATATTGACACACCTACATACACAAACAAGCTTGCAATATAAGCTGTAGTAAGGAGATCCAACCAGTCCATTCTGAAGATCAGCCCTGGGATTTCTTTGGAAGGAATGATTATAAAGCTGAAACTCCAGTACTTTGGCCACCTCATGTGAAGAGGTGACTCATTGGAAAAGACTCTGATGCTGGGAGGGATTGGGGGCAGGAGAAGAAGGGGATGACAGAGAATGAGATGGCTGGATGGCATCACTGACTCGATGGACGTGAGTCTGAGTGAACTCTGGGAGTTGGTGATGGACAGGGAGGCCTGGCATGCTGTGATTCGTGGGATCGCAAAGAGTTGGACACGACTGAGCGACTGGACTGAACTGAACTGAACTGAAGGATTAAAACAAAAATACAAAAAGGTATATACAAGGACTAAAAGATTATTTCCTGCTGGAAAATGCAGAAAGTCTTCATGGAAGAGGCAGTGGTTGTGGCTGGGACTTGAAGGATGGGGTCATATTTCAATTAGCAAGAAGTTAAAGAAACAAAAACACCACCCACAAAGGCCAGATGCTAAGATGGGCAGGGCGTATTTGGGGGACAACTAGTACATTTTGACTGTAGTACATGGAAGGGAGTAGGGAGATCACATTATAACATTATATTGGGGTCACAGCATGGGTGGGCTTTGACTATCAGGCTAAAGAGTCTGGATTTTGTTTATTAGGTGATGGGGAGGAACTGAGGGTTTTTGAGCTGGGAGATGACATGCTTTGAGCTGGGCTTTAGAAATCTTGGTAAATGTTGGAATTTAGGAGTTAAAGGGAAATAGGGCTGAGGTAATTCCAGGGGCACAAGTGGGAGACAATATGGGCCTGAACCAGGATGTAGGCAGTGAGAACAGCAGAGAAGGAGTGATTGTCAGAGACACTGCAGAGGTAGAATAAGAGGACGTGGCAGCTTATTTTTGTCAGGAGCGATGGAGAAGGACATGTTGGGTATAACTCCAAGTGATGAACTTTCCAAAACAAACTAGAAGAGTCCAAAAGAACAGGCTTAAAGAGATGGTGATGAGTTTGTCTTGGGACATGGTGAGGTGTGAGAGTCAATTGTTGATAGCTCTGCTGTGAAAAGCATGAATGGGAAACTGCCCTGAAAAACACTAAAAGGATAACAAATATAAAATTAGGATTTACGTGAGCTCAGCTCACAAAAAGGAGTTAAAAGGTCAATGTCCTATTTTTAGTTCTTTCTTGACATGACTGTATTAAAAAATAGAGTTAAAAATGTAATAGTCATTCTTACTTTCAAGTGCACTTTGAAAAAACTTCTACTTGTTTTTCCTTCTCTTATCAAGAGTAATCTTGATACTCTTATCAAGATTACTCTTGGTAAGACTGGCGCTATAATATTAGTAACTTCCCTGGTGGCTCAGATGGTAAAGCGTCTGCCTGCAATGCGGGAGACCTGGGTTCCATCCCTGTGTCGAGAAGATCCCTTGGAGAAGGAAATGGCAGCCCACTTCAGTACTCTTGCCTGGAAAATTCCATGGACAGAGGAGCCTTGTAGGCTACAGTCCATGGGGTCGCAAAGAGTCAGACATAAAGAGTCAGCGCTATAATACTACCTGAGCATTATTGGAATTGTTCATGGATTAGTAGCAGCTCTCATCTGAAATAAGACAGCGAACAAGAAATACACTGAGAAAACTTCCCCCAAACAGCAGGTGGATTTGACTTCTACCATCAGAAACAAAGGTGTTTTCAGATTAGCAGGCAGCTTCCCTCCATGGAACAAGAACAAGTACGGAAGCTAGAATATTAACTTGGATTTTGTAGATTGGAAATATAGGATTCTGACCTGTGAACAAGAGGGAAAGTACATTCTAGGCAAAGAAAGCTGTGTATATAAACCTAGCATGAGAGAATGATATGGCACCATCAGGGGATGGCAAGAAGCCATCTGGCTGGAGCATGTGTGTAGAGAATATGAGGGAGAGGCCACACAATAGGGAACTAGACAGAGCTGCAGCTTGAGAGCTGGGCTGGGGCCAGGGAGTGGGGTGGGCCTCATATACAGCACTAAATAAAGTCTGCACTTTACTAACAGTGGGAGCCATCCTAGGGGCCGGCTGGGGAGGCAAGACAATCAGATGTGTCCAAGCAAACTCTGGTGGCTCTCGTGGATGACTTAAGAATGGAGGAACAGAAGCAGAGATGAGGATGCTTTGAGGTACTACTGAAAGCAATTGAGGATTTGAGTAAATGAGATTATGAACTTAGTTTAGCTTATAATGGGCTTCCCTGATGGCCCAGATGGTAAAGAATCCACCTGCAATGCAGGAGATACTAGAGACACAGTTTTGATCCCTTGGTTGGGAAGATCCACTGGAGAAGGGCATGGTTACACACTCCAGTATTCTTGCCTGGAGAATTCCATGGGCAGAGGAGCCTGGTGGGCCCTAGTCCCTGGGGTCTCAAAGAGTCAGTAAGACTGAACAACTAACACTTTCACTTCTTTCACTTTAGCCTATAGTAGATACTCAGTGTGCGCTAGCTCATAGACTGTTCAGGTTGACAGCAGCGTTTGACCCACCCATCAGAATTGGATGAGCCTCCTTTTGGATTCAAATCAGCTCTAGCAGTAGGTTGCTGGGCCAGATGCCCTGAAATGTGAAGGGTGTATGTGTGTGTGTGTGTGTGTGTGTTAGTCGCGCGGTCGTGTCTGATTCTTTGCAATCCCATGGACTATAGCTCACCAGGCTCCCCTGTCCATGGAATTCTTCTGGCAAGAATACTGGTAGCCATTCCCTTCTCAAGGGAATCTTCACAACCTAGGAATATAACCCGAGTCTCCCTCATTGCAGGCAGATTCTTTACCATCTGAGCCACCAGGGAAGCAGGAAGTGTGAAAGGTACTAGAAGATTAATAATGTAGCCAGAAGCCAAGTTTTATCTTTGGCTTGGGGCACATTTTAATGCAGAAGATACATGAAAGTGAAATACCACCAGCTTTTGGTTGATCTGCTTCCTTACAGCATACAGAGCACCCTGAGGCATAGTCATACTGGACAGGGACATGGCAAGTCCTTTGTAGCGGGGCACAATGGAGTTTCTAAAAAGTTCAAGGGAAAACTGCAAGAGAGCTCTGTTAAAGAGACTCTATTTGTTGTTTAAACATAGTGAATATGTACTGCACTATAGGTTCATTCTGTCCAACACAGTAATCACTAGACATTAAGCATTTGAAATGTGACCAGATTATCTGTGAGTATAAAATATACACCAGATTTCAAAGACTTAGTGTGAGAAAAATAATCTAAAATATCTCATGAATACTTTTTGTATTGGTTATATGTTGATAATACTGTTAGATTTATTAGATCAAGCAAAATGTATTATTAAAGTATACTTTTTGAAATGAAGCTCTTTAGAAAATTTTAGACAATTTTATGTAGCCTATATTCTATTCTGTGGGACAGGACTACTATAGAAATTTCAGTGTTATTTTTTATTGCAAAAATAAAATAGTTCTATCTCCTCTGATTTTTCTGAACTTTTTCCTTGTAGTGAAGCTGTCAACATGTGTACTAGGAAGAAATTAAAAGTGTAATAAACAGGTTAGTGTATTCATGTCTATTATCCAGAATTGTTTATCTGCCTTTCAATATTACTATGGATATTAGCTCAACCTGTGCACAGAGTTGGACACGACTGAAGTGATGCAGCAGCAGCAGCAGCAAGCTTGTTTCAATGTTAATGGCCATGGTGTTCTGTACAGTTTGCAGAATATAAAAATTATATATATACATTTGAAACAGTTCATTTCTGGAGGTTATTAAAAGGCAAGAAAAGATAAGGAAGGGAAAAGGTCCCATGTTAATAACTTTCATATCAGGGCAAGCTGTATTTTGACATATTTGAATGGACTCAATATTTCTAAAGAAGTTGTTTGTTGTTCAGTTGTTAAGTCATGTCTTACTGTTTGCCACCCCATGGACTGCAGCATGCTAGGCTTCCCGGTCCTTCACTATTTCCTGGAGTTTGCTCAAATTCATGTCCATTGAATCAGCGAGGCCATCCAACCATCTCATCCTCTGCTTCCCCCTTCTCCTCTTCCCCTCAATCTTTCCCAGCATCAGGGTCTTTTCCAATGAGTTGGGCTCTTCACCTCAGGTGGCCAAAGTATTAGAGCTTCAGCTTCAGCATCAGTCCTTCCAATGAATATTCAGGACCGACTTCCTTTAGAATTGACTGGTTTGATCTTTCTGTGGTCCAAGGGACTCTCAAGAGTCCTCTCCAGCAACACAATTCGAAAGCATCAATTCTTCAGTGCTCAGCCTTCTTTATGGTCCAGCTCTCACATCTGTCCATGACTACTGGAAAAACCATAGGTTTGACTATACAGACTTCTGTTGGCAAAGTGATGTCTCTGCTTTTTAATACGCTGTCTAGGTTTGTCATAGCTTTCCTTCCAAGGAGTAAACACCTTTTCATTTCATGGCTGAAGTCCCCAACAGCAGTGATTTTGGAGCCAAGAAAATAAAATCTGTCACTGTTTCCACTTTTCCCCCTTCTCTAAAGAAGAGATTATTGCAAAATACCCCTCTCTTGCAAAACTTGGAGCCAATATCTCTTCCATTAGAATATCAAGTAACAATTGGGAATTCTCAAACCAGAGTACTCGAAGGATCAGCTTGCTTTCACATTGGTAAACACCAAGTAACTGTTCAGAAAAAGCATACCTGGATTCAACTGCAAGGCTTCCAATTCTTTTCTTTTTTCCCTGTGGGTTAGTGGAAAATGTAACACCTGAGTATCATACTGATCTTTAGCTTAATTTCCCCTAATTTTGCAGAACCATCCTGCTTCACACTCCTATGATTCTATGTATTTGGTGTGTGTTTAGCATTTAACATAATGTGAAATAATCTCAAGGATTCTCCACCAAATGGAACTGATTATGCAATGAAAATAAACTTGAGGAAGGTTCTGAGACATCACATAAAGTATTTTACTATGTTTCTGTAAGGCTCTTTGCATGTAGAAAGCAAGTAAGTTTGTTTTTTAAATAAAAATGGCCTCAAAAAAAAAAAAAGCAAAGTCTTATTCACTGTCTTTGAAGTGTGAGAAAAAATTTTTTTTTCATATGTTAAATGATGACTATGAAATTCAAAGGGGAGAATTACAACCTGAGTGGTGCCTGCCACATGGATGGTCTGCTGTGCTTCAAAGCAGTTGGGAGCAGTAATTATGTAGACACTCTGATAGTGCTCAGTAGATACTGAACCTTTCGGACAGAACAGGCAGTTCTTAAATACCTGTCACCAACATTACATGGCAGAGCAAGATGGAACTGAAAGATTCTTATGTCAAGCCTTTAATATTGGTACAACAAAGATGACTTCATCTGTGCAGTTAGTGTACAAGCTGTTCCCACTCATCTCATAGCTCCATGAGGAGAAACTTATTTTGACTTTGACTTGCCCTATTTTTCCTGCATACTGAATGTTGCAACCTTATGTCAACTAAAATTTCTTGGCCTAATAATTATAGCCAGCATTGAAAAACTCTTCCCTCAATTACTCGTGCAAACAAAATGAGGGGAAATAAACTAAACACAGCCTTCTCATCCTCTTGTTACCGCCCCTTCTTCACCTCACAAGCTGTGGTCAAAATGTTTCAGCACCTTTTTCATCTGTAAAATCAAACTCTTTTTCTGCTTAGTTTTACAGAGCTTTGTTTTACTACTATTATATTTTCATTGCTTTATTGCCCTGTTTGGGCAGTGTATTCCCTAAATTTTTAAATCATATTTTTTTCTTTTTTTGGCTGCCCACGTGGCTTGTGGAATCTCAGCTCCCTGACCAGGGATTAAACCTCGACTCAAGGCAGTGAAAGCACAGAATCCCACCCACAGCAGTGAAAGCACTGAATCCTAAACACTGTACAGCCAGGGAGCTCCCTAAATTCTTTGACTTAAAGGAAAGAAACACTATGAAATTATTTTTTCCCCCATTCAGATTCTGATGTCTAAAGGGAGAAATTTGAAGAGGCATGGACTTCTAGAAATATAGGGCTATTATAAGGCTTGTGTATATGAGAAATGAATTTTGACTTGATAGCTCATATACAAGAAAATTTTTAAAAACAAACATATTATGCCCCAGAGAAATCAGGAAATAGATTTGTGGCTTAATTTTGACTCAGCGGTGAGCCTAAATAAACAGACTCACTGCTTTTTCCATCAAAATCTGAGAAGAAATATCCAATACCCTTTCAGACTTACCATTCTTCCATATCTTGCTATGATAAGCCCTAGGAGTCTGGGGACTGTCAGCAAAGTTACTTCGAGTGCTGCCAATTTCTCCCAAGACATAAAGGGTCCATATTCATTATTCCAGAGTGAAAAATGGAAGTAGAATAAGGACAATAAGTTGGGAAATGTTCCCTTTGAAAGTATCAGTAAAAAGTCACATATGCTATGGCTTGTAGGTGGCACTCTCACCCAATGCCATGTTCCATTTTAATTTGGGGAGAATATGTTACCAAAAATTTTATTCTCACTTAAAATGTATTTCCATTTAATTCCACATCTTATTTATAAAAAATGAGGGGGGAAAAGATTTTTTCCTCTTAGTGTTGGAATGATATATGTAGTTTTATTCTCATGTCATTCTACTTTTCAAAAGAGCAAATGTGCTAATAGAGACAAAAGAAGACCAGCTGTAGAGATGATGGAAGAAGCCCAAATGCTCACTATGTACTAATACAGTTATTAGCTTTGAACCAAATTTACTTTATCCTTCTAAAAGACGATCTGATTTAGGGGATGATTTCACTCAAGACTTTTTTTTTTTTTCTTCTAGCATTTAGCCTGGTAGCCTGGAAGTAACAGAGTCAATGTGCTAATATTAGCCTTTTTTTTTTTTTTTTTAAGCACTTTATAGTCTTCAGGCCATAAATTACAGGGTTAGACCAGGGCCAGGCTAACTTATTTTGGCAGATGAGGCATATGAAGCATTTCCTTTGAGGAAAACTAAGGCCACTGGATTAGATCACCATGTGATGGGTACACAATTGATTAGAAATGCTGCTCAAGGAGGTATCGGTAGATACCTCTGTAAGTTAACCAGAGGCACCTACAGTTTATGCAGGTTCTCTCTTAGGATCTTTTATTTTGTTCCTAAACATTTTATTTTAAAAAATTAATTAATTATTTATTTTTTGGTTGCACACAGTCTTTCTCTAGTTGTGGTGAGCTGTGGTTACTCTCTGGTTGTGGTGTGCAGGCTTCTCATTGCAGTGGCTTCTCTTGTTGTGGAGCACAGGCTCTAGGGGCAGGGGCTTGAGTAGTTGCAGCTCTGGGCTCAAGAGCACAGGCTTAATATTTGTGATGCATGGGCTCTGTTCCTTTGTGGCTCATGGGTACTTCCTGGACTAGGGATTGAATCTGTGTCCACTGCCCCACCAGGGAAGTCTTTTCCTAAACATTTTAGAACTGATATGGATGAATGTTAACTACACCAAGATGAATATAGGAAAAAACAGGGTATATTTTGGAGAAGAGAATCAATAATGTTCTTGGCAGATTAGGAAAATGGTTAGAATTAAAAGAGGAAAAGTTCATTGAGGACAAACTTGGGAGGAAAGAGGATCCCATTCATTCAAAAAAATTATTGAATGCCTATGATGTGCTAAGCACTGTTCTAGGTGGTAGCTGAATTTCCAGAAGCTCACAGAATATTTCAACATTAAGGGTCTAAAGTTGACACATGGGGCTTCCCAGGGGCTGCTGGTGTTAAAGAACCTGCTTGCCAATGCAGGAGACATAAGAGACATGGGTTTTATCCCAGGTTTGGGAACTGAGAAGATCCCCTCAGGGAGGAAATGACAACCCACTCCAGTATTCTTCCCTGGAGAATCCCAAGGACAGAGAAGCCTGGTGGGTTCTTTGTGACCATAGGGTCACAAAGAATTGGAAATGACTGAAGTGACTTAGCATGCACACAAAGTTGACACACTGAATTGCCACTTGAATTTGTGGAGGATTAACAGGGACCACATGTATCCTTCCTCCTTAAACAACTGAAAGTCTGGTCAAAATCTATGAAGCTGGTTTTTGGACATTGGAAAATAGGCAATTCAGGGCAGAGAATTTTCTGCCAAAAAGGAGGAAGAAAGCCTAAGATGAGCCCGATGAATGTTTCAGTTTACTGCCTGGGGAGTTCTCAGGTCCTGCATAGAGAAGGGGATACCAGCAGGCTGGGTGATCTTCGTGAGCTGCAGGACAGAGTTCAGGGATGCTCAGGCAGATAGACTTCACAGGGCATAGAACTTGAGAGAAGGAAGTTGCAATGAGAGAGTTCCAGATATCTTCAGAGGTTCTCCCTGAGTCTTCAGTTAAATAATAATTCCCAAATTTCACAATATTCAGGAAACTACCAACACTGGAGAAGAAACCATAGCAAAGGAGATGGTGGCTAAGTTCCCAGAGCACACAGAGATCTGGGAATAGTTTGTTCCTGCTAGCTAGAATAGAAAGACTTCCAAACATACAAGGAACTGAGGGAGACTTCAGAAACATATTGCCTCAATAGAAGGCCCAAATTAACCCTAAAGGCTGTTCTGCACCCACCAAACAAAGCTGAAGAGCAAGTCTTGAAAATATCAAACTCTTTCCAAGTAATTTAATTGCATCTTATTGGAAAGTACAAAAATATTTAAAGGATTACAAACATATCCAATACCCTCCAAAAATTAAACTTGCAAAGTCTGACATTAAAAATTACCAGATGTGCAATGAAGCAGGAATATAAGATTCAGTATGAGGAGAAAATCAATAGAAGCAGACTTAGAAATGATATAGATGGTGGAAATAGTAAAAGACATAAAACAGCTACTATAAATATATCCCATGTGTTCAAGGAGTTGGGAGGAAAGCATGAGCATGACCAGAAGAGTAAAAGACCCAAGTCGAACATCTACAGTTGAAAAGCAAACTGGATGGGACACAGATTAATGGAAGATTTGACATGGCAAGAAAAGATCAGTGAATTTGAAGACTGCAATAGAAACTACCCAAAATGAAACACAGAGATTTAAAGACTGGAGAACATGAATAGACCATCAGTGAGCTATGGGACAACACCCAGCAGCCCAGCATATGTGTACTTGGAGTTCCAGAAGGTAAGGAGAGGCAAGTGGAGACAGACCAAATATTTAAAAGAAACAATGGCTGAACTTTTCCATGTTTGATAAAATTTGAAGCATGGCTTGGAAAAAGATCCAGGGGATCTTTTTTTTCTTTTTTAAACCATAGCTAGTTTTTTAAAAAAAATATTTTTTGGCTGTGCTAGGTCTTCATTGCCGTGAGGGCCTTTCTCTAGTTGCAACAAGTGTGGGCTACCCTTTGTTGTGGAGCACGGGAACTAGGGCACACAGGCTCAAGTAGTTGCAGCACGTGGGCTCAGTAGTTGTAGCTCCCCGACTCTAGGGCACAGGCTCAACAGTTGTGGTGCTGGGCTTAGTTGCTCCACAGCATGTGGGATCTTCGAGGACCAGGGATGGAACCCACGTTTCCTTCATTGGCAGCAGATTCTTTCCACTGAGCCACCAGGGAAGCCATCAGCAGCCCTTTAAAAATTATTTTTATTATACAAAGCACTATCTCAGAAGCCTCTTTAGGTAGAAGGCTCTCCTTCTGTTTCTCCATCTTCTCTGCTTAGCATAGACTTTAAAAAAAAAACTATAAATTAATTTATTTTAATTGGAGGCTAATTACTTTACAATATTGTAGTGGTTTTGCCATACATTGACATGAATCTGCTACAGGTGTATATGTGTTTTCCATCCTGAACCCCCCTCCCACCTCCCACCCCATCCAATCCCTCTGGGTCATTCCAGTGCACCAGCCCCAAGCATCCTGTCTCATGCATCAAACCTGGACTGGCGATCTGTTTCACATATGACAATATACATGTTTCAATGCCATTCTCCCAAATCATCCCACCCTCTCCCTCTCTCACAGAGTCCAAAAGACTGTTATATACATCTGTGTCTCTTTTGTTCTCTCACATATAGGGTTGTCATTATCATCTTTCTAAATTCCATATATATGCGTTAGTATACTGTATTGGTGTTTTTCTTTCTGGCTTACTTCACTCTGTATAACAGGCTCCAGTTTCATCCACCTCATTAGAACTGATTCAAATGTATTCTTTTTGATGGCTGAGTAATATTCCATTGTGTTTATGTACCACAACTTTCTTACCCATTTGTCTGCTGATGGACATCTAGGTTGCTTCCATGTCCTGGCTCTTATGAACAGTACTGTGATGAATATTGGGGTACATGTGTCTCTTTCAATTCTTGTTTCCTCGGTGTGTATGCCCAGCAGTGGGATTGCTGGGTCATACGGCAGTTCTATTTCCAGTTTTTTAAGGAATCTCCACACTGTTCTCCATAGTGGCCGTTCTAGTTTGCATTCCCACCAGCAGTGTAAGAGGGTTCCCTTTTCTCCACACCTTCTCCAGCATTTATTGCTTGTAGACTTTTGGATAGCAGCCATTCTGACTGGGGTGAAATGGTACCTCATTGTGGTTTTGATTTGCATTTCTCTGATAATGAGTCATGTTGAGTATCTTTTCATGTGTTTGTTAGCCATCTGTATGTCTTCTTTGGAGAAATGTCTATTTAGTTCTTTGGCCCACTTTTTTGACTGGGTCGTTTATTTTTCTGGAATTGAGCTGCAGGAGTTGCTTGTATATTTTTGAGATTAATTTTTTGTCAGTTGCTTCGTTTGCTATTATTTTCTCCCATTCTGAAGGCTGTGTTTTCACCTTGCTTATAGTTTCCTTTGTTGTGCAGAAGCTTTTAATTTTAATTAGGTCCTATTTGTTTATTTTTGCTTTTATTTTCAATACTCTGGGAAGTGGGTCATAGAGGATCCTGCTGTGATTTATGTCGGAGAGTGTTTTGCCTATGTTTTCCTCAAGGAGTTTTATAGTTTCTGGTCTTACGTTTAGAGCTCTAATCCATTTTGAGTTTATTTTTGTGTATGGTGTTAGAAAGTGTTCTCATTTCATTCTTTTACAAGTGGTTGACCAGTTTTCCCAGCACCGCTTGTTCAAGATATTGTCTTTAATCCATTGTATATTCTTGCCTCCTTTGTCAAAGATAAGGTGTCCATAGGTGTGTGGATTTATCTCTGGGCTTTCTATTTTGTTCCATTGATCTATATTTCTGTCTTTGTGCCAGTACCATACTGTCTTGATGACTGTGGCTTTGTAGTAGAGCCTGAAGTCAGGTAGGTTGATTCCTCCAGTTCTATTCTTCTTTCTCAAGATTGCTTTGGCTATTCGAGGTTTTTTTGTATTTCCATACAAAACTGTGAAATTATTTGTTCTAGTTCTGTGAAAAATACCGTTGGTAGCTTGATAGGGATTGCATTGAATCTATAGATTGCTTTGGGTAGTATACTTATTTTCATTATATTGATTCTACCAATCCATGAACATGGTATATTTCTCCATCTATTTGTACCTCTTTGATTTCTTTCACCAGTGTTTTATAGTTTTCTATATATAGGTATTTTGTTTCTTTAGGTAGAAATATTCCCAAGTATTTTATTCTTTTCACTGCAATGGTGAGTGGAATTGTTTCCTTAATTTCTCTTTCTGTTTTCTCATTATTAGTGTATATGAATGCAAGGAATTTCTGTGTGTTAATTTTATATCCTGCAACTTTACTATATTCAATGATTAGCTCTAGTAATTTTCTGGTGGAGTCTTTAGGGTTTTCTATGTAGGGGATCATGTCATCTGCAAACAGTGAGAGTTTTACTTCTTCTTTTCGAATCTGGATTCCTTTTATTTCTTTTTCTTCCCTGATTGATGTGGCCAAAACTTCCAAAACTATGTTGAATAGTAGTGGTGAGAGTGGGCACCCTTGTCTTGTTCCTGACTTTAGGGGAAATGCTTTCAATTTTTCACCATTGAGGATAATGGGTTTGCTGTGGGTTTGTCATATATAGCTTTTATTATGTTGAGGTATGTTTCTTCTATTACTGCTTTCTGGAGGGTTTTTATCATAAATGGATGTTGAATTTTGTCAAAGGCTTTCTCTGCATCTATTGAGATAATCGTATTGTTTTTATCTTTCAATTTGTTAATGTGGTGTTTTACACTGACTGATTTGAGGATATTGAAGAATCCTTGCATCCCTGGGATAAAGCCCACTTGGGCATGATGTATGATCTTTTTAATATGTTGTTGAATTCTGTTTGCTAGGATTTTGTTAAGGATTTTTGCATCTATGTTCATCAGTGATATTGGCTTATAGTTTTCTTTTTTTGTGGCATCTTTGTCAGGTTTTGGTATTAGGGTGATGGTGGCCTCATGGAGTGAGTTTGGAAGTTTACCTTCCTCTGCAATTTCTGGAAGAGTTTGAGTAGGATAGGTGTTAGCTCTTCTCTAAATTTTTGGTAGAATTCAGCTGTGAAGCCGTCTGGTCCTGGGCTTTTGTTTGCTGGAAGATTTCTGATTATAGTTTCAGTTTCTGTGCTTGTGATGGGTCTGTTAAGATTTTCTATTTCTTCCTGGTTTAGTTTTGTAAAGTTATACTTTTCTAAGAATTTGTCCATTGCTTCCAAGTTGTCCAATTTATTGGCATATAGTTGCTGATAGTAGTTTCTTATGATCCTTTGTATTTCTGTGTTGTCTGTTGTGATCTCTCCATTTTCATTTCTAATTTTGATGATTTGATTCTTCTCCGTTAGTTTCTAGATGAGTCTGGCTAATGGTCTTCCAATTTTATTTATCTTCTCAAAGAACCAGCTTTTGGTTTTGTTGATTTTTGCTATGGTCTTTTTTGTTTCTTTCACATTTATTTCTGCCCTAATTTTTAAGATTTCTTTCCTTCTATTCACCCTGTGGTTCTTAATTTCTTCCTTTACTAGTTGCTTTAGGTTTAGAGTTAGGTTATTTATTTGACTTTTTTCTTGTTTCCTAAGGTAAGCTTGTCTTGCTATGAACCTTCCCCTTAGCACTGCTTTTACTGAGTCCCACAGGTTTTGGGTTGCAGTATTTTCATTTTCACTCATTTCTATGCAGATTTTGATTTCTTTTTTGATTTCTTGTATGATTTGTTGGTTATTCAGCAGCGTGTTGTTCAGCCTCCATATGTTGGAATTTTTAATAGTTTTTCTCCTGTAGTTGACATCTAATCTTACTGTATTGTGGTCAGAAAAGATGCTTGGAATGATTTCAATTTTTTTGAATTTACTAAGGCTAGATTTATGGCCCAGGATGTGATCTATCCTGGAGAAGGTTCCCTGTGCACTTGAGAAAAAGATGAAATTCATTCTTTTGGGGTGAAATGTCCTATAGATATCAATTAGGACTAACTGGTCTATTGTATTGTTTAAAGTTTGTGTTTCCATGTTAATTTTCTGTTAGTTGATCTATCCATAGGTGTGAGTGGGGTATTAAAGTCTCCCACTGTTATTGTGTTACTATTAATTTCCCCTTTCATACTTTTTAGCATTTGTCTTACATATTGCAGTGTTCCTATATTGGGTGCATGTATATTTATAATTGTTATACCTTCTTCTTGGATTGATCCTTTGATCATTATGTAGTGTCCTTCTTTGTCGCTTTTCACAGCCTTTATTTTACAGTCTATTTCATCTGATATGAGTATTGTTACTCCTGCCTTCTTTTGGTCTCTATTTGCGTGGAATAACTTTTTCCAGCCCTTCCCTTTCAGTCTGTATGTGGCCCTTGTTCTGAGGTGGATATCTTGTAGACAGCATATGTAGGGGTCTTGTTTTCGTATCCATTCAGCCAGTCTTTGTCTTTTGGTTGGGGCATTCAACCCATTTACATTTAAGGTAACTATTGATGAGCATGATCCTGTTGCCATTTACTTTGTTGTTTTGAGTTTGAGTTTACACACCCTTTCTGTGTTTCCTGTCTAGAGAAGATCCTTTAGCATTTGTTGGAGAGCTGGTTTGGTGGTGCTGAATTCTCTCAGCTTTTGCTTGTCTGTAAAGCTTTTGATTTCTCCTTCATATTTGAATGAGATCCTTGCTGGGTACAGTAATCTGGGCTGTAGGTTTTTCACTTTCATCATTTTAAGTATGTTCTGCCATTCCCTCCTGGCCTGAAGAGTTTCTACTGAAAGATCAGTTGTTATCCTTATGGGAATTCCCTTGTGTGTTGTTTGTTGTTTTTCCTTTGCTGCTTTTAATATTTGTTCTTTGTGTTTGATCTTTGTTAATTTGATTAATATGTGTCTTGGGGTGATTCGCCTTGGGCTTAACCTTTTGGGACTCTCTGGGTTTCTTGGACTTGGGTGGCTATTTCCTTCCCCACTGTAGGGAAGTTTTCAACTATTATCTCCTCAAGTATTTTCTCATGGTCTTTCTTTTTGTCTTCTTCTTCTGGGACTCCTATGATTCGAAGATGGGGTGTTTGACATTGTCCCAGAGGTCTCTGAGGTTGTCCTCATTTCTTTTAATTCTTTTTTTCTTTTTTCCTCTCTGCTTCATTTATTTCTACCATTTTACCTTCTACTTCATTTATCCTATCTTCTGCCTCCGTTATTCTACTGTTGGTTTCCTCCAGAGTGCTTTGATCTCATTTATTGCATTATTCATTATTGATTGATGTTTTTTTATTTCTTCTAGGTCCTTGTTAAACCTTTCTTGCATCTTCTCAATCCTTGTCTCCAGGCTATTTATCTGTAACTCCATTTTGTTTTCAAGATTTTGGATCATTTTCACTATCATTATTCAGAATTCTTTATCAGGTAGATTCCCTATCTCTTCCTCTGTTGTTTGGTTTGGTGGGCAATTATCCTGTTCCTTTACCTGCTGAGGATCTGCCTTTTCATCTTGTTTACATTGCTGTATTTGGGTTCAGTTCAGTTCAGTTCAGTTCAGTTGCTAAGTCGTGTCCGACTCTTTGCGACCCCATGAATCGCAGCATGCCAGGCCTCCCTGTCCATCACCATCTCCCAGAGTTCACTCAGACTCACGTCCATCGAGTCCGTGATGCCATCCAGCCATCTCATCCTGGGTCGTCCCCTTCTCCTCCTGCCCACAATCCCTCCCAGCATCAGAGTCTTTTCCAATGAGTCAACTCTTCACATGAGGTGGCCAAAGTACTTGAGTTTCAGTTTCAGCATCATTCCTTCCAAAGAAATCCCAGGGCTGGTATCCTTCAGAATGGACTGGTTGGATCTCCTTGCAGTCCAAGGGAACTTCGAGAGTCTTCTCCAACACCACAGTTCAAGCTCATAAATTCTTTGGTGCTCAGCCTTCTTCACAGTCCAACACTCACATCCATACATGGCCACAGGAAAAATCAAAGCCTTGACTAGACGGACCTTAGTCGGCAAAGTAATGTCTCTGCTTTTGAGTATGCTATCTAGGTTGGTCATCACTTTTCTTCCAAGGAGGAAGCCTCTTTTAATTTCATGGCTGCAGTCACCATCTGCAGTGATTTTGGAGCCCCCCAAAATAAAGTCTGACACTGTTTCCACTGTTTCCCCATCTATTTCCCGTGAAGTGACAGGACCAGATGCCATGATCTTCGTTTTCTGAATGTTGAGCTTTAAGCCAACTTTTTCACTCTCCTCTTTCACTTTCATCAAGAGGCTTTTTAGTTCCCTTCACTTTCTGCCATAAGGGTGGTGTCATCTGCATATCTGAGGTTATTGATATTTCTCCCAGCAATCTTGATTCCAGCTTGTGTTTCTTCCAATCCAGCGTTTCTCATGATGTACTCTGCATAGAAGTTAAATAAGCAGGGTGACAATATACAGCCTTGACGTACTCCTTTTCCGATTTGGAACCAGTCTGTTGTTCCATGTCCAGTTCTAACTGTTGCTTCCTGACCTGCATACAGATTTCTCAAGAGGCAGGTTAGGTGGTGTGGTATTCCCATCTCTTTCAGAATTGTCCACAGTTTATTGTGATCCACACAGTCAAAGGCTTTGGCATAGTCAATAAAGCAGAAATAGATGTTTTCTGGAACTCTCTTGCTTTTTCGATGATCCAGCGGATGTTGGCAATTTGATCTCTGGTTCCTCTGCCTTTTCTAAAACCAGCTTGAACATCAGGGAGTTCATGGTTCATGTATTGCTGAAGCCTGGCTTGGAGAATTTTGAGTATTACTTTACTAGCATGTGAGATGAGTGCAATTGTGCAGTAGTTCGAGCATTCTTTTGCATTGCCTTTATTTGGAATAGGAATGAAAACTGCCCTTTTCCAGTCCTGTGGCCACTGCTGAGTTTTCCCAAATTTGCTGGCATATTGAGTGCAGCACTTTCACATCATCGTCTTTCAGGATTTGAAACAGCTCAACTGGAATTCTATCACCTCCACTAGCTTTGTTCGTAGTGATGCTTTCTAAGGCCCACTTGACTTCACATTCCAAGATGTCTGGCTCTAATTAGTGATCACATCATCATGATTATCTGGGTCGTGAAAATCTTTTTTGTACAGTTCTTCCGTGTATTCTTGCCACCTCTTCTTAATATCTTCTGCTTCTGTTAGGTCCAGACCATTTCTGTCCTTTATCGAGCCCATCTTTGCATGAAATATTCCCTTGGTATCTCTAATTTTCTTGAAGAGATCTCTAGTCTTTCCCATTCTGTTGTTTTCCTCCATTTCTTTGCATTGATCACTGAAGAAGGCTTTCTTATCTCTTCTTGCTATTCTTTGGAACTCTGCATTCAGATGCTTATATCTTTCCTTTTCTCCTTTGCTTTTCACCTCTCTTCTTTTCGCAGCTATTTGTAAGGCCTCGCCAGGCAGCCATTTTGCTTTTTTGCATTTTTTTTCCATGGGGATGGTCTTGATCCCTGTCTCCTGTACAATGTTACGATTCTCATTCCATAGTTCATCAGGCACTCTATCTATTAGATCTAGGCCCTTAAATCTATTTCTCACTTCCACTGTATAATCATAAGGAATTTGATTTAGGTCATACCTGAATGGTCTAGCGGTTTTCCCTACTTTCTTCAATTTGAGTCTGAATTTGGCAATAAGGAGTTCATGATCTGAGCCACAGTCAGCTCCTGGTCTTGTTTTTGTTGACTGTATAGAGCTTCTCCATCTTTGGCTGCAAAGAATATAATCACTCTGATTTCGGTGTTGACCATCTGGTGATGTCCATGAGTACAGTCTTCTCTTGTGTTGTTGGAAGAGGGTGTTTGCTATGACCAGTGCATTTTCTTGGCAAAACTCTATTAGTCTTTGCCCTGCTTCATTCTGCATTCCAAGGCCAAATTTGCCTGTTACTCCAGGTGTTTCTTGACTTCCTACTTTTGCATTCCAGTCCCCTATAATGAAAAGGACATCTTTCTTGGGTGTTAGTTCTAGAACATCTTGTAGGTCTTCATAAAACCGTTCAACTTCAGTTTCTTCAGCGTTACTGGTTGCGAGCCAGCGCACTAAAGCGCAGGCGGCGAGGTCAGGGGCAGCGGCCTAGAGTGCCAGGCTGCCACGATGCAGGAACGGCAGACAGGAGCTACCCTGCATCTGAGGTCAGTGGCGGCCAGGAGGAGACACCCCGCATCCAAGGTCAGGGCGGTGGCCTGGAGGAGCTATCCCGTGCCTGAGGCCAGTGGCGGCCGGGAGGAGACACCCCATGTCCAAGATCAGGGGCGGCCAGGAGAAGCCACTTCATGCCCCAGGCCAGGGGCAGTGACCTTGAGGAGCCACCCAGAGCCCGAGGCCAAGGGCGGCAGCTGGTAGGAGCCATCCACGCCCAAGGCCGGCCGGGAGGAGCAGCCCGAGGAGTGGTGGCTGTGCAGGCACAGGAAGGCCTAGAGGAGCTATCCCACATTGAAGGTCAGGAACGGCGGCGGTAAGGAGATACCCCTTGTCCAAGGTAAGGAGCAGCGGCTGTGCTTTGCTGGAGCAGCAGTGAAGAGATACCCCACACCCAATGTAAGAGAAACCCAAGTAAGATGGTAAGTGTTGCAAGAGGCCATCAGAGGGCAGGCACACTGAAACCATACTCACAGAAAACTAGTCAATCTAATCACACTAGGACCACAGCCTTGTCTAACTCAATGAAACCAAGCCATGCCTGTGGGGCAACCCAAGCTGGGTGGGTCATGGTGGAGAGGCCTGACAGAATGTGGTCCACTGGAGAAGGGAATGGCAAGCCACTTCAGTATTCTTGCCTTGAGAGCCCCATGAACAGAAGGAAAAGGCAAAATGATAGGATACCAAAAGAGGAACTTCCCAGGTCATTAGGTGCCCAGTATGCTACTGGAGATCAGTGGAGAAATAACTCCAGAAAGAATGAAGGGATGGAGCCAAAGCAAAAACAATACCCAGCTGTGGATGTGACTGGTGATAGAAGCAAGATCTGATACTGTGAAGAGCAATATTTCATAGGAACCTGGAATGTTAGGTCCATGAATCAAGGCAAATTGGAAGTGGTCAAACAAGAGATGGCAAGGGTGAATGTCAACATTCAGCGAACTAAAATGGACTGGAATGGGTGAATTTAACTCAGATGACCATTACATCTACTACTGCAGGCAGGAATCCCTCAGAAGAAATGGAGTAGCCATCATGGTCAACAAAAGAGTTCGAAATGCAGTACTTGGATGCAATCTCAAAAATGACGGAATGATCTCTGTTCATCTCCAAGGCAAATCATTCAATATCACAGTTATCCAAGTCTATGCCCCAACCAGTAACACTGAAGAAACTGAAGTATTTGGGTTGGCCTTTCTGTATTCTGGCAGTTTGTGGTTCCTCTTTATTGTGGAGGTTCCTTGCTGTGGGTGTGGTTGGGACGGGTGGCTTGTCACGGTTTCCTGGTTAGGTAAGCTTGTGTCAGTGTTCTGGTGGATGGAGCTCGATTTCTTCTCTCTGGAGTGCAATGAAGTGTCCACTGGTGGGCTCTGAGATTTCAGTGGGTTTGGTGTGACTTTGGGAGCCTGTATATTGAAACTCAGGGCTATGTTCCTTTTTTGCTGGAGAATTAGCATGGTATTTCTTGCTCTGGAACTTGCTGGCCCTTGGGTGGTGCTTGGTTTCAGTGTAAGTATGGAGGCTTTTGATGAGCTCCTATTGATAATGTTCCCTGGAGTCAGGAGTTCTCTGGTATTCTCAGGATTTGGACTTGAGCCTCCTGCCTCTGGTTTTCAGTCTTATTCTTACAGTAGCCTCAAGACTTCTCCATCTATACAGCACCAATGATAAAACATCTAGTTTAATGACGAAAAGTTTCTCCACAGTGCGGGACACCTGGAGAGGTACACAGAGTTACATGGAGAAGAGAAGAGAAGATGGAGGAGGGAGATAGAGGTGACCAGGAGGAGAAGAGGGGGAATCAAAAGGGGCGAGAGCAAGCTAGCCAGATATCTCTTCCCTATGTGCTCTCCACAGTCTGGATCCGTCAGAGATGTTCATGGAGTTACACAGAGAAGAGAAGAGGGAGGAATGAGACAGAGGTGGCCAGGAGGATAAAGGGGGGAATCAAAAGGAGAGAGACAGATTCAGCCAGTAATCAGTTCCCTAAGTGTTCTCCACCGTCTGGAACACACACAGAGATTCACAGAGTTGGGCAGAGAAGAGAAGGGGGAGGGAGGAGACAGAGGCCTCCTGGCAGAGAAAAAGGAGTCAAAAGGGGGAGAGAGCAATCAAGCCAGTAATCTCATTCCCAAGTAAAAATGGGTACTGAAGATTGGGTTCTTAAAGGTACAAAATTGTACCCTCCTGGCGGATGTCAACCATCCAGAATCCCAAGAAGACTTGGTTAGCAACAAAGCCTACTTGCAGTTGGTAGAGGATGCCTCTCTGGGGCCAGGATTGCCCCCCTTCCAGCTGTGGCTGCTCTCACCCACCTGTCTCTGGCGGGGGATGGGCTGGTCCGCAGCTGGCTAGCTCTGCTCAGTCCTTTGTTCTGTGAGTGGGCCTGGCAATGTCTTGGGTTAGGGCTTTTTGTGGGATAGCTATCTCAAGTCTGGGTTGCTATCTCAAATAGTTCCCTCAGATTGCCCTCAGGGCATTCAAACCTGGTCCTTACCCTAAGCAATGCAGCCCACGCCTCCCTGTCCAGCCCCTTCTTGCTAGTGGTGGATGCGAGCGTCTGGGCTGCTTCTCTGCTGGGAGTTGCCATTCGGCATGTAATCTGTGGGTTTTATTTATTTATTTTTCCTCCCGGTTATGTTGCCCTCTGAGATTCCAAGGGTTGCCACAGACCCGCCAGTGACAGTGTTTCCTGGTGTTTGGAAACTTCTCTTTTTTAAGACTCCCTTCCCAGGACAGACTCCTTCCCTACCTCTTTTGTCTCTTTTTATCTTTTATAGTTTGTCCTACCTCCTTTCGAAGACAATGGTCTGCCTTTCTGGGTGCTTGATGTCCTCTGCCAGTATTCAGAACGTGTGTTGTGGAATTTGCTCAGCATTCAAATGTTGTTTTGATGAATTTGTGGAGGAGAAAGTGGTCTCCCTGTCCTATTCCTCCACCATCTTAGGACCGCCCCCCAGCACAGAGTTTTAAGATCCAGCAGATCCAGCTCAAATCCTACAGTCTCCCCAAAAGTTCCCAGTCCCATGCAACTGATTTCATCCTTTCCTGACATGGATCCCTTTTAACTACCATTTGTTTGACAATTAATCATGTTGACAGGAGTTCTTGTATAGTTGTTTCTATTTGTAGCATTGTGTGTGTGTGTGTGTGTGTGTGTTCAGTAGTGTCCGACTCTTTGCAACCTGCCAGGCTCCTCTGTCCATGGGATTCTCCAGTCAAGAATAACTGGAGTGAGTTGCCATGTTTATGTTTTTCTTTCACCCAAGCTCTGGATTCTATCCCTTCAACCTTCAGAATAGTCTCCTCTTTTCCTATTCAGGTATCTACTATTGCCAAAAAAATTTAAAGGTTTAACGACTAAAACCTTCCCATGTTCCTTCCACCCTACTTGATTCCTAGCTATTGTTTCATCTCTTCCTCTTCTTAACTAAATCTCTGAAAAGATTCTCTTTTCTCAGTGTCACTTATACCTCCATCCACTGCTTTATAGTTTTCCCCTCACCACTTTCCTAAAATTGTTCTCATAAAGGTCTCCGGTTACCTGTTGCTGTTGTTCAGTTGCCCAGTTGCCTATTTGCTACCAAATCCAGCAGATTCTTTAAGCTTTAATCTTTGTTTATTCAACAAATGTTATTAAATATATGCTGTGCACATGGAGCTGGAAATATGATGGTAAGAAGTACAGAAGTCCTCCTAGAGCTCAAGTCTGGCATGGAAGTCAATTAAGTAACAAGATATGGCCTTGGTTGATGGTGGCTACTCCCTCCCATCTGAACAACTCTTTGATATTGGCTTCTGAGATGCCATCTTTTCTGGACCCTCTTTACCTAATTCTAACTATACCTTAATGGCCTTTTGCTGGCCTGCTCTTCCTCTACCTGTCCCGTGAGTACAGGGGTTCCTTTCCCTCTGGTTCCTTCCTTGGCAGCCTTCTGAATCTATATCTCAAGTTTCCACATGATCTCATCCAGGTCCCTGGTTCCATCTTTGTACTACAGGCTGTAACAACCAAACCTATATCTTCAGTCCAGAGTTTTCTCCTAAGCTCCAGACTTGCTCTACTGAACAGCTTCATGTGGATGTCCACAAGTGGTCCAAAATAAACAAGTCTCAAATTGAATTATTATTTACCCTAAATTTGTTCTCCTTTGTAGTCCTTAAATTAGTACATGCTACCTTGTCATTGGCTCAGATGGTAAAGCATCTGTCTACAATGCAGGAGACCTGGGTTCCATCCCTGGCTTGGGAAGATCCCCTAGAGAAGGAAATGGCAATCCACTCCAGGACTATTGCCTGGAAAATCCCATGGACAGAGGAGCCTGGTCAGCTACAGCCCATGGGGTCGCAAAGAGTCAGACACGACTGAGCGACTTCACTTCACTTCACTTCACTTCATCATAGCCTTAAACCTTGGCATCATCCTCAATGTCTCTGTCCTTCAAATCTCACAACCAGTTGGTCACCAAATTGTATTGATTTGCTTTGATGGGTCTCAAATGAGTCTTTATTCCTATAGCCAGTGCCTTAATTCAATCTTATAATTCTTTTGGATCCATTAGTCATACCTCCCTGCTTCTGGCCTTGGTTTCTTTCAGTCAGGTCCATGCATCAAGTAGATGCATCTAAAGTGGAACCCAATTATGTCACTTCCATATCTCGAATTGAATATCTTTTGATAGCTCTCCACAGATGTCCAAATAAAACTCAAAACTCACATCATGACCCATAATGCCCCAACCGCCCACCTCCTCTCTCTCTTCATCCAGAATTACTCAGTTCCTTGGATGCCTCATATATCCTGGTATTTGTCCTTGAACCTCTTTCTACTGATCTTGCCCCCTCTTCATGGCATTCTTTAACACTCATATCACCCACTGCTCCACCTAAACAATTTCCCTGATACTTTCCTTCTCCAAGGTGAGATTAGATGTCCTTCCTCAGTACATCCATAAAATATTCCACATGTATTCTTTGTGGAACATTCATCTTTTTAAACTTTTTTATTTTAATTAATTAATTTATTTGGCTGATCCAGGTCTTAGTTGTGGCACATGGGATCTTTAGTAGTGGCATGCAAACTCTTAGTTGCATCATGTGGGATCTAGTTTCCTGGCCAAGGGTTGGATCCAGGTCCCCTGCATTAGGAGTAGCCACGTGACCACCAGGGAAGCCCCATCAGTATTTTGGATTTTAATCATTTTAATAGGTATGTGGTATAATCACCTTGTAGTTTTAATCTGCAATTTCCTAATGATATATGATGATAGCAATTTTCATATTTTTATTAGAAATCTGTATATCTTCTATAATAACAGATTCAATTTGCTAAGATATTTTAAAGAATATTTACCTCTGTTTTCATGAAAGGTATTAGTCTATCATCTTATTACAATGTCTGTCTGCTTTGGGTATCCTATTAATTTTGGTCTCACAGAATGAACTGGGAAGTGGTTTTTCCTTTCCAATGTTCTGGAAGAGTTTGTGTAGAATTGGCATTATTTCTTCCTTAAATGTTTGGGAGGATTCACCAATGAATCCATGTGGGTGTCCAGTTTTTTTTATGGGAATCTTTTCAACTATACATCCAATTTCTTTTATAAATATAAGGCTATTCAAACTATTTATTTCTTTTGGAGTAATTTTTGATAGTTTGTGGAATTTTGTCATAGATTTTACCCTTGGGGTTTTAAAAATTTTGCTCCCTAGGTACTCTGTGTTTATATAGGCCATTTAATTTAAAAACTATGCTGACAGTTTCTTAGAATTTTCTAAGGTTTGATTTGGAAAATTAGACTGATAGCATAACAGTGTATAAACTAGTACGGTTAAGATGTCCCTAAGAAAATGTAAAAGTAGCATTACTTGATTGTCATGGGGTCACATATTTTAATATAAGTAAAAAAATTGAAATATTGATATTAGAATATCTTTAATTATAAAACATTTTTCACAACTCTATTTTGCAGATTACAATGTGAAATTTTAATAAGATTACTGAAATTTTGAGTGTTTTGTTTTGGTATAAATAACTATTAGTATTATTGTATTAATAACTATTAGTAACTATAAGTATTAATATTTAAGATAAGAATATTACTGATAGATTAAGCACTTCTGTTTATATAGGTCAACCTGTTCTCTTTTTTACTTTTCTTGGGGGTAATCATTCAACTCCTCTGGGCTTCAATTTATTCACTGATAAAAATGAGGCAATTAGACTAGATATTTTGCTAACATTTCTTCTAGAATGGTATTATTCCAATACTTAGAACTTACCATGAAAAAAGCTCGTGATGTTAACTGTGAATCAAAGTATTTATTTTTAAAGTGCTTTAATCTAATTATGTTAGTTTAAACATAAGTATACACAGATACCTAGTAAATATTTTGTAGAGAGTTTGTGAAATGAGTTTTTTCCAAATTTATTTATTTGTAAGCTGCCAATTGAAAGTAATATTGTTTGGGGAAGAGAAGAAATGGGGTCACAAATAAAATTGTTACACTTCATGTTCCAAAGGAAGATAAATGCTTAATTTAAAGCTATCTATCTGAAAGCAAAGCCAGAGGGACACTTGCTTTAGTGTCAGTTCTTTTGTTTATTAATCTTACTAAAAAGAAAGGTAAAATGGAATGATTTTGAAAGGATACCTTGGCACCATTGCAGCATTTGTTTAAAGTACAGGGTTAAATTGTGGGAATTTAAGTTCTTCAGGAATTCTGAAAATCAAGTTTGTTTCGGGGAAGAACTTGATCAGAAACAAAACAGTTTTTGCTGAATGTTACATTGTCTGGGCACTTCACCAGCACATGGACACAATTTATTCTTTGATGAGAGCCATGCTCTAGTTCAGATAAAAACATTTCACAGAGGGTCTTGGTAGAATATATTTAAAAGGAAACCTTTAAAAATCATATTATGATTACAACATACTGTATAAAGATATAGATTGGTGATGGACAGGGAGGCCTGGCGTGCTGCGATAAATGGGGTCGCAAAAAGTCAGACACAACTGAGTGACTGAACTGAACTGAAGTCATTGTTTCTCCTTTGCTCATTCTTGGAAGATTTTTAAAACTAAAAATTAAAAATTTTAATGAAAAGGTTCTGGAAATCTTGAGGGTGGCTTACCATTCAGTTTGTCTTTCTATCCCAGAAGAAAATTATACATTTTAAATAAAGGTAAATTCAGGTTGGGCTTCCCAGGTAGCACTAGGGGCAAAGAACCTGCCTGTCAATGCAGGAGATGTAAGAGACACGGGTTCAATCCCTGGCTAGGGAAGATCCCTGGAGGAGGGCATGGTAACCCACTCCAGTATTCTTGCCTGGAGAATCCCATGCATGGATAGAGGAGCCTGGTGAGCAACAGTCCATATGAGTCAGACACGATTGAAGCAACTTAGCCCACACACAGGTTCAGGTCAGTTTGGTGTTTTGGATGCTTCTGGTAGTGCCTTGAAACACCTCCCCCAGGCCCACGTTAGACTTCAGCCACAGGTAGTGGACAGTTCACTTCAACCTCAGACTCACCTCTCACTGACAACCACCCCCCTCAAATGAATGCCTCATCTCTCCACTTCCCAACAGTGTCCTTTTCCAGGTCATGGGAGCCCTTGAGGCCTAAAGGCAAATGTATCCCCAAAGTGGAGAGGAGAAATGTCCTCAACTAATGGATCCAGACTAGTGGATATACAATCCAACCTCTAGTTCTTCTGGTGGACAGTTCTGAGAAGCACCTGCTCATTTCTAAAGGGGTGCTGGGCATGTCCCTGGTGGCTCAGTGGTAAAGAATCCACCTGCCAATGCAGAAGTGGATTTGATCCCTGATCTGGGGAGATCCCACATGCTGTGGAGCAACTAAGCCCCATGCACCACAACTACTGAGCCTGTGCTCTAGAGCCTGGGAGCCACAACTACTGAAACCCGAGTGCCCTAGAGCCTGCGATCCTCAACAAGAGAGGCCACAGCAAGGAGAAGCCCACGCATCACAACTAGAGAGTAGCCCCCACTCACTGCAACTAGATGAAAGCCCAGGCAGCAATGAAGAGCCGGCATAGCCAATATATAAATAAATAGGTCCTTGTCCTGGAATCAAGTCCCAAACACTCCCAACAGATATCTTGATAATACATCCTTGTGTTATATTTTCTTCCCTCTCTCATTCTTCCTGCCCTCCTACTCCCTAGGATTAATTCCCAGATCAACTACTTGTACCCAAATGTTTGTCTCAAGGTCTGTTTTGGAGGACTATAACACATGATTTTGGTTTGAGAGTGATCCTCACAACAGACCATGAGGATGGGATTCTGGAATGGGATCACTTACCTCACTGATAGGATAAGCAGGGTGGTGGTAATCCCTGGCCTGCATCTCAGTTCCTGGGAATCTCACCTGGGATGGAATGAAACAAGAAGAAATGGGTTATCCAGTATCTCTGTCCCTAGAATGTTTTGGGGGTAAAGGACTTTGGAATTTGCTAGCATTTGTTAACTGTCTTGGAAGCCTTGCAAAAAGAAAGTAACAAATTCTGATCAGCCAACTGTCAAATTAGGGCACACTGAAAGCCAGAAGGTCACCTTGGCAGTGTTTAGAGTGACCAATATCTCCTTAGCCATAGGACTTCCATAGTGATAATCAGGCTCAGAGTGTAAGTTTAAGGGTGGCAGAGCTTCAAAGGAGATGAAATTTGCAGCTTGCACAAGTCTCCTTTGCAAGTATCATAGCTCTGATAGCAAAGGACAGGGACTGACGCTTGGGTTAAGATGATTTTGGGAGATGTGTTTGAACAGCTTGAATTCCTGGTTTTCTCTGAATCTTCCACACCAGACAAAGCAGCTCATTCTCCCTCTCTAGAGAAGAGCAGCCTCCCCATAGCTGGAGACTATGCAGTGGCCACCTGAAGTAGATGTCTTATAAGATGACTCTGATGACCTCAAAAGTGGACTATTTTCCTCCCATTGCCATGAGAAGAATAACTAATGCCAAGTCTGAGCTGAGAGAGAAAACATAGTTCTTGATTTGGGAACAGATAGCTTTTACTGAAAGAACTGTAGGAACTGGCTAATAATTACTGGCAGGAGTTTGGAGAACATGTGTGGGAACAGATCTTGAATGTGCTGGACCAGAGTGGCAGAATACAAGACTGGATAGAGGAGAGTTTATTGATATGGGAACACTCTCTTATGATTTAAGATTTAACAACCTGGCAAGGACAGTAGGTGCTAACAGGGTATTGGAATGACTTCTTGAAATTTGGTGGCCTACACCAAATGAGATGGAGATGCTGGAATTGCCTTGTCAAAGTACTAAAGAAGAGGCAGGAATGTTAGAATGGATTTATGTCATGTGTTGAGAAAACTAGCCTACTGTTTTCCCAGGAAGAGCCCAGGGACTACTCTGTTTACTAAGGCATTAAAGACTGTATTAATGAGAATGGCAACAATATCATTGAGAAAATTAGAATTACCTAGACCGGAATTCACAGTTGGAAATGATGTCACAAGATTGGGCTCTCTTGCATTAATTGAGATGATAGAGTAATGGCAGGGGCAGGTAGTATCCCAAATATCTCTGGCAAAGTAGCAGCAAAGCTGAAGGGGCAACTGAGGTTCCTTGATGTGTAGGGAGCACAGTGTACCTCATGTTCAAGGTGGAAGGCAGTAGACTAGAGTGTAGTTTTACTTATAAAACCCAAGAAAGCAAGAGCTGGTTAGCAGAAAATTGATGTCAACTGTTATATAATGGAAAAGTGTTATCCTATAACTATTATTTTATGTCCATCGGTTGAAAAGGTGGCCAGTGCTCTTTGAAGGATGCTATCTAAGCCACTACAAATATATAGAATAAATATTTGCCCACTTTCTCTAGAGTACCATAAACAACTTATCAAAGTAACTTTCCAATGCAATCATTTCAAAGGTAGTTGGATAAGAGGGCTGAATTGACTTGATACCAAGTGATCTAAAATGTCATGTCCCACACTTAAGAGTGGGAACTTACAGATGCCAGGTAATAAATGAAGTCCCAGATGGGTCCCTGTAGCAGTCAGATGGGTCCCTGAAATTTTCTTAACAGTTTTACATTGGTTCCCTGCCATGTGGAATAAAATCCATATGGTGGGGAGGATCAGGCAGAAATCCCTAAAATTGTACTTCTTTCCCCCAGGTAAGATAGTCATCCAAAACCAATATTGCACTCTGAGTAGAACTGCAGAGATGGGCACCACCTTCAAAGACATAAAGAATGCACAGGTGGCACCTTCTGCATTCACCTGTAAGGCCCCTGCTCAAACCACAAGCATCATGGTAGGAGACAGCTGACTACCATAAACTCAACAAAGTGTCAGAACTGATCGTGGCTGCCATGACAGTTAATATACTTTTTTCTGGAACGTATCAATGCAAGCTCTGGCATGGCATGTGGTTGCTGATTTGACAAACTTTTTTTTTTTTTCCAATCATTAAGAACATCAAAAGTGCTATATTAACATAGGAAGGATAGCACAATGCATGTTAACGTATTGTCACTCTACTCTTCTCTCTTCCACAGGGACGTCTGCAGGTATCTTGTTCATCTTGTGATTCCACAGAACCTCATTCTGTTCCCCTATGCTGATAAATCAGGCTAATCAGATCTGGTGAAAAGGAAGTGGAAAAGACTCCTGGTGCTCTATAAGACACACACAAGCCGGAGAATGGAAGATTCAGACCCTGCAGATTTTAGGGGTCCAATGGTCTGGAGGATGCTGGGACATGCCCTCCAAGTTAAGGATAAGTTATTGAACTTGAACCCTCTACCATTAAGATGGTAACTTTGACTCTTGAAGTTAAATGCTGCTCTCACTCAATATTTGGGGAAGAGTAGAAGCTTCTCATTTGAAGTGGGACTCAGAGCAAGAGAGAGTACTCTGCTGCAGGCTCAGGCTGTGATGCAAGCGGCTCTCCTGCTCAGGCTATATGACAGAGTATCAATGCTACAAATATATGTGGTAGGACATTTTATGGCATCTCTGACAAGCTCCAACGGAAGACTGACAGTACAGCCATTAGGTTCTGGAATAAAGGCCTGCCCTCTCATCGTTTGAAAAGCAACCCTTGGCATGCCTCTATGCCTAACAGACTCAGAATCTGCTCCCATATGACATCAAGTTATGAACCAGAGCTACGCATCATGAGCTAGGTGTCAGGTTCATCAAATCATAAGGTCAGATAGTAACAGTAACAATCCATTATTTGATGCAAATGATACATCTGGGATCAAGCCTGAGCAAGTCCAGAGGGCACATGTAAGTTACATAGACAGTAGCCTAGGTTCCCGTATCATTTACTTCTCATGCAGTGATGTAGCTCCTTAACCTACTCCTGTGATCCATGGAGAATCCCCTATGGTCGGTTGTATCAGTATTTATTGCTGCAATAATATTTTGTAATAACCAAAGAAATCTCTGATACTCAACCATGAGCATTCATTATTGAGGAGTCAAGGGCCAGCTGGGAATTGGCTAGGGGGATTTTCTGATCTTGGCTGGGCTTTCTCACATCCTGGGATTAGCTGCTAAGTCACTAGAATAACTTAGTTCTGCTCCACACATCTCTTTCTCCATCAGATTATCCCAGTCATGTTTCCATATCAGTGGCAGAAGCATGAGAGAAGGCAGACCAATCACTCAAGTATTTTTCAAGTTTTTGCTTGGATCAGATTTATTAACATTCTATTGACCCAAAGAAATCACATGTCTAAGTTCAAAGTCTCAAGTGAGGCAGAATGTTCCACCCAGAAAGCAAAGGCAATGGAATTTTATGAGAAAGGGTATGGAGACAAGGAGAAGTAAAGAAGTAAGGGTACTGCTGAGGTATTAAATAGCAGATGGCAGAGAAGGAAAATTTGGGCCTTGTTCCTGGGTGGACCAGTTTGATATCTTGGTGTGAGTCAAAAATGGCTGGTTTTCACACTTAGCCTCTCTCAGAGGTGGCTAGGATTAGTGATTGGGAAAAAATCTTCCTGACAGACACAGCTTCAGATAGTGTACTTGGGTCATTCACGGTGATGGAGAAAGATGCGGCCTGAGTTAAGGATAAATATGAATTTTTCTATAACTTTTTAAAGGAAAGTGTGTAGATTTTTGTATCATGGAATGTCAACAAAAGAGTACTCAGCTGAGGAGGCAAAGATTAGGTGGACAGGATGATTCTTTCAGTAGATTTCAGCCAGCCTTGTCCTTGACCACTCGAGGCTTCCACAATAAACCCATTAAGTGAAGTAAGTGTGATGGTAGAGACAGAGGTTATGCATGAATCCAACAACTTGGGCTTTCTCTAAGGCTAAGCCAGGCTTCAGCAATATGTGAACTGTGAACTTCCAGATGTTCAAGCTGGTTTTAGAAAAGGCAGAGGAACCAGAGATCAAATTGCTAACATCCGCTGGATCATCGAAAAAGCAGGAGAGTTCCAGGAAAACATCTATTTCTGCTTTATTGACTATGCCAAAGCCTTTGACTGTGTGGATCACAATCAACTGTGGAAAATTCTGAGAGAGATGGGAATACCAGACCACCTAACCTGCCTCTTGAGAAATCTGTATGCAGGTCAGGAAGCAAGAGTTAGAACTGGACATGGAACAATAGACTGGTTCCAAATAGGAAAAGGAGTGCATCAGGGCTGTATATTGTCACCCTGCTTATTTAACTTACAAACAGTGTACATCATGAGAAACACTGGGCTGGAAGAAGCTCAAGCTGGAATCAAGATTGCCAGGAGAAATATCAATAACCTCAGATATGCAGATGACACCACCCTTATGGCAGAAAGTGAAGAGGAACTAAAAAGCCTCTTGATAAAGGTGAAAGAGGAGAGTGAAAAAGTTGGCTTAAAGCTCAACTTCCAGAAAACGAAGATCATGGCATCTGGTCCCATCACTTCATGGGAAATAGATGGGGAAACAGTGGAAACAGTGTCAGCCTGTATTTTGGGGGGCTCCAAAATCACTGCAGATGGTGACTGCAGCCATGAAATTAAAAGACGCTTCCTCCTTGGAAGAAGTTATGACCAACCTAGATAGCATATTCAAAAGCAGAGACATTACTTTGCCAACAAAGGTCCATTTAATCAAGGCTATGGTTTTTCCAGTAGTCACATATGGATGTGAGAGTTGGACTGTGAAGAAAGCTGAGCGCCGAAGAATTGATGCTTTTGAACTGTGGTGTTGGAGAAGACTCTTGAGAGTCCCTTGGACTGCAGGGAGATCCAACCAGTCCATCCTAAAGGAGACCAGCCCTGGGTGTTCTTTGGAAGGAATGATGCTAAAGCTGAAACTCCAGTACTTTGGCCACTTCATGCGAAGAGTTGACTCATTGGAAAAGACTCTGATGCTGGGAGGGATTTGGGGCAGGAGGAAAAGGGGATGACAGAGGATGAGATGGCTAGATGGCATCACTGACTCGATGGACCTGAGTTTGAGTGAACTCTGAGAGATGGTGATGGACAGGGAGGCCTGGCGTACTGTGATTCATGGGGTCACAAAGAGTCAGACGCGACTGAGCGACTGAACTGAACTGAATTGAACTGAATGTAGTTTTGCCACTATTGAATATGCGACCTGTCAGCAGTAGAGACCAATGATTTTGTAACACTCCAGAAGATAAATTAGTCACTATGGAGCAAGTTATTTGCATTAATTTTCTCCCATCTTGGAGGAGGAAGCAATTCTCTCCCATTGTAATTAATTTGCATTCTTGTTTTCCCTTTCATCAGTCCCTCTGTCATCATAACTGATAGTCTACAGAATGACTATTACCAACATGGTATCTTGCATTACCTCACCTCAGATCAAGGAATTATTTTGTGGCAAATGAAGAGCAACATGAATTACTGGATCCATGATCCTAACATATACAGTGTTATCTGGAAGCAGTCAAAAAGGAACCACAAAATGAACTATTGCAGCGTCTGCTTAGATACCAGCTTGGAGACGGCAGCCTGCAGGGTTGGGGTGCTGTTTCTCAGGATGGGATACATGCACTGTACCAAAAGCCAGTATGTGATTCCACGTCCCCAGCTGCTAGGATTCATGCAGCGAAGAGCCAAGGGTATAGAAAGAGGACTGGCCCTCTAGCATTCTCAGTGACCTACAGGCATAATGGTGCTTCCCACCCTTACCACCTTGGAGGTTACCAAGGTGGTCACCTTGACCTTGGGATTGGAGGTTATTTCCAGGGAACAGGAAAAAGCTAGCACATTTCTATCAAGAAGCACAGTAAGATTTAAACAGAACTTCTGCCAACTGATCCTGCTGGACTGCTCATGTCTCTGGGGCAACAAGCAAAAAAAAAAAAAAAAAAGGGAGTTAATGTGTTGGTTAACGAGGAGCTAAGATTACAACTACAAAATGAAACAAGGAAGATGTATCTGAAGTCATGCAATTCAGTGATTTGCCTGATTCCTGATGCTTCCATGCCTGGTGTGAACAGCAAACAGACAAATGTGGTAACTGTAAAGGGGCACAGTAACCAAGGCCCTAGATCTCTGAAAGGATGAAGGTCTGGATCACTCTACCAGGCAGCTAAACTAGACCTGCTGAATTTCTGGAAGAGAGCAAGCAAAGTCTCAAATTGGTAGTGCAGGAAGGAGATGATGAATATGAGTTTTGGTCTTTGGTTCAGTTGTAGCAACAGGAACTATAGCTTGTCTCACTAATCCTCCTGGGTAGTCTTCAATAGACTGTGACTGCTCATCACTTTGAAGATATGGTGATGGGTAGACTTAACATGGGACTCGATTCTGAAAGGGCCAGGGGTAGACAGCAGAAAACACTTCTTTTGTCCCACATCACATCCTTCTGTCAGCTTCTGCTGTCAGCTCACTCTGAACCACACTGAAACTACCTACAATTTAATTTCTATCTGATGACAAATATCTGACTTTGATGGTATATCTAACTAATGCACAAGCTGTGAAAAGCTTTACATGCTAATAAATACTACCAGTAAGTTCCAGACCCACAATAAACGTGATATATAAGCTTCCAGTTGTCACAAAAAATTTCAATCCAGTATTAATTTCTGACAGAAATTTAACAACTCTTATGATACAAGTGTACATAATACTTATCATGCTAAAGTATTCACAAAAATTGAATCATTCACTTTGCCAAATTCACTTTTTTTTTTTGCATTGAGTCTATTTTTGAACACTAACCTCACACTGACTTCATTCTACATGCTCCTTGCATCTCTGAAATACTCCATCTTCGTACTTTATTTAGGCTATTCTATTTCTCAGCAGGGACCTTTATTTTGGTAACAAGACACAATGCCAGCTTATTATAAATGCTTTATTTATTAATTTTTTAACACAGAGGAAGCTTGGTGGCAGATCTGTAGCCACTTAATGTTTTTATAACTAAGAATTAGTTCATGCTGTCTTATAGAATGTAAAGGTGTACTAACACGTGTATATGTAATTGTTATGAAAATTAAGCTTAGTCACTAAAAGAAGATTCGCTATCTGAACTTTCTTCTGTGTTTTTTTCACCTTCACCATCAGGCACTGGAGCATCTGGCCTCCTGAAAGAGAAGGGAAAAAAAAAAAAAGAAATTTAACGGTTTTTCCAGTTGAAAAAAAAATCACTAACTGTAAATTAGGTTCATCCTAGAATATTGCTGCTAATAAATCTGCCAAGTCTGCATCCCTAACTGAGAGCCCCCTGCTCTCTACCACAGCATGCTTCTCGCAGGCTTCTCCAGTACAATGGGGATTCAGTGCTATTCCTGTACAGGCCATGGCACCACTTCCTCCTGCCAGTCCTTACACAGTGTGCTACTTCAGCACTTTCTGCTTCTCATTACCACGGAGACCCAATGACAGACAGAGATGTGATCTGGAGAGGCTGGCATGACCAGTGCTAAATCCTTGCAGCCTCCAAGTGTCCGTAAGGTACAGAGAGAGAAAAGCTAGAAGTGGGGGAAAAAAAAGAAAACCTTCATGTTCAGGAAAGCTGAAGGGAGTAATTTAAAAATGGAAGAGATTTCAAGAACGGCCCAGTAAGAAACACAGACAATACAGAAATCTTGTAGGGGAGGAGAGTGACTGTTCAAAGGTGGTTCTTAATGTCTGCTGAGTGTTTTCACTTATATGCTTTATCATCAGATAAACATAAGAAGAATTAGTTCATAAAAATAATGTCTTTCATTGGTGTCATTGAAAACAGTCAACTTGATAAGTTCCATAGTGTTTGTTAATAAATCATTTAATCAATGTGGCAGCACTATCACTCAGCACCTATTCACTCTAACCAAGAAAGCAAATTAAGCAAAGTATACCTGGGGGAAACTAAGAGGGAAAGGAAGACTAATACAGCAGCTCTGTTTCAGTAATTAAAAGCTACAAAACTTATTTTTCTCTCAGGCTCCTTGATTCTTAATAAGATTTAAGATACCAACAAACAAAACTCTTCTTTGCCACAAATATAATAATTATTGCTAAAATAAAATGTATAGTCTACTAACTTATTATGAATTATGTTATTAGTTATTATGAATTATGGCCAAATTCTGACTTAGTTTTTAATACCATGTGTGTTGTGCTATGAAACAGAAGAAATGCTGGCACTGCTCCTTAGCAATGGGTCAAATATAAACCCCTTTGCTCTGCTGTACAATTTTAGATTATGGGGGGGCAGTCCTAAGATGGTAGAGGAATAGGACAGGGAGACCACTTTCTCCCCCACAAATTCATTGAAAGATAATTTGAACGCTGAGCAAATTCCACAAAACAACTTCTGAACATTGGCAGAGGACACCAGGCACCCAGAAAGGCAGCCCATTGTCTTCAAAATGAGGTAGGACAGAATATAAAAGACAAAAAGAGAGACAAAAGAGTTAGGGATGGAGACCTGTTCTGGGGAGGGAGTCCTAAAAGAGGAGAAGTTTCCAAACATCAGAAAACCCTCTCCCTGGCAGGTCTGTGGGGAGTTCTGGAATCTCAGAGGGCAACATAACTGGGAGGAAAAATGAATAAAACCCACAGATTACGTGCCTAACGGCAACTCCCAGCGGAGAAGTAGCCTAGATACTTGCATCTGCCACCAGCAAGGGGGTGCTGAAGAGGTTTAGGGTAGGGCCTGAGCCTGAATGCCCTGAGGCCAATGTGAAGGAGCTAACGTGAGACAGCAATGCAAACAGTGTGACAGCCAGAGAGAGAGAGGAAAAAAAGAGAGAACTTTCCCATAAAAAGCTCTAACCAAAGGCACTGCCGGCCCGGTCACAGAACAAAGGACTGAGCTAATACCACAGGAGAGCTAGCCGTCTTTGGACTGGCCCATTGCCTGCTGGAGGCAGGGAGGCAGGCAGGCAATAGCCAGAGCCAGAAAGGAGCAATCTCGGCCCCAGAGATGGCATCCTCTACCAAACTGTGAGCAGGCTCCCAGTTGCTAACCAAGTCTTCCTGGGATCCTGGACAGTTGACATCTGCCAGGAAGGTCACAGCCAGAGATCAGTTCCCCAGAGGAGACACACAGCACACTTGAGGTGGTGCTCCGCCTGTGAGCGGCTGGGACTGGGGAGGAGACAAGTCGCCCCGCCCTACCTGGGGAGAGTGCGCTTGCCAAGCACCTGGTCACCTGAGCTGCTTGGACCTAGGAAAGGCACAAAACGTAGGCCCAACTGAGTCTCCACCTTTGTGGAGTACCCGAGAACCTGAACCTGAGCCTGGGCGGCTTAGACCTGGGAAGTGCACGCAACCCAGGGCCCGCTTTAGACAGTTCGCCTGCAGAGCAACCTGGAGTCTGAGCAGTGCAGATTGGGAAAGCACACACACCGTGAGCTGGGGCAAACCCAGTGTGGCCGTGACAATGCGAGCACTCCCCACACACACCAGTGATATTTAAGTGAGCCTAAATAAGTGATCACCACCACCCCCTTGTGTCAGGGTGGAAATTAGACACCGGAGACTTGCAAACAGAAGAAGCCAAAATAAACAGAGGGAACCGCTTTGGAAGTGACAGGTTCAACAGATTAAAACCCTGTAGTTAGCACCAACTACATTGGAAGGGACTTATAGACCCTGAGAAGTATAAGTTGGAACAAGGAACTATCTGAAACTGAACTGACCCCACACTGCCCACAACAGCTCCAGAGAAATTCCTAGATATGTTTTTCTATTTTCATTTTTTTAATTAAAAAAATTGTAAGTCCTTTATTACTCCTTTAATTTTCATTTTATAACCTACTATTACCTTTCAAGAAAAAAGGACCCTATTTTTAAAGCAAATTTCATCTATTTTTTAATATAATTTTTGTGATTTTGTTTTTTTAATATTGTATTTTTGAGAGTCTAACCTCTACTCTCGGAGAAGGCAATGGCACCCCACTCCAGTACTCTTGCCTGGAAAATCCCATGGACGGAGGAGCCTGGTAGGCTGCAGTCCATGGGGTCGCTAGGAGTCGGACATGACTGAACGACTTCACTTTCACTTTCCACTTTCATGCACTGGAGAAGGAAATGGCAACCCACTCCAGTGTTCTTGCCTGGAGAATCCCAGGGACGGCGGAGCCTGGTGGGCTGCTGTCTATGGGGTCGCACAGAGTCGGACACGACTGATGTGACTTAGCAGCAGCAGCAACCTCTACTCTAGATTTTTAATCTTTGCTTTTTGGTATTTGTTATCAATTTTGTACCTTTAAGAATCCAATTTTCAGTACCCATTTTTACTTAGGAGTGTGATTACTGGCTTGATTGCCCTCTCCCCCTTTTTACTCTTTTTCTCCCCTAGGTCACCTCTATCTCCTCCCTCCCCCATTCTCTTTTCTGCTCAACTCTGAATTTCTTTGGGTATTCCGGGCTGTAGAGAACACTTAGGGAACTGATTACTGGCTAGGTCTGTCTCTCTCTTTTGACCCCCTCTCTTCTCATCCTGTTCACCTCTATCTCCTTACTCCCTCTTCTCTTCTCTATATAACTCCGTAAACCTCTCTGGGTGTTCCAGGCGGTGGAGAGCACATAGGGATTTGATTACTGCCTAGATTGCTCTCTCCCCTTTTGATTCCCTTCTCCTCCTCCTGGTCACCTTTATCTTCCTCCTCCCTCTTCTCTTCTCCATGTAACTCAGCGAACCTTTCTGGGTGTCCCTCACTATGGAGAATCTTTTCTACATTAACCTAGATATTTTATCATCAGTGCTTATGAATGGAGAAGTCTTGAGGCTACTGTAAGAATAAGACTGAAAACAAAAGGCAGGAGATTAAACCCCAAACCTGAGAACACCAGAGAACTCCTGACTCCACGGAACATTAATCAATAAGAACTCATCCAAAAGCCTCCATACCTACACTGAAACCAAGCTGCACCCAAGAACCAACAAGTTCCAGAGCAAGACATACCATGCACATTCTCCAGCAACACAGGAACATAGCCCTGAGCTTTAATATACAGGCTGCTGAAAGCCACACCAAACCCAAGACATCTCAAAACTCACTACTGGACACTTCATTGCACTCCAGAGAGAAGAAATCCAGCTCCACCCACTAGAACACCAACACAAGCTTCCCTAACCAGGAAACCTTGACAAGCCACTCATCCAACCCCACCCACAGGGAGAAACCTCCACAATAAAGAAGAACCATGAACTGCCAGAATACAGAAAGACCACCCCAAACACAGGCAGTCTAAACAAGATGAAAAGGCAGAGAAATACTCAGCAGGTAAAGGAACATGATAAATGCCTGCTGAATCAAACAAAAGAGGAGGAGATAGGGAGTCTACCTGAAAAAGAATTCAGAATAATGATAGTAAAAATGATCCAAAATCTTGAAAACAAAATGGAGTTACAGATAAATCCAAGGATTGAGAAGATGCAAGAAAGGTTTAACAAGGACCTAGAAGAAATAAAAAAGTCAATCAATAATGAATAATGCAATAAATGAGATCAAAAACACTCTGGAGGGAACCAATAGTAGAATAACTGTGGCAGAAGATAGGATAAGTGAGGTGGAAGATACAATGGTGGAAATAAATGAAGCAGAGAGGAAAAAAGAATTAAAAGAAATGAGGACAATCTCAGAGACCTCTGGGACAATGTCAAACACCCCAACATTCGAATCATAGGAGTCCCAAAAGAAGACGACAAAAAGAAAGACCATGAGAAAATACTTGAGGAGATAATAGTTGAAAACTTCCCTACAGTGGGGAAGGAAATAGCCACCCAAGTCCAAGAAACCCAGAGAGTTCCAAAAGGTTAAACCAAAGGCGAATCACCCAAGACACATATTAATCAAATCAACAAAGATCAAACACAAAGAACAAATATTAAAAGCAGCAAGGGAAAAACAACAAATAACACACAAGGGGATTCCCTTAAGGATAACAGCTGATCTTTCAACAGAAACTCTTCAGGCCAGGAGGGAATGGCAGAACATACTTAAAGTGATGAAAGAGAGAAACCTACAGCCCAGATTACTGTACCCAGCAAGGATCTCACTCAGTTATGAAGGAGAAATCAAAAGCTTTACAGACAAGCAAAAGCTGAGAGAATTCAGCACCACCAAAACAGCTCTCCAACAAATGCTAAAGGATCTTCTCTGGACAGAAACACAGAAAGGGTGTGTAAACTCAAACCCAAACAATAAAGTAAATGGCAACGGGATCATGCTCATCAATAGTTACCTTAAATGTAAATGGGTTGAATGCCCCAACCAAAAGACAAAGACTGGCTGAATGGATACAAAAACAAGACCCCTACATATGCTGTCTATAAGAGATCCACCTCAAAATAAGGGACACATACAGACTGAAAGTGAAGGGCTGGAAATAGATATTTCACACAAATGGAGACCAAAAGAAAGCAGGAGTAGCAATACTCATATCAGATAAAATAGACTCTGACGTAAAGTCTGTGAAATGAGACAAAGAAGGACACTGCATAATGATCAAAGGATCAATCCAAGAAGAAGATATAACAATTATAAATATATATGCACCCAACATAGGAGCACTGCAATATGTAAGGCAAATGCTAATGAGTATGAAAGGGGAAATTAATAGTAACACAATAATAGTGGGAGACTTTAATACCCCACTCACACCTATGGACAGATCAACTAAACAGAAAATTAACAAGAAAACACAAACTTTAAATGATACAATAGACCAGTTAGACCTAATTGATATCTATAGGACATTTCACCCCAAAAGAATGAATTTCATCTTTTTCTCAAGTGCACAGGGAACCTTCTCCAGGATACAACACATCCTGGGCCATAAATCTAGCCTTGGTAAATTGAAAAAATTGAAATCATTCCAAGCATCTTATCTGATCACAATGCAGAAGATTAGATGTCAAGTACAGGGAAAAAACTGTTAAAAATTCCAACACATGGAGGCTATCCAATATGCTTCTGAATAACCAACAAATCACAGAAGAAATAAAAAAAGAAATAAAAATCTGTATAGAAATGAATGAAATTAAAAACACAATAACCCAAAACCTATGGGACTCAGTAAAAGCAGTGCTAAGTTCATAGCAATACAAGCTTACCTCAGGAAACAAGAAAAAAGTCAAGTAAATAACATAACTCTACACCTAAAGCAACTAGAAAGGGAAGAAATGAAGAACCCCAGGGTTAGCAGAGGGAAAGAAATCATAAAAATTAGGGCAGAAATAAATGCAAAAAAGGAAAAGAGACCATAGCAAAAATCAACAAAGCCAAAAGCTTATTCTTTGAGAAGATAAATAAAATTGACAAACCATTAGCTAGACTCATCAAGAAACAAAGGGAGTAGAATCAGATCAACAAAATCAGAAATGAAAGTGGAGAAATCACAACAGACAACAATGAAAGACAAAGGATCATAAGAGAATACTATCAGCAACTATATGCCAATAAAATGGACGGCTTGGAAGCAATGGACAAATTCTTAGAAAAGTATAACTTTACAAAACTGAACCAGGAAGAAACAGAAAATCTTAACAGACCCATCACAAGCACAGAAATTGAAACTATAATCAGAAATCTTCCAGCAAACAAAAGCCCAGGACCAGACGGCTTCATAGCTGAATTCTACCAAAAATTTAGAGAAGAGCTAACACCTATCCTACTCAAACTCTTTCAGAAATTGCAGAGGAAGGTAAACTTCCAAACTCACTCCATGAGGCCACCATCACCCTAATACCAAAACCTGACAAAGATGCCACAAAAAAAGAAAACTACAGCCCAATATCACTGATGAACACAGACGCAAAAATCCTTAACAAAATCCTAGCAAACAGTATTCAACAACATATTAAAAGATCATACATCATGCCCAAGTGGGCTTTATCCCAGGGATGCAAGGATTCTTTAATATCCACAAATCAATCAATGTAAAACACCACATTAACAAATTAAAAGATAAAAACAATATGATTATCTCAATAGATGCAGAGAAAGCCTTTGACAAAATTCAACATCCATTTATGACTAAAAAACCCTCCAGAAAGCAGGAATAGAAGGAACATCAGTTCAGTTCAGTTCAGTTGCTCACTCGTGTCTGACTCTTTGCGACCCCATGAATTGCAGCATGCCAGGCCTCCCTGTCCATCACCAACTCCTGGAGTTTACCCAAACTCATGTCCATCAAGTCAGTGATGCCATCCCTCAACACAATAAAAGCTATATATGGCAAACCCACAACAAACATTATCCTCAAAGGTTAAAATTCAAAGCATTTCCCCTAAAGTCAGGAACAAGACAAGGGTACCCACTTTCACTACTACTATTCAACATAGTGTTGAAGTTTTAGCCACAGCAATCAGAGAAGAAAAAGAAATAAAAGGAATCCAGACTCAAAAAAAATTAAAACTCTGTTTGCAGATGACATGATTCTCTACATAGAAAACCCTCAAGACTCCAAGAGAAAATTACTAGAGCTAATCAATGAATATAGTAAAGTTGCAGGATATAAAATTAACACACAGAAATCCCTTGCATTCCTATACGCTAACAATGAGAAAACAGAGAAACTAAGGAAACAATTCCATTCACCACTGCAACAAAAAGAATAAAATACTTGGGACTATATCTACCTAAAGAAACAAAAGACCTATATATAGAAAACTATAAAACACTGATGAAAGAAGTCAAAGAAGACACAAATAGATGGAGAAATATACCATGTTCACGGATTGGAAGAATCAATATAGTGAAAATGAGTATACTACCCAAAGCAATCTATAGATTCAATGCAATCCCTATCAAGCCACCAACGGTTTTTTCCACAGAACCAGAACAAATAATTTCACAATTTGAATGGAAATATGGACCTGGAGGAATCAACACTATGGTACTGGCACAAAGACAGAAATATAGATCAATGGAACAAAATAGAAAGCCCAGAGATAAATCCACACACCTATGGACACCTTATCTTTGACAAAGGAGGCAAGAATATACAATGGAGAAAAGACAATCTCTTGAACAAGCAGTGCTGGGAAAACTGGTCAACCACTTGTAAAAGAATGAAACGAGAACACTTTCTAACACCATACACAAAAATAAACTCAAAATGGATTAAAGATCTAAACGTAAGACCAGAAACTATAAAACTCCTTGAGGAAAACCTAGGCAAGACACTCTCTGACATAAATCACAGCAGGATTCTCTATGACTCACCTCCCAGAGTAATGGAGATAAAAGTAAAATTAAACAAATAGGACCTAATTAAACTTAAAAGTTTTTGCACAATGAAGGAAACTATAAGCAAGGTGAAAAGACAGCCTTCAGAATAGGCGAAAATAATAGCAAACAAAGCAACTGACAAAAAATTAATCTCAAAAATATATAAGCAGCTTCTGCAGCTCAATTCCAGAAAAACATACAACCCAATTAAAAAATGGGCAAGAGAACCAAACAGACATTTCTCTAAAGAAGACATACAGATGGCTAACAAACACACGAAAAAATGCTCAACATCACTCATTATCAGAGAAATGCAAATCAAAACCACAATGAGGTACCATCTCACTCACGCTGGTCAGAATGGCTGTGATCCAAAAGTCTACAAGCAATACATGCTGGAGAGGGTGTGGAGAAAAGGGAACCCTCCTACACTGTTGGTGGGAATGCAAACTAGTACGGCCACTATGGAGAACAGTGTGGAGATTCCTTAAAAACTGAAAATAGAACTGCCGTATGACCCAGCAATCCCACTGCTGGGCATACGCACCGAGGAAACAAGAATTGAAAGAGACACGTGTACCCCAGTGTTCATCGCAGCACTGTTTATAATAGCCAGGACATGGAAGTAACCTAGATGTCCATCAGCAGACAAATGGGTAAGAAAGTTGTGGTACATAAACACAATGGAATATTACTCAGCCATTAAAAAGAATACATTTGAATCAGTTCTAATGAGGTGGATGAAACTGGAGCCTATTATACAGAGTGAAGTAAGTCAGAAAGAAAAACATCAATACAGTATACTAATGTGCATATATATGGAATTTAGAAAGATGATAACAATGACCCTATATGTGAGACAGCAAAGAAGACACCGTTGTATAGAATAGTGTTTTGGACTCTGGGAGAAGGCGAGGGTGGGATGATTTGAGAGAATAGCATTGAAACATGTATATCATATGTGAAACAGATCACCAGTCCAGGTTCAATGCATAAGACAGGGTGCTCTGGGCTAGTGCACTGGGATGACACTGAGGGATGGGATGGAGAGGGAGGTGGGAGGGGTGTTCATGATGGAGAACACATGCACACCCATGGCAGATTCATGTCAGTGTATGGCAAAACCACTACAATATTGTACAGTAATTAGCCTCCAATTAAAATAAATAAATTAAAAAAAATTTTAGATTATGCCCATGAGGAAGTCACATGTACTCAGTACAATAAAGTGTTAGAGCTAAGTACAGCATTTAGTGGTTTTGACTGATTCTCCACTGCATAAAATGCTAACATGAGAACACAGTCTTCCTTATTCTCCACAGAAGCAAGTACTCTACTGGTAGTGGGTATAAATATTGGGTTCAAATCCTAGCCTTGCTATGTAGTTTCTGAGCAACTTTGGGGAAACTATTTAACTAGTCTGTGTACCCAACTGACTGACTGGATTGTTGCGAATATTAGGATGAATTACTAACTGCAAAATACACTGAATAATATGTGGCACATTGTTGTTGTTGTTCAGTCACTCAGTCGTGTCCCGACTCTTTGTGACCCCATGAACTGTAGCATGCTAGGCCTCTCTGTCCTTCAATATCTCCCAGAATTTGCTCAAACTCATGTCCGTTGAGTGGGTGATGCCATCCAGCCATCTCATCTTCTGTCGTCCTCTTCTCCTCTTGCCTTCAGTCTTTCCCAACATCAGAGTCTTTTCCAATGAATCAGCTCTTTGCATAAGGTGGCCAAAGTATTGGAGCTTCAGCTTCAGCATCAGTCCTTCCAATGAATATTCAGGACTGATTCCCTTTAGGATTGACTGGGTTGATCTCCGTGCAGTCCAAGCGACTCTCAAGAGTCTTCAACACCACAGTTCGAAAGCATCAATTCTTCAGTGCTCAGCCTTTTTTATTGTTCAACTCTTAAACCTATATGTGACTACCGCAAAAACCATAGCTTTGACTATACTGACCTTTGTCAGCAGAGTGATGTCTCTGCTTTTTAATATGATGTCGAGGTCTGTCATGTGGCACATAATAGGTATATTAAATAATGGCTATCTATTATTATGATTATAATTCTCATTGTTATCATGTACCTACTACTTGGCCAAGAAAGTTTTTAGGTGCTGCAGGTACAGAAACAATAAGTAGTTGCTGCTCTGAAGCTGATAATTTAGTGGGGGAGACAGAAGGAAATAAACTATTCTTATACAGTGTGATACACAAAATAAAGTTGTAGTAACTACACTTGTTTGAAAGGAAAAGGTAATTCATTCTACTAGCGTTACTGATACGGGAGACCCGGGTTCGATCCCTGGGTTGGGAAGATCTCCTGGAGAAGGAAATGGCAACCCATTCCAGTATTCTTGCCTAGAGAATCCCATGGACAGAGAAGCCTGGTAGGCTGCATAGGTCCACGGGGTCGCAAAGAGTCAGACACGACTGAGTAACTTCACTTCACTTCACTTCAGTGTTAATCACAGAAAACTCAAGAAAGGTGAATACACTTGTGAAGAGTGTTGGGATAGGCATGAATTTGTCAGAAACAGAAAATGTGGGAATAAGTGGGGATGAGAGCATTCTGAATAAAGAAAAACAGGGATGGTGCAGCACAGTGCATTTGGGACCTATAAATCTTTTGGTAGCTAGGGTGTAGAAAAGTAACTGGGGTAAAACAATAGATGAAATTAGGTCATTTGGTAGGGACAATAGGTGGAGAGTGCAGAGAAGTTATATGAAATGTCAGTTTTCAGTGAAATCACACAACTAAGTTTAGGAGTTTTACGAAGTCATTTTAAAAAAAATTTAAGTATAGTTGGTGTACATAATTATATAAGACACAGGTGTACAATGCAGTGATTCACAATTTTTAAAGGTAATATTCTATTTATAGTCATTATAAAATATTGGCTATATACTCTGTGCTGTACAATATATCCTTGTAACTTATATATAAGTTTGAACCTTTTAATCCCCTCTTGATATTGCCCCTACCACCTCTCTCCCCCAACTGGTAACCACTAGTTTGTTCTCTATATCTGTGAGTTTGCATCTTTTTTGTTATACTCACTAGGGTTTATTGATATTTTTCAGATTCCACATGTATAAGTCGTATCATACAGCATTTGTTTTTCTCTGCCTGACTTGCTTCACTAGCATAATACCCTCCAAGTCCATCCAAATGGCAAAACTTCATTCTTTTGTATGGTTGAATAATATTCTATTAGATATATATACCAAGTCTTTAACCATTCATCTGTTGATGGACACTCAAGAAGTCATTTATTTTTTTAATTGAGATATAATTCACATACCATAAAATTCACCATTTAAAATTTTACAAATTAGAGTTTTAGTATATTCACAAGGTTGTGCAATCATTACTGCTATCTAATTCTAGAACATTTTCATTACTCCAAAAAGAAACCTAAAACTCATTAGCAGACACATTCCATTTCCTTTCACCCTCATCCTCTGATGACCATGAATCTACTTTTCTGCATCTATGGATTTGTCTATTCAGGACATTTCATATAAATAGGATTGAGGATATTTAGCCTGTTTTTCAAGATTCTTTCACTTAATAAAATGTTTTCAAGGTTCGTCCATGTTGTAGCATTTATCAGTACTTCATTCCTTTTTATGGCGAATATTATTCCATTGCATGGATATACCAATTTGTTTATCCATTCATCAGTTGATGAACATTTAGGTTATTTCTACTTTTTGGCTGTTATGAATAATGCTAGTGGAACATCTGTGTACAAGTTTTAGTGTGAATGAATGTTTAGAATAATCGAGTACAAACCTCAAGTAGAACTGCTGAGTCATCTGGTTAACTCCATGTTTGACTTTTTGAGGAACTGTCAAACTGTTTTCCCCACTGAATGCATCATTTTATATTTCCACCATCAGAATATCAGAGTTATAATTTCTCCATATCCTTGTCAACACTTGTTATTCTCTTTGTTCATTTCTTCCTTTTCTCATTTCTTTTATTGTGGTGTAATACACATAACATAAAACTTACCATCTTAACCATTTAAAAGTGTACAGTTCAGTGGTGCTGAGTACATTCACAGTATTGTGCAATCATCACCACTTAACCAACCTCCAGAATTCTTTTCATGTTGCGAAACTGAAACTCTGTACCAGTTAAACAATAACTCCTCATTTCTCTCTCCTTCTAGCCTGTGACAACCACTCCGCTACTTTCTGTCTCTATGAATTTGTCTACTCTAGGTACCTCATGTAGGCGGAATTATACAATACTTGTCTTTTTGTGACTGTCTTCTTTCATTTATCATGTCTTCAAGATTCATCCATATTGTACCATGTATCAGAATTTGTTTTCAATTTTAGGATTAATAATACTTCATTGTATGCAGATAATACATTTTGTTTATCCATTCACTTATGGATGGGCATTTGGGTTGTTTCTACTTTTGGACTATTGTGAAAAATGCTGCTATGAACATGAGTATACAAGCATCTATTTGAATCTCTGCTTTCACTTTTTTGAGTATATGCCCAGAAGTGATTTTTGGAGAAATTGCCATACTGTTTTCCATAGCAATTATATAATTTTACATTCCCACCCAGAGTGTACAAGGGTTATAATTTCTTCATTTTCTTACTGATACTGTTTTGCTTGCCCTCATTCATTTTTAAAATAAATTTAAAGCTACTTTGAATTGTAATTGCTATGAAAGCAAAAGAAAAGCTACATACTAGAGTTCCTTTTGTTATATAAAAAACTTCAAAAATTGTGAAAATCAAATGAGGTTAATACATGAAAACATTTTATAAGTTATAAAGCTTTAAAAATGTTAATGTAATAATAAAACTCTTAACAACATTTCCAGACTGGACATTCATATTAATATTCTTAGGGGGAATAGTATTTGGCTTTTTAATAATCAGAACTGCTCTGGCTTCATTCTGTGTGTGTGTGTGCATGCACGCGTGCATACCTTTTAATTTTCTTTCATAGAAAGAAGTTTTAAAGATATGTTTTAAATGGTTGCTACTTTACTAGTCACACTTCACTACTAAATTGTGGAAATGAAGATTTCATAATACTCTCAGTATTTTAAACAATATAAATGAATCACTAAAAATGACTACGTCAGCAAAATGCAGAAAAAAATAAGAAGTCATATTCATGATTTATCATGTATATATTTTTAAAAATCTCAATCTTTGGTGTTATCTTGGTAGCTATATTTTAATAAGCATACTTATATAATTTGTGGCATTAAGATTATCAATAAAAGTCTTAGTAAAAGCAAAATTTTTAAAGCTTAACTTTAAACTCCTGTTTAATTTCTTTAAAAAGAGATATTTTCATAGATTACTAGGTTGACCTCAACTAAAACTGAGCCAAAATTTAGAAAGGAAAGGACTGCTGCTGCTGCTGCTGCTAAGTCACTTCAGTTGTGTCCAACTCTGTGCGACCCGGGAGATGGCAGCCCCACCAGGCTCCCCGGTCCCTGGGATTCTCCAGGCAAGAACACTGGAGTGGGTTGCCATTTCCTTCTCCAATGCATGAAAGTGAAAAGTGAAAGCAAAGTTGCTCAGTCATGCCTGACTCTTAGCGATCCCATGGACTGCAGCCTACCAGGCTCCTCCGCCCATGGGATTTTACAGGCAAGAGTACTGGAGTAGGTTGCCACTGCCTTCTCCGAAAGGACTAACCATATACAAATCAGTACTTTTTAGCAAACAGGATGCTGTGTGCATGTTTTTCTGTCATCTTTCTCCCATTTACATAAACAAGACTGTCAACCACAATCCCTGCTGTCTTCATCCTTTCCTTATACCGTTCCTCGTTTCAGTCACATAATCCAGGACTGGCAGGTCAGGAGAATCATTCTCTGTAAAGAGACTGGCATAAGGGAGGGCTCATAAGCCAAACGGGGACAATCAGAATGCTTCCCTAGAAATGAGCTATGGACTGTGGAGAAGGGGTTCTCTTTCCTTTCGGTTGGTGAAACTAGCAATATTACAGCCATTTAAAATATAAAGCATATATTATTTGCTAATTCCTTGTTTTCCAGGAGGAAGCTTATTAGCAGTAGGAGAAAAGTAGATTATTATGCCATGTTTGATTAAAGGCAGACCGAGGTATAGGTGAGAGAAAATACCAACCAGCCAGCAATAATGGTGCTGTGACCCTGATTTTGTCCTGCTTAGACTTCTTAGGAATGTGAGTCAATAACTTCCCTTTTTACTTTAGCTAGTTTGAGTTACGTTTCTGTGATCCTGTACATAAAGGAGTCTTAAGATATAAATATCATTGATCTGTTTTCATTAAAAAGAGATTTACATTTGTGCTTAAAATCAAAACCACTTTGATGGCAAACATTATAAATATTCTTTGGAAAAACATTTATTTATGTAGGTAAATAGTTTAAAGATATTTTTCATTTTCTTTCCATTTAAAACAGTGGAATTTAAAGCAGATGAAGTGCCAAAAACATGGTTAGAGCAAATACTGCTGAGTAGCAGGGTTGTGGGGATAGGGTGTGATAGTTATTCAAATCACTTTTCAATATCAACTATAGCACACACAGTTATAATGTCACATGATACTTGTCAATAAGTGTTGTTCTCAGTGTTAGTTGCTCAGTCATGTCTGACTCTTTTTGACCCCATGGACTGTAGCCCACCATATTCCTCTGTCCATGGGATTCTCCAGGCAAGAATACTGGAGTGGGTTGCCATTCCCTTCTCCAGGGGATCTTTCTGACCCAGGGATTGAACTCAGGTCTGCCTGTGTTGCAGGCAGATTCTTTACCATCTGAGCCACCTATGCAATAGTTAATAAGTGGTCTTAAGGAAACAGCCAAACACTGAATTCCTGAACTAAGATTCAGTTCAGTCCAGTTCAGTCGCTCAGTTGTGTCTGACTCTTTGCGACCCCATTAATCGCAGCACGCCAGGCCTCCCTGTCCATCACCAACTCCTGGAGTTCACTCAGACTCGTGTCCATCGAGTCAGTGATGCCATCCAGCCATCTCATCCTCGGTCGTCCCCTTTTCCTCCTGCCCTCAATCCCTCCCAGCATCAAAGTCTTTTCCAGTGAGTTAACTCTTCGCATGAGGTGGCCAAAGTACTAGTTACATTGACTATATAAAGACATTTGGGATAGTTAAAAAAAAAAAAAAAAGACAATTTTGACTACAGTAACTAATAAGACTTATTTCAGCACTATGTTTACTCAAACTACACACAGTTTGGTCTTTTCTATTCTGAATGCCCATCAAGGCAGGTATACCTGTTCTTTGCTGTGGTAAGCAGATTCCCCAGCCAGAGAAACAACACAATGCCTAATATGATAAAGAAAAAGAAAGCTAGTTATCCTAGGTAAGATGGTTTCTGCCGTTTATCTTGGGGTTCTTACATCCCAATAGCTCCCCTAACTTCTTGCTTGCTAGACACTGGCAGACCCCAACTGTTTTTAACACTGCTTCTTCAATATTTTTATTATCTCTTATCTCTCACTGTTGTGAAGCAATAGTTAGAACTGGACATGGAACAACAGACTAGTTCCAAATCAGAAAAGGAGTACATCAAGGCTGTATATTGTCACTCTGCTTATTTAACTTATATGCAGAGTATATAATGAGAAATGCTGGGCTGGAAGAAGCACAAGCTAGAATCAAGATTACCAGGAGAAATATCAATAACCTCGGATATGCAGATGACACCACCCTTATGGCAGAAAGTAAAGAAGAACTAAAGAGCCTCTTTATGAAAGTAAAAGAGGAGAGTGAAAAAGTTGGCTTAAAGCTCAACATTCAGAAAATGAAGATCATGGCATCCGGTCCCATCACTTCATGGGAAATAGATGGGGAAACAGTGGAAACAGTGGCTGACTTTATTTTTGGGGGCTCCAAAATCACTGCAGATGATGATTGCAGCCATGAAATTAAAAGAGGCTTCCTCCTTGGAAGGAAAGTTATGACCAACCTAGACAGCATACTAGGAGAAGGCAATGGCACCCCACTCCAGTACTCTTGCCTGGAAAATCCCATGGACGGAGGAGTCTGGTAGGCTGCAGTGCATGGGGTTGCTAGGAGTCAGACACAACTAAGCAATTTCACTTTCACTTTTCCCTTGCATGCATTGGAGAAGGAAATGGCAACCCACTTCAGTGTTCTTGCCTGGAGAATCCCAGGGACGGGGGAGCCTGGTGGGCTGCCGTCTATGGGGTTGCACAGAGTCGGACACAACTGAAGTGACTTAGCAGCAGCAGCAGCAGACAGCATATTAAAAAGCAGAGACATTACTTTGTCAACCAAGGTCCATCTAGTCAAGGCTATGGTTTTTTCCAGTGGTCATGTATGGATATGAGAGCTGGGCTATAAAGAAAGCTGAGTGCCCAGGAATTGATGCTTTTGAACTGTGGTACTGGAGAAGATTCTTGAGAGTGCCTTGGACTGCAAGGATATCCAACCAGTCCATCCTAAAGGAGATCGGTCCTGGGTGTTCATTGGAAGGACTGATGTTGAAGTTGAAATGCCAATACTTTGGCCACCTGATGCAAAGAGCTGACTCATTTGAAAAGACCCTGATGCTGGCAAATATTGAGGGCAGGAGGAGAAGGGGACGACAGAGGATGAGATGGTTGGATGGCATCACTGACCCAATGGACATGGGTCTGGATGGACTCCGAAAGTTGGTGATGGACAGGGAGGCCTAGCATGCTGTGGTTCATGGTGTTGCAGAGTCGGAAACGACTGAGCAACTGAACTGACTCTTGTGATCTAAGTCTCCAACAGTGGACTAATCACAGTTTTCTGACACTGTTTTTTCCTGTCCTATACTTCTTTCTAGTCAGTATGCCAGCCAGTGGTCAAGGACTGGTTGTTGTTCGCTTGCTAAGTCATGTCTGACTCTTTATGACCCCATGAACTATAGCACATCAGGCTTCCCTGTCTTTCACTATCTCCCAGAGTTTGCTCAAATTCATGTCCATCGAGTAGGTGATATTATCCAATCATCTCATCCTCTGTTGCCCCTCTGTCTCTTCCTCTGTCACCAATGACTGGTAATTACCTTGAATGAAATACCAGTTAAGCAAGAACCAGAAAAATGGAACAAATAAAAAAACCTGTTTTTGGAATTGCTCAGATGGGGAATTGAGATCGATTGTATGCTCAACTAGTCAAAATCCAACCTTTAATCCATTATGTTGTTTGGTAGCAGGAGACAGGCAAATCACTGGCAGATAAGGAATTCCCTTAGAGGGCAAGAAACTCTGCTGGATATGCCTTGAATATAATTAAATAAAGTTTTCTTGCTTTCCAATATCCTTTTGTTTATCACTAATAAATCTCTCATCTCAGTGTAAGTAGGCTGAGGTGGTTACTTTTACTCCTGGCAACCACAATCATGGTCACTGCACAGTCTGAGAAAAGGGTATAAATGTCTTTTGAATAGATATATCCAGGACAAATGCCAACTTAGCTGGTTCTGTTTAAAGCCTGCATAACTTGATTTCTTCAGCCAAATCAGTATGCTGCAAACTGTACTCTCCTACTAACATTAAGAATGTGACCAGTTAAATTTAAATTTCAGAAGTCTGTTCTTTACTACAAAGTTGAAAATACAGATTTTTCAGTTTGGGAAAACAGAGAATATAACTCAAAAGGATAATTACTCTGTGTACATTATATATGTCTGTGTTGAGACCACAATGGTATACAGGCAACTACGGGACTATAAACAAGTTGTGATCTGAGAGCCTGGTAAATCCAGTTGTTTAGAACTTGCTACATATTCTTCCATTAAAACATTCATAAATCACAACTAACATTTACTGAACATTTACTGCTTGTTCAGAGCTGTGCTGAGTGCTTACTTAGTCTGAATGAATCTATAAAGGGTGAACTCTTCTATTTCACATTTACGAGGAAACGGATGCACAGATTGATTAGGTAATTAGTTCAGGGTCATACAGCTAGAAAGGAGCAGGACAGAATCTGGACCTCAGCAAACAGACCATTTCTAAAGTCTGCCTTAGACTGAGACTTAACCATCACGAATTTCATCTCTTGCTAGACAGGTTCAGAGGCTATTTATCTTAGAGTAGTAAAAGTAGTAATTACTAGTAATAGTAACCTTAGTTATGGGACATAAATGAAGCCATAGAATAGGATAGGGAGAAACATTTTTCCTTTTTCTTGGTAAGAGAATCTAGGCACTGACTGAAAAAATTTATAAGGCATGATTTATCTGTTCTGTATTTCTAAAACAGATCAACCTGAAAATTTTCTATTTTCTTTCCTTTGCATCAATTTGTGTGTATGATGACAAAGGTGACAAAGGTACTCTTTCACATATCTTTTTAATTCACTGCATTTTTTAAAACTAATTTTTACAAGCTAAGAACTAATTTTTACAAGCTAGAACTAAGAACTAAGTCTTGGTTATATAAGCCCTATCATCATTTTTAAAAACTTAGATTTTTAAGAAGATTAAATAATCACTAAGAAGTAGCAAACAAATACTATTTATTTGGTAATTATCTGGCATTTTCTTCAGTTTTATAGACTTTCTAAAATTCAGTGATAGTCATTTTTGTAAGAAAATAGCCAGATTCTCTTCTCCGTTATCAAGTAAACTGTTTTGGTTCAAAGTTACATACTCTTAGTTTCCAAACTGTTATAAACACAAGCTAATTGAGTAACAGTGTATTTTCTGATCAGTACTTATTCCTATATTAACCTCAGTTTTACTCTTTGTTCAGTGCAAACAGATTTAGACTACTTCTTCCTACAGTTACATATGTTTGTCTCACTACCTAGGGCTAAAAAAAAAAGTTTATGTTTATACTTTAAAAGAGAAAAGAACCGTCTTTACTCAAAGTTCTTGGCTTAGGCTTAATATGTACCTAATATTCTAAATAAAAGCACACTCTTTCCTTGGATGGTGCATTTTCTTCATCTCAGACTTTCCCCTTAAAGCAAGGCTCCTTAACTTTTATGTAAACATGATTCCTAAAGTGACAGAAGTCCTCTTTAACAAGGTGGTTGATTCCACTTATCATATCTAGCTAAATGTAGTTGCAGCTGGTTTTCTAGCTGTAGTGGTGATAGGTTATAGTGAGTCACCCTACTCCAACCAGTGCCCCTTGTGACCAATGGCATGTACTCATGAGGTAATGGGTCAGAATTCAGGCTCCAGGCTGTGGTTGAGGAGCAGCTTTTCTGTAAGACAATGTTAACTGTTACTGGAATTCTACTCTAAAACTTGGCACCACCTTACAGCTGAATGTTTCTCAACATTTACAGACAATGACGTGCGCTCAAACTTGCTAAGTGAGATACATCAAGAAAGTACTGGAGGTCCTAGGGGTTCTCCTGTTGGTAGTCATCCACTAACTTCTTAAAAAGGTGATACCTAAATGGGATCTTAAAGAATATCAAATCAGCCTGGCCAATAACATGGGGGAAGGAAGTTCCATGGGGAAGAATACAAACTTTCAAAGACACCAGGAAAATGGTACAGTCAGAGAACCATATAAGTAGTCTGCTACAGCTGTAAGAGACAGGGATGCATGGATGATTAGCAAGAGATGAAGCCAGAGTCTTGATGATAAATGCATTTATTTGCAATTCTAAGATGTCAGAGCATATGTTAGGGGCAGCACAGAGTCACAGGAAGAGTTGTATGTATGAACAGATGAACTATATGAAGACATCCACTTAAGTTTTTAGTGACGGACTGAAAGAGAATAGAAAACCCAAAAGGAGCAATTAAAATAAATCAGGTGAGAAATGATGAGGGCTTGAACTAAACAGCAATGGCATGGAGGCACATGGTCAGATATGAGATTAAAAATGAGAAAGCCACAGTGACTGACATAGTGAGGGGAAGGGAGGAGGGCAGAATCAAGGGTGACTTTCAAGTCGTTAGTGTGGTTAGCCAGTTGAAGTAAAGGATTATGAAGGAGTTTTAGGATAGGCAGGGGATGCAATGCAGCCAGGAGGGTGTGGAGGGAATGGAGAAATAGCATATGCTAATGCTAACAGGGCTGCTAGTTTCCCATTTATTACATTTTCTCCAGAGAGAAAAAATTATCATTTTAAAGGTCATTTTAGCTCTCTGTTAGTACAGAAGCTCTACGGTGTATTTCCAGAAGTAAAAAAGGGGTCATGGTCAATGTTAGATATATTTACAACATATATTCCAATGAGTACCAAAATGGATTGGACCCATATGTTCAATTCACATTAAAGTATGTGTCACAATCCATCTGCTTTTAAACTGTGTCAGAAACAATTTCCAGAACAAATGCCAAATATCCTGGAGATGTTTGGTTCAAATTACCAATCCATACCATTGTACTTGAACTGTTTGCTACTGAAATATATACTAAATGGAGATACGTGCAGGAAATCTGTTCTTCTAGACTTCAAAATATGTTTTTAAATTTCACATTTTGAAACATAAAATGAGAAAAAGATTGCGTTTATGAAAGAAAAAATGCATACATTTTCTTGAAGGGCTCAGAGCCAAGAAGAATTCCAAAGTATACTGCTAGTATAGTATGAATGCCTGGAGAGCTAACATAGCTAAATACATTGGGATGAACTAAAACCCCCATACTGGAAAGACTCTTTACATGTGTCTAGATACTTGCAAAAGAGAATAGTTCTGAATAATCCATTAAGATATATCTTATCCAGGATGAGCTGTGTAGCCAGGTTTGCCTGGATGGAATAAATAACTGTCAAATTTCTGAGTCACAACTTTTCAGCATTTAAAAAAATTTTTTTTTATAAAACTCACACAAACAATATCTAGTTCCATAATAACCATTACTATAGACTTACTCTATTTATTTTCCCATCTGGCTCAACCTACGTCATGTAGAGTAAATTTTCTATATACTAAGGTTTTATACATAAAAAACTGCAGAGAGACTAAACAACAACAAATTAAGAAAAAGAGGATGGGGAGGGATGGAGAGAAAAAAATGCCTCACAGAAAGAAAAGGAACAATGCTTCTTGTGGATACTACTGCTGTGAAACAAAAATGTCATCAATTTCCATCTCTTTTGCATATACAAGTTTATCACCAATTTATTGAAAATACTCCTAAACTGCTTTAAGGCTAGTTTTAGTAGTATAGCATAGATTTTTCACTTTTTAAACATAGAAGACACATTATTTGTGGAGGAGGTTTACTTGACCATAAAACAATGTATAGGAAAAACATATATAGAGCTTGAAATGTTTTTATGAAGACTGATAAATTCAACACCTTGATAGTAATATCATTATATCAGAAAAACTACTTACTCAAGAAGATCTGGGTCTAGTCCTTCTGATATCATTTTGTTTCTTATTGCCATCACTGGAACACCCTAAACAAAGAACACAAGATAATTCAATTATTAAATATGCCTCCTTCATAAAGACATACAAATAAACCAGTGGAATAGAACTGAAAGCCCAGAAATAAACCCAAGCAACTAATATTGGACAAGAGAGCCAAGAATACTCAGTGGAGAAGAGTCTCTTCAATAAATGGTGCTGGGAAAATTAGATATTCACAGGTAAAAGAATAAAACTTGACCACTATCTTGTACCACCCATAAAAACTAACTTGACATGGGTTAAAGACTTAAATATAAGACCCCAAACCATGAAACTCCCAGAAGAAAACAGAGAATGCTCCTTGACATGGGTCTAGTAATGGTTTTACAGAAATCATACCTAGAGATTAAGAGGCAATGTTAAAAGTAAACAGGTGAGACTACATCAAACTAAAAAGCTACACAGCAGAAGAAAACATCAGCAAAATGAAAAGACAACCTATGAAGTGGGAAAAATATTTGCAAATCATATTCCTAGTAAGAGGTTAATATCTAAAATATATAAAGAATTCATAGAACTCAAGAACAACCAAAAAAACCAATTTAAATAAAAAATGGGCAAAGAATTTGAATAAACATCTTTCCAAAGAAGATATATGAATGATCAACAAATACATGAAAAGATGCTCAAAATCACTAGCCACTAGAGAAATGCAAATTAAAATCACAATGAGATATCACCTCATGCCCGTTAGAATGGCCATGATTAAAAGATAACAAATGCTAGTGTGGATATGGAAAAAAGAAAACCCTGCACATCATTTGTGACACTGTAAACTGGTACAGCCACTGTGGAAAACAGTATAGTATATAATTCTCAAAAAAATTAAAAGGAGAACTACCACATGGTCCAGCAATTCCAGTTCTGACAGCATATCCCAAAACCCCCCAAACACTAACTTGAACCGATGTCTGCATCCTCATGTTCATAGCAGCACTATTTTTAATAGCTAAGACATGGAAACAACCAACATGTCTACTGAAGGATGAATGGATCTACACTCAATGGAATATTCAGCCATAAAAACCAACAGAATCCTACCATTTGTGACAACATGGGTGGATTTTGAAAGCATAATGCTAGGTGAAATAAGTCAGACAGAGAAAGACAACTACTGTATGATCTCACTAATATGTGGAATCTAAACACAAAACAAAAAGCCAAACTCCCAGACAAAGAGATCAGACTTGTGGTTCCAGAGACAGAGAGGAGGGGCAGGAGTAATTGGAGGAAGATGGTCAAAAGGTACAAACTAGTAAAAGTTATAAATAAATATGGACTAAGGATGTAATGTACAACAGGATGACTACAGATAATACTTTTATATGATATGAAAGTGTTAGTCACTTAGTCGTGTCCGACTCTTTGCAAACCCACTCTTTGCAACCCCATGGACTGTAGCCCACCAGGCTCCTCTGTCCATGGAATTCTCAAGGCAAGAATACTGTAGTGGGTAGACATTCCCTTCACCAGAAGATCTTCCCAACCCAGGGACTGAAACCAGGTCTCCTGCACTGCAGGCAGATTCTTTACCGTCTGGGCCATCTAACAGTAAATCCTAAGAATTCTCATTACAAGTGAACTTTTTTCTTTTCTTTATATTGCAGCTATATGAGGTTATGGATATTAACTAAACCTATTGTTATAATCATTTCATGACAAAAGTGAACTAAAACATCATACATCTTAAATTTATATAGTGATGTATGTCAATTATTTCTCAATAAAACTGGAAAAATATAGAAGCCAGAAAAAAGGCCTCCTTCTACATGGTTAATTATTTTAAATAACTCTTATTTTGCTTTTATATTAATATGTGCACAGCACTTGAATAATCTAATAAGGTATATATTTTAAATGACTTAATGGAATCAGTGCTATCCAATACCACATAAGCCCAAATTAAATCATTTTAATTTATCCATTACTGATTCTGCTGGATAGAAGCCAGATATCATATTCTCACTCTTCTTATATCACCAAAAAAAAGAAAACACTGATAAGTCAAATGATTAAGGCCTTGGCTGGGATGGTGCCATGAACACTTAACAATATGAATAAATGTCTTTTCAAATCAAGATTTCAGGGCCTTCCCCTCTTAAGTATAGCTATGTCAATGTTCCTTTCATAAGCAAACGGTCCAATTTCACTTGGACACATTACGCACAAAGGTCAAACAGAATTCAAGAACTCTTCTGGGATTACATTATATATTGTCTCGATACCAATACAAACACAATGTAATGATAATCCTAGAAGTGTGTAAGTCACAAAAATATTGAGAACATGTGAATTTCAAAGTTCAGGGTAAGAACATTAAAACAGAAGAGGATATGTCAGAAATAAATATAAATTTACTTGAAAAGGGGACTGATTTGATATAAACATTTATTGAAAGCTCACTTATACAGCTCTAAGGGGAGCAGATGCAATCAAGTCTCTTTGTCAACTCCTCCGCTTTCCCAAAAGATGAGGAAACATTAATCTGATGTGTTAAATGTTAGGACCTGGATTGTATCACCTTCAAAATAAGTGAGGTCACCAAGCTTTAAAATGTTGTACATATGGTGGGGACCCTTCTCCCTCATATTGCTTCATCCCACAAGGCAGAAAGGGTAAGCTGAGCCAGGGTCCACATGGGAAAATCTCAATCACCTCTCTATGGTGTTGTGTGCTCTTCTCTTTGGCCCTCCCTTGTCACTAGTCAGTTGTGACATTCAGTTTTGAACCTAATGTATAGAAGAGGCCACTCCAGTCCAGTTTCACAGAGCCTTACCCGGAAGTTTCTGGGCAGTAACCTAGGTAAGACTCCCCTGCTTTCTTCTGCAGTTGTTCCTTGTATGTTTTCTGGTCTCAGGGATCTTACAGGGTGAAAATAAATTTACTGGGGTTAGCAGTAGAATTCTAATATCACAATCCCACACCTCAGTATTTAACACCACAATGGTAGCATAGTGCTTTATGATGAGAAAATAAAGACACAATCAGCCCCTGCCATCAGAAAGTATAGTCTAATAGATGTGTTAAAAAAGATGATCACAATACAGTCATAAAATTGGTAACAAAGATCTGCATAACGGACAAGGTGAGATCCAAGGAAAGGAAGACTGAGTGAAAACCAGCAAAGAATTCGCTGAGGTGAGTCTTAAAGAGGTGACGGGAATTTATTAAAAACAAACAAACACAAAGACTTAGAAATATGTATAAATCTTCAAATAATCTATTATATATAAGCTTGTTTCAAAAATACTTTAAAGAACAAATATAGGTATTTCTCTTCAGAAGGCTGATTTTATTTTACATTTCACCCAATAAATATGTATTGAGATCCAGGCAAGTATATATAAAAATATGAGAGTAAAATGGCTTATAAATTTATATGCAGAGATTTCAAAGTTAATGATCTGTCACCGAAGTGGTACAGTTCAGTTTAGTCGCTCAGTCATGTCTGACTCTTTGCAACTCCATGGACTGCAGCATACCAGGCTTCCCTTTCTGTCACCAACTCCTGGAGTCTACTTAAACTCATGTCCACTGAGTTGGTGATGCCATCCAACCATCTCATCCTCTGTCGTCCTCCTCTCCTCCTGCCTTATATCTTTCCCACCATCAGGGTCTTTTCAAATGAGTCAGTTCTTCCCATGAGGTGGCCAAAGTACTGGAGTTTCAGCTTGAGCATCAGTCCTTCCAATAAACATTCAGGACTGATCTCCTTTAGGATGGACTGATTTGATCTCCTTGCAGTCCAAGGGACTCTCAAGTCTTCTCCAATACCACAATTCAAAAGCATCAATTCTTTGGCACTCAGCTTTCTTTATAGTCCAACTCTCACATCCATACATGACTACTGGAAAAACCATAGCCTTGACTAGACAGACCTTTGTTGGCAAAGTAATGTCTCTGCTTTTGAATATGCTGTCTAGTTTGGTCATAACTTTTCTTCTAAGGAGCAAGTGTCTTTTAATTTCATGGCTGCAATCACCATTTGCAGTGATTTTGGAGCTCCCCCAAAATAAAAGTCTGTCACTGTTTCCATTGCTTCCCCATCTAGTTGCCATGAAGTGATGGACCGGATGCCATGATCTTAGTTTTCTGAATGCTGAGCTTCAAGCCAACTTTTTCACTCTCCTCTTTCACTTTCATCAAGAGGCTCTTTAGTTCTTCTTCACTTTCTGCTGTAAGTGTGGTGTCATCTGCATATCTGAGGTTATTGATATTTCTCCTGGCAATCTTGATTCCAGCTTGTGCTTCAACCAGTCCAGGATTTCTCATGATGTACTCTGCATATAAATTAAATAAGCAGGGTGACAATATACAGCCTTGATGTACTCCTTTCCCAATTTGGAACCAGTCTGTTGTTCCATGTCCAGTTCTAACTGGTGCTTCCTGACCTGCATACAGTTTTCTCAGGAGGCAGGTCAGGTGGTCTGGTATTCCCATCTCTTTCAGAATTTTGAAGTTTGTTCTGATCCACACAGTCAAAGGTTTTGGCATAGTCAATAAAGCAGAAATAGATGTTTTTCTGGAACTCTCTTGCTTTTTGCATGATCCAGCAGATGTTGGCAATTTGATCTCTGCTTCCTCTGCCTTTTCTAATTCAGCCTGACCATCTAGAAGTTCATGGTTCAATACTATTGAAGCCTGGCTTGGAGGATTTTGAGCATTACTTTACTAGTGTGTAAGATGAGTGCAACTGTGTGGTAGTTTGAGCATTCTTCGGCATTGCCTTTCTTTGGGATTGGAATGAAAACTGACCTTTTCCAGTCCTGTGGCCACTGCTGAGTTTTCCAAATTTGCTGGCATATTGAGTGCAGCACTTTCACAGCATCCTCTTTCAGGATTTGAAATAGCTCCACTGGAATTCCATCACCTCCACTAGCTTTGTTCATAGTGATGTTTCCTAAGGCCCAATTGACTTCGCATTCCAGGATATCTGGTTCTAGGTGAGTGATCACACCATTATGGTTATCTGGGTCATGAAGATCTTTTTTGTATAGTTCTTCTGTGTATTCTTGCCATCTCTTCTTAATATCTTTTGCTTCTGTTAGGTCCATACCATTTCTGTCCTTTATCGAGCCCATCTTTGCATGAAATGTTCCCTTGGTATCTCTAATTTTCTTGAAGCGATCTCTTGTCTTTTCATTATAGGGGACTGGAATGCAAAAGTAGAAAGTCAAGAAATACCTGGAGTAACAGGCAAATTTGCCCTTTAAGTACAGAATGAAGCAGGGCAAAGGCTAATAGCGTTTTGCCATGAGAATGCACTGGTCATAGCAAACTTTGTCTTCCAACAACACAAGAGAAGACTACTCATGGACATCACCAGGTGGTCAATACCCAAATCCGACTGATTATATTCTTTGCAGACAAAGATGGAGAAGCTCTATACAGTCAGCAAAAAAAGACCAGGAGCTGACTGTGGCTCAGATCATGATCTCCTTATTGACAAATTCAGACTTAAATTGAAGAAAGTAGGGAAAACCACTAGATCATTCAGGTATGACCTAAGTCAAATCTCTTACAATTATACAGTGGAAGTGAGAAATAGATTCAAGGGATTAGATCTGATAGAGTGCCTGAAGACTATGGACAGAGGTTTGTGACACTGAATAGAGATCTTGACACAGTGATCAAGACCATCCCCAAGAAAAAGAAATGCAAAAAGGCAAAATGGTTGTCTGAGGAGGCCTTAACAAATAGTTGTGAAAAGAAGCGAAAGGCAAAGGAGAAAAGTAAAGATATACCATTTGAATGCAGAGTTCCAAAGAACAGCAAGGAGGGATAAGAAAGCCTTCCTCAGAGATCAATGCAAAGAAATAGAGGAAAACAACAGAATGGGAAAGAAGTGGGACAAATCTTGCCAAATTAAGTTCAAATTATTTTTAATTACAATCCTTATTTTTAAAATCAGAAAATGTATTAAAAATTTAATCCTTACTTAAAAAGAAAAAAAGCCCAGAAAAGAGAGCTGCAGCAAGAATCAGAGATGCCTTCTACAACTATAATCTCTTATTTTGGCTATGGAGGAAAAAAAGTTGAGGTCTCTATAGCTTGCTAGGTTAGAGAAGGCTGGGAAAGCAATGGCTTTCAGATTCACAGGTTACCAGGAAGACTCTCTTGTGGAAGAGGCAAGGCTGCCATTTACAGGCCCATCTACATATTCACCTTCATAACTGCTACGTTTTATAAGTTTGTTATATCTAATCTATTAAGACTCTGATAGCAACAGATACTTTAATGCATCCTAAATACTAGATGGATGAAAATAAATAGCATCATTGTAGAATTCTCTTTAATACCATACTTCTCAAAACAATACTGCAATCTTTTAAGGTATTCTGCAAAGTGAAATATGGTAGGTTTAGAAGACAAAGGAGATAGAAGACAAAATTTTGGACCTTTTGCTAGCTTATGAGGTTTAAGGATAAATGAAAGATAGGGAGAAAAAATGCAATTATTTGCTTTAGGGCATCCAGTGTGAACAGACTCTAACATTTGGAATAAAGTATGCTCAAGATTAAAACCTGCCCCACTTTAAAAATATATTACCTGGAGCAAAGACTTGAAAGATTTTGAAATAAAATGTACTTAATAATAACTTTTTAATAAAAATTATTTAACAGTAGAGGAGAAAGCTGATCACTTGAAATACAAGTTTGGAAATTTTTAGTTGATAATTTAAATGCCACTCAACTCTTTTGTATAACAGGGAAAGTTAGGAGTTTGAAACATTGCATAAAAAACACTGAAGTGCTCGGGAGAAATGGGAAAAGAACAGAGTTAAGGTCATACTTTAAAAAAAACTTTCAGTTTTTATTAACTATGGTTTGATGGTATAAGGTCTTTGAAACTCAACTACATGATTTATTTTTTATAATTTAGCATAATCCACAGGATATCATTGGAAAGGTTATATAAATAAGTTATAAAGCCGAGAAAACAGAAGGGAGGAGAAATGAGGATTGAAAAAAGTTTCCTAAAATATAGCAGAGAAAGTGTGTACGGGATTGGAGAGGGGAGGTAGTGGGTGGAAAGGGAGAACTGGGGAACAGGGAAGTTGGTAAAATTAGAAAAGCTTCCTATTTTAACATTAGTTTCATGGAAATGGTTACAGTATAAAAGAAGCCTGAATCTGTAAGCTCTGTATTTTATCCTTAGTTTCTTAAAACTGGTTACATCATGAGAATATAGGTATTATCAAAATTTGGTGCATCTTTAGTCATTTCTGTATATGAATATAAAGAAAAATACATATAACTATCTTACCCTATATTAAAGACTTTACTATTATCATTACCTTAACACAAATCTGATTAAAGCACAATACAAAAATAATTTGGCCTATGTTCCAAACAATCTATTTCAAACAGATTTGCTGCTATATTTCCAGAGATGTTGCTTAGAAAATGTTGTTTTGCTATATTCTTCCTTAGAGGTTAAGAAACAGTCTGGTTTGTTAGACATCAAAAAGAAGCGTCCAATTTCTGATCTCCAAAAGACAAAGCTACTGGTGGTCTAAGGAGGACATGAGAGACCTCAAAACTAAAGTCTACTAAACTGTGGGATTATTTTTGGCAAGTGATAATGGTAGTTTGTCCAACATAAGTAATGAAGAAGAGAGAAGGCAGCCATAAGCCTGATGTTCCAAAAAATCATGTCTGTATTTGCGTCACTGGAGAAAGTGTGTAAAGAAGCCACACTAATGAAATTATGATGGCAATACTAAGAGTTAAACACTATTTTCTTATATCACAAAAACTGTTGGGAGGCCTATAGGACTGCCAGTATTTACATCTATTTATTATTATGTTAATGAAAACCAAGATACTAAATTCCTTTATAAATCCTGTTGAAATTCTCCTACAGTTTAAGATTAGAAGAGGGAGGGGGGAAAAATAACCCTCTTACTCAATCTAACAGAAATAAATGACTTTCCTTTTTAAAAATAATAAGACACATATTTCCAAGTTTTTTCCTCTCAGTTTATGAGCTTGTATATTAAAGATGGAAAATATGTTATCTCCTATTTAGGTAAACAATAAGGATCTATGGAGTTGATAGGTAGATGGTACTTTTTGTTTTTGGAAGGAAGAGAGAGTGAGTGGGAATTGAAAAAAATGCTACGAGTTAGAAAAAAGCAGCCAGTCCTCCAATCAGGCTGTGTTTACTTAAATTTTAATTTAGGTAAATGGACTCAACCATTCCTTTGCCTTCTGATTTGCAATAGTGCTGTATTTAAAATATCTATATTCCATTATATGCAATATAAGGTATTACATTTAGAATAAACATTTTAGGTGAAATAGTCTATATAATAAATAAATGTTTACTGAACAAATAACATAAAAACAATTACATGCTCAATTATCTCCTTGTGAAAGCTTTCCATGAAGAGATATAAAATTTATTTAAATAAATCTCTTATCTTAATCACTGTAAAATGGATGATGGCTATCTAAAAAAAAGCAAGCTTCATTTCTAATAGTGTACAGATTTAGAAAATGCTATGACACTGATATTAACTCTCATACTGCTGCCACCAAGGGTCATTAATTTGAACCTAAAAATGTGGTCAAAAAAGAGGCTCACAAATCTTGCTAAGCTGCTAAGTCACTTCAGTCATGTCCGACTCTGTGCGACCCCATAGACAGCAGCCCACTAGGCTCCCTGTCCCTGGGATCTCCAGGCAAGAACACGAGAGTGGGTTGCCATTTCCTTCTCCACAAATCTTGACTAGCACTAAATTCAGTGGTTTCTATGGAGCTAAAAGTAATTTCTTTTTCAGTGATTATTTCAAGTGATTATTAACCCAGTGAGAAAGTGTTTCTCACTGACTGCCCATCAGATATCTTTAAAGATGTAAGAACAAATCATATGATAAAATGGACAAAACTGACACCAGCCATGATGACCAAGGCCCAGGCAGTTATTATTACTTCATTCATGTTAGCAGTTCCATCTATAGCTTTTAGACCTTAACCTAAATGCCTATCAAGAAAAACCCTTAAAGAAATTATTTCAAAAACTGAGGGATCTATTATGATGAGATAATTCGCAATACAGCTGTATCAATTTCCTCATGTGTTGATTTTTCCCCAGGATATTCCTGTAATATGTTAACTATTAGGTGTAATGACCAAAAAAGCACATGATGTTTTCTTTGTACTCAGGTAATTGTTGATTTCACAGTACTCTGTGGAAGACTCATTTTCCCCCCTTCATTATAATGCAATGATAATATCTATAATTTGAAGTCTTGCTTTGTTAGGTCAGTTAATGCTATAACTCCATTATAAACGTCAGCTACACTACAATCTCTAATTTCACGCAAATGATATTTGTTCTCTGAAATATGTATTAATAGCATTTTCTAAATTTAATTATACTTTTGCTTTCTAGCAATTAAAAACATCAAAAGAACTTAGCAAATCATTCTGGAATTTGCTGCTTAAAAGTGTAATAAATTCAGATGGACTCCTGTTCAGTTTTTGAAAACTTATTATTATATATGCCCATTAAAAAGGACTCAGTGAAATATCTGCAAATATGGCAAAAAAAGCTAAACACATACCAGAATTCTTAGTAGTTAATTATAAGGATATTCTACTGATCAAAATCACAGAATATTTACTTTTGAATAGTCTGATGGTGGTAATGTGTTTGAATTAGTGTTTCAGGAGTCTTTCATTCAATGGTCCTAGTGATGCATTCAAAGAAAGATGACAAAGATGAGGCATTCTATGAGGGTTCAGAACCACAATGAAGGGGACTGAATCAACTGGTCATCAGCACATGGTCTAACCAACCAACTGAATGAAAGTCATTCGTGAACTTGGGCTAGAAAACAGAACAAGAAGAGAGAAGTTAGGATGCTGTCTTATGAAAAACTTTGGTAAAATATATGTACATCTGGAATTTTTTTAAAAAATTGCAGTATTAAGATAAATACAAAAGAGGTAGATATCTTCAGGTAAAGGAAAAGATAACTTTCATTTTTTTTTCCAATAAAATTAAGTATTTTAAAATCTACTTTATTTCCCTTTAAAACATACAGTTAAATATATTAGCATTTTCTCCAAATTATAGCATAATACCAAAAAATTAACTCACAATGATGTTATCAATTCAAGACAAATTATCTTCTATATTAGGACTGACCACCTCCTTGTGAATGCCTATGCTGAGATCCTTGTTAGAGTATGGTACTGAAAGTGGCCTTCCTGGGACTTCCCTGGTGGTCCAGTGGCTAAGACTCCATTTCCCAGTGCAGTGGGCCTGGGTTTGATCCCTGATCAGGGAACTAGATCCCACAGGTCGCAAATAAAGATCCCATATAGGATGACAAAGATGCAACACAGCCAGTAAATAAACTTTCAAAATTAAAAAAAAAAAAAAATGCTTTCCTCAAGTTGATGGTCTCTAAAACCTCTATGACACTTTATCCCACCTGAGGTGAGCCCATTTAGTTATTAAAGCTCATTTGCTTCTCTGGTCTTTACTTTTTCTCCCATTAATTTACACATCTTAGACAACTTCTTTATAGTTAAGGTGAAAATCGCAGTATTTCTAAAAAGAGTAAGCAACTACTTGATTTACTTAACTATTATTTCCTCCTTACCAATCTGTAAAACTTTTATGTGAGGGCCCTTACTTCTGTCATAGGTGGTCAGCAGGAAAAAACATAGATGGGGAAATCAGTTGGGTAACTAAAAAATTACCCAAATTATAGTTGGTTTCAAAGTAAAAGAACCATAGCACACATTTCAGCAAGCATTAAAAACTGTCATTCTTAGTAAATCTTCAAAAATTTCCTTATGAACTTTAATAGTGGTGTACTGTTCTTTCTGTCACAACTTCTATCATTAAGAGTTAAGGAGTTGTTTACATTAGTTGGAATGAAAGATATGAAGTCAAAAGATAAAAATATTTTTCTGCTAAATCCCCTGGTCTTTATTGTTTCCCATTTATATATCACTTAAAAAAAAACCCCTAAAAATTTTTTTAAAGGAAATTCCTACTAAATTTAAAACTACCTTAAGCCTATCCACTAAAAATTATCTCCCCTTTATTAGATTGCTTACTTCTACATCTTTTTCTTTCTTTTGTGCACTATTATGGTGTTATAATGAATGTAACGCAGATGAAGTAAAGTTCATTGGTGCTTAGCAAAATAAATAAACTGAAACAAGGAATTAAATCTGAAAGAACTGTTTCAGATAAGCTGTCCCTCACATTACCTGAATTATTTTACTTATGAGACTGAAGATACAAAATATGATGTAGAGAATAAATTCTTGCAGAAATATAATCTTTTCATATCTACTCTTAAGAAAAACTGATGTGACAAATTCAGCATCCTATATTTATTACCTTATCAATTATTTTTAAAAGAAGATTATTTTGTGTTCCCAATTCTCTTATGTGGCACTTATTCCTCCTTTAAAAAGTTTTTATTTACATTAATTCAAATTATCTGATACATTACTAAACAACAAAGAGTTCATACGGCAGCCAAATAACCCTCTACAACTCAGGCATCTGTGTAGATCAGGTTGTTGATGTGTGACCATTCATCAAATATGACTAAGAATTCTAAACTCTCCTGAAGTATACAGTTCAAAACATGTATATGTTTCTAGAGATTATAAACACCATAAATAAAAATAGTTATGGTTAAACAACTAGTTCCCATAAACAAATTATTGAAATCAATACTTTCATGGCAACTGAAGGCTATACAAGGATAGCTATAATAAAAAAATATGGAAGCATTAACATTCTGAGCTGTATGGTTATGGGCAAAAGTGGTATTAGTGAAGATTATATGAGGAACAGATAAGCATCAAGGCAGGTGAATCACCAAATGGATACTGACAATCATCCAGCTTAGTAGTCTCTGCCCACTACATGCATTCCCTTCAGTGTTGTAAGGAAAACAAGAAATCAGGAAAACAGATACATAAGGAAAAGCAAAAAATTTCGAACGTGAATTTAGCAGTATTATTGTTTACTGCTCTAAAAAAAACATGTAAGAAAAATAAAATAGCAAGGAATAAACATAAGAGCAAATACATCACAAAAGCAAAATTTCTTAACTTTAAATGTGTTCATGGCAAGACTGGTTCTGACCTTCCAAACTTTCAATTTCAAGACAACATGGGAAGGATTCAAAAGACAGCTAAAATATTGAAAAATCATAATCTGGAAAACTGGCATGATAATTCTTTACATGTGGTTTCCTTAGAGGCTGGTTCACTGAGTTTAGCAGAGAATAAGTAATTTCAGTAGTGCTTTTTTTTGTTCTTTGCCAAATACAATGAAAAGTACCTGTTTCTAGGTTTTCTAATTACTCAGGCCATGGCAAAGCATGGGTTGTTACCTCAGGGGCTCTCCATTGGCAGCTAATTGTCACATTAGCTTAGGAAAAATCTTTATCCAATCTTTCGTTTGATGAAAGACAGAATGTAGAGGAAACAGGATAACTGTGGTCACTGAGTTCCACTGTGTGTGCTCAGTGCTCAGTTGTGTCCGAATCTTTGCCTATATACCCTATGGACTATAGTCCATCTGGCTCCTCTGTCCGTGTGATTTCCCAGGCAAGAATACTGGAGTAGGGTGCCATTTCCTTTTCCAGGTGATCTTCCTGACCCAGGGATCGAACTGTCTCCTGCACTGGCAGGTGGATTCTTTACCACTGCACCACCTAGAAAGCACTGAGTTCCACTTAATGTCAACTCAAAGTAACTACTCATGTGGTTTATCATTCTGCTAAGCTTTGCTTCTTTCTTTCAAATGGAAAGAAAGTTATATTCAAATGGAAATGGAACTGGGAAGGAAAAATATTTTCCCTTTTCCATTTTCAAAGTTGGCTAAATTACACAATTAAACAGACAAATATGTTCACTTTTATCTCTTCTTTATCAGTCACTGTCCATGCCAGCTTTTACCTTCAATGAATAGTGTGATACTAAAACACCAGAGAAAACTGTCTGCCCCTAAACCTTTATGTAATGAAAAAATATTGACCTTGATACTGATCAGTAAACGTTAGCTATTATAAAGGAAACAAAACACATATTAAAATACCTACAGAATTAAAAATTTTTTAAAAGTGACATAGAGTTGTTAAAACTACATCTGCAATAGAGCTTTCCATACATTTGACTACATATGAACCAGCAGCTCCTCCTTTTGACTATATTGTTAATCAGTGATGAGAAACCTATCCTGGAACTCTCTACACCATGATAAGTCACATGGAGGTCATATCACAAAGGAGGTTTTAAAGCCCTGAACCACTCTTAAAAACCTATGCCTTACCTAAAAAGTATTCTACTTTATGCTTGATTAGTTTCCCCAAGTCCAAGGTGTATAATTTCTTGATGCACATTTTAAGAATCAGCTGGAGATGCTTTCCTTAGGTAATGGAAGTCACATTTCCCCAGGCCAACATCCAGGCTGGCAACAGATGCATCAGAACCATCAGAACCAAGGAGATTATTCAATTCACATTTAAATCCAGCCAAAGAAAACAGAGCTTACCAAAAAAAAAAACCAAAAAAACTAAGTGTCCGAAGAGACTGTTTTGGCAAATATGGTTTCAAAAAATACAAGTCATTAGCTTCTTAATGTGGAAGTCGGATTTTCCCAATGAACAATTTATTACTGGCAAAGTATTCACCAAGCTCTGCCAGTAAAAAAGGGGGAAATTGTTGGAAAAGTGATCTAGGCACACAATTCCAGTTAAGTTATAAATGCAATATGTAATTTAGTAAAGACTTGCGCTGCACTATTATGACAACAAACGTTAAATCAGAATCAATTATCTGCCACATTTGGAACACAACAGTATTACTCACTGAAAAGTCTTGTGCAAAACTTGATTTAAAAGGAAAAAAAAAAATCAGAAAAAGCCAGCAGGTGTTCCAGGAACATTCGTTAATAATGAGATCCAATTTGGAGATCAATTAATGGGTCAAAAATCTAGAAAGAACTTTAGATATCGTTTTATGAATGAAGGGACTGAGATCTTAAGAGGCAATATGGTCAGAATATGGTCACATGGGATTGAGTGACAAAGCTAAGAAAGTATAGCATGATGCATCCAGAAGTACAGGGTAAAGATCTGGGTGTCCTCGGAGGCACCTGAATGGTCTCAGAGGTAAGTGGTTCCTGGAACTGTAGTCATTTTTGCATCTCACAGAAGGCAGTAATCCAGGGGTGAAAGAAAAAACAAATGAGACTAAAAACCAAGGTACTGTTTATTTCCCTGTGCATTGGTACTTGTGATTTTTAAAAGACTTTGTTGGCTTCTGTTTAAAGCAGTTTATATCAATTAAGCCGTTTTAATTGCCTCATCTCTAAAGTGGATTTACAGGGATGTGACAGGAGAAGCAAGGCCAATTTTAATATAAAAGTAGCACAATCCAGGAGACATCTAGGACGCGGGAAGAGGAAGTTTTCAGGGTAGCTTACAAAGAAAGCTAGAAAAGATTGTAGTCCATCCTGATACCCAGAAAGCCTGAAATGTTTTTTTTAAGTTTGTGTTTGTAAGTTATAGGATTTTCTGTGTCTTCCAAGTGATCACTACATTGGAAGTCAGAAAATTCAAACATCTATACAAATGGAGAAGCTAAAAGAGCTTGAGAAACACACTCACTGTCTTCTGAGAGAGAATGGCATGGTTCTAAGTAATACTTCAGGAAGGAAGGAAAAGCAAAGATTACAAGAGGGTTGAGGGCCTAGTAAGCATTAAGATTTTGGAAAAAGATGAGAAACAGTATATGCGGGATTACAGGTATACGACACTGCTTATGTACAATGGAGATAAGACAATCTCTTCAACAAGTGGTGCTGGGAAAACTGGTCAACCACTTGTAAAAGAATGAAACGAGAACACTTTCTAACACCATACACAAAAATAAACTCAATAAAGATCTAAACATAAGACCAGAAACTATAAAACTCCTTGAGGAAAACAGGCAAAACACTCTTCGACATAAATCACAGCAGGATTCTCTATGACCCACCTCCCAGAGTAATGGAAATAAAAGCAAAAATAAACAAATGAGACCTAATTAAACTTAAAAGCTTTTGCATAACAAAGAAAACTATAAGAAAGGTGTAAAGATACCCTTCAGAATGGGAGAAAATAACAGCAAACGAAGCAACTGACAAAGAATTAATCTCAAAATGACACAAGCAGCTCATGCAGCTCAATTCCAGAAAAATAAACAACCCAGTCAAAAAATGGGCCAAAGAACTAAACAGATATTCCTCCAAAGAAGACATACAGATGGCTAACAAACACATGAAAAGATGTTCAACATCACTTATTATCAGAGAAATGCAAATCAAAACCACAGTGAGCTATCATCTCACTCTGGTCAGAATGTCTGTGATCAAAAAGGCTACAAACAATAAATGCTGGAGAGGGTGTAGAGAAAAGGGAACCCTCTTACACTGTTGGTGGGAATGCAAACTAGTATAGCCACTATGGAGAACAGTGTGGAGATTCCTTAAAAAACTGGAAATAGAACTGCCGTATGACCCAGCAATCCCACTGTTGGGCATACACACCAAGGAAACCAGAATTGAAAGAGACACGTGTACCTCAATGTTCATTGCAGCATTGTTTACAATAGCCAGGATGTGGAGGCAACCTAGATGTCCATCAGCAGATGAATGGATAAGAAAGCTGTGTGTATATATACACAATGGAATATTACTCAACTATTAAAAAGGATGCATTTGAATCAGTTCTAATGAGGTGGATGAAACTGGAGCCTGTTATACAGAGTGAAGTAAGTCAGAAAGAAAAACACCAATACAGTATGTTAACGCATATTTATGGAATTTAGAAAGATGGTGACGATGACCCTATATGCAAGACAGCAAAAGAGACACAGATGTCAAGAATAGACTGTTGGACTCTGTGGGAGAAGACAAGGGTGGGATGATTTGAGAGAATAGCACTGAAACATGTATATTACCACATGTGAAACAGATGGCCAGTCCAGGTTCAATCCATGAGACAGGGCATTCAGGGTTGGCGCACTGGGAAGACCCTGAGGGATGGGATGGGGGTGGATGTGGGAGGGAGGTTTAGGACGGGGGACACATGTATACCCATGGCTGATTCATGTAAATGTATGGCAAAAACCACTACATAATGTAAAGTAATTAGCCTCCAATTAAAATAAATTAATTAATTCACAAAAAAACGGCACTGCTTATAGAGCAGCAACTCAAATTTTAAATGACAAAAATATAAAGACAATTAAAAACAAGAGAAATCATATTACTGCCCTCATATTAGTGTCCTGCAGCACTGTTAACTCCCTTTTGAGTACAGAATGGTTATTTTGGGGATCTTAGGAGTAGATTTATTTTTTACTGTTGGTATATAGAGATTTCTTTCAGAAAGACAGGTTTTCTGCAGACCATGCTCTCTTTCCTTTTTTTGTACAAACAATTCCTTAAATTCTAGAATGCAGGCTTCTAAAATTCAGCTTTGATAACATGTAGTAATGTTTATGGTGAGTGACAAACTACTTAAGATCATAGTGAAGTTGCTCAGTCGTGTCTGACTCTTTGCAACACCCCATGGACTATAGCCTACCAGGCTCCTCCCTCCATGGGATTCTCCAGGCAAGAGTACTGGAGTGGGTTGCCATTTCCTTCTCACTTAAGATCATAACAATAAGACAAAGTAAAACTCATTTGACGAATTATGCTGATATGGTCTTTCTCTATGTTAATAACTAAATTTTTAGTAAGTGGGTAGGCAAGAAAATCTTACTCTCAGAAATTGAGAAAAAAAATGGGCATTTTAATGAAAATCTACAACCTTGTTGGGAAAGTGAATCATTTTCTAGTATTGATAAGATAATTTCTAATAAAGCTACCCTCTAGAATTAGCTGGGGTTAGGCTCTGACATCAAATTTATTTTTCTTTCTTATATTCCTTGCTCTCAGTCACTGTCAAGGAACTGAATCATCTTAGAAGAATAAACAACTGTTTAGAATAGGAAGGTAAATTACTATCCTGGAGTACAGAGATACAAAGCTATCTAGATTATTCCCATGCTAATGACAGAAACTGAAGGATTCAATGCCACAGATTGCAAAGGGTCTCTAATGACTCTTCTCCACTTGCGTGAGGTGTTTTCTAAAGGAGGGTGGTATTGTACTTTAAAGCTATAGTTTTGTAAAGACAATGATAAAGGAACCACAACTAGCTTATGCACATGTTGCTGAATCATATTTTAGAGGATGACTTATGACACTGGAATGATTATACTCCTGGAAAAGTGTTAAGTAATTTAGAAGAACCAAAATTATGCTTAGCAAGACCCACAGGTATGATCAAGGGGCTTTAAATTGAAATCAAAGGATAAGAAAATTCCTCAACTAAAACTCTGAGACTACGAACAATCACAACATTATAGGACAGAAAAATAAAGTAGAAGAACTATCAAGTTAAAAGATATAAACAAATAGAAAACAAATCCAACCACCTAAAAAAAAGTGTGTGTGTGTATTTGTACATAGCAAACTTGAAATTTCAAAGTAAGTAAATTTCAGGGACTAACATTAGTGGGAAGGAATTCATGAATGGCAACTGACATTTGAAAGGAGTATGTTACAATGTTATATAATGGAAGGCAGAAGATACCTTTAAACCAAAATTCCTTTAAACCAATTCATATAAACTACATGGAGATTCTTGAACATGGGATAAAGGAATCATCAAGCTAAGTTAAAATTAGGTAAAAGCTGTATTACCAGAGGGGACATATTTTTGGGTTGCCTGATCAGATGGAGGATTTAGGTCAAGTTTTCCTGAAACAGGTTGCAAACAAACACAAGGATAAGATACAACCATGATGGGCAGGTGACATTAGCTCTTTATATGTACTGGCAGCTTTAATTTCATTCAAATCAGAGCATGTGACAGACTCCTAAGTTACCTTGAAAACTGCTAAGTTAAGTTGAAAACTGCTGCTGCTGCTGCTAAGTCACTTCAGTCGTGTCCGACTCTGTGCGATCCCATAGACGGCAGCCCTCTAGGCTCCTCTGTCCCTGGGATTCTCCAGGCAAGAACACCAGAGTGGGTTGCCATTTCCTTCTCCAATGCATGAAAGTGAAAAGTGAAAGTGAAGATGCTCAGTCATGCCCGACTCTTAGCGACCCCATGGACTGCAGCCTTCCAGGCTCCTCTGTCCATGGGATTTGCCAGGCAAGAGTACTGGAGTGGGGTGCCATTGCCTTCTCCCGCATCCTTCAACAAAGGAAGCAATGAGAGGAACTGATTTAATGATTTCATACTTAAGTTTAAACAAAAAGCCAGAACTGAATGATGATGCAGAAGTGACAAGAAGTCTAGAGTGACCATGCCAATGGAAGACAATTCTGGGCTCTGTCAAACAAGCTGCCACATCTGCAATTGGATGTTTTGAAGGTAACTCATGATATTCTTAGGAGACAGGAAAAATAGTGGATTTATAGATAGCTTAGTAACTGTCATCTGAAGAGTAACGATCAGCAAGTTCACATCAACCTTGAGGGTCTATCTTTGGTTTGGGTCTATAAAATATTTTAAATCAATAACTTGAAAAAACAGGACATTTATACACTTCCAGCGGATACAAATTGGGAAAGAGTTAATATGCAGGATAAAATAGTACATTCAACAAATACTGGGACTTCCCTGGTGGTCCAGTGGTTAAGACTCCACACTTCCACTTCAGGAGGTGGTGGCTTGATCCCTGACTAGGGTAGTATGATCCCACATGCCATTCAGTGTGGTCAAACAAAAACAAAAAAGAACAACAACAAAAAAACAGATATTGATTGAGCAACCTTATAAGCAAGGTGTTAAAGTGAATATAAAGATTGGTCAAGGCATAGGTCTTTTGCTCATGATTTTCTTTTCAACACAGTAGATAAAAATATTTTTAAATTATCAAGGAACAAGATATGAAGTGATAAAAAAAACAGATAAAGTGGTTGAACAGATAAATGAAGGGAGACATCACCTCTGGCTTTATATGTCAGTGGGTTCAGGATCCTAGGTAATTCAGTCAAAGTGTTCATAGGAATGTGTCAGATGAGCAGAATTTGGACAGGTAGTGATCAAGAGGAGGATCGAGATCCAGAGGTGGAAAAGCATGGAGCTTATATTGAGAAAGTTTTGTGGTTTTCTCTGAAGAATGAAATGTAGGACAGGGAGCAATAGGATACAAAAGTTGGGTAATAAGGTTCTGGGATACAGGTTGGCACAATGAACTAAAAACAATAAAATTAAATTTAACTTGGATGAACTTATAATTTCAAAGCAAAGATGTTGGTCCCTGCTTTCTTCTTGAAAATTATTACCCCCAAATACTAAGGCAAAAAAGAAATAACATGAACTCCAATTTTAATGACTAAGAGGCATCCATGAACCACAATAAATGGAAATTAAAAGCAGATAAAAGAATGATGACTTAGCAGAGCAAAGGAAGGCCAAGTCCATGTGCCTGAAGAGGAGGATACCACAAAGAAGCAGCACTTCCAGAACCCTGGAAATGTTTAGGAATTAGAAACACCCATACCAAAGGCAGGAGGCAGAGGACTAAAATCAAGAATGTTGGGTTAAAAACAGCAAAAACACTGAGGCAGAAGAAATTGAACTCCTGCTCATGGCCACACCAAACAAAAAGGATGTGCTTGAGCTAAGAGCCAGGTACCACTATAGAATAAGATAATTTAAAAAACTATAGTTTTAAAAAATAGTTTAAAAAATAAGGAAATAGTTTTAAAAATAAGAAAAACAACAATTTATTGCTTCTTAAATGTTTTTAGATAAAAATTACTTGAATGATGTTATAAAACAGTGTAAAATATTTGTAAACAGTTCTTAATCAGAAGAGCATTTTCCAAAACACATATGCTCTGGCTCCAAGTCCCAACTGCAGAGATTCTCGTTTAATGGGTGGGAACTAGCAACCTGTATCCAGAAAGTTTCTTACTCTGAAGACCACTGAGCTAGTGTAAAAAAAGTAATCTATCACCAAAACCTATCAAAGGTTAAACTGGCATTTCATTTTCATTCATAGGTGTATCCTATGTGCCTGGTATGGTTCTAGGATCTGGGAATACTAAAGTAAACAAAAAATTCCCCACCCTTGTGGAGTTTATATTCTAGAAGCAGGAGAGACACCAATAATGTATGTAAAATACGTAGTATTTTGCACATAATTGAATGGTCATATGAAGAAAAATACAGTTGGGAAGGAGTCAAGGGAGTGGGACCAGAAAGAAGGTAATATTGCTGCAAATATTTGAAGTAATAAAAGGAAAAAATGTTAAAGATATTTGGGAAAAGTGTTTCAGGGAGAGAGAACAGATGCAATGGCCCTGAGTTAGGCAACTGTCCATCGATTTATTTAAGGTACACCATGGAGGCCTATAGAGCTGGAGCCCAGTGAGTGAAGATAAAGAGATTAAAAAGGTAATAAGGGAGCTGAATTGTATAAGATCTCACAGGCCTGTGAAGGAGTTTGACTGTTATTCCTAGTGAGATGATAGCTATATGATTAGAAGAATGAATATGTAAAGAATCCATTTACAGATATACATACAAACATATATGTTATATATGAGATTCTGAAAAGCAGTGAAAGTTGTCTAAGTAATTAATAACAAAATAAAAATGTCAAGTGGTGTCTGGAAACCTTAGCTGGCTAAATAAATCTAGACAATACTTAATATGGTACTTTAGAACAAGTGTTTAATAAATATTTGTGGAATAAATGGACAATGAATTTACACTGAAAAAGGAGATTGAGAGTTTTTCAAGTTCTTGTAAAATTTGAGGCAATGTATTAAGAATATAACAGTTACCCTAAGATTGGGTCTTTTATTAAATATTTCAAGGTAGTCTTACAGATACAAAGCAGATTTTACTATTTCCTAATTATATCAGTTAGGCAAGAAGAGACTAAATAAAAAGCCTTTCAGAGTTACTCTAAAACTTTTGAGTTTTCTTTTGTTTGAAAGAGTCAGAGACATAGTTTTTAACAGTTCATATTTTAAGCTCAGCTTAAGCTTTCATCGGTTCTAGTTTTAAAAATTCATTCATCATGATTCACACTCAAACTAGTGCCATTTTATCTTTATTAGTTTAAAAAATTTATATATTTTCACTCCAAAGTCTGTTTTTCTCTCCTCAAAGCCTAAAACCCAGAGTTCTGACTGCCAATGAAGAATTTTGAAAGTGACAAAGCCATTTCTTCTGATAGTTAGAAAAAGTGAATGTACTTTCTTCTCTCCACTGTCACCACCGTAGCTTCTCAATAAGCCAATCTACTCTTTCTGGTTGTCAGACAGTCTTTGTTTTTAAATTATTTTGGTGATAATGCCAAGGTCAGCAGAACTGTTTAGTATACTTCTTGTGCCTGATAATAAAATTTTACAAAAGCATTAATTTTTTGATCAACTGAAAAAAGACAGTTAGCTCCTTCCACTGCTGTAATAGGACTTTCCACAGGAATGAAAAGAAACTAACTTCTGCTGTTACAAAACAGCAAATATTGTTATATTTTTTTGTATCATACCATGTAATGATGATTTCTTAGAAAAATTACCCATTCTCAAGTCATAATATTAAAAGCATTACTTTATATGCCAAGTAACTTATGCTCTTTTCTGTGAACCAAACTATTGATAGGTGAAATTCAGAATAAAAATACACAAAAAACCCATGTGTTAGAATATAGGAAATTAAGCTGTGTGATGTACTAAGTGAATAATTCACTTTCATTCTTCTGATACATCCAAGATTTGCAAAGATTATGAAAGGCAAAAAGTTTACATAAATCTATATCAAACTATACTAATTTGAAGTGTGAGATCAGTTTTCATTAGAAAGATTTGACTTTTGCTTACTCTTTATCAGGGCATTCATTAAACATAGGAAAGAAGTAAGAGGATAGAAAACTTGGTCACTTGGTTTAGCAGTTTTCTCAGATTGAAAAAATAACAATGAAACCTCCAGGGTTAAGAATTTCAAAGGAGGCTGCAAGACAGAGAAGATAGACCAAATCAGCTTACCACTTGAACCATTTTGAGATATCTGGCATATCTTGGATCCTTGGCTACAGTTAAGATATTTTCTGGTGTTACTTCACTTTCCTGTGGTCCAGAGTCTTGTAAACTGTTCTGCTGTAGAGAGCATGGTGTATAAATCTTTAGACAATTCACAAAAGGGGTCCATCATGTTACTTAAAAGGGATGTTTCTTTTTATTATTCTAAAGCAAACAATATCAGAAAAAATCATATTCTAAATGTAAATACCAATAATTTAATTACAGGATATATGTTCCCAAATATTTACAAATACTTAAATAAGATTGCAGAGGAAGTTACATGTAATGTCAACACTATATTGTTCCCACAAAAGTGCAAACATATTCAAGGCATTAAAAGCTAAAATTCTGCTTTACTTGTCCCTTGAGTATGGATACAAAACATGAATTATTGATGGACCTATTATTTCAATAAAACTTTTAATAAAGCTAGTAAAGCTATTTGATTTGTCAATTGTTCAACTCCAGTGGACAGAAAATCGGTTTTCTAGGTATCTATACCATCTACACAATTATACTTCTCATTCATTGAATAATCTTGTTCTAAGTGGATATGGCTATTCTAACATCTCTAAAGGCAAGGCCTGGAGAATTTGTGGAAGAGAAGCTCATTTCTCAAACAAAATTATGTTTATATATATTTCAGCTACTTATGGAATTATTAATATTCTCCAAAGAGTGGTTAAGATTATAAATACTACTTATAATGAAGAATTTGGGTAAAAATGGTTTCATCATATAGGCAGTTCTCAACTTTGCATGGTACCGTGTAAACGGTAACTCATCCAAACTGGAATCCTATCTTTATTTAAGTGCAAAGCCAAGACTGTCTGTATATAGTTCTTGATTTTCTATCAACTTAAACATTTATAGTAAGTCCACTTAGTGACTTACTGTATGTTAGCATTAAGGGTAGTTCCTTAACTGAATGATATCAATTTTATGTCTGCATATCTCTGTTGAAGTACAAATAAATAAAAAAATATCTTTCAGTATTCATAGCTATTAGAATATAAATTATATGTTAAGGTTTTCCCCCAGATAATTCAAATATAGATTAAATCTCTTTTAAATGCTGAAGCAAGTAAAATATCCCCAAATTCTTTAGGTTACTCCAGTTATATGACAGTGTCAAGTGTACAAAACTGCATATATGTGTGTGTGTGTAAATATGTATATACATATACACATTCATCTGTACAATGCATTAATTACAAAACATTGAAAACATTTAATTAAACAAAAAATTTCAACAAGACCCATGTATGCTTTTAAAAAAATAAGGACAATAAACTCATACAATAGCACAATGGAGCAAATGGTAATTACATATAAGACCACTAGATTTTAAAACTCAGCCTTTAACTTCAGCCTAATAACCAAGACCTCAACAAGGTTTAATTATATCAGGTCTTACACCTTTGCTATTTGTATGACCCATTAAATCTTCTATCGTATCTCTCAACTGTCCTTCATTTTATTCTGAAATTAATCTCAATCTGTACAATTAGATGTTCTACTGTGAGTAATGATAAGATCTGAACCATGAAATTAAAGGTGCAGAAAAATCAGTATGCAAACCTTGGGTCTTTGACTCATATATAGATTGGAGATTGCAATGAATGGATGACTTAAAAAAAAGTTCATGATTATCTTTTAACTGATAAGCAAGTTGACTGTAATGTCAATGGAAATTCTGTGTTAAGCAATACTTCAGTCCATTTCAAAATATTTTATATAAAATATACCAATTAAAAACAATGGAGAGAAATAAAGAGTTGATTTCAATATTAAGAACATACTGAACAGTTATATTAAGCCAATCAATACACAACTTTACCATATTTTTTAAATTCAGGAAGCCAACAGTACTTCATAAATCCTCCAATGAATTAATAACTATTTTTCAATAAAATTGCCAGAATATCAAGTAATTCTGAATTTTAGATATTCAGTTGTGATTAATCAATTTTTTGAGACTTTAAATAGGCAAGACCAACACAATTGTACAAGTTTTAAATACATATTATATATGGGCGTGCACAGTAACACCTGGAAAAGTTAATACTGAAAGTCAGATATCATTTTATAAATTTATAGAAATATAATAATGGCTAGTATCCACCAAAGAATACCTACTAGGTAGAATGGAAACATGTAATAGCTTTTACATATGCCTTGTTTTAGAAAAAGGATGGTTTATCTTTAATTGATAAAACCTTGTAAAGTTAAAACTCCTCTAAACATTTGAATTTATTTTTGTATATTATATATATTCCAGTGATCATCACAATGGAATTTGTTATATTAATTAAATGGATGTTAAATTTTCTAATACCTAATTGTTAAGTAAAGCGAAGTGAAGCAAAAGTCATTCAGTCATGTCTGACTCTTTGTAACCCCATAGACCTCTCTAGGCCAGAGAAGTCCATGGAAATCTCTAGGCCAGAATTCTGGAGTGGGTAGCCTTTCCCATCTCCAGGAGATCTTCCCAACCCAGGAATCAAACTGGGGTCTCCTGCACTGCAGGTGGATTCTTTACAACTGAGCTATCAGGGAAGGCCTAACTGTTAAGTAAACAGTCATCTAATTCATCCACCGAATATACAATATTTCTAAATTATAGCTCCTCCCACACAGAGCCTTGGACCACATGTGCTCAGTTGCTCAGTTGTGGCCGACTTTTTGTGATCCCATGGACTATAGCCCGCCAGACTCCTCTGTCCATGAAATTTTCCATGCAAGAATATGGAGTGAGTTATGTTTTATGAATTCAACACAGGTGCTAGAGACAGTGCAGTGTAGGAGATAAGAGATAGGATTCTTGACACCAGATTGTTTGGGTAAAAATTCTAGTTCTTACATTTATTGTCTGACCTTCAACAAGTTAACCTCTGTGTATCTCATTTGATATACCTGTAAAGTATTAATAGAACTTATAAAAGTATTTACTTCATAGGGCTGTTGTGAGAATTAAATGAGTTAATTTATAAAAAGCACTTAACACACCACATATACAGTCAGAAACCTTTACATGGGAGGTATTACAATCACAGTCAACATCATAATGATCTAAAAGATATCCCATAAAAAGTACCTCCAGGTACAAATGCAAAATTCCATATACATAGGAAGTCTGTTTGTTTGGTATTACTTGTTAGACCACCATTTTTGATTATCTTATTTTGGATTTTAATACCTCACTGAGATATACTAGCAATTATTCTACAATGAAGAATTTTTATTTCTTGAAATAAAAAGTAATACACAATTTAAATTTTTACAGTGCATAAATGAACATTAAAACATAAGAGCCAAACATAGAGTGCAGGCCTTACAAGGACGCTGATTTGAACAAATCAACTCCCCAAACACACTCTTTGAGACAAGTGGTATTTCTTAGATTAGGACCTCTCAAATTTCAAGAGCCTTCAAATCACATACGGATCTTATTAAAATGAAAATTCTGACTCAGTGGGTCTGGGGTGGAACCTGAGATTCTGTATTTCTAACAAGTTCTCAGGTAGGTTGCTGGCCCATGGAGCAGAGTTTTGGTAACAAAGAGTTAGATATTATCAGGGAATTATTGCTCATTATATTGTATATGATGAAGGCATTGTGGTTATACACGAAAATGTCAGAACTTTTCATAGATGCTCAGGGAATTATACATGGGTGAAAAGATATGATGCCTGGAATTCACTTCAGTGACAAAAAAAGACAGATGAAGCAATGCAACAAAATCTCAACTGGTGAATCCAGGTAACGGGCACTTGGTTAGTCATTGAACTATTCTATTTTTATTCATGTGTGAAAATGTCATACTAAAACATTTAAAAGACACATTTCTTACAAGAACCAAGAAAAAAATTTCCAGAGGGAACTTGAAGAAAGTAGTTATAGTCAAGATTATTCCTAGTCCTGTATAGGTCAAATTTCTGTTTTATAGGCAAGAAAAATATTAACTTCAGGAAACTGTTCAGAATAATAAAATGAAAAGCTAATAACTTTTTTCAAACTGTATTTTTTATCTTAAAGTTTAAAATATTATTAATCAAGTGCTATATTTTTATTTAGCTTCTTTATTTGAACCTGCAGATTTGGTCTATCTGGTTCACCCAAGAAGAGGTGCTCATGCTTCCCGGAACTTAATTACATACCTGTGATTGCTCTGAAGTGGCTTCAGAATGTGTTCCATTTGTGATCCTAGTGACATTTACAGGAGATACTTCAAATGTGACATCATCTAGGCCCGGGATAGATGATAACTGAGAGGAGAAAATTAATGTTGGTATATGAGGATAATATTAGATCTTTAAAGAGTAAGTTTCTAAGTATGTGTTGTGTTTCAAATAGTTTTCTTAAGTTTTAAAGCTATAGAAGTGGTTTCATAAAATCTCATCTTTGGTTGAAATTCTCCATGCCATAAACTACTTAAAAGTGAAAGGGATTGACAAATAAAATATTTTTGAAGAATTTTTCACTAATCTAATTTAGGTTGTCACCATTCTTTCTCAGGAATTATTATTTTTTTAATAAGGAATCCTGGTGTAAGGAATGAGAGCATGGGCTTTGGAGTCAGATTGCCAAGGTTTAAGTCACAACATATGTTGCTGCTGCTGCTGCTAAGTCGCTTCAGTCATGTCCGACTCTGTGCGACCCCATAGATGGCAGCCCACCAGGCTTCCCCATCCCTGAGATTCTCCAGGCAAGAACACTGGAGTGGATTGCCACTTCCTTCTCCAATGCATGAAAGTAAAAAGTGAAAGTGAAGTCGCTCAGTCGTGCCCGACTCTTGGCGACCCCATGGACTGCAGCCTACCAGGCTCCTCTGTCCATGGATTTTCCAGGCAAGAGTACTGGAGTGGGGTGCCACTGCCTTCTCCGACAACATATGTAACCCTGTGCAAATCTTCCTAGGCCTCAATTTTCTCACCTGTACAGTGGGGGATAAGAAAACTTACATCCCAAATTTGTAAAAAGATTTTGATTAAATATATTTTGTTCCCCTTCAAAATGTGCTCTGTAGCACATTTTAAGTTTGAATAATCTGGGAAATGAGAAAACTCTTGCCACATGTTAACATATGATGCAGCTTATTCTTTTCTTCTTTCTTTAGTAATATCACTTTATGTTACTACAATGTGTTAGTTTCCATACATAAAAAATGAGCATGATGTCAGTGGTTAAGCATTTTAGGTTGGATTTCCAAGATCCATGCAAACATTCTTTTCTGATTTCATTCTGGTATCAGTGACACACATCTGTCAAATGTTTGGCTAACTTTAAGGAATTAACTCTATGGTCATGGAAATAATTAAGGTTAACCTGTCCACATGGCAACTTAACTTGTGACCGTGGACTCTAACTTAAGAATTCCACAAACATTAAAATAATATACATATTCATAATAAAGAATAATGAAAAAAACAATGGCAATAAGATCTAAAGCAACAATATTCATTGAAAACTGTTGACTGATGACAGTATTTAGCACATTGGCTATGGCCCTAATAGTTTCAAGTGGGTATGGCTGCTAAGAAACTATTTTGAACATGTTCAAGGCCAAATATCCTAAATTACAAGCTAAAGAAATGTTCCGAGGGAAATACAGTAGCTGAAGACCACAGGAAGATGTAAAAGCATAAATCAGACATTCTGATCCCTATGCTAGAAGATATTAGTAATTTCACTTCCTTCAGTTCAGTTCAGTCACTCAGTCGTGTCCAACTCTTGGCAAGCCCATGGATTATAAATAGTCAATAAATATTTTTTCAGGTCAGTTTTTTTTGATAACAGAACAAAGTCACAAAAATATATTAGCATCTCCATTATTTTATATACAAGAAAAGCACACAAAACCTGCAAGCTTTCAAACTGAAACAACCTTCTATTTTTGCTTTTATATGACAGTTACCTTTTGTGATATCTGACATCAGAACTGGTACTACTCACTAGCATTTAATATATTTACAAATGGAAAATAGCTGAGATTTTCTCCAAATTTTGTTCTGGAGACATGTAAAGTTTTACAGAACTTTTTCCTGTGTTATCAATGACTACTATTAAGATAATTGTGAGTTTTCCATTAAATGAAGCAAACTATACAACATTCAATTTGTTAACATGTTACTCATTATGTTTCTGATTAAATAATGAAAGAAACCTTGACCCACGTGTATATTTAAACAGACTCAGTTACTGGTTCATAATGAAGATTATTTCCTTTGCAATTATAATAAATTAAACAAATGAAAGCACTGCACCACATCATGGATGCAGGAGCTAAATTGAATTCATTCCTAAATACAATTAAAGTTAAATGCAACTGAGAAAGTTGCTATATGTACAGCAAGTTTATCCTATAAATTATTCAGAAATACAAACCTTTGCATCTAAAATATTGAGAGTTGTTTCAATTTGCTGGATTCGAAGAGAAAGGTCTGCTAGTTTCTGAAAAAGAAAGAGTAGAAACAAAAGGATAAAGTTAAAAACTATGGTTAAAATATTTGTGATTTTCTAAGATACTACTCTCTTATTTACAAGAGTAAGAATTGAAACTCAAGTATTCAATTATCTTTATTAGGATGTTTCATGGTTATTTTATAAAACTGTATTCATAGAGAAGCTGTTACATTTTCAGTCTTATGAAACTCATTATCAGAGCCACAATCAATCACTGGGACCAGAATGTAAACTCCTCTGAAGACAGAGTTTTTTATTCACTGTTATACCCCTTGTGACCAGAGCAGTACTTGACACTTAACAGAAGCCTGATAATTACTTGTTGCTGAATGAAGGAATTCTTCATAGAACACAGGATTAAAAACTAGCCCCAAACAGAAAGGAGCAGGGTCTGCCTTTGTATATCACTTAAACACAGAAATATATACAACTAGTCCCAAATTCAAACTTTCCAAGTTTGAAAAGAAGATGAAATTGGAAGATAAGTAGTTAATGTTGGGAAGAATTAAAACAGAGGAAAAAAAAAAGAATACTAAAAAAGCAAAAGGAATCAACCAACCATTAAAACCCAAGATAAACTAGAAGCAAGAGCTTACCATGCTCTAGTTATTCTGTACCATTAAATTAGCCATATATATGTGTTGTGTGTTAGTCGCTCGGTCATGTCTATTTGCGACCTCATGGACTGTAACCTGCGAGGCTCCTCTGTCTGTGGGATTCTCCAGGCAAGAATACTGGAGTGGGTTGCCATGTTCTTCTCCATTTTAAAGTATGCACTTGATATCATTTATAATCCCATATGTTTTATTTTATGCATTTAAAAACATTAATTTCATTTCACTAGACTGCCAAAGGATCCATGGCAAAATTAAGAACCTCTGCTTTTCAAAGATTATTCAGCATAATAAATGTTTTTGAGTCTGTTCCCATGTAATTACTGTTATAATACACATAAATATGTACTTTCTAAAATGCCACTGTCCCTTGACAAAATACACCTGGTTTCATCTACGGGCTGCTAAAGCGCATTTCTATGATGTTTATGTCGTCTGCATTTTCCTTCTAAACTCCTAGACCACCAGAAAGCAGGTTTCTTAGTCTTGGCTCTATAGACTGAGCTCAATTGACCGGCTCTATTTGGGGCTGGATAATTCTTTGTTGTAAAGGTCTATCCTGTGCACCATAGGATAGTTAGCAGAATCTCTGACCTCTACCCACTAATTGCCACAAAAATTCCCCAACTGCAACAATGAAAAATGTTTCTAGACATTGCCAAATGTTCCCTGGTTGAGAACTACTACTCTGAAGTGTAGATGACTATGGATATAAGTAACATGATCAATAACAGTAACTGTCCCCACCTTTGAAAGTTTCAGCAGAGAGGAAACAGAAAGGTATGTCTACTTTCCCATCCATCCTCTTCATAAGTATTTAAAGCAAACCTGAAATATCTTGAGTTGGGACAACAGGGGAATTTACAAGGTTCCTAGTTTTTCAGATAAAGTTGAAGAGTTCTTGATGCACCACCTACTTATTTGCAAGGCAGTGCATTTTACTCAAGTGGAAAAAAAAAGAGGAAGAAATATGGAGCTAAAAGTTGAACATGGGAAAAAAAAGCACTGTGGGACTTCAGGTTTGTAAAATATCCCATTTGCAGATCCGGTTCTTTAAAAGAGAAACAATAAGTCATTTTGGGTTGAGTATGTCCTAGAAGCCAGAGAGGGAAGCAACTGATGGTTTTACTAAGCTTCATCTGACACTTAAATCCAGCAGTTGTAAAAGTTTTAAAAGCAGTTGTAAAAGTTATAGCAGTAAATAGGGTTTTCAGCAAAACCTTATTTGGTTTAAGGTGAAGTCTGATGGTGGGCCTAAAAATTGGACATAAAAGATAAGCACTAAATTTTTTTTTTAGGTCATGTGAAAATTCTCAGAGCTTTTGCTTGTATTTAAAGTTGTTGTTTTTTTTTTTTAAAGAAATGTTTTACAATATTTAGAAATGACTAAAATCCCAGTATTCTAGGCATGTTACAAGTCTGAGTCAAATATACCTGATTGCCCTGCTTGCTGAATACCTTTAACTTTAAAATTTACAATAAGGTTAAACTTCCACTCAGTCTTATCTGTGCTATGCGCAGAACTTGAGCTGTTCTCCACGTACTTCCTATTTAAAATTTGTAATCCCTGTCCCCGTGGACTGCCACAAGATTTTGATGATTAGGACCAGAATAGAAATGCTTACTGGAGACTTGTGAGGGAAGAGGAGACAGACCCTGAGTAACTCTGTAACTTGGGTCAGATTCAACTGCTTTCCTTTCTCCATCTTGTAACTTTTCTACTATCCTGGTTCTAGTCATTAGAAGAGTTACAAAGTAGTTCAGTATCCAGAAAGTTTTTTAAAAGCTAACTTCTTCACTTTTCTCTTTATCAAAGAATTCTAAAACCAGTATTAGTGATGAAGAAAGACCCCTATTGATTTCAAATTTAATTTTCATTTGAGTTTAGCTGTGACTGAAGATACTGTTTGGGTTTGGTTCAAAGCAGATTAAGTGAAAAAGTTAAAACAAAAAAACCCCCAAGAGCCTCTCCTCTCACAAAAAAAACCAAACAAACCAAAACCCACCAGGTTTTCTTTTCCCTCCAGTTCACTTTAAGTTCAAAAAGTAATAGCTGAAGTTTAATTTTTTTTTTTTTTTGGAGGGAAACAGAGTGGTTTTGGTCCTTGTTTAAGGCTTTAACTAAACAAAGACCACAGGTTTAATAGCTGCTATAAACAAATAACAACCCAGTTTGGAAACTGATCTTAACTTGGGAGAAAATGGCCCTTCATGTATGAATATGTATATTATATCCCTGGAGTTTATCATATAAAAGACATTTTATTAAATAGAAATGGCATGGTAAAGAAGAGAACACAAATCTAAAAACTAAATTTTGAAATAGCTATAAAGAAGACAGTGTAATCTCTCACTTGAAAATGATATAAACATGCCTCTTATTCAATTAGATGGTGCAACAGAACAGAAGATTGCAACCAGGTAACAGATCAGAATTGGAATCCCAGCTCTTACTTTCTAGCTGTTTGAATGTAGGCAAGTAGCTACTGCAGCTATAAATACTATGCCCTCAAATATATGAAGAGTGCATGAATAAATGACTAAGTAAATGATTTAAGCCTTTCTACATCTCAGTTTCTGTGTTTCTAGAAAAGAGATAATTGGACCTTTCTTAAAGGTCTGGGCTGTGATAATTAAGTACACGTAAAGCACTTAGCACAATGCCTAGCACAGAATAAGTACACAATAAATATTATTGTCATCACACCAAGTAAAAAGTCTACAATTGACATAAACATCCAAGATGAATGCTACAAGCTGAATTCTAAATGAGTGACAGTCAATCCTAAATTACCATCCATTAAGGAGAAAAAGGCAATTAGCTACTTTTAAATTTCATGAATTTTTGTCAACAAAGTTTTTTCTGGGGTTCAAGGAAGCAGCAGGAAATAGTGATATAGTCAAAACAGTTGGAGGGGGGTAGTTGAGAGAGGAACAGAAGGGAGGAAAGAATGAATCATGACGCTTTGATAATGGATAAGCAATCAACAAGATAGTTTTTGTTATACTCTATCTGTATGTGTGCTCAGTTGTGTCCAATTCTTTGAGGCTCAACTCTCAGAGACCTGACCCTTTGATACCCTGTGGACTGAAGCCCATCAGGCTCCTCTGTCCGTGAGATACTTTGGGCAAGAATACTGGAGTGGGTTGCTATTTTCTTCCTCCAGGGGATCTTCCCCACCTAGGGATCAAACCTGCGTCTCCCGTTTCCTGCACTGCTAGCAGATTCAGCTGAGCCATCGGGGATTCCCCACAGAAGGGGTATTTAATTTTGAGTGGTCACTGACCTTTTGTAAAGTAGAATTTGCAAGCTTATGGAGAAATACTGTCCTATCTGTGTGGGAATTTTCTCTAGCCTATGGACTGAGCACAATGATTTTAATATATTAAAGTATATATAAGTGTATCCTGTTCTTAACACAGAATAATGGCCCCAAGGACATCTATATTCCTACACTTTATAGGCAGCAACCATCCCTCTATGAACAGTCTCATTCAAAGACTGGATCGTGGGGGATACTCAAATGATGAACAGTAATTTCAGCACTCAGGTAGTTCATGACCCCAAAGTGGAGCCCTAAGGTTTTACATGATCCTCAAGTATTAAACAAAACTGATCAAGAACACCTTTTGGTTTTAGATCACTGTCCCACTTCTTTGTCCTCTTTTTCTCCTTTCTTCAAACCAATTTCAAGTCATGCTTCCCATTTTCCTTCCCACTCTCTTTTAGTTTTTTGTTAAGACAGGTGTCCCTGGATATGGTACCTAACCTGTCACTGGGCTGTGTGTGCATGCTATTGTTTCCGACCCTTTGCGACCCCATGAACTGTGGCCCACCAGGCTCCTCTATCCACGGGATTTCCCAGGCAAGAATACTGGAGTGGGTTGCCATTTCCTAGTCCAGGGGATCTTCCCTACCCAGGTATCAAGCCCATGTCTCCTGCACTGGCAGACAGACTCTTTTACCACTGTGCCACCTGGGTCATTGGGTTACTTGATCCTTAATTCACAACTCATTTGCAGAAAGTATTTTTACTTCTATCATGATATTTGATGCCCAAGTTATGTTTCTAGGCTACCTCCCCAATCATCTTTTCCATGAAGCAATGTAACATAATTTTAATAGAAACTGAAACAGTATATATTTAAAATGCAATCCTTAGGGTAAGAGAAACTTCAAAATTAAAAAAAAGAAGTTTTTGTGAAATCTGGGAACTGCTTTTGTTGTTTAATCACAATAAACCTTACTGAACTATTTCACAAAGCCTCCAGAAAGTTCATTCAGCAGAGATGAGCTGTAGGAACTGACGGTAATAGAATCAAAGAGGATTTAAGCTATGTCAACACAATAACTGGGGGACAAGAGGTCATAGTACATGACTGCATACACCATAATTCTTACTTTACTCATTTGTTACCTTCTAAAGTGCAAGGTGACATTGGGCCACTCATTCAACCAGTATCAAAGGACCTACCTCCTCACAAACTGTAGAAAAGCGGTTGAGGAACTGTACAGTGTGCACCACAAACTGGTTTAGAAAAGCCACCGTTCTTTTCTGTTGAATAGCTGGCACCTGTTTTACGTAAAAATAAACATGATCCGTACAGGCCGAAACGTACAGCACGAAATCACCTTGATATTAATAATAAGGAGGCGTTCTCCTGTGTGATAGTTACTGGAAGTACTGCGAATAGTCATTAACTTGTTTTCCTAAACTGTGGGGGTGGGGTGTCCAAAATGACAGAGGCTGCAAAGTTTGAGAACGGGTTCTGGATTCACAGATGCGAACTTTCGCAGGTAAAGGGAACACACACAAACACACGAAAAACTGGAAGGGCCAAATATAAAAGAGGTCGGAACAGGTAAGAGTTCTTACCCTTGAACATAAGAACTCGTGACTCGGGAAGGGAAGGAGAGGAGAGGCAAACTACTCCCGCCCCACCTTAGAAGGCTCGGGAAGGACCCATTTTTAAGGTGAACTGTGGAACCCTCCCTCCCAAGAGAGGGGGAAGACACGCACAGGCCAGGGTTGGGCAGAGTGGTGGGGTCTTTCTGGGAACCCAGAGTCCCTTCCCCATCCTCCTCCCAGGTCGCCGAAATCCAACTCCATCTTTACAAACCTTAGTTAGGTCTATGCCTGAGCCCATGAGAGGAAGCCCATCCTCATCCATCTCCTCAGCGGGCGGGGGACTCAGGGCTCACCCCCAAACCCCTCCCCAGCCAGGCCCGCCCAACGCGGTAATAGCGTCCGAACGCCTCTCCTAGTCCACGCCTCCGGGTCCGGGGAAACGCCGGAAGGAAACGCCTCCTCCCGCCAATCACTCGGCGCCTTCCAGAGAGCCGGCCCATTCGCACGGCATTCTGGGAATGGTAGTTCCAGCTCCGGATTGTGACGTCAAACAAGGCGGGGTCGGGTGGAGCAAGGCTGTAGTCTAGCAGTCTTAACTACCTACCTCCAGTCTGGCCCCACTCCAAAATAAAAAAGTAAACCGTGGGGTCTGTTTGAGTTTATCCCTGCTTAGTCTGGTGTGTTATATATGCAGCTAAGTTATTCGTTAATTAAAAAAAAAAAAGTGCCAGATACTATGCTAGGCCTTGTGGTGAATACAAAGATTGAATGAGGTTTAGCATATGTATCTATAGAGAAAACTATGCATTGGAGAAGGAAATGGCAACCCACTCCAGTGTTCTTGCCTGGAGAATCCCAGGGATGGGGGAGCCTGGTTGGCTGCCGTCTATCGGGTTGCACAGAGTCGGACACGACTGAGGCGACTTAGCAGCAGCAGCAGTAGAGAACTATAGAAACGTTATCCTAAGTCGGACGATTGACAAAAAAAAATTTTTTAAGTGCTCTTTAAAAAAGAAAAGAAATATAATGCTATGAGATGTAATTTCTAGTTAACAGAAAAGTGGGAGTGTCTCTCCATCTCCTAGGATCCTTGATCATTACTGTTCATCAATCATCCATAGCTCCTGACAGCAGTGCCACTCACAACTTAAGTGAATTTCCAGGGCTGTTAAAGACAATATCTAGAAGTTTTGGACAACTGCCAGAAATCCTGTGGAATATATAATCCTTCCTCTAGAGTTTCTCTCATTGGATTTCACTTATTGTACTAAATTCTGGAGACAAAGCAAGTAAATTGTAATGAATACTGATTTGAAGAGTCAGGCATTTGAAATGCCACCTGCATATAGCCATTAAATTAAAAAGTCTTTAAGAATCTTTTAATAGTTATCTTTGTTTTCATAGCAGATAACTAGAAAGTCACTTTTATCATGAGTCAGTTCTTAGGTAGGGGAAATGAGAAGACTGTGTTCCTATTTCTTTGTTTTTCTTTCTGCTCTGCTTCAGGATGAACAATTAGAGGAGTATAGTATTGGTTCAGCATAGTGGGAAAATAAATTTAAATACCCCCTACCCTGCTCCCCACTTCCCCCAGGAGTGATGCTGTGCTTAGATCTCTCAGATGTGTCCGATTCGTTGTGACCCCATAGACTGTAGCCAGCCAGGCTTCTCTGTCTGTGGGGATTCTCCAGGCAAGAATAGTGGATTGCCATGCACTTCTCCAGTGGATCTTTCCAACCCAGGGGTCGAACCCAGGTCTTCTGCATTGCAGGCAGATTCTTTACCATTGAGCCACCACGGAAGCCCAAGAATATAGGACTGGGTAGCCTATGCCTTCTCCAGGGGATCCTTCTGACCCAGGAATCGAACCAGGGTCTCCTGCATTGCAAGCGGATTCAATCATCTTTTGGGATTTGGTTAAGTAAAGGAATTCTAGCCTCTTTATTCATTCTAGGCTAGATATAACCTAACCTAGTGAAGAATCCATTGTTTTAGGCTCCTTCTCTTAATTGTGCCTACAAAGTTGGGTTGTAGGCTTTTGTAGGCAGTAGTCCCTAAAAAGTGGATTACCTCAGGAGAAGATATCTGGATATATTTACAGTTGGGGGGTGCCCAATAAAACAGCATATAGCCTAATGATTAAGAAAACTTGCTTAGTAGGGGGGAGGTCCTTTTGCTATGTTGTACCCTGGGACTTTAACTTATGTAGTTGATGAGTGATGATTGAATGGTAATTACCATTGAAAGAATGTTACTTATGTTTCCCAAGAGAAGGGGACCCGTGATGCCACACAGGTTGTAGGGGAAACACCAAATTTTGGTTGGGAGGAAGACAGAAGCAAAAGCCAGGGGAAAGCCTATTCCATATCCTTTATTGTGACTTCTGTGGTTGAAAGGCAAGGCAGGACAGGAGAAGCAAGTGAAGGCTGGCTGGTGTGAATAATTCGAGTGGGTTTAGGGCACAGGAGTTGTCCCTTTTGTCTGTACCTTGCCCTGGGTTAAATTATGGCAGGGGAAATATTGGCTTGGTGTAAAAGTTTAGATAAGGAGGTGGTTGGGGGTAATGGTCTCAGATTGGTTGGTTTGTGTAGGAAAAACGTGCTTACAAGTAAATTGTTTGACTAACTTTGGGAATTAGCTAGTCCTGGTAGATGCTTGTCTTTCCCAGGATCTTTAAGTTCACATATGTCAGAGCTTCAGGGATACAGAAATTTATATATATATATACACACACATAAATATAGTGTTATATATACAGTTACATATATTTATGTATAATTATACATATAATTAACATAAGTTTATGTGATGAATATGTGCTAAAAAGACAATGACAGAATCCAAGAAAACACAGAACACTCACCTTTCAGGTAACAGTTTCAGAAAGGTACCTCATTTCTGGATCTAGAGCCTTATTCAGTTTCTCAAGAAGTGATCAGAGGGGAAGGAGTAGCTGCCTGGCTATGGAAACCATGGGGAGGGTATTTAGGAGACAGAGTCTTATCATCCCTTATCCAGACTCTCAATTAAGCCTCCTGTTTTAATAACTCCTAAAACATTGCTTTGCCAACAAAGGTCTGTCTAGTCAAGGCTACGGTTTTTCCAGTAGTCATGTACGGATGTGAGGGTTGGACTGTGAAGAAAGCTGAGCACCAAAGAATTGATGCTTTTGAACTGTGGTGTTGGAGAAGACTCTTGAGAGGCCCTTGGACTGCAAGGAGATCCAACCAGTCCATTCTAAAGGAGATCGGTCCTGAGTGTTCTTTGGAAGGACTGATGGTAAAGCTGAAACTCCAGTACTTTGGCCACCTCATGCGAAGAGTTGACTCATTGGAAAAGACTGATGCTGGGAGGGATTGGGGGCAGGAGGAGAAGGGAACGACAGAGGATGAGATGTCTGGATGGCATCACCGACTCAATGGATATGAGTCTGAGTGAACTCCGGGAGTTGGTGATGGACAGGGAGGCCTGGCGTGCTGCAATTCATGGGGTCGCAAAGAGTCGGACACGACTGAGCAACTGAACTGAACTGAAAACATTGCACCCCACTTCTGAAGAACTGGTGCCCCCCATCGAAGTGTCTTCTAAACTGTCACTTCTCTTTTAGTCCACAGAGCAACTTGCTTTCATCACTCATTTGATACCTAACACATTGTGACCATGTGGTATTGTTAACCTCTTTGTAATTTCCTTGAGATCACAGGCCGGTTTCAATTTCTTTGTTGTTGTTGTTCAGTTGCTCAGTCGTGTCTGACTCTTTGTGATCCCATGGACTGCAGCACGCCAGAATTCCCTGTCCTTAACCATCTCCTGGAGTTTGCTCAAACTCATGTCCATTGAGTCAGTGATGTCATCCAACCATTTCATCCTCTGTCATCCCCTTCTCCTCCTGCCTTCAATCTTTCCCAGCATCAAGGTCTTTTCAAATGAGTCAGCTATTCGCATCACGTGGCCAAAGTATTGGAGCTTCAGCTTCAGCATCAGTCCTTCCAATGAATATTCAGGATTGTCTTCCTTTAGGATTGACTGGTTTGATCTTGCAGTCCAAGGAGTCCATTTCTTTATACGCTTATACCTATTACAGAGCCATGCACATGATAGCAGAATCTGCTTATTTTTAAGTTAAGAATTTATTATTAAAAGTGAAATATTTATTTATGGAAAACATAAATAAAAAAGCATAGGAAGGAAGAATGTAACCCACAATCACTCTTCTTAGAACTAACCATTACCATTTTGATAGAACCAAGGTATTTTTATCTTGAATTCCTAAATCAGATTTTTTTCTTTTCCACATTGGTGGGGGTATTAATGAGAAAGGCTTCAGTCATTAGCTTTGTACACCTTCTATAGTACCCTGTCTTCTTCACAGAATAACATTCTCCATTTATTAAAAAAAAAGGGAGCAAATGATGCCACTATCAGCTGCTTCTAATTAATCTCCTCTGGTAGTTTCAGTGAGTGACTCAGCACCCGGACTCCTTAAAGCAGTCAGGTTATTTTGAATCACAACCTCATAAAATCACTTAACACTACTCTGTAAGTTCAATGTCAACATTTCTTCATGTAGCCTTGTTTCGAGAATTCAAAATGATGATGTTAGAACCTTTTCTATTACCCGTTAAAAAATGACTGGGCTATGAGCCAGTTAGTCTAGGAAAGTGGTTCACAATATTTTATAGCATGAGAAGCTGTTTTTAATATAAAAATATATATTGAGGAGCCCCAGATTATTGTGGCTTGATATTTAATATTTGCTAAATAAATACATATACATTGTTGAGGATTTAAAGTGAGAATATTAAATGGAAATGGGTTAACTATATTGGAAATCCATCTTAAAATCCCAAGTTTTCATTCAAAGATAGTATTTCAATTCCTTTTATTTTCTAGGCCAGGTCCTGCTCATTTTCCTGTAATATATCCTGCTTTAGAAAATCTTGCCTTACATATTACATAGGCAGGGATAAAGTATTCTAGCTTTCATCTGAACTCGAGCCAAACCTTGGGTCACAAAATAGTTATCAAGACGACAGGCACACCTTGATGTATCTGGGAACTTTTTAACCCTCTCAAGAATTCTGAATGAGATCTTCAAAAAGCCAATGTCTTTGAACTGGAGGGAAGGCCCTATTGGCAGGCTCATTCCTTCTACTGTTAATGGGCGTTTTGGGGGAGGAAGTGGGAAATGGCAGGACGCTTTAGGTCAACGTCTGTTAGAATTATGTGGGCAGTTTGATTTGGGGGCCATCTATGTTATCTTAGGACCCCAGGAGTTCACAGTTTCCAAGGAAGAAGAGGATTATTATAGTGGTAAGATGATTGAGAAACTCTTCCAATACTTTCATATTCTCCCAGTTGTTTGCGATCAACAGGTTGGGAAGCAATGACCCAGGGTTTTGTAAAGATTATACATACAGGCAAACATATCTTAGTTACTGTGGTAGGTGGGTAGAATGATAGGGAAAGGAATAGGTCAAAAACACTGATAGAATTTCATAATTGCTCCATGGGTCCAAGTACATGGGTTAATGTACTTGTGGTGGGGAGGCCCAGGATGGGGTGAGACCTCTGAAGCAGCTAGCTGTATATATGATCAGGTTTTGTACTTTCCCAGGGAAATCTCATTAGAACTCTACAGATTTCAAGTGAAGGATGCTCCCACAAATGTTCTCTTTAGTATATAAATTCGGAGAGAACGGAGCAAAGTTAGCTGTTCACAACACAGCTTGAGGCACTTGTGTCCAACTTTCAGGAGGATCAGTCCTACAGAACACTTAGCAAAGTATCTAAAATGCCAGAGAATTTACATCTTAATGGAATCCTCTCCCCCCACCCCCTTTTTTTGGTAGGCTGGAAACCAAAGTGAGGCAAGCTATTATACAACAATAATAAAACATGGGCCTCCCTGGTGGCTCACCTGGTAGAGAATCCACCTGCACTGTGGGAGACCTGGGTTCAATCCTTGGGTAGGGAGGATCCCCTGGAGAAGGGAACAGCTACCCACTCCAGTATACTGGCCTGGAGAATTCCATGGACTATTCCATGGGGTGACAAAGAGTTGGACACAACTGAGTGACTTTGTATCTGAGTTATTTTATCTGTTATATATAAACACTGTTGTTTTTGTTCAGTCTCTAAGTCATTTCTGGCTCTTTGTCACCCCATGAATGGCAGCACTCCAGGATTCCCTGTCATTCACCATCTCCCAGAGTTTGCACAAACTCATGTCTATTAAGTTAGTGATGCCATCCAACCATCTCATTGTCTGTTTCTCCCTTCTCCTCCTGCCTTCAATCTTTCCCAGGATCAGGGTCTTTTCTAATGAGTCAGCTCTTCACATCAGAAGGCCAAATTATTGGAGCTTCATTTCCAGCATCAGTCTTTCCAGTGAATATTCAGGATTGATTTCCTTTAGGATGGACTGGTTTGGTCTCGTTCCAGTTCAAGGGACTCTGAAGAGTCTTCTCCAACACCACAGTTCAAAAGCATCAATTCTTCGGTACTCAGCTTTCTTTACAGTCCAACTCTTGCATCTGTACATGACTACTGGAAAAACCATAGCTTTGACTAAATGGATCTTTGTTGGCAAAGTGATGTCTCTGCTTATTAATACACTGTCTAGGTTTGTCACAGATTTTCTTGCAAGGAGCAAGCATCTTTTAATTTTATGGCTGCACTCACAGTGATTTTTGAGCCCAAGAAAATAAAATCTGCTACTGTTTCCACTTTTTCCCTTTCTATTTGCCATTAAGTGATGGGACCAATGGCACATTTTTTTAAATGTTCAGTTTTAAGGCACCCTTTCCACTCTCCTTTTTCACCCTCATCAAAAAGCTCTTTAGTTCCTTTTTGCTTTCTACCATTAGAGTGATATCATCTGCATATCTGAGGTTGTTGTTATTTCTCCCAGAAATCTTGATTCCAGCTTGTGATTCATCCAGCGTGGCATTTCTCATGATGTAGTCTGCAATAAGTTAAATAAGCAGGGTGACAATATACATCCTTGATGTACTCCTTTCCCAATTTTGAACTAGTCCGTTGTTTCATGTCTGGTTTTAACTGTTGCTTCTTGACCTGCATATAGGTTTCTCTGGAGACAGATAAGGTGGTCTGGTATTGTTGTTGTTGTTCAGTTGCTCAGTCATGTCTGACTCTGCGACCCCATGGACTGCAGCACTCCAGGCTTCCCTGTCCTTCACTATCTCCCAGAGCTTGCTCAAACTTATGTCCACTGAGTCGGTGATGCCATCCAACCATCTTGTCCTTTGTCATCCCCTTCTCCTGCCTTCAATCTTTCCCAGCATCAGGGACTTTTCTAATGAGTCAGCTCTTTGCATCAGGTGGCCAAATTGCTGGAGCTTCAGCTTCAGCATCAATCCTTCCAATGAATATTCAGGATTGATTTCCTTTAGGATTGTCTGGTTTGACCTCGTTGCAGTCCAAGAGTCCTCATTGACTCTCAAGAGTCTTCTCCAACACTACAGTTCAAAGGCATTCATTCTTCAGCACTCATACTTCTTTGTGGTCTCTCATATCTATACATGACTACTGGAAAAACCATAGCTTTGACTTTGCGAACCTTTGCTGGCAAAGTAATGTCTCTGCTTTTTAATATGCTGTCTAGGTCTGTCATAGCTTTTCTTCCAAGGAGCAAGCGTCTTTTAATCATGGCTGCAGTCACCATCTGCAGTGATTTTGGAGCCCGGGAAAATAAAGTTTGTCATGGTTTCCATTGTTTCCCCATCTATTTGCCATGAAGTAATGGGACTGGCTGCCATGATCTTAGTTTTTTGAATGTTGTTTTAAGCCAGCTTTTTAAAGAGTTTGGTATTCTCATTTCTTTGAGAATATTCCACAGTTTGTTGTGATCCACACAGTCAAAGGCTTCATCATAGTCAATAAAGCAGAAATAGATGTTTTTCAGGAATTTCCTTGCTTTTTCTATGATCTACTGGATGTCGGCAAAATCCTAAAAGATAATGCTGTTTAAGGACTGCACTGAATATGCCATCAAATTTGGAAAACTCAGGAGTGACTACAGGACTGGAAAAGCTGTTTTCATTGCAATCCCAAAGAAAGTAATGCCAATGGATGTTCAAACTATTGTACAACTGCACTCTTTCCACATGCTAGCAAGATAATGCTCAAAATCCTTCCACCTAGGCTTCAATAGTATGTGAACCTAGTACCTCTAGATGTACAAGCTGGATTTAGAAAAGGCAGAGGAACCAGAGACCAAATTGCCAGCATCTATTAGATCACAGAATAAAAATAAACACCTAGTTTTCATTAGTCCTAGTGGAAGAAAGAACTAGCAATTAAACAAAGAAACATTAAAGTAAGAAAAGGTCATTGAAAGTTATTTAAAAATAATTTGTATTGGTCTGGTTTAAACTTAAAGGTCAACTAAGAAATTAACTTCTTACAGTTATAGTCTAAGTAAAAATGAACCAAAAATTTGTTTAGACAGTCTCTACCTTCTTTATCACTGTGGTCTAATTTACCATTAGTTGCCTCTGGCTTATTTGGAAGTTAGTTGTCTGGGTCTGATTTCCTTGATACAGTCTCAAAAACAGATTCCCTAAAACAGTATTAGAAAGCTCTTCTTCAGATGGTTGCAGAGATTAACCTTAATTTTGGCCAAAGTCTAATCTTGTCTGGATTTGGCTTACTGATAGGACAACAGCTGTGTTTATAAGAAAGATGAAAGTTTTGTGTTTAACCACCATTAGAAGCAAAGGGATCAGCAGCATTTACTGTCTTTTATTACAAAGGGAGGAAACACTCAGTTCAATATAGCACTAAAACTGCAGCTGATAGAAATGCTTGTTTCATAGATCTTTTAAGTCTATTGGTTATTCAAATTGTTTGCAAAGGCTGAGAAACCTGGTGACCTCACTTTTACTTACCAGTGTTCATATGGATTTTATAAGCTTATATGTGTTACAAGTCCCAGGGTAGTGTATTCTGTTGCAAGTGAGTCAACAAGGCAAATAGCTATATAACAAAGACATAAGTGAAAACAGAAATAAGCTCATCCAGAGAAATTGTCAGGCAAATGTAACTGGATCCTCGTAAGGTCAACAATTGTTTTTACTAAACTACTAATGTAGTTTAAAGAACAGCCGAGTAGGTCAGCAAGACAATTCAATGTTTTTGATTTCCCATGATGTCTGTGTCAGTGCACGCAAAAGAAATTGGTTCTGTTGAGTCTGAGTAATGGATATGTCATCAAATGTGTGCTCGTTTTTCCTTTTGTGAAATGAGATCCTCAAAGCTGATATCCTAATTATTTTGTTGTGTTACTGTGCTTAGTGAACAAATGGTAGCTATAAATTAAAGCCTCATTAATAATAACAAAAGAAAACTTCTACCTATGTTTTAAATGGCACATTTCTTTAGATGTATAATTAGAAACAAATGTTAGCTTGTTTGAAATTCTTTTCAGATGCCTGTTAAACATAAATGTTTTTGAACCAGCAAGGTTGTTGTTCTCGCCTGTCCCTGCTGTTGAGCACAACAATAGCTTGACAGAATATACTGGAACAGAATGCTGCTTCTGAGGACCTGAGCAAGCTCTCATCAAGAATGTGTGGAAATGGACCATCATAATGATCGTTTTTACTTAAAGTTTTTTATTCGGGCCTAGAACCAAGGATATTACTGGTATAGTCTAAAGTTGGGTTAAACTGAGTTTTTTTTTTGAGGTACAAAAAATATGGGGAATAATTTGGAGCAAATTTCTCTCTTCAGAAATTAGTCTTGGGCACAATACTGTCTCATAACCTCCCAATCAGCATTTCTGGGATAATGTCAGATTTTGGACTATTACAGAAAACCAGACACAAATGTGGAAACCAGATTTCAATTTCTTCTCCACTGACATGAGATTTAAAACAGCAACAGGAACATTTCAAGGTCAGTGTCAATATGTAGTCACAAATTACCAAAGAAAGAAACAAATTGGAGAGCATGGGTGTACGATTTTGTGTTTTTGGCATGGGAGAGACATTGAAATACTCATAACATAAAAGCCAAATCATAAAAATAAAATGAGACTTATGATCCCATCATTTTGAAAGGGTAGGATTTAGTTCTGACATCTTGCAGATTTGTGATGTCCTGACTTTTGCTTCAACAGTCCTAAATAATACAAGTTTTAGAACATAAGCACAATCTTTTTTTCTTCTTTCTAAAATGTTTGTAAGAGAAGCAATCCTGAGAAAAACTTATTCAAAAAAGAGAAACCTCTTAAGCATATTTACAAACAAACACGGAAAAACTAAAACTAGGGGACATATACACAATCAGGTCTTGTATTATTTATGAGGTATTAGAAGTGATGACCCATAGTTAATTCCCCATCAAACATTTCCTCCCATCTTAGTTTAAACACAGTTTACTAAGAACAAAGTTTACTAAGGAAAAAGAGTATCTTTGTACCATTTAAAGTACTTGTTGGCCAACCCAATAATTGAACACAGTAAGTTAACAAAGTAGAAGCTGCAAAATGGTCAGATAGCCTATATATGAGATCTAAACAAAGAGGTTAGAATTCTCAATGCTTCAGTCAGTTCAGTTCAGTTCCTCAGTCATGTCCAACTCTTTGTGACCCCATGGACTGCAGCACACCAGGCTTCCCCATCCATCACCAATCCGAGTTTACACAAACTCATGTCCATTGAGTCGGTGATGCCATCCAACCATCTCAACCTCTGTCATCCCCTTCTCCTCCCACCTTCAATCTTTTCAAGCATCAGGGTCTTTTCAAATGAGTCAGATCTTCACATCAGGTGACCAAAGTATTGGAGTTTCAGCTTCAGCATCAGTCCTTCCAATGAATATTCAGTACAGATTTCCTTTAGGATAGACTGGTTGGATCTCCTTGCTGTCCAAGGGACTCTCAAGAGTCTTCTCCAAAACCACAGTTCAAAACCATCAGTTCTTTGGTGTTCAGCTTTCTTTATAGTCCAACTCTCACATCCATACATGACTACTGGAAAAACCAAAGCTTTGACTAGATGAACCTTTGCTGGCAAAGTAATGTCTCCGCTTTTTAATATGCTGTCTAGGTCTATCATAGCTTTTCTTCCTAGGAGCAAGCGTCTTTGAATTTCATGGCTGCAGTCACCATCTGCAGTGACTTTGGAGACCAAGAAAATAAAGTTTGTCACTGTTTCCATTGTTTCCCCATCTATTTGCCATGAAGTGATGGGACCAGATGCCATGATCTTAGTTTTCTGAATGTTGAGTTTTAAGCCAACTTTTTCACTCTTCTCTTTCATCAAGAGGCTCTTTAGTTCTTCTTCCCTTTCTGCTGTGAGTGTGGTGTCATCTGCATATCTGAGGTATTGATATTTCTCCCGGCAATCTTGATTCCAGCTTCTGCTTCATCCAGCCCAGCATTTCTCATGATGTACTCTGCATATAAGTTAAATAAGCAGGGTGACAATATACAGCCTTGACGTACTCCTCTCCCTATTTGGAACCAGTCTGTTGTTCCATGTCCAGTTCTAACTGTTGCTTCCTGACCCGCATACAGATTTCTCAAGAGGCAGGTCAGGTGGTCTGGTATTCCCATCTCTTTCAGAATTTTCCAGTTTATTGTGATCCACACAGTCAAAGACTTTGGCGTAGTCAATAAAGCAGATATTTTTCTGTAACTCTCTTGTTTTTTCAATGACCCAACGGATGTTGGCAATTTGATCTCTGCTTCCTCTGCCTTTTCTAAATCCAGCTTGAACATCTGGAAGTTCATGGTTCACATACTGTTGAAGCTTGGCTTGGAAAATTTTGAGCAGTACTTTGCTAGCATGTTAAGATGAGTGCAATTGTGCAGTAGTTTGAGCATTGTTTGGCATTGCCTTTCTTAGGGACTGGAATGAAAACTGACCTTTTCCAGTCCTGTGGCCACTGCTGAGTTTTCCAAATTTGCTGGCATATTGAGTGCAGCACTTTCACAGCATCACCTTTTAGTATTTGAAATAGTCTCAAAGTTTACTCAGGATAAAATGCATTCCACTCCCAAAGGGCTAAAGACATCCCTCTCATTTCTTGAGAATGTCTTATCTCAGAGTCACCTTAATTTACAGATGTAATCACCTTTTCTCTTTTGAGGGTAACACTTACCGCCTCTCTTTGGTAGAACTGTATTCACACAATCACCATGAGTTTTTCTTCAGTATGTTCCCTATAGACGCCAGGCCCAGTGGGTAATTTCATTGGATAACTTTTATAAATGGGTAAGCCCTTATTCCAGAGGATCCATCTCCAAGATACCCAAATACCCAAGCCCCAACATACTTCTCCAAACTCTATTCCTAAGCCCACTCAATTCTTAAGTCTAAGACAATTTTCAAATATACTGACCCAACTTGTCATTTTTGACATACACCCTAAAATGACAAAACTCTTACAAAGTCTTTGGTATATCTTCACACTTTTAGGGTTCTCTGTCCCCTCACAGAGATTGTTAATGGGAACCATGTCAAAATTCCTTCAACTTTGCCTCAAGTTAAAAATCTACTTATGAAAGGGTAAAAGAAAATATTTTTAATATTTGGTAATAATATTTTACTGTATTCAGTACTTAACTTGGGAACTGCTATGCTATTTGACCTGATGTGAAGAATTGACTCATTGGAAAAGACCCCCATGCTGGGATTGAAGGCAGGAGAAGGGGACAACAGAGGATGAGATGGTTGGATGGCATTACCAACACGATGGACATGAGTTTGAGTAGCTCTGGTAGTTGGTGATGGACAGGGAAGCCTGGCGTGCTGTAGTCCATGGGGTCACAAAGAGTCGGACATGACTGAGTGACTGAACTGAACTGCTATGCTATACAATTTTTCCTTGTAATTAAACACATTTGCAGTTTATACATGTACATGATTACAAGATATTACTAAAAAAAAAATTACCTGTAACAATTCTGTATCTCTCAAAGATAATTTTGATTTCATAAGATGTGTCATAAGATACTTAAGATGTCTTATGAAAAGAAAACTTGAATATTTATTTGCATTATTAATTAAAAATAAATCTCTAGTTCTTCAAAAATAAGAATTATTCATCTCTGAAATAAATTAATATTACCTACAAATCTGTGCTGGACATGTTAGGTATCTTCATTCACCTCACAGTGAATCCATGAGACAGTAACTCCTCCCAGTAACTCCATGAGACAGTAAGCCTCCCAGTAACTCCACGAGACAGTGATTCCCATCTCCATTTTATAGGTGGAAATGCAGTTTCAGGGAGGGCATTAACTTGTAGGAATGCAGAGTTTGTAGAAATTTATTTAGCTGTATTATACTCTTCTGACTAGATCACATGACATGGCTGCCTTAAACAATGTTTACTTCAATGACTGTGAAGAGGGTGCATGTAGTTCTATTGCCACCAGGTGCCATTTCAAAAACTTTGATAAGAATGGTGAAGATTTATAAAAGGTGGAGATTGTTAAAGTTATTAAATCATAAGTTATTTTCTAAGGTAAGCTTTACCCCATATACCAAATGTTCTGAGAATGATGAGATGCCCAATCAAAAGGAATTCGTATATAGTAAATAAACAGATTGATAACATAGTGATATAAGAAAATAATTTCTTATATCAAATTGAGTACTAATCCTTTATAATTACTGAGAAAGTTGTAATAAGACTCCTATATTTATGAGGTGAAAGTCGCTCAGCTGTGTCTGACTCTTTGTGACTCTATGGACTGTAGCCTGCCAGACTTCTCTGCCCATGGAATTTTCCAGACAAGAATACTGGAGTGGTTGTTATTTCCTCCTACAGGGGATTTTCCCTATCCAGGGACTGAACACACGTCTCTTATGTCTCCGGTTATATGTATATACTGCTAACAGAAAATGCATATGCATTTACCCACACATACATTTAATATGTTCAACCAATTTCCAGAATAATGGTGAAAGGAGAGGCCTTTTTTCCCTTTTGTAAATGACTGTGTCTTTGAGAATTAGGAAAATAATATATATTTAAGGTATAGAACATAAGATACCCTTTGGAAAATCCTGTGATAAAATCAAAAGCATTAAGCTTCCCTAATCATCTCTTTCCTAGAGCTGCTGAGTTAGTCATAGTCTTAAAACTTGACTTAGGAAAAAAAAAAAAAGGAAAACCACACACATACAGAGAATAGAACAGGGAAATGATTCAAACCATCAATATTTTATTTAACAAAAGCAACAACTGGAACATTTCTAGATCTTACAGTATATATTTGATATAAAAATAAGAAATTCTCCAAAATATGTACTAAGGTCCAGTTTTATGGATCTAAGTACACAGAAAATTTACTCTACATTTCAGTCACCCAAAACAACAGCTTGTGGTCACTTCCGATTGCACACAGTGGAAGAGTTCTATGCCAGGAAAGGCCAGATCCAACAGCTACAGAGCCAATGAGGATGGGCTATAAAACATGTGAAGGATTAAAGAAGTTCAATACATCACCAACATTAATAAATAAAAACTACCTTTCAAAAACAAGAAGTACATTGAAAAACTGTCTTTGTTTATAGTGGAAACAGAATTAAAAAATGTGCTCCCTCATAAGTGAAATACATAGTATTTGTTTGTAACTGACTGGAATGAAGTGTACAAATCAACTATGGATAACTGGTGCAGCCTAGACACAAACATTTTCACAGTCTAAACCAACCGGGCAAGCACAATTATATTTAAATGAAGAAGGAAATAGAAGAAATAAAATACTTCGTATGTGAATACTAGCAAAAAGTCTGTTACCACTGGTGATTTAAACATCAAAAAATGCTTTCTCTTTCATAAATCCTTTAGTTACTCACGTATTACAAATCTGGGGAGCTATAAGTGGAAAAGTAGAAAACACAAATTTAAAAACACATATGCCACGTTACCAAACATCACCACATTACCTGAGGATGTCCTAAATGATGAATCTGAAACTGACTCGTCATTTTGCCAGGATAACCAGTGGTTGCAAATAAGTTTTCATTAATCGTGGACCATCTAAGAAAGGACAAAGGATGAAAATAAGTACAGAATCCTACAGACAAACACAAGCTTTTCTAAAATTGGTTATTTCTCTTTGTACCAAAATGCTAATTTTATAAGTCTAAATTTGATAATATGGATTTACAATCAGACTGGGAATTTCAGGGAAGTTAGCTATAAATATTTTCTCATTTTGTGAATGTTTATTAATTGCTTATCATGGGCCACTTCATTAAATTTCAAAGTTACACAAAGCCAGCAGTTCCCAAAAGTCTGACAATATGGCAGGAGATACAAACAAGGAATCAGACAAAAAATATTTCACAGCACAATACATTAAAAACCCCAATACATTTAAAATTCTATTGACATTTGTTTTAAAATTAATGATAAACTCATGAGTTTAAACTCTTTTGTATAAACACCTAGAATACAGAAATGTTTAAGTATTCAAGTATTAAGGCAACATAGACATTGGAATACATTGAATCAATGAACCACCAAGTGTTAATGGACCTCCAGCAACAAGTGTGCCACAATAATAAGTGCAGTGGGGGAGCTATGAGGGGAAGAAAAAAAGATTCCTTGACCAAAAAAAGAAAAAAAGGCTATAAGTCTAGTTAATACTTTAATGTGTGGTAGATATGATTAGTTGCTGTCCAACAGGCATTCTGCCCTGTTTCTGAGCTAACTGAACCCCAGCTGGGGCCTGACACAGGGTGTCTGACCCCAAGGGGTAAGACAATTGGTATAAGGCAAAGATAGCAATCCCCAATAAAAGGGGAGTGGCTTCTTCCTCTCCTCTTATTTTGGACAACATGGTATGAGGCTATGGTGTCTGGAACACTGGAAGTCATCTTGCAGCTGGGAAGCACGAAGTCAAAGCCTTGCCAGTGAGCATAGCAGATGGAAAGACATGAATTCTTAATGATATAAACCAATCCTGAGATGACCTCCTTTAGACTTAAGTACCATAGTTTGCTGGTTTTATTTTTAGTAACTGGGAAAAAAAAATTAAAACTGAAGTATAGTTGATCTATAATATTATATTAGTTTCAGGTGTACAGCATGGTTATTCAGTTATATATATATTTTATATATACATATATATGTATTTCTTTTCAAATTCTTTTCCTTTATAGGTGATTACAAAATATCCCCTGTGCTATACAGCAAATCCTTTTTGGTAATCTATTTTATATATAATAGTGTGTATGTGTTAATCTCAAACTCCAAGTTTATCCCCTCCTCTCCCCCTCTTTCCCCTTTTGTAACCAAAATTTTTCTATGTCTGTGAGTCTATAGTTTGTTGATTTTAAAATGTGAATTTGCTCCATCTCTGAAATCAAGATTCACCTTATAATCTACGGCATGCTTACATTTAGTTGAATACATTTTTTTTCTTAGAATACATAAAATAATAGTGTCCTTAGGTTCTACAGTTTAATTGGGGGTATTTTAGATTTGATGAAATACAACATATAATAAATGTCCTACTGATTTTAGTCTCTGTTAGTAAATTTTCCAAGACTACACTATACAGTGCAATATTATGTAAAAATGAATGAAATGAAAAACAAGCACATTAATTTAAGTGGAAAAAAGGCCACACACAGATCTATAATATCCAGTGTGTTCTCACTTGAGGACAACAATGTATGTAGTTTTTACATGCATAGACATGGGCCCACGTACATTTCACATCTTTATCAGCAGAAAAATTATGAAAGCAAATGCTCTAAATTGTTGAGGTGGTATTAGTGGAGTAGTAACATTCTGTATTTTATAAACATTTTCAAAGAAAATATTGGAAAACAATCTCTCACCGAGACCAAAAAAAAAAAAAAAAAAACCAAAGCAAAACATCCATTTATAAAACAACCAGAAAAAAAGAAAAAAGTCAGTGCAAAGGAGAGGACTGGAAACATATTCTAGAAGTTGGCACAGCATGAACAAAGTAATCAAATACAAAAAATCAAACTATAACCACCCTCCCCCCAAAATGGTACATTACCTGAATAAGCAGGCTCGATCCATGTGGACAGGTCTCTTATCTTGAGGGTAACTAAAAGATATTATTTTGCATCTTATGAATTATGTGTTGGTCTCAGGTAGATGAACTTAAATTAAGGATTACAGTGTTATTTTCTCTTTAAAGGACACAATGCCCAAGGTACTTAAATTGTGACAGAATTCCAAATAAGCACTGAGTTAAAATGGCTGAAATATGATAAAGATATGAACATGATTTAGAACCATTATAGAACAACATCATTTAACAGGGTCAGTGTTCTTTTTTTAAACGTAAGTAAACGTTGCTTAATGGTTTCCCAGGTAGCTCAGTGGTAAAAGAATCCACCTGCCAATGCAGGAGATGCAAGTTGGATCCCTGGGTCAGGAAGATTCCCTGGAGTAGGAAATGGCAACTTGCTCCAGTATTCTTGCTTGGAAAATTCCATGGACAGGGGAGCCTGTTGGGCTACAGTCTCATGGGGTCACAAAGAGTCAGACATGACTGAGTGCACACACACACGTGCACATGCACGCACACACACACACACACACACACACCCCTCAATGAAAGATCTCCTCTGCATTATTCTTTCTGTTACTCTCAAAGTAAATCTGTAAAACCCATATCTGTTATGTAAAAGCCCATTAACTCTGGCCCTTTTGTAGGAGAGTCTTAATTTTGCTTTACAATGTGGCCCAGGTATACAAGAATAGGTCAATGGATCATTTAGCAATAGTGACTGATTCTTTGGTACATAATAGATAAATATACTAAGGAAGTACCTGGATCGAGTAATATCCCAAATTAACCAATCATTCCCTGCAACAGCTCCAACTTTGAAGGTGTTTTTTAAGCACCAATGTGCTGACATTAATGGCATCTGTTCTGATTCAAGGGATAAAATAGCCTGTTGAGCCAAAAGATCATAAAACCGAATTGTTCCATTCTTCTCTGCAACCATCAGCTGTAAGACAGAAAAACAAAGAGAATTCAACAGCCTAATTTACTAGTCAAATCTGAGGAGGAGACAGAGATTCAATGTCATATATACAGTAATACGTAAACATGTGCGTATATTACAAAAGGGAGGTAAAAATGCAAAGGAAATAAGGTAAGCCTAAGTAAAAAAAAAAATCAAATATTAAAAAACTTCACAAGAAACTGGCAAAAAGAAAGACACAAGGAAACTGGGTAGCATTTTAAATGACTACACATGGTCCCCAGGAAGAAGAGCGTAAGGATTCACTCCAAGTATATACATATATATACACATACACAGTTGAGTTATTCACAGTAGTTAAGGTTTTATAAAGTTGCTGCAAACACTGAGTTACTGAATATCAAACCACTGATCCTAAAGGAAATTAAAGGGCTGTGTTCCTGTGAGTCTCTGACCACAACATTTTTGTCAACTGATCAATACACAAGCTTATTTCTGTTTATAGACATCTTATTTAATACATATTGATTCATTAACATAGAAGTCACAGGCAACAGCACTACAACTCATGCCTGAACAAAGATTATCTAACACATATTTTCTCTGTAAGGCGTCTCACAGCCTTCCTGCGTTTAGGAATACTAAGTAGCTCTTCAGCAGTGTGCTTGGGGGTCATTTTACACATTAAAGAAACTGCCAACAAAAAGCATAAAAATGTGGCACTAAACAGACCACGAATAGGGTACTTGTTTACAGTATGAGGGCTTACACAAGAAGGCAGAGTACTGCCTCATTCAGCCCTAGCTGGGAATGTGCATATTAGTCAACTCAAAGTTTGTGTTGCTCCATGCATGTCTGTGACAGTCAGAGTGATGAGTAATAATTTTCGGGTTACAAATAAGTTTTAGTGAGTAGGTACACTTGCAAATGTAGGATCTGTGAATAATGAAGATCAACCACATAAACATTTGTATGTAAAACACCATGCTACGTTCAGTAAAGGTAAAAGACATGATCCTTGATCTTTAGAAACTTTCCATTGAGAGAGAATTATGAAAAAAAAAAAACAAACAAAAAACTGACTATAATTTAAGGGGAAATACAGTGGGATGCAAAGGAGGAGTAATTATTTAGGACACAGTCAGTCTTTAAAATTAGGGGATTCTTAATAGAAAAGGTGGAATTTAAAACTATTCTCAATAACATGAGGTCAGTGACAAATACACAACAAAAATAATTTGTTGTATATATACAATACATTATTAATATAATTTGTAATATATAAAAATATTTAGTCCTCATGACCACTATCTGAGGAAACTGCTATCATCAATCCCATTTTTCAGAAAGGAGACTGAGGTGCAGAGTGATTAAAGTAACTTGTGGAAGATCTCATCACTAAGCCTGTGGCAGAGCCTGGGTTTGAACCCAGGTCTAACTACAGCACCATATGTGTTCCTTACTACAAGACTAGGTTATGAAGATTGGTGAGTGATCTGGTGGGCTGTGTAAAGTCATGGGTCGGGAAGGATTGGAAATGGGAGAAGACCAAGGAAGATTTATTTTGGACCTAGTAAAAACACTTGAGATTTTGAACCTATCTCCAAAAGTCTTGAGAATTTCAGGTTTAACTTATGAGCTATGGAAGGGCCAAGTCTGTCTGGACCTCAGTTAGGACAGGCAATAAAGCATGGTGGGTTAATAGCACAGCTTCTTTAGTCATGTGGATTCTTATTCACTGTACCACCAGGGAAATCCTACTACTATCAACGGCTGTGCCATGTGGCCTGTGGGATCTCAGTTACTAGACCAGGGATCAAATTTGGGCGCTGAGAGGGAAAGCACTGAGTCCTAACCGTTGGACTGACAAGGAATTCCCTGTAACTTTATTATTAATTGCTGGCATTTGCTTGGTGCTTTCTAGATTACATGGCTCTCTTGTGTAATTTGTAACTGACTCATTCGAAAAGACCCTGATGCTGGGAATGATTGAAGGCAGGAGGAGAAGGAGATGACAGAGGATGAGATGGTTGGATGGCATCACCAACTCAATGGACATGAGTTTGGGTAAGCTCCGGGAGTTGGTGATGGACAGAGAGGGCTGGTGTGCTGCAGTCTATGGGGTCACAAAGAGGCGGACATGACTGAGCGACTGAACTGAACTGAAGACTTTCATAAGAATTTTAAGAGATAGGTGATCACAGACTTACCTTTCTTCTCTGGGTGCCTCATTTTTATCAAGATCAAGCAAAACAGAACAAAAATTTTGGGTTTGATCTGACAGACCAATGAGAACCACCACCTACCACATTTAGTAGTAACGATAGTATCAACAATGACAAGCAGCTGAAATTGACTGAGTGCTTATGATGCATCAGGTTTTCTTTTAAGGACTTTATAAGTGTTCACTCTTTTAATCTTTGTAAGCTTCCTTTTTATAAGATGAAGAAGTGATTGAGAAGAGATTTTGTGACTTGCCAAAGATCATTTAGCTAGTAAGTGGTAGAACTGGGCACTGACTCTAGGCAGTTAACTCAAGAGCCCATACTTTTAACTGCTATTGTACTGCCTTTCTATAATTATAGGTTTCTGAGTTAAGTAGTGACACAGTTAAATTGATATTTAAAGGTCAGTCTTAACTAAAGTAGGCAAGAAGAACCAGACTGAAAAGCCAAAGATTTTATAAACAAGCTAAGGATTGGCAGGGATTACTTGTGGGAATAGAAAGGTGAAGAATACACATTAATGACTAAGAGGAATGTATTCTAGAGACAGTGAAGAAAAACTTTAAAGATCTGGAAAAACTTGCATATAGGAAAGGAAGATATCAAAGATGATTTTAGGATATCGTTCAGTTCAATCGCTCGGTTGTGTCCGACTCTTTGCGATCCCATGAACGGCAGCACGCCAGGCCTCCCTGTCCATCACCAACTCCCGGAGTTCACCCAAACCCATGTCCATTGAGTCGGTGATGCTATCCAACTATCTCATCCTGTCATCCCCTTCTCCTCCTGCCCTCAATCGTTCCCAGCATCAGGGTCTTTTCAAATCAGTCAGCTCTTCGCATCAGGTAGCCAAAGTATTGGAGTTTCAGCTTCAATATCAGTCCTTCCACTGAACACCCTGGACTTATCTCCTTTAGGATACTGAGTTGATGCAATTTAGAGCAGGGACTCATGGAAACAAGAAAAACAAGGAGATGGGTAAGGTGAAATTTCAAAGACATAGAGAAGATTAATAGAAACTAACTTAAAGCATATGGAAGAAAGGAATCTTAAATAACCATGAATTAAGTATTAAGATATAAATTTTGGGATAGAGATTATGATAAACATCCTTATTTCTCACCTAGGTCACAGGTTTTTGTTTTTTTGGGTCACAGTTTTTAAAAAGTAGCCTATTACATTTATACATGGTAATATTAACATTCTGGTAGACTCTTTGATTATGCTTCATGTAAACTCACTGCTGCAAAGGAGAAATCTAGATGTAAAATAAAATTTAGAATCTGGATTCAGAAATAATATACACATGGAAATAATATACACATGGAAATAATATACACATGTAATATAAATAAATGATAAAATTTCACTGATCTTCACAAACAGAATATAATTCTACTGATAAAATATCCAATAGGCCTGAAACAAGATTTCATGGTATCCCAGGGTTCAGAGAACACACTAATGTAGTCTGGAGCATCTCAGCTCAGGATTACTTTGAAGGCTGTGAGCATATATGGTTGATCTTTCTTTATGTCATCAGTTTACTTAACTAGATGTTTGATTCTAACACTTAAAGTCTGTGTAACTGTATTTACATGTTTTTCTTACTTATAAGTCAGTGTGTAACTCAATGACAAGGACTTCATTCTTTCTTTTATCCTCTATTATAATAAAGGGTACAGCGTAGGTGAGAAATACTCTTTACAACAATTTATAAATACATAATGAAAGAATAGTTAGCAGAGGAGAAAGAGAAAGGAAATATACATGCATAGATGCTCAAGATGGCTAGAATAATGCAGCTTTAAAGATCAAGTGAGCAGGGTTTCGAGGCGGAAATGATCAACAGTATAAAAAGCTGCCTTGAGATTAAGAATGGAAGAAAAGCCCACTGGATTTGTTAAAAATAACACTCATGATTTTTGAGAGAGTAGAGGAGATTTAGATCATAGATAAAAAGATGGGTAAAAAGGTACTTAAGTTCAAAGATGTGATGGGTTCAAACATTCAGAAATAAAGATGCGAAGGTGATAGACTAAAATGGGGAAACAAGAATGCTAGGGTTAAGAGCGAGGCCTATGGATTACGCTGCTGGGGTACAAATGTCCATTTTTCCAGTTAGTAGCTATGTGAACCTGGGCAAGTAACTTTTCTGAGCTTTGGTTTCCCTATGTGTAAAATGAGATCATCACAGTACCCATCTCATAAGGCTGCCATGTGGATTAAATGAGCTAACTACATGAAATGCTGACCATGAGCCAAACATAAGTAGGTATTATTAATCTGCTGTGATAAGTCAAATTTATCTTTTTGTGGAAGTGTGAAGACAGAAAAGTCATGGGGAAGTATGAAGACCTTAGAGGGCTATGAAAAGCAGGGTGCCTACAAACTAACAGGAACTCTGGACAGCGTAAGAACTCACTTTAAGAAGATGAATGTGGCAACATTTTAGATTCAGGAATGTAGAGTAATGCCCAGGAGAAGATACTGGCAAATGACAGAACTCTTGTTGAATGGCTCCTATCTTCTCAATGGAATTTAGGTCAACTGATAATAACTCAGTGTATTTTTAGAATTTTAGAAAGCTTTAGTCTGAATAGAAATTGAATACCACTGCAGCTAGGTCAAATTTGTCTTATGCCACTGATGTTTTCTGTTTACACACTATGGCTCACAAGCATGGATGTAACATATATTTTTTAAAACAAATACTGCTTACTAGATAGTCCAGGCATTAGTGTAGATTATAACCTATCAAAAGGCATGAAAAGTATACTCTGAGTAAATAGATGATGGTTGTCAAATAAAAACTTGATTACAGAGAACTTATAAGGTTCTAGACTAACCTAAATGCATTTGTGACAATTAAGAGTCTCTGAGGTGAAAAACAAATCATTGATTTTTTTTTCTTCTCTGTGCAGGTATTTCACATCTGTATGTCTTTTCCGCTTGATAAAAGAAAGCTAAGTTATAAATAATAACCTTAAAAGTTTCTTCAGGATGCCAGCACACACTCATTCCAGGGGAATGAAGAACAAAATGAGCTGTCTGTATTCCTTCCAAGTTCCAAATCCTGAAATAACAGGAGTATAATGTTAAAAATTTTTGATATACTGCTAAAAAAAAAGAAATTCCCTACATTTATTCAAGGCTATCAACTAGAGATTATAGGGTAGATATCTGTATTTAAAGCATCTTTTATAGAAAATTATAACAATTATACTTATTTTAGAAAATGTAAAATCAGTATGAAGAATTTAAGTTTTACCACATTCAATAATGGAAAAATAGTCACATACATTTTCTAATTAATCTAATACAGCAATACCATAACACAGTAACTAAATTAAATTATTCATGAACTCTTTATTTTGTGGACAGAATCTTGAAGTTTCTAGGTCACTAATCAGGTTGTATTGCTACTTCAGTGAGTCAAAGTGAAGTTGCTCAGTTGTGTCTGACTCTTTGCAACCCCATGGACTGTATGTAGCCTACCAGGCTCCTCTGTCCATGGGATTTTCCAGGCAAGAGTACTGGAGTGGGTTGCCACTTCCTTCTCTAGGGGATCTGCCCAACCCAGGGATTGAACCCAGGTCTCCTGCATTGTAGGCATACCATCTGAATCACCAGGGAAGCCCCTTCAGTAGTCACTTCAATTAACAATAATTTCTACCAGGGGTACTTAAAACATACACCTGCACCCCTCTCTTCCACCCCAGTGCTCCCATTTTAAACATAAAGAAGCTAGTATGAGGTGATGTGAATTTAGGGAGATAGGAGTTGTTCACTCCTTCTGCCTTTGGGTTCCCAGGTCAAGGGCTATTTCCTATCATTTACCTTTTCTGATATGGCTCACTTCCTCAATTCTTCTCAAAAGGAGCCTTGACTAATAAAAAATTAAAGGATAGAATGGCTGAAGGAACAAGCATCTGGTTCCCTGTACTTTCCCTCTCTTCAACACTTACAACGAACCTACTCAATTTCCATCTCAATTTTCTTCCCATCCCCAGAGAAGAGATCAAGATTCAGAAGTCTCAATAATGACTCTTTTGTGAGAAGTCCTATTCTTCATCTAGACTAATGGTTTTTGAGCTCATTCTTCACATTCAATCATTGTTATATCTCACTGGTACAGAGTGTGGCATAGAATTAGGATGGCAAGAGACAGAAGGTAAAGGGTAGCTGGCAAAGTGTCCACAGAATCTGGTCCTTAAGAACTGACTGCATTTATTAGAATGCCTTGGACTTTTTCGTCTATATTATAGTTCATATCTCATTAGGGACCATAAAACAGTTTCAAGAAACTTAGGGAATGTTTTTAAAGTTGAGGCAAAATTTTATTTCAAAGAAAGCAGACATATTTAGTTTACAATGCCTCTACTATTCTGGGTCAAACCACAGGATTTAAATATTTTTCCTTTCTAGAGAAATTATAGGACCTCCAATCTTTAAATATCTTAGTTACATATAAACTAACATAAATATGCTTTAAAATGATTATCTACTTGATTAAATAGAAGAAGCACACACTTTTTTTTCCTCTCGCTAAATTAACACTTCATCTGTGTTTACATAGGGAGACAACTACAATTTAACTGAGGAGGTTGGAATCACATTTCCTATGGGTTTATTCAATTGTGTTTCCATTTTCCACAGTAAATAAGATTATTAGTCAAGGCAACTGAATATTTCTTTCTTCTTTATTACTGTTTATACAATAAAGTAGTGGGCTAGCATATATTTTACCACTATTGAAGTAGCAGAAATTTGTCTTGCATATTCAGTGAATCCCATGAGAGAATGGTTTAAAGGCTCCATTCTTTTGATTTTATTCTAACACATATTTGACTTTTGTTTGCTATTATATTGAATGAATACAGACCAGGATATTTTCATGACTTTTTAATTTCAAATGAAGGAAACCAAAGAGATTTAAAAAATGGATATTCTATAAAAACAAACCAACTAATGAAGTTTATTCTTGTCCACTGAACCAAATTTTAATCTCATTTTTAGACAGTATTTAGCCTGAACAGAATCTGATACATTTTGGGAAAAAACAAAACAAACAAAAAAACCAAACTGATTTAAAAAATGAGCAGAGTGATCCAGATTACTTTATGGGATTAGGGTAAAATGATTTATAGCTTATAATTATATGCTTATTAAATAATTCTCAGCAGTTGCATAATCCAAGTACTAAGCATGCAAAATACAACCAACTGGGCTGAAATGAGTTATCACAGCTAAATTAGCTACAGATGGTACACTTTAACTTGTTAGGTTTTATTTCCCATTTTGATAGATTCTATAATTAAGCTTCTCTTTGTGGAGCTCAACTTATTTTCCTGTGTCTTTACAACATATCTCATCTAGTTAACTTAGTCCCATCAGATGAAATCACATTTCTTTTTTTGCAGTATACCATAAATAATAAAAATACATAAATCTTAAGCATGCAGCTCAAAGAGAACACACCTGAAGCATCCAGATTAAGATAGCATTTCCAGAACTTCAAATGTCATCTGTGCTTCCTTATAGTCCCTATTTCCTTTGTTGTTGTTGTTGCTGTTCAGTTGCTAAGTCATGTCCAACTCTTTCTGACCCCATGGACTGTAGCCCGGCAGGCTCCTTTGTTCTTCACTATCTCCTGGAGTTTGCTCAGATTCACATCCATTGAGTCGGTGATGCTATCTAACCATTTCATTCTCTGCCACCCTCTTCTCCTGTTTTCTTGCCTTCTCACAAAAAGTACCCACCATCCTGACTTCTGCTGGTTTGGGATATCATAAAGATGGAATCCTATGGAAAATACTATCCAGTGTATTTTCTTGGTCTGGCATCTTTTATTCATTATTAAATCTTGTGAAAGTTCCAACATTGCTGCATGTTGTCCTTTGTTCATTCTCATTGCTGTACATAGTATTCCATTAATTAAGTACACTGCCAAGTATTTACCCATTCTACTGCTGACAAACATTTAGGTTGTTTCTAATTTATGGTCATTACTAATAATCCTTCTACAGATTTTCCTGTACATGTCTTTTAGTGAATATAGACATCCACACACCCATTCCTTTCTTACACAGACACATGCCCACATCTTTCCACCTCTACTTTCTGGATACTCACTGGATCATAGCTTACAAATACATTCAACTTTAGCAAGTATACTGTCAAATAGGTTTCAAGACTGGCTGTAACTCATTTATCTTTTTTCCCCCTTTCATCTTTCTTTGTAATCACCAACTGAAAATGCCTAAATTTTCTCTGACAAATTTTCTGACAAAACCATCTTAAAAGAATTATTTGTCTCAATAGCAAAAGGCACAACTTTTCAGTTGAGCTTATCTGTAAGGTTGATTTCTCAAATCATTCCCTTTCCACTTGCATTTTATGTTATTTTCATGTATTTGTAAATGAATAAATTTCCATCAGTTTTAAAATGTAGTGAACACAATATATAGTAAAAACTCTCTTAACTGACCTCCTTCTGAAAGATTACTTTTTCTCTCTCCAGAACTGACAAGAGTAAGATTATTTTCTAATAGCTCACATGTGCATCTATTGTAGGCTTACCTCACAGAAAAATGGGCATAGTGAACTGCTGCTTGTAAGTCATGTAAACCCATGCTTATTAGTCTATTGTAATTACATAATTATATAAGCTGGCAAAATATGAATGTGAAAGAACTGTTTCAATGGAACTAAGTTGATGGTAACTAAATGAAGGTAAGTTTCTAAATGAAAAAAATGCTCTTAAATTAGGCATGCATGACAGTTACAAAAGATTAAACAACTAAAACAAAAACCTAGCTATATTTGAATTATGACTGCTTGACAAATTTTGTTTTCATTGTAGTCACTGGATTATGGGTGTGTTTTAAGCAAAAAAGAAGTCCAAAGCAAATCAATGGGCACATAATTTAAGAAAAACAAAATCCTTGGTCTATACCAAAAAATTGGCAAATTTTCATATATACATTATTTATTAAAATAAGGTAAGACTTTCCTGGTGGTGCCCTGGATAAGAACCCACCTGCCCATGCATGGGATATGAGTTCAATTCCTGGTCCAAGAAGATTCCACATGCCGCAGAACAATTAAGCCTCTGGTGCTGTAACTATCGAGCCCGTGCTCTAGAGCCTGTGAGCTGCAACTACTGAGCCCATGTGCTGCAACTACTGAAACCAGCCGGCTTACAGCCTGTGCTCAGCACAAGAGTAGCCACAGCAATGGCAAGTCCACATACCACAACTGGACAGCAGCCCTGTTCTCTGCAACTAGCCCACGTGCAGCAACAAAGATCAAGTGCAAACAAAAATAAAAAAAAGTGAATTAAATAAGTTAGGTAGACATTGCTTTAAAATGATTTCCTAAGTTTGCTGACGTTTTGGTTATGTAAGGAACTGCAAGTTCAACCATGTTAGATAAGAGTTTCTACTATAACTGGAAAAAAAACCCCCATAAATTCATATTTTAATATTTCCAAATTTATTGCTGGTATATTTGTTTATAATATGTAAAATAACCTAAAAGTTCATTATAACTGAAGAAGCATACTTTTCAGGCAAGCGGTATAGCAAGAAAAAGAAAAGCTATAAGGGTTTATAACTTTCTTAATACACATAATAAAACATATTGAAAGATAATAGACTCTTTGTAAAAGTATAAAAATATAACATTATCAAGTTAAACTATTATGGTCAAAAATCAGGAGCTATATAAAACATAAATGTATACCTATTCAAATGTTTGCAAGGGAAATTTCAAAACAAAAGCTTTTAAGGTAACGCTGACATATTAAGAAATCAATACTATAGACTGAACCTAAGAGCACTGGATACAGACAGCATTACTCTTGAGGTAAATAAAATGACAGTTTTGATGCAATTTGACTATGACTATAACTTCCCCACCCCTCTCAACTCTGTGGTCTTAAGTAGAACTCTCAGATTTAGTTCTTTGATGTACAGGTGAAGAGGTATCCTGATCTAAGATTAGGAACTTATCTTACTTTTGGTAGTTCATTGTCAAAATTATTGCTTCATTTCAGGCTGAGTGCTTTTCAGTAGAATATTAAGTTTGGAAAACTCAGCAGTGGCCACAGGACTGGAAAAGGTCAGTTTTCATTCCAATCTCAAAGAAAGGCAATGCCAAAGAATGCTCAAACTACTGCACAATTGCACTCATCTCACATGCTAGTAAAGTAATGCTCAAAAATCTCCAAGCCAGGCTTCAGCAATACATGAACCGTGAACTTCCAGATATTCAAGCTGGTTTTAGAAAAGGCAGAGGAACCAGAGATCAAACTGCCAACATCCGCTGGATCATGGGAAAAGCAAGAGAGTTCCAGAAAAACACCTACTTCTGCTTTTTTGATTATGCCAAAGCCTTTGACTGTGTGGATCACAATAAACTGTGGAAAATTCTGAAAGAGATGGGAATACCAGACCACATGACCTCCCTCTTGAGAAACCTATGTGCAGGTCAGGAAGCAACAGAACTGAACATGGAACAACAGATTGGTTCCAAATCGGAAAAGGAGTACCTCAAGGCTGTATATTGTCACCCTGCTTATTTAACTTCTATGCAGAGTACATCATGAGAAACACTGGGCTGGAAGAAGCACAAGCACAAGCTGGAATCAAGATTGCCGGGAGAAATATCAATAACCTCAGATATGCAGATGACACCACCCTTATAACAGAAAGTGGAGAGGAACTAAAAAGCCTCTTGATGAAAGTGAAAAGTGGAGAGTGAAAAAGTTGGCTTAAAGCTCAACATTCAGAACACGAAGATGAAGTACTTTTATATTTCATTTCCAAGAGCACATGAGAGATCAAAGGGCTGAACACCACAGTGGTATTACCAGTACACGATCGTATGAAATTTCAGAAAATTCTTTCATCATTTTATAACTTTTCACTCTATTACATTCTTTTATTAACACACTATTTCATGGCCTTAACAGAGATCTGCAAAGGTGATCAAAAGATTTTACTATAATTTTTGGATGGTTCTTATAAAGACATTAAATCCTTACGTTTCACTTACTAGAGGTAAATTCAATACAAGCTGTCTCTTTTATCTCATTCTTAAAGCTCTTATTAGAACTATGAAATAATTAATCTTGATTCAAAATGTTATAAAAAACTAGAGGAAATTTTAGAAGACAAGCAGAAAACTTTATTTCTATAATTATTTAACCATACATTATAATGAATAGTATACATTCTCCTGATTTCACTTTGTATCTGTAATTATCAGGCATCATTTAACTGCTCCTAAATGCAGATTGATCTTCCAAGCAACGCTCTCTTGGCCTGTCTTCAGAAGGCTCAGTCTCCATTCTTCTCTGTTTCCCATAAGGACTAATTTTAAGTAAATCACTTATTTTGTGATCTTAGCTGGGGTGGGGTTCGGGGAGGAACACTGTCTTAACTGTGGATCTTAAAGATGCAAATATACATGAGCAGAAGTATTATGGGAAGAATTTAGCTAACATGGGATATATGGAAGACAGTTGATAAACATTCTATTTCTCTCATAATAATTTTCAAAAAACAGCATTATTGGCTTAGTGGATATCTAAGGTAATTCAGTATTCCCTTATCTAGCAATTTGGTTATATTTCTTAAAAAATCATTATTTTTTATGTCCCACCCTTCCTCCCATTCTAGTTAAATTGATGACCGCGAGAACATGACAACTACTATTCCATGTTTTATAGACAAAGTGAATGGGACATTGCACGCCTCTATTATTTTAGTCTTGAACTAAGAATTCCTTGGTTTTTGGAAGCTAATTTTCCTTCACCATAAATTTTATCTAATATTTTAAAAGATTACTGGGGAGGAGGAGGAAATGGATTTAGTTCTGACATCTTCTGTAGTTACAGTGAGTACTGCATCTTCTATTTCTTTTGTATCCCCCAAAGTACTAAATGTTGGCTATACTAAACATGTTTAATAAATACTTGTTGATCTGACTTGTTCTTACAGAACGGTACTGTTTTTAATATACAAGAACATCTGTTATTTGGCACTGACTAGGGATGAGATGTTCTGTATTAGTGAGTTTTTAAAATAATAAGCTTAACCCATTAAACACTTAAACACCATTTTTACCTTCTTTGAGAAGGAAGGGGATAATAAATCTTTCTAAATATGCATTTACTTACCTCTCAAAAATAATTTTAACTTTCTTCAGATGATGCTAGGTCATAATTTCAAGTACTAGTACTTATATTTTCCTGTACATAAATGTATGTATATGATAGATCTATAAATGGAGGACATGAAGAGGGACCATAAAAGAATGGTGTTCTAACATGAGGCCGAATGACTAGCAATCCTGTGATTTACTTGGGAATTCTTTTCTTAAACACATCTCTTGTCAGATGTTTGTTTGGTAATGGCATTTTTTTTTTTTTATAAAGACGTGGTGACAGATACAGGATTGTACTCATTCCTTCACTTACTCACTAAATACTTAAGAGCATACTCTTCTAGGGCTGGGATGACTCTAAGGTAGCCAAGCATGGCTGACCCTGCAAAATCCCTTAGTGAAAAGGGCAGTCTACTCTAGGGTCATTTTCCTTGTCCTCTGCCAAACTCCATTTCTCCTTTCTTGCTCCTCATCTGAAAGTTGGCCTAATGACACATGAATGAATATGACATCTTCGTTACAAGAATTGGCACTAGAATGTTTTAGCAAAAGTATCTTTCAAAAATGATAAATTCTTCCCAAGCAGAAGATGAAAACATGTCTGTAGATATTACACTAAGTATAATTCTATCAATTTTATTAAACCCTACATAATGCTTGACTTTGATCAGGGCATAGAAATAATATGAACATTTGCTTTTTCAATAATATAAAAAGATAAAAACTTCAATTGGAGAATCTACCAAACAGTATTTTTGAGGAGTAAATGAATTAATTTATATAGAACACTTAGTGTGGTCACTTACTATTAACTGAATCAAAATTTCTCGACAGGGTATGGTTCCAACACCTAGTTACAACATTTCTGATTGTCCTAATGAGTGGGGTGCTACAAGCATTTAGTGAAAGGGAACCAGGGATGCTAGCCATTCTACATGCCTTTTGAATGTCACAGTAAAATCGAGAAATACTAGATGGGGCTTAGTATTAGGTGGAGCCTAATAGGTGGGGCCATTTCAAGAGAGGAAATATGTTTTTTCAATCTTTGTTAGTGTTCCATCCTATGTTGTAACAGTGAATTACTCTGACACCATCCATATAAAAATTGGCTAATTTGCAAGATTATTATCCTTCCCTATTTTTTCAACTTGACATCCTATAATCTGTCTTGTCAGGTTATTTCTGTTTTGATTAGCCTTTATTTCCATACACTTTCACTTCCCATAGTATTAATTTTTTTTTTAAATTACTACTGACTTCAGTTTTTAGTCTAATACCAAGTTCTGCTCAAGGTTATGACATTGCAGAACTCCAGATGGCACTATTTACATTGTACTCTGTAAGCCATAGCCCTGGAATTGTGCAGCTTGGCAGCTTTGCCTCTGCCTTACATTTTCCTGTTATCTTATTTTTCCAATACGCAAATTTATTCCTTGTAAAGAGTGAAAAGACTACATTTTACTATATCTTCTTATGTGGTCATGTCTGAACATATATACACTGTACTGCTATTCTATAACTACTTGCTTTTTTATGGATATGTGTAATATAATTAAAACATTTTATTATATAATATTAAAATATTAATATTTTATAGAAATGTGGTACAATCAAAATATTTTTATCATTATATATTTTGATAGGTTATGTTTTCTATGAGGTTCATTCAAAATCGTACACTTTTTTCTCATTCTTTTTTCTTTTCTTTACAATATTGTATTGGTTTTGCCATACACTGACATGAATCCGCCACTGGTGTACATGCGTTCCCCATCCTGAACCCCCCTCCCACCTCCCTCCCTATACCATCCCTCTGGGTCATCCCAGTGCACCAGCCCTGAGCATCCTGTATCATGCATCGAACCTGGACTGGCGATTCATTTCACATATGATAATACAGAATGTATATTATGTTAGAATAATATAGAATGTATAGAATGTATAACATGTTTCAATGCCATCTTCCCAAATCATCCCACTCTCACCCTCTCCCCAGAGTCCAAAAGACTGTTCTATATATCTGTGTCTTTTTGCTGTCTCGCATACAGGGTTATCATTACTACCTTTCTAAATTCCATACATATGTGTTAGTATACTGTATTGGCGTTTCTCTTTCTGGCTTACTTCACTCTGTATAATAGGCTCCAGTTTCATCTACCTCATTAGAAGTGATTCAAATGTATTGTTTTAAATGGTTGAGTAATACTCCATTGTGTATATGTACCACAGCTTTTTTTTTTTTAACCTCAAATGCTTTATTAAGAATGTCGTCCTTGTTGTCACACTGGTTTTCTAGCATGTCTTCATAGATATCCACGAGAAAGACAATTAGGTAGGGAGAGCTGTGACTTGGTTGTAAATCAAGTAATTGATTTAACAGATTGGGATATTTGGAAAGACCACGATCCTGCAAAATCCCTTTCAAATAATTCCATGCACTTTCATTATGTGGGACTAGTTTGATCATTTCCAGAGTGTACTGGACTTCTCGCTCCAATATAGCACGATCATTATAGCCTGTAGTGTTAGAAATTACAAAATATCTTTGGTTCCAGACAGAGTTATTTCTCACATCCTCTTTAAGAAGTTGGTCTACATATTGCAGTTCATTATCTCAAAGTTTAAATTCCTGAATAACCCATTGTCGGTGTTGCCAGGCATGATAATTCTTTGCATCCTGAGTAAGAATATCTGCAATAAACAAGCTCCTGTGACGGGTCTCTCAGCCATTCCACCAGCACTCGCCTATGATGCCAAACTTGATTGTTTTTGGGCTGCTCCTCGATTATTGAGAAGATGTAGTTCATTTCCTCATGTAGATCCTTCTGAAGTGACTTTAGGAGTACTCTCCGGAAATGCCACACTGTGTAATTGGCTGCATTTAACTCAATAGCATCTCTGGTTAATTTAAAAGCCTGCTCACTTCTCTTGTCACGCTGCAGGACAGCCTGGAAATAATCATAGATGTCCTGAAATTTCTCACTATAAGTGATCGTGACCACTGGATTGGGGCCATCATTCTGCAGCACTGATCTATTTCAGCCCATTCTGCTCTGAACCTGTACAGGACATAGGTGGGCAAGTCCAGACTCAGGAACCAGTTGTCCATAGGGGACGTTGCTGCCACCACCTCTTCCTGCAGCGGCTGGGGAGGCGGCGGAGGAGGATGGGGCTGAGGAGGCTGCAGCAGCTCCAACTGACTGGGCTCCTTGCCCTGCTCAACCTCCCAACCCAGCTGGCAGCCGCCATCACTGCTCTGCCCCGAGCTGAGGAGGTGGAGGAGGCCCCGCCACCGGGGCTACCACAGCTTTCTTATCCATTCATCTGCTGATGGACATCTAGGTTGCTTCCATGTCCTGGCTATTATAAACAGTGCTGCGATGAACATTGGGGTACACGTGTCTCTTTCAATTCTAGTTTCCTCCGTGTGTATGCCCAGCAGTGGGATTACTGGGTAGTATGGCAGTTCTATTCCCAGTTTTTTAAGGAATCTCCACATCGTTCTCCATAGTGGCTATACTAGTTTGCATTCCCACCAACAGTGTAAGAGGGTTCCCTTTTCTCCACACCCTCTCCAGCATTTACTGCTTGTAGACTTTTGGATAGCAGCCATTCTGACTGGGGTGAAATGGTACCTCATTGTGGTTTTGATTTGCATTTCTGATAATGAGTGATGTTGAGCATCTTTTCATGTGTTTGTTAGCCATCTGTATGTCTTCTTTGGAGAAATGTCTGCTTAGTTCTTTGGCCCATTTTTTGATTGGGCTGTTTACTTTTCTGGAATTGAGCTGCAGGAATTGCTTGTATATTTCTGAGATTAATTTTTTGTCAGTTGCTTCATTGGCTATTATTTTCTCCCATTCTGAAGGCTGTCTTTTCACCTTGCTTATAGTTTCCTTTGGTGTGCAGAAGCTTTTAATTTTAATTAGGTCCTATTTATTTTTGCTTTTATTTCCAATATTCTGGGAGGTGTGTCATAGAGGATCCTGCTGTGATTTATGTCTGAGAGTGTTTTGCCTATGTTCTCCTCTAGGAGTTTTATAGTTTCTGGTCTTATGTTTAGAGCTTTAATCCATTTTGAGTTTATTTTTGTGTATGGCGTTAGAAAGTGTTCTCATTTCATTCTTTTGCAAGTGCTTGACCAGTTTTCCTAGCACCACTTGTTAAGGAGATTGACTTTTCTCCATTGTATATTCTTGCCTCCTTTGTCAAAGATAAGGTGTCCATAGGTGCGTGGATTTGTCTCTGGGCTTTCTATTTTGTTCCACTGATCTAGATTTCTGTCTTTGTGCCAGTATCATACTGTCTTGATGACTGTGGCTTTGTAGTAGAGCCAGAAGTCAGGCAGGTTGATTCCTCCAGTTCTATTCTTCCTTCTCAAGATTGCTTTGGCTATTTGAGGTTTTTTGTATTTCCATACAAATTGTGAAATTATTTGTTCTAGCTCTGTGAAAAATACCGTTGGTAGCTTGATAGGGATTGCACTGAATCTATAGATTGCTTTGGGTAGTATACTCATTTTTATTATATTGATTCTTCTGATCCATGAACATGGTATATTTCTCCAATTATTAGTATCCTCTTTGATTTCTTTCACCAGTGTTTTATAGTTTTCTATATATAGGTACTTTGTTTCTTTAAGTAGATATATTCCCAAGTATTTTATTCTTTTTGTTGCAATGGTGAATGGAATTGTCCTTAATTTCTCTATTTTCTCATTATTAGTGTACAGGAATGCAAGGGATTTCTGGGTGTTGATTTTATATCCTGCAACTTTACTATATTCATTGATTAGCTCTAGTAATTTTCTGGTGGAGTCTTTAGGGTATTCTACGTAGAGGATCATGTCATCTGCAAACAGTGAGAGTTTTACTTCTTCTTTTCAAATCTGGATTCCTTTTATCTCTTTTTCTGCTCTGATTGCTGTGGCCAAACTTCCATAAGTATGTTGAATAGTAGTGGTGAGAGTGGGCACCCCTGTCTTGTTCCTGACTTTAGGGGAAATGCTTTCAATTTTTCACCATTGAGGATAATGTTTGCTGTGGGTTTCTCATATATAGCTTTTATTATGTTGAGGTATGTTCCTTCTATTCCTGCTTTCTGGAGGGTTTTTTTTTTTTTTTTTACCATAAATGGATATTGAATTTTGTCAAGGGCTTTCTCTGCATCTATTGAGATAATCATATGGTTTTTATCTTTCAATTTGTTAATGCGGTGTATTACATTGATTGATTTACGGATACTGAAGAATCCTTGCATCCCTGGGATAAAGCCTACTTGGTCATGATGTAATATCTTTTTAATGTGTTGTTGGATTCTGATTGCTAGAATTTTGTTAAGGATTTTTGCATCTATGTTCATCAGTGATATTGGCCTGTAGTTTTCTTTTTTTTGTGGCATCTTTGTCAGATTTTGGTATGAGGGTGATGGTGGCCTCATGGAGTGAGTTTGGAAGTTTATCTTCCTCTGCAATTTTCTGGAAGTTAGAGTAGGATAGGTGTTAGCTCTTCTCTAAATTTCTGGTAGAATTCAGCTGTGAAGCCGTCTGGACCTGGGCTTTTGTTTGCTGGACGATTTCTGACTACAATTTCAATTTCTGTGCTTGTGATGGGTCGAAGATTTTCTATTTCTTCCTGGTTCAGTTTTGGAAAGTTATACTTTTCTAAGAATTTGTCCATTTCTTCCACATTGTCCATTTTATTGGCATACAACTGCTGATAGTAGTCTCTTATGATCCTTTGTATTTCTGTGTCATCTGTTGTGATCTCTCCATTTTCATTTCTAATTTTATTGATTCAGCTTTTCTCCCTTTGTTTTTTGATGAGTCTGGCTAATGGTTTGCCAATTTTACTTATCTTCTCAAAGAACCAGCTTTTGGCTTTGTTGATTTTTGCTATGGTCTCTTTTGTTTCTTTTGCATTTATTTCTGCCCTAATTTTCGGAGAAGGCGATGGCACCCCACTCCAGTACTCTTGCCTGGAGAATCCCAGGGATGAGGGGAGTCTGGTGGGCTGCAGTCTATGGGGTTGCACAGAGTTGGACACAACTGAAGCTACTCAGCAGCAGCAGCAGCAGCTGCCCTAATTTTTAAGATTTCTTTCCTTCTACTAACCCTGGGGTCCTTCATTTCTTCCTTTTCTAGTTGCTTTAGGTGTAGTTAGGTTATTTATTTTTTTCTTGTTTCTTGAGGTAAGCCTGCATTGCTATGAATCTTGCTCTTAGTACTGCTTTTACAGTGTCCCACAGGTTGTGGGTTGTTGTGTTTTCATTTTCATTCATTTCTATGCAGATTTTGATTTCTTCTGTGATTTGTTGGTTATCCAGCAGTGTGTTGTTCAGCCTCCATATGTTGGAATTTTTAATAGTTTTTCTCCTGTAATTGACATCTAATCTTATTGCACTGTGGTCAGAAAAGATGCTTGGAATGATTTTAATTTTTTTGAATTTACCAAGGCTGTATTTATAGCCCAGGATGTGATCTATTCTGGAGAAGGTTCTGTGTGTGCTGGAGAAAAAGGTGAAATTCATTGTTTTGGGGTGAAATGTCCTATAGATATGAATTAGGTCTAACTGGTCTATTGTATCATTTAAAGTTTGTGTTTCTTTAATTTTCTGTTTAGCTGATCTATCCATAGGTGTGAGTGCGGTATTAACGTCTCTCACTATTATTGTGTTATTGTTAATTTCCCCTTTCATAATTGTTAGCATTTGTCTTAAATATTGTGGTGCTCCTATGTTGGCTGCATATATATTTATAGTTGTTATATCTTATTGAATTGATCCTTTGATCATTATGTAGTGTCCTCCTTTGTCTCTTTTCACAGGCTTTGTTTTAAAGTCTATTTTATCTGAGTATTGCTACTCTGCTTTCTTTTGGTCTCTGTTTGCATGGAATATCTTTTTCCAGCCCTTCACTTTCAGTCAGTATGTGTCCCTTGTTTTGAGGTGGGTCTCTTGTAGACAATATATACATGGGTCTTGTTTTTGTATCCATTCAGCCAGTCTTTGTCTTTTGGTTGGGGCATTCAATACATTTACATTTAAGGTAATTATTGATGAGTTCGATCCCGGTGCCATTTACTTTGTTGTTTTGGGTTCGACTTTATACACCCTTTCTGTGTTTCCTGTCTAGAGAAGATCCTTTAGCATTTGTTGGAGAGCTGTTTTGGTGGTGCTGAATTCTCTCAGCTTTTGCTTGTCTGTAAAGCTTTTGATTTCTCCTTCATATTTGAGTGAGATCCTTGCTGGGTACAGTAATCTGGGCTGTAGGTTATTTTCATCACTTTAAGTATGTTCTGCCATTCCCTCCTGGCCTGAAGAGATTTTCTGTTGAAAGATCAGCTGTTATCCTTATGGGAATCCCCTTGTGTGTTATTTGTTGTTTTCCCTTGCTGCTTTTAATATTTGTTCTTTGTGTTTGATCTTTGTTAATTTGATTAATATGTGTCTTGGGGTGAATCGCCTTGGGTTTATCCTGTTTGAGACTCTCTGGGTTTCTTGGACTTGGGTGGCTATTTCCTTCCCTATTGTAGGGAAGTTTTCAACTATTATCTCCTCAAGTGTTGTCTCATGGTCTTTCTTTTGTCTTCTTCTTCTGGCACTCCTATGATTCGAATGTTGGGGTGTTTGACATATTGTCCCAGAGGTCTCTGAGATTGTCCTCATTTGTTTTAATTCGTTTTTCTTTTTTCCTCTCTGTTTCATTTATTTCTACCATTCTATCTTCTACCTCACTTATCCTATCTTCTGCCTCCATTATTCTGTTGGTTCCCTCCAGAGTGTTTTTGATCTCATTTATTGCATTATTCATTATTGATTGACTCTTTTTTATTTCTTTTAGGTCCTTGTTAAACCTTTCTTGCATCTTCTGAATCCTTGTCTCCAGGCTATTTATCTGTAACTCCATTTTGTTTTCAAGATTTTGGATCATTTTCACTATCATTATTTGGAGTTCTTTATCAGGTAGTTTCCCTATCTCTTTTCTCTTTTGTTTGGTTTGGTGGGCATTTATCCTGTTCCTTTACCTGCTGGGTATTTCTCTGCTTCTTCATCTTGTTTATATTGCTGTGTTTGGGGTGGCCTTTCCGTATTCTGGCAGTTTGTGGAATTCTCTTTATTGTGGAGTTTCCTCGCTGTGGGCGGGGTTGGACAGGTGGCTTGTCAAGGTTTCCTGGTTAGAGAAGCTTGTGTTGGTGTTCTGGTGGGTGGAGCTGGATTTCTTCTCTCTGGAGCGCAATGAAGTTTCCAGTACTGAGTTATGAAATGTCAGTGGATTTTGAGTGACTTTGGAAAGCCTGTAAATTGAAGCTCAGGGCTATGTTCCTGCGTTGCTGGAGTATTTGTGTGGTATGTCTTGCTCTGGAGCTTGTTGGCCCTTCGGTGGAGCTTGGTTTCAATGTAGGTATGGAGGCTTTTTGATGAGCTCTTGTGGATTAATGTTCCCTGGAGTCAGGAGTTCTCTGGTGTTCTCAGGATTTGGACTTAGGCTTCTGCCTCTGGTTTTCAGTATTATTCTTACAGTAGCCTCAAGACTTCTCCAACTGTCACTTCCAAGGCGGTTCCTTCTGTTTTAGTTTCTTCTGTTTGCTGGTCTCTTCAGTGTCTAAAGGGGGTGGTGGTGGACACTTTTTAGGCTCACTTGTTCAGTCATGCTGTGGGGAGGGAGGAACACTGCAAACAAATAACACTGGCGTCTGTGGGGAGTGCTCCCAGTGTCTCGGCTACACTGGGTTTGCCCCTGCTCACAGCATGTGTGTTTTCCTGTCTACACTGCTTAGGTTCTAGGTTTCTCTGCCGGGAACTGTCTGAGGCTGGTCCTGGGTTGTATGCATTTCCCAGGCCTAAGTCGCTTAGGTTCAGGCACTCGGGTACTCCACAAGGGCGCAGACTTGGTTGGGCCTGCGTTTTGTCCCCTTCCCAGGTCCAAGCAGCTCAGGTGACCAGGTGTTTGGTGAGTGCAGTCACTGTGACTTATCGCCTCCCCCATCTCTGCCGCTCGGTTTTCTGGGTGTATAGCTGGCGCACCTTCTCAGGCAGATGTCGACTGTCCAGAATCCAAGAAATCTTGGTTAGCAACGAAGCCTGCTTGCAGTTTGGTAGATGATGCCTCTCTGAGGCACGACTAACCCCTTCCGGCTCTGGCTGCCCTTGCCTGCCTGTCTCCAGTGGCGGATGGGTCTGTCTGCAGCCAGCTAACTCTAATCAGTCCTTGGTTTGGTGAGCGGGCCTGGCAGTGTTTTAGGTTAGGGCTTTTCACAGGGTAGCTATCCAGAAGTCTGGTCTGGTATCTCAAGTTAGTTCCTTCAGATTGCCCTTGGGGCATTCAGGCCAGGTCCTTCCTCTAAGCAATGCAGCCCGCACCTCTCTGCCCAGCCCCCGCTTGCTAGTGGAGGATGCAGGCATCTGCACTGCTTCTCTGCTGGGAGTTACTGTTGGGCACTTAATCTGTGGGTTTTTAAATTATTTATTTATTTTTTCTCCCCAGTTATGTTGCCCTCTGAGGTTCCAAGGCTCGCCACAGACTTGCCAGTGAGAGTGTTTCCTGGTGTTTGGAAACCTCTCTTTTTTAAGACTCCCTTCCCGGGATGGATCTCTGTCCCTACCTTTTTTGTCTCTCTATCTTTTATACTTTTTCCTACCTCCTTTCGAAGACAATGGGCTGCTTTTCTGCTGCCATTCAGAAGTTGTTTGTGGAATTTACTCAGCATTCAAATGTTCTTTTGATGAATTTGTGCGGGAGAAAGTGGTCTCCCTGTCCTATTCCTCTGCCATCTTAGGACCGCCCCCCCAAAATTGTATAGCACACTTTAGAAAATGTTTACAAAAAAGGTAGTATTGGGACAGATAAAGAACTGTTAAATGAGAACTCAATTTTCTTAAGAACTTGCAGATATTACAGAATATTAAAACTAGATGAAATCTTAAATAAAAAGTCATATTACAGAATGTACATTAGTAAGAAATATCTAAAATATTATATACAAATACTATCTTCTCACAGGATGAATCTGAAAATTGCCACTGAGAAGGGTGAATGAATTAAGAGTGCAGGTACTAGAGTCAGACTGCCTGATATTTGAGTTCCTCTCCTTAATAGTTATGTCCTTTTCCACAAATTATTAGCCTCTCTATGCCCTGTATCCCCATCTTATAAAAGGAGGGTAAAAACAGAACCTATCTCAGATGTGTTGTAAAAATTAAAATTACATAGGTAATTAAAAAAATAGTATTTAAAAAATTAAACTTACATAGGTAAGGCACTCAGTGTGGTTAGTATGCAGTAAAGTACTCCATAAAATATTTAGCAATATTATTTTTATTATAATTCATTTACAGGAAATAAAACACCTGTGTGAGGCTTAGAGAAGCTTAAAATGGTTCTGAAATGATTATTTACAGGTTTAAAAATATATCGGTCATTACCAAGAACCTAGCACAGTGCCTGGCACATAGTAGATACCTGACATTTGCTGTCTGGATGAACTAGTCTACAAACTTATTCTCTATACATTCATTCTCTGTATTAAGAGACAAACAAGTCAAAACTTTTAATGGATAGACTGAGACATTAGTACAAGTGAGACTATCTTCATTCTGAATCAGAATTGGGGAATTTTCAATAAAATAGGTTAAATTTTATGAACTTCTTGAAGGGATAGTGTGTTCTGAAATGGTGTCCCTAGGGACACAAATCTCTTACCTGATTATAATGTTGTGTCTCCTTGAAAACGCCAAAGTCAAACATCTGAAGATATGCATAGATCAACAGTGTATGTAAAAGAATTTTTTTTGAGTTGCAGAGAGAAACATTCTTTCTGCTCTTTATAGTACGAAATAAGAAGAATCTATCTTGTAGCACTGTTTCATACTGTAGGATTACATAATAAAGCTTAGTATTTAAAAATTTTTATTCACCATTTAAATCGTTTTAAAGTGTATAGTTCAGGAGCACTTTGCACATTCACAATGTTGTGCAACCACCACCACTATCTAGTTCTAGAACATTTTTATAATCCCAAAAGGAAACACTGTACCCATTAAGCAGTCACTCCTATGTCTGGTCCTCCAACTCCCGGCAACCACTAATCTGTTTTGTCTATCCATCTGCTGCTTCTGGAGAATTTACCTAATGGAAACACAGAGTATTTTATCTCTGGCTACTTTCACTTAACATAGTGTTTTCAAGTTTCATCTATGATGTACCATATATCTATATTCATTTTTGTTTACAGGTGAATAGTATTTCATTGTGTGGATATCTGTGCTTAGTCACTCAGTCGTGTCCAACTCTTTGTGACCCCATGGACTGTAGCCTGCCAGGCTCCTCTGTCCATGGGGATTCTCCAGACAAGAATATTGGAGTGGGTTGCCATACTCTCCTCCATGGGATCTTCCCAACCCAGGGGATCGAACCCAAGTCTCTTGCGTTACAGGTGGATTCTTTACCATCTGTGTCACCAGGGAAGCCCATGTATGGATATACATTTATTTGTCCATTCATTTACTGATGGACATCTGGGTTGCCTCCATCTTTTAGCTATTGTGAATAGTGCTGCTAGGAACATTCCTTTGTAAGTTTTCATTTGAATGAACACCTATTTTTAATTCTCTTGGGTCTATACCAAGGATTGGAAATGCTGGGTTAAATGTTTAACATTTTGAGGAACTGCCAAACTCTATTCCATGATGGCTACACCACTTTACATTCCTACCAGCAAAGTATGAGGGTTTCAGTTTCTTCACATTCTTGCCAACACTTGCTTTTTCCTTTGTGTTTACAGTTATCTTAGTGCTCAGTGGTAGTTTATTTTGATTTTCATTTCCCTAATAACATTTAGCATCTTTTCATGTGCTTGTCAGCAATTTATATATCTTCTCAGGAGAATCATCTATTCATGTATTTCGCATATATTTTTTTCTAAATTGGGTTGTTTATCTCTTTATAATTGAATTAGAAGAGTTTCTTGTATATCTTGGATGACACTCTTATCAGATATATAATTTGCACATACATTTTCCCATTCAGTGGAATATCTTTTCACTCCCTTAACAGGGTCCTCTGGTATTCAAAAGTTATAAATTCTGATGAAGCCCAATTTATTTATTTTTAATAGATGTGTTTTTTTGTGTCATAATTAAGAAACCATTACCAAATCCAAGACCCTAAAGCTTTGTCCCTGTTTTCTTCTTCTAAGAGTTTTCTAGTTTTAGCTGGATATTATTGAGGATTTTGCATCTATATTTGTAAGAAATACTGGTGTGCAGTTTTCTTTTTTGTGAAGTCTTTGTCTGGTTTTGGTTATCAGGATAATGATGGCCTCACAGAATGAGTCATAAAGTGTTTCCTCCTATTCTACTTTCTGTAAGCATTTGAGAGACAGGTGTTAATTCTTCCTTAAATGTTTGGCAGAATTTACCAGTGAAGAATCTTGTCCTGAGTTTTCTTAGTTGAGAAATTTTTGATTATTGATTCAGTTTCTTTATTTTTTATAGGTCTATTCAGATTTTCTATTTTTTTTCTTGAGTTTTGGCAGTTTTGTGTTTCTAAGAATTTGTCCATGACACCTAGGTTATCTGATTTGTTGGCATATAACTATTCATAGTATTCTCTTATAATCCTTTTTATTTCTGTAAGGTTAGTAGTAATGTTCCCACTTTTTCTGATTTTTACCACTTGTAGTATTCTCCCTTTGTCTAGCTAAAGGTTTGCTAATTTTGTTATATCTTTTCAAAGAACCTCTTTTGATGTCACTGATTCTATTATTTTCCATTCCCTATTTTGTTAATCTTTGTTCTAATCTTTCTTATTTCCTTACTTCTGTTAGTTTTGGGTTTCTTCTTTTTAAGCTTTGTAAGGTATCAATTTAGGTTATTTGAGTTCTTCTTTTTAATGTTAGTGTTCACAGCTATAAATTTCCCTCTGAGCACTGCTTTTACTTCATCCTATAAATTCTGGATGCTATGTTTTCATCTTCACTCATCTCAAAGTGAAATCTAATTTCCTTTGTGATTTCCTTTTTTACTTATTGGCTGTTTAACGAGAGTGTGTTGTTTACTTTCCATGTACCTGTAGCTTTTCCTTCTGTTAAAGGCTTTTAGTTCATTACACTGTGATTAAAGAAGATACTTTGTGTGATTAAAAAACTAACTTTGAGGACTAATAGATGGTTTATTTTAATGTGTTCCAGGTGCATTTGAGAAGAATGTACATTTGGCTGATGTTGGGAGTGTATAGATGTTTTATATAGGTCTGTTAGGTACAGCTGGTTTAAAATGTTAAAATCCTCTACTTCTTTATTGACCTAGTTATTCTATTTAGCATGTTCTTTAAAAGCATAGTATCACCGGCATACAATTCTAAATCCAAGAAGACACAGGTTTTGAATATGATTGCACAAGATTTCACTAAGGTACCTATATCACCAACATACACAGATCCAGACTCCAGTAGACATCACTTTAGTACAATGATAGGAATGATTCCTGGGATATATTTGGCTATATCTTCTACCCAAATTGCAGAGCTGTCATTTGGCTGGTGTCTTTATTTGTAACTCGGTAATTGTATACTTTGAGTTAATGAAGACAGTTGTACTGAAACATTTTCTGATTGCAGTTTGTCCCCTCAGAATTCCTAATTTCTCTGTTACTTTGAGAGTGTATGTTACTACTCTTTCTTAAACTTGATTTAGCTACATCTTCTGTTTCTTTTAAAGATCTTATCTGTATTGTTTAGCTTTTAGTCCAAGAGGTTTGACTTTGAAAGCCAATCAGAATTGTCCCTCTGGTTGGCAAATTAAGCTGATAAATACTAAAGTTAGCTCCCTAGCCACTGCTGCAATGATATTATCAACCTCAAGTATCTCAGACCTAAAAAAATAGGCATGTATTTCTTGCTTACGGGTCTGGGGACGCTCTATTTCATAATGCCAGATGGGTCCATCTCTGCTTAATGTATTTCTCACTTTGGGGCCAGTAGCTATCCAGGACATGTTTATCTTAGAGTAGAAGACAGAGGACAGCAGGTCAAGACAAACTAGGTAAAACGTTTAAAGTGTCCGCTTGAGTCACATCTGCTAACATTACACTGGCTTCAACAAATCTCATGGCTAAGGTCAACAGAGCAAGCAAAGTCTCTGTCCACAGGAGTATGGACGGGAGAGTATTTACTGAACAGTAACACCATCAACCACAGGCTAGCAAAGTAAGACAATTAGGAGCAACATAATAAATTTTAAATTAAATTGATTTAAATTACAGGACTGATTTTGAAGTAAAGTCCTTTCTCCTATTTAGAGTAATAATGATTTTTTTTAAAATAAAATGATAATAATAGAAGGCAGTAGACTTTTAAAAAATTCTTATCACTTGACAAAATAAAAAAGCGGCAACCCTCTGCTACTCCCCCAAATTTTAGGACAATTTTACAATTCTACAAAAATCCCAAAGTCGCCTATAAGAAATAAAAAAATCACAGACCTCTGAATGTCATCCGAGGTCTCTGGGGGGTATTCACTATTCACAGGATATTCCTTGGCCTGCAAAGACACTCATTTTCCCCCTCAAAGATTTGATTATTCCAAAAGCTGTGATTAGGAAACTCCATGTGTTAGAGAACTAAAGTGTCATTATTTCTTTCTAGTGATTTAAGTTTTATATTAAAAAATGGTCCCACTAACTCTTCAGTCTCTATACAAACTCGGTTTTTTAACACTTGGGACTCTACTATCTTAATGTCATGTAAATCTTTTATGTCTCTAACATGAAAATCTTAACAGGCAGTACATAAAAAATAATGGCTTATGACTATAACTTTAAAAAGAGCTACTGAGAAGATTAAAATTGAAAAAGAAGTTAGTGGCTTTACTTCCAATGTGAAAGGTCACATACTTAGTAGTTTTATATTTGTACAACTATTTATAAATACTAGCAATTTTGTCATAGCTTTATCAAACATTAAAACTATGCAAAATAGCAGAGCAGTGGTTTTTGGTGTGTGTGTGTGTGTGTGTGTGGGGGGGGGTTCAGTTTGCTCACAGCACTGTTAAAGCAAACGAGGCAACTGGCATTCCTCTAATGACTGCTTTACTTCTGATTCCTTAGCTTATCTCTACCTCCTACACTTGGTCTTCATCTTGTTCTTTACTTGTGATATTCTCCAGCTTTAGGTACTAGTAAAATGTTATAGCTACCTCATCTGTTCAATCTAGGCGGGGTTGAGGGGTGGGGGTGGTAAGGTGGAAGAATATAATATTGAAATGTACTATATTGAGTATCTACAGAAAAGCTTTAGAAAGACTTTTGACTTTGTCGAAACACTAATTTCTCCCTGAGTCTTGCTTTAGCAAATGAGATTCTCAGTTCATTATTAAACATTAACTTACCAGATAGAATCTGTGAAATAACTTCACAGAATGGCAAATGCCTTTTATTATCCTACTGATTCTGTTCAATGTTTGACCTGATATATACTTAGATTTCATAAACGCGCAAACCTAAAATAAGACGGAGAGAGGCACCCAAGAGCTAGTTAGGGAATTTTTCATTAACTGAGATGAGAATTCAACTTACTGGTTTTGAAACTCCTGTTGGTGCCATACTTACACTTTAAATAAAGTATGCTTCTTTTATAACATTTTGTGGAATATATGTAGAAATTTACATTTTCTAATGTAATTCTCATTAACATAAGATGAAAATTCAAAACTTTTATTGTAACGTAAGCAACATACCTGCATGTATGATCATCACTCACACTTGCAATTTCTTGGCCTTCTCTGGGATCAAATACCAAACCATTAATGAAATCTGAATGGCCCTCTAAAACCTGACATCAGGGGAAAAGTTAGTAAGAACACAATAATCTACAATATTCCGACCTAATATTTTTACTTCACTGCATGCTTCTCTTTTCTATAAATATTTCCTAAGTAATCTGCAATTTTTACAGCATGACTTATACACCCATTTTTTTGGAAGGTTTATTTTGGAAAGAAGCTGATCATTCAACACACTGTTATTAGCTTGATCTTTCTTTTCTAGTATGCATTTCTTGCAAAAACACACTTTGTTTTTATTTTTTTAACTGTACCTGTCCTCAAATCACCTCATTTCTCACTTATTACATAAAGCTTATACAAAAGTTAAAGCCAGGAGAACTTCCTAGGAGCCCTGAAATAAAAGTCCCCTTTTGATTTTCTATCTCATACCTGCTGCTCTGTACACTGGCTGCTACCTAATAAACATACAGCAGGGACTTCACCTTCTACTGTTTTTATTTATTTGTTCAATGTGACTGCCAGCACTTTAGACAGCTAGAATTATAAGTCCATTATAACAAGAACCCAGAAACCCTCTTTTGGCCACAGAAGGAGCAAACGGGAAGTTGTAAGTTAGAGGACTATGCATGCAGGTTAAGGTCCAATTAGTCTAAATCTTTAAAACTGAAATCCTGAACAGGCCTGTCAGATAGCAGATATTTAAATAATTTAATGGATATTGTTTTTGCTTCCTACTTACCTTCTAGACACTTGAATTTGATCTCAGTTCTAAGATTAATACAGTAATTCTATTTGGTACTACTTACTATTTGGAAATGAGGGAGGAAAAAAAAGGCTTTCATTCAAACATTCTGGTGTAAGTTTAACAAGTCCAGGTCCTTCTTCAGACCTTATGTCACAGTTTTTATAAGCCACATCACATTAACTATTTAATGTCTTTTTTAACTGGCAATAATAGTTAGTAACTATTGACTCTTGATGGGTCAAAATTCTATGTGTCACTGTACACTCAGATGTTCATTGATATGGCTTTAAATAAACTAATATATACAGTGCATTTATTATGGTAAAATTGTATATAGCCCATTGTATATAACTTAGAGCATAACTTTTACTGTTTTCTAAATGATTAGGTTTATAGTTTACCTTTGTTTTATAATATTATTCATAGGTTTTATTTACTAGAAAATCAGGAAGGCAATACTATTCTTATAAAAAAACATGACTCAATTTCAATCCAAACTGAGAGGTATTTAATGAATTTCTCCTCACTTTATTGAGAAATGTAACACTATGTAAGTTTAAGGTGTATAACATGATGATTAGTACACAATGATACACATATACATTGTGAAATGATTACCATAACAGGGTTAGTTAAATGACTACCATGATAGGGTTAGTTAATACTTCTATCACCTCACAAAACTATCGTTTTTGTTTTGTGGTGAGAATACTTAAAATCTAGTCTTTTAGCAACTAGCAAGATATAATACAGTATTGTTAACTATAATCATCATGACATACAGGAGGCCCCCCCCCCCCCCCCCCCCCGCTGAACTTACTCCTCTTAAAACTGGAGGTCGGTACCCTTCCATCATCGTCTCCCCATTTCCTACACCCTCCAAGCCATTGACAACCACCATTCTATTTTCTGTTTCTATGAGTTCAGCTTTAATAAGAGCTCCTCACATAAGTGCAATCATATAGTATTTGTCTTTCTCTATCTGACTTATCTTACAGGGTTATTTATCATACCAACAGAAGACTCACATACAGGGCTTACTATGTAAAAAGCACTGTTCTAAGTGTTTTACATGAATTAGCTCAGCCAATGCTCATAATCCCATGAAGCAGATGCTATGATCATCCCATTTTACAGGTAAGGAAAGAGAACAAGAGATTGGGAATTTGACCAAACTCATACTGTAACTAAGGTGGCACAGCTGGGCTTCAAACCAGATGTTCTGGCTCCTGTGTCTGTGCCTTTAATCACTTTGTAGTCCTGCCTTGCACTGCGTTGTACTGAGCTTGTTCCCTTCAAGTTCACCTCTATGTGTGTTCATGTCTATTATACCAAGTTTCTAATTCCCTCTCATTTCTGTGCTTACCTACTGTTTTAATTTAATAAGTGATATTAGATTTATAATTCGCAGTCCTTACTATGATCCTAGTTCCTTACTATAGCCTAAAATAGAGTAAATGAGACTCTAAACTACATATTTCAAAGACAACCATAAAGTCATTTTAAATTGGGATAAATTCAATAAAAAAGCAAAAATAATAAGTGTTTTGAAATAGATTTACAAATTAAACCTGTCAACATACCTTGTATTCATTTTTATCTTGAAGATCTGAAGTAAATAATCTAATTTTCATATCAGCAGCAGAAGTACAAAATCTGGAAGTAAGAAAACAAAAATAAGGCCATTTTTAGTCTAGGTAAGTGAAAGTTCTTCCCATCTTTACCCACCAAAGCCATCTTCATAACTCATACTCATGCTGTTGTTTGGGCAGAAGGGGAATGCTATTGCTCCGTTGTAAAATCTGTTATACAACTATGGGTGAAAGTAGGGGACACAAATTTTTATTGGAAAACATACAAATATTAGTATATTGGATTTGTCTCTTTAATTATAAAACCATACAATTTTATTATAAATCACCACATGAATTTAACACTTAACTTTTCTTAAAGGCTTAAAATGATGGGTTTAAAAAAGTATCTTCTTTTAGCCAGGTCAATATAAGGTATAAAAATATAGTTATACATCTATCTTAGCCTTTGCCTCCTTCAGTTATCTATAAACTTTCTTACTTTAAGATACATTAAATTCACTAAATTAGATGAAATATAATAATCTTTTTATACCTATAAATGCTGGTGTATTTATTACTAAAAGTTGGAGTATTATCATACTGACCCTATTATTTAAGGTTCTTGTTTAGATGTACATCAATGTATACTACAAAACAAACTAGTAATAACTATTTTTTAACTAGTTTGCCTTTAATCCTAAAATTCTTAGATTCTTAGCATGTCAGATTATGGCTGAGGAAGAAAGAACTTATATATCTGTATGTACGCATATGCGCTCAGTCTCTCAGTCGTGTCCGACTCTTTGCGACCCCATGGATTATAGCCTGCCAGGCAGCTCTGTTTATGGGATTTTTCAGGCAAGAACACTGGCTGCTGCTGCTAAGTCACTTCAGTTGTGTCCGATTCTATGCGACCCCATAGATGGCAGCCCACCAGGCTCCTCCGTCCCTGGGATTCTCCAGGCAAGAATACTGGAGTGGGTTGCCATTTCCTTCTCCAATGCATGCATGCATGCTAAGTCGCTTCAGTCATGTCCAACTCTATGTGACCCTATGGACAGCAGCCCACCAGGCTCCTCTGTCCACAGGATTCTCTAGGCAAGAATACTGGAGTGAGTTGCCATTTCCACCAGAGCAGTTGCCATTTCCTCCTCCAGGAGATCTTCCCCCTAGGTATCAAACCCATGTCTCCTGCATTGGAAGGTGGATTCTTTACCACTGAGCCAGGTGGGAACCCTTTGTATGCCTGAATTAAAAAATAGAGCTTATTTCCAATTGTCTTTAAGTAAATGAGTATCATATAGATCTAAACTTCTCAAGTTTTGACTGCATTAAAGCTAATATTTTTTTCTCACCTAAAACATTTAGTTTATTTAATTTAAATAAAGCTTAATTTAAAACAAGTCTCCTAATCTAGAGATCCAGATATGTTGATAAGTCTCTGGTACCATGCCTTTTCAATGATTTAATTAAGAGTCATTGGAAGAAATAGGTTAATTAGGCAAAACTAATTTCTGATAACAGAAATTGATCAATAGTTGCTTAGACAGAGGATGGGGTACAGGGATTAACCACAAGGAGCACAAAAAATCTTTTGGGGGTCACAGAAATGCTATGTATTACTAGCATCTAGGTTATAAAAGTACATGCATTTGTCAACACTGATTAAACTGTTCCGTTAAGAGTTGAGTTCACTGTATATAAATTATCCCTTAATTAAAAAAAATTAGGTTAGCTCAGTAAGAGCTAAATTATGATTGTTAAATACTGTTTACTAAACGAAGACATACATTTTAGAATTGACATTTATGGAAATAAGGTTAGTGTTTTGTAACAGACCTTAAATAACCTGACATATCATTGCCTTTGTGAAGAAGGCCTCAGCAAGTATGTTAATTTTTTTTCTCAAAAAGTAGTCATTCTTTTCAAACGTTTTCAACAAAACTGAAGCCCAAAGATTAGAAGTACAGTTGGTGGCTCAGATGGTAAAGCATCTGCCTATAATGCAGGAGTGAAAGTGAAAGTGAAGTCACTCAGTCGTGTCTGACTCTTTGCGACCTTGTGGATTGTAGCCTACCAGGCTTCTCTATCCATGGGATTCTCCAGGCAAGAATACTGGAGTGGGTTACCATTTCCTTCTTCAGGGGATCTTCCTGACCCAGGGATCGAACCCAGGTCTCCCTCATTGTAGGCAGTCGCTTTAACCTCTGAGCCATCAGGGAAACCTGGGTTCAATCCCTGGGTTGGGAAGATCTTCTGGAGAAGGAAATGGCAACCCACTCCAGGATTCTTGCCTGGAAAATCCCATGAATGGAGGAGCCTGGTAAGTTACAGTCCATGGGGTCGCAAAGAGTTGGACATGACTGAGAGACTTCACTTTCCTTTCCTCACTTTATGTATGGGGCAGTAAGGCTGATTAACGACTCAACCACATTTAGTTATTTTAACAAAGTTGCACTTTCAATAAGTGGTAAATTCAGTGAAGAATTTATGATTCATAGGAATCTCACATAAACAGCTTTGTAGTCAGGCTCAAACACATGCTTCAAGGCATCTCTGCTATATTTGCATATAAGTCACAAATTTAAACAATAAGCCTAAATTATGAAATAATAGCAAATATTAAAATACCTAGTACCTGAAGTTGGGGAAATGGAGGAAAAATGTCCCCATGATCAGAGGCTTCAGATCACTTAACACAAAGGATATTAATAAACGCTGCATTTAATAATTTTCAACTTACTTGATTACTGGAGGCAATGAATCAAGTCTAGTCTCTGGGCTCCAAGCTATGCCATCAACTCTGACTCCATGGTGGAATGTTCGTAGTGTTTTATACTGAATTCCTTCAACGTCTGCTTCTTCCTCCTAAGCATACACAGTACATGTTTAAATAAGTCATGAGAACAAACAATATAAAACTGAGTATTTTATTATAAGGAAGAATTTATCAGGGGGCCATGAATATTCTTTTGGGAAGTTCAAAAAGCAGATCAGATATTAGGCTATAATCCATAGGGTTGCAAAGAGTGAGACACGGCTTCACTTTCACTTTCTTTCAACCAGTTTACTGAACGACAACAAAAATATTCAAAGTTGTCTGTTACAAAATAACTCTCTAAGATAATTAAAAACAATATACTTGTTATACTTTATCTCAAGAGACATTTTCTTCCTAATAGTAAATATATTTCACATCAAACACAACGAAAATACAATGCTCTAAGAATCAGAATGTTCTAGTAAATGAAGTAACATGCATGGATTATCAAATAACAGTATCAAAAATATATACTGAACGCAGTTTTGATTATGTATAAGATACCTTGTACCTTATGATGCCTCAAAGTAATTATAAAGAGTATCAGTGATTTACATGGAAATAGTTGGACATAACTCAGCAACTCACACTTTCACTTTCATACATGTGTGGGATTGAACAAACTGTTGTTCACCTATACCATTACTATGAGCAGTGGATGTGCAAATTAGTGATCAGTCTTTTAGATATTTGATTCTGGGTAAGATGTTTAATAAAGTCAGCTTATCTATTTAATTCAGTACTACTAAAATGATTTCAGTTTATTCTCATAGGAAGACAAGAATGAATTTTGAAAAGTCAAGTCATCTTTGTCTGGCAATATGGACAATAACCTGAAAAGCTTTCTGACTACAAAAATAATGCAAAAATCCAAATCCAGAGAAGCAACTTAGCACAGAAGCACAAAGCTATCTTAAGGACATCTGCCCATATCCAATAATTAGTAATGTTTGTTGGTAGGAGACAGAAGACAAAACTTAGTGCCTACACAAAGAAGGATGCAGATCAGGGACCTTTGAATAGATCCAGGACCTTTAAAGTGTAAGTAGGGAAAACAAAAACCCCAAATCAAAAGTGCCATGCAAAATATATACCCTGGCTCAAGGTCAAGAAAAAGAAAAAAGTAACTTGTGAGAAATCTCAACCACTGGCTGGCCTTAACATAAGTTTGGGGCTTGAATTCACATTAACTATGTGCCCCAGAAAATGAAAACTTATTTCAAAATGTCCATATGTTGTTAGTGGCCCTAAGCACTTGACGACTAAAGGCAAATTCATTTTGGATTAACTTCCTCTACCCAGGTCTCAAAATTCTCACAGATATAGTTCAATCAGATATGATCTTACATGCATGCACTGCTACATATGAAAACAAAATACCACAAACACAAACAGAAGAATCAACCTGGAGACATTAAAAAAATCAGATTAAAAAAATGTATTTTTGAGGATGTAGACAAAAGAATCAAAAAATTTGACTAAGCAACATGAGATTACCCAAAATGACCAGACAGGTATTAAAGAACTAAATGAAAAAGTATAGATGAAAATACTATCATAAGAAAAAAATAAACAAGGCTCAGAGAAGCTGGAAGACAGATTTGAAAAACTTATTCAGAATGTAGTTAAGACAAAAAGCCTGGCTTGGAGAATTTTGAGCATTACTTTACTAGCATGTGAGATGAGTGCAACTGTGCGGTAGTTTGAGCATTCTTTGGCATTGCCTTTCTTTGGGATTGGAATGAAAACTGACCTTTTCTAGTCCCGTGGCCATTGCTGAGTTTTCCAAATTTGCTGGCATATTGAATGCAGCACTTTCACAGCATCATCTTTCAGAATTGAAATAGCTCCACTGGAATTCCATTACCTCCACTAGCTTTGTTTGTAGTGATGCTTTCTAAGGCCCACTTGACTTGGTTTTAGAAAAGGCAGAGGAACCAGAGATCAAATTGCCAACATCTGCTGGATCATCGAAAAAGCAAGAGAGTTCCAGAAAAACATCTACTTCTGCTTTACTGACTATGCTAAAGCCTCTGACTGTGTGGATCACAATAAACTGTGGAAAATTCTGAAAGAGATGGGAATACAGACCACCTGACCTGCCTCTTGAGAAACCTATATGCAGGTCAGGAAGCAACAGAACTGGACATGGAACAACAGACTGGTTCCAAATAGGAAAAGGAGTACGTCAAGGCTGTGTATTGTCACCCTGCTTATTTAACTTCTATGCAGAGTACCTCATGAGAAACGCTGGGCTGGAAGAAGCACAAGCTGGAATCAAGATTGCCGGGAGAAATATCAATAGCCTCAGATATGCAGATGACACCACCCTTATGGCAGAAAGTGAAGAGGAACTAAAAAGCCTCTTGATGAGAGTGAAATAGAGTGAAAAAGTTGGCTTAAAGCTCAACATTCAGAAAACGAAGATCATGGCATCTGGTCCCATCACTTCATGGCAAATAGATGGGGAAACAGTGTCAGACTTTATTTTTTGGGCTCCAAAATCACTGCAGATGGTGACTGTAGCCATGAAATTAAAAGACGTTTACTCCTTGGAAGGAAAGTTATGACCAACCTAGATAGCATATTCAAAAGCAGAGACATTACTTTGCCAACAAAGTTCCGTCTAGTCAAGTCTATGGTTTTTCCAGTGGTCATGTATGGATGTGAGAGTTGGACTGTGAAGAAAGCTGAGCGCCGAAGAATTGATGCTTTTGAACTGTGGTGTTGGAGAAGACTCTTGAGAGTCCCTTGGACTGCAAGGAGATCCAACCAGTCCATCCTAAAGGAGACCAGCCCTGGGTGTTCTTTGGAAGGACTGATGTTGATGCTGAAACTCCAATACTTTGGCCACCTGATGCAAAGAGCCGACTCATTTGAAAAGATCCTGATGCTGGGAAAGATTGAGGACAGGAGAAGGGGACGACAGAGGATGAGATGGCTGGATGGCATCACTGACTCGATGGACGTGAGTCTGAGTGAACTCCGGGAGTTGGTGATGGACAGGGAGGCCTGGCGTGCTGCGATTCATGGGGTCACAAAGAGTCGGACATGACTGAGTGACTGAACTGAACTGAACTGAAGACAAAAAGAGATGTTAAGAGGGATTCAGTGAGCAGTTCCACCATATAGCTAATTTGGGTTGTAGGAGAAAGCGGTCAAGGGAATGGGGGAAGAGGCAAGATTTGAAGAGATAACAGCAAAGGATTCTTCATACTTGATTACAAGCACCAATCTGTATATTCAGAAAGAACAATAAATCCCAGGCAGCTTAAAAAGAAATCTGCAGCTAGACACTATACAGTAAAACTCCAGAACACACAAACTCTCACATATGTGTGTGCATATATGTGAGAAGAGGGGAATGAGGGAGAAGGAGCAAGAGTGAGATAAGAGTCTTAGCAATAGCAATCAGAAAGAAAAGATAGGTATCCTATAAAAGAGTAATAATTAGAACAACCATCAGCTTCATAGCAGAAACACATGCAGGAAGTCAGTGAAATATCTTCAAAATGATACGAAAAACTGTTGAACTATAGCCACAACAAACTAGTGTGTCAAGAATGAAGCTGTTTTAAAGGTATTTTCATAAAAACCAAAACCAACGATTGGCATCAATAAAGCAGGGGCTGGCAAACTATGACCAAAGAGCCAGATCTGGCCTATGGTCTGCTTTGGTATGGCTCACAAGCTGAGAATCATTTTTATATTTTTAAGGAGTTGTTAAAAAACAAATAATAACTTGCAACAGACACCTTAAATGGCTGGTAAAGCTTAAAATATTTACTATTCCACAGAAGAAGTTTAAGCTTTTTCTTATAATAAAGAATATCTTTCAGGGAAAAAAATGACCCCAGAAAGCAGACCTGAGATGTAAGGAACAGTGAATGAAAAATCAAAGGCAAACATGTGGGTTAAACAAATACTAGACACATAAAACAATGCTGAATTTGTGGGTTGCAATGAAAAGAAAAATGATAGAGAACTAAAATATAATAATAATATAAGTCTGCCGTGGGTGATAACAGTTCAAGTGTCAAAGGTTCTTGCTCTATTCATGAAGTAAAGATATGAATTTTAGCTTTGTCTAATTAAGAATACGTATTAAATACCTTTGGTAACCATTAAAAGAGAAATAACATGTAAACTTCCAAACTATCAAGGAGGAAAAAGATGAAAGGAGAAGGTAACAAAACACATGGAATATGCATACTACACTTTCAATAGCAAAATACTTCCTAATGAGGAATAGATTAATTGTGGTATTTTCATATTATAAAATATCATACTACAATGAAGATATATGAACTTTGACAAGGGAGAATCTAATAGTTAATTTGGTGGTGGTGGTGCTCAGTTGTGTCTGACTCTTCACAACCCTATGGACTGTAGCCCACCAAGATCCTCTGTCCATGGAATTTTTCAGGCAAGAATATAAGTGGGTTGCCATTTCCTACTCCAGGGGATCTTCCCGTCCCAAGGATCAAGCCCATGTCTCTTGTGTCTCCTGCACTGGCAAGTGGATTCTTTACCACTGGGCCACTTGGGAAGCCCTTTAATAACAAAGAGAAAAATACAGAATGATTTCACTGATACAAAGTTTAAAACATGAAAAACAATATATTGATTTGCAACACCAAGACATGGAAACTGAAGAAAAACGAAATTTCACACATGGTTACGTCCTGGGGCTGAGAAGAAAAGGGGGTAAGGAAAGAAAACCCAGGGGGCTTCAAAAGAGTTGCTGTTCCCTTTCTGAAGCTAGGTAGTAAGTATACAGGGATCTACTATTATTATTCTTTATACTTTTTATCAGTAATATATATTTTAAAACGCACTGTATAAGCTTAAAATATTGTCATTTAAAAAATAAATCATCTTCTTGTTATTTAAATCAAAACCCTACACGGATCTAGAGACTAAAGCAAAAATTTTCATGACAAAGTTGCCCAAGGGATCTTCTGTGTTAAGTGACTACAGTTATCCTTTATAAAAGTTTTTTAGATTATAAAATAGGATCTGGAGGAAAATTCAGGTGAAACTTGATATTTAATTGAATATATATGTCTACATAGATAGAAGTTATGTGAAGGATTGTTCTAAGAATTCCATTCATCCTGAATCTAAATCCAAAGATTTACAATGTGTACTTTAATTGAATCCTAGTGGATGTGTTGATTTTTCCAGGATAGCCTTTGGAATCCTAGCACAATCATTTCACAAACATTACACATACCTTTCTCTACATAATTCAGAAACCCCTTGAAAATAACTTTACATTTCAGGTGAACTTAACAGAAAAAACATAAAAAGGGAAACAAATGTATTTATCAAGGAAAAAAAACCAGTCAAATTTTATTACTTCATAATTTGTCTGTATAATAACTGTATAATGAACAGTTAGATATGCTGAGGCAGCAATCACTAAGGAACTTAAAAATAAGTTAGGAGCCTAATCACAGCTGACTTTATAGACTGGGTTATAACTATTTTTCCACATTGACAAACTAATCTTTAAAAATGAACTTTTTACCATCAAAACACACTATTTTTGCTAATGTTAACAACAGTATTGACAATTAGGTCCTATAGTTTGTTATTAAAGTAAATACGGAGTTATTGGGTGGTCATGGGGATAAAGACATCCCAGTGACTATATAGTCTGCATTTTATGTATCACCAGTGAAATCTTTTTTCCTGGCAGCAACGTCTACCACTGAGCCAACTAAAAGGCCAGGGTGTGTGCATGTGGTATAGGCAGAGATGAATGCTATTTTGGGTTTAGCTTGAGGTGTAGGCAGTATTGTATGGGCAGGAAATTAAGATACTTTGGAAAACTTGCTATAATGCACATCATTATACAAGTCTCCAGCATATTTGAGGTTGGGGCAAAGCCAGGTTGATGAAAGGGCTATTCTAAGGGTTTGAAATTGGCTGTTCTTCCCACCACACCCATTTAAGGCCAAATACAGAATTTTAGTTGGATGAGACTGTAAAGTTTACCTAGTCTACTTCTTTCATCTAATGCTTAAATCTCTATTAGAACATTTGAAAAAAAGTTTACATAACCCTTCCCTGAACATTTCCAAGTGAGAGAGAACTAGCTACTTTTGTGGCGAATTTATTCAGTTTGGGGGTAGTTTTAACTATTACAACAGTTCTCTTTAACATTAAACCAAAATCTGTTTCCATGTAAATTCTATTCATTGCTCCAAATTCTGCTCTCTGGAACCATCACTGAGGTAGTTTAACTCAGTGACAACACATGTCTGGTCATTAACTGATCTCCACTAGGTGAACACACTCAAAGAGGCAGTTTCAGCCTTAGTCCTAAAGCACCGTAAGTAACAACTCCACTCAAACAGAACTGATGACATAAAAGTTACCATTCTGAGTCTAATCCCTCTTTCACATGATGGTTTTAAACTTTTTAATGCCACTTTGAAATCTGTCTTCAAATACATTATCTCCTTTGAATCATAATACACTGCTAAGAACTGAAGTAAACACTAGATATTACTGTCAATTTACAGCACAGGATATAGAGCTGTGGTGCCAAATCTGGTGGCCATTAGCCCCATGGGGCTATTTAGCACTGGAAAAACGTGGCTGGTCCAAGATGCACACTTTATAAAGTGCAAAATCCACACCAGATTTCACAGACTTAGTATAAAAGGAATATGTAAGGATCTCATTAATAATTTTTATGTTCGTTACACACATAAAATATATTGGATATGCTGGGTAAAAATACATTATTAAAATTCATTTCACCTGCTTTTTACTTTTCATAATGTGGTTACTACGACATTGAAATTTATATTTGTGGCTTACATTCTATTTCTATTGGACAGCACTGAATTAAGTTCCTTTGGCAGCTTAATCCAATTTTGGATTGGATCTATTAAAACAATATTCGGATTCTGAGCAGAGTTTCTGGCATATAACAGGTGCTCAATAAAAATTTGCTAAATTAAGTCTGTCACCCAAAGCATTAGGTAGCCTTTTCAACTTCATGTTCTATATAAATTCAATGTGCTTGTCCTAGTCTTCTCATCCAAGTCCCAGCAGAGGTTGCAATTCATTATTTTTTTTTTAAATTTTTATTAGAGTCTAGCTGATTTACAACAGATTTACAACGTTGTATTAGTTTCAGGTGTATGCAATTTATTACTGACCACCCTTTAAACAGAATTAGAAACCTTCATGCTCCCTCTCCTCTTTACTTTTTTAGTGTTATCTTATTGCATTGCATTACATTTAAACATCTCCTTGAGGGCAGGGTCCTTGCTTTTTTAAAATATGTATTGTTAGTTCCCAGCACCTGATCTGCAATTAATGAGTATTTGACAAATATATGACACCAACCAATAGTACTGTCACTTGGCTCAAATTTCCAACATAGTCAAAACAATATCATGAAATTCTGAAAAATGCTTTGTTGAAATTCAAATTTACTGTACCAGCAGTGTTTTCCTAATAGTCTTAGAGTGAGGATTGCCTTTCTGACAGAAATGTGAACTCTTTCAATTCAGTTTTTCCTAGTTTTTTCCTCAAGATAAGAAACTGAGTGCTAGAGAACTTGAAAGTTCTAACATGAGAGACTAAGAACAATGTTCAACAGTGCTTAATTAAATAAGAAAATAATTTCAGAAGCAGCAATCTGAATCCCTGCTGGCAAATTACTGGAACTCATTCTCTAGAACTGTTTGAACTATGGCTTCAACCTCTCTGAACAGCAGCACAGGAGGAAAAGAACAGGGACTTAAAAATCTGGTATAGAGTTTGTTTTTTCAGTTATTAGTCAGATAAATCCTTGCATTCCTTTAAAGTAGAATGGAAACTCCATGAGGACAGAGACAGTTGTTTAACTGTATCCCCAATACCTGGCACAGAAGATAATTTGTGTTCACTGCTTGAAAAATTAATAGAAATCTAATTCTTTCCTTAGGTTATTTGGGGTTAAGACCCACATTGCCAGCCTCACAGTCTAAGGGTCCACAGGGATAATGCCTATGACCGCAAACAGTAACAGAGCAATACAAATGTTTTTGCTTTTTTTCTTTCTCATTTTGTCACTTTCCACCTTTTGCTCCCTTTTTCTCTCTGCTACCCATCACTTCTTTGCCTTCTTTTTCCTCTCTTTCTTGACTTTCTCCCTCAGAATTTCTTAGGTGAACATAAAGCAAAGCTTATTTTTTCAGTACTTTTGAATACAATTGGCTATTAATTTCAAAAGCACTGAAACAAAATTCAATTTCATCTGTAGGGGGCTGCTTTTTTCTTTTGCAGATTAGTAGTGTGCTTTAGGAAACTAGTTTCCCTTCGGTTTTTTTCAAGAGTGTATTGTATTATTTCTCCAAACTATGTGACTTTTTATGATCCTAACCTGATGAGATCTTAACCTGGTCCAGCTGAGATCAGGCTGAAGGTCATATTCAGCATAAAAGCTAGAAACTCCTACCCCAACCCTAAGAGGCAATGTGGGATAATGTAAGAACCCCTGTGTTCTACTCAGACACCAACCAACAGAAGCTTTTAATTCATACTTTCTCTTTAGGATAAACATACATGCAGTCTAGTTGTGTATAACCTAATACATTTATGCCACTGTAAAATGTCAAATTGCATTTATGATGTTAAAATACTGTAAGATACTGAACTGCCTCCTCAGTAAAAGAGGAAATAATGTTTACAATGTTTATAATATCACTTTGGTGATAAAGTTATTTAAAATCTTTGAAAATTTGTCACTGCCAAATTACCTCACTGATTAACCTTAATCTACGAAACAGTGTTACATAGATAACATTCTGATAAACAAAGGATTAACCAGAGATTCCTGAGGGTTTACCTCTTATTGTTCAAATTCTGACACATAGAACTAGCTTTCCTGTGAGAAAATGTGATGTGTGCCACACCATTAAATATGGGGCTGTGCTGGAGTGTGCCTGACCAAATCGATGAGTCATATGTATTAAATGTTTCAGACACTATGTAGGAACTCTACACGCTAACTTATGACATTCAGTACAGTTAAGTACAGTTCACTCTTGAAAATCATGATTTTGAACTGTGTTGACTTATATACAGATTTTTTTTCAAAACATATCTACTAGAGGACTATATGATTTGCTGTTGATTGAATCCATGGATGAGGAATCAGGGAACTATAGCTACACCTGGATGTTGACTGCATCCATTGTCCCTTACCTCCACAATGTCCAAGAGTCAAGTGTATAATTGTTCTCATTTTTATAGCAGAGAGGTTAAGTACCTGCTCAAGGTCACCTAGCTATTAAGAGGTAAAGCCGGGCAGGAACAAAAACCCAGGCATTTTGGCTCGAGAGTTCACGGTCTTAATGACTATGCTGAATTGCCTGTTCAATTCATAGAGCTCATACTCTGTATACTCTAGATATATAAAAAGCATGAAAGTGACTAGGAAAGCTGATATCATCACAGCTATAAAATCTCCTGGAAGATCATTTTTAAGCTCTCAATACTACTAGCTTGTTTTTTTTTTTCCTATGTCAAAGTGGAATACAGAAAAGCTGGATTTAGTAATTAACCAGATCTAATTGGTATTTTTCCTGCACATAACAAGGTATAGTTAATCATAACCTTCAATTACTAGAATATTCCATTTCTAATCATAAAGCATAAAGCATACATAGGCCTTATATACGTATATATGTATATAGCCTTGCCCCTGAATAGTGGGGTTTAGGGGAATGACTCCACACAGTTGAAAATCCTGGTTTAACTTGCAGTAAGTCTCCCTGGTGGCTCAGATAGTAAAAAATCTGCCGACAATGCGAGAGATTCAGTTCGATCCCTGGGTCAGGAAGATCTTCTGGAGAAGGGAATGGCAACCTACTCCAGTACCCTTGCCTGGAGAATTCCATGGACAGAGGAAGAGCTTGGCAGGCTATAGTCCATGGTGTTGCAAAGAGTCTGACAGCCCTAAGAGACTAATACTCTCATTTTTCTCCCTGTGGGCAATTCCTCGGCATCTGCAGATTCAACTAACTGTAGATTCTACAGTATCCTAGTATTTACTACTGAAAAAAAAATCCATGTATAAGTGAACTACACAGTTCAAATCTGTGTTGTTTAAGGGTCAACTGTATTCTTCCTTTTCAATACTTATTCAATGTTTGCACAAATATTAGGCATATATTCCTAGGAATGTCTTTCTCAGTAGTTCTTCATCTCATGCTTTCAAAGTTTAGTGAAAATTACCAAAGTTTGTGTAAGTTTTCTTTTCAGTGAAACATCTTCACTGTCACTCAGTGCACTAACCTGAAATGTTCAGGTTCACACTAACCTGAAATGTACAGGTGCCAATGAACACAAAATTATTGCCACCATATGCAATTAGGTTTCCTGAATCCCCACTCTCAAAGGGATTGAATTCTACCACGTGCACATAATCTTCACAATCCACAGTGTAGGCAGCATTTCTTGTGGCATCTTGCTTCATCTTGTATGGCAAAACTTGTGCAGCTGCAAAAACAGCCTTCTATTGGACAAGGTCACAGAACTGTGGATTACAGCACAGAAACAGAAACCATCAAAGTGTTAGGATGTGATGACAGGCAGCTCAAAAAAAAATTATTCAACTACTTTGTGAACGGTACTTGCAGAGAAAGTCACTACAAAATTCTGTCTAGATTATTTTAAGGACAGGGAGTACTTATAGATGGAATTACACTACTAGGAAATATACTCATAAAAAATTAATGATCATTAACATTATGGAGCTGTACCTGCAAGCGCCACCATTAAGTATTTTACTAACATTACCATGCCTGATACTTGCACAAACCTAAGAGGGAGGTACTATGGTCCCCTTTTTACAGATGAAGAAATCGGGACTTCAGATTAACTTGCTTGCCAATCTCATAAGAGGAGCCAGAATGTGAGACTTTCTAAATGTTGGACACCAGTACAAGAAAGAGAAACACAAAAGCCTGTTTTGAAAAAGCTCACAATCCAGGGTTATTTATGATTCAGTGTGAACAATACTATAAAATAAGCAGATACAAAATATACAATCTGGAGGAAGGAATGCCAAAATGGGATACAAAATAGTATTCATAAAACCAGGAACAAAACTTCAGCTAACGTTTCATGGCCTGGTGTGCATTCTGAAAGTAGCATTCCCAGATGAGACATAGATTCTGAAGAGGTCACTTTTTTGTTTTTGTTTTTAATAGGACGGTAGGGGTTGTCCTGAAAACAGCTGGGTTTGATAGCAAACACATCAAATATCTTGTGAGTATCTACTAAGAAATCATATGAGTTCCACCTCGGGAAGTCTATAACCTAGTAACCTTAAGAGTGGGCATCTGGGACTAAACAGTTGTAAAAAGTGACCAACAGGTAAGGCAGCAGTGTGGAAGTGCAAAAGATTCCAGATTAGGAAACTCCGTTTCTAACTGTTCATTAAAGCAGTGTCCAGTCTAATTACAGTCTCAGGGTCTCACTGTACAAAGCGGGCTGGACTTGCCCCTCTAAAATTGCGAAAACAGCGGAGAGAGGGAACAAGAAAAGTCCCCGCATAGCCCTGACACCTCTTCCAGAGCCACGCAAATACCGCGATACCCCGCCACTACCTCCCGGAGCCCGAGGTCGAAAGGAAGAGGGGTGGGGAACGGCCCGAGGAGAGGAGGAACTCCCAGGGATAGATTGAAGGCGCGTGGCGACCGGCAGCCGAGCCATGCCCCTTGGGCTGACGCGCGATACGCACCGGAGGGCGCCTGGAAGCAGATAGAGCCGAGCTGCTGTTCACCTTGGGCTGCTGCGGCGCGCGCCGGCTCTGCTTCCGGGTCAGAGGGCGGGAGCTGCGATTGGCTGGCGGGCCCTCCCGCGAGATTTAAAATGTAAACCTGCGCTCTCTCGAACAGTCACCCTTGTGCAGCCGGCTGGAGTTTTCTTCAGGCGAGTCTGCACCTCCTGGGTTCTCCCCGAGCCAGGTGAGTGTCATCTTTTTCTCTCCCGTCTGCAGGCTTTAAGCTGCGACTTGTGAGGGTTTTTCGGTAACAGTAGAGCGCCATGTGATTGCCTAGAGTAATATTTGTGGAGTGTTTTTGTTTTGGTCTGGGGATATTGAACAGAGTTCTTATGTTCCATTGATGGAGCTGGAAGGTGCTGAGGGATCATCTGCTGACTGGAAGAATAAGGCACAGAGCCCTACTTAGATGAGTTAATTAGGCAGGAAACCAGGATTAGGTAGACTCCACTTTCGCCCTCACCGTTTTACTTCCGCCCAAGGACCTGCATACCATGAGCAGCAACGGTGCCCTTTTTTATTGAGCACCTCCATTTACTGTCTCACTAACGTGTCCTAATTTTATGAACTAGGAGATAATCATTTCCGTTTTACAGATGAAGAAATTTATGCTCATCCGAGGTTTTAAATACTGAAGGACATACAGCCAGTAAATGAGGACCCTAGTATGTCTCTTATCCATCTCATACTGGCTCCCCAGTGACATTTTCCTGCCTTACAATTTTTGCTGCAGTGCAGCTTGGAATCCAAATGCTAAAAACAAGTGTTTAATATCGCTGCTATCTTCTACTACTCTTTGTATGTTGCAGCCTGACGTTCAGAATACTTGTATAATCATTGTCTCCTTGATTTCTGGAAGTATTCTACCTCTTCCTAGGCAGTCAGGGCTTATTCCTTGGGCTCACGCAGCCAGCTAGCTACTGAAAGAGTCAAGGCTAGAGGCTTGGTGAACTCGTGGTACTGCCTGTTTTTGTGCAGCCAGTTCGTGAGCTAAGAATGGATTTTACATGTTTGGTTGGTTGAAAAAAAAAAAAAAGTCCAGCAGAATAATATTTTATAATATGTGAAAATTTTATGATCTTTAAATTTCTGTAAAATTTTGCTAAAGCCGAGCTGTGCTCATTTGTTTATGTATTGTCTGTGGCTAGTTTCACCCACCAAGATGAAGTTTGAATAGTTGTAAGAGACCTTATGTGCTGCATGCCTCAATGTTTACTGTTGGAACCTTCCCGAAAGTGTTCTAACTCCTGAATGAGATGGACTTTTATATGTGCCAGGCGTTGTTCTAAAAACTTATCTTGTACTTACATCATTTACTTTTCACAAAACCCTCTGAGATAGTACTATTATTATTTTTGTTTTCAGTACAAGGAAGCTGAGGCAGAGAGAGGTGACATAACTTGGAATTCTCAGTTTGTAAGTGGTGGAGCCAGAATTCAGAACAGTCTAATTCCAGATTAGTTTTCATTCTTAGCAATCCGAACTCATAGTATGTTTAAATAATGCCAGTAAATAATTTACTACTAAATATTGATTCTAGACAAACTGATCATGTTACTGAAACTTTATTTCTTTACTTTATATTTTTTTCTTATAAGAGATTAAGGTGATATTTTGAAGACAATTTTACTGTTTACTTGGATTTGTATTTTTGTAGGTACTTTGTAGTCTTCTACCTGTATCTTTAAATTGCATCCCTGATTATGTCTGCAAATTATTGTTTTGTAAATGGCACATACCCATTTTTTTTTTTTTTAATCATTCAAACCCAAGATACCTAGTAAACATCCTGGATTCTGTTTATGTCATATAAAAAAAAGAAGAAAAAGATAACAGGAGTAAATTGATTGAATGTGAATAGTAAAATACCCCAAATTAAATAATGGCATGTGACTATGTTGGAGACTAGGGTACTTAAAAGAAAGTATGGAAAAAATGTTGTAGTGGTATAAAAGCGCACCACTTTTGGAGTTAGGCATCTTGAATTTAGGTTTGTTTGGCCATTTGCTAGCTCAGCAGTATAGGGTATCACTTTCTTTAGGTGTGAAATGAGGATAATAACAGACCTTCCTCAGGACTCTTGTGAAGATTAAATGAGGTAATAAATATTAAGCTTTTGAAAAGTACCTGGCACCAAGAAACCTTCTATGTATTAGCTATTATTGTTTTGATTGTCTATTGCTGTGTAACAAACCACTCTGAAGTTTTAAGTGGTGTTAAACAACAGCCATTTTAAATGTTTATGATTCTGAGGATCAACGATTTGGGCTGTACTCAGATATGTGGTTCTGCTGGTCTTGTCTAGGATTACTTAGGGTGCTGTATGTCGTCTCACAGGTTGATTGGGTCTAGATAATCTGTGATAGCCTCACTCACATGTCTGTTCATAGTATTGGTTATCAGCTGGAGTGCCTATCAGCTGGTTTTCCGCCACGCAGCCTTTCCAGCAGGCTAATTTGCAGTTCTTCATATGGCATTCTGAGAATAGCGAGAGAGTAAGAGCTAAAACTGTAGGCTTATGTCAGGAGGCCCCTAAGATTACCCCAGGTTAGATAATTTGCTAAGAGGACTCATAGGACTCAGCATATAGTTGTACTCTTGCAGTAATATGTTACAGCAAAAAGATGCCAAGCAAAATCAGCAAAGGGAGAAGTTACATGGGGGTGAACTCCAGGAGAAATCAAGCACAAACTTCCAAAAGTCTTCTCTTAGGGGAGTCACATAGGATATAGTTACTTCTCCCAGCAACAAGTTATGACAGCACATGAAATGTTGTCTGTCAGGGTAGCTCTTTAGAGATTCAGTGCCCAGGCTTTTTACTGGGGTTTGAACGTGTAGATATCTTCTATGTTCCCAAATTCTAGACTAAAAAGAAAAGCCTATCAGCATAAGCTATATTGTTTGTACAAATAGTTTAAGTGCAGTGAACCATTCTTACTGAAAATCTTCCTGAAATCTGAAGTTTCCAGATGCCAACCAATGGCCAACCCTGTAAACATGCTTTTTAAAAGATAGTAGTCGGGTCTGCCATATTAACTGTTTCTGTATGGGCCTTTGGGAACTAGGTCTAGGCTTGGAACTCCTGTGATGTCATTCTTGTCACATTCTATTGATCAAATCAAGTTACAAGGCTAACCCAGATTCAAAGGGGTGGAAAATAGACCACCTCTTTTGGGATAATACAGGGATGAGAGGAAATTGACTTTCTTTGTTTTGTCTTCTGCCATAGATGTTACCATCTATTTCAAAATAAATATTTTTAAAAATACAGCTCACTATGTTTGTGTCTATAATCATGTTTGCAGAATTTGCCTTTATCTGTTTCGTATTAATTTTCAGATCAATGGTTGGATTTCATTATTTTACAAGATTTACAAGAAAACTAACGGAGAGGGAAATATGATTGGGTGGAAACTGTATTACTCTGTTTTTCTAAATTTAATTAAAAACAGTCATAGTAAATATGAAATGACCTCTTGTTCACTATTTTTCTCTTACTCTGCTTCCTTACACATGTTAAATATTAATTCCCAATTAAAATGTGGCTTTTTAACATTGCATTCTGTCCTACATTAAGAGAATGGCTGGGCTTAATCAGAAGTCTATCTTGGATATGATTAAAGAGTTCAGAAGGAACTGGCACACTCTTTGTAACTCTGAGAGAACTACTGTGTGTGGTGCAGACTCCATGCTCTTGGCATTGCAGCTTTCCATGGCAGAGAACAACAAACAGGTTAGTAGACTGTATTTAGGTTAACTTTTTTTTAAAAGTGAATTTTGGTTGGTGCCCATTTGAATAAGCTTAATTGCATTAATTTCTGGGCAATATGTGCCCTTCTATGATAATGTCATTAAACTATATTCACAAATGCCTCTGCATGTCTGTGTCAAAATATTGCAATTGGATTTGAAATGATTGGTTAATTTGTCAAAAGTGAAGCTTTTATATGTATAATTTAATGTGTAACATGCACATTTGATGTTTATAATTTTAAGGTAAACATACAACTATTATGATTATTATGGTTAAAAATTATTTTTATAAGACTTCTGCAAAAAGTTCTAGAAGCCACACAGAAATACTGTTTATTTAAATGTAATCAAGTATTGTATGACTAATTTCAGACTCTGTGGTATAGATTAATTATTCCTAAGCCAGGCTGTGAAGCAGAATCACTTGGGAGGGCTTTTAAAAAGTACTGGCTCCTGTGCCCTAATCTTGGACACTGATTTTCCTTATCTTCACTGAGACTCTGGAAATTATCTTATTTTTAAAGCAGACTTAATCTTTATAACCTGAAGTGATTTTTGCACAGTTGGCTTGGGATAAGAGTGTTTGGAATGAGTTCTACTTAAGGGTTGAGAGATGTTCAGATGAAAGAAGGATGAACCTAGGCTGAAGTGGTAAGGAAAGTCTTCTTGGACTTTACATAATATACTTAAAAGAAGGAAGTCTTCAGATGGGAAGAATTTGAAGTGGTGAAGGACGAGATAATCAGTTCAGAGGAAGCAATCCAGGGGGATTAAAATCATGATGGTCTGAAAATGGTCAGGAGACGACATTATCTTGACTAGAGAAGAAAATTTTTGAAGGGTAAAATGTTTTCAATGAGTCTGTTGGGCTAGATAGTGAAATGACATTCTGATGAATTATTTTAATTCTATATGTCAGTAGTTCCCAGACTTTTAAATTTCATATACTAGTGAAATTTCCCTCTCAAATTAGACATTGACAGATTTGAACATTTCTCATGTTAGCACATAAAGCCATTGAGAAAAAATAGTGACTAGAACCATCATTTTGAAATAGAAAGAATAATTTAACACCTAAAAATCAGGAATTTTAAATGGTGCTTAAGTACACCTTTAAAAGGATATCTTTTGAGGTATCTTTTTCCTAAACTGTCTATTCGTATCCTATGCTTATTTTGTTGTTGAATCGCTAAGTTGTGTCCATCTCTTTGGGACCCTGTGCCAGGCTTCCTTGCTTACTTTACTGTTGACTTATTTTTGCCTCTTTCTTACTCTTTGAAAGAGTTCTGCATGTATTTTAGATGCCCTCTTGTACACTTTGTCAGTATCTTTCAGTGTGCTCCATTTACCCATGTTCACTGGATATACTTCCCTTATACTTCAGTTCAGTTCAGTTGCTCAGTCATGTCCGACTCTTTGGGACCCATGGACTGCAGCACGCCGGGCCTCCCTGTCCATCACCAAATCCTGGAGTTTACTCAAACCCATGTCCATTGAGTCGGTGATGCCATCCAACCATTTCATCTTCTGTCGTCCCCTTTTCCTCCTGCCTTCAATCTTTCCCAGCATCAGGGTCTTTTGAAATGAGTCAATTCTTTGAATCAGGTGGCCAAAGTATTGCAGTTTTAGCTTCAAAATCAGTCCGTCCAATGAATATTCAGGACTGATTTCCTTTAGGATAGACTGGTTGGATATCCTTACAATCCAAGGGACTCTTAAGAGTCTTCTCCAAAACCATAGTTCAAAAGCATAAATTCTTTGGTGCTCAGCTTTCTTTACAGTCCAACTCTCAAATCCGTACATGACTACTGGAAAACCATAGCCTTGACTAGACGGACCTTTGTTGGCAAAGTAATGTCTCTGCTTTTTGATATACCATCTAGATTGGTCATAACTTTTCTTCCAAGGAGAAAGTGTCTTTTTATTTCATGGATGCAGTCGCTATCTGCAGTGATTTTGTAGTCCAAAAATATAAAGTCTGTCACTGTTTCCACTGTTTCCCTTTCTATTTGCCATGAAGTGATGGGCCCGGATGCCATGATCTTCGTTTTCTGAATGTTGAGCTTTAAGCCAACTTTTTCACTCTCCTCTTTCACTTTCATCAGGAGGCTCTTTAGTTCTTCACTTTCTGCCATAAGGGTGGTGCCATCTCTCTGTATATCTGAGGTTATTGATGTTTCTCCCAGCAATCTTGATTCCAGCTTGTGTTTCATCCAACCCAGCATTTCTCACGATGTACTCTTGTCAGACCTCTCTACTGAGTCTTACTCTGATATGGTCAGATACTCGCTGAACATTTCTGTCCACATCAGTTTTTAAAAGTAGATTACATTGTTTGCTCCCTGAACTTCTCAACCTAACCTTCCATTGTTTACTCAGTCACTGAAGCTGGACACCCAAGGAATATCATAGGGTCTCTTTCCTTTGTTCCCCTTTGCAGTTGATTTCCAAATCTTACCAAATTTACTGCCTGAGTATTTAAAAAGGAATATGTCCTTCTTTAGTAATCTGGAGAAATGGTGCTAAGGTAAATAACAGAGTATGAGGATATTGTAATATTGTAATGGAATGGGCTAGCTGAAGGTTAAACCTTGGTCACCATGCACTAGAAAATAAGAGAGAGAAAATGAAATTATTAAGAATCACTATTGTATAGTGATTGAGGAGGGGTGTTCTGGAATCAAACAGATCATATTCAAATTACCTCTTTTGCTGGTTTATGAATAATTTAAAAATATATCCACAAGCTAAGTGATATATACCCTGAAGAAAATTTAGTTCTCATTGTGAAAATTTTGACATATTAAAATATTCAATCCAAGTCATTTTTTCTTTAGGATTTGCCTGTGTAGAGTTCACTCAAGATCTCTTTCTCTTTGTTAATTTTCTACTTGCTAATTCTCTTAATTTACTGAAAATGCAGGCTCTGGGTGGGAAAGAAGAGGAAAGATGAAATATAACTGAACTTTTCGCAGTTCGTGTGTATATATGCACGTTTGCAGTGGAGATGGTGGGTTGTGGATGAGTTTTGCTTTACTCTTCATGGGCAGTTTCAGCTCAAGCATTCCATCTGTGCCTAGACTTTCTCACTTGGCAATGTGCAGCATACACCTGCCTGCAGCTGTGTTCACAAGTAGCGGGTAGTAAGGTGGACTTGGTTGTACATATCCTTCATCTATATTTTCCATCCTGTGCTTTGAGCTTTAGGTTTTTAATTCTCTGAAGTTTAAGAATAGAAGTCCCTAAAGTATAGTCTTTACAACTGAATTTGACGACAGTAAAGCCTTTGAATACCTGGTTGTTAGTCTGTTTATTGGTGTGTTTGCATTCTTAACCGCTTTGGTGGGGAGAAATAAAATAACCTTTGAGTTTCAGGGTTTTGGCATATTTTCTGAGGAGGAGAAATATTTTAGCTTAAATAATGTAACATATCTCTAGCAGTTTTATACCACTAAAGATTTAACCTATAATAGATTCACTGAGGAGTTTTGACTTCATTATATGGCAGACATATATAACTTCATTGTTGTTGTTTAGTCCCTCAGTTGTGTCCAGCTCTTTGCGACCCCATGGACGGTAGCCTGCCAGGCTTCTCTGTCCATGGGATTCTCCAGACAAGAATGCTGGAGTGGATTGCCTTTCCTTCTCAATAACTTCATTCAGTTCAGTTCAGTCACTCAGTCATGTCCGACTCTTTGTTACCCCATGAACCACAGCACGCCAGGCCTCCCTGTCCATCACCAACTCCCAGAGTTCACCTAAACCCATGTCCATCGAGTCGGTTATGTCATCCAGCCATCTCATCCTGTGTTGTCCCCTTCTCCTACCCTCAATCTTTCCCAGCATCAGGATCTTTTCAAATGAGTTAGCTCTTTGTATCAGGTGGCCAAAGTATTGGAGTTTCAGCTTCAACATCAGTCCTTCCAATGAATACCCAGGACTGATCTCCTTTAGGATGAACTGGTTGGATCTCCTTGCAGTCCAAAGGACTCTCAAGAGTCTTCTCCAACACCACAGTTCAAAAGCATCAATTCACATCCATACATGACCACGGGAAAACCATAGCCTTGACTAGACGGATCTTTGTTGGCAAAGTAACGTCTCTGCTTTTGAATATGCTGTCTCAGTTGGTCATAACTTTCCTTCCAAGGAGTAAGCATCCTTTAATTTCATGGCTGCAGTCACCATCTGCAGTAATTTTGGAGCCCAGAACAATAAAGTCAGCCACTGTTTCAATGTTTCCCATCTATTAGCCATGAAGTGATGGGACCAGATGCCATGATCTTAGTTTTCTGAACGTTGAGCTTTAAGCCAAATTTTTCACTCTCTCTTTCACTTTCATCAAGAGGTTTTTTAGTTCCTCTTCACTTTCTGCCATAAGGGTGGTGTCATCTGCATATCTGAGGTTATTGATATTTCTCCCGGCAATCTTGATTCTAGCATGTGCTTCTTCCAGCCCAGCGTTTCTCATGATGTACTCCGCGTAGAAGTTAAATAAGCAGGGTGACAATATACAGCCTTGACGGACTCCTTTTCCTATTTGGAACCAGTTTGTTGTTCCATGTCCAGTTCTAACTGTTGCTTCCTGACCTGCATATAGGTTTTGCAAGAGGGAGGTCAGGTGCTCTGGTATTCCCATCTCTTTCAGACCTTTCCACAGTTTATTGTGATCTTCATAGTCAAAGGCTTTGACATAGTCAATAAAGCAGAAATAGATGTTTTTCTGGAACTCTCTTGCTTTTTCCATGATCCAGCGGATATTGGCAGTTTGATCTCTGGTTCCTCTGCCTTTTCCAAATCCAGCTTGAACATCTGAAAGTTCATGGTTCACGTACTGCTGAAGCTTGGCTTAGAAAATTTTGAGCATTACTTTAGTAGCATGTGAGATGAGTGCAATTGTGTGGTAGTTTGAGCATTCTTTGGCATTGCCTTTCTTTGGGATTGGAATGAAAACTGACCTTTTCCAGTCCTGTGGCCATTGCTGAGTTTTCCAAATTTGCTGGCATAGTGAGTGCAGCACTTTTACAGCATCATCTTCCAGGATTTGAAACAGCTCAACTGGAATTCCGTCACCTCCACTAGCTTTGTTCTTAGTGATGCTTTCTAAGACCCGCTTGACTTCACATTCTGGCTCTAGGATATCTGGCTCTAGGTGAGTGATCACACCATCGTAATTATCTGGGTTATGTAGATCTTTTTTGTACAGTTCTTCTGTGTATTCTTGCCACGTCTTAATATCTTTTGCTTCTGTTAGGTCCATGCCATTTCTGTCCTTTATCGAATCCATCTTTGCATGAAATGTTCCCTTGGTATCTCTGATTTTCATGAAGAGATCTCTAGTCTTTCCCATTCTGTTGTTTTCCTCTATTTCTTTGCACCGGTTATCAGATTCGAAAATGATCCAATAGTGACATAACAAATAAGAAACAGTTTTAAAAATTGTATTCTATTTATCTACCACCCTTCCCGCAACAAACTGTTATTTTACATTGAATGAGAAAAGAGAAAGGAAACTGACAGTTTTGGTTGGTTACAGTTTATCAGGTGTTATTTAATATGTACAGTCTTACTTTATAACCGAGGAAGCTGACTCAGGGATTTCAGTATCTTATTCAAGGTCATACATCCAATTAATGCTCTTAAGTAAACTTACTATCTTTTCTCTTTCAATAACAAGAATTCCAGTTAGTGAAAAAATAAAATTTATTTAAAATTTTGAATAATTATACAAGTATACATTCGGTAAAATGTAAAAAGTACAAGTACTCTGATAAGTGTAACTCATTTTTTCTCATTTTATTCTTGTGAAATGCAATCCTTCTTATGTCCATCAGAGAACTAAAGGATTGAACGTTTTGAACTTCCTTCAGATATTTGCCAGCTGGCATGTTTTCTTAGCAAAACATTTTCTGATTTGACTGCAAACTCTCTCAATCAGTTGTTACTGGTTTGAATAATAGAATATGCTGTCATGATGGACACCTGATCATGAAAACTGATATTTGGAGTGCATTTTTATTTGGATTTAAAATGTTTTTACAATCCCAGTATAAACACTGTTAATGTAGTCAAAACCTTTTCTCACAAGATTAAGAACTTGTATAGTTTCCTTTAGTTATAGTCATTCGGATAGGACTTCCCAGGTGGTGCAGTGGTAAAGATTCCGCCTGCCAATGCAGGAGACACAAGAGATGTGGGTTCAGTCCCTGCGTTGTGAAGATCCCCTGGAGTTGGAAACGGCAACCTTCTCTAGCATTCTTGCCTGGAAAATTCCATGGACAGAGGAGCCTGGCAGGCTACAGTCCATGGGGTTGCAAAGAGTCGGACATGACTGAGAACAGCACAGAGTCATTAGGATGAAATCTGTACATTTATATTAGGCAAAATCTTAAGTTATTTTTAACATGAAGGTTGTTATTCCAAAATGGTTTTTAGGAATTTTTGAGATATAACAGTGTAGTTTTGAAACTCTAAATAATTGAATTAGTTTAACTAACTAATTAATTAATTAAATTAGTTAAACTTACATACCATTTGGAAATTCTTTGGTGTGTAAGTAACCTTTGTGGTATTGGGAAGTAAAGTATACAATTTTGATGCAATGCTGAGAAATTACAAATCTGTCTTACATCTGGGTTATGGGTCCAGTGTTTGAGAGTTACTGATTTTTTTTTTTGATTGTGCATTGAACTAATTTCATGAATTCAAATTAATTTTAATAATTTTTATATAACGGATCCTTACTTTAAAGACAATAAAGATAATTTTCTTAGTTGCTGCCATATGGATAAATAAAAAGTTACTTACTTTAAGGCAGTTTGGGCATCTTGTCTTAAATTTGGATATTAGTTAGAAAATATGGCTACTTTTTATAAAAGATACAGAGATTTGAAAGAATCAGATATGTAGAAAATAACATTATTTGGCTTCCTTTTATTTCTTTCTATTAATCTTCATTGGCTTCAGATGGTGTTATAATTTAGTTCTAATGAATAGTGCTATGTAAATACCCACCCATTTTTAAATGCTATTAATGGAAAGATATTAGTGTTAGCAAAAATGCTAACATATTAAACTTAACTGTGGAAGAGGGCAGCAAAATATATTTCTCAAAACCACATACAGATACTTAAAAATATTTGTTACTCATCCTGCACTGGAAAGCAGTACTTAGATTTTTTTTTTTTTAACTAAATAAGGTCTAGCATGTTTTGGAGGGCATCATTGTTAATATCTTGGATACTTAAATGGAACAGAATACAATCAATTAAAAAAAAATCTTCCACATGACCACTGAGATAATTTATCATGAAGATATTGAATAAGAGGGAAAAATGAACAATTTTGCCTAGTTAGTAACATCTGACACTTATAGGAGAAACCTGAACTGTTGCTTTTTAGCATTTGTTTGTGATAGTTAAGTGTGATGGTAAGCAGGGAAGGTTCAAAATTCTTCACTGACCCTAAATTTTAGCAGATATTTTAGCTTCCCTGGAAATAGTAATAAAACATAATTTTTTAAAATTTAAGTTTTATGATCATGTTTTAAGACTAACATTTGGGATAATGTAGTGTGTAGGATGACATACTGGATGGCATCACAGACTCGATGGACGTGAGTCTGAGTGAACTCCAGGAGATGGTGATGAACAGGGAGGCCTGGCGTGCTGCGATTCATGGGGTCGCAAAGAGTCGGACACGACTGAGCGACTGAACTGAACTGAGTATGTGGGAATCCAGTGTGGCATTGAATTTTTAAATAAGAGACTAAAAATACCTTAGCAAAAAGAACTAAAAGGAATTAATGTTTCCTTAATCAATGGCACTTAAGTACAACTCACTACTCACCCATCCTCTCCCATTTTTGGTAGAGTAAATATAGTAAAGTTCAGGAAATAAGATGACTATATATGTTAAGGGTTTCCTTTGTGGCTTTGATGTTAAAGAATCTGCCTGCAATGCAGGAGACCTGGGTTCGATCCCTTGGTGGGGAAGATCCCCTGGAGAAGGGAATGGCAACCCACTCCAGTATTCCTGCCTGGGAAACTCCATGAACAGAGGAACTTAATGGGCTACAGACCATGGAGTTTCAAAGGACTGGACATGATTAAGCGACTAACACTTTGACTTTCTTTCGTATTTGTTAACTTTATCAAGTGCAAACTTTTTATAGTTGATAGTATTTTTAAAAATCGTCAAAATCTTTTTCTTTTATATCAGGTATTAATATTATTCTTTAGTTCAACTTGGCTGTTCTTTTAAAATCCGGTGGAATTCAATGTAGAGTTTTCTATGACAAAACTCAATTTGTAACATTCAGAAAACAAAGATCATGGCTCACCGACTCAATAGACATGAGTTTGAGTAAACTCCGGGAGTTGGTGATGGACAGGGAGGCCTGGCATGCTGCAATTCATGGGGTTGCAGAGAGTTGGACATGACTGAGTGACTGAACTGAACTGAACTGATCTTAATTGTAAGTTAATGAGTAACTAGCATCCAACTTAATCATTTTATTTTGGGTAATTTTTAATTTTTATTCTCTTTCAGCATAGTGGAGACTTTACAGTCTCTCTCAGTGATATCATATTGACCTGGAAATACTTTCTACATGAGAAATTAAACTTACCAGTTGAAAATATAAAAATGATTGACCATTATGAAGACATCAGGAAGATTTATGATGATTTCTTAAAGAATAGTAACATGTTAGATCTGATTGATGTTTATAAAAAATATAGTGATTTGACTTCTAATTGTGAAAATTATGCGAACATATCCCCGGTAAGCATTTTTTTAAATAATTCTGTCTTAGTTGAATTAAAATTTGGCTAGATTTATTTTTATTTTAAGTGATGGTATTAGCATTTATAGTAACTTGATGATGCTTTTGCTTTTTGGATCATGTTAAGAGTGGAAAATTTTGCTACCTGAAAGCTAGTCGTTACTTGAGAGAAATATTTTGGTGGTAAATTTTGTTGAACTTGTGTTATTAATATTTTGTTAAATTATAAGGACAGCTAATTATTAGATTAAAACATTGTTAGTAAATCAATACCAAATGTGTGATTTCTTTTTGAATAATGTCAAGGATTGCTTTTGTATTTTACTTTCTTGGTTTAGGGTGCATCTGTTCATTTGGCATATATAGTATAAATAATTGCTATGACTATGGATTAATAGTTTTTTACTAAGGTGGAGTATGATTTAATGAGAATGTTCAGTATGATACACTCTGTATGAGGTAATATTCTATTCCTTTTTTGCAGACATATTCATTGCTTTATTTTTTTTTATAGAGTATGAATTTTAAAGTTAATGGAGTATCATCCTTCATAGCTTGGTTGATATACTATTCTAGAATATATTTGAATATATCTAGTATGTTTTAACATATTGAAATATATTTCTTTATCTTAATATTTACCAAGTGCCACTAAAGTAGTAATTAAACAGTGGTAAAAAATAATAATAATTGTAGCCATAATTAGAAGAAAATGTTTCCTGGAATTTCTAAGATAATAAAATATTTTACAAATATTTCTTTTCAATAACTTGGCAGTAATGTTTTGGCTTCTTAGAATAGAAAACTCCACAATAACAGTTATTTAAGATAATGGAAGTTTGTTTCATTCCTTTGTAAAAGATGTCTAAAGGTGAGTAAGCATCTAGGACTTGTATGATTGGTTCATGGTTATCAGATACGTAGGGGTTTTCGGTCATTCTGCCCTCTCTCCCATCTTAGTTCTTCACTTCTACTCTCAAGATCACTTGTGGTTCAAGGTAGTTGTTGGAGCTCCAGATGTTGTATCAGCATTTCTTGCAGCAGGAAGTGGTAAGAGAGGACAGTCTCTTTTCCTTTCAAGTGGTGTACCTCTTTGGCTTCCATCTCACTAACCAAAGCTTAGTCACATGGCCACACCAAGATGCTAGCCAGGATGGAGAATATAGTTTTTATTCTGTGTAGTAACATGCCAGAAACAAAAAGAAAGCTCAGATACTAAGGAAGAAGGGGAGAATGGATACTGGCAGCTGGTTTGTTGTCCTTGCCTCATTGGGCCATCATGAAAATCCTTGCCCATTTGTAACTTCTCAAAATACATTCAGGTACATGCATACCCTGGCATACACACCCCCACCATAATAAGGATACTTGTGATTGAAGACAGTTTTTTTTAATAATTCCCCTCTAGTTATATTTTATGTGCTTACTTTTAGAGATGATTTTTAACTATTTTTCACAAAGCTAATTTAGAGAGACTAATGAAACACAAGTTTTTAAAAGCCAGTGAGAGTATTATCTGCCTGAGGTCTTTGTTTTCATTTTATCCTTTGCCTCTAAGTTCTCTAACAAGTTTCTTCATTTAAGTGAATTAACTAATAGTGTGCGATATATAAGGTTCTACATTTGAAGATGTTCTGCCTCCAGATATCAGTATGTCTCCTCTGCAGAACATCAGGAAAGAAGCGGGAACTGCTGAGATAGTAATATATGAAGTAGAACATTTTCTGCGTTTAAATCTTAGAAGACTAACAACTTGGTCGATACTTACATTACTCAAAGGAAACTTGGAGTGAGGAAAAAATGAGCAGGAAAATATCCTTAGATTGATTTTTTAAAAAATATGCTAAATATCTTAAAGTATCTTTAAAGATATGTATCAGAAAGTTTTAAAGATTTCTGAATTTAAAGATCCTGAAATTTCATGATCCTGATAAGCATTCTTTGTTTTTGATTTATTGTAGCCTAAATAAGGTAAGAATTATAAGGAGTTAAGATAAAGGTAATGCAGGGAAGTTCTGGGAACATAATTTGAATGATACCCCTCTCCCTTTTATTTCCTACTTTTATAATTCTGCTGCTGAGGGATATGGATGCAGGGCCCCATGGGCATATAGGAGCATAAAGTGAAGTTGCTCAGTTGTGTCTGACTCTGTGGCCCCATGGACTATAGCCTACCAGGCTTTTCTGACCATGGGATTTTCCAGGCAGGAGTACTGGAGTGGGTTGCCATTTCCTTCTCCATGGGATCTTTCTGACCCAGGGGTTGATCCCTGGTCTTCTGCACTGCAGGCAGACGCTTTACCCTCTGAGCTATAAGGGAAGCCCCATCTAGGAGCATAGAAGTCTTTCTTCTAACTCAACTCTAGGGAGAACTGGTACAGTGATTGCTTTCATAAACTGAACAATTATCTGGAGGACAAAATCCTCCAGGAGACCTAGGCTGAGGAGCAAATATGGTGAATCTTGAGAAGAGCTTGGTGGTGGTAGTGGTGGTTTAGGCACTAAGTCATGTCCAACTTTTATGATGCCATGGACTGTAGCCCTCCAGGCTTCTCTGTCCATGGGATTTCCCAGGTAAGAATGCTGGAGTGGGTTGCCATTTCCTTTTCCAGGGGATCTTCCCAACCCAGGAATTGAACCCCAGTCTCTTGCATTGCAGGCAAACTCCTTCACTGCAGGCAGACTCCTGCGCTGCAGGCCGATTCTTTACCAGCTGAGCTACGAGAAAAGTCCTGAGAAGAGCTTAGCAGTCCTTAGAGATCTCGGGAACGTCAATACATGCCTTCTATGAGTGTGCCAGGGTTCCCTGACTCTCAGGAAGCCATTAAGTAGCCCAACAGATGGTTTTACTGTTGGTGAGGCTTGAGAGACCACAAGAAGACTTTCTCAGCCTAAGCAGGTGACTGGCAGCCTGTTTATTTCTCTACAGTCAGCTGAGCCTCAAAGAACTAGTGAAAAAAAGGTCTTTGGGATTCAGTTGACTGTTTAGGTATATTAAATGATGACAGTACTATGAATAATGGAAGTTGAAACGATCTCTACTCCTTATGGGGGCTTCCCAGGTGATGCTAGTGATAAAGAACCTGCCTGCCAATGCAGGAGATGCAGATTCCATCCCTGGGTCAGGAAGATCCCTGGAGGAGGGCATGGCAACCTACTCCAGTATTCTTGCCAGGAGAATCCCATGGACAGAGGAGCCTGGCAGGCTACAGTCCATGGGGTTGCACAGAGTCAAACACAACTGAAGTGACTTAGCACACATGTACTACTCCTTATGGAGCAGCAGTGGAATTCTCAGCTGATTGTAGTAATATTGTGTAATTCTTACAGAGTCGCCTATTGGATTTTCTGTCTGGCAGAGAGTATGCAGTAGATGATGAGACTGATTTTTCTGAACCAGCATCACCAATGAGTAAACACAACCAGGAAAATGAAAAGGTATGGGTAAACTGAGTAAATTAAAGCTGGATATGATCCTCTTCAAATCGCTATGAATTTGATTGTATATTACAGTTTTTTTTTTGTTACTTTTTACAAGTTTTTAATTTGTTGAGTAAAAATATATTTGCAAAGAGCAGTACATTAGAGACTGGCAAGAGCATGATATCAGTAATAATCAGTTTATTGTTTTGTACATGGTAACAGGCACTGTGCAAAATAGGTATCTCTCTAAGTATCTAAAGATACTTAGAAAAGTAGCTAAAGATACGGGTGGCCAGAGTTCTTTGAATTTTTGTATTTGGTATACTTCCCAGTTAGCCTTTTAAATGGTTGATTCTTAGGAGGATATGTACAATTGAAAAATCTATTCTCTACTCTTGGCAGCAGAATAAATGATGTATCATGAGTTCTGATAACAGGATTTGTTGTGCAAACAAACCATAGAAAAGTAATACAGGCTTGGTCTACTGTAATTTGCCTTCAGTTGAACAGTTTGCTGGATTCCTAATAACAGTAGTAATCCCTCAACTTTTTTTTTTTTAACTGCTCCTCAAAGCTTGTGGAATCTTAGTTCTCAGACTAGGGATTGAACCCTGGCCCTCAGCAGTGAAAGTACAGAGTCTTAACCACTGGACTACCAGGATATTTTCCAGATTGCAGTTTCAAAAATATATTTTATCACTATGGGATTCCCTGGTAGCTCAGATAGTAAAAAACTTTACTGTAATATGGAAGACCTGGGTTTGATCCCTGGTTTTGGAAGTTACTCTGAAGAAGGGAATGGAACCCCACTCCAGTATTCTTGCCTGGAGAATCCCATGGACAGAGGAGCCTGGTGGGCAACAGTCCATGTGGTCGCTAAGAGTTGGACATGTCTGAGTGACTAAGCCTCAGGTAAATACCTGTATGCCTACTTTTTAAACTGAATAATGTACTTTATGGTCTTCCCAGGTGGCTCAGTGGTAATGAATCCGCCTGCCAAGCAGGAGATGTGAGTTTGATCCCTGGGTGGGGAGTATCCCTGGAGGAGGAAATGGCAACCCACTCCAGTATTCTTGCCTGGGAAATCCCATGGACAGAGGAGCCTGGTGGGCTACAGTCCATGTGGTTGCAAAAGAGTTGAACACAGCATGGTGACTAAACAGTAGCAACAATGTGGTGTATATCTGCATCTAATATTTTTTCTGTCCTATTTGAAAGTTAAATTGCTGACATCATGACGATTAAGCCCTAAAATTTTTCAGCATATTATTTCCTGAAAATGAGGGCAGAACTACAATACCATTATCATATACAAGAAAACTGAAGTAGTCCCTAATATCATCCATTTACTAAATTTCCAGTTCAAATTTCTCCGTTTGTCCCCATAATGAGTTTTATGTCTCCGTAGATTCTTAGCATTCCATTCTTTTTTTTTTTTCCCTTGTTAATTTTTCTGTTGAGTTCCTCCTGGTATTATTTAACTTGTTCCTCTATTTCCAATAAACTGGAAACACCTAACTGCTTGCTTAGGTTGAGGTTTAACATTTCCTGATAAATACTTCATAACCAATGCTGAGTATTTCATTTGGTATCATACCAGTAGACTTCCCTGATAGTTCAAAAGGTAAATAATTCACCTGCCAATGCAGCAGACCTGGGTTTGATCCCTGGTTTGGGACGATCCCCTGGAGAAGGGAATGGCAACCCACTCCAGTATTCTTGCCTGGAGAATTCCATGGACAGAGGAGCCTGGTGCACTCCAGTCCACGGGGTCTCAAAGAGTCTGACACAACTAAGCAACCAATACACAAGAGACACAAACTCAAGTTGTCCTGAATTTGTGAGTTCTTCCCAATATAAAGATGTAGTTTTTCTTTTGCTGTCAAAAAAGGTCTAGTGATAGTCTGACACTATAAATATCCTGTTTCCCAGTAACCTTTCACCAAATGGTTTTGAGCATGCATTGATAATCCTGGTATGAATCAGTTATTTTTTTAGAACTTGCAGAATGGTTAGTTTCCAAGTCTGTCATGTCTTTGCACTAATTTTCTGTCATTTCTCAGTGAAGAAGAGCTTTATCTCATTAACTGGGATGAAGTACAGTTCCCTAAAAATGGCAGGATCACTATTCCCTTTAATTACCAGTTTAGGAGTTAGCGTAATAGTTACTTATAGGAAGCAAATTAGATTTTTTTTTCTGTTTTCTTTCTCTTTTTATGTGTGTTTATATTACTATGTACTTACAAATTTTTATTTATTCAGAATTTTAAAATCAATTAGTCATTAATCTTTGGTGCTAAAATGTAGGGGTCCACTTCAATTTGGGTCCTCTTAGACTTTTGAGTACTTCCTTCTTTTCTGGTACAAGAAAATATCCAAGCCTACCTTTGACTGTTTCCTGCTTAGGCATAGGTTCTTTCAGTGATTCTAACTGTTTTCTCTTGCTTGCTTGTTTTTTCCTCCTACCTTGACAAAATGCTTACCAAGTTGCCTCATCTTTTCTTGTGATACTTAAGGAGTACTTTCATACCTCAAGAGGGTAGATCACTTATAGGTCTTTTTGATCTATCTTAAAGACTACAGGGAGGAAGCAATAATTGTTATTGTGCCTTTTATTTAGAAGGAGTGAACTAATTTATACATGTAAAATGACCTAAATGACCAGCAATGAGGTCCAGCCTATTCCAATGGAATATCCTAATAAGGAGCCTCTTAAAAAATTATATCTTCTGTGGAAAATGGGTAGATTATAAGAATGTACAGCTTTTATCCCAGTTTATTTCTCTATTTACTAGATGAATTTATGGAAGGGATATAATAGGTCTTTGTTAGAAGAAACAAAAAGAAATTATAAAAATGATTAAGAGAGCCCAAATAATGGGGTTTATGCCAGCTGCATATAAGGATCCAGCATAACTCAAAGATCCTAATATTTGTAGCTTCAAATACTAGGTGTGAATTATATAAAGTTATCACCACTAAACTTATTTTACAATAAAAAATTATCTTAAAGGGATAACCATGAAAAAGGATTTTATTAACAGCCCACAGGATAACTGGAATGAACTTTTTATGTACTTGGTACATAGAAACTGAAGGCCTTCATTGTAAGCCTTTAGTTTTTTATTTAAAACAATGGGAACCCTCTTACACTGTTGGTGGGAATGCAAACTAGTACAGCTACTATGGAGAACAGTGTGGAGATTTCTTAAAAAACTGGAAATAGAACTGCCATACAACCCAGCAATCCCACTGCTGGGTATACACACCGAGGAAACCAGAATTGAAAGAGACAGGTGTACCCCAATGTTCATCACAGCACTGTTTACAATAGCCAGGACGTGGAACAACCTAGATGTCCATTGGCAGATGAATGGCTAAGAAAGCTGTGGTACATATACACAATGGAGTATTACTCAGCTATTAAAAAGAATGCATTTGAATCAGTTCTAATGAGGTGGATGAAACTCGAGCCTATTATACAAAGTGAAGTAAGTCAAAGAAAAACACCAATACAGTATATTAACGCATATATGGAATTTAGAAAGATGGTAACGATGACCCTATATGCGAGACAGCAAAGTAGACACAGATGTAAGGAATAGACTTTTGGGCTCTGTGGGAGAAGGCGAAGAGAATAGCATTGAGAGAATAGCATTGAAACATGTATATTACCATATGTGAAATAGATCGCCAGTCCAGGTTCGATGCATGAGACAGGGCGCTCAGGGCTGGTGCACTGGCATGACCCAGAGGGATGGGATGGGGAGAGGGTGGGAGAGAGGTTCAGGATGGGGAACACATGTACACCCATGGCTGATTCATGTCAATTTATGGCAAAAACCACTACAATATTGTAAAGTAATTAGCCTCCAGTTAAAATAAATTTTAAAAAACAACAATGGTAGTTTCTTAGTTTCAATCTTTTACTTTTTATCTTTTGCCTTCTTGGATTATATTTTCTGAGAGATTTTTATCCACCAGTTAGCTGATGGATTTGATTTTATGAGGACTATTAAAGTAACAGCCATCCTCTCAACCATTTTTCTGTTACTTGCAGAACTCTAATTTTTCTTTTGCAGAGTATTTTTGGAAGGCAATATATTTCTATTAAAATTCCAAAATAAGTTTTTGGGCTGTAGTCTTGCGAAGATATATTTTGATCACCAAGTGTGCCTACTAATGCCATACCAGTTCCTCAAGTAGATGAATGGAATGAGTTGGAGAAACAATGTTTTTGTTGCCTTATTTTATTTTACTTCATTTTGTTTTTCCCTGAAGTATTAAACTATTGCTTTAGAAATTCTGAAGTAATGAAGGGAAAAATAGAATAAAGGCCACACACAAAAAAAATCAGCTAAATAAAAAATTCTATGAGTATATTAGTTCTGGTCTAATTTTTTTGTTCATTAAGTGTAAGAATTTATGTATTGACAAAGAAATAAAAAAATACTTGTATAAATTTTAATCTCAAGTTAGAAAAACTGACTTTCTTCAAATTAAGATTGAGTATATATGCATTTCAATAATAGTTAAGGGATAGGAAAAGAAACTTGAAGTTCTCAGAAAGTTTAAATAAAATTGTTCAACTCCTAAACAAACATTGCAAGTATTTTGTGGTATGGATAGAATCAGTTTATTAAACAAATAAATGGAACAGTATCTTTATTTTTGGTATCTTGGTAAAAGCTTCAATCTTGTGGATTTTTTCAATTTAGGCCCTTGCTTCTGGATAGCATAACTGTATTTATGTGGAATGCTTTTCCAGAGAGCCACTTTAAAACCTACTTGCAAATACAAGAGCAGGGAAACCATAACTGCCATGTTATCTGACCATAATGATAGGGATAGATTTCCAATTGTAGCCATGAGTTAAAAGAAACACTCTGTGAGGACTCCAAGATGTTTTTGCCTGATGTTTTCCTAACATCACAAAAGGACAGAATTTTCTAACCCTAAAGAAAATCTCCTATAGCTGGAGACGTGGGAGTTTAAGCCCTGATTTTATACCCAGTGAGGATCACAATTATACATATTGGTAAACTCTCATTGTTTTTGGACAGGAGAAGCACAGTGAAATAGAGATTGCATGAAATTAAATGTAGAAAGAGTAAAAAAGTTTCTGACTACAACGTCTCTTTTCTCTGCTTTGATTTTTGGGAATTTGTGTCACCCTTTCTGTGTGTTTTAGACTGTGCACTGTGAGGTTAAAATGGAAACTTTTGCGTTATAGATTCACATGATGTATTATGATTTACTGTGAAAGTAGAGATGAAAGACTTTTGAAATAAAGCAGAGAACTATGTTATACCTTTTATTACAATAAAATTTTAGATCTTAATGACAATTTTAGTTCAGTTTTACCTCAGTACTTTTCTTTGTAAGCCAATGTAATAAAAAATATGTAATCACTAATTTGATCCCAGATAAGGGCTTCCCAGGTGATGGTAGTGGTAAAGAACCCACCTGCCAATGCAGGAGACATAAGAGACATGGGTTTGATCCCTGGGTCCGGAAGATCCCTTGGAAGAGTGCATTGCAAACCATTCCAGTATTCTTGCCTGGAGAATCCCATAGACAGAGAAGCCTGGTGAGCTATGGTGCATTGGGTCACAAAGAGTCAGACACAACTGAAGTGACTTAGCACACAAGTTTTTGTTAATAATTTCAATTTTGAAATAATCTAAAAGGGCCAGCTACATGTATTAGTTTTTCCTTCATTTACCATTGAATAAAAGCAGATTGAGAACCTATTAATAAAAATGGATTAATTACCTGCTATAATGCCAGTCATTCTTTTAAGCCCTGAGGATACATCATTTGCTCTCACAGAACCCATAAAGTAGTAGAAAGACTTAAGAAAACAAAGTATTAGAAAGTATTGATACTTATGTAGAGAATTATAATTGACTGATATGCAGAGTTATAACAGGTGATAAGAAGGAAAATATGTGAATTGCTACTTTATACTGGAAAATCAGAGATCCTCTCTGCAAAGGTAACGTTTAGTATCTTTATTACTTAAGAAAAATAATTTCATAGAGTTAATATTCAAACTGTTTGTTTTAATCAGGTTTGCTTAAATTATATTTTGAGTCCATATTTAAGGTAACCTTTTCCTGTCCGTTGAGATTTTTTTAATTGACCTTGACTGCCTCCCATGTTTCAAGAATTGTTTTTTTTTTTAACGTGAAATTTAAGTAATCCTAAAGCATGTTATCTTTAAAATTGCTTTTAAGATATATATGAACTTGAAGCTTCCTTAATAATTGTCTAAGAAACTTTCTATTGATTTGTAAGTTTTAATTTCTACCTTTTAACTCTTTTATGCTTCTTAATTTTAATGAGATTAGACAGAATATGAAGAAATCTTAATTTTAATAAGGAAAATATTTTCTTAGAGTTTACAGATGATAAATTATTGTGTCTTTAGCTAAGTTATCAGTCACTGCATAGTTTATGAATTTTATAAGTTTTGAACATAAGTTGAGGTTAGCCTTTCTGAATCTATTTTCTTAAGATAATAGCCAAGGGGAAGATTTCAAGTGAAGATTCTAAGAGAAACATCTAAGAATTTAAAAAAAGAAAGTAAAAACAGGATTCTAGAGCAGGGTGAAAGTAGTTGAAAGGGAGAGAATAAGAAGAGAGTGCATACAGGTAATTTAATTTTGATGAAATCCAATTTATCAATTTTTTTTCATATTATGGATTGTACCTTTGGTCTCATATGTAATAACTTCCTAATTCAAATTCATGAAGATATTCTCCTGTTTTCTTCTGGTACATTTAGGTCTGTGGTCTATTTTGAGTTAATTTTTATAAAAGATGTGAGGTATAGGTGAAGTTCATTTGTTTTATATGTAGATGACCAATTGCCCCCACTCTCTGAGATAAATGAAACAGAATAGTCCAGAAAGACACCCAACTCAGAGAGTGTAAATACTGTGCTATCTTTTTTTTTTTTAACAATTTTTATTTACTTATTAAAAAGAAATATTTATAATCTCAAGGTTGAGAAGGCTTCTTAAGACCCAGAAAACAAAAAAGATTAGGGAAAAGATTAATGAATTTAATCATTATAAAGCGTAAAATTTCTTGACCTGTTCTGTTAACAGTAGTAAAAAGTAAGCAACAGACTGAGAGGAGATCTTTGCTGGGGTATAAAAAGAACTACTGTTAATAATAAGAAAGCAAACAAATTACACAATAGAAAGTTATGCAAAAGAATGAGCAGTCAATTAATAAAAAAAAAAAAAGATGGCCACCACAATTTTAAAAAGATGCCTAGTCTTTCAGGTAATCAGAGGAAATCATTAAAAATTTTAGTTTTATAACACTAAGCATTGTCCAGGGTATAGGAAAATGGGAACTCTCCTACACTATTGGTGAGGGTATAAGTAGGTACAAGTGAACGACACTTGGCAGTATGTATTAAAATAATAAAGTAGTACAGTAAAAACACAACATGTATACTGGGAGATCAATATCAGAATATACAGGCAGCAATGTTTATAATAAAACTTTGGAGGAATCTAAATGATCCTCGTTAGGGGAATGACTAAATTGTAATGTTTTTATATTAGAAGGCTTATATTAGTGTTTATATGAAGACAGGTTAAGTCCATCTTTATAGGCCTGAAAACTTCCTGATATTCATTATGTAATATTTTTTCCTTTTTTTCACAGTAGGTGGAATTAAATTGTAACATATTAGCAATTTGCAATAAAATTTGTATATTTTCCAGGAATATATATACTCCTGTGAGAAGTCTTTTCATTAAAACATATTTTCTACTCTATTTAAAGTATCTGTTAAAAAATAAGAGGGGGAGCACCCCTTAGTGCCTCAAAGGAAATAGGAAAATTAAGACTGAGTATCTCTTGGGTTCCAAAGTTTCTGCCATGGGAAGGAAATCAATACTATGCCATCTTGACTACTGTAATTATGAAGTAATTTTTAAGATCATGTCTCAGCATATTTAATATGTTGTTTCTGTTTCTTCTCGCTTACTTTTTTTGATGATCTGTTCACCTTATCTTGCATACTTAATGTGTCATTTTGCTCTGGCTGCTCTTAAGATTTTTCATCTTTGGATGTCAGAGTTCAATTGTAAGTTACAGGAGTGAGTTTCTTTGTGTTTTCCTACTTGAGTAGCTTCTTAGGTCAATAAATTAATGTTTTCCACCAAATCGGGGTTGCTTTTGTCTATAATTTCAGCAAATATATTTTCTCTTTAACTCCTCCACAGAGATTTCAGTTATAGATATGTTGGTTTTTTCTTCTTTTTTTTTTTTTTTCCTTCTCTTTTGTTTTTCAGATTTGGTAATTTCTATTGATACATCTGTATGTTTGCATAGTTTCTTTTACTTTCTCCAAATTGCTGTTGAGCACACCTAGCAAATATTGTGTATCAGTTACTGTACTTTTTGTCTGTAGAATTTTCTTCCATTAGAGTGTCCACTTTTCTGTTGTCATTTCCTCTAAGTCACCAATAACATACTTTCCTTTAATTCACTGAACACATTTTATTTTAGTTCTTTGACTCCAGCAGTTTCTTTGATCTCTGTCAGCTAAATTCTAATAACTCTAATAACTCTAAGGTCCACTTGGTGACATTTTCTATTGACTGCTTTTTATCTTGAAAAGAAGTCACACTTTCCTTTTTCTTGGACTGTCTAGTAATTTTTGGATGAAACCAAGACATTTCAGGTAATATTTTATAGCAACTCTAGTTTTTTCTTGTGTTCAGAACATTGGTTTTTTGTTCTGGTATGCAGGTGACTTGCCTGGATTCCAACTTTATATTTTGTCTCCTTGGTGGCGTGCAGCTTTTTGGATATCTCTCTTATGATTTCCCTTTACTGTTTTTTTTTTTTTTTAAGCTTGGCTTTTGTAGCCCTTCCCTCTGCCTGCCAAATTTGGCAGGTAGCCAAGTATTTGGGGACGATATGGAGCTTATTCTTTCCATGGATTCCTTTTTCCTAGGGATTTTCCTGAATTTTCCAGTTGTTCTGACAGGTGTTGGCTTTGTATATTGAATATTTCAAGCCTGTCCAGCTTCAGCTTTCTGTCACTTAAGCTATCCACAGTTGTGGAGTGCACTTGGTTTAAGAAACCTTCAGACCCATAGCTCCAGTTCTTTATAACTCAATCTTTCTAGTATATATTTCTTTCTGATTGCTGTCTGTGTTTTAGATGGAGCCTTTGAAATCTTCCCTATGCTTGCATAATTTCGCTGTCAGCTAGGGATTTTGGCTATTTATGATCTCAGTTGTTTCCAGAATTTCCTCTTTTAAATTTCTAGCTGTTTTCCCAGCTCTGAATTCTAATCTCTGGCACCTTCAGTCACGTCTATTTTCCACAGCCATAGTCATGAAACTTGGGCCAGTAAACCTCAAACTTAATTCATACCCTTCTTATTGGAATTCTTTTAAAACTAAATGTTTCTCCAGCTTCTATTTTTTGGATACTTCCCAGTATCTTTTAGTAGTATTTAAATTTTTTAATTTACTATTTAATGTTTGTTATTTAAAGGGTTCACATGATCAGTCACTGTTACTGGAAATCACAATTCCCTAGTATTGAATAACCACAAACTTGAAATTCTTACCCTTTTTGTTGCAGTTCTTCTAAAATTAAGTTCTTCTCCAGCTTGTATCTGCTCCTGGATGCCATCCAGTGTCTTTACATAGTTAAGTTTTAAAAAATTTACCTAATATTTTGTAGTTGTTACCTGTGGGAATTAATATTATTAATTCTGTAGTAGTAGAAGTTGCAAGGCCTTGAAAAGCTATAGTTAACTAATTTGAAGAAAAAGATCATTGAATGCCCCAGTTTATCATTTGACTGTGAAGGATTATTCATATATGAAAGAACTGATGTCAGGTTATTCATATATGAAAGGTTATATATATCAGGTTATGCATATATGAAAGAACCTGATATCAGGTTCTCCCAAATATTATTTTTATCTTGTGCTTCAACAGTCTCTAGTTCTGTGTTTTAGGGTAGTTAATGTCAGCAACAACTACTTTTATTTGCTAACATTTGGTTGAATCTCTTTTAATACTCAGTTGGTTTCTTGGTATTAAGTCAGTATCTTGTAATACTTAAGAAATTTAGCAATTTAACTTCAGCCCTTATATCTTGCCCTGTAAAGAGACATGGGTATAGTACCAAATAGTGCCCATAGGCCCATCCCTTATGCTTCAGGGGAGTTCATTATTGGCTATTATTTAGTGGCAAATATATGTAGGGGAATGAGATCAGGTCTCATCAGAAACGCAGCTGTACCTTTTATATAATTTCTTAGAAGACATTTTCCAGCAATTATGATAGTTGTTATTTACAGATTTTCATTGATGGCAGGTTAGTTTCATGAGCAAGGATATGTTCTTTGTTCAAACCAAATTTTTCGTTTATACGGCAATTCTCATTTCCCAAAGAGCTGAGTGAGCATTTGTCATTGAATGATCATAAGTATTTTACTGTATATTTAAAAGATTTGTGAATTTAGAAATATTCAATAAAGGAAATATTTTATTGTACAGGTACGGTTACTAGCAAAGAAAATTATCTACTCATATTTAAACCTGCTAGTGAATTCGAAGAATGACTTGGCTCTGGCTCATATTCTCAATATTCCTGATAGAGGACTTGGAAGAGAAGCCTTCACTGATTTGAAACATGCTGCTCGAGAGAAACAGATGTCTATCTTTTTGGTATGGACATGTTACATTTTCAAGATTTTCTAGAGATTCTGAACTGTGGATCCATGTACCTTAATGTAGAATTCTTGTAGCTATGATAGTACAACTTTTAAATTGTGAATATGTGTTCTACCTCATGTATTTGAAAGTCTTCGGTATTTTTTTTCTTACTATATCCTTCAAAGTTAATAAGGGAATATTTTCTAAAGCAGTGTTTGCCTGCATGTGTTCTGTAGAATGCTAGTGCAGTTAAATTTTCCTGAAATAAATAATTTCAAGAGGCAGAAGTTCCTATTCAGGGCTCCTTGAATAAATATTTCCAAGGGCAAAAAGTTGGAAATCATGTATACCCTTTTTGGATATACAGAATTCATGAGTTTATATCAAAAGCTCTGAGAAGTCCTGCCATAAGGAACTCTGCTTAAGTTAACTTTGCTATTTAATTTGTTGTTTCCTAAATAATTTAACTATGGAACTTTTTTCAGATTATTTAAATTTCAGAGATTTTTCTTTTTCTTTCTTTGGATATACTTTGGAAAATGCAGCTTTAGAACATTCTGTTTTTGATGGAGATGGTCTAATGTATAACCATCAAGCGTGTATTTTTTATCATGGTAAAAGCAAGGCCTTTTGAACTACACGTGGTCAAATAATCCTAAAATGTGAAAGCTAGATGGGGCTTAGTAATTATCTCATCTAAATCTTTATTTTACAAATAAAGAAGCTAAGATTTAGAAGAGTTGAATTAATTGTCCAACCTTGAAGAACTCAACACAGTTAGCACTGAAAATTCCCTTTGTTCCATATAACAATTCCAGTAGCCAGTAGTTAATCTATTGAAGAATATATTTATTCTTTATAGAATATCACTGTCTAATTCTTTATAGACAGGGATATACTTTCTTTTATTTTTTTGCTGCTGCTGCACTGTAAAGCTCCCAGACCAGGGACTGAACCTGTCCCTTCTATAGTACAAGTATGGAGTCCTACCACTGGACCACCAGGGAATTCTCAACAGTGATTTACTCTTGGGAACATATTCTTATGCCCTTAATTTGTCCCTAACTCAACTCTTCAGTCTCAGTTTCCATCTGTATGTTGCCATCACTCTGGCTGGCACACCTTCTGCAGGACACCTGTTTGTTTGTTTGTTTGTTTTTGCTTCTGAATGAAAATGTAGCATGAATCATAAAAAAATGCATCACCTTACCTATATACATAGAAATATGTAAATGTGCTTAATTCATAAAATAAGATGTAGTTTTAACTTACTAAGTCATTAAACATAACCGTCTGTTTTAATTCATAGGTGGCCACATCGTTTATTAGAACAATAGAGCTTGGAGGGAAAGGATATGCACCATCACCATCTGATCCTTTAAGGGCACATATAAAAGGATTGTCTAATTTTATTAATTTCATTGACAAATTAGATGAAATTCTTGGAGAAATATCAAATCCAAGGTATGACAAATATGTGTTATTAGTCTGTCTTTAAAATTCACAGAATCAAGCGGATAGAAAAATAGGAGCTATTGAGATGATCAAACATCAAACCAAACTAGGAATGAGAAACAAAATATCCAGATAAGGAGGGCGGCAGAATTTAGGAAGGAGAGATAATTTGGGAGTTTTGGATTAGCAGATACAAACTATTGAATACTATATATGAAACAGGTAAACTACAAGGTCCTCTTGTTTAGTACAGGGAACTATATATCCTGTGACAAACTGTATTGGAAAAGAATATGAAAAAGAATATGTATATTATAACTGAATCCCTTTACTGTACACCAGAAATGAATACATTATAAATCAACTGTACTTCAATTTTAAAAATCTAGATTAATAAATTATAATCACATGACTATTCCACCTAAATTCTAGATAAATACTCAATTTAGAGAGGAAAAAACTGAATTTAGTCACATCGTTGTTAAGTAGCACAGTTGGGACCTGAATTCAGTTCTAACCCTGGAACCCATTCTCTTAATCACTGTTTCTTATTCTGTGAAACTTCTTTCCATTTTAAGATTCCAGGAAGAATTATTCTCAGGATTTTGTTCTGAATTGTTTCCTTCTATCATCTTATGCTTGTGCTCAGTCGCTCAGTTGTGTCGGACTCTTTGTGACCCTATGGACTATAGCCAGGCTCCTCGGTCCATGGGGTTTTCCCAGAAGGAGTACTGGAGTGGGTTGCCATTTCCTCCTCCAAGGAGTCTTCCTGACCCACGGATCAAACCCACGTCTCCCGTGTCTCCTGCATTGGTGGATTCTTTGCTGCTGAGCCACCAGGGAAATCCCTATTTTCTTATATGGATATCTATTACAGTGAAGTGAATTTGGAAGAGGATTTGAATATGACTTATAGTCAATATCAGTGACATCTTCTGCACTTCCAAATAATATATTGACTGGTCATTTCTTCACAGCAGATAATTAATTTTAAAGAATATTTTATTTTTAGTAAAACAAAATAGGTATATTTTTGTTAAAATCAAATGGTACTACAGACTTACAGTAATAAAGTCCTCAGAGGAATCAACTTTTAATATTTTTTGTGTTTGTTTCTATATTCACCTCACTTAAATGGAATTTATATACAGCTGTTTTTTTATTGGAATGTAATTGCTGTACATCATTTTGTTAGTTTCTGCTATACAGTACAGTGAATCAGCTATATGTATACATATATCTTCTCCCTCTTTGACCTCCTTCCCACCCTCATCTCAACCATCTAGGTCATCACAGACTACCGAACTGAGCTTCCTGTATTCTATAGTGGGTTCCTGCTGCTGCTGCTGCTAAGTCGCTTCAGTCGTGTCCGACTCTGTGCGGCCCCATAGACGGCAGCTCACCAGGCTCCCCTGTCCCTGGGATTCTCCAGGCAAGAACACTGCAGTGGGTTGCCATTTCCTGCTCCAATGCATGAAAGTGAAAAGTGAAAGGGAAGTCGTTCAGTCGTGTCTGACTTTTAGCGACCCCATGGACTGCAGCCTACCAGGCTCCTCCGTCCATGGGATTTTCCAGGCAAGAGTACTGGACTGGGGTGCCATTGCCTTCTCTGTAGTAGGTTCCTGCTGCTGCTGCTGCTGCTGCTAAGTCGCTTCAGTTGTGTCCGACTCTGTGCGACCCCATAGATGGCAGCCCACTACTAGCTACTTATTTTACATGTGGTAGTGTGTGTATGTCAATCCTAATCTCCCAATTCATCCCATTCTTCCCATCCCCCCTGCATCCACATGTCTTTTCTCTACATGTGCATCTCTATCCCTGCCCTGGAAATAGGTTCATATGTACCATTTTTCTGGATTCCAAATATGTGTTCAATTCAGTTCAGTCGCTCAGTTGTGTCCGACTCTTTGTGACCCCATGAATCGCAGCATGCCAGGCCTCCCTGTCCATCACCAATTCTCGGAGTTCACTCAGACTCAACATTCATCGAGTCAGTGATGCCGTCCAGCCATCTCATCCTTGGTCGTCCCCTTCTCCTCCTGCCCCCAATCCCTCCCAGCATCAAAGTCTTTTCCAATGAGTCAACTCTTCGCATGAGGTGGCCAAAGTACTGGAGTTTCAGCTTTAGCATCATTCCTTCCAAAGAAATCCCAGGGCTGATCTCCTTCAGAATGGACTGGTTGGATCTCCTTGCAGTCGAAGGGACTCTCAAGAGTCTTCTCCAACATCACAGTTCAAAAGCGTCACCTCTTCGGTGCTCAGCCTTCTTCACAGTCCAACTCTCACATCCATACATGACTAATAGAAAAACCATAGCCTTGACTAGACGGACCTTAGATGTGTTAATATATGATATTTGTTTTCCTCTTCCTGACGTACTTCACTTTGTGTGACAGACTCTTTAAGTCTATCCACGTCTCTACATAGCTAAAGCTAAAGTAACTAAAGTGAAAGTCGCTCAGTTGTGTCCAACTCTTTGCAACCCCATGGACTATACAGTCCATGGAATTCTCCAGGCCAGAATACTGGAGTGGGTAGCTGTTCCCTTCTCCAGGGGATCTTCCCAACCCAAGGATCAAACCCAGGTCTCCCACACTGCAGGCTGATTCTTTACCAGCTGAGCCACCAGGGAAGCCCAAGAATACTGGAGTGGGTAGCCTATCACTTCAGCGGATCTTCCTGACCCAAGGATCAAACCAGGGTCTCCTGCGATAGTTGATTTACAGTGTTATGTTAGTTCAAGTACAAAGCATTCAGTATTTTTGCAGTTTATATTCCATCATAGGTTATTATAAGATAGTGTGTATATTCCCTGTGCTATACAGTAAATAAGTCTTGCTTATCTATTTTATGTATAGTAGCATCTGTTAATCCTATATTCCTAATTTATTCCCTACCCACTGTGGTAACCATAAGTTTGTTTTTATGTCTGTGAGTCTCCTTCTGTTTTGTATATACGTTCATTTTTAGATTCCAGATGTGAGGGCTATCATTTAGTATCTCTGACTTTACCAGGCATGATATTCTCTAGGTCCATCCACATTGCTGCTAATGGCAAGATTTCATTCTGTTTGTATGGCTTAGTAATATTCCATTGTGAATATAGACCACATTTTCTTAATCCAATTACCTGTTGTTAGGCACTAGGGTTGCTTCCATGTCTTGGCTGTGCTAATAAAGCTGCTGTGAATATTAGGGTACTTATATCTTTTCAAATTAGTGTTTTCAATTTTTCCAGATATGTACCCAGGAGTAGAATTGCTGGGTAATAATGGTAGTTCTATTTTTAAGTTTTTAAGGCACCTTCATACTGTCTTCCATAGTGACTGCACCTGGTTATATTCCCTCTAACAGTGTTTGAGGATTCCCTTTTCTCTGCATCCTCTCCAGCACTTGTTATTTGTAGACTTTTTGATGATGACCATTCTAACAGGTGTGAGGTGATATCTTATTGTGGTTTTGATTTGCATTTCTCTAATAATTAGCGATGTTGAACATCTTTTCATGTGTCAGCCATCTCTATGTCTTATTTGGAAAAGTGTCTATTCAAGTCTGCCCAGTTTTTGATTGGATTATTTGGGTTTTGATAGTGAGTTCTATGAGCTGTTTGTATATTTTGGGTATTAAACCCTTGTCAGTCTATGCAGCTATACTTAAGTTCCAAGTTTAGACATTACCTGTTAATTTCCTACCATGGCAGATGAGGATTTGCCACCTACTCACTAACCTCCCAACACTCCTCTTTTCCTCTCCCCCTCCTTCCACACACATAGACACATATGCACACTTGTTATAGCTCTGTAATTACTGCTTGCAGCTAAACTATATTATATACTATTATTATACTTCCTATCTTGTGTACATTTTTGTTTTTTCTGAAGTCAATGATTATCTACTTTTTTCTTCTGCTTTGCTTTTTATACATTTATCATTAATTCTTTATCAAGTTTGCTGATGAAACTATACAATTTCTTCTTTTTATTAGGTCATCTATCAGTTCTGGTTTTTGCCCTTGCAGACATTTTTCTCTGGAAAGTCATCTGTCTTCTTCATTTAGTCTATGTACTTTTGCTTGCCAGGCCTGTTTCAGAGTGTCACCCATGAAGCCTTATCACCTTGTGAATTTTCTTTGCCTCTGCTTTGTTTCCTGGATTTCATGACTTTGTTTTTTTTATTGGTTAGACCTTTTATTTTGCTCAAGTAGTTTCCTGAGAAAGAGTAAATGGAAGATAAGTATCATTATTCTCCCATGTGATTGTATGCGGTCTTATGTTTTATTTATCTCTTTAAGATTATTTAATTTTATGATAATTTTTATCTGCTTCCTGGATAGTCTTTGTTTTATCTAAGCTGAGTGCTTTTGTTTCTTTTGCCCTCTTTCAAGTTAAAGGTGCTCCTAAAATGTGGTGTGATTCTAGACTGTTGTTTCATATTTAAGAATGAGGCCTGATTAGACAGCATAGTCACACCAGTTGGCTTGTTTATTGGGAATTCTCCAAATGTGAATAACTACAGGTCTTTCCTTTGGAACTTATCCCCAAATTTGCACAATGGCATCCTTTAGTCTCCTTCTGAATATAGTCCATCTGGCTAGCAATATTCTGGGATTTGAAGTAGTGTAACTTGATTTTGAGTCGCCCAATTGAACATGCAGACTTTTACTCAGTGTCTCTTTTCAGTTGTTGGTGCCTCTAGGTCTGGAGCCTCCCTGGCTTAGTTACTTCAGCATGATCCTGCTTTCCATTCTGAAATTCACTAGTCCTGACTGCTCAGAATAAGACAGGAGATTTAGGGGTCTAAGTGTTCCTTGTTAATCAGCTTTCTTATTTGCAATGACACCTTCACCATAGCCTTCAGTTTCTGAGATGACTACTTCTTGGTGTTTCTCTGAGCAGTTACTTGGCTTGTAGCTTTCTCTGTTCTGGGTAGTCAGTTACTACTTTTCCATCTGCTCTTCTTCTTTCTGTAGTTTCATAACATGCCTCTGCTCTTGACTATTGTCTCCTCTCTCACACTCTTTTCCCTTATGGATTTAAAATCTTTGCCTTTTTTTGTTGCTTTAGTGGTACTTTAGAAGAGAGCAGATATAAGTGCGTATATTTAATCCATTTGTTGTAATTACATTCTTTTTTGGAGGAATTTCTGGTTGGCGTAAGTAACAGGGTAAAAGTACATTTGTACATACGCTTTTGTACAACAGGGTAGAAGTATGTTTTAGAGAAGACATCTCTTGGATAAGAGAACAGCCTTCAGTTCTTCAGTTTAGCAGCTGATTATTTTGAATATCCTATTTGGTCATCAGTTCAGTTCAGTTGCTCAGTTGTGTCCGACTGTTTGCAACCCCATGGATTGCAGCATGCCAGGATTCCCTGTCCATCACTAACTCCTGGAGCTTGCTCAGACTCATATCCAACGAGTTGGTGATGCCATCAAAGCGTCTCATCCTCTGTTGTCCCCTTCTCCTGCCTTCAGTCTTTCCCAGCATCAGGGTCTTTTCTAAGGAGTCCGTTCTTCATATCAGGTGGCCAAAGTATTGGGAGTTTGAGCTTCAGCATCAATCCTTTCAATGAATATTCAGGACTGATTTCCTGTGGGATTATTTGGTCATAATGAGTAATTATTAATATTCTATATTCTAGAGAAGATACTGAAGAAGTGGGTGTCTAAATAATAGTTGATTGAGTACTCCTTATTTTCTTCTGTAACGTGATGTTTTCATGTGTTAAATATATATTCATTTCATGATTTTAAATAGTAAAGTTATTACAAACCAAAGACGTATATTCTGTTTATATAATAATAGAAGGATGTACAGAGGAAAGGACAATTGACCTAGTTTGTGGGAGCCAGGGATAAGATTGTCAGGAGAGTTTACCTGAGTGGTTGTTAAAATTGAGCTTAATCTTGAAAGGATTGAAGGATCTTGAAATCTTGAAGGATGAACTTGAAAGAGTTAAACATACATGGAGAATGGGGGTGACATGAAGTTCAGATGGGGAGAAGGGAGGATATTTCCTATGGTGAGTATAATTAATATAGGTAACCTGTTGGGACAGGGGTTCATTGATTATTCATTTTGTTTCGTAATTTCAGCTTCTGCCAGTCCTTCTGTTGTTTAGTCGCTTGGTCGTGTCTGACTCTCTTGTGGCCCCATGGGTTGTAGTCCGCCAGGGTATCTATCCATGGGATTTCTCAGGCAAGAATATTGAAGTGGGTTGCCATTTCCTTCCCCAACTAGTCCTGTAGCCCCAGTCTATCAACATTATAAGAAAAAACAAGTCATTTTCTCTGTTTTTGTCAGTTCCTTTCTTTTATAGCTCAAATTCTTGAAAAAAAAATGCTGTCTTTTATTCCAATTCCCAATTATTTTCCCTCCCAAGTGCTAATAGTTTGAAATATGTTTCTCGTGAGGCTGTAAACTCTGAGGGCTTTATTGGTTTTCTTCACCAATATTCCCTAGCCCTGGCACAGTTTCTGGCATAGAGTAGGCATTCAATATTTATTTATCTGTGTTTAACTGACTCACACTCATTCACTTTTCCGTTCCTCTGAAGCTATTCTACCAAAAATCTTTTATGATCTTCTAGCTGTCATAGTTTCTGGTCTCTTTTGAGTCCTCAAATTTGATCGTTTTCTTTCATAGAACTCTTTCCCCATTAACTTCTGAGGTGTCATCCTCTTATTTTCCATCTGCCTCCCTGACTTATATGTGCAAATTCTAACCCATATTTCAGTGAAATTCAAACTCTTTTCCTAGCTTCAAAAATACGAAATTCAAACTCTTTTCCTAGCTTCAAAAATACATTCCTTAACTTCCCGTATATTGTTACCTCAAAGGGACCTCAGACTTAGCGTCTCCCAAACTAAATCTTTGTCTTTCCTGGCGAGCCTGCTTATCCTCCTAAAGTACCTAGCTTGATGAAGCCTCTTTCCCTCTAGCCATCCAAACAGAATTTGGAACACATCTTAAACTACTTTTTTCCCCTTTTACTATCCCTTCAGTTGCGAAGATCCAATAGTTCTTCTTACTTAGCATTTTTGATACTCTCTCTCTTTTTTTAAATCTCTATTCCTATTGCTACTATCATATTCCCCTTTTTCATCGAAAGTCTGTTTTCAGTCTTTCATCCTTTTTTGCCTGGATTTTTTGGTTTACTTATCTCTGAGTTGTTCATTCTGCCTCCAGTCTTGAGTTGCTCCATCCTGTCATCCTCACTGCTGCCAGGGTTTTTAAAACAACAGATGTTACCCCCTTAATTAAAACCCTTCAATGATTCAATATTAGGTACAGGATGAAACTTCAGAAGTGTCAGTGTGATGGACACATTCTACACTCTCCACCCGCTGCTTGTATCTTACCCTGGCCTCTGTCTCTCAACCTTAAAACTCAGAGAGAAAAATATGTTTAACCCTTGTAGCTTGTCTTATAATAGGATGGTGGTGGTGGGGAATCACAGTAATCTTTGAGTTCAAGGAAAGGTGGACGATAGACAGACAGGGAAGGAATCAAGATCACGCTTGCCTCCCCGCTGCTAGCTGTTGATCAGACCTTCTAAGCTATAGTATGGCTGCATTTCTATACTTTGCCAGTAGGTGCCACCATAAAATGCACTCTATACTTTCACCTGAAAAACATCTTAAATTAGGGGTTTCAGGTTACATAGATTAGTTAGTTCCCTGTTGTTCAAATGTTTAAAATTCTGTGTTTCCATTTTATTACACAACTTTTCAGTGCACACCTGCATTATATTTATTGGACTAAATATTGTGCATTTATAGAATGTTAAGTCTGATTGAAATTAGCCAGTCCAGAATCCTAATGTTACATTTCTCATTTCAAAATAGTTCAGAAGCATTTTTGATATATTTCATATAGCACCTTTAATCACATTTAATTTTTAAAGATATAATTTACTATGGCAAATAGTTACCAAATTCTTAAAGATGTTAGGGAAAAGGCAAGTCATTCTATATAGTAAGTGAAAGAAAGTGAAGTCACTCAGTCATGTCCAGCTCTTTGCGACCCCATGGACTGTAGCCTACCAGGTTCCTCCGTCCATGGGATTTTCCAGGCAAGAATACTGGAGTGGGTTGCCATTTCCTTCTCCATTCTATATAGTAAAGATAGTCAATAATTATAGTAAAATGTTGCCAATTATTTGTATTATTGCTTATTATCCTCTTTCAGTCACTATGTTTTGATTAGTCTTCAGTCTAAGGATTTAGTTGTGTTTTTCCTCACTTGCTTCATTTTTCTATTTCTGCCTCAGGGCTTTAATGGGATGCATTTATTAGTTAGGAACTTTAGTTTATGTCTTCCTCATCCACATTCTTCCAGAGTAGTAATTTCTTCTGAGTGCTTTCCTGAAGACCCCCTTCTTTCTTACCTCCCCACTTAAATTACTGCTATACCTTCCATATCTCATTGTATCAAATGATCAACTGTGACCTTTTAAAAAGAAATATTCATTTTGTATCTCTAGTGCTTAGCACAAATGTCCTGGCATCATTTGGGTTAAAACTTCAGGAGTTTCTTAGACTCTAGAAGTAAGAATTTGAATTATGTTATTGTGTTGCTGAGCAGATATTTGAAGAGCTAATATTGGCTCTTGTCATGAATGTATAGCAATAGAAGTCATAGCACCAGTGTTTGCGGATTTTGTTAAGGGTCAAAATGCTGAGCTTGACAAGCATGTGAAATACAAATCTTACAAATTTTTCCTAAGTACAGTTCATCCAGGGGATTATATCATCTTTAAAATTTAGAATATTTGGTCTTATAGAAGGAATGAGAAAAGAAGGCAAAGGTGACTTTTACCTTTAATATTATTGAAAGCTTTTTCTTTTGTTCTTATAACTGACACTGTGATGCTCTTTCATATTTGATTATGCTTTTGAATCTTTTCCAGAACTCTTCCATTAGAGATTAATTCCCAGAAAAAGCACACAGTGTTTAACTATATTTTCATTTTGACTACATTTCATCTAATTATTTTCTATGGTTTTAATTGAAAATTAAGAAGAAAAACCAGTTGTAAAATGAATGTTTGTTTACATAAAAGAATTCTTAGAGTTTGTTCAGACTTCTGATTACAGATATGTAGCAGACTAGGTCACCTGATTGACCATTCCATTGAAAATAATATTGTTGGATAACATATTTATAAACTAATTCTTAGATGTATTGATTAGGAGGTGAATGTAATGAAAATACAGGCCAAAAATAATGGGAAGGAAGAAAGCCAGAGAGGAAAGTCAAGAAGGGAAGCCAGCTTTTATTTTGAAAGTACTTACTGAATTTGGTGATTTGGACGGTCTGTTTTTTATAGCCACTAAAGTCTAAAGGGGCAGGGGGACAAGCCCAGGGATTACTCAAGGTGGGATGTCTATTGGGATATACCCAGCTTATAGGGCTACTACCCTTTCAGTGTAAAATGAACTAAGAATAAGGACTTTAACTTGATAAAGGGTTTTTTTGAAAACCTACCTAATGATAAAATGTTTTAGCATATTATTTAAGATTTAGAACATTTCTTTTCAGCATAGCATTGGATGTCCAGTTCAGTGTACCAAGGTAAGAAAAAGAAACAGGAGATACAACAATTGAGAAGAAATAAATGTCTATTTAGTGATAATATGAATATGATTGTATGTGTAGAGAACTCCAGGAATCGAAATGCAAATTACTAAAATTAATGGTAGAGTTTAACAGTGTTGCTAGACACATATCAATATAAAAAATTGTATATCTATGCGATAACCAAATAGAAAATACAATTTTTTTTAAAGCTTCAAAAATACAAAATATTGTAGAATAAATATAAATAAAACTGATACTAGTTCCTACCCACTTGGAAGGTTCAGACTCTGGAAATTTTTCACACGTAGGGTTTGGGTCCTGATCACATTGCTACTAGAGCTTTTTGTCCTCACCAAAACCTTCATTCATCCTGCTTACCACTCACAGCTTCCAGCTTTCCACTCCAACTTTTGTTTGTCACTTTTTAGGGATGAAATTGGGTTGTACTTGGACATTTTCCCTGATTCCTACCAAGCCTAGTGGAATGTTCCCCTAGAGTAACTAGTCTGCCATAGTGTAAGTTGAAACTAAGTGCTTTTCTACCACAAATAATAATATAAAAATAGTAAAACATATGTCTTTTGTCTTACAAGTAAAAACTTCAGACTGTTGCTTGTGATTGTTGTTGTTTAGTCTCTCAGTCATGTCTGACTCTTTATGACTCCGTGGACTGCTGCCTGCCAGGCTTCTCTGCCCATGCGGTTTTCCAGGCAAGAATATTGGAGCGGGTTGCCATTTCTTTCTCCAAGGGGTCTTCCCATAGCTCTTGTCACAGCTTCTGCATCGCAGGTGATTCTTTATCACTGAGCCACTAAAGAAGCCCCGTTGCACGTGATGCTATTCTGCTTAGTTGCCCAGTCATGTCCAACTCTTTGCGACCCCATGGCCTGTGGGCCACCAGGCTCCTCTGTCCATGGGATTCTCCAGGCAAGAATATTGGAGTGGGTTGTCATGCCCTCGTCCAGGTGATCTTCCCAACCCAGGGATCCAACCCAGGTCTCCTGCCTTGCAGGTGGATTCTTTACTGTCTGAGCCACCAGAGAAGCCTGTTGCATGTGATAGTGGTCATTTATTCAATAGAAATATCAATTATTTCTTCTGTTTGCCAAGTTAGTGTGAAGATTAGTAAAATATGGTTCCTTTCTCAAGGAGCTAATTTTTTCATGAAAATTTTCCCAAGCTTGTCTAGTCATAAGAAACACCTGTGGTAACTGCAAAATAAATGCAGCTCTTTAGTACCCTTTTTTGAAAATTGTGATTCTGTAGGGTAGGCTCTGGAGTTGATCAGATATCATATATAACTAAATTATTTCCTTCAGCTTTCAAATCAAGGAAGAAGTAACTTACCTTATTGAAATAACTTGCTTTTAGAAAAACTTTAAAATTTTGTTTCTAATGGTTCTTATGCTTTTCTTAAATGTGTTACTGTTTGATTCATAAGATCAAAGCCATATTCTCTGAAAAGTGTTGATTAGCTCTGAGCATTATATTTTCAAGCTTATAAACATATTGTCATCTCAAAATGTTATTATAAAAGTGATCTTATTTCTATTTTCAGCATTGCGGGGGGTCGGATACTCTCAGTGATAAAGATGCAGCTGACTAAAGGCCAGAACAGCAGGGATCCTTTTTATAAAGCAGTAGAGGAAGTTGCTCAAGATTTGGATTTGAGGATTAAAAATATTATCAATTCTCAACAAGGAGATGTAGCTTTTAGTACCACTGACATCAGTCCTGCACGGGTAATGAGGTTTTTATTTTATCCTTCTATACAAAACATTATCTTTTCTAGTGGCTGTAGAAATGATTTACTATTGCTACTTAAATCAGAAGATTGTTTCCTCTGTTATAAGATGATGTTGAAAATGTGAGTTTCTCAATAGGATTATACAGGATTATGTTCAACTTGGGGAAATCATAACATCTATGGGACAAATTATCTCTGTTTATCAAAGGAAGGCACTGGATAATCTTCAGCATCCCTTGTAGCACTAGAAATTTATAGTTCTTGAGGGATATTAAGGTGTTTTGTCATATTTTTCAATAATTATTTTTACAGAACAATTATTTCCTCATGTACTCAGATGTGAAAGAAGAGTGGTTTCTCTGGTTATGATCCCAGGGCTAGGCACTCCATAGAAAAACCACAGAAATGGTTTTTATTCAGCAGTTTATTTTTCTTCTATAGAATTTTTCTATTTCCATGATCTCTTATTTTCTACCTCCGTTGCCAATTTACTGCTAATATTAGGAATTTTTCCTATACTTAGTAATCTTTTAATTATATGTTCCAGAAAATTTACCTCTTTCTTTCTTTTTTTTTTTTTTTTCACATAGATAGTCAAACATTATAAGGTTTTGTAAGTATAGTTTTATAGGGGAAATTGACTACCACTCTTTTAATTCTAAAACAGAATTTTGGAGTATGTGTTACAATAATTCATTTGTTGCAATTTAACTCTTCAGGTAACAAAATCCTCTTTTCCTTAGGTGTAATTGTGATAGCCTGTGGATGAAAGAAGACTTTCACTTAATTTTTGTAATTCATTTGTTTATTTCCAGTCTTTGTGCACTATTTTTAGCTGTTTTCTGTACCAGTGCATGCTTTTAGCTTAATTTGAAGGCAGGAGAGATTCTGGGTTGTTTTCACATGTATTTTGTGTGTGTTAACACTTCCTTTGGCTAACTTGGCTCAAATGACCACCAGGTTTTATTATGTCAGGAACTATCACAGTGCAGATATATAAGAGCATCGATCTCTGCCATTTCCTATCACAAGAAATGAAGTTGTAGACAACTTGGTTCTTCATTTCATGTTTTCATCCAAACCGAAAATCTTTGAAAAATATAATCCTATAATTCTCAATGAAATTAGTATTAAACAGTATGGACTTATTCGGTACCAATGATAAATGTGTTTTAAGCACCAGTTTTTGATAGGCAGTTTGTTAAAATTCTGGTGTAGCTAGAGTCAGGCTACCAATTCTTGGTAGCCTGAGTCAGCCAAGTAGAGAAAGGAGGCCAAGACCATGTTGATGAAACTTGAAGAAAATGGTACATCAATAACAGATGACCCCAAAAGGGCAACTCTTGCTATTTAAGCACAATGTCCAGCAACCCTCTAGTTAGGCACTATCATTATCCCTATTTTACCTGTGATTTAACTGAAGCACAATGAGGCTGAGCAACTTTTCCAGAGGTTTACAGCACACACAACTAGTTAATTGGTATGAACCCAGCCAGAAATGCCATCAAAGTTCTTAATGTGTATCTATGTATAGTATTATCATATATTTTCCCTATTCTTCTGTCTTGTTACTAAGTTTTTCCAGCTCTCCCCTTTTAATCTACTATTTCTTTATTTCCACTGCTACCGTTTTAGTTCACTGCTACTACCTTCTTCATTTCTGAGCTGGACTATTACAGTCTCCTAATTTGTGGTCCTGTGTCCCAGGTCGCTCAGTGGTAAAGAAACTGCCTGCCAAGCAGGAGATGTGGGTTTGATCGCTGGGTCAGGAAGATCTCCTGGAGAAGGAAATGGCAACCCACTCCAGTATTCTTGCCTGGAAAATCCCATGGACAGAGGAGCTTGGCAGGCTACAGTCCCCGGGGTCACAAAGAGTCAGACACAAACTCAGGGACTGAGCACACACATATGCTCCATGTTTAATAACAGTCTTACCCTGGAATATATTTTATACATTTCCATTATTGCTTTTTTCTAAAATGTAAAAGGTATCATTTTATTTCCTTTTTTTTAATAAAGTAAGAGGTTTTAACTTTGTAATAGACTGACTTGTAACTTCTTTGTGTAATATACAAAGCTTTCCCAGCCTCATCTCACATGACTCCCTCTATGTTGCCCTTTGCTACCTGGTCCCTGAAAATACCGAATTCTTTCTTACCCCTGTGTGTCTCCTCTGTGAAACCATCCCTGATACCAGGGTAAATTGGTGTGCTTCCTTTGGTGTGCTCCCACTGCATAAGGTATACATGGTCTTCAAAATAGCTTTTAGCACTCTGTAATGCCTTTATTGGTTACTTGCTTGTTTTGTCAAAGAGACTACGGGTCCCTTGAGGTATTGGTTATTGCCTTTCAAACACAGTTCTTGGGACTTAGGATGTACTTACGGGTGATTACTGAAAGAATGAAGATCAACTAGTCTTTTTATTTTTGCATTTGAGTAGATCTTTACAGCCATCTGTGGGGTTGGTATTCAGATCACCAGAATCCCACTTCTGGTATAAGAGAGAAAAAATAAACAGAGATTAAGTCATGCGGCTGAGGTCTCATTTGTTGTTGTTCTGTCGATCAGTCGTGTCTGACTCTTTGCGACCCCATGGACTGTAGCTCCCCCAGGCTTCCCTGTCTTTTACTGTCTCCCACAGTTTGCTCAAACTTATGTCCATTGAGTCGGTGATGCCATCCAACCATCTCATCCTCTGCAGCTCCCTTCTCCTCCTGCCTCAATCTTTCCCAGCATCAGGGTCTTTTCAAGTGAGTTGACTGTTCACATCAGGTGGTCAAAGTATTGGAGCTTCAGCTTCTACATCAGTCCTTCCAGTGAATACCCAGGGTTGATTTCCTTTAGGATTGACTGCTTTGATCTCCATGCTGTCCAAGGGCCTCTCAAGAGTCTTCTTCAGGACCACAATTCGAAAAAGTCAGTTCTTCAGTGCTCAGCCTTCTTTCTGGTCTAGCTCTCACATCCATACAAGACTACTGGAAAAACCATAGCTTTGACTATATGGACCTTTGTCAGCAAAGTGATGTCTCTGTTTTTTAATATGCTGCCTAGGTTCATCATAGCTTTTCTTCCAAAGAGTAAGCTTCTTTTAATTTCGTGGCTGCAGTCAACGTCTGTGACTTTCTTTGAAGCCCAAGAAAATAAAATCTGTCACTATTTCCATTTTTTCCCTATCTGTTTGCTATGAAGTGATGGAACCAGATGCTGTGATCTTAGTTTTTTGAATGTTGAGTTTTAAGCCAACTTTTTCACTCTCCTCCTTCACCTTTATCAAAAGGCTCTTTAGTTCCTTTTCGCTTTCTGTCATTAGGGTGGTGTCATCTGCATATCTGAGGTTATTAATACTTCTGACAATCTTGAGTCCAGATTTTGATTCATCCAGTGCAGCATTTCGAGTGGTGTACTCTGCATATGTTAAATAAGCAGGTTGACAATATATATAGTCTTGACATAATCCTTTCCCAATTTTTCAACCAGTCCGTTGTTCCGTGTCCTGTTCTAACTGTCCTGTTCTTGACCTGCATAAAGTTTCTCAGGAGGCAGGTAAAGTGGCCTGGTATTCCCATCTCTTTAAGAATTTTCCACTGTTTGTTGTGATCCACACAGTCAAAGGCTTTAGCGTAGTCAGTGAAGAAGAATTAGATGTTTTTCTGGGATTCTTTTGCTTTTTCTATGATCCAGCAGATGTTGGCAATTTGATCTCTGGTTACTCTGCCTTTTCTAAATCCAGCTTGTGCATCTGAAAGTTCTCGGTTCACATATTTTAAAGCATAGCTTGAAAGATTTTGGACATTACCTTGCTCGGTCACATAAATTGTAGTTAAACTTTTTGACGTAAAGCTTAGTGTTATTTTGTCCAAAATCTAATGTCTTCATTTGATAATATTATTTTCTATATTTTTTGGTGCTTCTGGGAGCTCGTAAGGTAGATTTTAATATGGCTCGAGGGAGAAATATTCACAAGCCTTAAAGCCACTTCTCGTGGCTGATTTTTTATAGCTTAATAGAAGAGGAGGGATAACAATAGCACATGAAATGGAAAAGAATGGTTGATTGACCCAGCTGGAGTGATTATTACATTTACTTGAAATTATTTCTTGTTCTAGCCAAAATATCATACCATAAACCATGGCACTGCATACTGTGGCAGAGATACTGTGAAAGCTTTGCTAGTTCTTTTGGATGAAGAAGCAGCCAGTGCTCCTACCAAAAACAAAGCAGAGCTTTTGTATGATGATGAAAACACAATTCATCCTAATGGAACTTCTGTTCTTACACTTTTTCGGTAAGTAATGTGGAAGTTATATGTATGTGAATGTTAGGTCTATAAAGAAAATTTTTGAAAAAGCACCTCATTGGTTATAAAAGAAGTATATATTATGGTAGGAAACTTGGGAACTACAGGAAAAGTGTGAAGAGAAAAAACAAAAGTTAGTTAAAGGGAGATGGAACATTTGAATGTGAGGAAGTCATATATAAAATGGTATTTTGTGAGATTATGGCCAATAATTTTTGTTTCTTCGTTCTTGTTTTTTGTTTTGGAAATATTTGTTTGCTAAGATATTTGTGTCAAAAACATTGCTGAATGCTTCACTTGTTTCAGCCTTCACAAGAGTCTCTTTTAGTAGTATCCCCACTTTATAAGTAAAGAATTAGATTTGAGAAAGATGGTAAGCAATTTGTCCAAGTTAGCAAGTGGCAGAGTTGTACTTCTCCAGAACCTGAGGTCTCTGGGTTGTGCTCTTTTGCCTGGGAATAGGAGAGTTGCTATACTCCAGACTTGCCCTGGAATTGACAGTTACTTGTTCTTCCTCACATTAGAAAGAAAATACTAAATTACCTTTGGTATTCTGTACAAGACATTATGATACTCTCCAGTTTTAACAATTTAGTCAAAACATTGAGTAAGTTGGTGATATTTTAATTAATGAATATTTATTTAGAGAAACATTTAAAATTTTAGAACAACCATTTAAAATTGTATTTAGTACATTGTGAAGGATTTTTAAAAATTAACCTGTTTGATCTTTTCTATTTTCTGCTTGAACTACCTTTTAGAAATCTGACTTTGATCTAAAATTGTTCAGATCCATCCATGATTGCTTTATGCTCTTTCTCCTGTGCTTCACTGTCTTTTCTCTTGAAAGACTAACTTCATGATTCTCTATCATTCAGTGTTGTCTTCTAATTCCTTTACAATAAAGGTTTATTTTATCAGTGATTTACTCATACCCTGGGTTGGAATCCCAGAGAACAGTATAAAGAAGATGAACCTTGTTTTTTTTCCCCCTCCTGTTAATTTACTTCTGTTTAATAAAGCTTGCTTTTAGGTAGAAATATTAATGGTTTAAGTTTTCTCTTAGATTGAATTATGTAATTTTCTAAGAAAAAGTTATTTTGTGTTTATAGGATTTTCTAAACAAAATTAATCCCCATATCCATTTTAAAGAGATACTTTTCTTTACTCAGTCATGTGCCCAAACACATGTTTATAGTTACCTTAGCATTTTCGGTTGTCATTGTGCAGACAAGTACCAGTCCATGGTGTGTGTGTGTGTGTTAGTTGCTCAAGTGCGTCCGACTCTTTACGACCCCATGGACTGTAGCCCACCAGGCTCCTCTGTCCATGGAGTTCTCCAGGCCAGAATACTTAAGTGGGTTGCCATTCCCTTCTCCAGAGGATCTTCCCGACCCAGGGAACAAACCCAGGTCTCCTGCATTGCAGGCAGATTCTTTGCCATTTGAGCCACTAGGAAATAATGGTCTGCATTGAAATGTTAAAATTAAGGACAGTGTATATGAATGTAAGTCAATGTAGTGTTATAAACTAGTCTTTCTTATAATAGACTATCCTTTATTCTTATATAATGGTCTTTTGACTCTAAGAGGTTATGACTCTGGCTCTATTAAGCTAAAAATGGATTTATTGAGGAGTCCAGGTTTGACTGGCTCCAAAGTGCCAGTGTCTACTTCTCTATTGTGTCTTCCCTGACCCTCCTATTTCTAAACTATGTTTTTCTCTTTTGAATTTCCCTGCTATGGCATCTGTCCTCTTTTACTTTGAATTTTAGTTATGTGTTTATCTTATTTCACTTAGATCAAGATTCCTGAATTCAGAGTCAGTGAATGAGTGAACTTTCTGTTCTTCACAACATCTTATACAGTGCCTTACATATAGTAGAAGCTCAAGTGTTTAGTTACTGAACTAATTAATTAAGCAAATTATTAGTATTTAGAACTCTGAGAATAGGAATATGAACACTTTTATATAGTACTGTAAACCACTAGGTTCAGAATAAACTTTTATTCTCCAACTGTAAGGTCGAGGAGAGGTGAAAACAAATTTAAAAGCTACTTTGGTTTGTAAATTTTTACTTTTTTTGGATGTAGATCTCCCACACAAGTGGATAATTCATCGATGAAACCCTTAAGAGAACGCATCCATAAGTCAATGGAAGAGAAAAAAATCAAGGTACAATTCAATGTACTATCATGAAAATGATAAAAATTTGTTTTGCTTTTAGAAGAAATAAATATATAAAGCTGAGCTGGGTATTATAAATATACATTATACATGGAACTATAGGGATTAAATGGAAAATACATTATGACAGTTGATATATAGAAACTTTCCTTTTAATACAATCTTGGCTAATCTGTCTCTGATGTATTCAATACCCTGGACCTAAAAGAAGGAAAGGAATAAGTACCTGATATGGTAAGTGGTCAATAAATATCTGTTCAGTGAATGAAGGGGAAATTAAAGAGAACATGGTTTTCTCATTTACATTTCTGGTATCTTACACTGAGTCTTGAGAGTCTGTGTAGTTTCAGTTTTGTTCCTGTCTGAAGACATAATGGCAGAATGTAATTGATTGTAGATTGAGACAAGGAGAACATTTCACATTGTTCATTCACTAAAGCTATTCTTTATATTTTCATTTAGCATCCCTGTTCACATATGAAACGTTGCACCTATATGTAGTTAATAACATGTTTTTAGGCATTTAAATTTTTCTTAATCTTTTTCTCAAAAAGAAGCTTATTTTTAACTCACTTATTCATTTAATATATATATTTATTGAGTATCTGCTATATGCCAGACACTGTTCTATGGTTGGGAATTCATTCATTTAACAAAATTTTCACGTAAAATTTACAATTATCCTTAAATTATCAAATAATTATTCATCTCTTAATAAAACTTGAGAACTCTAATTTGTTCTTTATATTCATATTTGGCAAGTTAGTCCTAGTTAGTAAAACTTATAGTTATCTGTTTCATCTACATACTGTAAATCCATTTAGTTTATTTAGATTAATAAGCCTGATCTTTCTATTGATTATTAGTAGCTATTAGTAATTAACATCTATGGAATACATCATTGAGTTTTGCATAATTTTTCTTTGGAAAAACTTTTCCAATTCTTTGTTAACCCAAGTACTTATAGCCAAGGCATAAGATTTTTGAAAAACAATCTCTCCTTTGGACTTGATTAGAAACAGAAATGTAACAAATTCTTTCATTTTTCCCTTCTATGGATAATGACAAACTTTAATATTTTCATTTAAAGATCATTGGGGTATTTTGTTAAACTAAGTAAATCAAAATAAGACGATCTATCTGAAGAAAGAGAAGGTCTTTTTAGAAATTGATGAGTCAACTAATTGCTATAAAATTTATTAACCAGTTTGTAAAGTTTGGGAAGTAGAAAACAGCTTATCTGATCCAGTCTTATTTATAGATGAGGAAATCAAAATCCTTGAGAAAGCACCTTATCCAAGATATCATAACTACCAGGACATATTTTATGCCATTGTGGGAAGCTATGGATAAGTACTAGTGAGACTGTAATTACATTGCTTTTGTTACTTAATAGTGGAGCTGGCTTAGTCTACGTAGCTCTGAAACTAAATGGCAATAGAGAAAGGAAGGAATTGATGTTTATGGTTATATTTTATAGTACAGTACTCTTTATGAAAGCAAAGTGTGAAAATAATTGGTTTAGCCAGGTATATAGCTGAACCATGGCCAGGTTGAATACTTGCTGGAATAACAAAAAAATGCTGCTAATATTTACTACTGAGTAACTATGGAAAAGTAGTTTAACAACTTTTATTACTTTATTATCCTGTTACTTTTTCTCTTTTGGTATTTAGTTCTTTTCTTTTAGTCATGGAAAGAATATATGATCTATGCTTGAAATACTGTCTTGGAAAGACAACAGTAGATAATATTAAAGAACTTAGAATTTTGATGTAAATCATACTTGATTGTGAAATATCCATGTCATTACTATTTGGGGCAAATTAACTTTTCTTGGATTTTCATTTCCTCATAAATAGAAGTGGGCACTCTTGATCACAAAATCCTATGAAACCACTTTGGAAAGTGTTCATTAGCTCATTTTAAGTGCTCAAGTTTTATTTCCTACTGTACCTTATTTGAAAAATTGTCTATGATGGTCAAATAAAATCCCCCGTGAAGGAAATTAGAAGGTTCTTCCTGAACCTTCATGGTTCTGGTAGGAACCTTTAGGGAATGCTTTCTCTCCATTCTTACTGCCAGTTTCCAAGTGGTTTATACAAGTACCTTCATACTTTTTTATTACAGTATATTTTAGAGATATTTACCTTCTTAGATTCTTGTAAATTAATTAGTTTTGTTCCTTCCAGCTTGATTTAGCAGCATTTTGCTTATCAGATGCAACTGAAAAGTTGTCTATACATCTCTTTTCCTTATTCTGAGTCTAGTATTTTCCTTCATATTATATGTATGTCAGAATAATTATGAGTGTTAACTAAATAGCTTAAGTCAACAGATCAGAAAAACACTGGATCCTTAAAGCTTGGCATAGTTGGGACAGTAAAAACTAGCATAGGTAGTGTGAAAAATAGGCTGGATCTAACTCTAGTACCTTTATAAGCAGCCAGGCAATAGAATGCTCATGGCATTAGAAAATTAGACTCCGTGTTTAACCTTTAGGATACTTGAAAACTGAGTATATCCAAATTAAAATGGTGGATTGAGTTCAAGTCATAGAATTTCCCTCCTCAATACTTAAAATGATTACAGAATAGCAAAACCTAGTAAAAATATTCACCAGAAGCAAACAACAGAAAATAATGTAATTGGATACTGTAAACTTCAAAAATGATAGCTAAGCAAGGAAACTGATTTCAGAGGGAAAAGGCACAACATGATTTAGCAGCTTAATCTAGCTCCAGTGTCCATATAGTGTGCTAGTGAGTTGACAAAGTCCTGAGAATTATTACTGAAATATTTCCAAAACTGAGAAGCCAGCTAAGTGTGTGGTGTGTGTGTGTGTGTGTGTGTGTGTGTGTGTGTTTTTCCTTTTTAGAGAAATAATAGAAGTGGCAACTGCATAGTAATGTGGAAAATGAACTCTGGAGTTCACACATTGACTCTTTGGAGGCTCTAGTGCTGCATACTGAATTGTGGCAATTATCCAAATGATCACCTTCCATTTGAGTGAAATACAGACTCTAAGTAGAGGGACTTTTTCTAGTACATATGATACATAATAAATTCTTAGAAGAAAGTACAGAACCAACCCAGACATTTTTTCAGATGATCTGTCTCCTCTATTGAGCATTACTTCTACCTCCATCATTCTTCAGGCTACAGAAAAATGGGGGATAACAGAAAATATGCAGCCTTCAAAATGTTATTGAAGAGAAAGTAAAATGCCCTCAAGGAGGGAATAGAATCAAGAAATGACTCAGATTTGGAGGCTTCTGTTTCTAACTAGGATATAGTAGATCATCGCAAAATACCATTTCTGTTGCAGTAACAAAATAAAAGGCAGACAAGTTGGGGAAAATATATTTGAAAGACATAGGAAAGCTGTGTAAGCAAAGCAGTTTAAATAAACAAAAAATCTGGAGAGGGTAAAGTTCTGAGGTGAACAGTCTATTATCAGAGTTTTCTTCTCTGGGATTATTTTTCCACTTTTGGGTATGAGCCGGGGATTGCTCTTGGCCCATATAAAGGAACTTCAGTGAAGCAAAGAGGAACTGATAAATATTTTGGTGTCTTGAGGGGCTGGCAACAATTTGGAAACACTGGATGCACACTTATTTTTACCTAGGATACCTATGCTGAATTTTAGAACTGAGTAGGAAGTTAAGGAGTCTCAGTCCAGTAGACTAAAATCACCTGCAGTCTTGCAGTTGCTCAGAAGACACGGCTCCACTTGAGGAGTGGGACCTGCCTCAAACACATGGTTGTTGCTTCTCAAGATATTTCCCACATTTGGAAATGAAGTGGGTTGGGAGACCAAAGAACACGATGTTTAACAACCTTTGAAAGACAGAGTCCTTCAACACTTAAAAGTAATTAAAGGGATAGAAGGGCAAATTGGATGTAAAATTGGGAAATTCCAACAGAGAATCTTTTTTTTTTTTGACTATGCCATGCGGCCTGTGGGATCTCAGTTCCCCGACCAGGATTTGAACTCAGGCCACGGCAGTTAAAACGCCAAATCCTAATTCCTAGACCACCTGAAACTCCTGAGAACCAAACATTTTAAATCAAAACCAAATAGAATTTCCAGAACTGTAAAAACATTATCTAAAATTAATAATTAGGTAAATTTAATAGTAAACTAGACATAGCATTAGGTAGTACAAGTAGACATGAACATAGGTCATTAGAATAATATACAAACTAAAGCAAGGAGAGAATAAGGAATGCAAAAACAAAAGAGAAGATAAGAACACAGAATATGCGTAACATATGCCTAATTGGATCCCCAGAATGAGAGGAGAAAATAGGATTGAGATAGTATTTGAAGCTATACGATTATAATGTTTTCTGAAGTTTAACTGGCCCTTTCACATCAGGTAGTAGTTAAAGATGGGAGGAACAGATGCATGGTTTCCTTTAATAATGTAAAGCTACGTCTTGGTTCCAATATTATGGACCCAGAAAACTAAAAAATGTCCCTGAGTCTTTGAAAATCCATCTGCCCTTCGTGTGTGTACCATGGGAAATAGATTGTAAAGCTTTGTTACATAGTAGTGTCCAACAGAACTCTCTGTGGGAATGTTCTGTAGTCTTTGCTGTCCAATATTGTGGGTGTTAGCCACATGTCTCATGAGCACTTGAAATGTGCTACTGCTACTGAGGAACTCCATTTTTAATACTGTATAATTAAGAAGAGGTGGCAAGAATACACAGAAGAAATGTATAAAAAAGATCGTCACGACCAAGATAATCACGATGGTGTGATCACCCATCTAGAGCCAGACATCCTGGGATGTGAAATCAAGTGGGCCTTAGAAAGCATCACTACTAACAAAGCTAGTGGAAGTGATGGAATTCCAGTTGAGCTATTTCAAATCCTGGAAGATGATGCTGTGAAAGTGCTTCACTCAATATGCCAGCAAATTTGGAAAACTCAGCAATGGCCACAGGACTGGAAAAGTTCAGTTTTCATTCCAATCCCAAAGAAAGGCAATGCCAGAGAATGCTCAAACTACCGCACAGGTACACTTATCTCACACACTAGTAAAGTAATGTTCAAAATTCTCCAAGCCAAGCTTCAGCAGTACATGAACCGTGAACTTCCAGATGTTCAAGCCAGTTTTAGAAAAGGCAGAGGAACCAGAGATCAAATTGCCAACATCTGCTGGATCATGGAAAAAGCTAGAGAGTTCCAGAAAAACATCTAGTTCTTCTTTATTGAGTATGCTAAAGCCTTTGACTGTGTGGATCACAATAAACTGGAAAATTCCTGCCTCTTGAGAAACCTATATGCAAGTCAGGAAGCAACAGTTAGAACTGGACATGGAACAACAGACTGGTTCCAAATCGGAAAAGGAATACGTCAAGGCTGTATATTGTCACCCTGCTTATTTAACTTATATGCAGAGTACATCAGGAGAAACACTGGGCTGGAAGAAACACAAGCTGGAATCAAGATTGCTGGGAGAAATATCAAATAACCTCAGATATGCAGATGACACCACCCTTATGGCAGAAAGTGAAAAGGAACTAAAAAGCCTCTTGATGAAAGTGAAAGTGGAGAGTGAAAAAGTTGGCTTAAAGCTCAACATTGAGAAAACGAAGATCATGGCATCTGGTCCCATCACTTCATGAGAAACAGATGGGGAAGCAGTGTCAGACTTTATTTTGGGGGGCTCCAAAATCACTGCAGATGGTGATTGCAGCCATGAAATTAAAAGACGCTTACTCCTTGAAAGGAAAGTTATGACCAACCTAGATAGCATGTTCTAAAGCAGAAACATTACTTTGCCAACAAATGTCCATCTAGTCAAGGCTATGGTTTTTCCAGTGGTCATGTATGGATGTGAGAGTTGGACTGTGAAGAAAGCTGAGTGCTGAAGAATTGATGCTTATGACCTGTGGTATTGGAGAAGACTCTTGAGAGTCCCTTCGACTGCAAGGAGATCCAACCAGTCCATTCTAAAGGAGATCAGTCCTGGGTGTTCTTTGGAAGGACTGATGCTAAAGCTGAAACTCCAGTACTTTGCCCACCTCATGCGAAGAGTTGACTCATTGGAAAAGTCTGTGATGCTGGGAGGGATTGGGGGCAGGAGGAGAAGGGGACGACAGAGGATGAGATGGCTGGATGGCATCACCAACTCGATGGACATGAGTCTGAGTGAACTCCGGGAGTTGGTGATGGACAGGGAGGCCTCCTGGCGTGCTGCGATTCATGGGGTCACAAAGAGTCAGGCACAACTGAGCGACTGAACTGAACTGAACTGAATTTTAATTAATTTTCTCCAGCATATTCAATAGTTTCAGTTCTAGTAGATTAAAGATACACACAAATGCGATAAATAGAAACCCTTTATAAGACTAAGAAATGGTGCTCTGACCATGAGAGACTAGAATAAATAGGATCTAAATAGGAAGAGAGAATAGAGGAGAGCATTTCAGGCTGAGCAAGCAACCCGATGAAACTATTAGATTTCTTTTCTAGTTTAAAGAAACTGTGCTTTCAGTAGTATACAAAAAGAGTGAATAAAATATGGGGCAAGATTAAGGAAGGTGTGGCTTTTGTGATTTTAAGGAACAGTTATTTTTTGTAGGGCTTATTTTAAGGATGTGTACATGAGAACCTAAGAAAGGCGGAATATTTAAAAACGAAAGGAATGGTGGATACAGTGGGGCTTAAGGACTTTAGCTGCATGGTTCACTCCACTTGAATGTGATATAGCTCTTCTGTGCATGTATATCTCTCTCTTGTTTCTGTACCAAATGGTTTTCTTACTATACTGAACAGAGTAGAGTTTACTCTGTACCTGTTTTTCTATTTCAGAGCTTTTGTCCTTAGGGTAATTTAGCTGTTCTTCACCAATCTACTTCTCTCATTTCTGAACCCTGTGGTTTCTTTACTCTCTGTACATATTTTTTCCTACCTCCAAGCTTTTGCTTCCTCTTGGTTTCTGTTACCTCATACCTTCTGCTCACATACACCTGTTAGAATCTGTTATAATTTTACTTAATTCACTCAACAAACATGTATTAAATGCCTGCTGAGTATCAGGCTCTGTCCTAAGCATTGGAAATACATCTGCAAACACACACACTCCCTGCCCTGCCCTGATGGACAAGTCTTCCCCCAGTATTTACGGGACTGGGGTGCAAGAATATAAATGGAAACCTCTGGTCTGCCCCTGTTGCTGCTGCTTAGTCACTTCAGTCGTGTCCGACTCTGTGCGACCCCATAGACGGCACCCCAGCAGGCTTCCCCGTCCCTGGGATTCTCCAGGCAAGAACACTGGAGTGGGTTCTGGTCTGCCCCTACAATTCCTTTAATCCTGGTTCTGTTCCTTGCTCTTAGAAACCCGCCACCCAGAAACATACACATCCCATTCCCCAATACCCGTGTCATAAGCAGTAAGCCCTTGCAAGAGGAAGAGGCCAGTGCTGGCCCAGCACCTTGGCAGTTTGTGCAAGGAATTCTGGGGCCCTTAGATACTTGGAACAGGATCTAAAAAGAGAGGTCATAGTCTCTTACTCCTCACCCTGTGGGAATGAAGAGCACCGTAAGAGGACCAGAGGACACCATCGGTTGGCAAACTAAGGTTTTGTTCATGGAGCGTACCTTTTAGTTGGGAGAGGGAGAAAATAAATAAGATAATTATATTGTATCAGTGTATTAGATGGTTATCAGTGCTATGGAGGGAAATAAAGCTGGGAAGGGTTATAAGGAGAGTATATTCTTTGTGTGTGTTTTGGTTTTAAAGAGAATGATCAGTACCAGTCTCTTTAAGAAGGTGACTGAAGAGTATTTTTCATTAGAATGGATATGGAATGTTTATATTAGTTTGAACTAAAATTTGAACTCATTTTGACTGACAGAATGAGGGTGGGATTTATTGCATACCTTCTAAGTGTTATACTAGATATTTTATATACCTCCTTCCAATTAATCCTTGCTGAAGTCTAAAAGGCATTATTTTCCAGTCCATATACCTAGTAAGTATCAGAGTAAGGATTGTGTTTAGATGTAAGACTTCTAGTAGTCATGTATGGATGTGAGAACTGGACCATAAAGAAGGCAGAGTGCTGAAGAATTGATGCTTTTGAACTGTGGTGCTGGAAAAGACTTGAGAGTCCTTTGGACAGCAAGGAAATCAAACCAGTCAATCTTAAAGGAAATCAATCTTGAATACTCGCTGGAAGGACTGATGCTGAAGCTTCAATACTTTGGCCACCTGATGCTAAAAGCCAACTCATTGGAAAAGACACTGATGCTGGGAAAGATTGAAGGCAGAAGGAGAAGAGAGCAATAGAGGGTAAGATGGTTGGATGGCATCACTGGTTCAATAGACGTGAACTTGGGCAAACTCCTGGAGATGGTGAGGGACAGGGAAGCCTGGCATGCTGCAGTCCATGGGGTTGCAGAGTTGGATAGGACTTGGTGACTGAACAATAACAACTTCATAGTTTGTGCTGTTTCTAAAGAGTAAATAAAGGCATAGTAATTATAATAAGGAGTCATAAAAATATCATGCTATTACCTAGGTCATAATATTATCTTTCCGTTATTTAGCAAAGTTATATGAAATTTTATTGATGAAGAAATGGATCATTTGATATACTCACAAGTTCATATTTCACTAAGGACAGCAAATCTCAGGCTTTCCTGGTAGCTCAGTGGTAAAGCATCTGCCTGCCAGTGCAGGAGACACAGGTGTGATCCCTTATCTGGGAGAATCCCACATGCCATGGAGCAGCTAAGTCCATGTGCCACAACTATTAAGCCTGTGCTTGAGAGCCCAGGAGCCCTATAGAGCCTGTCCTCCTCACCAAGAGAAGCCACTGCAATGAGAAGCCCTCTCATTGCTACTAGAGAGTAGCCCCGATCACCACAACTAGAGGCAAGCCTGCAGCAACAAACACCCAGCACAATCAAAAATAAATAAAGAAAATTATAAAAAAAATCATAGCAGATCTCTTTTCTTTGGAAAATGTGGTATTGTAAGAGTGAAAAGATAAATTCTGAGTAGTTATATGTCAAATAGGTATGTTGAGTAATTTCCAAACTTGTTAATAAAATATATCAGTATAGTGGGGGCTTAGAAATTTCATTCCCTTATTAATACAGGTAACTGGAAGTTTCTATGATGTTTTAATATTCTGGCTCATTAGTCTTAATTTAACTGGAGTCAGGCTTTCCTTTGTGAAGTACTATTTTCCTTAAACTGGGAACCTACTACTAATTTCAGTTTTAAAAAAAGTTGTGGCAAAAGGACTTTTCCAATTCTTGGCAGGTTTGAAGTTCATTGCAATTTTACTGTGGATAGAAATCTTTCCAAAGTGGGGAAATCACTCTACAAAGGAAAACTTTGAATCCTTTTCTCTCATGTGACTTGAACATAAAATGATTTTAACAGCCATGTATGAATCTGAACATTATTCTTAGTTGTTTAGTACTTCAAAAGCATTTTCAGAAGGGAATTGTTTTGCTTATTTGTGATTCCAAATCAAATACACAGAGAGATTTGGAAAATTTGCAACAGGAAGTAATCTCAGTTCTATGTAGCCACTAATCTGGTGCAGAAAAATTCAACTTTTATGAACAAAGGAAAAGCAATCTCTTTTAAGTTATAAATACAAGTCAGTATAGCTTGTATTGTTTTAATAACTAAAATGAAGAAGCTGACTGTAAGTTCATTGTTTGAACTACATTCCTAGAATCATTTTCGAGTTGACTGTGTCCTGAGAAACCTAATTCAACGGATTTCCTACTCTATAGGAATATTCTCTTTATGTGTTACTACACTAATGAGTATCTGCATATATCTTTAGAGTTATATATAACTCTTCCATATTTTTCACTTCACTTAATCTTGACAACTCTATGAGGCAAATATTCCCATTTATGTGTGGATAAGAGAGATTTTGAGGTTTACCCAAGATCATCTAGTTAGTAAGTGATAGGACCAGTATAAGAAGCCAGGTCCTTTGATGGCAAATCTGATGCCTTTTGCATCATATCATCTTGTCTTTTTATGTGCATTTCTTAGTTTGATATCACAGTGTTGGCTCCAGTCAAGTTCATGATCAATTAAAATCTGTAAATCTTTTTCATATGTTTTTAAGTCAGATTCTCATCCTGTACATCTGTAATTGGTATTTTGAACTTAAATATAGGACTTTGTTTATCCTCATTCATTTTCATTTTGTTATTTTCTACTTACTGTTCTAGCCTTTTGAGATCTTTTCAGTCTTGATTCTATTATCCAATTTTATAAGTAGAGTGTCTTTGTGATTATAGAAGCCATCCTAGTAGTCTAGTATTCTGTGTTCCTGTTACATAGTTGGAACTTAATAAGTGATAATTGGTTTAAAAAGATATTTGTACAGGGCAGAGAAAAAACTCACATAGAATCTCTTACCAAAAAAAAAAAAATCCTCAATATAACTACTTTCAGTTTTGTATATAAATGTTGCAGTGTTACCATAGCACCATTATGGTTCTCTCTTATATTTTGTTATGTTTATAAATAATGTTTTTCATGGTAAATATAGTGGCTAACTAATTTCCTTTCTCATATCAACTTGTTATCAGTATTTTAAGAATCCATTGCCTTATAACTCTAGTTTCCTGAAACTGGCCTACTCTGGCTGAGGACTAGAGAATTTCTACTGGGGCCCTGGAGAGAAGAAATCTAGTTGTCAAGAGGGCTATTGAACTTATTTTACAACTGTATTTATATAGCAAAGAGAGGTTTTTACTCAGATGTAAGTTCCCTGGTGGCTCAGAGGTTAAAGCGTCTGCCTGGAATGCAGGAGACCCGGGTTCGATCCCTGAGTTGGGAAGATCCCCTGGAGAAGGAAATGGCAGCCTACTCCAGTACTCTTGCTTGGAGAATCCCATGGGGGAGGAGCCTGGTGGGCTACAGTCCATGGGGTCATGAAGAGTCGGACACAACTGAGCAACTTCACTCACTCACTCAAGTTTAAAATTAGCACAAATAACTTCTAAAGAAATTTTTATTCATATGAGGTATAAAATTGAGACAATGTCAGTTGTCTGTGTTCAATAATATAATTATTGTCTTTTTATGTAGAGTGTTTTATGAGTGTTACTAGGGCTTCCCTGGTGGCTCAGACGGTAAAGAATCTGTCTCCAGATTTTAGGTTTGCCTGCAGGATACTTGGATTTGATCTCTGGGTCAGGAAGATCTCCTGGAGAAGGGAATGGCTACCCACTCCAGTATTCTTGCCTGGAGAATCTCATAAACAGAAGAGCCTGGAGGGCTACAGTCCATGGGGTCACAAAGAATCGGACACTTCTGAGTGACTAAGCACGCACACATAAGTGGTACTGATGAAGGTATTTTGGTGGGAGGTTGAAGTCCCTCAAGCCACCTGTAGGTGCCATCACTGTTTGGGTGTTATGGGAGTGCTGCTTACCAGTCACTTAGCATCCGTTTGCTTTCATGGTCTTATTATACTCTTTATAACTCTTTGCAAGCAGTAAATTTATAATTTTCTATATAGGCAGTCACCTTGGTGAAATGAAAGAAACATTGTGTAAAAATATATTAACAGTTAGTATTGGAAGTAAAAGTTTTTGGATAATTTGCTACAGTAATGATATGATATAATATAAAATTTATTTCATTAACTATTTTAATAGCTTTATTAATGGTTTTAATTCTCTACTTATGAAATTAATACAATCCAGAAAGGGATTAAAGTTAAATCCCTAGTTAAAGCCTTCAGTTGTATTTTAGGGCATCTCATGGTAGAACCTATTTAATAATAGTTGCATTCTTGTGGATTCATGAAGATCTTGGGCTATAGCTCCATCCATTGTCAAAGCCTACTGTATTTCACTTTAAAAAAAAATATTTTTGATCTTTTACATTTTCACATTTTTTCAGTTTTGTGTATTTTTGTGCTTAAATGGAAGATAAATTCTAATTGTCTGAATCTTCAAGCAAATTAAACATAATTTTTAGTGTTCTGGGAGTTAGAGGCTCTCATAAATACCATTACTCAAAAAGATATAAAATTTGTCATCCTGAGAAAACTTGCTTTTATCAAGCAGCTGGACTGGGGACTATTCTAATTTCTTCTAAATTATAGTCAGTGGGTTTCACTGCCATTATCTCTGCAAACCTCTGAGGGGGTTAATGCAGTTATCTCTCTGAATATAAAACACAATATATAATTACTGAATATATAATATAAAATCTTGCTGTTTTAGACTTCGTGAAATGTATCAATATATGCTCTGTGAGCTTTGTTCAGCATGATGTAGTTATACTTTGAAGTATTAATTTTTGAATTGTTGAAGTCCTCTTTATTTAATCATGTATTTGAAATTTAAACTTGTCTATTTCTGAAAAGGATTTGAGATGATTTCTAATTATTTGGAGAAATCTCACTATTATAATAACTAAATGGCATTATACAGCAGCTGCAATTGTTGAAATTTGCCTTATCTGTGTGGATTACTTTGTTTTGAAATTAATTCCTGTTCTTAAAACAGCCGCTGGTTTTATGTTTACAGAATGCATTTCCAAAAGTGTTTTCTTGACATCCTTTTCAGTGCTTAAGAATTAAATTTAGCCTTCTAATTTTCTCCTATTTCTCATGTTTTAAGATAATTACAGGAGTATATTTTGAATACTCAACTATTAAATCACTTGGTCAAATCTTATTTGTTGTTGTTTAATCACTAAGTCCTGTCTGACTCTTTTGCAATCCTATGGACTGTAGCCTGCAGGCTTCTTTGTCCATGGCGTTTCCCAGGACAGAATACTGGAGTGGGCAGCCATTTCCTTCTCCATGGGATCTTCCCAGCCCAGGGATCGATTCCACGTCTCCTGCATTGCAGGCAGATTCTTTACTACTGAGCCACCAGAGAAGCCCATCTTATTTCTTAATTTTCTGAATATTCAAGTTTTTAATTAAGAAATAAAGCCTTTCATTCAGTACTGTTTTATCTTGTTTCTTTCTTAGTTGCCTATTTTTGCTTCTTTTACCTTCTCCTATTTCTCTATTTCATCCTAGTATCTCTCCCTTCCTTAGTTTCTCTAATTTCATTTTTTTCCTAAAAGAGTTTGCTCTGTATTTTAAGATTAAAAGCTTCTATTTTTCTAGGATTATGTATATCATGTATATCATTATTAAACTTATAATAAAACCCACTTTCTAAGGCAACTCGGACATAGGAATGTGTAACAAAGGCCTTTGTAGAGTTTATAATTGATTTGGTAAGCTTTTACAAAAATTATCAAAAACATACACAAAACTGATATTACTGGGAAAAGAAAAGCTAATTGTAGCAGTGAATGAGTTTGCAAACTATGGAATATTAAGGATTAAACGTTCCCAATAGATAATGAAATTTTTAAGGGAAATTTTTATGGTACCTCAATTACTACAGAGTATATTTCTATATAGATGAAAAAGTAAGTCAAAATAAAGGGAAAATTGCATATTTTCTTCTTCTTTCTTCTTGTTACCAGACGAAGCAAACCTTAATTAGATCTCAGTTTGCCTGTACTTATAAAGATGACTGCATGATAAGCAAGGATAAATGGAATAATGTTAATTCAGCATCAAAGCCTTTGTGTGTTCTTCACATGGAAAATGACCTTTCTGGTAATTGACCTAATTGAACAATTTAATAACAATTTAATTCTAGTGTACTGGTTGGTTTTAACTTAAGTAAAACTAGATTTTTTTTTTTGTAATGTAAAAGTTTATATTTTTAAAGACTTGAGTTTATTTTAAAAGTTATATCTAAGTACAACTTGGTGTATAGAATTAGGACTTAGTTTCACTTAGCTAAATGTATTTAAGAAATAACTTGTAGTAGCATTTAAGGATTGTGTTGTGCATTCAAACAAAGCAAATTTATTGTTTGTAGGGATGAAAAGTGATATGGTAAAATGAAATGAAATGTGATAGTAATATTGCTGTATCTGTTAGTAATGTAATTTATAGCATTATTTGATTGTAAATCATAAATTTTAAAATATTCTATGTATTTTAAAAGTTTATAAAATCTCATGTGTAATAATTTCAAGTATTATATAATTTCTTTCCTCTTTTCATCTTGCATAACAGAAGGTGTAAATTCTTCTGTTGGAAGACCAACAATTGGAACAAGTTCTGGAAATGTTCATCTGGGCAGAAATGAAAAAGAAAAAGTAGCAAGAAAATCAAGTAGTCTGACAGGAAATACAAGCTCAAAAAGGAGACAGGTGGATTTGGATGATGAAAATATTCTCTGTGATAATGGAAATGAACCACTTCAATACAAAATTGTTAAGATACCTAAGACATCAAAAGATTTGCAGAATAAATTGGATGGCAAACTACTCAGAGTTGCAAAAAGCAATAGATGTACCACCAAGGACAAATTGATTACTGGCCAGACGAAGTTGACTCAGTTTTTTAGACTATGAAATTATCTTTTATGTTCTTTAGGTTTGTGTGTGTGTATATATATATGTATATATATATATATATATATATATATATATAAAACCATTTACCAAATTCTACTTAATTTTTAAGAAATGAAGGTGTAAGTTATAGTGCTTTATTATTTTGGTCTGCAGTGTATGTATGGTTAGCATGTTAAGCATTTAAAAAAATACTAGTAAGTCATAATTATGCAGAAAATTCATAAAGTTTAATGCACAAGTAAAGCAATCATTTAGGTATAACTTAATACCACTTTCTTTTAAAACAGACATTTAAAATAATACAAGTTATAGTAACATTAAGGGCTTTTTTCCCGAGAGGCAATTAAATGATTTTGCTTTCTTTTTAAACGATGATGTAGACCAGCAGGCATCAGACTTGCCAACAAGGTCGATAGACTCTTCCCAGCATACACCTGAGCACTGAAGGAAAAAAAAAGTTAAATTGTTTAAAGGACTAGTATCACTCAAAGTTGATTAAAAATAAAAGAATGGGTTTGGTATAGCTAAATCTGAGTAAATTACAATTATAATAACTAATTAAATGCTTTTTAATTTCACATCTTTTGCAGGAGTCACTTAATATCCAGTACAAGTTGAACCATGGTCTGAATTGATTTTGTTATGAGTGGACCCAAATTCCATTAAATTCAAAGTTCTATTTTATGATATTAAGGTATAAGAATTCAATTTTTAAAAAAACTACTCACTGTCAAAATCTCTCCTTCCTATAGGAAATTTAGCTGAGTTTTCTTCATCCCCAATTTCTCTCTTTTCTTGTGTTGATTCAGTATTTTGAACTTCATTCTCAGCTGGAAAAGCTACAGATCCTTTTAGTGCAAGATAAGGTTTTATAGCCAGATTCAGTGGCAGGCCATGATTTAAGAAATTATGTTTGGAACCTGCATTCTGTAAAGAAAAGGTTGATATGTGTTTTAACTTCTATTGTAAATGGAACTATAATATAATTGTGTAATATTCTTATTGATCAATTTAAAGATGCCCTGCACTGTTTTGACTCTTTAAGAAATACTTTAGATACAAGATTTTCGGGGAATAAAAACTTTTTGAATAAGAGATATTTCCCAGAATGGAAGAACAACCTGGTATGTATGAAATTTGCTTAATTGTTCTAATGCATACTGTGACTTGTTTTTACATGCTTCTGCTTATAAAAGTATCAACTTTACTTTCAAATGATTCATAAAGATCATTCAAATTTCCATTGAAATAAAGGACAAGTCACACACTTACCTTTGAATTTTTGTTTTCTTCATCATTCATGAAACTGCTCTCATCATTTTTATATTGCTCCAGGGAAGGAACAACAATTGATTTTTCTGCAGTATCTTCCTTCTGAAAGGCTTTCCCCAGCCTCAACGTTTTAAATACCATGTCATCTTCTAAATTTCTTATCGACTTGGATGCTGAAAGTGAAATGCCTTGAGAAAGCAAAGAAAAAGTTAGTATTAATATGTAGGAAGAGAAATTCATTTTTGCCATCCTTAGTTTGATGTTTGCATAGAGTCAAACAAGGATGTATAAAATGAAGTGAAATTTCTCAGTCATCCTGCTTTATAAATGATTCTTGCCTTTATATATTTTCCAGCTTGAATAAAAAGCACTTGAAAAACTTTCATCATTTTAGAAATGACTCATCAGATAGAAACCAAGCTTTTGTATAGCTGGTAATACCCACATTGTTTTGGTTTTAGTGGCATATTGTTTAAGTGTGAATTTTCTCAGAATCTTATTAAGATCCTTGGTAGAAAGCTTAGTGTTGAGGAGATTATACTCTCTTGAAAGTGAGTTCTTATTAAGGAAAACCACAGGACATCAGACTCTCCATATTCTTTTCTTGTTTATTTATATTGTTTCCTTCTGTATATTTTCAATTAAGTACAATATTAAAACTAAAGTTACTTCTTTTACTTAGGATGTGTGTGTGTGTGTGTGTGCTCATGCTCAGTCATGCCCAACTCTTTGTGACCTCATGGACTGTAGCCCACCAGCTTCCTCTGTCCTGGAATTTTCCAAGCAAGGATACTGGAGAGGGTTGCCATTTCCTACTCCAGGGGACCGTCCCAACCCAGGGATAGAACCTGTGACTCTTGCATTGGCAGGTGGGTTCATTACCACTGTTGACACCTGGAAAGCCCTTCACTCAGGATTATAAGGGTCAAAGTTTAAATACTTTCAATCCTGATTAAATTGAAATAATTTTCAAAAAGATTTTTTTTTTTCCATAAATGCTTGGGAGTAGTCTTTGGTGTTTAAAGTATATATGCCTGTCAGTGTGAAAAAAAGGTCACATGTGCTATATTGACTTATCAGATGTGTTTCTATCTTTGTATTTACAGAAGATTATTACTAATATTTATTAGTGAATTTAGCAGATCCACAAAGAGAATATTTATATTATCCATAAACCTTAATTTTAGATAATGAGTGTGTTGTATTTAGTAAGAATTGAATCGCCAGTCTATGTCTGACGCAGGATGCAGCATGCTTGGGGCTGGTGCATGGGGATGACCCAGAGAGATGTTATGGGGAGGGAGGTGGGAGGGGGGTTCATGTTTGGGAACACATGTAAGAATTAAAGATTTTAAAATTTAAAAAATAAAAAACTAAAAAAAAAATAAAATAAAATTGGGAAGGGATGTAAAAGTATAAAAAAAATAAATAAAATAAAAACAAAAAAAAATTTTTAATTAAACATTTCAGAGTTAATTTCTAATGGTGACCCTGCCAACTAAGAGAATACATTCTTGTATGTATTCTTCTGGTATGCATGTGCCATAGTTTTTCTAGGGTATATTTCTAGTTTTGGCATTGCTGGGTCATATAGTATGTGCGTTTCAGCTTTATTAATGCTGAAATGGTTACAGAATAGTAGTAGCCAGTTTAAGCCCCTACCTGCAAGGTATGAGAGTTCTTACTGCTGTAGGTTCTAGTTAACACTTGGCTATCTTATTGTCATTTAATGTTTATTTCTCTAATTACCAAGGAGGTTGGATGTCTTTTCATATGCTTATACCATTTAAAGAAAAAAATTTTCATTATTGGGTTGATGATTTTTTCTTGTTGATTTATGGAAGTTTAATATATGTTAGATATTAATTCTTTGTTATGTGTTTTGATATTTTTTTATTACAGTGTGTCTTATCTTTTGAATCCCTTCATGATGTCGTTTGGTGAACCAAGCTCCTTAATTTTAATGTTTTAATTATTTTTGTGCTTTTTGTGGTTAATATTTTTAATATGCTGTTATTGGAAGTCCTTCCAAACCCTGAGATCATTAACATATTTCTATATTTTCTAAAAGTTTAAATGTTTTGACTTTCAGATTTAAATTCTTAATTCATCTAGAATCTTCTGTTTAAGAACTAAATTTTAACTTTCTCCAGACGTCCTTAACTTCTTAAATAACTCATCTTCTTCCCACCAATCTGCAATGCCATCTCTGCAGTGTATTAGGTTCCTATGTATGTGTAGGTCTCTTTCTGAACTCTCTATTCTACTGCCAGATCTACAGTATTAATTGTTATAACTTTGAAATAACTTCTGATATCTGGTAGGTCAAATTTCTCAGCCCTCTACTCAGTGACCAGTTTTTCTTCCGTAGAAGTTTCTTGGCTGATTTTGTCTGTTTCTTTTCCATATAAATCTTGGAATTTTGAAGGGAATTGCATCCGTTCTAGAGATTAATTTTGGAGGTGAATTGATACTCTTAAGATAATTTACTTATTCATGAATATGGTACTTTTCCATATTTATTAATATCTTCCTTAATCTTTTAATGATATTTTATTGTTTCCTTCATATCTTTTTCTTATATATCTTTGTTGTAAGAATTATAATTGTTTATAATCTTCCCAGGTCGCACTAGTGGTAAAGAGCCCATCTGACAATGTAGGAGACTTGGGTTCGATCCCTGGGTCGGGAAGATCCCCTGGAGGAGGAAATGGCAACCCACTCCAGTATTCTTGCCTGGACAATCCCAGGGTTAGAGGAGCCTGGCGGGCTATAGTCCATAGCCTTGCAAAGATTCGGACTCAACTGAGCAATTAATTACAGAATTTAATTAAGCTCTTAATTTTTAGTTATTATAAGTGGTATCTTTTAAAAATTTACCTTTTCTAAGATTATTGCTGTTTTGAACACATGCAGTTGGCTTTTCTCTAGTGTTCTTATATACAAAACACTTGTTAAAATCTTGAATTCAATAGTAACAATAATTCTTTAATTCAGTAGTTTATATTAATTCTTTGGGATTTCCCATGAAGACAGTTGATATAAATAATAATGATATGTTATTTCCTTCTTGCAAGTGTGTGTGTTTGTGTATGTTTATCTCTGTGTCTGTCCATGTATGCAAACAGACTGACTCAAACCTGTGGATGTTGGATATGGAAATAATTCTGTGCAGTATTACTGATTTTACAGAGAATGCTTTTAACTTTTCACCATTGAACATGATGTTTGCTCTAGATTTTTTTGTAGGTTCCCTTTATAACTTGCAGGATGTTCTTTTCTATTTTTAGCTTATAAATAATTTTTATCGTGAATTATTGAATGTTATTGAATGCTTTCTCTGCATCTCTTGAGATGATTATATTTTTTCTCTGCCAGTCTTTCATTTAGAAAGTGAACAGATTCTCCCCATATTAAACCAACCATGTATTTATGAAACAAACCTTTTGAAATATTGAATTCAATTTGGTAATATTTGACTTATACATTTTGCATTTATTATCATGAGTGAGACTAATCTGTAATTTTCCTTTCTTTTATTGCCAACATGATAATATGTTGTTCAAATCTTGTTTGTCTTACTGATTTTTTGTCTGCATGAATTATGTTATAAAGAAGTATTTGCAAATCTTTCATTATGATAATGGGTTTATCTAATTCTATTTCTGGTTTGCAATTTTTGCCTCATTTATTTTGAGTTTATGTTATTAGGACATTACAAGTAGAAATTGTTCTGCCTTTCCCATAAACTAAACCGTGTATCGTGACTCTCTAGCTTTAATAATGTGTCTTTTACTATCACTTTTCCTGTATCTGTATGTTTTATATGTGTCTGTTGTAAATATCATATAGCTGAATTTGGAATATTTTGTCTTTGTCATCTTTGTCTTTTGCTTGGATAGTTTAGTCCATTTATGTTTATTTTATTTATTGAATTACTAATATTCAGTGCTACTTTCTTTTGTGATTTTTATTGGTTCTAATTGCTTTCTCCTTCCCCTTATTGCCTTCTGATTTAAATTTAATATATTTTTTGTTCTTTTCAGGGAGAATTGATCTTAACTAATTTTTGTTATTGTTGTAGTTGGGTTTTTTTATTTTTGTTTTTTTTTTTTAAAGCCAACTTTGTAAAGAAGGATTTTCTATAGCACAAGCAACTGTATTCAATATCTTGTAATTTTCTGGAAGAGTTTGAGGAGGATAGGTGTTAGCTCTTCTCTAAATTTTTGGTCTTCCAAACTCATTCTATGAGGCCACCATCACCCTAATACCAAAACCTGACAAAGATGTCACAAAAAAAGGAAACTACAGGCCAATATCACTGATGAACATAGATGCAAAAATCCTCAACAAAATTCTAGCAATCAGAATCCAACAACACATTAAAAAGATCATACACCATGACCAAGTGGGCTTTATCCCAGGGATGCAAGGATTCTTCAATATCCGCAAATCAATCAATGTAATTCACCACATTAACAAATTGAAAAATAAAAACCATATGATTATCTCAATAGATGCAGAGAAGGCCTTTGACAAAATTCAACATCCATTTATGATAAAAACTCTCCAGAAAGCAGGAATAGAAGGAACATACCTCAACATAATAAAAGCTATCTATGACAAACCCACAGCAAACATTATCCTCAATGGTGAAAAATTGAAAGCATTTCCCCTAAAGTCAGGAATAAGACAAGGGTGTCCACTTTCACCGCTACTATTCAACATAGTTCTGGAAGTTTTGGCCACAGCAATCAGAGCAGAAAAAGAAATAAAAGGAATCCAAATTGGAAAAGAAGAAGTAAAACTCTCACTGTTTGCAGATGACATGATCCTCTACGTGGAAAACCCTAAAGACTCCACCAGAAAATTACTAGAGCTCATCAATGAATATAGTAAAGTTGCAGGATATAAAATCAACACACAGAAATCCCTTGCATTCCTATACACTAATAATGAGAAAGTAGAAAAAGAAATTAAGGAAACAATTCCATTCACCATTGCAACGAAAAGAATAAAATACTTAGGAATATATCTACCTAAAGAAACTAAAGACCTATATATAGAAAACTATAAAACACTGATGAAAGAAATCAAAGAGGACACTAATAGATGGAGAAATATACCATGTTCATGGATTGGAAGAATCAATATAGTGAAAATGAGTATACTACCCAAAGCAATTTACAAATTCAATGCAATCCCTATCAAGCTACCAGCCACATTTTTTACAGAACTAGAACAAATAATTTCAAGATTTGTATGGAAATACAAAAACCTCGAATTGCCAAAGCAATCTTGAGAAAGAAGAATGGAACTGGAGGAATCAACTTGCCTGACTTCAGGCTCTACTACAAAGCCACAGTCATCAAGACAGTATGGTACTGGCACAAAGACAGACATATAGATCAATGGAACAAAATAGAAAGCCCAGAGATAAATCCACACACATATGGACACCTTATCTTTGACAAAGGAGGCAAGAATATACAATGGAGTAAAGACAATCTCTTTAACAAGTGGTGCTGGGAAAACTGGTCAACCACTTGTAAAAGAATGAAACTAGATCACTTTCTAACACCGCACACAAAAATAAACTCAAAATGGATTAAAGATCTAAATGTAAGATCAGAAACTATAAAACTCCTAGAGGAGAACATAGGCAAAACACTCTCAGACATAAATCACAGCAGGATCCTCTATGATCCACCTCCCAGAATTCTGGAAATAAAAGCAAAAATAAACAAATGGGATCTAATTAAAATTAAAAGCTTCTGCACAACAAAGGAAAATATAAGCAAGGTGAAAAGACAGCCTTCGGAATGGGAGAAAATAATAGCAAATGAAGCAACTGACAAACAACTAATCTCAAAAATATACAAGCAACTTCTGCAGCTCAATTCCAGAAAAATAAATGACCCAATCAAAAAATGGGCCAAAGAACTAAATAGACATTTCTCCAAAGAAGACATACGGATGGCTAACAAACACATGAAAAGATGCTCAACATCACTCATTATTAGAGAAATGCAAATCAAAACCACAATGAGGTACCACTTCACACCAGTCAGAATGGCTGCGATCCAAAAATCTGCAAGCAATAAATGCTGGAGAGGCTGTGGAGAAAAGGGAACCCTCCTACACTGTTGGTGGGAATGCAAACTAGTACAGCCACTATGGAGAACAGTGTGGAGATTCCTTAAAAAATTGCAAATAGATCTACCTTATGACCCAGCAATCCCACTTCTGGGCATACACACCGAGGAAACCAGAATTGAAAGAGACACATGTACCCCAATGTTCATCGCAGCACTGTTTATAATAGCCAGGACATGGAAACAACCTAGATGTCCATCAGCAGATGAATGGATAAGAAAGCAGTGGTACATATACACAATGGAGTATTACTCAGCCGTTGAAAAGAATTCATTTGAATCAGTTCTGATGAGATGGATGAAACTGGAGCCGATTATACAGAGTGAAGTAAGCCAGAAAGAAAAACACCAATACAGTATACTAACACATATATATGGAATTTAGGAAGATGGCAATGACGACCCTGTATGCAAGACAGGGAAAGAGACACAGATGTGTATAATGGATCTTTGGACTCAGAGGGAGAGGGAGAGGGTGGGATGATTTGGGAGAATGACATTCTAACATGTATACTATCATGTAAGAATTGAATCGCCAGTCTATGTCTGACGCAGGATGCAGCATGCTTGGGGCTGGTGCATGGGGATGACCCAGAGAGATGTTATGGGGAGGGAGGTGGGAGGGGGGTTCATGTTTGGGAACACATGTAAGAATTAAAGATATTAAAATTTAAAAAATAAACTAAAAAAAAATATCGTAATAACTAAAATGGAAAAAATTTTTAAAAGGATATAGTTATATACATATATGGGTGTATAACAGAATCATTTTGCTGTACACCTGACATTAACACAATGTTGTAACTCAATGATACTCCCGTATATATACATTCTTTTAAGGACTACCCTAGTGAATAACACTTTCACTAACACTTCACTAGACATTTTAGTGTAATCTTCAGTTATTTACATTTATTTAAAGTTATCAGTATTTTTGTCCTCCCAAATAATGTAAAGACCTTAAAATCTTTAAATCTGGTCACCACTATTCCTAATTTGTATGCAATTATTTTCAAAGATTTAAGTTCTATCTTGATTTTTTAATGAAACAAATTAGGGATTATTTTATGGGCTCTCCTGATGGCTCAGTTCGTAAAGAATCCGCCTGCGATGCAGGAAACCCCGGTTCAATTCCTGGGTTGGGAAGATCTGCTGGTGAAGGGATAGGCTACCCACTCCAGTATTCTTGGGCTTCCCTGTGGCTCAGCTGGTAAAGAATCCCCCTGCAATGTGGGAGACCTGGGTTCGGGGTTGGGAAGATCCCCTGGGGAAGAGAAAGGCTATCCACTTCAGTATTCTGGCCTAGAGAATTCCACGACAGTCCATGGCGTCGCAAAGAGTCAGACACGACTGAGCGATTTTCACTTATTATTTTATACATTTAACATTGGTTTAGATTTACCTACAGGTTTACTATAATTTCCCCACCATTTCCTTTTATAGCTGAGATCTTCTTTGGATAACCATTTTTCTTCTTTTTGATGTACATGTTTTTAAAGTATACTAAGTTAGATGCTAACTTAGTGAAGTTCTGTTAGCAATAAACAAAATAAAAAAAGTTTTGTTTGAATGTCTTTTGCTGTTCTTGAAAAATACTTTCTTGACTATACAATTACTCATTTGATGATTGTTTTCACTTAGTACTTTATTTTATTTCAGTTCTTCTGGTTTTCATTGTTGCTGCAGAAAATTTAGCTATTGGTTTTAATCACGATTCCTTTATAGGTAATCTCTGTACTCTATCTAGCTGCTTTTAAAATCTGCTCTTTGGCTTCAGTGTTCTGCAGTTTCATATGATGTGTCTGGGCATGAGTTCCTTATAATTTATCCCGGCTTAAATTCTTGAATCTGAGGGTTGATGTTTTTCATGAGTTCTAGAAAAGTATTACTTAATATTTCTTTGTTTTTCTTTCTTTCTTTTTTTTTTTGGCTGCACTGCACTGCATGCAGGATCTTCGCTCCCTGACCAGGGATTGAACCCACCCATGCACACTGCAGTAGAAGGGCAGAGTCTTTTCACCTGTACACTTTCACTTGTAGTTAATCTGCTATTTAAACTGTGTATGGAGCTTTTAATTTAACATATTTTCTTAAAGTTCTAGTTGGTTCCTTTTCAGATCTGCCTGGTTCAGTTAGGTTTTCTATTTTTATTCATATTTTCAACCTATTTTATTGCTTTAAATCTGTTAAACATTAATATTTATTTTTAAACATTTTATATTTGTATCTAGTTATCCAATGTCTGCTGTCTTTGCTTGTTTGATTCTACAGTTTGTTATTTCTGCTGATCCTAGCTCATGGTATCTTCTTCATGTATTCATTGAATTTTCCTTTTGTGCATATATTCATTGAACTGTATCCCAAGGAATTTTTGAAATTCCTGTATTTTCTTCTGCCTGGCACCTGGAACAGTATACAGGGCCACTTCAAACCAAAATTTCTTCTTGAAGCTTTTTAGGCCCCAGAGTCAGTGCAAATCCTAAACTAAGCGAATATTCTTTTGTCATTAGGAATTCTTTGGGATGTAGGGGTGTGTGTGTGTGTATGTGTATGTATGTATGTGTGTGTGTGTATATATATACGTATATATGTATACATGTATATATACACACACATATATATGTATACATATACATATATATAACTTTATCCCTCTTTTCTCAGAACCACTCCTGACACAGACACATTTCCTTCTACTAGCTGATTTTCTTTCTAGTGTACTTCCTTAGGCGGGTTCTGAGCTTTAAGAGGGAGTTTCTTATCTGCTCTCTCATTTTACATGATTCCTACGTTTTGTCCTCTGTTCAGCCTGTGTGGGCTATTAACACCAAGTGCTAGGACACCAGGGATTCACAGAATCTCTCAGAGACAATGCAGACTCTAGTCCTTGTTAACTCCTGTGAAATATTGTACTTCCTTTTTTCTGGTCCTCTGTTGCTCTCCTTATTTTACCACCAATCTAGCCATACTTAGCGTTTTAAGGTGTTTTTGACTGAGAGGTGTTCTCTACACAAGTAGTCTGCCATATTGCTAGAAATGGATGTCTTAGTTCATTCTTCAGTGGAAAATTCTCTCTGCAAGTGAGTTTGAATCCATTTACATAAAATGTATGTATATATTGTGTATTAAATTATTTCCTTTTAAACTCATGCTATGGGGCTATATTTCAAGTTCTTAAATGGTAGTGTTTAATATTCTAATTCCTTTATATTGGATCAGAGATGAGTATAGTTAGCTGCTAATTCTCTTGGAGACTATTTAAATCTAATTAGGCACATATTTCCTGAGACTGTATTTATAAATAAAAGATTTCAAAGTCCTCTGACTTCTTTGCTCTTAGGGCTTCTTTATTTTTTTAATGTAGCTAATTGTGCCTTGGTTTGTTTCCCAGGGTATGAACCTGCTTTTGAGGTGGTTGTTTAATCTACAAAAGTCCTTATTAATGGTAACTTTTTTTCTTAGCTGTTGTTCTGGAAGTGTAATAAATATTAGCAATTATGTATTTTGTTTTAAATTTCCACCAGATGAATTGGTTTGGCTGATCTTCACCCAAAATTGGGACCAAATCCAAACCATTTTGACAGTTTAGAAAAGTTAGTTAATGTTTTCCTCTATTTTGCTTAAATTGTCATAGTCTCTGAACATTATGAGGTTTTCCCATAACCATTTAATTATGGAGATAGTTTCCAATTTTTTTTAATGATAATTTTTTTAAACATTGGTTACTCTGATGTGCAATGGAGCATAGTAGATTTCTTTTCCATTGATGCTGAAAATTAAGTGTCCCCAAGTGGTAGAGAGGAACTTTGAAGAAGAAAAACTACTGCCAGATGGGCTTGGGTGGTTCAGAAAACCTTGGAAAGGCAAAAAGTTTATATCAAATGAAATCTTAATTTTTTAAAGAACTACTACTAACACTATATATTTGTAAATAACTTTTTCAAAATTCTCTTTCCTTCAATTAACATATCTTTGCCATGTAATGCCAATAAATTCAGTGCACCCCAAATTAGAGATTGGTCATTGTTTTACTGAGAACCCTGAATTTCTTAATGGCTAATTTTATAAGTCCCAAAGCAAAGATTGCTCACTTACATTATCAAAAAATATAAGTAAACTTAGAATTCCTTCTCAGATTTATACAGTGCAAAACCCATTCACCTTCATGTAGTTTTATGAAAAAGATCACATTTCATGATGAGGTAAAGTTTATTTCAGCAATGTAAAATGGTTTAACTTTTTAAAAAATTCAGTGAAATTCAGCACATTAAATGAATAAAGGAGAAAAAGCATGATTGTCTTAGTCAGTGAGGAAAAGCACAGTGGCATCAGTTATGCCAAATGCTGCTGAGTGTATAAGATAATAACTGAGAATTTATCTTTGATTTGGGCATGTGGTAGCCATTGGTGACCTTAATGAAGTTTCTCAATGCTGGTAGTGATCAAATACCAATAAAAGAGGATTTAAGAAAGAATGGGAAGAGAAAAAGTGGTGATGGTGAATACAGACAGCATGCCAGTAATTTACACTGAGTAATGCAGAAAAATTAGGCTGTGGATCCAGAAAAGGGGTGTAACACCAAGGGAGGATTTCTATTTAAAGATGGAAGATAGAGCATGATGATAAGGAAGAGAAAGAAGTGGCATTGCTGAATTTGTGGGATTGAACTAACAAGGTTTTACAAGCTACTGACAGTGTGAAATAAAAAAGGACATTAATCCTCATTCCCAACAATTAAGTATGTGTGGTGGTAAAAAGGTCAGTGAAATGGAGGCCATAGAGTGTTCATTACCAAGGAGGCATAGTGCAAAGACTGGAGAAGGAGGAGAGGGGAAGCACAGAGCTGTTTGGAGGTGAGAGTATGGGGGAGATAGATGGCTGGAGTGGGTCACATTTAGATGGAGAGAAAGGACACTGGTATATGGAGTGGTAGATTGGGTTGGCAAGAGAATTACTCCTGGCATCTCCTTAGAAGAGGGGTTCACTCTCTCTGATGTTTATGTAGTTGGCAGAGAAAGGTATCTCTGGGTGGGCATTTATGCCACTCAGAATTCTGCAGTGGAATTAGGAGGTTACACTTCTGAAAGAGTTTGAATCTGGTTACTTTCTTGTCTCCCTTTCCAGAAAGAATCAGTTTGAGTCTGTCTTTAATTTGAGGGTTCAGAGAAGAGATTGAAGGCTTCTAGAACCCAGCCTTGGCAGGGAGTGTTTAGAGACTCTTCATGTACATGGGGCCCAGCTGAGAGTTGTGGAGGCCATAAAACACTTCAATTTTGCTCCAACAGTGGAGATAGGTAGGGGTTCTTCCCATCACGCAGGGGATTTGTGGTATGGTAGATGGGAGATGTGGAGAGAGTTGGTGATGTTCTATCAGAATTAGTTCAGGGACTATGAGCCCAGGTGAGTAGGAATATTGGTATCCTCAAGCTTTGTTCTACTGTTGCAACTGCTAAATGTGAGTTGATCTAAATATTTATATTGCAAATATATATTTGAATTACGGTCCTGCCTTGCATGCATTTCCCTCTTAGTTAATTATATAAAAATTTGAATTCATGTTTGTCTGTGAAGGCTAGTGGACTGGCATTTCTCCGAGTCTCATAATGAGATGAGATGTTGCTATTAGTGTCGTACAAGCAGAATTAATAGCATGTTTAAAGAGCCAAATGAAGAGCCGGAACTAGTGAATTACACATTACCAGATTTTAGAGATTAGACTGGTATCTTGATAATTGACTTAAAACCTTAATGCCACAAATCAAGATACAACTAACATCAAGAGTTATATGAACATACTTGAGATTAGGTTTCTGGATAAATTTTTCAATTTCTTTCAAAGTTGATCCTTGGATATTGTTTTGATTCTTGGCAATTTTGGAGACATATGATAGCATCCTTCCAAAATAACAATCTGATTATAGCTTTTAACATTGGGTTACCAAAAAAAAATTATTGTATATGTTTATTCATAATTTTAGGTTTCTTCATCATTTCAGTGAATACTGCATTGAATCTTCATTGTCACACATATTAGGAATCCTAATGTTTGTACTCTTCATGGCTGTCTCTAGCCCTCAGACATACCTGGTTATCACATTGAGAACTCTGTACTCATAACATTTTAAAAGCAGTGGTTTCTACTATGTAGGATGAATATGAGATTAAATTGCTTTACTTCATTTTCTTCTGTTTGTGACAGAGATTAGACAAGATAGAAGCATCTTGATATACATGACATTCTTTTCTTTCTGTTTAGGTACAGCACTCTCTTCTGCTTTCATAAATTTGTTCATGTCATTCTCCACTCTTAGAATTCCCCCATTTTGTCCCTCCACCCATCTGAAAGTGAAAGTCACTCAGTCATGTCTGACTCTTTGAGATCCCATGGACTGTCCATGGAATTCTCCAGGCCGGAATATTGGAGTAGGTAGCCTTTCCCTTCTCCAAGGGATCTTCCCAACCCTGGGATCCAACCCAGGTTTCCTGCTTTGCAGGCAGATTCCTTACCAGCTGAGCCACAAGGGAAGCCCAAGAATACTGGAGTGGGTAGCCTGTCCCTTCGCCAGTGGATCTTCCCCACCCAGGAATCAAACCGGGGTCTTCTGCATTACAGGCAGGTTCTTTACCAACTGAGCTATCAGGGAAGCCCTGATTCATGCATCTAAATCTCAAATATTCTTCAAGACCCTTCTCTTTTTCTTAAGTCCTATATTTGTAATGCAATAACATCCCATTTAGAAAATAGTTGTTTATATTCATAAGTTTATCAAGACCCTACATACCTGCAGAAACTTGCATTAATAGCTTCAGTTGTTCATTGTTTCCTATATCTGTACCATGTAATTTTGCTTTCCCAACTTGGGCAGGATCACCTGCCCACTCCTTGACTCTGGCCTTGGGCGGATGACTTCCTTTAACTAATGAAGCAGTTGTACACTGGAGGATTCCCTCTTGAACCTCTGCCATCACCATGAGGTCATTCCCCTGCCAGCCTGCAGAAGAGAGGGCCACATGGAACAAAGCACCAGTTGTCACACTGAGGCCATCCTCAGCAGTCATCCATTCAAACACCAGACAGTAGAGCAAGTCAGTCACTTGAGGTCAGAAGTGCTGCCTAGCAGACTCCCAGCTCACCTCAGAAGCACAGGCTATAAGGATGAAGTTTTGTGTGTGTTCACAGCATTACTATAGCAGTAGATAATTGATACAAATATCCTACATAGTGTGACCCACGCCTTGCTAAACTTATTTCTTACTCTTGTCTACTTTCATCACTCTGCAGCCATATTGGCCTTCTTTTATTTCCTCTTTTATACCAAGATAATTTTTGGCTTCAGATCTTTGCCCTGTTCCCTCTGTCAGGAGCATCTTCCTTCTCTTATTTGTGGGGGCATCATCATGAGTTTTTTAATGTCTTACTTTGAGATTGCTCCCTTGACCCCACTGCCTAAAGGAGCCTTCTTCCCAGCTATTCCCTATTCCTTTTCACTGTGTTTTCTTCACTTTGTTTATTATTTTCTCAACTTATTTATTTACATGTTTATTGTCCATCTTCCCCAATGTTCCTGAGGTAGGGAGTTTATTTTTTTTTATCCCTAGTATCAAGAATAAGGAGCTTCCCAGGTGACTCTAGTAGTAAAGAACATGCCTGGTAATGCAGGAAACATAAGAGAAGTGAGTTTGATCCCTGGGTTGGGGAGATTTCCTGGAGGAGGTCATGACAACCCACTCCAGGAGAATCCCATAGACAGAGATGCTGGCGGGCTACAGTCCATGGAGTCACAAATTTGAACACGACTGAAACGGCTTAGCACATCAAGAATAGAGTCTGGCACCTAACAGACTTTCAATAAATGAGATAAGTCTATGAATAAATTTTTATTAAGAGGACAGATGGGACAAGGTATATAGGTTCTAGAATGTGATAGAGTATTATATTAATTTCCTAGGGCTGCTGAAACAAATTTCCATAAATGCAATGGCTTGAAACAACAGAAATTTACTTTTCACAGTTCTGCAGGCCAGAAGTCTGAAGTCAATCTGTAGTCAGGGCCACACTCCCTCCACAGGCTCTGACATGGTCTTCTACCTGTATCTGTCCTCTGTGTGTCTGTCCCTAATATCCCTCTGCCCCTCTTTTATTCATGTGATGGCATTTAGAGCCCACCAGGATAATCTAGGATTATCTCTTTATCTCCAGATTCTTAAGTTAGTCACATCTGCAAAGATGGTTTTTGATATGAATACATTTACATGAGTGAGGGGGCCATTTTTTGGCCTATAGTAAGCATAGATATGGGGCTTTACAGAAGGCTCAGTGGTAAAAGAATCCACCTGCCAATGTAGGAGACGCAGGTTCAATCCCTGGGTTAGGAAACCCCCTAGGAAAAGAAATGGCAACCCACTCCAGTATTGCCGGGAAAATTCCATGAACAGAGGATGCTGGCATGCTGCAGGCCATGGGATCACTAAAAGAGTCAGACACAATGACTAAACCAGAAAATATGGACATGATCAACTCAAGCACGTGGGAGGCAGAACAACATAGTTTAAGATCCTGTGCTGTGGAGCCAGAGTGTCTGGGTTTGAATCTCAATTTTGCCACTTACTGTATGCATGTGGCCATGTTACTTAATCTCTCTGCTTAGTTCCTCTCCTGCAAAATCCAGATGACAATGGTTGCTGCTGCTGCTGCTGCTAAGTCGCTGCAGTCGTGTCCAACTCTGTGCAACCCCATAGATGGCAGCCCACCAGGCTCCCCCTTCCCTGGGTTTTTCCAGGCAAGAACACTGGAGTGGGTTGCCATTTCCTTCTCCAGTGCATGAAAGTGAAAAGTGAAAGTGAAGTCATTCAGTCGTGTCCGACTCTTCGCAACCCCATGGACTGCAGCCTACCAGGCTCCTCCATCCATGGGGTTTTCCAGGCAGTACTGGAGTGGGGTGCCATCGCCTTCTCTGGATGACAATGGTAGCCTCTTCAAAAGATTGTTGTGAGAATTGATGGGACATGGTATGTGTTTGATGCTTATCATTACAGTTGTAAAGCAACACCTACTGAGCATTTCTGATATGCTAAGCTCTGTGTTAAACACATTTTTTATTTTAGCTAATTTAATCCTCACAACAACCCTATGAGGTAGAGACTAAGCCACTCGCTCAAGATCACACATCTAAAAAGTGGTAGAGGTAAGAGTCAAGCTCATAGTCTGTGCTCTTAGCCACTTCATACATAGCTTCTCTGCTGGTGCTGCTATTATTTTACAGTAATTGCTGTGAGATTTCTTTTGGCGATTAATATTTCCAGGAAAACCAGAGATTTATGGAGGATGTGACTTGGAATCGAAACCATGAATCTGTATAGCCTTTTGTAAAAACCATTTAAAAAATTGAAACAACATTTTAGTTTCAAGTGTACAACAGAGTGATTCATACATACATACACATAAGTGAAAGAGAAGTCACTCAGTCGTGTCCAACTCTTTGTGGCCCTATGGACTGTAGCCCATCAGGCTCCTTTGTCCATGGGATTTTCCAGGCAAGCATACTGAAGTCGGTTGCCATTTTCTTCTCCAGGGGATCTTCCTGACCCAGGGATCGAACTCAGGTCTCTCGCATTGCAGGCATACTCTTTACCCTCTCCAGGGAATCCCATATATAAAATACTATATATAAAATGTATATATTCTTATATAATATATATATTCTTTTTCAGATTCTTTTCAATTATAGGTTATTACAAGATACTGAATATAGTTTCCTATGCTATACACTAGGTTCTTATTGTTTACCTGTTTTATATATAGTAGTGTGTAGTTGTGAATCCCCAGCTCCTAATTTATCTCTCCCCCCATCTCCCTGATATCCCTTTGGTAACCATAAGTTTTTTTGTCTGTGAATCTGTTTCTGTTTTGTAAATAAGTTCATTTGTATCTTTTTTTTTTTTTTTAGATTCCACATATAAGTGATGTGATACTTGTCTGACTTCATTTAATATGATACCTGTAGGTCCATCCATGTTGCTTTCTTCAATTTAAGCCTCAATTTTGAAATAAGGAGCTGATAACTTGAGCCAGTCAGGTCCAGGTTTTGTTTTTGCTGACTATAGAGCGTCTCTGTCTTCAGCTGTAAAGAATGTAATCAATCTGATTTCAGTATTGACATTTTGGTGATGTCCATGTGTAGAGTCATCTCTTGTGTTGTTAGAAAAGGGTGTTTGCTATGACCAGTGTGTTCCCTTGACAGAACTCTGTTAGCCTTGGCCCTGCTTCATTTTGTACTCCAAGGCCAAACTTGCCTGTTACTCCAGGTATCTCTTGACTTCTAACTTTTGCATTCCAGTGAAATGCAAAAGGACATATTTTTTTTGGTGTTGATGAAAAAGACATTTTTGATGAAAAATGAAGAAAAGGACATATGTCTTTGGTGTTAGTTCAAGAAGGCCATAGAACCGTTCAGCTTTTCTGGCATCATTGTTTGGGGTATAGACTTGGATTACTGTGATGATGAATGGTTTACTTGGAAATGAACGAAGATCATTGTGTCGTTTTTGTGATTGCACCCAAGTACCACACGCATTTCAGACTGTTTTGTTGACTATGAGGGCTACTCCATTTCTTTTAAGGGATTCTTGCCCACAGTGGTAGATATAATGGTCATCTGAGTTAAATTCTCCCATTCCCATCCATTTTAGTTCACTGATTCCTAAGATGGCGATGTTCACTCTTGCCAGCTCCTGCTTAACTGCATCCAGTTTACCTTCATTCATGGACCTAACATTCGAGGTTCCTATTTAATATTGTTCTTTACTTTCACCACCAGACACGTCCACAGCTGAGCATTATCTCTGCTTTGGCACAGCCTCTTCTTTCTTCCTGGAGCTATTAGTAGTCTCCCTCTGCTCTTCCCCAGTAGCATACCGGACACCTTATGATCTGGAGAGCTCACCTTCTGGTGTCATATCTTCATGGAGTTCTTGTAGCAAGTATACTGGAGTGATTTGCCATTCCCTCCTCAGGTGGACCACATTTTGTCAGAACTCTCCACTATGATCTGTCCTTCTTGGGTGACCCTGCATGCCATAGCTCATAGCTTCATTGAATTATACAAGCCTCTTCACCACCCCAAGGCCGTGATCCATGAAGGATTTACTGCCTTAGACAGTGGAAACTGAAGACTAGTCTAGATATTAAGATATTATTTTATGTTTAATCTCTTTAGTGAGGAAGTATAAGTATTGTATCTTGTAATTCACTTGCACATTTATTCATTCAACAAGTAGTTATTATGGATCTAATAATATATGCCAGGCACTGTGCTAGGCACTGAGAATTCAATAGTGGACAAGATAGCCTCAGACCCTTCTATGTGAAGTTTATATTCTATTGGGAGAGATCATAATTAAACAGTCATATAAATAACTATAATCTGCATAGTGCTGGGTGCATAGTAGCTGTTTAAATGAGTGCTGATTAATTAAGGTACCCAGTCTTACTTGCTTCTTAGATCCTGACAAATTGTAGTCAAAAAAAGCAATGTAGTAATTCATATTTGAGGTCTACAGACAACATAAAAAATTTCAGTGCAGTCAATAAGTTTAGTAATAGTCAGGCTGTTTTCTGTATTTTTCTTATTTCTGACATAGAGCAAAGATTATGTCAGTTGCCCTGTGGTTTAAAGCCACAGTTATTCTGGGAGTACACAGTGGCCATCACTGAGCAGTAACTGATCCAAAAGAATTCCAGCCAAAGTCTTGCCAATGATGGAAAGAAGTGATGTGCCCTGGAAGTTGCCAAAAAGTATGTTTTTCTTGTTCATGGCAATCATTGTGTCTTTGAAATTCTTCATATGTTGTGACGTGTGCATATATGAATGTTCCCTGTGAGGCAGAGATGGTGCTGTCAAATTCATTCAAGCAGTACTTAACTCTGTATAATTTGTAGCTAATCAGATGCCTAATAAATGTTTTGATGCTGCTGCTGAATCATGTTGCCAATGACATTCAAGAAAGTTCTAGAAGATAAACCATCAAGACTGGCACTTTAACATCGTTGATTATTTAAATTCCATTTCCCCCTTCAAATTATCAAGGCTTGTTTATGCTATTCAGTTCTAGTACCTCTTCTTTAATATGAAAGGAAATATGAAATGCAATTTCCACCTCTGAGGGTTCTTTTCCTTTTTTTGCAACTTCATTTCAGCTTCTCTAAAGTGGTGGATCTGTGTGTAGTTTTTATTGTTAGATACTGACCCTGCTGATATTCAGAATATTGCTTCATTATTCTCTTTTATTTACAGTGTTGAAAACAATGAGTTGGTTCCCTTTCATCCCTCAAAAGGTGATTATTTACTTTCTTTTCGCTGTTTCAATATGAATTCATAGATTTAAACATATTTTCTGTGTTTCATTCAATCCATTGAGATTACTATCCAATTTGTAACTCAAATTGTCCCTTTTTTTTTTTTTTTTTTTGCCAATGGGAGCTTTTTTTATGTGAATCTTGAGTCTTTGACAGCTTTTTTTGCTATCTAATGTGACATTCTATTCCAGGTTCATCTTGTACAGGTTTTTCCCCCGACCTGGAATTTGTCATTTCTTCAAGAAGTCTTGAAGTTAGAATTGGAATTTCAGTGCCACAATCTGGAGAGCAGAGATGCTCATTGCTTATGGGCTGATCATTTCTTCTAAAACTCTTCAGTGGATAGAACAAATAAAAACAGTATGTTAAATAAAATATCTGATGCATTCATACTGATGCTTCCTGTTAAAATTCAGCTATAAGGATTTTAAATTTACCTCTTCTATATTTATCTGTGTCTCCTTTTTTCTTTCTGCTAAAAATCCTAGTTCTTAAGGATACAAAGGATATTAGACTATCTCATAATTACTTATTTATTTTAAATTATATATAGCAATCTCAAAATATTAATCTATAACTAATATTTCTACTACCAGTATAATTAGAGAGAAGAGTTTTAAAGGTGTATGATTTTTTCCATATGCTCACTCCATTTTTTAATCATTTGTACCTCTTATCATTGAAGATCAGTTTTACTGGGTATAAAATTCTTAGGTCACATTTTATTTCCTTGAGCATGTTAGTTATGATTATCTTGACTGATACTCTGTAAACATTTGATGAAACTTCACAGATGTTCATTAAAAAATTTTTTTTTCAGCCTCACCACAAAGCTTGTGAAACTTAGTTTCTTGACCAGGGATTGAACTCAGTCCCCAGCAATGAAAACTCCAAATCCTAATCACTAGACTGCCATGGACTTCCTCCCCTCAAAATTCTTTTTAATAAATTAGAAATGACATGACAAAGAACATAAGCCAGAAACCAACATCAATATGATAATTAACTTAGAAACATTTCCAGAATTGATGAGAACAAGACTTGATGCCCATGTTACTGCTATTATTCATCATTGTTCTGGAAATGCTTTAATAAGAAACAGTATATTCTGGTATTTATCAGAATTCAGGAGACAAAATTGCTGTGGTTCACTGATGATATGAATGTCTAGCTAGAAAGACTACAAAAACCAACAAAAAAGAAACAAATATGTTCAGTATGCTGCTGCTGCTGCTAAGTTGCTTCAGTTGTGTCTGGCTCTGTGCGACTCCAGAGATGGCAGCCCATCAGGCTCCCCCATCCCTGGGATTCTCCAGGCAAGAACACTGGAGTGGTTGCCATTTCCTTCTCCAATGCATGAAAGTGAAAAGTGAAAGTGAAGTCGCTCAGTTGTGTCCAACTCCTAGTGACCCCATGGACTGCAGCCCACCAGGCCCCTCCGTCCATGGGATTTTCCAGGCAAGAGTACTGGAGTGGGTTGCCATTGCCTTCTCTGAAATATGTTCAGTATAATACCTGGCTAATGTCAATATATAAAAATCATTAGTGCTCCTATTATATAGGAAAGGGTTAACTCAAAAGGCTGGGTTGCTCAAACCCTGTACTTTCCCAAGAAAGGCCCATTTTCAGGACTGGCCTTTAGTTGGCTCCTGGGAGCTGAGATCTTGGAATGTTCTGTCTAATAATATTTTTCCATGCTCAAGGCCTTGAGCCTTGCTATACCTGTTTGTTCAAATAACTGATGCTAACAATGTGATTTAGGATGAACACCTGCTTTCTTTATGGGGTCTGGAACTTGGGTAACAAATCTGTGAGGCAATGCTATATGTCTACATGAATGATCCCAGTAAAGAATTCAAGCATTCAAGCCTGCTTAGGATAACTTCCCTGACTGGCAACACTTTGCGTATGGTTGTCACACATTGTTACTGGAGGAATTAAGTAGGTTCAGTGTGGCTCCACTGGGAGAGGATATCTAAAACTTTGAGCCTGGTTTCCTCTGAAAATGCCCCATATGATCTTTCCTTTTCCTACTTTTACTCTCTATTCTTTCACTGAAATAAACCATAACCATGGGTATAACAACTTCTGGATCCTATATAGGAGTCCTAGTGAACCATTGAGCTTGAGGATGATCTTGGGGACTCCTCACATCTCTGTATATTGGGAATACCTTTATAAAAAATAAGATCCCATTTATCAGAGTGATAAAACAGTGCTTCGCTCAGTCGTGTCTGACTCTGCCACCCCATGGACTGTAGCCTACCAGGCTCCTCTGTCCATGGGATTTTCTAGGCAAGGGTACTGGAGTGGGTTGTCATTTCCTTCTCCAGGGGATCTTCCCAACCAAGGATTGAACCCGGGTCTCCCTCATTGCAGACAGACGCTTTACCATCTGAACCACCGGGGAAGCCCCTTTAGAATATATATTCCACTTATAAAACACTAAAAATTTTTAAGTAGGATAAAACAAAAGGTAAAAATTTTTCTGAGAAATTTAAGAGAAGACTTGAATAAGGGGAGAGCACTTATGAAAATATCAATTCTCCTGAGAGTATTAAAAATTGTAACACAGTCCCAACTAAAACTATAATTTTTAAAAAATTTGATCACCTGAGAAAATAGCCTATACATTTTGAAAGAAAGAGTTCCGGGCAAGGCCTTTTCTCTAGATAATAAAACTTGGTTTTTAAAAAGCTATAATAATTAAAGTAGTATAGTACCGAGAAAGCCAGGAATAGATATATACATGAATTATATGGAAAGCTCAGAAATATACCCAGATATTTATTAGAATTTAGTATAAGCTGAAGATTGCATTCAAGTCAATGAGGAAAAGTTGTTTTATTTGATGACTGGTGTTAAGAAAACCGGCTAATCTTTTTAGGAAAAGTCAAATTAGAAACCTATTAGTCCATTTAGGAAAATCCAGCCCAGGTATAAATATTTAAATTAGGAAAAACTAAAGTATAAAAGGACTTGAATAAAACATAAAATGGTTAGATGATCTCATGGTAGGAAAAGACCTATATATAATCCCAAAGTTGTTATACTATTAGAGAAAATATTTATACCTTGTAAATATTCAAATCTGATTCCTATGGCAGATCTACAAAACTGAAAAGAAGCCATCCCTCCAATAAAGAAATGCAAGTTAAACTCCAATAAGTTCCTAGATTTTTCCTACTAGATTGGCAGTGATTTAGAATAATGATAAAGGCTAGGATTAGTGAAGATGTGGGTAAATATGAATTTTCATATGCCGTCAGTGGAAACATACTGATACAGGATTTCTGGGAGTAATTTGAAAATCTGTATCAAATACCAATGTGTATTTTTTACTATTCCACATCTAGAAATCCTTTCTAAGGGTATCATCAGATATGCCACGAGATATATACAAAATCTGTTTGACAACCTAAAGGTCCATTGAGATGAATGGATAAAGAAGATGGGGTATATATATATACACATGATGGAATATTACTCAGCCATAAGAAAGAATGAAACAATGCCATTTGCAGCTACATGGATGGACCTACGGATTATCACACTAAGTAACGTAAGTCAGAAAAAAAAAAAGACACGTTCCATATGATGTCATTTATATGTGGAATCTAAAATATGATAAAATGAACTTATCTGCAAAACAGAAGCAGACTCACAAACAGAAAACAGATTGTGGTTGCCCAGGGGAGGGGGGGAGTGGGGGTGGGTTAGACTGAAAATTCAGGGTTAGCAGGTGCAAACTATTATACCTAGAATGGAAAAACAACAAGGTCCTGTTATATAGCACAGGGAACTGTATTCAATATTCTGCAATAAACCATAAAGGAAAAGAATATGAAATCAAATTGTAGTACAATATACATATAACATGGACTTTCCTGGTGGCTCAGATGGTAAAGAATCTGCAATGTGGGGGACCTGGGTTTGATCCCTGGGTTGGGAAGATCCTCTGGAGAAGAAAATGGTAGTTCACTCCAATATTCTTGCCTGGAGAACTCCATTGACAGAGGAGCCTGCAGTCCATGGGGTTGCAAAGAGTCAGATAAGACTGAGTGACTTCACTTTTATTTTTCACCTCTGAAAAAAATGTGTTTTGAAAACTTATAAACTGTTTCAAATGATTATAAATAGGAAATCGGCTAAGCAAAGTATGATACAATATTGTCACCAAGAATAATGTTGTAGGTATGTATTTGTATACATAGAAAGATGTTTTTAGTATATTATTTAATGGAAAAATGATAAAACCATTATAAGACAGCTTTTAAAAACTATAAGCATATATTTATTTGTGTGTGTGTCTAAAATATTATACACTAAAATATTCAGTGTTATTTCTGGGTAGTAGGATTATATTTATAGATATTTGTGCTTATCTGTATTTTAAATTTTCTATAGTAAATCTTTTACATAAAAACAATAAACTGTAAACAAACCAGCTCTCCTCTCTTCACTTTAATCGTATCAGGATTCATATAAGGATGTGCTTTAATGTAGAGATTCCTGGCCATCCTGTTACTGATTCTCAGTGATTCCACAGTTCTAGATTGAGACTGCCCTCCTCCTGTACTGATGCATAGTTTGATCTGCTCCCTAGACTGTCAACATTCCTGATTTGTCAGTGACCCTTTCATCATGATGCTAGAATTCCCCACATCTGATGATTGCCCTATGGTCAGTTTTGTTTGGACATTCTCTTCTTCAGAGAGCAGTTATAGATAGTTATGACTGCTCATGATAATATTTACAAAGATTTGAATGAAAGACATTTTTATCTCTTCAATATTGGTGGTAAGGGGAGATTAAGAATCTGAATCTAATGCACCAGACTTGCCCTCGTTATGCTCTTTGGAGAAACATCTAGGTTATATTGGTTATGGGGTTTCTATCAGATGATATAAGGCGACCTGGGTCCCAGTATTTCCACAATAAAGATGTTCAGCAGGACTTGAGGAGCATCTCATTCTGAATTTGGCTTGCTTGCAAATGACTCCCTTTACAATTCCTAAGAGAGAGTGTCTGGCTGGGTCAGTATGATGTTTGTTTATTAAACAAAAGTTCATGGCAACTTCAAATGCATTTGATTTTGTATTTAGCCACACTGTGGATTTCTGTATGAGCAACTTATCATCATAGTGATGAAAAATGAGACAGTGCTAGTGATGTTGTGGTTACAATTGCCCTTTTCATCCTTGATTTTCTGGGGAGTCGGTCTTCCTTGAAACTCTCTCTTGACCGTCAATATGAAACTCTGAGCTCTCACTGATGGAGCGGATCCCTGAGCTGGCGTGCACCCAAGCCAGGAATAGACTGGAGTACGCTTATTGAGAATGACACAGTTCTTGATTGCATGTCTGATCCATGGATTACATTGTCTTCACCACAGCAAATGGTTCTGCCATGAAATCTTATTTCTCCTTCCTTTACTCTCTCTGCTTCTTTCCCTCATACACAACTACTCTGTCCTCAGGGGTCTGTAGATTTCAGTGAGTCTTCCAAGTCCAAAGGCTTAAATCTGGGCACCTCTCTCTTTTCTATCCAGTTATTTTTCCGAGGTGGCATTGAGGATGTTACCATGTTTGTTTAATTCTTAGTCGTGATTGTTATGATGGGTAATAGCTATTTTATTTCAAGTCTGAACTAAAATTACTGGCTTGCTTTTTTCATTATGCTATGGTTTTTAGAAACATTGCACTCCAGCTTTGCCACTGGATGTTTTAATCATGTGGTAGATATTAGGAGAATAGAATATAAGAGAAGCCTTCAGAGAAAATTTAAAAAAAAATTAGTTCCAGAGTTGACCGCCTTGCTATTCCTATCGAGGCCTACCTTCTCTCCCTGCAGTTAGTCACCACACTTGGAGGGCTGCTTCTCACACTGGCACCAAGGAGGTCAGTTTTTCCACTCTCTCCCCCAGAAAAGATCAGGAAGTGCCATAAGGTTCATGAAAATTTAAGCTTGAAGTTTAGAAAACTCAAAACAACCCAAACCCTCAAACATTCAGTTTGGTTTGAATCTTGGACAAAGGTTTGCTATGCAGCCAGTGGAGTCATTCCAGTTTAAGGGCTGTAGTAACTTCATTTCAGGGCTAGTGACGGGGAAATTATGAAACCATAACTTGGATCTTATTTTAACAAAACCAAGAAACAAAAACACTTACTGGGGAATCTGCATGGGAAAAGGGGCCTACCTAACCCGAACTGGTGCTATTTCACTGTGGCAGCTCCTCTTACTATAGGAATTATGAAACCGTTCTTTCCAATTCCTTCAGAGAAAGCTGACTTTTGAAAGCAATTGAGTTGCCTGCATCCAATTTATAAGCCTCTTGTGCCCAACAGGGAGAGATCTTTCATAGGTGATTAAATCCAGCAGGGTTAGGGCCTGTCATAGTGATCTCCCATCGTGGTCAGTTTTCATTTCAAAAGTCATCCCAGGAGAACAACTGTAGTTCTTTACCTAGCCGACTTCTGAAACAAATTTTCCACTTTAAAGAGAGCCCAATAATTTAGACCCTATCCTCCTTGGATACCACTTATTTATTCCAGGGATAAGAATGCAATTTAATGACTGTTTCTTTAGTGGCTTTATTATATCCAGCACAGGAGAATGTATTTCAGGCAAGGGTATGTAACATAGAAAAAATATATATATATGATTCTCAAATATCTAATGGACCAGTCTATAATCAGCAATGAAGACCTCTTAGAACAAAAACAAATACAAAAAAGGATTCATTCTGCAATAATTTAGAAAGCTTAAGTTGATTTCTAAACATACCCAATAGAGTATCTCACCTTGTTTATAGCTGTTCACTTAACAAATACGGCAAAGCAAAAATGAGGTCAAGCCTCGGGCTGTGCAGGTGTAGAAGACAGCCTGGAGGGGCAAAGAGTCAAGAGGGGCCTGCTGAATTTCTGAAGTACACAATCTCAAAGGATTTTAGGAAGATTTGGGGCCTCAGTGTGCTCAGAGATACCAAGAATTTAATAAAGTATGCCTTTTCTTATTTAGGTAGAGACTTTGACTTGGCCCATTAAATGACTAAGTTGACAAAGTTCCAGTTAGCAAATAACATAAATATTCCCCAAAGTATCCATATTCTTATCAAACTGGATGGTTCTCTTAATTGGGAATGTATTTCGTTAGCAATTTTGGTTGGATTATATTAGGCATTCCCCATCCTTTTAAGTGATTGTTTCTGCTATTACATGGAATCATGTTACTGTGAAATTTGAACTAATTCACATGAAATCGGATATGCATCACAAGCTGATGAGCTGTGGTTAATAATATTTGTTGTAACTTGAAAATTTTCTATTAGTGTTTCTGTTACACTCTGTAATGACATCAATAATGAACTCCTTTTCTTCTTCATATTTGAACTTTAGAACTACAGGAAGCAAGTCTGCTTCTCAGAATGTAAATGCTGCTGCTGCTGCTGCTAAGTCACGTCAGTTGTGTCCGACTCTGTGTGACCCCATAGACAGCAGCCCACCAGGCTCCGTTTCCTAATACTGGAGTGGGTTGCCATTTCCTTTTCCAGTGCATGAAAGTGAAAAGTTAAAGTGAAGTCGCTCAGTGTGTCTGACTCTTTGCGACCCCATGGACTGTAGCCTACCAGGCTCCTTCGTCCATGGGATTTCCCAGGCAAGAGTACTGGAGTGGGTTGCCATTGCCTTCTCCGAATGTAAATACATCTAGTTAAATTTTCAAAATTTGGAGATTCCCTAGAACTATTTTCCGAACAAATAGTGATACTTTAATGTTTACAGTTTAACAGTGGAAATATAGGAGCATAACATTCTTTAATAATTGAGGATTTAAATTTTTGGTACTGAATATTTATCAAAGCTATTAATAGGCAATCAATAAATAAGTAGAGCCTTGTGCTCAAAGAGTGAACTGATGGTTGAGAAAATGAAATAAATATAAGTGTTAAATGCCTACTAAGTGTCAGGGACAGTCAGTTCTGAACAAGGAAATAATCATTTCCAGATGGAGATGGTCAGAGGATTCATGGAAAATACGAGATTTGTGTTGGCCTTTGTGGTTGTGGTTTAGTCACTAGGTCATGTCTGACTCTTTTTGTGACCCAGTGGACTGTAGCCCGCCAGGCTCCTCTGTCCATGGAATTCTCCAGGCAAGAATACTGGAGTCGGTAGCCATTCCCTTCTCCAAGGGATCTTCCCCACCCAGGGATGGAACCTGGGTGTCCTGCACTGCAGGTGAATTCTTTACTGACTTTGAAGGTTATACAAATTTGGAGTAAAGTAAACAGGTTGTTTCAGATGTGAGGAATCAGAGCATCAGAGACTTGAAAATACAGTATAGAAGGGGAGAATTAATGTAAGAGAATAGTGGGAATTAGAGCTTGAAAGAAAGGGTAAAATCAGATTTTGGAAGGCTAGCCAAGGACTCTGGGTTTTATCCAATTGATACAAGGAGTTATTCTATATTTTTGAAATGGAAAATGAAATAGTGAAGTAATGTTTTAGGAAGATAATGCTGGTAATAATAGGTTGAATAGATGGAAAAGGAAGTGGTTGAAGGCAGAACATTTGATTAGAAAACTCTTTCACTGGCCTAAAAAAATGATAAAAGTCTGGTGTACAGTAGTGGAAAGGAAAATGGAGAGGAAAAACATCATTAGGAAGAGAAAGAGAAATCAATACAGCTGTGAGATTATATGATGTGGAAAGTAAGGGACAATTTACGATGTCATCTTTTGGTTTAATGTGTGATTTTAGACCTGGGTATCAGAATGGTTGCAAAACATTTCTCATGTTCATAAATGAGAAATGTGAAAAGTAGCTTAGGTTGGGGTTGGAGGAGAAAAATAGGTTTTGTTTTAGGTTTGTTGCTTTTGAGGTGATGGCATACTCTTTAGTAAGCAGTTGGAAATGCGGGGCTCAATTTTGTGAGAGACAGATAGACAAAGGTTGGGACTAGTAATAAAGATTTTGATATTGTCTGTATGTAAGTAACAGTTGAAATTGGGGAGATATATTTTAGAGGAGGATCTGCACAAGCAGTGCAAGGTGAGGAATTGTCTCCTGGAACACTGATTTGGAGTAGGTTTATGTGCAGAGCCTACTATTTGCCCCTGGAATGATATTTTCTTCTGTGATGTCAAACTCAGAAGAGTGTATTCTTTCTAACATACATAACATGTCTAGGAGATAACTTTATCAATTTGTGTCCTGGTCAAATAGGATTAAAAATTCAACTCAATGAAAATATTTTTATAAATGTTTCTCCATGTTTCTGCCTCTGATAAGTTTTCTGAACTTGTTCAAGTCATATAGCTAGTTTGGGGCCAAAAATTTCTCATTTGTAAAATAAGGGTGTTGACTAGAATTCTCAGATGATCTCTAAGGTCCCTTCCAGTTCCTCAATCCTAGTGTCAATTTCTAGGATATTTCTCTAGTGTCGGTTTCTAGGGTATTTAGCTGATTGACTTGAGTCTTACCAGCAGGGAGCAGACTATTCCACAATTTCTTGAGGGCATAGCTATCTCTTTGGATGACTGATGGTCTAGGGGGTGTTCTTAGCAGTGTTCCTAAATCCAAATTATCTTGGAAAATGTCTTATATTTATAATCCTTTTAGAGGCCTTTTTCAATCTCCAGTAGCTGGATATCAAGCAAAAATCTTTGAGTTAATGAAAGCTGTTTGTGACGAATTAGTTATTCAGGAGACATAAGAGATGTGAATTTGATCCCTGGGTTGAGAAGATCCCCTGGAGGAGGGCATGGCAACCCACTCCAGTATTCTTGCCTGGAGAATCCCGTGGACAAAGGAGCCTGGTGGGCTATGGTCCATATGGTTTCAAAGAGTCGGACACAACTGAAATGATTTATCTGCAGCAGCAGCTACATGACATGTTCTCTTCTCTACCTAAGGCTTCTCTACTAGGAGAAACTTAAAGGTAGATTCAGTGTTGAGTCCTTCTAGAATTTCAGTTTCAAGAACTTGGTGTAGACTAATGAGTGTATATATATATCTTGAAGTAGAGTTGATCCTTGAACAACACAAGTTTGAATTGTGTTGGTCCACTTACACACATATCTTTCAGTAAGTATATTGAAAAAAACTTGGAAATTCACAACAATTTGAAAAATTCACAGGTAAGCCATGTAGCCTAGAAATATTTTTAAAAATAAGGAAAACGTATCTCACAAATGAATAAAATATATGTAGGTGCTAGTCTATCCTTACATAAGCATAAGGTGAATGGTATTTAATATAAACTTAATAATGTGTTTGTTTTCTTATAGTTTTATGACTTTTAAATAATTATGTCACTGTGTTGTATGCCTCTGGAGAGGCTTATTAGCCTATTAGCCTATTTAGCCTATTAGCACAGGTAACTGTTGTTTTTTATTTTAAATAAGTTTCTAAAACTGTATTATGAATATAGTCATACAATAGTACTGTATCACATAAATTTATAATGATACATCCATTAGCATATAAGATACACTCTGTAAAACAGTCATATCAATTATGGGCTACCATAAGAATAAAAGCCATAAAGTAGTCATATTGTTGCTTCCTCATTATCAATTCATGAATTCAGTTATACTTGTAAGCATATATGAATTTATCTTGCATATTATGTTTTTATTTTTGATGTTTAGTGTTAGTGATATGTATGATATCTATAGTATTTTATATTATATAAGACAATATTAATGGAGGTGCTGACAGACAAATGGTTTCATCTGATAAACAGATGAAGTAAACCTATAGTATCGATGAGGTATAGTACAGTACTGTAAATGCATTTTATTTTTCTTATGGTTTTCTTTTTTTTTTAATTTTTATTTTTACTTTATTTTACTTTACAATACTGTATTGGTTTTGCCATACATTGACATGAATCCACCACAGGTGTACATGCGTTTTAGCACCCTTAACCCCTGCATTGTACAAGGGTCCATGTACAGTCATTTTTAGAAGGTTGAGTTCAGCTTACTCACTCATTCGTGTCCAACTCTTTGTGACCCCATGGACTGCAGCACGCCAGGCCTCCCTGTCCACCACCAGCTCCCAAAGCTTGCTCAAATTCACGTCCAAGTCAGTGATGCCATCCAGCCATCTCATTCTCTGTCGTCCCCTTCTCCTCCTGCCTTCAATCTTTCCCAGTATCAGGGTCTTTTCCAAGGAGACAGTTCTTCACATCACGTGGACAAAATATTGGAGTTTCAGTGTCAGCATCAGTCCTTCCAATGAATATTCAGGACTGATTTCCTTTAAAATTGGCTGGTTGGATCTCCTTGCAGAACAAGGGACCCTCAAGAGTCTTCTCCAACTCCATACTTCAAAAGCATCAATTCTTCAATGCTCAGCTTTTTTATAGTCCAACTTTCACATCCAAACTGGGAAAACCATACGTTTGACTAGATGGACCTTTGTTGGCAAAGTAATTTCTCTGCTTTTTAATATGCTGTCTAGGTTGGTCATAGCTTTTCTTCCAAGGAGCAAGCATCTTTTAATTTCATGGCTACAGTCACCATCTGCAGTGATTTTGGAGCCCAAACAAATAAAGTCTGTCACTGTTTCCATTGTTTCCCCATCTATTTGCCATGAAGAGATGTGAAGTGGAAGTGCTGCACTCAATATGCTAGCAAATTTGGAAAACTCAGCAGTGGCCGCAGGACTGGAAAAAGTCAGTTTCATTCCAATCCCAAAGAAAAGCAATGCCAAAGAATGCTCAAACTACTGCACAATTGCACTCATCTCACACACTATAAAGTAATGCTCAAAATTCTCCAAGCCAGGCTTCAACAGTATGTGAACCATGATCTTCCAGATGTTCAAGCTGGATTTAGAAAAGGCAGAGGAACCAGAGATCAAATTGCCAACATCTGCTGGATCATGGAAAAAGCAAGAGAGTTCCAGAAAAACATCTATTTCTGCTTTATTGACTATGCCAAAGCCTTTGACTGTGGACCACAACAAACTGTGGAAAATTCTGAAAGAGATGGTCAGACCACCTGACCTGCCTCTTGAGAAATCTGTATGTGGGTCAGAATGCAACAGTTAGAACTGGACATGGAACAACAGACTGGTTCCAAATCGGGAAAGGAGTACATCAAGGCTGTATATTGTCAACCTGCTTATTTAACTTATATGCAGAGTACATCATGAGAAACGCTGGGCTGGATGAAGCACAAGCTGGAATCAAGATTGCTGGGAGAGGCCTTCTCTGCATCTATTGAGATAATCATATGGTTTTTATTTTTCAATTTGTTAATGTGGTGAATTACATTGATTGATTTGCGGATATTGAAGAATCCTTGCATCCCTGGGATAAAGCCCACTTGGTCATGGTGTATGATCTTTTTAATGTGTTGTTGGATTCTGATTGCTAGAATTTTGTTGAGGATTTTTGCATCTATGTTCATCAGAGATATTGGCCTGTAGTTTTCTTTTTTTGTGACATCTTTGTCAGGTTTTGGTATTAGGGTGATGGTGGCCTCATAGAATGAGTTTGGAAGTTTACCTTCCTCTGCAATTTTCTGGAAGAGTTTGAGTAGGATAGGTGTTAGCTCTTCTCGAAATTTTTGGTAGAATTCAGCTGTGAAGCCATCTGGACCTGGGCTTTTGTTTGCTGGAAGATTTCTGATTACAGTTTCAATTTCCGTGCTTGTGATGGGTCTGTTAAGATTTTCGATTTCTTCCTGGTTCAGTTTTGGAAAATTGTACTTTTCTAAGAATTTGTCCATTTCTTCCACGTTGTTCATTTTATTGGCATACAACTGCTGATAGTAGTCTCTTATGATCCTTTGTATTTCTGTGGAACAAAATAGAAAGCCCAGAGATAAATCCACACACATATGGACACCTTATCTTTGACAAAGGAGGCAAGAATATACAATGGAGTAAAGACAATCTCTTTAACAAGTGGTGCTGGGAAAACTGGTCAACCACTTGTAAAAGAATGAAACTAGATCACTTTCTAACACCGCACACAAAAATAAACTCAAAATGGATTAAAGATCTAAATGTAAGATCAGAAACTATAAAACTCCTAGAGGAGAACATAGGCAAAACACTCTCAGACATAAATCACAGCAGGATCCTCTATGATCCACCTCCCAGAATGCTGGAAATAAAAGCAAAAATAAACAAATGGGATCTAATTAAAATTAAAAGCTTCTGCACAACAAAGGAAAATATAAGCAAGGTGAAAAGACAGCCTTCTGAATGGGAGAAAATAATAGCAAATGAAGCAACTGACAAACAACTCATCTCAAAAATATACAAGCAACTTATGCAGCTCAATTCCAGAAAAATAAAAGACCCAATCAAAAAATGGGCCAAAGAACTAAATAGACATTTCTCCAAAGAAGACATATGGATGGCTAACAAACACATGAAAAGATGCTCAACATCACTCATTATTAGAGAAATGCAAATCAAAACCACAATGAGGTACCACTTCACACCAGTCAGAATGGCTGCGATCCAAAAATCTACAAGCAATAAATGCTGGAGAGGGCTGTGGAGAAAAGGGAACCCTCCTACACTGTTGGTGGGAATGCAAACTAGTACAGCCACTATGGAGAACAGTGTGGAGATTCCTTAAAAATTGCAAATAGAACTACCTTATGACCCAGCAATCCCACTTCTGGGCATACACACTGAGGAAACCAGAATTGAAAGAGACACATGTACCCCAATGTTCATCGCAGCACTGTTTATAATAGCCAGGACATGGAAACAACCTAGATGTCCATCAGCAGATGAATGGATAAGAAAGCAGTGGTACATATACACAATGGAGTATTACTCAGCCGTTAAAAAGAATTCATTTGAATCAGTTCTGATGAGATGGATGAAACTGGAGCCGATTATACAGAGTGAAGTAAGCCAGAAAGAAAAACACCAATACAGTATACTAACACATATATATGGAATTTAGGAAGATGGCAATGACGACCCTGTATGCAAGACAGGGAAAGAGACACAGATGTGTATAACGGACTTTTGGACTCAGAGGGAGAGGGAGAGGGTGGGATGATTTGGGAGAATGACATTCTAACATGTATACTATCATGTGAATTGAATCGCCAGTCTATGTCTGACGCAGGATGCAGCATGCTTGGGGCTGGTGCATGGGGATGACCCAGAAAGATGTTATGGGGAGGGAGGTGGGAGGGGGGTTCATGTTTGGGAATGCATGTAAGAATTAAAGATTTTAAAATTTAAAAAATAAAAAACTAAAAAAAATAAAATAAAAATTAAAAAAAAAAAGATTGCTGGGAGAAATATCAATAACCTCGAACATGCAGATAACACCACCCTTATGGCAGAAAGCGAAGCAGAACTAAAGAGCCTCTTGATGAAAGTGAAAGAGGAGAGTGAAAAAGTTGGCTTGAGGCTCAACATTCAGAAAACTAAGATCATGGCATCTGGTCCCATCACTTCATGGCAAATAGATGGGGAAACAGTGAAAACAGTGACAGACTTTATTTTTGGGGCTCCAAAATCACTGCAGGTGGTGACTACAGCCATGAAATTAAAAGATGCTTACTCCTTGGAAGGAAAGTTATGGCCAACCTAGACAACATATTAAAAAGCAGAGAAATTACTTTGTCAACGAAGGTCCGTCTAGTCAAGGCTATGGTTTTTCCAGTGGTCATGTATGGATGTGAGAGTTGGACTATAAAGAGAGCTGAGGGCCAAAGAATTGATGCTTTTGAACTGTGGTGTTGGAGAAGACTCATGAGAGTCCCTTGGACTGTAAGGAGATCAAACCAGGCCATCCTAAAGGAAATCAGTCCTGAATATTCACTGGAAGGACTGATGCTGAAGCTGAAACTCCAATGCTTTGGCCACCTGATGTGAAGAACTGACTCCTTGGAAAAGACCCTGGAAAAGGTTGAAGGCAGGAGGAGAAGGGGACAACATGGGATGAGATGGCTGGATGGCATCACTGACTCGATGGACATGAGTTTGAGTAAACTCTGGGAATTGGTGATGGACATGGAAGCCTGGCGTGCTGCAGTCCATGGGGTCGCAAAGAGGCAAACATGACTGAGCAACTCAACTGAACTGAACTAATGGGACCGGATGCCATGGTCTTAGTTTTTTTAATGTTGAATTTTAAGCCAGCTTTTTCACTCTCCTCTTTCATTTTCATCAAGAGGCTTTTTAGTTCCTCTCACTTTCTGCATAAGTGTGGTGTCATCTGCATATCTGAGGTTATTCATATTTGTCCTGGCAATCTTGATTCCAGCTTATGCTTCATCCAGCTTGGCATTTCCCATGATGTACTTTGCATGTAAGTTAAATAAGCAGGGTAACAATATAATGGCCTTGACGTACTTCTTTCCCAATTTGGAACCAGTCCATTGTTCCATGTCCAGTTGTAACTGTTGCTTCTTGACCTGCATACAGATTTCTCAGGAGGCAGGTCAGGTGGTCTGGTATTCCCATCTCTTTCAGAATTTTACAGTTTGTTGTGATCCATACAGCCAAAGGCTTTGATGTAGCCAATAAGGAAGAAGTAGATGTTTTCCTGGAACTCTTTTGCTTTTTCTATGACCCAACGGAAGTTTAAAAGGTTGGAGACATGCAATTCAGCAAATTTTAAGTATCTTCTAGGCATAATAATAAATAAATGTATGAAGATGAATAAGGAACAATTTCTGTCTTCAGGGAAGCTTACTGGTTCATAGGAGAACCTGGAATGTAAGTAAATACTCCACATGAGTACATGAAAAGGGTGGTACAGTAGAAGGAAGCACTGAGTGTAGGGTGACTGAGATGCCAGCCTCCTGTTGCAAACTGGAATAACTATCTTCTGGTATGTGCTGTTCCTAAATTGCCTGAGCATGTGGTTGTTAGTCAGTATCCTTCAAGTCTTGGGTCTAAAGTAGGTGATTGATTTATTTTGAGCAAATGTCTATGAAAGCTTTTAGTCTATCTTAATAATCAACTTAGATCACAGCATATTGTTTGTGCTAGATATGCAAAAGGACTGACTCACTGAAAATGATTGACTAGTTATAAATAGACACTACATTTTTGGCAAGATGCAGATGAAAGCTTTTATGAAGTTATACAGTTGTGGCAAGATATTGTCAACTGTTGTACTAGTATTCAGATCATTGGAAAATCACATCAATATTGTCAGTATACTACTTAGCAGACAGGCATGCTGACATAAACAAGTTATCAAGCTGCAGACTAAACTGAAGACCTATAAAAGAATGATGCTTTACAGAACATTCTATGAATACCATATTTGTTACATATATTATGTCCAACTTCTGGATGAGTGTCATTTTTAGATTTCCTGTGTTGAATTTAACATAAAGGTGACCAAGTTAGATTTATAAATAAATATATGACATTTATGTCATTCAGAGTGCTTGCTAAAATATTCTTGTTCTATAATGTCATTCATCTGAAAGATAACTATGTTTTCTGGTAGTGAAAAGGTATTCTTTCCTGTTTGGTGCTTATATATTCTTTTTCAATTTAACACATCAAAAGACAGAAATTAGAATATTGAGGATAAATAGTCATAGGTGCACTGACTAAACTTCCAGATGTAAAGAGTAATGGAAAGCTATGTAGCCTGGAAAGTGATCTGGGGGAGGCAATTATAAACTTCAGCTCATTATGAAAGTCTTTGAATGATTTGATTATTTAATGTAGGGATAAATCTCTAAACTGTGATAAAAGTTCTGATTCCAGATTTGTGTCACTAGTTTTTGAGTGGGAGCAACACTTTTCACTTTCGTGCATTGGAGAAGGAAATGGCAACCCACTCCAGTATTCTTACCTGGAGAATCCCAGGGATGGGGGAGCCTGGTGGGCTGCCATCTGCGGGGTCACACAGAGTCGGACACAACTGAAGCAACTTAGCAGCAGCAGCAATCCTAAAAATGACTTCCAAGATGTGTGATCTGAATGAGGGCATCAAAAAAATCTAAGCCACCCATAAGGTATGTTTCCATTGGCTCTAAACCCCCAGACCCCACCCTGAGTGACTTTGTATATTGTGTTTAAAGAACCCTTGTTAAAATGAACTATATTATCTGGCAGGAGTAACATATGAATAATACTGGCTAACATTCAAGTGCCTAAATCTTCGTTAATACTTACCATACCTTTATGAAGTTGATATTACTGTATTTAAACATTTTAAGATTCACTTTCCCCCACACACATTTTCACAGTGAAATTAGTATGTATTTTAGAATTAATGGTGTCTTTACTAGCATAATTTAGAACATATTCTTCTCTTTTACAAGCCTTGGGGCTTGTCAAATCATGGTGAGACTGACAAGAGACAGCATCATAGATTAGATGAAATATGGTATTAGCCACCACTCCCCTTCATCCAACCTTACCTAAAAGAAAATTGGGACATGAAGCTAAGTAAACTGTTCAAGATCACAGAACTGTTAAGTATTTGAGCCAGGATTCCACACAGATATAATTAATTCAATCCAGGACTGATGTTTACAACCACACCCTTCTGCCTTCTGGTAATCTAGCAAAATTGGTATATCTGAAAAGCTATCCTCACAAAGCTGCACTCTTTGGACAGTGGAGATGGGAAGAAAAGGAATTTATAAAGGACCACAGTGGACTGTTCAGTGTAGGAGTACAGTAGAGGACCCTTCGAAGCCAGGGTAATTATGAGCAAAACAGACCCTAAGAGGACAGGAAAGCTACAGAAATGTTGGGAAACACTGAAGGTGATGAAGGTGAAGGTCATTCACTTCATTTTTTGTCCAGGGCCAGAACTGTATATGCAAAAGCTTCCAAATGGGATGCAGAAAGAAAATCCTTATGTAACAGGGAGTTATTTATCTGTATCTCTCATCTGTATCTCTACATTTACATCTATACCGATGCATGTGTGCTAAGTCGCTTAAGTCGTGTTTGACTCTATGTGGCCCTATGGACTGTAGTCTGCCAGTCTCCTCTGTCCATGGGATTTTCCAGGCAAGAATACTGGAGTGGGTGCCCATGCCCTCCTCCAGGGGATCTTTCCAACCCAGAGATCTAACCCATGTCTCTTAACGTCTCCTGCATTGGCAGGCAGGTTCTTTATCACTAGCGGTCACGTGGGAAGCTCATCTGTACTTATACCTATATCTATTATTTGAAAGAGAGATTTGTATTGGGCTTTTTTTTTTTTTAAAGGAAATGTTACATTATTAGCAAGCATTGGGAGGGGAGTTTGGGGAAGAATGGATACATGTGTGTGTTCCTACATGTATGAAGGAACAGCCGAGTTCCTTCGCTGTTCACCTGAAACTACCACAAATGTTAATCGGCTATACTCCAATACAAAATAAAAGTTTTAAAAGCAACTAAATATTTTTTTAAAACATTTTCTTATCCTACATTTAGATTTTATAACTTTATGTTATTCTTTCTTTTTTATTATTTGCTTATTTTATTTTCACAGTGCCTAGCATAGTTCAATGTAACTTGAAGCTCAAGTATTTATTTAATAAATGAAACATAACTTTCTCTCTTGCTGCAAATACTACATGGACTCTTGGAAGCCTATTTGGGTGAGAAGAAGGATGCTTTGAGTGAGGGTGGGACACCTCTGAAAGGGTTTTATCAGCTGCAGTAATAACAAAGAGTACTGTAATTTCTTGTCCTGCTTGTCAAGAGATGAGGTAAGCAGATTAAAATCAGTCAGGATCTAGCATTGCTGCTCTACCTCCAAAAGTAAAGATGAGCCAAGGAAAAGACAATCCAGTGAAAATACTGTCATTACTCCCTGTCAACTCCAGTGAGCATTCGCAAAAACATGACACGCAGCAAGACACACACAGGCACACATCTATATAAATTTTTGTATTTTCTTTTGCCTTTGTGTCTAGTCATCTCAAATGGGTCGACTCATGTTTTGGCTAATATAACCAAACCAGACTCTTTGGCTCAGCTCTACCTGCAAACTTTCTGGCCTGTTTGAGTATAGTGAAGTGGTTTGAGTTTCTGAGAACAAATAATTAGGCTCTAAGAGAAGGCCAGGGTTATACAAAACCCATTCGTTTCTGCCTCTGTGGGTTCTGTAACCCTGTTGAAAGGAAAACAAAGTTAGATTAGGACAGTGCTTGGCTACATGGGCTTCATGAGATTTTTTTCCATTTAGTGTTATCAGAACATGTATTTAATTATTGTTGTTCTAGACTTGATAAGCTTAGGGATTTGTATCTTTAAATTACATCTCCTTTAATGAACCACATACGATATCTTGGACTCAGAATTAGTGTTGGTGTGGACCGGAATGCTGACCTTGTCTTTTTCTGTTTAGTCTCATCCATTGGGCTTTAAAGATAGATGAAGTTTCAAACTAGGTCTAAGAGTATCATCAACTCAAAGAGACTGAGAGTATAGTTACTTATTAGCTTTACTCCACCATTTTTCTGCATCTTTTCATTTCATTTTCATTCCATAAAAACATCAGATGTTTGTGTTGATGTTGGGGAGAACAGTCAGTTACAGTACGGACTGATGGAGACCACTGACCCTTGTAAGTGAGTTTTGATGACCAGAGGGCAATGATTAGGCCAAATATAAGACTTCTTTCCATAGTGTTCATGGTGATAGTGTTTAAACCATTTTTAAGTAGTTTTAAAATGTGGTAGAACATAAATCTCAGTTTGTAGGTATTTTTTCTTTATCAGGGACAGAGCATCTAGAAATTCTGCTCTATTAATTGTTCAGTTCAGTTCAGTCGCTCAGTCATGTCCGATTCTTTGCGACCCCATGAATTGCAGCACGCCAGGCCTCCCTGTCCATCACCAACTCCTGGAATTCACTCAAACTCACGTCCATCGAGTCAGTGATGCCATCCAGCCATCTCATCCTCTGTGATTCCCTTCTCCTCCTGCCCCCAATATATTCAAGCTCTTTTCCAAATCATGAATCACCTGACTACAATCACTTATTCATATATACTCTCTCAAATAACTTACAGTGAATTGCGTGAGAGTTGGACCATAAAGAAAGCTGAGCACCAAAGAATTGATGCTTTTGAACTATGGAATTGGAGAAGTCTATTGAGAGTCCCTTGGACTGCAAGGAGATCAAACCAGTCAATCCTAGAGGAAATCAATCCTGAATATTCATTGGAAGGACTGATGCTGAAGGTGAAACTCCAATACTTTGGCTACCTGATGTGAAGAACTGACTCATTGGAAAAGATCCTGATGCTGGGACAGATTGAAGGCAGAAGGAGAAGGGGACGACAGAGGATGAGAGGATTGGATGGCATCACCAACTCTATGGTTATGAGTCTGAGCAAGCTCTGGGAGTTAGTGATGGACAGGGAGGCCTGGCATGCTGCAGTCCATGCAGCTGCAAAGAGTCAGGCACAACTGAGTAACTGAACTGAACTCTGTGTGTGTTCATGTACCCAGAGGCAACTGCTAATATTATTTTTTATAGAGATTATATACATTTAATTTCCCAAATAAAGCACCTGTAGCCTACCAGGCTCTTTCCTCCATGGGATTCTCCAGGCAAGAGTTCTGGAGTGAGTTGCCATTTCCTTCTCCAGGGGATCTTCCCAACCCAGGGATTGAACCTGGGTCTCCTGCATTGCAGGCAGACGCTTTAACCTCTGAGCCAGCAGCTCACAAATAAAGCATAGCCTTGTCTATTAAGCATGAGGCAGGTATTTAAGAAGGTAGGAAGCACTTTTCTCATACTCAAGCTCAGAACTCATGTCCAGGTGAAATGAAATAGAAACCACCTTCCCAAATGGTGGGGCTTTTAATTTCCTAAGCAGGAGCAGAGAGGGAGTGGTGGTCAGCTCAGTGGGCCAACTTTCTGCTTCTGATCTCATTTATCAGATGATATTTTAGGATTCAGGCTTCCCTGGTGGTTCAGTGGTAAAGAATCTGCCTGCCAATGCAGGAGACGCGGGTATGATCCCTGGGTCACGAAGATCCCCTGGAGAAGGAAATGGCCACCCACTCCAGTATTCTTACCTAGGAAATCCCATGGACAAAGGAGCCTGGTTGGCTACAGTCCATGAGGCCACAAAGAATCACACATGACTTGGTGACTAAACTACAATAACAACAATTCTAGGATTCAGTGACTATCAGTATCACCTATGAGCTATTAACAGAATTGAAAGTTTTGTACCAGTGAGGCAGGAGAAGACAGACAATAACACTAGTAGCTGCTCACATTATGAAACAGGGTTACGAGGTCAGAGGAGGGTAAGAATAGTCTGAGGAATATATAAAAGTTAACTCCATAGTCATTATTCCACTCCCACCCCCAAATCAATTTTTTTGTAATCATGATTCCTTAAACTGAAAATAATCACAAAACTCTTGTAAGACATTGGTTTGAAACCCAGTACTTGGGTAAGTGAAAGGAGGTGAGAAAACACCAGATGAAAAAAGTTTGAACACTGGACATATTCCTTCATGGCACAAGAGCAGGGTTATAACTCTTCAATGGTGTTTTGGTAACTGTTGGATTTTTAATTTCCATGTGCTTATTCTTTTTTTTTTTCTTTGAAATGCCAGAGAGCATTGCCTGGGCCCTTCAACATCTGGCTTGGTCATAACATAGTAGTCAGACTGGGATTTGCACTTTTCATTGGAATACTGAAAATTTACAGTTAGGCAAAGATCAGGAGGGCAATCTCATTGGAGCTAAGCCAATGTTGGTCATTAGCCACATGAACACAGCCAGATCTTTCACCAGAAAGACACACATAATGAGTTTTGGGACCATGTTGACCATATTTATGGGGTTACTCTCATAATTATGGAAAACTTCTGAAGATAGCTCTATTGCATGGCCTTTTGAATTTTGTACAGCTTGGATGACAAACTTGTAGACCCTGAAGTTGATAGTGAGAAAGAGGGAAGCCAGGATGATATAAGAAGCCACACTGATGATGCTGAAATCTCCAGGGTAAGCAGCACTATCAGTGTGGGGTAAGATCCAAGCTCAGCTTTCTTCACATTGTGCCAGAAAATCAGATGGTGTATTGCAAAGGAGGCATCAGAGCACGTTCCCAGGCAATTCCCTCCCATGTCCCCTTCCCTCATTAGTGGGCAAGGAGGGTTGGGCCCCAGAGGATGAAGAGGAGTTAGATGGGATTGACAGGCTTCCAATGGCTCTACCATGAGCTTTTCCAAGAAGGGCAGGGGAGAAGGCAGGGAAATAAAATAATCACTTTGTCAGCTCCCCCAAGTGCCTTTGCTCCTTCTAATTCTAATTTGTGCTTAGGCTCTGACTACTAGTGATGTTTTGATATATAGCCTTCCAGACTTTATTATTTTATATGCTAACTGGAAATTTTCCTGTTTAATATTTCACTTATAATCCCCTCTCCCTTTGCATTTTTTCCCCACTGAAAGGGTTCCTTAATTGTTTTCTTTTGTCTCTCTGCCTCTGCCCTAATCCCATTCTCTTGAGGTAGATTCTAGTAATGTTTTGATATATAGCCTTCCAGACTTCCTCAATTATTTTATACGCTAACTGGAACCATGACTGTTTTCACTGGATGGGACCTTGGAGATCATCTTTCCATCTCTCTTTACTCCCTCCTGCTGCCCTCCTAGCCCTGCCATGGCAGGCTTCCAGAAGATGCATGGGCTAAATGCCCCACCTGAGACACCACCTCAGCCAGTGATTGGCATAACTTGGACTAGAGCCCAGGTATTTCAGTCCTGGTTAAATGACCTTTCTGCTGCATCCCACAATTTAGTTTCTTAGCCTGTTTCATGACCTAAAGAAACAGTTTCTATAAGATAGATTCAAGTGGTTTATGGGCAAATTTAGTTTACAAGGTGACCATTCATTTTCGGATGGAAAACAAGCAATTAGACAAACCAACAAACAAACTTCTAACCAAATAGATGGCTATGGTTTGCCTCTGTTTTTTCTTTGGCCTCAGTGACTGGCCCATAGGCCCCGTGCTCTGCCTTCCTGGAACAGTTTTCTTATATTAAGATTGTCCTTAGATACATCTCTCATACAGTCAGCTTTTGGTGCTTCTTCTTCTTCTTTTTTTTTTTTAAATAAACATACGCTTTATTTTTCTTTAAGATTTTTTTAATGTAGACAAGTTTTTCAAAGTCTTTATCAAATTTGTTACAATATTGCTTCTGTTATACGTTTTGGCTTTTTTGGGTGAGAGGCCTGTGGGATCTTAGCTTCCTGACCAGTGATCAAACCCACAGCACCTGCATTGGAAGGTGAGGTATTAACTGCTAGACCACCAGGGAAGTCCCAGTTTTTTGCTTCTTATTCTGTTTTCTTATTGGTCACTTGCTTTGGCCTTGGGTACAGCTCTCCCTTCTGTTTCACAAGTGCTTCCAGAAAGGCTAAACTTAAGCCAGCCAAGTCATCCAAGTTGCTGACTTCCTGGGTATGTTCAAGGTGTTCCCCGTAAAAACCAGGACTCTCCCCTGGTGTGGGACATCATGTTTCTTATTCATGTACTTTCAACTGAAATTTATAGCTTGAACAGTAAATTCTGACCCACCTTAAACTGCTCATCTTGACTTTTTCTTTAAAATTTTTAACAGCCCTCTCTCTAAGCTTTCTAAGTTCAACTCAAGCACACACCTACATCCACTTTTATAGATAGTGCACACTTTCCCAAAATAACGTTAATGAAAACGTTGGGGTCTCATTCTACCGCCATCCCAAACACTCTCAGAATTTCTCACCCAGCCTACCTAGAAGTCCTAAGATCACTCTTCACACCAGGCCCAGATCTTTGGACTTTGTTCAAAGTCCATCCTGTCTTCTAACTCACAGTAAACATGGTCATGTTAACTATAGTCAGATCTCTGACACAGACAGAATTTATAGTGAGTTTTGGATATGGGGATTCTTTTTTTTTTTTTTGCTAAGGATCCAATTTAATCAAACTTGAGTTTTCAAGGAAGAGAGCATCAGAGAGTGAATGCCAGAGATACCCACTTTGCAAACATGTGCAATTGTTAGACTGCAAGTGAGCTCTTCTGAGTTTGACAGTGGTGGCTGTGGCTTGGGGGAATCTGTTTCTTTCCCATAAGCCTCTGGCTGTTGTTGTTTCCCGTTGTGTGTGCTTGCACGTGTGCTGTGAGGGATGTTAAACAAGCATCATTTTTGTTTCATATGACTGCAGAATAGTGCTTTCATGTTTACCTTTCATATCCACTTTAAGGATGGAATCTGTTTTACAACTGGGACTGCTGCTATGACCAATTCTGTAGCATTGCCTTCAGTTCAGGCACATGCCTCTGAAACCTTAATCACTAACAGATGCTGCTTTGAATCAAGAATTCCCCTCTCTGGCTACTCAGCCTGAGCAATGAGCTGCCTAACTTGGATCCTACAGGCTTCTTGAGAAACTCCATAGCCTGTATTACTAGCACACTGGTAACAGGCAGAAGATTGATGTTTTCCAGGCCCAAGTAGGACTTTGAAATAATACGTAGCGGTTGTAGAGAGCTATTTATTTTCTCCTCCTTCTACAAGTGTTTTCACATACATGATCTCATTTTACCCTTCAAATAGTCCTTGGAGTTAAGTAGGGAAAACAGTATTTTCCCCTAGGAACCTGAGGTCCAGAGATGTTAAGTAACTTGCTCAAGGTTACACATTAGCTTTGACTCCTAGTCTGCTGTTACTTCCACTAAAGTGACACTAGTATTTACTTTGTCCTGTGTCAAAACTGTCTAAGGTCTTTTCAGGTGCTGCGTGAAACCAAACTGTCATTCTTACAGCTCAGATTTAATTAAATTTGTAACAGCTTTAGTATTTTTTTGTACCCCCCTCCCCTGCCCAGTCCTTAAATTATAACTAAAAGGCAGTGACTTTGTGTGCCTAGAAGTTATTTGGGGAGCTGTTCAGTAGATCCTGGTTTAGCAGATGGAAGGTGCAGCCTCAAATTTAGTATTTTTCATAAAAACCACCCACATGTTTCTGAATCAGATGGTCTCTGTAAATAGTGTTGTAAGAGCTAAAGTAAGCACAGCACTTAAGATTTCTAGGCCTCTGTTTCCTAAGTCAAAGAACAAAAGAAACAAGACTAGAATTATTAAATTATCTCCAGAAATTAACTTAGATTCTAATCTAAATTTAACAGTTTATATTGGAATTCCTCTTATGGAAGAAGCAGTATCTGTCTGGAAAAATACCTTGGGGGGGAAAAGTGAAACCTCCAGGGTCTGAGCTTTCTGGAGAGGGAAAAGAGTAAGAATAGAGGGGAATTTACAGAAAGACATGAAGCTAAGTGCTGATTATGTAAAGAACCAACTGGGGAATCCCTGGTGGTGGGATTACTAGAAAGGACCCCGGTGAAGAAGAGTGGTTGATGTGAAGCTGTTTGCTCTGGGTGCAGGCGATGATCCTTCCTTGTGGTCCTTCTGTATTCAGCTAAACTGTATTTTATGTGAATGGAGGCTTTTCTATGGGAATTAATGAAGAGACTGAATTTCACTTCTGAATGACATAATGGAGAACTGAGCAGAAGAGACCATAAGAACTCTTGGTGATTTGAAGAAATCTTGGGGAGAACTCAGACTAGAACTGCAGACTTAAACTCACTGCACCTAGCTACCTATGGGATGGATATGATCAGGTGGCATCTGGGTGAATAGACGATAGTTAGCATGAGGACCGGAGAAGGCAATGGCACCCCACTCCAGTACTCTTGCCTGGAAAATCCCATGGGCGGAGGAGCCTGGTAGGCTGAAGTCCATGGGGTCTCGAAGAGTCAGACACGACTTCACTTTCACTTTTCACTTTCATGTATTGGAGAAGGAAATGGCAACGCACTCCAGTGTTCTTGCCTGGAGAATCCCAGGGGTGGGGGAGCCTGGTTGGCTGCCATCTATGGGGTCACACAGAGTCGGACACGACTGAAGCAACTTAGCAGCAGCAGCATGAGGACATTATAGAAAATATTATTTTTTGGAGTACTCTGATGGCTTGAGCTGAACTGGGATGTGATTAGATCTGTCTTAATAAAGGTACATATTGAGAAAGTAAATGTGAACAAGAATGTTTGCAAATAGAGGGGGTGAAAGATAAGGAACCTTCAGAAGCATTTCCAGCTTTGGCCCCAGTTGAAGAATGATTTTAACTAAGATCTAGTGCTTCTGTTCCCTTTCCTATATGCAATATGTAATTGTAGTTCATATGGATAGTTTTAATCTAACAGCCAGAACCAAAAAGAAGAATTTTCTATATCTGGAAATGCTTTAAGATCTTGAGAAAGCTTTCTTAGTCTGAAGGAGCAGAGGATGGGGAGATGCAAGGCATTAATTTAAATTCAGAAAAGAACAGACATTTTACATGAATGTGAAGGGCAAAAAGAGCAAAAATGTCCTCTTTGCAGATAAATATGAATACAGCTATGCTGGCTTTAAAAAAATGGGGCCATGTCCTCATCGGTGGTATGGAAATGGGAGAGTCCCAATTTAGGGGCTTAGATGATAACAGGATTCATTGAGAACACTTGTGTTAAATAATTTCAGTCCTCTCAGTAATGAAGTGAATTAGAGTTGGGATTACAGAAGTTTGTGAGTTTCACAAGAGATCTGGACTAGTTCTGGGAGAAGTAAACTAGGGAGGAAATGATAAATTAATGGCAAGGCTGCCTATTAGTGGCTAAGGTCAAAGAACCTTTACATAATCTTAGACAAACTTCTCAAATAAAAGCTCCCTCTTTTTTATGGGCTTCCCAGGTGCAGGAGATGTAAGAGACTCAGGTTTAATCCCTTGGGTCGGGAAGATCCCCGGAAGAGGGCATAGCAACCCACTCCAGTATTCTTACCTGGAGAATCCCATGGACAGAGGAGCCTGGTGGGCTACAGTTCATATGGTCACAAAGAGTCAGACACGACTTAGCTCACACACACCACCTTTTTACTGTCACTAAATTCAGTTCTTTCTGAGAATACTGCTCAAGTGGGCTTCCCATTTTCCCCCTCCCTCCTCATCATGGGACTAGGAGAAGCAAGCAGAGAAAATGCCTTTATTCTTCTGGCTGCCTTTTCATTACTTATTCTTGGAATCAGCAAATATTTGGTGAGCAGCTACTAGTCCAGGTGTTCTGGTTTAGGTGATGGGGATGCAATTGCAGACAAAACAAAGCCCTCCTGGTGAACTTATTTTAACTCCTTGGATAAAAATACTGCCACTGAATTTTATGCTGCATGTAAAAATACCACCCTTTCTGTTTCTTGTTGCTATTGTTTAACAGATAACCCCTTTGTTGAAGGTTTTGATGTTCTCTGAGTCTGGGTTGTGGGAGGGAGAAGAGCTGAGCATTCTTTGAGCTGTCTCCCTTCTCTTCAGATGTGAGAGATCGTGCCCTGAATCTCTTTTTTGTAAGCCATTTCCTATCACTGAAAAGACTGAGTGGGCATCCATCACAGTTTTTCTCTGGGACATTGTCATGTATTCAGCAAAGTTAACAAAAAAGATAATGGCCATACCTTTGGTTTGCGCCTTCCCTTGAGTCTGAGTTTTAACCAGTATTTATTGCTAAGTTGCATATTTTTACCATTTGGTATAAAAAAAAGCAATTGCTTTCTCTAACCCTGTAAATCCTCAAATTTCTGAACATATTCTCTTTTATTCCTGCTTATACATTGATCAGTTCTTTTCTGAGCCCCACTCTTTCTGGTAATACCTTGCTGTGTTACTTTGATGTAATAAAATACCACAAACTGGATAACATAACAGAAATTTACTATCTCACAGTATTGGAGGCTTTTCCTGCTTGTCATTTTGGTAAAAAATATATTATGTTTTATGAGGTAAATATTAAATGTTCCTATATAAACTCTGGCTAGAAAATATTGTATTGGAAGATACACACATCTCTGAGGTTTGGTCATTAAAACCCAAGAGTTGTTTCATCAGGAACATATTAACTAGGGAGATAGTCTGTGGAATTACTTGGATAGATCACTATATATAGTAGTCTATTTGTATGTATGTACATAGTTTTACTCCTATCCAGCCATTCTCCTTTTGATGGTCATTTAGATTGCTTCCAATCTAATTTTTATTAGAAATAATTTTGCAGTTAATATTATTGCATATTTTTGCACATTCATGGATGAACAAAGCTACCTGTAGCATAAATATCTATAAGCAATGTTTCTGGATCAAATACTATGTGCATCTCTAATCCTTAGAAATGTTGCTGACTGAGCTTCATAAGGTTGTACCTGTTTAACCTGCCTACTAACAATGAGTGGTTGTTTCCCCACATCTCAGTGACGATAGTGTTAGCAGACATTCTTTTTTTTTGCCAAACTGAAGTTAAAAATTACTTCTCATTGCAGCTGAATTAAAAAAAATTTTTTTTATAAATTTACGAGTGAAGTTTGAGCTACTTTCATGTTTATTCAATCTGGACATTTCCATTGTTAGCTTTTTTTTTTTTTTCATTCCTGCCTTCTTTTGATTTGAGTATTTTTCAAATTCCAGTATCTCTTCATTGTTAACTTTAATGCTTTGATGGGTGCTCCAGGTTTGAAACATGCATCTGTAACTTCTAACACTTTTCTGTCAAATAATATACCACTTCACATATAATGTAAGAAACAACAGTATACTTCCATTTGCCTGTGCTCTTTTATCTTATTGTTGCCATGCATTTTACTTCCGAATGTTACAAATTCCACAATACATTATTATGACTTTTTCCTTAAATAGACATCTTTTAAATACATTTTTAAAATGAGATAAAATATTATATTTATCCATATCTTTATCATTTATTCTTTTCTTCATTCTTTTCTGTAGATCCAACTTTCTACCTGGTATTATTTTTCTTCTGTCTGAAAGCTTAACGTTTCTTTTAATACAGATATCTTGGTGATAAATACTTTCAACAACATGTATGTCTTTAACTATGGTATGTTTATTTCATCTTTATTTTGAATGATATTTTTTACTGATTGTAGAACTCTATATTGACATGTTTTCTTTTTTATTTTAGTAGTTTAAAAATGTTGTTTAATTATCTTCCAGTTTACATAGTTATAATAATAAGTTCAATTATTTCTGTTTTTGTTCCTTTGTTTATCACATAATTTTTTCCTAGCTGCTTTTTTAAGATTTTTTTCTTCATCATTGGTTTCCTACAACTTATCAGCTTTCTCCTATCTTTGAAACTGTCTCCAGACTTCATAAAATTTCTTTTCTTACTGTGTGTGTGTTTTGCTTTAAATACTTCAATATAGTGTTGTTGTTTAGTTACTAAGCTGTGTCTGCCTCTGCTGCAACCCCATGGACTGTAGCCCACCATGCTCCTCTGTCTCTGTGATTTCCCAGGCAAAAATTCTGGAGTGGGTTGCTATTTCCTTCTCCAGGGGATCATTCCCACCCAGGGATTGAACCTGAATCTTCTGCACTGGCAGGTGGATTCTTTACTACTGAGCCACCAGAGAAGCCCTCAGAGTAGTTTACAATAGCTATTTTAACACTCTTATTTGCTAGTTCCATCATCTTTATCATTTCTGAACATGTGTCTTTCTAAAACACCTTGTTTATGGTCAAATTTTTGTTTTTCTTGGCATGCCCACTAATTTTGTATTAAACACAGGTTATTGTCTGGTTTGCATTGTTCAGTGTTTTTCTTTTATTGTCTTCTTTAAGGAATTGTTAGGCTTTGTTTCAACAGGTGGTTAATTTACTTGCAGATATATTTGATATCTTTGAAGCCCTTCTGAAAACCAGTATAATGTATGTTGGGCTTCCTTGATGGCTCAGACAGTAAAGAATCTATCTGCAATGCAGGAAGCCTGGGTTCTATTCCTGGGTCAGGAAGATCCCCTGGAGAAGGAAATGGCAACTTGCTCCAGTATTCTTGCCTGGAGAATCCCATGGACAGAGGAAGCTGGAGGTTGCAAAACAGTCCATGGGGTTGAAAAGAGTCAGACATGATTGAACAACTAAAATAAAATATATAGTTTATCTAGAATAGTAACTCTGGATCTTCAGTATTTCTTCTATTTCTTTTCCTCTTGATTTTCAGCTATTTGTCTCTATTTCCTGATATATGTTATAATTTTTTATTGAGTGATAAGACTTGCATATGAAAAAATTTTAGAAATAATTTGAGGGTCTAAATTCTGTCCATTCCTTCAAAGAAGATTTGCAGTTGCTTCTGACAGGCAATTTGCTTCAATCCAGCCTGGGACTGAGCTGATTCAAAGATGGATTCCAAAAAAAAAAAAAAAAAAAGATGGATTCCACTGTGAAGACTAATCCATTTCCAATTTGGCTTTAAGATGTAACCTCTCAGGGGACCTAACTAAATGTCGAGCATGTTTATTAGAGTTCCTTCCCTTTTATGGGCCTTGAGGCCCAATTTTTGTCTCTCTATCGTCAGTGAACTGCCTAAAGTTTTTCTCTACTTCTTACGCCCTCTTATGGGCTCCACTGTATCCTTCCTAAAATCATATATTGGGATCCTAACCACTAGTATCTCAGAAGGAGACTCTATTGGGAGATGAAGGCGATAAACCCTTTAAGAAGGTAATTATGTTAAAAATGAAGTCATTACATTGAACCCTAGTCCAATATGACTGCTGTCCTTATAAAATGAGATTAGGACAGAGCCAGGCACACAGGGAAGACCATGTGAAAACACAGATAGAAAATGGCCATCTACCAGACAAAGAGAGAGACCAGAGAAGAAACCAGCTCTACTAATACCCTCCTTGATCTTGGACTTCCTAACTTCAGAATGGTGAGAATTAAGCCACCTAGTCTGAGGTCCTTTATTTTTTGGGAGCCCAAGCAAACTGATACAGGATCCTGGTTGCCACTTTCTGCTTGGCTTCTTATGTTCTCATCTCCATATTATTTACAAATGAGCAGATTCCTAGAGGTTAACTGCATCGCTGAACGTTGGATTCATTTTAATATTAATACACTTCCATTCCCCCTGATGATCTTGTGTTTTCAAGTCTTAGTTGTTTTGTTGAATTCCAGGTTTTTTCCTTCAGTCTTGCGAGACCACAGAAAGTTTTGTTCAGCTTCCAGCCTCATAGCCATCCCTTTCTGTTTGGTTCTCAGACGTGAAACTCTAAACTGCTTGTGAACCAGCAAATGCATTCAGAGGAATAATGGAGCAAAATTTGGGGTTTATCTCAACACCCTTCTTGCCTCTTGTAGAACTTCACCTCTCAAGTTCTAGTGACTTGATAGTTCTTCATGCTTTCAAACATGTACTTTTCATTTTATCCAAATTTTCTATGGTTTTGTTTGCTTTTGTATGGTTTTGTTTGTTTTCTATGGTTTGGTTTAATATAAGAATGTCTATCAAAGCTGTAACTGGAATAATTTTATATTAATTTTTAACTTAGACATTTTATTAAATTCTTTTACTGTCTATAAAGAAAGCTGAGCATCAAAGAATTGATGATTTTGAACTGTGGTGTTGGAAAAGACTCTTGAGAGTCCCTTGGACTGCAAGGAGATCCAACCAGTCCATCCTAAAGGAGATCGATGTTGAAGCTGAAACTCTAATACTTTGGCTACCTAATGCGAAGAGCTGACTCATTTGAAAGACCCTGATGCTGGGAAAGACTGACGGCAGGAGGAGAAGGGGATGACAGAGGATGAGATGGTTGGATGGCATCACCAACTCAATGGACATGGGTTTGGGTGGACTCTGGGAGTTGGTGATGGACAGGGAGGCCTGGCATGCGGTGGTTCATGGGATCGCAAAGAGCTGGACATGACTGAGCGACTGAACTGAACTGAACTGGACTGCAAGGAGACTCTACCAGTCCATCCTAAAGGAGATCAGTACTGAGTATTCATTGGAAGGACTGATGTTGAAGCTGAAACTCCAATACTTTGGCCACCTGATGCGAAGAACTGACTCATTTGAAAAGACTCTGATGCTGGGAAAGATTGAAGGCAGGAGGAGAAAGGGACGACAGAGGGTGAGATGGCTGGATGGCATCACCAACTCAATGGACATGACTCTGAGTGAACTCCGGGAACTGGTGATGGACAAGGAGACCTGGCATGCTGCGATTCATGGGGTTGCACAGAATCGGACATGACTGAGCGACTGAACTGATCTGAACTGAACTGAAGTCGCTTTAGTCATGTCCTACTCTGTGCGACCCTATGGACAGCAGCCCCAGGCTCCTCTGTCCACAGGATTCTCTAGGCAAGAATACTGGAGTGGGTTGCCATTTCCTTCTCTAAAAGAAAAGGATGAGCATTATCTTATTAAAGATGGTATTCTTATAATACCATCTATGTATTATCTATTCTTATAATACCATCTATTGTATTCTTATAATACCATCTATATATTATATGTCTATAATAGCTTCTTCTAAAATTTTAGTTTATTGAAATATAGTTGACTTACAAAGTTGTGTGATTTTCTAGTGTTCAGCAATGTGATTCAATTATACAATATGTATACATCCTTTTTTGTATTCTTTTCCATTATAGTTTATCACAGGATACTGAATATAGTTCCCTGTACTGTAGAGTAGGACCTTGTTGTTTATCTTTTTTATATATAATAATTTGCATCTTGTAATAGCTTTTTGATTGGGTCTTGCTTGTGTCCTTCCAAGATTCACTTGTTGAAAACTAATCTCTAAAGTGATAGTATTTGAAGGTAGGGATCTGGGGAATTGATGGTGTCATGAGGGTGAGCTGTCAGGAATGGGATTACTGCTGTGGTAAAAGAGACCCCAGGGAGCTCCCTCACTTGTTCTTCCATAGGGAGATACAATGAAAGGACAGCCATCTACAGATCAGGAAGCAGGCCCTTACTAGACACCTTCAGAACTGTGAGAAATAAATTTATGTTTTTTATAAGCACCCACTATATAGAATTCTATTAGAGTGAAAAGAAAGAAAGAAAGTGAAGTCACTCAGTCGTGTCCAACTCTGCGACTCCATGGATTGTAGCCTCCCAGGCTCCTCCATCCATGGGATTTTCCAGGCAAGAATACTGGAGTGGGTTGCCTTTCCCTTCTCCAGGGGATCATCCCAACCCAGGGATCAAACCCCAGGTATTCTGCATTGTAGACAGACTCTTTACTGTCTGAGCCACCAGTGAATCTGCATTCTATTAGAGTAGCCCTAACTAAGACAGTATCATACCTAAGTCTACAGTGTTGAGTATTATTGTGAAGTATGAAGCCAGTCTAGCTTTTCTCTTTGTATTAGGTATAATAAAGAATATGATACTGAAACAAAGTATAAGATACAGTGATTTAAATAAGACTGAACAATTGCACTCATCTCACATGCTAGTAAAGTAATGCTCAAAATTCTCCAAGCCAGGCTTCAGCAATATGTGAACCATGAACTCCCTGATGTTCAAGCTGGTTTTAGAAAAGGCAGAGGAACCAGAGATCAAATTGCCAACATCCGCTGGATCATGGAAAAAGCAAGAGAGTTCCAGAAAAACATCTATTTCTGCTTTATTGACTATGCCAAAGCCTTTGACTGGGTGGATCACAATAAACTGTGGAAAGTTCTGAAAGTGATGGGCATACCAGACCACCTAACCTGCCTCTTGAGAAATTTGTATGCAGGTCAGGAAGCAACAGTTAGAACTGGACATGGAACAACAGACTGGCTCCAAATAGGCAAAGGTGTACGTCAAGGCTGTATATTGTCACCCTGCTTATTTAACTTCTATGCAGAGTACTTCATGAGAAACGCTGGACTGGAAGAAACGCAGGCTGGAATCAAGATTGCCAGGAGAAATATCAATAACCTCAGATATGCAGATGACACCACGCTTATGGCAGAAAGTGAAGAGGAGCTAAAAGCCTCTTGATGAAAGTGAAAGAGGAGAGTGAAAAAGTTGGCTTAAAGCTCAACATTCAGAAAACAAAGATCATGGCATCCGGTCCCATCACTTCATGGGAATTAGATGGGGAAACAGTGGAAACAGTGTCAGACTTTATATTTTTGGGCTCCAAAATCACCGCAGATGGTGACTGCAGCCATGAAATTAAAAGACGCTTACTCCTTGAAAGGAAAGTTATGACCAACCTAGATAGCATATTCAAAAGCAGGGACATTACTTTGCCGACTAAGGTCTGTCTAGTCAAGGCTATGGTTTTTCCTGTGGTCATGTATGGATGTGAGAGTTGGACTGTGAAGAAGGCTCAGCACCAAAGAATTGATGCTTTGGAACTGTGGTGTTGGAAAAGACTCTTGAGAGCCCCTTGGACTGCAAGGAGATCCAACCAGTCCATTCTGAAGGAGATCAACTCTGGGATTTCTTTGGAGGGAATGATGCTGAAGCTGAAACTCCAGTACTTGGGCCACCTCATGTGAAAGTTGACTCATTGGAAAAGACTCTGATGCTGGGAGGGATTGGGGGCAGGAGGAGAAGGGGACGACCGAGGATGGGATGGCTGGATGGCATCACGGACTCAATGGACATGAGTCTGAGTGAACTCTGGGAGATGGTGATGGACAGGGAGGCCTGGCGTGCTGCGATTCATGGGGTAGCAAAGAGTCGGGCATGACTGAGCGACTGAACTGAACTGAACTTTATATCTCTCTCATCTATCTGGTCTGGTCTGTTATCAGAGCAACTACTGCATAGTCATCCAGGGAGCAATTTATTCTGTCTTATTGCTCCACCATCCCCTAGGGCATTATTCTCATTCCCAAGATTAAAGGTGTGTTGCTGGCACATCTATATTCCAGTTTGCAAGAGAGATGAAGTGGCAAAATTCAGAGAAAATAGCTTTTCTTTAAATTTTCGATTACTTTGCACACTTCATTTTAGTGTGTATCTAGTTATCCAGAACATACTCATATAGCCACCCTAACTAACTGCAAGGAAGGTTAGGAGATCCAGTGTCTAGTTGGGTGGTTATACAGCCAGAAATAAGAGTAAATTTAGGGGTAACAAATAGGAATGTGTCTCAGGCTTGTAGGTTGCTTAATCACTTTGCCTGCACACCTGAAGTTTTTTGGTTTTTGTTTTTCATCTTTGAAGTGTAGATCATATTGCATGAAGGCTTCTTGTTTTTTTTCTTTTCTTTTGGTGGTGGGTGTTATGGATTGCTAGACAAGTTATAGATTTAAGTTTTTCAGGTATTTCAAAATTATGTCTTTGTTTTTTCTTTTTGTTTTGTATTAATTTATGTTTTTATCGCTGATTCATATCTATCACTTCACTTGCTTTCCTTAATCCTGTTCTTCTATCCTTTAGTGTGATTTCAATGATGGCTCTTTGTACTGCTTAATGTCGCCATGATTTGTTGGACGGATTTTTTTTTTTCTATTCATTTTTTAAATCTGCCAGCTTGGGTTTCATCTCCTCCATTTCTCCGCTTTAAGCTCTTTGATTCATTAGGTGCCTTGTATTTATGACCCTGTTTTTGGTCGTGACTTTTATCTGAGCAGTGGTCATATTTTTCTGGTGTGTGTTCCTCACCTGCCATGTGTTTTCCCCACATTTTTCTTCCTTTTCCTGGAATAACTTTGCATGCATACTTGTCTGGTTCCTTTTTGCTTATTACTTTTGTGAATGAGCTGAATTCTTCCAGTTATTTTTGAGATATTTCTTCAGCGAAGACCCTAGAGTAGTGTTCCAGGTAAGCATTAACTTTCCTTGGTTCACAATAAAGCTCTTTATGGCTCAGCAGTGTGTGTGTGTGTGAATTGTTCTAATCTTCATTTCTCCCCAGTGCAAAGAAATCAGCAGTTTCTGGACTGCTCATAATTCAGGCTCTATATCCTTTACCCTTCCTTAACAACACATTGCTTTTCTCAAAAAAATGTGTGTTTCCTCGTTCATTTTTTTTTTTTTTTTTGTCTTTCTATTCTACAGGGTTTGGGAGACTTCCTCTAAAGACCCAGGCATCCTATTCCCACTGTCCCAGACAACACTTGTGGTTTTGCCCCTCATGTTGTGCTCCATGCTTTGATAACTAACTGGGCTCTGCCTCATTTGTTTGAGATCTTCTCCCACAGATGTCTCTTTTGGCATTTCCCTGCACTCCTGTTTGACTTTCATGGCTTTGGTAACTCTTTCTCAAACATAGTTCAAAGTTACAAGTATATACTAGTTTTACCAAAGATCATCCCCCTCTCTCTCTGTCTCATTGTTTTGATTTGATTTCTTAAAAAACAAAGTGAATAGAGCCATTTTTTGGTCTGATGTTTTATAATCAGGTACTATGGATGTCCATTTAGAGGAATCTATTATTGTTTTGTTAGGATTAACTCCCTTAAATGGTATATTTACAAAATTTCAAGAATTCCAATCTATTTTTCAAAAAAATTATACAAATCTATACCATTTCACAATGGCACCCCACTCCAGCACTCTTGCCTGGAAAATCCCATGGACAGAGGAGCCTGGTGGGCCGCAGTCCATGGGGTCGCTAAGAGTTGGACACGACTGAGCGAGTTCACTTTCACTTTTCACTTTCATGTATTGGAGAAGGAAATGGCAACCCACTCCAGTGTTCTTGCCTGGAGAATCCCAGGGACGAGGGAGCCTGGTGGGCTTCCGTCTATGGGGTCACACAGAGTCGGACACGACTGAAGCAACTTAGCAGCATACCCTTTCACCGGAGAAAACAATGGCACCCCACTCCAGTACTCTTGCCTGGAAAATCCCATGGACAGAGGAGCCTGGAAGGCTGCAGTCCATGGGGTCACTGAGGGTCAGACACGACTGAGAGACTTCACTTTCATGCATTGGAGAAGGAAATGGCAACCCACTCCGGTGTTCTTGCCTGGAGAATCCCAGGGACAGGGGAGCCTGGTGGGCTGCCCTCTATGGGGTCACACAGAGTCGGACACGACTGAAGTGACAGCAGCAGCAGCAGCAGCATACCCTTTCACTACTATATTTTCCTATACCCTTACTAATACATATATAGAGCTTTGCCTATTTGATATTCTAACATGGCATGCTCATTAAGTTGCACTTTTAATTATTATGTGGCAGGTAATTACATCTTTTGAGAGTTTTCTATCATTGTCTGTTAGTGATTTTTATTTATGACAAAGACTCTTTGTCAGCTTTCTATGGATTCATATGAGCTTTTTCTTAAAGGTATATTTTTCTCAGTTAATCATCTGCGTGTTTGGATTTATATTCAATGTATTATTTTGCCAAATAAAATATATTTATAGAAATAAATATAAAGAAGTTTAATATATTCCTGTATGCCTTGGGTGTCATTTTCTTCACCACACCAAGATTATATATTCACATATGTATTTCTTTAGTGGTATAGATCTTATTTTTCTATTTAAATCTCTAATAATCCTGGACTTTATTTATTTTTTAAATTTAAATTTATTTTAATTGGAGGCTAATTACTTTACAATATTGTGTTGGTTTTGCCATACATCAACATGAATCTGCCACAGGTGTACACGTGTTCCCCATCCTGAACCCCCCTCCCGCCTCCCTCTCTGTACCATCCCTCTAGGTCATCCCAGTGCACCAGCCCCAAGCATCCTGTATCCTGCATTGAACCTGGACAAAATTCTAGCAATCAGAATCCAACAACACATTAAAAAGATTATACACCATGACCAAGTGGGCTTTATCCCAGGGATGCAAGGATTCATCAGTATCTGCAAATCAATCAATGTAATATACCACATTAACAAACTTAAAAATAAAAGCCATATGATTATCTCAATAGATGCAAAGAAAGCCTTTGACAAAATTCAACATCCATTTATGATAAAAAAAAAAAACTCTCCAGAAAGCAGAAATAGAAGGAACATACCTCAACATAATAAAAACTATATATGACAAACCCACAGCAAACCCATTATCCTCAATGGTGAAAAATTGAAAGCATTCCCCCTAAAGTCAGGAACAAGACAAGGGTGCCCACTTTCACCACTGCTATTCAACATAGTTTTGGAAGTTTTGGCCACAGCAATCAGAGCAGAAAAAGAAATAAAAGGAATCCAAATGGAAAAGAAGTAAAACTCTCACTGTTTGCAGATGACATGATCCTCTACGTAGAAAACCCTAAAGACTCCACCAGAAAATTACTAGAGCTAATCAATGAATATAGTAAAGTTGCAGGATATAAAATCAACACACAGAAATCCCTTGCATTCCTATACACTAATAATGAGAAAATAGAAAGAGAAATTAAGGAAACAATTCCATTCACCATTGCAACGAAAAGAATAAAATACTTAGGAATATATCTACCTAAAGAAACTAAAGACCTATATAGAGAAAACTATAAAACACTGGTGAAAGAAATCAAAGAGAACACTAATAGATGGAGAAATACGCCATGTTCATGGGTTGGAAGAATCAATATAGTGAAAATGAGTATACTACCCAAAGCAATCTATAGATTCAATGCAATCCCTATCAAGCTACCAACAGTAATTTTCACAGAGCTAGAACAAATAATTTCACAATTTATATGGAAATACAAAAAACCTCGAATAGCCAAAACAATCTTGAGAAAGAAGAATGGAACTGGAGGAATCAACCTGCCTGACTTCCAGCTCTACTACAAAGCCGCAGTCATCAAGACAGTATGGTACTGGCACAAAGACAGAAATATAGATCAATGGAACAAAATAGAAAGCCCAGGATAAATCCACACACCTATGGCCACCTTATCTTTGATAAAGGAGGCAAGAATATACAATGGATTAAAGACAATCTCTTGAACAAGCAGTGCTGGGAAAACTGGTCAACCACTTGTAAAAGAATGAAACTAGAACACTTTCTAACACCATACACAAAAATAAACTCAAAATGGATTAAAGATCTAAATGTAAGACCAGAAACTAGAAAACTCCTAGAGGAGAACACAGGCAAAACACTCTCTGACATAAATCACAGCAGGATCCTCTATGACCCACCTCCCAGAATACTGGAAATAAAAGCAAAAATAAACAAATGGGACCTAATTAAAATTAAAAGCTTCTGCACACCAAAGGAAACTATAAGCAAGGTGAAAAGACAGCCCTTGGAATGGGAGAAAATAATAGCAAATGAAGCAACTGACAAACAACTAATCTCAAAAATGGACTTTATTTTGAATTGTGTTGAATATTAATCTAACTTATTTTCCCCAAAAGCAATAGTCAAGCTCTCCATTCCTATTTATAGACTAATTTACTTTCTCACTAATTTAAGATTCCACTATTAATAAATTAATCTTATGCTTATGAAGAAATTGCTCTAAACTTTAAATTCTCTCTCACTCTTGCTTGTTTTATGGAAGTACTACAATGTTGTAATTATTATTTTGTATATGAATACATTTTATTTCCTAGTAGAATAAAGTCCTGTCATTACTATAATTTCCTGAATATCCCACTTAGTTTCATGTATTATTCTTCCAGATGAATTTCAGAATCATTTCTTGCATTTCCAAAAATAAATCCTCAAACCCACTGAGATTGCACTGAGTTTATTTATTTATTTGGGAAGCAATGACATCTTGATAATATTAAATCTTCTGACCCAGTAACATGATATAGTTCTCCATTTAGACAAGTTTTCTTTTATGTTCTTCAGTAACAATATTGTGGTTTTATTCACAGAGATTCTGTACATTTCTCATGAGTTTAACTCTTAGGCGATATATGTTTTGCTATTAGGAATGCAGTTTACTTTCTAACTTCTTATTGCTGGAATGTAGACACTTATTGAGCTTTATTTATTTTTTAATTACTACTCTACTAATCTTTTGTATAAACCCTGGTTGCTTTTCAGATTATTTTGTTCAGTTTTATACTTATACAATGAAGTCCTCTACATAATGTTACTTTTTCTTCTTCTTTCCAATATTTGTACTTTTAAATTTTCTTTCTTTCCCAATTATGTTGGCAAACTTTTCCAGAACAATGTTAATTAATAATAGATCTAGCAGACATATTTCACTTGTTCTTGGTTATAGTAGTGATGCTTCTATTTTACTATTAAAGTAGCTTTTTTGTAGTTGTCTATTAGAATATTTTGATTTTCTCATCTAACAATCACTGACTTTTAATTGGTATGTGGATCATTTACCATTAATGTAACTACTGATGATTGCATTTGTCTCCTTTATAAATTATTTGCTTTTTTTGCTTGTCTCCTGTAGTTTTTGTTCCTTTTTCCTTTTCCTGCCTTATTTTTTTGGTAACCTATTTTAATTCATTGACTTGCCATATCTCTTAGTATTTTTAGTGCTTCTTTTAGAGATTATGATATATATAACTAAGTTAATATCTTTTCAATTTAAGCAAAATGCAGAAGCAAAATTTGGAGTAACAGAGTGTTTGGGGCAAAAGAGCTAAATTAATCTAATTGTATTTTAACAAGATAACTTTGTTGCTCTGTTGAGAATAGGCTCTAGGAGTGAAAGGCTAAAGTAGGGAGACTTGCCAATAAAGGGAAAAACATTAAAGGAATTTCCTTCTATTATGATTTTTCTGCAAGTTCTTATCTAGAAAAAGTGTTAATTTTGTTAAATGTTTTTTCTACTTCTATCGGGGAAATTATTGAGGTAATCATTTTATTCTGTTAACTTGGTGAATTGTATTGATTTGGTTTTCGCTGCAATGAAAACCACTTAGCCATGAGGTAGCATCCTTGTTATGACTCATCCTAGATGCTCTGTCTTCCTCTCCCACCCCACATTGTTTTCTCTTCTTTTTTGATCAGTTTTGGCAAGATAATGTCAAGTTTATTAAACTTTTAAAGAACTAGTTTTTGGTTTTATTGATTTTTGTATACTGTTTGACTTTTTAATTTCATTGATTTCTTCTCATATTTATTAATTGTCTACATTTTCATATATGGGGTTTCATTTACTCTTTCTTTTCTAGAGTTTTAAGGTATAAGTTTAGACAATTAATTTTCAATCTTTCTTTTAAAGGAAAAAGATCCAGTACATATATAAATTTCCTTTTAGACGATACTTTAGATGCCTCCCATAGTTTTTGACATATTTGTTCTCCTTATTTATTTCAAAGTATTTTCAAATTCTCTTTTTGATTTCTTTGATGTTGGCTTTTTTAAGTGTTGAAAGTGAAAGTGAAGTGAAAGTGAAAGTCGCTTAATCATGTCCTACTCTTTGTGACCCCGTGGACTATAGAGTCCATCTCATTCTCCAGCCCAGAATACTGGAGTGGGTAGCCTTTCCCTTCTCCAGGGGATTTTCCCAACCCAGGGATCGAACCTAGGTCTCCTGCATTGCATGTAGATTCTTTACCAGCTGAGCCACAAGGGAAGCCCCAAAATACTTGAGTGGGTAACCTATCCCTTCTCCAGCAGATCCAGGAATTCAATTCCCAATCCAGGATTTGAACCAGGTCTCCTGCATTGCAGACAGATTCTTTACCAATTGAGCTATCAGGGAAGCCTTGTTTTTAAAATTTTATATATTTGGAAATTTTTTGATATGTATTTGTTATTAATTTTTAATTTGGTTTCTTTTTTTCTTTTTCTTGGCCATTCCACATGGTCCACAAGATCCCAGTTTCCTGACCAGGGATGGAACATGTGTCCTCAGAAGTGAAAACATACAGTCCTGACCACTGGACCACCAAGGAATTCTCTCTTTATTAATTTCTAACTTAATATGACTTAGTCCTTCTAAACTCATTCGTATTTGTTTATGCCCAACATATGATCTATATTGATGAATGTACCATGAGTACTTAGATTCTTTAGTTGTTTGGGTATGGCATCCTATATTTTTCAGTTAGATCATGTTGGCTGGTAAAGATATCTGTTATCAATGGCTGTGTAACATATATCTCCCATATTTAGTGGCTTAAAACAGCAACATTTATTTGGCTCAAATGCTGTTGTCCCAGCAAGGTTTAGTGGGAATAGTTTACTGTGCCTCAACCAGCATCAGCTGGGACATCTCAAAGGCAAGTTCCACTCAGCATTAGCTGATTGGGGCTGGGTTGGAACCTGGAATCATCTTAAGCTTCTTAGGCATCTCTATTTTAATGTGGTCTCAATGTGTGACCTCTGCGGCATGGTGGCTCAGGGGAGATGTTGGTTTAAAGCACTCAAGTTTTGTATTATGAGAGAGGGAGAAAGCTAAGTAGGTGATATATTACCTTTATTGACTTAACCTTGGAGGTCATAGAGCTTACTTCTGCCATGTTCTGTTTGTAGTGGCAGTCACAGAATGCTGTCTGTTCAGTCTAGAAGAGAGTCCATTGACTCCATGTCTTGATGGGGATGTGAGGAGGTTCTAGAAGAGCATATGAGGCTGTAAATATTGCTGAGAACATTTGTGGAAAGTAAAACTTGTCACAATATTGTTCAAATCTTTTTCTAATATTGCCAGTTTTTTTTTGTTTGTTTGTTTTTTTCTCTGTTGACAATAGAGAAGAGGGTTAATACCTTAAACTATGAGTATGGACTTATACATTTCTTCATTTGGTTCTGCTGGTTTTTGCTTCATTTCTTTTTAAACTTTGTTACTATTCACATACACATTTTAAATTGTCTTCTTGATGAATTGTTCTGCACATCTTATAAACTCCACAGGAAACTATTATCCTTGCTTTACTTAGTCAAATCTTTAGAGAAATTGAGAAAAGTCATTTATTTTTGCCCATATATATTTTCATTACTCTTCATTCCTTGCAGATCTAAATTTCTGTCTGATATTTTCCTTGGGCTTGATGTGCAGGTCTACTATTCATGAATTTTCTCAGATTTTATTTGACTATATATTTTGCCTCCAATTTCAAAGCATATTTTTTTCTGGATATAGGATTCTAGGTCAATGATATTTTACTTTCAGTGTTTTAAATGTGCCATTTCATTGTTATCTGGTTGTACTATTTCTAATGAGAACAGAACAGTTATCTTATTTGTCTCTATGTAATGGACTCTTTTTCTCTGGTCCCTTTGCAAATTTTCTCTCACTTTTTAGTTTTCAGCAATTTGACTATTATGTGCCTAGGTCTAGTTTTTCTTAGGTTTATCTGGCTAGAGTTGAGCTTCTTGAAGAATTTGTGGCCATTGTTTATTTAATTTAGAAAATTTTTTGACTCCAATGTCTTTTCCCTCTCCTTCTAGAATTCCAACTATATATATATGTTAGATAACTTGATATTGTTTCACAGGCCACTGCAGCTGTATTCATTTTTTTTCAGTCTTATTTTATTTTTTATAAGCTTTGGTTTAGATATAGTTCCTTTTGTCCAGTATCCAAAACTAATCTTTTCACCTGCAATGTGTAGTTTATAGTTAATCCTAAGTATTTCAGATATTTCTTTTTGAGTTCTAGAATGTCCATTCTTTCCTCCCCGCCCTCACCCTGATTTTTATTTCTCTTTTTAGGTTCTGCTTCTATTCACTCAACACTTAAACATATTTATAATATAGTATTCCCTTGGTATCCACAGAGGATTGATTGGTTCCAGGACCCACTGTAGATACCAAAATCTGTAGATGTTCAAGTTCTATAGTTAGCCCTCTGAATCTGCAAATTTTGTATCCACAGACTGAACCATTGCAGATTGTAAATGTAGTATACATGATGCACAGTTAGTTCAGTCTGTGGATGAAGAACATACTGGTGTGGAGAGCTGACTATATATTCATCTAAAAAGCCTGTGTATAAGTTGACCCATGCAGTGCAAATCCCTGTTGTTCAGGGGTAAGCTGTAGTTATTTCAAGAGTGTTAGTTGCTCAGTCATGTCTGACCCTTTGTGGCCCCATGCACTGTAGCCTGCCAGGCTCCTCTGTCCATGGAATTCTCCAGTCAAGACTGGGTTGCCATTTCCTTCTCCAGGGGATCTTCCCAACCCAGGGATCAAACCTGTGTCTCTTGCATTGCAGGAAGAGTCTTTACTGTCTGAGCCACTTGGGAAGCCCCAGTTATTTTAAAGTCCTTGTTATTGAATTCCAACATTAGTGCAGTCTCTGAATTTCTACTGACTTTTTCTTCCTAGTTTTGGGTTTTAATACATTTTTCCAGCTTCTTCATCAGTTTAGTAATTTTTAATTGTATGCGAGACATTTAAGATGCAATGTTGTTGCAAATCTGATGAGAGTGTGTTTAACATTATGTCTTTCTTTAAACAATGTTGAAGTTTGTTTTAGCTAGCAGGAACTTTACTCAATCAGCTTGATCCTACTTGATTTTAAGCTTTCTTTGGGAGAGTCTAGAATAGTCCTTAATCTAGTGATGAAATAAGCCTTCCTTTAACGTGTGTCCATTCTGGGGTTGCAACTAGATATCTGTGGGTATTCAGTCAAATCTCTTCATTTGGCTTGTGAAAATATAAACATCTCTCAGTATTGTGAGAGCTTTTGGATCTGCATTAATCTCATGGCTCTGAAGCAGTTGCTCCCTATAAGACCTCTTGGAGTCTTTCTCTGTCCATGCATAACTTAGTATTCATCCAGAGACTAAAGGGGATCTCTGTGCAGATATATGGGGCTATTCCATATAGCTCTCTCTTCTTTGGTATCTTTGCTCACAAATTTCACTTTGCTGTTTCTACTTGTTAACATTTCTCCTTTCTATTTGTGATCCACTCTTTGTGCTGCTATTTGTAAAATGTAGAAAGCAAGTGACATATGAAGATCACCTCATGCATTTTTCTTCTCTCAAGAATAATACTTGTATTGTTTTGTCTACTGCCTAAAGTAGTTTCTTCATTTATTGTTGTTCAATTTTTATGAAAGTATAATTGACATACTAATTTTGGGTGTACAACATAATGATTCAATATTTGTATATGTTACAAAATTATTTTTGTTCAATTTTCAATTGTTTATTGTGGGAAGATAAATATGATATGAATTACTTCATCATAGTAAGAACTGTATGTCTAAACATGTCAAATTTGAGATGTCTATTCAGTAACCAGATAGCAAAGTATGGTTGACTGTTGAATACATGAAATTGGAGTTCAAGGACAAGGTCCATGCTGTAGACATAAATTTGGTATTCATTAACATAAATATATAAAAAGCTTTGAAGTGGGTGGCATCATCTAAAGAGTTAGTATAGATTGAGAGGAAATATAAATACTGAGTCTTTGGGCAACTTTAAAGTATCAGGGAGATGAGGAAGAATCAACACATTTAGAAACATCAAGTGGGTAAGAGCAAAACTAGCAGCATGTGATGACCTAGAAGCCAGGTGAAGACTATGGTTTCAAAGAGGAAATGATTGACTGTGTCAACTTTTGCTTATTAGTTAAAATAAGATAAGAATGCAAAATGACCATTGGATTTGTCAAACACTGGTGTCATAATGACCTTGACACTAGCAGTTCCAATGGAGTGTTGGGGATGAAAACCTAATTGGAGTGAATTCAAATCAGCATGAGGGTGGAGGGGATCAAGGGGAGTATGAAGACCTATCACCTACATCTTACCTTATGAAAGGTATTAATCTATTTTTGAAGTTTTATTCTGTTTCCAGTATTCTAAGAAACTCTAAGTTTCTCTATTGGCCTCTTTGTTTGCTTTTGTTTTTCCCTTAAGTGTTATAGTCTTTTCTCAGATGTTTGTTGAACTTGGTAGCCCCATCATATTCAAAAGCTAAGAGGTTCTGTATTTGTGTGTTTGTGTAGAGGTTTTAAATGATAGGCTTCACTTTTGGTTAATAGAAAAGGACTGTTTCTTTGGGAAACCTGTATATATATATCATGATTATGATACATATATTCATATATACATATTATATATATATATATGATTTTTCCCCAGTGGGTCAATTTCTCCAGAGCAAAGTTCTTTAATTCACTGCTTGAATGTTGTAAAATTGTGGCTATTAGTATTCTGGGAATGAAGTTAAGAATGGATTCTCCCACATATCACCATTTAGTATGTTCTTTCCAATATTTTCTCATGTTCTTCTTTTAATAACACACCTTACCTTAATTCTCAATGAGAATGGTGTTCCCAAGTCCAGGGTCCATTTCAAAGTGTAACAGAAGAGAGCCTTCAAACTTCTACCAAGGCTGTAGAAGAATAGACATTCAACTTGTACAGTGAACCGGTGGCCCAGGAATCCTACTGCTTCTTGTTCAGATTTTTCAATGAGTTCACCCCTATTTAGCTCCACCATTCAGTTTCTGGATACCTGAGGAGTCCAATTTCCGAGGCTCTCTTGGATTCTGCAGCACAAATCAATTTAGTTCTGGGCTTCAGTTTGGATTCAGCTTTTCCTGGTCTGCTAGTCAGTTCTACTTGTCCATCAGCTTTCATGTTTCCAAACCTGCATTGCTTTCATGTCCTCTGCTATTCTCTATACCTGTGAGTTGTTAATCTTAAACTTCTTTAATCCCATTTTAGTGAGGTTTCAGGAGTGAGTCAAAATTAACATTAAATTTTGTCTTCTTGGTTCAACTATAATTTGTCTAGCTTGAGTTTTATTTTTATATAGAACTACCTTTCCCTCTCTTTCTGATTTCAGAGACCTTTCAACCTTAGACATGTCTTTTTAGCACAGGAAATGTTTATTCTATCACTGATTATAGTGTATGCTCTGTTTTTTAAAGCCATTTTCTGAGATTGCCTTTCCTGTGAACCAAATCTGACCTACCCAAACAGAGCCAATCTCTACATTCTCTGTATTTCCAGAGGACTTTAAATAATCCTGCAGTATAGCACTCATCAGGCTTCTCAGCTAGTGCAATGGTAGAGAATCCGCCTGCAATGCAGGAGACACAGGAGACATGGTTCGGTCCCTGGGTCAGGGAAAGTCCCATGGATAAGGGAATGGCAGCCTACTCTGGTATTCTTGCCAAGGAGATCCCATGGACAGAGGAGCCTGGCAGGTGACAGTCCATGGGATTGCAAAGAGTCAGACATGACTTAGCAAATAAACAGAGCAGCAGCATAGCACTCCTAACAGCATTTCGCAAACGAAGTTTTGTTTTGTGTTTTTCCCCTGGCTACAAATACTTTGAGGCACATTTTATGCAGCTAATATATATAATGGAGTAAACAGCTTATACAGTGTGATTTAAAGAGGTTACTGATTAGATGAGTCACAAAAAAGAAGTGAAGAAAAAAATTGTGACTGTATCACAGTAAATTGAAGACTTTCTAAGACAGTTAGGATTAGGGTTAGGGTTATTGACAGGTGGGGCAGGAAGAAGCATGACAAGAGTTCAGGAGCATTTATCAGAGGCCAACAAGGGAAAGGCTTTTACTGAGTAAAAAGAACGTGCGCATTGCATTGTGGGGAAAAGCCAGTAAATGACATTACATAGAAAAACAGTTCTGTAAACAGAATGCCAATAAATTCTTCTTTGAATCATTCCATTCTAAATTGAGCCTCAAAATTCTTCCTGCTGTTTATATCTCTTTTGAAAGTGAAAGTGAAGTCACTCAGTCATGTCTGACTTTGCATCCCCATGGAGTGTAGCCTACCAGGCTCCTCCATCCATGGGTTCTCCAGGCAAGAGTACTGGAGTAGCTTGCCATTGCCTTCTCCATTGGTGTCTGCACTTCTGTATAATATATTGGGTAGTGGTTAGAGTGTGTGTGTGTATGCTTAGTCGTGTCTGACTCTGTGACCTCATGGACTGTAGCCAGCTAGGCTTCCCTGTCTACGGGATTTTCCAGTTGAGAATACTAGAGTGGGTTGACATTTCCTCCTCCAGGGGATCTTCCCAACCCATGTCTCCTGCATCTCCTGAACTGGCAGGTGACTTCTTTACCACTAGCATCACCTGGGAGAAGGGTATTTAAATGAAATACTCTCTAGGATTCCAACCTTGGTTCATAGTGCTTGCAGTGATAGCTAAGAGAAAACTTATTAGCAATTACCTACCAGATTTAAAAGCTGGTACTTGAGGGATAGGAGGGGATGATTATATATAAAATTTCAATGAAAAAATAGCATTTTTGACGTATATGATATGAATTGGCTATACTGGTTGAACCAAATTTCCTTGAGAAAGCTGATTTGGCCTTATCTGTTAGTCGTCATCTCTTGAACTTTTTGGTGCCAATGGGCCCCTTGGCCATCTGGTAGAACTTAAATGAATAAAATGAAATACACTGAATTACAAAGAGAATGTTATATTTTACATACGGCTATCAAAGTATTAAATTCATGGCATAGACATATATGTACTTTATTAACACAAGACACTACATTTAAAAAGCTAAGTTAAAGCTAATTTTATTTATTAAAGACAGTATTACTATAGTATAGAAACTTTTGTTGCTTAGCTTGAATAAGAACATTAAACTCTGGTGTAATATCTGAGTCATCTCTTTCAATGATTGGCCAATCACTATATATAGGAAACACTGAAAAGCAACATGGATCTGGGTTCCCTGTGTGAGACCACGTGGCTTTCATGGTAAAACATTTGGAAAATATGGAGGCCGGATGACTATGAACAGCAGAATTGGTGTCCATGTTTTGCTGAGCATCTGTGAGCAAGAAGATATAATCCCATGCAATTCTAGCCACAAGTTGGCTACTAGCATAGTTTTGAAGTAGTGAAACAGTGTAAGTGATATTTTTAGATCTCTGTAGTAACTATAATGCGATATAAAAATATTTGTGATTTCTATTGGTAACACAGTTACAGATGCAGCTAATATTACTGTGATGTGTTGCCTGTATTTGTACTTGAGGGAAATGTCAAGTTAGAGTCTAGTGAAAAAGAAAAGATGTATTTTGTCTTCCATGTATGATCACAAACCTCTCCAATTCTACCCTTGGACTCTAGGTTGAGCATGTTTGTCTTAGATTCTTTATTCTAGTTTCACTCATGACCCTTTACCATATTAATCAAGAGTTTTTAGATAATAACATGGGGACTGATCTCAGATCCTTCTCTGCTATACTGCTTTAATTTAATTGGTGTTGAATCTTAAAGAAGGTGTTTTTGGCAAAGACATTTGATTCTAGTTGGCGAAATCTGAGAAGAGTGAACTAAGCCAGAAACCGTGGAGTCTGGTTGTTTTCAGATCTAAAAAGTGACTTGCTCTTAAGAACAAACTTGCCCTGCTTTTCTTCAGGACTTAAAGGTTGAGCCCATTTTTGTTTCCATGTTGAACCTTTTTCTTTGTCAACCACAAGGAAAGATCTGAATCAGAGACACATGGTGTGATATCTGGCCCCCCAGAGGTATAGTTAGCCTAACAGAGCTAGTCTGCAAAGCATACTCTGAATTTATGGTTTTAATCAAAGCAACTAGTCTGGATTTGTTTAGTTTCTTTTTTTGGGTTAATGGAGATAGTGTGTAGGGAAAAAAGAAACTTTATTTCTGTTATAGGCTTAGATCCAGTCAGAATGCTGTAGTGAACCCTAATCCTGTAATCTATGTTGAGTTTTCTAAACATATACATTTCAGATATGTATAATTGAGCTATATATAGTAACAATCACTTGAGTGGAAAGTAGCTTTACAACGTTTGGTCTAGTGTTTCTTCCAAATATTATGGCTTTGAGGCTGTCCTTATAATTTAGAAGTGAACACATTGTTCAAAAGTTGAACATATTGTACCTAATTCTCTAAGTGCAATGTTTTTTGAGGTTTGGAAAAATAGGCAAGACTTTCATTTCGTGTGAGATTCTCAAATGAGAACAAGGAAAAGGGACTTAACAGTTTAAGTTTAAAAGTCCTTAGACTCCACTTTTGTTATGCTCTTATGTCACCACAATCAGTACAAAATGGGTCCTAGAAAAAGCGTACTTTTAATTGGAGTCCATTTTAAATAGTGACAAAAATTTTAAGATAAATAATGAAAAAAGATTTAATTAGGCTGTAAGCTTGAAAAAGAAATAAAATCATAAAAATTATTTCACTTACAAAATTCAGCTCATAACTATGCATTGATTTAAAGCAAGAAATGGATCAAGTATTGGTATTTTGGCATATATTCCCTGATAAATAATATGTTGGTAGGATATGACTTATTTCTCTCCAAGTTTTAAATTTTTTTCTTAGTGCAATCATATTTAGTCCTTTTTTTGGGGGGGGGGGGAACATTTTCAAGGGCTTTACCACTTTTCCCAACAGGTTTGTTTCATATTTTATATTCTCTTTGAGGTGACTTTCCTTCCTTTTTCACTTTGCAAGACCTTAATTTTCTGTTTCAATCTGTTTGCTCCGTGCTGTCAAATGTTGAGAACACTGAACCTCCGTGTTGGCAGATGTCAGTGTAGCATGTGGGAAGACGTATTGAGTAGTAATTTATTTCATAGGAGGCTAGTTTAATGGGGGCTTCCCTGGTGGCTCAGATGGTAAAGAATCTGCCTGCAATGTGGGAGACCCAGGTTTGATCCCTGGGTCAGGAAGATCCCCTGGAGAAGGAAATGGCAACCCACTCCAGTATTCTTGCCTGGGAAATCCCATGGACAGAGGAGCCTGGTGAGCCACAGTCTGTGGGTCACAAATAGCTGGACACAACTGAGCAGCTAACACTTTCACTCGTTTGTTAGTGGAAAACATCAGGTTATAGCTATTGTTCCCCTATATATCCTCCTAACAAGGAGGCAGGGAGAAACAGTCTCCAAACTCCCCTTTGAAATATTAATAAAGATAATAGAGGAAATACGAAGCTAAGTAGCACTAAATCCCAAACATAACGGCCTTTCTAGCCTATACCAAGAAGAATTTTCAGTAATCAGATTGTGGAAAGAGGCCTGAGGAAGGATGTGGGATTGAGCTGGTCAATGGTAGCATATTTCTACCCATTTCCACTGTGTCGTCTACCTTGGAGAGAGGGAAATTTCACTGACCGTGAGGTTAAAGTAAGTAAGAGAGTGTCTTTTACATTGTCTTCTATATCTGTCTTTCTATATCTGTGCTAGTCACTCAGTCCTGTTCAACAAATGTCGTACAAGATTGAGCCACTAAACACAGCAGAGCACAGCACATCAGCTTCCCTGATGATGCAAATGGTAAAGAATCCATCTCCAGATTTGGATCTCCTGAATTGGGAAGATCTCCTGGAGAAGGGAATGGCAACCCACTCAAGTATTCTTGCCTGGGAAATCCCATGGACAGAGGAGCCTGCTGGGCTATAGCCCATGGGATTTCAAAAGTCAGTGAAGTCAGCAATATGACTTAGTAACTAAACAACAATATGTGCACTTGGTAAAAAATTCAAAAGTCATCAGCTAGTATACAATGAAAAATAGGTCTCCCTCCTCTCAGTCCTACCAGCTATCAGTTTTTTGTTTCCTATGATATCATGCGTACATATTCTCATATGTATATATAATCTAGAAACAGACCCACAATAATATTTCACATATAGTGCTATACCTTGTTATCCATATAAAAAGATGTCTTGGATATTATTTCAGCATTGTGTTTGACATTCCATTCTAGAAATACTCTGTGGTTTGTTTAAGCAATCTTTACTGGTGGGAATTTAGGTTGTTTCTAGATTTGTGTTATTATGAGTAGTGCTATAATGAATTGTTTGTATATACTTCTTTGCATATTATTTGAATATACCAAGTCCTGATTCTAGAAGAAAATATAGGAATATAGAAAATATAGGAAAATATAGGAATTATGTGTATTAAAAATTTTGACATTGCTCAGTGGCTTTCATATGGATTATACCAAGTGAAATTCCCACCTGAATGTATGAGTGCCTGCTTCCTCTTATTATCAAACATAATATTTTTTTCTCATCTGATAAATAAAAATTAGTATCTCATTATAGTTTTTCTTTCTATTAAAAGTTAACAAAAGAAAGTACAAATTAATTTTTTGTTGTTGATGTATAGCAAAACCAATACAATATTGTAAAGTAGCCTCCAATTAAAATAAATAAATTTATATTAAAAATGAAATTAATTTGTATTTTCTTTTGTATTCCTACTTCTGTTATGTGTTTATAACCTTTGCTTACTCTTCTTACTGCCTTTTTGTATTCTTTATACGTCTTATGAAATTAACCCTTTGTAATTTGTATTGTAAATGTTTCCTTTTAGTTTATTGTTGTACTTTGTGTTGATTATTTCTTTAGACAATTTAGAGTTTTCATTCATATATAGTTGAACTCGCCAATAAAAAACTTTTATAGTTTTAGTCAGACCTTTCCTACTCAAAATATTTTCTTTTTAAACCTCATGCTTTCCTTAGTATTTCATTTTGTTTTGTTTTCATTTTTATGTTTAAATCTTATTGTTGTAAAGGAGAAAGCAAGCTGTTAATTACCATCCTGTGATATTCCTTTTATAACTTTTGCATTAAATTAGGTTCCTGATGAGTCATGTGCAATGGAATAAGATTTGGCTTTGTACCTTCAAAATGATGTTTGAATCAGTTGTTTAATTGCAAAAATAAATTCTGCAAGAAGGAAAGTCTTAAATATATTTTTTCATTCTTCAAAAGAAGTCAACCAGTCTGGTTGAGTTAATTGTAACAAGACTGGAGCTGGGAGAAGGTCAGGGAGTGTTTAACTATTGTAAACTTAGTGAGCAAATGCAAACTATGACAAACATGGTTTACAGTTTTATGTGAACAAAGACAATTCTCTAGGGCCAACATTGTAAAAAATGTAGTTTCCTATAACAAGAATTTATATTCTCAACATTTTACAAATCAACAATCTTTGAAATTATTAAAAACAAACTTTTGAATATTATAGGAAAACTGTCTTATTTAAACTGTCTTATGTAAACTTAGGCAGAAATTCCACTTTAAGATAACAAGATACAGAATAAGTATAGCTTTAATTTAAATTTTATGGTAACTGGTATATAAATATTCTCTAAACTCCTTCATTACCTAGCTAAAACAAATGGTAATGGCTAGCTTAGTGCTTTGCATTTTTAAAAGCACTTGTGCTAACAGTTGAAAGTTTCTCATTAAATAACATTGAAACACATTGCTACCATACAACTATTACTGTAATCAAGGCTGAATCAAAGACCTTGGACATAAAGTAATGTACTTTAACTGATAACAAATAATAATATTAATGCAATATGACATTGCAAAAGATGGCACTTTGAATTTAAGTTTAACATTGATGAAAATTCTTACAAGAATTCTTCCTGTTGTCATGCTTACTAATTTTTAATCATCCTTAAACTTTTTAAAAATTTAATTTTTAATTATATAACAAAATATGAATACATTTGCTTTTGGGAATAGTAAATGCAAAAGGCAAAACTAAAATCTCTTTACCTTTACTCCTTCATCTATTTCAGTGAGTCAGTCAATTCAGTCACTCAGTCATGTCTGACTCTTTGCAACCCCATGAACCCAGCACGCCTGGCCTTCCTGTCCATCACCAACTCCCAGAGTTTACCCAAACTCATGTCCCTTGAGTCGGTGATGCCATCCAACCATCTCATCCTCTGTCGTTCCCTTCTCCTCCTGCCCCCAATCCCTCCCAGCATCAGAGTCTTTTCCAATGAGTCAACTCTTTGCATGCGGTGGCCAAAGTACTGGAGTTTCAGCTTTAGCATCATTCCTTCCAAAGAAATCCCAGGGCTGATCTCCTTCAGAATGGATTGGTTGGATCTCCTTGCAGTCCAAGGGACTCTCAAGAGTCTTCTCCAACACCACAATTCAAAAGCATCAATTTTTCGGCACTCTGCCTTCTTCACAGTTCAACTCTCACATCCATACATGACCACTGAAAAAACCATAGCCTTGACTAGACAGACCTTAGTCGGCAATTACTTCCTGGCATAAATCCTTTATGAAAATGATTTCTTCTCTGTTATTAATCACTATACTGATATATTTCCTTGTTTTCAGAATCTTTGTATTGGTCCATTGTGATTTTATTTATTTATTTTCCAAAATTTTGATAGTCATTTAAAAAACTAAGATAACAATAAACATTTAAATGGTGAATTCCATTGAAAGGAACTAGCTAGGGAAATGAAATGTACACATCTGCTATATGATAAAAGGTAAAGCAGTTGAAATGAAGCATTCAAACATGAAAAAATTTTTAAGCTAAACATCAGGTTGAAGGAACTTAAGCCTTAGCTTTTTACTTGTGTACAACATTTTTAACAGTATATATAAATGTGTGAAGTTATTTGGATCAAAAAAGAAGTCAGAAGTGAAAAATTCCAATAACAAGCCTTAGGAATGTGGATGTTTAGATGCTTTCTGCTTGTCTAATTAATTCTTATTCATTAAAAGAAGTGGAGAAATGGGGATAAGTGAGCAAGATTAAAGCAAGATAGAGACAACAAGTGGGTGTACCTGTTGATACCACTTTAAGAAGAATAAATTCCTTTTGAAAGTACTTGTGAATATCCAGTCCATAAAAGAATACATTCAGAAAACATTTATTGAACTTACAATGTGGCAGACACTGTGTTAGAACTTGGGGTACAAAGATTTTATTTTTGAGAATTGGGGGCTAATAAACACAAACATTAATAAATAGTCATACCATGAGTTGACTCATTGGAAAAGACTCTGATGCTGGGAGGGATTGGGGGCAGGAGGAGAAGGGGACGACAGAGGATGAGATGGCTGGATGGCATCACTGACTCGATGGACGTGAGTCTGAGTGAACTCTGGGAGTTGGTGATGGACAGGGAGGCCTGGCGTGCTGCGATTCATGGGGTCACAAAGAGTCAGACACGACTGAGCGACTGAACCGAACTGAACTGATCTTATATCTTGGGATATACAGAGGAAAATGAATCATCTGTATCTATACAAGGAAGCTAGTCACAAAGACAACATTTGTGTGAAATATTTTGCCCTGTTAGTTTCTGGTAGAACCTAGAAACCACCAGGATTCCTGAAATTTTAAAGCAGAACTCAGATACTCCAATAATTTCACATCAAGTACCTACTAGTAGCTACACATCTGCTACACAATAGTATACAAAAATCTAGAAGGTAATAAAAATGGTGCAAATGGGTTCCCCATTTCTTTTCCAAGAAAAACCTCCTAATGGGCTGATGATGAGCTAATCAGGTCAAGTGTTCTCTGAGTTGCCCTTTTTATACAGAGTCAGCAAGCATAACATTTTGTTAACCTATTGACACGGAGGAAATTTGTTTTCCATCTGACCTTTTACACTAACTACTCAAAATTACTTTCTCTTCAGCTAACAAAGTTAATGAATAAATTATCCAAGTTTAGCATTCATAGACAGTAACATATAAATTTTTTTTGTTGTTACATTCTGTTTTCTTTTTCAGCCATTACATTTTCCTTAAAAAATGTAATTTTTATTGAAAATCTGCAGTTTTGTTTTACAGAGTCATACTCTTGAACCACTTGGAACCAGTCACAGTAACTATTTATTTTGCAGATATTATATTCTTATATGTTGAAATGGCTACATGGTAATTTTGTAATGCATAGAAATTCTTTTCATTAAAAATTTATAACCATTTGTATAAGATAGAATGCAAGTTTAATTTTGGGCTACCTGTGAACAAAGGATTTCCTAAGGAAATATTTATTAAAACAAAAGCATAGAGAGCATTTTAAACCTGGGAATAAACTCTTTTCCTATGGAAAAGTGAATTGTGGGTACTGGCTATGTTTTTTTTTTTTTTAAATTAAATCTTGATTCTAAGAGTCTCTACTCACCAAAATTTTGTTAAATATATTCTTTCAAATTACTAAAAAATTCTTCAAAATACTAACATCTTATTTCAAATTACCCTAAAGTCCAGCTTTTTATCTGTTTCAAATGATCTTTTCCTAAATAGACCCAAATTGGAAGTTAACTCCAGTAAATTAGTTTTTAATCATGTGCGATGTTCATCCAGCTTCAAAGGTGGTCATTCAATTCAGTCTCTAAGGGAAGCCTTCTTTTACTCTCAAGTGGTTGGACCAGTTAAATACTTCTTGCTGCTGCTAAGTCATTTCAGTTGTGTCCAACTCTGTGCGACCCCAGAGACGGCAGCCCACCAGGCTCCCCCATCCCTGGGATTCTCCAGGCAACAATACTGGAGTAGGTTGCCATTTCCTTCTCCAAAGAGAATGAGATTAAATATATATTTCTGTGCAGACTATCCTAACATTTGCTATTTTAAGAATATTATTTAAGTCTCATTAAATCCATTCACCTCTCCAGTTTTCAGAGAGGAAATCAAGCTTGCTCACATTACATTTATCATGGATCTGCTATAGGCTATGAGCTTATCATTTTCCACCAATGTAAGCAGATAGTATTATTATTTTACACTTCTTAGAAAAGTTCAAAGAACCAAGATCATTTTGGATTATCATCAGCAAGTGGCCATTGTTCCTTTTGGAAGATATTCTTTGTCACTGAAAAGTCTGTTGTTTTAATTGCAGCTCATTAAATTGGATTCAGAGACCCACAGCTTATACCACCAGCAACATTTCTTTCAGTTGAATATTCTAAGTCTGTTTTTATTCTCTATATGTTTGATTCAACTACCTTGAACAGTGTTATAATGAAATGAGTTAAAATTATTAAATTTTTTTAATAGAGAAGTAACTCATTTGAGGTTTAAATAATAACTTTTTGTTATTAGGCACACTTATAAAATATTTCTCCTAAGATATAACTTAATTTGGGGGCATGTTGAGTGAAGCCTCCTTTATTTTAATTATTTATAGACTGAAGTACCAGACAGTCATAATATCTCTTTGTTTCTTTTAAAGCAGAAAAACATAGGCCTTGCATGGAAATTCTTAAGAAATGTCAAAGAGCTAGTCCTGTTGGAAAGGTTAGTAGTTATAGAAAAATATTTCAAAAACATAAATGCAGCAGTTTCAAACATGGTTTAGTGCCCAGAATAACTTCTTGGTTTCGTTTTTCATTTTTAACATAAATATCAACTGCCACTGGGTAACTGAGTCACAAACACATTTGAATTCAGGAATTTTTATACTGAAATACTTCTCTGTGGACAAATCCCATGTTACCAAACAGAAAGATTTTGTTACTGTTTGTGTGTTTTACAAGCGAAAAAGCCTTGTATTACATAATACTCTGTTGGGTGTTTTATGTATCTCTGTACTTTCTTATTCCACTCCACTTGTCATTTTTGTGTTCCTCAAAATATCTGGGACAGCATTTTTGCATGCTTGCATATACATAAGAATATAGTGTAGTTGTTAAAAAACTTGGATTCTGTAGCAAGACTGCCTGGGTTCAAATCTTGTTCTGCAACATTTAGCTCTATAACCTTTGCAATTCATTCAAACCTGTTGTGCTTCGTTTTCTCATCTATAAACTGGGAGCTGCATTAAATGTTTGTGGATTGAAAGAATTAGCACATGTAAATCACATAAAATAGTGGCTAGCACATAACAAATTCTTAGTAAATGTTAGCTGTTATTTTTAACAAGTATGTATCAAGCACCTATTACACTGATGCTGTCCTAGAAATTCTGGGGGTGCCACAATGAGTAAAAGAGTCATAGTTACTCTTCTTATAGAATTTACAGTTTAGTGCAAGATTCAGACAAATACTGGTGGCTCAGATGGTAAAGCGTCTGTCTACAATGTGAGAGACCTGGGTTTGATCCCTGGGTTGGGAAGATTCCCTAGAGAAGGAACTGGCAATCTACTCCAGTACTCTTGCCTTGAAAATCCCATGGACGGAGGAGCTTGGCGCAGGCTACTATCCATTGGGTCGCAAAGAGTCGGGCACTACTAAGCAACTTCACTTCACTTCCGACAAATACATAGGGTGTGATAATACAATAAAAACTACTCTGATGGGGTAGTGTAGGGTGCCACCATTACCTGATAGGGGACACTTTATCCAGGCTAAGGAGACCAGGAAGGTTTTTCTGGATTAAGAGTATCTAAGCCAGGATCTCAAGGATGTGTTTGCTTTTGCCATGTGCTCATGGACAGGGTGGAGGAATAGAGTTTCAAGCAGACAGAGTAGCCAGAGAACCTATTACGAGAAGTTTCCATAGAGGAGAGAGAGCACGGCACATTTAAGGACTTCAGGAGGCTTGGTCAAATGTACCATACTGTTCAGGGCAGGGGAATGGGGGTGGTACACAAGGCCACTTTATTTTGAGAAGAATGAGGAGTCACTGAAGACACAGAAGGGAAGTGTGTCATGTTCAGATTTCAGTTTTTTAAAGATTCCTCTAATTCCAAACATCATGTATTAAAGTGAGTTAAAAGTAGATATGGGGAGGTCAGTTAAAATGCCAGTATAGCATCCGGGAGAGAGATGTTGGAGGCTTGGAACTAGAGTGTAACAGTGAAAATAAAGAGAATTTGAGAGATGGGGAGATGTTTACAGGGAAAGAATCAAAAAGATGTAGTAATAGTGTGGTGCTGGATGGGGCGTGAGCAGGAGAAAGGCCTGAGGGTGGATTCCCAGGTTTTGTGCTCGGGCGTGTGAATGGCATGTTAGCTGAGACAGGAAAGAGTGCGGTGGGTGCACAATGGTGGTTGTTGCCACTCAGCATATATCCTCAGTAATTACGTCCCAATTTTCAGCCAGATGTAGCTCCCTCCTCCATCTCAATCCATTTGTTCCTAAATGGAATGGATTCTACCTCCATTTCCAGGAGTGAAGCACATGATCCCGGAGGAGCCAATCAGTGTATTCCATTCTTTCTAGACACGTATCAAGATAGGTTAGAGCATCTCAACTGATACAGTCAGCATGAATCTCTGAGCTTTTGTTGGACCTACTAAACAAGTCATGGACATGGCAATTGGCAGAGCTACTGTAGTTATCTTGAACCCATTACAGGAATGTCTGTCTGAGAACGGAGCCAGTACAATGAAGTCAAAGCTCAGAGACAGAAGCAAAATCCTGATGGTGTCCTTAAAGTACTAAAACCAGCCATTTCTGAAGCCATCCTTTATTTTGGACTTTTTGATTTATGATAGTAGTGTGTTGTCTTTTGTCTTAAGCCAGAGGGGTTAGGTTTTGTAAATTTATATATTAAAAAACTGATAAAGATAAGAAACCATGTATGAAATAATTTGTTGAGGGGAAAGATGATGAGTTTAGCCTTGGCTGTGTTGAATTCAAGGTGTTTGTGAGGCATCTTAGTAGAGTGGACAGGTGCAGTAGAAAATATGCATAGGAAATTAGAGATGTTTGATAGTCTTTGGTAAAAAATTTTAGAAAGGCATTTGGCAATGCACACAAAACCACCCTGGTAGCTCAGCAGTAAAGAATCTTCCTGCAGTGCAGGAGATGGAGGACACACAGGTTCGATCCCTGGGTCAGGAAGATCTCACAGAGGAGGGCATGGCAACCCACTCCAGTATTCTTGCCTGGAGAATCCCATGGAGAGAGGAGCCTAGTGGGCTACAGTCCATAGGATCACATAGAATAGGACATGACTGATGCAACTTAGCATGCATGTAAGCACAAAAAGAATTCTCTCAAACATGGTCACATTGCTTAACTTTCTAGTAAACTCAAAAGAGTTTGAAGAATATAGTTCTTTAATTTCAGTTTCTCCAATGATTAGTGGTGTATTCAGAGTTTCTACTTCTGTGATATTCTGATGTAACAAGAACAATATGATGTTATAAAGCAATTATGCTTCAATTAAAAATAAATAAATTTTTAAAAAACAATACAAAGAAGAAATATGTATCTAGCATTCACCCTTGGTCCCTTGCATAGAGCTCCTGAAATCTTTGTAATTTATTAAGTTATAGAGGTGCTAGGAGCGTCTTTTGTTCCAATATTTGGTCTTTGACTCAATTCCTAACACAGAGCTCCTAAATCTCATGGAATTTCCTGGACAATAAGGTCATCTTTTATTCTAACAAGGTAACTCTTAGAGACTTCTGGAATGGGGCTGATCCCTAGAAAGACCAAGCCATGATTAGCAGCGTGGAACTTTTAGTTTTACCCCTCATCCTCTGGGGAGGGGAATGAGGCTAGAGACTGAATTAATAATTGATCATGCCTATGGCCTCTGTGAAAATCTCCAAAGTAGGGGGTTTGGAGAATTTCTGATTCAGTGAATAAGAACACATAGAGATTCTGGGTGAACAGTGTGCCTAAAGAAGGCACAGAAACCCCATATCCCTCCTCATGTGCCTTGCTCTATGTACCTCTTCATCTGATTATTCATCCGTATTCTTTATCATATCCTTTATAACAGACTGGTAAATATAAATAAGTATTTACCTTAGCTATGTGAGCTGTCATAGTAAGTTGCAGAAGGAGGGGATCATGGGTACTCCTCATTCATAAGAGTCATCCAGAATTAAGGGTAACCTGGGTACTACTACTCAAGACTGGTATGTAAAGTGGGGAGCAGTCTTGTAACTTATGGGATCTGAAGTTAGCTTCAGGTAGACAATGTCAGAATTGAGTTGAACTGCAGAATACCCAGTTAGTGTCCAGCAGAGGACCAGAACAAATTTTTCTGGGTGAAAACCAAAAAAGCAACAGAGATGTTGAAAGTTGTGTGTATAGTAGAGAAAACTGCCTTTCCTTTTCAACTTTCCAAGTTCCAGGACTACGGAAACTTTGCAGTTACTTGTGTGCGTGCTACGGAGAAGGTAATGGCACCCCACTCCAGTACTCTTGCCTGGAAAATCCCATGGATGGAGGAGCCTGGTAGGCTGCAGTCCATGGGGTTGCTAGGAGTCAGACATGACTGAGTGACTTCACTTTCACTTTTCACTTTCATGCATTGGAGAAGGAAATAACAACCACTCCAGTATTCTTGCCTGGAGAATCCCAGGGATGGGGGAGCCTGGTGGGCTGCCATCTATGGGGTCACACAGGGTTGGACACGACTGAAGCAACTTAGCAGCAGCAGCATGTATGCTAAGTTGCTTTAGTTGTACCTGACTCTTTGTGATCCATAGGACTGCAGCCCACCAGTCTCCTCTGTCCATGGGATTCTCCAGGCAAGAATACTGGAGTAGGTTGCCATGCTCTGCTCCAGGCTTCCCGACCCAGGGACTGAACCTGCACCTCATGTCTCCTGCATTGGCAGGCAGGTTCTTTACCACTAGCACCAGCTAGGAATCCCTTGCAGTTACTTACTGGGTTTTAACTGGTGTTTTGTGGTAGGAGAAGGAGACAAAAAGGAGATTGCTAGTTTTCTACCACATTATTAGATTTAGATTTGGATACTCTTGTATAGCAGCAATTGTAATATTCCCCCAAATTTCCCAAGAGTCTAACAGTTGGATTGAGTCATATAACCAATTGTGGAAATGGACTATGGGTATAAAGGGCAAGGGCTTGTGAAGCTTAAAAGAACCCACAGCTTTCTTTTTCTTTGCCCTGTTGACCTAGAAGGCCAGTAGAATCTCCATTAAACTGGATCCCTAGAATAGGCACCCTCTTGACCCAAGTGATTAGAGCTCCTTAACAAGTAGTGTGAGCCATAGTGAACTTTTTTTTTTTTTTTTTTGGTACAAGCTAATGAGATTTGGGGTTGGTTTGTTTCAACAGTTGCTTATCTAGATTAATGTATTGATATCTTCTTTCTATACAACTAAACTCAGATTCTATCAAAAAGTTGATGGCAAAATGAAAATCTCTCCAGATGGCTTCACAGAATTGAACATATCTTTTAAGTGTTGAAGGAATGAATAGATATGGCAGAGAGGTTGTTCATAATTGAACAGGATAGTGGTTTTTGAAACATCCTGTGCTATATACTAGGCTTGCTTTTTAACAGATGCAATAGTGAGGTAAATATCTTTATCAGTATTTATTCTCCAGTTTAGGAGGGACATTTAATTTAAAGTGATAGGTCTCTTCTACTAGAAATGTTTCAGGGAGTGATTCCCTTTACTTTTTTTGTCCACTGGTTATTACTTATTATATATGCTTTGCACCTGTGACAAGTAAGTTGCAAAATGATTGTTTGCCTTTAAACTTAATCAAAATAAGCTTTAAATTCATTAGGCATGTGATTATTAGTTTTTTAATAAAAGATCATTCTTTTCAGTATGTGGTTTAAATCATGGAAGCATAATTGTTTACAGGCAATTCTTTAAAACTTAGGGCTTCTGTGTTTAAAGGGATGCTAGGGGACCAATCCAAGGGTTTTAGTATGAAAAATATATCTATATTAATTTAAGGTTCTTCTTATTTAGGCTTCCCAAGTGGCAATAGTGGTAAAGAACCTGCCTGCCAACAGGAGACATAAGAGACACAGGTTTGATTACTGGGTTGGGAAGATTCCCTGGAGGAGGGCATGGCAACCCATTCCAGTATTCTTGCCTGGGAAATCCCATGAACAGAGGAGCCTGGCCAGTTATGGTCCACAGGGTCACAAAGAATTAGACACAACTGAAGTGACTTTGCATGCACAGCACACACTTATTTAATAAGAGGTGTTTTCTGAGATGGAAGACATTGGGTAGATTCTATGTAATACAGATGAACATGAAATTCTTTTTTTTTTTAACCTGAGAAAACTCTATAAGATCAACTATACTCCAATAAAAGTTTAAAGCAATAACAAAAACAAAAAACGTATGGGAAAAGTTTGGGAAGACTCAATGATAGGTGTAAAATGGACTTAAATGGATGAATCTCAATGATATAATGTTGAATGAAGTAATAATATGCACATTATGGCTCCATTTGTATAATACATTTTAAAAAATTAAATGATATATTGTACATGGTTAGTAAAAGGATAACGAAAAAAGTGTGGAAATGATGAACACAATATACAGACTAAAGGTTACTTTGGGGTAAAGGAAAGAGGGCTACAATTAGAGAGATGTGTATGGAGGCTTCTAAACCGCTTTTAATACCGTAGCTCCAAAGTTGAGTGGTGGATACACAGATGTTCATTTTTATTCCAGTTTTTAAAACTGTACATATGTTTTCTACACTCTTTTGGAAGCAAGCCATATTTTACTATCAAAAATAATGGTAAGTTCAATATGAATTGATGATATGCTATGGCTTACTCAAAAAAGTTAATTACTCTTGTACATGGTATTATAAGAAGTCTGGAATTAAGGAAATTGAGGGTATTTCTCTATCTAGTCCTGATTACACCATACTTTAGTACTTTGTTCAATTCTATGTATCCCACTTAAGGGTGTACAGATAAACTAGCATGTGTTCATGCGACAGTGATAAGGCCAGTGATAATTTTTGAAACTCTGCCACACATGGGAACAACTGAATAAGGAATTGAGAAGAGCAAAATTGAAGAGAAGAAAATGACCCACTAGTACATAAATTTTCCTGTATTTGAAAGACAGGCATGAGAAGGAGGGCTTAGATGACTACTACATATGGTAAAGCATAGAATCAAAACCAATAGGTGAATGCTGCAAAGAAATAGATTTTGTCTTAATAGAACCCCAAATTTTCTAATCATTACATCTGTTCAATGAGTTGCCTTGAGAAGCAGTGGGTTTCCACTGGTGGCAGTATTATAGAATAAATTGAATGTCTGCTGGTGAGATATTATTGGGAGGTGATTCTAAAAGCCCCTCTGGGCCCTAAGATTCTTAGAAGACTTGCAGAGATTTCCAGTCAACCTGAAGTTTATATTCAGTATCTCCTACTTGAGTAGCATCATAGTTTAGCGACTAAGGGCACAGACTCTGGAATCAGATTTCCTGGGTTGAATCCTGGCTTTGCCGATTACCATCTTTGTATCTTTGAGTAAATTACCCAACCTCTCTGTGCCTACTTTCTGCAATCTGTAAAATGGGTTTGGTATCTCTCTCACAAAGTTGTAAGACTTAAAAGCATGGCATGTAATCCCCGATAACTATTTGTTTTTTTAAAGAAGTACTTTCTTCTAAAGATCAGTTGCTCAGTTTACTTTGAATTATTTACATTTGTGCTTTTGCTTTGAATGAAAAACCCCCTTTTCTTCTATTTTTATGAGTACATATCTTTAATTATCTCTCAATTTACAAAGGAAATGGAGAATCTGTTGGGCTCCAAACATAAGCAATTCCAATGAGTGTAGAAATTTAACTAAAAAAGCTCTTAACTTGACTTAAATGGCTTTAGAATAGCTTTATGACATAATCACAGGGCCACAGAGCCCAAAAAGAACCTTGAGAGGATAATCCAGCCTCTTTTCTTGCTCTTGAAATTAGGTACCTTGTCTGCCAAGACACTTTGTCCCCAAGGGATTGCTGTAAATCCTGTCCCATTGTTGAACCTTTACATGGCTCTTCCAATCATCACTAGCAGGAGGTGGATTGTCTGTTAAAAGTTAATGATGATGAGCTGGAAGTCTGTTATTCTCAGTTTATGCATGCAGAAGAAGGGGTAAGTCTATGTCAGTCAAACTATTAACTTTGGAAGCTTACATTCTTTACACACTCTGTCCTGCTTTTGAAATGACAATTTGTAGGATAAGGAATATTGAAGTGATGTTCTGGGGTCCACAACAAGTATATTTTCTGGTCATAAGTATAAAGCAATGATAAAAACCAGATTTCCTTTCTAGGAGATGCAGAAAAAAGCAAGAATGATTAAATTTAGGTTTTTAATGAGGAGAAAAAAAAAGGAAAGAAAATGAAGACACATGAAAGGAGGTAGTTGGTTCTTTCTAGACCTGATTTCAGTCAGTTCAGTCGTTCAGTCGTGTCTGACTCTTTGTGACCCTATGGACTGCAGCATGCCAGGCTTCCTTGTAAATCACCAACTCCTGGAGCTTGCTCAAACCTGATTTACATGGGTACATTTCCTGCTAATGATTCGTCTTGGTTGGGAGGGGGCAGGAAACATAGAGGTCCAAGTCCACAAGGATGAGTATATACCTTGGCAGAGGTGAGACTTGAACCTTAATTGTTACCTAAGATTCATATAAGCCTTGAGAAATATACTGTTGGTTTGTTTCAAGCATTCTATATTCTTAGGAATGATTTGAGCATTGTGCCACTTCTGTAGGTAGTAAAGCAAGGCAGCTCTGAATGACTCTGTGTGACTCTGGAGATCAGCCTGCTTATTAGGACTTTCTGAGTTTGATATAACTCAGTATATCAGTCAGGGTAGAATGAGTAATGCTGCTATGACAAAGTACTCCCAAATATTGATGACTCATAATCTAGAGGTTTATTTTTCCTTATACAACATGCTTCCTCTGCCTTATCCTTTCTTCACAAACCATTAGGGTCTGGGGGTAAACCTGTCTTGTTGGGACTTTCTCTATGTCACAATATTCTCCTTGCTGTAGGGGGTATTTCTCTTGGGTTATAATAGTTAAACAACGGTTGGAACAATACTAATGGAAAAAAGCAAAAAAGAGAACATTGGTTTAATATTTATGAAGTATTAACCCCATTAAATTTGTAATTAAGCTGAAATTTTACAACTCTATATATGAGAGCTATTAGAAACATGGTAATTGAGTATAGAGAGAAATAAAGATTGGCTGCTAGGTTTGTGGCCCATCTAACCTAATTGGTGGGTGACAATGCCATTCAATAAGATGAGAATGTTGGGAGATGGAAAAGGTTTTGAGGCAGAAAGTCAAGAATTCTGTTAATATTTGCTAGCTTAAGAAGGTATAATTACGGGTGATTTTCTTTCTCTGCCTGTTTTTTTTTTTTTTTTTTTTTGATCCTAAGTTTTTCTTAAAGATGCTTCAATAGTAAAAATAATTTAATGACCAGAATAAACATGTAGGTTGCATCCTGAGTTCTGTGTTTGGGACATCTGCTGGTTCTCAGGCTCCATCCTGGCCTGTGTTGGATCCAATCCGAGAATAAGGAATGTTGCTGGAGGAGCTTGGGATGAGCTTGCTGTGGTTTCTTAGATGCTTCTTGCTGGGTAGACAGGGCAGGGCATATGGCTCAGGTTGCCAGGATGGTGTTAAATGCCTCCATTTGGTGCAGAGTGGCTTGATGGATGCTTTTGAACTCTTTTTTAAAATGCTTCTCAGCTTGAAAATGTTTCCAATTTCCATCTTTTTCATGGGAATTTATTGAACATAACTAAGTCAAATGTTTTTCTCATTAACTAGAGAACTTAATCATGTAGCATGACAAAGGAAAGAAAGGCAGAAAGGATTCACAATTCCCAAGAATGGGCAATTCCCTTGAAGGGATGGATCATTCAGGGAAGCTGTTTGTTTGGCCTGGATTTGCTCTGAGTTGATTGTTTTCCTCATTTTGGCCCAATTAAGACTTTGAGTATTTCTGACTACCTTTCCTGACCCAATCACTTGGCTTGTGGTACCGGGGCCCCTAGTTAATGCCGTTTGTCCCCCAACTCCTTTCTAGAAAGGTAAATTTTCTTGTGAGGAAAAAGGAAGCCTGTGTACATTACAGGCTAATCCTATTAACTTGAGTCATGGCAGTTTGTGCTTTTTGTTGGTCTCAACTGTTGCTATTGAAAAAAATCTTAGAGAAGGATTTAATTATTTTCCTACTTTGGTACTTTGGTATTTTGCTACTTTATTTTCCTATGGCAAATGAGAATTATGATTGTGTTGTGGTATAAATATGGAAAGGGTAGACAATGAGTAGAGATAGGAGACACAAGATATGTTTTCAAGTATTTCTTCTATAAACTATTTATTCATTCTTTGATTCCTAAATGCTGTTTTATATATTGATATTCAACTGAGTACTCAGAATTATTTTTAAGAATGGTGAGGAATATTAAGATCATGTCCCTGATCTTAGGCTACTGACAAACTAGTTGGAAAGAAAAACATACACTTGGGAAAGTAACTACCAGTACGTGGAAAAATACGACCAGAGCCATATGAGCAAAATGCAGAGAAACTAAGTTATAGGAGTTCAACAAGGGTGTAATCCCTGTGGACAGCATAATCTGAGACGTCTTCTTGGGAGAAATGGAATGTGAGTTGAAATCTGAGGTCTGGATTAGCAGAGAGGGAAGTGGGAGGGAATTTTCAGGGAGTAAACAGGCAAAGGCAGTGAGAAGAAAAAGTACAGTACATGTTTGGGTAGGGCCAAGGGCAATAACATGAATATATCAATTTGTTTGGAGCAAAAACCTTCCCACTCCCCCTGCTAATTCCATTAGATAAGTTCAGTTCAGTTCAACCACTCAGTCGTGTCTGACTCTTCATGACCCCATGGACTGCAAGCATGCCAGGCCTCCCTGTCCATCACCAAATCCCGGAGTTTACTCAAACTCATCTCCATTAAGTCAGTGATGCCATCCAACCATCTCATCCTCTGTCATCCCCTTTTCCTCCTGCCTTCAATCCTTCCCAGCATCAGGGTCTTTTCAGATGAGTCAGTTCTTCGCATCAGGTGGCCAAAGTGTTGGAATTTCAGCTTCAGAATCAGTCCTTCCAATGAATATTCAGGACTTATTTCCTTTAGGATGGACTGGTTAGATCTCCTTGCAGTCCAAGGGACTTTCAAGAATCTTCTCCAACACCACAGTTGAAAAGCATCAATTCATCAGCACTCAGCTTTCCTTATAATCTAATTCTCACAATCCATACTCTATTAGATAAAGAGTTCATTGATTTGAAGTAGAAATAGAGGAAAAGAACAGAATGGGAAAGACTAGAGATCTCTTCAAGAAAATTAGAGATACCAAGGGAACATTTCATGCAAAGATGGGCTCAATAAAGGACAGAAATAATATGGACATAACAGAAGCAGAAGATATTAAGAAGAGGTGGCAAGAATACACAGAAGAACTGGACAAAAAAGATCTTCACAACCCAGATAATCACGATGGTGTGATCATTCATCTAGAGCCAGACATCCTGGAATGTGAAGTCAAGTGGGCCTTAGAAAGCATCACTATGAACAAAGCTAGTGGAGGTGATGGAATTCCAGTTGAGCTGTTTTGAATCCTGGAAGATGATGCTGTGAAAGTGCTGCACTCAATATGGCAGCAAATTTGGAAAACTCAGCAGTGGCCACAAGACTAGAAAAGATCAGTTTTTATTCCAATCCCAAAGAAAGGCAATACCAAAGAATGCTCAAACTACTGCACAGTTGCAATCATCTCACATGCTAGTAAAGTAATGCTCAAAATTCTCCAAACCAGGCTTCAGCAATACGTGAACCGTGAACTTCCAGATGTTCAAGCTGGTTTTAGAAAAGGCAGAGGAACCAGAGATCAAATTACCAACATCTGCTGGATCATGGAAAAAGCAAGAGAGTTCCAGAAAAACATCTATTTCTGCTTTAGTGACTATGCCAAAGCCTTTGACTGTGTGGATCACAATAAACTGTGGAAAATTCTGAAAGAGATGGGAATACCAGACCACCTGACCTGACTCTTGAGAAATCTGTATGCAGGTCAGGAAGCAACAGTTAGAAATGGACATGGAACAACAGACTGGTTCCAAATAGGTAAAGGAGTATGTCAAGGCTGTATATTGTCATCCTGCTTATTTATGAGAAACGCTGGGCTGGAAGAAACACAAGCTGGAATCAAGATTGCCAGGAGAAATATCAATAACCTCAGATATGCAAATGACACCACGCTTATGGCAGAAAGTGAAGAGGAACTAAAAAGCCTCTTGATGAAAGTGAAAGAGGAGAGTGAAAAAGTTGGCTTAAAGCTCAACATTCAGAAAACGAAGATCATGGCATCTGGTCCCATCACTTCATGGGAAATAGAAGGGGAAACAGTAGAAACAGTGTCACTTTATTTTGGGGGGCTCCAAAATCACTGCAGATGGTGACTGCAGCCATGAAATTAAAAGATGCTTCCTCCTTGGAAGGAAAGTTATGACCAACCTAGATAGCATATTCAAAAGCAGAGACATTACTTTGCTGACTAAGGTCTGTCTAGTCAAGGCTATGGTTTTCCCAGTAGTCATGTATGGATGTGAGAGTTGGACTGTGAAGAAGGCTGAGCACCGAAGAATTGATGCTTTTGAACTGTGGTGTTGGAAAAGACTCTTGAGAGTCCATTGGACTGCAAGGAGATCCAACCAGTCCATTCTGAAGGAGATCAGCCCTGGGATTTCTTTAGAAGGAATGATAATAAAGCTGAAACTCGAATACTTTGGCCACCTCATGCGAAGAGTTTCCTCATTGGAAAAGACTCTGATGCTGGGAGGGATTGGGGGCAGGAGGAGAAGGGGACAACAGAGGATGAGATGGCTGGATGGCATCACTGACTCGATGGACGTGAGTCTGAGTGAACTCTGGCAGTTGATGATTGACAGGGAGGCCTGGCTGCTGCGATTCATGAGGTCACAGAGTCGGACACAACTGAGCGACTGAACTGAACTGAAAGCCTTAGTTCCTTACCTACCCTCTGAGCCTCAGTTTCCTTATTTGTAAAATGGAGTTCCTGTATCTAACAGCCATGGATGTTACAAGGATTGAATAAGATACAATACTAAGAGGAAAGTGCTAGGTAGGGCTTCTTGTACTTTTTCATCCTTGTTTACTCAGTTCCTAGAGTTCAGCTTAATCTTAGTCCCATTATGCTATAAAAAATTTCTCACTCCTCCTTATAGATAATTTAAATTTTACTTTGCATCTCTCTAGACTAGTTTCCAGTCATCTCTGGTTTAGGAGAATTTTCTTGATATAACCCAACTCAATGTGAAGGGAGACCAGTGTCACATTCAATAACTCATCACTAACTGTTGCAGGGTGGCTGGAGCCTAACAAGTTGAAAAGGAGTAGTTAGAGATAAGAAAGCATACTTTTCTTTTTGCAATTATATCAACATCTTCCTTGACATAAACATCACAGTAAACAATAGGCATAATAAATGCCATTACTCGGAAAAATCCAATTAAAAACTGACTGTGATTGCATTTGATCTCTGGAGGAAGGTGACTCAGGTCTGGGAAGAAGGAGCGCTGTACTGAATCTAATCCCCATGCCATGTTAGAGTGTTTACACCAGCTTGAGTGGTTGTGATGGGGTCGTCTGCATCATTTGGTTCTTGTCCTCTGACTCACTGTTTCTGCTGTGGGGTTAATTCCCTGCAGTGGAAAAGGGGGGAGTTACTTGCCAGACCATATGGAGCAGAAAATAGCAGATTGACTTAGGTTTTGGTGGAAGCTGAAAGCATATAAACTTAAGCCTCCCAGAGGATAACCTTGGAAAATTCTTTTAAATAGCATCCTTGCAGAGGTGTCTAATTTTCAAAATCTATCTTGAAACTTTTAGTAACTTTCCAAAGTTACTTTATGGAAAAAGGTTGAATGAGGACAAATGGTAGAAGGTATGCAATTTCACTGCCTTTGCTTACGTTTTCAGTTTAGAGAAGCTGGAAAAAAGAATGCCTCCCTGTGATTTGCTATAATTCTGCCTGGGCTAGGAGGTATGATCATGTCCACGTGTGTATAGGAGATTCAGGAATTTCAACTCTGTTAAACCAGGGTTCCTGTAGGCATAACTAGACCAGCTAATGTTAAAGAATTTGAATGAGCCAATGAACCTGGAAAGCTGGAAATGCATGGGTTTTCAAGTTGGATTAGACAAGATTCCTTCTGGCACATAACCCTGACAACTCACGGATTTGTTAATCGTGGCCTAAGATTCACAGTGTACCTTGATTATATGAAGAAGATATATACATGATATATATATATATATCAGTTCAGTTCAGTTCAGTCACTCAGGCATGACTCTTTGTGACCTCATGAATTGCAGCACGCCAGGCCTCCCTGTCCATCACCATCTGCCGGAGTTCACTCAAACTCATGTCCATCGAGTCAGTGATGCCATCCAGCCATCTCATCCTCTGTCATCTTCTTCTACTCCTGCCCCTAATCCCTCCCAGCATCAGGGTCTTTTCCAATGAGTCAACTCTTTGCATGAGGTGGCCAAAGTATTCGAGTTTCAGATTTAGCATCAGTCCTTCCAGAGAAATCCCAGGGCTGATCTCCTTCAGAATGGATTGGTTGGATCTCCTTGCAGTCCAAGGGACTCTCAAGAGTCTTCTCCAACACCACAGTTCAAAAGCATCAATTCTTTGGTGCTCAGTCTTCTTCACAGTCCAACTCTCACATCCATACATGACCACTGGAAAAAACATAGCCTTGACTAGACAGACCTTTGTTGGCAAAGTAATGTCTCTGCTTTTGAATATGCTATCTAGGTTGGTCATAACTTTCCTTCCAAGGAGGAAGCATCTTTTAATTTCATGGCTGCAATCACCATCTGCAGTGATTTTGGAGCCCCCCAAAATAAAGTCTGACACTGTTTCTACTGTTTCCCCTTCTATTTCCCATGAAGTGATGGGACCAGATGCCATGATCTTTGTTCTCTGAATGTTGAGCTTTAAGCCAACTTTTTCACTCTCCTCTTTCACTTTCATCAAGAGGCTTTTTAGTTCCTCTTCACTTCTGCCATAAGGGTGGTGTCATCTGCATATCTGAAGTTATTGATATTTCTCCTGGCAATCTTGATTCCAGCTTGTGTTTCTTCCAGCCCAGTGTTTCTCATGATGTACTCTGCATATAAGTTAAATAAGCAGGGTGACAATATACAGCCTTGACGTCCTTCTTTTCCGACTTGGAACCAGTCTGTTGTGCCATGTCCAGTTCTAACTGTTGCTTCCTGACCTGCATACAGATTTCTCAAGGGACAGGTCAGGTGGTCTGTATTCCCATCTCTTGAAGAATTTTCCACAGTTTATTGTGATCCACACAGTCAAAGGCTTGGCATAGTCAATAAAGCAGAAATAGATGTTTTTCTGGAACTCTCTTGCTTTTTCCATGATCCAGCAGATGTTGGTAATTTGATCTCTGGTTCCTCTGCCTTTTCTAAAACCAGCTTGAACATCTGGGAGTTCATGGTTCATGTATTGCTGAAGCCTGGTTTGGAGAATTTTGAGCATTACTTTACTAGCATGTGAGATGAGTGCAATTGTGCAGTAGTTTGAGCATTCTTTGGGATTGCCTTTCGTTGGGATTGGGATGAAAACTGACCTTTTCCAGTCCTGTGGCCACTGCTGAGTTTTCCAAATTTGCTGCCATATTGAGTGCAGCACTTTCACAGCATCATCTTTCAGGATTTGAAATAGCTCAACTGGAATTCACCTCCACTAGCTTTGTTCATAGTGATGCTTTCTAAGGCCCACTTGACTTCACATTCCAGGATGTCTGGCTCTAGGTGAATGATCACACCATCATGATTATCTGGGTCATGAATATCTTTTTTGTACAGTTCTTCTGTGTATTCTTGCCACCTCTTCTTAATATCTTCTGCTTCTGTTAGGTCCATGCCATTTCTGTCCTTTATTGAGCCCATCTTTGCATGAAATGTTCCCTTGGTATCTCTAATTTTCTTGAAGAGATCTCTAGTCTTTCCCATTCTGTTGTTTTCTCTATTTCTTTGAACAGATTGCTGAGGAAGGCTTTCTTATTTCTCCTTGCTATTCTTTGGAACTCTGTATTCAAATGCTTATATCTTGCCTTTTCTCCTTTGCTTTTGCTTCTCTTCTTTCCACTGCTATTTGTAAGGCCTCCCCAAACAGCCATTTTGCTTTTTTGCATTTCTTTTCCATGGCTATGGTCTTGATCCCTGTCTCCTGTACAATGTCACAAACCTCCGTCCATAGTTCATCAGGCACTCTATGAGATCTAGTCCCTTAAATCTATTTCTCACTTCCACTGTATAATCATAAGGGATTTGATTTAGGTCATACCTGAATGGTCTAGTGGTTTTCCCTACTTTCTTCAGTTTAAGTCTGAATTTGGCAATAAGGAGCTCATGATCTGAGCCACAGTCAGCTCCCGGTCTTGTTTTTGCTGGCTGTATAGAGTTTCTCCATCTTTGACTGCAAAGAATATAATCAATCTGATTTCGGTGTTGACCATCTGGTAATGTCCATATGTAGAGTCTTTACTTGTGTTGTTGGAAGAGAGTGTTTGCTATGACCAGTGCATTCTCTTGGCAAAACTCTATTAGCCTTGGCCCTGCTTCATTCCATATTCCAAGGCCAAATTTGCCTGTTACTCCAGGTGTTTCTTGACTTCCTACTTTTGCATTTCAGTCCCGTATAATGAAAAGGACATTTTTTTGGGGTGTTAGTTCTAAAAGGTCTTGTAGGTCTTTGTAGAACCATTCAACTTTGGCTTCTTCAGCATTACTCGTTGGAGCATAGACTTGGATTACTGTGATATTGAATGGTTTGCCTTGGAAATGAACAGAGGTCATTCTGTCATTTTTGAGATTGCATCCATGCACTGCATTTCAGACTCTTTTGTTGACCATGATGGCTACTCCATTTCTTCTAAGGGATTCTTGCCCACAGTAGTAGATACATGGTCATCTGAGTGAAATTCACCCATTCCAGTCCATTTTAGTTCGCTGATTCCTAGAATGTTGACGTTCACTCTTGCCATCTCCTGTTTGACCACTTCAATTTGCCTTGATTCGTTGACCTAACATTCCGTGTTCCTATGCAATATTGCTCTTTACATCATTGAAACTTACTTCTATCACCAGTCACATTCATAACTGGGTATTGTTTTTGCTTTGGCTCCATCCCTTCATTCTTCTGGAGTTATTTCTCCACTGATCTCCAGTAGCATATTGGGCACCTACCAACCTGGGGAGTTCCTCTTTCAGTATGCTATCATTTTGCCTTTTCATACTGTTCATGGGGTTCTCAAGGCAAGAATACTGAAGTGGTTTGCCATTTCTTTCTCCAGTGGACCACATTCTGTCAGACCTCTCCACCATGACCTGCCCATCTTGGGTGGCCCCACACATGATATAGAGGAATCTAATTTTCCTCTCTAACTAATTCATCATAAACTTACTGAGTAACTACTATGTACCAGGCATGTGTTAGATAGAAAAATGAAAAGAACACAGTCCTGTGGGAATTTATAGTCTAAGAGAGATAACTATGTATCAACAGTCATGGAATAATGACTGTGTTATGATAAAGGAATCTGTGTGAGCTATGGTAGCAAACAGGTAGTTGTTTAATTGCTAAATTATGTCTGACTCTTTTGTGACCCCATAAACTGTGGCCCACCAGGATCCTCTGTCCATGGGATTTTTCCAGGCAAGAATACTGGAGTGAGTTGCCATTTCCTTCTCCAGAGGATCTTTTCAACCCAGAGATTGAACCCTTATCTCCTGCATTGGCAGGTGAATTCTTTACCACTGAACCACTAGGGAAGCCCAAGAGGAGAAAGCATTTAAATCCACTCGTGGTTAGAGGGACAGGTCAGGCTCTGTAGGAGAGCTGACCCTATAGTGGGTCTCGTAGGTTGAGTAGGAGAAGGTGGTACTACAGGCAGAGGGAAAAAGACAAATGTTGCACAGCAGATGTATCCTAGGTTCATACACGCAGAGAGAAAAGCATGGGCCTGTGGGGATGGGCAGGCTGGGGGTAGGAGGAACATGCAAGTTAGATTATTGAATACACTAAGCCCTTACTTCTTTTAATTTCTGTAGGATAAATAACCCAATCCCCAGTGAGGCAGAAATATCATCAGAGAGACCTTGAAATTAATTGGCTGATAGGTCCCAAAAGATAGAGAAGAGAAATAAGAAAGAATTAGACTGGTGGATTCTTTACCAGGTCTGAGCCACCAGGGAAACCCATACGTTAGAGCATGAGCTAACAAAAGTGGATGAGTCAGGGAATTCTGGCAGGAAACATGCCATATTTGGAAGAGTTGAACTGTCTTATGAATGGACTATTTCAGGGCTAAGTTAAAGGAACCAACAAAGGATGGTGAGGTATCCTGGGACTGGAAATAGCAGGAAGCCACTACTGCTTTTTGCTCTGAAAGGGCAAGAGGAGGAAATGGTGTTATTGCAGGTCAGGGAGAGGTGGAGCTGCGAAGGACAAGCCAGTTCCGGAGCCATGGATGTAAAGACACATAGGACTACAGGAGAGGTAGGGAGGGGCCAGAGAGTGAGTACCCCAAACTCTACTTCCTTTCACCCTCTGCTATAGCCAAATCAACAGCGGCCAGAGTATGGGAGCCCAGATGATGAATTCTGTAGAGATCAGCCCTTTGATTGCTTCTCAGCCATAATACTATCTACTTTATGTGCAAATGTGTCTTTGTTGTTGTTCATTGTTTAGTCACTCAGTCATGTCTGACTTTTCACTATTCATGACTGTAGTCCTGCCGGTCGTCTCTGTCCATGGGATTTCCCAGGCAAGAATACTGGAGAGGGTTGCCATTTCCTTCTCCAAGGGATCTTCCTGACCCTGAGATCTAATCCACATCTCCCTGGGATCTAACCCAAGTCTCTTGCTTTGTGGGCAGATTCTTTACCTCTGGGCCACCAAGAAGGGTGATAATGTATGTTCAGTTCAGATCATTTCAGTTCAGTTCAGTCACTCAGTCGTGCCCGACTCTTTGCGACCCCATGAATCGCAGCACGCCAGGCCTCCCTGTCCATCACCAACTCCCAGAGTTCACTCAAACTCATGTCCATCGAGTCAGTGATGCCATCCAGCCATCTCATCCTCTGTCGTCCCCTTCTCCTCCTGCCCCCAATCCCTCCCAGCATCAAAGTCTTTTCCAATGAGTCAACTCTTCGCATGAGGTGGCCAAAGTATTCGAGTTTCAGCTTTAGCATCAGTCCTTTCAAAGAACACCCAGGACTGATCTCCTTTAGAATGGACTGGTTGGATCTCCTTGCAGTCCAAGGGACTCTCAAGAGTCTTCTCCAACATCACAGTTCAAAAGCATCAATTCTTCAGTGCTCAGCTTTCTTCACAGTCCAACTCTCATATCCATACATGACCACTGGAAAACCATAGCCTTGACTAGACAGACCTTTGTTGGCAAAGTAATGTCTCTTCTTTTGAATATGCTATCTAGGTTGGTCATAACTTTTCTTCCAAGGAGTAAGAATCTTTTAATTTCATGGCTGCAATCACCATCTGCAGTGATTTTGGAGCCCCCAAAATAAAGTCTGACACTGTTTCTACTGTTTCCCCTTCTATTTCCCATGAAGTGATGGGACCAGATGCCATGATCTTCATTTTCTGAATGTTGAGCTTTAAGCCAACTTTTCACTCTCCTCTTTCACTTTCATCAAGAGGCTTTTAGTTCCTCTTCACTTTCTGCCATAAGGGTGGTGTCATCTGCATATCTGAAGTTATTGATATTTCTCCCAGCAATCTTGATTCCATCTTGTGCTTCTTCCAGCCCAGCGTTTCTCATGATGTACTCTGCATATAAGTTAAATAAGCAGGGTGACAATATACAGCCTTGATGTACTCCTTTTCCTATTTGGAACCAGTCTGTTGTTCCATGTCCAGTTATAGCTGTTGTTAGGATACAATAAAGTTCTAAAGATGCTCCACTGGGTTCTCTTACCCCAGACTCAAACCAAGCTATTCATTCTCTGACACCCAGAACAGAATCTCTCTGTGTTAGATTAGCCCTTTTTTCATTTTCTTCAGTCTAAGAAATCACACACAAGCCAATATCCCCATTAGGGTGTCACATTTCACACAAAATGCTTGTGTTGTACCATCCAGAGACTTGGCCCTCCTTCAGAATCAAGCATCCATTTCCCTAGATGCTGCAAATATTTGCTATTGATCATTCACAGCTCGTAGTTCCCTCCTTGAAAACTGTCTACCCAGGATTATGCCTTACTCTCTTACATGATTTTTATCTTTAGCAGGTTGAATGCTGCCCCTCCATCACCAATGATATGTCCATGCCCAAATTCCTGGAACCTGTGAATGTTATCTTACTTGGGAAAATCTTATTTGCAGATGTCATTTTGTTGAGGTGCGATCATTCTGGAATACCTGAGTGGATCCTAAACACAGTTATAAGTGTCTTTATGAGAAGAAGAAGACACAGACACACAGAAGAAAAGACAGTAAGAAGATGGAGCCAGCGATTGGAGTGATGTGGCCTCACGTCAAGGAAGCCAAGGAATGCTGATGGTCACCAGAAGACAGAAGAAACAGAAAATGTCTTTCTGAGAGCCTCCAGAAAGAGCTGATACTTTGATTTCAGCTTTCAGGCCTGCAGAACTGCATAAGAATCCTTTGCTCTTGCTTTAAGCCACCCAACTTGTGGTAATTTGTTCCAGAACCCCTAGGAAATACATGCGTCTCTCTGTTTAAGTTCGCCATCTCTTCATTCATGTATTATACTTTTCCCACTAAATCCTTTAACACATTAATTACAGTTATTTTGAAGTCCTTGTCTGTTAGTTTCAACATCTATGCCAAGTCCTGAGTCTGTTTTTTCTCTTGACAATGGGTTGTTTTGTTCTTGCTTTTTATGTTTATCATAATTTTATTTACATGCCAGATAATGTGTATAAAAGAACATTAGACACTAGGCTAAGTAATGTTTATGCCCAGAACTAGGCATGCTTCTTTTTCTATTAGGTCATGATTCTTCAGGGAGTTGAGGCTATCTCATCCGTAGCTGAGCTGGGTCTGGATTTGCTATTGTTGTTGCTAGGTTGTGGTTAACTTCAGTGAACTCTAGGCTTCAAATTCCTCCAGTGGTGAACTACTAAGAACCTTGTTCTTAGTGTGAGGTCTGGACTAGAGGGATTTTCTAGACTTTTCTTCTCTTATCCTCAGCTTTTAGCAATCACTAGTGCCCTTGTCATAGAAGAGATTTCTCTCCATGTTCTTGTCCTTTCCCTAGCTTTAGCCTTCTGTTGCTTATTACTCTGTGCAAGGCTCATGCTGGGGTTTTGTTTTTTTTTTTTTAACCCATCCTGCTCCAGCCTCCTTTGTTTGCTTTGAGCTGCCTTTTGCCCTTTAGAATTTAGTACACCTGATCACCTTGTAATCTCAGCTCACTGTTGAACTCAAGAGAGACTATTTTGTAGCATCTGTCCTTCTTAGGATAGTCTTAGGCAGACACTGTGCTCTGGAGCCTCATATGCCAGGCTTTTTCATCACTCCTATTTCTCTCCTGTGACCAGCTAGCCATCTTTGACTCTCTTCAGGTCAGTTCATCAGTTCACTCATGTGACGGTGAACTCTATCTTTTAATTAATTATGAATTTACTACTCCTCCTTGAGCAGTAGCAAGCTCTGCTTTGTATCGGTGTAGGGTCTTGGGCAGAAGCAAGGTTTCTGCCATTCATCCAGAGGCAGCCAACTTTTGCCCTGGAATAGGGACATGGCAATGCTTCTTGATTCTCCCGTAGGACATGATGCATTTTACTCCATGTAAAAGCACAGTCATATCTAGGATATGAATAGGTTCTTTTGACTACCCTCAAGGCAGATGGATTTTTGCCTCCTATCAAGAAGATTTTGGGCTGTGGGCAGTGGCAACTGTTTATCATCCTGAACTCATGCAGAGCCCAGAGTGAGACAAGATTCTATAGGTGTTCTTGTATTACTTTCAGATTTTACCAGGCCCTGTACACTTGTGCCATGAAGAAGGGTGTTCCAATTTCCTATCTGCCCCTAGGCTTCCTTGTTTTTTGATTTTTGCTTATTTATTTTTGTTTGTGCTGGGTCTTTGTTGCTGCGTGTGGGCTTTCTCTAGTTGTGATGTGAGGGCTTCTTATTGCAGTGGCTTCTCTAGTTGCGGAGCATAGGCTCTAGGGAGTGCAGGCTTCAGTAGTTGCAACTCCTGGGGCTTACTTGCCCCACAGCATGTGAAATCTTCATGGACCAGGGATCGAACCTGTGTCCCCTTCATTGACAGGCACATTCTTAACCACTGGACCATCCTAGGCTTTCTTGTAAATATCCAGTGGAGGCCTGTGGAAAGTAACTGGTGAGTGGGTGCAGACCCTCTTGTGCCTGTGGCTCCTGAGGATTCTATATTTTCATACTAGTCCACAGGAGTGCTTTAACAGCATGTTAAAATTTTAGTTGTATCTTCCTTACCCACTTCTAAGGCTGCCCCTTTTCCTTCCATATTCACTCAGAGGTGGAACATGGAGTATTCTATGTTTTCTTTGAGTTGCATTTTGCCCTTCAGAATTTAGTTAACCTGATTACTTTGTAATCTCAGATCATTGATGAACTCAAGACTGATTGTTTTGTAGCATCTGTCCTTCTCTAAGGCAATGTAAGTTATTTAAGAGTCTAGATTATTGGAAGCAAACAGACAAATCCAGAAAATCACATTGTTTCTGGGACATTTGTAGGACAGCTGACCCAGCTTCTACAACAAGTCAATGGGATGGGAAAAATAAATAAAAGGAGAGAGTACTCAACAGTTAGAGACCTAAAAGATACAATTACACAAGGTAATTTGCAGACCTTGTTTGTCTCTTGATTCAAACACACCAATAGTAACAAGACGTTTCTTAATCAAGTGGGAAAATTTGAATATGGCCTAGATACTAGAGGATACCATAGAATTAATGTTCATTGTGAAGAACAGATAATAGCATTATAATTATGTTTGAAAACCAGTATTTTTTAGAAATACATAATAAAATATACAGATGTGAAATGATGATGTCTGGGATTGGCGTTAAAATACTCCAAAGGTTGCGGGTTAGGAGGGGGAAGCAGATAGATGAAGCAAATGTGTCCAAATCTTGATCATCTTGGAATTTAAACAGATCTACTGTGTGTAAGGTGAGGAGAATGGACCATAGGGTGCAAGAGTTTAAGTAGAGAAACCACTGCTGTGGTCTTCGTGAGAAATAATGATAGCCTGGGTTGAAGACAGCAGTACACAGTAGATCCTCAATAAAGATTTTCTTAAATGAATCCATGATAATGATATGTTTTACACACACACAAACACATAGACACGGGTTTTCACTTTTTTAAAAACAAATATAAGAAAATAGAATGCATTCTTTTTGCAAACTGCATTAACTTCAAATCAAAATTTAGTTGGAAAAGAGCTCCTGGACACTGGGAACCTCAAACTGCTCAGGTCATACTCTGCCCAAAGAAATATTTCCCTCTAAGCCTGTCTGATGACCTGGAATTCAAATATTATGGGTACTCGGACTTAAAAATAGAGTATAGACTATCAACTTTTCCTGTTTCGGTGATAATGGCTTTATTATTATTTTTTTATTTTTGGTAGCTTCTCCATCCTAGGTGGAAGCAGAACTACATTTATTGATTTAATAAGTATTCATTCATATCAACAGATGGACATCCAAAAGACTAGCTGATGTCTCAAACTTCACATATACATAATGGAATTTTTGAGTTTCTCCAACTTCTTCCTGTCCTACCCTATACCCATCACAGTAAATGGTACCACTGTCCAGCTAGCTGGTCAAGCCCAAAGCCCAAGAGTTATCCTTATTTTCTCTCTTTCACTTCACACACCCAATCCAACAGTAACCACTATGATTCCAAAACAGTTATAAAATGCACTCTCTATTCCATTATTGTCATCACTATTGTTATCCAGGCTATCATTGTCATTTGTCTGGACTACTATGAAAACCAGCAAACTGTAGACCACATTATCCACCCAGCAGCCAAAGTCAAAATCTAAGTCAAATTACACTCTAAAAACTTGTGTTCAGTTTGTTATTGTTGTTGTTCATTCACTCATTCGTGTTTGACTCTGAGATTCCATGGACTGCAGTAAGCCAGGCTTCCCTGTCCTCCACCATCTCCTGGAGTTTATGCAAACTCATGTCCAGTGAGTCAGTGATGCTATCCAACCCTCTCATCCTCTATCACTCCCTTCTCCTTCTGCCCTCAATCTTTCCCAGCAGCAGGGTCTTTTCCAATGAGTTGGCTCTCTACATCAAGTGGCCAAAGTATTGGCACTTCAGTTTCAACATTAGTCCTTGAATGAATACTTGGGTAGTTTCCTTTAGGATTGACTGGTTTGATCTCCTTGCAGTCCAAGGAACTTTCAAGAGTCTTCTCCATCACCACAGTTCAAAAGCATCAATTCTTTGGTGCTCAGTCTTCTTTATGGTCCAGTTCTCACATCCCTACATGACCACTGGAAAAACCATATCTTTGACTAGACAGATCTTTGTCGGCAAAGTAATGTCTCTGCTTTTTAATACACTGTCTAGGGTTGTCATAGCTTTTCTTCCAAGGAGCAAGAGTCTTTTCATTTCATGGCTGCAGTCACTATCTGCAGTGATTTTTAAGCCCAAGAAAATAAAGTCTGTCACTGCTTGCATTGTTTCTCCATCTATTTGCCATGAAGTAATGGGACTCGATTCCGTGATCTTAGTTTTTTGAACACTGAATTTTAAGCCAGATTTTTTTCACTCGCCTCTTTCACCTTCATCAACAGGCTCTTTAGTTCCTCTTCACTTTCAGCCATAAGGGTGGTGTCCTCTGCTTATCTGAGGTTATTGATATTTCTCCCAGAAGTCTTGATTCCAGTTTGTGTTTCATCTAGCCTGGCATTTTGCATGATGTACTCTGCATATAAATTAAATAAGCAGAGTGACAATATACAGCCTTGACATGCTCCTTTTCCAGTTTGGAGACAGACTGTTGTTCCATGTCTGGTTCTAGCTGTTGCTTCTTGACCTGCATATAGATTTCTCAGAAGGCAGGTCAGGTGGTCTGCTATTCTCATCTCTTTAAGAATTTACCACAGTTTGTTGTGATTACACAGGCAAAGGTTTTAGCACAGTCAATAAAGCAGAAGTAGATGTTTTTCTGGAATTACCTTGCTTTGAGAATAATCATGAACAGGGATTTGACTGCCCTACTCATGAATATTCAATATCTTCCCATTACCCTTAAAATAAAATTCTAACTCCTCTCCATGGCCTAGAAGGCTCTGAATGATCTAGCTTTGACTATTTCTGCAACTTCATTTTGAGCCACTTTCTTCCTCATTCGGTCTATCCGGCTACATTGACATCTTTCTTTTTCTTGAATACACCAACTTCTCTTTCCATGTAATCTTTGTCTTTGCCATTTCCTCTGCCTAGAAGCTCTATCTTGGAACTTTGCAGTGCTAGCTTCTTCTCATCCTTCATGTCTCAGTTCTAATGCTGCCTCTTTAGATATGTCTTCCATGATCCCCACATCCAAGACAGCTTAATCTTCTTAAGCCCTCAAGTCCTATTATTTTCTTTCTCAGCATCCAGTTTGTTTCCTTTATAGCACTCATTATGTAAACATTTGTCTATTTGGTTTTTGTTTCTCTCCCTTACTAGAATGTGAGCTTCTTGAGGGTTAATTTAGTGTTGCACCCCTAGTGTCAAAAACAATGGCTAGAACATAGCCAGTACTCAATAAAATTTGTTGAACAGATAAACTTATTTAGCACCATCTATATATCATCCTCGGATTGCTGGTGGCTCAGATGATAAAGAATCCGCCCGCAATGTGGGAGACCTGGGTTTGTTCCCTGGGTTGGGAAGATCTTTTGGAGAAGGGAATGGCAACCTACTCCAGTATTCTTGCCCAGAGAATTCTATGGACACAGAAGCCTGGCGGGCTACAGCCAATGGGGTCACAAAGAGTTGGACACAACTGAATGACTAACACACACATATGTCATCCTGGGCTTCCCTGGTGGCTCAGTGGTCAAGAATCCACCTGCCAATGCAGGAGACGCAGGTTTGATTCCTGTTCGGGAAGATCCCCTGGAGAAGAAGTGGCAACACACTCCAGTATTCTTGCCTGGGAAATCCCATGGACAGAGGAGCCTGGTGGGCTACAGTCCATGAGGCTGCAAAAGAGACTGACTTAGTGACTGAACAACAACAATATATCATCCTAGACTTGGTGATTTGAAACTAAAAGACGCTTGCTCCTTGGAAGAAAACTATGATGAATCTAGATAGTGTATTGAGAAGCCAAGATATCCCTTTACTGAATAAGGGTCTGTATAGTCAAAGTTATGATCTTTCCAGTAGTCATGTATGGATGTGAGAGTTGGACCATAAAGAAGGCTGAGTGCTGAAGAATTGATGTTTTCAAACTGTGGTGCTAGAGACTCTTGAGAGTTCCTTGGGCAGCAGGGAAATCAAACTAGTCAATCCTAAAGGAAATTAACCTGAATATTCTTTGGAAGGACTGATGCTAAAGCTGAAGTTCCAATACTTTGGCCACCTGATGCAAAGAGTTGACTCATTGGAAAAGACCCTGGTACTCAGAAAGACTGAAGGCAGGAGGAGAAGGGGTGACAGAATAGATGGTTGGATCGCATCGCTGACTCGATGGACATGAGTTTGAGCAGACTCCAGGAAACGGTAGAAGGACAGGGAAGCCTGGTGTGCGGCAGTCCGTGGGATCACAGAGAGCTGGACACGACAGCGACTGAACAACCACAAGACTTGGTGATGGAGACACAGTAGCAAGCAAGCAAGAGCAGTACTTTTTCTTTTGTAGTTCAGTACTTAATGAGGGAGACATATATTAATCATCAGGTACAAAATTAACAATTTAACTATTATTGTGGTTGGAGCTGTGGAGGAAACACATACAGGGGAATGTGACTTTATTTCCCCCCAAGGAAGAAGTGTCTGAGATAAACTGTCTGAGATTCAGAGAGAGTAAACCAGTGAAAAGGAGTGGCGGAAGATCAGTCTTAGAAAAAGAAATAGCATATGTATAGGACCTGAGGCAGGAAGAAGCATGGATGTGAGACAGCAGAAATATCCTGGAAGGTTTTAGTGCTGAGCTCAAGAGTCTTCTTGGGCCCCCTGCTCCGGGTAGTTTTGATCTTAGGGGTTCAGTGTTAGGCTGTTGCCTTGCTCAGTGGTTCTTGTAAATTTTCATAGACATACGACTTTGTACAACAGGCACAGACTGTCTGCTTTAATTGGAAAGATAGATTTTTTTTTAGCATTTCAGAGAAACCCAGGAGAGGAGGTGGAATAGTTTTTCTTTCCACCTCGACCTCTCTTCATTCTGATGTATATCAAAGGCAAGGGAGCCTCTTCTTTAATTTATATTTGGAGACTAATATTTAAATGTGTGACAGTAAAATGGTGAGAAGCAGAGTTGAGTCTGGTGAGTATGAAGAGCTCTGATGTGACCCCAAGGAGTACCTCCAACCCTGACTCCGTGGTGGTCCACCTGCAAGATTCTGCAAAAGCCATTAGCCCTCTCCAGGCTTCGGTTGTCTTGTTTGTACATTTGACAAAGGACATTTGAAATACGTTATTGTATGAACTTCCTTACAAAATGGAAAGAGACTCACAGACTTAGAGAATGAACTTGTGGTTGCTGAAGGGAGGGATGGGAAGAAGGGATAGTTAAGGAGTTTCGGATGAACACATACACACTGCTATATTTAAAATGGATAACCAACAAGGACCTATTGCATAGCACAGAGAACTCAGCTCAGTGTTATGTGACAGCCTGGATGGGAGGGGAGTTTGGGGGAGAAAGGATCCACATTTATGTATGGCTGAATCCCTCCAATGTTCACCTGAAACTGTTACAATATTGTTTGTTAGTCGGCTATACCTCAATACAAAATAAAAAGTTAAAAGATATCTTATTGTTAAGATTTTATTTATACAATTCTTTTCAGGAATACCTGTTGAGAGGCATTCCCAGCTTACACATGTTTGAGGAATCAGAGCATTTGTGAGCATATCCCTAACCTCTGTAAACTTTAAAATATAAGTGTTACTCAAAAAAGAATCCTGGGATCTAAATCACCTTTATTTATTTCAGCTTTGCTTATTTTTATGACATATGTGCAATATTATTTCATCGCTTTCTGATCTGCCTCATATTCTCCACAGATAACTGTGGTTTATTTTTGTGAGAAGATTGTTGAATCAAAGCACTACATGTGCTAAGGGTGGTGGATTCTTCTGAAGCTCTTTTTTAAACTCTTATTGGTAAAATATCCCTTTGTTATAGAGTGCAATGTGGTTTGCTTAGGGTAAATGTGAAGAAGGCAGGATGTCTGTCTTTGCTTGGTATCCTAGCCCCTGTCTCTCATTTGGAAGAAGTCCGCTTCAGGTAGTTACATCCTGAGAAGGAAATGGCAACCTGCCTCAGTATGCTTGCCTAGATAACCCCATGGACTGAGAAGCCTGGTGGGCTACAGTCCAAAGGGTCACAAAGAGTTGAACATGACTAAGGACAAGAGCCTACATTCTAGTGGAAAATATCAAACTACTGTGTGGCCTAGAAGGCGTTTAAAAATATTGAGTTATCTCTGAGAGTCTATGAATTCACTTCTAAGACTTGTAGAGGTATTATTGGAAAAGGAAAATGAGAATGGTCTTTGAAGCCAGACAGTACTGTTTTGAAACCTGGCTGTACCACCTCTGGGCTTTGCAAGTCTTGAGGAAGTTCCTAAAGCTTCTGAAGTTCAATTAGTGTTTTTACCTTCAAAAGGAGAGTATTTGGGGGAGGGCTAAATGGGATAATACACATAAAGTCCCAGCACCTATTAGGTGTGATAGTTTGAAGGCGTGTTTAGTGAAAATGAAGACTGGATTAAACACAGTGACTTCAGGGTCTTTTGTTTTTTTCTTAATATATGTGTCTGTGGGATTGGAGGAATGAGAAAGGGAAGATGTTTTATAATAAAAAAGTAAAAAGGCAGAAAAATGTGACTATCTAGTTTACTGGGGAAGCAAGGCAATCCTAGGCTAGTGATGGGTAATGAATGATGTGGACTGAGCCGGCTCTGAAGCAGGTAGTGCATCCCAGGTGTACCCAAAGAAGATTAAGACATTCAGCACGTCCCACTGAGTGTGTCTGATGATAGTTTTGTGGTCAGGCTTTATTTGCCATCTCAGAGAACATGGAAAAGTTAATTTTAGTACTGCTGATTTTTTGGACAAAAAAATTCTTCTAAAAATATTTAATTGTTTGACTCACAGTCTTCAAGAACAAGCTTATGGTTATGGAGGGAAGGATAGGGGAAAGGGATAGTTAGGGAGTTAAGGATGGCCATGTACACACTGCTATATTTAAAATGGATTACCAAGAAGGATCTACTGTATAGCACAGGGAACTCTGCTCAGTGTTATGTGGCAGCCTGGATGGGAGGGGAGTTTGGCGGAGAATGGATCCAGGTATACGTATGGAGAAGTCCCTTCACTGTCCACCGGAAACTATCACAACATTGTTTGTTAATTGGCTTTACATCAATACAAAATAAAATGTTTAAAAATGTTTATTTTTAATATTATTATTATTTTAAAATATTATTATTTCTCATTAAGGAAAGAATAATGCTTTCCTGGCCAAATCCTAACTTGTTAGCAGCTAGTTCTTTGTGAAGCACTTGAGTGATAATTGCCAGTGTTTTGTTGTAGCTCTTGACAGTGGCAAATGCTTTTCCATGGACAATCTCATTTTTATCATCACGATATTACAGATGGAGAAGAGAAACTCAGAAATTATTTGGTTGAAGTAACACAGATAATATGTGTTTAAGTTGAGACCTCAAGTCTGGTCTTTTCCATCATACAGGACATAAAATTATGGGCCAAATCTTGGATTAAGAGATCAGAATTTTCAATGAAAGTAAAATTAAAATTGGATTGATACCTGTCATTCTATTTTCTTCTATTTTATCTTAAGTGTGAGTGGATAATCTTTGAAAAGCTTTCGTATTATTATCTAATTTAGCTCTGCTGAGCAACTGACTATCTAGACTCAGTTTTTATATTCTACTCAATATTATGTGACTGAAAACTTCACAGATTATAATAAGCTGGTAAGACTGAACAAACAACTCCTCACTCACTCAAAACACACACACACATAAGCATTTATTTGAGTTCAAGAACTGTATGGAATAATTAATTTAAGCAATTAAAATTTGATTATTATGTTATTGCTGTTACTTTTAAATAATCCCATATAAATACTATGATGTAAATTAACTTTAATTCATACCATAGGAGTGGTCAGGTATTGTCATGTGCTGGTAAATGTTTAACAACGAGCCCTAGGGAGGAGTGAAGTCCTGATTTTTGGCATTTGTTGATTTCTCCTGTGTAAATATTCCCACCATGGCCAGTTTCAAGCTACCAGTGTAAGGTTATGAAATGCAGGGATGTGCACGATAGGTTCACAGCCAGTACCACCTGCTCTCCTACAACACTATGACCCCTGCAGTTCTCTGCTCAGGGATCCAGACCCAGAGCTCTTCATATGTTGCACCAGAGGGTTCATTGATCGATATAAGGAATGTTTGACATAATTTGGGGAGTAAGTGAATCAGTTCAGTTCAGTTCAGTTCAGTCGCTCATTCGTGTCTGACTCTTTGCGACCCCATGAACTGCAGCACGCCAAGCCGCCCTGTCCATCACCAACTCCTGGAGTTCACTCAGACTCGCATTCATTGAGTCAGTGATGCCATCCAGCCATCTCATCCTCTGTCGTCCCCTTCTTCTCCTGCCCCCAATCCCTCCCAGCATCAAAGTCTTTTCCAATGAGTCAACTCTTCGCATGAGGTGGCCAAAGCACTGGAGTTTCAGCTTTAGCATCATTCCTTCCAAAAAAATCCCAGGGCTGATCTCCTTCAGAATGGACTGGTTGGATCTCCTTGCAGTCCAATGGACTCTCAAGAGTCTTCTCCAACACCACAGGTCAAAAGCATCAATTCTTCAGTGCTCAGCCTTCTTCACAGTCCAACTCTCACATCCATACATGACCACAGGAAAAACCATAGCCGTGACTAGACAGACCTTAGTCGGCAAAGTAATGTCTCTGCTTTTGAATATACTATCTAGGTTGGTCATAACTTTTCTTCCAAGGAGGAAGTGTCTTTTAATTTCATGGCTGCAGTCACCATCTGCAGTGATTTTGGAGCTCCCCAAAATAAAGTCTGACACTGTTTCCACTGTTTCTCCATCTATTTTCCATGGAGTGATGGGACCGGATGGGAGGTAATATATGCATCAGGCTAGAAGTGTCCCTGAAGGAACAGCACTGAAGGACCTAACAAACCCAGAAGCCTAACATCTTCAAAGTATGTCCTGGGTCTAAAATTTTGTTCTTTTTCTCCCTATTTAATCAAGACTCTGTGACCTGCTCCAATTAGTAGGTTTGCTATTTTTTAGATATATTGTTAGAGTATTATTGTAAAGCTTGTTGGAGTGCCAGAAAAGTAGAGAGCAGGAACTTTTTCAAGCCCATTGGAATTGTCTTGTTTGACTCTTTTGCAGTTTTCTAGCTAATAAATATTTCTAGGGGGCAGAATTTGGCCTGACATTTACTTGCACTATGCTTACTGCCTAATGGTGAGGTAGAGGAAGCTGTCACAACTTCTATTTATCTCTTATCTTGTCACCAAATATTGAGAAAAGCAGTGTTTACCAGAAGAATTGGAAAATTATGTGGGGCCAACTTGGCATGTCAATTTGCATTGTCATGAAGTGTCTAGTATGTTTGGGACACTAAAGTGTGATCAAATCCCTGTCTAAAGAGAGCTTTTAGGTTGATTGTTCCCAGTGTTATTTAAAAATGTGATGTTACCAGTTCTACTTGTAAAGTGAGAAAACAATTTGGATGCCAAGACCACACATGCCAGCAGAGAATGGTCTTGTTTATAATACGGAGAGAAGTTATGGTCCAGGTGAATACACAAATCCCTTCACTCTCTGATGGGGGGAGCAAGGACTTAATGAGAAACTAGCAAAAGTGTCCAGGTAATTTTTAACTGTAATGATTGTGCGGTACCTTGACTTTAAAATGCAGCCATGGAAGTTACTGAAACTCCTTCTTTCTAGTGGTGGAAGGTCTGTGTCTCTTCGCCTTGAATCCTCATGGATTATGATTGCTTGGCTGATAGAACATGGCAGAAGTATTGCTGTCCCAGTTTCTTAAAATATGACTTTGGAAACTGGCACTGGATCTGGTAATGAAGAAGGAATTCATAGGGCCTGGACTCCATCTTAGGTCTGTTCATGCTGATCATGCTCGGCCAGCTTTTCAATGGACTCTGAACACTGTGTTTAGTGCCTATGAACAACAACAGAAGGATAAGGCCCCCTCCAGACAGGGGAACCTTGACGATTGTATCTAGGTTACTCATCACCTAAGAGAAAACATACACTAATCACCCCTTCCTCCAGACAGGCCACACATTTTCCTGTATCTATCGGAGTGTAACCTCGGGTTTATTGGTTATTGGCTAATTGTTTGACTGTTAGAGCACATAGCACATGAATGATGGGGTTGTTGGGATTGTATTTTCCTTGGTTTATGTAAGTCTCAAGGAATTTGGGGTGGTGGGTTCAGACATGTACACATGGGGTATAAAAGATTTTCACAAATGCTGGTCGGAGTCCTTGGCTAAGAGGAGACTCTGCCTTGGGCCTGCCGGTATAATAATCTGCACTCCACTATCTGCATTGTCCTGAGTGAGTTTGTTTCCCGGAACATGTGGCTACAACATTTGGTGCATTGGCCGGGAAACTCCTCACTTTGAGGAGACAGGTCTCATTTGAGGCCACCCCGAGGCTTTGTGGCTTGAATCTCCTAGAGGGGGGAAGGCGCCTCGCCCCTCTGGAAGAATTCAGCCTTTCAACTCCAGGTTTCTTCGCTTTGGCAGATAGTGAACGGCAGCAAGGGAACTGAGCGCTCAGGTGAGGAGGAACCCACCCAGTAGGGTGGAAGAGGGGGCCTGATCACCCCCCTGGGAGGGACTAGAAGGGGCACGGACCCACAGGGGCCTAGAATAGGCAGGAAGCAGCGATTGCTTGGTACACAGGTCAAGAAGCGTGCTACGGTTTAGGAAGGAAATTTGTGAAGGTCACTTAGGAGGTGTGTCCATGCCATCTCAGGGAAAATTATTACCAGCGATCGCCAGGGGATTTTTAGGATAGGAAACTGGTCCTTGTATGCTCGTATTCTGCCCTCCCCCAGGATGTGTCTCGTCTGCTGTGAAATTCTTGACCCCCTCTTAATTGTTAGGCTAGAAGGAAGGGGATACTTAAGTGAGTATGAATTGGCTTTCCCGGAAATGGCCTGGGACATGGGATATTTAACTCATCTGTGTTTTCATCCACACCTGATCAAGCCCACCAAAGCAGAATGGACTATAATTGAGAAACAGTCTTGGACCACGTGGTGTTTGAGGTTTGGCTGTGCTGACTGGCAGGTGAAGGCATGCCGATGCCCCTTCTCCCTCTGGGATCTGGCAGGTAAGGCTCTTCTCACCCCAATTAGGAAGGAGGCAGAATGGCAATTTAAGTGTCATTGAGTGGAAATATCAGAAGTACATAGGGTACTGAGAACTTCGTAGACAGAAAGAAAAGGAAAAGTAGAAGAAGGTCCGAGAAGGTAAGCAAGATGGGGGGAAGTGAATCTAAGGCAACTGTATTGGAGTGCATGATTAAAAATTTAAAGAAGGGATTAGGAGATGATGATGATTAGGGGTGAAGATGAAGCCTAACTGCCTCCACATACTCTGTGAGGTCAAATGGCCCCCTTTGGGAGTAGGATGGTCACCAGAGGACACCATGAACTTAAAAATAGTGGAAGCAGTCTATACAGAAGTCACAGGAGAGCCAGGACACCCGGATCAATATCCATATATTGGCTCATGGCTAGGGTCAGCTCAAGACCCTCCTACTTGGACACGGTTCTGTATCCAGAAGGGAAAGGGAAAAATATTAATGGCACAAAAATTGACTGATGATAAAAAAGGAAATTCTACAGGATTTGGACAGGGATGACCTTCCCCCTCCCCCATACTGGATGATGACGCGCCCGCCGCCCAGTGCTCCACCAGGACTGGAGGCCGCCTTAATGCCCGATCCAGGGCCAGGTGAAGTCCTGCAGCAGCCGCTGCTCCTCTTCGAGCTCTCCCTGAGGTCATAGAGCCGCCACCTCAGCAGGTGACAGAGTGACACCTCTGGCCAACACTTCCAGGATCCGGCTCCAGCCAAACCGCCCAAGCTATACCTGCCTCTCCCAGTGAGTACTGACAAGAAGGGGAGGGAGATGTTGGAATTAAGCAGAGATTGCGCTCTGCCAGAGAGCTGGAGGGAATGAAAGAGAACAGACAAGAGATTTACAATGCTAGCTGCTGCTCTGGGAAAGTCTATCTTGGGCCCTCCCAAAAACCGCCTCTGCCCCAGGGGCAGGACAGTCCTTCAACCGGTCCCAACGGAGGCCCTGGGCCCCGTTACAGCCAAACCAGTGTGCCTGGTGCAAAGGTTTTGGCCATGGGAAGAATGAATGCCCTAAGTCAAGGAAGGAAGAGGAAGCTCCCGCAGTTGTGGGGCTTGCAGACTTGGAAATTAAATAGGGCTGCCGGGGCTCAGAGAAATCAGGTCCCCGAGATCCCATGGTAACCTTAAAAGTGGGGAACCAAAACATTGACTTCATGGTGGATACAGGAGTGGAACTGTCGGTAGTAACAAAACCTGTGGCACCACGGTCTGAAAAGACTGGGGTAACTGGGGTATCAGGAGAAGAGATGATTAAATCATTTTGCCAGCCCAGAAAATGTCAGATGGAGGGTGGGGGGAGCACCAAGTGATTCATGAATTCCTCTACATTCTTGAGTGCCCAGTACCCTTGTTGGGAAGAGACTTGCTCTCCAAACTAGGAGCACAAGTGATTTTCTCCCCTGAGGAGAGGCCCACCTTCCAGATGGGCACTATGACTTATTTTCTCTCTCTATCAATACCACCCTAAGATGAGTGGAGGTTGGATGAACCTCTGAAGGAAGGACCAGGTGGGCCGGAAAAGCATGAGAGAGAGCTAACTCAATTATCCCCCAAGGTCTGGGCAGAAGACAATCCCTCCTCCCCCCAGGCTGGCTAAACATCAAGCCCCAATGATAATAGAACTCAAACCAGGCACCATCCCTGTTAGAAAGCGCCAGTACCCGCTACCGATAGAGGCCTGGGTTGGCATACTGCCCCACATCAATAGATTGAAACAAGCGGGCATTCTAGTAGAGTGCCAGTCAGCTTGGAATATGCTGATCTCGCCAGTCAAAAAGGAAGGAGGACAGGACTATAGGCCTGTACAGGATCTCAGGCTAGTCAACCAGGCTACTGTGACTTTACACCCCACTATTCCAAACCCCTATACCTTACTTAGCCTCCTCCTGCCGAGGACTAAAGTTTATACTCGCCTAGATCTCAAGGATGCCTTCTTCTGCGTACCCCTCACCCCAGCGTCACAGCCCATCTTTGCCTTTGAATGGGAAGATCCAGTCGGGGGCACCAAGCAACAGCTCATCTGGACCCCCCACAAGGGTTTAAGAACCCCCCAACCATCCTTGGGGAAGCCTTGGCTTCTGACCTGAACTCATTTCATCCGGAAGAGTATGGATGTTGGCTCCTACAATATGGGGATGACCTGCTGCTGGATGCCGAGACCAAGGGAAAATGCTGGAAAGGGGCAAAAGCATTACTCCAGCTGCTGATGGAAGCAGGTTCAGTTCAGTTCAGTTCAGTTGCTCAGTCGTGTCCGACTCTTTGCGACCCCATGAATCGCAGCACGCCAGGCCTCCCTGTCCATCACCAACTCCCAGAGTTCACTCAGACTCACGTTCATCGAGTCAGTGATGCCATCCAGCCATCTCATCCTCTGTTGTCCCCTTCTCCTCCTGCCCCCAATCCCTCTCAGCATCAAAGTCTTTTCCAATGAGTCAACTCTTTGCATGAGGTGGCCAAAGCACTGGAGTTTCAGCTTTAGCATCATTCCTTCCAAAGGAATCCCAGGGCTGATCTCCTTCAGAATGGACTGGTTGGATCTCCTTGCAGTCCAAGGGACTCTCAAGCGTCTTCTCCAACACCACAGTTCAAAAGTATCAATTCTTCGGTGCTCAGCCTTCTTCACAGTCCAACTCTTACATGCATACATGACCACAGGAAAAACCATAGCCTTGACTAGACACACCTTAGTCGGCAAAGTAATGTCTCTGCTTTTGAATATGCTATCTAGGTTGGTCATAACTTTTCTTCCAAGGAGGAAGCATCTTTTAATTTCATTGCTGCAATCACCATCTGCAGTGATTTTGGAGCCTCCAAAAATGGAGTCTGACACTGTTTCCACTGTTTCCCCATCTATTTCCCATGAAGGGATGGGACCGGATGCCATGATCTTTGTTTTCTGAATGTTGAGCTTTAAGCCAACTTTTTCATTCTCCTCTTTCACTTTCATCAAGAGGCTTTTTAGTTGCTGTTCACTTTCTGCCATAAGCGTGCTGTCATCTGCATATCTGAGGTTATTGATATTTCTCCTGCAATCTTGATTCCAGCTTGTGTTTCTTCCAGTCCAGTGTTTCTCATGATGTACTCTGCATAGAAGTTAAATAAGCAGGGTGACAATATACAGCCTTGACGTACTCCTTTTCCTATTTGGAACCAGTCTGTTGTTCCATGTCCAGTTCTAACTGTTGCTTCCTGACCTGCATACAGATTTCTCAAGAGGCAGGTCAGGTGGTCTGGTATTCCCATCTCTCTCAGAATTTTCCACAGTTTATTGTGATCCACACAGTCAAAGGCTTTGGTATACTCAATAAAGCAGAAATAGATGTTTTTCTGGAACTCTCTTACCAGGTGTCAAAGAAGAAGGCACAGATCTGCAAGGAGGAGGTAAGGTATCTGGGGTTTGTTTTAAAGGAGGACACAAGGTTCGAGATCCTAGTTGGGTCCTATATACTGATGGCACTAGCCTGATAAAACAAGGACAACGGCTGTCAGGTTAGCCAGAGTGGAAGGGGACATCAAGATTGAAAACGGATGGTGGGAATTGCAAAGTGGCAAATTATCGGTACTGGAGGAGCTGGCATACAATCTGGTAAGCCAAACACACCAAGCGACCCACCTAGGCCATGCTGCCTGCTCACAGGTTAATGCTGCCTCTCGGGTACTCAGACAAAAACTTCCGGCTATTTAGCTGAAAGGCATGTTGCCCTTTGAACACCTGGGACTGGACTTCACTGAAATGAAACCTCACTGACACTACCATTACCTGGTGGTCATGGTATGTACATTGTCAGGATGGGTAGAAGCTTTTCCTACCTGGACTGAAAGAGCATCAGAAGTAGCCCGGTGCCTGCTTAAGGAAATAGTTCCCAGCATTGGTTCAGACAATGACCTGGCTCCTGTAGCTGATTTAGTACAACAAGTAAGCAAAACTTTAAACATCAAATGGAAACTGCACACTACATATAGGCCCAGAGTTCTGAGATGGTGGAATGAACCAACTGGACATTAAAGAGACTCTCCAAGTGAATCATAGAGACTGACTGCTCCTGGGTGGACTTGCTTCCGACAGCTCTGCTCAGACTCAGGATGACCCCACAGTCCCAAGGCTATTCTCCATATGAGATTGTGAATGGGAGGCCCCCTCCCATAATAAAACAAGTGTCAACAAATTTACCTCAGGTAAGGGGGATAGGATTTCGCAACAGATGGAACTGGGTAAGGCAATAAATCGGGTAACTAAGTTTGTACAAGAAAGGGTGCCATTCCCCCTTGGGGAACAGATTCATGAGTATATGCTTGGTGACCAAGTATGGGTCAAAGATTGGAAACATGATTTGCTAGCCCCTTGGTGAAAGGGCCCTTATGTTATTCTAACTACCCCTACTGCAGTTAAAGTTGCAGGTATTGTCCCTTGGATCCGTCATACTAGGGTGAAGAGAACATACCACGCAGACTGAAAAAAAATGCTTAATGGACTGCACAGAGGGACCCTCTGACCCTCAAGAGACTAAGACCATCCTTAAGAAGAAGGAAAAGAAGATCCTGGACGAGCCCCTTCAGGAAGCCGCACAATCAACTCCTGCTGCTTGGGCTCATCAACGTGATTTTGAATTTAATTTCCGTTTCAATTTATGACAGTGTTTTCATCTCATGGGCTCATTCCTACGCAGACTTCCACAACACTTCCAGCTGCTGTAGGGCTATGCCTCTGTCAGTGATGGATGGACTTCCTTGGTGGGTGTCACTGCTCTTCCAAGGAGATTTTTAAACCATTCTGCTCTTTTCTGGGATGACAAAAAGAGACTTTCCTCTCTCTCGTCAATCATAACCTCTCCTTGCTCTCTTGGTGTAAGACCTACAGGCAATAGACTTGGGTCATGGGGTTACATTTGATATAAATGCCAGTGTAACAAAAGCCTAACCTACAACAAGCCCCAGTAAATCTACCTTATTTACATGCTAGGTGGACAAGATCCGTGTTTCAGTGGTATGAGTATATTGCTGCCTTATTCGTACCCTCTATAGGGACAACAGATATCATGATTAAAGTAGAGGCCTTGACAAATTTCACAAAACGGGCCCTCCTAGATAGAACAAAAGCCATCCAAGCCTTAAATGAAGAGCAAATCCAAATGGGAAAAGTGATAATTCAAAATAGAATGGCTTTGGACACACTCACAGCTGCTCAAGGGGGGGCCTGTGCTGTAATTGAGGTGGAATGCTGTGCGTACATTCCTGACATTGGCAATGTATCGACTGCTTTAGATGACATGAAAAACCAGGTAAAAGCAATGTCAAATGAAAACATTCCCTTCTGGACTTTGGTCCTATCTTGGGTGAAAGGCGATTGGTGGAAAACTATATTTACCACTGTTATAGTTGCCTTGATAGTTCTGCTTTGTGGACCCTGGATTTTACAATGTATTATGAACTTTGTAACCCAAAGGTTGATGTCATTCTCCCAAAATGGTGGTCGGAGAGCCAGGGTGCAATATATCCCTATGAATAATGCTCATAATATGAGTTAAGAGCATCAAGAGACGGGAATGAAGAAGGAATTCAAAGGGCCTGGACTCCATATTAGGCCTGTTCATGCTGATCATGCTCGGCCAGCTTTCCAATGGATTTTGAATTCTGTGTTTAGTACCTATGAAAATAACAACAGAAGGATGAGACCCCCTCCAGACTGGGGAACCTTGAAGATCGTATCTAGGTTACTCATCGCCTAAGAGAAGACATACACTAATCACCCCTTCCTCCAGACAGGCCATAAATTTTTCTGTATCAATTGGAGTGTAACCTCAGGTTTATTGATTACTGGCTAATTGTTTGACTGTTTGAGCACATGAGCACATAGCACGTGAATGATGGGGTTGTTGGGATTGTATTTTCCTTGGTTTATATAAGTCTCAAGGAATTTGGGGTGGTGGGTTTGGACACGTACACATGGGGTATAAAAGATTTTCACAAATGCTGGTCAGGGTCCTTGGCTAAGAGGAGACTCTGCCTTGGGCCTGCCGGTGTAATAAACTACACTCCACTATCTGCATTGTCCTTCTGAGTGAGTTTGTTTCCTGGAACGCGTGGCTACAACAGTAAGATCCAGATCTTAAGAAATTAGTTGCTTTTGCTTCCTATCTCTTGGGATGCTTGCTCTTAGGAGCCAGTCTCCAAATTTTAAGAAAGAAGGCAATGGCACCCCACTCTTGTACTATTGCCTGGCAAATCCCATGGACAGAGGAGCCTGGTAGGCTGCAGTCCGTGGGGTTGCTAGGAGTCGGACACGACTGAGAGACTTCCCTTTCACTTTTCACTTTCATGCATGGAGAAGGAAATGGCAACCCACTGCAGTGTTCTTGCCTGGAGAATCCCAGGGATGGGGGAGCCTGGTGGGCTGCCGTCTATGGGGTCACATAGAGTTGGACATGACTGAGGTGACTTAGCTGCAGCAGCAGCAGCAGCAGCAGCAGCAAGCCTCCCCCATGGAGAGACCCACATGGAGAGAAACTGAGAGGCGGCATCAATCAGCTTTGCTGGAGGTGGACCATTCAACCCCAGTCAGGCCACGTGGAGTAGAGATGAGCTGTTCCCCTCAAGACCAGCCCAAAGTGCAAAGTGCAGACTCTTTATGCCAAATAAGTGATTGTTATTTAAGTTACTAAGTTTTGAGGTAACTTGTTATGCAGTGATTGAAACCTAGAACACCTGGTAAGTCCTCCAGCTGTGAGAAGAGGCTAATAGATTCTTTTACTAGAAGTTCCCTATAACTTCCCTGTTATGTTGTCAGTCATCCCTTTGGAAGCTGTAGATATGTTTCTCTTGCTCCCTCATGAAAAGTTTCCTTGCTCTTTGCCTGGCTTCTCTGGACAGGAATCCACAGCAGGTAAAACCCAAGGTGAAGCAGGGAACAAGTACTAACACCAGTGGAAGTTTCTGCAGAGGTGTTTCTGGCAAGTGAGATGCAAATACACTGATTTGCTTAATTCCTTTTGCTTTCTGGTTAGGGGTTATTAAGTCATATGACTGCTAATTCTTCTGATATGGAACTCTCTTCCAGCTCTATGAACCTTCTCTAAAAGACAAAACCCTTAGATGAGAGATTAAAGGTGCAAGTTGTTGCTCTACCACCTACTATGAGAATAGTGCAGTCATTTGACATTTCTGAATCTATGGCAAGATTAAGATGCTTGGAAGCCCTAAACAGTGAGCATATCATGACAACATGACCCCAGATGTAACTGTCAGCAAATACAAGAACATTCGGATTCTCTCCAATCTGATTACTTGATGCCTTTTTCAAAAAAACAAATGACCAGTTGTCAAATTTGCTTATCTTTTGTTCTTTTGGTGTCCCTAATTGAGTCTACTTATTGAGTAACCATTGTCTTGCTCTCAAATATGCTTCATCCACAAAATGAATAAATAGATGGGTTGATTTGTTAAATTTCTTTCAGATCTAAACTTTGATTCTGATTTTTAAAAAAATCTTATTTATTTATGGCTGTGCTGGGTCTTCATTGCTGCGTAGACTTTTCTCTGGTTGTGGTGAGCAGGGCTGCACTCTAGCTGAGGTGCGCAGGCTTCTCATGGTGGTGGCGTCTCTTATTGAGGAGCATGGGCTCGAGGGGGCGCAGGGTCAGTAGTCATGGCTCTCAGGCTCTAGAGCACCGGCTCAATAGTTGTAGTGCATAGGCTTAAGTTGCTCCGCAAAATGTGGAATCTTCCCAGACACAGGGATTGAACCTGTGTCTCACACTGACAGGCAGATTCTCCACCACTGAGCCACTGGGGAAGCCCTCTGAATCTGTTTTTAGTCCCTTTCTTTTGTTTGCTGTGTTCTTTTTTTTTTTTTTTTTTGCCCTTTGCAATAGCTTTACTGGGGGCTTCCCAGGTGGCACTAGTGGTAAAGAACCCACCTGCCAATGCAGGAGACATATGAGACAGAGACTTGGGTTCCATCCCCGGGGTGGGACGATCCCCTGGAGGAGGGCGTGGCAACCCACTCCAGTATTCCTGCCTGGAGAATCCCATGGACAGTGGAGCCTGGCAGGCTATAGTCCACAGGGTCGCAAAGAGTTGGACATGACTGAAGCGACTTAGCGCTCACGCACGCATAGCTTTGTTAGTCACTTAGTCGTGTCTGACTCTGCAACTTCATGTATTGTAGCCCGGCAGGCTCCTCTGCCCATGGGATTCTCCAGGCAGGAATACTGGGGTGGGTTGCCATTTCCTTCTCCAGGGGATCTTCCCAACCCACGGATCAAATCCAGGTCTCTCGCATTTCAGACAGATTCTCTACTATCTGAGCCACCAGGGGAACACATTATTGAGGTATAATTGACAAATCATAAATTGCATAAATTTAAAGCATGCAAACTGAGAATTTTTGACAGACTTATACATCCATGAAACCACTGCCATAGTCAGAATAGTGAACACAGCCCTTGTCCCTACAATTTCCTTGTTGTCTTTGGTAAGCACCCCTTCCATCTTTACTCACCCCAGCTACCAGGCAACTATTGAGTTAGTTGTTTTCTGTTACTATAGATAAGTTTACATTTTCCAAAATTTTATATGAATGGAATCATACAGTATGGACTTCCTGTTTTCTGGCTTAACTCAGCATAACTATTTGGAGATACAGCCGTGTTGTTCGTGTATCAGTTGTTCATTCCTTTTAGTTGCTGAGCAGTATTTCACCATGTAGCTATACTATAATCTATTTATCCATTCTCCTGAAGATGGATGTTCGTATTGTTTCTAGATTTTAGCTATTTTGAATAAATTTGCTGGAAACATTAAGGTATGAATCCTTATAAGAATATATGAAAGCTCCATTTCTTCCATATTCTCACCAACACTTTGTATAGTCATTCTTTTTAATTTTATCCATTCTAATTAAATTCACATTTCTCTAACCTAATGTTGTTGAAAACCTTTTCATGTGCTTATCTCCCATCAGTGTATCTTCTTAGGTAAAACATCTGTCCAAATCTTCTGTACAATTTTTTATTATTGAATTTTGAGTGGTTTTCAAATATATGTACATTCTTGATAACATTTGTTGTATATATAATTTGTGAATTTTTAATTTTACTCTATGGCTTATTTTCATTCTCTTAAATTATGCTTTTAAAGAGAGAGTTTTAACAAATGTAAGTTATTTTGCAAACTCTGTTAAGCTCAAAGAGGAGCATATGTGAATCTGGGAATTAAAAGGATATAAGCAAATAATTCTACATTTTAGCATTGAATTCCTTTTTGCATGATTTTCTTTAGTTAGCACTTATTGAGTGACTTTTCTGTGTAAAGCATTGTAGTATAAATAAGCACGGTGGTAAGTAAAGTTTAAACTTGAATTCCAGGCTCAAATCAAACTTTTGAAATCAGTCTCCAGTTTAGATAAAACTTTTATTGTCATGGTTCTCACAGTATCATGTCTGGTCAGCAAACAGTCTAAACTAAAATATCCATGCATACCATCTATATATCTATACCTACATCATCATCCATATGACTTATATTTCCATATATGTATGTATGACTTGTAAAAAGCAATCTAACTTGCATTCACATTCAACTTATGTCTTTGGTCAGACATAACCATTGTGGAGACTGTTATGAACTTAGAGGTAAACTAAATGATAATATGAAAATACATGTCACAAAGCCAATGAACTTTACTCCACAGTAAAAACATGGATCTTCCTTCAGGTCTTTATCCAGACAATTATTTATAAAGTAAGATATATTATAAGCAGCAAGGCCAGCATGTGGAATAACAGTTTACAATGATGGGAGGAGAGAAAGCTAAAATACAGAGCCAAAAGCTACAATGCACAGAAGCCTGGATTTATTTTGTATAGCTACAGTAAGCTTAAAAGCATGAATTCTCCAGAGGACCCTGAGTCATGCAAAGTTTATAATAATTTATTTCAGAAATGGTTGGAATAAAATATAAGTTCTCAAAGGGAATAAAGTTTTAAGGAACATATAATTAAATCCTTGATAATGTAAAAAAATTATATTATGATATAACTTGAAGCTATAAAATGTGTAAGATTTTAAAAGAATGGAGCCAGAGATCTGAACAAAGTGAAGGTCGAGTGTTTATCTTGAAAACGCTTCCGCTTTTAATAGTCTAAGAACAGATAGGAAATTACAGTTAATTCTATGTGAGAAAGCAATAGCTATTAAATGGATTTCTAGTGGATACTGAATAGATAGTAACAGTAATTGAAAAGGGGTACTCTCAAGTAATCTTGAGTGAAAAAAAAAAACTGCTTAAAACTCAACATTCAAAATACTAAGATTGTGGTATCTGGCCCCATCACTTTATGCCAGATAGATGGGAAAACAATAGAAACAGTGACAGACTTTATTTTCTTGGCCTCCAAAATCACTGTCAATGTTGACTGCACCCATGAAATGAAAAGATGCTTGCTCCTTGGAAGAAAAGCTACGACAAACCTAGGCAGTGTATCAAAAAGCAGAGACATTACTCTGCCAACAAAGGTCTGTCTAGTCAAAGCTATTGTTTTTCTAGTAGTCATGTATGCATGTGAGAGTTGGACCATAAGGAAGGCTGAGCACAGAAGAACTGATGCTTTCAAACTGTTGAAGTTTTAAGGAACAGCACTTGGAGAAGTTTTGGTGTTGGAGAAGACTCTTGAGAGTTTCTTGGACTGCAAGGAGATCAAACCAGTCAATCTTAAAGGAAATCAACACTGAATATGCTTTGGAAGGACTGAGGCTAAAGTTGAAGTTCCAATACTTTGGCCATGTGATGCAAAGAACTGACTGATTGGAAAAGACCCTGATGCTGAGAAAGACTGAAAGCAGGAGGAGAAGAGGACAAGAAGATGAGGAGAGAGATGAGATGGTTGGATGGCATCATCGACTCAATGGACATGAGTTTGAGCAAGCTCCAGGAAATGGTGAAGGACAGGGAAGCCAGGCATTCTGCTATCAGTGGGGTCTCAAACAGTCAGACACGACTGAGTGACTGAACAACAACAGGCAACCTATTATTAAACTTCATAGTATCAAACTTTTAATCTAACATTTGAAAATTTTAAAGGTAGGACTTCCTCCATTGTTTGTTATTTCCATTGTTAGAGCTAATTAGTGCCTAACAGCATGCACTTTAGAAACTGTCCAATGTGGGTGTGAGTCCTAATACTATCACTGGGCTGGATTCTATAAACCGCAGGATTCTCATCTGCAAAACAGAGCTAGAAATCCTCACCTCATGGGGTGGTGGTGAAACTGTTAGTTGCTCAGTTGTGTCTGACTCTTTGAGACCCCATGGACTGTAGCCTGCCAGGCTCCTCTGTCCACTGAATTCTCCAGGCAAGAATAGAGGGGTGGGTAGCCAATATCTTCTCCAGGAAATCTTCCTCACCCAGGGATTGAACTTGGGTCTCCTGCATCGGAGGAAGATTCTTTTATCATCTTGAGCCACCAGTTGGTGAAGATGACATGAAATACAGAAAAAAAGGCTTATTCCAGTGCCTGGGCCAAGGTTTCAAATAATACATATTAAATATTACAGTCATTATTATTGTTTGTTCTAGGCAGAAATCAGAAAGTGAAGAAACATTGGAAAATTCAAGCAAAGAATACCAGTTGTTGGTATTCTATAATTTAGAATTGCGGATTGAAACTAGGTTTTATTTTCATCTGTTTTTGTTTCTCTGATTTTAATAATAATACTTGAGGAAGCCCCAAAACATACTTGGCCACTTTTAGGGGAGTCTCTTGATGCTTCATGTGCTCCATCTGGGCTGCAGCCGTCATTCTAGCTCTACAGACGAAGAGGTCACTGAGGTTAAGTGTCCTTCACAACGACACCCAGGTCGATGGCAGAGTTAAAGTATGCCCCCCAGGTCACATAACTCATTCTCTGTTCAAAAATCTTCCCTAATCCCTGTGCCATTTGGGAATGGTTTCAAAGGCATTCCAACTGCAGAATCATGCCAGTGCACTGGTTATCAATTATTTTGTTGATCCTTTAGCAAATCCTCAAACTGATTTTTCTGCCCTCCTGGGACACAAGTCACAAAGCTGACCTTAACCGCTTTGGCATCCCCCTCCTACCCCCAAGGCACACAAAAGAGCTGTGCGAGAGTGCTGATTTATTGTTTTCCCACACAGGTCATGCTCGAGCCCAGACAGATAGAGAAGATCTGTCTTCAATGAGAGAAATGTACCATTACTTGGTCGTAAATTCAATGTAATGGTAATTTTAGTAGGGCAGCTTGCCCAGGGTTTGTAGCAACACAAATCAAAAATCCCAAATTCCAAGCATATCCTCCTAGAAACTCTTTTGGCAACTCCATTCCCTTTGCTTTTTAAGGAACTCAATTTCCCTAGTTATGGTCCCTAGTTGCTTAGGGTAGATTTGCACAAGGGCTAGAATCACTGTGGCAGCAGAGAGTAGAGTGAGTGGCATGCTGCTCAAATTATTTCTGCCAAGCATCAGACCTTGACTTCAGTCGTCAAGGAGGCACAAGTGAACTGACACACAGATTCGGTATACAGCCCAGAAAAGTAGTTTGCAGTAAGAATATTCAAAACAACTCCAAGGAAAGGTTTTATTTATTTATTTCAAATCCTCATGTCCTTGGTCAATTCTAAACTGACTCTTATTGGTCATTACCACTCTCAGATCTCAAAACAACTTTTTTTCCTAAGATTTATTTTTTTTTTTTGGCTGACCTGGATCTTCATTGCTGGGCATGGACTTTCTCTAGTTGTGACAAGTGGGGGTTACTCTTTGTTGGGGTGCATGGGCTTCTCATTGCAGTGGCTTCTCTTGTTGCAGAGCACAGGCTTTAGGCATGTGGGCTCAGGAGTTGTGGTGCATGGGCTTAGTTGCCACTTGGCATGTGGGATCTTCCCAGACCAGAACTCATGTCCCCTGCATTGGCAGGTGGATTCTTAACCACTAGACCACCAGGAATCCTCAGAATAAATTTTAACCTCTGCAGAGTTGACTTAGTTGGTGGTACTGGGTTAGGAGGATATGCAGAGTATATTCAGGCCCAATGCTGCTAGATACCCCATTGAACTTTCAGAAGTAGATTTGAATATACCCTCTTGTCTTATATCATATCCTATGCTCACTTTCATCATAGCAACTAGCATCTCCTTCTGGGCTTAGTTATTCAAATGCATTGCCTTCTACTAAACTGTATGCTGCCAGGTAGGGAGATATCACACCTGTGCATTTTTCTCTAGTTTCTAGCCCTATGCCTGACATGTGACACATGGTGTATGTAGATGGGTGAGACAGTGCTCTGGAAGACATTGGAGAGAAAACAGAAGTGAAGATAACCACCTTTCATGGAGTCTGTTAAAAATATTACTTCTTTCATCCGAACAAATATGTATAGATTGCCAATACAGCTAAAGTGTTAGTGCCAGGTATTGAAGGATATTCAAGATGAGTAGCAATCAAAGAGCCTGCAATTTACTTCTATTAATAACATCCAATGTATACTCTTATGTTATTTTTTCCTAAAAACATAGATCTGCTTGGTGAAAGGACATGAAATCTAGTTCTCCTTCAGTGATTTGGTTTTGCAGTGGGGTGTACCTAAATACTCTCTCCAGATATAGAGGGGAGTTTAACTGGCACTTTATTTGTATTTTATTCACACATCTAGCATGTGGGAAGGTCAGGTTTAGAGCAGAAAGGGAGGCCTGGAGGCCATGAGAAACTCTGGGCTGGATGAAGCACAAGCTGGAATCAAGATTGCCAGGAGAAATACTAATAACCTCAGATATGCAGATGACACCACCCTTATGGCAGAAAGTGAAGAAGAACTAAAGAGCCTCATGATGAAAGTGAAAGAGGGGAGTGAAAAAGTTGGCTTAAAGCTCAACATTCAGAAAACTAAGATCATGGCATCCAGTCCCAACGCTTCATGGCAAATAGATGGGGAAACAATAGAAAGAGTGGCTGACTTTAAGCCACTGTAGCCATGAAATTAAAAGATGCTTACTCCTTGGAAGGAACATTATGACCAACCTAGACAGCATATTAAAAAGCAGAGATGTTACTTTGCCAAAAAAGGTCCTCCTGGTCAAGGCTATGATGTGAGTGTTGGACTATAAAGAAAGCTGAGCACTGAAGAACTGATGCTTTTGAACTGTGATGTTGGAGAAGACTCTTGAGAGTCCCTTGGACTGCAAGGAGACCTAACTAGTCCATCCTAAAGGAAATCAATCCTGAACATTCATTGGAAGGACTGATGTTGAAGCTGAAACTCTAATACTTTGGCCACCTAATTCAAAGAACTGACTAATTTGAAAAGACCCTGATGCTGGGGAAAGATTGAAGGCGGGAGGAGAAGAGGATGGATGAGGAGAGAGGAGAGATGGTTGGATGGCATCACTGATTCAATGGACATGAGCTTGAGTAAACTCCATGAGTTGGTGATGGGCAGGGAGGGCTGGCATGCTGCAGTCCATGGAGTTGCAAAGAGTCGGACATGACTGAGCGACTCAACTGAACTGAACTGAACAACAATAATAACAAAAAGGCAGTGATGGGCTTCCCTGGTGGCTCAGTGGTAAAGAAACTGCCTGCCAGTCCAAGAGACATAAGTTCAACCCTTGGGCCAGGAAGATCCCACATGCCACAGAGCAATTCAGCCTGCGCTCCACAACTACTGAAGACTGTGCTCTAGAGCCCAGGAGCTGCAACTACTGAAGCCCACTTGCCCTAGTGCCTGTGCTCCACAGCAAGAGAAGCCACTGCAGTGAGAAGCCTGATGTATCGCTGATCCTGTTCGTGATGCCAGTGGCCTTGCTGTTCATATTGCACCATTCGTTGGACCCACTGTAGATAAGGTGCAAGCGGGGACGCTGGAAGAAAACTCAAGGAACCGTAGGAACTACAGACATGTTTTATTCTCTGCTGGCTGGTGCAGCAACTGTAACAGTATTCTCTCTCGGTTGGTGCATCCGCCATAGCAGTAGACATACTGCATTCTCTCCTCTCGTGCTTGACCCAACACACACAGCTGGGATGCAACAGCAAATGCCGCCACTTTCTACATGGAACTCACTTAGTAAAAGTAGCCTGTGGCCAAGCGAGTACCTTGTGACACACATGTGCAATGTTATAAATGATCTCAGCTGTTACATAATCATTATTTACAAATCATGGGGCAAGAACAAGGGGCTGTGGGGTGAGAGAGCCTGACTATGCCATCTTGGCTAATTTGCTCTTTCCCTACACTTGAACACTGCAACAAAGATCCAGCACAGCCATAAATATTAATGCATAAATAAAATTTTTTTAAAGGCAGAGAAGGGCATGACAGAGGATGAGATGGTTGAATGGCATCACCAATTCAATGGACATGAGTTTGAGAAAGAAAGCTGTTGTAGATGATGAAAGACAGGGGAAACTGGCGTGCTGCAGTCCATGGGGTCACAAAGAGTCGAACATGACTGAGTGGCTGAACACAACAAAAAAAATTTTTTTTTAAAGCAGTGACTTTTAAGCTTGAGCAGGTTTGAGAATCATCAGTTTGATGATTTGAGAATCATCTGGGTCTGTTAAGACCCAGACTTCTGGCCCCCACCTCCAGAATTTCTGTGTTAGGAGGTCTGGGTTAGGATTCTGGAAGTTGCATTTCTAACTGGTTTCCAAACAGTGCAGATGCGGTAGGTCCAGGACAAGCTGATCTAAAGTAAGCCCTGACACTTACCTTCTACCAAAGTTTATTCTCCCATTCTCTTGAATAACCCCACAGAGTGATTCAATTTGTATGGTTGTGTCAGGGTGGCCTTGAACTGAGGTAAAAAAAAAAAACAAAAAACAAAAAACAATTTGGTTTATTTTGTAGCCATGTGCTAGTGATTGACCAGATTTTTCACGCTGGTGTTTTCCTTTAGCCATTTAGCCCATGGAGTTATAGGCTGCATCTCCTAGCATTAGTTCAGAATAAGAATAACTGTGTGGATCACAATAAACTGTGGAAAATTCTGAAAGAGATGGGAATACCAGACCACCTGACCTGTCTCTTGAGAAACCTATATGGAGGTCAGGAAGCAACAGTTAGAATTGGACATGGAACAACAGACTAGTTCCAAATAGGAAAAGGAGTACATCAAGACTGTATATTGTCATCCTGCTTATTTAACTTCTATGCAGAGTACATCATGAGAAACGCTGGGCTGGAAGAAGCACAAGCTGGAGGTCAAGATTGCCGGGGGAAATATCAATAACCTCAGATATGCAGATGACACCACGCTTAAGGCAGAAAGTGAACAGCAACTAAAAAGCCTCTTGAAAGTGAAAGTGGAGAGTGAAAAAGTTGGCTTAAAGCTCAACATTCAGAAAACGAAGATCATAGCATCTGGTCCCATCCCTTCATGGGAGATAGATGGGGAAACAGTGGTAACAGTGTCAGACTTTATTTTGGGGGGCTCCAAAATCACTGCAGATGGTGATTGCAGCCATGAAATTAAAAGACACTTTTGAAGAAAAGTGTCAAAGACACTTTGAAGAAAAGTTATGACCAATCTAGATAGCATATTCAAAAGCAGAGACATTACTTTGCTGACTAAGGTCTGTCTAGTCAAGGCTATGTTTTTTCCAGTGGTCATGTATGGATGTGAGAGTTGGACTGTGAAGAAGGCTGAGCACCGAAGAATTGATGCTTTTGAACTGTGGTGTTGGAGAAGACTCTTGAGAGTCCCGTGGACTGCAAGGAAATCCAACCAGTCCATTCTGAAGGAGATCAGCCCTGGGATTTCTTTGGAAGGAATGATGCTAAAGCTGAAACTCCAGTACTTTGGCCACCTCATGCGAAGAGTTGACTCATTGGAAAAGACTCTGATGCTGGGAGGGATTGGGGGCAGGGGGAGCAGGAGCAGGGGACAACAGAGGATGAGATGGCTGGATGGCATCACTGACTCAATGGACGTGAGTCTGAGTGAACTTCGGGAGTTAGTGATGGACAGGGAGGCCTGGCGTCCTGTGATTCATGGGGTCACAGAGTTGGACATGACTGAGCAACTGAACTGAACTTAACTGAATATGAATAAAAATAACACTTAGATAATTTGTTAACAGAGGGAAGTGTACATGTAAAGTATTTCGCTTATGCCATTGGCCTTGTGTGAAAAACTCTGTGAAATGATGAATTTAACATTGTCCCTTGGATTCCTGCTTCTTCCCCTCACCTGCTCTGACTAGGAAAATAATTGTAACTTTAGTCTGAATGGGAATGTATCAGCCAGGTCTTTCTGACTTTTAGATGGCTTCTGTAGCCTGGCCAAGCTATCTGGCTTTCTGATTACACAGTTTTTATGAAGAGGGAAAAAATATTTTCACAGGAATCCTTTTTAAATTATTTTCTCCTCTAACAGAGGAGATCTAAAGATCTAAAAGCTGGCACTTCATTCAGGACTGTTTCCTACTCTTTGGTCATTCCCCATTCTTCCCTGATGCCACCTACCCCTTAGACAGTCAGGGATTTAAAAGTATGTTGGAAGATTTTGATGGTGTCTGCAGAGTTGAATTACATTCTTCTATGTAACATTCGGACACCAAGCAGAAAGATAGCACAGTCTGTCTAGCTCTTTGTAATTAGTTTCACGTTATTGTTTTAATTGTGGCACAGCTTAATCACTGGCTGTGCCCAGATTATGCCACATGGTTAAAATAATTATGGGGATTTGATAAGATAATGCTTTGAATTCATATAATGCTTCTTTTCCAAAAAGCTCTACACTTTAAAAGGAGAGGGAGAGAGCAAAGAAGGACAGCCATTCAATTCCAGCTTTGGTTGTTTTTTTGCACCTTGTCAGGGCTTGTTGGTAATTATGTATATATATGTGTATATATATACATAATTATTTCAGGTCATAGTCTACTTGTCTAAGGAAATATTTTATCCAGTACTCAAAGGTTCTGAAGGTAGTGTGAAATGATACATACTTGATTTGCTGCTGCTGCTCCTGCTGCTAAATCGCTTCAGTCGTGTCAGACTCTGTGTGACCCCATAGACGGCAGCCCACCAGGCTCCCCCGTCCCTGGGACTCTCAAGGCAAGAATGCTGGAGTGGGTTGCCATTTCCTTCTCCAATGCACGAAAGTGAAAAGTGAAAGGGAATTCACTCAGTCGTGTCCGACTCTTCTCCGACTTGATTTGCTAGCTAATACTTAATACAGACTATACAACTGGTAGCCTAGGCAAGCCTGTATGGATGCATTAGTTCTAAATCTAAATATTTGCTTACAAAGCTGATGACTACTGGCTCTATGAGCAGTTGTTTACTTTCAGAAGAGTGCAGTCTGGTCATAAACCTTTCTTAGAACTACCATACAGTTTGTATGGTTTATTGAACATTCATTCATTCATTCCAAGTAGTATGCCTACTATGTGCTAGTCAGTAAGTTCAGTCACTCAGTCATACCCGACTGTTTGTGACCCCATGGACTGCAGCACGCCTGGCTTCCCTGTCCATCACCAACTCCCAGAGCTTGCTCAGACTCATGTCCATCGAGTCAGTGATGCCATCCAATCATCTCATCCTCTGTTATCCCCTTCTCCTCCCACCTTCAATCTTTCCAAACATCAGGGTCTTTTCCAATGAGTCGGTTCTTTGTATCAGGTGGCCTAAGTATTGGAGTTTCAGCCTCAGCATCAGTCCTTCCAAAGAATATTCAGGGTTGATTTCCTTTAGGATTGACTGGTTTGATCTCCATTCAGTCCAAGGGACATTCAAGAGTCTTCTCCAAGACCACAGTTCAAAAGCATCAATTCTTCGGCACTCGACTTTCTTTATGGGCTCAGTCATTAAAGAGTCTGCCTGCAATGCGAGAGACCTGGGTTAAATTCCTGGGTTGGGAAGATCTCCTGGAGAAGGAAATGGCAACCCGCTCCAGTGTTCTTGCCTGGAGAATTCCAAGGACAGAGGACAGGGCTGCAGTCCATGGGGTCACAAAGAGTCAGACACGACTAAGTGACTTTCACTTCACACTTTTCTTTATGGTTCAACTCTCACATCCATACATGACAACTGGAAAAAATAGCTTTGACTAGACAGACCTTTATGGGTAAACTAATGTCTGTGCTTTTTAATATGCTGTCTAGGTTTTCCATAGCTTTTCTTCTAAGGATCAAGTGTCTTTTAATTTCATGACTGAAGTCACCATCTGCAGTGATTTTGGAGCCCAAGAAAATAAAGTCTGTCACTGTTTCCATTGTTTCCCTATCTATTTTCCATAAAGTGATGGGACCGGATGCCATGATCTTTGTTTTTTAAATGTTGAATTTTAAGCCAGCTTTTTCACTCTCCTCTTTCACTTTCATCAAAAGGCTCCTTAGTTCTTCTTCCCTTTCTGCTATAAAGGTTGTGTCATCTGCATATCTGAGGTTATTGATATTTCTGCCAGCAATCTTGATTCCAGCTTGTGCTTCATCCAGCCTGGCATTTTGCATGATGTACTCTGCATATAAGTTAAATAAGCAGGGTGACAATATACAGCCTTGATGTACTCCTTTCCCAATTTGGAATTAGTCTGTTGTTGCCTACGCCGTTCTAGCTGTTGCTTCTTTATTTTTTTGTCAGTATTTAAATAAATTTAATAGGACCAAGCCGATATTCCTCAACGTTAAAGCAAATCTTGAGAACAAACTGAACATTTACAGTTGTTAAAAACAGGTTCTACATCTTATTTTTAAAAAAATCAACTCAAACTTCTTCAATTAGGGCATTTGATGAATGTTAGTGAATGTTTGTTAACTTGAGCAGAATATAAAGGTTGTTTAAAGTGTTCCCTTTAATACAACAAATACAAAACCTTGTGAGATCATAACTCTATAATTTCATGCATGTCTTTGAACAAGTGAAACTATGGTTACCAAACAGCTACTGTTGTCACAGTGTCTGATACGGGGTAACAATAAATAGCTGTATATGCAGCACAAGACACCCATTTATTTAGTCACAGTAGCAGGACACTTACTTAGCGACTTCACTCTCACTTTTCACTTTCATGCATTGGAGAAGGAAATGGCAACCCACTTCAGTGTTCTTGCCTGGAGAATCCCAGGGACGAGGGAGCCTGGTGGGCTGCCGTCTATGGAGTCACCCAGAGTCGGACAGGACTGATGCGACTTAGCAGCAGCAGCAGCAGCAGCAGCGGATCTTACTCCTCATTTTATTCTAAATTCTGTCTTTACTGTTCAGATTCTCCAGGCTTATGGATGTTGTCAATCTTCAAAGTCATTCTAACCATTTGTGTTACAAGAGAGATCTGCTGCTTTTTGCCGATCAAGGTTTCTATGACATGTTGATGTTTCATATTATTGGTTCCCTTGTGCAGACAGCCAATCCCCGAGGGCGGGGTTCACCTCCTTCACATGTCTGGCCCGGATTTCAGTCATGGTCTGGATGGGGTTCATGCCTCTGTTCTCCGTGAGCTCCATAGGGATGACCACCAGTCCCTCGGCAAAGGTGTGCATGGCCTACTGCTCCAGGGCTGGGCACTGGTCGACCTCCTGGCTGACCACCAGGGCACAAGCGATCTCGGTAGTGCCCCTGCAATATACCATGTGGTTGTCCTGGATGAGGTTGTGGATGACACACAGAGCGTCGTGGCGGGAATGCTTGGCCTCCTTGATGATCATCTTATTTCCTCCTCTGATGAAAATGATGACGGCTCTGGAGTTCTTACACTGCTTGATGACCAGCCTCTTGTCTCTTGTGGTCCCAAACGAGATCTCCTTCACAAGACCTGCAAGCCTAGCTTCTTAGCTGTGAGCTCTGAAAACCTAGGGATGATGTGGCCACCTATGGCGATGGCGATCAACTCAATTTCAGATCCTTCAACCTAGTGGACCGCCAACAGGTTATTCTGGAGAAGTAAATGATTAGCTTCATCATCAAAGCCCCACTGGCAAATAGCTAGATTAGCACCAGTTTCTTTAATGTGCTGGATCATCCCTTCAAACTTCTCCTTTACAGAAGTGCTCCTTCAGTACTTCTGAAGGGCTTTAAAATCTTCCACAGATGTCACATCCACCTTCTACTTCATCTTTGGTTTCAGTGGCTCAAATAAACATGTGAGGATTGCAACCTTAGCATCTTCCACTTGCTTGGGCATCTGCAGATGACTGAAGTCCTTGTCCATGATCAAGCCCTTGATCAGCTTGGTGTCCTTCAGCCACTCACCCACCTTGCCTTCTACCTTGATGAGCTGGAAGTCAATGTCCCTGAGCTGCATGTCGGCCACGGTGAGGATGGCATTCACAGTGATCTAGGTCATTTGTCAGTGACAGCTGTTAATTACTTTGGAGCCCAGAATGGTCTTTGCTGTCTGGATCAGGGGCTCAGTGTTCTTCATGTTGTCAAGGACACTGTTGCTGATCTTGTCCAGGTGCTCAATAGTGATGCAGGTGACCTGCTCTTGGCCATCGGTGATCCTGATTGGGTGAATGTGGAGGTCCATCAGCTGCTCAGCCTTTTCCAACAGGACAACCACTCCTGTGGTTCCATCTCATCATCCTGTGATTTGGACAGTTCAGCCATCAGCTTGGTGATCTGATGGTCAACATTCATCATGCTTAAGAGGGTGGCACTATCATTGGTCATAGTCATGGCCATACTTATTCACCATCGTCTTATCAAGCCCATTTGGTCCAAGTGATGTTTTCATTGTATTTGCTACAGCCTTTGCTGCCATTATATGAAATTTGAGGGCCTCAAGTACCATAAGATGAGACTTGCAGTCCTGATCCTTGATGATGAGGAAAGGACTGCCATAGTTGTCGAAGTCAAGGGTCCCCACGGTCCCCAAGATGCAGTAGCGAGTTACTCTCCCTCAGCCGGCGGAGACCATGCCAGAACCCAGAGCCCACCTTCCTCTTCAGGGCTATCTGTTGCTTCTTGATCTGCATACAGGTTTCTCAGGAGGCAGATGAGGTGGTCTGGTATTCTCATCTCTTTAAGAATTTTCCACAGTTTGTTGTGATCCACATAGTCAAAGGCTATGTGCCAAGTGCTGTTCTGAACTCTTACAGTAAACAAGTTAAGCAAAATTTATACCCTCATGTCCCTGACATTCTAGATGTAGGGGAATTGACAATAAACAAACAATAAAGTAATGATTTCAGATATGATTAGTCCTACGAATAAAATAAAACACAGTTGGGGATCAGAGTGACTTGAGTGGGGAACTTTTAGATAGATTAAAATGTATCTTTTTCAGAAGATGACACTGAACAGGGTCCTGATGGTGAGAAGGAATCTGACATGTGAAGGTATGGGAAGGGAATTTTAGGCATAAGGAAGAGAAAGTGTAAGGGGTTGAGTCAATGATGAGCTTAGTGGTTCTAGGAAAAGCAGGTGGGGCAGAGGGGTTGGAGGAGAGTGAGTAAAGGGTAGACTTATTGGAGCTGAGATGACACAGAGGCTAGGTCAGAGGACTGTACCCCATGGCACCACGATTTCAATTTTAAGGTGATGGTAGGTCATGGAGGGTTCACATGGGCTGGTTCACATTTTTGAAAGGTCATACTAGTTGAGGAGATTAGACTAATAGGCAAAAACAGATAGGAAATACTAAGGAATGCAAGCCTTTTTTTTTTTTTTTTTTAAGACACGTTGAGTTTGACATAGGTATTATACATACAAGTGTGGGGTCTAATTGGAGAAAGAAATGGCAACCCACTCCAGTATTCTTGCCTGGAGAATCCCATGGACAGAGGAGCCTGACAGGCTACAGTCCATGGGGTCACAAAGAGTCAGACACAACTGAAGTGAGTTAGCACACATGTGGTTGAAAGTGTAAATCTTAGAGCTTAGGAGATAGGTCAGAGTTGGAGATGTCTATGTGGGAGTCCTCACTGTATACATATAATCATTATGCTGTGCTTAGTTGCTCAGTTGTGTCCAAGTCTTTGAGACCCATTGGACTATAGCCCACCAGGCTCCTCTGTCCAAGGGATTTTTCAGGCAAGAATACTGAAGTGGTTGCCGTTTCCTTTTCCAGAGGATCTTCCCAACCCAGGGATCGAATCTGCATCTCCTGCATTGCAGGTGGATTCTTTACTGATAAGCTACTGGGGAAGCTCTACCCTGAAAGAGATTTTTAAATACTATCTTTTTTTCTGATGTGCATAATGAATAACAGAAGTTAACAGAGTGTGACTTGAATACAATTTTTATTATCTCATTTGTTTGTTTAATAGCAACTAGATCAAAATTTAGGTCTTAAATAAGTCTTATCTTTCAAAGGAGCCATGTGGGAGGGCTAGCCAATTGGGCCAACAAAGCCACCATTGCTTAGAACTTTCTTGGAGTGATTGGGGCTCCCTTTTAGATTTGCTTTTGCCTCACAAGAAAGTCAGCCTAACTTTTTCATAGAATTGTCTCATTTTTTATTGAAAAATAGAACCAACTTGGAAATTCATCTGCTGTTGTACTTATAACAAAGTTAAAAAAAACCCCAAAAAACTGAATATTTCACCAGAGGGAGATGACTTGATTCCACTGATGATTTTAAAATGACTTTGTCATTTGCTTTGGCAATTCTCAGAATGGTGTCTAAATATGTCTGGGTCAATAAGGAGATGATCAGAATAAGTACACAGTTTTCCAGGTGATAACTTTGAAGGAAATACTATTTATTTGGATTTGAAGTTTTAGCTTTATTCATTCATTCACTTATTCATTCATGAAAAAATTTATTATCTGCCACATTCCAGGTGGTTTTTTAGGCAGTGAAAAGGCAGTTACAAACAATGAAAGGCATAAAACAATGCTAGCTTTTAGTACTTCATCTTTGAACTGAAGGATACCTTAACCATCAAAAATCCCATTTTTACAAATGGTTCAGTTAATCAATTTATTGAAACAAAAACATTCAAGTGAAAGAATAAAATTTAATGTTGCTTGCTTTTGCCTTCCTCATCTGTTTTCTTCTTCCTGTCTTATTTCCAGAAACCTGCCTCTCAACCTCTGATTTTTAAGTCTTACATGATCTGTTCCTTATGCTATAAATTTCCCCTCAGACACAAAGCATCCTTTTATTTTTCTTTCTCCTCCCATTTTGTTACTAGAAGGTATTGATGAATCTTTGGGATAAGATTCTAATACATGAGTTAATTCATAAGAAGGTATAAATGATCTGATGCTAATTTATTACAGTCTGAATTTTTTTAAACAAAAGAACAAAACAGATTGAAGAAATGCATCTGTAATAATGGAAATTAAAGAATTTGCAAGTAATAAAGTAATACATTTCTTGGTTGAGAACCTTCTCCATGTTTCTGATACCACAACTATATAGCTTATATTGCCAATCAGTATCTCTAGGAACCAGAAACTTTCAGTTTCCCTGATGCTACTATCTTTTTTTTTTTTTTTTTGAGGGATATTCTGCAGCCCTCATGTGCCTTGTAAAATAGTAGCAAGATATCATAATAGTTTTGCTAGAGTAAAGGGCCAAATTTTGCCTGGCCTTTGTTTAGCTGGAAGGTGCCTACCCCTGAGCTGGGGCTCTCCACCACCATAGCGCCTTCAGCCTCATGCAACATATTATTACAATCAGCTTTACTTGTTCCCAGGGCTTTCAGCATCTGTAGTGGCAGCTGGCACATCTCCCACTTCATCAGGAAGTGCATTCAAGGGTATCCGGCTAAAAAGTTCCCCCAGCAAGCACTTCTTCATATTGCAAAATGAAGAAGCAAGGTTTCAGTTGGAGGTATTCATATCTGGGGTCAAGTAAGGTAGAGGAAAGTTGGGGAGCTCTTCCATCACCAGAGTGTCTTCTTCATGGGTGAGAGCAGTAAAAAAAAAGCCACTCTTTTTCTTCTAGTAGACTGGCATTCCTTTGACCCTGGGTTTAATCAGAAAAAGGATGAGTAGAATTATGCGATTGGCACTGCCCTTGTTTGTTTTCCAAATTCTCAGAGAGAATTGCTCTCATACCACGGGTTTCCCTCAAGATCTACATTTCTGATTTCCATGGTTCAGTTTTGTGCAGAGTTTTCTGTTTTGCCTGTGAACACCCATATTTCTCTTTCCAGCAGTTAATAGGAAAATTCCATTGTGCTGAGTATACTTTGCTCTTCTTTCCTGTGAAAATAACCTCTATTGTCCTCCACCTGCTTTTACCTCCAGCCATCTGCACTAATATGTAATTGCGTGTCAAAGAGGGTGGTGATGATGACCAGCATATGTCAGAAACATTTGAAAACTGTTCTGGATAATTAGAAAGAGCTATGGTTTAGGAGATTGAGCTCAACTGAAAATAACGTGGCCCAGAGATCTAACTCCTCTTTTTTCTCCCTTTGAGAATAAGAACTTTGGGACAACATTGCTCAAGATCATTCATTTTTATCTTTTAATTATTAGTATGCCCAGTGTCTAGTCTGGAGTAGGAAATGGCAACCCATTTCAGTATTCTTGCCTGGAAATCCCACGGACAGAGGAGCTTAGAGGACTATAGTTCATGGGGTTGCAAAGAGTTGGACATGACTGAGTGACTGAGGATGGTACTGGTGTCTAGTAATCAGCATTAGAGCCAGAAGCATTGAGCCTTCAGGAGTCTTTGGTGGATACTGAAATAGATGTATCTCCTGAAGAAAAATTAATTGAAGTCTGATATGTTTAAGGAAGCTAACGATTATTGAGTACTCATTTTGTGCCAGGCAATATGTTTAGAATTTTTGCACATATTATCTCATGTCATAAATTATCAAATTTTCTGTTTATTCCAGTCATTCTTTGGTGTCTGTGGGGGATGGTTTCAGGACCCCCACTTTCCCCACTAAAATCTGCAGATGCTCAAGTCCCTTGCGTAAAATGGCTAGTATTTGCATACAATCTACATATAATCCTCATACACTTGAAATCATCTCTAGATTGCTTATAATATCTAATAAAATATAAATACTATATAGATAGTTATAAATTCAATTTAAACTGCTATGTAAATAGTTGCCTATATGTGGCAAATTCAAGTTTTGCTTTTTGGAAATTTTTGGAATGGGGGGGATTTTTTTTTTTAATTACTATTTAGATTTTATTTTATTTTATTTTTTTAAAAATCTTTAATTCTTACATGCATTCCCAAACATGAACCTCCTCCCACCTCCCTCCCATAACATCTTTCTGGGTCATCCCCATGCACCAGCCCCAAGCATGCTGCATCCTGCGTCAGACATAGACTGGCGATTCAATTCACATGATAGTATACATGTTAGAATGTCATTCTCCCAAATCATCCCACCCTCTCCCTCTCCCTCTGAGTCCAAAAGTCCGTTATACACATCTGTGTCTCTTTCCCTGTCTTGCATACAGGGTCGTCATTGCCATCTTCCTAAATTCCATATATATGTGTTAGTATACTGTATTGGTGTTTTTCTTTCTGGCTTACTTCACTCTGTATAATCGGCTCCAGTTTCATCCATCTCATCAGAACTGATTCAAATGAATTCTTTTAACGGCTGAGTAATACTCCATTGTGTATATGTACCACTGCTTTCTTATCCATTCATCTGCTGATGGACATCTAGGTTGTTTCCATGTCCTGGCTATTATAAACAGTGCTGCGATGAACATTGGGGTACATGTGTCTCTTTCAATTCTGGTTTCCTCAGTGTGTATGCCCAGAAGTGGGATTGCTGGGTCATAAGGTAGTTCTATTTGCAATTTTTTAAGGAATCTCCACACTGTTCTCCATAGTGGCTGTACTAGTTTGCATTCCCACCAACAGTGTAGGAGGGTTCCCTTTTCTCCACAGCCTCTCCAGCATTTATTGCTTGCAGATTTTTGGATCGCAGCCATTCTGACTGGTGTGAAGTGGTACCTCATTGTGGTTTTGATTTGCATTTCTCTGATAATGAGTGATGTTGAGCATCTTTTCATGTGTTTGTTAGCCATCCGTATGTCTTCTTTGGAGAAATGTCTATTTAGTTCTTTGGCCCATTTTTTGATTGGGTCGTTTATTTTTCTGGAATTGAGCTGCATAAGTTGCTTGTATATTTTTGAGATTAGTTGTTTGTCAGTTGCTTCATTTGCTGGGGGGATGTTTTTGATCTGCAGTTGATTTAATCCATGGATGTGGAACCTACAGAGATGGAGGATGATTATAATTGGAATATAGATTTTATTTGGTTTTATTCAAATCTTATTTTTATTACTCTGGTATGAAATGTTACCTATGTAGTTTTATGCTTGAGGGAAAATATAGTTAGTGTTCTAGAAGAGCAGTGGTCGTTGTGTATAATTTGGAATTAAACTTGTTCATGACATAGACAAATAAATTCAAAGTACACCAACAAATTTAAATTACAGAATCAAGACTGGTCAACACAATGAGAGTGAAGTAAGTTCACAAGACAGTTTCATGAATTTGGCACTATTGTAGTCATTAGGACTATGCCTCAATAATTCCAGGCAGTGCTCTTGTGCCATATAAGAACAAACAACCCTTATAGTTAGACTGTGTTAATCCACATCTTTAAAATTATATGTGGCTATGTAACTTGCTTCAGCCAAAGAAATGTGAGCAGAATTGATGAACATTGTGTGTGGGTGCTCAGCTGCTCAGTTGTGTCTCTGGATCCCATGGTCTGTAACCCACCAGGTTCCCCTGTCCATGGGATTATCCAGGTAAGAATATTGGAATTGGGTTGCCATTTCCTCCTCCAGGGAATCTTCCCCACCCAGGAATTGAATCCATGTCTCCTGCATATCCTGCTTTGGCAGGCAGATTCTTTTACACTGAGCCATCATCTTCAGATAAAAGCTTGTAAGGCCAGTCATGAGTCGCCATCTTCCCATTCTCCAGCCATAATGACCAACACTATTTCAGATGGTGAGGGTCTGCCAGTCTGAGTCCTGTGTGAGGATCATGTGATGCCAAATTCATTGTGCGTGTGCGTGTGTGTTATACGCTCAGTCGTGTCCAATTCTATGTGATCCCATGGACTGTAGCCTGCCAGGCTCCTGTGTCCATGAAATTCTCCAGGCAAGAATACTGGAGTGGGTAGTCGTTCCCTTCTCCAAGGGATCTTCCTGATGCAGGGATCAAACCTGGGTCTCCCACATTTTGGGCAGATTCTTTTACCATCTGAGTCACTAGGGAAGCCCCACCAAATTCATTACTGACTTCATATAGCGTGAGTGAGAAATTAAATTTTGCTATAAGACATTGAGACTTGGGGATTGTTTGTTACAGTAGCACAACCTGTTTGAACTAATGTAGGCACCATTCATCCAGAAAGTAGAGACCCCAAAAGTCCTTCCTAAATGTACCTTTTTTCATTATCTGTGTAGTTTAACCAGAAGTTTGAATTGACCAGACCCTTGGAATGATTAAATGGCATAGACATTAAGAGGTCTGTGCCATCAGGCTGCTTCTGTGCAAATACTGGCCATGCTGCTTTCTTCCTGGAAAGATTTAAATGAGTTACTTAATCTCTTTGAGTGTCAATTTCCTTGTTTGGAAAATATGACTAATAGTAATATCTACCTTATAGAATTATTTGAGATGAAGTAAAATAATGTATAGAAAACACCTCGCTTTTCAGGTGGCTCAGTGGTAAAGAATCTGCCTGCCAGTGTAGGAGATGGAGGAGACTTGGTTTTGAAGCCTGGGTCAGGAAGATCCCCTGGTGTAGGAAATGGCAAGCCACTCCAGTACTTTTGCCTAGAAAATTCCATGGGCAGAAGAGCCTGGCAGGTTACAATTCATGGGGTCGTAAGAGTCAGACACAACTGAGCATGCACACACACACACACACACACACACACACATACACAACACTTAGCGTGGAGAATAATGGTTTGTCAGGTCTTGAGAGAAGGGGGATGTGGAGAGTTCCTAATTAACAGGCATAAACTTTCATTCGACCAGGTGAATGATCTTTTGTACAACATTGTGCCTAATAATACATTGTACACAGAGACATTTATTAAGAGGGTAGATCTCATGTTAAGTATCCTTTCTCCAATAATAATTAAAGAATAAATGTTAGGTAGCGTTCTATTATTATCCAGTACACTTGACAATGACTTTATGGAGCCTATCTTTTCCAGTGTAATTGTCTGGGTAATTGATTGTGAAAGCCCCTTCCAGCTCTAAAACATGCTTTATGGTCCCTACCTTTCCTTAGAGTAGCTGTAGTTGTGGTTTGCGTTTTATGGTGCCTAAGTGAACTGATGGTATCAGAGTTCCTCTGGCTTAGTGAGAACTCTACAAAAAATCTACAAAAAATCAATTTATTTTGCTGCAGTTTTCTCTTCCTTCTTCTGCTCCATTTCTCTTAAAGTTGTCCCAGAATTCTGTTTGGCTTTGTAGTTTTCTGCTTCTTTCTCATTCTGAAGTTTTTTTTTTTTTTTTTTTTTTTGGCTTTTGACACTGGACAACATAAATTTTTCTTTTAATCGATTTGCCCACGTATATAGTAAATAAGATCAGGACTATATCAGGGATGTTTCCCCAAGAGATCAGGCCAGTTTTTGATGGTGAGGAAAAACTTGTTATTCACTTACACACCTAAAACATGTCAAAACATTTTATACACACACATTTGCAACAGTATTTCTGATTTACTATGTTTATTTACCAGTGTTCTCTCTAGGAAAGAATAGATTATCCCCTGAAAAACTAGTCATCATTAGCTAAAACTGTTTTGTCAAATATAAAAGTACAGTCTTAACTATTGTATTAGTGTGGTTGGGATCAATGACTATTGCTTTGAAATGCAGATGGGTGGTGAAGCGGGAATGTGCAAGGAAAATGGCACTGTCTAGGTGAGGGGAAAGCCTAGACCAGAGTCACATGGAGTTGCAGGTAAGGCCAAGATTATTTGTCGAAAAGATAATGGTGGGAGGGTGGCTGAATTCCTGGGACAATAGCCTGAGAAGTCAGGGCCTGGAAAGAGTAGAGGCAGGAAAAGTGAGCCTGAGGATGGAGGAGGGGGAGAATCCGAGGCAGGAAGAGGGACGAGATCAGAGAGGATGCATAATAAAGGCAGGGCAGCAGACAAAGCCCTCAGGAGCAAATGCCAGAGAGAATCCCAGTTTGTTTAGTGAAGAGACAGGAAAAAGGACATCCTTTCAAAGGACCTAGGTTATGGGACTGGATGGGTGAGATAGATAACAGGAAAGAACCAGGCTGCTCTAGGGACCCAAAGAGCAAGGCCTGTCCCTCCTTCCCCCCGCCACCCCCCACCCACTCCTTCATCCCTGCCCAAACCGTTCGTGTGTGTGTGTGTGTGTGTGTGTGTGTGTGTGTGTGTGTGTGTGTTCTTTGTTCAGTCACGTTTGACTCTTTGCAACCCCTGGACTGTGGCCTGCCAGGCTCTTTTGTCCATGGGGTTCTCCAGGCAAGAATATTGGAGAAGGTAGCCATTTTCTTCTCCAGGGGATCTTCCTGACCCAGGGATTGAACTGGGGTCTCTTACATTATAGGCAGATTCATTATCATCTGAGTCACCAGGGAAGCCCAACCTTTCTCATAATATAATATGAGATATATTATGAGGATAATATAATAGCTTGACTTGAGACAAATGGGACAAACTACCTGAAAGGAGATAGAACCAAGTCCTCAAGGCAGGAGACTGCCAGAGAAGGCCTGTTAGGAAGTCCAGCATACTGATGCATCCCTCAGTGACAGGCCGTCTCATGCTTTTTTTTTTTTAAACTTTTAATTTTGTATTGGAGTGTAGCTGATTAACAATGTTGTGATAGTTTCAAGTGGACAGAAAAGGGATTCAGTCACATATATCCATTCTCTCCTAAACTCCCCTCCCATCCAGACTGCCACATAACATTGAACAGAATTCCTTGTGCTAACAGTAGGTCCTAGTTGGTTATCCATTTCATTTCATTTCATTTATTTATTTATTTATTTTGTGGTAGGGGAGGAAGGAGGAATGGAGGGGAAAAAAGAAGGAGTGGGAGAAAGGAAAAAAAGAGAGGAAGCTCTATGGTGGGTCTTTTTTTAAAAAGTTTATTTGGTTAGATAATATATGCCAGTGTCTATAAACATTTATATATTATTAGAATTAAGAGTGCTGTTTAAACTTTTTATTTTGTGTTGAGGTATAACTGGTTAACAATGTTGTGGTAGTTTCAGGCATACGTGAAGGGACTCAGCCATACATATACATGTATCCTATCTCTCCCATGCTCCTCTTCCATCCAGGATGCCACATAACATTGAGCAGAGTTCCATGTGCTCTACAATAGGTATTTGTTTGTGCTTAGTCACTCAGTTGTGTCTGACTCTTTGCAACCTCAGACTGGAACTGTAGCCCACCAGGCTCCTCTGTCCAAGGGGATTCTCCAGGCAAGAATACTGGAGTGGGTTGCCATGCCCTCCTCCAGGGAATCTTTGAAACCCAGAGATCAAACGCAGGTCTTCCGCATTACAGGCAGATTCTTTACTGACTGAGCCACCAGGAGAGGTTATCTATTTTAAATATAGCTGTGTGTACATATCTATCCCAAACTCCTTAACTAACCTTTTCTCCCATTCATCCCCCTTGGCAAAGCATTCTTTTATCAAATAAATGAATGTGTGGAGTGGGAAGTGGTGAACTTGAGCTGGGCTAACCAGCCGCATGGCATTCAACTTCAACTCTTAAAAGCTGAGATCCTGAAATTCCCTCCCAGGTGGTAAAATGCCTTGTCTGGATTTGGTGCCCATCAGACACTGAGGGAGACAACACTGAAGCTGAGTCAGATGTGAGCACAGCTGCAGAGAAGGGGCAGAAGAGGTATGGTATCCTGGCTGGAAAGTGAGTGCAAATGAGGGAGTTCCCTCTTTTTCTTTCCTGCCTCTCAGATCAGGTGAGTAATGTGGAGCCCTGGTAAATCCATCACACTAAGTAAGTTGTGTTGTGTAATTCACTGAAACATTTAAATTGTTTAGTCTACATTAGGGGGTCACTGATAATCCAAAGCAGATACAGGAAGCATTTTGAAAACAACCAATGCTAGACAAGGTTCCAGGATCCTCTGTCAATTCAGTGTCATGAATGCCAACCTACTTTTCCCTTTCAATCTCTATGAATCCCAAGCAAATCACTCATGAGTTAGTCCTAGGGAATTTGGTCACCCCACCTTGGGTAACTAGACCCAGAGTGTCCCTTGCCTCACCTCACTCCTCCTGAGGGGGCTTCTCAAACGTCTTCTGGGAGGATGACCTTGGTTCTCCACTCATTAGTTTTATGTCTTTAGGAGTCTGCCTTGCTTACCTGAGCTTCAGTTTCCTCATCCATGAATTGGAGAACCACCACTACCACATGCTGCTGCTGCTGCTGCTAAGTTGCTTCAGTCGTGTCCGACTCTGTGTGACCCCATAGACGGCAGCCCACCAGGCTCCTCTATCCCTGAGATTCTCCAGGCAAGAACACTGGGGTGGGTTTCCAGTTCCTTCTCCAATGCGGGCATGCATGCTAAGTCGCTTTAGTCGTGTCTGACTCTGTGCGACCCTATGGACAGCAGCCCACCACACTCCTCTGTTCATGGGATTCTCTAGGCAAGAATACTAGAGTGGGTTGCCATTTCCTTCTCTACCACTACCACATAGGGGGTTGTATAAACTGATGACATGGTACATTGGAAAGGTTCCAAGGCTGGATGTGGGCTTTCATTGTAGCTCAGATGGTAAAGAGTCTGCCTGCAATGCAGGAGACCTGGGTTCGATTCTTGGGTTGGGAAGATCACTTGGAGAAGGGAAATGGCAACCTACTCCAGTATTCTTGCCTGGAAAATCCCATGGACAGAGGAGTCTGGTGGGCTACATCCATGGGGTCTCAAGAGTTGGACACAACTCAGTGACTAAACTACCACGAAGGCTGGATATGGTGTACAGAAGTTCTCCAGTAGATGCTTTCCCTTTTTTTCTCTCAAAATGCCAGGCCTCTAGTACATCATCTTTGCCCAAGTAACCCTGGGGGATCTTGCCCCAGAAAAAAGCAAGCTGAATTTTTGTGAGAGTCTTAAAGACTGCTTCAAGAAGATGAGTTTCCTCTTAGCCAAATGGGCTTGAGCAACAGACAATCCACTGTTACTTTCATCCCCCAGCTGTAGACCTGTTCTTGTAACACTGGCTGCCTGAAGGGTGGAGCCACTAACCCCTCCTTAAATCCATCAGAGAACAGGTTTGAGAACTGGTAAAAATGAGCACCAGTAGATGTACATGTAGCTCAAGCAGTAAAGAATCTGCCTGCAGTGCAGGAGACCTGGGTTTGATCCCTGGGTTGGGAAGATCCCCTGCAGAAGGGAATGGCAACCCACCCCAGTATTCTTGTCTAGAGAATCACATGGTCAGAGGAGCCTGGAGGGCTACAGTCCATAGGGTCACAAAGAGTTGGACTCGACTGAGTGACTAACAGTTTCCCTTTTCATTTCATGCATGCATGTTATGTGAGTTCTACTTTACTGAAGGTCAACTTGCAGGGAACAGGTCTCAGCAAGCCTAAGGATGGTATCAGACAGGAGTATTTGCCTGGTATAGCTTCTCAGAAACCCACACATCCTAATGAAAGACACTTTTGTCTACCTTCCTGACCCTCAACCACATCAACCCAAAACAGTATGGTTACTTCATGGTGGTGGTAGCATTGCACTGCTATTTTAGCCATGGCTATAAAATAATCATTAAGAGTCACATGGGTGCATCTATAATAATACTTCACATTCCAGCCATAAAGCCTAGAAGAGACTGAACACGTCCTGCAGTGTTAGTACTGCCAGAGCCTGGAGCTCAGGGGTTTGCATGTGTGAACTCCTGTTCCTTCCAGTGGGATGCCTGAAGAGCTTATGCCATCTGCATTGCAGGCAACTACATTTCCCACATTCCCTTGACAACTGGCTTTCAAGTAGATTTGACCAATGGTGGAAGACTGGAGGGCAGGACAAACCAGAGTATTTCTCCTCATTTTTGCTTCCAAAGAGGCTTTCAACACTGGCTGCTGTGTTTGCTTGCTTGTTTATGCAGTTTCAAGCCCATTCTCTGGGTTCCCAGCTCCTGCAGAACAGTGCCTGCCACACTGCTAACTCTCACCCAATGGCTTCAGGTTCTGGCTCTAGTAATATATATCCTTCCTGTGTCCCTTCAGCCCTAGGGATGGTGGCAGCTTTCTGCTCTTGCTAATATCTGAGTTGTTTCACCATCCTCCCTTTGGCTTTTTAGCTCTCTCATTACCTATGTTACCAGTTCCCTATGTTAAGTTGATTCTATTTAAAATGCATGGGTAGAGTCTGTTTTCCTGATGAGTTTCTCATTGCTCTATCTCCTTCAGTCAGCACTATTTTACCTTCATGTTGAACCTAAGTCTCTCATGTAAGGTCTCTCCTCTAGCAGGCCATCCACTGGGAAACTGGGCAATGGTTTCTTCAGCTCTCAGGTTTCCCCAAACATATCCTGAATTTCACTTACTTCTGTGGGCTTTTGAACTCATGAAGGGGACAGAGTATTTTTCATTTCTTGGTGACCTATTTGATATAAGCACCAGTCAAATTTCTTCAGATTGCCTTTGGCCTCCCACTCACTGGTTAAACTAATTTCTTTTAGAGTCCAAAAATGGCTGTAAGTTCACTATCTCTTCTCCCTCTTTCTTTGGTTTATGATATAAACTCTATGTTATCCTCCTAGACTTTGCTGTTGGGAGACAAGCCTTTAATAAAACAAACACAAACATAAAACCAAGCTAACAAGCATTGAGGACCCTGTAGATCCATCCGTTAAAGTGATTGGCAGCTGCTTCCAGTTCCTAGGGACAGCAGTGGTTCAGGGCTGTCAGCAGTGTCTTGTGATGGGAGTATGGGTCTGCTATGACTGCTCGTGGCATGATGTCTTTCCCAACCAGGCTCTGCAGCATAATTTGAACATGATCCCTGAATGGGTAGCTTCTGAACTTGGTTCTCTGACTTTCCTAGAGAATTTGTGAGCTACCCAATATAATTTTTCCCTCTAAATCCTTAAAAATTTGTTTTTGATGCATATAACTAAATAATAGGTATGGACATTGGAACCATGCACAATGTTTTCTGATTCACAAAATCATGCATTTCGCTGTGTTCAGGTGCACTCTAATCTGATATGCTCTCAAAAGAGGTCCACAAGGTCTGAGTTTCATGTAAATATTCACAAAAAGTCCTGGAGTACTTAGATGATCAATAAGATCTGCTCTTTGAATGCTAGTGGCTCTTTATCCTCAGCTGAACTCAGCGGGCTCCGTAGTTAAGTGGCTATGGTGGCAGGAATTGATATACTAGCTCAATTATATGAATTTCTTCACCAAGGCTCTCCCAATATCACCAGCTTGCCAGCTCTAGTGACCAGCCATGACCTTCCCAACTGATAGCACTCCAAGAGGCTAGTCATTCACCTGATGGTAGGTTCATAGCATTTGAGTCCTTCCTTTGTGGAGAGAGAAGCAATATATCCTTACTAAAAGAGAGAAGATTTGGATTTACTTCTCTTCCCTTAATGCTTCTGCCAAAAACCATAATCTGTAGGTATTCTGAATGCCTTTTTCACTGTCACAGTATCTTACTCAATGTTGCTTCTCAATAAGAACCTTACCTGTTAGGAGAGGAAGACAATGTGCTGATGCCCATCGAAATTCACGGTCTTATCTTAATCTCTGTTTTGGAAGCAACTGGCTTTATAAAACAGTGGAATGACTGAAGTAAGAATCAGTCATGGTGCCAACTGAAACTCAATGTCTTGAAGGATTGGAGTGCTACCTTAAAGCTGGTACTGATATCTACTTGTGTTTGATAGATGGTGCAGGCTCTTGCAGAAAAAGTGGATCCAGAGACCAAGGTGAGAAATGGGAATGTCACTTCTCACAGTTACATTTTATATCATACCTTTGACTTTGGGTAATGCTCATATATGGGCTTTAATACTTGGAGAAGAGATGCTTCCACCAGAGGAAACAACAGAGACTGCTACCCTGCCACTCCAGGTTCTTTTTAACACCAGGTTGGGCTTTCTTGGTGGCTCAGACAGTAAAGGATCTGCCTGCAACACCGGAGGCCTGGGTTCGATCCTTGGGCCAGAAAGATCCCCTGGATGAAGGAAACAGCTATCCACTCCAGCATTCTTGCCTGGAGAATTCCATGGACAGAGGAGTCTGGTGGGCTACAATCCATAGTGCTGCAAAGAGTTGGACGTGACTGAGCAACTAATGCTTTCACTTTCGGGGAAAATATAGGCTATAGTCCATCCTAGTTATCAAAGGTTCTGATACATAGCATAGTCAGAGGGGAATATGATAAAATTCCAAGGAACCTCTTAGGTCTGCTCTATCCATGCATAAATTAAGGGGGAGGGTGTTTATAGAAATTCTTTATAACCAGGGACCCCTGAAAGCTCAGATCTCTCTGGAATAAAGTTTTGGGTCACTCCATGGTTGGAACGCTGGCTATTTGAAGAGAAATTGAAGCAAACATAGGATAAGTAGTGAAGAGTGGAAATAATAAACCTTCACTGTGGCCTTCAAGTCATGGTTTGAAAATGGATATGAAAAAAGCAGGAAGTATCTACACTTGTAAGAACATAAAGGAAACCTCCAAAGCTTGTAATGTCTGGGATCCTTGTTTTATCTCATGTTTATAGTGTTCTCCAAACAGTAGCTTAATATCTCAGTGTTGGACGCATAGTAAGTATAGTTTTAAAAAACAAAAAGCAATTGATTGACAGACTTTTGATTGATGCCTAATTGAGGCTTTTACTAAAATTTAGGTGAGTCAGTATGTGTATATATTTGAATATCTTTACCTCTATTTCAAACTTTTAGTAAAGCTACACTAGTTCTAATCTTTTCTTTGATTGATCCCATGACTCTACAGTGTGGATGAGTGTCTTACAGCTTCACAGAAAATCCACTTTTGACTATGCAACTTCAACTCCATTTCAAAGAAGGCAAACAGCAGACCCCCTGTCTTCTTCAGGCCTCTTCTAGCCCAATCTCTGTGGAAGAGGAGGTGCCACCAGAGACTGTTCAATAATGTGGGCAATCAATCAACCAGTTACATCTTTGTAATGACCCTCTAATAAAAACTCTGGACTCCAAGGCTGAGTTCCCCAAGTTGGCAATATTCTATATTGTCACACTAACGCCAGGGGAAGGGGGCGTTCCTGAATCCTCAGGACAACAGAAGCTTTGCATTTGGAATCCTCCTAAACACTGCCCTTCGTGAATTTTCCTTTTGTTGCTTCTAACCCTTCCCTATAGTAAATCATGACCATATGTAAATAGCTTTCAGTGAGTTCTGTGAATCTTCCCAGTGAATGGTTAAACCTGGGGTGGTTTGAGGAATCCCTTAAACCAGCAGCTAGTGTGAGAAGTAAGGGCAGCTGGGGAAGCTGTGCCTTGATACTGCAGTTTGGCTGACTCCAGTAATGACACCCCTCATTCCTCCTCTTTCAAGAGCTTGAAACATGATTGGAATCATAACTTTATATTATCGCAGTTTAGGAGAGACAGAGCTGACCTTTGCTTGTGTTCTAATTTATTTTTCTGCCTACTCTGCTGTCTTCATTTCTACAGGCTTTTTCAACTTTTAGTTTCTCTCTTCCTAATGTCCCTCACCATGTACTCAACCTTACCCAACTCCAGGACTTCAGGAAGAAAGGTGGGCTACATGGCGGATTCATGTTGATGTGTAGCAAAACCAATACAATATTGTAAAGTAAAAAAAATAATAATAATTTTAAAAAAGAGAAAAAAGAATACATAAATCACACACACAAAAAAGAAAGATGGGCTAGAGAGGAAGAGCCACTTCTTAGCTGGTGCAGCCCACATTAAGGTCCTCTAAAGGTCTCTGGCCTCCTGGAACCCAGTGATGACCCTTGGCCAGTGCTTTTCAAACTTCAAACTTCCCCTTGTCCACATCAGATATGGACTTTGTGCTACCACAGCAGGTCATTCTGTGTCTGGGGACACTGGCTTTCTTTTGCATTAAAAACTTTTTCTACCCATTTTCAGTACTTCCTAAAGTTGCTTAACCAGGTGTTTCATAAACCCAAGTGATCCTAAGATTCTTGTTAAATGTTCAGGTTCTCTGCATATCTCATGGAGATTTCAATTGTAGGTCTGAACTTTGACTCAGGTTCTGTGTTCTTTTAATATATCTCCAGGCTTCTCTGTCTAAGGATTTTCCAGGCAAGAATACTGGAGTGGGTTGTTATCCCTTTTCCAGCAGATCTTCCCAACCCAGGGATCAAACCCAGGTCTCCTGCATTGCAGGCGGGTTCTTTACCAGCTGAGCTACTAGGGAAGCCCAATATAAATGATAAGTACCTAGTTATTCTTTATGATCACCAACCTTATCCATGAGCTTGGACTTCTGCTTCATATCTACTGTTAACTTTCAAGGACCATCAAAAGCATTTTCCTGTCCCTACTAACATAGGGAAGCAAATCTGAGCCTGTCTGTATGCCCTCTGTGCTGGAGGAGTCATGCCTTCGGCCTGGCCCCAGGGCTGGCATTTCTCCTACCTGGCATTGTTATGGCCGGCTCTCCTGTCTGGCACTAGGATCCTTCCTGTGCCCTATCCCAGTGTCTGTAGTCTTGCCGCACATAGATGGATGGATATCTAATATGATGACCAGCTCTACAAACAGCTTCATTGAACTCAATAAACATTTACTGACTTGAGTTATGTCCCAGGCACTGTGCTAGGTCCTGGCAAGCTGAAAAAAGGAAAATACTCATAGTTTAAAGGGTGTGACAGACACATAAAGAAACAGCCATAATATCGTGTGATAAATGCTTCAGCAGAAGCATGTACCAAGTGCTATGGAAACTCAGACGGGGGAGTAATTAATTCCTCCTGGGAAGGGTCAGGAAAAGTCACAGGGAAGAGTTTACATTTGGAAGGTGACCGAAAGTTCTCTCAGAGGTCAGGGAGAGGGGAGGGCATTCCAGGCAGAGAGCGAAGCCAAATCAAAGCCAAGGAGAGTGAGACTGCTCGCTGTACTCAGGCAGCTTGGATGAAGTAGTTTTATGGACCAAGAGCAGTGTTTTTTCCAAGTGTGGTTCTCAGGCCATCTGCCCCGTAATTCCCCTACATGCCTATTGAAAATGCACATTCAAGGACCCCACCTCACAGTTAGTGATTTAGAGTCTTAGGGGTAGGGGCCTAAGCAAACTTTATTCTTAACAGCCCCACTAGATGATTTTATTTTTAAAATTTTGGTGCTTGCCAATCAAATAGGTAAAAAGATGCTATTGCACATAGTGTTTCTTTCTCTTTTTTTCAAGAGATCCGTTGGATCTTCATTGTGTGTGTATGGGGGTGGGGGTGGGTTTTCTCTAGTTGTGGTGTGCGGGCTCAGTAGCTGTGGTGTGCCACCTTAGTTGCCTGTGGGATCTCAGTCCCCTGACCAGGGATTGAACCCATGTTCCCTGCATTGGAAGGCAGATACTTAACCATTAGATCACTAGGGAAGTCCCCAGAAGATGATTTTTTTTTTAATTTTTATTTTTACTTTATTTTACTTTACAATACTGTATTGGTTTTGCCATACATTGACATGAATCTACCACGGGTGTACATGTGTTCCCAAACATGAACCCCCCTCCCACCTCCCTCCCCATAACATCTCTCTGGGTCACAGAAGATGATTCTTAAAATCACCAGTGAAAGCAGTGATTCTTTACTTTGGTACACTATAATCACGGGGCAGGGAGGGGAAGCTTTTAAAACTCCTGATGCCTGAGTATCACCCTCAGAGAGTCTCATATAATGGGCCTGGGATGTGGCCTGGGCATCTGAATTTTTAAAGTTCCCTGGTGATTCTAATTGGAGAACTCCTGTACCCTGCTTGAGAACCACAGAACCACAGAACCAGAGCTTCAGACAGTCAAGCAGGCACATGAACAGCTACAAATTATGATGAAGATGCAAAAAGTTTATGAAGGGCTTCCCATGCCAGGCTGGGGAGTTTGGTTTTGATTTTGTAGGAGATGGAGAGAGAATGGGTGTGGTGGCGCCTGCATGCTCATACTTCGATTTAGCTCTTACGAAATGGTAGTTTTCGGAAACAGGACCCAATCTGCTTTGTACTTCCTTTGTGTTCGGGAAGAGATGTTCTCCAGGGAGCTTGTCTGCACAAGTGTCTCAGCTGATCCCTCAGGAAAACTGTTCTTTCCTGATGTCTGGGCACTGAGTATTCCTGTTACTTTCTTCAGAGATGCATTAGACACCTATCCTGTGCCTATGGTTGAAAAATCCGCGTCTGTACCACCGGCAAATTCTGAGCCATGACAAATTCGAGGAGGCAAGACTATAGGCAGATTGGTAGTAGGGATTACACATCCACATAGTCTAGGTTAGGCTCAGAAGTGAGAGGTAAAACCTCAACCAAGTCCCTGAGTTTCATGAATGGAAAGAAGTATGTTGTGTGGGTTACGGTGCCTTTAGTGTGTAGAGGAGAAGCTTGCAATGGATCGCAATGGCATAGAAGAGCGAGAGGTCCCAGGTGAGAGAGAAAGTCTAGGAAAACAGGCAGTCACCACCCCAGGCTGAGGTCCAGGGACCTTAGTGGACCAATTTGATCAAAATAGAATCAGATATTTTGTGAACAAATGCATGAAGAAAAAGGAAAGGAGGTCAGAAGTCCAGTCAGGAACCACCTGAGGGTCCTACCTAGCAAGCAGTCATGCAGACACTCAGTGAAAGTCTCTCCCTCTTATAATCTCCATTTTCTTCTCTTTTCTCTTCTTCATCTCTTTCCGCTCTTCTTTAACCCTCTGCATCTTCAGTATTATCAACAGGACTCCTGGGGACAACCACCAAAATTTACAACACTCCAAAGCTTTTTTTCACGAGCCTGTGAGTCACAGCCCTTGTTGAATCCCAGAGTGAGCCGAGAGAAATGTGGGCAGTTCTTTGGTCCAACCCTTTCAATTTGTAAATGAAGAAACAGAGGCTTGGAGAGGCGAAGTGACTGCCCAGAGAGACAAAGATCACATAGCTAGTCAGTGGTAGAATTATGACAGACTCATGTCCCTGGCTTACACTCTGAACCTGTGTCTGCTTGACTAAGCTGTTGTCACAGTGGTGAATTCTTGTGCTCTGCGCGCTTTGAGTGGTGAATTTCACATTCATCATGCTTAGTTCCTACAGCCACTTTGTAAGAAGTCTATAGTGATTAGTTCCTCATGTTTGCTGAATCAAATGAAGGAGAATAGAACTTTCCTTAAAGACACAAGTGTTTTCAGAAAGGAAGTAGAAGTTTATAAAATAGGGAATTTCAGGTTCACGTGCTATTAAGGCATATAATCAGAATTTTCATATAGTAGATTCCAGAATTACAGCTTACCATTATCATGATTTAGAGTCCCAGAAACCCCACCCTGGGATGAGGAGCGACTGATATTTCTGTGGTCAAGTGCGGGAAAGGACATTAAGTGGTTATGTTACTTTGGCTCTTTGAATTTTGTCTTGCTCCCTTTTTTGAGTCTTCTGACTTTGTCTGCTGGTGCTCTCACACTAGGTTGTGGGAAATGAGCTCATTACTTCCCTCACCAAGCAATACAATGACACCTTTGGCTTTATAGAACCAGGGAGCCCAATGTGGTGTCTGACTCAGTACCTGGCACATAGCAGGCACTCAAGGGATATTTGTTGACCTGAGTTGAGATGAAGTCAGAGGAGCTGCACTGAATTACTATCAGGGCAACCTTAGGCAAGTCATTTCCATTCTCTAAGCTCATTCTTTTCTCCTATAAAATAACAGACAAGAACCAGACAACCTCTGATGTTCCTTCCCGCTCAAAGATATGTTTTGGCATCCCTTTTTCAAAAAATCCCAGAAATTTGGACCTAGGAGTGACTTTGAAGGTCAATTAGCTCAACCCACAGTTGTTCAAGGCAGAGCCAGACTATTCAAAGAAGTAGAGATTTGGCAACTCTGTGGTTTGTGTAATAGTGAAAGTCAGCCAGGAAGAATAATTCAGATTAAAAATCATTTGAGGGCCAGAATTATTCTCTTTTGCTCAATATCCATCAAGTTAATGAGAAATAGTTAAGTCTCTGCTTTGGTTTTCCTCTTTATTTTTTATTACTGTATAACTTACAGCAAAAAGCACAGATCTTAAATGTACAGCTTAATGAATCTTTTACATAGGTATCCATCCATGCAACTACCTCCCTCATTAAGACATGGAACATTTCAACACCCAGAGAAACTTCCTCATGCCCCCTTTCAGTCATACCCTCTCCTAAGGAATAAAGATCTAGTTTCTACCACCATAGTTTGGTTTTGCCTAGTTTTGAACTTCATATGAACAAAAGCACATAATATATAGCTTATTGTATCTGACTCTTTCACTTAACATTTTATCTGAGATTTATCCATGTTGTTTCATATGCCAGTAGATGCTTTTTATTTTTAATTGCTATATGTGAATTGTATGAGTGTATCACACTATATGGGCTTCCCTAGTAGTAGCTCAGCTGGTAAAAAATCTGCCCGCAATGCAGGAGACCCCAGTTCAATTCCTGGTTCAGGAAGTTCCCCTGGATAAGGGATAATCTACCCACTTCAGTATTCTTGGGCTTCCCTGGTGGCTCAGATGGTAAAGAATCCACCAGCAATGTGGGAGACATGAGACGTGGGTTTGATCCCTGGGTTGGGAAGATCCCCTGGAGGAGGGCATGACAACCCACTCCAGTATTCTTGCCTGGAGACTCCCCATGGACAGAGGAGCCTGGCAGTCTACAGTCCATGGGGTCGCAAAGAGTCAGACATGACTGAGCAACTAAGCACAGGAGAGCACATCACACTGTGTAACTATGACAACTTGAGAATTCACCAGTGCAGAATATTAGCTATATCCTTAGAGAAAAAGTTGGGAGAAATATCAATAACCTCAGATATGCAGATGACACCACCCTTATGGTAGAAAGTGAAGAAGAACTAAAGAGCCTCGTGATGAAAGTGAAAGAGGAGAGTGAAAAAATTGACTTAAAGCTCAACATTCAGAAAACAAAGATCATGCCATCTGGTCCCATCACATCATGGCAAATAGATGGAGAAACAGTGGCAGACTTTATTATTTTGGGCTCCAAAGTGACTGCAGATGGTGACTGCAGCCATGAAATTAAAAGACGCTACCCCTTGGAAGGAAAGTTATGACCAACCTAGACAGCATATTAAAAAGCAGAGACATTACTTTGCCAACAAAGATCCATCTAGTCAAGGCTATGGTTTTTCCAGTAGTCATGTGTAGATGTGAGAGTTGGACTACAAAGAAAGCTGAGTGCCGAAGAATTGATGCTTTTGAACTGTGGTGTTGGAGAAGACTTTTGAGAGTCTCTTGGGCTGCAAGGAGATCCAGCCAGTCCATCCTAAAGGAGATCAGTTCTGAATGTTCATTGGAAAGATTGATGTTGAAGCTGAAACTCCAATACTTTGGCCACCTGATGCAAAGAACTGACTCATTTGAAAAGACCCTGATGCTGGGAAAGATCGAAGGCCGGAGGATGAGGTGGTTGGATGGCATCACTGACTCAATGGACATGAGTTTGGGTAAACTCCAGGAGCTGGTGATGGACAGGGAGGCTTGGAGTGCTGCAGTCCATGAGGTCTCAAAGAGTTGGACGCTGCTGAGTGACTGAAATGAACTGAACTGAGGAGAAAAAGTCAGAAGACTAGAGTTCTAATCAAGCTACCACTAAGTGGCTAAGTGAACTTTCTGGACCAGTTTTCCTCATTTGTGGATGAAGAAGTTGAACTAAAGCCATTTTTCCAACCTAAAGTTCAACAAATAATGTACTAATCACACACTCAATAAGCAATTGGAAGAGAGTAACAATCTTATATCTGTCAAGGAAGTCATACCAGCAATGTATAAGGATAGGGCGAGAGGTAGGAGGGAGGCAAGGGATATATGTATACCTATGGCTGATCTGTGTTGATGTATGACAGAAACCAAGACAATATTGTAATTAGCCTTCAACTAAAAATAAATAAATTAAAAGAACATATAAGGGCGTCCTATCAGTAAGCAAAAAAGATAAACAACTCAACTAAGAACAGGAAATATTCTGTGTGTGTGTGTGTGTGTGTGTGTGTGTGTGTGTGTGTGTGTTACTGTTGTTACAGTGGAGGAGAAATTTGTTGAATGGGAAATCTTAAGGTGCTATGATGATGTAAAGGTTGTTTAGACACTCAGAAATATTTGTTATCTATATGCTGCAGAGGCTGATTTGTTAAAAAAAAATCCTTTTGTATTGTTTTCTGTAAGGGAGACACCGTGTTTAATGTTAAAGAATGCATGAAAGGTACATAAAAGGCTTCATAAACTGTACAGCTTTCTGCAAATGAAAGGCATTATTATTCCCAGATACAATATGAATGCAGCTGACATCAACCGCCATTCATCCCAGTTGCAAGTAATGACCAACACGAGTATTTGTCTTTGTTCCTTTGCCATGGCCATGGGAGAATGTCTGAACCCAACACACAAATAACAGCTGTGATTTTAATGGAGACTTCTGAGAGGATAAGCAAGGTGTACATGGAACGCATAGCCACAGACAGATTTTCACTTGGGCAGCCACATTATTATTTCCTCAGACTTTGAAAAGGGAAAGTTTTAACAGACCTCTTGGAAGTGACCCTTGTTTTCCCCCCACCTGTTCACAGTTACTGTCGCAGAATGCGTCATCTCTCTCCCACGCACACAGTGGGAAACAACTTTGCCATTCAGAGCAAAGGCAGTGTTTTGCTGCGTCAGGGATATGGGAGTCTACATATGGTTCATTGTCCATTTCTTGATTAGGCTCCTTCCCTGAGCACTGGAGTTTCCTACCCAGAGAGCCTACCTTGGATCCTTATCTTTTCAGCAGAAATAAGTCAGTGTGAGAGGCGATAGCAAACCAGAATTTTGCCAGAATGCTTGTGGTCTCTGACTTGCCCTTTTGAAAAATATTTTGCAACTCTGGTTTTGCCTTAGCAGGGCAGGAAATCATCCCAACAACGTAATCAGCCCAGATTGGTCAACCAAAGGGAATGCGGTTATTTGTTCACATGTACTGCCTATGTCTTCTTGGACCAGGTGGTCCCTGAGCTCTGCCCCTCAACTGGGGTGTCTAACTATTGGTATTCTCTTTCCAGCATTATGCACAGATGTGTTTCAGACTTTGTATTTGCCCATGAACATTTCCCCTGTGATGGATTTAGCAGCTCTGTAGTAACATGCACACACACACCCCTAATCTAAATACTGTAGTCGTACACACTGCTATACTTAAAATGGATAATCAACAGGGTCTTACTGTATAAAAAGGGGATTCTGCTCAATGTTATGTGGCAGCTTGGATGGGAGGGGAGTTTGAAGGAAAATGGATACGTGTATAAGCATGGCTGAGTCCCTTTGCTGTCCACCTGAAACTATCAAAACATTGTTAATTGGCTATACTTCATACAAAATAAAAAGCTACAAGATACTATAGTTGTGGGGGTCTTTCCTGGTGGATCAGATGGCAAAGAATCCGACTGCAAGGCAGGAGACCTGGATTTGAACCATGGATCAGGAAGATCCCTTGGAGAAGGGAATGGCTACCCACTCCAGTATTCTTGCCTGGAGGATTCCATGGACAGAGGAGCTTGATGCGCTATGGCCCATGGGGTTGCAAAGAGTCAGACAAAGTTGTAGCGTGTAAAGGATCTCAGGACCTAGAAAACCTTGGTTTGGATCCTGAACTTCTTATTACACCCAATGATAGGCCTCGGCTGCCTTATCTGTGAAATGGGGATAAAAATACTTCCCTTGTTTCCAGGATTCTTGTAACATCAAAGGAGGCAATGCATGTACAGCTTCCCAGAGAGTTCTGGTCCATAGTTATTGTCTCATAAACAGTGATTGAGATGAGTTTTCTGTAAATGTTGCTTCTGAGACTGTCACCCAGGACACAGAAGTGGCCAGCCCAAGTATTGCAGTAAATTAATGGCAGGCACAGGACAAAAACTAAGGCTCTTTTCCACTCCAGAGCAAAGGGAGCCACGTCCAAGAATTGCTTCTGCAGGTTTGGGGAGGAGACAAAACAAAACAAAATGGATTGAAATACACTTCAATGAGATGAGTTATTAAGCTTTGGTGATTTCTTAAACTTAGTGGCCTGTAGTTGACTGTCTTGAAAGAGAAGTTTTTGGTTTTGTTTTTGAAATACTAATCTCTCTTTAAGTTTCAGTATGTTTTCCCTAATACAGCCAGTAATCTGTATTACTTTGAGGAGAGCTAGGATTGTTAGACCAGGAAAGCAAAAAGGAAGAAACTGGTAGGTTTCTAGAAGGCTGCACAGCTTACAACAGAAGTGTGAATTTCAGTGCCAGAACTTTTGATTTTGAAGAACCAGGTTTTAAGAGAGGAAAGAGTCACTGAGAATCTGAGATAAAGGTTCTTAAGGAAGCAGGATATGGAATCTATGACATAAAATTTGGTGACATAGAGAATAGGGAAAGAACCAGGTTACTGGGCCCTGAGCCCCCTCTCTGAACTGGCAGGTGGTGGTCTGGCTAGCTGATTAGGAAAGGGAGAAGCGATGTGGTGGGCTGAGGGTTGGGATGAGCCAGCTGTACCTGAGGGGACCAGGTAGAAGGGAGCTGGTGGGCAGACATGGGTGGGGTGTTCTCAGGACTGTGCATGGCCACTTAAGGGAGGGCCATGTTGGCTGTTTCTTTAAGTCTTTTCTGTCAAGGACCTTCTGTATAAATAGCTGCCTGCATGGCACTCATGTATTGTCATCAGAAGTGATACCCCACAGTCTCCCAAGATTTTGCTAAACGCCATATGAGCTACCTATTTGGACATGACTCTTTTTAAAGACCAAGGATACTAATAAAAGGCTGTGGACCACAGGCATAGTCCCCAGAAGATGGATGGAGATGTGGTGGGGAAACCCGAAGCACTCATCCCCAGCCATCTTTGTTAGATTTAATTTCTGTCCATAGAATTCTCCAAGCAAGAATACTAGAGTGAGTAGCCACTGCCTTCTCTAGGGGATCTTCTCAACCTAGGGGTCAAACCTGGATCTCCTGCTTTGCACGTATATCCTTCACCATCTGAGCCACCAAGGAAGCCTCAGTTATTAGGATTGTGGTCTCTGGAGTCAGGCTGATTGCTTTATATCCTGGTTCAATTTCCTGATTAGTTGGGAAATTTTGAAGAAATTTATGTAACTCTTGGCTTCCTCATCTGCTAGAGGACATAATCACAGTGCCTGCTACATAGGTCTGCAGTGATCAAATGAATTAACACACACGGAAGGCTTGATTAGAACAATGCTTTATACATAATAGGGTTCAATAATTGTCACTGACAGTTGTTCTTACTGTCTGTGTGTAGCCACACCAGGGCAAGTGTGTGTGTGTGTGTGGGTGTATGTGTTAAAGAGCTGGCAAACTCTGACAACATTTTATAATAATCAAGAGAGAAGTTACATTTTAACTCTCTTGACTTTACGGGGTTGTTCACTTGATTTTCTGTGCATTCATTGTATATGCTTTCAAGAAATAGTGGGAAAAAATAAAGAAAGAAAGAAATATTGGGTCGGCCAAAAAGTTCATTCGGGTTTTTCTGTACGGTGGTATGGAAAAACCGGAAGGCACTTTTTATCCAATCCAATATTTATTGAGCCCTTTCTATATGCCTGTCAGGCACTATGAAGGTGCTAAGGATAAAATGATGTATCCTTCACATATCCTTGTCCTTCTGTAATTTGTGACCCCAACTATTCTCTTTCAGTAACCCTTTTCCCTTCATCTGATCTGGGGGCCAGGGCAAGTTTCTTGAGTGCATTCCTTAGTGCTGGCAATCTGGGGTCCTGCAACAGGCCATAAAATGCATGGTATATGGGTTTAATAATGTCAAGGGAAATTTTCAGTTAATCCCTTGGACTGTGGGTACACTCAGGATTCAAAGGCCAGACCAAAACGGCACGAAGAGAAACAGAGAACTGGTAATTATCTGGTGAATTTGGGTCATGTGGAAAGCCAAACCAAATTACTTAAGCCAAGGAAAAAATGATTTTTTTTCTCCTCGCATGAATTAGTCGTTTTGGTAAGATTTTGCTGGGGTCTCCCTTCCCCTTTTTGCTTTATTTCACCAGATATTTCCTAGAAACCAACTCGCTGTGAGAAAAATACAAAGACAGGATTTAGAGGGAAATGACCACCATCCATTCACGGGAACCCTGGTTTTATTTCCAGTGCATTTGTAGATAGGAAGATTGAAGCAGGATTCTTGGTTGGACTAAGCTCTAAGTTGGCAGTGCTATCATAAACCCAGTCAACTGTTAGGTGCTTGAATTTTGAACTAAATCTGACAGATTCTCTCAATTTGTGAAACAAATGTTTGGAGTTAGATGCTCTCATATGTCTCTTTTAGTTCCAAATTATCTTATATTATGAATTTGTGTTTTTAAGGCAAAAGTGAATGACGAGAACATGCTTTAATTTTTATGTTTCAAGTCATTTATTACCCTTTTAATAGAAAGTTTCAATGTAGTCCCCATCCAGGAAATGGCAATGGAAATTGCCTACTTCCAGGTGTAATCTATAAAATCTCATTAAGTAGTATAAGGAGAATTTGTCACTTTGTCACCTAACTGACCTTTTACAATGCTGAGACCCACAGTGATGTGACACCCTCCCCAACTGAGATGAAATGCCCACATATTTTACTGTGTTCTCACCAAGAAAAGCCTTCAGCCAAAATTTCAGCTAGTCCAAGTCAATTTTTAAGCAAAGTGCATAACCAGAAATTGGCACAAACATTTGTGTATCATCCTTTCCATATTCAAAAGCTGTCTGAGACTCATTTGATTAAGCATAAAAATAACTCTGTGAATGTCATTAGAAAGGCTGATGAACATTCCATGTCTGGTCCCTTGAATTTGTATTCTGGAGATGTATTATTAAGTCACCACTAAATAGTTTCTCTTGTAAGAACCTGATCATGCTCTCTAGAGTCTGAAGGAATTATTTTCATCTTGAGTTTAGAAGGTTTAATTTTTCTATTTCCACTCAACAGAAAGGAAACAGCTGGTAAATTAAGGAAGGCTGGTATAATTTATTTGGCTATGTGGCCTCCACTGGCTTCTTCAGTTAACAGAGCATCTTTATTCCAATGAGGGTCTCCTCGCTGCCAAATCTCCTCATTAAACTGAGTTGTGATTAGAAAAGAATAAATGACATTTTATTTCATATGTGATTCCTTCCAAGCTTCCATACTCCTCTTTAAGTTTTCCTCTTACACAACTTTTCCTTGCCTGGCATTTCTTCTCCCTGGCAGCTCTTCAACACAGAATGTGCAAAGTTCTTGTCCAGTCCTGTAGATGGCTACTCAAGGCAGCATCTCCTCAGCCCTTCCTTGGGTTCAGTTGTTATCCATTCATTTATTTCTTCCATAAACATTAATTCTTACACACAATATGGCCTCGTGTTCTTTAGATGCAGGCAGCCATCTCTGAGGATCATGTATTGGTCCAGAAATGGAAATCTCATTTCACTTCCTCAGATTTGTTTCTCTGTCATGTGGTGGTGGTGGTGGAGCGCGTCTTTCAAAAGTCAGGAAACACCAAAATATGCCTTGCATGTGGTAGCATATGTTCCACATGTGGGCTGATGTTGACTGAAAAAATGCCACTTGAGGAACTTGTTAAAAATGGGGATTGTAGGATCCTAATTTTCAGAAGTTCTGAAGCAGTTTTGGTAGAGCTCTGAGAATTCTTATGTACAGCTGGCTTTGGTGCCTGTACTGTGTAGGGCTAAAGCAATAGAAGTGATTATGGAACAAGAGGACATATTGCGAAAGGATGGTCCTAGAAGGTAGAATGGGAGGGCTTGATGCTTACAGGTGGTGAAGGGAGTGAAAAAGAGAGAAGAGCCTTTATACATATTGTCCTCAGTTCATTTATAAAAACAAAAAGAATGCTTCTCATGTAAGGGAACTTTAATGCTTTCAGAACAGTTTTAATGAAACCGTACCAAGGAGTATTCCCCATGTAATTCTTTGATCTCAAAAACAAAACACCAGTTAGAATGCATACTTTTTAAGAAGAATTTATTTTTAATTGAAGGACAGAATGCACACTTTTTGACTGACTGTAAGGGGTTTACTGGAGGTTAAAGAAAGTAAAATTTAATGCTGTATTTAACAAAGACTTTGACCTTTTCCTCTAGTATATGCAACCGATAGCCACAGATAAGTGGTCACACTGGTACCGCTATGTATTTGTAATCCTCACCCTCAAATAGATATTGTCTGCTAATGCGTTTCTCTCCTATATGACCTTCTACCCTCTGCAACAGATAGATATCCCCTAATTACCCACCACAACAAATATATTTTTTACCTTTTATTCCCACCTCAGACTTCTACCTCCCCTGCCTCTTCTCCCCATCTCACACTGCCCTCAATTTAAATGATGATATTGAATCCTACTTCATGGAGAATGTAAACATCATCAGATAGACACACATTTTTTTCCTACAAATTTTTGAACCTACCTGAAGCTCCGCTTCTTTTTTTTCTTTTTTCCTGCATTGTTCCCCTGCATTGTTATCATCGAGGAAGTATCCTTTCTTGAGTCAAAGACCATTTTAAAATTTGAATCTGTTGGGGTCTGGAGCTCATCTTCATGTTTTCCCTTTTGTCTCTTTTTCATTTTTAACTTTTACCTTTTTTACTGGGTCATTTCCATATGGCTGCCTCAAATTCATATGCTGCTGCTGCTGCTGCTGCTGCTGCGGCTAAGTTGCTTCAGTTGTGTCTGACTCTGTGCAACCCCATAGACGGAAGCCCACCAAGCTCCCCCATCCCTGGGATTCTCCAGGCAAGAACACTGGAGTGGCCATTTCCTTCTCCAATGCATGAAAGTGAAAAGTGAAAGGGAAGTCGCTCAGTGGTGTCCGACTCTTAGCGACCCCATGGACTACAGCCTACCGGGCTCCTCTATCCATGGGATTTTCCAGGCAAGAGTACTGGAGTGGGGTGCCATTGCCTTCTCCACAAATTCATATAATGAAATCTTCATGCCCAATATGATGGTATTAGGAATTGGGGCCTTTGGGAAGGGCTTCGGTCATGAAGCCCTCACGGATGGCATTAGTGCTTTTATCAAAAAGACTTCACAAGGCTCCCTACTCTCTTATGCCATGTGAGGACACAACGAGAAATGTGCAGTCTGGAAGAGATCCCTCACTTGACCATGCTGGCACTCTTAACTCAGACTTCCAACTTCCAAGACTGTCAGAAACAAATTTCTGTTGTTTGAAAGCCACTCAGTCTATGGCATTTCCTTATAGCAGCTCAAATGAACTCAGATATCTGTCTGTCTGTCTATCTACCTATCTATCTATCAGGTTGGTGCAAAGGTAATTGCAATTTTGCATTGCTGAACTTCACTGTTCAATATTGGAATATGTTCTTATACATCAATTTAATGCGCATTTCTTGCTTTCTGTTTTTTGCTGATGACTTATTACTTGCTGTTTGTTCTGTATGTAATTTAGACTATGGGAATGATGTTAGACAAAAAACAAATTTGAGTAATTTTTTTATTCGAGTTCAAAATGGGTCATAAAGCAGTGGAGACAATTCACAACATACAATGCATTTGGTCCAGGAATTGCTAATGAATGCACAGTGCAGTGGTGGTTCAAGAAGTTTTGCGAAGGAAATGAGAGCCCTGAAGATGAGGAGTGTAGTCACCAGCCATCAGAACCTGACAATGACCAATTGAGAGCAGTCATCGAAGTTGATGCTCTTGCAACTACATGAGAAGTTGTTGAAGAACTCAGCGTTGACCATTCTTTGGTCATTTGGCATTTGAAGCAAATTGGAAAGGTGAAAAGCTCGATAAGTGGGTGCCTCATGAGCTGACCAAAAATCAAAAACATCGTCATTCGGAAGTCTTCTTTTATTCTACTCAACAACAATGAACCGTTTCTCTATCAGATTGTGATGTGCAATGAAAAGTGGATTGTATACGACAACCAACGATGACCAGCTCAGTGACTGGACTCCAAAGCAAAACTTGCACCAAAGAAAGGTCATAATCACTATTTGGTGGTGTCTGAGCTATTACAGCTTTCTGAATCCCAGCAAAATCATTATACCCGAGAAGTATGCTCAGAAAATTGATGAGATGCATGGAAAACTGCAACGCCTGCAGCCAGCATTGGTCAACAGAAAGGGCCCAATTCTTCTCCATGACAATGCACAACTGCACACCGCACAACCAATGCTTCAAAAGTTGAACAAGTTGAGCCACGAAGCTCGACTTCTTCTGCCATGGTCACTTGACGTTTCGCCAACTAACCATCACTTCTTCAACCTCTCAACAGCTTTTTGTAGGGAAAACGCTTCCACAACCAACATGATGCAGAAAGCGCTTTCCAAGAGTTCATTGAATCCTGACACATGGATTTTTATGCTATCAGTTCAGTTCAGTTCAGTCGCACAGTCATGTCAGACTCTTTGCAACCCCATGAATCGCAGCACGCCAGGCCTCCCTGTCCATCACCAATTCCCAGGGTTCACTCAGACTCACGTCCATTGAGTCAGTGATGCCATCCAGCCATCTCATCCTCTGTTGTCCTCTTCTCCGCCTGCCCCCAATCCCTCCCAGCTTCAGAGTCTTTTCCAATGAGTCAACTCTTCACATGAGGTGGCCAGAGTGCTGGAGTTTCAGCCTTAGCATCATTCCTTCCAAAGAAATCCCAGGGCTGATCTCCTTCAGAATGGACTGGTTGGATCTCCTTGCAGTCCAAGGGACTCTCAAGAGTCTTCTCCAACACCACAGTTCAAAAGCATCAATTCTTCGGTTGGTCATAACTTTTCTTCCAAAGAGTAAGTGTCTTAATTTCATGGCTGCAGTCACCATCTGCAGTGATTTTGGAGCCCCCCAAAATAAAGTCTGACACTGTTTCTACTGTTTCCCCATCTATTTCCCATGAAGTGATGGGACCAGATGCCATGATCTTCATTTTCTGAATGTTGAGCTTTAAGCCAACTTTTTCACTCTCCTCTTTCACTTTCATCAAGAGGCTTTTTAGCTCCTCTTCACTTTCTGCCATATGCACTTTCTGCATATCTGAGGTTATTGATATTCCTCCTGGCAATCTCAATTCCAGCTTGTGTTTCTTCCAGCCCAGCGTTTCTCATGATGTACTCTGCATAGAAGTTAAATAAGCAGGGTGACAACATACAGCCTTGATGCACTCCTTTTCCTATTTGGAACCAGTCTGTTGTTCCATGTCCAGCTCTAACTGTTGCTTCCTGATCTGCATACAGATTTCTCAAGAGGCAGGTCAGGTGGTCTGGGATTCCCATCTCTTTCAGAATTTTCCACAGTTGATTGTGATCCACACAGTCAAAGGCTTTGGCATAGTCAATAAAGCAGAAAGAGATGTTTTTCTGGAACTCTCTTGCTTTTTCCATGATCCAGCGGATGTTGGCAATTTGATCTCTGCTTCCTCTGCCTTTTCTAAAACCAGCTTGAACATCAGGAAGTTCATGGTTCACATATTGCGGAAGCCTGGCTTAGAGAATTTTGAGCATTACTTTACTAGCATGTGAGATGAGTGCAATTGTGTGGTAGTTTGAGCATTCTTTGGGATTGCCTTTCTTTGGGATTGGAATGAAAACTGACCTTTTCCAGTCCTGTGGCCACTGCTGAGTTTTATGCTATAGGAATACACAAATTTATTTCTCATTGGTAAAAAATGTGTTGATTGTAATGGTTCCTATTTTGATTAATAAAGATGTGTTTGAGCCTAATAATGATTTAAAATTCATGGTATGAAATTGCAATTATGTTTGTACCAACTTTAACATCTAACATCTATCAATCATTTCCATGGAAAATGTATTTTTTGCTATTGTATACATGATATGTTATTACACATATCTTTCTAAATCTTGCTTTTTTATTTAGATTGTGTCTTGAAAATCTGATCATATATTTCATAGAGATCTACCTTGTTATTTTAACTGTTTCATAGTGTTCACTACCATGAATACATTCACTGTTATGTAATTGTTCCTTCTACTGTGGACATTGACTTTTACAGATTTTCACTCTAACAGACAGCACTTCAGTGAATATCCTTGTTCTTTCCTTCATGTACATGTGGGTGAGAGGACTTCTCTAGGACAGAAGTAAAATCGATGGATCACAGGATATGGGCATTTAAAATCTTAATTATTATTGCCCACTTGCCCTTCAGTGAACCAGCTTATACCATCTATAACAGGATACACATGAGAATATCTGTTTTCCCATATTCTAGTCAATATTTGGTATTACCAAACTTAAGAATTTTGTCAATATGAGTAAAAATTCTATTTCATTGCTTAATTTTTTATTTTCTGCTTACAAATGAAATTGAGCTTTTTTTTTCCAAACACTTTTTTTTTCAACATAGAAAAGACAGCCGTTTGTATGTTTATTTCCATGAGTTCTATATTCATATCTTTTGCCCATTTTTAAACTAGGTTATTTGTATTTTTATACTGACTTACAGGAATTTTCTATAGCTACTGGATACTTCTACTCTTTTACATTTCATATCTTATTTACTTATTTTTAAAATTAATTTTATTGGAGTGCTGTTGCTTTACAATGTTGTGTTAGTTTCTGTTGCGCAGCAAAGTGAATCAGATATACATAGAAGAATACATTCTTTTTCGAATTTCCTTCCCATTTATGTCACCACAGAGCACTGAGTAGAGTTCCCTGTGCTGTACAGTAGGTTTATACATAGTAGTGTATATATTAATGTGTTAGTCCTAGTCTCCTAATTTCGGAGAAGGCAATGGCACCCCACTCCAGTACTCTTGCCTGGAAAATGCTATGGATGGAGGAGCCTGGTAGGCTGCAGTCCATGGAGTCGCTAAGAGTCGGACACAACTGAGCGACTTCACTGTCACTTTTCACTTTTCACTTTCATGCATTGGAGAAGGAAATGGCAACCCACTCCAGTGTTCTTGCCTGGAGAATCCCAGGGATGGAGGAGCCTGGTGGGCTTCCGTCTTTGGGGTCGCGAAGAGTCGGACACAACTGAAGCGACTTAGCAGCAGCAGCAGCAGCAGCAGCAGTCTCCTAATTTATCCCACCCCCTTTTTCCTCCCTTGGTAACCATAAGTTTGTTCTCTGTATCTGTGATTCTATTTCTCCTTTGTGAATATGTTCATCTGTGCCATTTTTCTAGATTCCATACACATATGAGTGATATTATTCAATATTTGTTTTTCTCCTCTAACTTGCTTCATTCTGTATGACGATCTCTAAGTCCACCAACATCACTGCAAATGGCATTATTTCATTCTTTTTTATGGCTGAATAATATTCCACTGTATATATATATCACATCTTTTTTATCCATTCCTCTGTTGATGGACATTTAGGTTGCTTCTATGTCCTGACTATTGTAAATAGTGCTACTATGATTGGAGTGCGTGCATCCTTTTGAATTCTGGTTTTCTCCAGATATATGCCCAGGACTGGAATTACTGGGCCATATGATGGCTCTACTTTTAGTTTTTAAGGAATCTCCATGCTGTTCTCCATAATGGTACCAATTTACATTCCCACAACAGTGTAGGAGGGTTCCCTTTTCTCCACACCTCTCCAGTGTTGATTATTAGATTTTTAGATGATGGCCATTCTGACTGGTTTGAGATGATACTTCTTCGTAGTTTTGATTTGCATTTCTCTAATAATTAATGATATTGAGCACCCTTTCATGTATTTGATGGCTATCTGTATGTCTTCTTTGGAGAAATGTCTATTTAGGTCTTCTGTCCATTTTTCAACTGGATTGTTTATTTTTTTGATATTGAGCAGCACAAGCTGTTTTAAATTTTAAAACATATATAAAGATATATGGGGCTTCCCTGGTGGCTCAGTGATAGAGAATATACCTGCCAATGAAGGAGACATGGGTTTGATCCCTGGGTTGAGAAGATTCCCTGAAGAAGGAAATGGCAACCCACTCTGATATTTTTCCTGTGAAATCCCATGGACAGACGCGCCTGGCCAGCTACAGTCCAGGTGTGTATATGTCTGTTAGTCGCTCAGTCATGTCCAACTCTTTGTGACCCCATGGACTGTAGCCTGCCAGGCCCCTCTGCCCATGGAAACTTCCAGCAAGAATACTGGAATTTGTTGTTATTTTCTTATTTAGGGAATCTTCCTGACCCAGGGATTGAACCCACGTATCCTGCATTGCAGGCAGATTTGTTACCATCTGAGCTACCAGAGAAGCCCAAGAGGTTGCAAGGGTTGGACACAACTTGGTGACTAAACAACAACCACAACTACAACATGAGGATATATATATGCAGACAGTGAGAAAACAAACTTGGGATATATCTGTATTGGAGAGGTAATGGGGTTTGCTGATGAATTTGATTGGAGCATGAGAGAAAGATATCAAAAAGGACTTAAGTTTTTTTACCTGAGCCCCTGGGTGAGTAGTGGTATCATTTCCTGATATGGAGAGAATAGCAAGTTCAGGGGAAGAGGATTATGAAGACTTTCCCTATTCACTCTGATAATACAGCATAGAAATTAAGAGCAAGGCCTCTGGGGTCAGATAGGCCTGGGCTCACAACTGGTGTTGTGTTTTGAAGCATTTACTTAATCTCTCTGGACCTTGGGATCCCTACCTGCAAAATGGGTGTATTAATAATATCTCCCACATAAGGTTGTTGGAATGATTAAATGTGACTAGGCATGTACCGACTCGATGGACATGAGTTTGAGCAAGGTCCAGGTGTTGGTGATGAACAGGGAAGCCTGGTGTGCTGCAGTCCATGGGTTTGCAAGGAGTCGGACATGACTGAGTGAATGAACTGAACTGAATTCACTAATACATGTGAGGTACTTAAGCGTTCATGGCAAATAGGCAGTACTCCCTCTATAACACTTATCTATTCATTATTTTGAAAGGATCCCACAAGGATGCCCAATGTTCCTTCAATTGCAGCATTCTTTGATTTTGTTATCAGTGTGCTAGATTTGGAAAACTGATATAGTATCAACATACAGGTTAGATGGGAATGGGGAGATTTGTTATTGTTTATTTGCTAAGTGTGCCCTACTCTTTGTGACCCCATAGACTGCAGCACACCAGGCTCCTCTGTCCTCCATTATCTCCTAGAGTTTGCTCAAATTTATGTCCATTGAGTCCATGATGCTATGTAACTATCTTATCATCTGCCATCCCCTTCTCCTTTTGCTTTCAATCTTTGCCAGCATCAGGCCTTTTCCAATGAGTCAGAAATGGGGAGATATGGAAGTGTACTACAGCCACAGCCCTTAGCGCACGGCTGAGGCTGTGCACCGTTACTGACCCCCACACCCGTTACCCGGCAACAGTTACCCAGTACCATTAGTACTCCTGCTCTGCCATTGGTCCATGCCTGTCAGAAGGCCCCTCCCAAAAGCAACCAACTTCAATGAGCAACCATTAGTGGCAGCAACCATCACTGCCACAGTGGGCCCCTCCCACAAGCAACAAACTGTAAGTGAGCGACCGTTAGTGGTCCCATTTGTTGGTGGAATAGTGGTCCTCAAGCAGAGAGTGAGGTAAGAGGCAGATCCCGACTGTCTCCCCTGGGGCCCCCAGCCCACCAGGCCCTGGGCCAGCGGGTGAACTGGTGTTTCAGAGACCAGACTGGGGACTGCATGTTCCAGCACCAGGCAGCCCACTGGCCTTGGCCCAGGTCTTGAGGGAGCAGTGAACCTCTTTTCCATCCCTGTCTCTGTGACCTAAGGGCAGCAGTAGTCTGCCTGGGTCGCAGTCTGTGGGATCTGGCCATCCCCCACTTCCCCTCCCCGTGGGGTGGCCTGTGGAGTCTGAGGGCCAGTTGGGTCCTGGGCACTGCTACCGTTGGGCAGGGTCTGGGGAACTGGCCCTGAGGAAGCTGCCAACTGAGATCTGCCTTCTCTTAGTTAGGACTTGGCCATTGTGAGGTGAAAGCTGTGCCTTGGAAACTTGCCCTTTCTTGTTACAACAGAATAACATTTGTTTGGTAGAGGTTTAACAGGAACATCGTTACCTGATCATGACCTGACCTCAAGAACAAAGCATCTGACAGGAAGAAGTTTGCAACCCATGTGCCTCCCTCACCTTTCTAGAAAAGGGCTTTGCTGAAATTTTATGGGGAGTTCAGGGGTTTTTAAGGCATGAGCTACAAACCTTTGTTGTAAACCTTTCTCTGGGGCTTTGTTGCAGGGCTTTGTTGTAAACCTTTCTCTGCCCCAAAGTCGGACGTTTTGGTATTGCTTGGCCTTGTTGTTCATCGGGCACACGGACTTGTATTTCAGTAACATGAGCAGCGTACAAGCTAAATTGCTTCAGTTGTGTCTGACTCTTTGTGACCCTATGGACTGTAGCCCACCAGGCTCCTCTGTCCATAGGGTTCTCCAGGAAAAATACTGGAGTGGGTTTCCATGCCCTCCTCCAGAGGATCGAACCCACATCTCCTGCGTCTCCTGCATTGCAGGCAGATTCTTTACTTCTGAGCCACAAGGGAAGCCCAACAGGAGCAGAAATCTTACTAAATTATTCTTCGAGAGACATCAACAACAGTGGTATGAGAACAGAAGGGAGGGAGGAAATAGAGACCGTGCTACAGAGGAAACATAACAAGATTTGGCAAATGATGAGCTGTGAAAAAGAAAATAAAGATACCTGACTTCCTAACTTGGAAAAATTGGGACAGAATCATTAACAAAGATAGGAAGGCCAACATATCAGCTTCCCAGGTGGCACTAATGGTAAAGTATCCACCCGCCACTGCAGAAGATTCAAGAAGTGAGGGTTCAATCTCTGGGTAGGCAAGATCCCCTGGAGAAGGAAATGGCAACCCACTCCAGTATTCTTGCCTGGAAAATTCCATGAGCAGAGGAGCCTGGCGGGCTACAGTCTATGGGGCTGCAATACAAAACACATGTAATCCACAGGAAAGCGAACATACAGAGTAGCCTTGGGGAAAGGAAAAGACACCTTCAGTTTGAACTGAAGTACTAGCAATACTAGAAGTTAGGTATCAAGTAGAATCATGCCTAGCATACAGTGAGTGCTCAATATCTATTGAATGTTTCATAGATCTTCCGGGTAAACACTGTCTGATAGAAATACAATGAGAGACACAAATGTAAGCCATGTGTCATTAAAACATTTTCTAGCAGTCACATTTAAAAAAGTAAAGAGAAACAGATGAAACTGATTTTGATAATATATTTTACTTAATGCCAAAATATTATTGTGTCGACACTTAGTCAATATAAAAATGCCAAAAATACTAATATATTTTCATGCTCTTTGAAATCTAGTACATGTTTTATACCTACAACATATCCCAATTTCAACCTGCTGTCCAGTGGCTGCTGTACTGGACAGTTCTAGGTGGAGGTGATTGTCAGGCAGTGGATTATAATGACTGAATTCCAGAAAAGAGATCAGTCTAGCATCATCTTCATGGTGGAGAAAACCAGATGACAGGATGGACTTTGTTAAGGGAGAGAAGCTAGAGGAAAAGTGAACCCAAGGCAAAACGGGGTAATAATTCATTTTGTAAGAATTCGACTTCTCCATTGGATTGCTTGGCCCCAGAAAAGAGATGAATTAGTAATACTGATTTGATCCATGTTTTCTTGAATTGCCCTCTTGTTTTCTCCACTATTTGAAAGCATCTTGTTCATATATTTGTCTACTGTCCATATTCCTCTTATTATAATGTAAGTCTCTTTTGTTCATTATTATATTCCCAGGATAGTATTGTTCATACATTAAGGCTCAGTAAATACCTGTGGGTTAAAAGCCAAATCTCTGCCTTCAGAGATTTACAATATGATTGATAGACAAGTGTTCCATAGAAGAAGAAATAACATCATGATAGATTATTAGAGAATTAAAGTCCTAATGAATAGTACTGCTAATGTGGGGTCCAAGAGTTCAAAAGAGATAGATCTATAGGGTTTCAAGTAGCCTAGAAAGACAGAAATGAAATATGCACTGTGTCTTTAATGGTGGCTAGCCTTTGAATATTTAGAAAAGAGGGGCATATGCAAAGATGGAGATGAACAGAAGTAGTTTAGTTGTAATAGATTTCGGGAAAATGGAAGATATCAAGTTGGAACAGTAGCCACTGAAGTTTCTGAGAGGTGTACAAAGCAGAATTTTACAAATGGTATATAAAATGGATCAGAGAAGCAAAAGCTGCTAGGCAGTTATCATAACCAGAAGGTGATGAGGTTTGGATTGTGGTGATGCTTCTGGGGATAGGCAGGAGAAGAGAGATGAGAGATGTTTAAATAAAGGCCTTAATGAATTTTGTTTTGGACTAAATATGCATTGGATGATCGAATGTGTTGCTAAGGACAGCTCCAAGTTTCTGAACTTGGTTGACTGAGTGATGGTGCCATAAACTGAAAGTTCCAAATGGTAAATTCCTTTCAGGGGTGGGGGCTGAGGGAGGAAAATGGTTGAAGTCAAAATGATGGAAGATATCCAAGTGGAAATTTCCAGTAAGCCTTCAGATGACTAAGGGATTCAGAAAATGTAGGCACTTTCCAAAACGTCTGTTCTTTTTGCCTATATACAAAGTGTTTACTTTATGTGTTTCCCTGTGGCTCTGTTGATTACATTCTTAAGTGTGGTTTGAAGCTCCTCTGGCTTCAAACTTATATTTGTTTTGAGCATGGTTGGAGTAGAGCGCTAATGAGCACAAGGTCATAGGTTTGATCCCCAGAAGGGCCAGTTCATTTCACGGAGAGGAAAATTGTGTTCCATGGTTCACAGACCTTACCCTTAATCCTGTCTGCCTGTCTCTAAACTACGTAGCATGGGTCTCCAGGGGGCCCAGTGAGAAAGTGTGAGTGGTTGTTTGCAAATCATTAAAACTACTGGAAGAATGGCTCCACGTGGGTTTATTTGGGATGCCTCTTCAAAAAGCTTAGTCTTCCTTCCTCCCTCAGCTAGTGGGACAGAGGTCAGATTTTCAGAGGCAATAACCTGACCAAATGCACATGGAACTGTCCTGGTGATGGCCACCCACATCTGGTTCCCACATTCATTTACTTCCTAGGTAAAAAGCAGTGTACTGATCCAGGAATATGTGGTACTCAGTGCAAGAGTTTACTTATGAGTTTTGGAGTTTTATCTATTTGACTTTTAGAATTGGCTTATTAATACTAAACAAATAAACCCTGGAGGGCTTAAACATGCCCCAGAGCCTCTAAGCAAAACTTTCACTGATTTTCCTTATCTTATCCAGCTGCTTTTAGCTTGCTATGTACTCTTTCTGGGAAATACAACTCTACACTCAGAATTCTTGCAATAGTCATACAAGGATACAGCATAGAATGTGCTGTGTTTAAGAGTGATGGTCTCCACAGACAGCAGCTGGGCAAACCCACAGAAGGCATCTTCCACAGAAGTGTAGAGTTGCCAGCGCTTGCTGGGATAGTATCTGAGGTCTGTTTCTGTGGACACCGCATTTTGAAAAATCAATCCCAGAGATTCTCAAGTTGCTTTTCCAGTGACTGATACACCCCTTGGGTCCTGCAGGAGTAACCCCAAAGAGGATTCGGAATAATGTTACACACACAATGAAAGATAAAAAATAAATTCTTACAGCTTAAGAAGACTTGAAAATATATTCTCTTCTCTTTCAGGGATGTGTTTGCCTCATGAAGGATATTTCTATTATTTGATATTATGGAAAACTGAAAAAACTGAGAAGTAAGAGACCAGACCATCAAATATCATTTAATAGTAATTGCTAAGAGTAATCATGATGACTTAGAATATGAATTGGAACAAATATGACTAAAAGTAAAAGGCGGAATAATTGAAGGTATGTGCTGAAAAAGCCAGTAAAACTGGTTGAGAAATTATTGAAAAATAAAAGCCAATGGAGATTTTGCATGATGACAAATAACTGACTTATTTGCATTGTTTCTTTGAATTACTTATATTAAATGTCTTGGTATTATTTAGGAAGGGCCTGAAAATATCATATAAATAGTTAAAAATCATTATATGGAAACTTTGTCACTGTGCTGACTGGGATGGGCTGGGCTAGGGAGAGGAAAGAGAAAGGATTAAAGTGACACAGCAAGAAAATGTTAGACTTGAACTTTTACATTCGCTTTTGTAGTATAAGGATTTTTTTTTTTTGGCTCAAACATTACTTTCCCCCTGAAATGCTAAGTCAGAGTAAAATTAGGGGAGGAGGTGGTCACTTCTTCAGAATAGTTGGGGCCATGAGTCAGAGTGTACATGGAAAAGAGTGTGACAAAGCCCGTGGAGAGAATTGTGCCTTGAATATCTTAGATCCTTAATAAGTACTGTCATTCCTAATAATAATAGTAGAAGTAGTGACAACAAAAGTATCAACAAGAACTGAGGAGCTGATTAGTGCTGGGCTGTGCCAGTGTTTTCAGCCATAGAAAAACCAAATAGATGAAATGGATAAATTGAGATGATGTGATGAATTTACCATAAAGATTTATTTATTAAATTTAAGAGACTGCTCTTTAGTCTGAGATTATATTCATGTCAAGTTTTCAAATGATTCCCTTTGAATCACAAGGATGGCGGCCGGGAGGAGCTACCCCATGTCTGAGGTCAGGGGCGACAGCCGAGCCACCCCGCGTCCAAGGAGTGGTGGCTGCATGGGCACAGGAGGGCCTAGAGGAGCCATCCCACATTGAAGGTCAGGCAGGAAGGGCAGCGGTGAGGAGATACCCCTCATCCAAGGTAAGGAGCAGTGGCTGTGCTTTGCTGGAGCAGCCGTGAAGAGATACCCCACGCCCAAGGTAAGAGAAACCCAAGTAAGATGGTAGGTGTTGCAAGAGGGCATCAGAGGATGGACACACTGAAACCATACTCACAGAACTCTAGTCAATCTAATCACACTAGGACCACAGCCTTGTCTAACTCAATGAAACCAAGCCATGCCAGCGGGGCAACCCAAGCTGGGTGGGTCATGGTGGAGAGGTCTGGCAGAATGTGGTCCACTGGAGAAGGGAATGGCAAACTACTTCAGTATTCTTGCCTTGAGAGCCCCATGAACAGTATGAAAAGGCAAAATGATAGGATACTGAGAGAGAAACTCCCCAGGTCAGTGAAAGTGAAAGTGAAGTCACTCAGTCCTGTCCGACTCTTTGCAACCCCGTGGACTGTAGCCTACCAGGCTCCTCCGTCCATGAGATTCTCCAAGCAAGAATACTGGAGTGGGTTGCCATTTCCTTCTCCAGGGGATCTTCCTGACCCAGGGATCGAACCCGGTCTCCTGCATTGGAGGCAGATGCTTTAACCTCTGAGCCACCAGGGAAGCCCTAGGTGCCCAATATGCTACTGGAGATCAGTGGAGAAATAACTCTAGAAAGAATGAAGGGATGGAGCCAAAGCAAAAACAATACCCAGCTGTGGATGTGACTGGTGGTAGAAGCAAGGTCTGATGCTGTAAACAGCAATATTGCATAGGAACCTGGAATGTCAGGTCCATGAATCAAGGCAAATTGGAAGTGGTCAAAGAAGAGATGGCAAGAGTGAACGTCGACATTCTAGGAATCAGCAAACTAAAATGGACTGGAATGGGTGAATTTAACTCAGATGACCATTATATCTACTACTGTGGGCAGGAATCCCTCAGAAGAAATGGAGTAGCCATCGTGGTCAACAAAAGAGTCCGAAATGCAGTACTTGGATGCAATCTCAAAAATGACAGAATGATCTCTGTTCGTCTCCAAGGCAAACCATTCAATATCACAGTAATCCAAGTCTATGCCCCAACCAGTAACGCTGAAGAAGCTGAAGTTGAACGGTTCTATGAAGACCTACAAGACCTTTTAGAACTAACACCCAAAAAAGATGTCCTTTTCATTATAGGGGACTGGAATGCAAAAGTAGGAAGTCAGGAAACACCTGGAGTAACAGGCAAATTTGGCCTTGGAATGCGGAATGAAGCAGGGCAAAGACTAATATAGTTTTGCCAAGAGAATGCACTGGTCATAGCAAACACCCCCTTCCAACAACACAAGAGAAGACTCTACAATGGACATCACCAGATGGTCAACACCGAAATCAGATTGATTATATTCTTTGCAGCTGAAGATGGAGAAGCTCTATACAGTCAACAAAAACAAGACCAGGAGCTGACTGTGGCTCAGATCATGAACTCCTTATTACTAAATTCAGACTCAAATTGAAGAAAGTAGGGAAAACCACTAGACCATTCAGGTATGACCTAAATCAAATCCCTTATGATTATACAGGGGAAGTGAGAAATAGATTTAAGGGACTAGATCTGATAGAGTGCCTGATGAACTATGGAATGAGGTTCATAACATTGTACAGGAGACAGGGATCAAGACCATCCCCAATAAAAAGAAATGCAAAAAAGCAAAATGGCTGTCTGGGGAGGCTTTACAAATAGCTGTGAAAGGAAGAGAAGTGAAAAGCAAAGGAGAAAAGGAAAGATATAAGCATCTGAATGCACAATTCCAAAGAATAGCAAGAAGAGATAAGAAAGCCTTCCTCAGTGATCAATGCAAAGAAATAGAGGAAAAAAACAGAATGGGAAAGACTTGAGATCTCTTCAAGAAAATTACAGATACCAAGGGAATATTTCATGCAAACATGGGCTCAATAAAGGACAGAAATGGTATGGACCTAACAGAAGCAGAAGATATTAAGAAGAGGTGGCAAGAATACACAGAAGAACTGTACAAAAAAGATCTTCACAACCTGGATAATCATGATGGTGTGATCACTCATCTAGAGCCAGACATCCTGGAATGTGAAGTCAAGTGGGCCTTAGAAAGCATCACTATGAACAAAGCTAGTGGAGGTGATGGAATTCCAGTTGAGCTGTTTCGAATCCTGAAAGATGATGCTGTGAAAGTGCTGCACTCAATATGCCAGCATATTTGGAAAACTCAGCAGTGGCCACAGGACTGGAAAAGGTCAGTTTTCATTCCAATCCCAAAGAAAGGCAATCCCAAAGAATGCTCAAACTACTGCACAGTTGCACTCACCTCACATGCTAGTAAAGTAATGCTCAAAATTCTCCAAGCCAGGCTTCAATAGTATTGAACCATGAACTTCCAGATGTTCAAGCTGGTTTTAGAAAAGGCAGAGGAACCAGAGATCAAATTGCCAGCATCCACTGGATCATCAAACAAGCAAGAGTGTTCCAAGAAAACATCTCTTTCTGCTTTATTGACTATGACAAAGCCTTTGACTGTGTGGATCACAATCAACTGTGGAAAATTCTGAAAGAGATGGGAATACCAGACCACTTGACCTGCCTCTTGAGAAACCTGTATGCAGATCAGGAAGCAACAGTTAAAAATGGACATGGAACAATAGACTGGTTCCAAATAGGAAAGGGAGTATGTCAAGGCTGTATATTGTCACCCTGCTTATTTAACTTCTATGCAGAGTACATCATGAGAAATGCTGGGCTGGAGGAAACACAAGCTGGAATCAAGATTGCCAGGAGAAATATCAATAACCTCATATATGCAGATGGCACCACCTTTATGGCAGAAAGTGAAGAAGAACTAAAGAAACTCTTGATGAAAGTGAAAGAGGAGAGTGAAAAAGTTGGCTTAAAGCTCAACATTCAGAAAACGAAGATCATAGCATACCGTCCCATCACTTCGTGGCAGATAGATGGGGAGACAGTGGAAACAGTGAGAGACTTTATTTTTCTTGGTTCCAAAATCACTGCAGATGGTGATTGCAGCCATGAAATTAAAAGACGCTTACTTCTTATAAGGAAAGTTATGATCAACCTAGACAGCATATTAAAAAGCATAGACATTACTGTGTTTACGAAGGTCCATCTAGTCAAGGATATGGTTTTTCCAGTGGTCTTGTATGGATGTGATAGTTGGACTATAAAGAAAGCTGAGGGCCAAAGAATTGATGCTTTTGAACTGTGGTGTTGGAGAAGACTCTTGAGAGTCCCTTGGACTGCAAGGAGATCCAGCCAGTCCATCCTAAAGGAGATCAGTCCTGGGTATTCATTGGTAGGACTGATTTTGAAGCTGAAACTCCAATACTTTGGCCACCTGATGCGAAGAGGTGACTCATTGGAAAAGATCCTGATGCTCGGAAAGATTGAGGGCAGGAGGAGAAGTGGACGACAGAGGATGAGATGGCTAGATGGCATCACCAGCTCAATGAACATGGGTTTGGGTGAATTCTGGGAGTTGGTGATGGACAGGAAGGCCTGGCATGCTATGGTTCATGGGGTTGCAAAGAGTCAGACATGACTGAGTGAATGAACTGAACTGAACTGAACTGATTAGTTAAGGTCCAGAGAGGGGAGCAGAAATGGTTCTAAGTATTTTAAGCAGAGGATATTTAATACAGGTGATGGGAGAAATAAGTAGTCAAATAAGAGATGGGAGTCAATCCAGAGATCAGCAACATCAGGAAGTCACTACCATCTCTGGAACTGGGGAGACACAGAGAGGAAGTCATGATCCCATCTGAGAAAAGCCATGTGGATGGATCTAGGTCCAGCTGGGGGACAGTGTGCTGTTCTAAGTGGGAGGCAGAGCCTGCAATTACTGCTGAAGATGCTATTTGAAGCAGAGAAAAAAAGGAGGAAACACCCTGGCTTATTCCTTCTTCCTGATCTCTATTGCTGTTAGTGCCTCCTTGTCAGCCAAACCTACCTGGAAATCAGAGAAACAGGAGCTAGAAAATAAAGCTCCTTATGAAACAGAGCAGATAAACAGAACGTTGGGAAATAGATATGAGAGTAAATAGATGAACATCCAGTACATTCTAGCATAAATATATAGTAAATTATTTCACTGTATCTCTTACTACTGCAGTGAAGACTAGAGACACCAGAAGAGCGTTTTCCATATTAACTAAGAGAATGGCTCAGATGGTAAAGAATCTGCCTGCAAGAGACCCAAGTTCAGTCTCTGGGTCGGGAAGATTCTCTGGAGAAGGAAATGGTTACTCACTTCAGTATTCTTGCCTGGAGAATTCCACGGACAGAGGAGCCTGGCGGGCTACCGTCCAAGGGGTCGCAAAGAGTCAGACAGACCTGACTCAGCAACTAGCACTTTCACTTTCACTTCAGGAAAGGAATGGAGATGTTTCCATTTCCAAAAGATCTTTAAAGGAGAGAGAGACAGAAAAAAGAAAAAAAATAGGGAGAGAATATTGGTCCTGGAGTAACCTTTTCTGAATATTTTAGATTCTAGAAGAATGGCTGAATTAGAAGATCTGGGCCAAATAAGGTGTGAGAGTACAATCCTGAGTATGCTTTCTGCCTCTCTTACTGCTGTCTCCTTCCCACTCTAGGGGGGCACTTTCTCCATCTGTTTGTCTCTCACATCCTTTAGACACTTACACTTGAGTTCTGTTTGTAGGGTGGAATGGAGGATTCAGCCACAGCACTTATGTAGAGAAGTTGCTGTGATACAGACTATGAATCCCCCAAATTTCCATTTGGAGAGCCTCTCCCCAGTGTTCCCTCAAGTGGAGGAGTTTGAGGACTAGTGGGAGCCACTGACTTCAATAAATGCAGTAGGGTTAGAAAGTCATAGGACAGTTACTCGCTCTTAACTTGCCTGGTAGTAACCATTATAAAGAGAAACCTCCCTTCTAGGCCACATTTCCGACCTTGCTTGAAATCCAAGGTCAAATTTTACTTCTGATGTATTGCTGCTATTGTCTCAAATCCAATTTACATATGTTTCTGTTTTCACTGATTGCTTTATTCTTTTCCAAATCATCTCATCCCATCACAGGGTGAAGGAAAGAACATTTAGAAAACAGATGTTGTATTAACCATAACCATTATCCTTTATTGGATCCCAAAGAGGTTTATCTCTATCCATAAACAGGTGAGGGAGATACAAGCTTTCAGCTCAGCTCTACACTTTAAATGCCTCACTGGGAAGAGGGCAAAGGCTCTGCCATCCATCTGTCATCATGACTCAGGTAGGATCATAATTGTTGTATTCAGCCCTATCATACCCAAAGCTCCCCTTTTTATAGCAAACATTTTATGATATACTCTTTAATATCCCAAAGTGAAATTCACAGATAATACATACACAAGTTCAACAAAAATAAAAGTGAAGCCTGAACTGTAATATAAAGTAGAATGAAAACAGTTTGTAGCAAAATAACTTGCATTGCAGAATAGAAATGCTAAAGCTCAACTCTATTAGAAAACATAGTGAACTAGTCAGATATTCACCCCATGTGGAAAATTATGAACATGACAGCTGTACGAGGACTGATACAGGGAGAGAATGAAGAGATTCAAATAGCACAGTTAGCATTGCCATCAATGATGCTTTTTCTGCAACAGTGGACAATGCTTGATAAAGTTCCAAATGAAATAAGTTACCACCTTCCACTTAGTTTACAATGGTAGCATTCCTGGAAAATTCAATTTATGTTAAAATCATGCTTAGGTAATTATAAATAGGTTTATCATCTGCCTGAAGTGTCTGGAGCTCTAACTTCTGCCCAAGAAATATCCATAATACCCCTTAATCATTTTGATTGACAACTCCAAATGTCCCTGCACATTTCCCAAATGCCATTAGGGCAAGAACTATACCCACTGGGAATCCCTAGAGTGGGATAACTAAGGCCTTTTAGAAGGACAGGGATATAGAAACTAGGAACATGAACTCCGGGAGCCCATATTTTTGTCTGTGGAAGCCTTGCTTCAACCCTGTTTCTTGAGACCTCACTGACAAAATGTCACGAGAACAATAGGTGTATTGTTGCCAGAGCTCTTGGCAAGATTCTTTGTGATCAGTTTCTAGTTTTACTTTTTCAGAAACAGTTTATTTCTGAACTATGTAAGGACTCAAGACATACCTTTCCTGGCTGAGACTGATATTCCCTTGGGGATTACATGCATGATGGGAAGGGCTATCACAAAACGACACTGGGATGTGGACTGTAAAGGGATGGCCGTAGGTAAGGTTAAAGGCCCAGTTAGATATATTGATTATTGAGCAGAAATGCTGATTTATCTTAAGTTCATATTCAAAAATAATTTACCCCTCAGACGTCCAATTAGCTCTATTTCTGCCTTGTACAGCCAAATATGAACAAGAATGTATCAGTGTATAGAACTGTCTTTGCATCTGGATTGGGGCATGAATAATGAAGTAGTGAAAGCACATGTTTTGATGTCTTCAAACCCAGCTTTCAGGCTGCTCTGCCTGTCTCTGACCTTCAGCAAGTTAAATAATGTCTTTGAACCTCCATTTCCTCATGTGTATAATAGGGCTCATAATAGTGCCAAACTCATAGGGTTTTTATAAAGACTAATGATAAAATATAGGTGAACCACTCAGTGTAGTGACTGATCCATAGTTAGTGCTCAGCAAATATTAACAATTGTTGGGGTGGTGATAATTTATCACTCACACAGATCTTATAGGAAGGAAAATATAATTTTTAAAAAGAGACTATAATTTGACCTTGATGATCTTGAAAGAAGACAATTCTTTGGGGACAGAATTGCTCTTTTGTTTAGGAAAGAAACAACTTTTGGGCATATGCAACGATAAAAGGTGAGCTGGCCTGCCCCAGTTCCCACCATGGGCAAAGCTGTGGTGGAGAACTGTAGCAGAATTTTCTTGCAAATTCTTTCAAGGGGAGAAGATGAAGGGTTGGATAGGAAGTAATTTCTGGGAGAGTTTGCAGAAGAGAGGAAGGGAACTTACTAAGATGACAGTTATGTTTGACATCTTTCTGTCCTCTTACTTCACCATCCACAAAACTTCTAATGAAACGGCTGTACCCATATTAGCTACACGCATGTCACATGCTGTACACAATGCACTTAGAAGCTTATGGTCACAGGAGGCATGGTGCTGAGCACAAGCAGAATGAGCAAGTTTAGCCCTCACGTTGGTCCTAGGAAGAACCATGGAGACTCTGAGTGAGTGAAATTGAGTGTAATGGTGAGCCCCAGGTGGGAAAATGATACAGGAGCCTTTAGTAATATTATTAGTTCCTTAAAATCAAGTGTAAAACTTGTGAGCCTTTTTTACATTTAGGTAAATTTCCCAGTAATTCACAGAGGGTTTAAGTAAAGGGAAACAGAATGAGATGCTTTCAAACAACAAGAGGAAAATTATCAATACTAATTTCCACCTGGTGCTTCCACAAATGCTACTGTGAGTTTGATATTCACAGTGTCTATTCAGTAAAGAATGAGATTTATTGAAACAAAAATTCAGTGTTGAGAGATCACATTCTTATAACATCTCTCCATATGGGAGTGTATTAAGTGCTGCTTGTATATTATGTGCCCTGCGTGATAGAAAAGTTTTTCCTAAATGCTTTGTGTCATGAGTTATAACTCACTGTTGGATTACAGTGAGTGGGATGGCTTACTTAAAACTGCTTTATTGTTAATGCATCTATCGTACAATTTATACATCTCTTACATAGTTTGTACAAGTTCTTTGAAATATTTATTTTTAAAAATAACCTGTAAATTTTGTAAGATCTCTCCATTCTGGTGTATGATTAGTTTTATTTTCTTGGTAAGTTTTCATGTTTTATTTGCTGCAATGATCTTAATAAAAATGCTACATTACAATATAATTATTAAGGAATGACACATTACACCAACATTGTCCAAAAGAACTAGTTAATCAAACATGATTAATTTTAATGTAATTACTAAAGAAAGATATATCATTTTATTATGACGCTCTAGCCATACATTTTCAAAATATGCTTATTAAACAGTAAATGTCAGATAATGATTCAGTTAGTTACATTTTTAGAAGTCATTAGGATCGATATTCCTCTGCCATAAATGAATTGAATAATAATTTCAAATACAGAGTTATTTTAATAAAAAATATGTTTTGAATTAAGACAGATATAATGAATGACCAGTCATTATTTTCTGGTTTCAGAGTAGCAGGGAAGATTAATTCAGTGTCTCTAAGTTTACTTATCACACTTGGCCTATAAATGTGATAAAAACAAATGAAGCAAAACACATGAAGTAATCCAGGTTTCAACTTCATTAGCGCTTTCAGCAAAAAGAGGTCTGACATAGTACTTGGGGCCTTTGTATAAACTGAATACAAGCTGCATGATGTTTGAAAGTTTTTGATATTTGAATAGACATTTTAATAATACACAGACACAGATAAGAGATGTGAGTAGGTGGCTTGAGGTTTCAGAGTCCCTCCTGCAGTGTGTTTAGCAGCAGGTACAAGATAAATATCCAAAAAAATCAGATTAAGGGATTAACAGTAGTGATTTTGCTATGGGTAAGTGAGTGGGGCCAGTGGGTGGTTTGGAAGGGATTTTTGAGTTCTTCTTTCATTTTTCCTACTTTTACATCAGTGCATTTTGGCTTGGGCAATTAAAAAAAAAAAGCATATCCTAAGGAGAGTGAAGGCCATTTGAAGGTGACAGGTGAGATTTAGCAGGGGTTAAATAGGAAGAACTATATCTTAATTTACATTTCAATTGGGCAGTGACATTCAAACTTTTGTGTTCTCTTTTTAAGTGGTTTTTTCTTGAAAGACCTTATCAATGACAGTTGAAGAATGGGGAGAAGCGGGACCATGTTTAAGATCAATGTGGCTTCATAAATTAAGAAAACAGGTGAAATGTATGTTTTAAAAGAGGTCCCTTTCATTTCAGGGTTTCAGTTTGGTCAGCCCTCTACAAAATTTTGAGCCAGATACTAAGTGAATAAGGACTAAAAGGAAAAAAAGAGTTTCAAAACTTCCCTGGGCCTCTGTCTCATCTATGAGAGGTTCTCTACAAAAAGTATTGCTCCAGATAGGATTTGATTGTTTAAATTTGTATCTTTATCCTGTACCACACGCACTTAAAGCTCAGACAGTCATCTCATCTCCTTTTTTTAAATAGAAATCACACAAAAAAGATATCTATGTATCAATTTCTAATACCTAACAGAAAAGTCTTTTAAAATATTAACATAGCAATAAGCAAATATGTACTATAGGATTAAACACTAGCATCAAAAACAAACAAACCCAAACAAACCAACAAAATTTTCTCTTGTTTTTTGCCCCTTTCAGATTTTGGACTTTATGAGCATTGCAGGAGAGGGGCATGAAGAATCACACTTATTTTATTTTAAAATTTTAAAATAAATGATGCCATAATGATGCATAAATCAGATGATTCTTTTGAAAACATCAATGGGAAAGCCCAGGTGATTTGAAGGGAAATGCTCTTGCTAACGAAGAGAGCCAAATAAGATCTGTCTCTAATAAATTAGTACAATCTTTTAAGATTAAAAATAGCAAACACATTTTTAAATAGTCTGATTATAGCTTCAACAAGTCAAACATACATTTCTATCTAGCCTATAGCTTTAAAGAGTCAGTCTATGTGGGTTTAACTTATCATCCCTTATTCCAATATAAAAAAAGAAGAAAAAAACAAGTCATATTTGAACATTAAGATATTCATAAAGACTGTATAAAGTAAAAAACAAAAACAAAAAAATCTTCACAGATTGTTAGCCATCTCTTTCAACGATTTCTCATAAATTTTTCTCTGTTCTTATCAGTAGATAACCCCCATCTCAGAAGGAAATACTTTCCAACACTTCCCAATGAGATCAGTGATTGCTTTTATGAGAGCTACTGCTCTTTGAGATGTTTAGGTGAAGGGAGAATATCTTCTATTAAACCAGTCGACGCCAAAGAACTACTCAAGGGGGATGTGGCAGAAGCTATTTTTAGCAGGTGAATCTATGTCTTTTTCTCTTTGTTTTTATTTTCTCCACTTGCTGAGTATGTTTTAGAGCAAAGCACATACACACACACACACACACACACACACACACACACACACAAAGCAATGAGTAACTCAATCATCTTTTCAATACTGCCATTTGCCTATAAGGTCTTTTTTTTTTTTTCTTTTTTCTTTCCCTTTTATACTCCATGCTCCTGAATTAAAGTGTTCAGATTGGAGAATGTATTGCTAATTTTGTTGAGTTTGAGAGCCAACAAAACAATGGAGCCTTCTAACCTAAAACAATTTCCATCTTCTGCCTTTGCACCCCCAAACTCACAATTTGGTGAACAGTACACTGCTTGCAAGTGATAAAAAGTTGAAAGGTGGTGGTGACTAGACCTAATGCTATTTTCTTATGCCATCTAGCTAGAGAATTGTTGTTTTCATACTTTAAAAAAATATGTCTATGCTTTCTTTTTTTTCTTTTTTTCTTTTTTTTTAGTCAAGTACTTTCTTAAAGAAACATTAGCACCACATTGGCATAGCCGGCCAAACAATAAATGGGAAAGCAAAATGTGCTACATCTTCCATTTTAAAGCATTCTCCCAAGTGCATAAACTAGTAACAAAAACCCTGAAGCCACAGTGCATGAGATGGTTTCATCTACACAAACATTGACATTCCAAGGAGGGGAAGGATTCTCAAGGGATACCAGGCTTTTTTTTTTTTTTTTCTCCTCTCAAAGATTTTTCAAGGAAGTGATTTCTTCTCAATATTCCACTGGACTCTTAGGATGTGTGTGTGTGTGTGTGTGTGTGTGTGTGTGTGTGTAGGGTGAGTATTGGGAGAGTTTTTCCTTATCTCTAGAAGAGTGGATTCTGATGGAAAGATGCTTTCACTTTTCTAGTGGGTCTTCCTCATTTTAAAATGTTCTAATAATACAATTATATTATTTGAGGAACTGGGAATGGACATTTGACCTAAGTATTCAGTGTTGTCAATTAAACTGGAAATCAATCCATAAATTGAAAGCTCACTTGTACACGTATTTATAGTTCTTTTGTAAATATCTTGATATTGCCTCATCTTAAAATTCTAAGGTAAAGCTTATGAATTGAGTTGTAAGATATTATGTGCTTCCTTCTGTCAATACTGGGTCATTCTGCTGTACTATACAGTGATCAGCTGGCTTTTGGAGTTGACAGCAATTTGACTTCTAGTTTTAAACAATTTGAAAATAAGATAGCGGGTTAGCATAATTAACTAATTTTTAATTAGCTGATTTACGATACAGTTGAATAGGACTATGTGTTAGAAAAAAATAAGAAAAGTAATATGGCTTTCCATATTTAAGCTTTCCTCACTGGGATATTTTTGTTTATGAATAGAATTATTAGTGAATCAAACAAGTCATAGACACTCTTAAGAATCAATATATTCACCTATGTCTGGAAACATTAAGTCTGTAGAAGGTTTCATATAACATGTTATTGGTAGTCAGTAATTTTAAAAGGTATACACTAGGAATAAGAAATAAAAATCAGAAGTGCCATTTTGGGAAAATGGATCCATTATCTCAATCCACAGAACCCATATGTCTAGAAAACAGATGAAGAGCAAAACCACCTATGGTTTCTTTTACATTGTCCACAGTGATCAGAACATAGCTCAGCATGATGGAGGTGCTGAATTCAAATAACACTGTGGACTGAGGTTAAAATACCAGTTGGCTGAAAGGGACATCCATTAAAGAGGCCTCTTTTTGCATAAGTTTGGAGATATAAGAAATCTGTTGTTCTCTGGCCTCTGAACCTTGAGGTGAGCCAGTGGGATGGAAACTAAGGAGGGCTATTTTTGTTTTGCATGTACACTCTCCAAGAATAAAAGGATATAATTTACATGAAATAATCAAGTCTGGTTGCTTTTTACCAAAAAATTCTAAGGCAGATAAAAAGATATGAATGATGAATGATTTGTTGTTTTGATAAGAAAACCTTGATATATAGACAGGAAATATTTTTCTAGGTCAGCATGGACTCGTTCTTATCATTGGGTTTTCTTGATACCAATTTTTTGAATGGATAAGATACATCCACAGAGGACTAAAAGCCACTCTTCTAAGCAGACATGAGTTATGAGCTAGAAAATTTCTATCTGTGAAAGAAACTTTTGTCTCTCAATTTGCAACTCTAGTTAAGCATATTTTTGTCAAAAAATTTAAAAATATATGTTTATGGATTTACTTCCAAGGATAAGAACAAAATACATTCAGGAAGGTAAATTTGTGACTTTTTATTAGTTATTATTTCAGCATTTGAAATCTTGGTGTTAAAGAGAGGAAATAACTGTGGCTTTCAAAATGAATATTCTCATTTATGATATTAAAATAAGTATTATTAGATTGGGTTTCCCAGGTGGCTCTGTGGTAAAGAATCTGCCTGCCAAGCAGAAGATGTGGGTTCGATCCCTGGGTTGGGAAGATCCCTTGGAGGAGGTAGTGGCAACCCACTCCAGTATTCTTGCCTGGGAAATCCCATGGACAGAGAAGCTTGGTGGACTATGGTCCATGGGGTCGCAAAAGTGTAGGACTGATTGAGTGACTAAACAACAACAAATTATTCGATTATTAGTAAATGCCTGGAAGAGTCAGTATGTGCTAACAAAAGGAGTAACCATCCTTTCACTTGTAGAAACCTTTTTTTCTCCTTCTTTCCTTTCTCCGTTTTCACTTTATATTTATAAATCCAAATGCAGAATTCAAAATCAAATTGTAGATTCAAATGTTTCTAAGTTATTTTGAATAGTGTTTTAAAAGAGATTGAACTGTTAGCTTTTAACAGATAGTTAGTTGGATGGCCTCACTGACAAGAACTGGCATGTCGAGAGCATTCAGCTTATCAATTTTGTAGCTATACTGTGAATGGGTTGTTTATAGAATTCTTTGCATCCTAGCAACTCAAGGGCTCTGATCTTGATGCCCTCATAACAACTCAGGATAAAAATCTGGAGCTTTATCTTTTTAATCCTCATACCACCCCTGTGAGGTAGGTAGATTACATATTGCCCCCATTTTGCAGATGAGGAAACTGAGGCACAGAGAGGTGAAGTGACTTGCCCAAGGTCACACAGTGGTGAGTCCGTGGCAGAGTCGTCAGATGTTTGTTTCTTCAGCGAGAATAAGAAACCAGGATTATTAAATTCCTAGCCTTCTGCTTTTTCTACTCCTCTCTGGACTCGCCAATCAAATTTGTTATCAGTGGACTTTGTGTCTTATTTTTCTTGGAAGGCATAATTGGGGAGCTTTTCTTTCCCAAATGTTTGAGTTTTGAGTACCCTTCCCCTCTGTGTCACCTTTGGCTCCAGGCTTCCTCTTTAGTTTTGCTTTCACCTTTTACCGTTTTGGCCAGACTCTTTCATATAACAAACTACAAAATAGCACCATTGTACTAAAAAACAGAGTTTTACATACTGTTTGATATATCCTGTATTATTGATATGCTAAATTTACATAGTGCTCTATATGGAAGAAATAAAAAGAGAGAAGTACTGATCAGGTCACACACTAACTCATCTCTTGAAGGAACCATTCAGAGTTTGAGACTTTCTATGCTTAAAACATACACCTAAAATGATTGGCCTCAAAGTTGTAACTACATGCATCTTTTAGCAAGATGTGGAAGAAATAAAGCTTTGTGTCTAAAATAAATGCATCCAACTTATATTTGGTACACATGCCACAGATGGAATCTTGTGGGTTAAAAACTTGTATGCTACTTAACTGCTTGCTGCTGCTGTTTAGGAGGCCAAATTCAGCAAATATAAAGGGGATGGAGAAGGGAGCGGGATAGAGGAACAAGATTATCAGACACTGTAAAACAAACAGCCTGTGTTGCGTAGAAAGAAGTGCAAATAAAAAATTAATAAACCACTTAGACAAGCCTGCTGAATGAATGTCACTAGCAGCCAAGATTCAGAGATAAATTTAGTGCAACTGGATCTATACAACACCCATGCATTTGTGGCTCTTGAGAGGCAGGGACTAAGATCTATATATATATTTTCTCTATAGAACATTATTGATAAAGGATCAACAGCAATCTACCAACTCCAGGGTCATTTTTGCAAGGTGCAAAGCTTTGAACAATCACTCCTAAAGACAATGTTGGAATGTTTACTTATTTCATTGGGGGAAATGCCCATCTTTTGAAATGTTATCAAACTTATTTTTGGTAGGTCTTCTGGTGTTGAACAGGTAACTCGTGCAGAGCGAAGGATCCTGCCGGTGGCATGTCATTCTTCGCTCTTTAGGAAGGGCTTCCTACATTCTGTAGTTCTTGTTTCCTGCACTCCCTCTGCTTGTGTTCTTCAAATGTACTTCCTAAAAATAAGGGAGAAAAAGTGACATTAATTTGATGAATGTTTATGTATCCAACCTATCTATTTCTAACACTGGATCTCAACCGTCATACCTTATGTCTCACCAGTCAGTTTAATAGACAACTTGGGCCAGGGTTTTTTGAGAAAGACATAACCAAGTGGATGGCCTTGGGTTTTTAATTTAGACAGACCTCACTAAAGCTACTTATATTTACCCTTGATGGCATGGGGACCACAAATTGCTTTGTAATCATATAAAAATATGTGTTTATTCATCTGCCACTATCACAGGTTCCTTGATAGGAAGGGAATCCTTTAAAATCCAGTCTTCTGGCTTGGAACATCTTTTTCTAGTGAGAAAAACAATCACATCCTGGGATCATCCTCCATTGTTTTATTGCTTTTGGTTCTGTTTTAGTTTCTGTAAAAAGGAGATTAACTTTTCATTTTTTTCTTTTTCTCCTCTGGAGAGAGGCAGAGGTTTTGAAGTAGAAGATTGGGAAGCTTTGTAGCTGATTTGGAATCTACAAAATGTCTGTGCTCAAATCCTGGTTCTTCTATTTTCTAGCTATGTGAACTTGTGTAAGTGACAATCTCCTGTGTCTCAGTTTCATCCATAAACTGGGATAATAATGGCTTCTACCTTTTAGGACTAAGGATTAAAAAATTAGAACATAAAATCACTTATAACAGGCCTGGAACACCATGAACACTACATAAGTATTACCGTTATTTGCTATTATTATTATTATTCAATCTTTATTGGAAAGGAACTATTCTTGGATTAAACATTCTGGGTTCCTTGTTTTGGTGCTACCATTCACCTGTCAACAACCAATTCTGTTATCCAAGGAATACTGAGTTTTGCTTAGAATAGAAACCCTATGATAATAGGGACATGTCTCTGCTCACTGTTACAGCTCCATGTCTACAGCAGTGCCCAAAACATTTCAGGTGCTCAATAAGTACCTGTTGAATGAATATAATGAACCCTCTGATAATGTGCAGGATCAAGTCATTATACTTCTTCCGTAATTATTAATTTATCCTTGAACATACTTAAATAGCAACATTTATTTAGACAAATAAGCTATAAAATAAAATCCAGAAGGAAATGACATTTACATGCATAAACATCAGGTGCTGCTTCTCTTGATTTTCCTTCTAGTCAGGAGGCCCTTAGAGAAGGATGTAATGGATAATTATTGGTGCAGAATGAGGTTTAAGGATTCCTTTTTCCCAGGAACATTTTCCATCCAGACCAAAACCAAGGGTTCTCATCAGGAGCACTGGAATCTCCAAATCCTTCCTTCTGGCTAAGGAAATGATCACTCTCCCAATCATCGTTAAGACATTTCAAGATCATTGTGAGGGACTTTGGAGATCACTCAGACCTGAGAACTGGAGAGGGTGAGAAACTGGGGCAGAGTCAACTACTAATCACTGGAAATGATACCTATTGACTCAGACCCATTGGGATTTGATCATTTTTCTTACACGTGTTTTCAGCTCTACCTGGAACATCAGAGTGATCAACAAGCCCTTTATAAAAGCAAATTAGTACTTTGTACGTTGATGGTGAAAATGTCTTATAGCTCCTGAATAGAAGGAGGATGACATCATTGTGTAAAAATGTTTATTAAAATATCTAGCTCAGTGGCTACTGAAAAAAAACCTTTGTGGGAAGAAAACGGGCATTCATGTAGGAGAGCTTGAGATGCGCTCTGTTTACAATCCTGGCACTTTCCCCTCTAATATCATATAGCTTTTACCAGGGTCACCTCACATGCACTTGTTGCTCTACAAAGCCTCTGCTGTTAAGCTCCCGGTAAAGTTTTTATTTCTAACCTTACATCTTATTCTGCTTCCTTAAAGGAGTTCTCTGGAAAATGGAAGAAAGACATATGCAGCTACAGAGTAGACATACTATTGTCCCAAACTTCTTGAAATATTTCTGTTCAGTTCTCAATAGACCCTGCTGATGGTATATGGATCATCAAACCCCCATGATCACTATTATTAAGAACACTATTGCTCTATCAAACTAATAACCGAATTAATTAACAGGACTAAAAATACCCTAATTTGGGTTTTAACCTCTTTTTTGTTTACAAGGTATGACAGCTTAGAAAAAGGATTTTAAAGAATCTGAATAAAGACCATTCTAAGGAAATACTCCAGAATGAAACAGTCACAAGTAAAAAGAAAGCACATGAGGTATTTAATCTCCAGTCTTCTTCTCAAGCCAAATTAATCACAGGTTTCCAGATGAAAAAGTTCAGGTATCTTCTATACCTCTCTCTTCACATTCATGATTGCTGTAGCAAAAAGGATTGAGGTTAGTTTGGCCAACCATATAGATCTTATCCCTTTCCCCAATTCAGAGATTCTTTCTTTTCTCTCAAAGCAGAAGTGGAAGGTGTGAAGTCCGAGTGGAGGGATCTTCTGGACTGTTTCTTCGGGGTCTGTCTCGGCATCACAGCAAAGTCCTGGGCAGAAGCTCACTTGATAAAGCTGACACCGCTCCAAGTAGCATGGTTCCCATGCACACAGGCGTATGATGGAGGCCATTCAGAACCAGCTGGGATGTCGTCTGGTTTGCATTTGGCTCTCTTCCCAGGCTCTCACATGTGACTTCTTTGTTGCAGACAATGACAGTGACAAAACAAAAGCACTCAGGGATTTAGTCTCAGTTGCATCTGTTGCTTTGCTCATTGTTTTAATTTAATGACGCGGGCCACACTTGACAATGGGTGGCAAGTGGAGGCATGCTAGAAGCAGCCGTCGGAGCTGGCACCCTCCTTCAGTGCACTTCTTGAAGGGGTTATGAAACTGTCCCACATTCAGCCAAGCAAAAACTTTTCACTTCAACAGCCTGTCCAAGACAAACAAACCAGCTAAAACTGTGTCTAGTATGCAACTAGACAGATTTTTGAAAGAAAAACAGTAGTGAGTAAATACTGTTTCCTATTGACACCAGAGAAGGTAAGATTATTTACCAAAAAAAAAAGTTGGTCCTCAAGCTCACTGGGGTTGGCTGAGGAAACATACCCTCTGAAGGAAGGGTTAACTGACTCATGAGGGAATAGGTTTGATAGGGGTTCATTTGTGATATACATTATTATACAGTAATACAGTGTATGCCATACACAGATATATAGGAAGCTAGAAAATGCCATGAAGGGATCATTCACATTCCCCCATTTTCTCTTGGCAATCCTAGCTCTTAGTTTTCCAATGGAAAACTGTCCACAAACTTTTTAAGTTCCCTGAGAGCTAACAACAATGGCAATAATAGTTATCTTGATTAAAATTTGCACACATTTTACAGTTTATACAGTAATCTCCGTGAATCCTCCCAACAACCTCAGGAGATGACGTTGTTTGCATTGATATCATTCACAATCTAAAGCTCCTGAAGACTTAGTGACTTGCTTGAGGTCACATAGGAACAAACTGATAGACCTAGAACTAAAACCACCTATTATTTTCATAAAAGAATAACAATTCTACCAGTTGAACATGTGTATGTGCTGGTCACTGTCTTATAAGTGCTAATTGTAGACATTTTCCTATTTGATTCTCACAGTTCTCTCAGAGATGGGTACTAGTGTCTTACCCATTTTACCTTCATGAAATATGAATAAAAAACAACATGCCTGATTTCTTACAGTGAAGATGTAACCATGTTTGGGATTTGTATCAGTCGCTTCTGATCCTGGAGCTCACCAGATAGATACTCGACCACGGTGCCTCCCAAAGAGGTAGACCAGTATCTGGTGTTGCAAAACCCAAGTCTCTTTCCAGTAACAGTAACTGATAATGTCATGAGGTACCCATGATCCCAGGTGGTGGCAGATGCTGGTTTAGAGGGTAAGGCAAGACTCTAAACTAGGGAAGTGGGTACCCTCCCTTATCCCAGTATGAGCTGAGTTCCATTTGTATGCTATTAATGGAGGTCTAATAGCACAATATTCATTTAGCAAAAGCTAACCCTGTGAATATGATAAGCCCTTATTTTCTCCCCGCCTATCTTTGTGAGACATTGCCTGAGAGGCAGAATCTAAAAGGATGATAATAGCCCCTTTAAATTTTAGAGAGGAAGCAGTGATGTTTTCAATAGACTATGTTTCCATCTCCACCCACTACAAACAAGTTAAGTATTGTATGACATAAACTCTAAGAAAAGCCTGGAACCCTATAAAAAATGCTGGGAAAATACTGCCCATCATGGAATGTTAATAGCCTATTGTACAGCCTAAAGTTCTAACTCAGCATTGACTTTCTCCTAAAAAGGGCAAAATAGGAAAAAAAAAAAGAAAAAAAAGGCAATGGATGATTGAAGAGATGGCCCAGATGTCAACTTGTTGAAAGGGATGTGCCCTGGCTATTTTGCTGGCTTAGCCTGGAGAAATGTGAAATATTGGATGATGATTTAAATGTCTCACTATCAACTTTGATATCACATTATTTTGGGGGATTACAAGTCCAAATTCCAGGAGAGTGAGGTCAGTCTTTCATCTCTGGGAGCCAAGTAGAGTGAGTGTCATGGGGTCAACTCAGTGCTCTGCGATGTGACTTTTAAAACCAAAGGACAAGAGATGTATGCTCCTGGTAGAGTAACTGCCTCTTCAGCAAGGAGATAGGTGTAACAGTCTGGGCACAGTGTTGGTCTGCCCAACCCCCTTTCTATTTATGTTTTTCTGGAAATGACCTCACTCTATCTTTTATGTGGTTAGGGTGGGAAAAGACATTTTTTCCAACATGATCATCTCCTCTGACCATGCATGGTAGATGGGCTCCACAGCCCCCTCCCATAGCTCAAGAGTGTAGTGGGGACATCAGGGCAGACCTAATTTCGGGGAAACCCAAGATTTCTTTATTGGCCATCTTTGGCTCAAGGACTCCTCAGCGGCTTTGCTGATTTTTCTTTAGACGGTACAGCCATCTAGGATGCTTCTCCCCAGTCATCTCTCCTCCTCGCTTGCACTGAGGTCAGACTTGCACTTGCTTTCTGCTGGCTTGCTCAGGCTTCCCTGACCCTCTCCTATTGTTTTTCACATGGGTATTTCCCCTCATCAAACCCTTGCTCCTTTAACCCAGGATCATATATATTTCTCAGAGAACCTGGATTTATATACCTAGCTTGGATCCCAGCTTCCAACACAGAATTGTGTGACCTTTGACAATTGTTACGTTGTCCTCTCCTTCTCAGTCTCCTGTTCTGTAAAATGAAGGGGGGGAGTAAGAGAACCCACCTCATAATGTTGTTATGATTACATGTGATCACTCTTACACATCTGCCTACCGTAGTTGTGTGCAAGAGAGCCAGCTGTTTCAAGGGCCCTTGGTTTAGCTCTCGTTTGTGAATTTGATGGCAACAGCTGTCTGTTCTGGCTTCTGTGCTGTCAGAATCCACTCTGGGTCTGCCTTTGTTAGAGCACTGATGTGTTGTGGAATAAATTAGCTAAGTGTTTGCTTTCCCACTAAAAAGTAAACTCCTTGAGGGCAGGTAGCATGGCCTCTTCACCTCTATGTCCTCCTTGGATGTGTGAGCAAAGTGGTGAACCAGGAAATGCTTGTCAAATTGATTTGCATTTCCTGCAGGAGTGGTGGAATAGAGTTCAGGTTAACAGCAAGCCTTACATGGCTTCCTACTTCTTGCTGAGCACAGAGCCCCTGTCCTGTCTTGGAACTTACAGCTGGCAGATTGCAGTACAGTCAGTATCAGTGAAGAGATGGAGACGAGAGAGCGCAGTGCATAGTTCACATGCAAGCGAGTGAGTGAGTGAAGTCGCTCAGTCGTGTCTGACTCTTCGCGACCCCATGGACTGTAGCCTGCCACGCTCCTCCCTCCATGGGGCTTTCCAGGCAGTAGTACTGGAGTGGATTGCCATTTCCTTCTCCAGGGGATCTTCTCGACCCAGGAGTCGAACCCCGGTCTCCAGCATTGTAGACAGACGCTTTACCGTCTGAGCCACCAGGGAAGTTCACATGCTGGAGTCCATCTTGAGTTTGGATTCTGGTCTGACCACTTGTTGGGGCAAGACCTTGGCAAGACATTTAGCCCCCTTAGTCCAGGTTTTCCAATCGTACAGTGGGGGAGGGGGCATAATTATAACATTTACCCTTCAGGCTAATGGTGAAGATTAAGGAGGTGATTTGTGACAGCCTTTACTTCAGGGCATGTGCCTAATAAATAACAGCTGTTATTATTGCCTTTTTAGAAATAGTTCCTGTTGGGAGAGCACACCCCATGCTTGAGTACTGCCCTTTCTCTGATTGGGGGGTAATAGTTACCTACCGGGTGCCCAGGGTGCCCTTGACTGATGCACTAGCAGACGCGTACCTCTTGTTTCTAGTGACAGGTCCATCCCTAGGAACCCCCCAGTTTAGGGAATGTGTTTATCCTGTAACTATTCACAGATTATCCTGTCTTGGCAATTCCTTACTTTTCAAAGGATACCACCTGACTCTGTTTGAAGTATTTTTGTCTGTGATGTAACAAATCACTACCAAAATGGTTTAAAAGCCTGAAAAAAGAAAAAGGAAAGGGAAAAAAGAGCTGAAGGGTATTTGCCCTTGCTGGCAAGAGTTATTTATGTTGCCTTTAATAGTCTTGAAGGATATTGTAAAATACTCCAGGGCTGCTTAGGCTGTTGATTTTATGGGCAGCCTGTTTTGTTAGCTGTTTGTGTTACATTTTTAAATTAAAAAAAAACCAAAAAACAAAAAAACTACACTTTAAGCACACTATCTTTCCCAGAGGGAGTTGATTTTGGAATTGCTGAAAGGTTCAACTGTTGTGGTATTTAAAAAAGTGAAACACCAGATTCTAGCAATTTCACTGATATGTGCTAAAGATTCAGCATATTTTTACCTAAAAACTGGATTTGATTATTTTTTTTCTCTTTAGCCTCCAAAATAGCATTGTTTCATCTGACATAAAACATATGTTGGAGTCCTTAAACTCATGTATGCAGTAATTTATATTCTAATATTCTGGAGAGATGTGAGGCTCAAGGTTGTTACCTTTTGGTATCATTTCAATGCAATAGTGATGAGTTCAGAGATTAGTCGGAAAGGGTGTTACCCTCTTTCACTCATGCTTTGTGTGTGTGACAAATCTGGGCAGAACATTCAAATACTGTGTTCTGAATTTTCCTCCTCTGAATTGAGAGAAATTTTGCAAGTTTGGAAGGCTTTTCTGAACTTTTAGGATGAACAAAATAACACTACGACGAGTTAAAGCGATTTGCATCTGTTGGAGGTTGACGTGAGTCTTCAGCATATAAAAGTAAACATGTATGGTGCCAGCCAGTGCTTTTCCAAGACAGAAAATGGTGCAAGAACAATTCACGTGTTTATACAGTTTAAAAAAAATCAGAATTGTGCCCAAAGTAGTTTTACTTCCATCCTAGTGTTCTTGGAAGAAGGAAACAAGTATCATTATTGACAGAGACAAACCAGAGCACCCAACAGTGGCCTTGGTCCATCAATACTGACAAAATAATCCTATGTATTTATTGATCCCTTTTATATTTTTCATTTTTCTCTAGTCCTCCAATGCCTTATGAATGATTCAAGTTTGCCACACTCAGACTGTGACATAAATATTACATATTCTCAAGTCTACAGTAGGATTCCTTATCTAACCCTCAACCTGCCATGGTCTTACTCCTAATCATTTAGAATTTTTGTCTTGCCATAATTGTCATCTACAGCTGTGAAAATACCACATCATATTTTCATGGATGGCAGAGCTGGCTGGTCTTTGATTACATGACCTCTTGGAGCTGGCCAGACAGAAAGCTCCATGTGAATGTTTATATATTTTACAGAGTATTTTGTAAGAAATTCTGGCATGTGAATCCCACTGTGTACGTGCACGCACACACACACACACACACACACACACACACAAGTAAAGAGAAAATAATCTTCTTTCTCCCAAAACTATTTGCTGTAGTTAACTACAGATTGTAAGTTACCACCAAGGATATTTGGAATTAAAGTTGGATGGACCTTTAGCATTCTTATTTCTATCAAACCTCCACTTTTTCAAGACTTAGTTTTCTGACCAAATGGATCTTAAAACTATAATCTCATCAGTGAATAAAATAGATGGGAATGTTTGGAAATGTTTTCTAGCTCTTATTACTGATGGAGCAGTAGCCCACTGAGCTATGATTGAGTTCCTAGTGTGGTGAGAAGTTTCTTTGCTGCTCTCTATTAGTACCAGACATGAGCTCATATGCCCATTGTCCCACATCTCTCATAACTTCCTTGCTGTTCTCAATTTCCATTTCTCTCTACTTGAGTTTAAATGTAAGTCTATATTTCTAAACCATCTCTTTTGGTTGCAGGATAAAAACAAGGTAGCCCTAAGGGTATTAAAGTGTTAGTCGCTCAGTTGTGTCTGACTCTTTGTGACCTCATGGACTATAGCCCACTAGCTCCTCTGTCCATGGAATTCTCCAGGCAAGAATACTGGAGTGGGTTGTCGTGCCCTCCTCCAGGGGATCTTCCTGACCCAGATATCGAACCCAGGTCTTCCGTATTGCAGGCAGATTCTTTACCATCTGAGCCACCAGGGAAGCCCCCCTTAAGGGGGTTAAAGCAGTCCCATTAAAGAAGGAGTCCTAAATAGATGAGTATCAGGGAGTGGTACTCAGATTTCAGTTAGAGCTCTGAGGATGAAAAAACTGATTTTCACCTTGCAGATCTGGAAATTTAATGGCCACTGAAAAACTTTTCCTAACCTTGCCTGGTCCTTCTTTAAAAATGGACTTATCTTGCCTAGGCCAATACATATTGTCACTGATTTTCAAAGGATTCAGGAGCTGGGCTTTTAATCACTGGAGAATTCTATAGTAGATATTTAAAAACTCGTAAAGGCACTCTGCTTCTTTTAAAACAATTTATTTTCATTTTTTATAATTATTTTCTATTGGAGTATAGTTGCTTTATAATGTTGTGTTAGTTTTTACTGTACAGCCAAGTGAATCAGCTATATGTATGCACATATCCCCTCTCTTTTAGATTTCCGTCCCATTTAGGTCACCACAGATCACTGTAAATGATTTATCTTTTCATTGTCAGCAAAGGCTTCCACTTTACCTCTAGACTATCAGTTTTGTCCTGGATTGAAAGTCAGCTCTCTGTTGTCTAATAAACGTTGCTCAAAGCCCTATTCCCTTCATACAGGCAAGCAAAGAGAACAGACTTCATCTTCCTCCATGGTGTGTAACTGGACTTGAGAAATGGCAAGCCTTGTTAGTTAGGAAAACATTGTTTCCTGTCCGTGAGTGGTGGGAGGGAGAGGGTCAGGAGTTGGAGGGGAGAGGGAGGAGGGGCTCTCCCGGAGCTGCTTTCTCTGCCTCCTTTTCCACCCTTACATCCTAACAGCACGCACATGAGAAGCTGTATGAGGTTTTGTTTGTTTTCAAGAGATGTTTGAAAGAAGATCAAATGCTTGTGAGAGGCACTGAATCGGCAGCCCTAGAAACCGAAATGTCCCGGAAGCTGTGTGAGCCCGGAAATATCCCACATTTTTATTTATTTTGGCAATTTTACTTTAAACTAGTAAGGGCTGGAGTTCATGCTACAATTAAATTTTCCTCAGGCACTGTGAAATGAAAACACATATTACATTTGATTTTAACTGGTTGAGAAAAATGGTGGTTTTCTGAAAGTTCTTTTCTACAACCTCAAAATAAAAGTTAGCAGTTCCTCATACAGGACAGTCGAGCTTCCACTGAAGTTGGAATAATTCATAGAACTGGGGTTCTCTGGGTTGGAAGGGGTCTTAGGTCACTGAATTCTCTTTCTCTTATCATGTGCTTGAAAGACACTACCACATCACTGGAAAGTGTTGGTAAGCTTAAGCTTGAAGTTTTTGGTGACAGGGGACTCACTTCCACTTGATGAGACCTGTTTCTTTTTCAGATGGCTCTAATTTTAAAAACTAAGAAAAATAATATCAACTAAAACCTTAATAGTGCTTACTATGTGCCAGGTACCATTTTAAACACTATAATTTATATTTGTACATACACACACAATCTCAATAAATCCTCACAACTCTTATGAGGTAGATTCAATTATTACTCCCATTTGGCAGATGAGGAATCTGAAGTACAGGTAAATTACATTATTTTCCCAAGTACATACAGCTATTAAGTGAGATAGCCAGGGTCTGAAACCAGGCAGTCTGAGTCTAGATTCTGTACTCTTAACCACTATGTTTTATTGCCTCTCTTATCTTTATCATTCTCCTTCATGCCTTGTACAGAGGTTTACATATCGTGGGTACTCAGTAAAAATATTTTTCAACAATTTAAGGATCATGAATCCTTACATATTCCTGTTAGTTTTACACACAATCATCAATTTGCCCTAAAAGAAAGAGTTGAAACAGAGGGCTTTTAAATTATAATGAATACTCTGCCTACTTCAAGAAAGCATTGAGGGGATAAATAGGGAACGTAACGTTCACTATACAGTACTCACTCAGGTGGTTTCCACCTTTAGCAATAAGTCCTTGAATGAATTCAATCTTGGCTTGAGTATAGGAAATTCCAAACATGCAAAATTTGTGCAAGCACAGCTCCTCTGCCTTCCCTCGTTTACTCTGCACTTGCATCACCGTCTTAGGCAAGGACAAGAGGAATTATTTCATCTCAGCAGTGCTTCCCTGGTGGCTCAGACAGTAAAGAATCCACCTGCAATGCAAGAACCCTAGGTTTCTTCCCTGGGTTGGGAAGATCCCTTGGAGAAAGGAATGGCCAACGACTTCAGTATTCTTGCCTGGAGAATTCCACGGACAGAGGAGCCTGGTGGGCGACAGTCCACGGGTTTGCTAAGAGTCAGACGTGACTGATCGTCTGACACATACACAGTGCTACTTAGCTTTTATGGTCTATTTCCCTACCACGCTTCCCCTCCCCGTCTCACTCATTTGACCATCCATCCTTTCATTCATCATTATATGCCATGTATCACTAGTGCTTCTTCTAATAGTAAAAGGGATGAAAGACATCAATAGATTCTTTCTGTTCACTTAATTTATGTTATTTAGAAATCACATGTAGGCATTCAAGATGACTGCTTTAGAGTTAATATAACCCATTACAAAAAGAAAGAAAGAAAGTGAAGTCGCTCAGTTTTGTCCAACTCTTTGCAGCCCCATGGACTGTAGTCCACCAGACTCCTCCATCCATGGAATTTTCCAGGCAAGAGTACTGGAGTGGGTTGCCATTTCCTTGTCCAGGGGATCTTCCTGACCCAGGGATCGAACCCAGTCTCCCGCAATGCAGGCAGATGTTTTACTGTCTGAGCCACCAGGGAAGCAGGGTTTTAACTAATAGTTTGATGGTGAAGCATTCTTTAACTGGAAAGTTTTATTGCTTTCTTTTCCTTTTAAGGTCTTTGCCTTTTTTCTTGAATGAAGTTCATTATTGGGTATAATTGTCATTTATCCCTGTGTTATAATGGCATTGATCCAATCATCAATGAAAAAGGGAAAGGATAATCCTCTAAGAAATCCCACAGGACACTGACTTTTCTGCCAAACTGTGGTCCCTTGAAAAGCCATCTCAGTTTGTAGGTTACTCTCAGGTGGTAGAAACAGTAGGTGTTGGCTTATGCTTGAGGCTTATGCCTGAGCCTGGTTCCAAACCATAGATGTATTAACAGGAGAACTGGCAGTCTCCTGAAGAAGGTGGCTGGCCAGATGGGCTCAGGCTCCAGCCTGGCTTTTATCTTTTCTGATAAGCCAGGACCCACTTTGCAACCACAACAGCAATGTTTTGGCTCCCATACGATACTGTGACAAGCTCGTGATCATAATTTTTCCTCCTGGCTTGAGACTTGGGCATATCTATATATCATATATCCTGGGTTTTCAGTGAACCATAGACAAAGGATAACCCTGAAGTAGAAAGCATGGCTGGGGCATGAAGGACAAGTAGAAAGGATGTTCCTTTATACCTTGACATCTTCAAAGTGGGCTATTTGGATGAAATGCTTCACTGTTTGGCTTATCATCTTCTTACCCTGTGCCGTCATTTGCTTAGCTGAGCACTTCTCTCTTGCATCCTCCCTTAGCTCTTATAATTCACAATTTGAATGATCTTGAGACTTTTTGCTTTATTATCTATGAAGATACTAATCCTACTACTTAAATCAAGGAAACTGAAGGAAGAAAATCTTTAAGACTCATATTCTGTGATTCTACCTGGTGTTTCTTTACCCTCAAGAAAATTGAGTGCTTTTGTTCTCATTCACTCCCATCTTTTCCTTTTGGAATTCTTTCTTAGTCCATGTTGATTTTGTGCTGTTCTCTGCTGGCCAGAAAGAGGGTGTGGCTTAAAAACCAAGCCATTTTCAGCCATCCTTCAGCCATTTCTAGATCTCAGTATCCTTATCTTTAAAATGAAGGGACTGAAGCAAATGATTTGAGTCCTTTTGCAGCCCTAACATAACATGGCCTTGGTATTTCATGGAACATAAACTCATAGGATTTCAGGTCTAAATATCTAGGGGGAGGGGGGAGGGGGTCGGCATGTGTGAGAGAGAGAAGTTTATAGGTGATGGAATCATAGGGCAGTAGTCAGACATCAGGAGTCTTTGGTTTGGGGCTGACTTGTGTCCCCCACCCCACCCCAAATCCACAAGTTGAAGCCCTAACCCCTAGTACCTCAGAATGTTACTGTATTTGGAGACGGGGTCTTTACACAGATAACTTAAGTGAAAATAAGATCATGATGATCATATTTTAATCCAGTATAACTAGTGTCCTTATAAGAAGAGGAAATCTGGGCACAGAGATTTGTACAGAGGGAAGATGATGTGAAAACACAGGGAAAAGAAGGCCAATTCCAAGTGGAGGAAAGAGACCTGAAACAGATCCTTTGCTCACAGCTCCCAGAAGGAACTGATCCTGCCAATACTCCGACTTTGGACTTCCCGCCTCCGGGAATGTGTGAAAACGAATTTCTGTTGTGTAAGCCACCTAGTCTGTGGTGTGGTACTTTATTCAGGCAGCCCTAGCACATTAATACATCTTTTATATCTGATTCCAAAGTGCACACACAAAAAGTTCAGTGACCTCCTTTCATAGGTAAGCTCTCAGGCCTCACGGGCCTTTAAGCAAATACTGGGTGCCCTTTGGCCTGAGCTTGACTAAGAAATGCAGCCTCCAGTCACCCTGTAGGGAAGGAAATCTGGGAATGTTTATGACACAATTCAGTCTTGCTGAAAATTTGGGGCTAATATTTAACTCTGGACATTTGTTGACATGGAAATTCTTGTAAAATTCACACAAAAAATTAAAATGCATATAAAAACCTTGATTTTTATTTTGATTCTTATTTTTCCATGGGGAAGGGAATATTGCTTTATTTCCCCCTTTTGTGATTTTTGCTCAGGTTTTCATTCTTGCCACTGTCTTTGGATTTTCTCAGGCATTATATGTTACTTTTCCATTTCTCCATGTTTATCAGCCACTTCCTACAACAGGTTTCTTCTCCTCCTTCTGTCTCATGTGTTCTCTAGCTCCAGCTGGCCTGCTTTTCTTCATTTCCTTTATAGCATCTCCCACTTTTCTCTCTTGCTGTCTGCTACTCTCTCATCCTCCTCACCTCTGTCTTAGTCTTTCTTTCCTCCGTGTTCCTTTCTTGCCTGTGTTCAGTTTCTAGCTCCAGTCTCTCTCCTCTGCTCTTTCATCTTCCCTTTCATCTGCTGACTTGCTTCCGTCCCCTCCTTCTGTTCCCCTCCTGGATGTTTCTTTGGCCCACCTTTCCTTCTCCTCTGAGACTTCATTTTCTTGTTGGTAGATGGGAGCTGATACTGTAAACATCACAAAAATAATTGCATTGAGAACAGGTGGTCCCCTTGGTGTCCCGGAAGACCAGAGCCTTTGCATGCCTTGGCTCCATAGATGCAGAAGACAGCACTGGTGCTGGAGAGGTGTCTGGACCTCAGTCACTATCAAACCTGCCATTCCAGAACTTATGGACTCATCTCTGACACAACCCACCCCCTCCCAAAGTAGAAACTGAAAGGCATTGGGTCACCTGGAAAGAGAAAGATTTAACCTGCCTCTGCTTACCTTGAGCACACTTCCCAGTCACATTCCCCTAAAAGGTATGTGGGGCTTGCTCCCTGACACATCGACTGGCTCCTGTGTTCTCTCTGAATCATATTGTGCCCAGTCCCTTTCCATCACTCAGGGTGGCTCCCTGGGGTCACATCTCTGCTAAGGCCCCTGTTCCAGCCTCAGCTGCAAATGAGGACCAGAAAGCAGCCAAGGTGTCATTAGGAGCTTCTTGATCTCTTATCATGTGCCCTCTGCACGATGCTAGTTTTAACTCCAAAGATTAAAACCACTAGTTGGTTGTTTTTCAAGAGAGTCCACAGGGAAATCTGAGAGCATTTAACTTTCCTTATTCATTCTTCCTCATTTTCTTCACCTTCTCTTTAGTTCTCATTCTTTCTACTTAGTGACGAAAATGTAATCACTTACATACAATTGTTCACCCATGTATTCACTCACTCAACAAAGGTTTATCAAGTGATCAATGTGCATCAGGTCAGATGATTTACATATTTTTGATGGCATAGACAGTACCTCTAAGGCTTGTTTAAAGTCTCGCTCTTAGTACTGACACCTGCAGATTTTGATCGTTAGAATTTTCTTGCTGTTCTTAGAGCCAAACTGAAATTTCTATTTTATTCTTTGTGTTTGCCACTAAATGTGAATTTCTATTAGTTCCAATTTTAGAGTGTTATTTTTCTTTGCATGTTTACAGAATATCAGGACTTGAAAGGTCACATGCTTTGTTCATACAGTTATGACAGAGCTTAACACTTGTCTGACAGTTATTTTGTCCAGTGTGGAAAGCATTGCAGGCACATTAATGACCTGATGAGGTAAATGGTACTGCTATCCCATCTTTACTGAGAGTTTCATCAGCAAAGCCTTGGGAGGCTGCATTATTTGGCCAAGGGCTCTCAGCTGGTGATTGGAAAAGCTAGGATCCCAGTTTTGTCTGATGCCAAAGCCCAGGTTTAGTCACTCTTCTCCACCATCTTCTGGTGATCAGATGGGCCACAGCGGTGGAAGGGAGAATTTATAATGTGGAGTGACAGAAAAGATGAACCTCTCAGGGGAGAATGGAGCTCTTTTGACCCTATGAGCCAGAAGTCTATTAGGGTATGAATTACTATTCAGATGCTGCTGCTGCTAAGTTGCTACAACCACATAACTCAGATCTCGCGAAGATGGCCGACCCTCACCGCCGCCCCTGGTGGGCTTACCTTCTGAGCCTTGGGCATGTCGGTGTGGCGCTGGGCACGGACTGAGCGGGCCGACTTGGCGGCCTTGAGAGGCGCACAGTACATCTCCAGCCTCCTCAGATCACAGCTCCGGAAGCAGCACTCATCCACGATTCCTGTCTGGGGCGCCCTCCGACTGCTCGAGCCGTACCCCGTGGGCTTGTCTGTGCAGATCAGAGAGAGGCCTAGTTTTAGAGTGGGATAATAGGCGGTGTTCACTGCTACACCCAGCCCCTGAAAACTCCTCTCCCCACACCATGTCAACCCACACCTTCATAAGTTAGTCTTCTTTTGAAGCTCCTCCGACAACTCTTGACCCTCCCAGATTTTCCCAGATTCCAGTATATCTCCAGCAGTCAGTGCCACTCTCATTGGCAATAGCTCATTCATCATTCATTTATTTGTATTAATTGTCCTCAAATTCTTAGCCACCTGTAGTCGAGGGTCTTGTCTATGCCCAATCCTCACCTCTCCTTATATATTGGCTTAATTGAGAGACTGCTAGGAAAATTAATTAAAAGATCATGTTTTCCATTTTCTTAATCTTTTTAGCAAATCTGCATGGTTTTTGTGCATAGGATGGCTCGAGTGTTTGTTCTTTGTCTTATCTGCTTCCATTATAACATCAGACTGAAAATCAAAGAGGTTTTAAATCTGGGAAGGTCTCATCACTTAACTGATGTGGAAACCTAGACTCAGAGATGGGAATGACATAAACAAATGACAAGTCATTTAAGTTTCCTGGGCCTCAGTTTACCCATTTGTAAAGGAGAGTTAATATGTTCTTTCTAATGATCGCTTAAGGATTACATGGCATACTGTATTAAAAGTACTAAGTGCATCACTTGACATCTACTGGATCCTAAATATACGTTAGTTTGCTTTGAACATCACTTTCTAGGATCATATAGGGTCTATGAAGAGACAGCATTGCTACTGACCACATCTAGAAGCTTTGGAACTTGAACTGATAACAATACCAGTGTTATAGGACTTCTTCTATCACCTTAGAGGGATCAGAACCATTAGCTCTGTTTTCTTATAGAATAATCACTAGACTAAGAATGAACTAAATGTCTACCTTTCATTTGATTCTGATTGCCCAGAGGGAACACCATGAATCAAATTTCTTTTGATATTTGCAAATCAATTAGGCCTCTTTATTTGGCAAGTAGGTTTTAGTTTGATTCTGTTTTGTTTTGTTTTGACTTGGACACACTTTTCCTGGCTCTAGAATTAAAAAGAGGGCAAAACAAGTTATACGAAACTAAATTAAAAAGGTACTTGAATTCTTTGTAAACTTTTTGTCATAGTAGGACTTTTGTTACACCAAATCTTATACATCAGTATGCAAAATAGACAAAAGTGAAACTGCCATGGCTTATGCAAGAAAGACATGGAGCTTGGCTTTCTCTGCCTCCTGTTCCTCCCTTGGGAGGTGGAGGGCCTCAGTCTTCTTCACTGATGTCCAGGCTTCATGGAAAAAAATTTGTGAACCATTGACCCAGAAGGATCCAATTAGTCAATGTGATGTATGTTCAATCTCAATTTCTGACACAGAAGACAGCATTATATTTTAAACAGAAATTCTTACATTCATGTAATAATGATGCTGTACTTCAGGATGGAGTTTTGAGAGTCAAAATCCCTATATATATTTTGAACTCCCTGGTGGAAGGAGATCAGACCCGTGGTCATGGCCTGCTACCAAACTAGTTTGGCCGCCTTGCAGCCCAAGGGGCCAGCCATTCATTGAATCTTCTGAGAATCCAAATGTGTTCCTGATGCTTGGCACTGGAACATGAGGATGCCTCCTCCCTTTAAGGCAGGTTTATTGTCATTCTTAGGGCAGCTGGGGATAGAACTCAGCGAGGGCTCAATTATGGTCTCTCTGGGTGGGGTGTGCTGCTTTTGCTCAGGGCAAACCCTGTGGGCTCCTCATGGTTGAGGGATTTGGAAGCAATGGGGCAGCTGTGCCCAGTTGGAACCTCAATGGTGCTTTCACTTGCCATTGGAGGACTGCCCAGTGCAGAAGACTCTCTGCCTCTGCTTGCCAGCCGGGGCAAACCAGGGCTCATATGGTCCCTTGAGCAATGTAAACAATGCTTTTTTGCTGTTGTTGTTTTTTGTTTGTTTGTTTATATAATATTTTCCTGGAACTATAAATTAAAGACACAAATGGGCTTACATGGTTCTTTGTGACCCACAAAGGACTTCGACATACTTTTAGCTCAGTGGCCATTTCAAGAGGCTGAAGGGGTCAGCCAGTGGAGAGTAGCTGATACACTTTGGTTTTCTCTTGGGGTGGGAGAGAGGGCAAGGTGACTCAGCCTACTTTGAGGTAACTGTCCTCATCATCCACCACAGGTAACAATTGCTTTTTGCTGAAACAATACATTTCTTAATGGGATATAACTGAGATTCACTTGTTGACTTTGGAATGGTAATTTGAGGTTTAGAGGTAAAGTGGCAGGAGTGGTTTCAGAAACCTTCAAACTTGGCTAACTTAGAAATGACTAATTTCAAAATTCATCCTTATGGATTGAAGATGGGGAAGGATAACCTCTGTGATCCGAGGACCTACTTAGCACCTCTGTTTTAAGCATCCCTTCTGCTTTCCTCCTGACACTCCATAGGTTCTGGAACTCCTTGCGAGCCGCTGGAGGAAGACACTAACCTTCATCTGAGAATAACATTAAATGTTGTGTATATTGCATATTCCCTTTTTGTGACTGTTGACAGGCATGAAACTCACCACAGGTCTATTTCCTTTTGTGAGACAGAAGGTAATCATCAGCACAGCAAAAAATAATAGCACACACCAGGCATCTGGTTTGTCACCTCTTAGATGAGCTCAGAGTTCGACATGGCTCAGTCTATGAAATAGCTGTGCTTTTCAGTCCATAGATCAGTGAATTTAGGAACAGAGAAATGTAGGACTCTTCTGTAATGCTCTAAAAAGAAAGCTTACATTATGTCTATATCTGTTTTTTAATATTGTTGAAATATTATAGACTTGGATTTTGACGTAAATGTAACTACCAGTTATCTCTAGCCACCGCAATCCTAGAAAGATGCTTTGTCTACTCATAATGTCTACCGTGGACTAATTGTACTTCATTGAAAATATATGAATATAACAAGTGTTTACCTTGCCTTTTAAAGTTTAATTGATCCTTTGAAGTATCTTATAGACTTGATTTCTGGTTTACATCAAGATATTTAATAACAACAGAAAAATTTCTCACCAATTGAGAGGCTAGTGTTAGAGGGTCAAAGTTTTTCTCTTTATCTTCAAATGCCTCATATTTCTTATTTTTCCAGAACCAAAATAAAGATATTTGTTGCTATGGGCTAGAACTGGGAGCCTGATGCAATGTGGTTTACCAGGAAAGCAGTAAAATAATTTGCAACAGTATCAATTTTGAGAAAAATAGAGATTTCTAATGATCTCAAAATTGCACCTATTGTCATTATGGGCAATTTTTAAATGAGATGGAATGAACAGTTTTAAAGGGATCCTTACATTTAAAAACTCTTCATTAAGCACTTGTTATCAATAATTGTGCTCCAGTGGGCAGAACTGTGGAGAAGGCAATGGCACCCCACTCCAGTACTCTTGCCTGGAAACTCCCATGGACAGAGGAGCCTGGTAGTCTGCAGTCCATGGGGTCGCTGAGAGTTGGACACAACTCAGTGACTTCACTTTCACTTTTCACTTTCATGCATTGGAGAAGGAAATGGCAACCCACTCCAGTGTTCTTGCCTGGAGAATCCCAGGGACAGGGGAGCCTGGTGGGCTGCCATCTCCCGAGTCGCACAGAGTTGGACACAACTGAAGTGACTTAGCAGCAGCAGCAGCAGGGCAGAATTGTTAGGTGAACAGGAAACAAATGTTGAATTGATATAAGGAAAAAATGTTTAACAATTTGAACTCAAAAGTGTTAAAAAATGGTACTGACTTCTTTAAAAGGTAATGAATGTCCCATTATGTAAAGGCTGTATGAACACCTGGTAGAGATCCTAGGAGCATATTCCTGTATTGAACAGCGCCTGACTGCTATGGTCCTTTCTATTCCAAACATTCGGCAATATGTAAAGAAATGGAGAAAACTCATCAAGGCCAACTAAATGTTCAGTATGATTGGAAGCCACTTACATTGTCTTCAAGAAAAAGGTCCAAATATTTTCTAAGTTAGAAGGTTAAAATTTGTTTTCTATTTGTCACTTGAGTTCCTGAAGATGCTCAAACTATTTTTCTGTACTCAATACTATAACAAAAAACAGGTGACTGGGATAATAAATATTTTCTACAACTAAGTATACTCCCAGAGTTCTGTTATGCCAACATTTTGAAAGGTCCATATACTTCCTTAACTGTTAGAGTGAACAAGCATGTATAGAATTTCACAGAATTTTCCTTGATGATGAAGTATTGACTTTGGAAATCTATATATTTATGTATTTATTTTTCAGTAGATTTGCTTCAGAGCACACAGACCAAAGCCTGCTTAGCAGACAAGTTGGCTACCACCTAACTAGGCCTGAATCCTCCATTAGCTGACACAAAGTACCATCAAAGCATTCTACTCTATCTTGAAAGTTGGCCAACAGACAGAATTCCAATGATTAAACAGCTGGCTCCTATAATTATAGCACTTCCTTTTAAATAATGCATGGTCAGTGGAGTAATTCAATAATCTTCAGGGCAAACTTGCTAGTTATAAGGGTTTGGGGCAGAATTGCGGCATCATCAAAACCATCCCAATTAGCTGAGTGTCACATTTTGTCATGGATGCAAGATGCTTCCTTCCATCTCTGAAGGAGAAGGGCTAATACTGAGATTAAACTGGGGTCATCACTTCTAGAACAAAGAACTCTGGTCATTCATCATTGGGTAAAAACAAAACAAAACAAGCTTTTATTGATGCTACATAAACTGGTGTTTCTTATAGCTTTCTGAGAATGTAGTTGGGACATCATACTCAACTTTAATTTCCTTTAAAACTTTCCCTCTTGGTTATTGAGAAAGCTTTCCTTTAATTATTTTAACTATATCATTAGAAAGAAGAGACATTGATTTGAAAAATCAGTATTTAAATAATGAAAAAAGCAAACATTTTTCAAATAGGGAAATATTCAATTCTGAAGACATACACTTGTTACTCTTTGAGTTCCAAGGACTAAAACTGTTCTCTAGAAACTGCTAAAAGAAGAAAGCTGAAAAGTTGATTGTATTTTGAAAATAGGAAAAAGTAAGACAGTTCACATACAGAGTGAAGCAAATCAGAAAATCAAATATTGTATATTAATGCGTATATGTAGAATCTGAAAAAAATTGACATAGATGATCTTAGTTACAAGGCAGAAATAGAGACACAGACATAGAGGACAAACCTATGTATACCAAGGGAGAAAGCGGGGGTGGGATGAATTAGGAAATTGGAATTAAGATATATACATGAGTGATACTATGCATAAAACAGATAACTAATGAGAACCTACTATGTAGCACAGAGAACTCTACTCAGTGCTCTGTGATGACCTAAATGGGAAGAAAATCCAAAAAAGAGTGGATTTATGTACAAGATATAGCTGATTCACTTTGCTATACAGCAGAAACTAACACAACATTGTATAGTAACTATACTCCAAAAATTTTTTTAAAGAAAGAAGTAAGATGGTTCAAGTTGTATTTTCAGAGCTATTTCTAGAAAATTCACCTTTATGTGTCTGGTGGAAAACACACATGGATTATTAACTAATACAAAACAAATTGGCATTTAACTTTGATCACACAATCAAACACTACAATTAATACGTGTAGAAGTCAGACAGTTAGGTTTCCTACACCAACTATCTATCCAAAACCTCTAGATGTTTTTAAAACTTAGAAAATTCTAAATTTACACAATTTAGGATAATACAGAATGATTAGTTTCTTAGGCAACAATGCTCCATGGAACCACCTTATCTAATAAAAATTCATCCAGTTGACATAATTCTGTGTGGGGTGCTAGTAGGAAAGTTTGGTAAAATGTGAGTAATCTTAAATTTATCTCCAAGTTAGCATTTTAACTGCTATTTGCCTGTGTGGAAACGTGAGATTCACTTCTCAGTCTTTCCTGTTTTATGGCTTTATGTGGGAAAGCAACTCCTTTCATGAATTCCTAACATAAGGAAAATTGTGATAGGGCCATTACCTAGATCCCAACTGAAATACATTGAATGGTCAGTATTTCCTGAGTTCATAGGATTTGCATTTATTAAAGCCTTTTGATGAGTCAATATTTGCCTTTAAAAATTCCACAGAAATTACACTTGAGTTGAAACAAATATTGAGATATATGTGGTCATGTACTTAGTAAAGGTATGGAAAGATGCCTTCACTGCTGTTAAGATTATACACATCATAACGCATTTAGAATAGCAAGAGTCTATACACACACATACTCAAACACATATTGGGGAAGTAAGCACCTGTCACTATCAAGACTATTGTGAAAATATTTTAAAATTAGGATTGTTTTTGAAGAAAATTTTCAAAATATATACCTATTGCCTGCCTCATATGTTGCTTGTGGACTCTGCACATTTCTGCCTTTTCTGTAGGTCTTTCCAAGTAGGTCTGGCCTTTGGCATTTATAAAAGTGAACACTGAGAAAATGTCCTCTTTTCTATGAACAGCATGTCATAAACTTTTCTTGAAAGCCTATCAAATTTCATCATTGATTTCACTTTGGCCTGTGTTAATTTTTAATTGCCAGTTTGCTGGTCCCACTACTTCTCAATTGGACGAGGTCATCTTTTCTAGGAACTGTGGCCCTATTCGACCTGCCACCACCCCCACAACTCAGCAACTCATTCCCAGCTACTAAATCCCCATAACCCCAAAGACCAAAGTCTTCCCATTACCCAATCAAGTCAATGTTTGTGTATCTCTGGGCAGGAAAGGAATGAAGCAGAGCTTGGTGAGGCTGCTCCTTTCTCCAAATCTGCTTTTCTTTTGGAAGCCCCAACTCAAGGGCAGGTGTGAAACTAGTGCTGTTCAGTCTGCCTGTGTCCCAAAGGCCAGGGAACTAAAGCGTAAGGCCTACAGGCAAGAAAACTAGAGATTCAAAGAAGAAACATTACTGTTTTAGGGCTCTTTGGAGAAATGGGCCGACAGAGTGGGAAGCAACGTGATGTATTACTTTAGCCTGAGACAATGCCCTGGAGGGCGAGCGTCTTGCCAGGTCAGCAGAATTTACTAGTTTAGGTTTGATTCCAGGGCTTGGAGGAGACAGATGTAGCCAGCAAAATTATACTTTGGCAAGAGAAATGCTTTGCTGGACAGAAATGTTGTCCTAAGGGAATGGTTTGGTTTATCAATGTCTAAGGTAGAAGATAATCAAATGCCAGGAGGTCATTTTTTATGTCTGAATTATTTCAGTTGGGCCTGCTATATAAATTAGCTACCATTTTCCAGCTACATAGTTTTCATTATTTAGGACATACTGCAGGATTTGAGTATGATCTGCCCGTGACATCTGTCATACCAACGAAGGAGGCAACATGTGGCTAAAAGCACAGGTTTTGGAGTCAGACAAATCTGGAATCTGCCACTTATTCATCATTCACCTTGGGCAAGGCACCAAATCTTCTAAGACTTAGATCCTTTTATGTAAAAAAGACTGTTGTGAAGGCTAGATGAGAATGTATGTAAAATGTTTTGTACAATGTCTGATATGCAATAAACTCCATTAGTTCCTTTTTTTTTTTTCAATGAGGAACTGAGCCAGAGCAATTGTTTTTTTAATTGGGGTTTATTTATTTAAGGCCACATGACACAGCATGTGAAATCAGGGATTGAACTTGCATGCCTTGCACTGGAAGTGCAGAATCTTACCCACTGGACCACCAGGGAATTCTCATAAATGTTAGCTGTTATAATTACTATTGTTATGGAGTTGAGTTGGTCAACAGGGCTAGCTGGGAAGGAATGCTCCTCCTTTCTTCCTTTTAAAAATGTGTCTTTCCAAAGCTTTGTTAAGAGATGGCTTTTCTAGATAAAACAGGACTAGTCTCTATTAAAGTGAATAGTTTTAACCTGGAATAGGCACTTTACAAGAACAAATCCTCCAACTGAGTCAAACAAGTTATGTGGGCTTATCTTGAACTCTTGTCACCTTTGATGTCTCCTGAATAATCCACTCACTAAAATAATTGGTTTTTCAGCATTAGTAACTATTTACTTATTTCAAAACAATGCTGCAAGGCATGGGATAAGTGTAGACAAAATACATGGTCAGAAGTAGTTCCCCAATCACTTTCTTTCTTTTTTTTTTTTTTTTTACCTTTACAAATTTACTTATTTGGCTGGGCTGGGTCTTAGTTGTGGCATGTGGGATCTAATTCCCTGACCAGAGATTGAATCCAGGCCTCCCTGCACTGGGGAGTCTTAGCTACTGGACCACCAGGAAAGTACCCCCAATCACTGTACACCAGTGTATGTACTCCTCCCTTCTTTCTTTCTCTTCTTCCTCTATATCTATTCCTCTTCTGCTGTCGACAATCACTGACATTCTTTTTCTCACTGGTGCACTTTAGGGCCAAAGCTCATATTATGCAGAGTTCATAGTAGGGTAAGAATTAGAGTTTAGTTCCCTTTCTGAAATGACTGAAATCTAAGGCTCCCTTTCCTGCCAACCATGCTTTGGAAATAAGCAGCCACCAAGTATACAATGTCACCAGTCCCACTTAATCACTACTCCACCTTGGACCCATGCCTGAATGAGATGAAAACAGACAAAACAAGAGAAAGGATAAGAAGGGATGTTGAGGAATCACATGTATGGACCTGAGTTATCTCACTTTTTTGAGAAAGACTGTGACGGAAATTGTAAGATGAATCTGGCTCCAACGTAGAGATTGTAGCCATGCCACCACCAGCATTATCTCCGATACTTACACTGTTATTGTCAGTTTACCCTTTCAGGTGTGGGAAGAGAGGCCTCGTAGGCAAAACATAAGGCATTCATGAATAGAGGGCAATGCCCCTCTTTCTGGTGCCACAGGAAGATGAATCAGCCAAAGGGGTATTAAAACACATTCTCTTTATTTTCAGTTTCACTCTAAAGTCTATCATCTCTCTTTTCTTTTCAATTTGGCACCTGCCCTGTGTTCTCAGGGGCCCTACTCCCTATCCGTCTCCTCGCTCAGGCCTCTGTGTTTTGCGCAGGGTACATCTGGAGATTTTCCCAGGGGTGGGTGTGACACGGTCAGCATGGCAGGTGAAGGGGTGGCGGCTGCCAGGGCAGTCTGGCGGGTCTGAGGGAGAGTGTTGGGAGGTGGAGGCCCTGTAGGGAGAGGCATCCGGGCCTGCATCAGGGAGTGAGCTGTTGGAAAACAGCCTCCATGGCAGCAGAGACAGCCCTTGGCATCACTGCAGAGAAGCAACAGCCAGAGTCAGCGACAGGTTGAACACAGGAGAGAAGCAGGGAGGGAGAGGGGGAGGGAGAGGTGGTTAGAGCATTACGGGATATAAATAACTGCAGTGTGTACACTTCAGTGCCAGTTGGGTTGTATGTGATGTCCCTTTCATGCTGCTGTGTCAACAGCGTCGTTCCTGAATTGAAAAGTCCTGGGGAGTGTTTCTATAGCACCTAGCACTGTGCCATATGCAGAGAGGAAATAAGAAAGCAGGCAATATGGTATACTGAAAACAACATTGGCTTCCAGCCGCAGACTTTTTGTGCAAACTCACAAGTCTCACAGATTCTCTGAGATTCAGTTTTCTCATGCAGACAAAGTACTGGGTAACATCAAGCACTCCTCCTAACAACGTGACTCTAAGGATTATCTAGATGGCCCTGGGGCCCACTTTTTAATCAACAATGCATATATGGCACATAAGTGCTTTTCCTTGAAAGTGAAAGTCGCTCAGTCATGTCCAACTCTTTACGACCCCATGGACTATACAGTCCGTGGAATTCTCCAGGCCAGAATACTGGAGTGGGTAGCCTTTCCCTTCTCCAGGGGATCTTCCCAACCCAGGGATCAAACCCAGGTCTCCCACATTGCAGGAGGATTCTTTACCAGTTGAGCCACAAGGGAAGCCCAAGAAGACTGGAGTGGGTATCCCATCCCTTTTCCAGCAGATCTTCCCAACCCAGGGAATTGAACCAGGGTCACCTGTATTGCAGGCAGATTCTTTACCAACTGAGCTATGAGGGAAGTCTGCTTTTCCTTAATGATAGAGAAGAATCTACTGAAGAAAAGTCTGATGAAAGAACTAGGACTTTCCTCTTTGTCAGGTTTAATTTTAGACAAAAACAAGATTGATATTTCAGAATAACTTAAGAAAAGTAGGGATCAGCATTGAGTATGATGGAGGAAAACAGAGGAAATGTTCAATATAGAGGTGGGTTTGAGTAAGGAAAGGGGACAAGACCATGTAGGGGGACTGCAGAAGCCAGATCAAAGGCACGATACAGGTGTGAGTTAGGAGGCTAAGAAAGTTAACAGAGTCATCTGCTGGAGCTGTTGAAACAGAAACAATTTCCATCTCAAAAACTGAGATCCTAAAGGTTTTAAGGCATGAGGAAGTGGCCTCGCTTGTGTGGGCACTTGGAAATCAGAATGAGTATGAGAAAAGTCTTTCTAGAAATCACTGGACATGGTCTTTTAACATTTCACAAAGCTGTATCTTCTAAAGGTAAGTGATAAGTCCTAGAAGGGTTGTTAATATTGTTGACCAGAGCACTGAACTTCCTAGTATTCAGTATGGGTAACACTTTATTTCACTGGCTTCCTGAGTGTCTGTCTATGGTATATGAATCCTCTGTGTGATATTCAATTCCTTCCTGGGGGGACAGGTGCAGAATCCCCAGAAAATTCCGTCTACAATTGCATGTTATTTTATCTGATAACATGAATGGGCATCCAGATAGGTCATCATCTCTGTCATTCGTATCCAACATCTGTCCAGAGGACAAAATAAAAAGAGGACCATTATAAACATGGTTTTACAAAAGTTGCACTTTTTTTTGATAAAATAAACTAATGCTGAGCTTGTTAAAATTTTGAAACCTGTACAGGGAGTTCTCAAGCAAGTGATAATATTAATACGATTCATCAGAATATCAAGCAAGTATGCAGACTGAGGCTGAATGTTTCCTTTGGAGAGTGATTATATTAACTAGGGGCTTCCCTAGTAGCTCAGCTGGTAAAGAATCTGCCTGCAATGCAGGAGACTTGGGTTTGATTCCTGGGTCAGGAAGATCCGCTAGAGAAGGGATGGACTACCCACTCCAGTATTCTTGGGCTTCCTTGATGACTCAGTTGATAATGAACTCATGTGCAGCACAGGAGATCTGGGTTAGATCCCTCAGTTGGGAAGATCCCCTGGAGAAGGGAAAGGCTACCCACTCCAGTATTCTGTCCCGGAGAACTCTGTCCCGTACAGTCCATGGGTTCACAAAGAGTTGGACATGACTGAGTGATTTTCACTTCTACTTTCTTTCTTTCTATATTATCTCAGAAACTTTCAGCTAAAATCTGGACTCAACCCATCATTCTGTTTTTCTTTTTTTTCTATAGAATTTTGCCATTATAATTTTCTTCCCTCCTCCTTAATGTTTACTTGCTTAAACATGACTAAGACTTCAACAGTTTTCGTTAAATTATTGTATTTTAGAAGTTCTTGTATCTTTGGATATGATAGCTGTCCTTGACATTGACTTCAAGGTCAACTAAGAAGTATCTTAGTCATCTGACAATCAAAGAACTCATTTTAGCCACCCCACTCCTCCAAACCTCCTTCCCTACCCCCAAATATTATTTTTCTGAATTAAACAAGTGAAATATGAATAAAGAGAGAGATGTGGCTAGGTTGCGGCTCATCTCCAAGCTAAAGCCTGTTTTCCTCTTTTCTTCTTCTGGGATCAACATCATGTCTGTTATCTCCAAACCTCATTCAATGCTTTTAGCAAATATTATTATCAATCAAGAAAAATCTCTGCTTCTCTTATTTATTTTACTAACGGAAAACATTTTCAGCTTGTAATTTTGGCTGGAGAAACCAAACATTTTCATTTTTATTTTTTCTCACATACTCAAACACACTTGTGAATGACCACATTACTCTACTTTGGGACCCCGCTCAGAGGCAATGGCCTCTTGGCCTTTGAGCCAGTCACTCACTTCTGTGAATTTTCTTTCTGAGAACTGGAGACAATTGCCCCAGAAGTCATTTCCCAATTTATCACAAAACCTGTCCATGGCTGCAGAATTAGTTGGCCTCACTAGAAGCAAGCAACGTGAGGCCTGATGTGTCCTACAGCTGCAGAGGCTCCTTTGTGCAGGGACACTGGGCCAGGGTAACTGCTTGTGGGATATTTTATTTCCCTCAACACTTGCCTTCTGTCTGCTCGCTTTGGCTCAGGTCTGGATTTGGGAAGCCTGCATGAAGGCACTGCTGATGCTAATATTTGGCATGATTGTTGTTGTTTAGTTGCTAAGCCATATCCGACTTTTTTGGAACCCCATGGACTGTAGTCTGCCAGGCTCCTCTGGCCATGGGATCTCCCAGGAAAGAATACTAGAGTGGGGGTGCCATTTCCTTCTCCAGGCGATCTTCTCAACCCAAGGATTGAACCTGTGTCTCCTGCATTGGCGGGCAGATTCTTTACCACTGAATCACCATGATTAGCTCTGACCTAACTCTACTGGAAAGTCAGGGCTCAAGTTCAGGAGCAGACTGCATATCTGTCAAACAGAGCAGCCTCTATTCTCTCTTTCCAGACTTCAAGCAAGTACCTGTTTCCTTATAATCCTATAACTAGCCTCTTACATGTCTGAGAAAGGAAAACATAAAATCCAGTGACCTCTTCATGGGTATGGTCTCCATAATCACCACAATGTCAGTTAACTACCTATTTGTATAACATTATTTCTATAATATTTGTATAACTGCATGTATAAACCTTTACGACGATGAGAAGAAATGATTGTCAAGGTCTTGCAGCACCTTCTGTGTAATAGGGATGGGAGGAGAAGTGAAGCGTTTTGACTCTGAGTAGCAGGAATTCTGATAAGAAAATGTAGACAGAGTTACAAACATTCTCATTGTTGAGATATCAGTTCAAGTCTTTGATAATGATTTTCACAAGAAAGAGTGACAGGAAAAAGAGGGCTGTTGCTTTAGAAATATTTTCATCTACTTCTAAAGACTTGCTGAATTTATTAATTTTTCTTCTCAAGTAAGTTCTTGCCTTCCTCTTCATCCTCCTTTGCTCTTGGTTCAGGATGATACTCTGAGAAAGGTGTTCCTAGTCTTCCTGTATCTTCTCAATGAACCAGTGCTCCCGCGGCCCACTGAGATCTGCCCTCTACAGGCATTTCCCGCGGTCAGACTACGAACCATCATAAATTCCTTGCATTCTTCAGAACATCTGTGCCTTCTTTTGCCACATCTTTTTTCCTGGTACTCAACAGGCCACAAATCACGCTGGACTTCTTCTTCCAGGCTGTTGATGTCTTAACACTCTCCTTTCAAACCAAATTCCTCTCTTGTCCTTGGCTGTGGCTCTTGGCTTTCCAGCCTTCTCATCTCCCCCATCTGGGTTAGTCATCTGTGGCATCACCACCTGTGGTTCTTTCTCCTTGCCTTCTATCTGGCCTGAAATGATGCATTTCTTCAAGTGTCAAAGTTACTAGGCAGACCATACTACCTGGTTTGATGCTTAGTTAAGCTTCCTTATTGCTAAATTCAGACTGAAATTGAAGAAAGTGGAGAAAACCACTAGACCATTCAGGTATGACCTAAATCAAATCCCTTATGATTATACAGTGGAAGTGAGAAATAGATTTAAGGGACTAGATCTGATAGATAGAGTGCCTGATGAACTATGGACAGAGGTTTGTGACATTGTACAGAAGACAGGGATCAAGACCATCCCCATGGAAAAAAAAATGCAAAAAAGCAAAATGGCTGTCTGAGGAAGCCTTACAAGTAGCTGTGAAAAGAAGAGAGGCAAAAAGCAAAGGAGAAAAGGAAAGATATTAGCATCTGAATGCAGAGTTTCAAAGAATAGCAAGGAGAGATAAGAAAGCCTTCCTCAGAGATCAATGCAAAGAAATAGAGGAAAAGAACAGAATGGGAAAGACTAGAGATCTCTTCAAGAAAATTAGAGATACCAAGGGAACATTTCATGCAAAGATATGCTTGATAAATGGCAGAAATGGTTTGGACCTAACAGAAGCAGGAGATATTAAGAAGAGGTGGCAAGAATACACAGGAAAAAAAAAAAAACTTCACAACCAAGATAATCACGATGGTGTGATCACTCACCTAGAGCCAGACATCCTGGACTGTGAAGTCAAGTGGGCCTTAGAAAGCATCAGTATGAACAAAGCTAGTGGAGGTGATGGCATTCCAGCTGAGCTATTTCAAATCCTGAAAGATGATACTGTGAAAGTGCTGCACTCAATATGCCAGGAAATTCAGAAAACTCAGCAGTGGCCACAGGACTGGAAAAGGTCAGTTTTCATCCCAATCCCAAAGAAAGGCAATGCCAAAGAATGCTCAAACTACTGCACAATTGCACTCATCTCACACACTACTAAAGTAATGCTCAAAATTCTCCAAGCCATGCTTCAGCAATATGTGAACCGTGAACTTCCAGATGTTCAAGCTGGGTTTAGAAGAGGCAGAGGAACCAGAGATCAAATTGCCAACATCTGCTGGATCATGGAAAAAGCAAGAGAGTTCCAGAAAAACATCTATTTCTGCTTTATTGACTATGCTAAAGCCTTTGACTGTGTGGATCACAATAAACTGTGGGAAATTCTGAAAGAGATGGGAACACCAGAGCACCTGACCTCCCTCTTGAGAAACCTATATGCAGATCAGGAAGCAACAGTTAGAACTGAACATGGAACAACAGACTGGTTCCAAATAGGAAAAGGAGTACGTCAAGGCTGTATATTGTCACCCTGCTTCTTTAACTTATATGCAGAGTACATCATGAGAAACGCTGGAGTGGAAGAAACAAAAGCTGGAATCAAGATTGCCAGGAGAAATATCAGTAACCTCAGATAGGCAGATGACATCACCCTTATGGCAGAAAGTGAAGAGGAACTAAAAAGCCTCTTGATGAAAGTGAAAGTGGAGAGTGAAAAAGTTGGTTTAAAGTTCAACATTCAGAAAACGAAGATCATGGAATCCGGTCCCATCACTTCATGGGAAATAGATGGGGAAAGAATGGACACAGTGTCAGACTTTATTTTTGGGGGCTCCAAAATCCCTGCAGATGGTGATTGCAGCCATGAAATTAAAAGATGCTTACTCCTTGGAAGGAAAGTTATGACCAACCTAGATAGCATATTCAAAAGCAGAGACATTACTTTGCCGACAAAGGTCCGTCTAGTCAAGGCTATGGTTTTCCAGTGGTCATGTATGGATGTGAGAATTGGACTGTGAAGAAAGCTGAGCACCGAAGAATTTATGCTTTTGAACTGTGGTGTTGGAGAAGACTCTTGGGAGTCCCTTGGACTGCAAGGAGATCCAACTAGTCCATTCTAAAGGAGATCAGCCCTGGGTGTTCTTTGGAAGGAATGATGCTAAAGCTGAAACTCCAGTACTTTGGCCACCTCATGTGAAGAGTTGACTCATTGGAAAAGACTCTGATGCTGGGAGGGACTGGGCGCAGGAGGAGAAGGGGAAGACAGAGGATGAGATGGCTGGATGGCATCACCGACTCGATGGACATGAGTTTGAGTGAACTCCGGGAGTTGGTGATGGACCGGGAGGCCTGGCGTGCTGCGATTCATGGGGTCGCAAAGAGTCGGATACGACTGAGCAACTGAACTGAACTGAAGCTTCCTTTCCTTGACTTAAAAACAGTGGTACAGATAACATCTTCATGTCAAGAATACTTGGGAACACTAAAACCCAGAGGCTATTTATTAGCTAGAGAGAAAGTAGGAGCTCTATTAAGACCTAAAGGTATAATAAAATGAAGTTTGAACCTTTTCCATTAAATGCAAGTTTCTCTGGAGATTGAAAGGGGCATTTCATTCTTCTGTCCATTTTACGTTTAAAACTATTTCTTTCACATTTATTTATTTATTTATTTATTTAAATTTTAATATCTTTAATTCTTACATGCGTTCCCAAACATGAACCCCCCTCCCACCTCCCTCCCCATAACATCTCTCTGGGTCATCCCCATGCACCAGCCCCAAGCATGCTGCATCCTGCGTCAGACATAGACTGGCGATTCAATTCCTACATGATAGTATACATGTTAGAATGTCATTCTCCCAAATCATCCCACCCTCTCCCTCTCCCTCTGAGTCCAAAGGTCCATTATACACATCTGTGTCTCTTTCCCTGTCTTGCATACAGGGTCGTCATTGCCATCTTCCTAAATTCCATATATATGTGTTAGTATACTGTATTGGTGTTTTTCTTTCTGGCTTACTTCACTCTGTATAATCGGCTCCAGTTTCATCCATCTCATCAGAACTGATTCAAATGAATTCTTTTTTATGGCTGAGTAATACTCCATTGTGTATATGTACAGATGGATGCCTTTGCAATAATATATTACCAACAGTTTCCCTTTGTTGTATACTTTCTATTAAAATTGTGTAGTAAATATTACTTTTCTTGTCTTATTTCATTTACAGCATCTGCATGAAGTAGGCATTGGTACTATATCTATTTTACAGAGGAGGAAACTGAGATTTAGCAAGGATAAGTAACTTGACCCAAATTATATAACTAGGAGATTACCAAGCCAGTTCACCTCAACTGGGGATGCCTTGAAAGTGGGAGAATTCTCAGATGAGGAAAAATCCTGAAGCTGATACCATTACTGGGATCCTCAAAGGCACATCATGCTAAAATCCATGATGGATATGGGGAAGGGTATCTAAATTAGCCCGCCAACTCCAGGGTTAGGTAGAGCTCATGCGGCAGACAGAGGTTTAGCCTATGTATTCCAGAGAGTGCCAGAAGGAATGTCATGCATGGCTTTTGCCCTCAAGAAAAAAGTCTGGGCAGCCCTGCGGTTTAAGGCATGGCTTGGCGTTCACATCTCACCCAGTACACTGCGATTCTTTCCACTTTCAAAAGGGGCAGTCAGCTCTGTCATGCAGCCAGACCATCTTATTTCCAACCCCCTTGAATTGCACAAAGTCATAACAACTTTAGCAGAAATTGAAAAGAGAAAACTTAACCAGACTCTTGCTATCCTAACAAATCAAATATCATAAGTAAAATTTTATTTTTAGTTCTCACCCAGATGCACGCAGCAGTTTGACACAGGTACAGTCAGCCTAAATTCAAGGTAGTATTTTTGTGTTTTTTCACTTAACATTATATCATAGGCATTTTTCATAGTGTTATATAATCTTTATAATTATAATTTTAAAGCCAAAGAATATTTTCTTGAGTAGATTTGCCACCATTTATTTTTAAACCATTTTCCTGTTGCTAGACATTTAGGCTATGTCCAGCTTTATCACTATTTTAACTAATGCACAATAAGTGTCTCTGTGAACATAACTTTCTACTTCTAGATTATTTGTAAGAATAAATTCCCAAATAATATTATCAGACAATCCTAATTTGATGAAAGCCCACAGTTTCTTATAAGGACTAAAACAGAGAATTATATCCAGATTTCCCCCCAGAATTAGAAAAAAGACCATCAAGGTGAAACATAAACAGGAATCTTACCTGCATCCCATAAATTAGAATAAAAGAACCAATTTCTGTTTTCAATTACTAGTGCAGTAATTGGACTGCAGTTTCTAGTGCGTCCAAAAGTTTGCCAAGTAGAAGAAATACCAGGAAAAATGAAATTGATGAGAAGAGACCTTGGTTCTCAGTTTTCAAAATCATCAAGTGCCTAAGAGTTTCCTTCTCTGGGGTGGGGGGAGGGGATCCCCAGGAGCATAGCTGCTGACAGCATCATACCCCCATAGGGAGAGGAGGAGTTTGTGGTTCGAATAGCGAAGGCTCTGCTCTCATGATCCTTCTGAACGCAGGTCCTCTCTGGAATACCTTGTCCTGCCCAGCCTGGAGTCTCTCAACCTGACAGCCCGTCTAATTCTAGATTTGACCACGTCTGTCCTCCTTTCACATTCTTCTCTTCCATTCTTCTCTTCCTTATAATCATTCCATCACAAATGTTCATTGAACACCTACTGTATTCTAGACACTGCTCTCAGTCCTGAGAATAAAACACGAACAAAACAGATGAAAACGGGATCACAGGTGGCCATGCCCTCAATGACCCTAGTTCCTGTGACAACCTGAAAGGAAGCTATGGTGCAGAGATGCTGGCCTCAGCACTTCAAAGATCACTGCCCAGAGTGGCTGGAGTCTGAGTCTGGCAAGGGAGTTTCCTTCCAGCCCCTGAGAGAACTCTTGTCTGAGGGTTTCATTCCCTCTAACCTCTTTGAAAGTGCAAAATGATTGTTTTGTGCATCACAAACTAGCACTTACTCTATACATTCGTCTTTATTTTCTGTTTTATTTCAAATGGTAAACATTCTCCATCCACATAACTGCCTCCTAAACCCCACTGAAAAGACCAGCTTCAGGTTCATATGCCTGTGGGGACTCTTGAAGCCGCCAAGGCCCAAGGTGACTCAGATGTCATGCGGTGGGTGGTTACACAGTGATATGTATCAGTGCGTCTCAGGTTGTGCATCTATCAGTATCATCCAGAATTCTGGTTAAAACAACACTGTTGGGGTCCACCCTCAGTTTGTATATCAGGAAGTGTGAGCTGGTGCCTGAAAACCTGTATTTCCAAGTCTTCAGATGATGCCCTTGTGTTTCTGGTCTCCGTGGGATATAGGCATCTAACATAAGGATGTCATATATGACTAAGTGGCGGAGCGCTGCTTAGGAGGAAAGGGCCAATGAGGACTGACATCCAGAGAAGGACCCCTTACCCTTTCAGGACTCCATAAAGACTTCCTACCTCTTTTGATAATTGGCCAATAAAGGTAACCATATGTTAGTCTGGTAGCAGATCTAGTTTTACTGCAAGAAGGAAAAAAAAATCATAACCCTCCAAAGTAAGAAACTACACTGAAACAAAAACCACATGTTGACCTTTTTCCCTTCCCTGCCTTTTTTATTTGCATGGCCTGTGTCATTCTGACTGTAGCTAGCACCTGAAAGACAACAAGCCAGGTTGCAGGGAGGGAAATTAGAGCCCTAACATATTCCCTGGCCATGCAGAAAGCTGGAAACACAGGAACGTCCTCTGATATGGAAAGCTGCCTTTTCCAAGGACCAGGTTCAATTTATTTTTACACTTCCAAATTGTCAGGTGGGTATTCAAGCCAGTCTGCTCAATTGTAAAACTTATTTCTAGATGACAGCTTTCCCAAGGATCCACATCTATCGTTTCTATGTCCTCACCCTTTAACCTCCCAGGCTAATGTAGAGAAGCCGAACAGAGGGTCGGATTTTTGGCACACTCTCAGGACCACATCATCAAAACCTCTTTTCAGGGGTCATTCAAAACTCATGGCAAAGGAGTGTGCAAGGGAAATACAGAACCAGGTGGTTATATCTACCAGAGGGCATCCAATTTTGCAAAAAAGGAAAAAAATCATAATTTGTTATTTGTCAGTTAGGCTACACATACGCATCAGCATTTCTTGAGCAAGTGTCAGGATCAACCCTGCTGAGGAAACAGGGTTAATTAATCCAACTGCTTCCATGCAGAAGTGGCAGGAAGAGGACAAACGCTGCTCTATTTCTTTGCTGAGCTCTTCTCATGAGAGCGTCTGTGAGGCTCCCATAGCTTTAAATCAAATGGTGCCCCGCAGGCAGGAAATCCATATCGGGAGCAGGGGGAGGAAAGCAGGGGCCACTGCTGGCTTGGCAATTATAACCTTCCTCCAGGTCCCTGTTTCCATTTCCCTTTAAAGAAGAAGTTGGGTTTTTAATGATTCCCTTTCTAGTCACTTCCTTCCCGTTGCCTTGCGAGGTCATTTCAGTGCACGCCTTCTTCACAGATCTATTTCTGGAAAACATCAGAGGGAAAATGACCTCATTCACTAATTGGGAAGCCAATTGGGTATCCCCAGGGTTGGCTGGTACTTCTGTGTTGAGGGGTCTCCCCACCCTCCCTGGCTGTTACTTATCAGCATCCTTTGCGAATTGAGCATTCCATCAAGGCTGAAGGAGCTTGGGAAGAGGTATAACACTTGGTCTAGCCCCAAGAAACTCAGAAGTTAATAAGAAACATGAACCAACAGGTCAACATGAGAGCAAAAACTTAGTAGAACTTTAGCACCAAACAGGTCCTTAGAAATCCTTTAGTCCAGAGATGAGTTCTGGTAAGAGGCCTGTGAATCCTCTACAGGGTGTGTAATTATGTGTGTTTGTGGATTTTCCTGGAAAGTGGAAATTCAGACACTCAGAAGGTCCCATGATCTGAGGAAAGTAGGGAAATACATGCCCAGGCTTGCAGAGAAGCCAGTCGTGTTCCTATTTGGCTTTTCACAAACATCCAGCTGGCCTGCACAGCATATACCAAGTGCTGCAGTCAATGTCAAAAGACATCATAGGATCTAAGACTCCCCTTCAGCCCAGTGTTCACCAAAAAGCCACGCAAAAAGCTTAGGAAACAGCTATATGTGTTATCCCGTTTTAGAGAGTCTGAAAGTTCACCAGCCTGTTCAAGCTTGTGAGAGATTCGATAGTGAAGAAACCTATCTGATAGTACTGAAGTCCACTCTCTCTATATTTAATGGACCATTGGACTTCTATTTTCCAGAAATGTCTATCAGATTCCTACGGAACTAAGGCAACTGTATCCTGAAATTCCTTCCATTTATCACTGCTTTTGATTAAAGCAAATGAAAGAGTCTTTTGGAAATGTCAATAATTTACTAAGGAATGATGCATTATCACAGAGAAGGCAATGGCACACTACTCCAGTACTCTGGCCTGGAGAATCCCAGGGACAGGGGAGCCTGGTGGGCTGCCATCTATGGGGTCACACAGAGTCGGACACGACTGAAGTGACTTAGCAGCAGCAGCAGCAATGCATCATCAGGCTTCCTTTGTGGCTCAGCTGGTAAAGAATCCACCTGTAATACGGGAGACCTGGGTTCGATCCCTGAGTTGAGAAGATCCCCTGGAGAAGGGAAAGACTATCCATTCCAGTATTCTGGCTTAGAGAATTCCATGGATTTTACCCATGTGGTCGCAAAGAGTCGGACATGACTGAACAACTTTCACTTCACTTCAAAACATTATCAGCCGTTGACATACCAGCAAAAGTGAAGTCTAGGGCTAGGAGAATAGACTATAAAGAGGGTTGGTTTGCTAAGGGGGATTGGTTCAGAATAGCAGACCTCTGTTACATTATAAGATCTTCAGAGCCACCCCCACCCCCTGGGAAGCTTTCTCCTTGGGGAATCTACCACATTGAAAACAGCTACCATCTGGACATCTATCATTCCACTGTTTCTTTCAGAACATTTATCAAGATTTGATTGGGTTCTGTTTATTTATTGCCTGACTTGTATTTATCTCCTTCCTCCCCACCCCCACTGGAATGCAAGATCCATAAGATTCTGTTCACTGCTATAGCCTCAACACCCACTGCAGGCCTGCGAACAGTACGAGCTTAAGGAATACATTTTGGTGGTATACACTGTATGGACATGCTACTGAATGAACAGAGAAATTGTGATTTGTTCACTGCTGTATCCCCAGTGCCTTTCATTAAGGCTCAAAAAGATATTGAGTCAAATGGATGGAGAGAAGTGGTGTGTATTGCTTATCATGCTCAAACCATGCTTGTGGGTATTGGGAGAAGTGAATGATATTCAGATTCATATGTGAGTGAAGTTGCTCAGTCGCGTCCACTCTTCGTGACCCCATGGACTGTAGCCCACCAGGCTCCTCCATCCATGGAATTTTCCAGGCAACAGTACTGGAGGGGCTTGGCATTTCCTTCGCCATCAGATTCATATAGGATTGATATAAATTTTCCTTTCTCAGTGACGGAAATAATATACTTAGAATGTTTTTCAGATTGTACGAAGGCAGGGAAAGGTTCTCAAGCATTAGGAGACAGGATTACAATTTAAAGTGACCTTTAATCGTTTAGAAGGGGGTGGTCGTTAAAAACAGGAAGATGTTTAAAGTGAACAAAAACAGGCTCCAGTTGGCAGAGACAAGCACTACAGCAAGATACCTGTGGACTCTGAGTGAGAAAGTTCAGCAACAAAGCTGTAATATAACGCGGACGTATGTCAAGAATTATGAAATGAAAGCCTGGAGACTAATCTTTCCACAAAACTTGGCGTTGCTGAGGTTTTAATTAGAGTGGGAACTCAGATTTCATTCTCCTATTTTAAGACTCATTTGGAGAATCTGGAAAGGATCCAGATAGGAGTAAAAAAAAAGATTAACTAGCTGGAAAATAGAATGAAAATTCAGCCCAAAAAAGGAAAGACTAAGAGGTGGCTTAATCTTCACCACTAGGTATAATAAGGGTTATTACATGGAGTATTCCTTCTCATCTCCACTGAGGACCAGACAAGGGTAAACAGACTTGTGCTGCTTTGAAAGTGTTTCTACTTTAGCATCAGGAAGAATTTCTTGATTGTAAGGGGGAAACATGCTGACCCAGTGTGCTGTGGGAAGCTGCCCTGGAGATCTTTAAATGTAGGATGACAACCATCTGCCTTGGAAGGCTTAGATAGAAGCAGGGGACTGGACCTAAGGACCTCTTGGCTTTCCTTCCATCTTTGATTCTGTGTTCAGAATCCCAGCCACTAAGCACCCCATTCTACACTAATCCTCCATTCCCGTCATAAGACAGACCCCACACTGTCAAAATCCGAAAGGCTTCCCCCCGGGAGGAGCTCAATTGTTCTCTTCTGAATAGGAAGGAAACTGATAGTGTTGCTTCAGCTGCTTCCCTTCTCCAGCCCCCACAGAGAGAGGCCAGCTCTTGTCCTGATGGGCCTCCCCAAATACTGGGATGGGTCTGCTCTCCATCTTGTGTGGGACTGGAAGATGTGCATCCAGTTGGAGACAGTTGATACCTCCAAGAATCAAGGAACATCGGAGCTGCAAGACATTTCAGAGCTAATCCAGTCCAATCACCTGCTGCACAAGTGAGGAGACTTCGAAAGCTGCAATGACTGTCTTCAGGTCATGCAGCCAGTTCTCTCTGCTTGGGACTAAAATATACACCTATTTTTCTTTATTCCGCAGTGGCTCCTCTCTAATTGTTTGTATGTTAGTTGGAAGGAATATTTTAAATGCAGATAGAATGTCTAAAACCATATCTGCAGTAGCTTAACTGTAGGTGAAAAGATAGGAAAGGAAGAGCAGCAACTCCTCTGGCAGGTTATGGATACCTGGGAATATCATTCAACTGGAATGAGTATATACAGGTCACCCTTACTCTCTAGTAGGTCACCGTCTCCGGTTAGTGAGGTCAGTGGACCAGGAATATTTTAAGGCTTATTCCACTGCAATATGTTATGATTCTGTGATTTTAAATTTTTGTTACCAAATAATAGTGAATAGAAACTCAGTTGCTGGACTGAAGGAATGAGTTTGGGGGGAAGATTATTTGTGATGTAATCAGATAGCTGCTCAGTTTATTCGAGACTCCAAGATGGCAGTTTTCTTTCTTTTTATTTAAAAAATAACTTAAAATTTTTACATTGGGGTGGGGGATGGTCAAGCTTCAGCTGTCACCTGTGCAAAGAAATTTCCAAACCTGTTCCTCTGGACTGTCCTTTCTGAGCTTCAGACCACCACCACTCATGAGCCTGGGGATTATCTTCTGAATGCCCCATTATTATTCAGTATCTCTAGAACCAAAGTGAAAGTCCTTGCCATTAACAAAAGTCAACCCAAGTCAAATATTCCTCTGGACTTGCCCATGTCTGCACCATCATCCTCTTGCTTATCCAGACCTGAAATCCTACAATTATCTTTGACTACTTTCTCACCCTTTTTCCTTTTGTCCAGAGAGGCAACATTTTGTATCAAGTCTTCCTCTATCATAGCTGACAGATTTCCCAATTTCTGCCCATTCCCACTATTCCTGGAAAATTCCAGGCACTCATGACTGTTCTGTCTCCAGCTTTTTTCTGCCCTTGTTTATCTTTCAGCTGAACTAGAGCAAATGAGGCAGGTGACAGAGGATTGCAGTTTCAGAAGTCAAGAGCGATAACTGGGAGAGGGAAATAGTTGGAAAACAGACTATGGCTTGAACTAACTTGGGAGAAGCGTGGCACCACAAATCCTCAGAGGTTGGGCAGTATATGGATTTCCCACAGAACGTGGAAAGGAGGTCACAAGACATTTTGTATAGATATTAGATAAAACAGTAACCCAAGTAGACTAGAAAACTTGGGGACGTCTGGTTTATCATTTAATTCTTGAAACAATTCTATAGGATAATAATTCTGTAATAATTCTATTCTTCCCATCTTACCAGTGAAAATAGTGAGCATTATAAAAGTTTATTGATATCTCAAGACCATTTACCTACTAAGTGGCCAAGCCAGAATTCAAACTCAGGTCTGTCTAAGCACTGAATCATTCTACCACAGTAATCCTGCCTAGAGCATCTTAGAGTATTCTCAAAGAGGCACTGAATGAAACACTAGAAAATAAAGCCTAGTATACCTGTTAATCCATTTACTTGATACAGCAGCATGGATAGTACCAAAAGAGATATATTTTTATTTACCCTTTTCCAGAGTGGCTTCTAACATTATTTCGCTTGGCCTAATAAAATTATGTGAAAACAAATGATCTTTGCATTATGAAAATATACTCCCTCCTTCCATCATTTTAGGCTCCTTTTTAAGTTCTGCTGATCCTAATTGTTATCTCTTAAGGTGCTGAGAAGCTTGTTAATTGCTTTTGTCTTGTTCAACACCATCTAACAAAGGCAGAAAGGAAAGGACAACTGAGGATAAAGTCATTCTCTTGGGTAGCCATTCATTTGCTCTAATACAACTGATTAATAGATAGGGCATGAAATTGCTCAAGAAACATGGCCACTGGGAATTTTGTTAATATTTTCTATAACCAACTTTGAAAGTGAAAAGTGAAAGTGAAATCGCTCAGTCGTGTCCTCCGTCCATGGGATTTTCTAGGCAAGAGTACTGGAGTGGGTTGCCATTTCCTTCTCCAGGGAATTTCCCGACCCAGGGATCGAACCCAGGTCTCCCACATTGTAGACAGATGCTTTATACCCAAGTTCAAATAGTTTAAAATCTGGAGCGAAGCCAGCTTCATATGCAAGCAGAATGATAAAAATAATAATAAATGTTAGCTGAGCATCTACTATGTGCCAGGTGCTAGTCTGAGCACCACTGGTCACTTTGTATCATCTTATAGGAACAAAGAGAGTGTCCCTATACCTGTGCTTGATAGCATGGAAAATAGTCCAGAGATCACAGAGCTCATCAAGGAACACTGTCAGGAATGGCATCTGGACCTGGCTGATGCTAGATCAACCTTTGATTCTGTGGTGCGTACGTGAGCACCTAGCGGTATGACTTGTATTTTGGGGTGGTCCTTCTGGCAGGGATTCCTACTCATTGCTCAATACCCATTTTCCCTTTTTCCATAATAACAGAAATCTGAATTTTCAGTTAACCGTGTTTCTCAGACTCCCTTGCAGCTATGTATGGCCATTTGCTGACATTCTAGACAATGGCACATAAGTGAAAGTATTATGTGACAGCTTCTAGAATCCTCCCTTAAAAGACAACAATTTTTTTTTTTTTACTTTTTGAAAATCTTGCTGACTGGAATGCTGTTCCTAGATGCTCCAGGAGCTAGTGTGGGCCATAAAGATGGGGCCAAAATGTAAGGATGATGACATAGCAAGCTATTAATAGAAGGAGCCTAGATCTCTTAGGACTTTGTGAAACAGAGCTGGTGTTCAACAGCCCTGATCTATGTATCTTGGGATGTCTGCATGAGAGAGAAATAAACTTCCATGTTGTTTAAGCCAGTATAATCCTAGAACTCTGTTACTTGCAGAGTATCTTAATGATAACCACTACTTGAATGAACAAAATTCGCTGGTCACCGAATGACTCCTGCTGCCTCAAATGTCCCTATTATAGCTTTGTTCATTTGGATTAGGGTATACTTATACTGGGCTTCTTGGAGAAGGCAATGGCAACCCACTCCAGTACTTTTGCCTGGAAAATCCCACGGACAGAGGAGCCTGGTAGGCTGCAGTCCATGGGGTCGTGAAGAGACAGACACAACTGAGCGACTTCACTTTCATGCATTGGAGAAGGAAATGGCAACCCACTCCAGTGTTCTTGCCTGGAGAATCCCAGGGATGGGGGTGCCTGGTGGGCTGCCGTATATGGGGTTGCACAGAGTCGGACACGACTAAAGCAACTTAGCAGCAGCAGCAGCAGCAGCAGACTGAAACAGGAGAGTTATGGTCATACAAATAAAGCGTTCTCCCAACACTGCCTCAGTTTCACAGGGAAAAAAGAGAGAAACCTCTGTAAGCAGTTATTCATGGATGTATTTGCTCAGAAATTCATGCAACAAATGTATTTACTGAATACTATTTGGTAGGCATACTTTTGATGGATTAAATATTAGAAAATATTAAGGAAATTCAAATCTATGGTGACAAAATAATTTCTAATCTAAATAGTCTTCTGCAAAGTTAAAATCCAGTTTAAATACAAATCACTTTAAAAAGCAAACAAAACTGTTAGTAACCTACCATGTGTAAGGCACCGTACTAAGTGTTGTGGAGTATGTGACAATGGCTGGGTAAGGCAAAGCCCTGGCCTTCACAGAGTTTCTGATTCTGCAGCGGGATGAGATAGCCCATCATATAAAGCAGAATGAGTATAAGTGACATAACAGGTACAGATACAATGAAGGTCAGAGAAGAAACACTGCTGAATCTCCACTCACAAGAGAGACGACTATCTCATGGATTCCTTTAGTACTCCATTGCTGTGGTTTTCTGCTTGCAGAATAGAGGAGGCAGTGGAGTTGTTCTACCACTGATGTCTACACTATTGTGGGATTTCAGCAGAGGCTTTCTGTCAGGACATTGACGATGGGACTGCTTTCTCAGAAGAGAGATTAAGAAAGGTATTTTCCAACCCTATAATTCCATGGTTCTTCTATCTCCATTCTTAACAGAAACTCTTAGCATCTGGACTACCTAGATTTTCTAGGTTTTGTCATATTATATGTATTTTGCAGAAGGAAAATATGAACATGGGTAGTACAGAGACCTCCAAGAGATGCTACCTCATGGATTCTCTTTTTCATCTCTTCCAGTAGAATAGATAGAGGTGCCCAGAGGAAAATGTTCAACAGCATTGAATAGGGGTTGTGAGATGAAGACTTAAGCATTTTGGTAAAGGGATGGATTCTTTAGAACTAGGAAAATCCATCCAGAGTATATCTGGATGTTATACCTGTGTTACAGGTGTGTGTGAGTTTTACACAGTAGATTCTTTAAAGAGGAGGCACTTTTTCCCAGGGCTTTTACATTATTTTCCTATCACTGTTTCTTTCTCTCACCAAATTTCATGCTTTTCTTGCCCATTTCACTCATTTGTTGCTCAAAGCTGAAAAATCTCCTTATTTTTACACAATTCTCATAGAAATTGCTCCATTACAAACAGTAAAGGAGTAGCACAAAAAGCTAAGTGAAACATTTTGGTTGTGACAGGAACCTTATTTGCCTTTTGGCCCCGCTTTCTGGCTTTCTTTGTGAAGTCCCTCTTGCTCTGATGGCCCCAGCAGCTTTTCACCATAAGCGGAAACACAGCCACCAGGCAATGCTCCACTTGGAGACAAATGGACTCCTGATAGCTTGAGGACTAAATTAGATCTGATAAAATACTGTCTTTTTTTTTTTTTTGACTCCTCAATCTATTTTCACCCCTCATTTGAAGGTCAAGGGAATGTACCGTCTAATTTGGAGACTATAATTATTACCATATGTTGGCAAATACAGATAAAGGACACATTTTCTTTCTCTTAAACTCATTTTGGTGCCCTTAAATTCTATTGATATTTTAAATTTCATTTTCTCAGTATCTACATGCTGCTTGTCAATATTATGTTATTCTATCTGTGGATCTAGTTTTGATTCATTATTTCCAATTTGAGTAAGGCTGTAATAACAAATTGGGTAGATATTCAGAAGAAGGGTCTTGGGTCATTTCTCCTAATCTCCTATTTATTGCAAGCTTTGGGATCTAGGGATACAAAATTGCTGAGGGTTAGCCTTAAAAGAAGCTTCCTATCATCTGGTTGTACAAAGTTAGTCTACTAGTGCTAGAGGAAAACAAAGAAAAGGATTTTCGAAAATGAGAAATGTTACTGGCAAGAAAGTAAGTTAATGTCAAAATATACATCCTAATGCCATATCAAGTCAGTTTCATATCTGGAATTTGATCAGTGGTTCCCCACACATAGTCTAGCTTCTATATTCTGAGAACTGTTTCAGGGAGACCAGTTGGCTCCTAGATAGGGGATTGGGTTCATGAAAGAAGTTTGATCAAAAACAGCTCCTTACAGACTCGAGCTTCAGGGGTCAGAGAGACCATTGCTTTTTCTTCTACATGATCAGTTGTGTATTTCTCAAGCAAATAACTGGAATACTGCCTTTTTTAAAAAACCATTTTCTATTTTGTTTGTTTGTAGAGTTGGTAATAAATTTCTAGGAAGTTAGTGCTTCCAGAAATTTGAGAGCAAGATGCCAAGTTATAGTCCCATGGAGATTTTATGGTGACCTTTCCTTAATACCTTCCCAGGACAAGAGACAGCAGTGTACCTGGAATTTCTCAATACATGTAGGAAAACAGAGAGGACCAATGCATCTGACTCCAGATGGAAACCAACATGTCACACAATTCAAGTTGCCTTTCTTGGCTGGCTGGGTTAAGAGGAAAGATTAAGAGCTCAAACTGAACCTAACAGTGAGACTTTCTTGAGAGAAGAAATTTAAAACCAGTAACTATATCAGTGGCAATGCATGCTGTTGAGAGAAATAAGAAGAAAATAAGAAGAAAAGGGGGAAAGAAGACGGGAGCTTGAGTAGAAAGACAGTCTTATAGTTGGTAAGGAAAGAAAACTTGGTACTGTAGAGTCTCCTCCAGAAAAATCCAGGGCACAAGGATCTCACCAAGCCTCATTCTCCCTTAGCACTAGCATCCTGTATCTTTTTGACAAAACTCTAAGCACCTAAGGCAAGAAGCCCTGTCAGTCTGGTTCAACACTATATTCCTAGAACCTGCTACAGAGTCTGGTGTATAATAGTTGCTCAGGAAATATCTCTGCACTGAGCACATTTTATTTTAGCACTCAACTCTGCAGAAATATAATGTCCAATATGCATATTGTTCTTGCCAATTAGAAAATTGGAGATCATTCTATGTGCTTGTTTGTTTGACATCCTTCCAGAAGGCAGAGTGCTGGGCTTGTTGTTGTTCAGTCACTCAGTCGTGTCCGACTCTTTGTGATCCCATGGACTGCAGCATGCCAGGCTTTCCTGTCTTTCAGTATCTGTTGTCATTGACTGAGTTTCAAGGTAATTAAGGACACACAATAAAAGTAAAATTTTAAAAGACGATAAGACCTTCTTTTCCTATGGCTATGGGAGAACAACATCTTGCAGGCCAGAAAAGAGTTGGGTGAAGGAGGAAGAGCATAAGCTGGAATCTGTCAGAGCAGTTTGGCCCTCAGGTATATCTAAGTAGCAAAGCAATTTAAGGACATGGGCCCTAAAAAAGAAAACAGCACCTGCCTTGCTGAACAGTCTAGTCTGGAAATTGCTAGGTTAGCAACACGTTGCACCCTGTGAAAACTTGTGACTCAATGTGAAAAAAAAAGAGGTTTTAATTAAATTGGATGTTTTTGAGTCTCCTGTAGGGAGCTGGGATTGGGGGGTTGAGAAGCTGAGAACTTTATTAGGATAGAGGGAGCCTTCTCAGAAACCTTGGAACCCCACAGCCCTTGGTGAGAGACTTCATCCATGGGTGGCTGCATTTTTGTCTTTGGAAGCTCTGTTACCATTAGCCTTCTTTTGCAGCCAAGCAGGACTGAACCTGGAATTGTGTTCTTGGTCTGTGGCCTGAGATAGTCCACATCGTGCTTTTCCAAATGGTTTTTTAATGAGTTGTAGGTTTTCAGGAGTGAGAGAGTTCCCTGTGAGGCGTAAGATTTCTTAGGATTTTTTTTAAAAAATTGTTTTGAATTTAGAAAGATGATCTTAAGGAGGTGTGGTGGGATTAGGGGACATTTGGGTCCTCAGCCAGTGGACTCTGATACTCAGTTCAATTCAGGCAATATGAATTGAGTACTTGATACACGCAAAGCACTGTCTCAGGTTCTGAGGATTCTAAGGGGAATAAGATGTCAACTCTGGCTTGAAGAAGTTCATAAATGAGCACATCTTGAATTCTAATGTAGAAAAGAGTGGAAAAAATAATTGTAGGTAAAAGAGAGAAGCCAGGAATAGGGAAAGATAAATTCTTGCTGACAAAGTTAGAAGAGGTCTCACTCAGGAGGAATATATGAACTTGGCCTTAGAGGTTAGCCAGTGTCTCCACAGCTAGGGAAGAAGGAATGAGGGGAACAAAGAATAAAGGCATGCTGGAGGCAGGCAGCTGAAAAGGTAGCCAAGGACCATGGGTGCTGGAATTAGCTGCCTGAAAAAACACTTCAGTTTTGTCTTACTCAAAAGCTATGTGGGAACTTCCCTGGTGGTTCAGTGGTTAAGACTTCACCTTCTTTAAAAAAAAAAAAAAAAGACTTTACCTTCTAATTCAGGGGCTGGGGGTTTGATCCCTGGTAAGGGATTAGGATCTCACATACCTTTCAGCCAAAAAAACAAACCCCAAAATACAAAAAATAAAATAGAAGCAATATTTTAACATATTCAGTAAAGACTGTTAAAATGGTCCACATTAAAAAAAAGTCTTTAAAAAAAAGCTATGTGCCTTTAAATACGTTATATATTTCAGGGTGCCTCAGTGGCCTCACTTGTAAAGTGAGGAGAATGAGAGAATTCACTTCACAGGTTTCTGTGAGGATGAAAAGAGTTAATACATATCAGTGCTTAGAATAGGATGGTGCACACAGTAAGAGCTCAGAAAGTGCCATTATTATTCTTTAATACAAATGTTGCTCTAAGCTATCTTTTGGGGCTTATCCTGAGCGACTGTCCCCTAGCAGGTGACCCCTGCACATGTGTCCCCTAGTGTTTGCTCCTGCAAGAATCCTCTACATTCTGTTTATATGCTTTTCCACTGACTTTGTTTCTCTACCCAGTGTTTCCCCATCTGTCAAAACCCTATCTATTCAAGGTCTACGTGAAATACCAGATATGACTTCCAGACAAAAGGGAGTAAACTCATTACACTTTACAGGCACTGTGGCCTGTAATTTTTGGGAGCTCCCTTTCTGAAACTTGCCATTAACCAAGGCTATTACTGACCCTCTAGAGTGACTCCTGAGGTCTGGGGAATGTCAAGGTTTTCCCTCCTGTCTCCCTAGAGGGGAGTGCATGTACCTGGGGAAGGGCCAGTTTGTTCTTCTGCTAGTCCTAGATTTCCCTGAAAGGGGACAGCCACACAGAAGGAGCAAGGTAAAGCTGGCCACCTGCGTGTCCCAGTGTTTCACTTAACCCAATCTGAAGCCCACTGCCACCTTTGTAAATAAGCCAATACTTAGAGCTCTTCATGAAGCTCCTGAGAACATTCTAGGCCAGCCTATTTTAGAAGGTTGAAATTTGTTCCATAGTTGAAGCTGAGAAATCACCCAACTGGTTAAAACATTTCCCATCAAGGGGTCAACCGAGTCAGAGGTCAACATTAGCCATTGAGTTGGGCTGTTGGACAGAACCCCAAATATTTCATGGGGAATGCCAGGATACGTGGGAAGAAGCCTTTCCTATTTTCTGTTTACCTAGCAGTCTGGGAACAAATTGATGTTCAGTCTCACGTTTCCACATCCCACTGTGTCAGAGAGTCCAGCACAATGCAGTGCTCAACAGAGAGGTTCAGGACTGAGAGCTTCTTTTCTATTCCTTTCTCTCCAGCCTGGAGAATCCTGCCTGAAGGGGTGGGGGAAGGGAACTAGAGGAAGGGAGAACATGGCCCCAGCCACCCACCGCGCGATTCCTGGGTTTTGATGAAAGAAGAAATGATTGGCTCTGACACTCTTGAGTTGCAAGATCCAAATGTATTTTGACTTTTTAGAAGAACCGAGGACTCAGGTTTCACAGGAATGATCCCACTCAGAACTTCTGACTTACAACCTAAAGCCGCTTGGCTTCTGAGTGGTGAACGCACAGCAAGTGCCGTGAGCAAAGTGACATTGTGATGCCTGCGAGTTGCACAACTGCATGATGTCAGCCTTCTGATGGGATCTGGGCTGTTGAGCAATGCCACTTGGAAGAGAGTGGTCACACAGAGAAACCTGTCCAACGGTTCTAAGAATTTTATATCTTTAAAAATATTCAATAGATGTCTTTATGTGTTGGAAGCCAGGCTTTCAAAATCCCTGATTAGTGTTTTTCCAGAAATCTCCCCCTGAATCTTGGGTCAGGCAAAGAATTTCCAGTTGACAAGCTAAGTTCTCTTTAAAATATGCCACAGTGAAACCAGAATTGGGCATTTGAAGTAGAGGAGGAATCTCTCAGACTGGTCCCTGCTTATTACATCTGCCCTTTCCTCCCAGTTATCTCTACCTATAGCCTCTTTCTTTCTTTTTATCAGGTATAACTGCTTTACAATCTTGTGCTAGTTTTCACTGTACAGCAAAGTGAATCAGCCAGGCTTACTCATAAATCCCCTCTTTCTTGGATTTCTTTCCCATTTAAGTCACCACACAGCATTGAGTAGAGTTCCCTACAGCCTCTTTCTTAGTGCTGAGTCTGGAGTAGCTGGCATCAAGACCTTGCATGAGGCAAGGTGGGTGGACTCAGGTAAGACTTTTTCCATTGCCTCACCCTAGCAGGCGGGAGACATGCAGTCTATTGCATTCCATTGCGCCTGGTACAGCACGGAGGTACCCTGCTGCTCCATCCACAAACCCTCGTCCCAGGATGAACCTGGCAGACAGCTTGGATGGGAAGCTGCCATTTCTCTCCCTGGCCCTGGAAAGAGATGAGTCATAGACATAAGTAGAGGACAAGGAGCTGGCTAAGTAGGCCTGCAGAGCTGGGATCCCTCTGCATCTTCTTCCCTCCAGAAGGAGAGAAAATCACTGCATATCTGACCATGTGCTCAGTAACTGCAACCTGTGGTTTGGGACCCTTCATAGACTGATTTTTTACTTTATCCCTTTAGTCATTATGCTCACTGCTAATATGTTAATAGCTGAGGATTCACATGTACACAGTAACTCAGGAAAGAGTCTCCTTTGTGAAAAGGAGAACTTTGGTAATAGAGCTTGGTGACCTTCTTGAGAGGTGTCTGAGGGAAGAGTTTTGTCCTTTTTGAATTCCTAACTTCGATAGTCAATTTTTCCATTTTTTGAAAAAGGTATGTGTGTGTGTGTGTGTTCTAATCGGGATGGTAAGGAGAGATCCTGAGGAGCTGATAAAGTATGAACAAATGTACTTCAAAGACTAACAACTAAATTCTGAACTCAAATGAGAAGAGTCTTCATTTAGGGAAAATCAGAGAAAATACCACAGGGAGGAAAAGATATCAAATCTAACTCTTAGCGTGTCATAATATTTTGTCAGGAGTTTTTCCCTCATTTCTGTTCAACTACCGACTTTCAGCTAGCATTAATCTTCTAATCAAAAGGGAGCAAATCTATTTATAATTGACATAAATGATAGTCCTATTTATAGTTCTCTTTGGCGTTCTATGTTTCTCTGTGGGAGATTTTCTCTGAAACAAAAGCCTACTTTCTGAAGCAACTGTGTTCCAGGGACAGCCTTGATCATTTCTGTTGCCCGAGAGATATATTTAATTAACCTCTTATCCTTACTCACGGGATGGTGGATTATGAGAAGCACTGACCAATAATACAGCTATTCCTGCTTCTGCCCTTGTAGTTCTAGTCCATAGAAAGCACACATGCCCCAAAAAGGAAAGGCTGCAGAGGAAGCTCTCGAGGAGGATGCAGGAATTCAATGCCATCCTGGCTAACCCACTTGCAACCTCAGTATGTACTCCAGTCTAGATCAGGTAGGTATTTCACTCAGCTGTGTCCAGCTTTTGTGACCCTATGGATTGTAGCCTGCCAGGCTTCTCTGTCCATGGAATTTTCCAAACAAGAATACTGGAGTGGATTGCCATTCCTTCTCCAGGGGATCTTCCTGACCCAGGGATTGAACCTAGGTCTTCCATATTGCAGGCCACCAGGAAAGCCATTCAAACAACACTTCCTTCAAAGTATCTCTGGAAGCTTATAGCTGGCCTTGATTCCCTGAGCATTTTGTGATGACTCCATGGGTATTATCTAAACTGATACTCACAAAAACCCTTTTGGGAGGCAGGGAAGGGCTGACTGTACCCATTTTACAAGCAAGAGAGCTGCCCAAAGGTACCCAGGTTATAATCAACAAAGCCAAGTCTCTTCAGGGTCTCTTCACCTCGAATTCAGAGCTTCTTCTAATACCTAATATTTCTTTAGTAGCAGAAGAAATATTCAAGTATACCCAGGCAGTCATAGTTGGATTTCTATTTAATTCAGAAAATCTCTGCTTTGAGGAGTTCTTGCACTGAAAGAAAAGGAACCAGCGATGCCCATGTTCTTTGGGTCAGATCCTATCTGGACTAGGGGATACGGAGGATCAGGTGGGAGGGGGAAACTCATGACTCCAGGTAGAATTTGCATTGAACTTGTAATGGAGCTGTCCTTGGGTTGTCACTGGACATCAGTTGGAAAGACTGGTTCAGCAATTCCACAAAAGGAAGGGTTCTTTCATGAGCTTTCCATCAACTCAAAGTCAAAGCACTTTGTTTGCCCTTATTTCTGGCCTCTCTCTGGCAATATAACTCATTCATACCTCTACCTAGTCAAGAACCCAGGCAGATAGAAGGTACATAAAAGTGAAAAATTCCACCTTACTTTTAAATATCAGTGGAAAACCTCATAAGATGGTAGATAGGGAGAGGAAAATTAAAATTCCTGGTCTTCATTTGTAGACATGATTTGAAATCGGCCATGTTCTAGAGGAATAGGAAAAAAAAATGCCATGTTTGTATTTATTGTTTATTTTATTGCCGTCAGATTAGCTTGATGACGACTCCTACACATGGGTAAGTGCTACATCCTTGAGCAGGTTTAAGACAATCTGAAGGCTGGTTTGATGTCATACTTTGAGAATTTAATAAGTGCCCATTAATATTAGTTGTCTCTACTGGCTTTCTTGTTTCAGTTTTCTTGATTTCTAGCCCTATCCTGGGTACACAGTTGTCCATAACACACTGCTGAATTAAATTACACTTAAGAAGAGTGGCTTTCTTATTTTTTGGTTCACAGTTTACAACTGATCATTTTGATCAAAATGGTTGGATCCATTTCTGAAGTTACTGAATTTTGACTTCATAATCTCGTAACTTGATGACAGCCCTTCTGCCAAGGCAAGGACTGAGAGCACCGTTTTAGGCATTCAGTAACTTTAGAAATGGACATTTTGCTGTGTAGTATGCAGAGCTCTTTCTATTTCGTTGTGGTTTTTTTTTTTTTTTTTTCTGGGGCATTTGTGCTCTACCTGGCACTGGCTCAATCCACTCTTTCAGCCAGGCCCCCAGGAATGGAAGGACTCCTGTAATTCTGACACAAAATGAGCATACAAAAGGTTTGCTGAAGTTCCTTGTGAGACATGTGATAGTGATTTTATCTGACGATCAGAGCAGCTTCCAACGAAAAGGATCATGTTCTGTTTACCTACATTCCCTCAGTAGTTCTGTTTAGATACAGCCTTTCTCATTCCCTACTTGAAAATGCCTAGAAGTCCCCAGGAGTCTTCCAACTCAGCCATGTCTGCCTGTCAACTGAGTTACTGCCTTCTTGTGGGTATACACAACTACTACAGGCTTGACAGGCCAAAGGAAAATGGGTAACTTAATTAATTCCATGCAAACACAGCCTGTGCCGTCTGTGTACAAGGGGGTAGGTGGGACTCAATGGCCTTCACCTTTGAGGTGCTTTTAGTGAACTAGATGGCATCACGCATGAATACTCAATAAACACACACACACACACACATACAATATAGGATAGATTATGTGTTGTTAGAGGAATATTATTGTTATTCAGAGGAAAAGGAGTTAACATCTGGCAGAAAATTTTACAGAGGAGGTGAGGTGACATTTAAGGGAGGAACAGAAGGGAAACTCTGGAAAATAAAATGTGCGGTAGTAAATCTTCTAGGTCGGATGTTGGAATATGTAGGGGGCATGTGTAAATTCAGATGCCTATCAGAGCCATGCAAGTCACATAAAGGAGTGAAGTGGACCAGAATAGGCAATAGAGAATGGTGAGGATTTTGGTAAAGCAGAAAATATGGGCCAATCTAGAGGAAAGAGTCATCTAGTAAATATTGACAGACAATTCAGTTTCATGAAAACACTGTATTTGTCAAACAAAATCCTTTTGAAGACTAGATATCACTTGCAGACTGCCAGTTTGTGAACACTGCTGTAGGGAAACACTAGTTAGACGTTAGAAACAAAACATTACAAACAAAAATACATTTGGGAAGTTAGATAGAGGCCTTGTATAAAATGCATTACCATAAAGCTGGGGAGTTTGGATTCAATTCACTTAGCCATGAATGGTCACTGGAAATTGTTTAGAAGAGGGATAAAGTGATTAGGACCGTGCTTTAGGAAGATTAATCTCATGGGTGGGAGGGCTGGTGTCAAGCACTGTTGGACACAGAGCCATCACTGAGGAAGCTGTTGCAATAGTTTCAGTGAGTGATGAGGGGGGACCTCAACAGTGATGGCAGTGGAAGGAGGCACACATGTGCAATCTCCCAGGGAATTGGTAACAGCTGTTCTGGATCTTGGTGCAAAACAAACTACAATGCTACAGCTCGCTTTGTCTGAAGAGCTGGGTTTGATGGTCTCCACTGTCCTAAACACTCTGAGTGATTGTGCAACTTGTCCATCGCTCTGGCTGGGAACCTGGCCTTTCCTGCTTTACAAGGTCACTGACCAAAAACTCTACTTGCTCTTGAAGAAATATCTCTTTGATGATCTCTAACTTATTGAATGTCTAGTTTTTCAGATTTAAGTTTTTATCTTTACCAAGGGGATTTTCTTGTCTTTTCAATGCTACCTGAACTGTACTCTTGCTATGTTTGAGGAGAGCTGCAGAGTGTGTTAAAAATAAGACGTGTATCTTATTCATATGCATTGGCAGTGGCTATCCTAGTGCCTGGGTGACAGTACACAAGCAAGAATTGAGTGTTGAATTGAATAAAAAGGATAGACGATTGGTATCCAAGGAAATCTTGCATATCTGGAACAAGAGTGTCAGGGATCAATGTATGCTGAGGCCATATGGGTATATAGATGAATAAATCAAGCCTGTAAGGCAGTGGTCCCCAACCTTTTTGGCACCAGGGACTGGTTTCCTGGAAGATCATTTTTCCACGGACCAGGGGGTGGGGATGGTTTCGAGAAGCGTATCACCTTTATTGTGCACTTTATTTCTATTATTATTACATCGGCTCCACCCTGTATCATCAGGCATTAGATCCCAGAAGTTGGGGATCCCTGCCCTAAGGTACTGTGATCAGCTGGAGGGGCACATACGCCACTTAGAAGGCTCTAGCCTATAGCTGCCACGCAGGAACACCAGCCAGCAAAGTTAGATCACCCTGTTTTTCAAGGGAAGCTGTTAATCTTCGTCTCTATTTAAAATCTCTTGATTTTTAAAATTTCAAAATTTGAAAAACTTATCAAGTAGATCAAAGAGAATGTGTTTGTTGACTAGGTTCAGGTGGGGTGGGAGTAGGGTCTGGGACCATTTGGTGACATCTGTTCTAGAGTATTAACTCTATGAGGGTAGGGGCAGTGCTTACGCATTCCTTTCATCATTTCATGTTTTGCTAACTAGAAGGCACTCAATGAGTCAAGTGGACTGGAATAAAATAGGGGAGAATTATTCCTGTCTGAGTCAAGCTTGGGGTTGTCTGATTGATATAATTTTTTAAATTGCTTACTACAACTTTATTTAAGATCCTTTTACAGTGCTGATTTCCTGTGCAATTTAATCTGGAGTTGCCATGATATTAAGTATCTCTTAATAAGTTCAATGAAATTCTGAAGGGATCCAGTTATGATGCCATAATAATGAGAGATTAGAATGAGAAAATGCATAAAGGTCCAAGTCCAGAAAGAATCCATTGGGATACCAATTTGATAGCACAATGAATATGATAGAAAAACTATTATAGTGCATGTCTTTGCAGAACCACATTGAGGGATGTGATTATAAATGGATGCTAGTACATATTTTTTACTTGATATATAATGAGTCCTTATTTGCTATTATGAAACCTCTTTGAAGGCATGGCTATATACTCCCCTGAGTATTGCTTAGGACAGAGCACATGACTAGCCAATGATGCTATAATGGAATTGATTAGTTAGTGCTATAATTTTACATCCATACATTTTACTAAAGTACTGAACAACAGCAATGAAAGAAGAATGCTAATAAGGCAATATACATGATCCACATCCAGTTAGATCCCTTAAAGATTTTTACAGATTTCCACAAAATTACAATAAATGTCAGTTCTGGAAAGGTCTTAGAAATTATCTTGTCAACATTCTTTCAATGGGTAGAGTGCCAGAGTCAGCGATATTGTTGTGTGAAAATGCTGTGGGTTTAAGTCTAAACAAATTCAATATATATGTGTGAGCTAAGTCCAATACCGCTTTATCCTAGAGTTGAATAGAGTGAAGATGTGGCAGGTACTTAAATTTTAAGAAAAATGTTTGTGAAAAAACATGAACATTCTATCCATGGCTTATTCCCCTCCCTTACCCCTGGAAAATTGTGAAAAGAGATCCCAATAATCCCATTTCAGAAGCAGGCTGTCTTGGTTCATCCTAATACCATTGTTCCAGGGGAAACAGGTTTGAAGACCCATGGGACTAATCACCAAATTTATCAAGCTATTTCCTGGAAGAGGTCTGAGTAAATCCAAGATTCCTTGACTCCTCAGTGCAAATCCTCCCTTTCTTTTAGTGTCATTCAAGGCAGAGAAGTTACAAATGGGCTTTCTCTCACTTCTACCTACCCAGCTGAGGCATCATGTCTTTCTGAGGAAGCCATGTCTTTCAAATAACCAGACCTTCACTAAGGGGCTCATCCTGGGGAAACAGCCCAGCTCCAGAATGGGTCTAGTGAAGGCTATCAATTGGGGAACCAGCTGTCCCTTTGAAAAGCAGATTTAAAGTTTATCCCTCACCTCTCAGTAGGTGACAGAAATCCACTTTTTCTTAGTTTAAAACTATTTCTCTTACATCCCAATGGGCATCCTAATGGAACTAATCAACTTGAAGCTAGAAGAAATAATACTAGAACCTGGCTGAGGATGACAAAGGCAGCAATATGATATGAGTAAAACACACATTTCTCCCCTCAATGCAATTAGAAATATTTTTTTAAAGGACTCTTGCTTGGCTGTTCTTAAAAATGTAACTATTGAAAAAGAAACTGGCAAGATCTTAAGGCCTGGATCTCAGTTCCTGGCCCCAGTGATGGGTTTGGAAACTGCAGCCACAGCAATTAGGAGTTCCAATTTCCAGTTCACAGAAGGTCAGGCCATGGGGTTATGCGTGGAGCAGTTCTATATTTCCTCTGAGGAAAGGCTCCACCAACTTCAGAGGATTAGGACTTGATACTGTCGAATCAGCATATACATTGTTAACCATCACAAGCAAGTTTGGCCCCAACACCATTTTTCAACTCCTCAGTGAAAGTTTAGATCTGAATATTTTGTGTTCTCTCTCGTAGACGAGAGAGATATCAGTCAGCAGGTATTTGCTATTTCCTGTGATTCGGTAGACCAGGGCTCCTCAAACCCTCATGTGCATAAAATCTCCTGGGTATCTGCAAAAATGCAGCTTTTCTTTTAATTGGTTGAGAGTAGGGCCCCTGGTTCTGAATTTCTAACTAGCTCTCAGTTGGCTTTGAGTAGCAAGACTCTAGCTCCATCTACACTAACCTGTAGTTTTACTATGTGACACTGTAACATTTGTTAATTAAACCCAATTTTCCCATCATTAATAAGAGATTATTTCTTGTCACAAAACGCTTTCCCAGGCCTTCAGTGAAGTCTGGCTTCTTCCAAGAAATAGACTATTTTGTTCGTTATTTTAGCTACTTTTGCAGGGCAGCATTGAAATCATTTTTATTGACTGAAACCAATTACCCATGGAATGACTTTAAGACACTAAGTAATCAGTGCCTACTTCAGAACCAGCCAGAAATAAGCCAGAAGGACTTACTTTGATGGTGGTTGAGAACAATGTTACTGAATCCTTGTCTGATCTCTCTGGTAAGGGAGATCTCCATAATTGCATGCAAAGTACTGGTAACCTACAGAAATGCCAGCCAGATTTGTGGCACTAATACTTTTACAAGTCTTATGATTCATATGTTTCAGGGCCCTCAGGATGTCTTTCTTAAAGTAACCCTGAAATAATGCCTGCAGTGGGAGTAGGTCACTGATCTTCTCAAAATCTATCTCCAAATATCTGTTCTATAGTGAGAGGCAAGACTCAGAGTAGGACACTTTGGAGAGCCAAAAACATCTCTATACCAAATGGAGAGAGTGGAATTATTAGGTGAATGAAATTAGCTGGCAGTGGCATCTATGCCTAAAACATAACCATCCCTTTAATAGAGAACATTTGCTGTGCTTGACAAACTCAGAGTGAAATGGTTGGATCCATAGGAAGGAACATGCTGAAAATGGTTTCAATATGATCCTGCTTTTTCACTCAATAGCCATTGATTGAGGGTGTCCAGCCAAAAACAATGAGAAAATGAGCCAACAATAGTCTTACCCTTTGACCATATTAGATATAGTTGCAGCTGAAATTTATTACATGTTTCAGGAATAACAAAGCATCCATATGGAACAAATATTTGGCAGTATGGCAGCTGATGAAACCAGGAAAAATTAGACAAATTATCAATTGCTCACTCCCAAATTACCCAAAAAAAGAAATTAGATCCATTTCAGTAGCTTTGCTTTCAAATTTCTTCATTCCATGAGTCACCACTACCTTCTGCCAAACTAAATATGTCTATGAACGGCTGGAAACTTTAATGGAAAGAAACATAAAACTCAAAATACGTAGGAAAATTTAAGCTTCTTCATGGAAGGCCTTCATGGAAGACTAGCAAATCAGGAATGTTTAGAGACAGAAATAATGCATCAGGAATACCTTTTGTTTTGGGTCGCTTCTGAGTTAACAAGCAATACAAAATGCATCAACCAATCAACTTGCTAAAAGGGAGAGAATGATTTTCCATTTTAGAGGCCATTTTCCAGTCACATGGCCTCTAAACGGAAAATGGCCTCTAAAACGGAAATTCATTCTTTCCCTTTTTGTTTGTTTTAAGCCTGCAAACCATCAAACTACTAGAGTCTGTGAAGATCCATAGTCCTACAGTCAGGTTGATCAGATTTGGGATAAAAAGACTTGATAATATTATCCAAATGGGTGATAGAAATTGGGGAAAAGTTCTTGTGAGTGGTTAAGGGCTTAACTTTTCAAAGACTATTCCGATGCATGACACCAGAAGAATCTGACATAGCTGTTCACTTTGAGTTTATGAACTGTGGCTACTAGTGCTGCCTTCATATGGGTTTATCAAGGTTAAGTGTAAAACATCCAGCTATGCAAAGAGCCCTAAACAGAAGGGTGAGGTGACTGAATTACCATCCTGGCTTTCCCATCAGCATGCTTTGTGACCTCATGCACATCATGTTTTCTCTAGATTTTTGCTTCCCTCATCTGGGAAGTGAGAACACTGAACCAGATTGCTCTATATGGTTCTTCCTACCTCTCCAGTTCTTCAGTTATACTTTGGTAAGGAGAAAGCACTTGTGTTCTCTAAAGGCTGGTGCTCTTGTTGTTATACCTACCTTAGGACTCATTTGCCAGGAATATACCACTTGTTACATATCTTCCCTCGCCTGTCACTTGTCCTTTTAGTATGCTTGCCTCAGTTGAAGTAAGAAACAGGAATTGAATGGAGGTTCTGTTCTCAAAACCATTCTCATAGGTGAAATCTATTTGTGCGGAATCCTATGATAGCTCTTAAAAATTCCCTATTGACTAGAATTGGCTTACTGCTGATCTAGAAGTTTTCACTGGGGCCACAGTTAAGGAGTCCCAAGGGGTGACACCTCGGGATTTTTTCCTTCTATACCTTCAATCTCAGATCCACAATGGCAGCAGTATCAAATGCAAAGTCATGGGGTATTCCCTGGGGACTGTTAGAAGGAGATAGCTTTTGGAATGCCTTTTTAAACATCAAGTCAAGGAGTGTTATTAAGTGCCCTGCATGCTGCAGAAGACAGAAAAAAACTTTCAAAACTTAGTCTCTGTTTTTTTTTTTTTTTTTTTAAGAACTCAAAGGATAATTCATGGTGGCAGTAACCAGTATTTGACTGTGGGTTTCTACATCAAATGTTGTGTCTCCAGGAGTAGCTGTATGTAAAGCCTCTGGGCTAGAAGAACCACATGTTCACATATCCATATGGTGATCAGACTCAGAACTTTTATTTCACCAAAGCCATGCTCAAACAAAAAATTCAAATCTTCTAAGTCAGACTATGATAAGGAAGCAGTTGAGGTGGACAAAGATACTACGAGTACAAAGATACTTTTTTGATTACTGAGTATATTCCCTCTGCTGAGCATTGCTTCTTTGAGGGTAAGCAAAAATCAACAGTAGCTGACTTGGGAGAATGGAAATCTTTTTGCTTATGTGTGGTACCTCAGTGACTACCTAACCACTATCTGGAAACTAACTCTTTGAGCAAGCTCAGTGTGGTAAAGTGATAGGTCCCATTTGTTTTTGTTTTTGTTTTTTTTTTTTTTTAAAAATACTTTCTCCAATAAGGATATAAACAGTAATACTGAGTAAGCATTCTGAAGATCCATTAATAGACTTTTGGGTGGTCTAAATTCAAAGTGATAGATGAACAGAAGATACAAGCATGCTTTTATTTTTAATTAATTAGGTTGAGAAGATACACCACCAAATTAACTTTTCTACACTGTAATTATTGCAGAACCATTGAACTAATGGTTCAAAGTCACTAAAGGCTAAAGTCAAACCACTATTCAATTCAGTCCACTAATAGTGACATATCTGGATTCTCTTTCAGTTTCCAAATCCTCTCTATAGTTGAGCCTTCAAAGAACTGTGTGGTATCGTATTTTTAATTCTTATTTTAAAAGTGAGGAATATAAGACCCAAGGAAATTAAATGGCTTCTTCAAGAGCATACAGCTGTTAAGTAAAGGGGCTGGGTGAGCCCCAAATGTGGAACTTCTGATTTCCAAAGTAATACTTTATTGATCTCTTTCTGCTTTCTGGTCGGCCTGTTTATAGATAATAAAATGACTATAATGATACTCAAATAGGAAAGACACAAGCAGGGAAAAGGAACCAGGCTTTTTCACTCTGAATTGAAAGTCTATGACCAAGAAGGGAATAGCCACAAATACTGAAGTCAAAGCAAAACCACTTTTTTTTTTTCATTTATTCCAAGTTGTCATACTCAAATTTCTAAGCACACAATGTTGCTTATTTCTGCCTTCCCATATTTCTGTTACTAAAATAAATGAGTTCCATAGCTATCAGACAAAAAGGAGGGCTTGCAAACACCTTTTTTTTTTTTTTGGTAGCCTATAGGAAGAGAGCTTTATTTTCAGAGAGAAGCTTTCAAACCTCCAGTAATTCTTCTCATTGTTTTACTCTGGGTAATGAACCGCAGACCCCATTAGCCAGTGCCTGATAATTAGTTTGTGTGTCTCTTGCACTCATGGCTTTCCCGTCTCTCTGGTTGCTTTTCTTCTGGAGCCAGCTCTAGTCCAATAGTGCTCAACAAGTGTAATTTTGCACCATCCCCCTCCCCAGGGGATTTTGGCAACACCTAGAAGGATTTTTGATTGTCACAACTCGGAGGATGGGACTTCTGGCATCTAGAAGGTAGAAGTCAATCAAGTATGGCACTAAACATTTTACAATGCACAGGACAGTCCCTCTCCACCAGCAAAAAGTTATCTGGCCTAAAATGTCAACAGTGCTGAGGTTGAGAAATCCTGTTGCCCATGGCACTGCTGCGGGAGGTGAGTAGGGAGCAGGAGAATAGAGTCGAATTTTAAGACAGGCCACTTGGTCTTACAAAAGGGCTGGGGCTGGAGACAGGAAGGAAGGAGGAATGAGGAGGCTAAAATGTGTACAGTGTCCCCAAGTCAGCTGAATCCAGGATTCCCACCCTTCGTGCTCCTTTCCCCAGTTTCACAGATTATCAGGAGTTGGTTGCATGTAGGTTGGCTCAGCACAGACTTTCTTCATCACTTGCCTCTGATGAAAGACCCATTTCATCAGGGTAAATGGCACAGAGGTAGGACCATCTTCTCAGAAACACTCACAGAATTGACTCTATGACTAACCCATTCTGAAAGCTTAAAAAAACCCTTCCAACAGCCTTTCTAGTACCTCAGAGAGATCACAGGTGAAAGAAGAAAAATCTGAAGAGATTCACAGAGTATTTGCTTGGAAACGTGCAAAAAAATATCAGGTGTAAATTTCTTTTGGCTTAGGGCTGTCAGAGAAATCTCCAGAAAAGAAGCTGATCCAATGACTCGTCAGGCTGTTTCAGATTTTCCAGGAGCACAGCTTTGCTAAGTCATTCCAAAGCAGTCCTACCCAAGTTGACATTGGAGAGAGTGACCAAAGAGTCAGAATAATATAATATATAATAATACTCTAAAGCATGACCTGAAGTGGATTTGGAATGCCCCAGGCACATTGAAAGGCCAAGTCATGGTATAGGAAAAAGGCAGGGAATACCTATGGTTTGTACAAATTTCTACAGCAAGGGAGTAACAGTCTCTCACTCTCTGAACTCTCTAACTTCAATCTCAGGAAATTTATTGGAATGAGAGCATCACCAAGATCTATGTTCATTTGGGTGAGACTGATTGAAGGCATCTCCTGGTCACTGAAATTCATCAGGTAACTTAGACATAAGCGTGGTCCATCACAGATAAAGGTAGAACACAGCATGAAATCAGGAAACAGAACCAAGAGTATCTCCTCATTCTTACTTCTGTACTAATTAGCAGGGGCATGACCTTGGACATGTCCCTTCTTTCTGAGTTTAACTTCTCATGTTTGACTAGATTATTTTTCAAGGCCTTCCAAGCTTACAGCAGTCTTCAATTTTACTTTCTGTGAACAATTAGGTAGTTTTATTACAGAGATACATACTTAATCAAGAATCAGGTTCTTGGGTATCTTCCCAGGGACTTCAGCATGCCCATTCTCTCTCTCTCTCTTTTTTTTTTTTTTGGCATGGAAACCCTTATCCCTGCACAACGCCTGAGCATTTAATGCAAAAAAGGTTTTCATTTAAAAGACTGTGTGGTCTCTGCTGATTGCGCAACTTCTCTTTGTATCCATGCTGCTGCTGATCAAATATTGCAAAGCCATTAATTACCTTCGGACAAATGCAGAGGGCCATGTGCAAAAGTTCTGGCCAATTGCGTAAAGTAATATGCCAGATGTAAAGTAAGTGAAGGGTTTTTTGTGGTATTTAAGGTTCAGTGAAAAAGTAAGAGGGGCAGCTATGCCAAGAATGAAAAGCCAGAGCTTGCCAAGTGCTTCTTTAAGGGGCTTTAGCCAACGTGAGACTAAACAATGCATTAAATAAGCATACAACTTACTGCACTTAAAGAATCACACGTCAAATAACAGCTCTTTGCTATGTTTTAAACATGATCTCACATATAGATAAAGACAAGTGAAAGGTTCTGTTGTCATCTCCTTAGTCTAACAGCTAATAAGGCCTGGGGACTTGAACTTTCCAGGCAACCAAAAGTAATTCTTTGTGATGTAAGAGCTTGCTGATGTTCCACGGAGAGGTGTAGGATGGAGCTCTGCCAGGGCAGCAGCTCGGTTCAGGAATCATTTTTTGCCACCATGGTTGTCAAAGACTCTGGCTGCATAAAAGGGCAAAGGTTTCGTAGCCCATTATGAAGAACAATGAGCAATCTCCTTGGGAGAAATTTCCTGCCTGTTTGCAGAGTGTCTGATTCTTCGGTGTAGGCTCTGAAATCAGAAGAAAGTCAGCTAGAGGCTTGAAGTTGGCTCTTTACAGAGGCCTTGAGAAATACTGGCATGGTCCATGATGTCTGGACTAAGTATACAGAGACCCAGCTGTTTGGAAAACACCAACACTCTTCTGGATCCAAAATGGAGCTATGAGCCTACCAGCCATGAACATCTGAGACCTTTCAATACTGATGGTCTTCAAGCAACTGGCGGAGAGGCACCTGCACCGGTGCGAGCCTCCCAGCCAAAGCTTCTGCAGCTCCTTCCATGCCAAGTTGGGGAAGACCCTTCCTGCCTGGCTTACTCTCAGGCTTAGGTTGCCTTATGACCACTTCTCCTTTACCACCTCTCTTCTAAAACCCAGAGAGAGAGAGATGCCTGGTCCAACAAACAGTTCTTCTTCAGTAGGTCTCTGAGGAAAAACAGCAGAACTCATAGCCACTAGGAAAGAAGCACTGGAGGTCTGGTGGCCAAGAAAGAAGAAAAGTTGAAGTTGGCCGAAGGAAAGAGTCCCCCAGATCATAAGGCATATCCCTGTGCTCAGCAGGGAGCTGCAGTGTGCCATCTGAATGGAGTCCGGTCTGTGAAGGTAAGGGACTCAAATGGCAGCAGCCTCTAATCAAAGAAGCTTTTCTTGTGCAGCCTAAAGAAATTCTATAAGTATTTCCTAAGTTTTTCTAGAAGGTAAACTAAAGGGTCATTCCATGGATGTCTCCCTTGAGTCTCCTTTCAAAGAAGTTCAGAATCATCTGTGCCCCCAGGGGTTTTTGTTCCTGCTCTCCCAGAAGAGGCCAAGGCTTTTTGGACGCACATCTCTACACTGCAACACTTTGGACCTTTCAGCAATGTGAATGGGCAGAGGTACATGCTTCTTAGACACAAGAGACCTTGACTTTGGTTCTGGATCCATCCAGTAAGATAAATCACAAACTCTCTGTGTCTCACATTTCTCACTTGTCCAGTGAAGCAATGATTTTTACCTTCTAAGACTGGGGTAAAGACATAGTGAGAGACCTTCTACAATTGGATTTTGAAAAAATGAAAATGCTAGTCAAGCATAAGACATACTTTGTGCTACTGATACTACTGCAAGTGTTACTATTAGCAACAGATTTTATCAGCTGCCCCTATAGAGAGAAATAGGTTTCTCTGGTGGCTCAGTTGGTAAAGAATCTGCCTGCAATGCAGGAGGCCTGGGTTTGATCCCTGGGGTTGGGAAGATCCCCTGGAGGAGGAAATGACAATGCATCCCAGTATTCTTGTCTGGAGAATCCCACGGACAGAGGAGTCTGGCAGGCTACAGTCTATAGGATTTCACAGAATTGGACATGACTGAAGCAACTTAGCACACATCAAGGGGAATGAGTGTGTAAATGAATTGGGCTACCCAGACGTTTGCAGTAGACTCTGTGACTGATCCCAGAAGAGAATAAATAAGTATAATTGCTAATGTGTTTATGATGCTTACCATGTGCCAGGCAGTATTCTAATTTAATATGTTCAAATAGATTAACCAGTTCTGTGAGGTAGTCCTTGTTTTGGAGATGAGGAAATTGAAGAACAAAGAGGTTAAGTGACTTGCTCGATGCCACCCACCAAGTAAGTTACAGAGCTAGAATTCACATCCTGGATTCTTGGCAGTACAGACCACACTTGGCCTTGACTCCCTCCCTCTCTTGCTTCTTGTTCATCAGGGAGAAGATGGTCTTGAGATGCTTGACCATATCAGAAAAATGTAAATTATTGCATTTGCAATATTGCAATATTTTCTAAACTTGCACAGAAATCATCACTTTCTTAGAAGCCCCTTGGTTGCCCAGACTAGTCCTCTTGGGCATATTTAAGGAGTAGTAGCCACTAGTGAAGGTCAATATGAAAACTTACTGTTTCTCTTTAAGAATATTTGTGGCCTGTTAGCTTAGTGGTGCTAATGAGACCAGGGCCAAGGTCAAATCCCACATGTTCCAATTAGCTTCAAAGAGAAAGTCACAGCCAGTGACTGTACCTCTAACTTTGACCAGCTGTCACACAAATGCATAGCTGGAGGCCTAAGGGGTGCCAAGCCAAGGAATTCAAATGGTGTAGCTCAAATCCAGCCCCACTCAAAGCAATGCTAGTGGTGGCTGAGTGTGTCTTTGGGTGTTCCCAGCGCCGTACTCTCTTCTTTAATTGGATAGGCAGTCTTAAAAGCCTGGGAAAAGGCTTTTAGTCAAGGTTTAGAAGACTATAGATTCAATCTGCCCCTCTAATTTATAAAGAGCAGTTAAAAACTGACCTACTTAACTGTCCTTTACTTTCAGGAGACTGAAAAAAATGTAAAGATGAGAACAGTCAGTTAGTCCTTCCTAGCAAAGAAAAATGGCAATCTGTTTTCATGAGGTGTGTGCCTCTTTGGCCAGATGACTTGCATGTATTTGGTCATGTCTGAGCTTCTATTCCATCCCTGAGGGGTTGGAACTCAGCTTAAAACAAAATAAAACAAAGGCACTGGCTTCTCTTGCTTTAAGTAGGTGGGGTCCCCTATCTGGAGATGAACAGAAACCATGTGAAGAAGATAAAGGAGTCTAAAATGTTCTTTGGTCACTATTTAGATCCAAGATTCTCCTTTCTTGAATAGTACCAAATCCTTGTTAATTACAACCTAGACTATGAGTCTGTTAAAAGTTAGAAGAGGTCATTTACTTGAACAAAATCCCCTTGTTTTATAGACAAGGACATTTTGGCCCAGGAAGTTTAAATGCCTGCCAAAGTCATACAGCTAATGAATGACAGGTCTGGGAGCAGTTTTCTGAGCACTATATTTCAAATGAAAGAAGCTTGACTTAATAATAATAACCTCAATCTAGGAAGGTTGTTGCAATCAATAACAATGAAATTCATTGCAAAGTTTTACTTAAACTCTTTATAAAACAGTATGTTTTAACACATGAGGAATGCCATTCATTTATTCAGACCTGTTCTTAATAAGTATGCATTGGAAGTATATTTTACAAAAGCTATAAATCTGGACTAACCAAAAGGGTATCCAACTTTCCTTTCTAATTGATTTACTTCTCCTTTTTCCCAGACCGCGGAGATAAAGCATATACAGTTTATTTAAGGGACTGTTTATAGACTCTTAAAACTAAAAAGGACCCCAGAAACTCGCTTTCTTTTGGTTGCTCTTAATTGAAACCATTCAAGGTGGTTGGTTGTCTGTCAATTTTTAAAGTATCTCCAAGGAGAGAAATTCCACAAGCCTCTAAAGCATATGTTAAAATGGTTAATCACCATGACTGTCAAAAATAGTATCTATGGCAAGCTGAACTTCCCCTATTTTTCTTGAAGCTCTTTTCCTCTTGCTCTGTTCCATGCACAGCAAGGTTGTGACAAACTGCTCTCTATGAGCCTCCTCCATCAATCTGGAAAGATAATAGCTAGCTCTTCCCAATGTGCCAACTCCATTAGGCCACCATTTTTCTCCCAAGACTATGGAAGTATAAGACTGGCTGACATGCTCTCTCACTATGATACAAAGGGAAGAATCAGAACTTAGCTCTTCTTCGCAACTTTCATTGCATGTAATATCTGGTGAAGCTGTGTTAATTATAGAGGAACTTTTGCACTCATGCTGGGAAGATGTTTACAAAACAGATAATCAAGAAAGGTGGCAGGCTCTGTGCTCTAGTGGAACTTAGGCTTGTAGAGAAATAGGAACTCATTTAGAACACTGGGTTGATCGATACAAAATAAGGGTTACGCCCCCCCCCCCCCAAAGTTATTCAGGACAGTTCTGTCTCTTAATAGGATTAAAAATTCCCCTTGTTAAATATTCTGGCCCAGTAAAAAAGATAGTTATGGAGGTAACAGGTTTTTAGATGTTTGCATTTCAAACTAAGATCAGAAACCCCCTTCCACAGTTAGAAAAAATCCATACATTCAAAATGGATTTGAAGCAGCTTAAAATGAAGCACACAGCCACAATAAAACTTTGAAAGGGATAAAAACAATAATAAGAGTCAATTGACAGGGGATAAAGGTAGGGAAGACTGTTTTCCTCTAAAAAATATTTCAAAGGCTGTAAATGCTTAGAGCTGACTTCTTCACACTGAGTAAATCTCAAAGGACAAAAAGGAAACTCAATAAAATTTGTTGACAACAGTTAATGCCTTTAAGAATAATTGGCTCAGACACGAAACAGACCATCAATGTAGCTTAGGGAGGATCTAAATGCCGCCTCTAAGTCATTGTTGGCATACATTGTATTCAGTTGAAAAGAGATAAAGTTTTATCGAAAAGCTGGGTAAATATGAGGCAGGAAGAATTGTCCAAAGTACCTGACAAACCTAATTCTTGATGATTCTAAAGACTAAGATCCCAAACAAGTCATGCCATCACATTCAATGGGATTCAATTCAATTCAGTCCTGCCAGTTCAACAGTCAAGGTTGAGCCCCAGCTATCTCAGCCAGGCATTGAGCTAGATACTGGGATTCAGTGGTAAACAATCTGGCCTTTGGTATCAAGGAGCCCATTGAGAGGGTAGATCTTGGTCAGCTGATTTTAAAAATGGGAAAAGTATTTAGGAAAAGCATAAAGGATTGCATTTTTCTTCCATGATTATTTTCCTCTATGATACTTGATAATAATTTTTTTTTAACCTCCTAACTAGATTGTGAGTTCCTTGAAGGCAAAGTTAATCTCTCATTCATTTCTAGGTATCTCACTTATGCCTGTACAGTGTCTAACACATGGCAGAGGTTCCATCAACGTTCTGAATTAAACAATTTAAAGGGGTTAACTTCTCTTGGGCAAAAAGGCTAGTCCAGTTGACTAGAAAATTAACAAGAATAGTTTTGTGCATGAAAGTTTAGGTCAGACAAATAATTTACATTGTCACAGAGTGCTGCAAACCAGAACTTCTGAAATCTAGACTCTCAATAATAAAACACAATTTATAAAATCACTTTCTATCCAAAGTTATATTCTATACATTAAGAGTTGCCATGTAGAAACTTCCCCATTCAAATTATTAAGACAGAATTAAAACACATTTGTAAAATCTGATCATTTGAGTAATAGAATGCCTTCCAATGAGTTGAAATCAGTTTCCATCATAGTTGTCCAATACCCTTAATTCTTTGTGTGAACATATATAAGTATCAAAGGGTAACTTGGGATCAGATTATTTTTTTTCTTTCTCATTTTTTGTCATTTAATTGTAAGCATCACAGTCATAGAAAGATCCAGTTTCCATGCACTGTGCATGGAAATCCTGGAGCATGTCACATCAAATGTGGCAATTCAACCTGGCACATAACCCAAGACACTTGGGGGCTCGGCCATTACCTAGTGAACTGGATAAAAGGAAATGGCACAAATGGATTATCGAAGCGAAAAAAAGGTCCTCTTGGGCATAATAACTGAGACCCACTTATTCATTTTTTAAAATGTGGATCAGTAGTAGCAAAGTAAAGAGTAGTGACAAGCCATCGCTGGGTGACGTCGATGTCACACACTTGCCTTCTGCCAGATACTCTGAAGGTGAAACGGGTCTGCTATTCGAAAAGCACTCACCAAATGAGCTCATTCGTCTGCACAGAAACAGAGAATGGGATAGAATTGCCTTATTGCCAGAAAAATAAATGAACTCACTCAAAGCGTTGGCTGGAAACAGAGAGTGGGAATTTGCCCATTCAAAGAGTAGAAAGCACTTCTCACTCTCTGTCACTAGTTGTTGAAAAGCTATTTGTCACTGAATCTACGATGAGTACAGACCATCAACATGCCTATCAACCTCTTCCTTCCCTTTCCCCCTTCCCATCCCAGACTGCTACACTCACAGACCCCTCCTTCCAGTCTCTCTCTCTCTCTCACACACACACCTTCCTGGGAAGAAGAGACTGGAAGTGTGTGAGTCATCACAGGAGCTATTCAAAGCCTAGTGGGTAACTGAGGTAAGCTGTCTACACTTAAGCCACATGAACCTCTAAGAATGATTCACAGTCCTGAAGACCTGAATGTCAGTTTCCTGAAACTCCCTAAACTTGCAAAGAATTAAACAGAACGAGCATCTGGCTTTCCATCACTCAGTGTCCTGTAACATACATGAGCCAGATGCCTCTGAGGTGTGTTCTCTAAGTGATCCATTCCCTCAGGCAGCAGGGACTCCCGTTTGTGTTTATTATTTATCCGCAAGCATGGACTTGGCTGTCTACTTTTTATTGACTGTTGACTTTTTAATCACCTGAGACCTACTTATGGGATAAGTGACCTTGCACTTGTCAGAAACTCTTTTCCAGATGGAGACATCACTGGAGAGCCCCAGAGAAGGGCGACATCAAAGGAAGGCAACAACAAAGACTCAAGGTCAGCGTGAACCGAGGGCAAATGAACTCAGCATTTCAGTTTGCATTGAGCGAGAGCCTGTGTCTTTGCAAATGTGCCTTTCAGCGACTCTCACCTTCTGTCTGTTCGGGTGATTTCATATCACATGGAGACATCTGGGATGTGCCCCTTTGCCAAGTCCACCTTCCTAGTTTCCTCCAAGTGACCTGGCACGTAAAACATCCCTACACATTCACATATGTTGCCACGTGACCCACAGGTCTGGAAAACCAAAACCCCAATCCCCCAGGGCCATTTTGTCCTGTCTTTTCCCCAGAAGAAATGGAATAGTGAGGGCAGAGCAGAACAGTTGCGGGAAAGCCTAGTGGGAAGTAGCTAAAAGACAAACTGCTAAGGAGGAAAACTCCATCCAAAATCTGCAAAACGTGCCACGGCCCCGCTGAAACACTAGGCTCGCATTAGGGTGAGGAATCTCGGAGGCTGAGGATGGCTGCCAGCCACAGGCGGTCATTCAGCTCTTCACACACTCCCCGCAGTTGTAAATCCACAGAGCAGCGAGAGGGAGGCTACTTACTGAAATAAAAGCCCCTGTCTCCGCACACGAACTGGAGAGCATCCACCAACTCAGCCCCGCAGAGGGTCTCAGGTCCCGCCGTGGCAGAGCTGCTGAAGGCGAGCAAGCACAGGGCCAGATAGAAGAGATGCGAGGAGGATGTGACTGGCATCTTCACCTGCTGAAAGAGCAGAAGGAGGGTCATCTTCCTCCTGGGTCCTTGCCAGGGGAGTGGGGGCAAGGCAAGGGTGCCTTTACCCCATCTCTGCATTCCTGTTATTAATCAAAACTCTCCCCTCAGGAGTGCAACAAGGTGTGTGAGTGACCTCTGAGCAGGTCTTGGCATCATGCTATCTGACTTTAATCCTCTTGCTACTGTGAAACCCTGGGGAAGTCCTTCTTGAACCCTTTCTTTATGGGTTCCTATTACAATTCAATGAGATAAATGTCCTGAAACATTTAATGTGTGAAGGTGAAAGATGCTCTTATTGCACACCACTCAGAGGTCCTGGTAAACCTTTGGAATCATCAAAGGTTAATTTGTGCTCAGTCCAGACTTGGGACCAGATATGTTTTATTAATTTAAATTCTCTCAAATTGGCCATCCACAGATGGCATGTGCATTCATTACTGACCAGAATATTAAATTAACCAGAACGTCATTCCCCTGCTACTGATTAAACAGAATTTATTGCAGCTGAAAAAGAACTTGTGAAAATACTATATATCATTATAGCTTTTTTTTTCTACTTCAGAGAGGCAGAGACAGAGAGAAACAGAGGGAGAGAAAGAGAGACTGAGAGATTTCTTACCTGCAGAACATCAGCAGTTAACAACTACAAGTAAAAGTTAAAAACCAGGAACAGGAAACATCTGAGAATTTCAGAATGAAACTGGTTTATGGTAAGTAAACCCGACTCCTTTTGCATTCTAAAGCCCCTTGTGTCAAGCTCAATGTCAGATCAACACATGTGTAGACAGTGCCTTCCATGAACAGGGAACTGGGCTCAAAACCTGCAAAAGTCCTTTTTTTTTAAGTCTCAGGAATTCTGACTTCATCTGTTGGAGGGACTTGAGTGTCACTGTATCCTTTTTATAGCAGAGACCCCTGGTTGGCTTGACTTAGCCAGTGACAGACAGCCAACTGTCAGCCCTGCCAGAGGCAGGATTCCTGTGGCTCAAGTCTCCATCCTTGCTCTCAGCAGTGAAACAATGCAAAGGTGATCATTAAGTTTTTCCACATTGCTACTTGTGGCACAAAGATGTGGTTTCTTCTAGGAAACCTCCCAAGGTGAGTAGCTTTATCCCTCTCAGATGCATTTACTTTCAGCAGCATCAGCAGAGTTAGTGACAGGATGTTAAACCAGGGACCCTATCAAAAGGTCATAGAGTTAAACTGGAAACTATCATTATGAAAAGAGGCTTTTCTGAACATCCCAGTGGTGGCAGGTCCATTCAGCTCCATCACTTTCAAAGAAACAGGATCAGTCATTTATTTTCCGACCACCTTCCTTGCCCTCCCTGGACTCTTAATGGCTCTCTACATCAGTGGCAAAGTTTGCTCCATCACTGTAATTAAGATTTCCATTTTTGTGGCCAGACTTTCAGTTCAGCAATTGGGGAAAAAAACCCTAACCCCCTGATTCTTGTTAACACAACATAAATATTTAGTTAATGCTTGTGAAACAGTTGAAGATGAAAAGCGTCCTCTATTTGCAAATCATCATAAATAACAGACATAAAATAGAAGAGGAGGTGAAAGCTTGATGGAGAATTTCTTCCATTTTCTCCATAGGACCTGTTCATGGAAACCCTCCACCCCCACATAGCCAAAGCCACAGGGACTGCTAGAAACAAGTTGTCATCCAATCCTCATCTTTCTTAGTTGTAAAATAATTGGTGGGAGTTTTCCCTTTCAGTATTTCCAGTGGAAATCTCAACAAGCCCAAGCCAACTGGACTTCCTTGCCCTTTTCAAAAGAGAACACTCATAATTGATCTTACAGAACATACCCCACACTCTGGTAACCAGCCAGTTCTAGAACGTATGTTGTTTTGCCAGTCCTGTTTCTCCATTGCTCCCTTCTTTGTTGAGTTAATGGTGAAGCTTAAGGCAAAGCACCTGCAACTGCAGATGCCTCCAGGTTCTTCAGTTGTTGTGAAATCCAGGGAAAAAGGAACTCAACTTAAAGCCTTATGGAATTGAGAACTTCGTTAGATGTCAACATTATACTTTTAATAGCTATTTCTTTTGTATAACACATTTAAACTCAGCAATACCTATCAGTCTCTAGCATTTAAGAATTTAAGATTTATTTTTTACAGATTTCCCCCTATCTTTCTTCCTTTGTTCCCCTTTTTGCTAAGTTATGTTCTCAGATAAATATCAGCACTTATAGTTCTAGGACAAGATAGAACCTCTAGTGCATTTTCTTTTAGTTCAGGAAACAGTTCATCACACCCACAGAGAACCAGAGAATTTATCACATTATGTTCCCCCAAAAGAAAACAATGAAGAACTTGCTTAGGAGTTAAAAGTTTGAAATGAGTGGCCCCATATGTTCATCATTTCCTTGGTCTTTTATTTTTCCAAACACAAAAGAAATGAAGAGAGAGAAAGGAGATATCTGAAAGAAAGAAATGAAAGAAGAACTAGAAAGAGACGAGAAAAAAAAATTTCAGAGCACTCTTTCTCAAAAATCATTCACAAATCCAAAATTTTAAAAACCTTTCTTTTTATCTTAAATAAATGGAATATCAATTGGTTCCAGATGTCTGGGTTATAATAAAAATGCCCAGCAAAATTTGAGGGCAATAGTCATAAGAAAATACTCACTGTAGGTGTAACCATTTTTGTTTGTTCCAGATCTTTTACAGCAGGTCAGGGTGGGTATTATGAGACTGATGTGAATAGAAAACTGAGGACTTAAAAACATGTGCTGCTTTGTGGGTGGGGTTTGTGAAAGCATCTAGTTACATTTGGACACCCAGGCAGGTATGCTACGAGCCTGGGTAAACTGCCTTTTGTCCATTCAGACAATAAACAAATTGCACGGCTGGGATCTGAGTCAATCTTTTCCTCCCAATCAAGCCACTGATTTCCATCGTGTGCCTATTGTAGCCGTCCTGGACAGGGACCGAAGCTCCAGTCCTCCCCTGTGCCCTCTTTCCTCTGACTCAAACACTTGGAAATATCTTGAGACTCACAGTACAATCAGCTTGTGAGCTCTGCCTGGCAGACACCTTTACTCATTGAATTACATTTGAAAGAACCACGTAGCTCCCTGAAACCACTTCCTGCTTCAAGTACAGGAAAAAGCAACAACTTATGGCTAGCTAGCTCTACTTCTGAAAAGTTCAGCATACACAGCATGGAAAGTTCATTTGGAGTTTTCCAAACTTGTAATTAATGCAGAGATAACATTACACAGCCCCTTTTAGGATCCTCTAAGTAGGGAGACAAAATCCCCAGCTGTCAGACCACATAGCATATGTGTATACTGACTTCATTTCTTTTAAAAGCAAGGTAGGCAGTGTGCATCTTGGCTTCTCAAGGGCGGCAGGATCAGGTGCCCGACAAGGATGTATTCTTAACTCCTAAGCCACTGACTTGACTAAGAAACGTCCTAGTGGTGGAGTGCTGGAAAGCGGCAAATAAGTGTTGGACTAAGCGGTAGGGACGGATCATGAATTGAGCCCACAGGCAATTGCATCGGGGAGCCAGTGACAGCAGCTTAAAAATGCTTGCAAATTGGAAAAATACAAGTCTTGAAAGATATAATTTTGCTGAGAATGGAAACTTGAACTAGGGCCAGTTATTGGAAAGGCGAAGTCAGTGCATTGACAGCGCTAGCCAAATTCACCTAAAGAGACTTTACAATCCCAAATACAAAACCCGTGTTTTACAACACAAGACCCCAAGTCCAAACTTCGCCCCTGAGAGTCCTCTTCAAAAGAAAAAACTTGGAATAGCAGTTGCTAGAAAGTTTCCGCTTTCCATATACAGTGTGCATTTGTTTAAATTATCCGAATATGCAAGGTCAGCAGGAGTTCTTAAGGAGTTCTTTTTCAGAAGAGCAAATGAAACTTCACTCTAACTTTGACTCTCTGGGCATAAGTGCAGAGAGTTCCGGGACCTTAGCTCCAAAGATCATATTTAAAAGCTTTAATATCATTTAAAACGTAACTCTTTGTATGTGGCATGCCTTGTAATCAAAAGTCCTGGCCAGTTACACACACGCACACACACACACCACACAGCCCTACATACACATGAACATGGTCTTAAAAATAAAACATCTGCACCTGCAAAAAAAATCCAAAAGTTCATATCCATGCCCTATAGCCCTTAACCATAGACAGGATTTAAAGGAATCTTCTATAATGACACCACTCAAGCCCTGAAGAAGTGGAGGATTTAGCATAAGTACCTTGCAATAGTTTTTACTCATACAGATATCTGTGCAAAGGCATTTATCTCCCGGAGCTATTTTTTCAGATCCCACAGAATTGCATATTCAGCAATTTATAAATAACTCCCAGTGCCGAAACAATGAAAATTCTAAAGTGAAGAACATTTCTAAGCAGAAGCAAGCAGTACACAATTTAAAGAAAATTCCCCAATGACTTCAAAGAGTAAGAAATATTTACCTTCAAGAAATCACAAAAGCAGCACTTAAATAATTGGGTTGGAAGACTGCTGATTTTTCCCATTGCTTCTGAAGTGCAAAGTCTGGAAATGAATTGGTTAGCAGGAATAATGAGGCAAAAAGAAATCCAGGGAGATGGGAGATGTTGAGAGCAATGTCACATTTCAATTTTGAGGACTTTATTCCATTGCGCAGGCTCTATCTGCTCTGAATTTAGCAGTGACAGTGAGATTTAGCAAACAGAAGAGGGATTTAGAGAAAATCCTCACATTTATCTACAAAACACAGACACTGTAGACAGGAAACAGCTGGGGGAACGCTTGCCTTCTCTCTCTCTCCCTCTTCTGGCAAAGTTATCGAGTAAGGACTTTTTTGGGCATGGTGACAAATAACATCATACCTTTGCATTTTAAAACTAGAGCACAGAAGCATTTTTTTCCCTTAAAAGAATGTGTGTTAGTGACAAGAGGAGCAGACATTAAAATCCTGATGCTGTCCTCTGATTAACTTTCTACCGGGCATGAAGACACACACATCTGCTAATACACCTTACCCGTATGAAAGGAATATTCGTGGAGGATGGGCGAGCAATTTTATATTCCAGAGCCAACACAAAATTTAAAAAACAAGAAATGAAAAAAAGACCATCTCAAGCATACTCTATGATTTTAACCCTCAAACGACTGGGGTAAACTAGACTGGAAGACGGCGCTGGGATGACCCCTCGTCCTGGTTGCCAAGTGAGGGGAATGATCTCATTTCCTAGAACCTGGAAAGGGGCAGGCAGCTTTGTAATTGGCTCCCCTCAGGACACTGTCTCATGCTTTTTGCCCACGACAGGGCAAAGATTTTGCTGAGCTGTAAAGCCAACTGAAAAAATAAAATCGAATCTCTTTCTTCCTTCCTCTATTCTGCTGCTTGGCCCCCACCCCGACCCCCACCCCACACCAGGGGAAGGGCATCTGAGAGGCAAATGATTTTCCCACTGTTCATATTTTTCTGCATAACTTGAACCTGTGTGTGTGTGTGTGTATTTGTGTGTGTGTGCATGTGAGTGCATTTTCTTTCCCCCCTTTTTGTGTATTCTAAATAACACCAGCTGGCTAGCAATACCCTCTCAAGGGTTATGATGTCATTCAAATCTCTCAGCTGGATGAGTGGCCAGCAACATGGTCCAAGCCAGCTGTTTTGCTATTTATAATGTATACTTGCCTTTGCCATTGAGGATCAAGTTGTGATCTTTTGTCGATAGAGTTTGTACCAATTTCTCATCAGTTTTGTGAAGGAGGCGATAAGAAAGTGGATTATGAAATAAGATTGCAAAAGCCCAGGTTAGACATCCCACTTTCCCTGGGGTCTATTGGGGCATGGTTTTCTGGAATGGTGGGAGTAGCCTGGACCTTGTATTTCTCCCTCTTGATTCTCAGGGGACACAGTGATCCTGATGCTTCGACTAAAAACAAAGGTTTGCTTGAAACTCTTGTCTAGGTCTTTATGGCCATGGCCAGGAAGCTGTTGCAGAGGTGGGTGCCCTCAAAGGAAAACCTGATTGGTTTTGAAAGGGGGTTGAGTTCACTCAAGCCTTCTCTGTGATTAAACTTGGGGCAGTGTTTGCCTTTGAGAAAGACAAGTTAGACACGAGGAGTGATGCCATTCCAACAGTGCACTATATTCAGCATTCAGTGAGTGCGCTCCTACTGTGTGCTCAGTTACACACACCACAGGGCCTTTCAACTAAGTGGCAGAGGCAGAGAGGAAAACAGCACTGTCACGTGGTGGGATGCGCTTTTAAAAATATGAAAAGTGCACACTTTCTCTGGAAAGACAGGGAAGTGAAACTACTGAGAATCCAGGATGGAGGAGGAGGGGTGTGTCATGAGGAGCTTTGAAATGCAAAGTTGGGAAGTTTCAGGGGATGTGTTTTGACCTGAAGAGATACACATCATCAAGACGTAGGCGGGGTGGGGGGGGTATCTTCAGGTGTGGGGGCAAGGCCTGTACTTTGAGAAGAATCCAAGACCTCCTTTAATGAGCCCCGCTTCATGCATTTAACTTAGGAATTGTTCACTAAAAATCTGGGGTTTGGGTTTATTTATTTTTTTAAATTTCCTTCAGCTTCAGCACATCACACCTTTTGTGAAAAAAGCCCAGCCTCCTCTAATGGACTTTGAAGATACAGATTGTCTCATGGGTTGAAAGATCTCCGATTTCCATGCCTGCCGGGTCTTGGTGATGAGTGCCTCGCTCTAACGCTGGGCATCTTCACCGGTAGAAGCCCACGGCATTCCCATTTTAGTTTTCACTTGTTTGAATCATTCCAAGGTGTCCTGGGAGCCCATTGCCCTCTCCAAGGCTTCCCGCTGGTCTGATGTGCTATCCTGGAACGCCGTGTGCACGGATCACCTTATCCCCAACCATTTTGTGGGAAAGGCTGCTTCGGGAGACAGAACACACGCCGTTCCATCTGACACAGGTCTCCTGCGCTACCAACACACTGACTCACAGTCTCTTGGTTCTATAACCCCAATTACCCTTAAAGGATAATTGGGTTTTAATTTATGTCCTAGTTTTTATGTCACAATCAAAAGAAAACTGAAATTTCAGTGAGTCGTAATTATCATCAGCTGTACTGTGGAAACATTCCGATGTGAGCTCTCAGTTTCCAATAGGGAAAGCAATTTCCTGAAGTGATTATTGTACACTTCAGTGCGGAGAATGGTCTAGATTTCTGGGTAGGGTGAGCCAGCAACAGAGCAATCATTCCGAAGGAAATGACCATTTTCTTGGTTAATTCCAGGAGTCAACCTGAAAGCCAAAGGGCAATAAATGTGCCATGTGATGACTCTTTAACGACCGAGTCTGCACCTGTTTAGGGTGAAAAGAGATGAAGGCACCTATTACCAGAGGGTCCAAAGTGGTAGTAAATCTAATCCTCAGGAAGAGTTCAGGTCAAGAGGCCCTACTGGAGAGAAACATACAGGGTTGTTCTAAAATTACTGAATGATTATGTCGTCTCCTGCCTGGAACAACCTGACAGTTAGATACGGGAATGGTGTGCCACCAAAATAGCAAGGATGTGCTCACATCATGAGAACATCCACTCCTGGAAACGCGGAGATTCACAGCTTCACCTTTTGCATGTGCAATGCCTGTGGGATATAAATAACTCTCCCCTAAAGCCTTCTTCTTGAGTAGTGTATTTGCATAAAGCTGCAATCTCAGAAGACTTCTGACACCTTTCTTTAAAAAAAAAAAAAAAGTTGTTCATCTCCTTAAAGCTGACTGAGATTCACAGAAATGGGAGGTGCTGGACCCTCCACACTTTTTGCTTGAGCCACGTTTCCAGTCTTCCCCATGTCAACTGCAGAGCTCCCCATTCAAAAAGTAATCTCCTATCCACGTGCGATGGGGAAGACTTACAGCTTTTTTCATGGATGTCTGTGCTGACTCCTGAGAAAAGCTCAGGATGGGTATCTGGAGGTAAGAGGACTTTGGAACCAAATAAAGGGTGAGGTGTAAGGTTCTGGGGCCATCCAGCAGGCAGAGAACTTGGGGTCAACTACTGGGCCTATCTCTTGGCTCATGGTTTGTGTGGCAGGTTGGTCTGGCAGTGTATGGTCCAGTTTCTGAGATCAAGATCTTGTCAATTCACAATGTAAAACTCCGAGGAAAGGGCTGGGCCTGAAAAATACAACATGCTGCTGAACAGGGGACTAATGTCAGCACCAGAACTGCTCAGAAGCAGATCTGTGAGCCCACAGAAAAATCTTCAGCTCAAAGGAACTGCTTTAAATCCTTAGAGGCGCTTTTTCCCCACAGCTAGGGAAAACAGTAATAGGGAGAAGAAATCCTCCCACTAGAGAAATCAATGCTTTCTTTTCAACATCAAACTTGGATCTTATTTCTTCTAAAATGTCAAAAGGGCAAATGCTGAGAACAGGCAGAAGCAAAACTTCTGTGGTTTGGGGAGCAAAAGAATTCTCCGTAATGGCAGACGAGGAGTCACTGCATGGGGCGAGGATGGCGTGGTGGAGGGAGAGAACCAAGGGCTCACCACAACTGCCCCAAGTTGAAAAGAAAGTAAGGAAAGGAGACAACAGTTCCAAATTTCTGGGGCAAGTACCCAAAGAGCGCTTTCTTTCGGAATCGAAAAATGTGCGCGCCCTCTAGTGGCCTGTGGGGAAACTGCCACCGCAATTTTAACCGTTGATGCGTGGAGTTTGGTAGGCATGGGGCGTTTTGAAAAGTTCTGGGTTCAAATATACTTTAAATTGCACTAATCTTTTGAAACAAATAAGCTAGGTATTTAATTCACTCTAGTTTTTTTTTTTTAAGATAAGGGTGCTAAGAGGAGAAGAAAAGATGATAAACTTTATGAGAGAACGGATGCCATCTCCTTGACTCTACTCAGTGCTTACTCTTGGGCTCCAAATAAGAATTGTTGGTTGAATCCAAGTCTGGAAAATAATGATAATGAAGGTAAACTATTTCACATAAAAAGGCAATAAACTCTCTGAGAGCGAAATAACCTATTTCTCCTTTTTATAAATAAGAAAAATGAGGGGTGAGGGAGTGATGAATAGAGAAGTGACTTGTAATGTAACAAATTTAGATTGCACGCTGAGCTCAAATCCAGCCCCTTAGTCTGTCCTCCTCTGTTTCTTCCACAGCAGTGTTCAAAATGTGGGTTTAACACGGATGGTCAAAGACACGGCATTGAAGAATCACATAAGAGTGGAAGTGGTTCCATTTTTAGTTCTCTTTCTAGCCTGAATTTGCTGAGGGAAAAGTCTGTACATATCTGTCTTCAGTGCCTGACAGTTGCTAATCACTTTTTTTTTTTTTTTGACAAAACAGCAACACACAGACAAAACAAAAACAGAAAAAACGAACCTTACGTCCCAAGTCTTTGCATGCAGTGGCTCTATCGAGAATTTGATACTACTGTTTTGTTTTATGTTATTCCTTTTTAATAATGCTTTCTATTTAGGACTGGTGATGCTGGTTTTGAAGTAGGTATTTTAAAGCTTAGTTTTTAAATCTATGTTTCTAAGTCTTAAAAAATCAAGTTAATAAAACATATTTTTAAAGTAAGTAAATTATGTTACAAATGGCAGGCAATTACAGCAAAAAATGGTATACTTGGTGTTTGAATTCCGATGTTTGGGCATCATTGTTGTGTAACATGCTATGTATTAGGAAGAAAAAAAAAAGCAACATAGACACAGTGAAAAAAGCAGGGAACAAAGACCCTGTATATAAAACATGCCATCCTATAAATGTGTTAATTATGTTTCCTGAGGTATGAATTTACGCCCAAGGTAATAAAAACAGTAAAGCCTCTTACAGGCAAAGGAAACACTTCCTATGGAAATGAGATTCTCAGTGTTGTTGTAAACATTTATTTATCTATTTGACTGCACCGGGTCTCGGTTGCAGCATGAGAACTCTTAGTTGCAGTATATGGGCTCTAGCTCCCTGACCAGGGATTGAACCTGGGTCCCCTGCATTGGGAATGCAAAATCTTAGTCACTAGACCATGAGGGAAGCCCTCCTAGTGTTGTGATGTGGGAGCTAAGTCTGCATGCTATCAGACTCCTGCATTGTGGAGGCCTTTTTGGTCTCTCCTTTCCCCATCAGTAGCCTTCACAGACCCACAAGAATAGAAAACAGTCTAATTCCCTCATGATTCCCTTGTAAACAAAGATCTGTATGTAACTGAATCTGTGATTAATTCTGGGAATGGCACAGTGCCTCAAAGTAAATAGGCACCAGCAGACCCGGGTTACATTATAACCCAGATCAATCTGAGTAGTGCTGGGTAAAGGGGAACGAAGGTGGAGATTGATCACCCAATAGTCTTGCCAGAGATTCCATTTTGAATGATTTAACTTCAGTGTTTATCTTTGATAAGCAGATTTTAATGGAAAAAATGAAATGATTACATTTGATAAAGATTCTCTACAATAAAGGGTGAGGCAAAAAGATCTTATTTCTGGTGAACCCTGAACTTCTTGGAAAAGCTGGTTCATTAGAGCATCTCACTCTTTCTCTGGGTCAATTAAGGCAGTTTTATCATCCCCTTTGAGAGCAGGCCACACAGCCTCCAGCCTCGATTTTTTACTTGAAGGTGGCTGCTGAGAAATGTTTCAGATTGCTTCCTGTGAGTGTTCCTGAGTAAACAGAAGTATGAGTAATCAATTGAGGAGGAGACACAGAATCCAGGGGAACCCTTGGAAATGACCCATTTGGGGGAGCATATATCCTTGGAGACTGTACCTTATCCTCTGCCCAACACAGACCCTTGAGGGTTCAGTGCCATAGAAACGTACACTTTGCTCCTTTTTATAACACCTTGGTAAAGCCCTCAGCTTCTTCCAGAGCTCAGAATAAATCTTTAAACCCAGTTACATTAGTCAGAGTAACAGAATAAATATGATCTATCTACATATCTATCTATCTGTCTCCTCTCTCTTTTTTAAATTTAATTTTTATTGATGCTAATGGTAAAGAACCCGCCTGCCCATGCAGGAGACATAAGAGATGCAGGTTTGATCCCTGGGTTGGGAAGATCCCCTGGAGAAGGGTATGGCAACCCATTCCAGTATTCTTACCTGGAGAATCCCATGGACAAAAGGAGCTTGGCACAGGATACAGTCCACAGGTTTGCAAAGAGACACGACTGAAGCAACCTGGCATGGCACAGCACATAGTTGATTTACAAAGGTGTGTTAGTTCCAGGTGTACAGCAAAGTGACTCAGTTATACATATATCCATTATTTTTCAGATTATTTTCCCATTTAGGTTATTATGGAATACTGAATAGGGTTTCCTGTGCTATAGAGTAGATCCTTGTTGATTATCTGTTTTATGTATAATAGTGTGTATTTATTAACCCTTCTCTTGATCAATGTATTTTAAGGAATCAGCTCATGTGATTGAGGAGGTTTAGCAAGTCCAAACTCTTCAGGATAGGCCAGAAGACTTGAGATTCAGGAAAGAATTCCAGTTTGAGTCCTAAGGTGGTCTGCTGGCAGGATTTCCTCTTCTTTCAGGGTGATTGGTCTTTTTCTATTAATAAAATGACTGACTAGATGAGGCCCACCTTCTTTATGGAAGATAATTTGCTTTACTCAAAGTCTACTGGTTTAAATGTTAATCTTATCTAAAAACGCCTTCACAGAAACATCTAGAATGTTTGATCACACATCTGGGTACTGTGGCCTAGCCAAATAGACCCATATAGTTAGCCATCACATAAGTGGTTCTCAAAATGTACACTCACTGGTCCTCCCTCACAAAAACTGAGCAATAAGCATAGTTGCAGAAAAGAAAACTCAATCAATTTCATCTCCCAATCCTGTTTTCCTCCCATACATTAAACTTCAGATCTTGAGCTTACTGTTCCTTGGTGGTTGCCAAAAAGAAGTCAGAGCAACCTTGCCTTGACTATATCATTAATATTTTATGAGGATTCTGTTCATTGGTGACAAGTTTTATTTTTTCCTCCTGCTGAGGGGACAAGTGTGTACGTGATACTCGTGCACATCCACACTCATGCCACTCAAACACATGCATGCAGTCACACTTAACTTCTGCACTTAACTTCTCCAGATAAGAAGTGTGTTCATTCCCTTACTTGAAAAATTGCAGTTTTGATCAACAGAAAGAAGTTTCAGGAATAAGGTGCTGTTTGAGGTAGGGTGATGTCCTGCTTTTTTGGCAAATGAAAGGAGAGGTTTCTTTCTCACATGCTTTTGTCCTGAGAGACCCACTCAATGTCTCGTCTAATGGGGGTCCCATGATCCTTTGAGTAGCAGGATGACAAGTGATTTTAACTTTTTATTTCATATTTTTCTGCATTTCTAGTTATTATTTCTATTTAACAGGTATTACTTTTATAGTCAACAGTTGTTAAAAACATCATTGAATAGCGCTATCTGTCCTTAGTATTAACTGAAAATGTAGCTTATACATGTATGTTTATGTGGATGTATGTTTAGTGACTTAGTTTACCTCTTTATTCTTCCAAGCTTAAACCTCTATGCTTAACGGCTCTGACTTGGCTTGTTTATGTGGCATCCACACACACTTGCTCATCAAAACTCACCCTCATTTTCCCCACCTTCCTTTGTCATCTTTGTCTTTGAAGTTCAGCTCTTCATCTCAATTTGCCCAGCATTCTTCTAGATTGGATTGATGAATCCCTGGATTATTGCATGGGCTTCTAACCAGCCTTCCCTCATTGAAAGAAAGAAAGTGAAAGTGATAGTCGCTCAGTCGTGTCCTACTCTTTGCAACCCCGCGGACAGGCTCCTCTGTCTGTGGGATTCTCCAGACAAGAATACTGGAGTGGGTTGCCATTCCCTTCTCCAGGGGATCTTCCGAACCCAGGAATTGAACCCTGGTCTCCTGCATTGTAGGCAGATTCTTTACCATCTGAGCCACCGATGAAATCTAGCCAGTTCAGTTAGCTAGAATTATCTTCTTCAAACACCTCATTCATGTTGCACCTCCCAAGAGTCCCTTGGTCACATCTAAGTCCCTTCCTGCCATTCAAAACTCAGCCATTCTTACTCAGCAGTCTTCTTTTGCTAATACCCAGGGTTGTGATCGATCACCTGTTCATTCCTTGCCCCAGCCTAGTGTTTGGCCTTTAACTGGTTCTTACTAAATATTTGTCAATTAATAATGATAAATGGAAACAGTGACAGACTGTATTTTCTCAGACTCCAAAATTACTGCAGACATTGACTGCAGCCATGAAATTAAAAGACACTCGCTACTTGGAAGAAAAGCTATGACAAACCTAGACAGCATATTAAAAAGAAAAGACATCACTTTGCTGACAAAGATCTATCTAGCTAAAGCTATGATTTTTCCAGTAGTCATGTATGGATGTGAGAGTTGGACCATAAAGAAGGCTGAGTGCTGAAGTACTGATGCTTTCGAACTGTGGTCCTAGAGAAGACTTGAGAGTCCCTTGGACAGCAAGAAGATCAAATTAATCAATCCTAAAGGAAATCAGTCCTGAATATTCATTGGAAGGACTGATGTTGAAGCTCCAATACTTTGGCTATCTGATGCGAAGAGCCAACTCATTTGAAAAGACCCTGATCCTGGCAAAGATTGAGGGTGGGAAGAGAAGGAGGCAACAGAGGATGAGATGGTTGGGTAACATCACAGATTCAATGGACATGAGCTTGAACAAACTCTGAGAGATGGTGAAGGACAGGGGAACCTGGTGTTCTGTAGTCTATGGGGTCCCAAAAGTCAGACCCCTCTGAGAAACTAAACAACAGCAACAAAGTATTGAGTCTATACTATATTCAATTCTTTATTTTATATTATAAAATAGAAAATATTCAATTCATTATTATATTTAATGATTTCACTTAATTTTCACATACCTCAATTTCCACTTTTGTTTTAAAGCACCTGCTGCTGTTTTGAAAGCATGTCAAATTCTCAAAAATATTTGTTGGGTGAGTGAACAGAAAATTGAGCTGGGAAAAGTTAAATGATTTACCTGATGTCTGATGGTTAGTAAATTACAGAGCCAGGATTCAAATTCAGTTTGGTCTAATACACTTCACTGCATGGTAGATGGGTAATCTCCTTCAATATTTTGTTGTACTCCCTCCAACATTCCCCACAGTACCATGTTGGACTTTCACTGGTATTCGCTAAGGGGATGATTAATTCTAAACATGAGCTTAGAATAACTGTGAAGTTCACTTTCAAAACAGGCAACCTGAAAATTCCAGAGATGGGCACTTAGGATGGAGTCTGGTTACAGCTATGTTTGGAGCATCTTAGGGTTGCAGCTATGTTAGGAACATTTTAGGGGAAACTATCAATGAGAGACTATACTTACTGGTCCTCATTCCTACTGTTTCTCGCCTTAACTACTGCCTCAGAATACATAGGAAATCAAGTCCTTGCAAATTTTTCTCTGTACCTTGCTGCTTTTAATAAAGCAAAGTAAGCAACCAAAGCTGCAGAAAGAGACAATTACTCTCCAGAAAGAAGATATACAAGAGTCTAAGCCAGAAGCAGGCAGAGCTTGTTTCATAAGCTGAAAACCACTTATCCTCTTCAATCACAGTAAGAACAAAGGACAGATTTTCTGGGGTGTAGTGTTCCTAGAGTTTGCGATGTGGGCAACGGCAATAAAATCAATTCACACTTTTCAAACATCAATCAACTGAACCCCACTCTGATTTAGATATACTTTGTTCTGATGAGACATAACCACTTTGACCTTTCCCACTCTGTGACAATTTATGCTCTGCTTCTTAGAGTCCTGGAGGCCAGGGCAAGCTCAGTCTTTGGTGTCTATACTTCCTTAGGTTAGGGAAGACTCTACAGGTTGTTGTGGAAGAAATGACATAGCTAATCTACTCTCAGTGTGCCTTAGAACTGGTACAGCTTGGGGGTTCTCAAAAGCTATTGCTTTGCCTGTCTGGCAATTCCCAAACGGAACTATGATAGATTGGGGACAGTTCCTAAAGTCTTACTGACTTTGCTCCAATTCAAGATAGGATGGTTTGACCAGATTATATTCTCACTGACTAGTATTTTAGCCTTTTGCTCTTGGTCATCCTGTGCATTTGTTTTGTTTTACTGCTCCCTTCTTTCCCCGGCTATTGGATGCTTGCTGAACTAATTCCTTTTAATCAACTGCTCTCTGGCTTTACATCCAAGATTCTTCACGAGGAAAATGGTGACTTCAGATTTGGACCTTGCTGAGGCTAGAGCACTGCCAACTCAACTGGCAGGCTCCTTTTCAGCTTGGGTTCCCATCAAGGTAGCAATCCCACATTCTGGACTGTCCAGCTTCTCTGCAAGGTGCCAAATTTGTTAAACTCACTCCACTGCTTTGGAGAGCAAGAGATAATCCAGAGGCAATTGTAGCATCTGCCAAGTTTGGAGAGAGACTGGGATACATGAGGATATCTGTTGTTCCCAAGGAGCTATAGAGGTCAAGCCTTCCACTATCTGGACTTCTCTGACCTACTATCTTTTATGTATTTTGCAGATAAAACAAAGGTTTTCAAACTGCAGACAATTTTCCAGGTGTTGCCCCTATGGACAGCCTCTTTGGGGCAGGGGACTCTTGTGATCCAAACCCAAGTGATTCTCAAGCCCCAGACACAGAACAGACAAAACATAAACCCCCAAACTCCTGGTGGAATGAAAGGAATCCATTCAGTGGGAGAGAAGAACCAAGAGCAGACACTAAGTGCAGTCAAGAATAACCAGACAATAGCAATCATCAGCAGTTAGCACCAGTGCTGATAAATCTGCGTTTTTATGCTTTATAAATAACAATTCCACAGGATCTTCACTGAGTCCTTTGAAAAATTTCAGTGGCAACCATGTCCCAAACAGGCCAAACCCAGAGCTGTGTGATCCTACATAAGAGGGAATTTTCTTTGTGAAGGGAAACCATTTCTGAAACACATGACTGAAAGATACAATACATGAGTTGGGGCAGTCCAACTATCCATGCTAAACCTGAGGTCACTCTCGACTAGAGGAAACATCATTCTCTTAGAACTACTAAATCGTTGCCTGGGGAGTACGTTTACACAACTCAGTGTCAAGCAATTTGGTTAAGTCCAGAAAATGGGCAGGAAATGCCAGGGCTGGGCTAACATGGGTGCCCTGAGCTAAAGCATGACCTTAAATGGGTCTATTATTTACTTTCTTAAATACATATCATGTGGCAAAATCTTGCCTTATACAAACCAGCTGAAGTGTGTGATGTAACCGTGTTAACACGTTTTTATAGTCCTGGAAGAATGCGACAGGATTGGGTCTATCAGTAATCATGTAAAGAAGCCAAGTATACATTCCAGATGTTCATTTTGTCCTAATCATTCGCTAGGAGCAAAGTAGAGGCTTTCTCCTTGCTCAGGAAGTCTGATTTTAGTAATTAAGACAGAGACACACTGGAAATCTGATACATTTGGAATTATCAGGCTAAATCCCAAGTTCCAGTTGGGTGGATGGATGTGTGCAGAACAAAACAAACATGTGAAAAAGAGTGGGAAGAAAGAAAAAGAAAAATAGCAAGCCAAGGCAATTCTATAAGACCTTTCCATCTGAGGTCTGTCTTTTCTCGTTTAGCCTCACAGGGCTATGCTCATTTCTACTGTCAAACAGCCTTTGCTGGAAAGGTCCAGGGGTACAGAAAGTGAATGCAGATGGAGATCAGCTTGAATGGATCACTGAGTAACTGACCTTTGTAGAATCAGACCGTTCAGTGTCCTGCATGGTCCGAAAAAGCTGCTTTTATTTGTTGCGTTGCTTACATGTCAAAATCTCCTCCAGAAAGAATTAGTTCTAAGCAATCTCTACTGCGTCCTCTTAAAAAGTGTTCAGACTTTTAGACCAGAGCTATCTGTCTCACAGTGTGCTTTATCCTGGAGGACAGTGTATTGAATCATGCTAACTTTCTGGTTGAAGTTATTATGGAGTCAGTACAATTCCCAAGCCCTTTACAATCCAGCTTGAACTGATCTTTGTGAACAAATGTACCTCATCACGTAACTTCGTCTGCCTCTCTGGCCAAGTTGGGACCTACTTACTACACAGGCTTTGCCCCATTTGACCCTTTAGTTCCTGATGAAGTATCTTCACCCTCACCTCAATGCCAGCTCTTTAAGTTGAAAATTGCAGCGCATTCGTCTTTCTCAATCTTTCTGCCATCTCTTTGCACCTCCACCCCTGCACCAACTAGAGGTAATGATTCATCCTATCAACCTCCATATCTTTTTGTCCCATATCTTTTTTTCTCTTGTATACACTTATGTCATATGAAGATTTTTATTCATATATTTACTCCTTCATTCATGAAATAGTTACTGAGCATAATACACAACGGGCTAAGAACCAGAAATACAATCTATGTTTTTCTACATGTATTCTTCTACCCAGCACCTGGATTAATTGATTGTGACCTTGACCCACTTAAAAAAAAAAGGCCTCTTAGAAGCACAAAGAGTGAGTGTATTGTGGGCACTAATTGTGGGCTTTAACTATATAACATGAGCCCAAAATAATTTTTTTAATGCAGGGTGACTTGAGAGATGGTAGTTAATTTAATGTTGACATAAGACTAGAAATATAAGAATCTAGAGGCTGTTCTTTTCAAAAAAAATGAGCATGCAAAAATTACCTGTTACAGCAATCATGGTTTAAAGCAGCAATAATAAAAACTAACATCTCAAGTTGCTTCAAATCTCTTAGCTGGCAGAATAAGCTTAGTGTTATAAGCTGAATCAAATGTTCTCCTCATTTGAAACTGTAGTTTCTATAAATTGAAAGCACAGAGGTAGGAAACAAATATCCAAATGTTCTTGAAAAATGAGCAAGCAAATGGATTAAGAATAAACCTCAGTTAACTCATCTAAATGCTACAGATAAAGATTTTACTATATTTGCCTTGAACCAGTTAAGGTTTCATCATGCTTGCCTGGCAACATTATAATAAACACAAGTAAGTCTTCCAAAGTGACCTCTGTGGTTTGAGTCCACGTGGAGCAGACAACTCTCCAGTGTGGATATTTGTATCCCAGTTGGTGCCCTCCTAGTTAATGACCACCTCAAGTCAAAATCTCTTATGTTATAAAGGTCAAGGAGCTCAAAATCAAGCATCCTAAAACACATTCCCTTTCTGTGTTGGCATCAGGATTGTAAGCTTTACCACACCATGTCAGTTTCTGATCCTATATAGGTAGCAGATGTGGTTCTAATTGAATGTGGTGAGTAATCATGAAACCTCTGCTATGTGCCAGCTCCCCTGGGAGTCATGATAAAGAACAAATACATGATATGGTCAATGACTTTGAGGAGCTTGCTATCTACTTTAGAGACAGTAAACACACACACACACACACACACGCACACACACACACGCACACACACACACACACACAAATCAGAGATGATAAAGCCATGAAGTGTTAAACATATGATCAATTTCTAAATTACGTGATTGTTGTTACATGTGTATTACTGTGGTGGGCAGAGAGCAGAAAATGGACCCTTGACACTCCCTGGTGAGCTTACTCCATTTCTCTTGTCTGTTCACTCACCTCCTTTTGTAGATAATTGTTTCAGATCGTCTTTCCTTACCCTAATTCTCTACAACCTCCTCACTCTTAGTTGAAGACCTTACTTCATGTTTCATCAAAGGCATAGGAGCAATTATAAGAGACTTTTGGCAAGCTCATCCCGTAATATCTATTCCTTTTTGGGTCATATATTCTTTTCTTTCTTGTTAGTAGACATAAAGTTCCATGCTTTTAGTTGAGGCCAACCACTGCTTGCATCCCCTCTTGCCTATGCAAAGACCTCACTCTAGAAATCCCTGCCCCCTCCTGTATTTCTGCTCTTTCTCTCTCTCTCCTGCATCCTTCTCATCATCACATAAATATTCTGGCCCTTCTCCCATCTTGATTCTACTTCCCCATCTAGTTGCCACCTCATTTCTCTCCTTTTTACCACAAGCATTATTTTGTTGAACTTTTTCCCACTCAATTTTTAAAAATTATTGTCATGGAGAGCAGGGGAAATCACAGTTTATTAGCACTCAGGATTCCTAAAGGTCTGGTTCCAACTGGATAGAAATAAAACATTTAGGGAAAAAGAAGACAGCTCTTAAAATTAGGTACAGTAAAAGGAAAATTGAGATAAAATCAATGACTTGTGTACCACAATGAGACATCACAGCCAATAGTCTAGCAAATAGATTAGCAAACTTAACTTTGTTCATTCAGCTCAGATTTCTTGGAGTGGATGAACATTGAGAACACAAATTATTGGTAAATTAGGTATTGTGCTTATGAAACTGATTTATAACAATAATTTTAGTCTATTTTTAGGGAATAATTTATGCTGTAGAACTGAACCAAAATTATGGTAGATGTAGGTAGATAGCTATTTGAGAAAACTCATGGAAAATCAGAGGCTGCAGTAGACAAAGGTCAACTGGTAAACTGTCAAGACGATTTTTAAAACAGTTGATCTGTAAACTTCTAAATGAACATGCACTATTTGATAAATATATATCTATCAGCAGCCTCCAAGACAAAGGCAATCAATGTCATCTTTTCATCTTACTACTGAGTACTTAGAACTTTGAAGGGCCAGCGACAGAAAACCATGACCATCTTCTCCCTTCAAGATCAAACCTTGTTACTTGACTAACAGAAGAAACCACAGAAATGAAAATCCAACATTTAAAATAATCACTATGCATATTTTTGCTGGGAGGGATAGGAGAGGAGCAATAAGAACATTAGAGCTTTATGTTCCATGTTTCAAGACAGGAATCAGGAGTACAGTATTGATAGACTCATGGAACTTTAGAATTGGGAGGGACCTTAGAGACCATCTCAGGTCCAACTGCTTATTCATTTAATATCTTATTGAAATGAAGATCTGAGGAGGGATAGTGTACAGAATGATGAGGTAGAGCGGTCCCAACTGAGCAAGAGCACAAGAATGAAAAAATGTGTATTTTTGCTACATATGTTCACTAGTATGTCCAACTCTCACACCCATACATGACTACTGGAAAACCAGTAGAAGGTTTTTCAAGAAGAAGGCTGACCGCTGAAGAATCGATGCTTTTGAGCTGTGGTGTTGGAGAAGACTGTTGGGAATCCCCTGGACTGCAAGATCAGACTAGTCCACCCTAAAGGAGATCAACCCTGAATATTCATTGGAAGAACTGATGCTGAAGCTGAAGCTCCAATACATTGGCCACCTGATGTGAAGAGCTGACTCATTAGAAAAGACCCTTGTGCTGGCATCAGTCTTTTCTAAAGATTGAAGGCAGGAGGAGAAGGGGATGACAGAGGACAGGGTTGTTGGAGGGCATCACCAACTCAATGGGCATGAGTTTGAGCAGCTCCAGAGGTTGGAGATGCTCACGGAAGCCTGGCGTGCTGCAGCCCACGGGGTCACAGAGTCAGACATGACCGAGTGACTGAACAACAAACATGTTCACTAGCATGGCACTTTGTAGAAAAGTCAAAGGGTAAATAGAAAGGCTTCTTGGACATATCAATGGGCACCTGCCTGGAAAAAGCATTTCTTCTGGATTTGTGTGCCTCAGAAAAGAAAGGCAACACTAAAAGAAAGGAAGTTTAGAAACATATTTTTGGATGGATAGGCCAAGCTTAAAGATGGTCTAGATGGGGAGTAGCAGCATCATGTGAGAAAGAGCAAATAAACGTCCCCCAAAGTAAGTGTCATCAAAGTTGAGACAAGACCCGGGTTTAAATCATAGGAATATCACTGAATAATTCTATGTCCTTGGCAAGTTATTCATTCTCCTTGAGCATCCTTTTCTACAATCCCAGGATGAGACAGGCTGGGATGCGAATCCTAGAAGCATCACTGATTGTGTGTGTGACCTTGGGCAAATTATTCATTTTCTGGCATACTACTTACTTATAAAATTGGGATATGAATACCTACTTCCCAGATTGAGCACACAAAAAGTGCCAATAGACTAGATGTTATCAGTGCAAGGATGTTTGTATATATTTAGTATTAACAATTGGCTTGTAAAATTGTCCAACTTGGAAAATATTTTGTGTTATCTGCACACAGTTTGTCTAATGACCTCTCCTTGGAAGAAAAGTTGGCTGAAGGTCAAGGTGACCTGTTTCAAACTGCTTTGGGTAGTCCCAAATTTATTTAAGACTTGAGGAATAATCCAGCTAACATGAATAATGCAAAGTTCTTAGGAAGTGTCACCTACTATGAAATTTACCACCTCTTTCATCAAGCCATAGTGGAAACCAAATCTAAAAACTCAACCTAAATAGCTACCCAGAAGAATTTCTGATTCTGAAAGTTCATTCAAACTACAAGTAATTACATTGATCTTTCTGTCATATCTACCAGCTGTGATTTTGAGAAACATGACATCGAATATGAGTATTTATCTGATTTTAGTGATTTAATGATGGGAGAGTTGCAGTTATAATCTTTGTTCTGCCATATTACCTCTCTAGATGATTAACTGAGGTGAAGTGGGGAGCATGCATAAAGGTTGGTCAGAGGAGTCAAGGTGCAGAGGCTCAAAACCTCTTTTTCCCATCTGCTAGAGGAAAACAACTTCCCTTGAAAATACAAACAACCCTGGAAAGATTACCATTTACCCAGAGCTTAATAGGAATTGCTTTGGTGTTCCAAATAAGGCTAATGGAGATCCTCATACTTTTTGGCAAGAACAACTGTTGCTTTTCAACACTTCCCAAGTCATCACTGAAGCCTGCTTCAGAGACCAGTTTCAGAAAGAAGGCTACTTTCTTCTAAAAGACCACATGGACTGACTTCCCTATGCTTTTGATCCCAGGCCTCGCGTCACCGTGGGGGGTCTCTATACTTCTCTATACATCTCTTAATGTGACTTACTCTTCTAAGCCTCTTCCGCTGTTTCCTCTGGAACTCATGACATGTCATCAGTAAAATCCCCCATTTCTTCATCATCTTCTGCTTCCCCTTTTTGTTCTACAGACTCCAACCTGCCTCTCCAGGACAGTGTTTTTTTTTTTCCCTAGCCTTCTCTTGGGACCATTTTCTGTTTTTCATGCATTTCATGAACAACAGGGACACGACATGATGGATTGGGTGTCCCTTGGGCTTCCCAGGTGGCACTAGTGGTGAAGAACCTGCCTGCCGATGCAGGAGACATGAGACTCAGGTTCAATCCCAGGGTTGGGAAGATCCCCTGGAGGAGGGCATGGCAACCCACTCCAGTATTATTGCTTGGAGAATCCCAGGGACCGAGGACACTGGAGGGCTACAGTCCATAGGATCTCAAAGAGTGAGACATGACTGGAGTGACTTAGCACAGCACAACATGGCTACTTCATTTTTGCTCTCTGTTCCCTAAGCTATTCCATTTCCAGTTCTTCTGGACCACAGTCTATCAGAATATGCCACCTTCTCTCCCTCCTTGTTGGTATTATCCATTGACTTCTTGATCATTCCCTTTCATTTGCTGAAGATTTATTCTCTATATTGTTGAGTTCCTTTCCACCACTGTTCTGACACCATTCTTGAGGAATTCAGTATTCATATGCACAGACTATCTGACAACTTGGCCTCTGAAGTCCTTGACTTCCTTGCATCCAATCATCTGCTTCTCCAGGTTTATACCTTAGCCATTGTTAACTGAATCTCTTCTAGCTTGGATAACTCAGTCCACAAGTCCTGGTTTAGCAATCAGTTGCGGTTTTGCCCCTTCCTTAGGTTACCAAATATTGTCTCATGAAAATCTCAATGCTGAAGTGTGCTCGCTTCTACCTTAAACCAAAGTTCACTTCAATTTTACATTGGTTTTTGGAATACGCTAGATAAACATGGTCTCAGGGAAGGAAAAAAGATTTGTCTCCAAAATCTTCATTCCAAGTACCTCACTCCAGAAGATGGAAAGACATCTTCTGTCTTTCCAGCTCACTTATTTCAGTACTCTTACTCTCACCATCACTTCTCCCGTTGGGATCTCTAGTCCCTTCATTCTACCATGTTTTCCTGTCTATTGTCTCCTCATGCCTTTGCTTCCCTCTTTATGCAACTTAAATTCCACGACATGTCACTTGAATCCATTCTCTTGTGTTCATATACCTTGTCCATCTCTCCTCCCATTGTACTTGTCTGGCAAAATACTAACTCCAGATCTCTGTCAGCTGCGCCATACCTGCACCTGGGCAGCTGAACGTGGCCAAAGAAAACACATAATCAGGTGAATAGCCTCACTTGGAGTTTTTGACCTCAAACATCAAATCAACCTTCAGAACTGAACTGCCTGGAAAACCATGACATTTCCAGAAATGATGTGGAGAATATTGGGGGAAGGGACAAGACTACATGCAAAAAAACTGGGTAGAATTTGGATGAGATATTCAGAAGAGATGATGGGCTGTGGACTAAGGAGGTGGTCACAGGCACGGAGGTCAGAGCATACTCTCCAGAAATATTTAGGAGGTAGAACTGGCCTGATTTGGTGAGTGAAACTGAACTTGGGCAGTTAGGTAATCAGCTTTGTTCATATCATGAGTCATTGGGTAGAAACTAGAAACAATGCACAAATGAAGTCATTTTAAATTTAAGAACTTTATTCAGAGTGCTTCACTGGGGGACTGAAGGGAACTTATTAGGACGGCCATTCACTTCTTTCTTCCCTAACCATCATTCTATAAGCATCCTACTTCAGACTTCTCAAAAAAGGCCTTTGTAACTTCTCTCTACTCCTATTTTTTTCACTTTTATCCTACTACACTTTACTATTTACTGTCTTCAATGTGAGGGGTGGAGAGATGATATTAACCTCTGTTAGTTAAAAAACTATTTATTTAGAAAGAAAATCAATTCAAATAAAACTAAGTAGGAAGTTAGAGAATATGCTACTTCCAATTTGGAACATTTCAATTTCCCTATTAAGTGACAGAGTTAATAGGCAACTGGATATAATAATTAAAGATGTAGACCTATGTGTTGTATCTATTGTTTTTGCCCACCTAGGATTCATTAATCCACCTGTTAAGAGCATTCTGATTTTCTCTGAAAAGTTACCCCTTTCCCACCCCAGGAGCCTCATCATTTTCCATGTCTTTCATCTTCCCATGCTTATCTCTATTTGTTTGTTTTATTTGCTTATTGCTTATGTCTTCTTATGGAATATAAACTCCATGAGCCTATGGACTTTGTTGTCCACTGTTGCATTCCCAGAACCAAGCAGCATTTGGCAAGTAGTAGGTCTTCATGTATGTTAAATAAATCAGTGCCAATTTGGTCAAGGTTGACCTGACTTCTGCCTTCAAGTGTGGTAATGTAGCTAAAGCTTAAGAAAAACTGTCATATTCTACTTGGTGACAACGATTAGTTTAGAATCGACACATAAACCACCATGGCCCCAGAACTGTAAGCATGTGCTTTTGGAGCTTCAAGGGGCTTCACGGAAGAACCTGGACTACAAAGTCAACCCAGAAGGAAGCAGTGCTAAGAGACAAAATGAATGAGACCAAATCCTGATGACATTACTTAAGATCCTGGGTCAAGACAAGCACATTACACTGAGACTAGACATTCTGTCTTTTGTTTAATTTTGTTCAGGTTTGCTTAAGTTGAATTGCATTTTCTGCCACTTATAACCAAGAGTCCTGATGAATACAGGTTGTAACTGAAGTGTTGTAAATAGATGACATCACATGGACAGAATAGATAGTGTGAGAACAGAGCGCTGAAAACACCTTATTTATGGATGAACAGAAGAAGGAGGCTAAAAAGAAATGTCAGAGCAGTATTAAGTTCACAGAAACCAAATAGAGAATTTTAAGGAAGACAAGAGGTTAGCAGTATTGAGCTCAAACTCAGCATATACACGAGAGTCACATAGGGGGCTTGTTAAAGCACAGATTGCAGACCACCACCCCTGAGTTTCTAATTCAGGGGTAAAGTCTGTGTGGGGCCCAAGAGTTCAAGTCTTTAACAAGTTCCCAGGTAATTATTTTTGCTGGTCTGGGGACCACCTTTGAATAACACTGCTATAGAGATTTTGAATAAGGCAAGATTTGATAAGGGGAAGGGAGAAAACTGTCTGTGTCTGTGTTGTGGCAGGCACTAGAAGGTGCGGGGAATTAGAAAGGATTGCAAGGAGTGGAGGCAGTGAAGTAGATGGTTTTTTTCAAGGCATTAAATTATTAAAGCAATGAGAGAAGGGAACAGCTAGAGAGAGTGACGGGGGAAGCCTCTTTATTTAGACAGGAGAGATTTAGGCGTGTTTATTTGCTGAGGACAAAGGGTTGTAATGAAGCCTCAACAAGCTGAAGATACAGGGAGTGAACCCTAGAATGATGAATTGGAGAGGATCAGAGGAAAGAGCCGGAAAAGGCAATGGCACCCCACTCCAGAACTCTTGCCTCGAAAATCCCATGGGCGGAGGAGCCTGGTAGGCTGCACTCCATGGGGTCGAACAGAGTCGGACACGACTGAAGTGACTTAGCAGTAGCAGCAGTAACAGAGGAAACAGCTGGGGTCCTCAGGTGGAGAGGCTAGTAACTGAGGAAAGGGGATGGGAGCAGATGTGGAGAGGTTTGTGGATGTAGGATCCCCGTTTGGATTGCCTCGTTTTCCTTCTAAAATAGAAAAGAGGTTAATGTGCTTAGAGCAAGGAGGAAAGTAGAACGGGAGGTTTAAAGAGGAAGGAGAAGATTTAAAAGAACTGTTGAGAAAAATGAGAAAAAGTTGACTGTGGACAAATAGGAGTTTTATTCAGAGCATCAGGGGCCCAGCTGTTTTTGGAGTCCATGATTATAGAATAGAGGGACTTCCCAGCAGAGCTTGGCAGCCCTGGCTTAGGAGCAGACGAGGCAGACTGTGGCATTCATCCAGGATAGGGGTGACTTTCCTTCTTGTTCTTTTAAAAACAATAATACCTCCATTAATTTGTGCTCCGGGAATAAAGCTCTTTACTATGAAAACAGGCAGTCTGAAAAACAAAAACATGTCCATAAATCACAAAGGCAGAACATTTGTAGCCTTATGACAAAATTGCTCAGTACACAGCTTCTTTTTGTCCTGGACCAGACCCTTGTCTAGATCAACATGTGAAATCTCTGAAAAATATCTTCTGTCCTAGGTCCCCTTGACCTAATTCAAGGGTCTGACATCTCCTATTCTCTTCAACTCCATCCCCTAGCAAACCTGGAAAGGATGTGATCATCACTCTGCTTGTTGCCCTTTACAGATTGTTGGAAGCCTTCACTTTGTGTGATGCTTTAGTCAAGATTACGCATATTTAATGCTTTTGCTCCAGTTGTGGAAGAATACTGGACTTACCTTTTAAAAAAGATGTTTAGATGACACTTTAAAAGAGGAGGGGTGCAGGTGATGGAGATGATATGTCTGATCTCCAGGGCTCTGTATTGCATCCATGGGTGGGCTGGGCACAGAAAATGCTCAACAAGTTTCTACTAAATAAATGAACAGGTGATTAAATAAACAACAAAACTAGTGTTGAGCTGGAGTGGGGGTGGAATTGAGGTGAGGACGGGCAACAAAATTGTTGGAAGTGAAAACTATCACAACCTTTGAAGAGGGTACCTTTTAAGGGAGTTACCTCAGAAGTCAACCCTGAGACAAAGATTTGAGGGTAAGTGATTTGAGATGTGGGTCTAAGAAATATACATACTTACGTGTGCAGAAAGTACCATTGGGACGGTGAAGAAGAAATTGGAACAGTGATTCCTCTGGCATGGAAATTTGGGATGAAATAAAAGGCAGACAAGGTGAAAGGGAAATGTGTATATATATATATATTTTTTTTTTCTTTTTAATATAATCTTTTGTATTGTCTGGGCTTCCCAGGTGGCACTAGTGGTAAAGAACCTACCTGTCAATGCAGGAGACATAAGAGACTCGGGTTTGATCCTTAGGTTGGGAAGATCCCTTGGAGGAGAGCATGGTAATCCACTCCAGTATTCTTGCATGGAGAATCCCATGGACAGAGGAGCCTGGCAGGCTACAGTCCATAGGGTTGCAAAGTGTCGAACATGACTGAAGCAACTTAGCACGTACCATGCACTCCCTGTCTAATTTTTAAATATGTTCATCTAGAACATATTTTAAGAAATTAAATTTTCAAGCAACTTGTAGTTTGCATGCATGTGTAGATAGTAGTTAATAAAATAGAAACCTCTTTGCCTACCTCCATTCCCACCTTGTAATCTCAAGGGAATTGAATCTCAAAGGATTCCAGTAATTTCCTGGGGCTCTTAGATGTCCTCATGCTGGTATGATTCCATTTCAAGACAGTCATAAAAGTGACTTAACCAGGTGGTATTTTTCTGTTGCATTTTTCACAGGTCTCTCCATTCTTGGGAACCAAAGAAATGGTGGTTGATGAATGTTTTTAAGACAAACACAAACAACAAATAAGTTCTGGCACAAACCAGACTAGATATTCTTGATAATACACTGCCAGCAGAAATGTTATCATCTCTGGGAAAATCTTTTGAGTGGTCATGACACTCTTGGGCAGAGAAGTCAGTCCTTAGCGGCACTAGAATGTCTCAGTATTTGGCTGGGCTGTGCCATGTCACAGAAATGTCTAATTAACGTAGGTCTTCATTTTGAGGAACTGGTGCTTTTTCTGTGGGGTGTTGGAGGGATAGAGGAACTGGGGTGGGGTGGCATAGAGGAACTAATTTGCCCCCATGAAACTGCTGAACCATTGATGTTTCTTCTGTTTTCTCAGCCTCTGGTGGAGAAGAGGATTAATCAGCTAATTGCTCAATTTAATCAGTGACAGGCAGCCACATTCAGAATAGACTGCCCAGATGAAATGGTTTAGTCTTTGGCAGGGAGTTGGGGAAGAGGTACAAAATTCCCGTTTCTCTTAGTTGGAGCCATTGAATAATAATAGAAAAGGTCATAATTTCTCATCAAGATCATAGCAACAACAAATCCTAAATGCTCTCCCTGTCTCCAGTCTTGCTACTTTTAAAATCATCTGTGGTCATAGTGATCTTTTTAGAATGTGGAGATAACCCACATTTCATTTCTTGAAGCCTTTTCAGGACTCCTATAAAGTAAAACACATCTACTACCCAGGATGCTCAGTCTTTCATGGTCCAGCCCCTGCCAACTTTCACACCTACATCACCTACCATTTCTCACCTGTTTGTATTTCCAGCAGTGCCTATGGATCTTTATATGCTGCTCTGGTTCTCCTGTATTTCCAAGCCCAGAGACACCTTTCCCAGCCCTTTGAGTTCCCGTAGCCCAGTTAGGATCCTACTCTATTATAGTATTTATTATGTGATGTTGTAATTTCATATTTCCTTATCTATAGCCTTCATTACATGGTAAAACATTTCTAGATATAGACAGTCCCTTATCTTTATGTTTCCATGCAGTAGTCATTCAATAAAAGTTGTTTACATAGACTAACTGCCTTATGTCTTACTCTCTTCAAGAGCCTCTACTTGAATACTTCAAGCTTACCCCCTCTGTAGATGTTGAATTCTACTCTTACTATTTTAATGACTGTTTAGAATAGTGTTAAGGAGCAGAAGGGGAAAAGAGAGAATTTGGACTGTGGTGCAGCAGCAACAGGGCCTTAGATGACCCCACAGGGAGTCCTGAAACTGGGGTGGCCCTTTAGAGTTGGCCCAAGTTGGGGGAAGGAGGCTGAGGTTTGTTTGTTTGTTTGTTTTTTAACTTCTTTTTATTTTTAATTTTTTTAAATTTTTTTTATTTTTTAAATTTTAAAATCTTTAATTCTTACATGCGTTCCCAAACATGAACCCCCCTCCCACCTCCCCTCCCCATAACATCTCTCTGGGTCATCCCCATGCACCAGCCCCAAGCATGCTGTATCCTGCGTCAGACATAGACTGGCGATTCAATTCACATGATAGTATACATGTTAGAATGCCATTCTCCCAAATCATCCCACCCTCTCCCTCTCCCTCTGAGTCCAAAAGTCCGTTATACATATCTGTGTCTTTTTTCCTGTCTTGCATACAGGGTTGTCATTGCCATCTTCCTAAATTCCACATATATGTGTTAGTATACTGTATTGGTGTTTTTCTTTCTGGCTTACTTCACTCTGTATAATCGGCTCCAGTTTCATCCATATATCCCTGCATAAGCCAGATGTTGCATGCAGGCTGCCCATGGAGGGAGTCATGACCTTGGGGAAGGTGACTATTTCTAACCAAAGACAATTCCTTTAGAGGCCTAAGAGCTGAGAGCTGTTGGTGGGAAACACTCCCAGCATTGGAGTCAATATACCTTTCAGTCCTGTCAGGTGATCTGGGCAGGGTGTAACTGTATCAATTTACATTCCCACCAACAGTGCAAGAGCGGTCCCTTTTCTCCACACCCTCTCCAGCATTTATTGTTTGTAGATTTTTTGATGATGGCCATTCTGACTGGTGTGAGGCAATATCTCATTGTAGTTTTGATTTGTATTTCTCTAATAATGAGTAATGTTGAGCATCTTTTCATGTATTTGTTACCATTTGAGCCTGGGTTCAAATGTGAGCTCCATCATTTGCTAAGTGTTCCAATGATCTGTTGCTATATGACAGACCACCTCTGAATTTTCTTTAATTTTATTTTTAATTGGAAGATAATTACTTTACTATATTGTGATGGTTTCTACTTTCGTAAACATGAATCAGCCATAGATATACATTGTCCCCTCCCTCTTAAACTTCCCTCCCACCTCCCTACCCATTCCCCTCCCTAGGTTGTCACAGAGCAACCAGTTTTGAGTTCCCTGAAACTATTCCCAAACTTAATGGCTTCAAAAGCAACCATCATTTATTTATAGCGCATATCTGCCAGGTTGGTAGCTGTCAGTGGGGACAGCTCGGTTCTGCAGTACCTGGTGTTAGCTGGGGTGACCCATCTAAGGTTGAAAGTGCCATTTCCAAAATGGCTCACTTTCATGGCTAACAATTTCAGCATGGAACTCTCCACTGGGAGGTGTGGGCTTCCTTATAGAATGGTGCTTGGATACCCAGGAGGAGTATTTCAAAATAACTAAGCAGAAGATCTATCAGCTTTAATAACTTAGCTTCAGAAGCCACAGATTATCACATTTTGATAGAGGGTGGCAATGCTACATTGTAAAAGAAAAAGTGAAATTGGAGCTATTCTTAGGGCTATTTTTGGAACATACAATCTTCCATAATCTTCCTTTTAGGTACAACAATTCATATTCATCCTTTATGCAGAATATACTTATACCCCTTACTCAGAATCCAAGTCTTATCCCATTATGGCATTGGGTACAACCATCTGAGTACCATTCTGAAGACCTGTGACTAAAGCAAGTATAATTTGGGACAGGCATTGAACACATGATTTTGGAAGGCATTGAACAACCTCATAGACATTTCCATTCAAAGAGAGAGAAAAATAAGAGACATAACTGTTTGGGGTCATAATAATTCTGGAGTCATATTCTTAGATCCTTGATTAAGGTTCATCCTTCTCCCTGGAGTGATTTTCCACAGCACTTGGGTCTACCCTCTGACTCTTGGTTCCATCTTCTGAATTACCCTTTATCTTCTATAAACTGTAGCCCATGTTTATCACTGAGTCATTTTCTTAGTCCACATCCCAGTCCAAATGTGTCTTTTAATTTTATATAGTTACTGTCCTTTTTAGCAATGCTTCTACCAGAAAACTTATCATAAATACACTGTGGATTTTCCATGAATCACATTAATGTTTACCCACTAGACAAAAGTTACACTACAAACCCATTTTAGACAGGTGCTCAATCTTTGGCTCCCTCTAACATTCAGAAAACTAAGATCATGACATCTGGTCCCTTCACTTCATGGCAAATAGATAGGGAAACAGACTTTATTTTTTTGGGCTCCAAAATCACTGCAGATGGTGATTGCAGCCATGAAATTAAAAGATACTTACTCCTTGATAGGAAAGTTATGACCAACCTAGATAGCATATTCAAAAGCAGAGACATTACTTTGTCAACAAAGGTCTGTCTAGTCAAGGCTATGCTTTTTCCAGTGGTCATGTATGGATGTGAGAGTTGGACTGTGAAGAAAGCTGAGCACCGAAGAATTGATGCTTTTGAACGGTAGTGCTGGAGAAGACTCTTGTGAGTCCCTTGGATTGCAAGGAGATCCAACCAGTCCATCCTAAAGGAGATCAGTCCTGGACGTTCATTGGAAAAGACCCTGATGCTGGGAGAGATTGGGGCCAGGAGGAGAAGGTGTCGACAGAGGATGAGATGGCTGGATGGCATCACCGAACTCTGGAAGTGATGGACAGGGAGGCGTGGCGTACTGCAATTCATGGGGTTGCAAAGAGTTGGACACGACTGAGCGATTTAGCAGCAGCAGTGTAGTGTAGTCTTTTCCAATGAGTCAGCTCTTCACATGAGGTGGCCAAAGTACTGGAGTTTCAGCCTCAACATCAGTTTCTCTTTCAACAAAAGGCTTTTTAGTTCCTCTTCACTTTCTGCCATAAGAGTGGTGTCATCTGCCTATCTGAGGTTATTGATATTTCTCCCAGCAATCTTGATTCCAGCTTGTGCTTCCTCCAGCCCAGTGTTTCTTATGATGTACTCTGCATATAAGTTAAATAAGTAGGGTGACAATATACAGCCTTGACATACTCCTTTTCCTATTTGGAACCAGTCTGTTTTTCCATGTCCAATTCTAACTGCTGCTTCCTGACCTGCATATAAGTTTCTCAAGAGGCAGGTCAGGTGCTCTGTATTTCCATCTCTTTCAGAATTTTCCACAATTTATTGTGATCCCCACAGTCAAAGGCTTTGGCATAGTCAATAAAGCAGAAAGAGATGTTTTTCTGGAACTCTCTTGCTTTGTTGATGATCCAGCAGATGTTGGCAATTTGATCTCTGGTTCCTCTGCCTTTTCTAAAACCAGCTTGAACATCAGGAAGTTCATGGTTCACATATTGCTGAAGCATGGTTTGGAGAATTTTGAGTGTTACTTCACTAGTGTGTGAGATGAGTACAATTGTGCAGTAGTTTGAGCATTCTTTGGCATTGCCTTTCTTTGGGATTGGAATGAAAACTGACCTTTTCCAGTCCTGTGGCCACTGCTGAGTTTTCCAAATTTGCTATGTTGAGTGCAGCACTTTCACAGCATCATCTTCCAATATTTGAAATAGCTCAACTGGAATCCCATCACCTCCACTAGCTTTGTTCATAGTGATGCTTTCTAAGGCCCACTTGACTTCACATTCCAGGATGTCTGGCTCTAGGTGAGTGATCACACCATCGTGATTATCTGGGTCATGAAGATCTTTTTTGTACATTTCTTCTGTGTATTCTTGCCATCTCTTCTTAATATCTTCTGCTTCTGTTAGATCCATCCCATTTCTGTCCTTTATCAAGCCCATCTTTGCATGAAATGTTCCCTTGGTATCTCTAATTTTCTTGAAGAGATCTCAAGTCTTTCCCATTCTGTTTTTCCCCCTCTATTTCTTTGCATTGATTGCTGAGGAAGGCTTTCTTATCTCTCCTTGCTGTTCTTTGGAATTCTGCATTCAGATGCTTATATCTTTCCTTTTCTCCTTTGCTTTTCACTTCTCTTCTTTTCACAGCTATTTATAAAGCCTTCTCAGACAGCCATTTTGCTTTTTTGCATTTCTTTTTATTGGGGATGGTCTTGATCCCTGTCTCCTGTACAATGTCACAAACCTCTGTCCATAGTTCATCAGGCACTCTATCTATTAGATCTAGTCCGCTAAATCTATTTCTCACTTCCCCTGTATAATCATAAGGGATTTGATTTAGGTCATACCTGAATGGTCTAGTTGTTTTCCCTACTTTCTTCAATTTCAGTCTGAATTTGATAATAAGGAGTTCATGATCTGAGGCACAGTCAGCTGCCAGTCTTGTTTTTGCTGACTGTATAGAGCCTCTCCATCTTTGGCTGCAAAGAATATAATCAATATGATTTCAGTACCGACCATCTGGTGATGTCCATGTGTAGAGTCTTCTCTTGTGTTGTTGGAAGAGGGTGTTTGCTATGACCAGTGTGTTCTCTTGGCAAAACTCTATTAGCCTTTGCCCTGCTTCATTCCATACTCCAAGGCCAAATTTGCCTATTACTCCAGGTGTTTTGACTTCCTACTTTTGCATTCCAGCCCCCTATAATGAAAAGGACATCTTTTTTGGGTGTTAGTTCTAAAAGATCTTGTAGGCCTTCATAGAACCATTCAACTTCAGCTTCTCAGCGTTACTCTTTGGGGCATAGGGTTGGATTACCATGATATTGAATGGTTTGCCTTGGAAAAGAATAGAGATCATTCTGTCGTTTTTGAGATTGCATCCAAGTACTGCATTTCAGACTCTTTTGTTGACCATGATGGCTACTCCATTTCTAAACTAAAATGGACTGGAATGGGTGAATTAACTCAGATGAGACTCTTGAGGCTTTCACTAAACCCTTTAGGTTGCTGCCTACTGTCCAATCCTAAAGTCAATGCCATATATACACACATACGTATACACACATTTTTTTTTCCATTCTCAGTACCAAACTTTCTTTATGTATTGCTCCATAACATACCATCACAAACTTATGACTTATAGTAAAGACAATTATTTATTTTATTCATGAATCTTCAACCTGGTCAGTGCTCAGCAGGACCATTTCATCTCTACTCCTCCTGGTTGGGGTTGCTCAACTGTTTTGGATGACCCACTTCCAAGATGGCTTATTCACATGACTTGCAGTTGGGTGCAGTCCAGTTTCTCTCCATATGGGCCTCTCTGCAGGATGACCTGGGCTTCCTTAGAGCACAGTGTCTAGGTTACAAAGGCAAGTATCCCAAGAGAACCGGGTGGAGGCTGTATTTTTTTTTATGTTTATTGTTTCTCAAAAATCATCCAATGTCACTTTGCATGCGTGCTCTGTTACTAAGCTGTGTCTGACTCTTTGTGATCCCAAGGACTGTAGGCTCCTCTGCGCATGGGATTTCCCAGGCAAGAATACTGCAGCGAGTTGCCATTTCCTTCTCCAGGGGATCTAATGTCACTCACTGTACCATAATCATAATTTTACCCAGAGCTGAAGTTAGAAAGTGTGGGCCCCACCTCTTGAAGAGAGGAGTGTCAAAGTCGCATTGTATGAAGAGTGAGGATAATGAGAGATATTGTTATGGCCAATTTGAAAAATATAACCTACTAAGGCATGTTGTATAACTGTTCTGTGCCTTGGTATTTTCTAAAGTTTAGGACCTGGGAGAAGACACATTACTAGAATTCTGACTAGCGTAGAGTAGAAGAAATTACCTGTTCCTCTTATCTTTTTTCTTTTAAAGTTTTTTTTTTTTCTTCTTTTAGGATATGGACCATTTTTAAAGTCTTAATTGAATTTGTTAGCATATTGCTCCTGTTTTATATTTTGGTTTTTTGTCCCCGAGGCATGTGGGATCTTAGCTCCCTGACCAGAGATTGAACCCGCACCCCCTGCATGGGGGAAGGCAACATCTTAATGACTGGACCACCGGCTAAGTTCCTCCTTTTATCATTTATACCAGGATTCTGCAAACTGCAGCCCAACGTCCATCTAGCCACCCCACCACTGCCACCCCCCAACCTATTTTTATTGATTAAGTTTTCCTGGACCACAGCCACACTCATCTGTTTAGGTGTTAACTCTGGCTGCTTTCTCGATATAAAGGCAGAGTCTTATGCAGCAGAGACCATATGGCCTGAAAAGAGTAAAATATTCACTCTTTGCTCTTTTAGAAAAAAAAGTTTCCCAATATCTGCTTTCCACCCTACTCAATCATAGAGAGCTGGAACTGAGAGGCACTTTAGAGATGATCTTGAGTGAATTCCATTCTATGGATGAGGATGCTGAAGCTCAGACAGCGTTAAGTGACTAATCAGAAGTAGAGTTTTGATCGTTTTTTACTATTCACTGTGTTTCTAAGCATTTTTACAAACATTCTCTCCTCTCATCTCTCAGGAAGGGTTGATTTTCATTCCCAATTTATGACTAAGGAATGGGAGAACTCAGGTTAAGGAATTTGTTTGATTACATAGTGGCAGAGCTGAAATTCCAACCCAGGCCTTCTGGGCTTTAGACTTGTTAACCATGACAGCAACCTTTCCCAGAGGGCAGACTGCGTCCTTGCATCAGAATCATCTAGTCAGTGACTCATCGCACCATACATGTCCTAAACTGAAGGTTCGTGACCCTGGCTATACATCAGAATTACCTGAGGGGGTAGCTGAGAACACAAGTGCCTGCTAAAAATACAAAGCTTGTCTTAGTCTGTTCAAGTAAAGAGGAAACTTGGGGGAGGAAAACTTGGCAGCTTCCGTGGAGCCAGGGTCAGCTTCCAGCCAAAAACTATGATGTTGAGCTCTTACCTGCATCTTTCTTCTACTTTAATATTAGCACATTTGCAGGGGATCTAAAAATGGGAAAGAAGTGCTCATTTAAGCTTCTTACTTTGAAATAGTATAACAAGCGTATCTCCATTTTTACACATGGAAGTTGAGTTTTATTTACAAGAGATATGATTTCCACATATATATTACAGGTCTGGTGAGTTACATAATTGGCAGGGCAGAGATTTAATCCTTGTTCTTTGGGGAAGAGAAAAGCTTTCTAATGAAGGTTTTCACATTCACAAATAATAAAGCTGTGTTACAGCCTAGGAAGTGGCTTTTGAGAAATTATAGATTCTTTAAATGTGGGAATAAATGTGTTTTTTTCTCATTTTGCTCATTTACTCTGTTACAAAACTCAACAATGTTTTGCAAAATTCGACAGTCTCTTGGATTTTAAAAATGTATTTTGTAACCTGAAGTCAGATGAAGTATCCAGCTCCCATAATGCATGTGTTGCCCTCACGTGATTAATTACCTTGGTTTGCTCAGGACTGAGGGGTTCCTGGGACATGAGACCATCCTTTCCGAGAATGGGAAAGTCGCAAGCAAACTAGGTTGAACTAGGACAAGTCAGCCTACTGGTGGCCCCAACTTGGATACAGAACTCAGCTGTTCCATGGACTTCACAGAAAGCTGTCTACTCACCATTTGTGACCAACTTTTCTCATCCATTTCCTCTTTCCCCATCCTTCCCTTTATAAAGAACAAATACAATTCTCTTTTTGCACAGAGAAGAATTGCACCCACTTTCTTGAAGCCTTAGCACCAACCATTTCATGGCCCCAAGGCTTCAGTTTCTAGTCCAAGTAAGCTTTTCATAACTTTCCTTGAAACAAACACTGTGTGAGTGGAATGCTGTGAACACAGTTTCATCTTGTCCTGTTACTCTTTTTTTATATTTCACCTTATTCCAAATGGATAGATTTGTGAAGGGTCTTTCTAATTTGTGATAATCTTTTCCCATTCATCACATGAACACCAGTGTACTTGGGACATAGTGCCATGTATAAGAACATGACTAGCTCTTCAGCCTAAGACAAGTTACTCGACTCCTCTGAGCTTGGATGCCTCACCTAGAAAATGAAGTAAAACAAACTGATTTCTAAGATTCCTCCTGCCCTGACATTGCAGTGTACTCTTCACTGTGTGTGTGTGTGTGTGTGTGTGTGTGTGTGTGTGTGTGTGTGTGTGTGTGGTGTGTGGTGTGTGTGTGTGTGTGATGTGTGTGTGTGTATGTGTTAGTCGCTCAGTTATGTCTGACTCTGTTGTGTCTGACGGTAGTCCACCAGGCTCCTCTGTCTGTGGGATTCTCCAGGTAAGAATATTAGAGTGGGTTTGCCATTTCCTTCTCCAGGGGATCTTCCCAACTGAGGATTCAAACCCAGGTCTCCTACTTTGCAGGCAGATTCCTAATCATCTGAGCCACTTCACTGAGTTGAATGCAACTGGTCATGACCTTTTTTACATGTAGCCTGGAAATCTCACTACAACATCCTTTAAACCTGTACTAATGTAGAACATGGAAATACCAACAAGGCTGTTTCTTAAATCTTTCATAACGATGATGTAACAGTGGCCATTTTGTCTCCATCAGTTCAGAAGTTCCTGCTCCCTGCCCTGTTCCCCCTTGGTAAAGTGCTATTTTTCTTTTTTAATGGCTGTGAGGCATGTGGGAACTTAGCTCCCTAACCAGGGATAGAACCTACATGCCCTGTATTGAAAGGTGAAATCTTAACAACTGTACCACTACAGGACCACTGGACCCCCTAAAGTGAAGTTGCTTATTCGTGTCCGACTCTGCAACTCCATGGACTGTAACCTAACAGGCTCCTCTGACCATGGGATTTTCCAGGCAAGAATACTAGAATGGGTTGTCACTTCCTTCTGCAGGGGATTTTCCTGACTCAGGGATTGAACCGGGTCTCCTGCATTGCAGGCAGACGCTTTACCCTTTGAGCCACCAGGGAAGCTGGTGGACCCCCTAAAGTGCTATTTAAAGAGTTGTTTTTGAATTAACTACTTAGAAACAAAAAGATACATCCCTCCCCCAACCCTCTAACTTCAAAAGTTTTGTAAGGACTTTATATAGATTGCAAGAAATTTGGAAAATATAGAAAAGCACAAAGTATGACAAAAATCACCAATAATCCTCCCCTAGGGACATAAGGTGGAGAAGGCCATTGCCCACTCCAGTACTCTTGCCTGGAAAATCCCATGGACAGAGGAGCCTGGTAGGCTGTAGTCCATGGGGTCGCTAAGAGTCAGACAAGACTGAGGGACTTCACTTTCACTTTTCACTTTCATGCATTGGAGAAGGAAATGGCAACCTACTCCAGTGTTCTTGCCCAGAGAATCCCAGGGATGGGGGAGCCTGGTGGGCTGCCATCTACAGGGTCGCACAGAGTTGGATACAACTGAAGCGACTTAGCAGCAGCAGCAGCAGCATGGACATAAGGGCTGGTAAACTTTTGGTGTATTTGGTATTTTAAAAACACACACACACACACACACAAAACCCACTGTGCTGTGCTTTTTTATAATCAGCTTTCTTCACTTAGCAATGGATTGCACTTTCTCATTTTATTGTGAGATTTCTGAGGGCCCAATTGTATTACTTTTTATAGGTAATCACTGATTTAATTAAGCCTCTGACTGGATATTGAGGGTTCCTACTTCCCTGGTGGCTCAGACGGTAAAGCATCCGTCTGCAATGTGGGAGACCTGGATTCAATCCCCGGGTCTGGAAGATTCCCTGGAGAAGGAAATGGCAACCCACTCTAGTACTCTTGCCTCAAAAATCCCATGGACAGAAGAGCCTGGTGCAGGCTACTGTCCATGGGGTCACAAAGAGTCGGACATGACTGAGCAACTTCACTTTCTTTCTCAAGTTTTTATAAACAAACATCTAATAAATTACTTTCTCACCAGATATTCATTTTTGTAAGCATTTAATTTTATATTGGAATATAGCTTATGAAGCCCAACAATGCTGTGATAGTTTCAGGTGGACAGCACATGGACTCAGACAAACATATGTATCGATTCTCCCCTAAACTCCCCTCTCATCCAGGCTGCCGCATCACATGGAGCAGAGTTCCCTGTGCTGTAAAGCAGGTCCTCGTTGGCTATCCATTTTAAACATAGCAGTGAGTACACATTGATCCCAGACTCCCTAACTATCCCTTCCCCTCTCCACCTCCCTGGCAACCATAAGTTTCTTCTCTAAGTCCATCTCACCAGATATTCTTAATGGAGAATTTCTAATATACAAGTTATATACATTTCTGAGTTTTTAATGGGACTTTTAAATTGTCTTCCAAAAAGTGTTCTCAGGTTACACTTCCTCAGGCTGGATATGAGAGGGACTCTTCCTTGCAGCTTTGCCAACAATTAGTCATGATCAGTGATAACACCAGCCAAGGGCTTTGGGCAGTGGCAAAGTCCAGTGTTACAGCACAACTCTGACACTGCTCTTTGATATTGGTGTGTTTATACAACATCCAAAAATAGAACAAGAAAGCAAACAGAGACATTGATCATTTGGGGTCAGAGTCATCCACCTAGTATCGAAGCGTCTAAACATACATCAGGAGCTCTTAACCTGGAGTCGATGAACCTTACCCCAGACATTTATCCAACTTAATATGTCTGTTGCAGCTTGAACAAACTGATGGCCTTTAAACCAGAGGGCATAGCTGCTCTGAGGAAACTTGAAAATAAATAAACGGTTTATGAGAAAAGGAGTGAGGGGAACTTGCCCATAGTGAGTGTACTTGCCCTGTGGATCAACTTATTTCATCCTGAAAGTATGATGTGGATATATTTTTAGACCCATTTAATCAATTTTTTTTAGACCTCATTGACAAAATGGGTCTAAAAAAATACCCACATCATACTTTCAGGATGAAATAAGTTGATCCACAGGGCAAGTACACTCACTGTGGACAACTTCCCCTCACTCCTTTCCTCATAAACCTTTTATTTATCTTCAAGTCTCCTCAGAGCAGCTATGGCCTCTGATTTAAAAGCCACCAGTTTGTTCAAGTTGGAATAGACATCATTCTATCAATGAGCAGGGGCTTCCCAGGTGGTGCAGTGGTAAAGAATCTGCCTGTCAATGCAGGAGATGGAAAAGACCCGGGTTATATCCCTGGGTTGGGAAGATCCCCCAGAGTAGGAAGTGTCACCCCACTCCAGTCTTCTTGCCTGGAAAATTCTATGGGCAGAGGAGCCTGGCGAGCTACCATCCTTAGGGACGCAAAGAGTCAGACACGACTGAGCGATTGAGAACACATATTAGTGAGGGACTGGAGAACTCAGAGAAAGCCTGAAACTTCTCCTACAGTCATCCAGCTAATTAAGAACTCCCCTGGGAGCTGAGCCATGGTTTTTTTTTTTTTTTTTTTAACTCTAAACAAGTGCTATTCCTCTTATAACACAAAGGCCTTCCTTGAAAGGAAGACTAAGACTGAGATTTAAAAGAAAGTGTAAAGAGAATGTGAGGTTAAAAGCATAACACAGTAGGACTGTGTTATGCACAGTAGGACTGTACATAGGACAGTAGGACTTTAATGCATTTATGCTGAGGGAGTGAATGAATGACCAATATTTCCTTCTGATCCTTGGTTTCAAGTGTCCTAAGCAATAGCAAAATGATTGGGAAGGCTTTCTCTTCCATCGAGTTTTGTCCCAGCCTTCACCCTTTAATTATGGTCCATATTTTCTTCACTCCAAATTAGTTCAGGACAGCTGACAATAGTTTCGCGTGCCATGTCTGGGTGGGAGAAGCGAGCCGAGAGAGGTGGGGCTGAGTGACATAAATCTTCTATTTTTGGTAGGTAGCAAACCAGCAGTTTCATGTGGTTAACTTAATAGTTCAAAGCTAAAATGCTGACATTTCTTTTCATTTGGAGTGTTTATGTGAGCAACAGACCCACTTCCTCTTCCTTTTTAAGGTCTTGGGGACACCCTACCCTGTTTCCATGGAGGAGGAGCAGAACAAATTTGCTTGTTCTTGGTGTAACAGCCTTTAACGTGACCCGTCTTCCAGGCATTGGTCGCTTTGGACAAAGGATTGGGGAGACGGATGGGCAAGACTTTGATGGGAGACATGGGATAGATCCAGAAGAAGCTCACCAGGTTGCAGCAGCAGCATGGTCCTAGAACAGGGCCTGGGATAAGGCACAGGACTCTAACTTCTGGGGTGGGAGGAATGTGGATAAGAATAAAGCAGATGGAGAAGCAGGGAGAACAAAGCAGAGTCCATGTATGACCTGAGAAATAATATGAATATTTAGGTCCAATAATAAGTCACAGCCTTGGGAGTTAACCCCTGGGCAGTGGTGACAGATGGTGACAGTATTATAAAGCAAATACCCAGGTTGATGGAACGGAGTGTAACCAGGGCAGGGCCATTTTAAACAAGATTGTCCCAGAGCAGTTGATCAGAAAGTTGAAGGGTGAAGATACACAAACCTTAGGAAAAGCTGCGAAGGAGGAGGCCAGGCAGAGGAAGTAGCAGGTATAAGGGCCTCAGATGGGACTGGGCTGCAGGTTCTGGGGTCAGGGGAATGAAAGGAGACCTTTGAGGGAAGAGGGAGGCTAAGAGATGAGGCTGGAGAGATGTCCATGAGGTGGGATGGGCAGGAACTTGAGGATCCCAGTTCAGAGTTTCGGCTGTATTTTAAGAACAATGGAAGGACATTTAAAAAGTTTTCTGTGATAGAATGGCATGATCAGAATTTCACTTGACAAATTTAAGCCTGGCTGCTGTCTGGAAACTGTAGAGGGGCAACAGAGCATCCAGGTAAGAGACTTCAAAGCTTTTTGGGGAAATCAAAGCCATTCCTCAACTGCTTGTGAGATATCCCAGAAAAGGCACTTGGCAAAAGATCACACTGCTCTTCATGAATATCTAGGATTCATACTGGGATGGAATCATGGACGGAATCAAATAAGAACTATTTGGACACTCTTATATGAAGATGTATATATGTAAAGGAGATGGAGAAACATATGTTTGGAAAAGTGCCCAAAATCCATGCATCTTTTGATGAGGTTAATTAAACATTCATTTCATTCACTCCCTCTTCCTTTCATAAAACAAATCTTTGTCAGCTGTCTGTTCTGTGCCAGGAGATATGCTCTATCCAGGGAGTTCAGTGGAGAATTAATAGAGAAGATACCTACCTTCCTGAGGCATGTGGTCTGCTCTTAGGTAACTTTCATAGTTTCCAAGTTCTTAGAGAACTGATTCATGTGGAAACATGGGGAGGACTGATGGAATTTTACATGGAAAGAGACTTGAGTTCTTCCAGGAGTGGGAGCTTGATGAATATTTGTTGACAAACAGATGATGTTGGAGAAATCATTAAACTTCCTTGATCCTGTTTCTCCCTTTGAACAGATTAGAAAACCTGGGTAGGGGGTCATACACTCAGAGTGGCTTCACTCAGTGTTGAATTCCTATCACGTAGAACCTGGATAGAAAGATTGCGTGACATCACCTGAGCAATCATAACATTACTAAGAGTAGAACAGACATTGCTGGCCTCCTGAGTGGGCACAATAAGATCTGTGTTATACTCCCCATGAAGTCATCTTGCCAACAAACTGGACACTAGTCTAGTTAAGCATCTCCGTCTACCCACCAGCTTTCCAGAAATAGTGGGATGGAGGAACATGTTTAGTGCTCCCCAGGGAACAAGTATGAAAGTGAAGGTGTTAATTGCTCAGCCATGTCTGACTCTTTGTGACCCCATGGACTGTAACCCTCCAGGCTCCTGTGTCCATAGAATTCTCCAAGCAATGATACTAGAGTGGATCTTCCCTATCCAAGTATCGAACCCAGGTCTCCCACATTACAAGCAGATTCTTCACCATCTGAGCCACCAGGAAGGCCCTGGTGCTCCCCAGGAAACAAGTATACAGCCATACAAATTAAATGCAGGCAATTCTATAGGACAAATGACCTGGTTTCTTTCTTTAACAAACGAATGGCACAAAAAAAGTGCTAGGTTTGGGGTGAGAAGGCACTGCTCTTTTAAGGGAAACTTATCATGTTAATGTCATATTAATTTTGTAAAGGGTGAAAATAGTATTGGGTTTTGCTATAGGCAAAAGTCCTCAGGCATTTTATGCTACAACATGGATGAAGTTTGATGACATTCTGCTAAGCGAAAGAAGCCAGGCATGCAAGAGGACAAATGTTGTATGAGTCCACTTATTCTGGGTACCTAGTGTAGTCCACTCCAGTACTCTTGCCTGGAAAATCCCATGGACTGAGGAGCCTGGTAGGCTGCAGTCCATGGGGTCACAGAGAGTTGGACACGACTGAGCGACTTCACTTTCACTTTTCACTTTCATGCCTGGAGAAGGAAATGGCAACCCACTCCAGTGTTCTTGCCCGGAGAATCCCAGGAACGGGGGAGCCTGGTGGGCTGCCATCTATAGGGTCGCACAGAGTCAGACACGACTGAAGCGACTTAGCAGCAGCAGCAACACCAGTGTAGTGAAATTCCCAGAGACAAAAAGTAGAATAGAGGTTGCCACAAACTTGAAGAGGAGGGGTTGAGGAGTTGTTCTTTAAGTGGTACAGAGTTTCAACTGGAGAAGATGAAAAAATTTCTAGAGATGGATGGTGGTAATGGTTGCATAAAAAAGTGAATATACTTAATGCCACCAAACTGTACACTTAAATCGTTAAAATAGTAAATGTTATGATATATTTATTTTACCAGAACAAAGTAAGTCCTCAGGTGTTAGAGATAAATGCTAGAGTAGTTACACATAAATAATATAATGATTGGGATATACGTTGAAACAATTGAGTAAAACAAAATAAATAGAAACCCTGGAAAACAGAGAGGAAATAGGACTCTGAAAACATGTGTAATTGTTAAGTTGGGTGATGGATAATGGGGGCTCATTATACTGCTCTTTTCCTTTTTTTGTATGTTAGATATTTAATACAAAGTTTAAAATATATCTATCATGTTTTAGAATGGTGAGTTTAATTTTCTGAGATGTTCTGAGCATTATACATATTTTAAGAACACAGAGAAAAAAACCCCATTATCCTAAGCTGTTGTGGTATGAAATTGAGCATGAAATAGACCCAAGCTCGAGGAGGCGGTGATGGAGATGGCTTTTTAGTGAGTGATCCTCTTGTGTTATGCATGATATTCCTGCCACTCTGGTCAGATTGCCAGGAAGAATAAGCACAATTAGATATATCAGTGTTGCTTCCTGCTGCCTCCACCTTAGAGTCATTAGGGAGCTTTTAAAAATCCTAATGCTCAGCCTCCATCCCAAACTAATTGAGGTAGACTCTTCAAGGGTGGGCTCCAGGGAACAGTGTTTTTAAAAACGCTCCCTAGGTGATTCTAATGTGCAGTCAAGGTGAAGAACCCCTGGTCTATAAACCACCTGGTACCTAGTTGGTGCTCACAAAATGCTGATGGAAAATGAATATGGAGCTAGTTACCTGGTATTACATGTTTCAGTCATTTGAAAAAGCCTTTTACAGAAAAGAATTTATATACAAACTTTTCTCCCTCTCACCCAGGAGATCCAACTTCCAGAGGCTAGATACTTGTTTCCTGATTGTCTACTAGAGTAGGGACACTGATACCCAAGACAGTATTGTGGTGGCTGTTAGCAAGAGCCTGGAAAGATAAGAACAGTTTCAAAAATGTTTTTTGGGGCATCACAAAACCCCCATTGTAACACAATGCTCTTTGGAATAACATTAAAGAAAAGTGAATTCTGCCCGTTTATCAAAGGGAAAATGAAAGCCCCTTGGACACAAATTTTATTTTGAAGCTGAAGCCTTTAATCAAATTGACATTAAAGATAGGGTCCTTCTATGAACCCAGGAATGATAAGCAGCATTTGTGATCCCATTGTGTGGCTGCTGGTATTTAACTCTGTGTTTCACCTCTGATGGGTTGAGAATGGAGAGATTTTCACTAGAGAGAGTTATGCAGAAACAAATGGAGATCTTCCACTGATTCAGTTAACTGAATGTGGTGGAAACAGTTCTTGCCTTCCCTTACCTCTGCACCTTGGGATTTGGAGAGAATATTTACAGGGCAAACTGTTCAAACAGACTTACCAAAAAATTAGCTCTAAACTTTCATTGCTGGTAACATTCATGAAATGATAGAATAAATGATCCTAAGTCTTCAGTGTGTGTGTATACAGTGTGTGTGCTTGGGAGTGGAGGGCTCATCTTTTTATTTTGTCAAAGCCCACCAGGGTAAATAGAGGAGTAGGATTGTTAGATTAAGCAAATAAAAAGGCACAATGTCAATTAAATTTGAATTCAGACAAAAGTTTGCAACTATTGCTTGGAATGTGCTTATGCTTAAATGTTTTTCTCTTTTTAAATTTGAAATGCAAATTAAACTAGACATCCTGTATTTTATCCTATACTTTTACAGAGAAGAAAAGAGAGGTCTTCTTAGACATACTGAATCTAAATATTTTATTCAAGGATGCCCAGGATGTTTTGGAGGTACAGGTAATCAAGGAACATCCAAGAATATGGGCCGGGAGGGTGATATTGGAAGCCAGTTTAAAGAAGTCAGGAAGTCAGTTTATCAGTTAACAACTGCTGCATAACAAGTCACTCCAGAATTACATGGCTTAAAATAATCATTTATAATTGCTAATGCTTTTGCAGGTTAGCTGTGATTTATCCTCCTAGACTGGACTTGGGTGAGTAACTCCATCTCTAACTGAAGGTCTGTAGTCAGACTGTGTTAGCTCAGCCTCAGGCTATTGCAGGTACAGGAGAGGGGACTGACACAAATGTCTCACCCATCTCAGGGGACCAGTAGGATAACTTCTGATGATAACAAAGCCATAAGAGAGTGAATGGAAACATGAGTCCTCTTAAGGCCCCAGCTTGGAACTAGCACACTGTTATTTCTGCCTACATGCTGTTGGCAAAGCAAGTCATAGAGCTAAAATCAAGGTCAAAATGTAGGGGAGTACAGCGCACCCATGAAGAAAGCATGGCAAGGTTGTGAGTGAAGGAAGTGTGAAGAATTGGGGTGAACAATTGTTAACTATAGACAAGCACAGTGAAACTGAGGTTTAAAAGAAAGAGATGAAGCCCCTGTCACCTTCAAACCCAGAAAGGACTCAGACATAAGGGGAAAGTGAAGTCGCTCAGTTGTGTCCGACTCTTTGCGACCTGTGGACTGTAGCCCACCAAGCTCCTCCGTCCATGGGATTCTCCAGGCAAGAATACTGGAGTGTGGTGCCATTTCCTTCTCCAAAACATAAGGGGAGGAGGAGCCAAAGTCAAAAATCTGGGGAGCTGGGCTACAAAAGTCACAGGGATCCAGATTCTAGGGTTATTTGATTTTTAATTTGACCCCGTGATTCCAATATTTCCATGTTTGCCACCAAAAGTTTTCATGCATAAAGTGGAGATTTAATGATCTCAGCTGTGAAAGTTAGAGGACAGGAGTATAGTTTGACGTTCTCTTAAATTTTATCCATGACTCACATGTATTCCTTGCCATCATGCCCACCATTAATTACTTCTTTGGTTGAAGAGGCAAGACACTGAGGCCATTATAAAATGACAATTTTAATTTGCTTCTATCAGTACTAGTTTGTGGTCAGTGTTTTTTCCATTCAAGTAGGAGAAACCCAACTTGAATTAGCTCAGTAATTTCCCTGAAAAGGGTAAAATAACTAAAAAGGCTGGAAAGACTAGATTCAGGCAGGTTTGGATCCAGGTGCTCATATGATGTCAACAGGAATCTGTGTTTCTCCGTTCTTAGGCTCTGTGCTGGCATCATTCTGAGGCAAGCTGCTGCTTCATGATGCTACAATGGGTGCTGAAAGCGCTGAATTTACTCTATCAACTTAGCAACCCAGATAGAAAAACCATACCTCTTTTCCTTTAGTTCAGTGAAATCTTGGAATTGAGTTTCAGGCTTAACATGGATGCAGTGCTCACCTCTGAGCCAGTCACTGTGACCAGGATAGTGATTTGCCAGACATGAGTGTCTAAACCTGGATCATGAGGTTTGATCGGCACCACCTAAGTCATGTGGACTGAGAGTGGGGGAGAAGTGGGAAAGTTGAAGAGTCATGACAGATGGAAAATATGCTGGGCAGGTAGCAAAGCAACAGTTATCTCTGTCCAATGGCTCCTTGTTGTCCTTAGAGTACAAGAGCCTGTACCATCTGCCCTCCCCACATCTCATTACCTCATCTCCCACTGCTGGCCTCCATTTCATTCGGCTTCAGCTGTACTCACTCTTGCAGAAGCATTTAAGAGTCACTGTCTTAAGGACTCTTGTGCCACCTGTTTGGTCTCTCCCTGAGACCTATCCTAGACGCTTTATTTTGATAGCAATCTGACTCCTCCTCCATCACTTCTGATTTCTTTTATTCTGATCTATTCTTTTCTCATTTTTTCATAGTACTTCTCATACTGTATAATTTAGCTTATTTTTCATGTTTATTGTTTACTCTCTGTATCTATCTTCACTCTTCCCCATGCTCTAGCCCAGTATTATGTCAGCTGTGTAAGGGCCAAGGTCTTTGTATCACTCACTAAATTATCTCAAAGCCAACAATAGTGTCAAGCACATAATATGTGCTCAATAAATATGTGTGGAATGAGTGAATGAATGAATAAATGAACCTAATACAGTTCCTGAGAGGAGCTAAATATCACATTAATTTGATAGGAGAAGAAAGATTTGCTAGGGTTGCAAGTACACAGAACCCAACTCCCCAGTTATGTACCCATGTCAGAAACATCAGTGTTTTCTCTTGAATATGAACAAGACTTACCAGTCAGGCACTATCAATCAATGAAGGGTGTCTGGAGACTAGAAAAACACAAGATGGAACTTGGGATGTCAGTCCAGGTGTGATACAAATGTAGAGGACCAGGTACCTTGTCTGGTGATGCTGGTGGCAGTTGGGGGGTTGAGTATGAGTGAAGTCGCTCAGCCATGTCTGACTCTTAGCGACCCCATGGACTGTAGCCCACCAGGCTCCTCCATCCATGGGATTTTCCAGGCAAGAGTACTGGAGTGGGGTGCCATTGCCTTCTCCAGACTAAGGAAGTAGATGGCACCAAAGTGGAGGTGATGGACACTGAAAGAGACAAAGAGCTGCTGTGTCCAAAACAAGATTGGACTTTAACATTTTCTACCGTATGGAATAAAGGAAGGAGATGCCTTAGTTACCTGAATCAAAACCGAAGAGTGGCTTCTGGGTTCATTTTTGTTGTTAAGTTGCTCAGTTCTGTCTGACTCTTTGCTTCCCTATGGACTGCAGCACGCCAGGCTTCCCTGTCCTTTACCATCTCCTGGAGCTTGCTCAAACTCATGTCAAACTCTGGGCTCAGGCAATGTATATAATTATGAGGCCACTTTATTTGTACTTGTTTTGCACCAGCTTATTGAGTCTCTTACTTGTGAGCCAAAGAAACCTCTCAAAGTCACTGTCCAGTCAACACAAATTCATGGAGTGTTCCAGGTGTGAGCTTAGAGGTCTTCTTCCACCTATCTGAGCTATTGCTGTGCATTTTTCTCAAACATGAGCATCACTGATTGAGCTCTGGAGAGATCCACTGTCCACCGCCCAAGTTCCATTTGGCTTTCTAAGGATGAATACTTAGACTGATGCTATTGAAAAAGATTGTAGAGAGAGGGAAAGTGAGCTAAGATTAGCAGTGGGTGAGGTTATGTGCCATCTCTAGCCAGAGCAAGCATTTGGAAGCAAGTGTATTTGGAGGGCCCTGTCAGAAAGGTTACTTCCTAAAGTTTTTCTGGGATAGCTTCACTTGAATTTCAATAGCAACAAAAATATAAACAAGCTCAGGGTGAAAGCAGAATGGGTAGTCTCCCAAACTGGGGCTGCGTTCACCAGGGATCTTTTGGAGAGCTTAGATCCTTGGCAGGGTCTTTCTTTGCCAGCGACCTCGTGTTTATTTAACTGTCCAGCTAAAGTTTCACTCTGACATTTCAGCAATGAGGCCGAGTCCATGGATTTTGGGTGACCACTCAGAGAGGAGAAAGAGAAAACTGCTCAATAGGGCTGCAGGGAGATTCTTCAGGAAATTTCTGCTTTTTAGGATGTTTTCTTTTTTGATCTTTCTTTTTTTCTTTCTCTCATCACAAGGTGCTTGTCTCCAAGCTCTCATCTTCTCATTCATGATTGTGCTTGAGATGACCTGACTGTATTGAAGCTGGCAACAAGCACTTACTGCCTTCAAGGAACGGGCAAAAAAGCCTGGGGGTTGAGGGGAGGCGGGAGAGACTCAGAGAGGGGCAAAGGATGGTATGTGTCAAGAGAGTGTTGCCCTGAAAGCGAGGAAGGAGTCGGAAAATATGACTTAAGGGAAAAACTCCTTTTTTTCATATGCAAAGGGAATTAAAGCAAAAAATTTCCAGAAAATTTTAGCAATTGTTAACCTTACAGAGCTGGACAGGACGTCTAGAAAGGGACAAGCAAGTGAGGGAGAAAAGACTTCTGACTTTCATTTTATCATTCTCCACATTGTCTGGTTAGGTTATCTTATGTATCTACTGTTTATTAATCCAAGTCTTTAGAAAAGAATAATCCAAACAAACTAAACCATAGGGGCTTTGTCTATCCTACCTTTATTTACTATGATCCAGGGAAAAAGGGCCTCGTTTACCAGACGTGTGTGTGTGTTAGTTGTGTCTGACTCTGTTCAAGTACATGGACTGTAGCTCTCCAGGCTCCTCTGTCCCTGGAATAATTTTCCAGGCAAGAATACTGGAGTGGGTTGCCATTCCCTTCTCCAGGGAATCTTCTCAACCCAGGGATCGAACTCAGGTCTCCTGCATTGCAGGTGGATTCTTTACCTTCTGAGCCACCGGGGACGTCAGATGTGCAGACTTAGGCAATTTATTCAGCCTTTCTGTGGTCCATTACCTATCTGGAAAATAGGCTTAATAATAGTGTCTGCATCATAGAGTGGCTGTGAGAGTTCACTGCTAGAAGGTGTATAAAATGCTAAGCCCTGGGTATCACAAGCGCTCAGTCATCTTGGCTATCATTAGTATTGTTCAAATTCTGTCTGCAATCTGGGTTAGTTTGTCCTAAAGAAAGTACCCAGTGGTCATGACAAGTGACTAAGACAGCTGTGGCTGTGATGGGTGATGACAGTGATGATAATGATGGTGGTGGTGGTGGTGGTGGTGGTGATGGGTGATAGATGTTTTCTGAATGTCTAGCACATCAGAAGTGGGGGAAGAAGCAGCTATTTGGAGCTGGAGCTGTAAGAACAAGCAGAAGGCAAGGTTGATGGGATCACAAACACACCTGTCAGCATCTTAGTGAAATAAATTGTCTGCTTTTTGCCATGCCCTGAATATATCTGAGATAAATCTGACAGGAATAGAAATTGTGGAGAGACCCAACTGGTAAACAAGAAAAGAAGTATTCTTTAATGTGATGAAAAGGTACTCTTCCCCGCCATCTTCTACCAGCACTCCTTAAAATTATTTACCTTTCCTCTTACTATGTCCAGGGCTAGAAGGATCTTAGCTACTTTAGGTCTTATGACTTTAGAATCATAAAGTCATTGAATCCTTAAGGACTGAAAGGGACCATACAGATGAACTGAAAGTCTCAAGCATCAAGCAACAGAAAACACATTTCAAATGAACTTCTAGGACTAAGACATTTATTTATCGCACGTAATAAGAAGAGTTGGACGTGACTGAGCACACACACAATTAAGAAGTTAACAGTAAAGATGGGCTTCAGGTTTGGTTGATCCAGTGGCTCAGTCATATAGTTCAGGTTCATTCTCTCTCTCTCTGCCATGCCACCATTGCTGTGTGAGCTGTGTTTTTGGACTGCTTTCTTCATGTGGTCATAAGGTGTTGTCAGTGGTAGGTAGAGCACCATGCTTTCTTGTTTCCAGCCAATGGCGAGGGATGGAGTAAGGAAAAAAGTGGGAGAGAGAGACACTTCCCTCCAGCCATGGAAAGAAAAGTCCACCTGCGCAATCAGATTGAGCCAGTTCAGGATACACATGAACCTATCATAGTGGCCAGGAGAACGTCGCGTGCTGCAGGAATTTTAAACCGATCATGAGGAAGGGGGATGAAATGATGAGTTAGAGCAGGGTTTTCAGCACTGCTCTATTGACATCTAAGGATAATTCTTCATTGCAGGAGCTATCTTGTGCACTGTCGAATGTTTTCAGCGTTCCTCATCTCTATCCACACAGTGCCAAGAAAAAGGGGTAGAGTGGATAGAGGTGAGGCTGGGAGGAGGTCAGGGACTAGATGAGGCAGGATCTTTCAGGGCATATTAAGGATTTCAGCTTATACCCTGAAAGTGCCAGGAAGCTACCAAAAGGCATTGCTGCTGCTGCTAAGTCACTTTAGTCGTGTCTGACTCTGTGCGACCCCATAGACGGCAGCCCACCAGGCTCCGCCATCATCAAGTAGAGGTTAATCTTAGCTGTGATCTGCAAAAACAAAAGGAGATGCCTAGGAGGAAAAACATGGGCACCAGTTATTGCAGTAAAGCAGGTGATAAAGTATGATGTTTCAGCTGGGGTGGTAGAGGTAGAAGCAGATAGAAATGGATGTGTGTGAGCATTACTTGAAGTGTTAAACTAGATAGAATGTAGTGCTGGAGTAGATATGGGGGTGAGGAAAGGAAGATACAGGCCGATTCAGGTTTCTGATTTGCTTGCTTCAGTGTATGATATTACCTCTCAGGAATTGGGGAGCATTGGAAAAGTATCAGATTGTAAAGGAAGGATCAGGTTCCAATATGTTTGAGGCCCATGTCAGTTATCCAAGTTGAAATGTCAAGTGTACAAGTATGGTGCTTAGGGGAGAAGACAGGGTTGGAGATAATAACTGGAGCCATGGGTGTGATAGGCTTACCTTGAGGGACTCTGACACTCACTGGTAGGATTGAGATCCTTGAGTCAGGGTCGGGAGGATTCCAAGAGAGGGCTCTGTTCCTTAGCTCCCAGCAGGACTTTTTGAGAGAGAGGGCTGAGGGCTGGATAAGCAGTGATATACGCTGTTGGGAGAAGATGGAAGATGAGAACCTAAAGATTGTCTGTTGTATCTGGTAATATGGAGGCCATTGGTGACCTTAGCAAGAACCGTTTTAGAAGTGCTTTGTTTTGGGGTCAGAAGACAGGTTGGAAAGGCCTGGAGAGCTTATGGGGAAGACATGGTACAGAGTTGTTCCTCCTGGACACATCTGGCTGTGGAGGAAGGAAAAGATAACTGAAGGGGGAAATGAGGACCAAGGAGAGTTCTTTGGATTGAGAGACACTTCGGTGTGTTTACACGGTTTACGGGGGAAGGGAGCAGAGTTTAAGAAACACAGGAGAGATGAAGATGGAGGTAGAGAGAGAAAGAAATTAGAAATGGATAGTGTAAGGTTCCTGAAGAAGCAGGAGGGCATGGAAGCCAGGCCCATGAGCCTCAGAAAGGAGGAGGGCCCCTCTGCTGTTGTAACCAGAGAAGAGCAGGAGGGACATGCGTGTAGGTGGACTTGAGGGGCTGTGGCAGGAAGTTGATAGCATTCCTGTTTGAATCCTTTATAGTTACTGTGAGGGCTTCCCAGGCCTGCCAGTGCTCAAGATGCAAGAGACAAGGGTTCAGTCCCTGGGTTGGGAAGATCACCTGGAGGAGGAAATGGCAACCCACTCTAGTATTCTTGCCTGGAGAATCCCATGGACAGAGGAGCTTGGTGGGCTATGGTCCAAGGCGTTGCAAAGAGTTGGACACAACTCAGTGACTGAGCACATTGTATACCACATAGTTATCGTAAAGCAGGAAATTCGGGATCTGTACAAAGGATGGGGGAGATTTTCTGCAGTTAACTATATTGGGTAAATGTTGTCTAAAGGTCAGGCAATTATCTTCACCAATGGACTTTTCAGGGCCATTTTCACTGTGAGTGTCCAAGAGGAGAATAAACAGCATTTTCCACTGGACCACAGAGATTTTTATGTGCATAGTACCTCATGAAACGTTCTAGAAAACACTGACCAGAATCAGTGCCTTCATTTTATGATAGAAGAGCTTAAAACCCAAAGATGGGAACAGACTTGTAGAAAATCTCTTGGCTGGATGAGTAGGCACGTGGGATGTGTGCACAGGGAACTCCCTAGGCTTCCACTTCTGTGAGCACAGCCCTCTCATTCATGATGGTACTGTGAGACCAGGACCCACTGCCATACTGGGACACTCTGATTCTACTTGAAAATATGAGATAGACAGATGCCATTAAACTTTGATAAGCGAAATGCAAGGATACAAGGCAGGGCTTGAATCTATCAGCTCTGAGTTCAACCTGCCTGGAGTCCATAACAGAACTAGCTATGTGTTCTGGAGAAAGTTAACTTGACTTCTCTATGTCTCAGTTCTTCATCTGTATAAAGGGAGAAGTTACGGCATTCTTACTATAAAGTATTGCTATTGCTAAGTCACTTCAGTTGTGTCCGACTCTGTGTGACCCCATAGACAGCAGCCCACCAGGCTCCCCCGTCCCCGGGATAAACCAGGCAAGAACACTGGAGTGGGTTGCCATTTCCTTCTCCAATGCACGAAAGCGAAAAGTGAAAGTGAAGTCACTCAGTCATGTCCAACTTAGTGACCCCATGGACTGCAGTCCTCCAGGCTCCTCCATCCATGGGATTTTCCAGCCAAGAGTACTGGAGTGGGTTGCCATTGCCTTCTCCTTACTATTAAGTATGGTGGTAATGATTCAATAAAATAATACTTACAATGAGCTTAGAATAGTGTCTGACCCAAGTAAGTGAATAGCACACGCGGGCATGCATGCTAAGTCAATTCCATCATGTCCAGCTCTTTTGTGACTCATGGACTGTAGCCTGCCAGGCTCCTCTGTCCATGGGATTATCCAGGCAAGAATACTGGAGCAACTATTGGCTGTTGCTGGGAGGGGCAGCTATGTTCCCTCCCTTAAACAGGGCAGCGGATAAAACTACTCTGGCAAAGCAAAGAAAGATAAATAGATGTGTCTAGCAAGGTAGAGAAGAAAAATAGAGAAAGAATAGTCTTTCCAGAGGCCCAAATCTGTCTTTGGGACCCATGAGACACCCGTGTCTCTCTGATAAATTCCCCTATTAACTTAAACTAGCTCAATGACTTACAAACTAAGAGACAGAATGAGTACAGTGGCTGAGGCAGGATTTGAACCTTAGTCTTCCGGTTTCTAGTCCTGTCCTCTGATTATTCTCATATGCAGTTTGTTTAAGACCTGGATGTAACTCAGTAAGAAAAGTCTCCCAGAGGATGAAAGCAGACCCTTGCAACCAGCAGCAGATTGGGTCTGAGATCAAATTAAATGTTGCTGGTTTCAAAAGAGACAGACTTTGACCTTCCAGCTGCTTCAGCCTGTGTGTGATTGAAGGAATTAGATATGTCACAGAAACTCAGGGTATCGAGGACTGAGAAATTATTTCAGCCTCTTGTTTAAGATTTTCAACTCAGTGGTCAGTGCATGATATCATCCGGAAACTTATGGGTAATTTTGGCCTGTTGCGGGTTCTGAGTTAGCCATGAACGTCCATAACCCCACACCTTGGCTTGCACACTTCTCCCTGCCTGGAATGTTCTTCTTTCCCTTTTCTGTCTGTGAAGGGCCTTCGCTGGTGGATCTCAAATTCCTGAGGGCTGGAGAATCACCTGGAGGTGTTTGTTAAGCTGCCACTTCTCTGCTCCCTCCTGGGATTCTGACTCAATCAGCCTGGGATGGGACCCAGGAGCCTGCCTGGAGACAAGCACCCTAAATGATCCAGATGTTGAAAATTCAGGCATAGTTTGAAAAATGCTCCATGCTATTTTATTCAGACTTTTTGAAAGAATTCGCAAAATTGAGGAACATACGGAGTGGGACTTCTAAAAACAATTCTGATGTGGGGACTAGTTTTTTTTTTTTTTCACCATGGGCTCAGTATCCTGGTCTGTAAATAAAGTTAATCATAGAGACATTTCTCTCTTGAGGTTGTCTTGCAGCTCAAATGAGCTCAGTGCAAAATAAGGCAGTTTGTTAGCTGTGACGTCAGTAGCAGTAATTATTTTGCATCAACACACAAATCTCTCTGGTAATCTAACATTTCAGTTTTCAGTGAAAGGCTGCTGGGGCAGAAACATGTCTTATTTGCCGCCATATCCCCTGACCTAGCTCAGAGCCTAGTGTGTAACAGCAGGCTTCGTTTTTATTGATAAGGACCCAATATTTTTAAGCTTTTGAATGCAAATGAGTCATCACCCAACATGCTGATTGGCTGACACCAGTTCTCTTTGGTCGAATACTGAATAATGAAGAGGAAAAAACTGGCTATTAATGCAGAGAAGCTGGGAAAAGGCAGTGAATAGCAGCACAGAAATAGCCTCAATAATTATAAGTCTTGCAAACCCTGTTGCGACGTACTTTATGAGTCAAAAATGAAGTGTTTGTGACATGAAGTGAATCATGAAATGAATGGTGAATAAGAGAAGCAATCTTACTTATTTTATGTGCTTTGTCAGCAGTAATGGATTTGTCTGTATCCAACATAAAATATGTATCTAATACATCTTTACCTAGTATGTGTCATATATATAAAATAACATATCTAATATAAAATAGAATTCTTTCTGTAAAAATATCATGATAATTCAGTATTAAGCTGGCTCTAGCACCACATTAATAATGAAAAAAAAAAAAGCTACAAGACCCTTAAGTAAGTTTGCATGTATTGATCAGCCCCTTTCTCTTTAGGAATATGTGGTTAGCATCTTTCTTTGACTTTAGAATTGGATGGATGGGAATAAGAAGAACATATTTTTCCACTTGTCTTCTAAAGCAGCCTCTCATTATTGTGATATGCTAGTCCAGTGTTCTTGCCTGGAGAATCCGAGGGATGGGGGAGCCTGGTGGGCTGCCATCTATGGGGTCACACAGAGTTGGACATGACTGAAGCAACTTAGCAGCAGCAGCAGCAGCAGCAGCAGCAGCAGCAGCAGTCTCATATATAGCTGCTTGTGTTATACAGCAAAATGTTTATATTTTAATACTCATATTATCTGTCATTTTTCTAATATTTTTATTGAGAGGGGGAATGGAAGGTGTTTCTTTGGTGTATTGGTACCCTGCTTCTGGAACAACATTGAGGTATATATACTTAGTTTGCCATCTCTATTGATATGCTAAGGTATGTTGAAGGTATTGTGTTTCAATAAATAAATCTCTTCTTCCACATATAATTTTGAAGCAACTGGGAGCACCTCATAAGAGACAGGTCTAGAAGGTCCAGATGTTTCCTCCATGATTGATAAACCAAGAACATGGCTTTAAACCATGGCCAAGTGTCTGTCACGATTTCTCTTATAAATGAGGTAGCCAAGACTGCTAGTGCTCTAATATAAATTCATCTTTCTTTAGTAAAAGAATCCCCATACTTTAGAAATGATACTGTGACTGTTCTAAGACTAACATTCAGAAGGCTTGGACTCTTCCACTTTTGTACTCTTAGGAGCCCTGTGGTTTTGTCACTAAGTCGTGTCTGACTCTTTGGGACCACATGGACCTTAGCCTGCCAGCCTCCTTTGTCTATGGGATTTCTGAGGCAAGAATACTGGAGTGGGTTGCCATTTCCTTCTCCAGGGAATCTTCCTGACCCAGGGATTGAACCCACATCTCGTGCGTTTCAGGCAGTCTCTTATATCGCAGGTGATGAGTCTACCAACTGAGCCATGAGGGAAACCCTTACTTTAGTGGGGCACATAGTCACCCGGAATAAAACCATATTTCCCAGCCTCCTTTGCAGCTCAGTATGGCCATATGACTAAATGTAGTTCAATGCAATTTAAACAGTGTTTACCCTTAAGTGATATGTGTTAGGAAGTGTCCTTAAAGGAAAGTCTTTCTTTAATCCTTTTGTTCTTCCTGATGACTAAAAAGTGGAGGTGTTGGCTGGAATTCAAAAAGCCATATTGCATCCTTAGGTTAGTTAGAAGGTAGTTAGACCTGCTGACAATGAAAAACAATGAAACAGCAAGAAAAAGAGTCTGCTATTTTACTTGTTAGTTTTATGTGTCAATTTTACCAGTCCATGAAGTGCCCACATATTTGGCCAAACATTATTTCTGGATGTGTTTGTGAGGGTGTTTCCAGATGAGATTAACACTTGAATTGATGGACTTAGTAAAGCAGCTTGCCCTCCCAAATATAGGTGGGCATTATCGAATCTGTTGAGGGCCTGAATAGAGCAAAAAGGCAGAATAAAGGAGAATTTGATATCCCTGCCTGATTGATAGGGCTGGAACATCTGTCTTCAGACTCCAGCTGGGATTTACACCATTGGTTTCCTTGGTTTTCTGGCCTTGGAACTCAATCTGGGACTACATCGTTGGCTTCCCTATATCTCCAGCTTGCAGATAACTTCTCAGCCAATGTTCTCTCTTTCTCGCTTTCCTTCTATGGCTCTTTGTCTCTGGAGAGCCCAAACTAAAACAGATTTTTATACTGAGAATGATCTAGAAGTCAAGACTGCTGCCCCAGTGGGTCTGTAAGGCAGAGCATCAAGCTGAAGGTGATTATTCTTGAGCGTATAAGAACTCATGGATTTTGCCCTAAGCTTTGGTCTTGCTTGAGACCCATCATCCCTCCCTCCTTTCCCATTTCTCTTGGAATGGAAATGTGTATCTCATGTCTGTCCCACCACTGGATTTTGGAAGCACATAATTTGTTTGGTTTCACACATTCACAGTTAGAGAGGAATTTTGCCTCAGGATGAAATGTGCCCCAAGTCTCGTCCATGTCTGACAGGAGTGATATTTAGTTGAGGCTTTGGATATTAGACTTTGTAGTTGATGCTGGAATAAGTAAAGACTTTGGAGGTTCTTAAAGGATGGAATGAATTTATTTTGCATGTGAGAAAGGCATGAATTTCAGGGGACAGAGGACTGAGTGTTTGAGTCCTCTCCATATTCACATGCTGAAGCCCTAATCTCCCACCTCCATGGTATTTGGAGATGGGGTTTTGGGGAGGTAATTAGATGATGAGGGTGGAGTCCCTCATGAATTAGATTAGTGCCCTTATAAGAAGAGACGTGAGAGAGGTGCTCTCTCTCTGACCTGGGAGAACATAGATGGAAGGCAAGCTCTGTAAATCAGGAAGAGAGCCTTCCACAGAAATTGAACTGGATCTTGATCTTGAACTTCCCAGCCTCCAAAACTGTGAGAAATGCAATTCTGTTGTTTAAACCACTCAGCCTATGATATTTTGTTATAAACAGCTTGAGCTGACAAAGACAGTAAAGAGTGCCATGCTAGTCCTAAGCTGTTTACCTCTGTATTTCATTGACTTAAAATAAAGGATCAACTTCTAGTTAACTTAAACTGCAGTCGTTTGGGGTTTTCTGTCATTTTCAGCCAAACTTGAACTTAACTGACAGGTCTCTCCCTTAGAGATAAGGACAGAGGCATCCTCTGCAGACACATGCCAAAAGAGAACACTCCAAGGGGGCTGAGCCACCGATATCCTGTTCCTTCTTCCAAACACTAATCAGATTGGTAGTCTATCCCAGGGGAGAAATGACCAGAGGCACCCAGAGAGACCAAGAATGTTAACTGAAGAAGCTCCTCTCCATAGAAATATGAGACTGAGAGAAGACAGGCTCTCCTGAATCCAGGAAAGAGAAATACATTTTAGATTGCAAATTCTGCAGGTCAGCGGGGAGAGGTTCAGGAAGAGGGTGGAGATGGGAAAGGCATTTATACTAGATAACATAAGACAACACCTTATGTGTGCAAAATAAGGAGAAAAGGAGTTTGAAGGCAGGAAGAGTTACTTTGGCTGAATGGGATGTAAAATCCTAAGCATTATGAACAGCACCTTCGAGACAGCCTCCGGTCCAATAATCTTCATTCTACTGATGAGGACCAGAGTGGTTAAGAGAAACTTTTTTGCTTTATCTATTACCATTTTATTTATTTCTTTTTGTGGGAGACATTTTTTTTAAATTTTTTGTTAGAGGAGAATTTTTTACAAATTGGTAGCAGCATGCCATGAAACGAACCAGGACCAGAGCTCTAGTCCCTCCAAGGTCTGCAACTTCCCACTGGGACTTTGATACATTGGGAAGAGAAAAGGGTCAACCCAGGTGGGCGAGAAAGATGGTAACAAAGGCTAAAATATAGGATTGCCAAAACATGTTCCGCAGACATTTAAGTAGATGGTTGTGGTTACAGTGGGCGATTCATGTTGCTAAGGAGTGGGAAAAGCAGGGCCATGTATATGGGTTTTTAAATACTAGATGGAAGGACTGTGAGTCTTTCTTTTGGCAAAGATGGAGCCACGTAGGATTTTTGAGCTGGTTATTGTTATGTGACTCTTGATCAGGCTCCATACAAAGAATATGTCACAGGACTCTGGGCCCGTTAAGCACAAGAGGAATTGGCAGAGGCATCTTCCCAACAATTTGCAGTCCAGAGCTCCAGAACCTGAGTACTCCAGGGCTCTGACCTGACTCCCACCTACCAGACACATCCCTTGACATTCTCTTCCTTGATTTTGGACCCCAGCGACACCAGGGTTCTATCAGGTTGATGCAACTCATAATTCCATGTTTTAGTGGATTAAAGCAAAATTCATTTCTAATGCATGTCACGTGTTGGTTGCAAGCCAGCAAAAAGACTCTGATCAGTGATTCAGCCCTCCAGAAAGATCAAGGTTCCATCTCAAAACATTCTTCATGGTGGCTGAGACAGTGAAAGAGAGACCAGCAAACCATGAATCCAGAGTTTTAAAGCTGCTGCCCAGAGGTACCACATTACTTGTATTACCACGTATTACATGCTATTGGCCAAAAAGAGTCACATAGCCAAGACTGCCTCCATGGAGCAGGAAAAGATATAATCCTCCTTAGGGAGAAGCAGGTAACACAGTTTACTATAGCACCACCACACCCCCTGCCCCAACACACGCATGCACCTCAGCCCTGTGGAACTTGTGTTCTGTGCCCCTTCAGTGCCCCTAACACACTGGTATTCTCCTATTTGTCCTCTTCCTGGTGATCAGTCTATCTACCAGGTTCCAGGCTAAATGTTTCCCATCCTGTCATTCAATCTTCAAAGTGACTTTATGGACTCAGTGTGGTTATCAACCCCATTTTACAGAGAAAAACACTGAGGTAGAGAGATTATTAGTTATCTCTAAATTCTTCCCTCTGTCCTCTTCTTTTGGATTTGTGCCAGGAACAAATTTGCTGGGAAAAGCATAGAACTACCTGTAGGCAGGCCCAGGAAGGGACAGGTGTTCCTTAAGTGCTTTTATATGGGAGGTGCTTTTTGTCTGCTCTTCCTTCTTTGTAACTCAGAATCTGGGCTGCACATATGATGGTGATGACAGCAACCATCCACGTGATTTATGGCAATTATATATATGGGTCAGATGCCGTTTTTAGTTCTGTACATATCAACACATTTAATTCTCACAGCACTCTTGATAGGAAATACTATGATTACGCCTACTTTACAGATAATGAAACTGAATCATAGAGGTTAACTTGTGACTTACTCAAGGTGACATAGCTCGTAAGTAGCAGAGCCTGGGTCTGATCCCAGATAGTCTGTCTCTGAAGTTTACACTCAACTTCTATAACAATTATGAGTGCTTGCTATGGGCCAAGTTCTGTTCTAAGTGTTTTACATGTATTAACCCATTTGCCATATGCAACAAGCAACTTTCAGATGTATTTTATTAATATATTGGAGTATTGTTATTTTCAGGTTTACAGCAAAGTGATTCAGTTACACACACACACACACATATATATCAGTTCAGTTCAGTTCAGTTGCTCAGTCGTGTCCGACTCTTTGCGATCCCATGAACCGCAGCACGCCAGGCCTCCCTGTCCATCACCAACTCCCTGAGTCCACCCAAACCCATGTCCATTGAGTCGGTGATGCCATCCAACCATCTTATCCTCTGTCGTCTCCTTCTCCTCCTGCCCTCAATCTTTCCCAGCATCAGGGTCTTTTCAAATGAGTCAGCTCTTCACATCAGGTGACCAAAGTATTGGAGTTTCAGCTTCAACATCAGTCCTTCCAATGAACACCCAGGATATTCTTTTACAAATTATTTTCCCATTTAGATTACTACAGAGCATCAAGCAGAGTTCCCTGTGATATACGGTAGATCTCTATTGGATATCTATTTTAAATATATCAGTGTGTATATGTCAATCCTCAACTCCCAATCTATCCCTCTCCCCCCTCAACTTTCCCGCTAGTAACCATAAGTTTTTTCTCTAAGTCTGTGAGTCTGTTTCTGTTTAAGTTCATTTTTATCACTTTATTTTAGATTCCACATATAAGAGACATTTGATGCAGGTATTCTTATTTGCATTGGACACAAAGGAAGCTGAGCCACAGAGATTAAGTAACTTGTCCAAGTTCACACAGAGGTAATTGGAAGAGCTAGAGGTCTAAGCTCAGGAAGTCAGACTCCAGAGCCAGCACTCTCAGGTACCGTGCAGTATTATCACAGTATTGGTTCATATAACCTACTGGACACAGAGCTCTCTATAATGGGACCAGAGAGGTATAAGTCTGGATTGAACAAGGACAACACTGGTTCTTTTATCCCATGGAATAAGCTCTGTATAGTTCAGTGAGTAGATTAGTTCACACTTATTTATTAAACCCTATTAAGTACAGTTGTAGATACCCAGGAGCAGAGCAACTAGATTCTTGCCCTGTAGAGTCTACATTGTAATGGGGAGAGTCAGATAGTTCAGTTTAGTTGCTCAGTCGTGTCCGACTCTTTGCGATCCCATGAACTGCAGCACACCAGGCCTCCCTGTCCATCACCAACTCCCAGAGCCCACCCAAACCCATGTCCATTGAGTCGGTGTTGTCATCGAACCATCTCATTCTCTGTCATCCCCTTCTCTTCCTGCCCTCAATCTTTCCCAGCATCAGGGTGTTTTCAAATGAGTCATCTCTTCGCATCAGGTGACCAAAGTATTGGAGTTTCAGCTTCAACATCAGTCCTTCCAATGAACACCCAGAACTGATCTCTTTCAGGATGGACTGGTTGGATCTCCTTGCAGGCCAAGGGACTCTCAAGTGTCTTCTCCAACACCACAGCTCAAAAGCATCAATTCTTCAGCACTCAGCTTTTTTTATAGTCCAACTCTCACATCCATACATGACTACTGGAAAAGTCATAGCCTTGACTAGACGGACCTTTGTAAACAAAGCAATATCTCTGCTTTTTAATATGCTGTCTAGGTTGGTCATAACTTTCCTTCCAAGGAGTAAGCGTCTTTTAATTTCATGGCTGCAATCACCATCTGCAGGGATTTTGGAGCCCCCCAAAATAAAGTCAGCCATTGTTTCCACCGCTTCCCCATCTATTTCCCATGAAGTGATGGGACCGGATGCCATGATCTTAGTTTTCTGAATGTTGAGCTTTAAGCCAACTTTTTTACTCTCCTCTTTCACTTTCATCAAGAGGCTTTTTAGTTCCTCTTCACTTTCTGCCATAAGGGTGGTGTCATCTGCACATCTGAGGTTATTGATATTTCTCCTGGCAATCTTGATTCCAGATTGTGCTTCCTCAGGCCCAGTGTTTCTCATGATGTACTCTGCATATAAGTTAAATAAGTAGGGTGACAATATACAGCCTTGACGTACTCCTTTTCTTATTTGGAACCAGTCTGTTGTTCCATGTCCAGTTCTAACTGTTGCTTCCTGACTTGCATACAGGTTTCTCAAAAAGCAGGTCAGGTGGTCCGGTATTCCCATCTCTTTCAGAATTTTCCACAGTTTCTTGTGATCCACACAGTCAAAGGCTTTGGCATAGTCAATAAAGCAGAAAGAGATGTTTTTCTGGAACTCTCTTGCTTTGTTGATGATCCAGTGGATGTTGACAATTTGATCTCTGGTTCCTCTGCCTCTTCTAAAACCAGCTTGAACATCTGGAAGTTCACAGTTCACGTATTGCTGAAGCCTGGCTTGGAGAATTTTGAGCATTACCTTACTAGCATGTGAGATGAGTGCAATTGTACGGTAGTTTGAGCATTCTTTGGCGTTGCCTTTCTTTGGGATTGGAATGAAAACTGACCTTTTCCAGTCCTGTGGCCCCTGCTGAGTTTTCCAAATTTGCTGACATATTGAGTGCAGCACTTTCACAGCATCATCTTCCAGGATCTGAAATAGCTCAACTGGAATTCCATCACCTCCATTAGCTTTTTTATAGTGATGCTTCCTAAGACCCACTTGACTTCACATTCCAGGATGTCTGGCTCTAGATGTGAACGATCACACCATCATGATTATCTGGGTCATGAAGATCTTTTTTGTACATTTCTTCTGTGTATTCTTGCCACCTCTTCATATCTTCTGCTTCTGTTAGGTCCATACCATTTCTGTCCTTTATCAAGCCCATCTTTGCATGAAATGTTCCCTTGGTATCTCTAATTTTCTTTAAGAGATCTCTAGTCTTTCCCATTGTATTGTTTTCCTCTATACCAACAAATAAATGAGTGATAAGTGCTAGGAATAATAGTTAAGGAGGGAAGGGAGACAGAATTAAAGGGGAAGGGGAGTTGCTTATTTGGACTGGGAAGCTAGAGACAGAGTCTTGAGAAGGTAAGGAGGTGAACTGTGCTGGTACTTGTGAGCGGAGAACCATGTGCAAAGGTACAGTGGTCGGGGTGAGAGTGTCATGCTTGAGGAGTATCAAGGAAGCCAGTGTGGCCACAGCAGATTGAGTGAGACAGAGAATGCTAGGACAGAAAGGACAGTGGAGAAGTGTGGCTGGAGGGATAGTTTAGGGCCTCAAAGGATGTCATGAGGCCTTTGCATCTCATTTTAAGTGAGAGGGTGCCTCTGGAGGGCGTTCAGCAGTTGAGTCACAATCTGTGAGTAGCATTTCAGCTGCCATGTGGAGCACAGGAAAACCGAATGCTCACCAAGAGGGAGTGGTTGAATAAATTATAGTACAGTCAAACCACGGATTAAGCCATTACAGAGATTGACTTAGAGCTTGCCGCTTGATTTGGAGGGAATTCCAACGAGGCAATGCTGAGTGAAAAAGCCAAAAAGCAAGAAAGCATGCACAACATCCTATTTTTGTAAGGCTTTCACCACTTTCCATATGCAATATGAACATACATTTCTCAATACAATTATGGATGCATGGAGGAAATGACAGGAGATACACATTAGATTGTTCACAGGGGCTATGCAGTTAAGAGGGTGATATTTGCAAGGGAGAGAATAGGAAGGGGGATGCCAAGTTAAAAAGATGTGTGTTTTTAAAAAACAGTATGTACAACACATAAAGCAAACAACATGGACCTACTGTAAAGCATGGGGAACTATATTCAATATCTTGTAATAACCTATAATGGAAAAGAATCTGAAAAAGAATATATACATATATACGTATACAAAACTGAATCACTTTGCTGTATACCTGAAACTGCAAAACTTTGTAAATCAACTGTACTTCAGTGGGAAAAAAAACAACAACACACAGTAGGTCAATGTGAATGTATGTAATGTCATCGAGCTATATATATTTAAAAATGGTTAAAATGGTGAATCTCACCACAAATGAAAGGGGAAAGAAAAGAAAGGAAGCCCTGCGTGACTGTAAATCCACTGTTAACAGTGGTCGGGGGTCCGTGAAGACGTCTGGGAGAAATTGCCCAAGCGTATGGCTGCCTCTCTTGGAACCCTTACTCAAAGTGGTCCATCTCTCACCACTTCGGTTACCCTGGTGTTCCCTCCACCATCCTGATCTCACAACCAAATTAAGTGTGCCCAGATGTGGAAGCTCCCAGGGCAGGATGGGTGGTGGTAGCCATTGGGCACAGAGACAAGGACATGAAGATGGCCTCACTGTGAAGCATCACCTTCAGAGGGAAACCGGCAGAGCCAGGAAAATGCTAGAAGCATACTCTGGCAGAAAGAGAGGTGACGAAGTCTGATGAGAGCAAAGGCAATAATCCCACTGGAATTTCCAAAAGTTATCCAAGACTCCACTCCAATGCCAGTTGCATTGAACCTTTTTTAAAACTTTTCGCCTTCCTTTCTTAAGTCTGTTTGAGATAAATCTGTCTCCCCAAGAAGGAAAGACACTCATCTCACTTGACCAAAAGTAGCAGCACGTCACCAAAGCACCTGAGCTGCAGTTGTCTGCCAACCTGGTCTGAGACCATGGTCTTCGGTTAGGAGAAACAGCCGCCAAAATCTTTCCTGGTTTCATTTCAAGTGCTTTATTAGGCACGGGGCACCCTTTTTCTTACTCATCCTTTCTCCTTAACCAGCCTCTTCCATCATGTCCCTTAAAAATAGAGGGAGTCCCGTGGGTGGCGTGTGTGAGCATTTGGCAGACACCCGGTAGCACTGACTATACTCTGCACACTGGACTTCACCTGTGGAGACCAACATGTCTCCGCAGGGAACCTGTCCTCTGTCAGGGCAACCAATGGAGGAGAGGAGTTGGTGCTGAGGATCCAGGCTGATGGGAGGAAGAAGCAGTATCACGTCCAAACTCGGTTCCATTCCCCCTGGAGAACTGTGTGGCTGGAAAGAAGCTACTGCTTCACCTGTGGTCGCAGTTCAGTTGCTAAGTCATACCTGACTATAGAGACCCCAAGGACTTAGAGGAAAGACTCACCTGTGGGCCAGGGCAGGTGGCAAAGAGCCGCTTCTGAGCGTGACGGAGTGGTTACAGCTACAAGCGTTCTGTCCCCTGACTATGCAGGGACTCCCAGCCCTGACTCTGCCTGGACCACGAGGATGAACGATGGGCCTTCGACAGTTCTCCTGCTTGGGCTCCCTTGTACTTCTGACATGTAGACATGGAGCCGAGTTCCAAGACTGCTCTTCCCATGAGGTCCTGACTCTGCCTTGCCCTGTTACTCTCTCTCCCTGCCATCAGTTCCTTAGCCAGGGGCCAGACTACCTGGGTTCAAATCCCACATCCCGAGGCCTGAGGGTTGACCAAAGAGGGGAGGCTGGCTGTGCTCTGAGGCCCCCACAGCACCGGGCAGAGATGGGGCCATCTCGCTGCATCATCTGGGAGTTGACTGGAGTCTGCTTGCTGTTGATTTCCAGGGTTGGCTTCGTTAATTCATCCCACATGTTTCTTCCCTGGCTGGTGATAGAGAGCTCCAGTGTCAGGTTGCGCCTGGACAGAGTCAGAGCAGCTTCCTCTGACATCTCTGTGATCCTGGGCAGATCCACGTCCAGGGCAGGGCAGCATGACCACCAGGCCACAGAAAGTCTGCGTCAGAGAGAAGCGTGGACACGTGGGCTGACAGGCTCGACAGGCACCTTTGGAAGGGCATGCTCTGGGTGTTCAACCTTCTAGCATTGAGGATGGAACAGCGCAGGCCTTGTCATCCATCTGCAGCAGCATGGGCCTTTCTCCTTGTTTCTGCCTTCTGGTAGTGAGTACAGATTTTTAAGAGTCCCATCAAGTGCAAATGCAGCTTTACACATACTGCCATCTCTACTACTATGCTCACAGAATCTTGCAAAGTGGGTGGATAATATCCTCATTCAATCAAGAAACTGATTGATATCTTGATTCTGAGAAGTCAGGTAGCTTGCATCATCACCTAGCTAGGAAGCAGCAGAGCCTTGAACTTGGAGGACTGTGCTCTTCCCTTGCACTGCAGAGATGCGAGTCAATTTTGCAGAGCCAAGAGAGAGGGAGAGAGGGGGTCAGAAACCAGGGCAAAGGGAGCACTACAGGATCCAGGGTGGTAGTACGGAGTCTCTGCCTGGCTCTTGCCTCTGTCCATCTGGCCTGTTCTCACCTGATCAGGCACCAATTCCTATGGAAACTTCAACACCCAATGCAGGTTGTCACCGCTGCTGAGAAGCCTTCCTAACCACAACCCTTGCGCTTTAGCTTCCCCTAAGTGAAATTCATCATGCCACTATTGTAGTTTGTACTTGCTTTTATAGTTGTGATGTTTTGGGTTCATCTTGTTCAAGGATTTACCTTCTCTACCAAGATGTCCACCTCCTGAGTGCAGGGAGTAGGTCTTTATCACTTTCAATTAAATAGTATGCGGTAAAAAAAACTGGTGTATAGCAGACACTCAATCAAGATTAGGGGGAAGAAGGAGGGAAGGAATCCAACCTACTGGCTTTTTCTGAGTTACAAACAAAGGAAATCTTCAAAATCCCTGTGCCAGTCAGCAGGACTGCATCATGGTCTGATGAGGTTTTTCTGGCCTTAACAATCTGCCTGACATTTCTGTCACACACACACAAACGTATACACACACATTGCTAAAGCTTCAACTCTGAGTAACATGATCAATTTCAATAGGTCTCATTTTCCTTCCCATCAAAACTTACAGAAATTTAATGAAATTCCCTTTTAATTTCTCTTTATCAAATCTAATGGGTGACATTTCCGTTATTCAGGCCAATTTGTATGTGTATAACCATCACTCCTCTCTTGTTGTTTCCTCCTCTGGGAAGATTTGGCTTTTGTGCTTAAAAGCTGTGCATATGTGTGTGTAGCATAAAGAAATAATGACTTTTTTCAAAAGTGGTTTCTTAAAGCATCTTTGAAACTTTTCCCTGGTTATTTATTTTCGAACATAGAAGCTGTGGTCAAAAACTGCAAGAGAAATAAAATCCTTGGGATTAGAAATAGTGTTAGATGTAAGCACATGCTGTCATTTCTATAAGTCATGTCTCAAGACAAGCTCAAATGGATTTGAATGTTTATAGCAGTTCTCATGCTGGCATTCAAATCCATCTATCCAAAAGTGAGTAGAAAATATTGCCTATCTCATGATCATACAGTTTCAACATTCTATGTTCTGGGCGTTACTATGTTCTACTGCTGTGATAAGGTAGACACAGTCATTGGATTCACTATATTTTCATTTTGTGAAGAGAAAAAATTATTTGCAAAAACAGAAATACACAAAGAAACAAATACAGCCAATAATTAGGAAGTGTGATAAGTGCTATGTAAAATTATTTGAGGACCAAGACAGAAATAAGATAGACGGAAGGCTGCTGTGAGCTGAGGCCAGAAAGACATGAAGAACAAGAGGAAGAGAGTTGAAGACTCAGGAACAGCATGTGCAAAGGGCCCAGGGTATAAAAGAGCTTAGTATGGTCTAGAACTTGGCAAAAAGCCAGTAAGGCTGTAGCCAAATGACCATAACGGATGTGGCATAAGGTGAGGTGAGGGAAAGATGAAGTGGCCAGGTGGTGACCTTGCGGGCTGGGGCAAAGCAGCGGGATTTCATCCTAAGTTCAGTAGGACACCCTTGAGAGTCCTGAAGCAAGGAGTGACATGGCCCATTTTATATGTTAAGAAGCTCTGTGGTGAGTGGAGGGCATGGGCAAGATGGAAGTTAGGAGACCTATTAGGAGGCTGAAAGGAGAATCCAGAGGAGTGTTGACCTAGAAAGACGAATGGTGATGAGTACAGCCCACAGGTGCACAGCACTTGCTCTGTGCCCCGTGCCGAGTACGCTGTAGATACTGGCAGATTTCATCTTCGTAATGCTCCTGCGAGATCAGCTTTCCTTAAGACCTCCATTTTACAGACTAGAAAATGGGGGCACAGAGAAGTTAAATAAACTTGCCGAGGTCCAACACCACTTAGTACTTTTAGAGTAGAGATATGAATGTGGCAGCCTGGCTCACAGCTCAGGGCTGAAGAGTGGAGGAGTGAGAGAGGATGATGGTTGGAGGGAGCACCGAGCCTGTGCAGAGACTTAGTGGGAAGTGGGTGGTCAGTGGTAAGGCAATGGCACCCCACTCCAGTACTCTTGCCTGGAAAATCCCATGGACAGAGGAGCCTGGTGGGCTGTAGTCCATGGGGTCACTAAGAGTCGGACACGACTGAGCGACTTCTCTTTCACTTTTCACTTTCATGTACTGGAGAAGGAAATGGCAACCCACTCCAGTGTTCTTGCCTGGAGAATCCCAGGGACGGGGGAGCCTGGTGGGCTGCTGTCTGTGGGGTTGCACAGAGTTGGACACCACTGAAGCGACTTAGCAGCAGTAGCAGAAAGGTAAAGGTGGTGACTTGGACACTGGGGAACGTGGTGCTAGAGAAAGCATGAATTCATCTTTTGTCTGTGCTGCAGACAGGCCAGCAACTTAGAAAGGCCCATCCTACCACTTGTGTGGCATTGAGAGAACCCCTGGAAATCTTGCTTCCCAGTTTGATCCATGCAGATCACGGTTTCCCAGCCAGGGTTGGCACACATCTCTGTAACATTAAGATTTCCCTGGAATGTCACAGGGATTATGACCCTACCCTTCTGACCTCCCAGGGATATTGTGAACATCAAATGAGATAATGAGAGGCATCCTGGCAGACTGGGAAGCCAGAAGGCTTAGGTTGAAGTTCCATTCTGTGTGTTTGAAGACTTGCGGGAAGTTAGCTAATGTCCTTGTACCTTGGTTTCCTCATTAGTGAACTAGGAACCAAAATACCCTATCCAGGAAATAAGAAGGCTAGTGTCTCAACTGCTGTGAGCAAGCAGAAGAATGATAATAAATGAGTGATCATATATAGACCAGATCATATACGACATGTAGAGTTTAACTTTATTCCAGGTGCAAAGAAGCCATGGGAGGCTTTGAAGCAGAGGATTACATCATTTGAATTTACTTCCTGACGATCCCCCTTGTTACTGGCTAAAAATAGAGTTGAGGTGGAGCAAGCTCGGGGAGGGCAAGACCAGTTAGAAGACTGTCATCCAGGCCAGAAATGCAGAGGAGGCAGAGAGAAGTTTGAGATACCCTTTGAGGACAAACCTACATTTTGACCAGATATAAGAAAGCTCTTACATGAAATAAGCTCTCTGCTTCAGATTCTCACAAGTCTGAGTTGTCTTGTGAAACTAAAATCCACAGGGACCTTTCACGTGTCCACTCCAGTGTAGTTCAGCATCAACATCAGCAAGACGTATTCAGATCAGGGGTTTGGGCAGCTAAAGATGGACCAAAGAAATAAGGAAAGTTATTGAGTAGTTCAGCCATCAACATCAGCAAGACCTACTCAGATTAGGGGCTTGGAGAACTAAAGATGGACCAAGGAAATAAAAGTTGTGGAGTCAAAGTGGGGAGACTGTTCTGGCTTCTCTTCCTCTTGTCTTTTCATTGAGATGATTACTGATATCTCCTTTTCATATCTTTAGGCAAAGCCAGAAGTAAAGAAAAAAGCACTGAAATATAGTTCTTTACATCCATTTCAACTTCCCTTCCCTGGTCATTTCCGAGAGTGTCCCCCAACCATGCGGGGTCGTGGAGGAGCAGAGAATGGAAGATGGTGGAGAAACACAAGGGCAAGTAGGAGAGGAAGCCAGAATTCACACTCAAGAGAGAGCAGAGGAGAGAGGATATTGATTTCTTTATGCTCTTCCAACTTCACATATCCGGCTTGAGATTACTCTTACATCTACAACGGATGACCAATTTGAAAGTAGAGATGCACCTAGAAGAAATGCTGACATGAAAAGACCCCAGAAATTCATCCCTCCAGCCTTGCAGCTCTGCCCCAAGTTAACCCTGAAACAAGAAAACAGGCTTAGTAGAGCACTTATTACGAGGTTTCATAATCTCCTATTTGACGGCAGCTGGTGGTACGAAGTGTGGAGTCTACTGGATCCGATTATTCAACAGATGGTTCTGTTTTCAAATTTACTCCAAATGTTGAGATGCTCTTTCACTAAATCATATTTCCCATCTGATACTACCCCTGGGGCTAAGCTTTAATTTGGGTTGTAAGTTTTAAAACTTGTCTTTGAATCTCCCAATAGAAAGAGAATTCCCAAACACCAGAGGCATCCCATGGGCCAGACAATGACTACACTTGAATACAGGAAGATTGTTCCCCGAGGCAAGTTTTTTCTCCATCCAACCTCCTGCCAGAGGTGGACTCAGATATGCCCTATTTGGAGAAGCCTCAAAACCTGGTTCCAACGGCCTTGAGATTTGAACAGCATGTTCCTTTCTTGGGGCAGCACAAGTTAGCACATCGAAATTCTTAGTAGCAAATTAAAACCCCCTTAGCAGAGCATAAAGGCACTAAGTAACGGTGTTACTGGCCCATTATGTGTCTCTAATTGTGTCACCTCGCTCCTCAGTGGGGTTTTCCATTCATTATTTCCAGGTTCTTTCCCGCTGCTGCACAGTAATGGTCTTCCTATTCTTTTCCTCCATTCCAGCTGCCTACAGCTGTCAGCCACCCACTCTGACTCTGCCTTTCTAGTGTTTTCATTTCCCTGCCAGCATTAGGAAATTTAATTCAGCACAAAGAAAATTTTCCCTGAGCCTCCTTTTCTTTATGGATTTCTGATTTCCCTCATCATTTAGAATCCTCCCCAGTACTCTGGGTACCTGTACCTACAGATGTCCAATATGACATTTGCTCTGCCCGAGTACTCTTTCTTGCAGACACAGGAAAGAGAACAAAAGCTTCAGAAGGCAGGATGTGTTCCAGAGCTGGAGTGGTGCTGGGGGAGAGCAAATTGGTTTGGAGACCTGGTTCTGAGTTATTAGGTCCTCATCACTAAGGACCACTGAAAGTTAGTTGCACAGTCGTGTCCGACTCTTTGCGATTCCATGGACTACAGCCTGTCCTGCTCCTCTGTCCATTGAATTCTCCAGGCAAGTGTACTGCCGTGGGTTTCCATTTCCTTCTCCAAGGGATCACTATTCAGAGAGAAAATAAGGTGGGTATTGACTTCTGTGGCTCTAAGGTAATGAAGCTGGCCTCCTGAGGTTGAACAAGGCAATGGCCTTCCCACCAATGAGCTCTGAGAACTGGGACCATTTACTTCTCATCTTTGGGGTTCCATTTTCTCATCTGATAAAGAAACTTTATATGTAGTGATTACTAAGGTCATTGCTGCTGCTGTTTCCAAGCCCATTGTAAGGGAAAGACCAACTCTCTGTTCCCTGTGTGTGTACCTCTTATCTAAATATTGGGCAGAAACAGCTGCATAATTTGTGGGGTGCAATGCAAAATAAAATGTTCAATGACTATTAAGGATATTTTTAAAGATTTCTTTTGATGTGGACCATATTTTTTTCAATTATTGAATTTGTTACAATATTGTTTCTGTTTTATGTTTTGGTTTCTATGGCCATGAGGCATGTGGGATCTTTCCTCCCTGACGAGGGATCAAACCCAATCCCCCTGCATCACAAGGCAAATTCTTAACCATTGGACCACCAGGGAAGTCCTGACTATTAAGAATTTGAAGATGGGAACTGTCGAACATTAAACGAAGCATGGTACTCTTCTGAGCTGGGAGCCGGTGTGACTGCCCAGGTCACATGCACAGAAACCTGGTCCTGATACTGCCGCTACCATGGGACCATATATAGATTACTGGGGACAGTCATGCCCACTTAAGAATCCACTTGAGAAGGCCTGGTTTTCTCAGAAGGAGGGATTTCCTGAGTCAGTCAAGAGAATCATCAGATAGAAAGCCAGATAACTAAAAGATACCTCTTAAGCTGGGAATCCCTGGTGGTTCAGTGGTAAAGAATGCAGGAGACTGCCTGGAGGAGACATAGGTTCGATCCCTGGGGCGGGAGGATCCCCATGGAGAAGGAAATGGCAACCCACTCTGGTATTCTTGCCTGGAAAGTCCCATGGACAGAGGAGCCTGGAGGGCTACAGACTGTGGGGTCCTGAGAGACACAACTTAGCAACAAAACTACCATCACCACCTCCTGAGCTTCTTCGTCCTGTTTGCAGTCCCCTGGGTCTAAATGTCAAGGGATTTGTGCCACTGGAAGCGGATGGTTTCTACACACTTTCCCCCAAATACAGGCAGGCCAGAAGCTGGGATAGAATCAGGTCTATGACCACTGAAGGCAGGTAATATTTGCAAAGTAGATTCTCTAACTTTACATTATTTTCTAGGTTTATTTCTGTACAATGCATCAAAAGTGTTATTCAGCAGAATTATCCTTAGAAATACACTGTACCATGTGAAAGGAACCCTTCAATAAATACACAGAGGTGGAGGATGAGATTCCAAGGAGAGTTCAAATAGCAGAAGGTGATTGCTAAAGTGCTCTGCATAATACATGGAAAGGAACTTATTCAGCCCCCGAGGGGATGAAGGGTTGAGAGACCGCACGAAGGAGCAAGGAAAGAGAGGTGAGTGAAGGAGCCTGGGCACGGCTCCAGGGCAACATAGAGAGATGCCTGCTGGCGCCAAAGTGGGTAGGCAACTCGGGGATAAAACAATGTTCAAGAAGGGGTTTTTACACTTGCTTGAAAATGTGATGTAAGCCCTCATTTCCCCTGGACTCCTGTACAGAATCTTTAGTAGTCTGGGCAATGCTGTGCTGTGCGTTTGTGTGAGTGTGCACGCTCTTTGGGGAATGTGAATAGATGCTGATTTCTGTGTTTTGTCTGATTCAATGCAAAACCAGAAGCAGCATCTGTGAGCAGGACACCTGGGGCAGAAGAGACCTGGGGCAGTAGGGTCCTGACAAGTTTCTGGACTTCCCCAGGTTGTGGTAATTGGCGATGGAGCAGGCAGAGCAAGCAGTTTAAAGGAATTTCTTCTAGAACAAGAGGATAGGGAGAACTTCAGCTTACATCTGCATTTTCTTTCCTTTTGTTATTCCCGAGCCTTTAGAAAAGTCTTGTTTAAACATTCCAGCATGGTTTCAAGTGGCAGTACGACTAGAAGGGAGGCTCCTGTGTCTGCACTTGGACCAAAAGTGAAATGGGGAAGAAGCACCCCTTTCCACCTCCTTAGGCGAGCACAGTGGTGGCAATTGTTCTTAGTGACAGAGAAGTTCATGGCCATGGTGAATTTTGGATATAAGCATCGTGGTTACAAAATCCAACTTCCGTACTCACACTCAAATGTAGAGATTGTCATTTCACTGTCATCCTTGAATCATTTAGGGTTTTATTTTATATTTGTGGGGGGGGGGGAAGTATTTTATTTAGAAAAGATATCTAATGTGCTTGGATCCATCCGTTGTGTGTTCATCTACCACCTTTTTGCAGTTTTGGAATCATAATAAGGGCTATATTTCTGGGCAGATATATGGAATTCCATAAATCTTAAATCACACCATGATCCATGTCTGAGGACGCTTCCCCCTAAAATAGAAATGCTGTTAGAGATCTCACAGCATTAATATTTTAAAAAGTTGATAAATGAGTAAAAATGCAATTTAGTCATTAAAATTTAAGGAATTCTGCTCGGGCTTCTTATCTACCCAGTTATGTCCTCAGAACTCATTTTCACATTGTATTTAATGTGGGCTTTGTTGAAAGCTGCTTCCATCTGTGTGAGATGCTAATTTCAGGGAACCAAATGAATGGACTCTTTGGTGTAGGGAAAAGTACCTTCCCTAGCAGGCAATTTCTTAAGAAAGGTGCTTCAATCAAGGTTCTCAGAATGCACAGAAACAAGTTCAAATATAAGGAGAAATTGGATGAACCTTCAAAGATAGGAAATGAGTTAAATCATTGCACCTGGACACTGGGAATGGTGAGTCACAAACTGAGAAAAGACCCCTGGAATAATTCCTTCTGTCTTGCTTTGGGTTGGATGAGAAGAACTACTTTTCAAGTTTCTGTCTGAGTGTTTCTGTTTTTTCTCTGAATTCCCTTCTCTTAGACAACATCACGTCTCTGTGTTGGTTCACGGCCAACAACAGCATCACAGGTACGAATTACCTACATGATGGGTGCTGAGAAGACCCCCATGCTCCAGGGTTCAGGTTTGCTTGGGGTGGTTTCACCTGGAGGTGGTGGGGGCAGAGTTGAAGCTGTGCACCTTAGGAGGCAGAAGAGTTTATTAATTCTTTGGTAGATAATACAGGAGATGCCCAAGGAACCCAAATGCCATTAGGCTGAATCTAAACAGAGACAGAAATTGGAGAGGAGAGGATTTTTGGTTTTATGCACTATGAGCTTTAAAAGGGGACTTCATTTGGGCTTTAACTTTTAGGTTTCTTATTTCACTAGGAATTGAATAATTAGAGACAGTCTCTCTTACATAACATTGGAATAGTCCTCATTGTATTAGCTGGGTTCATTGTATGAGCTCTGAAGGGCTCCATGGGATCCAGTGTCTGGGCATGACTGGAGATGGGTAATGGACTACAGGGTGATTCTTTGGCCTGTGAGGAAATTGGTCTTAGAGGTAATGAGTACTTTTCCAGCCTAGAGCTTTCTGGGGGCAGCAGTTGACAGGCTCAGAGATTCATATTAACAGTGATAGGAATCAGAAGGCAGGGTGACTAACTGACCTGGTTTTCCCTGGATGAGGGGGTTCCTGGAACTTGGGACTTTCAGTGTTAAAATCCTGAAATTTCCAGATAAATCAGGACAGTTGGTTAACCTAACTAAGGAAGGGAACAGACTGGCCTGGTAGCATGGCCAAGCTTTTCTCCTGGATAGTGGTGATAAGGAAAATGGGGAGGAGACAGCCTCTCCTGGTCCACAGATCTTGCTGCCTGTCAGCATGGTGGTCTCAGGGTGGTTGGGCTTCTGAGATGGTGGCTGCTTTTTTTAAAGGGGAAAGAAAAAAAAGCTGCCAGTTGTCCTAAGGCCTAGGCTTGAAAGTTCCAACTTTCAAAACATGACTTCTACCACATTCTTTTGGTCAAAGCAGAGATATGACCATCCTAAATTCAAACGGAGAGGAAAAAGTCTCCAATTCTAGATAGATGGAGTAACATGTATGAGCAACAAGGTAAGACATGGATGATGACCATCTCTGGAGACTGTCTGCTACAAATACGATTTTGGAAATGGCGAGGCACACAGGAACGTACAATGTGAATGGAGGGACACATTATCTGCCATCTCTATCTATCTGGAGGGCTGCCTAAGTGCTCAGTGGTAAAGAATCCACCTGCTAATGCAGGAGACCCGGGATTTCCCTGGGTTGGGAAATCCCTGGGAGAAAGGAATGGCTACCCACTCTAGTATTCTTGCCTGGAGAATCCCATGGACAGAGGAGCCTGGTAGGCTACAGTCCATGGAGTCTCAAAGAGTCAGACATGACTTAATGACTAAGCAACAACAGTCTACCGGGAAGTAAGTGAGATAATTTGTTGTCCTTAAGAACTTGTATTCTAGAACGAGAGATATATACATGCAACAATACAGCACGATTTTATGTGTGTACACACGTACTTATATACATATATATTTACATACCTACATGGATTTACACATACATACATGTGAGGCACGGAAGTATATAGAAATTAGTGATTTTTTAAATCTATTTGGGGATAATAGAAAATGGCCAGATTTCACAGTCTAGGACCCTTGAGGGATGAATAGGAGTTTATGTGGTACACAAGAAGGGTTCTAACATACCAGGCACAGGGAAATAATGTACAAAATTTCAGGAATTCAAGAGTACATGGTTTGTGCTTTAAGACTGGAATATGAATTTGTGTGAGGTGTGAAATGGAGATGAAGCAGCAAGCAGGGAGCATAACACTTGTCTCCCGTGTTGTAGAACTGATTTATTTTAAAGCAAGGTAGTGACTTAATTAATTTTAGTTTAAAGTTTACTCTGGTGGCAGCAAATATTGTAGTAATAATAACTAATACTTAATCAGCATATGGCTTTACCCAGGCACTATTCTAAATAACTCAAAGTCATTTGATATTATAAGAATCCTAAAAGGAATGTTACCATTATTATCACCCCATTTTACAGTTGAGAAAATTGAGGTATAGAGAAGACATATCATTTGCTGAATAGCACACACTTGGTAAAGGGCTGAGTCTAGATTTGAATAGAGGCAGTCTGGCCCCTTAACCACTATGTTCTACTGCATTTTACTTTATGGAAGATGGGGCTTCCCTTGTGGCTCAGACGGTAAAGAATCTGCCTGCAAATCAGGAGACCTGGGTTCAATCCCTGGGTTGGAAAGACACCCTGGAGAAGGGAAAGCTACTCACTTCAGTATTCTTGCCTGGAGAATTCCATGGACAGAGAAGCCTGGTGGACAGTCCATGGGGTTGCTAAAAGTTGGACCCAACTGGGTGACTAACACTTTCACATCATTTAATGGCAGAGAGTTTGGCGTCAGGGGTGGCTGGAGATGTTCCTACTATTGAAACAATATGGATGAGTGTTATAAAAGGGGTAGCAATAGTGTATAGAAATGACCCAGATGAATCTCAGAGCTGTTAAGGGAATACAGATCATGGAATTCAGAGAACAACTGAATATGGGGCATAAAGGAACAAAACTCAAGGATGACTTCCAAGTGTCTGGTATGAGTGAAACAGTGGGTGGTGGTACCATTATCAAGACTGAGAGACAGAAGAGGATATAGACCTGCATCTCATTCTACAAAACTTTATAGGAAAAGAATTCTTGGCCTCCCATCTGTAAGGACTTCTTCCCGTATCGTTCACAGTGGGCATATTTTTTCCTTCAAATCACACAGATTTTTACCATATCCTGGAATGCTTTCTCTGGAGCTTAATACTTAATAGAAATGGAATGGGTAATAAAGTTTACATTTAAAAGCACTTTTAAAAAAGAAATAGAAGAGGATAGTTTGGTTTGGAGGGAAAAACAAAGAGCTCGGTTCTGACACTGATTTTGAAGTGCTCATGGGGCAGCAGAGCAGAGGCGAATGGGAGAGAGCTGGACGTGAGGACAGAGTCAGTGGAAGAGGAGGGCAGGAGGCAGAACTCCCTGGTGCCAAATGCCTGAGGAAGGTCAAGTAAGGTGAGGCATGTGGAGCTTCCATTGGGTCTGTAAATACAGAGGTCAGCGTGACCTTGACAAGAACAGAGTGAGTGGAGAGGTGGCTGGACGCCAGCCTGCTGTGGGTGAAGAAAGGAGGAAGTGAAATCAGCAAGGGGTGGCCTAGATTTCCAAGAACTTGCCTGGGAAGGGAGTGGAGGGAAAGAGCAGGAGCTAATGGAGATGGAGGGTGGAGGGGGCATTTTGTTGGCCTGTTTGTTTGACTTTCTTTTTTTTTAAAGTCTGTATTTATTTTCTAAAGTGAGGGAATCAGAGAGAGAGAAAGGCTCAAAATTTAGGAAGAAGAGATGCAGGAGTGACAGATGTCAGTGCTTGAGCAGACGAAAGGCAGAGATAAGCAGATCACAGGTGGAAGGCTAGCCTCTGGGGACGTTTCTCCTTTTAAAGTGGGAGGGGAGAGAATAAGAATGTTGAGAGAAATGAGCATATTTTCATCTGTGGGGGTAGGATGGGAAATTGAGAAATTTCATCATAATCTATAATAAGCATTAGCAAAAGTCATTTGCCCAAGGAGGAAGAGAGGGCTAGGGACCTGGAGGAAGACAGAGGTGGGTGGACGAGCACTTTGGTAAACAAGGTGATGGGAGGAAAATCACCTACATGGAGAATTCATTATTTGCCAGCTATGCACTGGGTCTTTTTTCACAATAATAGTGGTAATAATTAATAAAGAAAGCTGGAGTTTGATCCCTTTAAAGTTGTACAAAGTTGGTACTCCATAAATACTTCGATGATTGCCTTTTGCAGTGCAAGTTTACAGGTAGATTCCCTCCTCTAATTTGAATCAAGGAATATTAATTAACATCAGGTGTAAAAACCTGATGCTTAGAAGCAAGGGGAGATCTCAGGAAGAAGAGCCCCTGTTTTAAGGGGCCCCAAGTCCCTCTCTTGGAGGGCTTCCAGGCTAAATGCTGAGTGAAGCAATTGTATTAGAAACATTAGCTGTCTCTCTCCTTCCTTTTCCCAGCATCTTAGAACCTGGGAGCCAGGACTCTAGTGGCTCCCAGGTTCTAAGATACTAGCTCCCAGCCATGGCTGTGGTGTTGGCAATGCTCCTAAGCCTTAGCCCATTGGCTCTCAGTGTGGTTCCTGAGGCCCAGTATCAGGATCTCCAGGGAAATTATTTGCAAGGCAAATTCTCAGGCCCAACTCAGAGCTCTGAGGGTGGGACCCAGTTATCTGTGTTTTGTTCTTCCTTGTTAAAAAAAAATATGGTAAAATATGCTCATAACATAAAATATACCATCTTAACCATTTTTAAGCATACAACCCCAAAGTGATAAGCATATTCTCATTGTTGTGCAATCAATCTCCACAACTCTTTTAATCTTAGGAAACCAGCATTCTTTACCCATTAAACAACTTCTCATTCTCTTTACCACCAGCCCCTTGCAGCCACCATTCTATTGTCTGTTCTCTAAGTTTGAGGTCTCTCTCTCTCTCACACATATACTGCATTGTGTTTACCTAACCTGAGGACACTTAGTTAAAAACTGTCTCCACCAGTTGGCCATTGTGAAGAATGCTATCAATACTATGAACATGGGTATGCGAACACCTATTCTAGTCCCTGCTTTCAAATCATCAGGGTATACACCCATGATCCACATTCCCCAGGGCCTCAGGTTGTTCCGATGCTGACTCAAGTTTGAGGACCACTTCTGTGGAGCATGGGTGTCACACTCTTGTCCTGACCCCACCTCACTATAGGGACCGCTCTCAAGCTTTGGATTCCAGTATTCAGCACAGACAAGCAGTCCATGTTCCTCAAAATCTCTATACTTGGTCAGAGTGAGCATGTGGGTGTGTCAGTGTTGAAGAAGGAGGTACCAAGAGGAAGACCAGAGCTGGGAGTGACTCTCCCTCTTCCTAGGTACCTGGGGCTGAATGCAGATGGGGAACTTGGGCTAGGAAGGTACACACACTACTCAAAGTGGGGTTGGTCTTGGCAACTATCTGGATCAGTGGTTCCTAATTTTTTTTGTGCTTCTAGACCTCTTTGAGAATAATATCATTAGTAATAATAATTTTATTATTACAGTTATTTATTGAACAATTATGAGCCCAAGACCATGTACTTTACATATGTGATCCCATTTAATCTATATCAGTTGATTCTAGCTGATACCCATTTTCCAAATGAGAAAGATAATGTTGAATAGCTTTCCCAAAGTCACACAGCTAGTAAGTGGTCGCGCTAGGATTCAAACTGAGAATTGTTTATCTCTAAACTCTTAAACCACTAAATTACAGGGCTGAATATATGATAAGCTTTAGATTGTTTTCCTACCTCAGAAAGTGCCCTGCTCCCTCTCTCTCTCACACATACAGACACACACACAATTTTATCAGTGATTTAAATATTAGCCTAATTGACGGCCATTACCTATTTCAGTGGGGCTTCCCAGGTGGCGCAGTGATAGAGAATCTGCCTGCCAGTGTGGAAGACGCAGGAGAGTCATGTTCAATCCCTGGGTCAGGAAGATTCCCTGGAGTAGGAAATGGCAACCCATCCCAGTATTCTTGCCCAGAAAATTCCATGGACAGAAGAGCCTGGAGGACTACAGTCCATGGGGTCACAAAGAGTCGGACACGACTGAGCGACTGAGCGTATACATACCCATCTTAGTGGGATTCCCAGGTGGCTCAGTAGGTAAAGAATTTGCTTGCCAGTGCAGGAGATGCAGGAGATATGTTTGATCCTTGGGTCAGGAAGATCCCCTGAGTAGGAAATGGCAACCCACTCCAGTATTCTTGCCTGGAAAATTCTGTGGACAGGGGAGCCTGACAGGCTATCGTCCACAAGGTCACAAAGAGTTGGACACAACAGCACAGGGCAAGGCTGTGGGATCTTTGCTTCTTCTGCTTCTTCTACCCATCTTAGTAAGAGATTCCTGTCAACTTAAGTACAGAAAGGCTGTTTCCTAGAACCCATTCTTCCTCTAAGTACTCTCCACATTTCCAGCAAAATGCATGAGTGTCACTGGAAAGCACAGGTTATAAGACAGCACAGTGCATCCATTTCTCTCCAAAAGGTTGCTCTCATCTCTTTCTCTCTCTCTCCCTCTCTCTCCTCCTTCCCTCCCTCCCTCATTCTCCCTCTCCTCTCCCTCTCCCCTTCTCTCTAAACAGTTGTCCCACTCAGTTTCTTAAATGGGCCCATCACATTTCATTGTCAGTACAGTTACTTTTGCAAGAAGTGAATTTGTGAACACCCCGTGAACTGAGTGCAGTGGAATTCTTCTTCATAAAGAAAGTGGGCACAAATCAGCTCTGTGACTACACTCTACACTGGCCTTGCTGGAGGGAAGATACTTTCTGGAAAAAGCAGCCAGATAAAAAGCAGTTTATCCCATTTTGGCAGCTTTCCTTTCTCACCAAGCCTGCGGTTGGGTTGCCAGAGTTCAAGGACCACTGTGAGCCTTTTGTGCATCTGTGGTGGTGGTGGTACCAGAGGAAGCTGGGGGCTGCAGTGAGCACCTGCATAGAGTGATGCTCTAAAGCAACTGAGTGGCTGGTGGGGTTGCTGGCTGCCCAGGGCTCTTAGTTCTCTCTTGGGCTGGAAGTACATTCAGGGCAAAGGGCTTGGACTTTTTTCCCCTTGTGGTGTTTGGCTGTGCTGAGCTCAAATCCTAGTTTGGCCCTGGCAGGGCTGAGGACTGTATAAGTGAAAAATAGTGGAATGAAACCTCAGAACACGTTATGACCTTCAGGAAGGTTTGGTTTGGATTGGGTTTTAGAAATGGTCTGAGTTTTTTGGTTGCAGATTTTTTTTTTTTCCAGAACACATTTCTAACCTCCTTCAGAAAGCTGTTCATGATCTCTGAGAGGCAGCTGAGGCCGTAATGGGCCTGATTTTGCCCCTTCCTGAAACCCCACCCCCGACACTAACACTGGGGATAAAGGACGGATAATACAAGGCGTTATTAAATGAATGTCATATATTAGGAACTCAGCTAAAGAGCTGTACAACCATCACTCTATGTAATTTTCATGTCTCCCATAAGAGAAGTATAGGGGGCTCATTATCTATGATGAAACTAACAAAGACTCAGAGTCTTTTGACTGTGTTCTCAAGACAATGGTGATGTGTGATGTGATCATCACACATTTGACTTCAGGATACGGCATTGTGAGCCTCTGTATCAGGCTCCTTTGCTTCCCTTCTCCATCCTACTTCTTTCTACCGCCTCACTCCTCTTCTCTCCCTGTTTCCTCTCCTCTACTGCATTCACCAGTGTTTTGGGAGTTCCTGCTATAGGCAAACTACCCTGTTATGCTCTTTAGATGGTACAAAGACAAAGAAGAGACATCAATGTCAACTGAGGAGAATCTGACAGATTAAGAAGATGAAATTGGAGCTGGGCCAGTGACCCAGTTCTTCATAGGATATGTCCTTCAACTAAGTTGAGTTTAGGAATATTCTTGCTCCCTTTGATTTGTGTTGCTCAAAAATGTCTAATTCTTAGATCCTAATTAATTGACAAGAGAAAAGAGTGATGATACTATTGTACATGGTTGCTTGTGGTTTCATGTTTGTGATGGTCACTGTATAAGTCAGGACAATGTGGGACTGAAATTTGTTTCATTCACTCAAGGTTGGTGATGTGAGTCCAAGTGAGACCAATCAGAGGTCTCCACTGAACTCTTACTGCCATTTTAATAAAGATGCTTGCTCCTTCTCTTGGGAACAGGCACTGTAAAGTCATGGTAGGCTTAGGGATGCCAGAAATCATCTTGCCACCATAAAAAAATACCTGTCTGAAAATGAAGCCAAAAAGAGGTGTCCAGAACTGAGAGGGATAGAGAGAAAACTCCCTAAAAAAAGTATTGGAATGCTGGATCTAGCCACACCTGAAGCTGACGTGTTAGTTATATGAGCCAATAAATTCCCAATTTTGCTTAAGCTGGCTTAAATTGAGTTTCAGCACTTGTAAGCAAAACATTCTGAGCAGGTGTAGGCAGAAGAAGATATAGAGACTAAAAGATGACAGGAGAAAGGACCTGGCCATGGATTCCCTGTCTTGCTCCCTGGATTATACCCAGCACCTACAACAATGGTTGGCACATGATACATACTCAGTAAATATTGGTTGAATGAAAGACAGAACTCAGGTTGGATCAGGCAACTTGCAGATCAGATTTAGCTATTTTCAGCTCAGAATACCATAGTGGTATGTTTTGCCATTTGCCATGTTTTCGTGTATTTCTTCCGTCTCCCCTTAGTAAAGTTCTTTTTAAAAATTCAAACTTGTCTCTTTTGACAAAGAGACAGAGATGAGAAGATTTATCAAGGCTTGGGATGTAAAGAAGAACAGAGTGGAGGCTGAGTATGGTAAATGATGCAAAGAAAGGATTTATGATGACACATGAGAGAGACGGTGTGGAGAGATGGTCTAAGATCAGGAGAGAAGCTCTCCCTCTCCCTTTCTCATCTTTCCAGTGGAAGGTTTTGTGTTATTTGCTGGGATGATTCTCCCTCGGTGAGTCCTATGTAGTTCTCTTTCTCCTCCTTTCTCTTATTTTCTGCTTCTCTCTCTTCTTTGGACTGTCTTTATTCTTATCCATTAGTCTTACCCATTAGCCTTTTTCTTCTCTCTCTGCTTCCTTTTTCCTTTCTTCCATTTTGCCCAATCATTATTCCTCAATTATTGATCTCAAAGCTATATGACTTTCAAAGGCTGATCCCTCTGGCTGTACCTCTCCAAGTTTATTCCAAGCCCCTCATCTTCCCTCTACCCCACCATTATTCCAGATCTTGGATATGTTATGGAAAAATGTGACAAAGAAGCACATGTCGTAGAACAGAAGGACAGAATCTCTGGAGAGGGTACCAAGATTTGTCAACTCTCCAACACTGGTCCAGTTGTTTCAGGGCCGAAAGGACTTGAGCATGGCCAGAGCATTCTGCACAGTTTGCCGCCAGCTGCCTCTATAAAGGCCACCACTGTCCACCCACTAGGCAGTCAGTTGGGGGCATTGTGGGACAACACAAAAGGCACAGTGGTTCTCACAGGGCAGAGAAGTGGTGTGAGTGCTTGCTAAGTCGCTTCAGTCTTGTCTGACTCTTTGGAACCCTGTGGACTGTAGCCACCAGGCTCCTCTGTCCATGGGATTTTCCAGGCAAGAATACTGGAGTGGGTTGCCTTGTCCTCCTTCAGGGAATCTTCCCCACCCAGGGACTGAACCCATATCTCTTACATCTCCTGCACTGGCAGGTGGGTTCTTTACTACTGGCACCACCTGGGCTAAGACAGAGCAACATGTGGACTCCTTGGAGTCTCAGATTTTCAATCCAATTTTCATCTACAGAAGACTGGATTTGGCCAAATCGCTTAACTTCTTTTTGAGTCTTAATTTCTTCGTTTGTACAACCTAGATAATTGTGATATTTACCTACCAGGGTTTTTGTGAGGATGAGAAGCAGCATATTTGAATTACTTAATAATTAATTATTCTCCTTCCCTTGCTGCAGAAACAAAGCATAACTCTATAACCCTTGTCTTCAAGAAAAATTTGCCTGCACCCCCCAATAGATTCCTTCAAGAGGAAATTACTACCACCAATAGATCTGTCATAGTTTCTCAACTTTATAGCAGGGGTCACATGAAAGGTAAATGAAAGAAATTGGTTAGGTTCACTCAGGGGGAAAGGGAGTGGTGGGGACTGTGGGAAACTAGAGAGTGTGTGCCTCATGCAAGAGGCAACCTTATCCATCTCCTGTCAATTGTTTCCTTGTGGTGCTGTAGACACAGAATTGCCAGATTGTGTTTACTTATTTTCAAGAAAAGCCAAAAATCTGAATGAGGTCTGCTGAATTTTACAATGTTGTCAAATTCATTTAGATTAAAAACAACAAGAAATGAAATTAACAGAAAAACCTTGTGATCGATCAAAATACACATGCCTCTATAAAGCATATTTCTTGGCTGTTTCTTGGCTGTCTCTTCGGGAACTATGGGTTATCTATTAGGGATCCTTTCCACTTGGGTTTCTACATACAGAAGCTGCTCCTCCACTGATTTTTCACAAGTCCAATAATCTCACTGAGCATGTAGTGTGATGAAAGATTTAGATGGGAAATTGATGATCACAGAAAAGTCACATCACACCACTTGTTTCCCTTGCCTCTTTCACCTACATTGCTCTCCCTTTCCCCTCTATTTCTTCCTCCAATACATTAAGATCAATTACATTCTTTTTGTCTCATATGGATTAGCAAAACTCCTTTCTTGGAAGCTTTGGCACCAGCTGGCACATATGCCCCCTGGAGACTTATCTATTGTAAGATGATTTCTCAAAACATTTTCCTACCAAAGATTGTCCTTCCTCCTAAAGAATCCTCTGACCAGCTTCATATAGGAAAAAAACCCACCATCTTATTACAAATGACTAGACCAATCAGCAAGGAAAGCATGCTTTAGTAAGTGTCAAAGGATGTAGTTCATGCATCGAGTGTCATTCATTATGGAAACAAGGGTTCCTGAGTCTGCAGGAGGGCTTCTCTCCCAGAGGAGACTTGATCTTCTGTGGCCAGTCCACAGAACACTGGCTGAAACACATCATAGCAAGTGGTTTGCCAAGTCTGTGTGTGAAGAGAGATTTTCTAAAAGTTTTGCAGAGATCCAAGTGGCAGAGCTAGGGGCCAGGAATGGGGCTAACACCAGAGAGGGCAGACTACAGTGCTTATGAGCAGAAGAAGGCATGCTATGCCTACTATTTGCAAGTTAACAAATTTTGTGTGCTCTCTTTAAGCCTCAGTTTCCTTATCTACAAATAGGAGAAGATGATAATGTTTCCCTAGGGCTGTTGCAAGGATTTCATGCAAAACCATGTACAGCACCTGCTCATTTCAGACACTAAGAAAGGCAAGTTTCCTTCCTGTTCAATTTCTACCCACTCTTCAAGGTCAACAGGGGCATCACCCCTTTCAGGGCACTTTTCTTGCACTGCCCATTGTTCCTTCCATGTTGGGCTGGGTTTCCACTCTTCTCTGCGTCCTAGATTTTCAGGCATACCATTTGTACCATCCGTATTGCATAGTACTGAATGGCCTGTTTTTATTTCTGGATCTCCTTGAATGCCAGGAACCGTCTCACATTTACCTTTGTCTCTCCAGCTCCTCGTACCGTGTTCTATGAATAATAGACTCGACAAATGGATTTGTTGAACCTGGGGCTCTGAAGCGAGGAAAAAATTGTCTTAGGTAATCAGATCAACTTACAGGTTAGAAAAGCCTTCTGAAAACTCTAGTTCTGAAAAGATTTCTTTTCAAAAGAGGAACTATATTTGTATCTTTATAGCTATACATTTTATTACACAACATCAGTGCTTGATCAAGCTTTAGCACTTGACAAAGGTGCCAAAAGGCAAAGCATAAAGTTTAACCTGGTGTCAACCTAAATGTTGGGTCGAGATCTCAGAGAGAGAGAATTGAGTGGGAAGAAGAATGGCTCTTTCCCTTGTGGAAAACGTCTTTGAGGGAAGGCGATTAAAGACCCAGTGTACTTGAAAGTGTCTCTTCCAATCTGAAAATAAACTGTGCTTCCTGAACTGCTTTTGGAAAACCAAGGCTTGGAGGATTTTTCTGACTTTCGTCCTGCCTGCATCAGCATTTGGAAGAGAAACAGGGAAAAAGTAACAATTAAAAGAAACCGACTGTATTAGCAATTGGTAGATTTTGAGGGGAGAAGGAGACAGAAAGGCTAATGACTTGAACTTTTTAATTGTGTGAAGCCTAAAAAATTAGGGAATTACCTAGAACTTAAGCTTTTCATCTTTTTTCATTTGATCTCTAGCCAAGTAACTACTGTAAAATAGTTTAATATTCGCTGGGTCGTCAATAATAAGGCTTGCAATGTGATAGTTAAATGCACTTGAAATTTTGATGAGATCATTAATAATATCTCTTGTCAGTGACTTAACTCTAGTTAATAACTTCCTTGTGACTTTCGTCAAATAGATTTTCCTGGGGGATATTAATTTCCAAGGGTTTATGGATGTCCTTCAATTGTTAGCCAGTGACAGAAATAGCTTTTCTGCTGTGGCATGTTTTGAGGTTTTGCCCTTACTTCTAAGAAAAAGGCGATAATTGTGTAAACCAACTACTCATCTGTGTTTGGCATCAAGCTTTAACCTAAAACTTGAAGTAATATTTTCTAAAAAGAATAGTTTCATGTAATTTTCACAATAGCATGCCAACACCAACTATTCTAAAATGGCAGCCTGTTATTTTACCAGTTATATAAGTCTAATAGAGGAGAAAAAGTCCTCTTACCACCTCTCTTTGGGAACAGTTTCTTAGAATTTTCCTGACTAATACGGGATCACGTCAGTTTGCTCATTTCTCATCTTCTGTAGCTCATGCCACACAACCAATCCAAACCCACTCCCTTTCTAAAGCCAACCCAAGGCTCTTCAAAGTGAACTGTATTTGTATCTGCTCTGTGGCGGAGAGGAAACGCTTGGGCAAGGGTCAACAGAGAATTGCTCATCAAATTCTAGAACGGTTGGGCGGTGAGACACTCTTTGAAATTGGAAGGAAGCATTTAAGGGTAAATAAGAGAGAACGGCATCATGTATTGAATAGTACACATTTGGAATTGGTCACTCCTCATAGAAACCTGGAACCCCAATGCCAAACCCATACACGTTTGTTGAAAGAATGAATGTAATAAATAGGGTCAAACAGAGTTTGGATAAGCTCACAGATGATTGATGTGTAACTGATTAGAAAAGGAGATTCTATTTCTTTTAGGCTATGGACCCTCCACTTCTTTCTCCTTTCTCCTTCCTCTATTAATTATGTGAATGACAAAGAAAGAGACACTCTTACCTCTGAAAACAGAAGAATCTCTTTCACTATTGTATTCTTGGAAGACATAAACATATTCTTTGAAATTTCTTCTAAAAAATGATTGAAAGAGAACTTTCTACATGATCTTGAAGGTCCTTTAACCCTAAAAAGAGGTCTTTTCCACTGTATGTGTCATAAAGGGCTGGGTTAAGAGATCAGAGCCTCTCTGGACTTCCTGATCCTGTTGGGGGACAGGACATATTCAACAATTGAGAAATAATGACACAAATGAGTTTATGCTGAATTCCCAAAAATTGTCCTCAGGAGACAAGACATTCTTTAATTAAGGGAGACATTGGTCCTGGGCTCCTGCTCCATTCCACCCCTTTCTTCTAGGCCATTATTCCACCAATTTCATCCTTTCTCTGTGAACCTAGAACTTACATCCTTTCTCTCTTAGTATCCCCCCTGTCTTGGAGATTTCTCCTTGGCTCATAAGTATTTTCAATATTCAAAACTTTTATATTCTAAACAAACACCCAACAACCTCAATTTGAGCAACATCTCACTTCAACTACTGGCCTTCATTTATCCTATCTTCTCCAAACTTCTACATTTATTACTTCTACTTTCTCATCTATCTTTTATCCCTTAACCCTTTCAACCCCCTGGTTCTTACAACTCTCTGTCCTTAGAGAAATTCCCTCTGTGATCTACGATGGCCTCCCTACGCAGGTAAGAGCACTAGCCCAATCTTTTAGACACGTTCAGTCCCTACTGTACTGGGTGGACCACTCCTTTTCACTTGGTACCACTTCAATGATCCAACTGTGATCCCTTTAATATTCTTTGCCCCCTTGGTTCTCTGCTTTCATTTTCTCCCTCATTTTCATTCTTTTCACCATCTCCTCTGTGAAATCTGCATTCCTCTGCTCTTCTTTTAGATGTTGGTGTTCTTCCCTTCTGTAGTCCATTTCTCTTCTCTCTTGGGCCAGTTAAATTCACCTTATGGTATTACCTAGAACTTACATATTTTTCCCTCAATAACCTGTATCTTCTTTGAACATGAGACCTATATGTTCAACTGTCTGCACATAATGTAATTTTATATCAGGTATGATTGGCATGGTGTTATAGCCTATAGGCCTTTCAAGGGCCTATGACTCCTATGAGACCTAAATAAATGAATAATTAACTCCCAAATATGAAAACAACACTGAAAAAGCCAAGTTAATATGCAATTTAAAATAGAGCAGCATGTCAATTTCATTACAAAAGTAAATTTACTACTTTTGTAAACAACTAAAATAACATCACCAGTCAAAAATTAAATGAGTTGCAAATAACTTCAAAAATCAGAATTATAAAAATCCTCTCACATTTTTATTGTAACAGTTAGATCTAATGTGGGATGTGGGTAAATTTTAATATATTTGCTATGATGTGGGATAGGGCTTCCAGAAATACGAGTGCCTGGGACTTTGAAGGTCTTACAAACAGTCCCACTTCCTGTATTATCTCCATCTGGATATTCCACAGGCATCCAAAACTTGGCACGTCCAAGACCAAATTCATCTTCTTCCCACTCTGGTATTCCCTATTTTAGTTGGCATCACCCAATCACCCAAGCTGGAAGTCATCCTTGGCTTCTTGATCTCATCCAAAACTCCTCATATTCCCTCACTCAATCAACTGCCACATCCTATTGGTTTTATCTACTAATTATGTATTAAATCCATTCATTTCATCCCTTTCTCTTGCACTGCTATGGCTCTAGCCCTGATCAACCCTCATCTTGACCTCTGCAATAATTTTGTAAGTGGTCTCCATGCAGCTATTCTGTCTGCTCTTTCCTTACAGTTGACATAAAATTCACATCAGACTCTTATCACTTCTACTTAAAATACTTTGGTAGCTTGCTAGTGATGACAAAGGAGAATCTGAAAGTCTGAGCTTCTGAGCAAAGCCACAAAGGCCCTGGTGACCTGTTCTCCAGTCTCATCTCTTACTCTTCCTGCTTGGCGCTTGGCAGCTAGTCAGTTGCCTTCTAGGCAACATCAGGGCTCTCCTGGCCTCTGGGTTTGCTCAGAATGACCTCCTTGCCTGGAATGCACTTTCCTACTTTCCTCACTGGATCACAATCAGTTTATCCTTTAAGATTCAGCTCAGGCATAACCTGTTAAAGGAAGCCTTCCAGGTATACCTCAGTCCTGGACAGAATTCCCTCCCCTGGATCATCCATACCTACATCTATCACAGGCTCACTACATTGTGTTGCAGAAATTTAACACATGTCCTTCTTTGTTCACTCAATGGTAGGTCACAGGATGTCAGGGAGGCTGCCATTCTTTTTTTCTTAATATTTATTTATTTATTTGGCTGAGCTGGGTCTTAGTTGTGGTATGTAGAATCCAGTTCCCTGATGAGGGATAGAACCTGGGCCCCCTACATTAGGAGCATGGAGTCTTAGCCACTGAACCATCAAGGAAGTCTCTGCCATTCTTATTTTCAAATTTCCATTCCATACTGTAAGCCCTGAAACACTCTTCTGTTAGGGAAGCTGTTTCCCAAATATTAATCCGGGAATCCACCTCTTTACTGGATTATTCAGGTAGAACCTAGTCCCACCCAGCCCAGAAATCTATCTAAGATAGTCCCTGTAAAGTGATTCTTTAAAGTTCAATGGAGAATGAATGGCCATGTTCTTTGTAGTGGGAACTACATGTAGTTTACATAATGCTAAACACAATCATATATGACCATGGAGACTATATTGCATATATTAATTTATAATCACTTCTCACTAAGAATTAGCTAAAATCCCTTGACTAGATGTGTCTAAGAATTGTCTCTGTTCTGTCCACGTATATTTTTCCTTAATTTTCTACTTTATGCTGATCTTGTTATGGTGTCGTATGTTCTTATGATCTCTGATATTTTCATGCAAAACTTATTTCCTCTAGTGCTAAGTTTACTATTGAAAAGAAGCCTCAGCCTCCTCATCTTCACTTGTTCAGTGTCCATATCCAAGTTTAAGGAGGTTCTTTTTCTCTAGCACATTGCCAAATGCTCTCAAATAGTTCCTGATTCTCAGGGCTTTTCTACCCCTTTCCTATACAACCACAGCAAAAAGTGGACAACAGGTAAAGGAAATGACAGAGAAGACATTTGTTTTCTAATGGTCTCTTAAGTATGGTTGCTGAATTTAACAGCCAGAACCCCAGATGCCCAGTTACATTTAAATTTTAGAGAAACTATGATTTTTTTTTTTTGGTTTAACTATGTCCCGTGCAGTATTTGGGATGCATTTTTTAAAAATCTGTTATTTATCTGAGATTCAGATTTAACTCATATCCCATGTTTTATCTGGCAATCTTACTCATAACTTGTCCTGTTAAATCCAGACACACTTCACTTGCATATTCAACATGTAAGAATGGTTTTCTCTTACACAAGAAAATGTCCTCATTCCCACTTTTCCTAAAGCAAAGGTGACTTCTTGTCTATGTCTAATTTATCTGCATGGAACACGTGTCCATACATAGTTATTTTCTGTCGAACTCTGCAGATAGAAAATGACATCACAATTACTACGGGTACCCGGCATCCAGCTCCATGTCTAGATGGTAGGGAGTTAAGAGTGCTGCTGTTTGTGGGAAATCAGAGGATACGAGCATGCTTGACCTGAAGGAGTGCCACATTACTCAGCTCCTGTCGCCATGTGGGAATGCATTTTCAGTATTTTTTGATAGTTCTTTTTTTTTTTTTTTCCTCCCAAAAGAAATACCAGATTGGTTGATTTAACGTGAAAACTCCAGAATTTTAAACATCAATTTAGGCAAGTCGTCACTTTGTTCAGCTAGTAATGAAAACAAAACTAAAACACGAACACATGCAGACGCACACGTGCACGCACATGCGCACACACAGGCACTGACACGCACCCGCGCACACATACAAGCGCATGCGCACACATGCTTCTTGGCCCTTCCAGTGTCCCACGTGCGTGCATGCTTCTTGGTCTCTTTCGGGTGTTCGGCCTGCTGCGGTTGCAGCCTTTCACGTTTATCATGATGTCTGAGAGTAGGGAGGGAAACGATCATCTCTGAAAGAGGCAGTTTTGGAAGAGATTCTGATGGCAGTAGCTCCACTTCTCGGTTGTATAGAAACAACAGGTGCCGCGGCAGCTAGGTACTCTTCCTGAGTTTTCTCCTTTGCTGACCCTCAGGTAAGGTAGGCGGAGAATCTTGCTTCCCAGGACTCAAGCAGGTGTGTGACAGGGAAGAAAAGAATGCAAACAACAACCTTTCCCTGGCTTTTGTTTTCAAAATTGTGTGCCCTTGAGGAAATTTTATAAGGCTGTAGTTTTTAGAAAGTTTGAGCAGAGGGGGAATGGCCCTGAGGAAATAGTAAGGGGTGAGATTCTCCCAGACTAAAAGAAAAACAGTTCTCAGACTGGAGGAAGGGGCAGAGGCTTGTGGTTTCTGTAAGTAGGCCCTTTCTCGCCATCACTCCCTGGCAGTGCTCCAAGGAAGTGGCCTGATCCCAGAGGGGACAGCGGCTGAGGAGGCCAAGAGTAAACACCGAGCTCTCTGGATCCCACGACCTGAGGGGACCATCTGAACAGAGAAAAGACAAGTCAGGACTAACGGATCTCCACAGTGATTGGTGAATAAAGGGGCTTCCCTGTGTCAGAGTGCTCCTTAATGTCCTGGAACCCATCTGGTGCCGAGTGTGAGGGGAGACCCCAAAATGACCATGATGAGTACACCAAATATATAGTGTAATGGAGACTCAGAACTGAGACTAGTGGATTTTGAGACACAAAAGAAGAGGCACAAAGGAATAGGAATATTCACCTGCGAGTATAGATGGAGGTTCCTACCTGCTGTCCCTTAATACTTCCCATACACATGTTGTTGTTCAGTGGCTAGGTCATGTCCGACTCTGTGACCCCATGGACTGCAGTACTCCAGGCTTCCCTGCCCTTCACTATCTCCTGGAGTTTGCTCAGGTTCTTGTCCACTTAGTCGGTGATGCTATCTAACCATCTCATCTGCTGCCAGCCTCTTTTCCTTTTGCCTTCAGTTTTTTCCAGTATCAGTCTTTTCCATGTATATGTATGTATAGAATGCAAATAATATTTGTACCTACTCCTGTGGCAGCTGCTCAGAGATTTATTAGTTAGACATTTATTCTCTTTTGGCATATTGGGTACACTTAGTTAAGGTTGGGCTTTTTCACAGGCTGAAAGATAAACATAGATGCTCTTGAATTACTTGGTATAATAAATGTTTGTGCTTTTGTCCAGAAAATCCTAAGTAGCCACACTAGGTAACTTACCTAGATTACTACTTGCTAAATGCCTGACCTCCTATTGCGTGTTTTCCCAAACCCCTAGGTAGTGCTGGCTGTTTTTAGTAGGTGCTTGTTGCATAGCATTTACAATTAATCTTTGTAACAAAGGAAACTATGATACACTAATATCAATAATTACTATAATGTGATGGTAATAACAATTATTATTTTACAAGTGAGGAAATTAAGGCACAAGAGATTAAATAACTCATACATAGTTTGTAAGGATTTGATTATTTTCTGTCTCCCCCTAAATGGTGAGCATGCATTTGATACTGTGCAGTCTTTATCACTGAGGCCAAGATGGTTCACTGTTTTTCCAGGTTCATTCCTGTCTTTTCCATAGTGATAGGATCACAGCCAGGCACATGGCTGGCCAGCTGTCTACATTGTCCAGCCTCCTTTGTAGTTAGATGTGGCCACATGATGAAGTTTCTACAAAGAGAATGCAGGCACAGTTGATGGATATCACTTTTATTCCTGCTTCTTGTTCCTGCAACTGTGACCCAGTGTCCACCATGCAGAGGATGGATGCCAAAGCCACGGTGGACAGCAGAAGATGAGGGAAGAAATCAGAGTCTCCAGACAACCAAGTGGAGTAGAGCCTAAACCTTACCTCGAATTGTTACAAGAGAAAGGAATTCACTTCAGTCTTGTTCAAACCACTGACTTTTTTTTTCAGTCTTCCTTGTTACAGTAGCCTAGCCTCACTCTGACTCACCAGCTGCATTTCTGGACTCTGGCACCGTCTGTCGCGTAACCAACTGAGTCTGTTGAGTGACCAGTGTGAGCAAACCTCCTCCTCTCTAGTCTGTGCTCAGAACTCCTTGAGAGTTGGAAATGTGTCTTCCACTTGTTTTCTTCTACGCCAAGCATAACATTGAACGTATGATAGCTGACCAAAGATAATGAGGAAATGATGGAGAGAGACTTAATGGGTATGTATATGTTCACATTAGTCCATTTCTTCACATCCTGCCAGCTGCGGAAATACTTTTCAAAGAGTTACAATGTATCCTTATAGGAAAAGCAGTTCTACCTGAAGTTCATATATGAGGTACCTGTATGTAGACTGTCAAGTCAAAGTGGTTGGAGAAAGGCAGAGCAGTGTGCGGTGCTTCATAGACATGGAGTTGGGGAATCCAGGTTCTAGTTCTGTTTATGTCTGTAAACTTGGACAGATCAGCTAGTCCTCCAGACGTGTTTGCCTGTTATGTTAGCTGAAATAGATGAAAAGACTTCTTGGAGTTTTCTTCCTTTCTAAAAGTCCGTGATTCTATATATGCTAGACTTTTTATTTTCTGCAGTGTCTCAACTCGTGCTCCTTAGGTGCCAGTTCCTCTTAAAGACTGTTCTGTGGTTCACAGGAATGATTATTTTCATTTTTCTGCTGCCACATAAGAAGCCTTACTCTATCTGGCCCAGACACTGCTGTGCGTGTCAATTGCATTTAATGTTCATAGTAACCCTATATAATGAAGCAGTGCTATCCCATTTAATGGGATAAGGTGAGCAAACTAAGGCTCATGGGTTAAATATTTTCCTAATGTCCCATAACTAGTGAGTGCTGGGTATAGATACCAAATCCAAACCCGTTTTTCAGTCACTCATTCATCCATCCATTTATTCAGCAGCTGTGTATTGAATATCTATATGTTAATATGAGTCACTGTTTGAACTGGTAGAATTCAACAGTGAACAAGATATACATGGTCCTGCCCTGCTAAAGCTTAAATACTAGCTTCTTAGCTGGAGGTGGTGCAGACAATGAACAATTGAAGACATAAATAAAGAAATTTCATATAGTACTAAATTATATGAAGGAAATAAAATGCATCAATATGATAAGGGTGTGAGAAAACCAGAGTAGAAATGAATTTTAATAGGAGAACCTATTTTAAGGACATTAACTTTGACTCTTTAACATGACTCTGTGATGTCTAAGAGAAGGCATTCCTATTGCTATTTTGGTAAAAATTGCTATCATTATTGAGTACCCATCATGTTCTTAAAGCTGGTATATATTCCTTAAATACATCAAATTATTTAATCTTCAAAAAAATCCTAGGAGGCATTATCCCCATTTGAAGAGAAAAATGAGGAAAGAGGCTCTATAAATTCTCAAAGTCTTGAAGCAAAAAGGTAGCAGAGTAAGGATTTGAACTCAGGCACTCTGGTTCTGTGGGTCCCATGCTTCCTTCTATGTTACATTAGCTCTCTGGCTAGAGAACTATTAGATAGGTGAGTGAGAAGTCCACAGACAAAGCCAGGACAGGAAGAGTCATCACCCTGTCTATTAAGACCACAGAACAAGACCCAATAACCACAGGCAAGACCCAGGACAAGATAGGAAGGCAAAGAGAGCTTGGCCTGAGTCTTGAGTCATGCCAGGATTATGAGGCCAGAAGGACAGCCCAGGAGATGGTGGAGAGAGATATCCTGGGAGAAAGTAGGGTGAATAGCAGCCCAGAGATACTTCAAGCAAGGAAGGTGGTCCTTATGTGTGGACTAGTGCTGAAATGTCAAATAAGGACAGGGAGGTGACCACGTGGAGGATTCTTGATGGAAGTGACCTCAGTCTGAGGGCACAGAGACTCACTGGGGTTCTGGAGAGAATGTGAGGTGAGGAAATGGGGTGTATGTACGTACCTGTCAGTAACTCTTTAGAGAGTCATGCTGTGAAGAAGATTTACGAAATAGATGAAAAGAGGAGGATGTGTGGCCCAGAGAGGCACACTTGTGCCTACATATATTCCTACCTGCTCACAGGCGTGTTACAGATGGTGTCACCAGAGCATTTTGCTTTATCCAGTTCCAAAATCGGTGCTTACCACCTCCATGCCACACTATCCCCACAATTACGTTAAGTGGGAAGTGAGTAAGTGGGCTTATAACTTTGAAATGGACTCCAGATGTGATCAAAAAGCAACAAGGCTATAAAGTGACTTCAGTTATGTAAAAAAGCAGTCCTCAGGGCTGTCAGTTTCTTCATCTCTTCACCTCACTTACGCATCACATAGACACAGAGGAATTCAGGGAGGGGCCAGGGCCTCCAGTGCATTGGAGTCAGTTTATCTCTAGGATGTCTGTTTTTGAACCAAGTCTTCAGCTTCAGCCTTCTCTTAGCTGTGTGACATCTGCACATGGGTAGTTTGGAAAGCCAAGAAGTTGCCTCATTATTTGAGAACTGGATTCCATATATGCACAGTCAAGCCCTAGTCAAAATAGAAATAAGGCCGTGTTTATGTACACATGGACATTAGACTGTTCATTCAGTCATTTATCTGGCAAACGTTTGTCGAGTGTCCACTCTCTGATAATCCTTGATGATAAAAAAAACAAAGAAGACACAACCCCTGCCCTAAGGACCTCTCAAGAGCGGACTTGGGAAGAAAGTTGGTGATGTTACAAAGTTGTGAGTAGATGCAATTTAGGTGGTGTGGGTGTGTGTTGTCTGAATGTACCTAATGGGGAAGGGAGGTTTGAGCTGGGTCCTAAATGGTGATTACAGATACACCTGGCATAGGACACAGCGTCAGCAAAGGCACTCAGTTGCATCAGAAACTGAGACTGGAAAATGTAGGTTGCCTCAGATCATTCATTCATTTCCCCATTCACTTAACAATGACTTCTGAGGGCCTAATAGGTACTAAGGACCTGTGTTGTTAAGGACACAGTGGGGAGGGAAAATGCACACAGTCCCTGTCTGTATGGAGCTTTCAGTCCAAAAGGTAAAGGCTGTTGGCTGCTATGCTAAGTTAGGACTTTAAATTTTTAAGAACAGTAGTAAGATGATCAGATCTCTGTGTTGAAAAGGCATGCTAATAATCATATGGTCTTGAGAAAATAGAAGTGGTACAGGAATAGTACTTGTGAGGCTGGTGCAGTGGGCTCAGAAGGGAATGAGGAGGAGGGAAATTGGGGTACCATCACTGAACATGCTGGCATTCTGCCATATTTGATTATTTTATTCATTCATCTGGGAAATTTTTTTGATAGACAGCTAAGTGTAGCAGTTAAGAGCATGGGCTTTGGAGCTGGATCTTGGCTTTGCTGTCGATTGTCTGGGTGAACTTGGAAAGGGATTCCATCTCTGTGTCCATATCTTCTCATCTCTAAAGCTGATACAGTAACAAGCTGGCTTGCTTCCTGTGCCCCCAAATTCATGTCCAGCCAGAACCTAAGAATGTAACCTTGTTTGGAAATAGGGTTTTTGCAGATGTGCATGATTAAATTAGTGAAAAGTAAAAGTGTTAGTCACTCAGTCATGTCTAACTCTTTGGGAGCCTATGGGCTGTAGCCTGCCAGGCTTCTCTGTCTAGGGGATTCTCCAGGCAAGAATTCTGGAATGGGTAGCTATTTCCTTCTCTAGGGAATCTTCCTGACTCAGGGGTTGAACCAGGGTCTCCTGCATTGGCAGGCAGATTCTTTACTGTCTGAGCCACCAGGAAATTGGTTAAATTAAGGGAATCGTGTGAGCTTTAGTCCTATGACTGGTGTCCTTACAAGAAAACAAACACACAGGGTGTGGGTGTGGGGAGTCGGAGAGGATACCATGTGTCAATAGAAGAGACGAGAGTGATACAGCTGCAAGCCAAGTACACCAGGAATTGCCAGCAACCATGAGATGCTGGAAGAGGCAAGGAAGGATTACCCTTTACAGATTTCAGAAGGAGCATGACTCAGTTGATCTTTTGTGACTGTCTGACTGTCTGATTCTTTTGTGACTCTGTGGATTGTAGCCCACCAGGCTCCTCTGTCCATGGGATTTCCCAGGCAAGAATACTGGAGTGGGTGCTGTTTCCTTCTCCAGGGGATCTTCCTGACCCAGGAATTGAATCTGCATGTCCTGCATTGGCAGGCGGAGTCTTTACGCCTAAGCCACCAGGGAAGCCCCTCTATTGACACATTAATTTTGGGTTTTTCAGCTTATAATCTAGCCTCTGGACTTCAGAACTGTGAAAGAATAAATTACTGTCACTTCAAGTCACCCAGTTTATGGTAATTTATTATTGAAACCCTAGGGAATGGTGCATAGGTGATAGTGAAGATTAAATTCGTTAGAACAAGTTAAGTGCTTAAAACAATAGCTGTCCTATAGTGTGTGCTCAATAAAATACAGTATTATATGCTTGACACCTTTCTGTTGCAGACATCTGGCTGGGCTCACTGGAGTAGGAAAATATCCCATTGGAAAAATTGTTGATAGTTATGTGTGAGAGGTGCTTGAATGGGTGAAAGTGATGTTGGGCAGTGTCCTTGTTAAGCAAAACTTTTTAGAGAGATGGCTCATTTCACTGGGCATCACATGCTTTTGAAATTAGCCTCAATATTGTCTGTCATTTACTCAACACACTTTTGTCCCCTCTCTGGCACAAAGGTTCCTATTTCTCTACTGTATCCTCTACTTCTCATGAGTTTGAGCAGGCTCTGGGAGTTGATGAGGGACAAGGAAAGCCTGGTGTGCTGCAATCCATGGGGTCGCAGAGAGTCAGACACAACTTAGGGCCTGAACAACAGTCCCCTGCTTCATGCAGGAAAGCAACAGCATGAGTTTGTTAGGGCTGCCACAACAAAGGAGCACTGCCCGGGTGGCTTAAACAACAGACATTTATTTTCTCACTCTTCTGGATGCTAGAAGTTCAGTATCAAAATGTTGCTAGGTTTGGTTTCTCCTGAGCCCTCTCTCCTCAACTTGAAGATGGTCGCCTTTTCACTGTGGCCTTTTGTGCACACATCCTTGGTGTTTCTTTTTTTTTTTTTTTTTTTTTGTCTCCACATTTCTTAGAAGCACCCAAGTCAGTTTGAATTGTTGCTGTTCAGTTGCTGAGTTGTTTAGTTCTGACTCTTTGCGACTATGTGAACTGCAGGATGCCAGGCTTCCCTCTCCTTCACCATCTCCTGGAGTTTGCTCAAACTCATGTCCATTGAGTCAGTGATGCTATCTAACCACCTCATCCTCTGCTGCCCCCTTTTCCGCCTTCAGTCTTGAATTATGGCCTACTTTAAGATGCTTGAGTTTCTGTGGTGGCTCAGATGGTAAAGAATCCACTTGCAATGCAGGAGACCCACCCAGGTTTGATCTCTGGGTCCTGGAGAGGGGAATGAAAACCCTCTCCACTATTCTCCCCTGGAGAATTCCATGGACAGAGGAGCCTGGCAGGCTGCAGTCCATGGGGTCATAGAGTTGGACACCTCTAAGCAACTAACACTTAACTTTTCACTTGAAATGGTAGGTACCTCACTGTAACTTAATTGCATCTGTACAGGCCCTGTCTTCAAGTTCAGTCACACTCTGAGGTACTGGGGGTTAGAACTTCAACATATGAATTTGGCAGGGATATAATTCTGTTTACAGTAGCAGCCTAGGACAGGTCAAGTTCTAAGGCTCAGTCATCAGTTGGAAACTGTTTGCTCATCTTCTGAAACTCTTGTGGCCCAGGAAGGCTTGGGGTAAAGATGTCAGATCCTCTTCATGGATTGGAAGGAAGTGGGATGTGAGCCTGAGGGCCTGGTGTGGTTTCTGGGGTGGTGGGAGTTAGGGAAATGCCCGGGGGCTGTGTGTGAGAGATGGGACCCTGAGCAGACCCCTTGTTCTAACTACCCATTTCTTTGTCTGCATGCCCTCTAGACTGTTAGCTTTTAGGGGGCAGGGACCATTTCTATCTTGTGTGTGTGTGTTTAGTTGCTCAGTCATGTCTCACCTTTGTGACCCTATGGACTATAGCCCGCCAGACTCCTCTGTCCATGGGATTTTCCCAGGCAAGAATACTGGAGTGGGTTGCAATTTCCTTCTCCAGGAGATCTTCCAGACCCAGGGATCAAACTGGCATCTCTTGCATATCTTGCAGATTCTTTAACTCTAAGCCACCAGGGAAGCCATTTCTATCTTACTTGTCTTCAAATTCCCTATTGCCTGGCACATAGCTGACATATTTGTGAAATGAATGGTTCACTTTTGCAGCCTTTTCCTTGTGTGAAAGTTACTTTCCATGTAATGAAAGCAAACTCTTTTTGCATCTAGAAACTTTCAGCATCCCCCAATCCTGACCTTAAAGAGGTCCTGTCTTATTTTTCCTCTTTGGAAATTCTGATGCCCATAGATGTAGTTGGTGCCTTTTATGGAGGGTTTATTATGCCCTGGCACAGTGCTAAGAGCTTCACAAATCTCTTGTTTAATCCTCTTGGTAACCCTGTAATATTCATCACTCAGAGAGGTGTGCTTCATGTCCCATGTCACTCAGCTGATACAGGTGACTACTATGTTGGGTTTGAAACCCAGGTCTTTTGGCTTTAAAGCTCAGGTCCTTAACCTGAGCTTAATCTTGAACTAAGATTAAGATATATCTGCCTCAGATACAGCATTTCTATCTCAAAGTGGATAATGCTTGTAGTTCTTCAGAATGGATTTTGAAAGAGACACAGGCCTCCAAAGGGTTTAGGTCATGTGACTTTGGAAAACTATATTTCATTCATGAATGAACCAAGAAGGGAGATATCAATACATTGCTCAATCAAATAATAGTAACACTTTTATAAAGACCTTTGCTTGGTAGAAATGAAATCTCCAAATTGCATCAAGCTTCATCTTCCCTTTCTTTGAGCATTTGGTGCTGTGTGGGGGTTGGAGAGTGTTTAGGTCCACACACTGAGATGAAAATTTACAAAAGAGACTGGTTTATATTTTCTTTGTCAACCAGACTTGAGCTACAAGATTCTTTCCTTTCCTCTTCTTTTCTTTTTCCTCTTCTTTAACGAGTTTGACTTACTGTCTTAGTATTGTGCAGCCACAGCCCTGGTGATCCCCTCTGATGAGCTGGGCATTCTTCAAGATCTAAACACAGTGGGGTGACTTAAGGACAGAGGTTCAGCTTTGCTTCTGACTCTCCTCGGTTTTGTGGGTTTAAGTTAATGTTATTTGAAAGTTTTTGTGTGTGTGTGGTTGAATATATACTATAACTTGTTCTTTTGTGACAACAAGATTTATACTGGCGGTGTCTCTCATACCACTGGAAACTGGAAGGAAATCTACCATGTGAACCTCCGACAGTTTTAAAAAGACAGCAGCCATTATTTGGAGGTGAAGGCTTCAGGCCGCCTTCAAGCCTCTTTACAGGCTTGTTCTGCATCCTGGCTCCCTGGCAAGGTCAGCGAGCAAATGGTCTGTCAGATATTTAATACATCACATATGCATGTAGACCAATTCCCTGCCTTCTCCTTAATGAAGATTTCTTCAGTGAGTAAGACGTCAGGGGGAGAAAAAAAGAGCTGATGGAATTGTATTAAATACCAGTTTACTTCCCAAGTTTCTGATTTTTTTTTTCACTTAGATATCTTGGCCTGAAAGGCGAGGGGATTTGAACAAAGTATAGAAGCTGGCACTGCATTTTGTATATCATTTTGGCTCCAGGGAGCTGCTCCTGGTAAAAATGAGCCTGTGAGATGTAGCTGTTTTATGCAAGGGCTAACAATGCTGGCCTTTTATAAATCATAAATCCTCTTAACCTCAAACAGTTTGGAGCCACCAACTGTAATCTATAAGGTTTCAATTCACAGGGGTTTCATTTCTTCTCAGTGCCTTTCAAGCCATTAGGCAAATATTTATATGAAGTTCTCAGCTGTTAGGGGATTTAACATAATTTTGTATGGAATAGAAATTTCTTGTTGATACCTCCTCAGTTAAACTGTTCAATATAAACTGTAGGCTTTTACTTTTGTCAAATACTTTCCATAATTGTTGACAGCCATTTGATTTAGTCTCTTTTAGTACAATTTGTGATAAACAAACCTTAGCTGTCGTCTTTTTTTGGATGGGGAGAATGGTGAGGTAGGCAAATTATCATTACATAATTCTTACTTTTGGTGGTGTTTTTTTTGCACCATGTCTGTTTCTTTTCTTGAAAATAAATAGGAATCAGAGACAACAATTATCTGATACTCGGCAGCAATTAGGATCCTTTGGCATAAACAGTAATAAACAACCGTAGACAACTTTGTCTACGAGAAGTAAAGGAATTTATTAGAGGGATACAGAAGGACACAAGTTACTCACAGAATCAGAGAGAAGTCTAGGATATTGGACTCTGAGGAGCAGAGGAATCTGAACAAGTCTGTGGGGTTGAGTTGTAAGAACCATTGAAGGGATTCATCATGCCACTGTTTAATGAGACGACCAGTGAGCACCAGCTGTTTATTTCCTGTCTGCGTCCTGTTGCTATCATTCTGATCAGTTTCACAGTAGTAGATCCTGGGAGGCAAGATCTGATTAGCTTGGTCACATGCTTCATCCTTGTCTAGGGCAAGGTGGCACCTGTGTTTTTGGGACACCCCAAATCTCCAGTTATCCATATAATGGAATCTTCGTGAAAGGAAAGAGGACACTGTTAGGAAGGAGAACTGGATGCTGGGCAGCCAAAAACAATACCCATTTCTTGCTTAACATCACACTTAGAGAAATAGGCAAAAAAAAAATTCCACTCTCTTTTCCATTCTAATGCAGGAATCCCAGGGGATTCAGTGAAGTCTCTGCAAATTAGTTTTACATCGGTGAGCAGAATCTGATCATCTTAGATTCAATTCAGTGAAACAATTGTGAAATCCCTTTGGCTTCAAAGTACAGAGACTCCTGGGAACAATACCCTTGATTCAATTCCACACTGTAAGCTGGGCAGTTTGAAAGACTGTCCTGAGTTTTTCTCCAAGTCGTAAGGAAAATTAATGATGGAGAGCTGAGCTACATGCTTTTATATGGTTGCTTATTATGAGCTATTTAACTTTTACAGCTTTATTAAATGTTTTATGGAAAGGTTTATTTCATGCTTTAGTACAGCTATGTAGGATGGCCATGTTTGGCCAAGAAGCCGAACAGATGAGTGAAAATGTTTTACAAATATCACTGGTGAGCGGTTTCTGGGTAAATCATGTTTCCTTTGGATATTTTGTGGAGCTGGGGTGGGAATGGTTCTCTTTATTGAAGCGCAGTAGAGCTGGGTGATTGTGAAAGAAGAGGGGTAGAGAGCAAAAAGGAAGAGCATACCCACATTCTACTTTTTCAGATGTAAAAACTAAAAATATTTATAGAGGTCCACTTTGGATGAAAATGAATTTATGAGTTAGGAGCTGGCTGATATTAAATATGCTTTGTAAAACTAAAACTATTATTTTATAATGTATTTATTTCACCTTTAAAATAAACCCATGAGTTGGGTAAAAATAGTAGCTGTCACCACTAGTGTTATAAGCCTTGTTCTAAGCACAATATGTGCCGTATCTCATTTAATCCTTATAATAAGACATTGTGTGTGTGTTAGTTGCTCAGTCATGTCTAACTTTTTGCTACCCCATGGAGTGTAGCCCGCCAGGCTCCTGTGTCCTTGGAATTCTCCAGGTAAGAATACTGAAGTGGGTTACCATTCCCTTCTCCAGGGGGCTCTTCCCAACCCAGGGATGGAACCAGGGTTCCATCCTGAATCACAGGCAGATTCTTTACCATCTGAGCCACCAGGGAAGCCCACTAGGTGAAAACAAATAGCAATCCCATTCTACATTTTGTAGATGGAGAAACTTAGGCTTACATAAGTTTTCCAAACACTCTGATTCCAAGTCTAATTTATTTTACTCTCTCATAAGGACCTCATTGCCTGGTGATATGATGTGTAGACCATTCAAGTTACTAATATCAATTGATCTTTGAAACATCCTTTTCTTATATTTCTGTGGGCAATATAGGACATACACTGGCTGTTTGTTACCACAGTTTGCCTTGTGAATACTCTTTCTGCTCTCCCCTAACTTCAGGTTTCTAAGCACTTGTGTCTCGAGATTCTTGGATCCCATTTGTTATATTTGCTGGGAAATCTGGGATTATTTTTTCAAAACTTAAATGGGTAAGTTCAATCTCTCTTTTTCCCTAGCTATAAAAATCAAAGCCTCATGCAAAGAATTCTGAAATCGTTGACTAATTTTGTACTAAGAATCCAATATTTGTTTTTTTCCTGCCATTTAAAAATACGTTGCAATGAGGAGTACAGTCGAAATGGCATATATGGGTGAAAGCACCCATAAATTATTCTCTTAGACAACTTGGCTTTGTGTAACATCTCATATGTTTGAGTGTACACTCACTCTATTATTAATTGAGACCTACTGTGTGTCAGAGACTGTGGTAAGTAATTTATATATGTTGTCACACTTTAATTTTCACCGCAACACTCAGTGGTATTATCATCTCATTTTTACACGTGAGGAAACTGGAGCCCATAGGGTTTAAGAGGTAGATCTGAGCTTTAAATTGAAATCTGCTTCCAATGTTCAGTAGTTTCTACTCCAGGTAGACTTTTTCTCAGGTGAAGGAGAACCCTAAAGATGTCCAAACTAAACTTGCCAGGGACATTTTCTGAAGTATGGTGATATCTGAGTCAGGGAGATACTTGTGAATGGGCCCTTGATTGGACTATTTTCCGGCCTCTGACTTTATTAATAGGAGAGTCTCCCCATTTACATTCCGACTTGCTGCCCTGGTCTCCCTACTGCAAGGTCTAAAGTCCTCCCTTCTGCCTTGCCTGAGGAGCAGTCCCAGTCCCTAAGTGAAGTTCAGAGAATTCACCATGCACATTAAGGACCTGACAGTTGACAGGACTCTTGATCATTGTGAAACTTAGCATTTGTGTGTGAGTAAAAGTGTATGTGTATATTCGGTTGAAGGGATGTGGGATAGGGAATGAACAGGAGAGACCTCCAGAGGGATATGGATGTGCCTTAAGTGTCCATATATGCCTTCCTGTTAGGGAAAGGAAGTACAATAAAAAGCTGTGTGTGTGTATGTGTGTGTGTGTGTGTCTAAATATAAAGTTTCTGTGTACAAGGGATGATTATGCAAAGTCATATGTATATTTGTTTGTTGTCTGTGTGTATAAGTAGAGAAGCATTGGAAAAGACTCATTGGAAAAGACCCTGATGCTGGGAAAGATTGAGGGCAGGAGGAGACGGGGACAACAGAGGATGAGATGGTTGGATGGCATCACCGACTCAATGGACATGGGTTTGGGTGGACTCCGGGAGTTGGTGATGAACAAGGAGGCCTGGCGTGCTGCAGTTCATGGGGTTGCAAAGAGTGACTGAACTGAAAAGATAACTGTTTGAATTCTTCCTGTTGTTGTTCAGTTACTCAGTTGTGTCTGACTTTTTGCCACCCCATGGACTATAGGATGCCAGGTTTCCTTGTCCTTCATCATCTCCTGGAGCTTGCTCAAACTCACATCCGTTGAGTCGATGATGCCATCCAACCATCTTGTCCTCTATAATCCCCTTCTCCTCCTGCCTTCAATCTGTCCCAGCATCAGGGCCTTTTCTAATGAGCTGGCTCTTTGCATCAGCTGGCCAAAGTATTGGAGCTTCACTTTCAGCATCCGTCTTTCCAGTGACTATTCAAGACTGATTTTCTTTAGGATTGATTGGTTTGATCTCCTAGCAGTCCAAGGAACTCTCAAGAGTCTTCTCCAACACCACAGTTCAAAAAGCATCAATTCTGTGGCGCTCAGCCCCCTTTATGGTCCAACTCTCACATCCATACATGACTACTGGAAAAAGCATAACTTTGACTATGCGGACCTTTGTTGGCAAAGTAATGTCTCTGCTTTTTAATATGCTGTCTAGGTTTGTCATGGCTTTTCTTCCAAGGAGCAAGTGTATTTTAATTTCATGGCTGCAGTCACCATCTACAGTGATTTTGGAGCCCAAGAAAATACAGTCTCTCACTGTTTCCATTGTTTCCCCATCTATTTACTGTGAAGTGATGGGACCAGATGCCATGATTGTATAGGACTTCCTATTCAAGTAGAAATGCATCTTATACTCAACATCAAGGTGCTGTAAATTAAGCATCATATGGAGTATGACAGGCCTGTTTTGGATACTCCCCTGAGGAATTAGGACAAAAGGGACAGCATCATAGGGTGTTAATGCCATTGAGACAAGTCTAGAGCTGTCTAGACATGAGCTAATTATATCTATTTATCTTTCCTGATTTCTGAAGAGTGGGTTATCTCTCTGATAACTGTTGAGCCTTCTAATTGCTGTTAAGCTACTGGTTAACAAGGGAAATGGCTGGAGCACAGAATCAGGAAGCAGGTCTCTCACTAATTTTGAAAACAAAACAAAACAAAACAAAACAAAAAAAAACAAGGAAAGTCACCTAGACTCCTTGGACTTTAGACTTCTTGTCAGCTAAACAAGCATAAGGGCATTTGTCCCACCTACTTTCAGGGCTGTTTTATGAAACAAATGAAAGGATGTGAAACCCTCTGAATAGCACATATAGTGTAAACCAAATAAATTGTTACCAATGTTGTTGTCCAGGAACCAAGTACTTGAATGTATTTGTTTCATGGGTTTCTCTGCTAACTGATAAAGTGAAATGAGCACCTGATTTAAACACAGAAGTTGAAGATTTGAGCTTGAGTATTACTTTCATGACCTTTTGGCATTCCATAAGTGCTTGATGAACAGATCTATTAGTGTCTAGATATTAAGCGTGATGATATAAAGACAAATGTACTTAGACTGGTAAAACATGTACTTAGATTGGTAAAAAAATGTACTTAGATAACTAAAATTGGTGATCACTTTACTTCTTGAGCCTTAAAAATGTCTGTAAAGTAGGTTTATGATACTCTGACTCACAAAATTGTGTTAAGAATTACATGGGATGTGAAAGCACCTTGTAAACTTTAAAATGTTATACAAAAGAAGAGAGTGTTTATTAGTGTTTCCCTCACGGGCTACTGGAAAAATCCATTTTTCTCTTGTTGCATGTGACAAAGAGAAGGCTGAAAAGCTTTGCCAGTACACACACATTTAATTACCTCTCTGTCTCCGAGCACATAATTTATAGCTGACTGGTATTCATGGATCCAGACGTATTATTGTGAGTTAGGATTAAGAGGCTGTTTAACTCCTCAGGCTTCCTGAAAATTATTTGATCATGTTATACTGAACAGTTAGCTAGTGGATTAATTAATATTTAAATAATGACATCATTCTTTTACTAATCTAAGTACATTTGTCTTTATATCATCAAGCTTAAGATCTAGACACTAATAGATTTGTTCATAAAGCATTTATAGAATTCTTAACTTGGTTCCTAGTAGAAGCTAGATTTTTTGTTGTTCAGTCACTCAGTCATGTCCACCTGTTTTACCCCATAGACTGTAACCCGCCAGACCCCTCTGTTCATGAGATTTCCCAGTCAAGAATACTGGAGTGGGTTGTGGTTTCCTTCTCCAGTGGAGCTTCCTGACCCAGGGATTGAACCCGGGTCTCCTTCACTGCAGGTGGCTTCTTTACAAAGATGAAAAATACATGGTCCCTGTCTCCACAGAGCTCCCAGTCTAGTAGAAAACAGACAAGTGAAAAATAAAGGATTCCACCAAGATGCATTAGGTGTATTAATAGAAGCATAGATACAGGTGCTTGGGGGAAGAGAGGATGGGAATCTGACGTTGGAGATTTTGATGGACCTGTGGCTACCAGGCTAGGTGAGGTTTTATCATGCAGACAGAGGAGGAGGGGGAGATGATTTGAGGGAGGGGGAATGACACAGGTCATGTAGACATGGCAGTGTGAGAGTACATGTATACAGTGGAACTGCAGGTGGATTGGCGTGACCCATCAGGTGTCCATGAGGATATAGTTAAAGCTTCTGTCCTAAGAGTGGGAGAAGCAGGGGCCAATTTATTAAGGTCTTGGACTTCCAAACTAAGAAACTTGAATTCTCTCTGCATTCAGGGATACGTTAAAGTACAGTCAGCAGGCAGGTAGATGACATGGTCAAATTGGCATTTTAGAAAGAGTCAAATTAAAACCTTTACTGAATATCTACGGTATACTATATGAAGCTCTGACAAATTAAAGATAAAAATAACATAAGGATTCTGATCTTCTGGAACTGTGAATGTTGGGGAGTATAAATGTTTATGCCCTTCACTAGTTTAGGGAATAAGTGGGGAAGGCACTAGGGTGGATAAATTCATCTCTCAAACAGCAGAAGAAGGCCAAATAGACAATGATGTTTGGACAAGAACTTGTTCATGTCAATTCATGCTCCCTCCTGTAATATTTTGATAGGGGGTTCTCTTCCAAACCTTCATGAATAGACACAAGTGCAAAACACATGTCCTCTATTAGCAAACCCTGGCTGTAGATTGTCCTCTTTTCAGGTGAAGGAAAGAGAAACTCCTGAAGAGTATGAAACTGTACTGTATAAAAGAGAAATCCTCCAGGCCTATGAAAATTTATCATAGAGAAAAGGGAACATGCTTTGAGGATGGGAAGATAAAGATCATTATCTTCAAAAATTATTTTTAATGGTAACCAGAATAATTTTTAATAAGATGCAAATAAACACTGGCTTTTTAAAGATAAAAGCAGAGAATCATGAGAAGAGAACATTCTGAAATCAAAACATAATAAGATGAAAGGTGAAGACAGTAAGTTGAGCAGAAAAAGGAACTGGGTAACATGAGGATGGTGCAACAATTCAGTTAGTTTACCTGCCTGTTCCTCCTCAGAGCAGGCTCTCCAACACTCTCCATTCTCAGAATGGAGAAGGAGCACAGCATTTACCCCCACTCACAGCTGATTGGACTAAGAATGGACACATGGCCCAAACTTGGCCAGTCGGTTTCTTTGTGCTAGAAAATTGGAATAGAGATCTGGGAGTGCTATGCAGGCTCAGATGATGCTGAAAGAGAGAGGGTAGGAAGAACTGCCTTGGGGGCCATTTTCTTTCCTGTTCACAAATAGAGCTCTAGACTGAACAGAGGAATGAATTAAGAAGATGAACAAAGAAAAGCAGAGACTGGAGACCACAGTGTCTGGAGAGAGATAGACACAGCAAGTAGCTATCTTGGTCCCTGACAACTTTCCAGTTCCTCATTCCAGTTTCCCATGAGGCCTCACTAGACTTCCTGACTTTGGGTTCTATGAATTGCACTTGTATTATTTTAAAAACATTCCACTTTTGGCTTACCCCAATTTGAATAGGATACTATTATTTGCAACCAAATGGTCTTTGACCAAAAAAGAAGGATTGCAAGAATACTAAAAACAAACCAAAACAAAAAACTCAGTTCTAGTGTAGACTTCTGTTTTGAAAGTCAGCTGGAGAAGAGCTTCTGCTGCAGAATTTCTTGATTTCCCACAAAGATACATATAAATTAAAGGATTTAGAAACAACTCAGAATAACATTGAGAATCTAGGCTGGTAGTCAATGTAATTCCAGAATCAAGAGGGTTGATTTAAATACTTACTTGACTTACCCTCTGAAAGGACATTTGTCTCTATGGGCTATTCCTCTTCCTTGAAATAGTCTCTTCCTTTGACTCCCATGATTATATGCTTCTGATAGTTTTTATATCTCTTTAGCAATGTCTTCGGAGAAGGCAATGGCACCCCACTCCAGTACTCTTGCCTGGAGAGTCCCATGGACGGAGGAGCCTGGTGGGCTGCAGTCCATGGGGTCGCTGAGAATTGGACATGACTGAGTGACTTCACTTTCACTTTTCACTTTCATGCATTGGAGAAGGAAATGGCAACCCACTCCTGTGTTCTTGCCTGGAGAATCCCAGGGACAGGGCAGCTTGGTTTGCTGCTGTCTATGGGGTCATGCAGAGTTGGACACCACTGAAGTGGCAGCAGCAGCAGCAGCAGCAGCAGCAGCAATCTTTGTCCATTTTCCCTGTTCCTCCTTCTCTGCTTGTCCCTTTAGTAGTTTTTTTTTTTTTTTTAAGGATTATTCCTGGGCCTTCTCTCTTAGTCTGTTGATGTTGGTCCCACTCATGACCCTGGTTTCTGTTATTACCCTTATACTGGTGCTTCTAAAATCTATACACTTATCCATAGCTCTAGAGAATACAAACATCTTCCTACTAGAAATTTTTACCTGGATATAAGAATACTGCCGTGTACGTAACCCAAGTCATCCTCTTTCCAGCCAAATCTGCCCCTCCTTCAATAAATACTACCTTAACTATCTCCATCTGAATCATCCACATTAGAAAAATTTGGGAATTATCCTAAAGTATTGCCTCTCCCTTTCTCTTAGTGATTTCCTAAGATGACTGGGGAAAAAAAAAAAAAAAAAACCTAGGATCCCCACTGATCCTAGGTTTTTGATTTAGTGCCAAAACCTTTAAGCTTCAGACCTTTCTCCCATGTTCCTCACCTCTGGTGCAATTCCAATGGGTTGATACTCTTCTCCTATTCAACACACAGGTCCTGGTAAAATGAGAAGTCTGCATGTGGTATGTGTGTGTATGTGTGTGCAGAGGAAGCAGATGCTGAAATAAAGAACTCTAATAACAACAGATGATGGACATTGAGATTTAAATAAATATCATGAGTTCAGAATATCCAAAGCAAGGTGATGAGTAGAGGGGAAGAGATGTGTTACGTGAAATTGTGATAGAACCTAGGGATTGGACAGGAATGAAGCTCACTGACTTAATCTCGCTGCAGTTTCACCTTCTCTCTCACACCCACATGCTATATAGATGAAAAGGAGGTTTTTCCATCAGATGACAGGGCATAAGCCCAAGACAAACCATATACTCTGCCTGAAAACACCTTTCCATTTTCAAGAATGAATAAAGGAGTGGGGGACCAATATGGAGTTTTATGAAAAAGGATTGTTGTTGTTCACCTTTTTTTGTATAGGTTTTCTATATGTTCTTGCCATCTCTTAATCTCTTCTGCTTCTGTTAGGTCCTTACCATTTCTGTCCTTAATCATGTTCATTCTTGCATGAAATGTTTTCTTGATATCTCCAATTTTCTTGAAGAAATCTCTACTTTTTCTCATTCTATTGTTTTTCCCTATTTCTTTGCTTTGTTCATTTAAGAACGCCTTCTTGCCTCTCCTTGCTATTCTCGTGAACTTTGCATTCAGTTGCCTTTCTCCCTTGCCTTTTTCTTCTCTTCTTTCCTCAGCTATTTGTAAAGCCTCCTCAGACAACCATTTTGCCTTCTTATATTTCTTTTTCTTTGGGATGGTTTTGGTCACTGCTTCCTGTAAAATGTTATGAACTGCCATCCATAGTTCTTCAGGCACTCTATCTACCAGATCTAATCCCTTGAATCCATTTGTCACCTCTACTGTATAATCATAAGGAATTTGATTTAGGTTGTACCTGAACGGGCTAGTAGTTTTCCCTACTTTCTTCAATTTAAGCCTGAATTCTGAAATAAGGAGCTAATAGTCTGAGTCACAGTCAGCTCCAGGTCTTATTTTTGTTGACTGTATAGAACTTCTTCATCTTTGCCTGTGAAGAACACAATCAGTCTGATTTTTATATTAACCTTGTGGTGATATCCATGTGTAGCATTGTCTCTTGTGTTGTTGGAAAAGGGTGCTTGCTATGACCAGTGTGTTCTCTTGACAAAACTCTATTAGCCTTTGCCCTGCTTCATTTTGTACATCAAGGCCAAAGTTTCATTGTGGCCCCTTTACCACAACAAGGCTGTGATCCATGAAGGGGATGAAAAAGAATACTGAAAAATAAAGGTAAGGGACAAGTATCAAAAGACTCAAAGGAAGAGCCTATTTCAGAAAATGATCTATTACAGTATACTACTTAAAGTATAGGCAAAACTACTAGGAAAAAAAATAGCTGAAAGTACAGTGTTTTGAGAAATTTATTCATCTTTCATAGAAGTGTCTAAAGGCTGAGTGTTAAAGGACAGGAAGGGAATGCTAAGGGCTGCAGTTGCCTTCTGTCCTGTTACCCTGCATACATTTAGAGCAATGAGAGTGTGGTTCAGAACAGCACTAGTTTGGGGACTGCTTATCACCAGTCAGCAGTGACACAAGTACGGAAGTAGCGAGTGTTTCTCTTATCTCATTATGTACTAATAACAATTTAGAGGAAAGCTACTCACCTTTTTGCTGACAGGTAACAAAGTTTTCAGACTGTACCTGCATATATACCACACTTCAGGTGACATTGCCCTAGGGTGCTGTCCTCACTGTTAATGCTTAAAACTGGCTAACTAGCACCATGCTACATCTAAAGAGATACAATAAAATCCTTCTGGAAGAGCAGGCAGCAATTAAAATGTACCAAAGTGAAATTAACAGGATAAAGTGAAATACAACAGGATATGATAATAAAATGAAAAAGAGAATAGAAGGATATGAAAAAGGAACTGATGAGATAAAGATTGAAACTACATTAACAGAAACCTTAAAATCTAAATTAGAGGGAGTAGAGAGCACAATCAATCTGTACAAAGTCCACTAAGTGATTTAAGAGTTAAATTTGAGCTCTTTTCCTAGAATGTAGGAATAAAGCTCAAGGGAATATAAAAATTGAAAGAGATGACAGACATGCAAACCAAAACCAGAAAACCAAAAAAATAAAAATAATTTTTTCTCCTGAAAAAAAAAAAGAAAAAAATCCACAAATAGAATCAAATTATAAATTAAAGGTGTAAGACAAAATAACCTTAACTGAGGTGAAGTGAGACATGTTTAATGATTTAAAGGCTCACTCCCTTCCAGGAGAAAATCAGTGAAAAGGTAAGGTTTCTGGACTAGGAGGATAAAGAAAAATTCATTGACAGTCCAGGCAGCAAAAGCAATAATGGAACAAATCTAAGCTTAATCTTCCTCATAAAAATAAATTTTATATTTGAAAAATTTTGAGGGAAAATGAAATAACTATTGACAAAGAATTTTATGACCAACCAACTTATCTTACTCTTTCATATGCTGCTGGTGGTTAGTCGCTCAGTTGTGTCCAACACTCTGTAGCCCCATGGACTATATTCCACCAGGCTCCTCTGTCCATGGAATTTTCCAGGCAAGAATACTGAAGCAAGTTGCTATTTCTTATTCCAGGGGATCTTCCTGACCCAGGGATCGAACCCACATTTCCTGTGTCTCCTGCATTAGCAGTCAGATTCCTTACCACTACTGCCACCAAGCACTCTTTCATATGGGAAAGTACTAAAATGACTTTGTGTAAATATAGCCATGCTTATTAGATGTCAGGGCTTCCCCTGTGGTGTAGCCTGGTAGGCTACACAGTCTGTGAGGTCACAGTCAGATGCAACTGAGTGACTGAGGATGCATGCATTAGATGTTAGGATAAGCAAGATGTGTGTGTGTGTGTGTGTGTGTGTGTGTGTGTGTGTGTGTATGTGTGTGTGTGTGTGTGTGTATACGCACTGGGGAAATGGACTTAACCACGCACCCTCTTGAATATTTATGTATGAAAATATTCTCTAAGCTACTGATGATGGCATCACAGATTCAGTGGACATTAGTCTGAGCAAACTCCAGGAGATACTGAAGCTCAGGGTGGCCTGGCCTGCTGCAGTCCATGGGGTTGCAAAGAGTCTGACACTACTGAGCAACTGAACAATAAAACTACTGAAACATGAAGCAAAGCAAAATGATCAAATCTGTCAAAGTAAATATATGAAAGTTTGGGCATAGGAATTGAAGCCAGTGAAAGTAGAAAGCAGATAAGATCAAAATATTGTTAAATATGAATATGAAGTGAAATGAAGTTGCTCAGTTGTGTCCGACTCTTTGCAACCCCATGGACTGTAGCCTACCAGGCTTCTCTGTCCATGGGATTTTTCAGGCAAGCGTACTGAAGTGGATTGCCATTTCCTTCTCCAGGGGATCTTCCCGACCCAGGGATCGAACCCAGGTCTCTTGCATTGCAAACCCAGATCTCCTGCATTGTAGGCAGACGCTTTACCCTCTGAGCCACCAGGGAAGCCCAAATATGACTACAGTCAAGGTCAAATTCAAAGTCAATTTCAAATTTTTTTCAGAATTGAAAATATGAAATGACCAGTATTATTATGTTATAAATAACTTAGATTTGAAATGCAGGATTTTTGTCAACAAAGACCATGAAATGGTCATGATCTTTTTTGAAATGATGAAAGAATGGAAGAAAATTAGAGAATTAAAAAGATTGGAAAATGCAAATGATATTTTCTCATTCCTAAATGAGAGAAAAATACCTAGTGGTTACAAAATCATTTTGATAATCTTATAAGTATTAATTTATAGAATTAATAAAGGAAAACTTCAGAATAATACAGTATAAGATTATATAGTTCACACATGTATGTTATATGTACATTATGTACATAGGTATTTATAACAAGAAAATTATCCAGTCCATCCTAAAGGAAATCAGCCCTGAATATTCACTGGAAGGACTGATGCTGAAGCTGAAACTCCAGTACTTTAGCCACCTGATGTGAAGAACTGATTCATTTGAAAAGACCCTGATGCTGGGAAAGATTGAAGGCAGGAGGAGAAGGGGAGGACAGAGGATGAGATGGTTGGATGGCATCACCGACTCAATGGACATGAGTTTGAGTTCTCGGGGATCTGGCGATGGACAGGGAGGCCTGGTGTGCTGCAGCCCATGGGGTCACAAAGAGTCGGACATGACTAGCGACTGAACTGAACTGACCAAGAAACTTGTGGATCATATATGCTAGTTTTAACTGAAAGCATCCATGGGCAAATTTGCTTTGTTAAAAGACAGAGTGTCAAGCTAAATTTTATGAAGCTAGTTATTTGTTTCTTGATAGGGAACATATGTAGCACATCTTTTAAACTGTAAAAGCAAAGTTATAAGCGGTGGTAGATGTTATTAAATGAGAAAGAAAACAAGGAAAAGCACTATATGTTACAAATAATTGTTTTTGACACACAAAAAAGATATCTCATGAACCTTTTCTAGCCAGGTACTTACTATCATATTGAGCTAGATAAGGTGGATATAGGAATACAACAAAATTGAATGCATGCTGCTGCTGCTGCTGCTGCTGCTAAGTCGCATCAGTCGTGTCCAACTCTGTGCAACTCATAGACGGCAGCCCACCAGGCTCCTCTCTCCCTGGGATTCTCCAGGCAAGAACACTGGAGTGGGTTGCCATTTCCTTCTCCAATGCATGAAAGTGAAAAGTGAAAGTGAAGTCGCTCAGTTGTGTTTGACTCTTAGCGACCCCATGAACTGTAGCCTACGAGGCTCCTCCATCCATGGGATTCTCCAGGCAAGAGTACTGGAGTGGGTTGCCATTGCCTTCTCCAAATTGAATGTATACACACTGAAATATTGTCTTCTTGGCCTAAACCTAAAAAAATGAAATAAAAGACATATTTAAATATTAGAATAATACAATTGTATTTCAAAATGAGGAAAAACGTTAATAGTCCACAGGCCAGTCTGTAGAAGAAAACGATAGTGGAAGTGCCAGCATTAAATTACGACTGCTTTCTCAGTAAGAACCCAACTTACAAAGCCACAACCGGAGGGACAACACTCAAACCTGGGGCACAGGGATAAGGATTCCATTGCAGAGGCTGAACCACAACGGAAAACCACCTAACATGAGAAACAATTGTACTTCAACAGGGAACTGCAAACCTAACAAATAGAAATACTGTCATCTTAAGAAGTAAAATTAGTAAACCAAAAAGAAAAGAAATGTAAATAAACAAGATCTTTTAAAAGATATAGGGAGAAATCTTGAGATAAGAACAGGGCTTTTAAACAGGGACAGATGGAGAGACACCTGGGAGGAAGTGTGTGTGTGTGTGTGTGTGTGTGTGTGTGTGTATGTTGATGTGTGTTTGTGTATACACAAAATAATTTTTTTGGTATAGTAAATAATGTGCTGGGTAGAACTGAAGCACAAGCTAACAAATTGAGATAAAAGCAAAATTTTATAAATTAGAAGAAATTCACAAATACCAAAAGTAGTTGATTAACAAAATCAAAAGCTACTTCTTTGAAAAGTGCTGTAAAATAAACAGTACTCTAGGGAAAAAATCAAAGAAAGAAAATACAAATACACAGAATCTGAAATGAAAATAGAGGCTTAAACAAAAGTGCTTAAATTATTTTTAATTATGAAAATTTTATGGACAACTTAGTACCAAGGAATTTGAAACCTAAATAAGTAGAGTGTTTTAGGAAAATATAAATGATCAAAATAAGCTTAATAAAATAGGTCAACAAACAAAAAAAGTATAAGAAGTAGAAGCCAAAGATTTTTCTAAGAAAAGGTACCAGACCCAGATAACTTTATGGGTGAGTTCCAGCAAACCTTCAAGGAACAGATAATTCCCATCTTGTGCAAACTGTTCCAAAAAATATTAAAAGGTAGGAAACCATCCAATATATTTCGTAAGGCTAGCTTAACAATCATATCAAAACCAGGCTATGTTCGTAAGTGTGATTTGGTGTATACTTTTTATTGTTTTTGTATTCATTCATAGGTAGCTTATAGTTTTATTTTTTGCTAAGGAAACTTTCATCCTATTACTTGTCCTAATTGGTTATCACTGCTTCAAATAAAATTCCATTCAAAATACTGAAATCAACACAGCCTAGTGGAATTCGGTGAGAAGGGAGTTTGTTCTTGAAGGGACTTATTTAATTTCATATATGATTTCAAGAATTCTCTCTTAACTTCAGGTTTATAGTAATTTATATAGTGCAGACATACTGATTTATGAATATCTTATTTGGAAAGGAAAAAAAGGATGACAAGACAGCCTCTAAGGTCCACACCATCATACATCAAAATTCCCTTTCATCTTCCTACATTTTACAGATACCTCTGTATATAAGCTATTGAGAACTATACAGATGTTAGCCATTATAAGAATAGTTACACTACTATGATGGGGTTGAGAAACAATTCTCTTTCATCTCAAGGAAATGTTTTCTCATTATAGTTCCTTCTGTTTACTAATGTTTTCTGGGGGCATTGCTGGAAAGATAGCAAATATTCAAGCTGTCACATTTACTGCTTCTGAGTTAGTGGGAGATTGAAGTGGCTGTAGCTGGGGGCACACACATTCTCTGAGCTCCCACCACCTTTTGTTGCCATTTGTTGTCATCCACTTTCTTATAGGGGTTTCCCAGATGTCTCAGTGGTAAAGATGCCACTTGCCCACGCAGGAGACGTAGGTTTGATCCCTGGGTCAGGAAGATCCCCTGGAGAAGGAAATGGCAACCCCCTCCAATATTCTTGCCTGGGGTGTCCCATGGACAGAAGAACCTGGCAGGCTACAGTCCATGTGGTCACAAAAAAAAGTCGGATGCGACTTAGCGACTGAACAGCCAAACTTTCCTGTAGACTCAGTGCTATAAGTGGTGATGGAGACTGCATACACTTGTAAAGTAATAAAAAGAGTATGTAGTGAACCACACCTAGTTCAAATCAACTCCTGATTCCACTGTTCTAATTGTGTGACTTCAAGCAGGTTAGTTAACTTTGCAGTACCTCAAGCTTCCCATTTGTGAGATGAGATTATTAGAACTTTACACTCCAAGGTTGTGAAGGAGAGTGTATTAAATAGCATATACAAAACTAACTACTTGGCACAACTTCTGTTATTTTACAGCCGATACTCTATGTATGTTGGTTCTCTTATTCTGGATTTTTAGGCAAACTTGAACCCATATCACTTGATCATAGCGTCCTTTTGAAAATTTTGCTTTAAATTTCAAAAAACCCATTGGCAAGTGAACTTTAGCATCATAAATAACCAGGAGTTGCCTGTAAAGTGCTTAGCACCATGGCACTTAAGAATTAAAATATATATATTAAATGTAGTTATTAACCTTCCTGTTCTTTGAGTAGCAGCTAAGTCTCCATTTGTTGGCTGTTTACATAGTAGAATGGTAAGTTGCTTCAGTCATGTTCAACTCTTTGTAACCCTATGGACTACAGCCTACCAGACTCCTCTGTCCATGGGACTCTCCAGGCAAGAATATTGAAGATCGCCGTGCCATCCTCTGGGGAATCTTCCTGACACAGGGATTGAACTTGCATCTCTTACATCTCCTGCATTGGCAGGCAGATTCTTTACTACTAGTGCCACCTGGGAAGCATATTTACAAAGTAGAGACTCAGACGTTTAATGAATGAAGGTGACTGATTTATGTGTGCCTGCTTATTAATAAAAATAATCAACATGACTCAGCACTTCCTAGTTTACAAAGCTCATTAGCTATCACAACTGTATTTGTTCACCAAAGCCTAGGGAATAAAGTAAGAAAAAAAGTGCTATCATTCCTCTTTTACAGTTGAGGAAACTAAGACTCAGAAATTTTCAGTGGTTATCGTAAAGCCACAGAGCTTAGAACGCTGGTTTGCTGACTCTTTCTTGCAAAATCTTGTTATTTTTCTCGTGGTGTCTCGTGCTTTGGGAAAGTGTGTGGAGTCAGCAGAGTAAGGATAAAAAGGTCATTTGAGAGTAATTTGGCAGTATCCTGTGAGAGTGAAGATGTGCAGACCCCATGGCCCAGCAACTGCTTCTAGGTATATACCCTCAGGAATCTAGCTGCAGGTGCACTGGGACACATGAACAGACGGTTTATTGCAGCATTGTATGGTAAACAGCAACGTTTGGAAGCAACTTCATGTCCATCTGTAAGAGAATGAATAAATAAAATATGGTCTATTCATAAGATGAAATGCTATCCAACAGTTAAAATACTAGGTTAGTGCACATATATGTGATATTGAGTGGAAAAGGAAATTTTACAATGATACATGTAGCATAATAATATTTGTATAACATTTAAAAAAATGAAATACTAGATACAATTTATCTAGATATCAGATACTATTTATCTAGATAAATGTTTATGCTGGATACTATTGGTCTAACTTTTATAGGTGAGATGTCAGTTTTAAGGGGCAAATTGTCTTCAATCTGGAAAGTGTCTCCCTTCCTCTCCTTTTGGTTTCATCAGACTGTCTTCTCTTCCCTACTCCTATTATTGCTAAGCTTCCTTTCTTTGTGAAGTCAGGACGTTCTGTGTTTCTTTATTCTGCTCTTCAGCAAAGTGGCTATTAAGAAGACAGATTCTTCTGAATGGCCGCACAGTCATCAAATACAGATAGGCTTTGTCAAGACCAGCAAGGTTCATTTGATGTGTGCACTTTCCAAAGTCCTTTTAACAATTCTATTTATTTCTCAGAAGAATTTGTCATTTCCAGTTTGGGGCAATATCTATGTCTGGTCATAGCTTTAAAAGCATGAACATGTCAGCGTTCATGCCTTATACCAGCATGAGGATCTGACTGGCTTAAGTCTTCCTAAGAGTATCTTAAGCCGTGGTTTCCATCATACCCACAGTGGCTTTCCTATCCCTAGGAATTTCCCCAAGAGCCACTTCAGAGGGTGTCATTCATGTCACATAAATGCTATAGTCTCATTTTTGCCCCTCTAACTCATCACATCCTATAAATCAGTTGTTTGAAGATGGGATTTCTGTGATTTCAATGAACTTGTTTCATTTTACTGAAGTTGTACAGATTTCTGATACAATGCTTGTTTTAGCCTTGGTTGTAATCTTTAACCTGAGCTTTGAGCTATAGCCTGCAAACTGGGAATTAAGGGTTCTATTCCAGGTCCTGTGTCTGACCTTGGGTAAATTCAGATCTCCTGGACGGCAAGTTGTCCAGACAGAGAACATTTAGCTATGGTTTACCTTGGATTTGAAATGTTTCCCCCAGTGATTTATGTTCCTGACATGGCCTGATTTTATATAACCCCAAATAAAGCCTCATTTGTTTCCCTTGGCCTTTTTGGAATCACCAGAGCTGCTTACTCCATATATTCAAATTTTGCAAAATTCCCTGGGATGTATCCCCTTATATATACCAAAGCCAGATCTGCTTTGTCCATTAGCTTGGTAATCTTCTGGGACTCTTTTGGGATTTCAGAACTTGTGTTCTCACAGTAAAATGTGCCCAAACTGACAGATAGAAAATATTAATCAATTTCTTAGAGCAGAGAGGGCTCCTGTACTCACTTCTTAGAAGTTGAGCTTTGAGCTCTAGGTCTTTCTGTAATGATCTAGGAATATGGCTTGAGCTATAAAATATTAGGGCTCAGAGCTGCAGTGACCGCATCCAAGGATACATAATTACCCTTGAAGTGTCAACCTCTTAGTTACAAAAGATATTGTTAAACCCTTTGTCTTTTCAGATTGATTTGTCTGGTTGGACCATATTGTAAACAATATGTCGTAAACAAACATGTTTGTATGTGCACCAGTCAATTCACATGTAATTTTCATCAAGCCCATTCCGTTACCCATACTTTGCTATAGAGGAAACAAACAGAGGGTGGAACCCCAGGCTGTGTTTTCTAGGAACTTTCAGTATGTTTGGAGAAGCTTAACCACATAAGACATTTAGAAGGTCAGTTAATATTATTTAGTATTGAGATTTGATATGAAGAGAATTGTGGAGCTGCCAGGCACCTGAGGGTCCAATCTGAGTGTCTCTTTAGTCTTTAGGTGACAAAAAATAGTACTATACTTTGGTATAATCCATTAATAAGCTTCAAAAGAATTTTAGCCTCATTGTCTGGTGTGTGTGTGTGTGTGTGTGTGTGTGTGTGTGTGTGTGTGTGTGTGTATGTGTGTGTGTGTGTGTGTGCATACTCAGTTGTATCTGACTCTTTGCAACCCCATGGACTATAAGCCTGCCTGGGTCCTCTGTCCATGGGATTTCCCAGGCAAGAATGCTATAGTGGGTTGCCATTTACTTCTCTAGAGGCTCTTCCTGACCCAGGGGTCGAACCAACATCTCTTATGTCTCCTGAATTAGCAGGTGAATTCTTTACCACTAGTACCAACTGGGAAGCCTACTGTGTGTCCATATCTGTGCATGAGTGAATATACTTCTGGGGTAAGCTAAGTATGGAATAGATGCAAGAAAACTAGGTAATTTGGACCATCATGATACCTTCCCAGTACCTGGGTGACTGTCCATAAATGATGTATGTTTCTCAGTAAAGTGAAATTTTACTAAAATGTTGGAATATTTTAGTGACCCAAGACATAGAAAAGGAGGAGAAAAATGGTTAACATATTGGCTTTAATCATTAATTTTGGTGCTGCTGTCACTCAGTTGGATTATCTGTTCTCTGAAAACTCAAATCCATTCGTGCCTTCTTGGCTTCTTCTAGAGAAATGCTTCTAAGATCGTTAACACACTGTGACCGGCTCCATCGTGGCCTCCTTCAAAAACTCCATCCTTGTTTGATTTTGGATGACTTTCTTCTCTAGGCCCAAGTGACCAAACTCATTATAAATATTCTGGCACATGCATCGCTCACATTCTTCCAGATCAAATAGGATTTAACTGTGATCATTCAGGTAGTCTGATTTGAATTTGAAGGAGCTTGTTTCTACTTCATGGAGATGGGGAGATCTGCACATCCTCAAGAATGACAGTAAACAACATTTCATATCACCCTTTGCTTTATTGCTGGTTTCTCTGAATCTTTTTAAAAAACATATCTTGGGTTTTATTGAAGAGGCGCATCTCTCTCCTCCAATGTCAATCTTTTTTTTTCTCAAAGCACTATTTCTTGGAAAATTGTAATTCAGAACTGTTATACAGTCCACTGAAGTGGAGCATTTCAGATAATTCAATTAATAAATACTATTTTCCTCAATTATCCAAATATTTTAGGTGAATATGCTCAAAAAATGTTGACTGTAATCATCTGGAACTCTACAGATTCCACAAAGAGCTCCACATATTCTCCACATTATTTTGCATAAACACAAGGTGTATATATTCATTGTTAAGAGTTATTAACCATGAAAACCCCGCATTGGAGTTTTAATTCACTTTTATTCTAGTTTCCTGTAGAAGGAGAATTTAACAAAACTTTCTGTGTCCCTTCTTTACCCTGTTATGTTCTCAGAAGCAGCTGCTCTTTCCTTGGCCACAGAACAGCGTTTATTTGCTGATTTTGGGACATTTATGTGCAAAGTTGGCTGAGCTGTGGGGATGCTGAACTTCTTGGAATACAAGGCTACAAATCATGGGTCATAGGTCTGTGAGGCACCTGTAAGTATAATACCCTTGCTGGTCTGTAACCTCACACCCCTGACTCTCTAGAGACTATAGCCTAAACCCAGAGGAGGCTCTGGTGCTTTTACCTGAGATGCATAGACTAAAGTCCGGCCTTCACACACCTCCCATGAAGCAAAGGTTTTCTACTGGGCTTCCTCAAAGATCTCAAGACTCACTACTTAACACATGCATATTTGTCTGATCAGCTTTTTTTGCTTAACTGAGAAAAGAGGGAGGCAGTCCAAGTCAAGTGGACATTTCTGGAATCTTGCAGTCTTGAGAGTTTTGACCCAAACTCAGTTGACTTCCAGAGACTTACTGCTGGCCTCATAAGTTCAGAGTAAATGGTTTTCTGTACCCCCCACCCTAGGCAACTGCCATGGTTCAACATTATACTGTCCTGAGAACCTTGCGAAAGAACAGGAGAACTCTAAGAATGATGTAGTGGGCAGTGCCACCTCTGATTTCCCTGTCTGTTGAAAGCCTTCAGAAGCTTGTGGTCTAGTGGCCTAGTCCCTGCCTACCACCTCCATCGTATCTCTTATGACTGCTTACCCTGTGTCTTATATTCCAGCAATTCCAAGCCATGTAAAGTCCACATCCTCCCCAAAGATAGCCATGCTCTTTCTTACCTGACTGTTTTTAAGTTTCTTTGAAATATCCTCTTCCCAGTAAGTGCTCATCACCCCCCTCCTGCACCCCACCCCTTTGTTCCCTGTCTTATTGTTAAGACCTTACACTGGTATCATTTCCTTCCTGAGCCTGGTCAATCCAGTTAGACGGTGGGCACACACCACATTGTTTCAGAACTGTACCAGTTACATGTCTGTCTCTCCCATTAGATGGTAGCTTCTTTAGAGGAGATACCAAGACACTTTTATCTTTGTTTTTCTGATGCCTGACTCATGGACTACAGCAAAGTAGGCTCTCAAAATAAATGCTGAATAAATTACATGAATCCATAAGGGTTTCTGGATGGGTAGGAGATTATGGTTTTTTTGTCAAGAGTTTTATTCAAAGGCAGACAGAATAAACAATGTCACAATAATAATAGTTATAGTCTATCTGAATAACTATTATCAGACAAGTATTTTCAGTATATGGAACCCCTGCAGTAATAATCTGAAGTAGATACTGTGATTATCCCTATTAAAATATAAGGGAGTAATTATGATGATGATAAGTACTGCATATAGCAAAAATCAGAATTTAAAATTAAGAAATTTAAGAGATCCACACAAGAGAGAAGTTAAGTATCTTTTTCAAGGCCACACATAGATATACATGTGGAACCTAGCATTGCTATCCAGTGCCATTTTTAATATGCTTAATAAATGACATCTTATTATTTGGAGGTGAATGTAGAAGCTGGCCATGTTGAAGACCAGTGGAAATTCCCCCAAATGCCATTAAATTGAATTACTCTACTGGGAAAACTCTTGACAGCAGTAGAATCAAGAAATACTCCATTCAGTCTGGGGCTGGAGGAATCTGTGTACACATGTACTCCAAAGGCAGGAACAGCTTGTTAATCTGGCATTTAACTACCAGAAATTTCTGTTAACCATTATTACTGGGAAGAGTTATTGACACATAAGGATGGCCCTAGGGTATTGCTTAGTCATGGAGTACCTTCTGAATCATCAAAGAAAACTGAAGTTACGTTCAGCTGAAGTTTAGTATTCAGTCTGTTTTATTGTCTTCAATTATTTTAGGTGTTAGTAATCACTAAATAGCATAGATACAATGAAGTCTCCTAAATATTTTATTAATAGTAACCAGAACCTTTCCCTAAAGAGAAAGTTTGATATTATTTCACATCTGTTTATTTTACTTGAAAAGATATGTAAATGTCTGTGTAATTTCAGAAATGCATATTTGTGAGAAAATGCCAATTCATAGTAGCTTTTGGTTATTACAAAATTTTCAACTACCGGGTATAATTTGCTTATTTAATAGATATATGCCAAGCATCTACCATGTGGGCAGGATCTGTATTGAGTACTGGAGTTGCAGATGTGATTAAAATGGGTACAGTCCCTGTCCTCCTATAATAAGAAAATCCATGAAAGTTTTTGATGTTAAGGTAGGAATTCTGATTTTCAAAGATGAATGCTATCATTAGTAAGACTAAGAGTCCCAGGTTGAATTAAACAAGTACTACAATTGAACTATAAGCCCATTTCTGAGTATCGAAAAGAAGTGATCTGAATGGGGAACTGAGAAATAAGATGGTGTGGTGATCTCTTGGGGATGGATAGATGAGCAGGAGGCATATGGTCCTATAGTGGGAAGCATTCTTTGGTCAGACTGTTGGAACCCAAGGAGTTTGGACTTTATCCTGTAGAATAAATGGGAAACATACTTTGGTCTGCATGCAAATTCATTGGTAGTGTCTACTTGAAGCACTCTTTGGGGAGCTTTATGAGGTCCCCTCTGCATTTCAGAAAAAGTGCTATGAATGAATTTTGAGGTCCACTGATGATATTGGAGGAGGAATGACTACTCCAGTGCAATGAATGCATTTGTCATCCTGTCTATAGAAAACAGAAAACAATCAATCATTCCATATTTATGGGTCATCTTCCACCCCTTGGATAAAGTATTGCTCCAAACCAGACTCAGCACCTTGAGAAGGAAAGAGTTCTAAGCATCTAGGGTCTAAGTACCGAACGTATTAGATGTTGCTCTTAACAATGTAGCTGCAAAGAAGCATATTCATGGTATAGTCAGTTGTCAGTACAGGCTCAAGGAGATATGAAATGCTGACGTTTCTTCATGTACCAGACTTTGATGTATGGAAATGTGCTATTTTCTTACAGGGCAATTCATAGGCAAAGATGGAGAATTAGAGAGAGTGCTTGCATCTTTCCCTAAATGTCTGATGACAAGACACAATCAGGGCATAGGGAAAGGAGGTTAGCACCCTGAAACGATCATCCAAGCAGGCCCTCAGCGTGTTAACCAACCAAATGCACAGGAAGTAGTGTGGGCGGTGAATTAAAGTTTTAGGTCCCCAGTTCCCTTCTCACTAAGAATCTCCAAATCAAGGGTCCACTGCTTGAATTGGCTGTAGCTGTGGATTGGCAGTCTTCTTAGACTGCTGCAGTGCTGGGATTTATTTGCTTTAAAGTTTCCTCCGAAACATCTTTAATAGGCAGATGTAAACCTATATGTTCTCCTTCCAACAAGTCTTGGATCCCTGTGTTCCTTGATGCTTGTACTGCTTTCCCAGGGTGTCTTTAGCAACCTAATCTTTACTTTGCTGAAGGAGAAGGGCCTTTGGCTTGTGTGTTTTCCCACCACCCTGTCAGTTATGACGTCTGTTTTCTTGAAATGGCTCGCTCCAGCTTGTTTATTTATGAAGGGCCTTGTGGTCAGCTGCAAACTTAGTTCGCAGTTTTTGGGTAACATTTATTGTTTTCAATCTGATTAAAGAAAAATACATACCAATGTTTGAAAAATTTAAAACTACAGGGAATTGTAAAAATGAAAATTCAGATCAGTTTTAATTCTGTCACTCAGAGTTAATCACTATTGACATTTTGGAATATTTTCTCACAGGCCTTTTTTTAAAAAATGCATATATGTGGTAAGCATGTCTCTTGAGTCTTTCAAAACAAAAATTTAATAACTATATAATTTTAGTCAATTCTGATTTTTTTTGACTATTTTAACTAACATAGGCACCTACCTTTTTTTCCATATTTCTCATTATTTATTTGGGAATAGATTCCTATAAAATAGTTTCTGTTATGTAAATATATTTGATAGCTATTGAAACAAATATACTGATTTAAATCTCCACAAGCATGATAATGCTAGTGTTATTTCACTATAACCTTGCTACCATTGAATATTATTAACTTCAGTTTGATAATTTAGTAGACAAAAAGTGGTATATTCTAATTTATATCCCATTTCTAACTGGGGAGTTTTATAACCTTTGATAGAAAAGTGATTGCAGAAGACTTGGTCCTTATTTTTTTGCACTTACCATTATTTATGTTCTGTTGATGTTGAGTTCCTTGCTTTTTAAAGTGAGCCTCTGTGTCTTTTTTTGATTCATAAGACATGTTAACCCTCTGTACTATATATTTTCGTTTTACTCAACAGTCATGCATTCAAAATATTTATTGACTGTCATATTTCAGGCTTCTGAATCCATAGAGATAAATACATGAAAATTGCAAATCCTTGACCTCCAGAATTTCAAAATATAGAGACAACACACAGAGAACAAGAGAAATAGAAACAGTGTTTTGATGCTATGCAGTCAATAAATATTTACTGATTGCCATCTACATTTCATGGATTAGTCTAAGCATTAAAGATACTCAAAATGAGTAAGTTAGACATAGTTCTTTTCTTTACAAATATTGTTGGCTGTACAGAATAGTATAAAGATTACTTATAATACAGTGGGGTAAGTTGAAAGCAGCTTAAAATAGTGGCTAAGGACATGGCTCTGAAGCTGACTGTCTGGGTCAAATCCTGGCTCAACCACTAATTAACTATACTCTGTGATTATGGGCAGATAAATTAGCCATTCTGTTCTTCAGTTTCCTCCTTGGGAAAAGAGAGGCAATAACTGAATTGTTTCATAGACTCTTGCAGAACATTTAGAACAAGACCTAGTATGTAGTGAGCACTCAGTACCCATTTTACTTTAAGAATAAGATGTGGAAAGCACAGTCTGTTATTGAAATGCATAATAAGGGGCTCTTAATATAGACTTATAAAGTCATGAGAGCTACTTTTGGAGGAAGAAACCCCAAAAAGCTGAAAAGTGAGGAGATGGTATGGCTCATTTGGGAGGGTGCAATGGAGTGTGAACATGTGTGAGGGCATGGTTTTCACAAAGAGGGAACCACATGTGCAAAATCCCAGAAGAAGGTGATGGGCTTTCAAAGAACTAAATGAAGTTCAGTGTGGATTGTAGAGTATGAGTATTTTTGTATTGCTGTGTAACCAACCACCCCCAAATTCATGCCTTTAAAATACAAAGGTTAAGAGAACAATGGGTCAAATAACAGTGAAATTTTCATCAGAAACCAGAGTGACTAGAACAGAATGGAACAATATCTTTGCAGTGCTGAAAGAAAAGAACTATCAACCCAGGATTCACTATCCAGCAAAAATATCCTTCCAAAATGAAAATAAAACCTTCTCAGATGAAAGAAAATTGAGAGAATTTGTCACCAGCTGACCTACTCTAAAATAAGTGTTAAAGTGAATTCTTCAGACTGAAGAAAAATTATACCGGAAACTTGAAACTTCAAGAATAAAGACCAACAGAAATAGCAAATAGCTCAGTAAATATAATAGACTTTTTCCCTCATCTTAAAATTATTTAAAAATGTGTATGACTGTTGAAAGGAAAATGTATAACACTGTCTGATGAGATTTTCAATATATATAGATGCAACACATATGACCATATACATATAGTCAGATGTAACACATGACTATATACATCAAAGAGGAGACTAATGGGATCTACTTGGTTGTAAAGCTTGTTTTACTTGAAGTGGTGAAATATTAACTCAAAGCATACTGTGTTGGGCTTCCCAGGTGGTGTTAGAGGTTAAAGACCTCCCTACCGATGAGATGTGGATTTGATCCCTGGGTTTGGAAGATCCCCTGGAGAAGGGCATGGCAACCCACTCAGGTATTCTTGCCTAGAGAATCCCATGGACAGAGGAATCTGGTGGGTTACAGTCCATGGGGTCATAAAGAGTCAGACACTACTGAAGTGACTTATCATGCATGCATGCTGAAAGGTTATGCATGAATATTGTGATCTCTGTAGAACAATCACTAAAAGATAATAATATCACACAAAGACATATATTCAGGAAGCCAATAGAGAAATTGAAATAAGATAATAAATATTCAAAATTTTAAAAGGCAGGAAGCAGGGAACAGAAGAACAGAAAAACTAGAGGGGACTTACAGAAAACAGATAATAAAATGGGACATGTAAACCTGACCATATCCATAATAGCATTAAATCTAAATCAATTAAAGAATAGAGGCAGATTTAAAAATAAAGTTGCAACTATATGCTACATACACAAAATTTACTCTAAATATAGTTATGTAGATAGATTAAAGGATAGAGAATATATATTATGCAAAACTGATAAAAAAGAGAGCTAGAGTGAGTATATTAAGTAGACAGTCTATTTTAGAGTAAAGACAATTACTAGAAGTAAAGAGAAACATTACATAATGGAAAAGGTCAGTTCACCAAAAAGATATTGCAGTACTAAATGTACATACACCAAGTAACAGAGCTCTAAGATGCATGAAGTAGAACTAAAAGGAAAAATAGAAAAATTCACATTCTCTTTATCAGTAATGGATAAAACAACTGGAGAGACAACCAGCGAGACTAGAGTAGACTTGAACAACACTATCAAACGACTTGATTGACATTACTAGAAAAGTCTACCCAGCAAGTATGGAAAACACATTGTTTTCAAGTGCACATGAAACAGTCACCAAAATAATATATTCTGGGTCATAGGAAGAATGAAAACAATAAGCTAACACATTTAAAAGAATTGTAATCATCCAGAGTACATACTGTGACCATAAACAATTAAACTAGAAAATCAGCTACATAAAGATACCTGGAAAATCCATAAATATTTTGAAAATCAAAACATGCTTCTAAATAACTTGTAGGTTGAAGAAGAAGCCTCAGGGGAAATTAGAACACATTTTTGAGCTGAGTAAAAGTGAAAACACGACAAAATTTATGGAATACTGCTGAAGCTAGTGCTTTTAGGGGAATTTTTAGTATTAAATAGAATTCCCTGGAGGCTCAGATGGTAAAGAATCTGCCTGCAGTGCAGGAGACCTGGGTTCAGTCTTTGGGTCAGGAAGATCCCCTGGAGAAGGGAACAGTTACCCACTCCAGTATTCTTGCCTGGAGAATTCCACAGGCAGAGGAGCCTGGTGGACTGCAGTCTATGGGATTGCAGAGTCAGACAGACATTGCAGAGTCACACACACATAGTATTAAATGCTTATATTAGAAAAATACCACTTTTCAGTAATCTAGAATAATACATTAAAAAATTAAAATTGAAGGGCAAACTAAACTCAAAGAAACATTAAGGAAATTATAAAGAGCAGAAATTAATAAATTGGAAAAAATAGAAAAAAATAAATGAGATAAAAATTTTTTTCTTTAAAAAGTTGATAAATTTGTTAAACCTCTAACTGAAATGGCCAAGAAAGTTGCACAAATTACCCACATCAGGAATAAAGGAGGATATCACTACAGACCCTACAGGCATTAAAAAGAATAAGGATGCTGTGCCATTAAATTTGACAACTTAGATGAAATGAACCAATTTCTTTAAAAAACGAACTGCTGAAACTCATACAAGAACACATATAAAATATGAATAATTCTAAATCTGTTTTTAAAACTTGAATTTGTAATTAAAAGTCTTCCAGCAAAGAAACCTCTAGGCCAGATGGTTTCATTAGCAGATTTTATCAGACATCTCAGGAGGAGACAGTATCAATTTTATACAGACTTTTCTAGAAGATAATGAAACACTTGTCAACTCATTTTATGTGGCCATTATTATACCAAGATTAGACAAGCACAACAAGAGAACTATAGATCAACATCCCTTGAACATAGATACAAAAATCCTCAACAAGATATTAACACACCAAACCTAAATATATATATTTCTGTACAAGCAGTTTCTTGGATTAAAAAGCTCTGAATTCTACCATTTCCCAATTTCCATGAGATAAATGTGCTCCAACCTTGGCAAATTTAATTTCAAGTGACCCACAATAGTCTACTAATTACAGAGTTGGGAAGAGGTGCACAATCAGCCCTCATGAGCCAGTGGCACTGAATCACTTCTTCATAATTCATGTTTCAGAATTTGGTCTGTATCATAAGGAAAATGGGAGTGTTTGAAGTTTTAAGCTGAGACAGTTTTGTGCCTTAGAATGTTTCCTCTTGCTTTAGACCAGAGAATGGATTGGAGGTAGGCCAGAATGAGCACCCATGAGCTGTTTATTGATATTACTAAGAAACGGTGGTGGTCTAAACCTGGGTTGTGGCCTTTGGGATGGAGAAGGTGGACATTTTTGAAATATTTTTAATATGTAAACTTGCTGAGGGGTCAAATTGGCTGTCAGATATAAGACAAAAGCAGAGAAGTCACTCATCCCACCTAGTAAGCCCCTTATTGTTTGTTTGTTTGTTTGACAAGTAAGGGCATGCACAATTGCTCTTTATGGAACAATTTTTTTTCCTCTGGAATTCCTCAGTTCTATGACAATGAATAGTTATTAGTCTAGGGAACAACACTAGTCATTTTAAAAGTTTCACTCAAAGTGAACTATCAGACCCTTATGCTTTTTTAATTAATTGCATCTCTAAAATTCATTATTGAATGCCTTCTTGGTGCCATGCACTGTTCTATGTACTTGAAATATGTGTTGAATGAAAATATACCCCTATCTTTGTGGAACTTTAGTCTAGCTACGGGTTGAGGGGAAGGCAGGAGAGAGGCATTAAACATAATATAAAAGCAAGTTATATATTAATAGTATGGCAGAAAGTGAAGAGTATTTCATAAAATATTTTTCAAATGTGGAGTAGGGTAACAGGAGTTCAGGAGTGATGGTAAGACAAAATTTTATAATTAAGTATGGTAGTTATGGGAGGATGCATTTAAGAAGTAATATTTGAACAGTCTTGAGATGGAAAAGCTACCAGCAGTGACTTCCTTCCTGTCATTGGAAACAAATATATTCTCCCCCCTAGTGTTTCCCAACCATATTTCTGGTCACTGTGCACAAAATCAAATTTTTTCTTCAATCTCCCAGTTTTCACTGACCTACGTGGGGGAAGCAGGCATGAGGTACCTTTCCATGTCTGTGGTATTCTGAACCTCCCTTGACTAAAGCACTTGCCTCCAGGAGGTTGTAAGTGCCTCTTTCCTTGGTTGTTTTTCCCACTGGACTGAGAACTCCTCAAAGATTTGCTGATGCCGCTTGCTTTTGTATTCCAGTGCCTCTAGCATGCCTGGCATAAAGGAGGTACCCTTTGTTGTTGTTCAGTTGCTAAGTTGTTGTTCAGTTGTGTCGACTGTTTGCAATCCCATGGACTGCAGTATACCAGGTTACCCTGTCCTTCACTATCTCCTGGAGTTTGCTCAAATTCATCTCCACTGAATTGGTGATGTTATCTAACCATCTCATCCTTTGCTGCCTTTCTCCTTTTGCCTTCAGTCTTTCTCAGCATCAGGGTCTTTTGCAAGGAGTTAGCTCTTTGCATCAGGTAGCCAAAGTATTGGAGCTTCAGCTTCAGCATCAGTCCTTCCAATGAATATTCAGGATTGATTTCCTTTAGGATTGACTGGTTTGATCTTGCAGTCCAAGGGACTCTCAAGAGTCTTCTCCAACACCACAGTTCGAAAGCGTCAGCTCTTCGACATTCAATCTTCTCTATGGCCCAGCTCTCACATCTATACGTAACTACTGGAAAAACCATAGCTTTGACTATATGGACCTTTGTGTGCATTTAAAACTTGATAAATCTAATATTCTAATGAGTTTATCCTTGATGGGGAATGCCAAAATTTGAAAACACATCTAATCATGGAGTGTGATAGGAGGTGAGAAGTTTAACTATCTGATTTCATTATCATCTCTTTGTCTTCTTCATGTGTTTTGGCCACTTCCATGGGAGTAGCTTTGAAAGTGCAGATTAGAAATAGTATTCGACTCTCTGCCTGTATGTAAAAAGCCCATTGTTGTGGATGTGTGCTGCCAAACACACAGTTTGTATATACTGCATATATATAATTTCTTTGGCAAAAAAAAGGTGAAATAAATAATTCTGAGTATCGGGGACACCAAAGTGCTAGGTGCTTCATAAATACTTTGATGAGAGGTAGGCTAGACCAAAGTAAGGAGCAGCGGCTGTGCTTTGCTGGAGCAGCCGTGAAGAGATACCCCACGCCCAAGGTAAGAGAAACCCAAGTAAGATGGTAGGTGTTGCAAGAGGGCATCAGAGGGCAGACACACTGAAACCATACTCACAGAAATCTAGTCACTCTAATCACACTAGGACCACAGCCTTGTCTAACTCAGGAAAACTAAGCCATGCCCGCAGGGCAACCTAAGAGGGCAGGTCATGGTGGAGAGGTCTGACAGAATGTGGTACACTGGAGAAGGGAATGGCAAACCACTTCAGTATTCTTGCCTTGAGAACCCCGTGAACAGTATGAAAAGGCAAAATGATAGGATACTGAAAGAAGTACTCCCCAGGTCAGTAGGTGCCCAATATGCTACTGGATATCAAGGGAGAAATAAACTCCAGAAAGAATGAAGGGATGGAGCCAAAGCAAAACCAATACCCAGCTGTGGATGTGACTGGTGATAGAAGCAAGGTCTGATGCTGTAAAGAGCAATATTGCGTAGGAACCTGGAATGTCAGGTCCATGAATCAAGGCAAATTGAAAGTGGTCAAAGAGGAGATGGCAAGAGTGAACATCGACATTCTAGGAATGAGTGAACTAAAATGGACTAGAATGGGTGAATTTAACTCAGATGACCATTATATCTACTACTGTGGGCAGGAATCCCTCAGAAGAAATGGAGTAGCCATCATGGTCAACAGAAGAGTCCAAAATGCAGTACTTGGATGCAATCTCAAAAACCACAGAATGATCTCTGTTTATTTCCAAGGCAAACCATTCAATATCAGAGTAATCCAAGTCTATGCCCCAACCAATAATGCTGAAGAAGCTGAAGTTGAATGGTTCTATGAAGACCTATAAGACCTTTTAGAACTAACACCCAAAAGAGATGTCCTTTTCATTATAGGGGGCTGGAATGCAAAAGTAGGAAGTCAAGAAACACCTGGAGTAACAGGCAAATTTGGCCTTGGAATACAGAATGAAGCAAGACAAAGACTAATAGAGTTTTGCCAAGGAAATGCACTGGTCATAGCAAACACCCTCTTCCAACAACACAAGAGAAGACTCTACACATGGACATCACCAGATGGTCAACACCAAAATCAGATTGATTATATTCTTTGCAGCCAAAGATGGAGAAGCTCTATACAGTCAACAAAAACAAGACCAGGAGCTGACTGTGGCTCAGATCATGAACTCCTTATTGCCAAATTCAGACTTAAATTGAATAAAGTAGAGAAAACCACTAGACCATTCAGGTATGACCTAAATCAAATCCCTTATGATTATACAGTGGAAGTGAGAAATAGATTTAAGGGCCTGGATCTGATAGATAGAGTGCCTGATGAACTATGGAATGAGGTTTGTGACATTGTATAGGAGACAGGGATCAAGATCATCCCCATGGAAAAGAAATGCAAAAAAGCAAAATGGCTGTCTGGGGAGGCCTTACAAATAGCTGTGAAAAGAAGAGAAGTGAAAAGCAAAGGAGAAAACAAAAGATATAAGCATTTGAATGCAGAGTTCCAAAGAATAGCAAGAAGAGATAAGAAAGCCTTCTTCAGCGATCAGTGCAAAGAAATAAAGGAAAAGAACAGAATGGGAAAGACTAGACATATCTTCAAGAAAATTAGAGATACCATATTTCATGCAAAGATGGGCTCGATAAAGAATAGAAATGGTATAGACCTAACAGAAGCAGAAGATATTAAGAAGAGGGGGCAAGAATACACAGAAGAACTGTACAAAAAGGATCTTCATGACCTGGATAATCATGATGGTGTGATCACTCACCTAGAGCCAGACATCCTGGAATGTGAAGTCAAGTGGCCTTAGAAAGCATCGCTACGAACAAAGCTAGTGGGGTGATGGAATTCCTGTAGAGCTGTTTCAAATCCTGAAAGATGATGCTGTGAAAGTGCTGCACTCACTATGCCAGCGAATTTGGAAAACTCAGCAGTGGCCACAGGACTGGAAAAGGTCAGTGTTCATTCCAATCCCCAAAAAAGGCAATGCCAAAGAATGCTCAAACTACCACACAATTGCACTCATCTCACATGCTAGTAAAGTAATGCTCAAAATTCTCCAAGCCAGGCTTCAGCAATACGTGAACCGTGAACTCCCTGATATTCACGCTGGTTTTAGCAAAGGCAGAGGAACCAGAGATCAAATAGCCAACATCCGCTGGATCATGGAAAAGCAAGAGAGTTCCAGAAAAACATCTATTTCTGCTTTATTGACTATGCCAAAGCCTTTGACTGTGTGAATCACAATAAACTGTGGATAATTCTGAAAGAGATGGGAATACCAGACCACCTAACCTGCCTCTTGAGAAATCTGTATGCAGGCCAGGAAGCAACAGTTAGAACTGTACATGGCACAACAGACTGGTTCCAAATAGGAAAAGGAGTACGTCAAGGCTGTATATTGTCACCCTACTTATTTAACTTATATGCAGAGTACATCATGAGAAATGCTGGACTGGAAGAAAGACAGCTGGAATCAAGATTGCCTGGAGAAATATCAATAACCTCAGATAGGCAGATGACACCACCCTTATGGCAGAAAGTGAAGAGGAACAAAAAAGCCCCTTGATGAAAGTGAAAGAGGAGAGTGAAAAAGTTGGCTTAAAACTCAACATTCAGAAAATGAATATCATGGCATCCGGTCCCATCAATCCATGGGAAATAGATGGAGAAACAGTGTCAGACTTTATTTTTGGGGGCTCCAAAATCACTGCAGATGGTGACTGCAGCCATGAAATTAAAAGACGCTTACTCCTTGGAAGAAAAGTTATGACCAACCTAGATAGTATATTCAAACGCAGGGACATTACTTTGCTGACTAAGGTCCATCTAGTCAAGGCTATGGTTTTTCCAGTGGTCATGCATGGATGTGAGAGTTGGATTGTGAAGAAGGCTGAGTGCTGAAGAATTGATGCTTTTGAACTGTGGTGTTGTAGAAGACTCTTGAGAGTCCCTTGGACTGCAAGGAGATCCAACCAGTCCATTCTGAAGGAGATCAGCCCTGGGATTTCTTTGGAAGGAATGATGCTAAAGCTGAAACTCCAGTACTTTGGACACCTCATGCGAAGAATTGACTCATTGGAGAAGACTTTGATGCTGGGAGGGATTGGGGGCAGGAGGAAAAGGGGACAACCGAGGATGAGATGGCTGGATGGCATCACTAACTCGATGGATGCAAGTCTGAGTGAGCTCTGGGAGTTGGTAATGAACAGGGTCGCAAAGAGTCGGACATGACTGAGCGACTGAACTGAACTGAGGCTAGACCAGCTAAAAGTTAGAAACATTTTATTTTATTTTTATTTTCATTTTTTGTCTCATGATATGCTGCTTTTATTTAATACCAAATCTTAAATACTAATATTATTCATAATTAACATGATTTTCTTTCCTCTCTGTTACAGGTAATGCTACTATAAACATCTTTGTATATAAATTATTTTGCATAGTTCTGATCACTTCCACGGAATAAATTTCCAAATTGCACTTGTCATTAGGATAAATTCTTTAAATTAATTTTTATTGAAATATAGTTGCCTTACAATGTTGTGTTAATTTCTAATACTATGTATAAAATAGATAACTCATGAGAACATATAATATAGTACAGGGAGCTCTGCTTAATGCCCTGTGGTGACCTAAATGGGAAAGGAAATCCAAGAGAGAGGGGGTATATGTATATGTATGGCTGATTTATTTTTCTGTACAATAGAAAGTTAGAAATATTTTAAAACTAAGGCAGGCAGTGATATTTTTGTTTATTTTGTATGGTTTTTTAGGGTGGAGTTGGGAAGGAGTAAATAGCTCTTCAGCAATCATTGAACTCCTTAGAGTACATAGAGCTCATTTTTGTATTTTGACTTTCAACTAGCAGTGCTATCAGATGACAGTGAAAACACACATACATACATTTACACATATGCACAAGTGCTAGCAAGGACTAGGGAAGAAAATGTGAAAACAGGACAGCTTAAATGATAGCTGCCACATGTAAGTATACTGAGCAGAGTAACTGGATGATTGCAGGCCTGATATCTGTTATGAGAGCATTTTATAGCTCTTGAGAAGGCATCCCTGAAGGATTCACGAGAGGCCAAGAAAACATTTCTCTAGAAAGCGGAGATGGCATTCATTGAACACCCCTTGTCTTGTCAGAGTTCCAAAGGGATGAAAGAAATATGGACAAATGAAGGAAGGTCTTGGAGTGCCACAGAAAATGATTCTGAATATTGATCTGAGGAATCAGTTCCAAGATGAATATTGGAGTATTTGTTCTTGGGACTTTAATAGAGTTTCCATATCAACATTGTGACAGCAATCGAGATATCCATTCATTCAATCAAGCAGTCCTTACTGACTGATCTGTATTATCAGGTGCAAGGAACTGGGACACACAGAGATGAACAAGACACATCACTGTCCTCTTGGTGTTTGCAGTAAACTGATGACTTACAGTATAACGTAGAGAGTGCTAGGATAAGAGTATGAGCAGAGTGCATTGGGAACACCAAAAGTGGTAATTGCCTTTGGCTCAGGGCATCAGGGAAAACTCCAGAGATGAGTCCATACATGAGCTGTGTCTTGAAGAGTGAGTAGGGATTGGAAAGTGAAAAGTGGCAGGAGGGCTTGAACTGGCATTCTACACTGAAGCAGCCTAGCCGAGGGCACAAAATGGTGAGAAATCCCACCCGGATCAAAAGAGTGAAATGACATTAATAATGGGAAATAGATGGGGAAACAGTAGAAACAGTGTCAGACTTTATTTTTGGGGGGCTCCAAAATCACTGCAGATGGTGACTGCAGCCATGAAATTAATTTTCTTCTCCTTGGAAGAAAAGTTATGACCAACCTAGATACCATATTCAAAAGCAGAGACATTACTATGCTGACTAAGGTCTGTCTAGTCAAGGCTATTGTTTTTCCTGTGGTCATGTATGGATGTGAGAGTTGGACTGTGAAGAACGCTGGGCGCCGAAGAATTGATGCTTTTGAACTGCGGTGTTGGAGAAGACTCTTGAGAGTCCCTTGGACTGCAAGGAGATCCAACCAGTCCATTCTGAAGGAGATCAACCCTGGGATTTCTTTGGAAGGAATGATGCTAAAGCTGAAGCTCCAGTACTTTGGACACCTCATGCGAAGAGTTGACTCATTGGAGAAGACTCTGATCCTGGGAGGGATTGGGGGCAGGAGGAGAAGGGGATGCCCCAGGATGAGATGGCATCATGGACTCGATGGACGTGAGTCTGAGTGAACTCCGGGAGTTGGTGATGGACAGGGAGGCCTGGCGTGCTGCAATTCATGGGGTCATAAAGAGTCAGACACGACTGAGTGACTGAACTGAACTGAACTGAAGACAAATGAGTAGCTAAGGGAAAATGGGATGGGGAAAGAGCATTGGAATTTAAAGGCCAAGGAGATGGAAGGTATGATTGAGGAAGTCTAATTTTACCACCCAAGGGGGTTGGAGTCTTACATGCTTTTGAGGCATTCCCATATTGACAGTTGCCATTTAGCAAGCACTTATTTTTCTAAGCTAGGGCAGAGTTAGATATGAACGTGGAAGCAGACTAGGGCAAGGAGGGTATCAGATGTCTAGAACCAGATAGAGTGATACTCACAGCCTGAAAGGTATTTGTGGAAGGGAGAGTATAGTAAAATCAGTATTGCCCTCATGAGCAGGGCAGCAAGAGGCACAGCAAGGGGAATTAGGAAGCACTTGTAATGAACAAAGCTGTGGTTCTTTTTCTGTCAGATTTAAATTTTAACTCCTTTTCCCTGCCCGGAGAGCAAGTTCTTGTTACTTTTAAAAGCTCTGCATCCTTGGACTTCCCTGGCAGTTCAGGGGTTAAGACTCTGTGCTTCCAATGCAAGGGGCATGGGTCCTAGTCAGGGAACTAAGATCCTGTGTGCTGTGACCAAAAAAAAGCTCCATCCTTAGCATGTGATAGCTGATAGTCATCAGAACATGTCAATTACAACAAGTTCAGGAATGGTGCAGGTAAGAAAACTATGACCAACAAATGGAAGATTCTCTGCTTCTCCCTCCACCTCCCCACCCTGGTGGACTATTCTCTGTGGCACAGATCTTAAGTGCCATGCCTCCCAGAAGTAACTGAAGCCAGGTTGGTGTCTGTGTGTCCGCACCCTCCTCTCTCCCATCCCCTAGAAGGTGGGAAAAGGGAAATCACTCAAGATGGTGCTTGTCCACCTGCAATCAGAGCAGCACTGGGGGATACAAGAGAATTTTTGTTTCCTTTTTTTCAAGTATAACCTTGAACAAAATGATTTCACCAGTTGTAAGGAAAAATAGAACTGTTCAACTTCAGCTTCTTCAGCATTATTGGTTGGGGCATAGACTTGGATTACTGTGATATTGAATGGACATGGAACAACAGACTGGTTCCAAATAGGAAAAGGAGTGCATCAAGGCTGTATATTGTCACCCTGCTTATTTACCTTAGATGCAGAGTACATCATGAGAAACACTGGGCTGGAAGAAGCACAGCTGGAATCAAGATTGCTGGGAGAAAGATCAAATGAACAGAGATCATTCTGTCGTTTTTGAGATTGCATCCAAGTACTGCATTCTGGACTCTTTTGTTGACCATGGTGGCTACTCCATTTCTTCTGAGGGATTCCTGCCCACAGTAGTAGATATAATGGTCATCTGAGTTAAATTCACCCATTCCAGTCCATTTTAGTTCGCTGATTCCTAGAATGTCGACGTTCACAATCTACCACACAGTTGCACTCATCTCACACGCTAGTAAAGTAATGCTCAAAATTCTCCAAGCCAGGCTTCAGCAATACATGAACCGTGAACTTCCTGATGTTCAAGCTGGTTTTAGAAAAGGCAGAGGAACCAGAGATCAAATTTCCAACATCCGCTGAATCATGGATAAAGCAAGAGAGTTCCAGAAAAACATCTATTTCTGCTTTATTGACTATGCCAAAGCCTTTGACTGTGTGGATCACAATAAACTGTGGAAAATTCTGAAAGAGATAGGAATACCAGACCACCTGACCTACCTCTTGAGAAACCTGTATGCAGATCAGGAAGCAACAGTTAGAACTGGACATGGCACAATAGACTGTTTTCAAATAGGAAAAGGAGTACATCAAGGCTGTATATTGTCACCCTGCTTCTTTAACTTATATGCAGAGTACATAATGAGAAACACTGGGCTGGAAGAAGCACAAGGTGGAATCAAGATTCCTGGGAGAAACATCAATAACCTCAGATATGCAGATGATACCACCCTTATGGCAGAATGTGAAGAGGAACTAAAAAGCCTCTGGATGAAAGTGAAAGAGGAGAGTGGAAAAGTTGGCTTAAAGCTCAACATTCAGAAAACGAAGATCATGGCATCTGGTCCCACCACTTCATGGGAAATAGATGGGAAACAGTGGAAACAGGGTCAAACTTTATATTTTGGGGCTCCAAAATCACTGCAGATGGTGACTGCAGCCATGAAATTAAAAGACGCTTACTCCTGGGAAGAAAAGTCATGACTAACCTAGATAGCATATTCAAAAGCAGAGACATTATTTTGCCGACTAAGGTCCGTCTAGTCAAGGCTGTGGTTTTTCCAGTGGTCACGTATGAACGTGAGAGTTGGACTGTGAAGAACGCTGAGAGCTGAAGACTTGATGCTTTTGAACTGTGGTGTTGGAGAAGACTCTTGAGAGTCCCTTGGACTGCAAGGAGATCCAACCAGTCCATTCTGAAGGAGATCAGCCCTGAGATTTCTTTGGAAGGAATGATGCTAAAGCTGAAACTCCAGTACTTTGGCCACCTCACATGAGTAGTTACTCATTGGAAAAGACTCTGATGCTGGGAGGGATTGGGGGCAGGAGGAAAAGGGGACGACAGAGGATGAGATGGCTGGATGGCATCCCTGACTCTATGGACGTGAGTCTGAGTGAACTCCAGGAGTTGGTGATGGACAGGGAGGCCTGGCGTGCTGTGATTCATGGGGTCGCAAAGAGTCAGACACGACTGACTGACTGAACTGAACTGAACTGAAAGAAAAATGTCATCTTGTCATTGGTAAATCAGAAGTATGTTCATGAGAACAGAATTATCTCAATTTCAGATTTTTGAAACTTAAGACCCTAGATTTTGAGGATCCTAAAAGAAATCCATGGGTATCAGAGAGAAGTTTTTCCTTTAGAGAATCCAGCAAACTATGGCCCCCAAGCTAAATCAGCCCACTACCTGTTTTTGTAAATTCAGTTTTATCGCATTCAGCCCCTCCCAGGTGTTAATGAATTATCTATCTGTTGTTACTTTTCAAATACAAAGGTAGAGTAGGTACAACACAGAATGTCTAGCCCACAAAACCTAGTTCAGTTCAGTTCAGTCTCTCAGTCATGTCTGACTCTGCGACCCCATGAATCGCAGCACGCCAGGCCTCCCTGTCCATCAGCAACTCCCAGAGTTCACTCAGACTCACGTCCATCTAGTCAGTGATGCCATCCAGCCATCTCATCCTCCGTCATCCTCTTCTCCTTCTGCCCCCAATCCCTCCCAGCATCAAAGTCTTTTCCAATGAGTCAACTCTTCGCATGAGGTGGCCAAAGTACTGGAGTTTCAGCTTTAGCATCATTCCTTCCAAAGAAATCCCAGGGCTGATCTCCTTCAGAATGGACTGGTTGGATCTCCTTGCAGTCCAAGGGACTCTCAAGTGTCTTCTCCAACATCACAGTTCAAAAGCATCAATTCTTCAGCACTCAGATTTCTTCATAGTCCAACTCTCACATCCATTCATGACCACAGGAAAAACCATAGCCTTGACTAGATGGACCTTTTTTGGCAAAGTAATATCTCTGCTTTTCAATATTCTATCTAGGTTGGTCATAACTTTCCTTCCAAGGAGAAAGCGTCTTTTAATTTCATGGCTGCAGTCACCATCTGCAGTGATTTTGGAGCCCAAAAAATAAAGTCTGACACCTTTCCTCTGTTTCCCCATCTATGAGAAATTAGTCCATCTTTGCCTTCAAAGATGCTTTACATCACTTAAGTTTAACCAACAATGGCCCAGGTATTTAATGCTTGTTAACTGACTAGAGTTGAAAGAGTTTAGTGTGTAGTTCTCAAGGAGGATGCCTGGCATTGCAGAAGTGGATAGTTTTGGGGCCCTACAGCCCTTCCTTCACACCAGGCTCAGCCATTCATTAGCCATGTCACCTATGTTTTCTCACCAGTGAAATGGAGGCAATAAAGTGTGTATTTGATAATAAATATTGTTCAGTTGCTAACTTGTTGCTAACTCTTTGCGACCACAAGGACTGTAGCACAGCAGACTTCCCTATCCTCCACCATCTCCTGGAGTTTGCTCAAATTCATGTCCGTTGAGTTGATGATGCTATCCAACCATCTCTTCCTCTGCGGCCCCCTTCTCCTGTCCTCAATCTTTCCCAGCATCAGGGTCCTTTCCAGTGAGTTGGCTCTTCAGATCAGGTGGCCAAAGGATTGGAGCTTCTGCTTCACCATCAGTCCTTCCATTGAGTACTCAGGGATGATTTCCTTTAGGATTGACTGGTTTGATCTCCTTGCTTTCCAAGGGACTTCCAGTAGTCTTCTCTAGCACCACAATTTGAAAGCATCAATTCTTCTGTACTCAGCCTTCTTTATGGTCCAACTCTCACATCCATACATGACTACTGGGAAGACCATATTTTTGACTATATGGGCCATGATTACTCACCTCAATCAAGTTTGGATATTTGGGGATCTATTCCTGGAGTTCCAGTTGTTTCTACAGCCTCTTTCTAAGCTTGAAATAGAGCAACCCTATACTTCACAAATCCATTGCCTTATCGCAAGATTAATAATTTTTCATATGTCTGGCATGTAAAAGGGACTCAAACGTTATAAATCACAGGTTTATCTGTTACTACCTCCAAGACCTGCTTCTCTTTTGTACAGTAATCCCTCACTGTTTAAACTCTCATTACTCAAATATTTACTGCCCTCCGCCGCAAAACATCCGTATATACATGGCAGCAAAATGGCTTAAGTCAAGTGTGAGTGTAGGTGAGAGAATACCCACAGGTGTGTTACAGCTGCAGCTCAGCTGGTCGAATATAATTGCATCTCATTAATTTCAGCATGTCATGTGTTATTGTTGTCACGTTCACCACATTGTGATGACCTCACCTAAGAAAATGGAAAAGCTTGTAAGAGAGGTCGATGGGCCTGACATGCTTCAGAAAGTTCATTCATTGGGAGAAAGATAAGATTGGAAGGTATGAAGGATATTGAAAGAGGTGACTGTGTAAAAAATATATGTGTCTCACACTTTTATCCTTGCTGGAGGCTCACTCAGTGCTTCCCTGGTGGCTCAGATTGTAAAGAATCTGCCTGCAGTGCCGGAGACCAGGTTTGACCCCTGGGTTGGGAAGATCTGGAGAAAGGAATGGCTATCCACTCTAGTATTCTTGCCTGCAGAGGTCCATGGACAGAGCAGCCTGGGAGGCTACAGTCCATGGAATCCAAAGAGTCAGACATGACTGAGTGACTAACACCATCATGAGAAAATTATTAAAGTACTGTTGGTTTATTTGTGCCAAAATCCTTAACAGATTGCAATATTGCTACATAATGATGTTTGGGGTTTGAAGAAGGATACAAATTATTATTAATCTTTTAAAATAAGGGACCAGAGGCTCTTACGATCTGAACATCTGTTATGCGGTAGGTTTTGAGGAATGGGCTGAAGTCAGGTAAAGGAGTAGCTTCTCCTGACCTCTTGGGAATCAGAGTCCCAACTTGTTCCTGTGGGTGAGTCTCTCCCTTGTTAACCCAACCAAGGTGCAGACCTCGCGTTATTTCCAGTCGCCTCCCAAGAACTGTGGTCCTTGTCTCTGGTGGGTGGGCCTCTGCTCCCCACGGGCCAGCTGCCTCTTGCATGTCTGCTGGATTTCCTGGCATGGCCTGCTCTTGTATTCTGCTAATTCTTTTCCCTTCCTGTTCCAAATGTGTCTCCACTGAAGCTGAGTGTGCCTAGGCAGAAGTCCCATCCGTTAGTCAAGCAAGTTCAAGTATGCATGCTTGTCCTTTCCCAACATCCCCTTTCAATATGTCCCTTCCCTGGGTCAGGACACACTGTGCTTGCCCTTGGACCTCGCCAATGCTCACTGCTTCACTGACTCACCACGTGTTGCCTGCTGCCATTCCTGCCAGGTGTGGTTCTGCAGGTGGAGCTGAACACCCTCACAGCTCCTGCACATGGGCCTGTTCTCCCACCCTCCCTCCTCCCAGATGCCGGCTCTGATTCCAGGCCCCTGCATGCCCAACTGTCTGGATCACCAGCTGCAGTGAACAGGGCGTGGCCTAAGCAGGTTCAAACACACACAAGGCTGACCTTTCGGGATAGTGTTCCTCTGCTGCCCTTTTTTGGAACATTTTAACCTGGTTTGTCAAATATACAACCTTGGATAGAGAAATGGGTAACCAGTGGGTAGTAAGATATGATGTGACTGTAATAAGCCATATGCAGTGAACTCCAGCATGACTAACTCCCATCGTGGACCCCAAAGCATCTGTGATCAGAGGAGATTAGAGATCTCCTGTAGCCTTCCCTTTCTACTCACTAGGTATGTGATCTCTCTGAGCCTCAGTTTTCTCTTTTGTAAAGTGAGGGAGGTAACTCCCACTTTAGAGGTTTTTATGAAGATACAAAGAACCTAAAGTAGTATCTTGATTAGATGACGGCACAGTACCACATAACCAGGCCCATACCTCTCACTGGCCCCAAGAATTGCCATTGCAGCCCTTCCTTCCCGCAACTGCAGTGGGCCCCAGGTTTGCAGAGGTGCCCTGTGGTTCTACCTTGAGGTTGCAGAAAGGAGACACAAATTGCAGCACAAAGATGTGTCTGGACTAGAACTTACTCATAAGTAGGGAAAGGTTGCCCCTGCCGCCTCATCTAGGTTTCTTTCCCCAAGAAGGACCTTTTCTTTCTCTTGTCTCCCTACTGGCCTCTCCCTTATCCTGGTGTTATAGGATCAGTAAGCAAATTCTTGGTTTTAGCCTTAGCTTTTCCATGTCTCTCTAATTAATTCCTGTTTGGCCATCTTACCTTGCCAACTAGAAAGGATTTTTCTTGTCTTTCTACATAGGAAAGAAAAAAATGGGCTTCTAGAAGGAATACAGATATCCCCTGCTTTTCAAAAGTTCACTTTATACCACTTCACTTTTACCTACATTAGTACCTGTTTTCACCAATGGAAAGAAAGCTGAAGAGGAGTTGTGGTTTTACAAAAACAAGGAGAAAGAACAGCATTTAATGTTTGTGTTATGGGAGCCTGACTAGAGGGAGCTCACACCCCCAGTAGCGAGAGTGACACAGCTAAGCTCTTTGCGAGGGAACCACACTCAGCATCTTAGCATCAGGCTGCCATAGCTGCATCTGAGCTTCATCTTGATTTATTTTGCACATCTGTTAGCAAGATGTGTCCTAAGATAACCGCTTCTTCCCTTTATGCCATTTCTGCTTATGAAAAGTTTCATAGGAACACTCTGCTTTCGAATAGCTGGGGAAACCTAGACCAGAATTAAGGTAAGAAAACCTGATCCAGTGCAAAATCTACTCTTTAGTCACATAATTCTTGAAAGGAATTTTACTTCCCTGTGTGTCATTTTCCTCAACTCCCAGATTTTGAAGATTGAAGAATTCTAAGTAATTCTTAATTACCCCAAGTTATTTCACTTAATTGACATCAGAATCTTGGGCAATCTTAAAAAAACAAATTCAATTTACTCGTTGATAGATGAATTGAAGAAAACCTATGATGTTCTAACCTACCTTAAGTAATTCAAGTTGAATTTTCCAAATGAATGAGTTGACTGAAGAGGGGGCTAAAACATGAGTAACGCCAGATTCAAGGAGTCCTGTCTGTTCATCTCAAAAAATTGTCCTGGCTCTTTCCTTCCCTCTCCACGCACAGCTTCTTAAAAGTGGGTAAGACCTTTAGAAGCTTTGTTCTCTCTTTCTCATGATAGCTGTTCACCACTTGATGTTTTTAGACCTCTGAAGTCTGGAAGGTGAGGCATGGTTTTCCAAGTGCCATGGACCAAATGAGCCTTTTCAGTGACCTCTGTGGGTAAACATTTCAACTGCCTTTGGTCCTTGCCTGAGAGAGTCCCCAAGTGCTCAATGTCTCTGAAAGGGCCACACCACTCTCCCTGAGCCTGTGTCCCTCTTCTAGCCTCTGCATCGCCTCTGCCTCTTCCATTCTCCCAGTCTTTTTCCACTTACCACGCCATTGGTGGTCTGGGGGTGTGCGGCCCAGATGTTTTCCCCAAGCGATTAGAAGATTACTTTTTCAAGTCTCTTCACAGAGCAGATGTTCCCCTCCAGCTCCCCCTCCCTCACCCCACAATTGCTGAAACCTTTCTCTGTCCCAGAGAGCATATGGTGTGGCTGCTGTGTGTTTGATCAGGAGAGAATGAACAGGAACAAGAGAATCCCACACTGATGACTGTTTGGCAGGCAAGCTTCTGGGTGCGTGTGTGTGTGTGTTCCTCCTCCCTTTGTTCCTACTTCAGTTGTGAGCAGATGTTCTCTACTGGCTGAGTGGCTGTCCTTTCTCAGGTCCCTGATACCGGTGCTTCATCCCGTTCCCCTGCTTCAGGCCAGTCACAGCGTGCCCGACTCTAGTGTCTTTCTTGGCTTGCATACATCTGTCTTTACTTCATCCAGAGCTTTGCTCTCTTAGCCTGGGAAACCTGTTGGAAAAATAAGTTTGCTCCTATGCCTACACTTGATTTATAGGTTGCTCCCTACCCTCTCCCTCCTTGAATCTGTTATTTATCCATCCTCTGCTTCCCGTTTCATCCCATCCCAAATTCTGGGACCACTCAACTATTGCAGACCAGTCATTCTCTCTCTCACCTCTTAGCCTTTAGGTGTGCCTTCCCTTCTTTCTGAAGCATCCTCCCTTTTCTTCTTTTCCTTTTTTTTGCCTGGCAAATTTCTGTTCATCCTTTGTGTCTTTGTTTAAGCATGATATTCTCTTCGACCTCCACCTCCCAGTCATAGAGCTCCCAAGTTACCATAGAGCTCCTGTGTTAATACCAACCCTTATTTCTCTGTACTACAGTTGTGTTTTCACTTGTCTCTTCATTTTGTCATTAATTTTTTTTTTTATAAATCTGAGTGAGAATGTTTCCACACTGTCAAACAAGAGTTAGATTCCAGATTCCTCTCTCTCCATCTTCTTCTGACAGTATTCATTGAGCATGTACCCTGTATGAAACCCTCTATTGGATCTTGGAGTCATAAAAATGAGGGAGAGATTGTTCTTTCCCTCAATTAGATAAGTCCCCTACGTAGACTTCAAAAGTGATGCTATTACAGTGGTAAGATAACCAAGACCACATGGAAAGCAGATACTTAGATGGTTAGCTAGCCCTGAAAACAGAACCCAGAAAGGATATGGACAAGCCAGGTTAGTATTGAAAACAAACTGGAAGTAAGAAATAGTTAAGAGCAAGGCAAACTGCTGGCTACCAGCCAAATCCAACCTGCTGCCTGTTTCGCAAACAAAGTGCCAGTGGATCATAACCAGGTCCATTCATTTACATAAAACAATTTGCATATTGTTTACAACTTCTTTTATGCTACTGTGGTAAAGGTGAGTAGTAAAATTGTAAACTACATGCCCTCAAAGCCTAAAATATTTATTGTCTGCCCTTTTGTAGGGAACGTTGTGCTGACCCCTGGCTTAGAGAGTAAATAATAAAAGTGGATAAGATGATTTTAGAAAATAAAAAAGGGTGAAATTTCTCAAACAGATTTTAAAATGTAGTACACAGCTACGGTAATCAAAATAGTATGATACTAGTTTACCAAAAGACAAATAGCTCATTGGGAAGATAGTAAGAAGTCCAACATAAACTATGTATATAAATTTGATATGTGATTATATTTCAGTTCTATCAAGAACATAATATATTTAATAAACAGTATTAGGAAAATTAGCTATTTATTTGGAAAAAAAATTCCACTAGACTTTTTAACATTCTTTACCCACCTGCCTCTCCCCCTGCAATAAGAAATATATCACTGTTTTTGATTAATACTTTTTTTTTTTTTTTGCTTACCATTGTATCTGGTTTCCTATGTCTTCCTCCTAGATTTTATTTCTTGTTGCTGCATTAGAGTCTTCAGTAAATCTTCCTACCAGGATATGTGACTAGTAAATTACCTGTTTTTACGTGTAAAAAAAAACAACTTTATTTTACCCATACTCTTGAATGATAATTGAGATAAATACAGAGTTTTACTCTCACCAATCATTTTCCTTGTCACTTCAAAGACATTTCACTGTGTTCTGACAAATTTAGTGCTGATGAAAAATTTTCTCTAAATCTAATTATGGAGCTCATTCATCTATAGAAAATCTATCTTTTGGTTTTAGTATTTTTTAACATGTTTTCTTTGTCTTTGATGCTGTAGTTTTCCACAGTGTGTTGGGATGAGTTTCTTGTGTCTTTCTTCAATGCTAGAAAAACTTTAGCTGCTGTTACCTTGATGATCACATTTCGTCCATTTCCTCGGTTCTCTCCTTATTGAGGTCTTGTTAGACATTTGTTAGAGTTTCTCACTCTTTATTTCATGTCTTTTAACAGCATTTACATGTCTTCCAACTTCAGGTTATTTGCTCAGGCCTGTCTTCCAGTCTACACTGTTTTCAGTTGTGTCTGTTGTGTCCATACTCTATGTTGAAGTTCAATGACATTTGCCGTTTAAAATTTTTGTATCTTTCAAGAGAGTGAGAAATCAAGTCAGAGACTGAGAGAAAATATGCGAAAAAGACATACCTGTTAAAAAACTGTTACCGAAAATATGTAAGAACTCTTAAACCTTAACAATAAGAAAACAAACAACTTGATTTAAAAGTGGGCAAATGACTTAAACAGGTATCTCACTAACGAAGATGTAAAGATGGCAAATAAGTATATTAAAATGTTTCACATTATGTATCATTTGGTTTTAATGTAAATTTAAAAAATGAGATACCACCGCACAACTGTTAGAATGGCCAAAATGCAGAACACTGACATCAGATGTGGGTAAGGAAGGGGAAAAATGCGAATTCTCATTGATTGATGGGAATACAAAACGGTACTACAACTTTGGGACATAGTTTGGCAATTTCTTACAAAAGTAAAAATACTCTGAGCATATGATCTGAACTTACTACTTACCCAAAGGAATTGAAAAGCTATGTCCACACAAAAAACTGCACACAGATGCTTGTAGTAACTTTATTCATAATTGCCAAAACTTGGAAGTAACTAAGATGTCCTTCAGTAAGTGAATGGATACATGAACTGTGTTACAGCCAGAAAATGGAATATCATTCAGTGCTGAAAAGAAATGAGTTCCCAAACTAGGAAAAGACATGGAGGAAAGGTAAAGATTAGGAGCAAGGAAGATGATTAAGTGAAGCACGGAGAATTTTCAGGGCAGTGAAAGTATTCCGTTCGTGCACGTGTACTCAGTTGCTCAGTCGTGTCCGACTCTCTGCGACCCCATGGACCGTAGCCCACCAGGCTCCTCTGTCCATGGGATTCTCCAGGCAAGTATACTGGAGTCGGTTGCCATGCCCTCCTCCAGGGGAGCTTCCCAACCCAGGGATCAAACCCGAGTCTCTCAAGTCTCCTGCATTGGCAGTGGGTTCTTTACCACTAGTGCCACCTGGGAAGCCAGAAACTATTCTGTTTGATCCTATAATGGTGGATACATGTCATTGTATATTTTGCAAAACCCATAGAATGCGCAGCATCAAGAGTAAACGCTAATGTAAACTATGGGTGATAATGATGTGTCATTGTGGGCTCACTGATTGTAACAAATACACCACTCTGGTGCGGGATGTTGATAATGCAGGAAGCTTGTGCATGTGTATGTGTGAGCAGAGATTTTTATTCGACATGATAAGAGGTTTCAGGGTAAGAGGTGCAGGGCAGTGCTGCTACTCAAAAATGTCCCCAAATATCCAGGTCTATTAGGTCTTCCTGCTCCATAATTTTTTGTCCTCATTTCCCAAGATGGGTGTGTGCTTCGAAGCATCATGCGAGCATTCCAGATGTGAAAATGGGTGAAAGTCAAAAGGGCCTTCCGTCAGTGAGGTTTTCTTTCTACTCAGAGGAAAAATGTCTCTCCAGGAAATTCTGCTTTAGTTTCATTGTCCAGGAGAGTGTCACATGGCCTCCTGTCGCTGTAAGAGAAGTTGGGAGAGTATTTCTTTTTCTAGCCTCCTTAGTATATGAAGGAAAGTAAAAGGGAGGTTAAGGAAGTCAATATACAGTATTTTCTACAGTTGTCTTGCACATCATTAGATTTCTTTCAATATTTTGAAATACTGATATGTAGGTTCTTTTTAAGTGGATTTTTTTTTTTAAATTTTAGATTTTCATCTTGGGCCTTCATTGCAGCGTGCAGGCTTTCTCTAGTTGTGGTATGTGGGCTTGTCTTGTGGCACAAAGCCTTCTCCTTGTGATGCCCAGGTTTCCCTAGTTGCAGTGTGCTGGCTTCTCTAGTTGCCACACGCGGGCTTAGTTGCCCTACAGAATGTGGATCTTAGTTCCCTGATTAGAGATTGAACCTGCATCCCCCGCATTAGAAGGCAGATTTTTAACCACTGGGCTACCAAGAAGTCCCAAGTTGGGGGGGGGGAGGAGGGTGGTGTTTTATCTTTCTCTCTCTCTCTGTGAAATCACCCTTCTTTGTCAATGGCCTCAATCTGTTCCCCAGCCTACAACTTAAAGAAGTAGGTCTTCAAGAGTTGGGACAGGATTCTATGTTGTGGTATTACTGCGGTCTTCACTTATCTGTCACCAAGCTTGGATGGCTGTTTAAATGTTTGTACCAAAGTTATGTCTCTGCCCTCTTTCTTCCCTTGAACCTAAACATCCATAAGCCTAGCACAGCAGACAGCAGTTGCCAGCCAATTTTTTTGGAATAACTGTTATATTATGCGTTGAAGTCTAACTTTAGTTCCTCCTTTCACACAGTGCTTTTTCCTCAATCTTAGCCTGCAGGTGCCACACTTCTGGTTACTGTTATCTGTTTCTAGACCCAGAACCAGTATATCTAATTATTATTCTGTGTTATTGTTCCATTTCAAGTTCTCTGAAATGCTTTTCTTGTTTAAAAACATTTTTTAAATTATCTTTTTTGCCATCCTGCATGGCATGAGGGATCTTCTTTCCCCAACCAGGGACTGAACCCTCACTCCCTGCAGAAGAAGTGCAGACTCTTAACCAATAGACCACTAGGGAAGTCCTGCTTTCCTTTGTTAAATATACAGTTTAACCACATCTCTTTGATTTTTCTCTTCTTGTATTTTGACCAGCATGTCGATGTGTTTGAAATAGTGTATTAATGTGTGAACTAACCAAGCCAACTGTGACTTAAGTTCTTGATCACAAAACTCTTTTGTATGGTTTTCTGCTTGTTTGTGCAATTAAATCATCATAGTACATGTATGAGATATTTAAAGGTGCAGACAGTGTACTTCTATATTCCTTAAGAGGCTTAATGGTACTCATTGCTGAACTGTAAAGATAGATGCATAGAGGTGACAATCACTGGAATTATGGGTAGTAGAATATTGATTGGGTTCTTGTTAACTCTATTGAGGGTTTTAGAGAATTTCCAAAATATCTCAATAATCACCTGACCTAGTGATTTAAAGAAGCAGCTGTGGAATCAGACAGACCTGAGTATAAAGTCTTGTTCTGCTATTATTAGCCAGTATGAATGTGGAAAGGTTTCTAAAATTCTCTAAACTTCTGATTCCTTACCTAAAAGAAAATGGATCTAATAATAGTACTGACCTCATAGAATTGTGGCAGAAATAAATGAGACACAAGTAAAGCTCTTAGCACAGTGCCTGGCATGTACCAAATCAGTTACAGAGGCTACCTGTTACTAATTTACTAGAATTAATAAATTAATAGTAATGTGTTGATAACAGGTAATCTCTATAGCTGTTAATTTTCTGACCATTCACAAAACGTTAAATTATATTCTTTTCTAAATTTTTTTTCAGAATGTAGATCCAGTATAGCCAAGGTCAACATGGCAAACCCAAGGTAACCAGCAAGTCAACTTTTAATTATAATCTGCGCCAACAGCACATGCCTTCTTTGTACTTTTGACTATTGACTATGACTTTATTGCAGGATTTTCTGAGAACTCTACCCACCTAAGGTCAAATTCTTATCAGTGTTGTGCAATTAATAAGTCCCATGATCATCAAATTAGAAAGGCCAGTTTTAATTTCTTTTAACTTGTCAATCATTGTAGACTCTCTTCTCCCATCTCAGCTTTGCCAGTTCTCTGGTTTCTGGCACTTTCTATCCTGTGTCATTTGAAAATGTTGGATGCCTGATCAAGAAAAACAAGTCTTCACTGAGTAAAAAAAGAAAAAATTTAATTGCACTGAAGCTAAAGATTAATGTCCTGCTTCTCCATTGTACTCCCCCTCCAAAGTGTTCAAAACCCTAGTTAGTCACTTCATGCATAAGTCATGCATTCTGATCAGAGACATGCAGTAGGCTGCAGGACTTTGACCATGATGTCATCCCATAATTCTAAGCAACTTAAAGAAGCATTATTATGTAATTTGCCTCTTAGATATCACAATAACACTTTACTAAGAAGCAGAAATAACCATTTGTTTCTTTTTTCCCCATCATAGTAGCTATCATCAAAAAATCACAGTAGTTATGAAATAATTGGCAAGTTATTTCTGTCAAGTGTGAAAACTGAGTAGGCAATGCAAAATGAATCTTTTGGGGGAACTTTTTATTTATTTTTCATTTAAAATATATGAAACAGTTTTGAATTGATTTTCAGAATAGAAAAAAACTAGCTAGGTACCTAATAAAAGGGATAAAATAATTTCACTTTTTTTTTTTTTGGATGGGTTTCCCTATATCTGAGTTGAATTAATCCTTTTGATTATTTTAACCAGTTACATCACAAAACTTGTCTTTGCCATTCTGCTTTTACTCATTCCCACCCCCACCCAACTATGTGATGACTGTCCATGTACAGACTAGGCTTTTTTAAAATGGTGCTGTCATCTGCTGCATTCGTCTGTTCAGTGGGTTTTTCAGATATATATTTAACTTTTTGAACTCAATCCCAGTAGAGGGACTGGAGGTGTTTCCAGCATACTGAGCAATTCACCAAGCACACCAGGCTGGGTGTCCTACAGTTCAACAGAATTCTGACACAATCCACCTGGAGATGGCATCAGGCTCCACAAGTTCAGGGCTCAGTCCCACCAGACTGTCCTCCACTTCAGGTGCCAATTGCAAGTCCAGCCTTCTGACGTACAGGCTGTAAATCCGAATTTCCCATGAAGCCCTCCTGGGGGTTGATTAATTTGCTAGAATACCTCATAGAACTCAGATAAATATTTTACTTATTGCATTACCAGTTTATCATAAAAGTCATTTGTTAAAAATGGCTATTCTTATCCCAGCCTTGGAAGTTCTAGTTCAGTACACCTGGAAGCACCCCTGAGTGAATTTGAACCTAGAGTCTTCATCCAACCCTTTGAGAAACACTGTTTGTCATGGTGTCCATCAAGAGATTACCAAAGGATAAGCCAAGTATGATAATTCCCAGGGAGAGATGACTTGGTGGACTGTCAGCAGAGACACTCCTGGCCATTGTAAGAATACTGAAGGGGAGATCCAGGTACCCCAACAAAGCAGTCCACCTCTTGAAATATCAGATCCTTTCACTTCTGCTAGTAGGTTCTCCTCGTATGGGAATAGCTCCTGTCAGGATTCTGTTTTGCCTTTTATTCTGGGAAAATTTACAAGAGGAAGATTAGTAGGATGAAATTATAACCACCCCCCATCCTGCTTTAGCTAGTCTTGACACTACATCCAACACGTACCATCTCCCTCCTCTATCAGCCTTTCGAGCTGAATTCCTCTCACTTTGCACTTTTGCAAGTGTAGGTGACTTACCTGGAAAGGTGACTCAGACCATCTTCTTTGAGTGGTCTGATCCTCTGGCCATAATGTCCTTCTCAGGCTTTGTCTGCTTTCCCCATCCATTTAATGACAAAATCGAATGAAGGAACCATGAGAGATGCCCTGGTGGATCAATGAGATTGCCAAATCTGTTCTTCCTGGTCTCATTATATAACTGCAGTTCTTCCTCTTTCCAATCAGGATAATTATTCCTGACAGTATGTTGATTCCTGTATTTGGCTGCAGTTCTCTTGGTACACGTGTGCTGAAGTGACTAGGCAGCAGCCATAACTTAAAGTTTAGTGGGATTCAAGTCGCATCCCTTGGTGGGAGCCTTCTGATTCTGGTAACGGATTCCTCTAGACACAAAGAACCTAAAATTGGAGTGTTAGAAAGCACACAATTCCGGGGAGGGATCGATGAGAATGACAGTAAGTGGGGCTGTTCCTTCTTCCACATCCTGGTTCCGAAATCTTGTATTCTATATATTGGAAACACAGCACCATGCAATAATTGATATTTTTGATTTAGGTTAGACACTATAATAATCAAATGCACCACCTGGAGTTCTGGCCCTTGAGGGGAGTTTCTTTTATCACTGTCTTTTAGGACTACTCCTGAGTGGAACTGTTATGCAATGGCAATCATTTTGGCTTGCACCCACATATAAAGTTGACCAAACCATGAACCTAGTTTGGCATTTTTTTCCTATTACTTGGTCAAAATGAAAGCATCATTGTGAGCTGAGGGAGAGGCCCTGGAACAGCTGATGCTGGCCATTCCTGGGAGACTATCAAGATGAGCCATCAGCAGCCACACTTCCAGCAACTGGGGAGTCTAGAGTGATAAGCCATGCATAGCATTCCCTCTGCCATCATTCTCACCAAATCTGTTCCTCCTTCATGCCTCTGCTTTTGGTGGCACCGTCATCCATCTATAAGCTGTAAAGTGGAAGTCATTCTTGACTCCTCCATAAATGTTGCCCCTCCATCCTAAATGCATTCAACCACCAATTGCTTTTTTAAAATTATTTAAAAATTATTTTTATTGGAGTATTGTTGCTTTACAATGTTGTGTTCGTTTCTGCTGTACAACCAAGTGACTCGGCTCTGTGTACATATGTCCCCTCCCTCTTGGCCCTCCCTGACATGCCCCCCCCCCCCCCCCCCCCATCTAGGTCACCACAAGTCATCCAAGCTGAGTTTCCTGCACTGTACAGTAGTTCCCAAGAGCTCTCTGTTTCACACTTGACCGTGCACATATGTCAGTCTCAGTTTCCCCATTCATCCCACCCTCCTGCCCCGGCCTGTGTCCATACCTCCATTCCTTGCTTCTGCATCTCTATTCCTGTCCTGCAAATGGATTCATCTGTATCATTTTTCTAATTTCCACATACATGCATTGATAAGAGTCTATCATATAGAGTAAAGTAAGTCAGAAAGAGAAAAGCAACCACCAATTATTGATTGCTATTTCTGTAGATGTTTATACACTCTGTCCCTTCTTCTCTGGCTCTGGCTGAAGCAGTTGGAATGTACAGATCTGAACTTAAAAAAACAACACTACATCCTCATTTTAAAAGGCAGATTAATGGGGGGAGGGCGAGACAGGCAGTTGGAAAAATTTAGACGATTAATGCAAGGAGAGAGATAGTAGAAGCCTGAAGGTTGTTACAAATTAGAGTATAGGGGAGTAGCTAAAATGCAGCAATATTAATAAGGCAGACTTAACAACCTGGGAGTGAGTGGTAGAGGAATGCAGAATGACTGACTTCTAGGTGTCAACTTGAACAAGGTGGAGAAGGAAAATAACACTTACTGAATTCTAGGCTCTGTACTAATTATTTGCACATGTGATCACAGGCGATAGTTGGAGACTTGTATTTCTTGTATTTAACTCATTTTAGGAATTAACTGGCTTGGCTTTAGATTTCTGCATCTAGATGTCTATCTGGAAAAGAAATGTTTAATTTGGCTGTGAATAAGTATCAGTCTTGCAGATAGCATTCTTTAGTCAACATACATTTCTAGTTTTTCATTTATTCTGTGTCTGTAGAATCTAATCAGTACCTGGCACACAATAGACACACAATAATTATTTGCTGCACTGAGTTTTTAAACCATTTTTAAAAACCATTGTTTAACTGAACTATTAAATAACTATTTACTAACTGAGACCATGGACCATTTGCCTCTATGAACCATACATAGGCTGTTAGGAAGCTGAATAGGCAATGTGATCAGGGTACCATTTGGTTCGTATCCATCTCCACTTTCCACCATGTTTTCTGGGTTGGAATAAACTGAATGTCCAGAGTGGAATCTTAATAACAGCAAAACAGTCGCTTAGATTGCTTGGAAATTAGCTTGGATAATTCATCACTGTAGAAGACTTGGTCAGAACAGGCAAAGAGAAATGGAATTTGGCTCCAACAGTTGCTAATAATCTTCCTTAGTTTAATAACACTGCTTTAGTAGAGCCATGGAATGCTAGAATTGGAAAGGGCCTTAGAGACCATAAAATCCAATCTCTTCCTCTTACAAATGAGGACACTGAGACCTGGTGAGACTAAGAAAAGTTACCCAATGTTTCATAGCTACACAATGATAGGGTGGGACTCAGAAGCCAGTGCTCTGTCTAGGTCAGGAAGCATAAATTGAATGACTAATGCATTTCAGACACTGCTACTTTCTGTTGCTACAGAAATCAATCCCCTGACAGCTAGTCTCTTATCTAATGGGAGAAAGACACATAATCAGATTTTAACACAACAGATTAAATGATAGGATATAGTTGCAATCATATCTAATTGTTATCATTTGTTGAGCACTTACTAAAATCAGGAGTTGGCCAATCACTTTCTAAAGCTTTGTTCATTTAATCTCCCCATGAACTGCTTTATCTATTCATTCCTTTCCACCTCCAGGCTCTGGACTGGAAATAAACACTGAGAAGATTTCTTCAAATCAAAAATCCATGTTCAGAGTCCAGGCTGTTCCCTTTGACCCCAAATCTGAAGATATGTACTGCCCAGACTGTGGGAGATCACCAGACCCTTTTCCCATGAATAAGGCCATAAGGGAATAATAAACAGCTCTGGGAATCTTCAACAGGCCAGTATTAGGAGAAAGCTCTGTGATCATCCTAGCAGGTGGAGGGGCACCTCACCATGTTTATTATTTCTTTGGGGATCATATAGAAGCATTGTAAGACCAAAAGTTCACATTTAAAGCTATTAAAAAGGCCTTTTAAGGTTTACAAGGCACACATTGGTTGGGGTTTCTGACACCCAAGCCATGAACACTGCTTTTACTGCTTCGTGGGGATTGACTGCTGAAAACCTATGACAACAGCAGTTTACATTTTGACAGTTCCCTAAATACATCATTCCCATGTCCTAAAATGCTTTACAGGAAAGCTGGGCAAATTGGCTGTTAAAATCAAGGAATGTCAATGAAAACAGAATCAAAAAGCCAAGATTTACTCTGTGATTTTTACTGATCCACATGGGGAAAATGTCTTCCCTGTATGCTCAGCCATTCCACTGAACTGATGTCATCTCAAACAAGGTCTCAAGAGGTTGCTGCATAATGGTTTGCATAATTTTAGTGCTTATCTCCCTAAAACTTTTGCTACCAACACAAGAAATGTATTATATAATTAGCTAAAATGAGTAGCATCTTTAAGAACTTTTATTGTAAGTTCTCCCCATTGTCACTTGATCATTTATTGTTTCAGCTCAGTTGCCCAGTCATGTCTGACTCTCTGTGACCCCATGAACTGCAGCACTCCAGGCTTCCCTGCCCATCATCACCATTTATTGTTTACTAAGCACTATTTTGGGGCTCCTCAGCTGGCCCTAGTGGTAAAGAACCTACCTGCAATGCAGGAGACATAAGAGACATGAGTTTAATTCCTCAGTTGGGAATCTCCTCTGGAGGAGAGCATGACAACCCACTCCAGTAGTCTTGCCTGGAGAATCCCATGGATCGAGGAGCCTGACAGGCTACAGTTCATAGGGTTGCACAGAGTCAGACATGACTGAAGTGACTTAACACACCCGCACACAAGCACTATTCTAGACCCTGGAAAGAAGAAGCAAAGAAAAAATAGTCGTAGTTCCTAACTAGACGATACTTAGATTCTACTCATGAAAATGAATGGATATGGAAAACAAACAGTGATTCTGGTAGTAAGTAAGGTAATGAAAAAAAGAGAAAGACAGGTAATGGAGTAAAGAGAAGTGTGTATGAATGTATGTGGTGGTGGTGGTCTTAACTGAAGTGATTAAGGAATACCTCTCAGTGATGGAGATTCTAATTCAGAGGAGGGCACAGTTCTGTGAGATCTGGGGCAGAGCACTTCAATTAGAAGGAATAGCAAGTGCAAAGGCCCTGAGACTAGAAGCAGGAAAGCATTCTTTGACTTTTAATTTTAAGGTTGTAGGTTCTTTTTCAGCAATAAATATTTTGAAGTTCTAAAGATGTATTTTGGTATAAATCTGACATTTGGAAAGAAGTCATATATAAATAGAAACAAAACCAGAGTAGCTAAGATGTAATAATGAAGTATAGGGGAGGTGGGGCTAGAGGGCAATTAAGAGAGAAGCAGCCGAAGCTGCGTCATAAGGCAATGTCTTTCACTCAAAAGACACTGGAGGACTTGAGCAAAGAAGACATTGACTTGTTTTATAAAAATCATATAGTTGCTATGTGGATGCTGTGGGGTGACAAGGGCAGGTCAGGGAGGCCATTGAAAAGGCAGGTGAAGGTCTTCACGTAAGAGATAATGGGAGGTTGGGGTTAGTAGATGCAAACTATTACATATAGAATGGACAAGCGACAAGGTCCTACTGTGTAGCTCAGGGGCCTATATTCAATATCCTGGGATTAAACCATAATGAAAAAGAATATAAAAATGAATGTATATATGTGTATAACTGAGTCACTTTGCTTTACAGCAGAAACGAACAGTGTTATAAATCAATTGCATGCATGCTCAGTCACTAAGTCCTGTCTCTTTGCGACCCTATGGACTGTAGCCCCTCAGGCTCCTCTGTCCATGGGACTTCCAAGGCAAGAATACTGGAGTGGGTTGCCATTTCCTTCTCTAGGGGATCTTCCCAACCCAGGGATTGAAACTTCATCTCTTGTGTCTCCTGCATTGGCAGGCAGATTCTTTATCACAGAGCCACCTGGGAAGCCCTATAAATCAACTATACTTCAATTGAGAAATGATATCTGGAAGTCAGTCATCAGGTGTAGAACAAATCATTTGGTTTTAATAATAATTCAAATATATTGAACTATATACACACTTTAAACGGGTGAGTTGTATGGCATGTGAATATTTCAATAAAACTATTATATTAATAAAATAAAAGTTTAAATACTAAAAATAAAGGTTAATAATAACCCTTTAATAAATAAATAATGATTACTTCCTCAGTGCAGCTGTCCCTGGCACTGCCTTTCCCTCCCCCTCCCTGACCAGCAGATAAAACCAATCCCTTCCCAGTGTTTGTGAAGCACTTGGCAGGTCCCTCTCTTGGGAACTTATCAGTTGAGTCATGATTAACGATAAGTTTACTTGCATGTCTCCATGTAATTTATAAGTTATTATAAGACAAAGATGTGTCTTATCCGTCTGGGTCTCCTCAACACTTAGTTGTGGACCTGATTTATAACAGGTGCTCAATGAATATCTTAAAGTAATAAATGTGTGGATAAATGAATGAATAAATGTAGTGGCACTGTGTTCAGTATTCTACAAACATGATCCTATAGCTGATTTTAATCCACATACTTTGTAGACTGTCCCAGATTATTGTGGCAAGTCTTTTATTAACTTATTGATTCAATTAATGCAGAATGAGAAGGTGGCAATATAAAGCAGTTGGATCTGTATGTTTCCTAAAGATATCATTTTGTCTGAGGGATAATTTTGTAAGCTGAATTTTAAATCTCTGATTTATGGGGTAACATAAATGTTATGTATAAAGTTATGGATCATCAAAGCAGAACATACTCATCTAACTAGCTGCCAGCAATCATTCTGGAATCCTAAAACGCATCCCTGTGTCACATCCTTGTGAAACCCAAGGTGGACTCTCAGGTGAATGGTAGCCCAGTGTCGGAAGTGAGTAAGACTCAAACCCAGAATTCTCAAAATCTCCGACTGTCTTCAGTCATTTTTAGAAATAGGGATGCTGGCCAAATTCATGCCTTGTTGTAATTCTGAACATTCTTGACAATATTTAAAAAATAAAACTTTTTATAGTGTAAAACTCCCATATCTCCATTCTCAACAATAAAAGAAAAAAAAAATCTCATGGGCTGAATTTAAGCAATTCTAGATAAGAATGGGGTTCCCCAGACATGTGTTCTTGTGCAAACCACTTCACAGTGCTGAGATTCATTGCTTCACTTGTAAAGTGAGAATAGTAATGGCTACCTTTTAAATTTCAGAGAGGGTTAAAAAAAAATTATGCGTGGAAAATACTTTGGCTATTGCCTGGCTCTTGAGAGATAGCTAGTGAATGTCCATCTTCCTGCCCTGCTCTCAACACTGCATGTTAGGGAAATCTCTCCACACACCTCCAAGCGTAAGCATTCCCTGTGTCCTCAGTTGCATCGTACTCTTGAGCCTGAGAGACAGTGTAGGTTAATAAAGGCAATGGACTAGAAGTGGTAATGTTTGACTTGTAGTTCTGACTCTGCTGCTAACCAGTTCTGAAACATTGAATAATTCACTTTGTAAAAGTGAAAGTTGCTCAGATGTGTCCAACTCTTTGTTACCCCATGGACTATATAGTCCATGGAACTCTCCAGGCCAGAATACTAGAGTGGCTAGCCATTCCCTTCTTCAGAGGATCTTCCCGAACCAAAGATCGAACTGGGGTCTCCTGCATTGCAGGCGGATTCTTTACCAGCTGAGCTACCAGGGAAGCCCAAGAATACTGGAGTGGGTAGTCTATCCCTTCTCCAGTGGATCTTCCAAACCCAGGAATCAAACCGGGGTCTCCTGCATTGCAGGTGGATTCTTTACCAGCTGGGCCACCAGGGAAGCCCAAGAATACTGGAGTGGGTAGTCTATCCCTTCTCCAGTGGATCTTCCAAACCCAGGAATTGAACCGGGGTCTCCTGCATTGCAGGTGGATTCTTACTAGCTGAGCTACCAGAGAAGCCCAATTCACTATATATTTATTTCCTCATTAAAAAAAAAAAAAGTGTATTGGTGATGGACGGAAAGTAAATTTGTGATGCTGAGCTCCTTGTAGGGTCTATGGAAGTAGAAATGCAGTATTGTATATATGAAACTTATATGATGTTATAGCTCAGTGTTACCTCAATTTAAAAATTATTTTAAAAATAAGTTTATGGGGCTAAATTAATTCTAAGGCCTCCTCTTTGATCTTAAAAAGTGTCTGCATTTATGACTACAGTGTCTAACCAGGCAGCAAAATTCACTGGAAGTTGTTGCCATTCATTTGCTGATGTTCTTCACTGAGAAAATTCCTTAAGAAACTAAACAAAGCAAAACAGAAACAACAGAAAGTTATTTTTTTTGCCTTATTGATCATTAAATTTTGCGGTTCAGCTAAATAGGTTTCCCTTTGCTTAAGTATACCTACAGGCACAGACATATTCATTAACAATTTGAAGTCACACTAAGATTGTATTAGGACAGGCTTATTATTATGCTTGGTTTCACAGTTGCTGACACTAAGTAAGCAGCATTGATGACATCTAAGGGCAGGGTGAGTCCTTGAAATCCGGTTGTGATTCACTCAGATGCCATGTCAGTGTGCTGATAATGGCAGGGAGAAAATTAAAATCAGGAATTTGTTCATACTTCAGTTACCCAGGGAATTTTTTCTTTCTTTCTTAATATATTGTGGCTGTAAAACTTGTAGAGAAAATAAAATCCTGCTTTTATTTTTAATTTTTCTTCTTTTTTATTGAATTATAGTTGATTCATAAAATTCTGCTTTAAAAAATTACTAGAATTAGAATCAGTAAGTTGAATTCAGGAAGTTATTGAAAATAAGGTCAATATATAAGAATTAATTATATTTCTGTATTTCAGATACAAACCAACTGGAAAATGAAAAAATTTTAAAGATATTATTTGGATAGCATGAAATCAGCAGTCCCCAACCTTTTTGTCATCAGGAACTGGTTTTGTGGAATCACAGACAGGGCAGAAAATGTTTCAGTGGATTGGTTCCAATCTGTGGCCCAGGGGTTGAGGACCCTTGCATTAAATGACATCAGATGTCTAGAAATAAATCTAGCAAAAGATGTGTGAATATTTTTAAGGGATTTTAGAGAAGACCTAACAAAGTAGAGGGATATATTCTATTCACAGGCAGATAAGTAGGTAAAAGGAACACAAAGGAAAGCTCCAGACAGAGACCCACACATACGTTACCATAACATATGACAGATGTAAACACTGCGTGTAGTGCAGAAAGCTATCTTTTCAATAACTGTCACTGAACCAACTGGCTATACATATGGAACAACTAAATCTTGGCTTCTCCACTTCACCCTATACATAGATATCAATTCCAGTTAAAATATGTATCTAATTATTAAGGATAAAGTATGAAAAAAAGTGAGAAAGACTAGAGATCTCTTCAAGAAAGTTGGACGTACCAAGGGAACATTTCATGCAAAGATGGGCGCAATAAAGGACAGAAATGGCAAGGACCTAACAGAAGCAGAAGAGATGAAGAAGAGATGGCAAAAATACACAGAAGAACTTTACAAAAAGATCTTAATGAGCCAGATAACCACGATGGTGTGATCACTCATCCAGAGCCAGACATCCTGGAATGTGAAGTTAAGTGGGCCTTAGAAAGCATTACTACAAACAAAGCTAATAGAGGTAATGAAATTCCAACTGAGCTAGAAGATGATAACTGTTAAAATGCTGCACTCAATATGTCAGCAAATTTGGAAAACTTAACAGTGGCCACAGGACTGGAAAAGGTCAATTTTCATTCCAGTCCTAAAGAAAGGCAATGCCAAATAATGTTCAAACTACCATACAATTGCTCTCATGTCACATTCTAGCAAGGTAATGCTAAAAATCCTTCAAACTAGGCTTCAGCAGTATGTGAACTGAGAACTTTCAGAGGTACAAGCTAGGTCTTGAAAATTGTGTCAGAGATCCAATTGCCAACATCTGTTGGATCATAGAGAAAGCAAGGGAATTCCAGAAAAACATCTACTTCTGCCTCGTTGACTGTGCTAAAGCCTTTCACTGTGGGGATCACAACAAACTGTGGAAATTTTTCAACTTAAACTCAACTTAGCATCTTCCTTATCTATACTTCCCCTACCCCCAGCCTTCTCTTCATCCTTTATTCCTATCTTCACATCCACCTCCCTGTCCAGTCACCATTCAGGAACCAACGGGGCATTTTTAACAACTCTTTCATGTTCCATAGCCCAAATTTAATTGATCACTAAATTTATTTAATCACTGAATTGTCAGTGCTATGTGTTAATATACCTCAAAACCACCCTCTTCTCTATTCCAACCACTACTGCCTTTGATTAGAACTTTATCTTGTCTTTTCAGAACAATTGATTAGTCTTTACATTGGTTGTCCTGTCTTGTTTTCTTTCAGTTTATCCACAACCAGGATAATCTTCTTAAAGAGGAGATTTGGTAGCCCATTTGTCTGTTTAAGCAATGGATTTTAATAGTGGATTAATATCAAGATCTTCCTCCTATTTTTTGATTTAAGCCAGAATTAAGCTTCAAAATCATGAAGGATCATTTCAGTATGCATACTGGCACCCAACATTGTTCCTCTTGGTGGTAAAGTCTGAAGTATTTCACTCCTATCAATGTCTAGTTTTGTCCTTCCATACTCATTTATTCATTCATTCTATTCAAAAACATGTACTGAGCAAGGTATTATGATCCTTTCTGACCAGGGGTCAGAAAATGATGTGCATGATAAGACTGGCCATGCCCACTCATTTACATGTGGTCCATGACTGCTTTCACTCCATCTCAGTGTGTGAAAATCAGTTCATTTTCCATCACCTAAAGGTATTCAGTACCATGGTGATTAGTCACATGTGGCTATTTAAATTAATTAAAATGAAAGAAAACTAAGAGTTCAGTGCCTTGGTTATATTAGCCACATTTCAAGTGTTTAGTCACCATGTTGGAGGGTGAGTATCATATTGGCTGTACAGCTGTAAAAATTTCCATCATCCCAGCAAGTTCTTTTGGATGGCACTGCTGATAACTATGGAAGAAGAGTTGTGCTCCTTAACATGACACATAACTTCTTTTAGGGTCTGATCCTGCCTTGTTCTTCAGTCATCTCCGGTCACCCCCCTCTATAGCTCTAAATTTCAGTGATAGTGAAGTGTTTATAATTTTCAGAACATAATGCTGTTTATGTCACACTGCTTTTGATCATGTAATATTGTTATCCAGTCCAAGATGTCTCTCCTCACCACATGTCAGGCCAATAAATCAGAGATGAGGTGTTGAGTCAAAGAATAAGAGTTTATTTAGAAAGCCAGCAGATGGAAAAGATGGCAGACTAATGTTTCAAAATGACCATCTTGTTGGGGTCTGGATGCCAGGTTCTTTTATAGAACAGAGAGGCGGGGAAGTGCATAAGTGAAGTAAAAAGCCATTTATCTTGCAGATATCTCCTGGAATGACCAGCTTTGGAAGGGATGTGTTAATTTCTTCTTCCTGGAGCAATCCACAGGTGGACACAGGCTAGAACAAAGGCATTTTGGTTTAACATTCAGGCAGTGGAGTAGAGTTCCCTGAGGCAGGCCATTATGTCTGGACAGCATCCTTTTAGTGAACAAAAGCAATGGGAAGCAAAGTTAAAGTAAAAGAAACAGATCCAATATGAATTTAGATTTTGTTCTTCCCTATAACAATATCCTCTGCCCAGAAAGCCATCACCTATGATAAACCTCTATTCTTTCAAAATGGAACTCACATATTACCTCTTCTAGGAAACCTTTCTTACACCTTACCCTTCAGTCCTCTCTCAGTAATTTCAACACAGACATATTTTGTTGGTGCATAATATTGCCCTGAAATTTGTTTTTATATTTTTTCTCCTGTGGACTATGAAAAAATCCTTAAGAGTAAGGCCCATGTCTGGTTCAGGAGTCAGTAAACATTTTCTGTAAAGGGCTAGTTACCAAATATGTTTGACTTTGAAAGTCATGTCACCTCAAATATGATTATTTTACTCTGCAGTTATCATGTGGAAGCAGTTACTGACCAAATGTAAATGAGTGGCCATGGTCAGCTTTATCCAAAGCCCATCATTTTCTGACCTCTGGTCAGGAATGATCATAATACCTTGCCCAGCACACATATTTTAGTGGAATGACTGAGCTAGTGAATGAATGAATATGAAAGAACAAATTATTACAGTGGTGGAATGCTTAAAACTCTATACCACAAGAAACACTGCTGGGTGCTGTAATGATGATTACTGAGATTAATTTTTTGATCTTGAAATTTAATCCTGGTTTAAATAAAAATGAGAGTGGTGAGACCTTGTTATTTAGTTCACTCTTAAGCACATATATGACCCCATGACAAATTTGATTTTTCAAATCTTTGATAACTATTTAAATATCACTGGCCTTCTTTGTAACCTTATGCAATTTATTTTAAGCATTTTTAAAAGGGGACAGAGAAGTGAAAGGCCTCTGCCTGTCTCTGGGTACCGCGTTCCTGGAGCGCACAGAGGGAGGGACTGTCTAGACTGGAAGGGATGGCGGTGCAGCTGTAGCTGGGGAGTCCCAACTCAGCCAGAGGAGCCCCCTGTGGTGCTGGAGCAATTACCAAACTAAGAAGCTGCCTGCTGGAATCCTCCCCACCAAAGAATGCTTGGCGGCTGTCTGGGTGTCTGTCTGGATCCAGATCCTCCAGGGATGGGAAAACCTGCCATCCCAAACACTTTCCCCTTCGTTTGCCGCAGAGTGAGCTAATGGGACCAGGGCTCTACCTGAAGGCTCTTTTTAGCTCCATTGTGTGTCTGAGCCAGGGGGTGGGTGGAGAAGAGGGAGAAGCTGTGGAGCCTCAGGGTTGTGTACGTTGGCCAGAGCTAAATGTGCATTGATGAATACCAGGGTAAGAAATTGTGGCCTGAGACTCTTTGCCTGAGTGGATGCTAATTATATTTTTTCTCACACCCTGCCTCAGGCCAGAGCTCAGGCTGCCAAACGTAAGTGTGGGCTGGAGAACCTTTTTCTTGTTATTGTTTTCAAAAGCCTTTGCATGTTAAAATCCTTTATAACACAATCGAATGCACATTGGGTGAATTAAATCAACAAGGGACTGGCCAGGGATGAATCTCCAGAAATTCAATTACCTGATCCTCTTTGAGCAAGAAGGCTTAAATTGCTGCTCAGAGAAGACAGACCCCCATGCTCTCAAGTCGACAAATGCCCAACCCATCAAGTTATCCAGGCCATGCTTGTAGATTGTGTTAAGAATCAGGCCAAACTGGGTTTAAATCCAAGCTCCGCCGCTTGCCAGAGGTGTGACCCTTAAAGCGGTCACCTAATCTCTGTGAACTTGTGTCCTCATGTAAAATGAGTGTGATAATACTTGCCTCATTCACCAAAGGCACAGGAGAGCAGAGGTGACACACGCCAGGTGTAGTGTAGGTTCTGCAGTGTTTTATGCTGGGATCTTCAGGTTTTGCTAATGGAGGCCCACGGCTTTCTGTTGGGCAGGTACAATGTAGGAACATCTCATCCTTGTCCTCAGAGCATCAGACCTGCTGTGGGGCCATCTCATAGTAGACGCATAATAGCTACTTGATCAAGATTGCTTTCAGTTCAGTTCAGTCGGTCAGTCGTGTCCAACTCTTTATAACCCCATGGATTGCAACACACCAGGCTTCCCTGTCCATCACCAACTCCTGGAGCTTGCTCAAACTCATGTCCATTGAGTTGGTGATGCCAACAATCTCGTCCTCTGTCTTCCCCTTCTCCTCTTGGGCCAAGAAAGGAGCCTTGTAACCAAACAGACCCTCCCTGTATCATTTGTCCTTACTTCAGCTCAGTTCAGTTTAGTCGCTCAGTCATGTCCGACTCTTTGTGACCCTGTGAATTGCAGCATGCCAGGCCTCCCTGTCCATCACCATGGCCTGGAGTTCACTCAAACTCACGTCCATTGAGTCGGTGATGCCATCCAGCCATCTCATCCTCTGTTGTCCACTTCTCCTCCTGCCCCCAGTCCCTCCCAGCATCAGAGTCTTTTCCAATGAGTCAACTCTTCACATGAGGTGGCCAAAGTACTGGAGTTTCAGCTGTAGCATCATTCCCTCCAAAGAACACCCAGGACTGATCTCCTTTAGAATGGACTGGTTGGATCTCCTTGCAGTCCAACGGACTCTCAAGAGTCTTCTCCAACACCACAGTTCAAAAGCACCAATTCTTCGGCACTCAGCCTTCTTCACAGTCCAACTCTCACATCCATACATAACTACTGGAAAAACCATAGCCTTGACTAGACAGACCTTTGTTGGCAAAATAATGTCTCTGCTTTTGAATATGCTATCTAGATTGGTCATAACTTTTCTTCCAAGGAATAAGCGTCTTTTAATTTCATGGCTGAAATCACCATCTGCAGTGACTTTGGAGCCCCCCAAAATAAAGTCTGACACTGTTTCTACTGTTTCCCCATCTATTTGCCATGAAGTGATGGGGTCAGATGTCATGATCTTCATTTTCTGAATGTTGAGCTTTAAGCCAACTTTTTCACTCTCCTCTTTCACTTTCATCAAGAGGCTTTACTTACCACATATTATTTATTCATATTCTGCTACTGGCCATTTTTATCATGTAGGTTATCTTCCCTGCCTCTTACCTCTCCTCACCAGTTCTGAAGACAGGCAGGTCTCTTTCAGGCAGAGTGACTTTGAGTGCTTGTTATTATATTCACAGTTTGGTTAATTTCTTCACCAAGGTAACCGCTTCTTATCACATTCAGTGACATAATAAGATATCTGGACTCTTGATTAGGCCAGGAGACTCCCAAGTTAAAAACATTTTTAAGGATTCTGTGAGTTTTCTTCCTTGTGCTTGAAGGAGATTGAAATACTTAGGTGAATTACTGGGTTCCAGGAGCATCTCCCAAGGTTGGGTTTAAAGGTGAAAATGTAGAAGTGTTTAACCATTTATTCAGCAAAAAGTTACTGAAATGTAAACCCACACAGCCCACTAGAATGGAGGCACTCCAAAAACAAGATTTGTGTGGTTCATTCATTGCTATGTCTCCCCTGCTTTGAACAGTGACCAGCTCAAGGAATTTTTAGTGAACCAATAAATGAGAGCCCTGGGGCTCTTATTTATTTATATAGCCATGGGGCTACATATGTACAAATAACCATGAGAAAAATGGAAGCATGGAAGAAGGAAGATCTTAGACAGCGTGAGGGGGTCACAAAAACCTCCATAAAGGAAGTGACTCTTGAGCTGAGGCTTGAAGAAAGCTCAAGAATTTTCAAATGGATAAATGATAGAACTTCAGAGAGAAAAGCTAGTGGGAACAAAGGAGACACAGAAGTAAGTAAGCATGGTATGTTCCAGGAATTATAAATAGTGGTGCCTAGGGTGTGTGGGGAATAATTGGGCAAAATGTCAGAAATCAGATCATGAATAACTCTCTGTGACCTGCTGAAGAGTCTGGACTTCATCCTTTGGGCAATAGGTGAGCCACTATAGAGATGTGAGTAGGAAAGTGGCAGGAGAGGTTTAGAGAAGTCTCTCTGGAGGACAGATTTGAGAGGGTAAGATGGAGGCAGGAAGACATAGGTCATTGTAGTGGCTTAGTGAATGGGAAAGGAGAGGTGTGTAATATAGGGCAGAGCAGTGGAATGGTGAACAGGTGGTCTTGATATATTTTTAAGAAGTGAACTTTATATAACTTGGGTACAAAAGAGAATGAAGGGCTAAGAGTTTGTCCTAGGTTATTTATTTGAGCATCCAGATCAATGGGAAGGGAGGGGTTTGCTGATGAGAAGATTAGGAGGTTAATTTCCCATGTCTGCAGAACATCTAACTGTAGATGTTCATGAAGCACTTGCGTACTCAAGTCCAGAATTGGATAGAGCTCTGGGATGGAGGTGTGGCTGGAAAGAGATCAGCATGGTGCTGACATTACATGGCTCACCATGGAGAATGGGAAGCAAAGGGGCCTGTGAACAGAACCCCAGGAAACACCAAGATTTAAGTGACAGGCACAGAGAAAAGAAGGACCAGGAAAGAGGAATACCATAAGCCAAGAGAGGAGGTTTTGAATATGTGTAAGCCCTCATCAGTGCCAAGTGAATATAGAGATCATTGGATTAGGAACCAGTTGAAGGTAACAGGTGGTAGGTAAAATAGGGGACACCAGACAGGGTCCAGTGGGTCACAAAGGAAATGAATGGTTTTAAAATGAAGGCAGCAGGTATAGACTCTTTTTTGTAAATATTCAGTTGGCAACTGTGAAAGCGGAAGATAGAATGGTACTTAGAGAAATACATAAGCTTGAGAATTTTTTGTTTGCTTTTTGTTTTGTTTTTCATTAAAGGTAGAACATACCTGTGGGAAGGGAAAATAATTTGAGATAAAGAGAGAGTGAAGATATAGGCAACAGAATTTTTAAAAGTTCTTTTTAATGGAACCAAGTTATAGGATTTAGTTTAAAGAGAGAGGGATTAGTCTTGGAGAGGAGTATCTGAGGGCATGATGAGGGTTGATGTAGATAAGCAGCCTAATGGGATTTGAGGCAACTAGACTTGTTGCCTTAGAGTAGCTGGCTTTTCTGACACGATTCAGAAAAAAAAGAGAAAATGTATTAGGAACCACAGATTCATGAATGTCTCTTCATGCTCTTCCTTGCTCAGCCTAGAGATGCCAGCAGAAGCATGGGCTTTGGAACTCGACCCCTCGGATTTACAAGATGGTTATACTATTTACTGCCCATGCAACCTTGGGCAACTTTCTTCACTTCTGTGTACCACAAGTTGTTTCATCTGAAAAGGGGGTACAATAAGCAACACTAATTACCATATAAAGTTGAAGTGAAGTGTTAGTCACTCAGTCATGTGCAACTCTTTTCGACCCCATGGACTGTAGCCCACTAGGCTCCTCTGTCCGTGGGATTCTCCAGGCAAGAATAGTGGAGTGAGTTGCCATGCCCTCCTCCAGGAATCTTCCTGACCCAGGGACCAAACCCAGGTCTCCTGCACTGTAGGCAAATTCTTTACTGTCTGAGCCACCAGGGAAGCCCATATAGAGTTGGGTGAGGGATAAATAATATGCAGGTAAAACACTCAGATCGATGCTTGGTAATTGTGGGCACAAAATAAATGCTAGCCCTTATGATCAGGGGAATGCTAGTAGGCTCGCCAGGCATGGAAAGCAAGCACAGCTCAGGGAGGAAGACACCAAGATTTATAATATAGAAAGGAAACTTTGCAATTTCACCCCAGATAAAGCGAAGTCATTGTTAAGTGAACAGAAGTCTAACTTGAATCATAAAAACAGAAAGTTGCAGCCTCTCAATCAATTCTAAGACTCGAGTCAGTTTACAGAGATCCTTGAATGGTGGGGGTAGGGGGACACTGGGTCCCAATGAGGAAGAACCACAGGACACCACCCAAACATTTTGCTGTTAATCTTACCCCAGTTTTTCTTAGAGGGACCTATACCTTTTTACAATGGTAATTACACCAGGGAAAATGAAATACTCAGGGGACTTAGGGACTACTGGACACCGACTCCGAGCTGACGCTAATTCCAAGAGACCCAAAAGGTTACTGTGGTCCTCCACTCAGAGTAGGGGCTTATGGAGGCCAGGTGGTTAATGGAATCTTAGCTCGAGTCTAAAGCTCTTGGGTCCCTGAATCCAGCCTGTGGTTATTTCCTCAGTTCTGCATACATAATAGGGATAGACATGCTCAGCAGCTGGCAGAATCCTAACCCCCACCCTGGTTCCCTGGCCTGTGGAGTGAGGCTGTTATCATGAGAAAGGCTAGGTGAAATCTGCTCATACTGATTCTATCAAGGATAGTGGTGGTTTAGTCGCCAAGTCTTGTCAACTCTTGCAACCCCATGGACTGTAGCCCTGCCAAGCTCCTCTGCCCATGGGCTTTCCCAGGCCAGAATACTGGAGTGGGTTGTCATTTCCTTCTCCACTACCAAGGATAATTGTAAACCAAAAGCAGTAAGGTATTCCTGGAGGGTTTCCAGAGATGTGTGCCGCCAACAAGGACCAGAAAGATGCAGAAGCTGTGAGCCTCACCACATCCCCATTTGACTTGCCCGTTTTGTCTCTGCAGAAGACAGATGGATCTTGGTGAACATGGAAATAGTGTAAGCTTAACTAGGTGCTGACTCCAATTACAACTACTGAATCAAATGTATTGTCATCACTTGAGCAAGTAACACACCTCCTGGCACCTGGTGTGTGGCTGTCGACCTGCAGGTGCCTTTGTGTCTGCCCTCTCCACAGGTCCACCAGAATCCCAAAATCAGTGTGCTTTCAGCTGATAAGCCCCACAGTACACCTTCACTGTCCTACGTCAGGGCTTCAGCAGCTCCCCAGCTCTATGTATTATGTAGTTTGCCTTTTCCTTCCACAAGGTATCATTACATGGATGACATTATGCTGATTAGACTTGGCAGACAAGAAGCAGCAACTACTCCAGACTTATTAGTAAGAAATGTATATGTCAGAGGATGGTAAATAAATCAGACTAAAATTCAGGGGCTTTCTATCTCTGTGAAACTCCTAGGGATCCGGTTGTATGAAGCATGTCAAGGTGAAAGATAAGTTGCCATGTGGCCCCTCCCACAACCAAGAAAGAGGCACGATGCCTAGAAGGCCTTTTTAGATTTTGGAGGCAACATATTCCTCATTTGAGTGTTACTCCAGCCCCGTGTTTGAGTGAATTGAAAAGTTGCTTGTTTTGAGTGGGGCCCAAACAAGATAAGGCTCAGCAATGGGTCCAGGTGGTTAGAAAGCTACTCCATCATTCAGGCCATTTGACCCAACAGATCCAGTGGTGCTTAAAGTGTCAGTGCCAGACAGGGATGCTGTTTAGAGCCCTCTTCCCAGGTAGCACTAGTGGTAAAGAACTCACCTGCCTGCGCAGGAGATGTAAGAGACACAAGTTCGATCCCTGAGTTCGAAAGATCCCCTGAAGGAGGGCATGGCAACCCACTCCAGTATCTTTGCCTGGAGAATCCCATGGTCAAGAAGAGCCTGGCAGGCTACAGTCCATGGGATCGCAAAGAGTTGAACACAACTTAAGTGTCTTAGCATGCACACTTGCATGCAGGCCCCTACTAGTGCATCACCACACAGCATGGCTATTCTCTGTGGTCAGATAACTGCTTTTCTTCTGGGAACAGCTCTTGACCTCCTACCTTAGTAGAGACTGATCAGTCAACCATGGCTCACCAAGTTACCATATGACATGAGCTGCCCACCATGAACTACGTGTTATCTGACCCACTGAGGCATAAAGCTGAGTATGCACGAAAGCACTTCATCATCAGATGGAAGTGGTACCTACATGACCAGGTCCAAGCGGTCCCTGATGGCACAACTAAGTTACATGAAGGAGTGGCATATGTTCCCACAGTCCCCACTCCTGCTGTCCTGCCTCATAGGAGTTCCCTGTCATCAGCTGACAAGACTCAGGCCTGGTCCACAAAAGGTTCTGCACAGTATGCAGGTACCACCCCAAAGTGGACAGCTGCAGCACTCCAGCCCCTTCACGAAATCTCTCTGAAGGACAGTGGTAAAGAGGAATCTTACTGGTGGGAGGAACTCTGAGCAGCACACCTGGTTGGTCCCTCTGCTTGGAAGGAGACGTGGCCAGGCAGGCAATTAAATACTGACATATAGGCTGTGGCCAGTGGTTTGACTGGATGGTAAAGGACTGGAAAGAATTCAATGGGGAAATTACTGATGAGGAAATTTGGGGATGAGGTCTGTGGAGAGGCCTCTCTGAATGGGCAAAACACAAAACCTGAAGAAATTTGTATCCTGGGGTGAATGCTCACCAAAGGATGACCTCAGCAGAGGAGGATTTTAATCATCAGGTGGATAGAAATACTCATTCGATGGCTACCAGTCTGCTTTCCCAAAGAGCCCTGTCATCGCCCAATCAGCTCATGAACAAAGGGGCTCTGGTGGCACAGATGGAGGGTATGTGAGGGCTCAGCAACATGGACTCACCAAGGCCAGCCTGGCCACAGCTGCCACCGAGTGCCCATCTGCCAGCACTGAGTCCTGGCTATGGCGCCGTTCACCAGGGTGATCAGCCAGCTGTCTGGTCAGCTGCAGATTGATTACATTGGACCTTTTCTGTTATGGAAGGGGCATTTTGTACTTACTGGAATAGACATTTACTCTGGATACAAATTTGCCTTCCCTGTGTGCAGTGTTTCTGGTAAAACTACCATCTGTGGACTTACAGAATGCCTCCCCACCATCATGCTGTCCCACACAGCAGTGCTTCTGATCAAGGATCTCACTTCATAGCCAAAGAAGTACAGCAATGGGCCCCTGCTTACTGGTGTTACCATGTTCCCCACTAGTCTGGAGCAACTGGCTCGAACGGTGGAATGGTCTTTTGAAGACTCAGTTATGGTGTCGGCTGTGTGGCAATATGTGGCAGGGCCAGGGCAAGGCTATACATGCTGTGAATCAGCAGCCAATATATGCGCTGTTTGTCTGAGAGCCAGGATCCACAGGTGGAATAAGGGGTGGAAATGGCAGTGGCAGCAGCCCTAGTGATCCACTAGCTACATTTTTGCTTCCTATTCCTACATCCTTATGCTCTGCTGGCCTAGAGGTCTTAGCTCCAAAAAGAGGAAGGCTTTCACTAAGAGATGCAACAAAGATTCATTGAACTGGAAGTTAAGACTGCTGCCCAATGCCTCCGAATCAACAGGCAAAGAAGAGAGTTGCTCAACTGATTTGGGAAATGATCCTGACCACCAAGAGGACATTGGAGTAGTATTCCACAATGCAGATAAGGAAGAGTATGCTTGGAATTCAAGAGATCCCTCAGGCCATCTCTTAGTATTACCAGGACCTATGAATAGGTCAGTGGAAAACCAGGACAACTCCATCCAAGTAGGACTAGTAATGGCTCAGACCCTCTAGCGATAAGTTTAGATCATCCCACCAGCTGAAATAGGTGCTAAAAGTAAAGGGAATATGATATGGGTAGTGGATAAAGGTGGTTATAAATACCAGTTACAACCACATGACCAGTTAAAAAACTAAGGGCTGAAATTGTCATGCATATTTACTCTTTATTTTGTTATGGTTATATGTGAGTGATTTGTTTTCTTCCCTCTCTTATCTCCTTATCATTAGTATAAGATGCATAGACTTTATATCATAGTGTTTAAGTGTTGTTAACCTAAGTCATAGTATTTTAGTTATGAGCTATCAAGGGGAAGAATAAACATGACTCAAGGATTTTGATCTCCTCTTTGAGGGAGGGGGTTAGTGCATTTTAGGTTGAATGCAGGATAGTTATATCATATTGGGTGAAATTATGATTTTGTTACTGCTTTCGTTTGGAGATTAAGTATGGTTTAAGGAGATGCATGTGGATGCCAAGTTGACAAAGGGTGCAGTTGTGATGGTTAATTTGATGTGTTCACTTGGTCAGGCCATACGTATAAGGCCATAGGTGCCCAGATGTTCAGTCAATCATCCTTCTGGGTATTTCTTTGAGGATATTTTTGAATAGGACTAACATTTAAATTGGTAGACCGAGTAAAGCAGATTGCCCTCTCCAATGTGGGTGAAATTTGCAAGTTATCTTTTATCTGAATTTGCTTTGCTTTTTCCTCTCTTGGATCTTACCTTGGGTAAGCTGTGTCTCTCTGTCATGTACCAGTGACTTCAGACTAGCATTCATGGGAATGTAACCAGTACATAAAACATTCAGGAGACCTCCCTGTCAGCATGAGATTGTCCAAATGCATGCGGGGTCCTCCCAATAGGCACACTGTCCTCACAACACCCATTCAGCTGTTGGCTGGCGACAACGTTCAGATTCCTCTCTTGACCTATTCCCAGATGGTTCTAACAAGTCCTTTTCATTTCATTTGTATATTTGTATAATGCAATGAAGCATATCCTTGCTGGAACTGCAGAGCAAATTGGTGGCATGCCTTCTGAGAGTTCCAAGGTTGTCATGGGCATGATAGCAATACCCTGCTGTAACTAAAAGTCAGTTCTAAATTCCCTAGGGAGTTCCAGAGGATGCATGTTCTTTATTCTTTTGGATACATAGCAGACACCCAGAGTGTCCTGAGGTGCCCTAATAATAAAATCCCATTCTCTCCACATACCAGGGGGAGAAGAGGACCAGGTTGGTTCTATATCCTTAGCGATTCAATGAACTCTCTCTCTGATTGAAAGTCATCTTTTTCATAACACTGAAAAGATGTAACATTAGCTTAATCATTCCCAAATGAACACTGAAAAATATTTGGAAACAGTACATTTATACAAAATCATTTCAGCATTACTAGAAAGTTTCAGCCATTTGCTATAAACTTGTACTTTTAAGTGGTGACCATGTGGTCTGCCTTCAGAACATCCAGTTCTTTCTCTTTTATAGAATTAAAACCCCTGACACTTGTTTTAAGACCTTAAGAAAACCTTTAGTGCTTAGCAAAATGCAAAACCTGGCATGGCCATAAAGAAGATATATTTGATTTTACTCCTTGAAGGCATTTAAAAAAAAAAAAAGGCACAAGATACTGTCTGTAAGAAAACTAAAATGGCAGCTGCACCTTCTTCCCAGAAGTCTCTGGGAAAAGACATCTAAGGTCACTGCTTATTCTCCCCCAGGGTACCAGGAAAGCAGCTTACCCACCCTCCCCCTCCCCCCTCAACTAAAGCTAAGAGCAGTGGGGAGAGATCCAACTCCCAACAGAGCCTGTCTTGATTGAAGAAGCTAACACTTCAAGAAAAGGAATTCTGTCTTTTTGCAGGGCTCTTGAAAAGGATCCTTGCCGAATTCAACTCCAAATTAGAAAAACTCCTTTTCCTAAGACTGGGGAATTAGTCATCAACTTGTATTAGCATTCGGACCTGTGAAGAATTCCATCAAATGATGCAGCCTAACAGGCCTAATTTCAAAAATACAACCAATTTCAAAATGAGAGTCTACATGGGAAATCAAGAAGATTCAGGTGCCAGGGAGAGATGGTGAAATTCACATTGGATGTACCACACTGGAATCTAGCACCTGTGAGATGATGAACAAGATTACTAAGAGGGTAATACTCTTTTGGGAACATGAGGGAGATAGATTTTCAGTTCCAATCTACTCAGGGTTTAATCCTACATTGAAGGGCAGCATTGATGTGTCATTAGCAACATATTCCTACCAGTCTGGCCTTAGCTTCTCTGGGTTTTGGGAAGTGTTTGAGAAAAAAAAAAAAAAAAAGATGGTTGTTGGGGTGGGAAATAGTTGTAGAATAATTTAAACAACCTCCCTTCACATAACCTCTGTTGTATGTTGGTTTTTGTGTGTCCAGTAGACCGCTTTGCACAAAAGAAACACTGTATACATACTCAATGAAAAGACTCTTGAGAGTCCCTTGGACTGCAAGGAGATCCAACCAGTCTACCCTAAAGGAAATCAGTCCTGAATATTCATTGGAAAGACTGGTGCTGAAGCTGAAACTCCAGTACTTTGGCCACCTGATGCGAAAAACTGACTCACTGAAAAAGACTCTGATGCTGGGAAAGATTGATGATGGGAGAAGGGGACAACAGAGGATGAGATGGTAGATGGCATTACTGACTCGATGGACATGAGTTTGAGGAAGCTCCAGGAGTTGGTGATGGACAGGGAAGCCTGGCGTGCTGCAGTCCATGGGATGGCAAAGAGTTGGACACGACTGAGTGACTGAACTGAACTGGATTTTGTATTTATATAGGCTCATGCATTGGCCAAAAGTATTTTAGTGCAATTTGATTCCTTTCAAAGAAATTAAAAATGAGCAAATGCGAGATGAAGATTGAGCTAATTTGGACACATGATATCATTTTAAAAGTATCATGCCTTTCTTAATTACTAGTCAATTTAGTGATCCAAGGGACAAAGGAGCTGTATACCATGAAATGAAGCAAAGGCAATTCAGACTGTAACAGGATGTTAAAACTGAAGTTGTGACCAGGTCCCAACATTCAGTCGATGGAAAAATTCCAAAAGGAGATACCACCAATTGAATGTTTACAAAGGAAATGATCCTGAGGAACTGGTCAATGAATTTTTGACCTCTCAGCCAGATCAATACTATGAAAAGGAAAGGGTGGCAGGTGATCTATTATTTCTTTGCCTCTAGAGAGAGGCGACTGGGAGAAAAGTATTGTGTAGCTGGGAGCAGAGTCTGACCCCTTCCCAGGGAAGCTGTAAGATGATGAATATGAAGGTTGTCCATCATTTTCACACTGGATAAGGGGATTAGCCTATACTCCCAGGGGCATGCTGGAGGAAAGGAGGCAAGAGGATTTTCTAAGGATCAAACATGGACTAATGAAGAGAAAGAGAGATGGGTCGTTTCTGATCCTAGAGGTACAGAGGGATCCCAGCAGCAAGAATCTGGAGGTGGGCACTTTGGTGAGGGAGGAGTTAAGAGCAACCACTCAGTGAAAGTCACTCAGCTCAGTCTGACTCTTTGTGACCCCATATACTGTAGAAAAGCAGCCACTCAAAAGAGATGTATATTGTGTCCACATTTGCCAGGATCAAAGGAATTGCAGGGAGAGGAACCCAGTGCAGAACATCTTGTGAACCTATTGAAATAGAGACAGAATCTGTCAGGCCCAGAGATCAGGAAGCCACCCAATGCAGTTCCATTAAGGCTTCTCTTCACCACTCCTTTCTAACCTTCAAGGGGGCAAAAATGGATGGCCAGCTAGAAAGTGGGTGGAGAAGAAATGCATACGGTAGAAAAATATAGAAGAAATCAACCAAACTTCTCCTATCTGACTGCAGTTTTCCAAATATACTCAATATATATTTCTGAACTATATGCACACTAAAGAAAGAGGAAGCAGCCCTATGTCACCTTAGGATGTGTTAATGATACCTTAGACTAATTAAACTTTCTAATCTGAGACTATGTTCTCAATTTAAAGTAATGGTACAATTACTTATTACCTAAGTGTGTACAGAAAGTTCATGGGGCATGACCACAGGCAGATTCTGGTTTGGGGGAGATGCTCATTAAGAAAAATATAAAATTGTGCTTATAGGAAAAGAAATCACAACAAATCACAGATTTTTAAAAATTGACAAATAACACATATATCACAAAGGAAATTTTTGTTAGCTGCCTGGCACATTGATATAATATTTTTTCTAACTGAGTTTGATTGAATATTCTTTGATAGTTTCTTCATATGACAATGGTTAATATTATTTATTTTCTGAAAAGAGAATAGAAAAAATGTACTAATAAGCTTTATTTATAGTAGCAATACAGGTTTGTACCCAATAAGAAACAGGTGTAATGATAAATACTATTTCCTTTGTTTTCCCATTTATAAAAAAAGAAAAATAATAAATTCATGTGACATTTACATAAACTGCATTTTCAAGTTTGTTGTGAGTAAGGATCTATGAGAACTGAATCTTTTGCTTACAGCCTTATGTGTGTGATGATTAGAAAAGTTTTCAACGGACTAATTTCTGGTTCTGTATGGTTCAAACCTAGTTAGCCCTGTCCTATCCAGGCACTGGGTATGACATATTCCTATCTAGATAAAATGTCTGGTTTGAGTCATTGTTGGAACACCAGTTAGTCAGCCTGGCAAGCAGTAGAAGCAAAATTCAGACACTGTCCTGCTTTCATGGAGCTTTCAGCCTACTAGGCAGAGACGGGAGAATCAATTGACCACATGAAAAAGATGGGAGATGTGTTTCAGAGGCAGGGAGAATTGCTTTCTAAGAGTGCACAAGGAAGGAATTATTCTTTGATAATTATTACGTAATGGATGGTGGACTAAGTGTGAAACAAGAGACCCAGGTCACGTGGGCAGTCACAGAAAACCTGTCCAACTCTATCTTAAAGCCCTCGATTGAATAATGGAGGCCCTCCCCGCTTCCTGAATCTCATTTCTCTCTCTGCACTTTGTATTGGTCTTTTCTCCTTAGTGCCTCATTGTCAGGCACTACTGGGATCTACTCTGTTCAGCCAATAATGTATTTTTTTCCCCCTGAATAAGCAGGGGGAACACAAGAAAGACAGAGCCCCATCTGGCTTGGGTCTTAGAAGACTCTGTTGAACTCAAGCTACCTCTTGGCATCTCAGAGCCCTCTTGCAGGGCTTCTTTACAAATTGAACAAGCTTTCACAATCACCTTCTAATTCTGTGCCCTTAGCCCATCACTATAACAACTTCCACCCCATAATACATCATGGGGAATGGGCATCATCAAGAGAGGCAGGATGAATGAATCAACAAAGGAGCATTTGCCTTTAATTGCAGTGTGTTTTGTTTTTCTCAGAGAATGTATCTTCCTCTTGTGAGCCCTTGGTACACTTATTCTGTAATTCCACGTAACCAGTATTTACAAACCTACTTCTCTGTGTGTAGCAGATCAACTGCTTCATAAGTATCTGAGATGCTTGTTTAAAATAGATACCAAGCTTCACTTAAGAACAACTTCTCAGTGAATCTGGGGACTGGGACCTGGGAATATGAATTTTCATTTAGTCTTTCAGGTGAATGTTTTGTAGATTAAAGTTTTAGAATGGCTACCTTAGGATAGTGCATAGATGACCTTCCCAACGTCCAGCATCAAGAAGGCACTGGATACCCAGACCACATGACACCAACATGACAACTATAGACAAGGGAGAAATCTCAGCCCCATGAAATAATCCATGGAGGAAACTATAAAATATTCTAAATTAAAAAGGCAGCAGCATGAGTAAAACAGCACAGTACAAGTTGATTCTTTACAGTGTTTTTGAAATAACAACAGTGTCCACATACAAGGTTCGGATTAAGCAAACTATAGCACAGTCATGAAAAGGAATACTATGCAGTTTTATAAAATAATAGAACAGTAGATACTGCTGAGATATGTTATTAAGTTAAAAAGGCAAAATCCCAAGTGTATATATGGCATATATATGATATGCAGTCTTTCACATGAGAAAAGAGGGAAAGTAAAATATGTGTTCATATTTGCTTGTGTTCCCATAAAGAGGATACAGAAGAAATCAACAAAAATGCCAAGGCATATTGTTTGCAGTAACGGCCTTATCTGCTCACACTTCTCTTTATCTATTCTCCATGAGTTGTGCCTTCCACACTGTCTCTGGATGTGGCTATATAATTTTCTTTGGCCAATATGAAGCAAGCAGAATTGGAGAACTGCCTTCTCTAGCTGCTCATGCAATACTGAGTGCCATGTGAAAAAGCCTGGGCTAGCATGATGGATGGTGAAAGACATATGACCCAGCTGCCTACCTCATATCCCAACCCCTAAACTAGCCAGCAACATGTCAACTGCAGAGTGGTATAGAATAAGAGACTTACTGTAGGGTTTAAATGTTGCGAAACTGAAAGTCATTAGTCAAAGACCACAAAGAAGAGCTAATAAACACTATTGAATGCTGCTGCTTTTCTATCTGATGCTATTCCTAAAAGTCATCCAAGGTCAGCAGCGTAGATTATTCAAAAGAAAAAGTGAACCCAAAGCAAGACAGATGGAGGCCAACCTGGAAGCCATGTCTGTCTTCCATTCCATCTACTCCCTTTGTTGTGGAGCCATACGTGTGCCTGGCCCAGGCCTCAGGAAGGCAGGAGGGGATCCATGGAAGCTGTAGGAGATGTGGGTCTTGCTGCTGCCCCATAGCAGAAGGGTGAGCCTGTGGATCTGTGACAAAGCACATGGGCTAATTTGTCCCTCAGGCTCTGTACCAGTGTTCCAAGCATAATGAGTGCCACTTCACTTCCACCCCCCAAATATCTTGCAAATATCCTGTGTCATTTAGTCCAGAATTATACAGGGAAGGGAATTCTAAGACATGTACTTGCAATTCACCTAAGCGAATACAGTATGACCATACCAGCCTAGATCACCACTTTCCACCATGACCCCAGAAGCATGGAGGGTACTCAGAGAGTTCCACCAAGGTCACCCAGCCCCCAAAAAACTGTTCAGTTCACAACAGAATCACAAGCTAAATCATTGCTTTAAGCCAATAAGCTTGTTGCACAGAAAAGCTGATATAATCAGGTATCTAAAAATGATGAGATGAGTGGATAACCGTAGTTAGAGACAGGGTAGGAGCTAGACCTCTCAATGTATGCCTTATTCTATATCATGTAAGTTTTTGAACCTTGTAAATGTACATAAGAACAAAGTTAATTTTAAACCTATCTGAAGGGATTGTAGGATGCTAGTGGGTACCTGTTGCACAAGACACTATTTAAAGGCCTATAGGTGTAATTCAGAGAAACAGAAGAGATGTGTGTAAGTCAGTTGAGGCCCCCCAGTCATGTATGACTCAGATATGGAGCAAGCAACCACCCAGCTCCCTGTCAGCAGTCTTCTCAGAATCAACCGGTAATCTCTTTTTTATCCTTTACTCCAACCTGTCATCAAGGTTTGGTTCCATCTCTGAAATATGCTGCCTTCTTTTTGTCTCCACCACTGTCACTGCTGTTGTTCAGTCACTGAGTCATGGCTGATTCTTTGAGACCCTATGAACTGCAGCACACCAGGCTTCCCTGTCCTTCACCATCTCCCTGAATTTGCTCATTTCCTGCTCACACTGACTCATGTCTATTGAGTCAGTGATGCCATCCAGCCATCTTATCCTCTTTGCCCCTTCTCCTCTTGCCTCAATCTTTTCTAGCATCAGGGTCTTTTCTCTTCACATCAGTTGGCCAAAGTACTGAGACTTCAGCTTTAGCATCAGTCCTTCCAATGAATATTCAGGATTGATTTCCTTTAGGATTGACTTGTTTGATCTCCTTGCTGTCCAAGGAACTCTCAAGAGTTTTCTCCAACACCACAGTTTGAAAACATCCATTCTTTGGCACTCAGCCTTCATTATGGTCTAACTCTCAATCTGTACATGACTACTGGAAAAATCATAGCTTTGACTACACAGACTTTTGTCAGCAACGTGATGTCTCTGCTTTTTAATACACTGTCTAGGTTTGTCATAGCTTTTCTTCCAAGGAGCAGGTGTCTTTTTAATTTTGTGGCTGCAGTCACCATCTGCAGTGATTTCGGAGCCCAAGAAAATAAAATCTGTCACTGTTTCCACTTTTTCCCCATCTATATGCCATGAAGTGATGGGACTGGATGCCATGATCTTTGTTTTCTGAATTTTGAGTTTTAAGCCAGCTTTTTCACTCTCCTCTTTCACCTTTGTTAAGAAGCTCTTTAGTTCCTCATCACTTTCTGCCATTACTGTGGGCCAGACTTTTCCAGCAGCTCATATCCCTGCTTCCATATTGCCTGTCTGCAGTCCATTCTCTGTGTTAATAGGAGAAATAGCGTTAAAATAGAAACTGAATCATGTGTTGGAATCATGTGTTGGGCAGTGAAGATGGCAGTGTCCTAAGCTCTTTCACATCCAACTGGAGAGGGGAGGAGACAATATATCAACAAACAAATCATACAGTTTCAGATGGTGATATGTGCTGTACAGAATACAGAAAAGTGAAGTCACTCAGTCGTGTCTGACTCTTTGCAACCCCATGGACTGTAGCCTGCCAGGCTCCTTCGTCCATGGAATTTTCCAGACAAGGATACTGGAGTGGGTTGCCATTTCCTTCTCTGGCGGATCTTCCCACCCCAGGGATCAAACCCAGGTCTCCCGCACTGCAGGCAGACTCTTTACTGTATTAGCCACCAGGGAAGCCCACAGAATATAAGACAAGGTGATATAATAGAAGATAACTGGAGGGGTATCTGAGTGGTCAGATAAGGTTTCTCTAGACTGGACTGTGGACTAAGTGAGAGAGGATTCCCAAGCAGGGGGAGAGCAAGTTCAAAGGCCCTGGGGTACACAGCCAAGGGACTGAAGACCAGCACTGCTGGAGCAAAGTCCTCAATGAAACCAGGAAGATGACACCTGCCCCCAAATTATCATACTGTTATGTTGCAAAGATGAGTGAGGTGCATTTGGGAAAGAAAAGCCCAATAAAAATACCATGGGTGTGCTGTTTCATTTTTGTTGCACCATTCTAATGTAATTGAGTGGCCCAGACACCAGATGACAGCCCCATGACATCCTACTGACTTGGCTGTGGACCCCAATCACTACACCATGGTACACTCGGAGAATCTAGGCCTGGATTTTCCTGGTGAGTACTGGATAGACTGCATGGATGCAGTTCCTGATACTCTGTAGGCACTCAGGATTATCTTTTGAATACATGAATAAGTGGTGTCCCAGAGTGTGGCCTATAATAGTGATTCTCAGCCATGGCAGGCTCATTGGAATCATCTGGGGCTTTCCTGGTGGCTTAGCAGTAAAGAAACTGCCTGCCAGTGCAGGAAACACAGGTTTGATCCCTGGTCCAGGAAGATCCCACATACCTAGGGGCAATCGGGCCCATGCTCAATAGCTATTATTTAGCCTGTGCTCTAGAGCTGGGGAACCACAACTACTGAGCCCTTGGGCCACCACCACTGAAGCCCTCATGTCTTAGAGCCCATGGAGCAGCAAGGGAAGCCACCGCAATGAGAAGCCCAAGCACCATGACTAGAGAGTAGCCATTATGCTGCACTATTAGAAAAAAGCCTGCGCAGCAACAAAGACCCGGCACAGCCAAAAGAAATACACAAAATGATTTTAAAAAACAAAGAAAAATCATCTGGAAGGCTTTTTGAAAAACACAATGCCCAAGGCCACCCTCCAGAGATGCTCACTGAACCATGTATCAGATCTGGGGTGGGGTCCAGGCTTTTGTAGGTTTAAAAGATACCCAGGTGATTCTAGTGTGTTCAGGACTGGGGACCCTGGACTTTCCAGTCCTTTCTGACGCTATTACAATTCTCCAGAGGAAGATGATGGTGATGAGCACCATAGTGATTATAGAGGAGGTGGTGAGATGTGGTTGAACTTGAGCTAGACAGGATGTACAGCTGAGGCCAGCCTAGTGAGAATGTGCCTGAGATCACAGGCTTTATCAGCTTATTGCAACAACACACATTTTCTGATTACAAAATAGCATAGCATAGCTCTCTCTGTGGGCTTTCCTGATGGCCTGGATGGTAAAGCGTCTGCCTGCAGTGCATGAGACCCGGGTTTGATCCCTGGGTTGGGAAGATCCCCTGGAGAAGGCAATGGCAGCCCACTCCAGTACTTTTGCCTGGAAAATCCCATGGCCAGAGGAGCCTCATAGGCTACAGTCCATGGAGTCGCAAAGAGTCAGCCATGACTGAGCGACTTCACTTTACTTTCACTTATAGCTCACTTCTTAGATGCCTCATCAGTCCATGATATTATAAAAGACTCTGCAGGAATCAGTGCATGAATTTTCACTAACTCCTCTCTGAACTTAGTATTTCATTTAAATGAAAGGTCTGCTCAAAGATAGAAGTTTCTGGACATAGGCCTCCTCTCATTGTTTTCCTGTCTTCCTCTGTTCTTCTGCTTCAATTCTCTTCCTTTCTCCATTTCTTTTTCTCTATAATCTTACCACTTTCTCCTCCCCCAGTGCTTTCTAAAATGCTTCCTCAAATATTTGAACGTCTTTTTGTGTATTTTGTTTTGTTTTACTCCAAAATTTGGCGACTTCTCTGCATAGCATTGTAGGCAATCTATGGATAAGAAAAAAAAAAAATCCTGTTCATCCAAACATTCCATCTCCTCATGCAAAGAGGCCACACAGATTACCCTTGGCCACAAATCCCAGATGATACTCTTGTCTTCTCAGACCAGAGAAATGGGGAGAAAATTGGAGTTCAGGCATTTGACCCTTCTCCAGACCTTGGAAGCTGAAAAGTCCCTGTGAAAACAATAGACTATCAAGGTATTCTGGGCATTTGGGGAAGATGGGTCATATGAAATTTTGAGTTTTGAGAGCCTCTAAACAAATCCCCTCTTCTGTCAATTAAACAATTGATTTATGAAGAGTGAAGTTGCCACGTGGTTTGGATACACCCTGCTCTGGGGATGAAAAAAGAAGGAAATGTGATTTTGTTTGGAAGACCTTTTAAACTGTTGGCTGTCTAGCACTGAGAATGAAATCTGGGTGCAGAAAGGATGGGGAGGGGATGGCGCTGATGCAGAGTGAAAGGATGGATTGGCCAGGATGCAGTGTCTGGCCCTGAGTAAAGCATTACATTGCTTGCAGCTGTGGGATGGTTTGGAGGTCCCATTTTCCTAGATTCCTTCAGTGTCTCCTTTCTTTCTTATGAGGTGGTAAGGAGCCATGGGGTGTGTTGGGTTCAGCCTTCTTGGCACGGGGGTGCGTGTTTTGTGTTTCTGTGTGTAGATGTGAAACTCAGCAGACCTGACACTCTTCTCTGAAGGGAGGGTGAAGGGAAAAGGCCAGGTGGGACATGGCATGGCTATTACAATGACCACACAGCACACTCTGTCCTCCCCCGATTCAGCACTTCACATTTCTCCAGTGAAAAATTAGTGGGAGATGCTCATTGTGTCAGGCTTTCCTCGTGATTTAAATGCTCTATGCTTCACCCAGGACACCTGTGTTTGTTGAGCAATAACAGAGGAGGCTTTTGAGAGGTTTGCAGAAGACCAGGCGTGAAAGGGATGAGTAATGTAATGGAGGTTCCCCCTGGGGTTGAAGAGAGCATGTGGGAAGACGTCGCTGGGAGGAGGGGGTAGAGAAGGATGGGCAGTAGGAAGAGCTAGCCTCTTTATGCACCCATTCGGTGATACTATGTCTATTTATTGAGCACCCTTGTGGCAAGGTGCTTTCCTTGCCTAGTGAGTACAGCGCAGTGAATTCGGGAAATCTTGCCTTCCCCATGTTTTCTCATCATGTTCCTACTTATCTTCCTTGGAGACTTTCCTGACTCCTAGGTGGGCCTATTTCCCCCTCCTTTGTGTTCCAGTGGCCCTTCATGCAGACATCCCTCTGGTGTGTGCTAAGTTGCTTCAGTCATGTCCAACTCTTTGCAACCCCCATGGACTGTAGCCCACCAGGCTCCTCTGTTCACAGGACTCTCCAGGCAAGAATACTGGAGTGGGTTGCCATGTCCTTCTCCAGGGGATCTTCCTGACCCAGGGCTCGAACCCACATCTCTTGTGTCTCCTGCATCATCTTCTTTACCACTAGCACCACCTGGGAAGCCCCATCCCGCTGATACCCACAACATTTGAAAGTGAAAGTGTTAATTGCTCACCTCCATGGACTGTGGCCCAGCAGTCTCCTCTATCTATTGGATACTCCAGGCAAGAATACTGGAGTGGGTTGCCATGCCCTCCTCCAGGGGATTTTCCTGACCCAGGGCTCTAACTCATGTCTCTTGTGTCTCCTGCATCAGCAGGGGTGTTCTTCACCACTAGCACCACCTGGGAAGTCCCATCCCTCTGGTACCCACCACATTTATTGTACTCTCATTTTCTGTTCACACATCTGTCTGCCTCATAATGAGTTCTGCAGACAAGAATCAAGTCATGCATGTCTCCTGCTGTAGAAGCTGCTCAATAAATAATTAGTGGATTTGACAAACAGTGTTTAATTTGGAAAGGTAGATGGGTCTTCACATATTTATAAATATAATGATGATGACGATTTAATTCTCCACTCTGTTCCAGGCACTGAGGAGGCAGGTTTGAAAATGATATGTTTAGACGCATAGATTTTCTATTTTGTTCTCCAGTCAATCTGTAATGTTAGAACTATCCCATGGAGTATTGGTGGGTGGGTAAAAATCAGTGGTCATTATTTAGACACAGTCAATGCACTTTTTTTTTTTAAATTCAGTGTGATCCTTCCCTGATTCATTTTTCTCTCTTTCAAAGAGAGAGCCAAACCATGCCCTCAGCATGTGCCACATCTGGGAAGTACTCAACTGCGATGACAATGATAATAACAACTGATATCTATTTGGTCTTTCCATGTGCCAAGATTTATTCTAAGAGCTTTGCATATTTCATTTCATTCATTCCTCATGCAATCCCATGAGGCTGATAATACTATTATTCTAAAATGAAGAGACTGAGACAGAAAGAGTTGAAGCAACTTATTCAAGGTCACACAGCCTAGGGGTCAGGTAGAAGCAGGATTCCTGCCAGGACAGTCTGCCTCCAGAGATTCTACTCTCAACTTCCCTGCTAACTGTGTCCCCTATTTGGCTATTGACCCTACAGTGAGTTTTTGTATAAGGAGGAATCCAAACACGTCACCTCTTGTGTTGAAGATCTGTTGTTAAAGACATTTCTTGAATTGACTTTCCCTCACCTACTCTCAAGATTTGGCATCACCGCATCTCAAGTCATCTTTGATCTCTTCCAGACTTAGCCAGATGTTGCTTTTGTATTTTCACAAAACCCTTTGCTCTTATTTTTCATGTGGCATCAATTGTGATGGTCTAATTTCTCATCTGTTTCCCCCTAGAGTCTGTGAGTTACTTAAAGATAGAAACATATCTGTCAGTGCCTAGAGCCTGTTGCTCAACAAATATTTGTGTAATTAATTAAGAAAAAACTGCAGTTTACTTACAACTTCTCAAGAACCTTACTAAAAAGAATGCTAATTGCTAGCTGTATTTATACATTCATTATTTTATCCATTCATTTATTCATTTTTCAATAGGTATTTATTGAGCGAGAATCTCTCTAGGGGCTGAAGTGATAAGGTAATACATGATTCCTATCCATAAAGGGCTAACACAGGAGGTCTGGACATTAATCAGAATTGTCTAATTACAAAATCAGGATATTGCTATGGAAGAAAGAAACAGAATGCTATGTGAAAATACACAAGAAAACATAGAGGTCCCTGAGACTCAAAGAAAACCCATAATCCTACCAAAGGATCAAGTGGGTCATCCTTTGACTCTCTGGGTTGTCCCCCTGAGTCAGAAGCCACCACTGATGATAGCAGGACAGTTCAGTTCAGTTCAGTCGCTCAGTCGTCTCTGACTCTTTGCAACCCCATGAATTGCAGCACGCCAGGCCTCCCTGTCCCATTACCAACTCTCAGAATTTACCCAAACTCTGGTCCATCGAGTCGGTGATGGCATCTAGCCATCTCATCCTCTGTCGTCCCCTTCTCCTCCTGCCCCCAGTCCCTCCCAGCATCAGAGTCTTTTCCAATGAGTCAACTCTTCACATGAGGTGGCCAAAGTACTGGAGTTTCAGCTTTAGCATCATGCCTTCCAATGAACACCCAGGACTGATCTCCTTTAGGATGGACTGGTTGGATCTCCTTGCAGTCCAACGGACTCTCAAGAGTCTTCTCCAACACCACAGTTCAAAAGCATCAATTCTTCAGCACTCAGCTTTCTTCACAGTCCAACTCTCACATCCATACATGACCGCTGGAAAAACTATAGCCTTGACTAGACTGACTTTGTTGGCAAAGTAATGTCTCTGCTTTTGAATATGCTGTCTAGGTTGGTCATTACTTTTCTTCCAAGGAGTAAGCATCTTTTAATTTCATGGCTGTAGTCACCATCTGCAGTGATTTTGCAGAGATTTTGACCAAAAAAATAGTCAGCTACTGTTTCCCCATCTATTTGCTATGAAGTGATGGGACCAGATGCCATGATCTTCGCTTTCTGAATGTTGAGCTTTAAGCCAACTTTTTCACTCTCCTCTTTCACGTTCATCAAGAGGCCCTTTCGTTCCTCTTCACTTTCTGCCATAAGGGTGGTGTCATCTGCATATCTGAGGTTATTGATATTTCTCCTGGCAATCTGGATTCCATCCTGTGCTTCTTCCAGCCCAGTGTTTCTCATGATGTACTCTGCATATAAGTTAAATAAGCAGGGTGACAATATACAGCCTTGACGTACTCCTTTTCCTATTTGGAACCAGTCTGTTGTTCCATGTCCAGTTCTAACTGTTGCTTCCTGACCTGCATACAGGTTTCTCAGGAGGTAGGTCAGGTGGCCTGGTATTCCCATCTCTTTCAGAATTATCCACAGTTTATTGTGATCCCCACAGTCAAAGGCTTTGGCACAGTCAATAAAGCAGAAATAGATGTTTTTCTGGAACTCTCTTGCTTTTTCCATGATCCAGCGGATGTTGGCTATTTGATCTCTGGTTCCTCTGCCTTTTCTACAACCAGCTTGAACATCTGAAGTTCACGGTTCATGTATTGCTGAAGCCTGGCTTGGAGAATTTTGAGCACTACTTTACTAGCGTGTGAGATGAGTGCAATTGTGTGGTAGTTTGAGCATTCTTTGGCATTGCCTTTCTTTGGGATTGGAATGAAAACTGACCTTTTCCAGTCCTGTGGCCATGCTGAGTTCTCCAAATTTGCTGGCGTATTGAGTGCAGCACTTTCACAGCATCATCTTTCTGGATTTGAAATGGCTCAACTGGAATTCCATCACCTCCACTAGCTTTGTTCGTAGTGATGCTTTCTAAGGCCCAATTGACTTCACATTCCAGGATGTCTGGCTCTAGGTGAGTGATCACACCATCATGATTATCTGGGTCATGAAGCTCTTTTTTGTATAGTTCTTCTGTGTATTCTTGCCATCTCTTCTTAATATCTTCTGCTTCTGTTAGGTCCATACCATTTCTGTCCTTTATTGAGCCCATCTTTGCATGAAATATGCCTTTGGTATCTCTAATTTTCTTGAAGAGATAGCAGAACAATTGAATGCAAATGTGAAAAATCTGGACAAGTCAATGATTCCTAAAAAAGTCTTAGAATGGTTGAGTTAAAGGAAAACTATAACAATCATCGAAGCCAACTTCATGTACACTGGAAAACCTCATTTTAAGATTCCAGGTAAACTGATTGTGCAAGAAAAATGCGAATCTGTCCCAGTTCATGGGGATTTATTCAATGTCCTAACACTATTTCTGGTAATAAATAGAGACCTGTGTCTACCTAAAAATTTTATGAGGCATTTAGGGACTTATCTTGATGTTCTCAGGTACTGATACTTTCACAAAGAATCCTGAGCAAATCATCCCGAACCAACTTTGAGTTTTGTCAGGGAGTTATTACAAATTCGTCATGGTGCTACCCTCTGGTGGGTAAAACCAGATAGCAAGGATCAACCTTCTAATCCCAGGGAACATTCTGATAGAGTGAGTTTTTGTTTTATTTAGAGGAGGGCTCATAAGATATTATTAAAACAACTTGAACATCTGGTTTGGGGATAAAGTCATTTTCTTGTGTGACTGCCAAGCCACAGAGCCAGGCTTACCAAGAAAGCCTCCTTCTCTCTCAGCCTTTCGCAAAGCTTAATACCCAACTATAATAATGTGCCCCCTCCAACACAAACGAAGAGTACAGGGGAGCAGAATGAGGTCCTCAAGACACAGGGAAACTTCACCTGTGGTTGGAAAATCTGAGCAATACGGAGCAGCTAGGCTCCATTTTGAATCTTTTCTCAAGCTTATGGCCTCCTATTCAAACTCTCAGTGAAAGAATTCAAGAAAGAAGAAATATCCAAATGAAGTGTTCGCTGAATCCCAGGGAAATTCCTCCTCCCGTCATTGCTGTACTCTCCTCTATCAAGCTGAGAGCTGACATTCAGTCTCAGAGAAAATAAAAACCAGTACTGGGCACTGGACTCTATGATCTGATGGTACTTGTATTTTAGGCAGCCTAGATGCAATTAAAAGTATTCATAGAAGGATTATTAGCTGTGAAAGAGCAGGAAAAGAGACAAACGAGGCACTAAGGATGTAACTACCTGCCCTCCCATGGAAGATCTTATAGTCATTTATGCAACCCTTTCCCACATTTCAAGCAATCAACACGGATAGAACAGATTGGTAAACAAAGTGAAGTCTACTTGCTGTTCCCAAACTTGAGTTTTCAGACAAGGGCAATGCAGCTCCCAAATAAGACATAATTGTGTCCTGTCTTTCTATTCAAAGTATCAAACAGTTGGAAAACAGCCCAGAGATTTGTTTTGCTCAAGCCCCTTGTTTTGCAGTGACACCCAGTGGGGCAGTAACCTGCCTCAGCCTCCCAGCTCACCAGTGACAAAGCCCTGGCTGGAGAGCCAAGTCTCGTGACTCCAATTCCAGGACCTTTGCCTGTTGTCTTCAATGGAGATTGTAACATTTTTATCTTATCCTACTCAACCGTCTCTCCATTCACTCATTGTGCTTTCATAGCTCAAAGAACCTAGAAGAGGGAGGAAAGTAAAGCCGAAGGTTAGGAGTTAGCTACATTTTGTGGTTGGCAAAATAAACTCATGAGCAGTAGGTTGTAGAAGCTTAGAAAGGAAAAGCATATCAGAGCCCAGGAATTGAACAGAGATTGGGCTCTTTCTTAACTGTGTGAGGATATCCAAGTGTGGAGAAGTCACCCTTTTGAGTCCTTTAGGTTGTCTTTTCATGGGTGGGAATTTGGGAAAGAAGGGAGGGGGTGGTAAGGGAGGAGGGGAGCAGGGACTGGATTCTTCCTTTTGTATTTGCTACCTGCTGTTGCTTGACCACCTACCTAATGCAAATGCTGAGGATGGTCTAGTATATGCCAAACCTATGACACTTTTTTTTTTTTTTTTGCATCTGATAGCAGTTTGCCAGAGGCAGTCAACTATAAACAGGCTTTTAGGCTGACAATCCAAGGCTCCTCACAGAATTGACTCAGCGGATATTTTGTCCAAGGTACATAGAGCAAGTTTGCTAAGTCTAGGTCATTCTGATAAATTCTTGAAAACAGGGACCCCAGACTGCAAGGGGAGAACATCAAAGATCTCCTGGGGCTGTAACTAAGAGCTGGCAACTGGCCTATGTCCTCACTTTACTCCAGCCTTGGAGCCTGTAGCAAAGGAAGCTTACCAGGCAGAAGTTCTCTTCTGTCTGTCTTCTTTTTCTATAATTTAATTTTTATTGAGATAACACTGGTTTAAAACATTATATAAGTTTCGTGTTGTGCACTGTTCTATTGGGTTGACCAAAAAGTTCATTCAGATTATTTTGTAAGATATTATGGAAAACCCTGAATGAACAACCCAATATTTTTATTTCCGTGTACATTACAGCATGCTTACCACTAAAAATTTAGTTTCCATCCATCACCATGCAGTTGGTCCCTTTACTCATTTTGCCCTCCCCCTGGTCGCTCCCCCTCTGGTAACTACTACTGTTTTCTGTTCTATGTCTACGTGTTTGCTTTCATTTGGTTTGTTCATTTATTTTTTGTTTGCTTGTTTTTCATATCCTACATATAAGTGAAATCATATGATGGTTGTCTTTCTCTAGCTGAGAAAGACAAATATAATAAAAGAAAGACAAATAATAATATCTATTATTTATCATAATACCCTCAAAGTTCATCCATATTGTTGCAATGTTCAGATTTCATCTTTCACTATGTCTGAGTAGTATTCCATTGTGTGTATATATATATATATAACACACCATATATTCTTTATCCATTCATCTGTTGATGGGCCCATATCTTGGTTATTGTAAATAATGCTGAAATGCTGTAAGGATGGTTCCACATCTGCAGATCAATCAATGTGATATACCACATTAACCAACAAAATAATAAAATCCATATGATCATCTCAGTAGATGCAGAAAAGTATTTGACAAGATTCAATATACATTTATGATAAAAACTCTTAATAAAGTACATATAGAAGGAAAGTACTTCACCATAATAAAGGCCATATATGATAAACCCAGGGCTTCCCAGGTGGCAGTAGTGGTAAAGAACCTGCCTGCCAATGAGGAGACATAGAGACATGAGTTCAATCCCTGGGTCAGAAAGATTCCCCTGGGGGAGGGCGTGGCAACCCACTCCAGTATTCTTGCCAGGAAAATCCCATGGACAGAGGAGCCTGGCAGGCTAAACTCCACAGGGTCATAAAGGGTCAGACACGACCCAAGCATCTTAGCACACAATGCATGATAAACGCATAGCCAACATCATACTCCTCTTCTTTAAGGCCATCTGCTTAGCTGTGACTCCCCTGAAGAATCAGAGCCTCTTGACTTGAAAAAAATCTCAGAAGATTATCTAGTCCACCCCTTATTCCAAGGAGGTAAGTTAATAATGTCATTAATAAGACTATATTGTAGGTTTTCATGTGGAGGGAAGAAGAATTAAAGAACTGAGTGGGCAGAGAGTCCCAGAGCACCCAATGGGAAAACAAGGTGTTCCTGGCTCAGGCAGGAAAATAATAGGATATAATAGATTAGTAGACATCACCCTTTTACATGCGCCAGGATCACCTGGAGGCCTTTTAAAATAGATCACTGGACCCCTCGCTCTAGAGACTCTGACTCTAGTAGGTTTAGGACTAAAGATTTTATCATTCATAAGAGGTTCCAATTCTACTGATACTGCTGGTCCAGAAACCACACTGCAGAAACTTGTAATAGGTAAAAAGAGGGAAAAGCCATGGCCTCTGCCCCTTGCCTTTTGGAGGCCCTGGAGAGGAAGTTCATGAATAGGAATTGTCCATAGTTAGATAGACTGATGTTATTCTTTAGATTCATGTTATTCTTTTCTATCTATTAAATGTCATATTTGAACTTTGTAAGAAAGGGAGTCCTGAGCCAATTGGTATAGGCTACAAAAATCACTCCCTTAAGTAATTTTACTTAAATTATTTACTTAAGGGGAAATTCACTTAAAAATGAAAAGATATAAAGCTAGCACTGTATGCAGGTGTTATGGCTGAGGTATAGGAATAATCAGGGACTTCCTTGGAGCTGGTGATCTGGTGAATTGAGATGAGTGTGGGGAAAGCAAGAGGGAGAGGGAGACCCAGGGCTCCTGTGTGCTGGTACTCCTTCAGTGTCACCCTAAGTATGCAGTAGGTTGCAAATTGTAAGCTGTTTTGTTTCCAGTTATGCTAACTTTAATTTATATATAGGAGACACTGCCCAGCAGGAGAAGGAGCCCCAGACCAGGAAGTTGGCAGGGCCCAATATGGTTGGTTTGTGATGCAGGCAAACCATCTTAGCCCTCTGCATCTTAGCTTCTTCATCTGTAAATGAAAATAACAATGTTTGCCCTGTAATGCTGCTGAACTCCTTGAGGGTCCAATGAGAGCAGGTGTAAAGGCTCTTTACAAGAATATTAAGTGTTGTAGAAATGGGAGAAATTATTATTCATTCATTCAACCAAATTGCATTGGGTATCAACCATGTGCTGAGCTCTAGGTGGTACCATGAGGAACAAAATAAAACAAGGTCCTTGCCTCTTTGTGGGGAAAAGAGGAAATAGAAGCTTTTCTTCAGTCAGTTTTTTCTTTACTCCTTCACTCCCTCTCCTCCCATTTTGCCGCTACTGAGAAACCTTTTCATGGGAACAGCAGAGATTAATATATGCAACTTGAGAAGTTCCCTGGGAGGGAGTCTTCTGCTGCCCTTGCATGTCCTCTCCAGAACACTGCATATTTTCATCTCTAAGCTGGTAAATGTGGGAGACCTGGGTTCTATCCCTGTGTTTGATCCCTGAGTTCTATCCCTGGGTTGGGAAGATCCCCTGGAGAAGGGAATGGCTACCCACTCCAGTATTCTGGCCTGGAGAATTCTATGGACTGTATAATCCATGGAGCCACAGAGTCATATATGTGAAATATATATATATACGCACACACAAAATGACAAAGGAAAGAGGGCAGAGGGCCAGCAAGGTGGGTGGAAAAGACCTTCCAGTTCAGTCACTGGGTCCCAAGCCTATAATCAATTTGTGGTTTGGGGGTAAAGTATTTAAAGCCTCTGTGGACCCATTTTTATCTGTAATATGGCTATCTCTCAGGACCAAGATTCAACAGTCCTTGTTGTCTAAACATTGAAATAATTCCAGTTGATGAAAGTTCCACACTCCAGCAACTAGGAGGTAATGCCCAGCGTGGTAAGTGCCTCTAATCCTGGGCTCCAGTGCAGCTTCCATATCATTCTGTTTGGTTGGTAGCTATATCAAAAAAGTAAAAGTAGTGAAAGTGTTGGTTGCTCCATCATGGCTGTCTCTTTTGCGAACTCGTGGATTGTAGCCCGCCAGGCTCCTCCATCCATGGAATTCTTCAGGCAGGAATACTGGACTGGATAGCCATTCCCTTCTGCAAGGGATATTCCCAATTCAAGGATCAATGCCAAATCAATCATTAAATATATGTGACCATCACTTGACTATCCCTTGTCTATTCAGTCTTTGTGATGATCACATGATGGTCCAGTAAATGAATGCCTTGGTTGCTACTATAAGTGGATGCTCAGTACAGTTTTGTTTCCTTCTGGGCAGGTTTCTGCATGATGAAGGATGGGTGGAGATGGTCAGAAAGGAAAGGAAGGCAAGAAGTTGGTAGAGAAGGAGCAGAGAGTGAGACTATGGTAAGTGGGTGGGGAGGCACACTTCTCTCTGGACCTGGGATGCGCTTAGCCTGTGCCCTTCCTCACCTCCGGGGTGAAGTCCAAAGAGAAAGCAAGAGTCTTGTCAAAGGGCTTGGCATTCCTTGAATGGAGCACAGAGTGTTATTGTTACGTAGTAACAACTCAGGCCCACATCGCTAATTTATTCCATTCTAATCTCCCCTTCAGTGGGGAGACAAAAGTCCGCTGGCTCTCCCTTGCACAGCCCTGCAACCTGCCGCTGGGAGAATAGTTTCCTTGTTTCGCTGGGCTCCTCTCACATTTGCGCTTTCTTGGCAAACCTGCTCAAAGGTATCAGAATCTGCAGGCATGCCCCACAAAATGATATGTTTGGAATTTAATCAAGCGCCCCACAAAATGGGACTATTTACCTTGCCCCTGGAAGCGCTCACTTTAAAAATATTTAAAAGTGATCAAAATACAAATAATGAGGGCTCTGCCCTTCACAATAGGCTTTTTAGGATTTATGTATTTTGATACACATACTTCACTCTTCCCAAGAAGCGAGGTCAAGCATTTCCCTGGTTCTGACATGTTAGCGGAGAGAGAGGTAGAAAGATGGCCGAGGTCCAGTCCTAGTGTTTTTAGTGATACTTCTTTGCCTTGCTCCTTGGCGTCTCTTTTCTTGCATGAGGGACCTGGAAAAGCCTTTCACTGCAGTGTTGGGTGGCATGATCCGAATGCTTGGAATTACCAAGCTACAAGTGTCAACCCTTCAAGTGGCTTTGAAGTCTGGTAGGGAGCAGTTTCAGGCCTGAAAGTGAGGGCCCACAGGAACCCAGAGAGAAAAAAATCTTTGCCACTTAGCAGTCATTTCGTTCCCTTATATTTTCCTCCCATTGCAGCCCCCAACCCGCACCCAAGGGGTTGTGTAATGCTTCTCTGTGATTCTCAAACCCTCAGTCCCACCCTCCCACCTGACTCTCAACCACTTCATTGAGAAGATCCATCTTCCTCATTCACCATTCCTCTCCTCCTTGAAGATTTGTTCTCTTGTCTCTGTTTTCATCCATTCTCCTCCTTCCCTTCAGCTGACAAAACCTTTGCCCTCCTTGCTAAGTGAAAGGCACCCCTGGGGCTCATGGTCACCCAATGGTCTTCTCTCTTGGATAATTAATTTATCCTGTCTTGAGTGACCTCACGCTTTCCAAAAGCTCCTTACCTCATTTTTACAAAGGACCCTCACTCCCTCCCAGCATGTAAAACCAACACATATACCTCTTAACCTGGAAACTGGCACCACAGTCCTCTTGTTTCCTTCCTCATTAGAACTGTTGAATTGGTAGTCTCCACTGGTTGGCTCCTCTTTCTCAGTTTCCCTTGCAAAGTGACTTCTGCCCAAATGACATCATTTGAACCTGTCTTAATAATTGGTGCCATACTTAACTTCACTTTCGAATCAATTCCTCAAACAAACTTTTTCTTTCAAAAAAAAAAGTTATTTATCTGGCTGTACTAGATCTTAGCTGCGACATGCAGAATCTATGATGTTTATTGTAGTATGTGGAATGTTTAGTTTGTGGCATGTGGGATCTAGTTCCCTGACCAGGGATTGAACCCAGGCTCCCCGCTTTGGGAGTGTAGTCTTAGTCACTGGACCACCAAGGAGGTCCCAAAACAGCTTTTTCTTTTCCTGTCAATCTTACCTTCACCTTTACCCACTCCAGGGTTTAAAATGACCCTGCTGACATCCTCTTCTTCTTGAAAGGACTCCTGTACGTTGCAATAGCAGTGGTTCTCCTCCTGAAACAAGAATAGTTTTTCTCAGGTTTTCTAAGTGGCTCCTCCTCAGCTGAGGAAAAGAAAAGGAAAACATTCTCAAAGAGTCTTTCTCTCTGCTCCCTTCTCTCCTCCTGTTTCCCCGCCTCTCCTTCTCTCTCTCAGTAGTGTTATCCAGTGCCATGGCCTCAGTGACCACTCCTTACCTCTATAGAACTTCCCTCCAGGACTCGCTTGCCTCCTAGATTCCAGACCCTTAATTCCAACAATCTGCTGGACTTCTCTCTTTATATGTACTGCTGGCATTTTAGCATAAATGAGTTTTCAAAACCAAAATCACATTTCCTTTTTGAAACCTAGTCAGCCTTCTAACTTCTTTCTTCTTATAAGTGCTACAAATATTACACTAGCAAACTGAAACTATGTGACTGTCTCACTCCATTTATTTAACTCACTTTTTACATTTGTTCTCTGAGTTTTCTCTTGCCTCTGCCCCCTGCTTTTCCTTCCACATGTTTTCACCTCAGTTTACATTACATGATCTCTTCTTGCCTAGATTCCTGCAATAACCTGTGAGGCGGTTGTCTCCTTGATTTTGTGTTCTTGTTTTGTTTTTGTGATTTTGTGTTCTTGTTTTGTTTCTTCTTGTGCTCCTCAGCCAAATCAATCTTCTTGAAGCCACTTCTGAGGAGAGTCTTTCACCCTTTCACCTCTCTGCTCAGTTAAATTCGGAGTCTTCAAAATGCCATACAGGTCTTTCCACAAGTTGAGCCTAAAGATAGTTCCAGGCTTAACAGTAGTGTCCTATGCGTGCATACATGCTTAGTCACTTACTGACTAGTCACTGAGTGTTTGACCCTGTGTGACCCCCCAGACTGTAGCCCACCAGGCTCCTCTGCCCGTTGGATTTTCCAGGCAAGAATACCAGAGTGGGTTACCATTTCCTTCTCCAGGGGATCTTCCTTACCCAGGGACTGAACCCGCATCTCGCATCTCCTGCATTGGCAGGCAGATTCTTTACCACTAGTGCCACCTGGGAAGCCCCTACAGTCCGATAATTAGCCTATTTTCTAGTCAAATGAGATGGAAATATTTCCTAGTTATACCCAGAGTGATTTCCAATCTCTGTCCCTTTGTTTATATTCTTTCTTTTGCCCAGCACCCTCAAGAGCACTCAAAATGTTCACTCAAATGCAGCGGAAGCTGTCTCTTCCCTATATTCCTACAAAGCTTAGTCTGGGCTTCCTTGTGTTCCTGACCACTGTCAGCTTAATATTGCCTGTTTTGAGAGCCTGATATCCCTGCTTCTCACTTCTCCAGTTCCCAAGAACTTTAGGGGGAAAGAATATATCCTAGACCTTTTTAGAATCTTGCATAGCACCTGAGCCAATAGTTTCTACATAGGTGTCTCTGATACATATTTTGGAATGTTGAAGTTTAAAAAATAAAAAAACACTGTAATTTTAGAAAACTTTAAAATTGATTTCTTCTGTTTTGAAAAGTTTTTTCTTCTATTTATTTTTTATTTTAATTAATGACTGGAAATGCTAGCTACTAGTCACCACACATAAACATTCTCACCACAAACTCATTTATACTCAAAAATACTACTCTCACCAACATTTTTAGAGTGATCATGAATTCCTATTTAAATAAGTTAATGGAGAAAGAAAATATAAAAGTCCAATTGTAATATACCCAAAAGATTCTAGGGCGAGGATGTTATGGAACTGATATGTCTTATTTAAAAAAAAAAAAAAATGCCCAAAGCTTTGTATGAAGAAAGAAATGGTAACCCACTCCAATTATTCTTGCCTGGGAAATCCCATGACCAGAGGAGCCTGACTGGCTACAGTCCATGGGGTCACAAAGAGTTGGACATGACTTAGCAACTAAACAACATAAAGCTTCGTAATAATTCGACTTCCAAGGTGATGAGCACAAAGTCCCCTAGACTCTCTCCCAACACCCAATTCTCTTTCCCTACATTCTGCCTGTGAGAGGATTTAAGGAAAGACAAATAAAGGAAGTTTCTGTACCTCACTATGGAACCATCAGGAGATCTCTTACTGGTCTTTGTTTTTTCATGACCCTATACAACCAGAAGCAAAAAAATAAAATTCAGTCAACTCCCTGGATATTAGTTCTCTAAATTAAAAAAAAATAGAATATTTGGAAAATATACTTAATAACTAACAAAAAAGAGTTGACTATTGAGTGTAGGAACTGTGTGTCGGTCCCTTGTTTGTTTCTCCCTCAAGATTAAATCCTGTTCTTAGCACATAGTGCTTGACCAATCAGTTCTTATTGATTGATTATAGATGGCTGATTTACTTTTAGTGGACTCTTTTGGAAACTTTCCTTGAGCTCTCAACTCAGATAAAAGTTGATGACCTGTATATCTGTATCCAGTTCACACATTGGCTGAGAACTACAAAAAATTTTGTCAAATGGCTGTTGACAAAATTATATCTTTATTAAATGGAGAAAAATGTGGTTGGCTGGTATGATCCAAATCTTTTAAAGCCATGTCTTAAACCACGTATTTTATTTATGTGTGTGTGTGTGTGTGTGTGTGTGTGTGTGTGTGTGTGTGTGTGTGTCGTTTCCAGATGCATTTGTATGTAGTTCTTTCCCCTGGCTGCAGAATGGAAACAGCAATTTGATCTCACTCTTCAACAGGTAGACTCCTCTAGCCATCTTGGACCACTTCTGTGCCACAGGCAAAGTTTTCTTCTTCCCAAACTTTATTTTGAAGCAAGTTCAAGGAAATTCAAAACAGCAGGGTTGGGTGAAAAAAATAAGAAGTGTTTTGTTCAGCATGTACAGTTTGAATCGTGTCAGGAAATATTGCTGCTTCCATTTCATTACACTTTACTTTGGAGGAACCACTTTTTTTTTTTTTTAACAAAGTCAGGCGAACTCTAAGTCAGGAGGCTGTCCACAACTGAGTCTCATGGACAGATGGCCGGCTCAAACACATAACAAAGGTTCTGTTGTGATGCTGCCAGTTCTATTTCATGAAATCTTTTTTGGTATAAACTGGAGAAAGCACTTTGTTCAGTTAAAAATTTTTTTTTCCTGCCAGTTGTCTTTGCCAAGGTCAATGTTTCTATTACATGGGGGAAGTATACACTCCCTCTGGTGGCTGATTTAACAATTTTTCTTTACCAAAAGACCCATGGATCTCAGTAGCTAGAATGTTTTGGTGTAACGTACATTCGTTTAACAAATATTTATTGAGATTATGCATCAGGCACTGTACTAAGTGGTGTTGGAAAATCCAGGTCTTGCTCTGGGTCTGCCCATGTTAACTCACTGTTGGACCTGTTCACAAGACAAACACTTAACCTCTCTGCTTCTTTTCTCAGTGCAGTATATCAACACACTGCTTATCTCAAAGCCTAACATTGAAGATCCAAAGAGATAAAATAATGGTGAGTGATCATACATTGTAAATTGGAGGTCACACTATGCTGAAAATAATTTAGTGCAGCCTTCCTGTTGCCCTAAAAATAAAACTCAACCTTCTTTCATGGACTCAAAGACCCAGAATAATCTGATCCCTGTCTTTTATCCCACACCATTCTTCCTCTGGAGAATATCACACATCCATCCTGGCCAACCAACATTTCCCTGAAAGCATGATTTCCCCCTCAAGGCCTTCATATGTATTTCCTCCTTTACCTGATAAGCTGTTTCTCCTACTCTTTACCTGCCAAAACTCTTATTTATTCTCATTTTAAAAGCTACTTTTTCAGAAATTCCTTTGCTAATCACCAAATCTAAAAGTGATCCCCTTTATTATTTTCTTTCACAGAATCCTATTTTCCTTCATAACATTTATCCTACATAGAAATGTATTTATTTGTTTCTTTAGAAAGTTACTATCTTCCCTATTAGAATAAAAGCTCCAAGAGGGCAGGTGCAATGCCTGTATAATTCATTATGTATACCTCACATCATTTGGAATTTGGAGAATGAATGAATGAAACCTGTGAAGTACTATAGAAATGTAAATTTTTATTATATAAAAATGAAATAATATGTAAAATTTAAGAAAAAAGGATTGTATATTTAATAAGTATTATTGGGATATGAATTTTAAAAATTATTTTAATTGTGTACTCAATTATGTTTAATGCCATATATTTCATGATTGCCTAAGCAAATAGGATTCTAGAAATTCTAAACCCTCATGATAAAACTGTCCAGAGATGTGAAGTGATATGTATGAAGTCACACAGGGGCAGACATAGGACTAGAATGTGTGTCTCTGATCCTTGATCCAGAGTTCTTTTCACTACATGTGCTTATTCATGTATATCATTATTATAAAACCTCATTTCTTAAAGCTTGATAGATTTATTAAACTCTTGTATTTATTTCTAGGCCATACTGTGCTTAGTTGCTCAATCATGCCTAACTCTTTGCGACCCCATAGTCTGTAACCCACCAGGCTCCTCTGCCCTTGGGGATTCTCCAGGCAAGAATACTGGAGTGTGTTACCATGCCCTCCTCCAGAGGATCTCAAGCCAGGGATGGAACCCAGGTCTCCCTCATTGCAGGTGGGTTCTTTACTGTCTGAGCCAGCAGGAAAGTCCTAGGCTAGAGCAACTATAACCAAATTGTTTTATATTTATCAAACATATTAACATATTGCTTCCCTGGTGGCTCAGAGGTTAAAGCGTCTGCCTCCAATGTGGGAGACCTGGGTTCCATCCCTGGGTCGGGAAGATCCCCTGGAAAAGGAAATGGCAACCCACTCCAGTATTCTTGCCTGGAGAATCCCATGGACGGAGGAGCCTGGTAGGCTACAGTCCACCGGGGTCGCAAAGAGTCGGACACGACTGAGCGACTTCACTTTCACCTTCTAGTAACATATTATCTTTCATCCTGAACTCCTAGTACTAAAACAGACATAGCTCTTAGCTCAATCCCTCCCTGCTTTTTTTTGTTGTTGTTGTTCATTTCCATTACTGAGGGCATTTTGTCATCCTTTGTGCTCAGAGGGTCTTTTGCATCTGAAACTCATATTCTTCAGTTCTGGAGAATTTTCTTGAATTATTTCTTTTATTATTTCTCCCCCTGCTCCATTCCCCATGTTTTCTTTTTCTATAACTCTATTTTCCCTTAAAACACTTCTATTGAGTTTTTCATCTGCTATCATAAATTTAATTAGCAATAGCTCTTCAATGTTTTTTGACTATTTCTTTTAAAAACAAGCTGAACCTATTTCAAAGGTACAACATCCTTTCTTAAATTGCTGAGAAAAGAAGTGGCAGAATTTTTGAAATTATTCTTTTCTTTGCATCCTTTTTTGGTCTTTTTGTCCCTTTTCTCCCATTTGTGTGATTTAGTCATTGTCTTTGTGTTGAAGCTTTCCTCAAACATTTGGTGATTCTTGGCTGCCCATTCTTATTTAAGAGAGGATAGGGTTGCCAGGTGAGATACAGTATAATTTAATTTGAACTTTTGATAAACAATGAATACATTTTCAGTATATGTTAAATATCACAGTTTTTATTTGCTAAATCTGGCCATCTTTTTTTTTTTTTTTTTTACTTTATTTTACTTTACAATACTGTATTGGTTTTGCCATACATTGACATGAATCCACCACGGGGGTACATGCGTTCCCAAACATGACCCCCCTTCCCACCTCCCTCCTCATAACATCTCTCTGGGTCATCCCCGTGCACCATCTCCAAGCATGCTGTATCCTGCATTGGACATAGACTGGTGATTCGACTCTTACATGATAGTATACATGTTTCAATGCCATTCTCCCAAATCATCCCACCCTCTCCCTCTCCCTCTCCCTCTGAGTCCAAAAAGTCCGCTATACACATCTGTGTCTTTTTTGCTGTCTTGCATACAGGGTCATCATTGCCATCTTTCTAAATTCCATATATATCTGGCCATCTTAAGAGAGAAGCACAGAGCAGCTGAGGAAAGATCTATGTACATGGATAAGACTTGTTGACTCCTATGTGTCACTAAGCTGATCTAAATGGATCAGCTGGATACCTGGCCATCAGTATCTTTAAATATTAATGTTGGGCTGGGTCAGAGTTCCCAGACCAGAGTCATTCAGCCTTTAGCCTAGGGGATTACGGCATGGCTCTCAGTTCCAGGAACTAAGCTGAGACAAGAGGCTGAGATTCTCATCATTCAGAATGTGTGATTTAATGAATCCCTTGTTGTCAGTTGGATATTCCTGCCTTCAGTTATGCCTGTCATCCTTTGGTTTAGAGTCTTACTGGTAACAGCCTTACTGGAGAGTCAGTCTTCAGTCTTCTGCCAGAGGGTGAGGGGACCACTTCTCAAACGCAGTTAGCAAGTCCTATATCAGCTTCGGCTGCACACCCACTTTCAGAGGTACTTCTTGCTGCTGCTTTCTGAGACTTTCTGGTATTTTGCAGTGCAAATCAGGTTGCTTCTGGGCTTCCCCCACTGTCAACTTAAATTTCAGCTTCATGAGCCTGCTAAGCCTGTTGCCCCTCAACCATCTGCTTTCTATCTTCCAAAATGTTGTTGTTGTTGTTTTCCTTCTTATTCTTTTTGTCCTTATGGGTTAATGTCTTTAAAATCAATCCTTTTATTGTCTTTTTTACTGAGTTTGGGAGATGGAGTGTAATGTAAAGCATATGTTAAATCTGCCACCTCTAACTAGAAGTACAACCATGAATTTTCAAAGTGACTACAGAAGAGTCATTTAGTTGCTCTTTTCTCAATTTTCTTTTTGTAAACTGAGAAGACTAAGAGAGATGATTGTTGATGGGCCCCACACAAAATTTTATGATTGTATAATCTCCCACATTATCATTCTTAACTGAGACTGTCAGGTTACAGCTTCCTAAACCTTCAAAATAAATTCTGTGTTCAGTCTTTTAAGGAATAGACAAAGACATTATCTACATTTTCAATTATATTGAGCCTCCCAACTCTGCCACTTGCTGTCATGGGAATTTCTCTGAGGCCTGGACTTCTGTGAAGTTTATTTCCCCTCAAATGTAGACAATAATAGAAACTTCTTCATAAAGCTGCTGAGATGAGCAAATGAGTTAATCCATAGGAAAGTGCTTCACATATGGAAAACTGCTACACAAATATTAGTTGATGTTTTGGGGGAGGATAGTGCATCTTCTCAACACAATAGTTCTTGGCTTTTAAAGCCTTCTGGCTGGGAAATCATAGTATCTATCTTTAGTTGCCTGGACTTAATAGGTGGTGCTACTAGTCCTTGAATGTTGCCAGTGAGTTGGTTTCTATAGAGCACTGAGTCCTCCAAGACATTAATAATACTATTAATACAGGCCATTCTTAATTGAAAACTATTAATATGTTAGGTAATCCACAAAGTACTTTACGTAAAGTCAGTCCTTTGTATTCACAGTACAAAACTGCAGTTCAGGAGGGTGGAATGTAAGGGACTTAGGATCCAGTGGATTTTTTTGTCCATGGATACCTGATATCCTGGAACATTGGATACCAAAGGACTACTGTATCTGCAGCATCTCTAATCTTTATAGCAGTCCGGTAAGATAAAGTCCTATTGAACTTGTTTTGCAGATAAGGAAAAATGATGCTCACAGAAGTTGTCTTCTGATCAAGTACACTTAGTAAATATAGGAGTTGGGATTCAAACCAGGTCAGTCTGGCACCGAAGTCCATGGGCACTCAAAAGAGTGCTCTTAACTCTTCAGAAGCCACTAATAAATCTTATAACATTGTGAATGAACTTTGAATAAGAGCTGTAATTTGGTTTCTTCTAGTCTAAATTCTGGCATGGGTTCTGAGTTATGCCCATAAGAGTCTGTTGGTCCTGCTTTCTCATCTCTCTTCTTTTCTATTCAGTGACTGTCTACTCAGCCTGCAGGATTCCATCAAGGTCCAGCTTCTTTGTGAAGTTTTTCTTTACTTCTCCAAGCAAAACCGACTGCTCCTTTCTCTACATGCTCTGACCACTTTAATTTGTATCAAACAAAACTGCCTCTTCTTAACCATTTTTGACTGCCAAAAATGACTTCAAATGACTTCAAACTGTTTGACCAAATATCTCTTTATCCCATTGTATTGTAGTTGGGGACAGGATCGGTCTGTCCTCTCCCCACGCCAACCCCAGACTATAAGGTCCATGACAGTTAATTATAATAAGAGCTGTCCTTCTGAGCACTTACTATGGGGCAAAACTGATCTGCACACTCTACATGAAAAAGCTCATTTAATCCTCAAAGCAACCCCATAAGAGTTGCATATATATGCACTATATGTAAAATATTATATAATATATAATATAAAATTATAAATAATATAATACTAGGTAATATATTAAAACAGTATTATCTATACCATGATACAGTATATTGCATAATTGGAAAAGACCCTGATGCTGGAAAAGATTGAAGGCAAAATAAGAGGGTGGCAGAGGATGAAATAGTTGGATAGCAACACCAACTCAATGGTCACAAATTTGAGCAAACTCCAGGAGACAGTGAAGGACAGGGGAGCCTGGCATGCTGCAGCCCATGGGGTCACAAAGAGCTGGACACGACTTAGCTACTGAACAACAACAAGAGCAAATATTATATAAGCTAACGTACTCCCAGGTATTATGGTTGTAAGCACGAACAAAACTAAAGCTCAGCTCTTAACCTTGTGGAGATCAGGGCACTGTGAGGCACTCTGGCAAACAGCACAGCAGCAATAATGAGGAGTGATTGCTGGATTGCAGTGATGAACCTTAGGGGAGGTATGAATGAATGACCTGCTGAGCACCTGGTGGAAAGGAGGAGGCGACAGAGGAGACAGTCCAGTCCTGGGGGAGGAAAGGGGTAGAATTATCCAAGTGAATAGATATTCAAGGTCAGTGCACATGTGTTCCAGGCTGACAAAGCTGCTTATGCAAAGGTCCTGAGTGGGGATGGAGTGGAGGGGGAGGAGCAAAGCAGCTGGTGAGCTTTCAGAGCAGAGCGGAGTGGGGCAGGACTGGGGGCTATGGGACCAGTGGCTTGGATATGAACCCCAGCTCTATCATATATTATCACAGTGATGTTGGGCAGATTTCTTAACCTCCTTGCACCTCAATTTCCTTTCCTGTAAAATGGGTGTGGTAACAGTACCCACTTGGTGGGGTGGGAAGAATACCCAGGTTAATACTTGCAAAGCACTTAAAACAGTGCCTGGTTTGCAGAAAATGCTGAAAAATAATTGTTAAGTAATTAATTTTCCTATGTGTAGAGTTAATGAAAGAAGTTTTGCTTCAGAAAGTGAGAAGGTTATGATTAGAGCTGTAATTGGGTTCTTATAATTATAAAATCATTAGAATAATAGCCATCACATATTTATCATGTGATTAATATTCATCCCATGGCATGCTGACTTCAAAACAACCTTGGGAGAAAGGTACTGATGTCATTTTATTCATGAGTTCACTGAGGTACAGAGAGGTGAAATAACATTCTCACACTCTGAACAAGTTGGAGAGACAGGTTTTTAAACCAGGCATTTGCCTCTGGAGTCCTTGAGCTGAGCCACGATGCTGTAATGTCCTTCTGGCATTACACAAGATTTAAGATGAAAGTGAAATGTGTTAGGTCCTAGATTATTCTTGTTTTAATGGGTTTGGCTATTTCAAAACAGAAACAATGCAAAGGAATGAATATATACTTACATGACATATTCTTGTTGGTTTCCATCTTTTTAAGCTTTTTTCAGTGCACTGATGATGCCTTTATCCCCTTAAGAAAAGTAAGACCATGCATAGAGCTCAAAGTGGCTCCTTTAAGATGCTCAAGGATTAATAATAAACCAACTTTAAAAAACAAGACAATAAAAAGAGATAATCGATGAAGTTTTCTCCCTTCTTCATCTGTCATCTTCTCCTTTAAAAATTTTAACCTAAGCCAAAGATTTCATCTAAGGTCTTGATTCAAGTCTTCAAAAAAAAAATTTTTTTAAAGGGGAAAAAAATCAGAAAACATGAAGTCACTGGTGGAATTATACATAATTTTAAAAAACAAAGCGGTAGCGTGTGTCTTCAAAAGTAAAGATTTTGGAAGCTTATGCTAGTGAACCTATATGAGACTTTCCAGAACTTCCAGTGATAAAAAAAAAAAAAAAAAGAAGTTAAGGGCAAGGACCTACCTTGAAACCTGTGACCTTTGGTAACTTATTTAACTTCCCTGTGCATCAGATTCCCTTATCTCATGAGTGGGGATGATAGTAATACTTGCCACAAAGGTGATGACATGAAGAGTAAGTGAGTTAATTCATAACAAATGGTTTGTACAATGGCTGGCAGACAGTCTGTGCACAGAGTTACTTTCCTGAGGTCATCCAACAAGCGAAAGTCCAAAAACAGAATTCTCACCCCCAATCCTGTTTTCCAGACAAGCTTTTTTTTTTTTTTTAAACAACGGATTATTATGAATGCTCTCAGCATAACTAATATTGAGTCCCAGAGTGTGTGTTTGCTTCTAGGAACTGGGTTCATATTCATTTCCTCCTATTTCCTTTTCTTCTGGTATTGTAATATTAACTCCTTAGGTAAGAAAGCCCTTTGATAAAGTTCTGAGCAATAATAATAATAGCCTTAGGTCAAAGCTGGGCAGCTGAATTTATGGTAAGTATAATTTTAAAAGTTATCATAATTTACAGGGGGAAAAAGCAACACCTGATGTTAAAGCTTAAAGTGTGTTTTAGCTAAAAAATCCAAACAAAATGACCAAAATATAAAAAAAAAAAAAACCTTCAGAAATTGTTGTAAATGGAGCTATTAAAGTCACAGTGATGCTTGCATCTCAGAGTGATATGATTACTAGTCTTCAAATTTAGCATCTTTTTGTTTTTCAAATTAAACCATTATAGAAAAACACAGACTCAAGTTATGCAGAGCCTGTAGAGTCAGAAACAGGAGAAAAACTTATCCCTTGCTTATTTTGTGTTATGGAGGACAAAAGTTAATATGTGAAATTTTGTCATGGGTTGGGGAGATGTGGCCATTCCTCCCATCTTTCTCTTCTGAGGGGCTGGCTGAGGGGCTTAGGAGAGATTCACAGTGGAGGGAATAAGGATTAGGGGGCTAACTGTATTATGAGAAAAAGCATGTAATTTGAAGAGGTCATCAGGAAATCATTTCCCAAGGAGGGCCCTTGTCTTTGAAATCCTTTCTCACTCCTGGTCTAACAAAGCCCCAGTTCATTGAACCTCAAAGGATGATCTTAAGCAGCTGGTTTTGGCTGGCCCGCTTTGATGGCTGGGGTGTTTGAACTGCAGTTGGGGTTAAAATGGTCTATTTCAGTTTAATTATTTGTGTATCTGCTCAGGATTCCTCTCAAGGAAAAATGGGCTTCATCCTGTGGGAAATGAACGTTTCTTTGTGAGTACTACAGAGTCTTATGCAAAATGAAATAACTATTTCAGGAGCTCAAGTTGATGTTTTGGCGAATTTATTCATCCTATAACTTGATGCTTCTGTGGTCCATTTGGTTGAGGGAGGAGAATCTACACTTTCCCATCTCTGTGATTTTTATCTTCTGCAATTGAGAAGACTCCTTCACACGTTCACACTTTACTAAATCCTGCTCTTTCTCCCGAATTCCCTTCTGTAAACTTTCCAAATCATTTAACTTAAAAGTTCAAAATTCAGATAGGATTTGAACATCCTTTGGTGTCCTGGGGAAGGAACAGAGGGACCAGTGCCCTCTGGACTTGGCTTCCTTTAAGAGAAGATTATTAAGAGAATTTAACAGGAAGGAGTTTTCTAATTTTAGTTTTGTCTTTGAGGAGAAGGGTTAATTTTCTTCTATAGTTTATTCCTTTCTCTCTGGGCTGAAGAGTTGCTGAATTAGATCTCACTAGATTCTTCCACTAGAGTCTAAGTTTCAGGAAGCCAAGAACTGCCCTAATTTACTGATATATTAAGAGGGCCTAAGACAGTATCTGACACAGAGTGGGTTCTTATTCATTTAAATGAGTAAATGACTGACCCAGTATAACAGTCAGGGTAGGCTGGGTTGTGCTGCAGTAACAAGAAACCTTCAAATCTTAGTGGTTTATTTCATGTATATTGCAGGTCAGCTGGGGGCTCTGCTCCACTCTATACCTCCTCTCTGTGGAACCAAGGCTGACAAAGCAGTTTTCATCTTGAATGGTAGAAGCAAGAGAGTTCTAGGTTTCTAAATCGCAATGGAATATTCTGGCCTGGAAGTAATATGTGATCCTTTCACTTACAGCTCAATGGGCAGATTTAGACATACGGCACTTCCCAAACCACATGGGGGTAATGTTTACAGTCTTAACTGCATGCTCCAAAAGCATTGGTAGCAGTAATGCCTACCACATTGAGAGTGGCAAGATTTAACTGAAGTGTTTGGGGGGATATTATCCTTATTAGAATTTTGGTGAGACCGTGAATCAGTCCCATTTCTCAGAATGAGTTTTAAAGTCATAAGTCTATCACTTTAAACACAGGCAGTATTACCCAAGATGTGAAAATTGCTCCTGCACTTTCGTTGCAGGCCATGTTCATTAAGTGGTCCTTTCTTTCACTGTATCTACTGTGCTCTGCAATGTCCTCAGACCTGTTGGTATAAAAGGCCTATAATCAGGACATTACTAATATTAGTTGTGTTGCTCAGTCACTCAGTCGTGTCTGACTATTTGCAATCCTATAGACTGTAGCATGCCAGGCTTTCCTGTCCATCACTGTCTCCCAGAGCTTACTCAAACTCCTATCCATCACCATCTCCCAGAGCCTGCTCAAACTGATGCCATCGAACCATCTCATCCTCTGTCAGCCCCTTCTCCTTCTGCCTTCAATCTTTCCCATCATCAGGGTCTTTTCCAATGAGTCAGTTCTTCTCATAAGGTGGCCAGAGTGTTGGAGTTTCAGCTTCAGCATCAATCCTTCCAGTGAATATTCAGGACTGATTTCCTTTAGGATTGACTGGTTGGATCTCCTTGTGGTTCAAAGGACCCTCAAGAGTCTTCTCCAACACCACAGTTCAAAAGCGTCAATTCTTCAGTGCTCAGCTTTCTTTATGGTCCAACTCTCACATCCGTACATGATTACTGGAAAAACCATAGCTTTGACTAGATGGACCTTTGTTGGAAAAGTAACATCTCTGCTTTTTAATATGCTGTCTAGGTTGGTCAGAGCTTTTCTTCCAAGGAGCAAGTGTCTTTTAAGTTTATGGCTGCAGTCACCATCTGCAGTGATTTTGGAGCCCAAGAAAACAGTCTTTCACTGTTTCCATTGTTTCCCCATCTATTTACCGTGAAGTGATGGGACCGGGTACCATTAGTTTTCTGAATGTGGAGTTTTAAGCCAACTTTTCACTCTCCTTTTTCACTTTCATCAAAAGTCTCTTTAGTTCCTCTTTGCTTTCTGCCATAAGGGAGGTGTCATCTGCATATCTGAAGTTATTGATATTTCTCCCCTGCAGTCTTGATTCCAGCTTGTGCTTCATCCAACCTGGCATTTAGCATGGTGAAAGTTAAATAAACAGGTTGACAATATACAGCCTTGATGTACTCCTTTTCCAATTTGGAACTAGTCCATTGTTACACATCCAGTTCTAACTCTTGCTTTTTGACCTGCATACAGGTCTATACAGTCTGCTGAAGTGGAGCATTTCAGATAATTCAAATAATAAATGCCATTTTCTCCAATTATCCAAATATTTTAGGTGACTATGCTCAAAAAATGTGGGCTGTAATCATCTGGAACTCCACAAATTCCACAAAGAGCTCCACAAATTCTCCACATTACTTTGCATAAACACAAGGTGTGTATGTTTATTGTTAAGAGTTATTAACCATGAAAAACCCACATTGGAGTTTTAATTCACTTTTATTCTAGTTTCCTGTAGAAGGAGAATTTAGCAAAACTTTCTGTGTCCCTTCTTTACCTCTTATGTACAAGACTCGTTGTAAGCAGAACATACAGGTTTCAGTTCAGTTCACTTCAGTCGCTCAGTCATGTCTGAATCTTTGCAACCCCATGCATTGCAGCATGCCAGGCCTCCCTGTCCATCACCAACTCCCAGAATTTAACCAAACTCACATCCATCAAGTCGATGATGCCATCCAGCCATCTCATTCTCTGTAGTCCCCTTCGCCTCCTGCCCCCAATCCCTCCCAGCATCAGGGTCTTTTCCAGTGAGTCAACTCTTCACATGAGATGGCCAAAGTATTGGAGTTTCAGCTTCAGCATCAGTCCTTCCAATGAACACCAAGGACTGATCTCCTTTAGCATGGACTGGTTAGAACTCCTTGCAGTCCAAGGGACTCTCAAGAGTCTTCTCCAACACCACAGTTCAAGAGCATCAATGCTTCAGCCCTCAGCTTTCTTCACAGTCCAACACTCACATCCATACACGACCACTGGAAAAAACATAGCCTTGACTAGATGGACATTTGTTGGCAAAGTAATGTCTCTGCTTTTTAATATGCTGTCTAGGTTGGTCATAACTTTTCTTCCCAGGAGTAAGCGTCTTTTAATTTCATGGCTGAATCACCATCTGCAGTGATATTGGAGCCTGAAAATATAAAGTCTGACACTGTTTCCACTGTTTTCTCATCTATTTCCCATGAAGTGATGGGACCAGATGCCATGATCTTAGTTTTCTGAATGTTGAACTTTAAGCCATCTTTTCACTCTCCTCTTTCACTTTCATCAGGAGGCTTTTTATTCCTCTTCACTTTCTGCCGTAAGAGTGGTGTCATCTACATATCTGATTATTGATATTTCTCCCGGCAGTCTTGATTCCGGCTTGCGCTTCTTCCAGGCCAGTGTTTCTCATGATGTACTCTGCATATAAGTTAAATAAGCAGGGTGATAATATACAGCCTTGACGTACTCCTTTTCCTATTTGGAACCAGTCTGTTGTTACATGTCCAGTTCTAACTATTGCTTCCTGACCTGCATACAGGTTTCTCAAGAGGCAGGTCAGGTGGTCTGGTATTCCCATCTCTTTCAGAATTTTCCAGTTTCTTGTGATCCACACAGTCAAAGGCTTTGACATAGTCAATAAAGCAGAAATAGATGTTTTTCAGGAACTCTCTTGCTTTTTCCATGATCCAGCAGATGTTGGCTATTTAATCTCTGGTTCCTCTGCCTTTTCTAAAACCAGATTTACATCTGCCTATTAAAGATGTTTTGGAGGAAACTTTAAAGCAAATAAATCCCAGCACTGCAGCAGTCTAAGAAGACTGCCAATCCACAGCTACAGCCAATTCAAGCAGTGGACCCTTGATTTGGAGATTCTTAGTGAGAAGGGAACTGGGGACCTAAAACTTTAATTCACCGCCCACACTACTTCCTGTGCATTTGGTTGGTTAACACGCTGAGGGCCTGCTTGGATGATCGTTTCAGGGTGCTAACCTCCTTCCCCTATGCCCTGATTGTGTCTTGTCATCAGACATTTAGGGAAAGATGCAAGCACTCTCTCTAGTTCTCCATCCTTGCCTATGAATTGCCCTGTAAGAAAATAGCACATTTCCATACATCAAAGTCTGGTACATGAAGAAACGTCAGCATTTCATATCTCCTTGAGCCTGTACTGACAACTGACTATACCATGAATATGCTTCTTTGCAGCTACATTGTTAAGAGCAACATCTAATACGTTCAGTACTTAGACCCTAGATGCTTAGAACTCTTTCCTTCTCAAGGTGCTGAGTCTGGTTTGGAGCAATACTTTATCCAAGGGGTGGAAGATGACCCATAAATATGGAATAATTGATTGTTTTCTGTTTTCTATAGACAGGATGACAAACGCATTCATTGCACTGGAGTAGTCATTCCTCATCCAATATCATCAGTGGACCTCAAAATTCATTCATAGCACTTTTTCTGAAATGCAGAGGGGACCTCATAAAGCTCCCCAAAGAGTGCTTCAAGTAGACACTACCAATGAATTTGCATGCAGACCAAAGTCTGTTTTCCATTTATTCTACAGGATAAAGTCCAAACTCTTTGGTTTCCAACAATCTGACCAAAGAATGCTTCCCACTACAGGACCATATGCCTCCTGCTCATCTGTCCATCCCCAAGAGATCACCACACTGTCTTATTTCTCAGTTCCCCATTCAGATCACTTCTTTTCGATACTCAGAAATGGGCTTATAGTTCAATTGTAGTACTTGTTTAATTCGACCTGGGACTCTTAGTCTTACTAATGATAGCATTCACCTTTGAAAATCAGAATTCCTACCTTAACATCAAAAACTTTCATGGATTTTCTTATTATAGGAGGACAGGGACTGTACCCATTTTAATCACATCTGCAACTCCAGTACTCAATACAGATTCTGCCCACATGGTAGATGCTTGGCATATATCTATTAAATAAGCAAATTATACCCAGTAGTTGAAAGTTTTGTAATAACCAAAAGCTACTATGAATTGGTATTTTCTCACAAATATGCATTTCTGAAATTACACAGACATTTACATATCTTTTCAAGTAAAATAAACAGATGTGAAATAATATCAAACTTTCTCTTTAGGGGAAGGTTCTGGTTACTATTAATAAAATATTTAGGAGACTTCATTGTATCTATGCTATTTAGTGATTACTAACACCTAAAATAATTGAAGACAATAAAACAGACTGAATACTAAACTTCAGCTGAACGTAACTTCCATTTTCTTTGATGATTTAGAAGTTACTCCATGACTAAGCAATACCCTAGGGCCATCATTATGTGTCAATAACTCTTCCCAGTAATAATGGTTAATATAAATTTCTGGTAGTTAAATGCCAGATTAACAAGCTGTTCCTGCCTTTGGAGTACATGTGTACACAGATTCCTCCAGCCCCAGACTGGATGGAGTATTTCTTGATTCTATTGCTGTCAAGAGTTTTCCCAGTAGAGTAATTCAATTTAATGGCATTTGGGGGAATTTCCGTTGGTTTTCAACATGGCGAGCTTCTACATTCACCTCCAAATAATAAGATGTCACTTATTAAGCATATTAAAAATGGCACTGGATAGCAATGCTAGGTTCCACATGTATATCTATGTGTGGCCTTGAAAAAGATACTTAACTTCTCTCTTGTGTGGATCTCTTAAATTTCTTAATTTTAAATTCTGATTTTTGCTATATGCAGTATTTATCATCATCATAATTACTCCCTTATATTTTAATAGGGATAATCACAGTATCTACTTCAGATTGTTACTGCAGGGGTCCCATATATTCAAAATACTTCTCTGATAATAGTTATTCAGATAGACTATAACTATTATTATTGTGACATTGTTTATTCTGTCTGCCTTTGAATAAAACTCTTGACAAAAAAACCATAATCTCCTACCCATCCAGAAACCCTTATGGATTCATGTAATTTATTCAGCATTTATTTTGAGAGCCTACTTTGCTGTAGTCCATGAGTCAGGCATCAGAAACACAAAGATAAAAGTGTCTCGGTATCTCCTTTAAAGAAGCTACCATCTAATGGGAGAGACAGACACATAACTGGTACAGTTCTGAAACAATGTGGTGTGTGCACACCCTCTAACTGGATTGACCAGGCTCAGGAAGGAAATGATACCAGTGTAGGGTCTTAACAATAAGACAGGGAACAAAGGGGTGGGGTGCAGGCGGGGGGGGTGATGAGCACTTACTGAGAAGGGGGCATGTCAAAGAAACTTAAAAACAGGTAAGAAAGAGCATGGCTGTCTTTGGGGAGGATGTGGACTTTACATGGCTTGGAATTGCTGGAATATAAGACACAGGGTAAGCAGTCATAAGAGACACGATGGAGGTGGTAGGCAGGGACTAGGCCATTAGACCACGAGCTTCTGAAGGCCTTCAACAGACAGGGAAATCAGAGGTGGCACTGCCCACTACATCATTCTTAGAGTTCTCCTGTTCTTTCGCAAGGTTCTCAGGACAGTATAATGTTGAACCATGGCAGTTGCCTAGGGTGGGGGGTACAGAAAACCATTTACTCTGAACTTATGAGGCCAGCAGTAAGTCTCTGGAAGTCAACTGAGTTTGGGTCAAAACTCTCAAGACTGCAAGATTCCAGAAATGTCCACTTGACTTGGACTGCCTCCCTCTTTTCTCAGTTAAGCAAAAAAAGTTGGTCAGACAAATAAGCATGTGTTAAGCAGTGAGTCCTGAGATCTTTGAGGAAGCCCAGTAGAAAACCTTTGCTTCATGGGAGGTGTGTGAAGGCCGGACTTTAGTCTATGCATCTCAGGTAAAAGCACCAGAGCTTCCTCTGGGTTTAGGCTATAGTCTCTAGAGAGTCAGGGGTCTGAGGTTACAGACCAGCAAGGGTATTATACTTACAGGTGCCTCACAGACCCATGACTTGTAGCCTTGTATTCCAAGAAGTTCAGCATCCCCACAGCTCAGCCAACTTTGCACATAAATGTCCCCAAATCAGCAAATAAATGCTGTTCTGTGGTCAAGGCAACAGCAGCTGCTTCTGAGAACATAACATACAGGTTTCTCATAATATACAGATTTCTCAGGAGGCAGGTAAGATGGTCTGATATTCCCATCTCTTTAAGAACTTTCCACATTTGGTTGTGATCCACACAGTGAAAGGCTTTTGTTAGTCAATGAAGCAGAAGTAGATATTTTTCTGGGGTTCTCTTGCTTTTTCTGTGATTGAATGGATATTGGCAATTTCCTTTCTGGTTCTTCTGCCTTTTCTAAATCCAGGTTGACTATCTGGAAGTTCTTGGTTCACATACTATTGAAGCCTAACTTGGAGAATTTTGATTAATATTATGAGCAGCAGTAATTTCATAATCAAGGCAAATTTCATCTTCAAGACCATCATTTAGGATAACCAAGCCAAATCAAATGGGCTCTTTGCTAAATAATGGACCTACTGGTGTTCTTACTCTGGTATTTTTTGTCACATGACTTTTTTTTTTTTTTAGTTTTTTATTTTTTAAATTTTAAAATCTTTAATTCTTACATGCATTCCCAAACATGAACCCCCCTCCCACCTCCCCTCCCCATAACATCTCTCTGGGACATCCCCATGCACCAGCCCCAAGCATGCTGCATCCTGCGTCAGACATAGACTGGCGATTCAATTCTTACATGATAGTATACATGTTAGAATGTCATTCTCCCAAATCATCCCACCCTCTCCCTCTCCCTCTGAGTCCAAAAGTCCGTTATACACATCTATGTCTCTTTCCCTGTCTTGCATACAGGGTCGTCATTGCCATCTTCCTAAATTCCATATATATGTGTTAGTATACTGTATTGGTGTTTTTCTTTCTGGCTTACTTCACTCTGTATAATCGGCTCCAGTTTCATCCATCTCATCAGAACTGATTCAAATGAATTCTTTTTTACGGCTGAGTAATACTCCATTGTGTATATGTACCATAGCTTTCTTATCCATTCATCTGCTGATGGACATCTAGGTTGTTTCCATGTCCTGGCTATTATAAACAGTGCTGCGATGAACATTGGGGTACATGTGTCTCTTTCAATTCTGGTTTCCTCGGTGTGTATGCCCAGCACTCTCACTGTTTGCAGATGACATGATCCTCTACATGGAAAACCCTAAAGACTCCACCAGAAAATTACTAGAGCTAATCAATGAATATAGTAAAGTTGCAGGATATAAAATCAACACACAGAAATCCCTTGCATTCCTATACACGAATAATGAGAAAGTAGAAAAAGAAATTAAGGAAACAATTCCATTCACCATTGCAACGAAAAGAATAAAATACTTAGGAATATATCTACCTAAAGAAACTAAAGACCTATATATAGAAAACTATAAAACACTGATGAAAGAAATCAAAGATGTCACATGACTTTTGGAAACTTAAATCCCCAACTCATTGGTTAGTTAAACATTTGTTGACTTTCAGTGAAAAGCCGCCTTATCAACAGAAGGTAAAAGAAACAAAAGATCCCTTTCTTAATTTCTTAGTAAACCTAGGTTAAAATTTTTCTTCCACCCATTTCAGTTGCAAGTTGAGCACTTATTCACCAAGAGACTTTCTTCAAATTGCATAATTTCTTTGTGCCTTGATTTCCTCATAGGTAAATGAGAATAATGATAGTACTTATCTCATAAGGTTGTTTCAAGTATTGAATGAAGTAATTAATGAAAATACCTCTTGGACAGTGTCTAATATATAGTAGGTCCTAGATAAATATTTGTTATTGCTCGCTATGTTACATTATTATTATTGTTAATACTCATACATAGTCCCAGTCTTCTTTGGCTTACATTTTCTCTGTCTTTCTGCAGCTCCAGAGACTTTGATTAGGTGTGTGTGTATGACTCAATGAGCTCTAAATGGAAGTTGCTGAATGGGACTTTAGGGAAAGCTATTTTAAAGAACTATACCCAGAAAGCATGGTTCTTTAGCATTTATTTCTTTCCACCTTCTGTTAACCAGCTGAAATGCTGGATTTTATTCCTGTTGGTGCAGCAGCCACCCACCAGGACAGCAACAATGATGCTGTTCCTTTAAAGGCAGTGCGACAGTAGGAGAGAAGGAGGTTAAATCTGTGACAGCATTGTTGGGCAACTGTATCACCCTAGACAGACTTCCTTTCTGCTTCTTGATATGTGAAAAAAGCAAATGCTTATGTGTTGAAACCACTGTTTTCTGTTTTTACAAAAGAAAGAAAGCACTTGAAGTTGATATACTATTTTACCAATTTGAAAATATTTGTGTAAATCCGGACACTTTTATATTACTGGAACATAGTAGAAATGAAAAACGTTTTAGGACTTCTTTACCCCTAGAAAGAGGAGAGAGAAAAGTTGGCTTAAAACTCAACATTCAGAAAACTAAATTCTGGTCCCATTGCTTCATGGCAAATAGAATGGGAAACAATGGAAACAGTGAGAGACTTTATTTTCTTGGGCTCCAAAATCACTGCAGTTGGTGACTGCAGCCATGAAATTAAAAGATGCTTGCTCCATGAACTATAGTCTATCAGGCTCCTCCGTCCATGGGATTTTCCAGGCAAGAATACTGGAGTGGGTTGCCATTTCCTTCTCCAGGAGATCTTCCCAACCCAGGGATTGAACCCGGGTCTCCCGCATTGTAGGCAGACACTTTACTGTCTGAGCCACCAAGGAAGTCCTATCTAGACTGCATATTAAAAAGCAGAGATATTACTTTGCCAACAAAGGCTCATCTAGTCAAAGCTATGGTTTTTCCAGTAGTCATGTAGGGATGTGAGAGTTGGACCATAAATAAAGCTGAGCGCTGAAGAATTGATGCTTTTGAACTGTGGTGTTGGAGAAGACTCTTGAGGGCCTTTTGGACTGCAAGGAGATCCAACCAGTCAATCCTAAAGGAAGTCAGTCCTGAATATTCATTGGAAAGACTGATGCTGAAGCTGAAACTCCAATACTTTGGCCACCTGATGAGAAGAACCGACTCATTGGAAAGACCCTGATGCTGGGAAAGATTGAAAGCAGGAGGAGAAGGGGCTGACAGAGGATGAGATGGTTGGATGGCATCACTGACTCATCACCAGCTGTGAGTCTGAGCAAGCTCCAGGAGTTAGTGATGGACAGGCAAGCCTGGTGTGCTACAGTCCATGGGGTCACAAAGAATTGAACCTGACTGAGAGACTGAACTGAACCCGAAAATTATAAAATATATGGGTCACTCCATATGATGCTACACAAATAACAATTTTCCCACATTATTGTTTTTTTAAATAGTGTATATTTAATTTTATTTTTATATAGCATGACTGAGATATAATTGACATAAATTGTCAATTTATACTTAAATTGTATAAATTTAAGATGTACAAGGTAATGATTTTATGTATCAGTTTAGTTCAGTCACTCAGTCGTGTCCGTCTCTTTGCCACCCCATGAATTTCATCATGCCAGGCTCCTTTGTCCATCACCAACTCCCAGAGTTCACTCAAACTCACATCCATCGAGTCAGTGATGCCATCCAGCCATCTCATCCTCTGTCATCCTCTTCTCCACTGCCTTCAATCTTTCCCAGCATCAGGGTCTTTTCCAGTGAGTCAGTTCTTCGTATCAGATGGCCAGAGTATTGGAGTTTTGGCTTTAGCATCAGTCTTTCCAATGAATATTCAAGACTGATCTCCTTTAGAATGGACTGGTTGGATCTCCTTGCAGTCCAAGGGACTCTCAAGAGTCTTCTCCAACACCACAGTTCAAAAGCATCAATTCTTTGGTGCTCAGCTTTCTTTATGGTCTAACTCTCACTTCCATACATGACTACTGGAAAAACCATAGCCTTGACTAGACAGACCTTTTTGACAGAATAATGTCTGTTTTTTATTATGCTGTCTAGGTTGGTCATAGCTTTCCTTCCAAGAAGCAAGCATCTTTTAATTTCACAGCTGCAGTCACTATCTGCAGTGATTTTGGAGCCCAGGAAAAAGTCTCTCACTGTTTCCACTGTTTCCCCATCTATTTGCCATGCTGTGATGGGCTGCTGCTGCAGCTAAGTTGCTTCAGTCGTGTCCGACTCTGTGCGACACCATAGACAGCAGCCCACTAGGCTCCCCCGTCCCTGGGACTCTCCAGGCAAGAACACTGGAGTGGGTAACCATTTCCTTCTCCAATGCGTGAAAGTGAAGTCACTCAATCATGTCCGACCCTCAGCAACCCCATGGACTACAGCCTACCAGGCTCCTCTGCCCATGGGATTTTCCAGGCAAGAGTACTGGACTGGGGCGCCATTGCCTTCTCTGGATGTGATGGGACCAGATACCATAACCTTAGCTTTCTGAATGTGGAGTTTTAAGCCAACTTTTTCGCTCTCCTCTTTCACTTTCATCAACAGGCTTTTAAATTCTCCTTTGCTTTCTGCCATAAGGGTGGTGTTATCTGCATATCTGAGGTTATTGCTATTTCTCCCAGCAATCTTGATTCCAACTTGTGCTTCATTCAGCCCAGCATTTCACATGATGTACTCTGCATATAAGTTTAATAAAGAAGGTGACAGTATACAACCTTGATGTACTCTTTCCCCAATTTGGAACCAGTCTGTTGTTCCATGTCCAGTTCTAACTGTTGATTCTTGACCTGAATACAGATTTCTCAGGAAGCAGGTCAGGTTTTCCCATCTCTTAAAGAATTTTCCACATTTTGTTGTGATCCACGTTGTCAAAGGCTTTGGCATAGTCAATAAAGCAGAAGTAGATGTTTTTCTGGAACTTTCTTGCTCTTACTCTGATCCAACAGATGCTGGCAATTTGGGTTATTTTAGATTCCAAAATAAGTGGGATTGTATGGTGTAAAGTTCTTAGCTAGGTTCTGTTTCTTACTTCTGCTGAAGGAACCAGCTGCAGCCTCTGACCCTTGCTTCCTATCTCCATGTGAACAGCACAGTTTTAGGGGAAATCACCAGCTTCTTTGGTCTGCTTTCTTCTGGGGCCAGCTAGGAGATATTGTGACTGGCTCCATATGTAGGTTTAGGGGCCACTTGCAGGCCCAGTTCTCATTACAGAAAGTTTCAGGTATGGATTTAGAAACAGAACAGAAATCTCTGGATTTCTATGGGCTTCCCTGTTGGCCCTGGAGTAGTAAACAAAATCTGCCTGCAATACAGAAGCTGCAGAAGATGCAGATTTGATCCTTGGTTGGGAAAATCCCCTGGAGAAGGGAATAGCAACCCACTCCAGTTTTCTTGCCTGGAGATTCCCGTGGACAGAGGAGCCTGGGCTACTGTCCGTGGGGTTGCAAAGAGTCGGACACAGTGATGCAACTGAGCACGCTCGCATGTACCTGATTTCTACATTTATTGGGTCATTGAAAAAGTCAATAGTTTGGTTATGTAGAAATAGTCTTATGCTCTGAGGAAATGTCAAGTCAGCATGCCTGGGCTCAATTATATTGGCTCAATGTACTTGGCAAGTCATTCAGCATGCCTGAGCCTCAATTTCCCCAACTGTGAGGTGGGGATAATAGATATCATCCTCCTCCATAAGGACTGAAAGATACTCTGTGTGTTTAAACTTCACCTGGCCAGACCAATAGTAAGTTCTCAAGCCATATGAGTTAAAAAAGAGTTATAGAAAAGCCAGGGACTATTTACCTCTTGAAATAAGAACCATTGAAAAAGGATAAAAGAGGAAATCAGTGCAGGTCCTCATCTGTTGCATTTAAATGTTATTTGTTCCTCCTTCAGTTCAGTTCAGTTCAGTCGCTCAGTTGTGTCTGACTCTTTCCGACCCCATGAACCTCAGCACACCAGGCCTCCCTGTCCATCACCAACTCCCAGAGTCCACTCAAACTCATGGCCATTGAGTCTCTCTTGCTTTTTTGATGATCCAGCAGATGTTGGCAATTTGATCTCTTGTTCCTCTGCCTTTTCTAAAACCAGCTTGAACATTTGGACATTCACGGTTCACGTATTGCTGAAGCCTGGTTTGGAGAATTTTGAGCATTACTTTACTAGCAAGTGAGATGCGTGCAATTGTGTGGTACTTTGAGCATTCTTTGGCATTGCCTTTCTTTGGGATTGGAATGAAAACTGACCTTTTCCAGTCCTGTGGCCACTGCTGAGTTTTCCAAATTTGCTGGCATATTGAGTGCAGCACTTCCACAGCATCATCTTTTAGGATTTCAAATAGCTCAACTGGAATTCCATCACCTCCACTAGCTTTGTTCATAGTGATGCTTCCTAAGCCCCACTTGACTTCACAGTCCAGGATGTCTGGCTCTAGGTGAGCGATCACACCATCGTGGTTATCTGGGTCATGAAGATATTTTTGTACAGTTCTTCCATATATTCTTGCCACCTCTTCTTAATATCTTCTGCTTCTGTTAGGTCCATACCATTTCTGTCCTTTATTGTACCCATCTTTGCATGAAATGTTCCCTTGGTATCTCTAATTTTCTTGAAGAGATCTCTAGTCTTTCCCATTCTATTGTTTTCCTCTATTTCTTTGCATTGATTGCTGCAGAAGGCCTTCTTATTTCTCCTTGCTATTCTTTGGAATTCTTCCTCCTTAGAGTAGCTATTATTAATTGGGGACTTTGTGTCAAATACCTTACCCACATGATCATATATATTTAACCCTCACCAAAAAAACCCTTCTGAATTCAGTGCTATTTTAAGGAGTCTCATTTTATAGATGAGAAAACTGATGAGGAAGTTTAGAGAAGTGGCTAAATGTCAGGACTGGAGTTGGACTGGGGCCTGCCTGGCTCCAGAATCAGTCCTTGTAACCATTGCTCTGTTTGGTGGGTACAAAGGAAAACTAGCTCAGTCCCCCACCACATGACTGGACTTTCCCCAGTGGTGGAGGTGAGTGAGTGAAAGTGAACCTCCCCTGTGAGCAGTGGCTCAGAATTCAACCCCAAGTCTGTCAACTGTTACACCGGAAATCTGTGATGCTGGGCACCATTGCCTCCCATCCTAGATTCTGGGTAACTTTGTCTGGTCCAAATTCTGTCGTGGAGGTCAGATGGGGCACTACCTGGTCAGGCCACCTGGATATGAAGTGACACCCAGACACTGTCAGGGTGCCTCTTTTTGCTTACTGTTAGTTGGCTATGTATGTGGTACTGAAAGTGGGTCAGGGCCTGGTTTCATTGGGTGAGCCTGGCCTCTACCCAGTCTGCTGCATGTGATACCTGTTCCAGGGCAAAGCTCTTTTGAATAAGTAAGCTATATTTCACCCCAGCTCGAACACAGGCCACATATTCAGAATCGCATCTCTTGGCAATGGTGCCTCCCAGCATTATTGTGATTGCCATGCATTCTAACCCTTTCTTTACCAAGCCAGGTAGCTTCCCATGAAAAGAAATCTCAGTCTTATCACTGGAAGTCGTTCCAGTAGCAGTGTTCCTAGTACTGGCTACAGGAACCGAGTGGGAAGATAACACTGACACTAGAGGAATCCTGGCAAGGGCGTGAGGGTGGGGAGGAGGAGGGCATGGCCTTGGGGCCAGCACAGGGCTGCCACAGACATGCTCTCCTGACCAGACACTGTGGGCCTTGCAGGGATGCACCTATAAGGCTAGGGAGGAACTGTATACCTTGTGTATTTGTGTGTGTGTGTTGGGGGGGGGGATGTGGTGATGGAGGTGTTCTCTCATTAGATCCCCTTTTAGAGGGTGTTTAGACCCCAGATGTCATCCTATGAAGAACTTAAACTTCTCTCCATGTTGTCTCTCTTTTATATTTCTCCTTAAGTTCTGACTTCAGACTTTTTGGTATCTAAAGAACTGAGTTTTCATTAAATTGGTATGTGAGGATAATGGCAATGTCAATTAATTTATAATCATTCATTAGAAAAGGCCCTGATGCTGGGAAAGATTGAAGGCAGGAGGAGAAGGGGACGACAGAGGATGAGGCGTTTGGATGGCATCACTTACTGGATGGTTGTGAGTTTGAGCAAGCTCTGGAATTTGGTGATGGACAGGGAAGCCTAGCGTGCTGCAGTCCATGAGATCACAAAGAGTTGGACACGACTGAGCGATTGAACTGAACAGATATTCACTCATTTATTGGGAATTATTGATCAAATGCTTATCATGTAAAGGCAATGTGCTAGGTATTCCAGGGCAGGGTTGCCATGCACAGCCTGCACAAACGTCCGCAGCATTCCTGCAGTAGGGGGCACAAAGATATCTATGAGGTGTAGTTCCTGCCCTCAGGAGACTTAGAGTCCAGGCCCTAGAGAGGACTTCAATGACAGCTGGGAGGAGTGAAAGATTCTTTTTAGCCTGGAGAGTTGTGACATTTGAATTGGGTGTTAAGGTGAATGTAGGTTTGGGACAGGTGGGAAGTGGGTGCAGGGAGTGGCCTTTGAAAAGGAAAACAGAGTAACCAGTTGTAAAGGGACATGGACTGGCTGACTGTGTAAAAAGCAAAGAGTATGTAAAGAAAAGTAGTAAGAAATAAGGTTAGAGATAGACTAAGACCTTGAAGTCCAAGCTGAGTTTGCTTTTCACGCTATAGGAAGTCATGTGAGTGATGTGGTCTAAGTATGTTTTAGGTAAATTAATCTGGCAGGAACATCAGTGAGGAAAGAGAGTATGGTCAGAGAGACTGGGTAAAAATGTGTCATTTGACTGCTGTTTATGCTTTATTTAAGTTCTCAATTTTGTATATTTTTACATAACACTCATGCTTTTTAAAGCAAATAGTTCCAAGTGAGCCATGCTTGCTCTTAAGCAATTTCATGTACAAATTAAAATGGGAGTATGTTTTTGTAATTTGGTTCAATCCCTTATGAGTGAATTTATACATAACTTACATTTCTTACCTTGTGCTGGCTTTTTAAAAAAAATAAACAATTAAAAATAAACACCATTCCCTGTTTGAGGAATCCCTACCAATGTTGTTACCAGCCTCTTGATTCAGTGGTAACAGTCTTGGGCTACTCCTTAGCTATGGCCACCTGTTTGAGCTGAGTAGGGAACTGATGGTGCTGGAACTTCCTTCCAACCGTGCTGAAGTTTTCTGGCACTTGGGCGGAGCTCTACTAATGGAGCCCTCCTGGATCTTGTCCTGTTTCTTTCTTCCCACGATGGAAGTGGAGTAACTATTCTTATTGGTGAGTTTGGGAGAGGAGCTGTATATTCATAGTTCAACCAGGCCCTTTTAGGTGTGAACTGCCTGGAGAAACCAATGTTTCATTTGTTCTGTGCCTCCCTGTCCTAAGATTTCCCTGGGCAACCCCTGTCATGGAGTGACCAATAGAATCCATACTGCTTGGACAGGTGGATATGTGACTGCGTGCTCAGTCATGTCCAGCTCTTTGTGATCCTATGGACTGTAGACCACCAGGCAGGTCCTCTATCCATGGAATTCTCCAGGCAAGAATACTGGAGTGGGTTTCTGTGCCTTCCTTTAGGGTGTCTTCCTGACCCAGGGCTCAAACCCATGTCTTCTGCATCTCCTGCATTGGTAGGCATATTCTTTTCCACTGAGCCACCTGGGAAGCTGTACAGATGGATAAATCCATCTAATTCTGGAATTTAGTGGTAGAAAGTCTATTTGCTTAGTGCCTCAAGCTAAATTCTGAAGTATAATGATAAAGTTGATGTTTTGAGCTCTCTTCCTTTCTTGCTGGTCTAATTTCTTTACTGGCTCAGAATTTAGGCAAAGGGAAGAGGTACACTCATTATCAAGTCTGTGTAAACTTAACAACATTGTTAAGTGATGGGGAGAAGGAGGTTAATTGTATTTTCATGGCAAGTATGATGGTATTCAGATTTCGCATAGAAGGGAGTCTGTTTCTGTCTGCAACTCCAAGGAGAAAAGTACTGACTCTGCCAGATAAGTTCTAAGATGCACATCCCAGCTGAGCATCCTGAAAGTACACACAGCCATCACAGAGAACTCAGCTTCAGAGTGGACCTGTGTAAGACAGAACTGGAGCATGATAGAGCCCCTCTCCTTAATAGCTAAAGCTGGCAGTCAGCTTTTGGAGAGAAGAGCAGTATCTTCTATAGGAGCTCTTAGTGATTAGTATCAACTACTGTGGTAAGCTGGTGGCTCAGATGGTAAAGCATCAGCCTGCAATGTGGGAGACCCGGGTTCGATTCCTGGGTCGGGAAGATGCCCTGGAGAAGGAAATGGCAATCCACTCCAGCACTTTTGCCTGGAAAATCCCATGGAAGGAGGAGCCTGATAGGCTATAGTCCATGGGGTCACAAAGAGTCAGACACGACTGAGCACTTTCACTTTCACTGTGGTAGGCTAAGTAATGGTGTCTTGAAGATGCCCGTGTCTTAACCTTCAGAACCTATGAATTACCTTACTTAGTAAAGGGACTTCAAGGATGAGCTTTAGTTAAGAAGGCTGAGATGAAGTGATTATTTTGGATTATTCTGGTTTGCCCAATGTAGTCATGATGTAATCCTTAAAAAAAGGAGGCAGGAGAGTCAGAATCAGAGAAAGATGTGCTGCCAAAAGCAGAAACCAGAGCATCAGAGAGATATATGGAGATGCTATGCTTCTGGCTTTGAAAATGGAAAGAGGGGCCATGAGCCAAAGAATGCAGAAGGCCTCTAGAAGCTGGAGAAGGCAAGGAAATAGATTCTCCCTGAAGGCTCTGGAGGAACCAGTGCAGTCTATACCTCGACGTTAGCCTAGTGAGACTGATCTTTGACTTCTTGCAGAACTATACAACCAAAAGTTTGTGTTTTTGTAAGCTAGAAAGTTCACACTAGTCATTAGAGTATCATTCAGTTCAATTCAGTCACTCAGTTGTGTCCGACTCTTTGCAACCCCATGAATTGCAGCACGCCAGGCCTCCCTGTCCGTCACCAACTCCCGGAGTTCTCTCAAACTCACATCCATCGTCTCAGTGATGCCATCCAGCCATCTCAACCTCTGTCGTCCCCTTCTCATCCTGCCCTCAATCCCTCCCAGCATCAGAGTCTTTTCCAATGAGTCAACTCTTCGCATGAGGTGGCCAAAGTACTGGAGTTTCAGCTTTAGCATCATTCCTTCCAAAGAACACCCAGGGCTGATCTCCTTCAGAATGGACTGGTTGGATCTCCTTGCAGTCCAAGGGACTCTCAAGAGTCTTCTCCAACACCACAGTTCAAAAGCATCAATTCTTTGGCACTCAGCTTTCTTCACAGTCCAACTCTCACATCCATACATGACCACTGGAAAAACTATAGCCTTGACTAGACGGACCTTTGTTGGCAAAGTTATGTCTCTGCTTTTGAATATGCTGCCTAGGTTGGTCATAACTTTCCTTCCAAGGAATAAGCATCTTTTAATTTCATGGCTGCAGTCACCATCTGCAGTGATTTTTGGAGCCCAAAATAATAAAGTCTGACACTGTTTCCACTGTTTCCCCATCTATTTCCCATGAAGTGATGGGACCAGATGCCATGATCTTCGTTTTCTGAAAGCAAAATGGCTGTCTGGGGAGGCCTTACAAATAGCTGTGAAAAGAAGAGAATTGAAAAGCAAAGGAGAAAAGGAAAGATATAAGCATCTGAATGCAGAGTTCCAAAGAATAGCAAGAAGAGATAAGAAAACCTTCCTTAGTGATCAATGCAAAGAAATAGAGGAAAACAACAGAATGGGAAAGACTAGAGATCTCTTCAAGAAAATTAGAGATACCAAGGGAACATTTCATGCAAAGATGGGCTTGATAAAGAACAGAAGTGGTATGGACCTAGCAGAAGCAGAAGATATTAAGAAGAGGTGGCAAGAATACACAGAAGAACTGTACAAAAAAAAAAAAAGAGTATCATTAGGGAACTATTACAAGTACCCTAAGCAAGAATTATAACCTGACAGAATGTCACCTTTAACTTAATCGTTTCATCAACTCTGTTTTGAATAAGATAGTCTGATTTACAACTCACAAATCCATAGGATGGGTATAAGTTTGGTTTGATTTTCCAGGCTGCCACAAAATATTAGGTACCACACCCACTTGTTTATGTGTTGGCTACTTTTACATTATATTAATACAGCAGAGTTGAGTCCTTGCAGCCGAGATCATATGGCCCACAGAATCTAAAATATTCACTATCTAGACCTTTACAGAAAAAAAATTGCTGACCCCTGTGGTAGATGCTGAGGCTGGTTAGTTACATCATTTTCCTGCTGTCAAAGAGCTTGCAAACTAGGGTAGAGGTTGGAAGAGAAAATCACCTAGTGCAGTGAAGATATTTTTTTCTAATTGTGTAAACCATGAGAATGAGATTATAAAGAAGGAAATGATTAGTTCTTACCATGAAAAGTTTTTTAAAAGACTTTGAAGAAGAGATGCAGTTTAAGTCAAACATCATAGTATGTATTCACTCAGTGGGCAGGAAAGATGTAATTCAGATGAAGATTCAGTGTGACAGAGGAGGTGGGAAGTAAACAGAAAGTGTAGGAATCACTCATTAAGTTGCCCTGATGGCTCAGATGGTAAAGAATCCACCTGTAATGCGGGAGACATGGGTTTGATCCCTGGGTTGGGAAGATCCCCTGAAGAAGGACATGGCTACCCACTCCATTATTTTTTCCTGGAGAATCCCCATGGACAGAGGAGCCTGGCAGGCTACAGTCCATGGGGTTGCAAGAGTTGGGCACGACTGAGCAACTAAGCACACAGCACAGCACAGCACAAGCAACTGTAGCATCTGGTGTGTGGGGGAATAGAAGGAGTAAGGGAGGTGGTGGGTGGGTCCTAGTGACAGAGAGAGGGAAAAAAAACCTCCCAAACTCTTTTGAATGTAACGTGGGAATCCCCTTGCTATCTCATTGCAGTCTTCATCAGAGCTGCAGCTTTCCAGATGAGTCACTTTTTCACAACTGATACTGTCATCTTTAACTACGTGAAGATGGAGAGAGTAGCAGGAGCGGATCTGGTCATTGTGACGTGAGCTTCCTAGTTGATGTCTTTGTAAAGATGTTTTCAGAGCAAAGTTAAATTTTATAATTGGGAAGCTATGAAACTCTTCTGAAATTGCTGTCTAGTCATTGTACTGAGAACAGGAATCCCATTTTTCAAAGTACAGTGCGGACAACAGAGTACAAAGGTTAAGGGGAGAGATACCTTGAGAAGCCTCCCTCATAGTCGTATAAAAATGACAAGTACATGAAGGTGGGAAAAAAAATTCTTTTTGTAGAAAATGTTATTCCAAAAATGGATTTTTCCCTGGGCAAGCTGTGCCAGTTGCCCCTCACACGGTGCATGGTGCCTGGGGAAGATGCTCTCCTTTTCATCACTCTTTTGTCATTGAAATCTGCCTTCTTGATTGCCCCTTCCTCTAAGTCTGGATTCAGGTAAGGGATGAATTCGAACTCCGCCATGTTCTATTGAGAGATGAAAGGTTAAGTGAAAAGTGAGTGCATTGAGAGGGTGTGGGAGAAAATTTTATTAGGAACCATAAAATTATGAACATAATTATGCCTCATAGAGTTCCAGCATGTTGTATCTAAACTGCATTTGACTAGTTCTTTATATTATTTATATTTGTTATTACAAATTGATCCTGAATAATATCAATTTCTTAATAAAGAATTGTAGAGCTGAATCTATTTCATTACCTAGCTGTGTGGCCTTTGACAAATTCTTGTGTCTTTCTGAGTACAAGTCTCTCCAAGTGCAAAATAACAATGCTTGAGACATGGTCATGGAGGGGTGGAAGAGCATTGGATCTGAGGCCAGAGAAACCTGGGCTTCTGGGAACAGCTTTAACTCAGGTGCCTCTAATTTGCCACTCATTTATTCTGTGATCTTGGACAAATGGCCCTTCTAAACAATAGTTTCCTTATCTGTAAACAATGAGAATGATATTGGAATGCCAAAATGTTGAAACCCAAACGAACTTTTTGGCCAGCCGACATAGGCATCTTACGATGCTACTAAAAAGATTAAAAAGTAAAGGAGAATTAAAAATTAGTCAAGAAAGACTTCATCTACCTCTGTAGTTTGTAAAAGATCCAGAAGAATTTAAGAAAGGTAAGATTATGAGTTTTAAAGATGCTTAATCAATTGTTCTTAATATATATTGAGAGCTTTAATCATAATCCTAACTCCTACCCAATAATCTCCCTCTTTCTTAAGAAAAATAATATTTGGGATTATTTTTTGATAGCAAAAATTATAAATATTTTATAGTGAATATTTAATGATTAATAAAATAGGCTGCCACTTCGTGGATTATTATGGGGTTTATTAATATGGGTTTATGATTCTATAGCTCCTGGTGGAGTCTCTTCCAACTTGTCTTTAGAAACACAATGACAGCTTATACAATGTATTTAAAACTCACAGCATTAGTATGTGATATGATTTTTCTTCCAGGAAAAAGATATGAAAGTTTATGGTATTGTACCTGGAGGAAAAAAAAATCACAACACTAAACATTCCTACTGACACACAACCTCGAATCTTTGATAATTTTCTGATCAGTAGAACTGGATTGATAAAAATCAATCAGTGGCATACCAACGCATCATCCAGTCAAGACTAAGAAAGCCTGGACTAATATGGGGCAAGGTGGGATAATATTTCATTCCTTTCCCACTCTCTGCCCTCTGGTTCTGTGACTCAGGATCTTTCTTGTGTTGTTCAGTCACTAAGTCATGTCCGACTCTGTGACCCTATGAACTGCAGCAGGTCAGGCTTCCCTGACCTGCACTGTCTCCTTGAGTTTGCTCGATTCATGTCCATGGAGTAGGTGTTGCCATCCAACCATCTCATCCTCATTAAAAAACCAGGTAGCCACGTTGAAATCAGATAGGTTCTGTACTTTGAGGAGGCCATAGTTGTCTTCTTCCTTGTCGGGTCTGGACTGAAGATTTGTCTTTTCCCCAAAATTCAAGTTAAAACCATAATATGATGGAATTTGGAGGTTGGCCTTTGGGCAGTAATTAGGTCATGAGGGTGGAGCTATTACAATGGGATTAGTGCGCTCATAATTGGCAGGTGGGTGGCTCAGATGGTAAAGAATCTGCCTGCAGTGAAGGAGACCCATGTTCCATCCTTGGGTCGGAAAGATCCCCTGGAGGAGGAAATGGCAACCCACTCTATTATTCTTGCATGGAGAATTCCATGGACAGAGGACCCTGATGGGCTACAGTCGCAAAGGGTCGGACATGACTGAGTGACTATCATTTCACTTTCAGTGCCCTTATAAGAAGATACATGAGAGAGTTTCCTCTCTCTTCTCTCTACCATGTGAGGATATACAGAGGAGATGGCCATGTACAAGTCAGAAATCCCTCACCAGACATTGGTGGTACCTTGATCTTGGACTTCTCAGCCTCCAGAACAATTAGGGATGAATGTTGGTTGTTTAAGCTACCCAGTATGCAGTATTTCTTATAGCAGCCCAAGGTGTCCTCTGCTCCATCTTTCAGTATCATTTTGCAAAGTGTTCTTTCCAGAAAGCAGGGTCGGACCTGGTGGGACAGGGATGATGGTGGTGGTCATCTGGTTACTGTTGTGCTTTTGCATTCTGGGAGTAGAATTCCCTCAAACAAGGTACTCTAGAGTAGATGGCAACAGATACCCAGCAGTTGGGGTGACAGTTCAAACTGTGCAGTTCAGAGTTTCAGAGAACCATGCCATAAAGGTGGGACACATTGTGGACCAGGAGAGCTATCCTAGGTGGATTCCTGCTCAGCGCTTGCCAGTAGCTCTGCGAATTAACTGCAGTCCAGTTCTGCTTGAAAGTGAAGATGATCAATATGGAGGGCAGTGAACAGTGGGCAAGCTAAAAGTAATGAAAACTTTCTTTACCTAGAAAAAGTCTAAAGCCCTTGATTCCACTAAACTCCAAGTAAGCAAATATAAAAATAAACTCCAAGGGAGTGAACATTTTTTAAAAAATCATAAATAAATATTCAACAAGTATCGACGATAAAAACAATTACCCACTGACTAGTCATGGATTTGTCTGACTACCTAAAACAGAAAATCCAAATATTTGGTGATGGCCTAAATAAGATAAGGTTTATTCTTCTCGCATATAAAAAGAAGTTCAGGCAGTTCAGAGCTGGAGAGGCAGCTCAAGGACCCTGGTTCCTTCTAGCTTTCCCCACTGCAGTCCTTAATGTGACCCTCTCAAGATGCTGCCAGGACTCTAGCCATTGCGTGGAGGTAGGAAGATGAGGGAAAAGGGACACTTGCCTACTGATTCTTCCCTGTTTGGTAGCCTTTCTGAGAAGCCCCCCTGGTGACTTCTGCCTGTGATTAATTCATTGATCAGAACCATGTTATACTGGCAACCTCCTCTGCAAGGTAGGTTGGGAAATGTAGTTTTAGCTGTGAGTATTTCTAACACCCAACTAAATCAAGACTCAGTAAGAAAGGAGACTGGATCAGCATTGGGTCAACAATTAGCAGTATCTGCCATGTCTACAAAAAAATAATAACTAAAGTCTATTCCAAGAATCAGAGCTGTAGACAGTTCCCAGTAAATCTCACCTGTGCAGCTCTAGGAAATCAAGAGTAGTTCTTGTAGACAACTAGATCTTATAGAGAATTCCCAAATCAAAGTTAAAACTATACTAGCCACAGAATGTAGGAAGTGGGTTGAGCGTAAACATTATTTACTTAACTTCTATTCTATAATTAGGAATCTAGTTATCATTCCATGGATACTGTCTGAAATTCTAAAAATTATAAAATAAAATAAGAATCATAACATATTAATTGCTTGGGTGGAAATGGCCAAGGGATTAACTGATTAAATAATGGAATTTTTACCTGTTCTTCACCTTTCTTCAAATAATGGAGTGGAATTGAGGTCTACTCCCTCTCTCTTCCTTTTTTTTTTTTTTTTTTTTTACCCAATCCCTCTGTCTCCAGCCCTGAGTTTATAAAAACTCAGAGCCTCTCAAGTATTTCCTTTGTTGGGCCACAAACCCCTGTAGGCAGGGGTTAGGGGCAAGGGAACCAAGCTGGGGGCTGGCCCCTCCCCTAGTGGGTGGGGGAAGGGGACAGGGCTTCCTCTTGTTAGAGTTAACTCCATGTGTGCCAGCAGGTTGCTCGGCAGTTCTGTGCTTGGTACAGAATAGGCGTTCAATAGATACATGCAGTTGAATGCAGCTTTTCACTGATTCGTGATAGCTTTCCTGTTTTCTCACAGATTCTTTGTCTTAGATTTTATAATAGTCCACAAATGAGCTAAGCCACTGCAGATAATAGAAAGTTGCATACAAAACAAAACCACTGAAAGAGCAAAATAAATCCTATGCACAGGAAAAAATAATAACAAGCAAAGGAATTAGTTCATCAAAGTGATCACCATGGATGAGGTTCACTGGTGGAAATTTTCTGTATTTTCTAAAATGTTTAACCAATACACACTAATTTCATAATAAAAAACAGCTTCTTGAAAGTATTTTCAGATGTGTTTGCACTTTTGGGTGGATTTAGGATTTTGTTTATGTGATGTCATAAAGCTCAACTGATTTGGTAGTTTCTTAGACAACCAACAGATTTAATAGCAAAACACAAAACAAACAAAAAACCCACTCAGACTTGGAATTTGTCCCTAGTATGACTGAGGTCTTTACTTTATAATTGTTCTATTCTCATATTAAGATGGTAGACAATTGGTGCATGACATCATCTCATGCATAAGAACAGGATAAGATACATACTTAAAAGAACAGTAAACAGTGGTGACCAAACATCAATTGTGTGTCCCTCCATGCTCCTTGTGTTTCTAACTTATGTTGCTAGTACAGAATTTATACTTACTGTTGTTTGAAGAGTCTCTCCTTGTGAGTTAACCTGCAAATTACCTGAGACTAGGAACCATACCTTGCTTGCACACCCTCCCGCTTGGAGTAAGTTAAGTCCCCAACCGATGGTCTCCCATGATACCCTGGGCTTCCCCTTCTGAAGTGCTCATCAGAATTGTAAGGAATAGGGTATGTGCTGTTTGTGCTGTGCTTAGTAGCTCAGTCGTGTCTGACTCTTTGCACCTCCAGGCTCCTTTGTCCATGGGGATTTCCAGGCAAGAATGCTGGGGTGGGTTGCCATGCCCTCCTCCAGGGGATCTTCCCAATCCAAGAATCGAATTGGGGTCTCCTGTACTGTGGGTGGATTCTTATTCTTTACCAGCTGAACCAACAAGGAATAGGTATAGTCCTCGTTGCTTTGACTTTCTATGGAAGGATCTCCGCTAGAGTAATCAACCTGGTCTCTTGTACCATCCGGCTTTTTGTTCTTAGCCAACTGGGCTTACCCAGGGAAGAAGCTCTTTCCTTTGGTGGAGAAGCCCAGACAAATGGCAGGGCCATCTTGGGTTAACTCCTGGTCAGATAGGAGGTGAAGGTGGTCCCAGATTGTTGGCAGGGGGTTTTCCCAGGTATTGCAGTTGGTAAAGAATCCACCTGCCCTATATAGGAGACCAAGAGACATGAGTTCAATCCCTGCATTCAGAAGATCCCCTGAAGAAGGAAATGGCAACCCATTCCAGTATGCTTGCTGGGAGAATCCCATGGACAGAGGAGTCTGGTGGGCTACACCATGGGGTCGTAAAGAGTCAGACACAGCTGAGCATGTACGCTACTGGCAGAGGATCTGAATGATTTTTGGCTCTGTCTTCCTGCAGGGATTCTCAGTTAAACGATTAAACTACTGTACTCTCCTGTGAAGGAGGCCTGTAGTTTCATGAAAATTCAATTCAGGGGCATATTAGAAGGCTTAGGTGATCAAGCGAACCACATGCTCCAAACAGCTTTACCTGTCATAAAGCAGTGCATGGACTTAACCTGTCTGACTACTTGTCTCTCTTAGGTACTTTAAAACTTGGATCTGGGAAAAGTGGTATAATAGTGTGACATCCTAAAATGCTAAAGTCATTTTTAATCTAATATCTATATTGCCTACTAGACTGACAGGTTCATGGAAAGCATAGCTCCTATATTTGTTTGTTTCACCATTGTCCTCCCAGTGCCCATCATAGTGCCTGGTATACAGTAGGCAACGAATATATATTTTAGAGTACATAAGTGAATTTGTCTTTTAATCATTCTTTTAGTACAGCCCTTGTTTTACTCTGCCCAGGATGCTGTGACAAAATCACCATAGACTGGGTGGCTTATTTAACAGACATTTATCATCACAGTTCTGGAAGCCAGTAAGTCCAGGATCAAGGTGCTGGCAGATTTGGTGTCTGGTGAGGGCCCTCTGGGTGGTTTGCAGACAGACACTGTCTTGCTGTATGCTCATGTGGCAGAGAGGGACAGACAGACAGAGGCAGAGAGAGCAAACTCTCGTCCTTCCCTCTGCTTATAAAGGTACTAATCCCATCCTGGGGGCTCTACTTTCGTGATCTCTGACCATCTTTAAATCTAATTAGCTCCCCAAGGGCCCACCTTCAAATCCCATCCCCTCGAGAATTAGGGTTTCAGCATATGAATTTTGAGGAGACACAATCACCAAGTCCATAGCAGTCTCTGATGTAGAACTGGTGCTTATTAGCAAATCCTGATTTGAATCAGAGCTACAATTTCAAACATGGGGATGGTGGCAGGAGGCATATTCTGGTTCATTCTTCCTGGTGCTTTACCCCAGCACTCCCTGTTTCTGAGTGAGTACAAACCCAGTTCAATTCCTGGGTCAAGAAGATCCACTGGAGAAGGGATGGACTACCCACTCCAATATTCCTGGGCTTCCCTCATGGCTCAGGTGGTAAAGAATCTGCTTGCAATGTGGGAGACTTGGGTTTGATCTCTGGATTGGGACGATCCCCTGGAGAAGGAAACGGCTACCCATTCCAGGATTCTGGCCTAGAGAATTCTATGGACTGTATAGTCCATGATGTCGCAAAGGGTTGGACACAACTGAGTGACTTTCATTTAGTTCCCTGACCAGGGATGGAACCTGTACTGCCTCTGCAGTAGACGCTTAAAGTCATAACTATGGGCTGTCAAGAAAGCCCCCCTACCTGAACTTCTCTATGTTGCTTCTCAGCCTGGTGTCCGGGGTGGGGGTGGGGGAATTAGAGAGAGATGGGAACCCACTGATTTCCTGTTTGCATGCCTCACCTCAAGAACTGTGAAAGAGAATTTATATTTTATTGAAAAGTACAAAATTTGAAGTGAAAGAGGAAATGAGGGCATCTAACAATAATAGTAATAAGATTGAGAATCTGTTCCACATTCCATGTAGACAAAGAGCATCCATTTCATTTCCTTGCATGAGTGATTCTGTCTAGGCACTGGCTCACCTCCCACATCCATGGGCTTTTTTGGGGCCATGCCTCCTGCGGGGTGACTCCACCTAGCTTCTCAATTAAGAACGGAACATTTTCTTCACTTTCACCACACAGAGGAATGATACTGTGTGTGGAACATCTGCAAATCTCAAGTGTGGGCCTCATGCAGTACCAGTTTCCCACACATAAATCTTTCTGTGAACTGAGGTCCACTGATACTTGCCTTTATAGGTGAGTGTGAGGCCAAGCACACATTGTCCTTTGGAGCAGAAAACCAAGACCCCACTTTCCAAAGGAAAAAAGTCTACAATTTTAGGAGATTTGAGCAACAGCTTTCGATCCTGTTTCTTGTCTGCCTTTTCCTCCTGCCCTGCTCCACTTTAGGTGCCCGTGAGCTCACTTCTCAGGCAGCTGTAATCTGAGACTCTCAGAGTTGGGAGGTGTGGCCTCTTCACCCATCCAGAGCTAGTATTCCTCCTTAGCTTGTTCAGTCCAGCCTGTTTTCCCTTCTCTGTGGGCAAGGAGGTGGCAACGTCTTTGAGATCTATCTTCACTTCATCTTCAGACACCTTGTATTAGTTACTCAGTCATGTTCGATTCTTTGCAACTTCATGGACTATATAGCCTGCCAGGCTACTCTGTCCATGGAATTCTTCAGGCAAGGATACTGCAGTGTTTGGCCATGCCCTCCTCCAGGGGATCTTCCCAACTCAGGGATCAAACCCAGGTCTTCTGCATTGCAGGCAGATTCTTTACCATCTGAGACACCAGGAATGCCCTGCTTAAATCAAATGAATTTGTTGCTTAACACCCTAGATGCCCAACTAGGGAATGGCTTAAAAACCAAGCAAATGAAAAACTGGTGCTTCCATGTGATAGAATGTAATGCAGCTATTAAAGATTCAATTTTAGGAAAAAATGTTGAATCCCCTGGGAAGAGGTTTATGATATAATCTTTGGAAAAGACTCTGATGCTGGGAGGGATTGTGGGCAGGAGGAAAAGGGGACGATAGAGGATGAGATGGCTGGATGGCATCACCGACTCAATGGACGTGAGTTTGAGTGAACTCCGGGAGATGGTGATGGACAGGGATGCCTGGCGTGCTGCGATTCATGGGGTTGCAAAGAGTTGGACATGACTGAGTAACTGAGCTGATTAAGTAAAAAGAGCAGGTTATACGGTGATATGTATAGCACAGTCTAGATAGATAGATAGGTAGATGATAAATAGGTGATAGAGTGAGTGAGTAGGTGGACTTGAAGAATAATGAATCCTTTGAAACAGTTAACTCCACCCTAAGGAACTGTGTTTCTATACTTTTCCATTTTGCCTTTGTAGTGCTAGCCACTCAGTCATGTCTGACTCTTTGCAACCCCATGGACTATAGTCCACCAGGCTCCTCTGTCCATGGAATTCTCCAGGCAAGAATACTGGAGTGGGTAGCCATTCCTTTCTTCAAGGGATCTTTCTGACCCAGGGATCGAGTCTCTGGCATCGAAGGCAGATTCTCTACCATCTAAGCCACCAGGGAAGCCCATATCTAGCCTTACACTATCTAGAAAGACTAGTAGAGACTTCTAGAAGGAAAACAATCTTACAATTACTCAAACACAAAAATGCAGAGAATTCAGGGGATGGTGCCACACCATTGTTCCCTTCCAGTCCATCTACCGAGTCAGCAGTGACCACCAGGAGGCAGCCCTTCCTCCACTGGTCTCCCTTCCCCATTGTTTCCTCTCTCTCTCCATGGTTTTTCCATCCTCGGACATTTCTGCAGCATCTCAGCTCCACCCTAGCACGAACAGATCGTTATAGTCCTCCACAGGAGCAGGTATAGGGCTTCTAGAAGTATCAGAATGGGGCATTATTGAGATGAACTCTTCTTGCTGATATTCAGTCCATCCCATATAATTTAAGGTATGATCTATATTTAAAAAAAAAAAACCTATCAAGATTATGGAGAACAGAAAAACTCATTAAGTTGCCACCGACTTTTCCATATAATTAGGCAGAGGTAATGATAAAATGTATTCACCTCAAAGAGAAAATTTCCAGTTTTTATGGAAAGCAGATGAGTTACCAAATCATAACCATGGTTACACTTGAAGTATCATTTTCTATATCTTAAAGTACTCTCTTCTCTCTCTTAATGGCCTCTTCACCCATCTCTGTATTCCTTTACTCCTGAAAAAAAAGTTCACCGCACCCTCTATTTGCATCACTTCTTAGAGAACATTTGACACATAAATGCTTCTTCTGTGCAAGCAGGAGCTATGGGGTTTCTGATTCAGGTCAGAGTTACTGAAGCTGAAAAGAACAGAAAGACAAGAAACTGGAGGAAATCAAAAGGGCAGTGAGGTGAGCTCTCTAGGTTAGATCAGAGGAGGCCTTTTGGGGGGTAGGGAGTATGGAATGGGTAGCTCATATGACCATGGAGGGCTGAAGTCTTGACTTGGTTCTGGAGCCCACTGGAAAGGCAGTCACAAAGTTGGGACAGTAGGGATTCCCCTCCTGCCCCTCTGCCATTGTCCTGTCCCAGATTCTGTTCCTGGCTCATCTCCCTCTCTCTTTCTTAGGTGGGGTGCTCAGCTGTTCTGGACAACAGAATGGGAAGTCGCTTAGATGCCCTGGAGCCTTGCTTTTGTGGTTCTGATACACAGCATTAGACCTAATTTAATTTGAAAATAATACAGAAAGATGAAAGGGAATCCCACTTGAGCTTCTCATTTTAAAAAGAGTTTAAAAAAAAAAGAGAGATGATGTGAGCCCAAGACCTGAACCTCAAAGGAGGCCCTCTGGTCAATGGAGGCAGACAGGCCCAGATGTTTTTCCCATCTGTGTCTTGTCCCTCTGGCATGAAGGCTGGATGAGGAAGGGAGGTACACAGCAGAGGATCAGGCCAACTTGCTGATGCTGCCCTCTTATTTAGCTCATGGAAATTTCATAGCATCTAAGGTCTGGCTTTCCCCATGGATTTGAGGGGAAACCTCCTATAGCCCTCTTGAACTAGTTTCATGGAAGGAACTTCGATACTGTGAAAAATTTCACCCAGGATTAATTGAACTTGACATCCTGAATGTCTTTTGCATGATGTACTAAGGTAGTATTTTTGAAAATGTCAGTATCTGATACTCGGTGTGTGGTTTTTAGATGTCTAAAGTATTCCCACTTCTCAAATTTCCTTTAAAAAGCTGGAATGCAATACATTTCTGGTTTTTTTTTGTTTCGGATGAAACTCCACCTTGCCACAGCAGAACTAAATATACCCCAGATCAACAGTTGATCACACACACACCAACAGTTCCTCACACACACACCAATAGTTCATCACACACACACACACACGCTGAAGGACATCCAGAAATAGTTCATCACACACACACCAATAGTTCCTCACACACACACCAATAGTTCCTCACACACACACCAACAGTTCATCACACACACACCAACAGTTCATCACACACACACATGTTGAAGGACATCCAGAGTGAGTGGCTGACCTCAGCTGAACACGAACCATTCTCTGCTTTCTGGGAAATTGGAATCACGGGCCAGCTTTACATTAAATGGAAAGTGTACGCTACCATCTTGTGGACAAAATATAAATAACACCGAAATCTGCTGAAGACTACTTAACTGTTCTCCGTATTATAGTGAACAGCTGTCTTGTCCTGGGTTCCCCCATGCCCTCATGATGACCAGCCTATGCAGTTTGGAACTTTGGTCTTGAGTGATCTCTGTCAACAAAATCAGGTATAATACAACATGAAGAAATGGGAGTTTGCCGAGAACATTGTGGAGCGCAAATGCCTGAGACCTGGGTTCTTGACTCTAGCTTCTTCTCATTCGCATTTTTCCAACTGTAAAATGACTCTTGTCACCTCACACAGGACACCCAGGTTTCTGGGGTGAGGTTGACAGAGTTAGGATTGCACAGTGTCCTATGGAGCTGAATATTTTAAACCAAGATAAATTAGTTTATTAATCATTTATTTTCTAATGAATGCAAAACTTGGTTATTTTTCTCTTGAATGGCTTTTATGCATACACTAACTCATTCCGTTAATCTTAAAGGAAATCAACCCTGAATATTCACTGGAAGGACTGATGCTGAAGCTGAAGCTCCAATACTTTGGCCACCTGATGCGAAGAGCTGACTCATTGGAAAAGACGCTGATGCTGGGGAAGATTAAGGGCAAGAGGAGAAGGGGCGACGGAGGATGAGATGGTTGGATGGCATCACTGACTCAATGGATAGGAGTCTGAGAAAACTCTGGGAGATGGTAAAGGACAGGGAAGCCTGGCATGTTGCAGTTCATGAGACTGCAGAGTCGGACATGACTTAGTTATTGAACAACAGCTCACTCACAGACACACATTCCCACTTCCCATGCACTAAAGGAATGACTTTCTAGAATGCGGAAACATGAATGGTGTCATCACAGCTGAATAAAGAAGAGGAAGATGCAGAATCCCAGTGTCTTAGGGTGGACAAGAACCTCCATGCTCATCACATCGTATCACTTTTCTAATACTTGCATAACTTGTACAATATTCAGCCACTCTATGAACATGGTCTTCCAGAAAATAAGAAAGTACTGGCAATGGTAACCACATAAAAGACAGAAACAAATTCTGGTACAAATTTACATGGATAGAGGGGTGTTAGAAGGAGGGGACATAGGTATAGATATATATCGCTGATTCATGTTGATGGTTGGCAGAAACCAACACAATACTGTAAAGCAATTATCTTTCAATCAAAAATAAAGTTAATTAAAAATTTTACTTGGATACATTTTTGGTTAATACACAGAGAGAGATGACTGAAATTAAGCTAGGCGCTAGAAAATCTCTGGGCTTCCCAGTTGGCACAGTGGTAAAGAATCTACCTGCCATTGCAGGAGATGCAAGAGACACGAGTTTGATCCCTGGGTCCGGAAGATCTCCTGGGGTAGGAAATGGCACCCCACTCCAGTGTTCTTGCCTGGGAAATTCCTTTGACAGAGGAGCCTGCTGGGCTATAATCCATGGGGTAGAAAAGAGTCAAACATGACTGAGCGCACAGACACACAGGTTGTAGTCTATTTATAGTAAGTATGCAAATGGCTCTCATGCCTACTAGAGCTTAAAAGATCTAAAGTTAGAGCTTTCCAGTGTTAAAGGTTCTTCCATCTAGGGAAGGTCTTTCATTAGGAAAGCAAGACATCTACCATAAGCTGAAGTTGTTTTATCCCATTAATTCTTCCATTTAAGCATCATGTCTAAGTTAGGGATATATGTGTGTATGTGTTCTATGTGTTTTTCTTACTCATAGGAAAATCACGGCTTTCAGACTGATCCTAGTGGTAAAGTACCACTTAGGAAGGCATCATAACATTCATTTTTGTTGTGATCACATACGGTAACTGGTCTTTCATTGTTTTCCTAATTGTATAAAAGAAATAATGTATATCTTCTCTGTCTCCCTTAGAGAGATTGCTAAGAATATAATATCGCTATCCCTGATTAATGTCACTAATCTCACAACTTTGCAATAGAAAGCAGAGCCTATTTCTAAAGAAATATGTTCACCTTAACTTTATTTACTGTCAGTGTTGAAACACTGAGCTTCCACAAATAGAACCACAAGAAAATGACAACAACAGTAGCAAAGACAGACAAGGCCTAGGCAGGAACCTGTTCCCAGCACTGGCTCTAGGAAGGTCAGGTAAGAATTAAAAATTTTATTCACCCTACATAAGTTCCAAGCCTTCTAGATCAATTCCACTTGACTCTGCATTTTTATTTATTTTTTTGACCTCTCTCCTTGGGATAGTGAGTCTAGTTTGTTTGTTTGTTTGTTTTCACCTTGTCACCAAAAGTATAAATGTAGTCTCTGAGGGGAGGTTGTTGCTTTAAAAGGTCTGCGGAAGCTTTAAAAAGAAAGGTGAAATAGACCATGCCTTGACTAGCTATGAAACCACCGGTGCTAAATAAAGTGCCTTAAAATCAACAAGAAAATTTCCTGATCCGATAAGAAGGAAACTTCTGTATTGTTTCCCACAGTTTAGACATGGTATTTTCAATTTCTGTATATTTTTATACAAATAATGAATTTTTGAATGTTAATACTAGCATTTTATCACAAAAATTTCATGGTTCTTCTTGTGCTTCAGAAACTGCTACATTCCTAAATGTATTCTTACATAAAAATTATTACATATATCCCTACATATTTGTTATAGCTTCAAAGTTATTCTTGTCTCCAATAGAACATGTCTCTAAATTAATAGTGTAACTCAATAAGAAAGCAAGGCTCAATGTCCAGAATGTTACTGGATAGTCAGCTCTTTATGTGCTTTGTTCTGTATTTGAAAACTTTGTGTAACAGACATAAAAGATAATCTGAAAGTTGAAGGTGTTATATAAATTCCAAAAGAGCTCAAGGATAGGATGAAGGATGTTATTTATTGAGTGTCTGCAACAGGTAGTCTGCCAAGAGTTTTCCATTTGCAAAAGTCTGACCATCTCCATTCCAAGCTTGGTATGTATGAGTGGGTCACACAACTCAGAATTAGAAGTACTAGATTAATATCCAGAGCCCACACCCTCTTTAGGCCAAGATTGAAGTGTGGCCTGGGTGAGTTTGGATAGATGAGTAAATCTCATAAAGCGAAACATCCACCTAGAAAATTTCCAATGAATATTTTGGCTAAATAAGATTGGATCTTCAGAGAGAAGTTGATATGGATTTTGTGACTCCCTGCAAAGATGCCAGGGCTAATGCTATGAGGAGGTGTGAGATCTCTGATATCGTGGAAAGAGTAGGTCACAAATCCTGAATCCAAGAGAATGCCCGCCAGTAAGTGGGGGATGAAGAAAAGAGCTTTGGATTCACAACCAATCCAATAGACAAGGTGAAGGGTGGTCTCATGACTCTGCCATTTCAAGTCAGGAACATGAAACCCAGTGAGATAAATGACTTATTCAAGGTCACACATCAAATCAGCCTCCAACCCAAGGTCATAAACCAGAGTCCCTGTCACCCAGCCCATTGTTTTTTGCTCCGCAGTTTTCAAAGTGCAGGCTTTCTGTCTTTCCTAAGCCCATTATTTTTCCCCAGTGGGTGAGAACAAATAAACAAATTCCAATAAGAGCACCCAACCCAGTCTGGGCTTCCATCTCTGTTGGTCTGACAGGCTTCTGGTCCCTAAATGAAATGATCCCATATTAAGCCTTTGGTACACGTGGAGGGAGGGAAAGCAGACAGTGTGGGAGAAGCAGGAGTCAGTATTAGTTTTCTCATTTAATTAACTGCATTCAACAGAATGAATGCCATAGGCAAATTACTACAGGCCAGTAACACATCCCTTAAGGAATACTTGGGGCCCATTTTTTTCAGCCCATTAGTGACCAGAACAGCCTCATAACTCAGGTCTGCCAAAGCCAAAAGAAAAATGTGTATAATTGGAAAAAGGTTGAAAACAATCCTGGATAATAAATTACACTTACTCAGTTCCTTTGTCCTTCCAACTCTACAGCTAGCATCACATTTCATAAGGGAGCCACGGAGAAGAGGCAAATGCCGAGGGGGAGGCTGTACTTATTAGACACGAGAGGGAGGCCTCCGAGATTAGTGAAATCAGTTGTTTACTTAGAGTCTGCTAAGCCGAAGGGTGCGTCAGGCCAAGGAGGCTTTGGGGCTGCCTGCTCCCCTCAAGATTCAGAGCACACACGGCCCCACGGCTTGACCATTATCTATAGGAAAGTTGGCAGGAAGAGCTTAACCAAATCTCTTCCAATTAGGTGTTCTGATAATCTAAATTCCCTTGTGCAAATGCCAGCTACCTACCTCATCTCTTTGGACCGCCCGGAGTTATAATCTTCCCTGACATTTCATGGATCTTCCTCTCCAGGAGATTGCCGTTCAGTAAAAGGAAGATGAAATGGAGGTCTCCTGCTTACCAAGCGCATTTTCTGTAATATGCAGATATATAAACACGCGAGTGCGCATACACGCTGGTGTCTCGTGTGGATCAAAACCAGCTGGAGTGCATTTGTCAGGGAGTGCCAAGCTTCAGTCGGTCTCAGAACTTGAAATGGATCCTCCCTGTTTTCTGGGATGCCTCTTCTGGCTGTTTGCTTATGCTGCTGCCAGTGATGCGTGAATTTGATCATTTCAATCCTTGTCCATAAAGACATTGGAGGACTCATATTTTGAAGCCCCCCAAACTCCTGAGAGAGGCAGAGGAACCAAGGCAGCTTGACCTCCCTCCCTGCTGAGAAGCTCCATCACTGTCCCCTGCGTGGACTACCACTTACCCCATCTAGCATGTAGACTAGCTTTGCCTGCCATTTGTCCTCACAGGAACATATCCAACAAGAGCTGCCATGCCTAGTGGCATGGGCTGTATGGTGAGGGATGCTGGGAAAAGGATTTACTCACAAGAAACATCCTCTAGAAGTGGCCTCTTTTCAACATTGTTAAGATACCACATTCACCTCATATTTACTATAATTTATTGTGATTGAAGGCAGGAAGGAGGAGAAGGAGACAACAGAGGATGAGGTCGTTGGATGGCATCACCGACTCAACGGACATGAGTCTGAGCAAGCTCCGGGAGTTAGTGATGGACAGGGAAGACTGGCGTGCTGCCATCCATGGGGTCGCAAAGAGTCAGACACAACTGAGAGACTAAACTGAGCTGATTATGAAAGCAAGGGCTTTCCAGGTGGTGCTAGTGGTAAAGAACCTGTCTGCCAATGCAAGAGACATAAGAGATAGCGGGTTCGATCCCTAGGCGGGGAAGATCCCTTGGAGGAGGGCTTGGCAACCCACTCCAGTATTCTTGCCTGGAGAATCCCATGGACATAGGAGCTGGCAAACTACAGTCCATGGGGTCACAAAGGGCCGGACACGACTGAAGTAACTTAGCACAGCATGCACATTGTGAAAGTAAAGGTCAGTCTGTTGATTATTCTTTTTGAAAGATTCAGTAGTCAGACCATGGAGCAATACAAAGACAATGTCTTTTTATGCAAGGTCAGCCCCAATATTAGAACCAGGATTTATTTCTGATTGTCAGAAAGTTGTTCTAATGTGACTTGAATGATCTCTGGCTCTTCCAGAATCCCTCCCACAAAAACCCTCCCAACCTCACCCCAGCAATTTTCAAAGCCCTGCTAATAAAGTAATTTCCTTGAAAGAGAATCTTACCTGTTCTGTGTTCATCACTGTGTTGGCACATCACATGCCCTAGACATACACTGCAGCAAGTTTGAAGGGAAGAAATGAGTAGAGAGAAAATTTTGTGCTATAGTCAGTGTTCAGAGAAGGAGAGTCTGACCCTTTGACCATCAAGTTGCTGGGAACTAAGCAGAGAGCAGGTCATGGGTGGGTAAGGTGTGGAATATTAGATCTCTGATTGGTGAGAATAGCACACCCTACCTTAGTGTGTGCATGTGTACACACACACACACACACAGACACACACACACACACACACACTCACACCAATGGCAGCATCTTACCGCAAGCATGGATGTTGTGTTTAGGTCTATTGGGGGGGCCCAGCTTATCCCAAGAATTTTTTGTAGGCTCTGCATCCAGGGAACTCTTCCATTTCCAGCACATCATAATGATTGGTCACTCTATAGCCTCCAGATCTTCCTAAAGTGACAAATGGTAGTTGCCTTCAATGTGGTTTCTGAGTATCTGCCTCTCTTTTTCTTACCTGCAAAACAAAGATAGCAACTTCATATGATAGTTGCAGGATTAAATTAGAAGCTATAGACATTAAGATTAGCAAGACAGAGAAAATTAATATTTTAGCTCAGTAGCCCTGAATGGGGCTTCCCAGGTGGCTCAGTGGTAAAGTATCTGCCTGCTAAGGCAGGAGATGAAGGTTCAGTCCCTGGGTCAGGAGGATCCCCTGGAGAAGGAAATGGCAACCCACTCCAGTGTTCTTGCCTGGAAAATTTCATGGACAGAGGAGCCTGGCGGCCTACAGTCCATGGGGGCCACAAACAGTCAGACACAACTTAGCGACTAAACAACAACAAGCCCTGGATGAGTGTTTGTGAACACACTTTGTGAGCTGAGATGTAATTGTGCAACCGAAATGCTGCTGGAATTAGGAGCGTATCTTTTTCTTGAATACCTCTCTGCCCAGTTTTGCTGAGTCTGTATAGCTCTGGGTGAATCAGTGTCTCTTCTGTGAAGCCCCTCAACTCACTCCAGCCACAGTGGTTTCCCTTGCTTTCTAAGAATCTTAAGTCATGTGAAGAAAATTATTCAGAATCACCATCATTAAGAGTATGTGCTCTGGAGTCAGTGAAGTGAATTTTGGCTCCACCACTTAATATTAAGGTGACCTTGGGCAAATTAGCTAACATTGTGGGGCTCTATTGTTCTCCTTTACTAAGTGGGAGCAATTTGAATACTATCTGTCTCATTTGTAGTGGGGTGTATCGAATGAGATAATGTTAAATGTGTGCCTTGCATAGGCTAAATGATTAGATTTGTTAGTTGCCCTGCCTTGAAATATATTTAATATTTACATGCTTAGAATCCTGATTCTTGTAGGATCTCCAGTTTGGAGAAGGATCCTTTTGTAGTCAGTCCTAAAGGAAATCAACCCTGAATATTCATTGGAAGGATTTATGTTGAATGCTATAGCTCCAGCACTTTGGCCACCTGATGCAAAGAGCCAACTCATTGGAAAATACCTTGTTGCTGGGAAAGATGGAAGGCAAAAGGAGAAGCAGGTGACAGAGGATGAGATGGTTAGATAGCATCACTGACTCAATGGACATGAATTTGAGCAAACTCCAAGAGATAGGGAGCATGGCATGTTGCAGTCCATGGGGTCGCAACATGAACTATAACAACTGTTTGTAGTTATAATATTTCATCTTCCCTAAACTTTTTATGTGCTTAACTGTGTTTCCTTCTCCTGAATTGTAAGTTCCTTGAGGTTAATAATAATAATGTTATCTGTACCACTTCCACCAAAACCACAGTAGTTATAGCATTTGGAGTGCTTCTTATTGTACCAGGCACTGTGCAAAGCAAATTGCCATCAACGGGGGAGCCCTAACTATGAAGCAGATACTTTACTGAGGTCACTTCATTAATCCCCATAACATCTCAGTGCGGTAGGGATTATTAGCTCCTCTTTACAGATGATTTTAGATAAGGTGGATATTAAGTAACTTCCTTATCAGCTGAAACTCACTGAAAACTGTCTAGTTCCAAAGCTCATGCCTTTCTATATTGCTTAGGTCCTAGGATCACCCAAATTATCTGGTGCTCTTCCCCTCACACACAGAACAAAGTAATGCTTCTCAAACTGTTCTGTGGATACAAATCACTTGGGGGTCTTAAATAACTTCAGACACTCGTTCTGGAAGTCTGGGGTGGGCCTGAGGTTCTGCTTTTCTAACAGCTTCCCAGTGCTGCTGCCGCTGCTATCCAAGGACAGCAAGGCCACATAGCTTGGTAGATTAATAAGTGAAGGCTCTAGGATCTACATTTTCTGAAATTCTTGGGGCTGGAGATGGGCATGGTGAGGAGGATGGCAGGAAAAGAATATTGAGTGAAGCTGAATAAGTGGCCAGCCATATTTAGGTATTATTCCTAACTAGGGTGATCATACCTTGCTGTTCAGCCCCTCAGCTGTGTCCGACTCTGTGACCCCATGGACTGCAGCATGTCAGGCTTCCCTGTCCTTCATCATCTCCCAGAGCTTGTTCAAACTCATATCCATTGAGCCGATGATGCCACTCAAACATCTCATCCTCTGTCACTCCCTTCTCCTGATGGTACTTTGGGGCCACTTTTATCTGTTTCTCTTAAATTCTATGATATTTGCTGTTCCTCAGACTCTTCTGATGATCAGAATCAACTGGGGCACTGATGAACCATGCAGCTTCCCCAGGTGCTTTACCAGGGTGGTCTCCAGGAATTTTTAATTTTAGCATGTTCTTTAGGTGACCCAGTATCAGAGAATTTTGGAAAATGCTATAAGTGCAACAAATGAGCGGCGGTTAAGTGAAGGAAAACTTGATGGGGAGATAGGTAGGAGATGGAAGTTTGTCTTAAAAAAATGAAAGGCCAAACCAAAAGGAATTCTTGCACATTGGTTTAAATTGGCATAACCATTTTAGACAATTGTTTAATGATATCTTCACATGTTGAAATAGATCTATCCTATAAGCCAGCAATTTCACTCCTAGATGTAGACCAAATAGAAATTCATGCACAAGGGTACCTAAAGTCTGAACAAAAATTTCATAGCAGCATTATTTGTAATGGGCCCAAACTTGAAATAAATCATATCTTCATCAATAGTAAAATGGAAAGATTGTATTATAGTCATATGGTAGAATGTTACACAGCAATGAAATGAATCAACCATTGCAATAAGTAGACACAAACTATGGATAATATGGTTTCTGTTATATGAAGTTCAAAAACAGGCATTTTTTAATCTACGGCATTAGAAATCGAGATGTGACTATATTTGGGGAGTTTGGAGGGCCCCATGTCTGGAAAGGGGCTTAGTAGGGGAACTTAAGTACTGATAGTACTCTATCTCTTAGCCTGGGTAGTGGTCATATGGATATGTTCATTGTGTGATTATTTATTCAGAGGAACACTTAACAAGTGTGTACTCTTTTCTATACAAATATATGAATACTGTGTTTCAAGAAAACACACATAGTCACACCCACAGGGTTTGAAAAAGAAGAGGGGAGACCACAGCCCAGGTATGCTCTAGGAGAGGTTTGCAGGGGCTATATTTCTCAAGGCTCATCTCTGGGATATGACATTGAACTGGCCCTCAAGGATTTCATTCTCCCCAATCTTATCATATAAAAATAATGTTAGACATTGATTCTTCCCAAACCAGATATTTCTGAAGAAACTAGCCAAGGGCCACATCCGTCTTTCTCTTGGAGAGACACTTAAGCACCACTTACCCTATGGACTAGTTTTGTTCCTGATTGAAGGGAACAGCCAAGATTCATTGCTGCTGGAAATTTGCCATAATCATTGGGCATTACAGAGAATTATCAATAAAGCGTGATGAAGCCTGTGACTAGTTTACTCAACTCAGTAATCACGTTTCCACTTTCCATCTCTCCACCCCCTCCTGAGGCATACAGACATGGCCATTCTTCTGGCTTCTGTATCCAACCTTGCAAAAGCTACCTTCCACAGCTCCCAAGGCATGAGATTTGCTGTTTCTGATTACCAAGCTGGCCCTTAGTCCTGGCTTTATCTTCAAGCCAGAGGCCTGGGTGGTCTTTGAGAAACCTGATGAGAAGGTCATTAACAAGGAATCATATTCCCAAATTGACCTTTCATGAAACCTCAAACTAAGATCCCCCTGGAGCCTGTCTTCTCCTGGTTGAAGGTAGTATCATGGGAACTTGGGCAAGAAGTTGGAAGGGTTCTGAAATGATGCAAAAGCAGAGCAATCCAAAGCAAGTAACATTTTAATAAGTTAGTCAATAGACACTGAATGGGAGGGGGCAGTTACTATGCAAATAACTAGAGTGAAAGGAAATGAATTATAATAAGGGGCCACTTGCTCAGAGGTCATTTACCTAACTTTCAGGAGATCTGCCCTGGGACCTCAGTTTTTAAAGTAGGAGCTGCAAAATGACAGCTGGAGCTAACAATGGCCCTCAGATCAGTTTGGTTTGGCTTGAACAGATAAGTTTGGCTGAGCTTTAAACTCAGGAACTTCACACTAAAATCCATGTTTATGGCTTCTCTTTAAAAATGGAAAGTTCTGGCAACATATCCACATGTTAACAATTGCTGGAGCCACCGTCTCCCATTGCTCTGCACCAGCCTGCTGTATTCATTTATACTGCTTGTCTGTAGGAATCAGGTTTTCTACCCTGCTATGACAGTGTCTGTCTTCAGACACAAGTCCAATGTCCAATGAAAGGGGGTTTGTACCTGCCCAGGGGCTCTGTTGACAGGATGGGCTTAGGCTGCCATATTTTCTCTGATGTCCCCTCTCTCTCCAGCCCACCCACATCTCAACCATAGCTGACTTCACCCTGGATGGTACCTGAATCAAAGTTGGCCCGTCTTAAAGCTTGCCAGGGACTTCTGGCCTGGCAAGGAAAAGCAGGCAAGGATAATGGCATCCTTCACTCACAATGTTGGAATTAGAAAATTGAGCAACCCTTGCCAGCTAGTGGGGGAGAAAACTGAGAGATTACGAAATGCACTTAGCATCACAGCAAGACAAAGCCTGAGTGAGCTGAGCTGCCTGGTGGAGAAAATCCACTGAGGGAGGAGACTAAATTGTGTACCAAAAGAGGCAATGATGAGACACGAGGTGGCCCTGAGAGGCTGAGAGCACAAACTTGCCCCTTGATGTCATGCTCAGTTCTAGTTCTGGTGACCTGCTGTACTTGGTTTCTCCTCCTTGGGTGTTGATGAGCTAGGAGACAGTCACCCCGCTTGTCTTATATCCACTGTGCTTAGGGAAATGATACCCTGAACTTCCTCCAGGGAACCACACTACCATGAGAGAAAAGCCCATGTGAGAATGAAGCCAGGCACAGGAGAGAGAAGACCCCCCACCCTAAATGTTTCAGATCTTTCTTATTTCTCCAGAAATGGCTGGAGAAATGAGAAATGGCTCCCAGAAAGGCTCTCTAAGCCTTCATTCAGCATATATGCCTATATTTAAGGCACAGTAGAGTAATGCGATCATGGTAAAAATATATTTCATAAACATTTATTGAGTGTTACTTTCATAAACATGTATTGAGTACTGCTGGAGGCACTGAGTGGGAAACAAACATGGCTGAGTCCCTATACACAAGGAACTTATGGTCCACTGGAGAAGACAGAAAGCGTACATGAATTTTTATAACAAAACAGTAAAACAAACACTATAGTCAATACTTGCCCGTCCTGTCATCCTTAGGGAAGAGAGGTGAGGAAGTGGCTCTCTCACACTGGGGTTGGGGGCAGTTTGGTAATCTGGCTTCCTAGCAAATGAGGAGAGATGCCAGATGGAGACCAGTTCACAAGGAGGCACTGATAGCAGGGCAGTGCTGGTGGGCATGAAGGGAGGAGACCAGAAAGGAAAGCCCGAGAAACGGAAGCAGAGCAGGACAGAGAGATCTCCTTCCCAGGGACCTGAGGCATCATTCAATGACAACCTGTAGCCGCCTTCATAGTGGAACTAAAACTGAATATCATGAAGGGGCGGGGAAGGAAGAGGTCACTATGGATTTGGATGGTCAGGGAATTCTTCCCAAGGAGACTGCCCTTCAAAGTAGGGCTTTGAAATTTACATAGTGTTTAGAAGAGGGTGAGTTTTAATGGAAGCAAGGGGCACTCCATGTGGAAGGAATCTGGGGCCAAAGGCATTGGAAGCTGAAGCAGCCACCCGCTCAGCAACTGTCCTCTCAGGACCAGGACTTGTGTGTCTTGGGATAGGAAAGAGGGTGCAGACCAGCTTCACTGGACTTGATAATTCACAGTGGAGAGCGGTGGAAAAACACTGTTGATAAGGCCGTCTGGAGCCATCCTGTGGAAGGCCTTGGATTTCAGGACAAAGGGTTTGGACTTGATCCTGGAGGCAGTGGGAGCCAGAGAAGACTGGGGAAAGGGGTTGACTTGATGAAAGAGTTCCTCATTTGCTAAAGAAAAGCACCAACACAGCTCATTTTTCTCCTTAGAAAACAATCACAGAATTTAGCTTTAAATGCACCCCCCTACTCCGTGAAAAGCATATACCAGCCCCTACAGGGCTCCCGGGGGGAGTTCATGAGTTCAGACTCAAAGCACAAGACGTGTTTTACTTGGCATTTAAGTCTGTCTATGGGTGATGCATGTCCTCAAATGAGGACAGACTGATATGATTAAACATTTTATATCAGTTACTCCGATTCTCCCAGTGTGCTTTCCCCTCTGACTCCTCCAATTCTGGATATCCAGAGAAAAATAGCTGTAAGACAGATTGTATAGTTCCTTAGTAGCATCTGTGGTGTAGATGCTCAGGATAAGGGCTTTGGTGACAGTAACTGTGGCTTTCTTGGACTTTCTAAGTCTCACTGGGTCCTTAGCAGGGCCTAGGAGCACCTAGTTTGGCACATGGCAGAGACTCAACTTGAACCAACTAGTAACAGTGTTTTTGATACATATGGTTTTTAATGGAAGCCTTTGATGTATTTCTTTTCTCCTTTCTTTCCCTCATCCTTCCTGCTCAGTGTCTCCCGACTACTTCTTCATTTCCTTCTTCCTGTTTTTTAAAAAGATTTTCTGTTCAGTTCAGTCTTTTGTTCTCCCCCCCTTTCCCCTTTCCCCCTTTTCTTTATACTTTCTATCTCCTCGTAACTTTCTTTTTCCTTACAGGAACTGGGAAAGACAAGGGTGTGTGGGCGGCCGTGGCTTCCCTCCAAGGAAAGTGTGAGGCTTTGGGCAAAATAGATCTCTCATTTCTTCCAAACATAGGTCTAATCTGAACTGTCTCCAGGCTCTAGTCTCCAATCCAACTTCAGTGGTTTCAGCTGGACTCCACGAGAAGGGACCCTAGGGATGCTGTGTCGTTAGTCTTGTCTTGGAGAAATTCAGCTTTCTATGCGCCTACTTGTCTCGAAGATTGGGGCACCCACATTCCCTTTCCTCAAGTCACCAGAGCCCAAGAGAGACTTCTGAGTAAAATGCCTGGCTGAAGAGAAGCAGGACTTCATTAAGAGTTTGATTTATCCCCAAATGATCTATTGTTATGCATCAAATATGTTTTCCCTACAAACCAGTTGGCAGGGAGCATGCAGATAAATTACTACAAGATGTAACCAGACAAGCTGTTCAAAAGGGAAATGGCTCTGTGTGTGTGGGACGCAGGAGAGCACATCCATAAACATGTGTTGGGAAATCAAATCCATCTAAGTCTGCTGGAAGAAATAAGCTACTGCCCCCAAACTACCAGTTTGCTGTGATAACTGACTGTTCTTTTGGGGTCATCTTCCATTGTCTCAGTGGCAAGAATCAAAAAGCCAGGTCAGGACCTATTCTGAAGTCTCTTCAGAGGAAAGGGGCTACTGGGTTATCCATAGGCAATTGTGAATTCTTTCCTTTGGTACATGTCAAGTTTGCTAATCTTGTTTTGCTGGAGAGAATGGGTTAGAGTATATTTTACCTCCATATAACAATATTTAGTTGTAATGATAGATTTCAAGGGAATAATAGTCAAATACAACATAGTGTAACATAACATAAGGGCTTCCCTGGTAGCTCAGTGGTAAAGAATCTGCCTGCCAATGGAGACAATACAGGTTTGATCCTTGGCCTGGGAAGATATCCCCTGGGGAGGAAAATGGCAACCCACTCTAGTATTCTTGCCTGGAGCATGGTGGGCTATGAGGTCGCCAGGAGTTGGACAGGACTTAGTGACTGGACAACAACAACAACAGAACAGAATATAATGTCATATAATACAGTCTAATATAATATAGCACGGTGCTATATAGTTTGATGTGGAAGAAGAGCCCCTGGGCATGACCTCAGAGAAACATGGGGCATATGAATTCTGTCTGACCACTTGCCACTTGCTAGCTCTGTGACTCTGAGAAAGCTCCTTAACTTCTCTGAGATTTCACCCTCTTTTTTAAAGGGGGGAGGGCACATATGACTTGCCTTACAACATTGTTTTGTTTTAACACATGCAACATGCCCTGCACCATGGCCAGTGATATTTAAATGATTTAGACTGAAAACAATTAAAACTTTAGTTCCTTACTCACACTGGCTACGCTTCAAGTACTCAATAATTCCATGGAGTTTGTGGCTACTGTGTTGGGCAGCACAGATATAGAACATTTCCATGATTGTGGAAAGTTTTACTAGATAGTACTGTCTGAGAATAGGCCAGAGGCAAAAATAGGTACATTATATATAATTGTTGCTTCCTGCTTAATAGTTCAAAGCATATTTGCACATAGGACCTGACTGAAGGGCTGTCTATCCAGCAAAGTTGCCCTTTCTCTTAGATATCACTATCTCTCTATATAGTATTCTAACCTGACTCAAGTCTGCAAATCATGGTGATTGATGGAAAATCAGAGTGTACACAGAGGATTTCTGGGTCTTTAGTTGAAAGATACCAAATGCATACTTCGGCCACCTGATGCGAAGAACTGACTCATTGGAAAAGACCCTGATGCTGGGAAAGACTGAAGGCAGGAGGAGAAGGGGATGACAGAGGATGAAATGGTTGGATGGCATCACCAACTCGATGGGCATGAGTTTGAGCAAGCTCTGGGAGTTGGTAATGGACAGGGAAGCCTGGTGTGCTGCAGTCCATGGGGTCGCAAAGAGTCAGACACAACTGAGCAACTGAACTGAACTGAAGTAGGCCTTAACTCCAACCACAAAACACATCTCAGTAGAGATAACAGATAGGAGTAGAAATGAAGTGGAATCAACAAAAATAATAACAAAAACAAACAAATCTCTAAGAATATCCACCAAATACTCAACGCGGTCTCAATGCTAATATGCATATGACCCTGTTAATGTTTCATTTAACTGCCTTAGAAACATCCCAATGTAGATGAAAGCTACCCTAAGGTGCCTAGCTGAAGCTTAAGAAATGTTCTCAAGGTCAAAGCAGAGGGATCACAAATTCGCTTCCATTTGGTTGAGGACAATTTTAACTTTCCACAGTAAAACCAACACATGGTTGGGGCACCTGATGGGGCTGCAGTATGAGAAGAAGGTCCCCATATTTCTTAGCAGAGACAAAGTAAAGTAAGCCCAGGGTAAGGTCACGCTTCACATTCGGGAATGAAAAGAACAAAAGCAATAGCTACGTTTGTTGGGTGCTTATTGTACACATTGTTTTCTATTCATAAAATACAGTTTACCTGATAATCTCCACCATAACCTTATGAAGTAGGAACCTTAATATCCCCATTTTATAGGTGAAGAAATGAGGCACTGAATGGTTAACAACTCACCCAAGGTCACCAGCTACTAAATGGTGAAACCAGAATTGGACTGAGTGGTTTAGCAAAAGTTCACTTTTTAAACCACAGTTCCCTGAGCCCTGTAAAGGTAAGTGATCTCTCTGTAGCTTCCTCATTTAAGTTTCAAGAAAATGCTGAATTCTCTTACAATGCTTAGAGTTTTCCTTCTGAAAAGTTTCTGGTCACTGTAAGAAACAGCTCTATCGCTTCTCAGCCTTTTGGCTAAGATCAAGTATAGAAACAGCTCTGAGTATTAGAGCTATCATATTAAAGACAAAGATGAAAATGCTTTGTTTTCTAGATATATCAGCTTGCAGATTTATGTAAATAAGCATTTCGTGAGTAATGAAGATAACAAATGCAAATGAGACAGTGAGACCATTTTATCTTTGAACGCGAGGAAATACTGTTTCCCAGTGTTTGAGTAAGGAATATGCGAAGTGAAAAACGGGCACTTAGGTTAAAAGATCAGCAGACCAAGGCCTCCAGGCCAACTGCCCGCTTTCATCAACAGTTTTATTAGAACACAACCCCACCCAATCATTTATGGATTGTCTAGGAGTAGAGACAGTGAGAATATGGCCCAGAAAGTCTAAGACAGTTACCATCTGGCTCTTTCCAGAAAAAGCTTGCTGACCCCTGATTTCGATGGCAGTGAAAAAATAGCATTATGTCTGACGTTGAGTCTTATCTTATAACCATCATTTTCAGCGGACTGAAAACATATGACTTCAGTGGTACAGTATTAATAATACATTGTTGAATTTTACATAAGTAAAAACTGCAGATAAGGAGTTTACAGGTCAAATGGTAACTCCTTATAATAAAACACTGTTGCAGTCCTGAATTTGAAAGCCAAAGGCAGTCATTAAATAAGGCAAAGGGAGGGGCTGTTCAGCTATCCTCCAACCTCAGTCCATTCCTGTCTGACAACTCTGATCACAAGAGATCATCACGATTCTTGCTGTTGCTTCACCTTCACTGCCTGAGTTTCTTGAGGGCAGAAAGTGTGTCTTCTGTGGCCTGGTGCTTAGCACAGTGGTTAGTATTAGTAGATACATAGTAGTAGCTGAATGCAGAGCCATGTGGCAAAGAGTTGAATGATCCAAGCATAGGAGATTCAGGGGAGCAGCCACAGACAGAGGAGTTTGGGCAGAGTGCTCTCCAAGATGAGGTGACCCAGCAGTGAACTCACAAAAATCACAGTCTCTACCTTACAAAGTGAAAATACAACCAGGGTAAACCAGGTAATCATGGCCACCTTTCTATGATCATATAGGATGTGACAAGAAAGAAAGGGAAGCCGCTCAGTTGTGTCTGACTCTTTGTGACCCCATGGGCTGTAGCCTACCAGGCTCCTCTGTCCTGGAATTTCCCAGGCAAGAGTACTGGAGCGGGTTGCCATTTCCTTCTCCAGGGAGTCTTTCTGACCCAGGGATCGAACCTGGGTCTCCCGCATTGCAGACAGACGCTTTACCATCTGAGCCGCCAGGGAGGCCCAGGATGTGCCAGAGACACACTCTTGTTAGCTCCTTGCAAACATTTATTATGTTAATTGTCACAACAACTCAAGGAAATAGGTTCTTCTCTTTATTTCGTAAGTGAAGAAACTGAAGCCGAGAGGTTTATTACCTGGGCCTGGAATACACAGCTAGAAAATGGTAGACAGTTTTAAACCCAAGAAGTCCGAATCCAGAGATTAAAATTTACGATTATGTTCTATTGATCTCTCTGTGGATGCATCTCTGGCCTCTTCCTCCTCAGTGCTTTTCAAGACATTCCATAAGGAGCTTTTTCCTGAAAATGTACATTTCCACTTTTGTAATGAAGACCAATAGCTCAAACCTAGTTTGCTGTATAGCTCTTAATTTTACAGCAAACTTACTGGCCTCAGCATTCGAACAGGGATGGTCATACCATACTCCATTGTCTTTGAGGAGTATGCTTTTCTATTGTGCTTTTCTGTGTAATTAAGAAACATTATTTCAAATTTGGAAATACTGGAATGGTTTTAGATATAGGTCCTTGCTACTCAAGTTCCAGTTTGAAATTCAGTATCATCAACATCTGGAAGCTTTTTAGAAATTCTCTCAGGCCCCAGTCCAGATCTACTGAGCCAAAATCTGCATTTTAACACAATGACTAGGTGATTCCTATGCACTAAAGTCTGAGTAGCATGTACTCTTCCACTTCAGTGTGATTACCGCTGACTTCACGAGAGATAATGCGGTAGCCCCTTGGCATCTGTTGGACAATTGGTTTTAGAACCCCCCATCCCACCTCAACCCCACCCCACAGACACCAAAATCTATGGATACTCATGTTCCTTATATAAAATGGCATAGTATTTGCATTCAAGCTATGAGTATCTGCCATGGACTTTTCTTTCTTTCCTTTCGTTCTTTATTTGGCTGCATCAGGTCTTAGCTGCTGCACACAGGAATGATCCCTTGCATCATGCAGAATATTTTGTTGCAGGACATGGACTCTCTAGGTTAATTTATTAACCTCACAGGTTCTCTAGTTGTGTCACCTGGGCTCTAAAGCACGGGGGCTTCAGTAGTTGCAACATGAGGTCTTAGATGCTCCCTGGCATGTGGAATCTTAGTTTCCCAACTAGGGATCAAACCAATGTCCCCTGCATTGCAAGGTGAATTCTTAACCACTGGACCACCAGGGAAATCCCATGGATATCCTCCCATAGACTTCAGATCATCTCTTTCTTAAAATACCTAATGCAATTTCAATGCTATATAAATACTTGCCATTGTGGGGAAATTCGAGTTTTGGTTTTTGGAACTCACTGGAATTTTTCTCCCCTGAATATTTTCAATTCGAGATTGGTTGAATCTAAGGCTTTGGAACACATGTATAAAGAGGGCTAACTGTATTCTGTATCTCTGGAGGTAATCGGTCAATTTGATAAGAGCTTGATATGCTAGGGGCAAAGGCCCCATCCTGGCTTTGAAAAGACTTAGAGGTTCACAGTTCTGATTGAATATAGGATCACCAGGGGAACTTTTAAAAACCCCAGAGCTACTCAGGGTCCTTTGTGGTTCTATACAAATTTTAGAATTGTATTTTCTATTTCTGTGAAAAATGCCACTGGAGTTTTGATAGGAATTGCAATGATTCTATGGGTAATATGGTTAATTAGGTAATATAAGTAATATAGACATTTTAATAATTTTAGCTTCTCTGATCCATGAACACAAGATATCATTCCATTTATTTTTATCTTCTTCAATTACTTTCATCAGTGTCTTATAGTTTTGGTGTTTGAATCTTTCACTTCCTTGGTTAAATGTATTCTTGTTTTATTGTTTTCAATACTATTATAAACGGGATTGTTTTCTTTGTCAGATAGCTCATTTTTGGTGTATAGAAACACAACTGATTTTTATATTTTGATTTTGAGTCCTGCAACTTCATTCATTATTTATTTTTTAGTTTTAACAATTTTGATAGGGTCTTTAAAATTTTCTGTAAACAAGATCACCTCATCTGTGAAGGCTTTCTTATCTCTTCTTGCTATTCTCTGGAACTCTGCATTCAGATGCTTATATCTTTCCTTTTCTCCTTTGCTTTTCACTTCTCTTCTTTTCACAGCTATTTGTAAGGTCTCCCCAGACAGCCATTTTGCTTTTTTGCATTTCTTTTCCATGGGGATGGTCTTGATCCCTGTCTCCTGTACAATGTCACGAACCTCATTCCATAGTTCATCAGGCACTCTATCTATCAGATCTAGGCCCTTAAATTTATTTCTCACTTCCACTGTATAATCATAAGGGATTTGATTTAGGTCATACCTGAATGGTCTAGAGGTTTTCCCTACTTTCTTCAGTTTGAGTCTGAATTTGGTATTAAGGAGTTCATGATCTGAGTCACAGTCAGCTCCTGGTCTTGTTTTTGCTGACTGTATAGAGCTTCTCCATCTTTGGCTGCAAAGAATATAATCAATCTGATTTTGGTGTTGACCATCTGGTGATGTCCATTTGTAGTGTCTTCTCCTCTTGTGTTGTTGGAAGAGGGTGTTTGCTATGACCAGTGCATTTTCTTGGCAAAACTCTACTAGTCTTTGCCCTGCTTCATTCCGCATTCCAAGGCCAAATTTGCCTGTTACTCCAGGTGTTTCTTGACTTCCTACTTTTGCATTCCAGTCCCCTATAATGAAAAGGACATCTTCTTGGTGTGTTAGTTCTAAAAGGTCTTGTAGGTCTTCATAGAACCGTTCAACTTCAGCTTCTTCAGCATTACTGGTTGGGGTATAGACTTGGATAACTGTGATATTGAATGGTTTGCCTTGGAGACTAACAGAGATCATTCTGTCATTTTTGAGATTGCATCCAAGCACTGCATTTCAGACTCTTTTGTTGACTGTGATGGCTACTCCATTTCTTCTGAGGGATTCCTGCCTGCAGTAGTAGATATAATGGTCATCTGAGTTAAATTCACCCATTCCAGTCCATTTTAGTTCGCTGATTCCTAGAATGTTGATGTTCACTCTTGCCATCTCCTCTTTGACCACTTCCAATTTGCCTGATTCATGGACCTGACATTCCAGGTTCCTATGCAATATTGCTCTTTACAGCATTGGACCTTGCTTCTATCACCAGTCACATCCACAGCTGGGTATTGTTTCTGCTTTGGCTTCATCCCTTCATTCTTTTTGGAGTTATTTCTCCACTGACCTCCAGTGGCATATTGGGCACCTACTGACCTGGGGAGGTCCTCTTTCAGTATCCTATCATTTTGCCTTTTCATACTGTTCATGGGGTTCTCAAGGCAAGAATACTGAAGTAGTTTGCCATTCCCCTCTCCAGTGGACTACATTCTGTCAGACCTCTCCACCATGACCCACCCATCTTGCGGGCATGGCTTGGTTTCATTGAGTTAGACAAGGCTGTGGTCCTAGTGTGATTAGATTGACTAGATTTCTGTGAGTATGGTTTCAGTGTGTCTGCCCTCGGATGCCCTCTTGCAACACCTACCATCTTACTTGGGTTTCTCTTACCTTGGGCATGGGGTATCTCTTCACGGCTGCTCCAGCAAAGCACAGCCGCTGCTCCTTACCTTGGATGAGGGGTATCTCCTTACCGCCACCATTCCTGACCTTCAACGCAGGATAGCTCCTCTAGGCCCTTCTGCGCCAGCACAGCCACCGCTCCTCGGGTTGCTCCTCCCAGCCGCCGCACCTGGCCTCGGGCGCCACCCCTGGCCTCCGGTGCGGGTTGGCTCCTCAGGGCCACTGCCCCTGGCCTCAGGCGCGAGGTGGCTTCTCCCAGCCACCACTGACCTCGGACGCGGGGTAGCTCCTCTCCACCGCATTTAGTGCGCCTGTCGCAGCCGCCTGCACTTAGGGCACCGGGTCGCAGCCGCCCGCCAAAACCGCCGCCCGCCAAAACCACAACAAGCTATCACCTCATACTTGTTAGAATTGCTATTTCTACTAGGCAAGAAATAACAAATGCTGGCAAGGATGTGCAGAAAGGGGAACCCTAGTACACTTTGATGGGACTGCAAATTGGTATAGCCACAATGGAAAACAGTAAGGAGATTCCTCAAAAGAACAACCATATGATCCAGTAATTTCACTTCTGGGTATTAATCCAAAGAAAATGAAATCACTACCTCATAGAGATATCTACACCCCAAGTTCATTGCAGCATTATTCACAGTGTCCAAACATGGAAATAACCTAAATGACCATTGATGGATGAATGGTTGAAGAAAATATCATGCATGTCTATATGCATATTTTCCCTTCACAATGGAATATTATTCAGACATAAAAAGCAATCCTGACATTTGTGACAACATGGGAGAAAGATGAATACTGTACAGTGTTGCTTATGTGTGGAATCTGAAAAAGCCAACTCAGAAACAGCAGATTGGTGGTTGCCGGGAGCTGAGGGGTGAGGGAAATGAGGAGATATTGGTCAAAGGACACCAATGTCCAATGTCCAGTCATAAGAGCAGTAAGTTCTGGGGATCTAATGGGCAGCATGGTAACTGTAGTTAACAATATCGTGTGTTAGTTGCTCAGTCATGTCTCTTTGTGATACCATGGACTGTAGCCCACCAGGCTCCTCTGTCTGTGGGATTCTAGATGCCATTTTCTTCTCCAAACAATATTGTGTAACAGCAATAACAAAATGGTAATTATGTGAGGTGAAGGATGTGTTAAGGAACCTTAGTGCCATGAACATTTCAGTATATATATATAGATCAAATCATTGCACCTTATACAACATTATATATCAATTATATCTCAATAAATCTGGAAAACAAACAAAAACCCAACCCAGAGCTCAGACTGCTTGCCCTACCAATTAGTTCAGAACCTCTGGGGGTGGGACCTAGGCATCAGTATATTTTAAGATCCCTGGGTGATTCCATTGTGCAACAGAGGTTACTCCCTGTCTGGAAATAGGGTGTTCTTTGTGGGAGAAGAGAGAATGTGCTTCTATTTGCCTTTCTAACCAGGCTTTAGTTGGCCTCCTTTGAGCCTTCTACTCAACTAGACTGGGCCCTGGGCTTTGGTCTCTATCCTCATAGAGTCCAATTTTAGCTGGAATCCTCTGAAGTTGATTTAGCTGTACTCCCTCACCTCGATATTTGATCACCCTCAATATCTGATCACCTCTCCTCATCCCCTACCCACCATTTCCCAGTGATATCTGGTCCCCCAGGCCTGCCCTCATCAAAAATTCTGTTTGGTTAGTTTAGCAAGAATTATCCTACCTTCTTCATGACTTTCCATCCTCCACCCCCTGTCCTGCTCCTTGGCTATAAATCTCCACTCCCATGGTATTCAGAGTTGAGCCTGAACTTTCTCCCCTTCTGCCAATAGATCCTCTTGAAAATAGTCTTCCTTACCATCTTTAACAAGTACCAGAACAATCTTTTCTTTAACACTACTACTCACCCTTAATGTCTCAGTTTAAGCTTTAGATGTTTTTCCCAGGAAGTCTGAATTAGGTGTCCCTTCTTCATGTTTGCAACACTCCCTCTACTACTTCCAGCAGGTGCTATTGTAATTTCCTGCATGCTTTTCTCTGTGTCCCGTTTGACTCAAAATGTCATGATGGCAACACTGCATCCATCTTATTCCACATGAACAACAGCACTAGCAGTGAACACGACTGCATCACACATGGACTGTGTGTCACTCCCTGTGCATATTATCTTAGTGAATACCTGTCTCAGCACAATGATCATCTCCATTTTACAGGCAACAATCTGAGAATGGGAAAATTAATTAACTTCCCTCAGGTCACACTGCTAGGAAGTCCTTAGCTAAATTAAGTTCCTGATACATGGTAGGGTGTTCAATAAAGGCTTGTTGAGTGAAAAAAATAAACACATGAGTTGCTTTCCTCTCTAGTTTGTCTGCAACCTCTCTGGTGGGATAACAACCACAGTGAGATTCCCTTCCCTTACTCTCATCCTTACTAGGGTTCAGCTTTGACCTCTTCCAAGTTTTCTGCCCTAAAGTAGATGGGCTGAGAGTTCTGACCTTTTTATGACTGAACAGCAATAACTTCTGACCAAGGGGGTAGCATCCCAGCTCTTCTGACAGAGCATACTAAGAGAAAAATGAAAATAAGAGAGGAGAGACTGTATGGATACCATTTCCCAAAGTTGTACTTTCAGCTTGAGGACGCAGTGTGGGAGGAATAGGGCATGGGATTGTTGCAAAGGACCTTTAAATCCTTAGACATGTCATGCATTTTCTGAGAATGGGAATAAGCATGATTTTCCACTTCTAGACATACTATTGGATTTATTGTTGCAACCAATAAAGTGTGAGCTCATCTAAGATTATTATCGAATCCATATTAGCTTCCCATCATCTTACTCAGTAAGTACAAACTGCAGCAATAAAATATTGTGTGGGGTCCAGTGGGATATTTTTCATTAAAAATATGGAATGATTTACCAGCTTATGTGTCATCCTTGCACAGAGGCCATGGTAACCTTTTCTGTATCATTCCAATTTTAGTAGGTGTGCTGCTGAAGTGACAACTGATGGGATTTTTGCAGTTATTAGTAGTAATAAAAATTCTAAGCATTTGTTGCCTGAGCAGTGTATTGTGGATGCAGAATATCTCATTTAATGCTTCATCAACCCTTTGCAATGGCTACTGTTATTCTCATTTTGTATATAAAGAGCACAGGATATCCTAGAACATTGATAATACTTCCTGCTTAATACTATGATGAAGACAGAACACCTGGAGGACTGCCAGGCCACTGCCAGAGTGGCAGCAACAGGAAGGGTCCATGGAGGTTCAGATGCTTGGGTGGTTGGAGGGAGAATGCTAATACTTATATCTGGACATGGAGGAAGGGCCTCAGATAGACTGACCATGTCTAAAATTTAGGAGCCCGTGATGATCCAAAAAAGAAGTGGTATATACCTCAAGATTGTGTGTGTGCTGTGCTTACTCGCTTAGTTGTGTCCAACTCTTTGTGACCTCCTGGACTGTAGCCCGCCAGGCTCCTCTGTCCATGGGGATTCTCCAGGCTAGAATAATGGAGTGGGTTGCCATGTCCTCCTCCGGGAGATCTTCCCAACCCAGGGGTTGAACCCAGGTCTCCCACATTGCAGGTGGATTCTTTACCATCTGAGCCATCAGGGAAGTCCAAGAATACTGGAGTGGCTAGCCTATCCTTTCTCCAGGGGATCTTCCTGTCCGAAGAATTGAACCGGGGTCTCCTGCATTGCAGGTGGATTCTTTACCAGCTGAGCCACCTGGGATGCAGGGGCTAAAGTGGTTACCTTGGCAAACGGCAGTGTTCTGGGGTGGGATAGTGAGGATATGTAAGGATCTGGGACCTCCAGTGCTGAGAAGAGTGGTGCATGGATACTCAGGCATTCATTGATTCCCTCCCATCTTCCAGACGCAATGCAAGTGGCTGCAATACAGTTCTAAGCAAAAGAGATATGGTTTCTCTCTTAATTGGAATTGTTTAGAGAAAAGTATTCAAATAATAGCATAATACACAATTTGAAGCTGTGATAGGTACGATGAATGAAAGGTACGAGGTGCTATATAAGTGTACAGTAAGGGGATTGTAGGCTCATTAGGAGGATCAGGAAAGGCTTTCTTGAAGGAGAAACTGGAGAGAAGGAAAGAGAGGAAACATCCCTGGCAGAGGAAATAGCTTGTGCAAAGGCCCTGAGGTGGAAGGAAAGGGATGCATTTGAGAAAATGAAAGAAAGCAAACATGTCTACAGCCCAGGGTGCTGAGGAAAATACCTCTGGGACTCTGGGAAGGCTGGAGAACAAGAGAAGGAGCAAGCCACTGAAACTCGCCTCCAAGCTAAGACCAGCTGGACTAAGGCTATTGAACTGTAGGTCTGAGTTTCCTCACCTGGCCCCACGCTAGAGATCTAGGTAGTCCCAAGGCAGTTTCCTGGCAGTTTTTCGGATGACAAGTGCCCTGGTTAGGGGAGGAAAGTTAGATTTTGGCCATAGATCTGTAATACCTTTTTCAATTTGGAAATTCTGAAACTCTGCTGACCCTGTGGAATTGTGTGTCCAGTGGCTCTTATACTGGTTAAATCTTTTGTAGCAGTGGCCTTCAACCTTAGCTGCACATTAGACTCACCTAGTAGTCATGTATGGATGTGAGAGCTATACCATAAAGAAGGCTGAGCACCAAAGAATTGATGATTTCGAACTGTGGTGTTGGAGAAGACTCTTGAGAGTCCCTTGGACTGCAAGGAGATCAAACCAGACAATCCTAAAGGAAGTCAACCCTGAATATTCATTGGAAAGACTGATGCTAAAGCTGAAGCTCCAATACTCTGGCCACCTGATGCGAAGAGCCAACTTATTGGAAAAGACCCTGATGCTGGGAAAGATTGAGGACAGGAGGAGAAGTGGGCAACAGAAGACGAGATGGTTGGATGGCATCACTAACTCAGTGGACATGAGTTTGAGCAAACTCCAGGAGAAAGCAAAGGATAGTGAAGCTTAGCGTGCTGCAGTTCATGGGTCAAAAAGACATGAGTGAGCAACTGAACAATAGCAAGAGTCACCTGGAGAAATTTTAAAATCAGTGCTGCTATTATTCACAGTAGCCAAGACATGGAAATGACCTCTGAGCCCATCAATAGATAAATGAATAAAGAAGTGTGCTATATATAAAATGGAATATTATTTGACCATTAAAAAGAAAGGCTCATACTATTTGCAGCAACACATATAGCCCTTGAAGGCATCATGTTAAATGAAATTAGTCAGATGGAGGAAGACAAATACTATATGATCTCACTTACATGAGGAATCTAACTCAATAAAAAGAAAAATAAAAATTATAGAAAAGAGATCAAACTTGTGGTTACCAGAGGCAGAGGGTGGTGAAAGGGGGAAGTTGGATAAAGGTAGTCCATAGATACACACTTTCTGTTAGAGGATAAATAAGTACTGGGAATGTAATCTACAGCATGATGGCTATAGGTAACACTGCTGCATGAGATATATAAAAAAATTTAAGAGAGTAAATTATGAGTTCACAATACAAGGAGAAAAATTTTCCCTTTCTTGTTTTCTTTTTATTGTACCTATATGAGCAGGTGGATGTTACCTGAACCTATGGTGATATGTAAATCACAGTATCTGTAAATCAGACCCTTCTGCTGCATGCCTTAAACTTATATGGTGGTGGATGTTAATTATTTCTCAATAAAGCTGGAAAAAAATTTACTGCTTCCTCAGCCCCATGCCCTTTGTTTACGATTTCATTATTCAGAGTAAAGGCTGAGCATTAAGACTTTTCAAAGCTCCCCAGGTGATTCTAATATTCAAACAAGTTTGAGAACCATAGGGTTAGACACTAGTTCCCAAATGCCATTCCACAGATCAGCCAAATTGTAAGTACCTGCTATCAAATCTGCTGCGTCAGCATTTAAGAGTGGCGGCACCCGGTGATTTTTTAAACTTATCCAGGTTTGGGAGAGCCCGATTAGATGATGACCTCTTGACCTTTAATCTGATTCAGTATGGGGTGGGGCCTGAGATACTGCATTTTTAAGGAGCTCCAAGGCGCTGTTGCCTTAGGAGGACCACCCTCGAATAGCAGTGATTTCAGGGGATGCAAATGAAAGAATGAGTGGCTTTGCTCCAAAACCTGCCCAGGGCTGGACCTGAAAGTTATTAGCATATAAGAGAACTTTTTTACATGCCCTTGCCTCCTCCCCAGATGGCTTTCTTTAGAACAGGGATTGAGTCTTTGTCATGGCGCCATCTTTAGCATCTAAGCCCAGTGCTAAGCACAGTTAGAAGAACAATAAATGGGATCTGAATTGAATAAATACCATGATGTCCTCAGGGTCCAAACTGCAGAGCCAGCTGAAGGTGAGACATTGCTCTAAAGCTCTGGCCTTCTGCCACTTCCAGTCATAAATTCCAATTGGATGGGATCCAATGCGAAGCTGTGTGTTACTGAAGCCAGCTCTGTAGGGGGTAGGGTCAAAGCAGGCCTTTGGAATATTAATAATCCTGAGCAGTGACAACAGCTATGATATTTACAGACCCATGAAGCACAGGGGACAGCCTGAGGCTGCGCACACAGCTATAGACTCCAAGGATTTACTCTGCTCCAAATGGAGCATGTATATTGCCCGACACTGCCAAAAGCCATACGGCCCATTAGCTTTTACTATACCGAGAAATGTGCCAGGCCTGGTGCTAAGAGGACATGACAAAGCACATTTGACAGCAGTGGTCAAAGGAAAAAGCACAGTGGGAGCGGAACTTCTCTGTGGGCTGTGGCTCATGTCTTTGGAACAGGAGACAAATACCTCTGCCTCTCCGTTTGGAGGCCCAGGCTGGTTGGAGTCTGACAAGGACTTATTACTTTAGAAACTTTTTTCAGGCATTTGGTTTCTTCTCCTGGATTCTCCCTGCATAGTGATGGATGTTTTGTTCCTGAATATTTTTTGATGCTATCACTATTTGCATTGTTTGTGAGTTACGTATTAGGAAGAGTTCCAGAAAGAGAAAGGAACAGAGAGAGAGCAGAAAGAGACACAGAGACACAGAGAGACAGAGAGATAGAGAAGGGAAGGAGAAAAAAACATGTCAGTAGATGGAGTAGAAAACTGTAGAGAAAAGGGTAGGAAGTCAGAGAAGGACAGAGGCTGGGAGGACCCCAGGCCAGGGCTCCCCCTTCTTTCTGTTTCTTTATAGTCAAGGGTGGTCAGAGTGGGCTTCCCAGGTGGCATTAGTGGTAAAGAACTAGCCTGCCAATGCAGGAGACATGAGAGGCGCAAATTCTATACCTGGGTTGGGAAGATCCCCTGGAGGAGGGCATGCAAACCTACTACAGTATTCTTGCCTGAAGAATCCCATGGACAGAGGAGCCATGGGGTCACAAAGAGTCGGACATGACTGAAGCAACTTAGCACACGCATGTACACATGGTCAGAGTATCCTTCAAAGGGAACTCACATGCTCCTGTTGTAGCCATGCGTTCCGGGAAAGAAACTCACTCAGAAGGACAACGCAGATAGTGGAGTGCAGTTTACTACCCTGGCGGGCCCAGGGCAGAGTCTCCTCTTAGCCAAGGACCTCGACCAGCATTTGTGAAAATCTTTTATACCCCATGTGTGTATGTGTGTGTCTGAACCCATCACTCCTAATTCCTTGAGACATACATAAACAAAGGAAGGGTAAATACAATCCCAGTAACCCCATCATTCATGTGTTATGTGCTCAAACAGTTAAACAATTGGCCAATAATAAATAAGCCCGAGGTTACACTCCGATAGTTACAGAAAAATTTATGGCCTGTCCGGAGGGTGTCTTTTCCTTCTGTTGTCGTTTCCATAGGTACTAAACACAGAGTTCAGAGTCCACTGGAGAGGTGGCCGAGCATGATCAGCATGAACAGGCCTAAGATGGAGTCCAGGCCCTGTGAATTCCCTCTTCACTACCACTCTTAAGTCCGGCAAGAGGCACAGAGGGTGACATTTTTTGGTCTCATCTTTCAGCCTTGATAACTCACTGCTAACACTTACCATGAACTCTCACCCCCTGGTTTTGTTTTGCTTTGTTTTTTGCCACTATCACTCCTTTATTTTCTATCAAAGGCTAGACTACCTACTTCAGGACAGTAACATTTTATGGGTTAAATTTTCTTTTAGTGGTTGGAATGATTAAGATCTAGTCTCTTAACAGGTTTGATGAGTATAATACAATACTATTGTCTAGATTCACTATACCATGCATAAGATCTCTAGGACTGTTTTACTACTCATTATAAATTTGTGCCCTTAAACAACAGCTGTCCGAGCCCCCCACCCTGCATTCCCTAGTATTATGATTACCATATTACTTTCTGTTTTAACAAGTTTGGCTAAAAAGAGATGATAATTATATAACGTAACAGCGGTGCTAATTATGATGCGGTGACAGTCATGGTACACTACATGAAAGTATGAAATCAACATGAGTACACCTGACATTGTATGTGCACACTCAGTCGTGTCCAGCTCTTTTGCAACCCCATGGACTGTAGACCTCCAGGCTCCTCTGTCCATGGGATTCTCCAGGCAAGAATACTGGAGTCGGTTGCCATTTCCTCCTCCAGGGGATCTTTCTGACCTAGAAAGAACCCACATCTCTTGTGTCTCCTGCAATGGCAGGTGGATTCTTTACCACAGTGCCACATGGGAAGCCCTGAGAACACCTTAAATTTACACAATGTTATGTGTCAAATATATATTTTTTTTTAAAAAAACCTTTATCAGGCTATTAGAACCCACCTTTATACAACATTAAATCTCTGTACTCAACTTTTCATATGTCTCTGACCCTCTTCTCTGCACACAGACTGTGATGAGATCTCATTCTGGGCTTCCCACCTCAACCTCCCCATACTCCATCCTGAAGTACAGATCCTACATGGAATGTTATAACTCAGTGTTTCCCAAAGTGCGTTCCTTGGACCACCTGCTTTGGAATCACATGGATGAGGGTAAGGAGGAGGAAGAAAGGAAGGTTATGTTACAGATAGATTCCTGAGCTGGGTCCACCCAACCTACTAAACCAGACTGGGAAGGAGGTGACTATGGAGAGCTACACTGAAAATCTTTGACCCAGTGGATTCTGATATACAGGACAGTTTACGAACCTCAGCAAGAGCAAGACTGCCTTCAGGGGTCTCAAATTCTTTCTCTTTCAAGACCCTGTTCAAAGGGTCAGAGACCACCCACCCCCCAACATATGTCCTGTCCGGAGCCTGGGTCACACACTTACACAAATCATGGAAACTCTCCAACCCATCACTGTCTCATCTAAAAGCAGGGGGTGTGTCTTAAGTCATGAATGGGAACACGGAAAGTTAGGGGAAGCTGCAGGCCTCATGCTCTGGTTAAAGGGGCAGCTGCTTCTCCATAGTAGTCAGTTGTGACTGGAAACTTCCCTGGTGGTCCAGTGGTAACGATTCTGCCTGCCAATACAGGGGATACAGGTTTGATCCTTGGTCTGGGAAGATCCCACCTGCCACGGGGCAACTAAGCCCTCAGGCCACAACTACTGAGCTCTCACGCCCCACCTACTGAAGCTCCCACGCCCTAGAGCCTGTGCTTCACAAGAAGCCACCCCAATGAGAAGCTCAAGCACCACAACTGGAGAGCAGCCCCTGCTTGTTGCAACTAGAGACCTAGCACAGCCAAAAATAAATAAATATATTTTTAAAAAAAATGTTTTTAAGTGCTCCAGAGGGGAGATCACCCAGAGGCACCAAATATTCTGAATTTGTGAGGGTTGCTGGAATTCTGGACTTTTATGTAAATTTTTCTGTATAGAAATTTTTCTGGCTTAATCTTTCTGTTGCTCACTGAAGCTTCTCTGCTGTTCCCTCACCTTTCCAGGAAAACCAAGGCTCTCGAAAATTAGCACACATCTAAATCACCTGGTGGAGTTTCTGATTCAGAAGATCTGAGAATCTGCACTTATAACAGGCTCCTAAAGAATGATGGTGCCACTGGCCCAGGATTAACACCGTCAGTAAGAATCACTGGTATAGCACACCACTCATTACATATGATGTTTTTCTTCTTAAATCAGTACTCACTCCTTCCTTAGCTTCTCTCTCATTTCTGAGTCACTTCACACAGCAGTCACTTTGGGCCCTTCTAGGGTTGCTCACGTGATTGAATACATTTCAACAATCATAACTGTCATTTTTGAATGTTTACTATGTGCCAGCCATTCATCTAAACACATATAGTCAAAGCTATGGTTTTTCCAGTAATCATGTACAGATGTGAGTTGAACCATGAAGAAGGCTGAGTGCTGAAGGATTGATACTTTTGGACTGTGGTACTAGAGAAGACTCTTGAGATTCCTTTGGACAGCAAGGAGATCAAACCAGTCCATCCTAAAGGAAATCAACCCTGAATATTCATTGGAAGGACTGATGCTGAAGCTCCAATACTTCGGCTACCTGATGCAAAGAGCCAACTCATTGGAAAAGACCCTGATGCTGGGAAAGATTGAAGGCAGGAGAAGGGGATGACAGAGGATGAGATGAGTGGATGGCATTACCAACCCAATGGGCATGAGTTAGAACAAGCTTTGGGAGATAGTGAAGGACAGGGAAGCCTGGTGTGCTGCAGTCCTTGGGGTTGCAAAGGGTCAAACACAACTGAGGGACTTAACAACAACAGCATTTATCTTCATCACAGCCCTATTCAGAAGGCATTTTCACCCCTGATTTCTACATGGAGGGAAGTGAAGCCTAGAGAAGTTAAGTAACTTGCTTGAAGGCACATGGTTAGTGAGTGGAAGAACCAGAATCCAAACCCGAAATGTCTCAGTCCTTAGAACTTCTGGACCAAGCTGGGGGTGCCTTTGAGAGTGAAAGGGGGCATTGTTAATGATTATGCCCCGATGACACATGCAAACCAGGACTATCATAGCAAACCTAGAGGTAAGGTCAGTCTATCTGTCCCGCCGTTTCAGATGTCCTTCTTGGATAATCTACAACTTTGGGAAAAGGGCACAGATATTATGGCCAGTCAAAATCCAGTTTAATTGAGTCAAAGCATGGAAAAACCTAACTCAGAGCCTGTTGCATAGTAGAAACTCAGAAGATGTCTGTTTCTTTCAGTCAAACTTCTGAGTCCTTACAGGGGCATACAGGTCCTATAATATAGTTCATAGAATAGAAGAACATAAGCAAAAGCTCTTATAAGTCACACTAAGATGTTAATAATCCAGGGCTAAGCGTAAGAGTTAAGGGCTAAGCATAAGAATTTAGAAACTCCCCCGGTTTTAATTTTTAAGGAGATACAGAGTTGGAAGTGAATCTTGACGATTGACTAGAAGATGGAAGGCCATAATTGGGGCTAACTAGGGAGAGACATGGAGAAGGCAATGGCACCCCACTCCAGTACTCTTGCCTGGAGAATCCCATGAACGGAGGACCCTGGTAGGCTGTGGTCCATGGGGTCGCAAAGAGTCGGACACGACTGAGCAACTTTGCTTTCACTTTTCACTTTCACGCATTGGAGAAGGAAATGGCAACCCACTCCAGTGTTCTTGCCTGGAGAATCCCAGGGACGGCGGAGCCTGGTGGGCTGCCATCTATGGGGTCACACAGAGTCGGACACAACTGAAGTGGCTTAGCAGCAGCAGCAGCAGCAGCAGGGAGAAACATAGAATTAAGGCAGAAACTAAACAAAGGCTAAGAAGCATCTCTGTGACTAAACCCTGTTGCATGCTTCAAGTCCACTCCAACCTTTGTAAGACTGAAGACAGGCTACAAGAAGGCAATCTCTTTATTTATTTAGTTCATTTTGTATACTCTGTCATGATTCTGCCCTCACTCGCAAACCTCTCGAGAACCTGCCTAAAGATTTGATCCTCCCAGGCACGCAAGTCCAGACAGAGAAACTTCTAAGGAGAATTGTTGGCCTGGGGTTTTCGAGAACTTTTGAATTTAGGGATTTTGAACAAAATCCTGCCCATCACAATGGTTTTCACAGTAAGAGCAACAGCTGCTGTGTGCTTAGTCCCCCTGATTTATGTGAAAAGGAAGGCCAATTTCATCATACTTTTTCTTAGTCCCCAGTGTGGGAAATTCTAAACAGGCTCAACGCTACCCTCTAGTGTGCAAAATCGGCAGATGTGGGGATCAGAGAGCATTTGTGACAAAACCTCTAGAAGAATGGAGAAGGTATGGGGAAAGAAACATTCCCATATTTACAGAAGGTCCATGAATTAATAAGTATCCAATGACTGTAAAAATTAGACAAATATTTTTCTAACGAGAAGGTCTAATATGGTACTTCTTGTAGAATATCAATTCAGTTCAGTCACTCAGTCATGTATGACTCTTTGCGACCCCATGAATTGCAGCACGCCAGGCCTCTCTGTCCATCACCAACTCCTGGAGTTCACTCAAACTTGCGTCTGTCGAGTCAGTGATGCCATCCAGCCATCTCATCCTCTGTCATCCCCTTCTCCTCCTGCCCCCAATCCCTCCCAGCATCAGAGTCTTTTCCAATGAGTCAACTCTTCACATGAGGTGGCCAAAGCATTGGAGTTTCAGCTTTAGCATCAGTCCTTCCAAAGAAATCCCAGGGCTGATCTCCTTTAGAATGGGCTGGTTGGATCTCCTTGCAGTCCAAGGGACTCTCAAGAGTCTTCTCCAACACCACAGTTCAAAAGCATCAATTCTTCGGTGCTCAGCTTTCTTCATAGTCCAACTCTCGCACCCATACATGACCACTGGAAAAACCATAGCCTTAACTAGACAGACCTTTGTTGGCAAAGTAATGTCTCTGCTTTTGAATATGCTGCCTAGGTTGGTCATAACTTTCCTTCCAAGGAGGAAGCATCTTTTAATTTCATGGCTGCAATCACCATCTGCAGTGATTTTGGAGCCCCCAAAAATAGTCTGACACTGTTTCCACTGTTTCCCCATCTATTTCACATGAAGTGATGGGACCAGATGTCATGATCTTAGTTTTCTGAATGTTGAGCTTTAAGCCAACTTTTTCACTCTCCACTTTCACTTTTATCAAGAGGCTTTTCAGTTCCTCTTCACTTTCTGCCATAAGGGTAGTGTCATCTGCATATCTGAGGTTATTGATATTTCTCCCGGCAATCGTGATTCCACCTTGTGCTTTTTCCAGCCCAGTGTTTCTCATGATGTACTCTGCTTATAAGTTAAATAAGCAGGGTGACAATATACAGCCTTGACGTACTCCTTTTCCTATTTGGAACCAGTCTGTTGTTCCATGTCCAGTTCTAACTGTTGCTTCCTCACCTGCATACAGATTTCTCAAGAGGCAGGTCAGGTGGTCTGGTATTCCCATCTCTCTCAGAATTTTCCACAGTTTATTGTGATGCACACAGTCAAAGGCTTTGGCATAGTCAATAAAGCAGAAATAGATGTTTTTCTGGAACTCTCTTGCTTCTTCCATGATCCAGCGGATGTTGGCAATTTGATCTCTGGTTCCTCTGCCTTTTCTACAACCAGCTTGAACATCTGGAGTTTCAGTTCACGGTTCATGTATTGCTGAAGCCTGGCTTGGAGAATTTTGAACATCACTTTACTAGCATGTGAGATGAGTGCAATTGTGCGGTAATTTGAGCATTCTTTGGCATTGCCTTTCTTCGGGATTGGAATGAAAACTGACCTTTTCCAGTCCTGTGGCCACTGCTGAGTTTTCCAAATTTGCTGGCATATTAAGTGCAGCACTTTCACAGCATCATCTTTCAGAATTTGCAATAGCTCAACTGGAATTCCATCATCTTCACTAGCTTTGTTCATAGTGATGCTTTCTAAGGCCCACTTGACTTCATATTCCAGGATGTCTGGCTCTAGGTGAGTGATTCCACCATCATGATTATCTTGGTCGTGAAACTCTTTTTTGTACAGTTCTTCAGTGTATTATTGCCACCTCTTCTTAATATCTTCTGCTTCTGTTAAGTCCATACCATTTCTGTCCTTTATTGAGCCCATCTTTGCATGAAATGTTCCCTTGGTATCTCTAATTTTCTTGAAGAGATCTCTAGTCTTTCCCATTCTGTTGTTTTCCTCTATTTCTTTGCATTGATTGCTGAGGAAGGCTGTCTTATCTCTCTTTGCTATTCTTTGGAACTCTGCATTCAGATGCTTATATCTTTCCTTTTCTCCTTTGCTTTTCACTTCTCTTCTTTTCACAGCTATTTGTAAGGCCTCCCCAGACAGCCATTTTGCCTTTTTGTATTTCTTTTCCATGGGATGGTCTTGATCCCTGTCTCCTGTACAATGTCACTAACCTCCATCCATAGTTCATCAGGCACTCTGTCTATTAGATTTAGTCCCTTAACTCTATTTCTCGCTTCCACTGTATAATCATAAGGAATTTGATTTAGGTCATACCTGAATGGTCTAGCGGTTTTCCTTACTTTCTTCAATTTAAGTCTAAATTTGGCAATAAGGAGTTCATGATCTGAGCCACAGTCAGCTCCCAGGCTTGTTCTTGCTGACTGTATAGAGCTTCTCCATCTTTGGCTTTAAGGAATATAATCAATCTAATATCAGTGTTGACCATCCGGTGATGTCCATGTGTAGAGTCTTCTCTTTTGTTGTTGAAAGAGGGTGTTTGCAAGGTTTAGCTATACTTAAATACTCAGAAACTACACTGTGCCATTGAGTGTAACTTCCTTTAACTCTGGCTCCCACTGACAGTAACTAATAGCCAGGGTTTGGGTTTGCTTTCATTTTCTGAGGCTTTCCTTTTTTCTGTTGAACCAAACTTTTATTTTTCAAAAATTGTTCCTGCATATTCAAGTGCTACAAATTGGGAGCACTAAGAATGGAATGGAGTTGTACAGGGAGAGTTGGCTAGAGTGGAAATGAAGCATGTCATATGTCACATGCCATTACGAACCCAAGTAGATAAATATTTTCTCAATGGTAAAACTCTCAGGAACCCTCCAGTTGCAAGATCTGTGATTGAAAATAAATACTGACTCAATCCAGTGATAAATCACTCATTGTGCTTATTAAGAAATTACTATGCAGAATCAGCAGCTGGCTATAGGATTTATTTTTAAACCATAGAAACCTCTGCACTGTCAGGTAATCTTATTTTAATTTGTTTCAGGGCTGGATAGCTGGCTTGTAGAATATAAAGTTCTATAAAGCATCAGTCCTATGTCATATTCCATTCACATACCCCTCCTAGGGCCCATGGTTAAAAAAATTAGGAATTCTCTGTATGCCATGCTCCCCAAGCCCCCTTCGCAGAAGCAGTGTTAATGAAGGCTTCTGTAGTAAAGGCTCTGGGAAGTTATGCAATGATGAAATTCCAGTTCCCACACATATTTGACTGCTGAAACCTTTTCTGTTTTGTTTTCTCACAAATCCATGACATCCCCTGGGACAGCTGCTCCTGGGGCATACATTGGCCAATGTTAGTGGGCAAAACACAGAGTTCTTACCTTAGGCTCTCATATGACGAAAGAAGATCTGTCTCTTAGGGTTTGATTACTCCACTTTGCTCGCAAAGATAGAACTCAGTAGTAAACCAGGAGACCTGACCAAAGCACAAAAGGGCAAAAGAACAGGGTGATGACTGAAACAGAGTATCTGGTTCATGGCACCGAGGACTGGAAGAGCTCATGAGGCTAAGAGGTCATCCAGCTCTGTTCCACCCCACATCTCAACCCAGTCTTTAGGCAGGGCATGTAGTCTTCTTGCAGTTCCCCTAATACATCATTCGCACTCACTGTTGATCAAAGTTCAATTGAGGCTTTGTTTAAGTGGCCCCCTCTTCAGATTTTCTCATGACTCTAAGCTCCATTGAGCATTTCCATTTCTGACCTTCAATTAGACCGTTCGTTCATTTATTCATCAAAAGCATATTGAACACCTGCTCATAGGTACAACATGATGCTGGGAATGCAGACCTGAAAAAGACGAAGAGCCTACTTTTGAGCAGCTCGTAATTTCTGCCACTGAAAGATGTGAAGAAGGAACAGTACAGACTCCACCAAAACAAGATGAAGATACAATAAGCCACAAAGACATTACCCAAACCATCCAAGAGGGTTGTTACCATGATTGCATGAAGTTCCTCAAACAAAGCCTGGCTCATGGTAAGCACTCTGTAGATGTTATTACTACCACTGCTATTGCAGATTACATTTATTTTTCATTACTTGGTTCTTATTTTAGTTAGTATCCAAGAAAATGGGGGGATGAGATTCCATTTCCCCCAGAAGTGGTTTGCTTGGCAAAATTACTCCTTTACTCAGTGGCTAGTAAATACCAAAGCCAGTGACGCTTTATTTCTTTGCCTGTAAAATGATGCTACTACTCTCTTTTCAGCTTATTTCATTGTTTCATCGATTCTTTCCTTTATGTTTTTCAACTGATACTTACAGAGTCCCCATTATGTCCCCAGACTCTGTGCTAGGGATGGGGAATGTGGTAATCAACAAGACTGGCATGGTTTCTGCCTTCCTGGAGCTGCTATATCCCAGGATTTGGGAGATGATTTAAATGAGATTAAGTTATGGGAATGTATTTGTTACACACAGGGCAGGGGCTAAATGTAGAGCATTATTACAATTTAACAAGTTACCAGCAGGATTGCCGTCAAGCTTGATTGTTAGTTTCTGTAATGGAGAATATCACTGTGCTTACTTGGCACTGTGCCTGATTTCATGACCTTCAGAAATGTCTGCTGAACAAATTAATGAGTGGCCAAATTAATTAGAAGCATTATTACTAACGTTCCATTTGTTACATAAATAATAATCATGATGAGAAAAAGGAGTTGATGAGAATATATATGAATTAGTGAACTCCTGCTGCTGCTGCTGCTGCTGCTGCTGCTGCCGCTTCAGTCGTGTCCGACTCTGTGCGACCCCACAGACGACAGCCCACCAGGCTCCCCCGTCCCTGGGATTCTCCAGGCAAGAACACTGGAGTGGGTTGCCATTTCCTTCTCCAATGCATGAAAGTGAAAAGTCAAAGTGAAGTCGCTCAGTCATATCCGACTCTTCACGACCCAGTGAACTGCAGCCTACCAGGCTCCTCCATCCATGAGATTTTCCAGGCAAGAGTACTGGAGTGGGGTGCCATTGCCTTCTCCTAGTCTGTGATAAATGACATGATGTATCCTCCTAGCATCCATGATATTTGGTATTATAGTCTCATTTTAAGGGTGAGAAAAAAAATGAAGTTCAGAGATATAAAGTGACTTGCCCAAGGCTTCAAACCTGTATGCACAGATAGTGAAAAAATCAGTGGCCTGAGAACACACATTTTTCTTCTCCTTCAAGGGGAAGTTTCATTCTTTCCCCAGATCCTGTTTTTATTATCGGGGAACACGGTCTTCTTTTCCAGACTAAACTAAGTGGGGATGGATGAGGTGATGACTTCCCCCTAATATGTCACAGCTGGATATGGGTACCATGGCTATTAGCTGAAATTAATGCCCTGAAGGCAGTCATTACCAGCCCGTCTAATAGAAACCCAGAGCATCTCTGATAATGCGGTCTTGATTTCCTCCCAACATTTTCCAAATAAAGTGAAACAAACAACAGATTTCCTTAACACCAAAAGGCCAGGAGTCTCTGTGCTGAGTGAACTTGATAGAGAACTCAGTCCCACAATAACAGGCCTAGAGGGGGCCTGGAAGTCACCTAGTTCAGCTGTTCACTTGACTGTTTAATCTCCCCTGCTCCATCCCACCAAGCGCTCTTAGCCTGTGGGTTGGAGAGCTGGTTCACGTTTGTGGTAACCCTTTGGAATGAACTGAGTGGAAAGTACTATATGTTGAGCTAAAATCTGCTTCAGGCAGCTTCCACCCATTTGTTTTCACTTTTCCCCTTGGGGTCACCCAGAAATCTGGTCTGCTTCCACATGGTTCGTGTTTCCATATTACTTCTGTAATACTCACACCACACACGGTGCTCTGTGCTCAGTCGCTCAGTCATGTCCCACTCTTTGCGGCCCCATGGACTGTAGCCTGCCAGGCTCCTCTGTTCATGGAGTTTCCAGGCAACAACACTGGAGCATGTTGCCATCTCCTCCTCCAGGGGATCTTCTGACCTAGGGGTCGAATGTGCTTCTCTTGCATCTCCTGCTTTGGCAGGCAGATTCTTTACCACTAGCACCACCTGGGAAGCCCCACCACACACTTAACACTATTGTAAGGCTAATGTTTTCTCTTTCAGCTCATTGGAACTGAAACACCTATTTTAATCTCAAAACTGAGCAATAATATCCATGAAATTGTAGGTTTGATATGGCTGTTTTCTATTTTTTCTAATAAATATTAACTGCATTATCAGTATGCTATTAATGATATGAATTATTTGCATTAATGTATTACTAAATAACAATATTATTAATGTACTATTAATGTTTTGGTGGTGGTATGACTACCCCATTTTGGGAAACACCTTACATGTTCCCTCTGTATATATGGTATTTGAAAAGAATGACAGCCTTCATTAGAACAAACATTCCCAGTACTTTCAATCATATAATATTATGCAAAATTAATTTACCATCCTATTTTTTTGCCTCTGATTTGTCTATATGCACACTTAGGTTTGGGGACACCAGTTTCATATAAAATTCTCTCATTATATCTATTCTGATTTTCCTAATACAATCTGTTTTCATTAGCTTTCTGGGCAGTTGAATTACTGTATGTGTTTCTAAAGAGCTCACTGGTCCTTAAGATCCGTAAGCCTTTTTTATCCACACAAGCATTATAATATCCTTTCCCACCTTGTTCATTCTTTTTTTTTTCTTCCCAGTAGAGAATGTTCTTCCTGCTCCCCAGCTCTGTTGAGACAAAACTGATGCATAATATTCTGTAAGTTTAAGATGGACATGTTGATATGACATATGTATTGCAAAATGATTACCAGCATAACATTAGCCAATCCATCACCTCTCATACCTGTCATTTTTTAATGTGGTGAAAACATTTAAGGTCACCATTAGCAACTTTCAAGTATATAGTTCTGTATCTTTAACGGTGCTCATCATGTTTTACAGTAGGTCCCCAGAACTTACTCCTCTTATAACTCTTTAAATGAAAGTCTGTACACTTTGATCAACATCTTCCCATATCCCCTCATGCCCAAGCCCCTGGAAAACCACCATTTTTCTCTCTGTTTCCATGTGTTTGGCTTTTTTATTCCATGTAAGTGATATCATACAGTGATGTCGTACACTGTTTTCCCCTTTTTTACTTGTATCACTTAGTGTAACACCAAATGATACTAAGAAGACACAAATCAATGGGAAGATTTCTTGTATTCATAAATTGGAACAATTAATATTGTTAAAATTCCCATGCTAACTAGAGCCATCTATAGATTTAACGTAATTCCCATCAAAATTCCAATGGCATTTTTCACAGAAATAGAAAAACAATTCTGAAACCTGTATGGAACCACAAGAGACCATGAACAGCCAAATCAATTCAGAGAAAGAACAAAGTTGGAGGAATCACTTCCTGATTTCAAAACTACAAAGCTACTGTGATCAAAATGTTATAGTACTGGCATAAAAATAGGCTCCTAGACCAATGGAACATAATTGAGAGCCCTGAAATCCTGGCATATACAGTCAACTAATATTTGACGAAGGAGTCAAGAACACTCAATGGGCAAAGCATACTCTCAAAAGAAAGGTGTTAGGAAAACTGGATATTCTTATGCAGAAGAATGAAATTCAACCCCTCTTATATGAATGAATGGAGAAGGAAATGGCAACCCACTCCAGTATTCTTGCCTGTGGAGAATTCTGTGGACAGAGGAGCTTGGTGGGCTACAGTCCAGGGGGTCACAAAGAGTCAGACATTCAAAAATGAGGCATTCACAAAAATTACATGGAAAGAAGTTAAGGATTTAACATAAGACCTGAAACTTCAATACTTCTAGAATAAGCTATAGGGAGAAGATTCTTTCTATGACACCAAAAGGCCAAGCAACAAAAGAAAAAAAAAGTGGAACTCATCAAACTGAAAAACTGTCATCAAAAAGACAAAAGATAACAAGTGTTGGTGAAGCTGTAAAGAAAGTGAACCCTTGTGCACTGCTGGTGGAAATGTAAATTGATACAGCCACTGCAAAAAACACTGTGGAGTTTCCTCTAAAAGTTAAAAATAGAACAGCCATTTGATCCAGCAATGCCACTTTTGATTATATAGTCAAAGTAAATGAGATTACAATCTTGAAGAGATATCTGCATCCCCATGTCCTTTCTATTGCTATTCACAATAGCCAGGACATGGAAACAACCTAAGTGTCCATAGACAGATAAATGGATAAAGAGTATGTGGTATATGTGTTAACAATGGAATATTATTCAGCCACGAGAAAGAAGGATATCCTGCCATATGCAACAACATGGATGGACATTGTTCATTCTTTTGGAACCAAGTGCAGACACTTGCATTGATCTTTACTATATTTCCTCTTGGCCTATCAATTTAACTGCCAACATGCTTGTTGATTCTGGTTCTGTTGCCTAAAATATTCATTATCTGTCTTAACTTCTAGCCATCTACAGATATGATAAGCATGCATTCTGTATTTTCCTCCAAATCATTGACTGGAATGTAGTCCTTGCTTCTAGGTTATTAATTCAATCATATTACTTTGGGTACTAGTTTCTATTATTGAATCCATGTTTATTCATTATTAATCTTCTAGAGACTTTTGTCATTTAATGTGGCTATGTAATAGTCTGGTAATTACTTCTGACATACTTAAATACTGTTCCATATGCACATTTTTACTTTTGTGGCATTATTAATGAATTTCTTAAAGACCATTCACTTCTGGATGCCATAGTAAGGTTTAGTTGTTGCTTGCATGCTCAGTTGTCCAACTCTTTGTGATGTCATGGACTGTAGCCCACCAGGCTCCTCTGTCCATGCGATTTTGCAGACAAGAATACTGGAGTGGGTTGCCATTTCCATCTCCAGGAATCTTCCTGACCCAGGGAACAAACTGCATTGAGTATTTATCTACTCACTGAACAAAACACTTGACATATGCTGAGTATTTTTAGTATAATCAACTCATAATGGTAGGCATAACTGTCTCTGAGATACAGAGAACGAGTTTCTAAAAGGTCATAAAACCATCAAAGCAACCCATCTAGTAGTTAGAGAAGCTAAGATCCAAATGCAGGTCTGTCTGATGTCAAAGCACAGTCTCTTTTATAATGATATTTATTTATTCATTTGTCTGTGCTGGGTCTTTGTTGTGACACTTAGGACCTTTGATCTTAGTTGCAGCTTGGAAACTCCTAGTTGAGGCATATGGAATCTAGTCCCCTGACCAGGGATCAAATCCAGACCAGGCCCCCTGCATTGGGAGCATGGAGTCCTAGCCACTGGACTAATAGGAAGTCCCACAATCTATTTTTATTCTAAGATGGTAACCTCAGTATGGGAATTGGATTTGGACAGATAGACATGTCTGTTCTTGAGTTTGCTCAGTAGGGTAACTGCATTTGCGAAGGTAATATGTTAACAGCTATCCTGGGAAAATATCAAATCTTAGCTAAGGGCTTCGATCTGGAAAGACTGAACATCTTAGTTACATAATCTGCACAGAAGAGAGGTTCATGTAGCAGTAAAGATGAGGCATACTTCATGGGAGTCTCAGTATGGAAGCTAGGAACAGAGAACAACATCAGGAGGGGTGTATGCTTAATTTTGCCTATTACAGTCATACTTCTGAAGGCTGGTGAATTCCAGAAACTAGAATTTTAAATGAGTTTATTTATGGTCTCTAGTCATGGCACAATTCCATGGGGAGAAGAAATAAATATCATCTAGATTGATCCTCCTGGTCCTGCCGCTGCTGTCACTATAGCTACCAATATTTTGCTTCCTCTGGATGAGTAACATAGTAATGCCATTTCTCTGGACTTCTCCAACCACATTCATGGACACAAAAGCAATTCCAGGTCCTTTCCCTTAAGAGTTTCTGTTCTAGAAATGACACTGCATTCTTCATCCCATCCTACACAGGCTACAGAAGTCCAGGCAACATGGGAACCATTTCAAAGGAGACTGATGGCTCCCCAAGGAAAGACAGACCAGTGCTGTGCCACATGAACTTCTGTTCCTGGACATTCACCCCTTTGGGAGACAGTTGAGATGGCTGCTTTTCAATGGGTACAGCCTCTCTGCAACCTTGGCCTTATTTCTTTGCTTTTAGAAAGTGGGTAGCAAGCAAACTTTTCCAGTAGAAGGCTGTGTTTCCAGGTGCCAAAAAAGCACTTGGCCACAGAACTGTTGCAGAAGCCCTCTAGGGGAACCTCTGTGTTTTTGCGTGGTTGTGGGTTGCTAGGTCTGGGATAACCTGGGGCAGGCTGCATTGCTCACCAAATCCTGAAATGAAGTGCTTTAGCATGGGAACATGGGGCAAGTGTGCCTGGGTTTTCAGTCGGGGTTGGCAAAGCCAACTACATAGCTGCCATGGTGAAGACCTCTTGGAAGGTATGTCCAGCTGAAAGCATGGAATGGCTTGGTCAGACCAGATGGCTAGGCAGTGTGGGAGGGAGCCAGTCATCTTCCCATGCTTGTTTAAGGTAATCTGAAACATTTTAAAATAATAATTTAATTAAAAAACCTTTCCACCTGCCTCTCAATAGCAGAGGAGCCAAGTCTATGTAATGAGAATTTTGTTACAGTGGAAACTGTCTTGTGAATGTTGTTTTCTTCTGTGGTCTGGTCACTATGCTCCCAACTGAGACCAGGCTAGGACTTCCCAGGGTGTTTCTACATCAATGATGCCAGTGCCAACCTGACCCCCAGGGAAACTGAAATCTGACTTGATCTGTAATGTGACTTGCTTGATTGCTGAAACAAAGAGAAGGCACGCCTTCTCCCCTACGAGAGAAAGGCTTGAGTTGGCATCCCTCAGGGTGTGCAGGGAATCTTCCCTGCTTTGAATGGTGCCACTGGGCTTCCCAGGTGGCCCTAGTGGTAAAGAACCCGCCTGCCAATGCAGAAGACATAAGCGACGTGGGTTCAATCCCTGGGTTGGGAAGATATTTTGGAGTAGGACATGGCAACCCACTCCAGCATTCTTGCCTGGAGAATCCCATGGATAGAGGAGCCTGGTGAGCTACAGTCCATAGGGCCACAAAAAGTCAGACACGACTGAAGCGAAATGTTTATTTCTGCCTGAAGTTCCCAGCATGTCTTAACAGTGGCTAGCTGGCTCAGAGAATGTTCTAGAGTTGGCCTATGGGGGTTGGCATCTGGTGTTCCATGTCTGGCCCCAACCAAACAGCAAGGGAAGTCTGTCTCCACAGCTGCTCAGTATACCTTGAGGCACAAGAAAACTAAAGGGTACTTAGCGGGTGTCCACACAGAACATTGTGGGAGAATTGTGCTCTTTTTTCAGAGTGACTGCATTAAGGCTCTTTCCTGTCTCTGGCTGGAATTTTCACCACGATCTTCAGTGGCCTCCCTGCTTTCTCTCTTACTCTCTCAGTCAGTTCCCTACACAGCAGCCACAGTCGTGCTGTGTGTGCAGACCTAGGTCAGATCACATCACTGCTCTACTCAGAGCCTCCCAAAGGCATCACACCTCACTCAGTAAACTAAAAGCCAGAGTCCTCATGATTACCTCTAAGACCTGATTGTAACGTCATCTACTTCTCTTTACTTTCATCCACTCTGCTTAGCCACACTAACCTCCCCACTCTTCTGTGAGCACATTTCTGTCTCAGGACCACCCCCTCTTACTTTTTCTCTGCTTCTCCACATAGCTTGCTCCCTTATACACTGTAGGTTTGCTCCGATATGATCTTCTCAAAAAGACCTTCTCTGACCCATCCTAACCTACCAGCACCCTCTCCTTCACTTCCTTATCTACTGTTTCACTCTAACAGTTATCAAAGTCTAACATAGTATATAGTTTACTTATTTATTTTAGGGCTTCCCTGGTGGCTCAACTGGTAAATAATCCACCTGCTTTATTTATTTTTAATTTTTATTCATTTATTTGGGCCATGCTAGGTCACACACTAGTAAAGTAATGCTCAAAATTCTCCAAGCCAGGCTTCAACAATACATGAACCATGAACTTCCAGATGTTCAAGCTGGTTTTGGATAAGGCAGAGGAACCAGAGATCAAATTGCCAATATCCACTGGATCACTGGAAAAGCAAGGGAGTTCCAGAAAAACATCTATTTCTGCTTTATTGACTATGCCAAAGCTTTTGATTGTGTGGATCACAAAAAACTGTGGAAAATTCTGAAAGAGATGGGAATACCAGACCACCTGACCTGCCTCTTGAGAAATCTGTATGCAGGTCAGGAAGCAACAGTTAGAACTGGACCTGGAACAACAGACTGGTTCCGAATAGGAAAAGGAGTACATCAAGGCTGTATATTGTCACCCTACTTATTTAACTTATATGCAGAGTACATCATGAGAAATGCTGGGCTGGAAGAAGCACAAGCTGGAATCAAGATTGCCTGGAGAAATATCAATAACCTCAGATATGCAGATGACACCACCCTTATGGCAGAAAGTGAAGAGGAACTAAAAAGCCTCTTGATGAAAGTGAAAGAGGAGAGTGAAAAAGTTGGCTTAAAGCTCAACATTCAGAAAACTAAGATCATGACATCTGGCCCCATCACTTCATGGGAAATAGATGGGGAAACAGTGGCAATAGTGTCAGCCTGTATTTTGGGGGGCTCCAAAATCACTGCAGCTGGTGACTGCAGCCATGAAATTAAAAAATGCTTAGTCCTTGGAAGGAAAGTTATGACCAACTTAGATAGCATATTGAAAAGCAGAGACATTACTTTGCCAACAAAAGTCCATCTAGTCAAGGCTATGGTTTTTCCAGTGGTCATGTATGGGTACAATAGTTGGACTGTGAAGAAAGCTGAGCACCAAAGAATTGATGCTTCTGAACTGTGGTGTTGGAGAAGACTCTTGAGAGTCCCTTGGACTTCAAGGAGGTCCAATCAGTCCATTCTAAAGGAGATCAGCCCTGGGATTTCTTTGGAAGGACTGATGCTAAAGCTGAAACTCCAGTACTTCGGCTACCTCATGTGAAGAGTTGACTCATTGGAAAAGACTCTGATGCTGGGAGGGATTGGGGGCAGGAGGAGAAGGGGATGACAGAGGATGAGATGGCTGGATGGCATCACCGACTCTATGGGCACGAGTTTGAGTGAACTCCGGGAGTTGGTGATGGACAGGGAGACCTGGCGTGCTGCGATTCATGGGGTCGCAAAGAGTCGGAGACGACTGAGCGACTGAACTGAACTGAATTGAGGTCTTCGTTGCACCACTCTCTAGCTGTGGTGCATGGGCTTCTTGTTGTGGTGGTTACTCTAGTTGTGGAGCACAGACTCTAGGGCAGGTGAGATTTCAGTAGTTGCAACATGTGGGCTCAGCAGTTGTGGCTCACAGGCTCTAGAGCAAAGACTCAGTAGTTGTGGCTCACGGTTTTAGTTGCTCCACTGCATGCAGGATCTTCCAGAATCAGGGATCGAACCTGTGTCTTCTGCATTGGCAGGTGGATTCTTTTACCACTGAGCCACTAGGGAAGCCCTCACTTATTTATTTTATTTATTCTTTGTCTCTGCTGTACAGACAATCTCTGGAAGCAAAGATTTTTGTCTGATTTGTTTCCGACTGAATTCCCAATATCTGCTGCTGCTGCTGCTCCTACTGCTGCTAAGTTGCTTCAGTCTTGTCCCAGTATCTAAGGGTCTATAATAAGCACTCAGCAAATATGTACCCAGTAAATGAATTATACCATTTAATCCTTTCAACAAACATCTGAAGCAGATTCTGCTGTTTCCCTTTCACAGATGGAGAAAAATAAGGCTTAGAGATGTTAAGTGACTTTCCCAGAGTCACACTGACAGTAGTCAATGTTTCTTTGACAGTCACCAATGATCACTTACTGCAGGGCATCCTTGTACTGCTTTTCCTGCATAATACAAAGTCTCCTCAAATCAGTAGCTTTCAGGTATAGTCAAACCACTTCTATAATCCTTAGTCTCTTCCACACCAATTCCTACAGACTGAATTTGTCAGCATTACTGCATAATTTCTCTTAGGCTTTCCAAAGTAGAGAGCCATACTTTTACATATTGTAAATCATCCTCTGTCCACAGTGGTACCATGAGATGAGGAGTGCTCCTTTAGCCCAGCCTCGTCAGATACTAAAAAGAAATCCTGCAAGTGAGAACACTGTAAGTATATTTTCTGTAGCATTTTGGATATGACATGCACTTTATAATGCCTTATTACTGTATATTCATACTGTTCATGGGGTTCTCAAGGCAAGAATGCTGAAGTAGACAGACTTTATTTTCTTGGGCTCCAAAATCACTGCAGCCAGTGACTGCAGCCATGAAATTAAAAGACATTTGCTCCTTGGAATAAAAGCTATGACAAACCTAGACCACATATTAAAAAGCAGAGACATTACTTTGCCGACCAAGGGCCATATAGTCCAAGCTATGGTTTTTCAGGTATTCATGTATGGATGTGAGAGTTGGACCGTAAAGAAGGCTGTGTGCTGAAGAACTGATGCTTTCGAGCTGTGGTGTTGGAGAAGACTCTTGAGAGTCCCTTGGACTGCAAGGAGATCCAACCAGTCCATCCTAAAGGAAATCAACCCTGAATATTCACTGGAAGGACTGAAAGATTGAAGGCAGGAGGAGAAGGGGACGAAAGAGGACAAGATGGTTGGATGGCATCACCGACTAAATGGACATGAGTTTGAGTAAGCTCCAGGAGGTGGTGAAGGACAGGGAAGCCTGGGATGCTGCAGTCCAGGGAGTCACAAAGAGTCAGACACAACTGAGCAACTGAGCAACAACAAAACTGTATGTTCTTCCAGGCCGCTCTAGGAAAGAATGTTGACCCTGAACTCAGAAAGTCTTCAAATTTCAACTTTGCTGTGTGACCAAAGACAAGTGATTTAAACATCTCTTTGACAAGACTTCCTGACCACCACCAAATAGTTCTTACTGTAGAGAGTGATGGTAAGGAGTGGATGAAATTGTGTTTATGAAGCACTGGTGAATACTATGAGAATGCATAGAACTTAGATATGATAAGGAAATGGTAGTATAATTAATAAGGATCTAAAGAGGCCCACATGAGCTGAATTGCTTGTCACCATCCCATCAACCCAAGTTAGAATTTGTGAATTAATCCATCACTGTGGCTAAAACCAATAAGAAATCTTAAAAATCCTCAATCAGTCAAAAAGTTGTAGTTAATAGACTTCCTCTATGTTTTCTTCATTACTAGGTCCTGAGTTAAGAACAATTTCCATTGTATCTTGCCAATATATTAGTAGACTTGTGAAGATAAACATTTCTATGGGGAAGAAGAACTAAGAGTACTCTCCCGTAAGCAAGGAGGGCCAAAGACAAGGCAATGGTCATCAGCAGCAGAGGATTAGGGATCTTTCCCAGAAAACGTAGTCAAGGACAACTCAGAATGGAGGTGGTACTTTGGGCTGGTGTTACATGTGAACTGAGTCTGAATAGATGGCAGGAAAGCTTCCCTGCTGGCTCAGATGGTAAAGAATCTGCCTGTGATGCAACAGACCCAGGTTCAATCCATGGGTTGGGAAGATCCCCTGGAGAGAGGAATCCAGGGGATTCCACTCCAGTACTCTACCACTCCAGTACTCTTTCCAGCTGCCTACTCCAGTACTCTTTCCTGGAGAACTCCATAGACAGAGGAGCCTGGCGAGCTACATTCCATGTGGTCACAAAGAGACATGACCAAGCAATATTAGAAGAAGAGGCTAGCTTAAAAGACCAGGCTGACCAGGCAGAATGGAGTCAGAAGCTAGAGGGCCTTGAACAGCAAGTAAAGGACTCTGGCCTTGATCCTATAATAAATGTGGGAGTGGGTCAATGTTTAAGAATATAAGAAATGTTTAAGAGTCAAAGAGGGAGAAACACTTGGAATCCTGGAGCTAGGAATTACTTCATCCAATTCAGCCTCTACCTGGGATTGAGGAGGAAACCCAAGGTCCTGAGAAATGAAGTGACTTGCTCAAGAGACTATGTCAGTCAATCCATGATAAAACAAAGACTTCAACTCAGGTCTCTGGCTCCTGGTCTGGTATCCTGCCCAACCAAGAAACAGACAGCACATCTTAGGATCGTAGAACCAAAAAAAGTCTTGGACTTCCCTGGTGGCTCAGACAGTAAAGCATCTTTCTACAATGCAGGAGACCTGGGTTCAATCCCTGAGTTGGGAAGATCCCCTGGAGAAGGAAATGGCAATCCACTCCAGTACTATTGCCTGGAAAATCCCATGGACAGAGGAGCCTGGTAGGCTACAGTCCATGGGGTTGCAGAGTCGGACACGACTGATATGTTTTATCCCATCTCCTCATATGTGAATCAACCACAGTGCACATTTACTATTGATAAATTTTAAAATCTGCATTAAAGGATCTAAGAGAATTAAGTCTGGCATTGTAGTGAGCAGACAAAAGGAACAAGAATTAATCTACACTTGCCTTTGCTACAGCCTGAAATCAAAAGATACCTGCTTTTCTTCTACGCTTGCTCCACTTTCCCTTCAAATTCCACTTCTTCCTTTCATTCCTGTTAGTTTCTTTAGTTGTGTCCAACTCTTTGCAATTCCCTGAACTGTAGCCCACCAGGCTCCTCTGTCCATGGGATCTCCCAAACAAGAACACTGGAGTGCGTTGCCATGTCCTTCTCCAGGGGATCTTCCCAACCCAGGAATTAAACCTGCATCTCTTCAGCACCTTGCATTGTAGGCAGCTTCTTTACCACTGAGCCACTGGGGATATCTACTTCTGCTTTATTGATTACACCAAAGTCTTTGTATAGATCACAAAAAATTGTGGAAAATTCTTCAAGAGGTAGGAATACCAGACCACCTTATCTGCCTCCTGAGAAATCTGTATGCAGGTCAAAAAGCAACAGTTAGAACTGGACTTGGAACAATGAACTGGTTCCAAATCAGAAAAGGAGTACATTAAGGCTATATATTGTCACCTTGCTTATTTAACTTATATGCAAAGCACATCATATGAAATGCCAGGCTGGATGAAGCACAAGCTGGAATCAAGATTGCTGGGAGAAATATCAATAACCTCAGATATGCAGATGACACCACCTTTATGTCAGGAAGTGAAGAGAAACTAAAGAGCCTCTTGATGAAAGTGAAAGAGGAGAGTGAAAAAGTTGGCGTAAAACTCCACATTCAGAAAACTAAGATCATGGCATCTGACTCCATCATTTCATGGCAAATAGATGGGGAAGCAATGGAAACAGTGAGAGACTTCATTTTCTTGGGCTCCAAAATCACTGCAGATGGTGATTGCAGCCATGAAATTAAAAGACGCTTGCTCCTTGGAAGAAAAGCTATGACCAACCTAGACAGCATATTGAAAAGCAGAGACATTACTTTTCCAACAAAAGTCCATCTAGTCCAAGCTATGGTTTTTCCAGTGGTCATGTATGGATGTGAGAGTTGGACTATAAAGAAAGCTGATCATTGAAGAATTGATGCTTTTGAACTGCGGTGTTGGAGAAGACTCCTGAGAGTCCCTTAGACTGCAAGGAGATCCAACCAGTCCATCCTAAAGGAAATTAGTTCTGAATATTCATTGGAAGGACTGATGCTGAGGCTGAAATTCCAATACTTAGGCCAGCTGATGCAAAGAACTGACCCGTTGGAAAAGACCCTGATGCTGGGAAGGATTGAAGGCGGGAGGAGAAGGGGACGACAGAGGATGAGATGGTTGGAAGGCATCACCGACTCATCACCGGCCATGAGTTTGAGCAAGCTCCTGGAGTTGGTGATGGATAGGGAAGCCTGGCGTGCTACAGTTCATTACTGAGTGACTGAACTGAACTGACTGGGGAAGCCCATTCTTCCTCTCACCCATTATTTAATCAGAAGGTCTTCATTCCAGGCCCTGTCCACACCTTATCTGGGCCTTGTGACCAGGTCCTGGCTTGCCAACAGCCAAGTATTTTCTTAAGAAACTAGAATTGATTAGGCCTTGATTGCAGTGAAATTTGTTTTTATAGTTCACATCTTGAAACAAAATTTAAACTTCTGCTTGATGTATTGAGAGGAGCCAAATAATATACTGATAGAGAAATTGTTGTCTTTCCATACAGATCAGGAATCACTTGCCAGTGAGATTTGCCTGGACCAAGAGGTGATGATGTGCCTGACAGCATGATGGGCTGAATGCTGGATCATGCTCAGTCTAGTATATTTCTCCAGAAATTGTTTCCTGGAAATAGAATTACCTCACTGTACTAACCCTTGGATTTGCCTTTGTTTGAATGTCTATAGCATTAGGGTGGGTAGGTATGTGGATGAACTAGATGACAGGGTGAACTTTGAGATACATTGAAGCCCTATAATCATTTTATTCAATTTTAATCAAAATGACTCAACGTCAGCTTTTCAGAATTTTAGTTATTAGCAGAAAAAAATCTATGCATTCTTGTACTATTCAGTGTCTTATGCCTCATGCTATATTCCATACTTAGAGATCACAATATATTAGCTTATTAAAGGCCCTGAGAAGATTTGCAGTAAATAAACTTCTTAAGCTTATTTATCATGGAATCTTTTCTTTCCTCTCAAGAAATCCCTAGCCTAGTTTTTCTAAATTTATTAGCAAGACAATAATGATTGAAAAGAATAATTACTGGTGAGAACCAGGCAAATTTGCTATCTGCTAACATGAGAATGAAGTGAAAGTGAAAGTTGCTCAGTCCTGTCTAACTCATTGCAACCCCATGGACTATACAGTTCATGGAATTCTCCAGGTCAGAATACTGGAGTGGGTAGCCTTTCCATTCTCCAGGGGATCTTTCCAACCCAGGGATCAAAGCGTAGTCTCCTGCATTGCAGGCGGATTCTTTACCAGCTGAGCCACCAGGGAAGCCCAAGAATACTGGAGTGGGTAGCTTATCCCTTTTACAGCAGATTTTCCTGATGCAGGAATTGAGCTGGGGTCTCCTGTACTGCAGGCGGGTTCTTTACCAACTGAGCTATCAGGGAAGCCCTTAACATGAGAATATGATCCAGTAATTTGAGACAGCAGTCTCTAGAGGAAAAAAACAAGAGGTGATAAATATAATTTATAGTCACTTAGAAAAGGCTATATGTAAGGATGTTTATGGAAAAAAACTAGAGATGATTTATGTTTTGACATTCAGGAACAACTGCAGTGCAGCTCACCTGCTAGCTTGTTAAAATAGTGTTGTCTCCAAAAGTCCAGCTATTAAGATAAATTACTGTATAATAAAAATACTACAAGTAGGTTCAAATATCATAAAGGATTCATGGCAGAAACACTAAACTCCTTGCAATATCAACAATCCCCATTTGCATAATCACATTGTCAGTAAATGTGGTTTATATAATTCCTTATACATTATCCTATTTGAGTCACTCCATTATTCCAGTTTTTGTCTCCAGTTTATAGATAAGGACACAAAAACTCAGAGAGGCTGAGTGCAGTGGATGTTGTAGTGTGCTACCCAGATCCCCCTTAGCAGCAAGACTTCCCCTTCCTCCTGCCGAAACTATGGGCTTTTGATGGGTCACCTCTGAGTCCATCCCCAGGGAAGGGAGTTGTCTTGCACAAAGTCAGACCTCCTTCTGGGGATAGTCCACATCAACTGACTTGTCAAGAAACTGGCATGAAGTTTCAGCCCCTTGCCTCGATTCAGGGTGTCTCTGAAAAGCTATCCCAGATTCACAGTTTCTCAATCGACTTTAACACTTTCATCATAGTTCCTGAACTTCTGCTGCCTTTTCATAGTCCGTGTTCCTTCCTTTCTCTTAGGTGTGGATCCCAGGGGCCTCTTCAGCTAACATTTTGCATGCAGATCTCGACTTCAGACCCTGGTTCCCAGGAAACCAACCTAATGACTAACTTGACCAACATCACCCCACCACCAAATAACAGAACCAGAACTTGAATGCAAATTCCCTGCTCTAGTCAGCACACCAATATGCCACTTAGCAGGTAGACCTCTGAATGGTGACCTCTATATCCACATCTTCTGTCACTAGGCACCTCGTATACTAGCTTCAGTCACAATGGCCTCCTCTGCCTTCCTGAACACACCGAATTCAATCCCATCAGAGCTTTGCACTACCACTTCCCTCTGTCTGGAAATTTCTTCCTCCAGATCATTACACGACTGGCCCTTTCTTATCTATCAGAGCTCCACTACAGGGTCATCACCTCAAAGATACCTCCCCTGACCATCCGGTGTAAGGTCACCTTCTTGTTATATCTCTCTTCTCTAGCACATCTTTCTACTGTATGGTCATACATGTGTGCATGCTAAGCAGCTCAGTTTTATCTGACTCTTTGTGACCCTATGGACTATAGCTGGCCAGGTTCCTCTGTCCATAGGATTTTCCAGGCAAAAATACTACAGTGGGCTGCCATGTCCTCCTCCAGGGGATCTTTCAAACCCAGGAATAGAACACACATCTCTTATCTCATCTGCATTAGCAGGCAGGTTCTTTACCACTAGTGCCACCTGGAAAACCAGTATACGTTCATAGTAGCACTTAATTCTCTGACAGTTAGCTTATGAATTTACTTGTGTATTATCTTCTCCCTCAAGGCTTGGCCTCCAGAAAAATATAATCCCCATGATAGCAGGCACTTTATCAATATCCTCAGTGCTTTGAACAGTAGTTCTCAAAGCATGGTCCATGGACCACAGATGAAACTATTTTCATAATAATCAGTTCAGTTCAGTCCAGTCCTTCAGTCATGTCCAACTCTTTGCAACCCCATGAACTGCAGCATGCCAGGCTTCCCTATCCATCATCAACTCCTGGAGCTTGCTCAAACTCATGGCCGGTGATGAGTCGGTGATGCCATCCAACCATCTCATCCTCTGTCGTCCCCTTCTCCTCCCACCTTCAATCTTTCCCAGCATCAGGGTCTTTTCCAATGAGTCAGTTCTTTACATCAGGTGGCCAAAGTATTGGAGCTTCACCTTCAGCATCAGTCTTTCCAATGAATATTCAAGACTGATTTCCTTTAGGACTGACTGTTTTGATCTCCTTGCAGTCCACAGAACTCTCAAGGGTCTTCTCCAACACCACAGTTTAAAAAACATCAATTCTTCACCACTCAGCTTTTTTATGGTCCAACTCTCACGTCCATACATGAATACTGGAAAAACCATAGCTTTGACTAGACCAACATTTGTCAGCAAAGATCTGCTTTTTAATATGCTGTCTAGGCTGGTCATAACTTTCCTTCCAAGGAGCAAGCTTCTTTTAATTTCATGGCTGCAGTCACCATCTGCAATAATTTTGAAGCCCCCCAAAATAAAGTCTCTCACTGTTTCATTTTTTCCCCATCAATAGATGGGAAATATGCCATGAAGTGATGGAACTGGATACCATGATCCTAGTTTTTTGAACACTGAGTTTTAAGCCAGCTTTTTCACTTCCCTCTTTCACTTTCATCAAGGGTCTCTTTAGTTTCTCTTCACTTTCTGCCATAAAGGTGGCATCATCTGCATATCTGAGGTTATTGATATTTCTCCTGGCAATCTTGATTCCAGCTTGTGTTTCATCCAGCCCAGCACTTCACATGATGTGTTCTGCATAGAAGTTAAATAAGCAGGGTAACAATACACAGCCTTTATGTACTCCTTTTCTAATTTGGAACCAGTCCATTGTTCCGAGTCCAGTTCTAACTGTTGCTTCTTGACCTGCATACAGATTTCTCAGGAGGCAGATAAGGTGGTCTGGTATTCCCATCTCTTGAAAAATTTAAAGGCTTTGGCATAATCAATTAAGCAAGAGTAGATATTTTCCTGGAACTATTTTGCTTCTTCTATGATCCAATGGATGTTGACAGTTTGATTTCTGGTTCCTCTGCCTTTTCTACAACCAGCTTGAACATCTGGAAGTTCTCAGTTCATGCACTGTTGAAGCCTCACTTGTAGAATTTTGAGCATTGCTTTGCTAGCATATAAGATGAGTGCAATTGTGCGGTAGTTTGAGCTTTCTTTGGCATTGCCTTTCTTTGAGATTAGAATGAAAACTGACCTTTTCCAATCCTGTGGCCACTGCTGAGTTTTCCAAATTTGCTGGCATATTGAGTGCAGCACTTTCACAGCATCATCTTTTAGGATTTGAAATAGCTCAACTGGAATGCCATCATCTCCACTAGCTTTGTTGGTAGTGATGCTTCCTAAAGCCCACTTGACTTTGTACTCCAGCATGTCTGGTTCTAGGTGATGACTCACACCATCGTGGTTATCTGGATCATTAAGTTTTTTGTGTGTAGTTCTTCTGTGTATTCTTGCCACCTCTTAATATCTTCTGCTTCTGTTAGATCCATATCATTTCTGTCCTTACTTAGACACTAAATGTCTTTTTCATTATGTTGATATTTTGCAATGATTGTATGAAGGCACTGGTAGGTAAAGCTGTTGGCTCCACAGCACAAGTTGAGCAGTGCCATCAAACTCCATGAATAGTCATGTGTTCCTCACTGTAATGTCCTTGTAGGGGCAGGGGGCGGGAGGTAGGGAAAGCCAGTTTCATTAAAGAATGTCCATGATGAAGCAAGAAAAATTATTGTTTTAAAATTGTGACCCTTGAGTACACATCCTTTTAACATTCTATGAGGTGGAAAGAAAGCAACCATAAAGTATTCCCCTTGCATGACAAAGAACATTTTTGTTGAAGAAAAGCATTTATGTGATTGTTTGGTATAAGCTCAGATGGTAAAGAATCTGCCTGCCTGGGTTCAATCCCTGGGTTGGGAAGATCCCCTGCAGAAGGGAAGGGCTACCTACTCCAATATTCTTGCCTGGGGAATCTTATGGATGGAGGAGTCTGGCGGGCTACAGTCCATGGGGTTACAAGAGTCAGACATGACTGAGTGACTGTGACTTTCACTTTCACTTAAATTTTTGGCATGATCTGTACTAGGTGCATTTTTCATGAAACACCATTATTACTTGAAAGGACGACTGATAGTCAAACTATGGTTATTTATATCTGGGGATCCGACAGATATCTTTCCCAAAATGAATTAAAATGTCACTTTAAGAAAAACAGCTGATAGTGTAGTTGCCCTGTGATATAACTGAAAATTTCAAGTGAAAATTAGAATGTTGGAAATTTTGCATCTGCCATCCTCATTTTGATAGTTTCCCAATACTTTGAGACTTTTTCTGATGAAACTGGTGATATCAACAAATGTGTGATTAAAAAAAAATAGAATGTATCATATAATACAATGTGTCAACTTTTAGTCTACCTGAATAACTCAGGAAACTGTCATTTTCATGGTGAACAATGCATGAAGTTACAAAATGATGTTAAAGGATCCATTCGAAGTGCAAGATAGATCAATGGATTTTAATGAAATAGAGTATGAAAAATCAATTGATATGGTTTCAAAATCTGCTAACTTTTAAGAACTTACTACTAATTGAGTTTTAGTTTAGCATCAAAGAAGATTATCCACAGGTATCCAAAAAGGCTATCACATCAGTTTCCCTTTTCCGATTACATACGTAAATGAAAAACAGATTTTTAAAATATACTTTATCCAAAACACATATCCCAACAGACTGAATGCAGAGTGAAGGTAGAACTGTCAGATGAAAACAGATACTAAATAAACTCACAAAAAGGTGAAACAATGTCACTTTTCTCACTAGTTATTTTTTTAATAGAGCCCTTTTATTAAAATTTATCATTATTTTTGTTAATGTATAATGGACTTTGCGGAGCGCTGAAGAATTGATGCTTTTGAACTGTGGTGTTGGCGAAAACTCTTGAGAGTCCCTTGGACTGCAAGGAGAGCCAACCAGTCCATTCTGAAGGGGATCAGCCTTGGGATTTCTTTGGAAGGAATGATGCTAAACCTGAAACTCCAGTACTTTGGCCACCTTATGCGAAGAGTTGACTCACTGGAAAAGACTTTGATGCTGAGAGGGATTGGGGGCACGGGGAAAAGGGGACGACAGAGGATGAGATGGCTGGATGGCATCACTGACTCGATGGACGTGAGTCTGAGTGAACTCCAGGAGTTAGTGATGGACAGGGAGGCCTGGCATGCTGTGGTTCATGGGGTTGCAAAGAGTCGGACACGACCGAGTGACTGAACTGAACTGAATGGACTTTTTAACTTCAATCAACTTTTAATTGTCTTCATCTTAATTTAGAAATTGATAAATGCTTATAGATGTAACCCACATAAACAAAAGCTTTTGCAGGGTCCTCAAAAGTGTTTGAATGTAAGAGGATTCTGAGACCAAAATGTTTGGGAACTTTTGGTCTAGAATTAGTGCTGGCATAGATCTGGCATTCAAAAACTATTTAAAGAATGTTCCAATATTTGTAAAAGGAAATAGGTAATCAAAGCACTCCCAGTTGGGTTATAGATCATGTCTCTGCATCATGCAAAAATAGCATAGTGTATCCATTTGAGTGAATGAGTACATTTTCCTAATGGCTCAAAGTAGGTAGCTGTCAGGAAAGAGCATATCCATCTCAAGTCTGATGGTCTTGTAAGGAAATCTCTATTTCCTACAGACAGCCAAAATCTCAGGTATTTTTAGAATGCAGGAAGTCTGTCAGCTTAAAATTAGTTTTCATAGACTTTGCCTTGTCTAGTAGTATTCTTTACCTGTAGCCAAAGAATGTTTATAAAAGGGAAGAAATCAGTCCAGTCTCAGACAGTTAATGAGTTCATCTATGCTCTACTCATCAGACTGCCCACAGACATGGCGGCAAATACCTTTTGAACAGAAAATCTGCCCTGGAAACTTAGACATTTAAAGGAGCACCAAGCTGCTGCTCTTCCATAAGCTCTCCTCTCAAGCCAGGGCATAACAACCAGAGAGAAGCTAAAAAAAAACCAAAACCACTAAGATTATCAACTGAATTTGGCACCCTTTGGTAGTGCCAGTATTATGAAAGCTAAAATTAAGAAACACTGAAGTGAGAATTCTCAAAACTGAAACTCAAAGATGACAATGAGGTTCTCCGCCCAGCATTTTCTGGAGCTGACTCCAGGATTTTCAACAGTTAAAAATCTTGTTCTACGTCTTGTTCTACGTCTTGCCAGATTTTGAGCAATAGTTCTGACCAGCTTTCGTAAGAAAAGTACAGGAGGTTTGCCTCAAATTTTGGAACAAGAAGATTGCTTATGTCTGAATTACAGCAATATCTTGATTAAGTAGAACCAAAGTAATAAGACCTTTTCCATTAGACAGACACTTTTTGTCCTACATTAAGAAAATGACGTGATAAGAAAACCAAATGACATAAATATTTTCGCAAGGAGAAAAGACTACTTACAAAGAGTATCCAGGGTCAAACATCCTTTCAGCTCAGTCTTTTCTGTACTTTCAGCCTTCCATGCAATTGACATAATTAATAGCAACTATGGTTCAAAGCGATGATTTAGAGGCATCGGAAATGCAGACGTTCACCAACTCCTCATGCATCTTACGATTTATTGTTGAAAACTTTGCATTGTGAATTGAGTAACTGGGAAGTCTATGAGGTTTTTCAAGGCTACATTATAAACTACCGTGACACATTGCCCTGGAATGATATGGTCACATTATAGATACTACCAGTTAATAATTACTGGTCACACAGAGTCGGACACGACTGAAGCGACTTAGCAGCAGCAGCTGAAATATTGAAGGGGAATACAAGATCATCTTTATCATAATAAAACAGCCATCCCTGGACACCCTGAACTTCAGGTCCCCTTCTTGTTCTTCCTTCACTCTCTATGGTTAACTGTGTTTGCAAGTGGTTCACGTCTATCATTTTTCTCTCTCCATGAGAAAGGAAGCTTCAGGCATGGAGGGTCCTGGTCTCATTCCCTGTAGTTCCCTTGCACCTAGAACACAGCCTGCTGCATTTTGTGGGGGCTGGTAACTTTCAATCTTGAACATTCCTCAAGTGCTTGCATGTTCAACCAGAGGTGATAAGTTCTGGTCTCTCTCTTCCTTTCCCTGTCCCTGTGTCTGCCTTTCTCTCCCTCTCTTTCTATTTCTATTCTCTCTGGCTCTTTTTCTTGTATTCTGCTGTTTGTTCAGAGCCTAATCAGGCGCATGGCATGTATTGTGCTGTGTGCTTAGTTGCATATAATAGGAATGTCTCAAATATTGAATCGTCTTAGTTTGTTCAGGCTACTATAACAGAATACCATAGACTGGGTAACCTATAAACAATAGAAATTTATTTTTTTTTTACAGTTCTAGAGGCTGGAAAGTCCAAGATCAAAGTGCCAGCAGATTCCGTGTCTGATGGAGACCCACTTTCTGCATAGATAGCACCTTCTCATCGTGTCCTCACATGGCGGAAAGACCTTCTTTTACTAGAGCACTAAATCCTACTCATGAGGACTCTGCCTTCATGACCCAGCACCTCCCATCCTCTAAAACCATCAACTTGAGGTTTAGGACTTTAACACATGAATGTTGGGGGAACATAAACATTCAGATAATAGCAGTGATGAAGGAATAAATGAATAAATTGCAGGAAAAATTTTGTCTAATTTTAAGCATTAGCAAGTGGATAGAGAAAGGAACACTTCTGATATCCTTGAACAAGTTTCCTAGAGAGTACCTCTTGTTCTGCCCATGCTTGGGGCCAGGGATGATATTCAAATTAGTAAACAACTGCTCTGGGCTTCCCTGATGGTTCAAGTGGTCAAGAATATGCCTGAAATTCAGGAGATGCTGAAGACTTGGTTTCAATCTCTGGGTCAGGAAGATCTCCTGGAGGAGGGCATGGAAACCCACTCCAGTATTCTTACTTGGAAAATCTCATGGACAGAGGAGCCTGGTGGGCTGTGGTTCATGGGGTCACAAAGAATCAGACGTGGCTAAAGCAACTGAGCACACAGACACATTGATGGTGTCCAGGGCTTCCCAGGTGGTACAGTGGTAAAGAATTCACCTGCCAATACAGGAGATGCGAGTTCAATCCCTGGGTAGGAAAGATCCCTTGCAGGAGGAACTGGCAACCCACTCTAGTATTCTTGCCCGGGAAATCGCTTAGACAAAGAAGCCTGGCCGGCTGTCGCTCATGGTGTCAGAGTTGAACACAACTGAGCACAAATACTGATGGCATACCACTCATGGTAGACTGGGGCAGGTCCCAGGGCCAGGTATTAACTCTCCAGTAACTGGATTCTAGAATGTTCTGGGAGAGTGACTGGATCATAAGGGATCATGTACAAAGCTTATAGCAGCTGCTCAGATTATTTATGTATTTTAACAACCAGTATGTCTGTATCTTGGCTCTTGGCTGAGTCACAGCCCTGCCTGATGCTGCCAAAAGTCAGGAGCCCTTCCTAGGAGTGTTCACAGACACAACCTTGTGGGCTCACCTGGAAAGATGCACACATCTCTCTGAGCCTTGGGTTCTTTCTGTAAAATGGGAGCAGCTGCATGTGCTTCATATAACATGTGGAAGACATGTAGCACAGCTCCTGGCACGTTGTAAGGACTCAGCAAATGTTTACTTACATGACTGCTCTTATTATCTCCTTCCTGACTCTGGGATATTTTGGTTGGCTTACTCCAGATTTGCATACTGAATGCTGAATTTATGGGTTGAGAGCTCAGACTCAAGTCTGTGCCTCTCAATCCTCTGTACATTTTTTCTATGCTGGCCACATGTAGCTCTGCCACTGGGCTTCTGAAAGGACAGCTGACCTCACCAGAATTACCCACTGTTACCTAAGTTACTAGATCTTGAACCTAATGCTTAGAGAAAGGGCTGTTCCTTTTAGCAGTTTCCTGATAAACTAGGAGATTCACCAGCACTGGCACCAGCACTGCCAGTCTTATAGATGATCCTATTAGGGGTCTGAGAGTCCCCACAGCCCTTGCTTTGGTGACACACAGATGGAAAATGCCACTGAATTGTGATGGTTCTGAACCTGCAGTGCCAAGGAGAGTTACCCTGAACTTAAAACTATCACCATTCTACCCAACTGTGGCCGAGATGGACCTGTTGACAGGATCCCAGACATTGTGATACTAGGAGGTTAGCTGTAAACACTGTTTATCAAGCCCAGACACCAGCCACTTCCTTACCCTAATTTCTTTAGCCTAAAAGTAAGGAAATAAAAAAGAAAAAAGGTGTCTAGTTAAATAAAGGCGTTTGCTTATCGAGTTTTAGTTTTAGAGACTTACACTCATTCACACCGGGCAAACCACCTCTTTGTCTCCTTTGTCTGAATCAGCCTGAAAGAAGGAGTCTGTTTTCACCATTTGATTTTCGCTGTGTGTGGTGACCTGACTTTTTCATTGATCTGTGAACCCCTCCCACTCTATCTGTACCCAAGGCTCTGGATGAGAGACGTGTGCGCTAAGTCATGCCTGACTCTTTGCAACCCCATGGACTATAGCCTGCCAGGCTCCCCTGTCCATGGGATTCTCCAAGCAAGAATACTGGAGTGGGTAGCCATTTCCTACTCCAGGGGATCTTCCCAACCCAGGATCAAACATGTGTCTCTTAAATCTCCTGCATTGATAGGCAGATTTTCTACCACTAGCGCCACCTGGGAAGCCCTGCGAGACTCTTGTTGTTCAGTCACCTAGTCATGTCCAGCTCTTTGCAACCCCATGGACTGCAGCATGCCAGGCCTCTCTGACCCTCACCATCTCCTGAAGTTTGCCCAAGTTCATGTCCATCCAGAGAGACTCTTGAGTTCATCTAAAACACTGGCATTTTTGTATCCCAGCTTGATAAGCGGTAAACGTTCCCATTGTTGAGCTACACAGTTTTCCATATTGCTGATGCAGGCCAGCCCTGCTTGCCAGAGAGGATCTAAGCCGACTGATAGTTTATGAAAGAGGCTTGGAGGAGAGCGGGATGAGGCCAGGTGGCCAGAGGGTCAGTAAGAGGGCAAGGAGGGCTCGAGAATACGGCTCACAGCAGGGCTGACCAAAGCTCTTGGCTGGGGACAGCAGCAGCGTGAGCACAGAGTTCACCCTTGGCCTAAGAAAACCTTCATGGGGGCCTGAATAAAACGTTTTCACTTTAAAAACTTCTGCAGTAATGACTTCCAGCTGTGTGGCAGAGCTAGCTCCCAAGTCTGAATTGTTTCCCTAGAAAGAAACAATTGTGCCTGTCCCTGGCTCCTTAACTCTTTCATCCCCATCCTGGAGGGAGACACACCCCTAGTCTGTTCTCTGGTTCCTCGGAGATGGGCTGGGCTGGGCAGCTTTGGTGGCCCTTGCAAGGTGGGGCTGGACCAGGGTCCTGGAGCCTCTCTTGTCCCAATGAGATCCCTGCAGCCATGCTCTCATCAGGTTGTAAACTGAGAGTCCTGCCTGTGGCTTGCTTTTTTAGAGCCCTGTGGGGACACAGCCATGCCTATTTGCTTATATACTATCTATGGTTGCCTTCTTGGTGCATTAGAATTGAGCAGTAGTGACACAAACACTATGGCCTGCTAAGTTATGTTCCTGGACTTAATTCTAATGTGTGCACATGTATGCATGCATGCTTGTTTGTATGTCTGTCTGTGTGTATGTGTAGGCTTCCCCATACCAGCAAGCAATTCTTGGACACCAGCAGGTTATCTGAGGATTCAATTCAGTTTTGACACTGTCCACCTGGATATACAAACAGACTCCACAGGTAAAGGGTTCAGTCCCACAAGAGTGCCCTCCACTTTAGACACCAGTCACAACCCTAAGTTGCAAGTTGGAGGTTCCAACAACTCAGAAGGCCACTTGCAAGTCCACATTGTCACCTATACTTTTGAACACCTGGCTATCAATCCGAGGCTCCCATGACACCCTCCTTGGGTTTTAAGTAATTTATCAGAACAGCTCATAGAACTGAGAAAACCTGTTTATTCCCTACATTACCAACTTATTACAAAGGATATTAAAGACTATGAATCAACAGCCAGATATAGAGATACACAGGGCAGCATCCTAAACAAAGACACTTCTGTCTCGTGAAGTTTGGGACCTCCCCGATGGAACATGGAAGTTCTCTGAGCCCCATATTTTTTGAGTTTATATGGAGACTTCATCACATAGGCATGATTGATGAACTCACTGACCTTAGGTCCAACCTCTAGCTGCTTCCCTCTCCCCAGAAATCAGGTGGGTCTGAAAGCTCCAACCTCTTTATCCATTTGGTTCCCTTGGCAACCAGCCTCTATCCTTAGGCACATGGCAAAAGTCTTTTCATTAGCATAAACCCAGTTATAGAAAGGGAGCAGTTATGAATAACAAGATACTGTTGTTTTACTTGTATGGCTCTGAAGCATTTTCAGGAACTGAGGACAAGAGAGCTAACATCATAGCAAAAGATATTCCCCTTGTTTTTATGGCTCAGGAAATTCCAAGGATTTGGCTGGTGACCTGTAAGCCATTAACTGTAGATGAAGATTACATATATATATATATTACAAAACACATTGCTACATCTGCAAAGCCTAAAATATTTACCACCTGGTCCTTTACCACAAAAACAGTTTATAAAACCTGATTAAATATAATATAGGCTTACTTGAGGCTTGCCTATCTATATTAGTATCAAAGTTTTGGTCTTATTCCCCCAATGAAACAAGAGATCATAGCATTCAATTCATTTTAGATGTTTAGAAACTGATGTTCCCAAAGTAAAGGAACTCTTCAGGGTTGGGTAATGGTAGAATGGCATTAGTACTGAGTTCTCCTCCCCACTCCCCTGACCCCCAGGCCAGTGCCCTCTCCAACAAGGGGCCTCATCCAGGCAGTCAGTGGATCAAAGGGATAGTTCTTAGCTTTCCATGTGCTGTGCTTAGTTGCTCAGTCATGTCTGACTCTTTGCAACCTCATGGACTATAGCCCGCCAGGCTCCTCTGTCCATGGGATTTTCCAAGCAAGTATACTAGAGTGGGTTGCCATGCCCTCCTCCAGAGGATGTTCCCAACCCAGGAATCAAACTGGAGTTTCCTGCATTACAGGCAGATTCTTTACCAACTGACCTTCCAGGGAAGCCCTTCACTTTTCATGGTCAATAGCAAAATACCCACTGTGGTTTTCAGAGGGACTTTTTCTTAAGCTCTTTTTGCTGTTTTGCATGGAAATACTCTATTGCTTGGTAAAATAAGTTTTGTGACTTGTGTGTGCAGTAACCTGGTGTTTTAATAGTTGGAGTGTTTGTATCTATGCTTGAACAATTGTTGAACCCAGGATATAGCCAAAAAAATAAATTAAGTGCTCTCTGTTCGTTCAATCAAACCCTCGGAACAGTGGCAAGAACTTGCATAGTGATTTTAATGGACTATTACGCTTAGGACATGTACAGAGTAAGTTATTTTTCAGTTAAATTTTAATTTGATTTTTCTCTGATAATCTCTCAAGGATAAATTTTGACTCTGACAAAAAGTTCTGAGAGAGCAAGTAACAGATTTTTTTGAAATTTATGCATTCCTTCCAGCTCTTTTGGAACTTGAGTAATGCAATAACCCAACAGAGTAAACTCACAATTAACTGGAATCAATACAAACCAGAGCCCTCCAATAACTGAAATTTAGTTTTCGGGTCACCCTTCCCATCACTCAACATTTAGGGGAAAAGACCTTCATAGCAACAAAACAAGAGATGTAAATTTAGTTAAAAATTGACAAAGTAACTTCTGGAAAATGTCTCTGGAGTCAGTTCAGACATAGAATGGGGAAGATGAATCATTTCCTGGGGTCCTCACAATTTGTTAGGTATGTGCCTCTTGGGGAACTGGGCAGTGGATTCCAGGAAGCAGCACGAAATGAAGGTGAAGTCACCAGCTAGAGCTAAAGAAGAGATAAGGCTCATGTTCTTACAAGCAGCCCTGAGTTAGACCACCCAGGCCATGAATGGTCCCCTTAACTCACATCCCAGGAGTCCTCTAGCCTCATGTCTTACCACCTCCAGTGCTCAGCAACTGCCAAACTGGGTTCTTTTAAACACAGTGTCAAAGCTATGATATTTCCAGTAGTCATGTATGGATGAGAGATTTGGACCATAAAAACAGTTGAGCACTGAAGAACTGATGGTTTTGAACTGTGGTACTGGAGACAACTCTTAAGGAAATCAGTCTTGAATATTCATTGGAAGGACTGATGCTGAAGCCTGAGCTCCAATACTTTGGCCACCTGATGCAAAGAGCCAACTCATTGGAAATGACCTTGGTGCTGGAAAAGATTGAGGGCAAGAGAAAAGGGGGGCAACAGAGGGTGAGATGGTTGGATGGCATCACTGACTCAATGGACATGAGTTTGAGCACACTCCAGGAGATAGTGAAGGACAGGGAAGCCTGGCATGCTGCAGTTCATTGGGTCACAAAGAGTCAGACACGACCTAGAGATTGGACAACAAACAACAAGCACCGATGATGTCTCTCTGACTGTAAACTCTGCAGATGGATTCTCTGGGTTCAAGTGCTATGTCTGGTTTTTATCTTCCATGTAACCTTTAGCAGATTACCTAATTTATCTGTGCCTTTCTTTCCTTATCTGTTAAATGAGAATAATAGTAGTGCTTGTCTGATAGGATTGTTCTGAGGTTATATGAGCTAATACATGGCAGATACTGAGGACGCAGCCTGTTGCCTCCAGGGATTTGCACATGCTGCTCCTTCCTCCTGGAGCCCCCTCATGCCACCTGGGTAGGAAAGTGACTTTTGCTGATTTTCCTCACTCTATCTGTTCCCATGTGAGGCTAGGTTACATTTCCTGCCTCTGGGTTTCTGTAAAACCCTACACTACTATAAGGTCTGAAGAAGGAAATGGCAACCCACTCCAGTATTCTCACTAGAGAATCCCATGGACAGAGGACCCTGGCTGGCTACAGTCCATGGGGTTGCAAAGAGTCAGACATGAATGAACAACGACACAGGCACGCACTATAGGGTCTGATTCTCCATAAGACTGTGTTCTCAGAGGCAGAGACTGGGCCTGAAGCATCCCAGTGTCAGGCACACTGTCCAGCACAGACGACCCCTGAAGTCTAGTTTTTAAAAATATGTTGACTAAAAAAAGATGCACAACTTGAGAGTTGTGAGTTAAGTTTTATTTGGGGCAAAATAAGGACTACAGCCTAGGAGACAGCACCTCAGTTAGTTCTGAGAGACTGCTCCAAAGAATGTGTAACACATGAATGGATGAACTATGAGTAAATCAATAAAGACACAAATGAAAGGCAAATTTCTTTTCCATCTCTTCCATCTATCTGGACCCTAGATTGTGTGCATGACAACTGTTCACCTATTCAGTTTGAGTGAATAAGATTAAAAAAGAAAAACCCCCCTTCCTCAAAAAGCTCTACCTCCAGGTCTCAGAAAATTGTCAGAATTCACTAATTTTTTTTAGAACAAGACATTTTACTGTCATCATCCAGGAAGCTTTCTTGATGAACACATACGTCTACAGTGCCTAATCGTGGGAATGGTACCACCTGGGGTTGTGCAGTGCCCAGTCTGCACAGAGATGGTAGCCCTGACTATGCTTCTTAAGGCAGAAAGCCAGACTGATGGATATAGAAATGAGTGTTTGTGTGCATGCATGCTAAGTTGCTTCAGTCGTGTCTGACTTTTTGCGACCCTATGGACATAGCCTGCCAGGGTCCTCTGTCCATGGGATTCTCCAGGCAAGAATATTGAAATGGATTGCCACGCCCTTCTCCAGAGGATCTTCCTGACTCAGGGATAGAACCCAAGTGTCCTGCATCTCCTGCATTGCAGGCAGATTCTTTACCTGCTGGGCCACTGGGGAAGCCCCCAAAATGAGTGTTTAACTACCTCTAAAGCTCAGAAATCAGACCACTCTGTGAACCAGGATGGATATTTTGCTGTGAAAGTCTGCTAGTCTATCTAACGCCACCTAAGGACCCACCATGGCATCAGTCCTTTTACTCAGTTCATCCTTCTTCCTTAGTCATCCTTACCCAGGAACCTCCGTAAGCTTTTCCTTATAGCAGTGATGTATGCAATTAAAAGGGCATGAACTGGAAACCCAAAGACATAGGTTTTATTTTCAGTTCTGCAGCCAATCAGTTGGGTGATCTTGGGCAAAGTGAAGTCGCTCAGTCATGTCTGACTCTTTGCGACCCCATGGACTGTAGTCTACCAGGCTCCTCTGTCCATGGGATTTTCCAGGCAACAGTCCTGCAGTGGATTGCCATTTCCTTCTCCAGGGGATCTTCCCAACCCAGGGCTCGAACCCAGGTCTCCTGCACTGTAGACAGACGCTTTACCATCTGAGCCACCAGGGAATCAAATGTCTTAACTAATCTGAGTCTTAGTTCCCTCCTTAGAAAATAAATAATAAAATGATTTGACGACCCCAAGACTTTGCAGAGGTACAAAGGTAAAGTGTTATCATCACCATCATCATTAATAATTATTGCTATTACTAACTAATAGTATCGCTTAGTAATAATAATAGCACTAACAAATCCACCAGGAACACCACATTTTAAATTGATTCTAGTATTTCATAAATTAGATGAGATTGCACATTAATTCAATAAGAAGTTAACAAGAATTTAATTATGTAAATGTGCCATCCTCATCTCAGAATAGAGAGCAATAGCCTAGGAAGAAGTGACTGTCAATAAGTGTGGATTAGTGAGAAAGACATTAGGAATGTGTGCTGCCTGCAGAGGAGTTTAAAACAAGGTAACAGGAAGCTTGAGGATGCTTAAAAAGAATTGAGAATCTTGTCTTCCTAAAAGTCTCATCTGCAAGTTTGGTATGAGGACTGCACTGAACCCAGAATTCATAGCCCTGTAGTGGTTTCTAATGGATGACTTGCAGTTATACTGCGTCCTATAATTTGCACACTTGTTTGTGAACCAGACACTGCAATGACCCCATTGGCATTTGATGGGTCAATTCTAACTCTGGCTAAGGGAGAGGGAATCAGGTGGAAATTGTTTAGACAGAGCTTTCCCCCTGAAGGTAGGAAACTCCAGATTGTAGTGAAACTACCATGCTTTGGAGTTCAGGACAATGTTGTTGTTGTTAAGTCACTAAGTCATTTCCAACTGTTTTACGAACCTGTGGATTGTAGCCCGCCAGGCTCCTTTGTCCATTGGGATACTCCAGGAAAGAATACTGGAATGGGTTGCCATGCCCTCCTCCAGCAGATCTTCCCAACCCAGGAATTGAACCCCAGTCTCCTGCATTGCAGGCAGATCCTTTACCAGCTGAACTACCAGGGAAGCCCAGATTTGTCACTACACACCTGTAATACAGCAATACAGACTTACATGGGGGAGACAGAAAGACAGTGAATCTGACGGACCAAATGATGCCATTGGAAATTCTCCAGTGTCAGGGTCTCTAAAACTGCGGTCAAGGGTGGGACCAGGTACTGAATTCCAGCCAATGCCAGCCCTCTTTCTCACCTGTTATTTGGGGGATGCATACACCACTGAGCAGATGTCCTCTCTATCACCTAGGTTTGCATATATGCCTACAAACGGGAGCTCACCACACTGCTTAGTGTGGCTTACAGCCTGCCAGCCAGATGGAGTGGCAAATGTGGAAGGTGAAAGAGACGGAAGCCATCATTTTCTTCTGGAAGGATCAGCATGTGATGCTAAGCACAGGAGGTTTTAAAGTTGTCTCCTGACATTTGCATGCCTCAGGTCCATGAAAGGAACTGGTTTCCATGCTCTGGACAGCTTGCAGAGTTTCTATGGCTATTGAAACCACAGCTTACACACTAGTGACAGCCCATTTCTGACTCTTGCCCCCTTAACCTTTCCAGTGGTTATGTATTTCCCTGCGTTATATCACTTTTTGCTTGACAAACCTAGAGTGATTTAGTTTTCTTGACTGAATTCTGCCTGATAAAACAGACCTACCACTCATTGTGTGATTTGGGGCAAGTGACTTGCACATTCTGGGCCTTAGCTTCCAGGCTATAAAATGACAGGTTTGTAGGATGACCTCTCAGTTTCCTCTTGATTTTAATGTCATGTTAAAAAACTCTGTGAAACTATCAGTTCTCTCTCTCTTACAGGTTTGTAAGCAAACAAGGAGGATAAAGGAAGGGAAGCTAGCCTTTTGATAATCTAGATATGTCCTGCAACTGAGGGATGTAGTGCTCTGAGTAGACACAGAATTTCTCTGGTAGCTGAAAGGCAAAATTCCTAACATGAATGGGTTTGGTAGAGGCTAGTTAATTTCTGGTCAACTTCTCGCCTGTAAAGAATATTGGCTGCATTATAACTCTGCCATAAAAGTAGTGCTCACCTCACCCAAAATTCCAGGAAAGGCTCCTGTGCCTGCCATATTTAAATGGAGACTCATCTGTCTGCTTCTGCCACCAAATCTCAACTTCCTCTTTTTGTCTTTCAGCCTGGATAAGAGAGGCATTCATTTGTGTTAAGACATTATCCCATTCAAACTCTTCTTTAGAAGTCAGGTCCCTTTAGGAGGGTGTTTATGGTGAATGTGATCAGCCATTTCTCCATCTAACAGTTAGGTTGGCCAATGTGGTCAGTGGCCCACCCAGAGTCCTTCAGCTTTACCACTTCACTATGCCCTGGTAACTTCTGACTGTAGATATCAGCACTGCTTGTCTGAGTGCTTTCTCCAAAGTCAAGGAAGGCCAATCTGCTCATGTTCAAGGAGCTTGAAAGTGCCAGAGAATTAACAGTGTGTTGAAAAGCAGAGACATCTCTCTGTCCACAGAGGTCCATATAGTCAAGGTTATTGTCTTCCCAGTGGTCATGTACAGTTGTGAGAGCTGAACTGTAAAGAAGGCAGAGTGCAAAATAATTGATACCTTTGAACTGTGGTGCTGGAGAAGACTCTTGAGAGTCCCTTGGACAGCAAGGAGATCAAACCAGTCAGTCTTAAAGGAAATCAACCCTAAATACTCAATGGAAGGAATAATGCTGAAGCTGAAGCTGCAGTATTTTGGTCACCTGATTCGAACAGCCAACTCATTGGAAAAGTCCCTGATGATGGAAAAGATTGAGGGCAGGAGGAGAAGAGGATGTCAGAGGATGAGATGGCTGGATGGTATCATTGATGTAATGGACATGAACTTAGGCAAACTCTGGGAGATGGTGAGGGACAGGGAGGCCTGGTGTGCTGTGGTCCATGGGGTTGCAAAGAGTCAGACATAAGTGATTGAACAACAATGACAGCAACAGGTAACAATCAATAAGTTGGTGAATAAATACCACTCTCTTGCTTCCAGGTGGGATAACTTTAAGCAAGGTGACATATTTCTTATGCCATTTTTCCAAATTTTCACATAAGACTGAAGTTTGATTGTCTATAGTGATAACTTACTTAATAATGTACTCTTCATTGACTGTCTTTTCTTCTATCCCTTTTTCCCAAATAAACCACATGCACTTGAATCCTTGTCTCAGGCTCTGCCTCTGAGTGAGCTCAACTAATGTGTTTAGTTCATCAACATGCCAGCCAATTAAATCCAAGACACTGTAATAGTGGACATTTTCTAGGTAGAGGAGGGAAATATATTCTGAGTTAGGGTTGAAGAGCAGCCTGTGACACAGGTTATGGTGAACAGCATGGAAGTCTGGAGGGGCTAAGGAAAAGCCAATGAGAACAGGAAGCAGGTTGGAGAACATGGAATTCTTCTTCAGTGTCATCTCACATAAAGCCCGGACATATAACAAGGGCTCAAAAGTGTTTGTAGTCTTGTTGAGTATTTTTATTTTCTTTGGAACTAGCCCTGGGCATCAGATTATTCATTCATTCTTTCATTTTCATTGATTCAGTTACTCATTCAGTAATTCAACAATCAAAATTATTTCCTAAATGTTCATGGTGTGCTAGGGACTGTGCTTGTTGCTGGAATGGAAAAATGACTAGGGCAGAGCCCTTGACCTCAAGGTGCTTCTTGTCAAAAGGCTGTAAGTGGAAGCTCCTGCTAGAAGCCAGGATACCTCTCCATTCAGATTCACTTGGCTGTATCCTTAGTAAAAGGTCTTTGCTTGGCTCTGAAAGCGGTGGGCTGCACACTATTTTGCTCATTCGAGGCAAACAAGCAATAATGTAATGGCAAGAAGCCTCATAAAATGGTTATTTCTATTCCCGGATTGCTCCGGGATTCCATCTAATTTATAAACATTGTTTTATGAAAAATTGAGATCATTCTTGGAAGTGACCAGAGAGAGTGACCTTTGCTTGTTTTGGTGCAGTGTTTGTGTGTGAATGTGTACACGGCTGTTGTTGCTAAGGAGGCGATGGCCAGCCTGGGGTAATGGCTGTCTTTCCACTCTGCACATTTCCTTAGTCAGGGAGGGTGTAACTGACACCCCACCTCCCACATCCAGTTCTCCCCAGAAAGAAGGAAATGGAGACAGCAGCCTAACAGAATGCCTGGGAGAGGCTGAGCTCCCACAGTACAATGAAAATAAATCCCATCACTGCCTCCAGATGCTTTCAGACCCAAACATCTTTGGGCACAGGCTTCATCTAATCTTCTATGAGAGCCAGATATTAATACCAAGTTCTGTCTCCAGAGATTTGAGTCAAATTCCAGAGCTCAGAGCTGTTAGAAGCTTTGGGTGGTTTGCCTTATACAGGGGGAGTCAAGTGAAGTTTAGGAATGATAACCCCAGGAACAATTAGAAGAAACAGCACCGAGGTAGAGTCACCTTCCAGCTCTGTCACTTAACTTGCTGTGTGGCCCTGGACACATCTCTTCACTTCTCTGAACGTAAAATACACAGCAGCCCCTGCCAGATACTGAGTCAGGTTCTTTCCTTTGTGTGAAGTGTTCTCTCCTCAGATACCCACCTCTAGATCACCCCTCCTTTCACTTAAGTTTCTGCTCACAGGATGTCTCGGTCAAGCAGTCTTCCCTACCCCTCATCTCCCCCTCTCTTTTATTTCCTATCCCTTCCCGGCTTCCCTTTTCTTCACAGGTACCATTACCTGAAATTGTGTATATAGCCTTTTGTTAACCAGTTTGGTTTTATTTTCTGTCTCCCCATGAAAGCAAAGACTGTTTTGTTCATTATTGTACCCCTGGTGCTCACAATGATGCCAAGCACATAATGGTTGCTCAACATAGATTGATTAAGTCAACATCGATTATGCATCACTATTACTCCCTGTGTATAGTTAGACACTCTGGAGTATACAGGATTCTCCAGAGTGTGTATCCTGGACTAACTCAATAATGGGAAAGCCCAGATTAAACTTAAATGTTCATGAAAATGCTCCCATCATAATTTGCCTGACTTGGTTAAGCTTGTAATTGGAAGGATGCACATTTTCCCTTAATATACACAAATGTCACTGTTTTTCCATGGTGTCATTTCACCCGCTTCTTCCCACCAGTCGGCCACCACGGTTGGTTTCAGCCTTAGGGCTGTTTTGGAAGCGAATCTTTGGACTGTAGGGTCATTTTTTTCTTTTCGTGGACCGGTAGGGCAGCATGGGGGAAGCTCCCTGCCTCTGCTCCTCTGAAAGCCTTTGGAGAAGGTTGTGATGGGCAGCCCAGCTCCCTGGGGGCTTTGCTGGAGCCATCACAGCCATGAGGTAATGGATGTGACCCTCTCTCATAGCCAGAGCACATACGAGCTAATTTAGAGAGCAAATTTCAAGAAAACTTTGATGTAATTGGTCCCATGAGTCCCCGGGTGGGGCCATGTGGAGAAGACAGCCATTTCACTGGCCTGGCATGGCCTACCTCTGAATTAAACAAAAATTGACTGGTAGGAAGACAGAGACATGAGCAGCAATGAAATGTCCATGTAGATGGTAGCCTCCCACTTTCTAAGGTCATTGGTGCTTCCTATAAGGGCTAGGCAGAGCTAGAGGTTAAAATAAGAAAATGGAAGTCCAGAGAGGTTAAGAGGCTTATCCAAGGTCACACAGCTTATTGGTGATACAGCTGGGGTTAAATACTTGTTTGCCTTGTTCTGAGCTGGACTGTAGGCAAATTTAAGTCAAGGACTGTGTCTCACCTGGTCATCATGGGTTCCTCAGCACCTAGGACAGTGCCTGGTACTTACATATTTGAAACATTCCATACATTTGTACATTCACTACTTTGAACTAATGTATTTAGGGGGGAAAAGTCAAAAAGATGAGAGACCAGAAGGGTGACTGGCTTATCTCTGAGCCTTTCAGCATTTTCACCTCAGCCCCCTCTTACCCTCCATCACAGTTCTCCCCTGGTATTTTTACTAGCATGCCCAAAGTTCTTCTTCCAAGACAGCTTTGAAATACCTCATCTAAAGTCACAGTTGAGGAAAGAATCTAAGCAATATTGTTTCTCCACTTTAGGGTCTTTTTTTTTTTTTTTTTAAAGAAACCATTTTTAGGGACTTGCCTGGTGGCTCAGTGGTTGAAAATCTGCCTTGCAATGCAGAATATGTCAGTTTGATCCCTGGTCAAGGAACTAAGATTCCATGTGCTGTGCAGCTGGAGAGTCTGTTGCATTGCAATAAAATATCCTGCATGGCACAACGAGGAGCTGACACAGTCAAGTAAATATAAAAAAAAATTATAAATTCCATATATATGCATTAGTATACTGTATTGGTGTTTTTCTTTCTGGCTTACTTCACTCTGTATAATAGGCTCCAGTTTCATCCACCTCATTAGAACTGATTCAAGCGTATTCTTTTTAATGGCTGAGTAATACTCCATTATGTTTATGTACCACAGCTTTCTTATCCATTCATCTGCTGATGGATGTCTAGGTTGCTTCCATGTCCTGGCTATTATAAACAGTACTGCGATGAACATTGGGGTACACATGTCTCTTTCAGTTCTGGTTTCTTCAGTGTGTGTGCCCAGCAGTGGGATTTCTGGGTTATAAGGCAGTTCTATTTCCAGTTTTTAAGGAATCTCCACACTGTTCTCCATAGTGGCTGTACTAGTTTGCATTCCCACCAACAGTGTAAGAGGGTTCCCTTTTCTCCACACCCACTCCAGCATTTATTGCTTGTAGACTTTTGGATCACAGCCATTCTGACTGGCATGAAATGGTACCTCATTGTGGTTTTGATTTACATTTCTCTGATGATGAGTGATGTTGAGCATCTTTTCATGTGTTTGTTAGCCATCTGTATGTCTTCTTTGGAGAAATGTCTATTTAGTTCTTTGGCTCATTTTTTGATTGGGTCGTCTATTTTTCTGGAATTGAGCTGCAGGAGTTGCTTGTATATTTTTGAGATTAGTTGTTTGTCAGTTGCTTCGTTTGCTATTATTTTCTCCCATTCTGAAGGCTGTATTTCACCTTGCTTATAGTTTCCTTTGTTGTGCAGAAGCTTTTAAGTTTAATTAGGTCCCTTTTGTTTATTTTTGCTTTTATTTCCAATATTTTTGGAGGTGTGTCATAGAGGATCCTGCTGTGATGTATGTCAAAGAGTGTTTTGCCTATGTTCTCCTCTAGGAGTTTTATAGTTTCTGGTCTTATGTTTCGATCTTTAATCCATTTTGAGTTTATTTTTGTGTATGGTGTTAGAAAGTGTTCTAGCTTCATTCTTTTACAAGTGGTTGAACAGTTTTCCCAGCACCACTTGTTAAAGAGATTGTCTTTAATCCATTATATATTCTTGCCTCCTTTGTCAAAGATAAGGTGTCCATAGCTGCGTGGATTTATCTCTGGGCTTTCTATTTTGTTCCATTGATCTATATTTCTGTTTTTGTGCCAGTACCGTATTTCTTGATGACTGTGGCTTTGTAGTAGAGCCTGAAGTCAGGCAAGTTGATTCCTCCAGTTCCATTCTTCTTTCTCAAGATTGCTTTGGTATTCGAGGTTTTTTTTGTATTTCCATACAAATTGTGAAATTATTTGTTCTAGCTCTGTGAAAAATACCCTTGGTAGCTTGATAGGGACTTCGTTGAATCTATAGATTGCTTTGGGTAGTATACTCATTTTCACTATATTGATTCTTCTGATCCATGAACATGGTATATTTCTCCATCTATTAGTATCCTCTTTGGTTTCTTTATATATGGAATTTAGAAAGATGGTAACGATAACCCTGTATGCGAGACAGCAAGAGACACAGATGTATAGAACAGTCTTTTGGACTCTGTGGGAAAGAGAGAGGGTGGGATGATTTCGGAGAATGGCATTGAAACATGTATAATATCATATATGAAATGAATCACCAGTCCAGGTTTGATGCACGATACTGGATGCTTGGGACTGGTGCACTGAGACGACCCAGAGAGATGGTATGAGGAGGGAGGGGGGAGGGGGGTTCAGGATGGGGAACACGTGTATACCTGTGGCAGATTCACTTTGAGGTATGGCAAAACCAATACAATATTTTAAAGTAATTAACCTCCAATTAAAAGAAATAAATCTATATTTTAAAAATATATATATAAAGAAAGAAAGAGGAAACCAATTTTAGACTTTCATGTCCACATTATACCAACAGGTCGACTGAATCCAATTCATCAACTTGCTGGCAATAAATTGGCTCAATGAACTGACCAAAGCTGACTAGCTAAATAGCTGTGTCCCTGGAAATATAAAACGATAGGCAGTGTTATGTGGGGAAAATGCAGATTCTGGATTTGAACCCCAGATGTTCTGTGAGTAGAGTAGAGTAGAGTCTGTGTAGATTCTGTGACTCTACAGACCCCACTAGAGTCTGTGAGTATGCATTTTATCAAGTATCCCAACAAATCAGTTGTAGATGACATTGGGTGCAAAAGTCCTCATGCAGGACTCAAGAGATGAAAGTTCTAGTCAGGGACATGCCTCTGTGTAGCTATGTGAACTTGTCCAATTCACTTGACCTCTTTAGACATGACTGTCTTATCTGGACAACCAGCATATAATTCAGAGCTTGCAAATTAGCAACTCAGTGACTCAGTTTGACAGCCAGCAAAGTTTGGTATTGACATTCTTTTCTGAGTTCTAGGTACTCTTACTCTTTTATTCAACAAATCTATCAAGCATGTTAAAGTCAACTATAATCCACATCCCAAATTAAATAAATTGTCTATAAAATAGTTGAATTGCAGTTAATTGGTTGGTATGTTATACTTTGTAGGAATATAGTTAAGTATTAATTTTGATTTTGATATTTTCTTTTATGTTTTGGAGTCAAACTTTTTTCCTTTTAGTTCTCAAACATGTTTATAGTCTCTAAAAAAAATCTTAAGTCCTAAATACTGTACTTTTAGTGGTACCAACTGCAACCCACTCCAACATTCTTGCCTGGAGAACACCATGGACAGAGGAGCCTGGTGTGCTACAATCCATACTGTCAACTGAACAGCAACAACTAGATGAAAGCTGCCCTAATTTTGCTTCATCAACAAATTATTTTAATAGACAGCAAAACTAGCCAGGAGCTAGCTTGATAGGAATACAAGCAGTTTATCCTCAAAGGTCTTAAGCTCAGTCATTTTTACATATTCTTATTTCCTAACTAGCCCTGGAATTGTGATATATTATACTTCAAGATAAAAGTTTTAATATGCTTTCCAGCCCCAGCTCTTGTTATTTTATAAATTGTAACTTCCCTGCCTACAGGTCTTACACATAAAATTGACAAGTATATCTGAGGTGCACAATTTGGCTCTATTCTGCCATTTAAGATTATCCATTGGTGATACAAAGGACATGCTTGGCTAGATGCAAGCCTTAAACTCTCTATTCACTTGCTTTAAAATGCCAAGGGGATTGACACATAGAGCAACAAATTCTCTGAGCCTGCATGCTGGAGCCATCTAAAAGTTATACAAAAAATATATTCATAATGCTTTTAGAAACTCTATTCACAAAATATAAACTCAATATGTATGAAGGAAGGAAGGGAGGGAAGAAGCACAGGAGTGAGGAATGAAGGAAGAAAGGAAATGAAAGAAAGGAAGGAAAAAAGAAAAGAAAAATTTTAGTTGTTAAAAAATGGAGTATGTTCACTAAGTTGAAATCTTCTGGAGTGTATAATTAGCTGTTGGAAAGGGATCATCACTTGAAGCATAGGGAAAAGAGAAAACACATTTGTAAATAGATTGTAAATAGATTCTTACTTTCAGATTAGTTTCGTCTTACATGGGTACAAGAGTTAAGCATACATGTCTGAGGAGTTCTGGGCACCTTAGTTTCTGAATTATTGGGGCAGTGCTTTCACAAGGTTGTTTTCTCATTGATGAAACTTAATACCACCATGCCTCACCCAACTAGACTTTAAGTTCTATGAAGGCAAACACCATTTCTTTCTTGTTTAGTACTGCATCTCCAGGATCTTGCCAAGAATAGGCTTGCAATAAATGTTTATCAAGTGATTGAACTCAAGTTGCATTTGCAATTTTTATACTATAGTCAAGTGGTAACAAGGAAAATGAGTAGAACTTACTGCTATTAGAAAATCTGAAAATAACATTACCACAAGAGACAGGTGTGTGTCTCCGATTAAATAGGTTAGAATTTGTTCTACCAATCTGAGGTTCAGACAGAAATAGTGAAAAATTTATTGGTTATTCAGGTTAATTTTTGGTTATGCAATTGTGTGATTTGTATGTGACTATCATGTTGGAGACATCAATAAAATGTTTCATGCAAGGATGGGCATGATAAAGGACAGAAATGATAAGGACCTAACAGAAGCAGAAGAGAGTAAGAAGAGATGGCAAGAATGCACAGACAAACTATACAATAAAGATCTTCGTAGCCCAGATAACCAGGATTTTGTGGCCACTCACCTCAAGCCAGCCATCCTGGAATGTGAAGTCAAGTGGGCCTTTGGAAGCATTATTATTACAAACAAAGCTAGTGGAGGTGACAGAATTCTAGCAGAGCCACTTAAAATCCTAAAAGATGATGCTGTTAAAGTGCTGCGTTCAATATGTCAGCAAATTTGGAAAAACTCAGCATGGCCACAGGATTGGAAAGTATTAATTTTCATTCCAATCCCAAAGAATAACAATGCCAAAGAATATTCAAACTACTGTATAGTTGCACTCATTTCACATACCAGCAAGGTTATATTCAAAATCCTTCCAACTTGGCTTTAGCAGTACATGAACCAAGAACTTCCAGATGTACAAGCTGGGTTTTGAAAAGGCAGAGGAACCAAATATCAAATTGCCAACATTCATCGGATCACGGAGAAAGCAAGGGAATTCCAGAAAAAACTTATTTCTGCTTCACTGACTAGGCTAAAGACTTTGACTGTGTGAATCACAAGCTGTGGAAAATTCTTGAAGAGATGGGAGTACCAGACCACTGAGAAATCTATATGTGGATCAAGAAGCAACAGCTTGAACCAGACATGGAACAACAGACTGTCCAAATTGTACAACAAGGCTGTATGTTGTCACCTTGCTTATATAACCTGTAGGCAGGGTACATCACATGAAATACCAGGATGGATGAATCTCAAGTTGGAATCAACATTGCTGGGAGAAATAACAACCTCAGATATGCAGAGGATACCACTCTAATAGCAGAAAGTGTAGAGGAACTAAAGAGTCTCTTGATGAGGGTGAAAGAGGAGAGTGAAAAAGTTGGCTTGAAACTCAACATTAAAAAAAAACTAAGATCATGGCATCTAGTCACATCACTTCATGGCAAATATAAGGGGAAAAATTGGAAACAGTGACAAACTGTTTTCTTGGGCTCCAAGATTACTGTAGACAGTGACTGCAACCATGCAATTAAAAGACACTTGCTCCTTGGAAGGAAAGCTATGACAAACATCTGTGTGTATGTGTCATCTGTCACTAAGTTGTGTCTAACTCTTTGCGACCCCATGGACTCTAGCCCATCAGGCTCCTCTGTCCATGGAATTCCACAGGCAAGAATCCTGGAGTGGGTTGCCATTTCCTCCTCCAGATGATCTTCCCAACTCAGGGACTGAACCCACATCTCCTGCGTCTCCTAGACAGCATGCTAAAAAGCAGAGACATCACTTTGCTAGCAAAGGTCCATACAGTCAAAGCTACGGTTTTTCCATATGTTAGGATGTGAGAGTTGGACCATAAGGAAGGCTAAGAACCAAAGAATTGTTGCTTTGAATTGCAGTACTGGAGAAGAGTCTTGATCATCCTTTGGACTGCAAGGAGATCAACCAGTCAATCCTAAAGGAAATCAACCTGAATATTAATTGGAAGGACTGATTCTGAAACTGATCTCCAATACTTTGGCACCTAATGCGAAGAGATGATTCATTGGAAAGATCCTGATGCTAGGAAAGATTGAAGGCAAAAGAAGAAGGGGGCAGCAGAGGCTGAGATGATTAGACAGCATCACTGACTCAATAGTCATTTGAGCAAACTCCAGGAGATAGTGGAGGACAGAGGAGCCTGGCGTGCTGCAGTCCATGGGGTCGCAAAAGTTGGACATGACTTAGCAACTGAACATCAACAACAACAACAGTTATTGCTCATGCTTAGGTCCTGGGCTACATTGCATTATACCAATTCCATTTCAATAGCTACTTGTTTCACATGCAGATATCAGACTTTTCCATCATCACAGAAAGTTCTATTGGATAATATTATTACAGGGAATATCTTGTTTTTATCAAATAATCTGCTGGTTCATATTGTTGGAACAGGTTTAATTATCTGTATCTCAATTTCTGGGTGAAATAACAATGTGGAAGAATATTTAGCACCAAGATTAATCTATGGATAGAAGAAATGCTGTTTGGTAAAGTGAGCTTTGTAGTATATTAACACACATTGTGCTTGTTAGAAGCAAAAGATGTTTTTAAAAATTGAAAACTGATTTCTGAAAAACCATAAAGCTAAAATTAACAAAAAGCTGCAATATCAGTTTAGTTCAGTTCAGTTGCTCAGTTGTGTCCGACTCTTTGCGACCCCATGAACCGCAGCATGCCAGGCCTCTGTCAGTTACCAACTCCCGGAGTCCACACAAACCCATATCCATTGAGTCAGTGATGCCATCCAACCATCTAATCCTCTGTCATCCCCTTCTTCTCCTGCCTTCAATCTTACCCAGCATCAGGGTCTTTTCCAATGAGTCAGCTCTTCTCATCAGGTGGCCAAAGTATTGGAGTTTCAGCTTCAATATCAGTCCTTCCAAAGAACATCCAGGACTGATCTCCTTCAGAATGGACTGGTTGGATCTCCTTGCAGTCCAAGGGACTCTCAAGAGTCTTCTCCAACACCACAGTTCAAAATCATCAATTCTTTGGTGCTCAGCTTTCTTTATAGTCCAACTCTCACATACATACATGACCACTGGAAAAACCATAGCCTTGACTAGACAGACCTTTGTTGGCAAAGTAACGTCTCTGCTTTTGAATATGCTATCTAGGTTGGTCATAACTTTCCTTCCAAAGAGTAAGCGTCTTTTAATTTCATGGCTGCAGTCACCATCTGCAGTGATTTTGGAGCCCCCAAAAATAAAGTCTGACACTGTTTCCACTGCTTCCCCATCTATTTCCCATGAAGTGATGGGGCCAGATGCCGTGTTAGTTTTCTGAACGTTGAGCTTTAAGCCAGCTTTTTCACTCTCCTCTTTCACTTTCATCAAGAGGCTTTTGAGTTCCTCTTCACTTTCTGCCACAAGGGTGGTGTCATCTGCATATCTGAGGTTATTGATATTTCTCCCGGCAATCTTGATTCCAGCTTGTGCTTCCTCCAGCCCAGCATTGTCATATATAAAATATCCCATATAATGGACATTCTTTTGACTTGACAGTTTATATTTTCATTGCAGTTATTAGAACTAAGAAAAATAATCTTTTTATTAAAGTAGATAATCTGTTTATTCAACTCTAATATTAAAATATAAGCAAAAGCATAACTAGTATTTTTAGAACATTAGAAATAAATTTAAAATTCGTTTCTCACCAATAGTCTCATTCTTTAGATTTGTTTTAACCTTTTACAACTCAGTCTCTACTCTTTTCTATATTCACAGCACTGAAAAGTTTTTATCCTTTAGAAAAGCATTTCCAAAATAATGGTATACATATTACTTTAGATGGAACATAGACAATTATTTATTTTTAAATTTACATATTAGAAAAATAATTATTCCTCCAAAACAATGAATTTTCAGATATTAAACTTTTTAAAAAATAATTTATACAAAAGTATAAGACAATTTATGAAAAATACTGGATAAATCTTGATAGAAAAAAATCATGAAGTTAGTATATTTATGAATGACTATGGTTTAGAAAATACTTCTTAAATTGAACACCACTCTTATCTGGTAGACTGTACCTTACATGTGATGACTGGAAGAAAAACACACACTGTAAAAATTGTGGGGTTTTGGTTTTATATGGGAACTTTACTGAAGACTATAGCCTGGGAAACAACCTCTTAGTATCTCTGAGGGGACTTCTCCAAGAGGTAGGGGAGAAACCAGCATATATATGATTTTTAGCTAGGGAATACCTACAGTCAAGCAAACATTTGGGTAAAAGATTACTGCTGGGCACGGAGAATAGATCTCTCAGTTAATGATTTTAGAGTGTGTCTGTGTATGGGAAGATGCAAGAATCTGAGTTTATTAAAATTCTCCCTGAGATATACATCTAAGGGACCTATTTTTTCCAAAGCACAGAGTGCTTCATCCTGGGATTTTTTCGGGTGTGAGTTCCTTTCAGGGTATACTGTAGGTCTGCAGCTGCACTGGCTCATGACTTAGTCTTTGTAGAACAGGATGGAGGGCAACGGTCTTCACTTTACAGCCCTCGCTATTGGTCATAAATTCATATGGAAGGCACTTCATGGTGAATTTGTCTCATAGTGCTAGGAAGCCTACTTCATAAGTCAGGTAAGGGTTTCTTTGATAGGTTATTCAATGTGCTACAATGGGACTGGACACTGTTAGTAGTAGCCATAAAAATCTCTGGACCACCTGTCTTTACTAGCCTGTTATGGTCCAGGAAATGATTCTCCCTAGTTGCTTCTTCCCATATTTAGAGTTATATATTACAATAATATTAATTGTAAATGGAACTATGATTTGGGGCAATCATTTTAAGTCTCTTAGTCATTATTTTTGTCAGAGACTTGGTCATGCATTAGGTAATATGTGAAACAACAATATTATAAAATAGGCAAAATACAATATATAATATAGCTAGTAGCACAAATTAGGTTACACATAAGAATTTAAGCCAAGAGTTTTCATTAGATGCAGCCCAGTATAATACCAGTTGTCTGATCCAATCTTTTCTGTACCCATTGCTATTTTTAAGGATAATGATATATTTGCATTATTTATAAGGCATCCAGCCCAGTTTCCTAGTGTTATTAGACTGATTATCCTTTGTATGATCTAATTACCCTGACATAATGGGGCCCTTAAACTTAAATACTATAACCTGGTCTTACCCATACAAATCCATCCCATAACTTAGGGAGAGTCCCTCATAATAAGTGGGTGGTTATGATTTTTGACTGAAATTTAGCTCATTGCTCTGAATTAGCTTGAGTAACTTTTAAAGAAAAGTCACATATATGGCCAGAGTCATAGCAAGCATGATTGACTAGCCAAATAACAGGATCTTAAATAGTAATATCAATAGTGGCCTGAACAGAAGTATAATTTCCTTTTTCTAAAATAACTTTCTGAAGACCATCTAATCAGAGCCTTGGAGAAGAGAAATCCACCAAGGTAAACCAGAAATACTAGATGTAGGTAATTTACCATGAAGTCAACAATTGGATTCATTTTTAGGCCCTGCATAGTGTCATACCCATGATAGAAAAATATTTGATTCATATGCAAGATGTTCAAGAAATCAAGAAAATAGTATAAATAATCATATGGGTCAAGTCTAGCACCTTGGGATAACTGTCTACTGCTGGTTTCATCTTCTGGTCCTTGCATAAGTGTCATTTCTCCTCTATATGAACATTGTTTTAAGGTGATTTTGAGTTCAGCAGGCCTCTCTATGGGCTTCCTGGGTGGTGCTAGTGGTAAGAACCCGCCTGCCAAAGCAGGAGACATAAGAGACACAGGTTTGATCCCTGGGTTTAGAAGATCCCCTAGAGGAAGGCATGGCAACCCACTCCAGTATTCTTGCCTGGAGAGTCCAATGGACAGAGGAGCCTGATGGACTACAGTCCATAGGGTCTCAAAGAGTCGATACAACTGAAGCAACTTAGCATGCATGCACATCCTTGCTATAGACTAGTCCAGTGCAAGAGCCCCTTTAAATTGGGAAACTAGAAACCTAAGTGTCAATTTCTTTCATTTTTTCCCACTGCACCTGAGCTAGTTAAAAGTACCTGCTAAGGACCTTTCCACCTAGATTGAAGGGAGTTCTTTACATGATACCTTTGCCAATATATATGCTCTCCTGGTTGCAGGTCATGGGCATCTAATCTCCATCTAAAGATAGATACTTTTTTTAAAAAAAGATAAGCTTCAAAAACAAGCTTAGAATGTGCTTTTAATAATCCAATAAAACTTTACAATAATGCAACATAGTTATGAGGAGTCACTTAGGAAATAAGTCTTAGCCTGTAAATACAAAACTCAAAGACAATTAAAAGGCAGTTAACAACAATGGACAACTGCACTCATCTCACATGCTAGTAAAGTAATGCTCAAAATTCTCCAGGCCAGGCTTCAGCAATATGTGAACCGCGAACTCCCTGATGTTCAAGCTGGTTTTAGAAAAGGCAGAGGAACCAGAGATCAAATTGCCAACATTCACTGGATCATGGAAAAGCAAGAGAATTCCAGAAAAACATCTATTTCTGCTTTATTGACTATGCCAAAGCCTTTGACTGTGTGCATCACAATAAACTGTGGATAATTCTGAAAGAGATGGGAATACCAGACCACCTGACCTGCCTCTTGAGAAACCTGTATGCAGATCAGGAAGCAACAGTTAGAACTGGATCTGGAACAACAGACTGGTTCCAAATAGGAAAAGGAGTACGTCAAGGCTGTATATTGTCACCCTGCTTATTTAACTTCTATGCAGAGTACATCATGAGAAACGCTGGGCTGGAAGAAGCACAAGCTGGAATCAAGTTTGCCGAGAGAAATATCAATAACCTCAGATATGCAGATGACACCACCCTTATGGCAGAAAGCAAAGAGGAACTAAAAAGCCTTTTGATGAAAGTGGAAGAGGAGAGTGAAAAAGTTGGCTTAAAGCTCAACTGAAGAAACTGGAACTGAAGAAACTGAAGAAAACTAAGATCATGGAATCTGGCCCCACCACTTGATGGGAAATAGATGGGGAAGCAGTGGAAACAGTGTCAGACTTCATTTTTTGGGGCTCCAAAATCACTGCAGATGGTGATTTCAGCCATGAAATTAAAAGACACTTACTCTTTGGAAGGAAAGTTATGACCAACCTAGATAGCATATTGAAAAGCAGAGACGTTACTTTGCCAACAAAGGTCTGTCTAGTCAAGGCTATGGTTTTTCCAGTGGTCATGTATGGATGTGAGAGTTGGACCGTGAAGAAAGCTGAGTGCTGAAGAATTGATGATTTTGAACTGTGGTGTTGGAGAAGATTCTTGAGAGTCCCCTTGGACTGCAAGGAGATCCAACCACTCCAGTCTAAAGGAGATCAGTCCTGGGTGTTCATTGGAAGGACTGATGCTAAAGCTGAAACTCCAATACTTTGGCCACCTCATGTGAAGAGTTGACTCATTGGAAAAGACTCTGATGCTGGGAGGGATTGGGGACAAGAGAAGAAGGGGACGACAGAGGATGAGATGGCTGGATGGCATCACCAACTTGATGCACATGAGTTTGGGTAAAGTCCGGGAGTTAGTGATGGACAGGGAGGCCTGGCGTGCTGCAATTCATGGGGTCACAGAGTCGGACACGACTGAGCGACTGAACTAAACTGAACAACAATGGAACTTAATATTCACTGAAACATTTTTTCCTCTAAAATTGACCCTTATTTCCATCAAATATAGCCAGATTAAAACTATTTGTTGGCAAAGAAATTCTGGTTTCAATAAATTTGGTTTGATTACTACACAAGTATAAGTGATCATATAAGCTCTTTTAAATTGTCTTCACTGGAACTTTTCATCAGGAATCTCAGGTTGAACTTTATAAGGCCTCTCAAGACAAGGAAAGCTATGCCAAATACTTGCCATCAGATTTTGCTTACAGTGCCTACATATTTAGGTGAATTCTTCTCTTCTTGAGGTCCCCCAACTATTTTGAAGTTCTTGCATTTGCCAAGATGTGACCTCCTTATTCACCTTGTAAGGATGCAGAGAATCCTGTGAGCAAGTTACCAGGTTGTTTTGCCAAGGGGCTTTTTGGTTTACAAAGTCCACCTTAGTTCTTTAACTGGTCATACTTGGTTTTGCATATATTCTCAAATATATCATTGCATTCAAAACCTTGGTGATACAATGTTTCCAATTGTGTCCTAGGAAGAAAAGATTCTTATTGAACTTAATGCAAATAACAGTGTGGTCATGAAAATAACAATACTCACTAAGAGTTTCAAATTCTAGAGAGATCAGATTCAGGTACCTCTTTGACCATCACAGAATAAAACTCAGAATCAACCAAGTCGGAAAGACTTATTGAGTTACTTGGACTTGCCAAAGAGGCAGATGGACATAAGGGTCCATTGCTGGTACCATGGCTCTGGAACCTCATAGAGTTCAGGAAAAGGAGAGAAGTCTGCTCTGGGCTCCCTTATGGTCACCAAAAAGTTTTGACTGGAAAAAATAAAATGTACAATGTAAGAGTTGTGGGTTTTGGCTTTATTCAGAGTCTTTCAGTACAGTTCAGTTCAGTCACTCAGTTGTGTCCGACTCTTTGTGACCCCATGGACTGCAGCACCCCAGGCTTCACTGTCCATCACCAACTCTCAGAGCTTGTTCAAACTCATGTCCATTGAGTCAGTGATGCCATCCAACCATCTCATCCTCAGTCGTCCCCTTCTCCTCCTCCCTTCAATCTTTCCCAACATCAGGGTCTTTTTCAAGACCTTTTACAGAGTCAGTTCTTTGAATCAGGTGGCCAAAGTATTGGAACTTCAGCTTAGCAACAGTCCTTCCAGTGAATATTCAGGACTTATTTCCTTTAGGATTGACTGATTTGATCTCCTTGCAGTCCAAGGGACTCAGGGACTTTACTAAAGACTATCGCCTGGGAAACAACTTCTCAATAGCTCTGAGGAAACTGTCCCCAGGAGGAGGAAAAGCCATTATATATGTGATTTTTTGGCTGGGGAACACCTGGAGTCAAGCACACATCTCAGTAAAGATAAATGTGAGTCACAAGGACAGATATATTCAGTTCAGTTCAGTTGAGTCACACAGTCGTGTCTGACTCTTTGCAACCCCATGAATCGCAGCACGCCAGGCCTCCCTGTCCATCACCAACTCTCGGAGTTCACTCAGACTCACGTCCATCGAATCAGTGATGCCATCCAGCCATCTCATCTTCTGTCGCCCCTTCTCCTCCTGCCCCCAATCCCTCCCAGCATCAGAGTCTTTTCCAATGAGTCAACCCTTTGCATGAGGTGGCCAAAGCACTGGAGTTTCAGCTTCAGCATCATTCCCTCCAAAGAAATCCCAGGGTTGATCTCCTTCAGAATGGACTGGTTGGATCTCCTTGCAGTCCAAGGGACTCTCAAGAGTCTTCTCCAACACCATTGTTCAAAAGCATCAATTCTTCGGTGCTCAGCCTTCTTCATAGTCCAACTCTCACATCCATACATGACCACAGGAAAAACCATAGCCTTGACTAGACAGACCTTTGTTGGCAAAGTAATGTCTCTGCTTTTGAATATGCTATCTAGGTTGGTCATAACTTTTCTTCCAAGGAGTAAGCGTCTTTTAATTTCATGGCTGCAGTCACCATCTGCAGTGATTTTGGAGCCCCCAAAAATAAAGTCTGACACTGTTTCTACTGTTTCTCCATCTATTTCCCATGAAGTATGGGACCGGATGCCATAATCTTCGTTTTCTGAATGTTGAGCTTTAAGCCAGCTTTTTCGCTCTCCTCTTTCACTTTCATCAAGAGGCTTTTTAGTTCCTCTTCACTTTCTGCCATAAGGGTGGTGTCATCTGCATATCTGAGGTTATTGATATTTCTCCCAGCAATCTTGATTCCAGCTTGTGTTTCTTCCAGTCCAGCGTTTCTCATGATGTACTCTGCATAGAAGTTAAATAAGCAGGGTGACAATATACAGCCTTGACGTACTCCTTTTCTTATTTGGAACCAGTCTGTTGTTCCATGTCCAGTTCGAACTGTTGCTTCCTGACCTGCATACAGGTTTCTCAAGAGGCAGGTCAGGTGGTCTGGTCTTCCCATCTCTTTCAGAATTGTCCACAGTTTATTGTGATGCACACAGTCAAAGGCTTTGGCATAGTCAATAAAGCAGAAATAGATGTTTTTCTGGAATTCTCTTGCTTTTCCATGATCCAGTGAATGTTGGCAATTTGATCTCTGGTTCCTCTGCCTTTTCTAAAACCAGCTTGAACATCAGAAAGTTCACGGTTCATGTATTGCTGAAGCCTGGCCTGGAGAATTTTGAGCATTACTTTACTAGCATGTGAGATGAGTGCAATTGTGCGGTAGTTTGAGCATTCTTTGGCATTGCCTTTCTTTGCGATTGGAATGAAAACTGACCTTTTCTAGTCCTGTGGCCACTGTTGAGTTTTCCAAACTTGCTGGCATATGGAGTGCAGCACTTTCACAGCATCATCTTTCAGGATTTGAAACAGCTCAACTGGAATTCCATTACTCCACTAGCTTTGTTCGTAGCGATGCTTTCCAAGGCCCACTTGACTTCACATTCCAAGATGTCTGGCTCTAGATTAGTGATCACACCATCATGATTATCTGGGTCGTGAAGATCTTTTTAGAGTATTTGTATGTATGGGAAGATGCAAGAATCTTGGCTCATTAAACTTCCTCCTGAGATATATATCAACTATCTAGGGGGCCTGTTTTCCCAAAACACAGAATGCCTCATCTGGCTTTTTGTCCTGAATTCCTCTCAGGGATTCCCAGGTGGCCCAGTGGTGAAGAATCCGCCTGCCACTGTGCAGGAGACTCAAGAGATCCGGGTTTAATCCACAGATTGGGAAGATCCTCTGGAGAAGGAAATGACAACCCACTCCAGTATTCTTGCCTGGGAAATCCCATGTTCGGAGTATCCTGGTGGGCTACAGTCTATGGGGTCACATAGAGTCATACACAACTGAGCGACCGAGCACATAAGCTCACACCTCTCAGGGTGCGCTGTTGGGCAGCAACTGCAGTGGCTAATGACTTGATCCTTGTGTAATTGGATGGTGAGCAATACTTTTTGTCTTGCAAATCTTTTAACTTTATTCTAAAAAGGCCTTGTGTTGATCAGAAGTACCAGTCTTATTCCAGCTTTAATTCTCCAACATTATTTAGAATCTCAGTCTTATTTTTGGATTCCCATGAAGAGGTATTTCCTCATTTTCTCAGAACACTCCATTTTCTATTTAGCTTCCCTGCTGAAGCCTGTGGATTTCTGGTTTTACCTCTCTATCTTTCTTTTTCTTCTTGAGAAAACTCAGTTCTGACTGGTACTTGATACACTTTTTTAAAAATTAATTTATTTTTAAATTGATTTTAAATTGAAGGATAATTGCTTTACTGAATTTTGTTTTCTGTCCAACATTTAACATGAAATATACTTTAAATACACACTTTAGTCTTGGTTGAGTAGTATTAACTTTGAGAACAGGTTAAATGACAAGAGCCTTCTCATCAAATTAACTTCCCATCCGAGTTAGAAGATGTCTTCCCTGCAAGACTTCTCAGAACATTTCATATGCTTTTCTGGTAAAATCTCAGATGTTAACTTTGATTAAACCAGAGTTGCCTAAACCTGTTTAATTGTAGAACCGTTTCTTCAAATATAATACTTCCCGAGTCAATCATTTGGGAAACATTACTTAAAAGGCTTATGTTTGAAAGCCAGGAGCTCAGAAAGCCAGTTGGTTCCTTCAAGGGGCTTTTCTGTGTAAGGTTATGCTGCCCTCAGGCGGTCGGAAAGGTCTTGGCCAGAAACCTGGAGTTTAAAGAGCTAAGCTCTCTCCACAGGTGCAATTAAGAGAAAGTGAAATGCACGCACACACATAAATGGTTTTTCTGTTCAGACATATCTTAAAATAATTTGGAAAAAGAGCTGTCTATTAAAACACTAAGAATAAAATAGATATCACCAGGCAGAGGGTACTAAAAGCTAAGGCTCTAAGTCACCTCCCATGAAAAGACATTGTCATTTCATTTTTATATGTCCTGATTGGAACCCTCCATGCACATACAACAAGGTAATTGACAAATGTTTGCAAACTAAATGACTGCCTGGTTGATTTCTCTCAATGAGAGGTAAGAAATCCAACTGAGTTGTCTCTCTCCAATCTGCCCTTTAGGGATCTCAAACAACTGCTGCAGATCCATTTAAGATTTCAGGTAATATGGCTTAGATTAAAATTCAAATGTGATGGACAGTTAACTAGCAAATTCAATTAACCAAAATAGCTAACTCTAAAAAATTACAACCCGATAATTAAGTTTTTCTCCGAAAGAACCATCTGAGAATGTGGGTGATGGAACAGTGGTTCTCAGCAGGATCGTATCAAAGAAGTTCCTACTTTCCAAGTGTTCATAATCATTTGTGTTCTTGTTCTCTTTCTCTTCCCTTTCCCACCCTTCCTTCTCCTTACCTTCTCCTTCTTTCTCCCATCTCCTCTTTCCTTCCCTCTCTCCTCTGCTTCTTCTACATAAGTCCTTTTCTTGAGTACAGTTGGGAATGTAGCCATAAATGCAGTGATCTAAATGCCAATACTAAAAATTGGGGCATTGCTTCATTAGGGACCTTTCAGTTACAAGTGACAGTAAATGACTTCCATCGTGTTAAGCAGAAGTAAGAGACATTGGAAACATCCTGGACTGCTGAGCAACCAATTTGTGGAAGAAATGGAAGCAGAAAAGTTCAAGATTCTTTGCCAGCAGAAATTGGTGGACATTCTGTCATGCACCATTAACAGTATTCATTTTTATTTATTTGTTTTTAATATAAATTTATTTATTTTAATTGGAGGTTAATTACTTTACAATATTGTATTGGTTTTGCCATACATCAACATGAATCTGCCACAGGTATACACGTGTTCCCCATCCTGAACCCCCCTCTCACCTCCCTCCCCATACCATCCCTCTGGGTCGTTCCAGTGCACCAGCCTCAAGCATCCAGTATCATGCATCGAACCTGGACTGGCGATTCATTTCATATATGATATTATACATGTTTCCATGCCATTCTCCCAAATCAGCCCACCCTCTCCCTCTCCCACAGAGTCCAAAATCTGTTCTATACATCTGTGTCTCTTTTGCTGTCTCACATACAGGGTTATCATTAACCATCTTTCTAAATTCCATATATATGTGTTAGTATACTGTATTGGTGTTTTTCTTTCTGGCTTACTTCACTTTGTATAATAGGCTCCAGTTTCATCCACCTCATTAGAACTGATTCAAGCGTATTCTTTTTAATGGCTGAGTAATACTCCATTGTGTATATGTAACACAGCTTTCTTATCCATTCATCTGCTGATGGACGTCTAGGTTGCTTCCATGTCCTGGCTATTATAAACAGTGCTGCGATGAACATTGGGGTACACGTGTCTCTTTCAATTCTGGTTTCCTCGGTGTGTGTGCCCAGCAGTGGGATTGCTGGGTCATATGGCAGTTCTATTTCCAGTTTTTTAAGGAATCTCCACACTGTTCTCCATAATGGCTGTACTAGTTTGCATTCCCACCAACAGTGTAAGAGTTTCCTTTTCTCCACACCCACTCCAGCATTTATTGCTTGTAGACTTTTGGATCACAGCCATTCTGACTGGCATGAAATGGTACCTCATTGTGGTTTTGATTTGCATTTCTCTGATAATGAGGGATGTTGAGCATCTTTTCATGTGTTTGTTATCCATGAAAAGATGCTTAACAGTATTCATTTTTAATGACAGTTTCTCTGTCTCTCTGTTTTCGATTTCAGGTTCTAGAGCAAGAAGAGCTAATTGTCCAAACTGAGATAACGTGTACTGAATGTTTTCTGTTTTCTTTTCCAGATCCATTCTCTATTCTTCTCCATCCTCTCCTGTGCCCCAGGGAGGTCAACCTGTATGGACCGAATCAAGGGTCTCTTGTCCTCTTACTTGCAGTTGGGTTCGGCTGATGGAAAGCACTGTGGGAGACTGGAGGGAGACAGAAGGGAGGAGAGTAACTGGGGGTATTTGGTACCTCCCCCCACTCAAAGTCATAGCTCCTGGCAGAGCTCTTTTTTTTAATGTCTGGAGCCGAGGTATTGCTTATGCTTTCTCAGTTTCCTTATACCCTGCCCACTCCATCTAGAGTGTATGCATGTGCTAAGCTGCTTTAGTCATGTCCAACTTTTTGTGACCCTATGGACTATAGCCCACCAGATTCCTCTGTCCATGGGATTCTCCAGGCAAGAATACTGGAGTGGGTTGCTATGCCCTCTTCCAGGGGATCTTCCCAACCCAGGGACTGAGTTCTTCTGCATAGGCAGGCAGGTTCTTTACAACTGGTGCCGCCTGGGAAGCCCAGCTAGCATATCTAGTCCCGATATTGAACTCTTCCTGATTGACCCAATTTAGTATCTCTTCTATTTACTGCTGGGATCTGATAGATACCAGAAATCAACTACAGAATATACCCGGCAATTATTTAAACTCTCTGGGCTATAGTCTCCTCAGCTGAGAGATTGGATCAGTACTTCACAAGGTTATGGTGAGCCTCCAGTGGGTTAATAATACATGTAAAGCTTGGGCTACAAAGACTCTCAATAAGACTAGGCTATTATTTTTATTTTGTATTTGCGGTTTGGTTATTTTAAATATATAGATGTAAATCTTGTTAAAAATCTTCTCTTTCTGAGAATTTTCACACACTTTTCAAAATGAAAAAAAAAAATATGTATGAGTGTGCCCGCTTGGGGCAGGAGAGGGTAGGACCGTGGTGGCTGTGGAGCTCTGGCCAGCATAGGAGAGTATCAGGTTCTCGGTGGTGATGCACTGATACTCAGATCTCAGAGATGGACTGTGAGCAGTTCGTCCACCCACTAATCACCCTCCACTGCTGAACGCCAAGAGAATGGGTCTTCTGAAGATCACCACCAGCAGACACTGCCCCTTCTTCTCCATGGAGCAACACTACTGCTCCTATAGAAAAAATAATCCTATAAGGAAAATAGTTCTCTTTCCAGGGAAAGCTATGAACCCAGGAACACTGCCTAAGTGGTTTTCTTATTCTCCGTAGCCCAAAGCCATAATGTCTGCTCTTAACTTCTGTGCTTCAGATCTGTGTTGTCCTAGAAAGGAAAAGACAAGCTGAGAAAGCACCACCCCTGGGACATGGTTCCATTCGTTCAGCAAGGATTTTTTTCCCCTTAGGAGAAGAAGTTACAGCAGTCCTAATGTTGAGGAGTGTCATTCCAGAGAGGCAAGGTGGCTCAGCTGACAAAAGATGAGCCACAAAGACAGACGGACCCGAGTTCAAATCCTAATTCAGTCAATTAAAGTGAAAGTGAAAATCACTCAGTTGCATCCGACTCTGTGTCCATGGAATTCTCCAGGCCGGAATACCAGAGTGGGTGGCCTTTTCCTTCTCCAGGAGGTCTTCCTATCCCAGGGATCAAACCCAGGTCTCCCTCATTGCAGGCAGATTCTTTACCAGCTGAGCCACAAGGGAAGCCCTTCAGTCAATTACTAGCTGGACAATCTTGGGAAAGTTACTCACCATCTCTGGGCCAAAGGATCCTTATCAGCACTATGGGGGATACTTTCCGCTTTTGCAGGATTCTTGTGAGGATTAAGCGAGAAAAGATGGAAAGTGCCTAACATGGTGCCTGACACTATGGGCTGGATCAACAGTCATTTTCATTGGAATGATCGTCATTTCCTGCTTGTTGATTGTTAATGTCCTTGCCTTTATGTGGTGAACTCAAAGCAACTCATAGACCCTTAGACTCTGAGTTGGAAGGGCCGAAAGATACAGCTGCTTTAACATCCCCACCATCCTAACCCTGGGTCAGAGAGACCCCAGAAAGCCAGTTGAGCAGAAAGTAGGGATTCATCTGAGACATCCAGTTGGCTTAAATCTAGACACATAATAGTAGTTTGCATCATGGATCCTCATACATTAGTCACTCTGTTCTAAGCACTGCACTAAGACCTTCATAAATGGGTAGTGAATTCTAAATTAATCCTCAAAACAATCTATGCTGTAATTTCTACCATTACCCCTCCCATATTATACAGATTATGTAACTAAGGTTCAAAAGTGTTAAATGATTTTCCCAAAGTCACATAAGCCCATAAGTAGACTCAGAATTTGACCCGGGCAGCCTGATCTCAGAGCCCTCACTCCTAACCCTTTTGTTGAACAGCCTTAGTACTGGGCTGTAAGACACAGCAAGGCATATCCACATTCCAGGATGTCTACTTGGGTTGAACTGATGAGTTAATTAGCAAAGCAAGCGATCTGATTGATTTAGGCATATTGCATCTACCAGAGATGTTAAGTATCTATAGACCAGAGCTTCTCAACCCCTGGAGAGTGTTATAATCAACCCCTGGAGAGAGAGTGTTATAATCACTTGGAGAACTTTTCAAAAAGTACCAATTCCTGGGCCCCACTGAAAGATTATTATTTAATTGCTCTAGGGTGGAGTTTGGGTGTAGAAAAATTTTAAAGCTCCCCAGGTTGTTCTAATGCACAGCCAGTGTTGAGAACCACTGATGTAGGGTTTTTAATGGACACTTGATGTTGCCACTAAGTCTTGGAGTCCCTTTGGGATTGGGTCCGTTTATCTCAACATTTAGTTCTGAATTAATTAGCTGATCCTCATACATTAGGCAATAATACATTGTGTAAATTCTGACTTAGGGTACTGCTTTGCATAGAAATATGAGACTTTCTAAGGAGACTTATTTTTCTCTATTACCAAGTGTAGTCAAGTTTCCTTTGGAAAATGGCAACATCCAAATCCTTTCCTACTAATCATGTATTACAAACAAAAAAAAAATTGCTTTGAAACATTGCAAGGCAGCCAACACCATTCAGTAAATTACACCATGTAACTGGCTTAGGCTTCATTAGGCTTGCCGTCTCTGGCTTTATCAAGGGAACAGCCACTTCTCTTTGCAATCCCTTATGGGAATGGATTTCTTCACTTTTCTCTGAAAGGTCAGTACATCCCCCTTTCCTGTATTCCTCATCAACTAGTGGCAGCTCAGCCTTTTGTTATCTTCTGGTGCAGCTCCCTTGGAGATGCCATTTACTTCCAAATAAGAGATGTCTGCAATTTTAGACAATCTATGGTTATTCTGAATAAGGATCATTCTAGTGAATCCTGTTAGCTATCTAGCCAGCATTTCCCTTACTCTTTCCTAGCAGGTCATGGTTTTTGTTGAGTGATCATCCCTCCCCTTCATGGTCTGAGTGTGCTCAGTATTCCTTTGTGCTCCCTCTTCCATTTGCTCCTCCAAATCCATTTTTATCCTTTTCCATTCTGACCTGGGTGTGCATTGGTGGGATTATTGGCTCTCTGGCCCTGTGAATTTCAGCAACTGGAAGAAGAGTAAGGTTGGAGTATTTACTCTGTCGGCTTTCTCCATGGCTAAGTAATTGCAGGCTGACAGCATCCTTTTGCAAATGGACAAAGAACCTCTTGGGTTGCCCTTGCCATCCAATGCCCTGTGCGTGTGTTCTAATAAGAGCTCTGCACTGCTCAGGCTGAGGGGCAATGGTGCCTCTCTGTTGTTGTCAGCCCCGGGCACTGCAACAGCCATTGCTGAGTTTCTTCAGCTTTGCCTACAACCTCATAAATGACCACTTGATTAAGTTTTCCTTATCTAACCGGTTCTAATATGCTACCTACTTCCTGCTGGGGCCCTAAGAAATCACATGACTCACATCTCCAGTATTAAGGGCTGGATCCTGACTAGTTTATTCTAGTCACACCATCCCATTTGCAGCACACCCCAGATGAAGGCACGCAGTGCATGGTACTTCCTTAACAAATGTTTCTGATCCAGAGTTGGACACCTAATTTACATAGGCAGGCTAATTAGATGGAAAGTGTTTCCTATTGCATCCAGGCTACCATAAGAAAACACCACAGACTGGGGAGCTTATAAACAACAGAGGAACTTCCCTGGTGGTCCAGTGGTTAAGACTTTGCCTTCCAATGCAGGGGCTGTGGGTTTGATCCCTGGTTGGGGAGCTGAGATTCCACATACCTCAAAGTAAAAAAAACCAAAACAGAAACGATACTGTAACAAATTCAACAAAGATTTTTTTAAATAGTCCATATCAAAAAAAAAGTCTATAAAATAAACAACAGAAGTATATTTCTAACAGTTCTGGAGGCTGAGGAGTCCAAGATCAAGGCACCAGAGTTCTGGTGAGAGGGCTCCAGTGAAAGCCCACTTTCTGATTCTTAGCTGGCATTTTCTGGCTGTTTCCTCTAGCTATCTCCCTTTCCATATCATGGAAGGGGAGAGAGATCTCTGTGAGGTCTCTTTGAAAAAGTGGAAGTGTTAGTCATTCAGTCATGTCTAACTCTTTGTGACGCCATGGACTGTAGCCCACCAGGATCCTCTGCCCATGGAATTCCCAAGGCAAGAATATGAGTGGATAGGCATGCTCTCCTCCAGGGGATCTTCCCGACCCAGGGATTTCACCTGGGTCTCCTGCCGTGCAGGCAATTTCTTTACTCTCTGAGCCACTGAAGATCTCTGTGAGGTCTCTTTAAGGAATGCTGGTCCCATTCATGAGGGCTCCATCCTCATGACCCAAGCAGCTCCCAAGGGTCCCACCTTCTAAATATATCATCTTTGGGGTTGAGGATTTCATCTTATGATTTTAGGGAACGTGAAAGTGAAAGTCACTCAGTTGTGTCCAACTCTTTGCAACCCCATGTCGCAAGTCCATGGAATTCTCCAGACCAGCATACTGGAGTGGGTAGCCATTTCCTTCTCCTGGGGATCTTCCCAACCCAGGGATCGAACCCAGGTCTCCTACATTGCAAATGGATTCTTTTCCAGCTGAGCCACCAGGGAAGCCCAAGAATACTGGAATGGGTAGCCTACCCCTTCTGCAGTGGATTTTCCCGACCCAGGAGTCGAACTGGGGTCTCCTGCATTGCAGGCAGATTCTGTACCAGCTGAGCTACCAGGGAAGACCCCATGAATTTGGAGGTAGGACATAAACATTCAGACCATTGCAGATGGGAAGAACAAGGCTTCAGCTTCTGTCAGTGACCATCCTGTGTGAGTATAAGGGATGTCAATGTAAAAGACCAAGCAAACTCATGGGCAGAGCTGGAGTAATAGCACCAGAATCCCAACTGTCTTATCTGTGGAGTTGGTGTTATGGGAAATTAGAAATCTTCTCACAGGTGACTTAGTGTTATGGGAAATCAGAAATCTTCTCACAGGATAAGCCAGTTTTAGCAGGTTTTGCTTTGTAATTGCTGCTGAAAGCACCACAGCCAATACAGATTTATCAGTATTTCTTTTATCTTCGTAGCAGCCACAGGACTCAAAGCACTTCCTGTGTGTTGTCCCATTTGATTTTCTCAATAAACATTTGAATGATTACCATGATAGTAATAACTAAGATAATACATAACAATAATAGCTTTGTGCCAGAATTATTCAAAGCACTTTATAATTATTAATTTGGTTAATTATCACAGCAACTCTACTCGGTAGGCACTATTATTGATCCTATTCCATTTTTTATTAGATGACACAAGGCACAGAGGTATAAAAAACATGCATCAAGTCACCCAGCTGGTAAGCACTTGAACCTAGGCAGTCAGATCAAGGGGTCTGTGTTCTTCATCGCTATGTTCTAGCATGCTGTGAATTAGGAGGAGCAGGTTTTCTGTCCATATTTCAAATGGGGAAACAATGGATCAGAGAGCCTAAGAGCTAGTTACAAGCAGACTCGACTTATGTTAGATCCAGCACTATTTCTACTATGCAGCATTTCCCTCCCAGTGAACTTTCCATCCAGGGCATTTTTTAATAATTTGTAGAACTGTCAGTGCAAATGAGTGTTCTCCACCCTTCCAAACTGTCCTAGAGTGGAACTGGGAAGAAACTCCCTCTAGGGGCCATGGACTATAATGCGGCCTATGGATTACAGTCTTTATTCAAACTTTTATCTCACACACTCCCTACAAAAATTTCATAAAACCATATACACCTTATGTGGGGCTTCCCTGGTGGCTCAAACGGTAAAGAATCTGCCTGCAATGCAGGAGACCCAAGTTCGATCCCTGAGTTGGGATGATCCCCTGGAGAAGGGAATGGCAACCCACTCCAGTATTCTTGCCTGGAGAATTCCATGGACAGAGGGGCCTGGTGAGCAACAGTCCATGGGGTTGCAAAGAGTCAGACATGACTGAGCAGCTAACATACACACCCCTTATATATTTTTAAGTTATTATTTTATCATGTGTTTCCAAGAATATAATCCCTAGTGTATTAAAATATTGACATTTAAAATAAAACTAAGAAAATAAAAAAACAATAAAATAAAACCATAGACAACACTACTATAGGTATCCAATGAAATCTGAATTTCATTCCAATTTGGTACTCACCATAATCAACTCAAAATATGTGAATAAACACTTTGCTTATAGTTAGAAAATTTGTATCTTCCTGTTTAAGAAAGTCATATTTTCATTCCATATTGCATACAAAACTTTATCCCAATGATATACATGCTTCATTTCTTAAAGCATTTTGTTGATCTTTGCAATAAAAATATGAATATAAGTTAAAGGTGAGTGTGTTTTTTAAAAAATTCTTGTTACTGTAAGATCCTAAGCATTAAAATATTTCTTTTGGATTGAGTAAAATGTACAAATATTATTAGTACACAATTTATAAATTACTAAAAAACTATAAAAGTTCACTTTAATTGGAAATGCACTTATTAATTCGATAAATGAAGATTTTTCTAACCTCCATTAGTTCATACAGAACTAATTTACTTATTGTTAGAATGAGTCAGGAACCAGTATTGACTCTATTTGTGCGTTAAAAAAATTTTTTTAAATTTTAGATATTTATTGATATAAGTAGGCAAATGAGAATATAAGGTTTATTATAGTAATGCCCTTGATTTATTTGAACACCTTCAGATTATTTGCCAAGAGTATATAGTGATCTATCATCAGAAATTATATTCATGAACAATTAGATGTTTATTGTCTTTATAGCCCTTATCACACAAAATGATTACATTCTTTACTGCATGTCTCCCCTCCTGCATCTTTATATGTCAGGATGCAGGCGCCACAAAAGCAGGAAACTTTCTCATATTCTTTTGAATTGTGTCTGACACATGGTAGATAATTAACAAATATTTGTTGAACAAATGAATGAGGCAGCCTGCTCCCTAAGAGAAAGGCAATCCTAGTGATTCTGTTAGGACAGGGATGAGGGAAGCGTGGATATATAGGTAACTGGGTTCTCCATAAGCCCAACTATCGAAGCTTCCTTCTCCATACATAATCTCTTAAGTACACTGTTGCTTCAGTACAACAGAGGTTCTCCTCCCATCCTCAGTGTGCAGCAGGGGCGGCGCTCCGATTCTCCTGTGCCTCTGGCTCCAGGGTCCCTGGCAGTCACGCCCTGTCCTCTCCTCAATAGCTTTTCTTAATAGACTTCCCCATAGACTAAGTGGTCATCTGTGGTGTCCTTGGGTAATTTGAGGGTGTTTGGTGTGTCCACCAAACTTTGCTCATTTTCCAGCTGTGTGCCGCTTAGGGGAAAGCTTCTAGAAAACTCTAGTGGTACCTTAACTTTCATTTCCATGCCAGTTGAAGGTCTACAAGTTACATTGTCATATTTGATTTTTATTCTTATCCCAACTTTGTGAAGTGGACAGGACAGGTTTTTTCATCCTAAATTTAAAGATGAGAAAACTGAAGCCCAGAGAGATAGAGAAACATGTTTAATACCACAACATTAGCAGATGGCTGAGTACCGTTTGAATGGCTAGTTTAGAAGTAGTATAGATTTGAATTTAAATCCACTTTGCTTTAGCAATTTAGTAATGTGACTATTAAGGAAGTAACTTAGCTTCTCTGAACTTCAGTTGAGGAAATTACTTATAGCTTTACCATTCACTAGCACATAGCTTTCCTTGCCATGAGGAAGTATTACTACTATCCCCATTTTAAAGATGAAAAAACTAAGGTATATCATAGCAGAAGAGAATAGCCTCCAAGAGTGTGGGCTTTGGAGCCAAGCCACCTGAACCCAGGTCCTATCTCTATCACTGAGGAGCTAAGTTACCTTGGGCAAGTTACTTAATGCCTGCTTGGTACAAAGTAAAAATCAATGTATGTCAACTAATATTATTAGGCAACTTGTCCAAGACTACAAACAAACAGTGGTAGTGCTAGGATTCAAAGCTAGCCAATCTAATTCCAGAGACTATGCTTTGAACCATGACACTGTGTTATCTTTAGAGCCAGAAATAGATAGAAAGGTAAATACAGAAGAGAGAAAGACAAGCTTCATAGGTTGTATGTTTGAGAGATATTAAGAACAGGAGAAAGAAAGGAGAGAAATTGTGGAGTATCAGGATGTTTTGCTATAAGAAAAGAAATAGAATTACCTTTAGGTGCACTTTCCAAAGATTCCAGTAAGGAATTAAATTGTTCAACTATGCCCCTTGGCCACAAGAATGATGTTTCCTTAGAAAGCAATACAATGGCACTTCCCTGGTGGCTCAGTGATAAAGAATCCACTGCCAATGCAGGAGACGTGCGTTTGATCCCTGGTCCAGGAAGATCCCACATGTCGTGGAGCAACTAAGCCCCTGAAAAACCACTGAGCCTGTGCTCTAGAGCCTGGGAGCTACAACTACTTACTGAAGCCCATGTGCCTAGAGCCCATGCTCTGCAACAAAAAATCCACTGCAATAAGAAGCCATGCGCTGCAACTGGAAAGTGGCCCCATTCGCCACAACTAGAAAAACACCAGTGCAGCAATGAAGACCCAGCACTGCTAAAAAATTAAATGAAATGAAAATAAAGCAGTAGTGTGATAAGATAGGATGTAAGAATTCACTCTGAATAGGGTCTCCAATATGGGGCTTTGGAGAGAAGGGACAGAAATTTCCAGGGTGAACCTGTGTTCCACCAGCAGCAAGGGGACCCGCATATATGGATGCTCATTGTATCCTGAGAACTGATCACCTAGCCAGTCGAGGTATTTACCCTGTGAGTGCACCTAGGAGGCAGAAACCAGGCTCCTTCTCTGTCTCAGTGTACTCCCAGCTCAGTGCCACACTAATGAAACCCACCCCTGCCTCTGGAAAACTGCACCCAGGAAGCCCTGCCTTCCTTTCCAAGGTAATCAGGGCCCTGCACATACTCTTGGCCTGGAGAAGAGAGATGGTCTCCTTTCTCAGTTGGTGTTAGATGTTACCTGTGGCCACCTGTGGGTTACACTGGTGGCTCAGTAGTAAAGAATCTGCCTGCATGGAGGAGACAAGGTTTCAATCCCTGGCTCGGGAAGATCCCCTGGAGAAGGAAATGGCAACTCACTCCAGTATTCCTGCCTGGGAAATCCCATAAACAGAGGAGCCTGGTAAGGCTACAATCCATGGTGTCCCAAAAGAGTCAGACATGACTTAGCGACTAAACAACAAATGGCCACCTGCTGGGTGACAGTGAATAGGCTCTGTACTGATGTGTAGTCTTATGTCTTTCAACAGCTAGCTCTACCATTTGCCTGTAGTTTCAACAGCAACACCAACAATCATATCCAACATGTGCTGAACAATGACTACATTTGTTTGTTGAAGTCAGTTGTGTAGACTGTAAAGTGTTACCTCCCCTTACCTCAGTTAGAGGGTTGCTGTGCTGTAGGATGTCAACAATCTTCTTTCAGTGTCCAGATGGTATAAATTTATTGTATACTACATGGTACTCTATGATTCCTCTACAAGATGTTGTTGTTATTATTAGTATTAGTTAAAATGAGTACTGACATTTCTTAGACATATGCCATTGTGTTAAGTACTTAATATGTACTTGTTGTTTAGTTACTAAGTCATATCTGACTCTTTTGCAACCCCATGGACTGCATCCTGCCAGGCTCCTCTGCCTTTGGGATTTTCCCAGCAAGAATACTGGAATGGGTTGTCATTTCCTCCTCTAGGGAATGTTCCTGATTCAGGGATCAAAGCCGCATGCCCTGCACTGGCGGGTGGATTTCTTTACCATTGAGCCACTGGGGAAGTCCATAATATGTATTAGCATATTTAATTGCTAAAAAACCTTGTGAGGTATGTATATATGTATTATTATCCTGAATTTGCAAATGAGGAGAATCAGAGTTTAGAAAGATAAACTTCTCTAGGTTGCATAGCTAGTTGTGAAAGAGCTGGGATGAAACCCTAACCTATGTGACTTAAAAGACACTTACTCCTTGGAAGAAAAGTTATGACCAACCTAGATAGCATATTCAAAAGCAGAGACATTGCCAACAAAGGTCCATCTAGTCAAGGCTATGGTTTTCCAGTAGTCATGTATGGATGTGAGAGTTGGACTGTGAAGAAAGCTGAGCGCTGAAGAATTGATGCTTTTGAACTGTGGTGTTGGAGAAGACTCTTGAGAGTCCCTTGGACTGCAAGGAGATCCAACAAGTCCATTCTGAAGGAGATCAACCCTGGGATTTCTTTGGAAGGAATGATGCTAAAGCTGAAACTCCAGTACTTTGGCCACCTCATGAGAAGAGCTGACTCATTGGAAAAGACTCTGATGCTGGGAGGGATTGGGGGCAGGAGGAGAAGGGGACAACAGAGGATGAGATGGCTGGATGGCATCACTGACTCGATGAACGTGAGTCTGAGTGAACTCCGGGAGTTGGTGATGGACAGGGAGGCCTGGCATGCTGTGATTCATGTGGTCGCAAAGAGTCGGACACGACTGAGCGAATGAACTGAACTGAACTGAACTGATGTGACTTCAGGCTACCAGCTCTACTGTGTGCAATTGTTCCTTATAAGATACTCATGAACAAAAGAGTCTAATTTCCCTTTGTCTATATGCCTGGGGTCAGAGATTGTGCAGTACCTACACACTGGTCCAAATCCAGGTTCATATTTCCAGCCATATTATTAGGAAAGATCAGGGTCTGACAGATTCCTGCCTGACAGTGATTGTATCCTCAGTGCAGATGAGAAGCCTGTCTGGAGTCCCATTTTAGAACTTTGGAGAGTACACATTGTAAGCTACAAAACCAATTCCAGACAAACAAAGTGATAATGGTCCAAATTATGTCCATGCTTGATCACCAGGTAGTGGCAATTGTCAAGAGCTTATATATTTCCTTGGAATCAAAGCAAATTTAAGAAAGAGAAATGAAGACATCTGAGCAAAAAAAAGAGAGCAATTATGTGATAGAATAAGGCTTAAGAATGGCCATCATGGAAGAAAATAATGTAGAAGCTTATAGGAGAAACACATGTCATCACTATAATCATTACTGAAACACTATGCGCCTCTGTCTTACTTTGGGTTCTTCCAGAAGATGAATCCGAGAAAAGGGTTCCAGTACAAATAGTTTATTTAGGAACTGAAGATGGAAAAATTAGGAAAGAGACACAGGGAAAGAAAAGCAATGATTAAAGGGAGTGTGATCAACAGCTCTTACTGTGGGCAGCTGAGCTTCATCTCACTGAGCAAACTCTGGGAGCCAGTGTCTATATACATTTAAAAAAATTCACTACCAACTCTTATTGGCCATTGGTAGAAAGCTGATGGTAAGTTATTAATTTCCAGGCACTCTTTTTTACCATAGGGTAGGCAAAGTGCCTTAGAATCCAGATAAAACTTTCAGGAAGAGAAATGCAGGAGCTGGTAACTGGGAGTCAAGATTTTCTGCACTGAAGTGGAGAGGATAGAGGGATACGAGTGGGTAACTGACAGTGTCTAAGCAATTTTGCCTTTAGAGGACAAGAGACACATAGAAGCTACCACTTACTGAATGCTTAGATTCACTTAATGATCACAGCCACTATATAAAGTGGGCACTATTATTGTCATTTTGTAATTAACCAAAAGTACTGAGAGGTAAAATAATTGCTCACATGCAAATAGCTGATAAATGCTAAAGCCAGGAATTGAATCCAGGGCGTCTGACTCTAAAAATCATTATCTTTTCCCATCTATGTAGGTTCCTTAATCAATTCCCATTTCTCTAGCTCCATTCTTCATTGTTATGCTGAATATTTTTATCCAGAAAAAAAAATCCAAGTTGCTTCTAACTGATTTCCATTGCCCCTTGATTAGCATTTTGTAGGTAGGGTTGTTGATAATTAATGCTGACACTTAGCACTCTCCTAAACTCTTTAAAGGGTTTATCTGAATAAATCTATGAGGCATTTACTATTATATTCCCAACTTACTGATGAGGGAACAGAAACACAAGTGGTAATAATTTGTTAGAGGCCATATATTCTGTGAATGGGAAAACCCAAGGTTCCATCTGACTTCAGTGCCCTTGCTTAATCACTATGTTCTGCTGTCTTCCTAGTCAGCAAATTTACAAGAATGAAGTTTTGAGTAGATGTAGCACTCGACAATTCTAGGAACTGCCTTTAAAAGGAGACAAAGTTAGTGAGCATAGCCAATCCAGGGAAATGGCATCTCCACTCAGTTTTGATTCAGAAAGTATGAACAGAAAATTTTAATGATAAGCCTCTGGGTGAACATGCATATTTTTGAGCTCTTGTTTTAGGTCATCAATAGACAGGCTGACACTGGACTTAGCAATGTCATATTCCCATAAATTTCCAGCTGGGACAAAGCTCCCTTAGCCTTGGGAGTAAATTTTGATTCTAGACAGAGAATTTTTGTTTCCAAGGACTAAAAGGGAGAGATGTATCAGTAATGGACATCTTTGTGTGCTTGTTTCTTTCTCATTTCAGTGGTATTTGTTTATTACAGAAAATACTGAAATAATGAGAATAAAAACAACAGAAAAAATTGAAATTGTCTTTAATCACATCATTTTCTTTTCTTTTCTTAAAACCATTATATAAGGTAAAGAATGAGAGCAGTCTCTGACCTCTATCCCAGTCTCTGTAATAACTCTAGCCACTGGCAACATTCTGGTGCTCGAAAGTCTTTCTTTTCCCTCTGTGAGTATAAAAAATATACGTGTAGACTAAATACATGCATACACACCACTGACAGCTTTTTATTTTAATTAAAACATGATCATGCTTTTGTTTTTTTCGCTTAACCACACCTCCTAGGATTCCCTGATAGGTTTTACAGATGCACCTCATTTTCTTTTGAGGTGCCCCCCCGCAACAATCTTTCTTAAGGAGAATATTCTCCTCCTTTTTGTGATTACAAGAAAAAAAAAAAAAGACTTGTGAGCACCAGAATGTCACCAGTGGTTAGGGTTACTACTGAGGCTGGGATAGAGGTTAGAGGTTGCTTTCGTTCTTTAGCTTATATACTGGTTTTGAGAAAAGAAACAAACAAACAAAAAGAATGCGATTAACTTTATTAACCCACTCCAGTATTCTTGCCTGGGAAATTCCATGGACAGAGGAACCTGGTGGGATACAGTCCATAGGGTCACAAGAGTCCGACATGACGGAGTGACGGAACCAGCACCCCCACCAATACAATATTCCAGTATATAGGTTATAATTTGTCTAAACAATCTCTTATTGTTGGACATTTGGCTTACTTCAAAATATTTGTTAATACAAAAAGTGCTATAGAAATCATCTTGGTATACTTTTCTACACTGCCCAGTTCATCTTCTTAGTGCATTTAGCACTTGCCTGAGGTGCCAGGTGGTTGGAATTCCCTCCAACCCACAACCACCCAGATAAAACATAACTGAATATTTACTTTTCAGAGTCCCAGACCCCCTTACACAAATAATTCCTGCTGCTGATTCTAGTTGAGATACCCACAACTAATAGTAGCAATAATTTAAGTTATAAATCCCCAAAGGCAATATTGTGTGTCTGCATTCCCATTCTGATACCAGGGGGCATCTTCCCGCCCCCTCAACCTTGTCATAGGTCCAGCCTTCAACCTGGACTTGTCTCCTGGGTCAGCCCTGGGCCCTTTGGGGATTCACAGAGACTAAAACCTTAGAAGATGCTGCTCAGTCGGGTTGAAATATGCCTCTCGTGCTTTCTGCCACACACTCACCAACCACACACACACAAAGCAAGCTCTGGCTCCTTAACAAAGAAAGCATCTGTGGGAAGCCTCCTCAGTCCTGGATGGAGAAGAAGACTTTTCTCCTTGAGCTCTGCCTCTACACTTGGAATGGAAGCCTGCAGAGAAGACCAATCTGAAGCAGAAGGATCTCAAATCCCCTCCCTACCTTCCTACAAAAGGCAAGGACCTCCAGACATCAACCCCCAGCTGGGCCCCGGTAACCCAACCTTCCTTTCAGCTCTTTCTGCAGGATCTGGGGATGGTGAGATCTGGAGAGAGAGGAGGGAGGGAATGTGGAGACCACCCATTGATTGGTGAAATGGGGACACTGAGATGCAAGACTAACACGGAGAGAATTCCACATCTAGCCACCCCTCCCCCGAAAGAGCGACATTTCCAGGGGCTAGAGACTGGAAGTGGAGGGGGAAGTGGGGAGATTGAACTTACCGTCCTGGGAATTCTCAGCTCCACTGTGCAGAGACGCTTCTAACACATCTCTCTCCCTTCCCTCCCTCGGAAGCCCTTAGAGGGCTTGGGCTGTCTTTGACAAGCCAGCCACCCTCCTTTGCGTCCGCCCTGACGTCTCTTGGGTCCCATGGCTGCCTTCTCCTCCTCTGTCATCTCCCTGGGTGCTGCCTCTCGGGTGCGGAAGGGGAACTCCCAGCGCTGCAGACTTGGGTACTCGGGGTGGGGGGGGTGGTGGGGAGCCCTTTCTTGGCCCTCTGGCTCGGACCTTTCATAGGGCTCTTAGCTCAAGACCTGACTCCAGGCTCCCAGAAGTCGCGGGGGTGGGTGGGGAGGGAGCAGAGCAAGAGGAAGTCGATTCCGACAGCCACAGTCCTAGTCCTCCGGGTGGAACTGGAGACTGCCCAGGGCTGGGAAGACAGAGGGACCTAGGGATGGCAGCTATCCATGGTCCTGGCCGACGTCTGCGTGGATGTTTAAGGCCAACAGCAGCCCCCCCCCCGCCCCCCCCCCATATTACAGTAAAACGGGTAAAGCAGTAAAACGGAGCTATGGTACTGGAATTGGTTTTAATCAACCCACTTCCAGGCCGGCTAATTAAAGTCTGAGTGCCGCATTTCCGCACCTTCCCAACCATGTGTCAATTGTCAGGGTGAACCTGAAAGTCTTTCCACTTCCTGCTAGTACTATCTCCCCTTGTGAATTAAAAAGATGTTGATGCCTCCCACCCTCTTAGCCTGCCTCCTCCGATTCCTCCTCCAGCACCATTCCCAGTTCAGGCAGAAAAGCCGCATGGCCCTTTCCTGCTTTACTCACAATCCCCAAGCTCCTGAAACTGGTCCTGAAAGTTTCAGGGTGGAAGGAATTTGGGATTGGCTTAAAATTCACTGCCCTGGCCTGTAAATCCAGGGGATGAAGCTTTAATTTTGTAAAATAAAAACTGGATCTTTGGGTCAGTGAGGTTTGAACCCCTTAATATGACATATATACACTACTAAGCATAAAATAGATAGCTAGTGGGAAGCTGCTATGTAGCAATGAGAGTTCAGTTAGATGCTCTGTGATGACCTAGAGGGGTGGGAGGGGAAGCTCAAGAGGGAGGGGATATATGTATACATACAGCTGATTCGTGTTGCTATACAGCAGAAACTAATGCAACATTGTAAAGCAATTATACTCCAATTAAAAAAGTAAAAGTGGAGCCTGTGTTTTGGTTCCATCTGAACAGAGTCTGAGCTAGGACTGAAGCATGGAAAGTGATATCGTTCAGTTCAGTGAGCTCCTGAGAGGGAAGAGAAAAGGAGGTCAGGAAATGTGGTGGTACAGAGGTGGAAACATACCAGCTAAACCAACACTCCAGTGGAGGGCCCACGGAGGCAGGCACTCCCGAACTGCCCTCCCAGTAATCATTTTAATGAGCTTGGTCCAGGGCTGAGCAGGAAGTAGACAGCCAAATAAATATTTGTTGAATTAAACCAAGGAAGTGCAATAAATTTTCTGTTTTTAAGCTTTGTATACTGGTATACTGGTTGGATCTCTCTCCCCTCTATCAAAGTATATAGCTGATGACAAATTTTGGAGGCATTTATTCTATAATCCTTTTATAAGGATACCTTCTTATAACATCCACATTTTTGAGGGACTCATTCTATTCTGCAAGAATTGTTATTTCCATCTGGTCTTCTACATTGGCTGTTCCTTGGGTTGACTTTGGAGCAAAATGTTCAGAGGGGGAAATGTCTTGTTCATAGTACCAGCTACTTTTATTTAAAAAAAAAAAGATCTCTAATTCCTGACCCTGGAAAGATAAAAAGCCTGCCCAACATGACCTTAAAACTGGGCAGCAGAGTGAAGCTAAGTTCTCTTGTGTTGGTTCCTCAGTAAAACAACATATCTAGAGAATGATGATTTCAATTTTGTTTATGTTAACGATCTTGTAGAATGAGTACAACATGATATTGCTAGCAGAAGGAAGTGTCATTAGTAGAAGAGTGAATGCTGGCTTTTGGAGGTTATGGTTTTAAACAGTGCTGGTAATGCCATAGCTCCAGAAGGAAAAAGGAAACAGGCAATGATGTGGGAATTGCAGAAATGGGACTGAAAGAGTGAAAGTCTATTGCTTTGAACTTCAAATGTGAAACTTCCATTTTGATCTCCAAAGTTATCTTTTACAAGATAGAGCCTTAGCTTCGAGTTGATGTACATTTCATTATTTTATAGCTCACAATTTTTATGTTTATGTGTACATAGATTTGGACTGTGTTGAAAGGTTTATATTCTGATTTAGCCAAACTCCTTTCTCAAGTGTAAACCAAATAGTCTTTAGGTAGGGCACTTCCACAATTGTCCATCTCTTTGGAAAAAATGGGTCAATTGGGATCTTGTTATTTGACCAAACAACCACAATAATAATAATAACCAAATTTCATGGGAGTTCATTTGTGCTTTATGTCAGCATAATAATCTGGGGGAAATTGAGGGCAAACAGAGAAAGGGGTGGCAGAGGATGAGATGATTAGCTAGCATCATTGACTGAATGGATGTGAATCTGAGCAAACTCCAGGAGACAGTGAAGGAGAGGGGAGCCTGGAGTGCTGCAGTCCATGGGGTCACAAAAAGTCGACTTAGAGACTGAACAATAGCAATAAATAAATATTTAGAATTGTTAGAATGTTACTAAAAATGATCGAGAGGGGCTTATACACACATAATATGTTATGTGATTTATGTGGCAATCTTATAAGGTGAGCATACCTCTTCCCCATTTTACAGGGGAGGAAACTGTAACTCAGGGAGATTAAGAGTCTGTCAAAGTAGGTTCAACCTGATGGGAAAACTGGCATTTGAATCGGGGTCACCAGAGCAGTGCTACTGAAAGATGCTCGGTCTTCCAATCTCAAATGTGGGTGTGTACCGTTAACAAAAATACCTAACTTTCACCTGTATAAAGCATTGTCACCAAGGGGACCATGACCCACTGGTCCATCCTGCCTTGCTTTTACTCAGTCAAAATTTATTTAGCCTATAGTGAGCAAGACAGTTTGCCGCTTCATCTGTGTACTTACTCTACTTTTTCCCCCCTTCTGCTTACTTTTGCTTAGTGAAGTGATAGCCTTCAGGTTTTCCATCCTCTTCCAGGCCAGTGATTCCCCATGCTGGGAGTGGGTGCTGTCCGCGGTGCTGAGACACTCAGCTTCAGGAGGCTTTGATAAGTAGGGCCCTTTCCCTTCACTTACACCTTTTCCCAGGTGGCGCTAGTGGTAAAGAACCTGCCTGCCAATGCAGAAGACATAAGAGACTCAAGTTCAATCCCTGGGTCAGGAAGATCCCCTGGAGGAGGAAATGGCAACCCGCTCCAGTATTCTTGCCTGGAAAATTCCAGGGACAGAGGAGCCTGGTGGGCTACAGTCCATAGGATTGCAAAGTCAGAGATAACTGAGTGACTTAGCATGCATTCCTCCATTCTAACCTCAGGCACATTTTCTCTTATCTGGCCCTTCATGTTCATAAAATCACCGTTCTGTAATCTGCTGTTTTGTAATCCCAAACTTCCCTGTGCACTGCGAAATTATTTTCTCCCCCAAATGACACTCTTACAGGAGCCTCTTGTCTCCCTCCCTTTCCCAAGGATATTCTGAGGATGGGAAGTTTGGGAAAGGTTCAGCTTCCTCATTTCTCATTTGGAAATTTGATTTTTTGTTAGGCCAAAGAAATGGAACTTAGCAGGCTCCACGGCTTTAGTGCTGGTGGGCGGGAGGAGTATTTGGATGCTAGAGACAATTGAAAGCCTTACTAGGCCAACAGTTACCCTTTGCAAGTACTGCTGTTGTTCCAAGCTGATTCTCTCCTTCTGGGTGGTGTCAATAGCTGGAGGCTCTCAAAGAAATGCTTTAAAACATGCTCCCGTCACCCCCAAATATGTCTTATGCACCTTTATCTGTAGAGACCTTAACTCAGCCCCCAACTCATCTTTTGTCAAGTCTCTAGAGGTCAAAGGAAGGTGTGTGTGTGTGTGTAAGATGGGATGAGATTCTTTTCAAAGACACCCAAGGGCCACATTTTTGAAAAGAGAGCCATAAGGGAAAACTGAAAACAAAGGAATGTACATTCCTTATCATTTCTTTCTAAGTCTAAACTCCACTCTCCCCTGACAACTCACAAGGAACAACGACAGTAAGCCTTTTGCCAACACTCTCTCCATTTGAAAGGTGACTGCAGAAAAAGACAGGATGCAGCTGACATTTTTTAAAAACCTGTAGGAATAAAGAAGCCTCAGAGAAGACTTGTTTATTTCTTCTTTAATAGATAGCCTTTAATTTGCTTCTGGGAAGAATAAACTATAGACATCCAAAGCATGTACTAATTTTAATAACCTCAATGAAAGAAACTGACTTTGGGGCATCACCTCCCTCCTAAGAATGATCTGAGAAAAAATACACACTGCAGTTCACGTGAATCACCATTCACGTTTTACCCATTTAGACAGACATGTAAACAAGCAGGTATTATTCTTCTTGCAGTATCATCTCCTTTTGGGTCCATCTCTCAGTGAGGTACATTTTGTCTCTTTATTTTTCATAAGTGTTCTATTATTCAGAGATTGTTGTCACAAAAGAAACAGTGTGCGAGAGACATACAAAACAAATACTGTTAAAGAGCAACCCTGAACAATGATAAATAATGTTATAGATGAGTTGTATAGACCCTGGAGAGCTAGAATCAATTTTCTCTGCAATTGCTTCTCATTCTGAACTTATTCTTTTAAAATAATTGTGCTTACTACAGGTGAAAAGGTAAACTGTGCCTTGAAGCTAGCAAAGTTAAGAGTATAAATGAGGTAAAAATTCAAGGCACAGAAAAGACTAGTTTCATTTTTAACATGTATCAAATCTACTATAGCTTACAGTTTTTGAAACTGAATGGGAAAGCTATTAAAAGGCAGTGATCGTGTGTGTGTGTGTGTGTGTGTGTGTGTGTGTGTGTGTGTGTGTGTGCAGACTTCATTGAGAAGCGAAAGCTTTGATCACATTTTTTCCTTCTTATTTTGAAAAGTCCGTATTTTACTAAGCTTTCTTATGTTGTCTCCTGTGATTTTTTGCAATCTTTAGACAAGTCACTTATTGCTTTCTGACCATTTCAGCCCCACTGTGGATAACTCTGAAGTTTCTCCAATGCATTTTTGTCCCCTTTATTAACTGACATTTATTAAGCACTTCCAAGGTCTTCCCTGGTGGTGCAGACAGTAAAGAATCCATCTGCTAAGCAGGAGACACAGGTTTAGTCGCTGGGTGGGGAAGATCCCCTGGAGAAGGAAATGGCAAAACACTCTGGTATTCTTGCCTGGGAAATCTCATGGACAAAGGAGCCTGGCAGGCTACAGTCCAGGGGGTTGCAAAAGAGTTGGGACGTGATTTAGCAACTAAGCAACAACAAGCAATTCTAAATGTCAGTTGTTGAAGCAGTGTAAGATACAAACTACCTAGCCATAACCTACCTTGAACAGGAGATAATATTTTTCTTTTAAAAAGTCATAGCTTAGAATAATATTTTTCAATAGATTTTAAAAGGGGAAATCACAAGTTTAGTTGTTCTCAAATTTTTCTTGCAAAATAGTTTATTTATGAGAGACAATCTCACTACACTCCTTGTGATTAAACTCAGAAAAAGTTTTAGAGATTAAAGAATATTGAGCATCTACCATGTGTAACATGCCAAGGCTTTCCAGTGGTGAAAAAGATAATAAAGGTTCTTGACTTCATGAAGATGATATTTTAGTGGTAGATTCTCTGAAGCACAACTAAATGATATAACTTAGAAATTTAGAGTTAAAATTTAGTTTCCTCCTTTCAGAAACTTACTGAACACTAATACTACACAGTTTTAATATTCTTCCATATATTTCTTTTGTTTGGACATACCAAGATTAGCTGTCAGTAAAACATTACTATTGTTTCCTTAAAAACTGTTTACTGTGTACTGAACAAATAATAATACTAACACATGGAAATATACTGAATCCAATTGCTGTACCTTTTATAGCCAGATGAAATAAGCTAAGTACTGAGTAACACATGAAAATTTCAGAGACTAGCTTATATCTAGTACATAATTTCTTCCTGCCTAAGCTTTCACTTAGAAAACACTAAATTATCTTCAGTAGAACTAAAAATCACTATAAAATAAAATATCCAGTATAAAATACTTTATGATATTTCAGTACCAAAATCAAGAAATGTTCTAACTTACATTTAACGTGAAGTAAAGAAACAGTTTGGAGAACCCACTCCAGTATTCTTGCCTGGAAAATCCCATGAACAGAGTAACCTGGTGGGCTGCAGTCCTTGGGGTTGCAAAGAGTTGGACACAACTTAGCAACTCAGCAGAACAAAAATATAGTTATCAAAATAGTTCCTTTGCAGGGTATTTAAACCCTAGATGAACACCAGAGAAAAAATCCACTTCCAGTTTTAGAATCAGACCTTGTCAATGAGTTCTTCAAAGGCATGAGGAAATAGAGAAAAGAAAATTCCCCTTTCAAAGCAATGAAACCTCAGACACATTCAGACCAAATTGTTCTTTCCACCCATCTGGCATACTTGGGCGGGTATTATTACACCCATTAGTAGATTAGTGACAGCTGTTTAAAGATACATGTTAGCATTTGAATTATATTTCAAGGCTGGGAGGGATCTTGATTCATCCAGTTTAACTCCTCATTGTCAGAGTAAAACCAAGGTCCAAAGAGGAGAAGTGACTTATGCAAGGTGACATCATTAGCAAGTGGCAGAACTGACCACCAGAAATCAGGGCTTCTCAAACTTGAGGTACCCAGTAGATTTGCTGGGCATAAGAGAATAAACTGGAGTGCTTAAAAACACAGGTCTCTGTGTCCCATCCCCAGATATTTTATTTGGGTAAAGATCCTAACACTGGGAAAAAGTGAGGGAAGGAGAAGGCGGTGGGGCAGAGGATGAGATGGTTGAATGGTATCACTGACTCTCAATGGACATGAGTTTGAGCAAACTCAGGGAGACTGTGAAGGAGAGGGTAGTCTGGCATGCTTCAGTCCATGGGGTTGCAGAGTCGGATGTGATTGAACAACAACAAGGCTCAGATTGTGCCTTGGATTTACTATTGATAATGATACAACTGGTCTGAGAATCACACTTGCAGAAGTATTACAAAAATCATTGACAATTTAACTATTTCCATGATAAAATGATAAAGTGGTATGAGAATTTCGAAGCAAAGCTTTTAAGACACTGCTTTTTTCCCCACTGTTTCTTATATTTGTATAGTCACATAAAATGCACAACCAAAAAAGTCAAAATCTGTCAACTGCCCAGACTTAGATTATCACAATGATCCCCTGCAATGGGTGGGAAATCTGAAACTCTGATCATTCTTTCATGTTACAAGTTTATCCAGCTAATATACTTCTAAGGCAATGAGAGGATTATTTCATTCCAAGAAACTACAAAATTGAGAAACCGCTAAAGTTTTTCTTGATATATTTTAAATTCTCACATTTGTTGACAATTTGCTGTTTAATAATGTATTCATTCAATGAATATTTACTGAAAATCTACCAGCTGGGATTTTAATTAACATCTATTGCATCTTAAAGGGGCTTCTCAGGTGGTGCTAGTGGTAAAGAACCCACCTGCCAATGGAGGAAACTTAAGAGACTTGGATTCTATCCTTGGGTTAGGAAGATCCCCTGGAGGAAGAAATGGCAACCCACTCCAGTATTCCTGCCTGAAGAAACCTATGAACAGAGGAACCTGGTGAGCTACAGTCCATGGGGTTGCAAAAAGTCAGACATGACTGAAGTGACTTAGCATGTATGCATTGCATCTTAAATGTCTTCAAAATGTCTCCCAAAACAGACTCAACAATTGATTGGAAAATGATACTGCAAGTTGAATCAGATGGAAAGTTCTACCACCTTCCATACCAGTGTTTATGATGATAATAAAACATACAGAAATATTTTGATATTACATTATGAACTTTAATATTTGTATTGATTTTAATAGGCTTCTGAATTAAAGAAAATCTACATAGGCAAAATAACAAAGCAGTAAGTAAAATCATAGTTCCCTGAAACAGAAAATGACTTTTGTAGGTTAAAATTTATATTAAATCCAGAAATTCAATTCTGATAGGCTTGTGTTTCACAGTGAGGGATATATATCCCTTTAGGAATTCTCTACAGCAAATAATGAAATTATTTAGGAAGTTTGAATAAAACAGGTCCCAAATTTTCATTAACTTTGATGAAATGTGACAGGTTATTGAATTTTAATTCAATTCAGAGTATGAGATTATCATCTCTAAATCATAGATGACCCCAAACGATCTACCATTATGCTTTGGGGTATTATTAATATGCTATCATTTCATATGATTTTATTTGTTGACCTTCCATCTTGCTCTTGAAAGGATTTAAGGCTGTCATTTTGAATTAAGGCTTGTTTTTTACACTTTTTAAGATGAAATAAAAGAAGTAGGTGGGTTTCCATTGAGAGATTCTCAGTTTAGGTTCTGTCCGTGACTTCACTTTAATTTCTGGAGGGCACTGCAAAGGATTTCAACTTCACCTACAAAGAAAAACAAAGGAGCCACTCATCCTTTGAACAAACACCCTTCAAGTGTCTGCAGTGTGTAAAAGGCTAGGGAACCAGTGGGGTGTGTGGATACACTAGGTACTACCCCAACCTTCAAGGAGCTGACAGCTTAGTTAGGGTGATACAATCTGAGCCATTACAGATGATTCCAAGTTGCAGGAAGTGCTAAAGAGCTATTAATGTAATTAAGCTTCCTCTTTCCATAGTCTATTTCTCAGGGAAGGAGTTAATGGTTTTCTCCCCAGGGAAATGACTAGCTTTTCTGTTTCCTTTTCACATGACCATCCACAGATGCTCGCAAGGGGCTAAGCCACAGAAGCTAAAATTAGGGTTCACATAGCCCCCCATCCTCACTCCATGTCAGAATTCACTGGGGCTTCATTACAAATACAAATCCCTGACTCATATCACACATTCAGGGAATTTAGTCTGGGAGTAACACTCAGGACTATCCATTTCTAACTAGCTCTCCAAGTGATTTTGAGACACACGAGGTTTGAGAAGGCATGATCTAAGCAGATGACTCAGCCTAGATTTCCAGACCACCAGACTAAGGTATGATGGAGTCACTTTCATTCATGCAGGTTCTCACAGGCCATGGGGCCACAATGACACAGACTCTTCATAGAAGTGGAAGGGGACTTGGAGACAGACCAGCCTTATTCCTGCCTAGGTCCTGAGGACAGTATAGAGATGATGGGACCTTATATAAGGTCACAAAACTCTAAGGACCATCCAGTTCCTAAATCTGTCATTCAGTGATTTTTAGAAGCCTCTAATAAGTAATAGTCTTTGAAATTACTTTAGCTTTCTCAGGGGAAATGAAAAAGAGAGAGAAAACAGCTATGGCCTAACCCTTCTCTCTCACATCCCAGCCTCCAGAGCCCTTGGCTGGCCTCTTCAGTGAACAAATTATTCCAGCTGAGTGATCAAGGTGGCATCTATGGGAGGGAATCAGCCTTGGACTTTATCAAAATGGCTCATTATGGGAGGGAGGCCATACCTGATAGGAATGAGTATAATGGGCTAGTTCTACATATCAGGAGTGGTCTCAGGCAATATCACAGGGGTAGAGAGGGATACGCCAAGTCCACCAGCCCTTCTGGCCTTTGTTAGCACATTTTTACAGATAGAAACTCCCCACCCCTTGGACTAGAACTTCTCCCTTTAAGCTTGACTCTTTGGTGGTTTTGTTCATTCATTCAATAGCTCTTGAGTACCTAATATGATTTTTAGGAATATGGAAAACTGCTGGGGATTTGACAGCAAACCTGACATGGCTCTCTGCTCAAGTCTAGTTGGGAAGACAGACAAGCAAACAATTATAAAATAAAAACAAAATAAAAAACCTATGATAAGTGCCCTGAGAGAAGGATCTATGGGAAGGCCAAAACCTAGAAGGGACACCCAAACCAGGCTTACCCTAAGAAGAGACATGTATGAACAATTAAAAGATGAACTGGGATGGGTCCCTAAATGGGAGTGGTGACGAGAGTATTTTAAACAAAAACTGTATGGGCAAAGCCCAGGGGAAAGCATGGGAACTAAGAGCTGGTCAATGTTGCTCGAGGGGAATTTGAAGGTTAGAAAGAATCGGGAGATGAACACAATAGCACAATGACTTTTTAAGAACAACTATTATAATATTCTTGTTGTCCAGAAAAAATAAAAGGCCAATGGATGAACTACTCTGTGGTTGATAAAATAGATAAAATCTATCCTTAGGAGCTGGTATTCTAGGCAGAGTAAGGTCCAGTGGACACTTAGAGGGAAAGGGGTGAAAATGCAAAGGAGAAAGAGGAACGTGGCAGCAACAAGCCAGCGTGGAAAGGTGGTGGGTCATAGGAGGTGGCATGGGGTCCAGGAAGGTCGAAGCAGAAAGGACACTCAAAGCAATTCTGGCTTTTTATTGCTAAGTTTTTCTCTCTCAATAAGTCAGTGGCTTCCCTGGAAATGCTTTTCTTAAATATTTAATACAGTTCTTACTGTTCCTCTGACAAAGGTAAGAAAACACAATCCCCTATGAGAGAATGGCCTCAAAGGGTATATGTTACTTACTACTGATGGAGTCAGCCAAAATCTTAAGTTGCTGGGTGTTGTCCAAGACCTCAATCCGTTGAGTATATGGGTCATAATGAACTGAGAAGGGCCGTGGGATTGTGGCAGCAAAGTTCCTGAAACCAAAATCATAGGTCTGAGTAAAGGCTACCATTTGGGGAAAAATAATTTTAAAAGATTTTTCAGTGGCATTCACTTGGTTATTAGTAGCATTGAAACCTCACCAAGGGCTTTAGTACTGGGCTGAGAAGTGAAATGGAGTTTTAGGTCCTCTTTGGGAAGCCTCTGTATGTGGTAGGTGTGTCTGTGTATACACAAACACACTTATGCACATGCCTCCAAAATGTCAGAAGTAGCTTACAATAAAAGCACATAAGGCCAAGTTCTTATCATTAAATAAAATAAAAGGAGAAAGTAAAATCTAGCCAAAGAATGTTATAGAAGAAAAAAAGCTCTGAGATGCTTGATCATCAATGCAAAGAAAGAAAAATGGTTTCCAAAGTTGAAGACAACATTATGAATGAAACTCAACATGGATTGAGGGCCTCCTATGTTTGAGAACCATAGCAAGTTTCAACTGTTTTATACTCTTAACAACTATTATCACTACATTAGTCTTCATAAAAACCTTAAGAGGAAGGTACCACTTTACTATTCCCATTTTACGATGAGGAAACTGAGGCTTGAGGAAGCTAAATAACTACTAAGGCCACGCTGGCAATACATTATAAAGAAGGGAAAGGATACAGGTAGTCTGAATCTGGCCTGGCCCCCTCACTTCCCTGCCTCCCTGGTGCATCACTCCTGGGCCTGGGAGGAATCTTTTATTAGTGACCGCAGATGCATGAAGAGTACGTGGTTAAGTATCCTTCCTCATCTCTTCTTTGGAAAAAGCTTTCTCAGTCCAGCTGATGACGTGAACCAAGTAGTAGACACCTGTGGCTCTGCCTGCTCTTCCCCTCTTCCCTCTTATTCCCGGGCACACCTTGTTTTTAATTTGGGGAATCGACCTCCCCCACTGGAGGTATATGAGTTGGGCTGTCAGTCTGAGGCCCACTCAGCCCTCCTCAGCAGGTGTGTGAACAAACTTAGCCCCGTCTCTGCTAGAACTTGAATACCGAAATTGAAAATGGTTGGCATAGGTTTCTTTTAGTCGGGACGCTCTGAGGGTATCCCAGAGATGCTCAGATCCCTTCCTTTTTTGAACTGTGTTCTTTAGAATTCTCTTTCATTCTGTGAGCCAGCTCTCAGCAGATGAGAGCTTTTGTGTCTTCTCCGGGCTCTAGACACTAGCAGTAAGTGAGTGCGTGCTCCATCATGTCTGATTCTCTGCCACCCCATGGACTATATAGCCCACCAGCCTCCTCTGTCCATGGGATTTTCCAGGCAAGAATACTGAAGTGGGTTGCCATTTCCTCCTCCAGGGGAATCTTCCTGACCTAGGGAATGGACCTGCGTCTCCTGCATTGCCGGCAGGTTCTTTACCACCGAGTCCACCAGGGGAAGTGGACACTAGCAGAGCTCATGAGATTTCAAACAGAGGCCCATGTCCTGGTAAGGTCTTCCTGTTGGCCTAGGGCTGATCACTTCCTGAACGGCCTGTCCATATGGGAATCTCAGTGCGACTCAGCAGTTAAGAGTACCAGCTCTGAGTCCCACTGCCTGAGTCCAAACCCTGGGCCAGCCACTTACGAGCTGTATGACTCTGAGTGAGTTACTTACCCCTTTAATGTTTCTGTACCCCTATCTGCAATTTGTGGTCTTATTTAATGACTAAATGAATTAATATCTGAAAAGCACTGAGAACAGTGTTTGGTACAAAATAGCTGCCAGGCATCTCGAAAAGTGAAAGTGTTAGTCGCTCTCATGTGCCAAACTCTTTGTGACACCATGGCATGTAGTCCACCAGGCTCCTTGGTCCATGGGACTCTCCTGGCAAGAATACTGGAGTGGGTAGCCATTCCCTTCTCCAGGGGATCTTCCCAACCCCAGGGCTCGAACCCATGTCTTGTTCATTGCAGGTGGATTCTATACTGTCTGAGCCACCTTACCTGTAACTATAATTACCTTGGTGGAATAATGCATGAACTCGCTTCCTTTTCCGGTAAGCGGCCTGAGGTGACTCCTAAAAATGGTGCGCTATTCACTTGACCCAGAAAACCCCACAAAATCATGCAAATCAAGAGGTTCAAATCTTTGTGTACACTTTAAGAACACTCGTGAAACCGCCCAGGCCATAAAGGGTATGCATATCCGAAAAGCCACCAAGTGTCTGAAGGACGTCACGTTAAAGAAGCAGTGTGTGCCGCTCCGCCACTACAACGGTGGAGTTGGCAGGTGTGCACAGGCCAAACAGTGGGGCTGGACTCAGGGTCGATGGCCCAAAAAGAGTGCTGAATTTTTACTACACATGCTCAAAAATGCAGAGAGTAATGCTGAACTTAAGGGCTTAGATGTAGATTCTCTGGTCATTGAGCACATCCAAGTGAACAAAGCCCCCAAGATGCGACGCAGGACTTACAGAGCTCACGGTCGGATCAACCCCTACATGAGCTCTCCCTGCCACATTGAGATGATCCTTACTGAAAAAGAACAGATTGTTCCTAAACCAGAAGAGGAGGTTGCACAGAATATCCCAGAAGAAACTGAAGAAACAAAAACTTATGGCCCGGGAATAAATGCCACAAAAAATAAATGCAAATAAAAGTAAAAAAAAAAAATAATAATGCATGAACTCATGAAAATCCATAACCCTAAAGGAGTCCCAGGAATGGCAGAGTGGAACTTTTATGGCTACAGGAAGACTAGGTTCCCAGTAAGGGTGAAAATTTAGGAGAAAAATGGGAAAGAATGGTAGGAAGGACCTAAAGGCCCTGGAGAAAAGAGTAAAGGGAGTCATTTGGGGCCAAAGAAAGTACATTTGTGAGCTACCATTTTACTGTTGGTTACCTAAGCCTGGTGTATTCAAAGCTGACATGCCCAGCTTCATGGGATTCCAGAAGCCTGTAAGACTTACATTTATTATGCATCACTGCTAAGATATAACAAAAGAAGTGGTAAAAATGGTATCATGGTTGCTCTGTCTAAGTAGACCCTCTGCCTAGTCTATCTCCTGCTGGGAGCAGTGTGGCTCTAGCAGGCTGATGGCAGGGCAATCTTCTTGGACGGCTGAGAGTCTCAGAGTCCTGGTACCACTCCACCAGCCTGGTGCTGAATTGCCTCTGAGATTGGCACATTTGCCAATTACTCACTGATTCAGAGGATGAGATGGTTGGATGGCATCACAACCCAATAGACACGAGTTTGAGCAAACTCCAAGAGACAGTGAAGGACAAGCAAGTCTGGTATGCTGCAGTCTGTGGGGTCACAAAGAGCCTGACATGACTTAGCAACTGAACAATAGCAATACTGAGTGCTTGCTATGTGTCTGGCACTGTTCTTGAACTGGAGGGAAAGAGCAGAAAGGACAAAACTCCCTATCCTCATGGACCTTAAATCATATAAGATTTTAGACATTAATAAGTGCTAAGGAGAAAAGTAAATCACAGAGCAGGTAAGGAGTACTGGAGGGACAGGGCTGGGTAGTGATTTTAAGTAAGTTGCTTAGAGAAAGACACACAAAAAAGGTTAAATGTGGGTAAAGGCTGAAGAGAGAGGAGGGGTGAGTTATGCAAGTATGTGGGAGATTAAAGTGGCAAGGGACTTCTTTGGGTGAGAAGACACCTAGGGCTGTTTGATGGGGGTACCTCTGTGGCTGCTCTGAACATAGGAGAGTTCATGGGTGGACCTGGTGGCTGCACTGAGCAAGGATAAAGGTGGTAGCCTGTCTGCAGGGGTCATCATGTTCGGCTAGCAAGCTATGAAATGGGGTCCTGCAAAGGAAGGCAGTTCTCTCAACAGGGAGTGGAAAGAGATAGGGTGGGGAGAGAATACTGTCTGATGCACGCCGCTGCTGTAGGCACTTGAATCCATTCTCCTGCCCAACCTCCCATAGACCGGTGGCACCAGGTCAAGTCAGGAGGTCCCAAGGGCTGCTGGCCCAGCGTGGTTACCATCTCACCTCACTTTCTCTTTGGCATCATTAAAACTCTCAGCCACATAATACAGAGGCTGGAACTCTGTGATCGTATACTCCTGGACAGCGGTCTTCTCTAGTTCCAGAGGAAGGAGCTTCGGCTTGCCTGATAGGCAATACTGCGGGTCCCAAATGAAAAGTCATCATGGTTAAGTCAAGGCTGCTGGTCCCTGCCGCAACCCCTAGGCTATTTGCTCATCCCCCCCACAACCTTATCCTGATTCCTTCCATACCCTAGTCCCAATGCAGGTGAACTAAATTATTTTGCACATAGACAGCAATCAGGATCAAAAGGAATATTTTACCCCAACCATTTTCAGGTAAGGTGATCAACAGATGGTGTGGGAGCAGCCACATTTTCTGGCATGTGTTTGCCTATGTCCCAATGCACAGTTCAACCCTAGATTCAGGAGGCCCCTCTGGTCTGGAGACCTGTGTATCTGCAGTTCAATTTCAATCTCTAAAACCCACAGTCATGACCAAATCATAGCTGCTAAGAGGTCAATCAATCACATGAGGAGAAACTCCGAGGTTCAGTTTCAAAGTGGATATAAGAGGGTTTCAAGAGCACAAAGGGAAAACGAATGGTCTGCTGTACCTAGCACTCTCAAATCCATCCATGGTTTCTGTTCGGTTCATACCTGTAATTCACCAAAGGATGACAGGAGCCCAGCACCATATGCCTTTATGGAGTCTCCTTGCTTGCAGAGCCCAAACTCCACAGTAAACCAGTAAATCTGAAATGGAAAGTCAAGTTGAAAGTGTACACAAGGAAACAGCAGGTGACCCAGGGCCAGAGACAAGGTGCCCAGGTGGGAGTTTGTGCAGGTCTGTTCTCTGAATCAGCCTGACCTGGGGTCATGGTTTTGTATGCTGTCTTATCCTACCCAGTTACCTGTCGAATTAAGACGGCTGAGTGCAAGACGCTAAAGCTGAAACTCCAATACTTTGGCCACCTGATATGAAGAACTGACTCCTCGGAAAAGACCCTGATGCTGGAAAAGATTGAAGGCAGGAGGAGAAGGGGATGACAGAGGATGAGATGGCTGGATGGCACCACTGACTCGATGGACATGAGTTTGAGCAGCCTCCAGGAGTTGGTGATGACAGGGAACCTGGTGTGCTGCCGTCCATGGGGTCACAAAGAGTCGGACATGACTGAGTGATTGAACTGAACTGAACTGAATGCAAGATATGATGGGAAGTTGTGGGAGAGTATTAAGGAAGCCCCCAAAGGATACCCCCAACAAGCCACTCTCTATGTCAGGAACTCCTCCACCCCTTCCACTTTCTTCTCTATGGCATCAGCTAGAGGGAGTTGCTCCCCCAAGTTGGCTGGACTTACCAGACAATCCCATCAGGCTCAGTGGGAGGTAGGGAATTGGGTCATGATAGAATCAGGGAGGGAGTATCCTGTCATCTGTGTGGCTGAACCACACCAACTCCATTTTGTCAGCTCCATCTAAGCCTGAAGTCCTAACCCCATCCTTTTCTGCATGGTTGAACTTTAGTCTACTCACAAGATGTACCAGATAAGTTCCTCATCAACTTTTACCCTTCTTATCTGATATAAAAACTTTGTCTGACATATAAAAACTTTTGCTGAGGCAGATGGGCAATGCTTCACAAGAAATAATGGTCATGAGACCTTCCTTCCAGGGGGAGGAAAAAACCCCTAACTCCCGACAGTGTGAACCTGCTTCTCCCTTAGTAATCAGACTCTATCCTTAGCTTTGGCCCCTTTAATTAATTAACTAATAAATTTTAATTTGGCTGCACTGGATCTTAGTAGTGTTGGTCCCTTTAACCCCCCATACCCTTTTCGTGGCATAGAGTGTGGTTGCCAAAGCCTCTGGCTGCTATCTACCCACCCTTTCCTGTGTATAAGTTACCCACAATAAAATTCATCACTGTATTTTATTGAGTTATCTGCTTCCTTATTTGGCCTCAAAGTTCTAAGGTTATTATTCAATATCCCCACCATCTAACAATCTGTGTTAAAACCCTGTCAGTCACTGCACTCAGCCTCCCAAATAACCAAGCCTTTTTCTTTCAGTAGCTCCCAGCGCAACATGTCCCAGATAGATGGCTTGGGAAATAAGGTCCTAGAATTGATTCCTGGGTCAGGAACATCCGCTGGAGAAGGGATAGGCTACCCACTCCAGGATTCTCAGGTTTCCCTTGTGGCTCAGCTGGTAATGAATCCAGCTGCAGTGTGGGAGACCTAGGTTTAATCCCTGTTGGGAAGATTCCCTTGAGAAGAGAAAGGCTACCCACTCCTGTATTCTGGCCTGGAGAATTCCATGGACTGTATAGTCTATGGGATCGCAAAGAGTCAGACATGACTGAGTGACTTTCACTTTCTTTCCTACTGAATAGGGCCAAGAGAAAGCCAAGGCCCAGGGTTTCTCAGTTCAGTTCAGTCACTCAGTTGTGTCCGACTCTTTGCAACCCCATGAACTGCATCATGCCAGGCATTCCTGTCCATCACCAACTCCTGGAGTTCACCCAAACTCATGTCCATCGAGTCGGTGATGCCATCCAGCCATCTCATCCTCTGTCATCCCCTTCTTCTCCTGCCCCCCAATCCCTCCCAGCATCAGGGTCTTTTCAAATAAGTCAACTGTTTGCATGAGGTGGCCAACGTATTGGAGTTTCAGCCTCAGCATCAGTCCTTCCAATGAACACCCAGGACTGATCTTCTTTAGGATGGACTGGTTGGATCTCCTTGCAGTCCAAGGGACTCTCAAGAGTCTTCTCCAACACCATAGTTCAAAAGCATCAATTCTTTGGCACTCAGCTTTCTTCACAGACCAAATCTCACATCCATACGTGACTACTGGAAAAACCATAGCCTTGACTAGACGGACCTTTGTTGGCAAAGTAATGTCTCTGCTTTTCAATATGCTATCCAGGTTGGTCATAAATTTCCTTCCAAGGAATCTTAAACCGTCTTTTAACTTCATGGCTGCAGTCACCATCTGCAGTGATTTTGGAGCCCCCCAAAATAAAGTCTGACACTGTTTCCACTGTTTCCCATCTATTTCCCATGAAGTGGTGGGGCCAGATGCCATGATCTTCGTTTTCTGAATGTTGAACTTTAAGCCAACTTTTTCACTCTCCTCCTTCACTTTCATCAAGAGGCTTTTTAGTTCCTCTTCACTTTCTGCCATAAGGGTGGTGTCATTTCCATATCTGAGGTTATTGATATTTCTCCCAGCAATCCTGATTTCAGCTTGTGCTTCTTCCAGCCCAGGGTTTCTAGGTAAGTCTATTTATTGCACTAGAGAATGTGAAACCTGGGAAGGCTGTCAGAGCTGAGTCAGTCTGAGCTCCTCACATACAGATGAGACGTCTTTAGCCCAGAGAGGTCAAGTTACACACATACAGTGACACAGTGTCTCAAGGGCAGAGCAAGGGGCCCAAGACTATTCCCAGATCAGTATATCAATAATAAGATTATTTTTGAGAAGCTAGGTTGGTAATGAATACTTGTATCACAATTACAGCAGGTAACTTATGTGATTATTTTTTTCTTACAAATGAGAGATTCTATCGAGTTCTGCAGTTTCCTTGAAAGTTGCTTTTTGTATCACCACAGCATCTGGCATTTAAGAACTTACAACCACACAAATTTAACCCTTTTGATCCTCAAGATCCTCATGATGGACTGTTGAGATGGAAATGATATAAACAATTGTATCCATTTTTAGAGGTGAGGGTGCAAAAGCTACTTGCCCAGGGTCTCAGAGCAGCTAGGCAGTGAGAAAGAATCTGGGAGGTTTCAACCTTCTCTTAAATTCACAGACTTCTAAACTGATATATCATGATGACAGGGAAGCCTGGAGTGCTGCAGTCCATGGAGTCCCAAAGAGTCAGATACAACTGAGCAACTGAACTGAACTGAACTGAATGATATGTGTGCATTAATCTGAAGTCCCTAGTTCCATTATACAGTTTCATTTCTTATCTTCCAAGCTGAGCACATTATTTAAAAATGTGGCTTAGAGGTTAGGGAGGGAATCACTCAAGTTGGAAAGGGGTCTACAGGAAGGAAAGCCCCTTCTGTGCAGAGTCGTTCATCCATGGTGTCTATGGATGACAGTCATCACACGCCTGGGGAAGAGAGTGTTTGGTTAGAAGGGAAAAGCCAGTTCCCACTTCCACCTTGGATCTGAGAAAGGAAAGATCCAATGCTGGCTCCAGTGTCAGGTAGAAAGTAAATATTTTCCTTTTCAAAGATGTGAATGTAGACTACTCCCCACCCACTCAAGGGGGTTCTCAATGACCATCATTATAGCCTGTTGTGCTTTCAAGACATACTATTTAAAGTTACATGTAAACATATGCATGTAGTTGATTTCAAAATCAAACCACTAAGAAGTCAAAATGTGAAATGTCACTCGTGCAAATGTAAGCAAGGCATTCAGATTTTTTCTTGTTTCAAATGATCTGGCTTTCAGGAAAACAGCAAAGTTTCAAAGACCCGAGACATTCCCACCATCCACCAGGGAGAGAGGGTACTTACTGTTGCAAGTTTCTCAACGTACTCGTCAGGTGCACCCAGGGAGGCAAGGCCGATCTCCTGTAACGGCAGAGAAACCAGCACTGACATGGCTGGGGTCTGCTGACCTTCAACCTTGACCCTCAGATCCAACCTTGCATTTGACCACAGGAAGGGGATGGGAGGCTAGATACCTTCAGAAGGGCCCAGGTAGACTCTTAACTGTTCTGTCAAGGCTTCACTGACCACACTTCATAGAACCACAGATCTCGAGGATGGAGGAAGCCTTTCTCCATCACTTGGTCCTCTATTCATTCACTTTACAAAAGAGAAAACTGAGGCACAGAGAAAAGAGATGACCTGCTCAAGGTCACATGGTAGGTTGTGTCTAACGTTTCAAGTCCTGATTATCCTTCCACGTTCAAGTGGAATATTCCTGGTGCACCAGATGGGACTTCATCAAGTCCCCTGAAGATACCATAGGAGACTTGCTGTGAAGTGCTTGACATCTGTCCAGGTATGTGCACAGCTGGAGAGTCTGAGATGTCACTGGCCACCTCTCATCACAGCTCCCAACTCAGAAGCCCCTAGTGGTCTCTGTCTCTTTTTACAGCATTTGCTCCAGACTGATTTGCAGCAGACAGAGTACATATATGTATACAAATATAATATGTGTGTGTGCATATATATTTCTTTCCTACTAATAGGCATTCATTCATTCCAAAAATATTTATTGAATGCCTTCTATGTGACAGGTAATGTACGAAATTGATAAAGATCCCTGACCTTTACATTTAAATGGATAGACAGTAAATAATAAGCAGGTTAAAGGTGATAAGTTCTTCGGAAGAAGAAACAAAAGGAGAAAGGGACAAGGGGGATCCAGAGTGCCAGAGAAGAAGGGGTGGGGTCGGGGGCTTTGATTGCCCTATCCTTCTTCTTTTTTTTTTTTTTTTGGCTGTATTGGGTCTTCATTGCCGCTTGTAGGCTCAGTAGGTGCAGCATGCCGGCTGTCTAGTTCAGGCATGCGGGATTAATTGCTCTGCAGCATACAGCATCTTAGTTCCCCAACCAGGGATAGAATTGAACCTTCGAATGCCTGCATTGAAAGGCAGATTCTTAACCTCTGGACCATCAGAGAAGTCCAGAGGCTGTGATTTTAAATAAGGCCTCAGAATGATTTTTAAAAATCACTCTGTTGCTGTTGTTCAATCTCAAAGTCATGTCTGACTCTTTGCAACTCCATGGACTGAGGCATTCCAGGCTTCCTTGTGCTTCACTCAATTTGCTCAAACTCATGTCCATTGAATCAGTGACGCCATCCAACCATCTCATTCTGTCACCTCCTTTTCTTCCTGCCCTCGATCTTTCCCAGCATCAGGGTCTCTTCTAATGAGTCAGCTCATCACATCAGGTGGCCAAAGTACTGGAGCTTCAGCTTTAGCATCAGTCCTTCCAATGAACATTCAGGGTTGATTTCTTTTAGGATCAGCTGATTTAATCTCCCGATAGTCCAAGGGACTCTCAAGAGTCCTCTCCAGCACCACAATTTAAAAGCATCATTGGAAAGGTGATATTTGAGCAAAGACTTGATGGAAGTGAGGCTGTTATTGGCTCTGCTGATAGCTGAGGAAAGACAATTGTACAGGCCAAATGCACAACCTGTGAAAAATCTCTCTAAGGAGAGGCAATGTCCTCCTCCAGGGGATCTTCCCGACTTAGAGGCTGAACCCATGTCTCTTACATCTCTTGAACTGGCAGGCAGGTTTTTACCACCAGCACCACCTGGGAAGCCCAAGTCTAACAGACGTCATCATCAATAAATGCAAGGTTGAAAGGGTTCCCTGTTCTCTATTCTTTGTGAGCCCAGATCTTGCCTAAAACAAGGAACCCAAACTGCTTCATCCCCACTCCATCCTGCACTCCAGTGGGAAACTAGTCCTGCTTTTAGATCTAAAAAGAATATGCTCAGGGAACTCAAAATAACTCCCTGCTTTGGAACTGTCCAGGTCAAAACTGGAACCAGGAACACGGATGAGCCAGAAGCTCCTATCTGCTGATTCAGGTAACTTCCAACCCCTCTGTGGGGATCCCCAAATTGAAAATGGCTTAAGGAGGATGGCCATTTAGCCTCTGACTGGGAAGTAAAACTTTTAGTAATGAGAATAAAAACTTTCAATCCTAGTTTGAAAGCAATCTATGACATCTTGGCAGCAGGAACCACGCTTCTGAAAGTCAGCTACTCCTGTGGTGACACTTCCACAGCAAAGGTTCACCTAATTTCTAAACACTCCCACTTCTAAAAGTCCAACAATTTCTGAACTTCACAATTCCCCCAAGCCCACATAAGGCGGCTCAGTGGTAAAGAATCTTCCTGCCAATGCAGGAGGCATAGGAGACAGGGGTTCAATCCCTCGGTTTGTTTGATCCCTTGGAGGAGGAAATGGCAACCCACTCCGGTATTCCTGCCTGGAGAATCCCATGGACAGAGGAGCCTGGTGGGCTACAGTCCATGGGGTCGCAAAGAGTCAGACATGACTGAGCATCTAACACACATAAAAGCAGCTATTTTTTCTGTTTAGAGAGGCTGTGTCTAACAAGTACCATTTTTCCTTGTCTAGTAAGCAGTTAGTTTTGCTCTCTGTTTGTTTCAGCTATCATGTAGCAGACTCCTCATTCAAGAGTAGAAATAGTTCTTTCTTTCTGGCTAAAGGAAGATGCTTAAGTGATTTACATACAATCCCATTACTGTGAAATTCATCCCTGGCCCAGCATTTGCTCATAGGTCATTCTATTTGATCACTATTCCTCCTTGTGAGGAAGGAGACCATCAGGAAGGGCTCTTTATGGATCCACTTCTGTGCTGACTGAGACGCAGGGTGGTGTGGCGACTTGCTCCGGGCTACACAGCACTACCATTCCACTCTCCCACCATCCCAGTTGCCCACCATGGTTTGGGGCTGCCTCTCAGTGCCAGAAGAGAATTTTTGAAATCCTTTCAGTCATCCAAAAAGCATTTTTGAGCCTGCTCACCACTGTAATAGATGAATCAAAGCTTAGCCTGCTGCCTTGATGATGGTGAGAAGGCAACTGGCTCTTTATTTTTTTGCCATGAGTCAGGCTATTGGCACTAGAGTCTTGGCAAATGCCATCTTACTTACTTAAAGCATATACAAAAATGATTGCCTGATAAGATAGAAAGTGGCAAAGACCCAAAATATGAGGGGGAAGATGCCACGAGAACTTGGAAGAAAGCAAAGTTACTTCTGCAAGGGGATCTGGGAGGTTTTCACAGATGAAAAGGTTCTTAAACTACATCCAGTAGGACAGGTGAAATTAGCTAAGTCAATAACACACAATTCCTAGGATGACCAAATCACCAGCTCCATGCTGTGGTCACTGGAATCGGTAATTAGCCAACCCCATGGGACCACATTCCCACCTGTGATGGGGTCACAGAACTATACCTGGATTCCACCCTTGCAGAGGACATGAGGGCCCCTCCATGGGTTCAATTTATCTGAGCAATCCAGGCCTCACCCTGTAACTAGAAGGCTAGAGAAATTAATCGCTCACCTGGGAAAACTGGGCAAAGCTGCGATCCGAAAACAAAGGTACATGTCCCAAGAGCTCATGGCATATGTCCCTGAAAAACAAAAAGCACAGAGCTTGGAGAGGAGGAGGGTTATAAGCTATGCAGGACTCAGTCTTTCTACATGAGGAATGGGCAGAAAGCAACAAGCAACTCATTCAGTCTTATAACCTCATTCCTAAGAATAAGGGGTATGTAAGGCTTGGTATCAGTTGAAACAAGATACAAGAGAAAAAGAAGAAGGGAAAAGAAATGTAAAGGACAGGACAGAACACAGTGGCCAGGGGATTTTGAGTGTATGCCCAGTGGGATGTAGAACAAAAAAGCCAGTATTCCTATGGGCAGCCATACACCTGAATGAACCGTGGGTCACAAACACTTCCCATCCCAAGTCTTCTCCTTGGTATTGACATCCCTGGGTAGATACAATATGCTCAGTTATTCTCCATGAGAAATAAATAATAATAATAGTAGAAGTAATAATAACAGTAACAACAACAACAATAATAATATTAGTGATGCTCCTATTTCATCCTGGAGGGGGCTGACACTGGTTACAGAAGAAAACTTACATTTACTTAACACTCTAGGTGCCAGATTTACTAGGAATAGGTCTTTTCTGATTTCTAGTAATGAATTTTGCAGGCTGGGAAAGATCATTTGGGGTATGCTGCTGACTGTTCACATAAACTATTTCAGTTCTAGCTGTCTAAGGAGATGGCTACATGCAAAAATAAGAAGCATAGTGGCCAGACATTCTGTATCTTCAGCTGAGACCCAACCTAGGCAAAGAGAGATGAGAATCATCTAGAGGTGATCCAGGAATCAGGAAGTGCTGAGACAGCGTGGCTGTCACTTGTTCCTATTCCCATTTGGCATTTCATAGCTCTGACTTTTCTACAATCTCTTTGGAATTTGAACGTGAACTCTCATTCTCTCATCTGAGCCTTTGATTCAGAAGATGCCTAAATCTCCGATCAGTGAAATTCCCTTGTTGCACTATATCAAACAATGCAGGCAATGAGTCCTGTGGACCAGCCCACAGTGAGTCCCAGCCTTGTTCTTGGAGCCGGGTGAGATGGAACTCATTGTGGCTAGAAACTGATAGCAAAAGGATAGTACTCACGGTTCTGGTGTATACATGGGCTTAGACCCATGTCTGATGTACTGAGTGCAGTGGAAGACTCGGAAAGCCAGGCCACCCAAGAAATCCCGAGAAGAAAGCAGGCCAGCCACTGGTCGGAGGCGGAAACCAGTGCAACCTGGGGAGCAAAGGAGAAAGAAAACTCAGAGCCCATCACAGGGGCCTGAAGACCATTAGGGAGGAAAGCAGCACATTCAACTGTCCAAGAGCGCGGACGTTGACGCCAAGCAGAACTGACTTCAAATCTATGCCTTAGTACTTTCTAGCTGGGTGATCTGGGTCAGGTAACTTCACCTCTCTGAGCCTCAGTTTTCTAATGTACAAAATGTGAGGAGATATTTCTTAAGATTATTCTGAGAATCAGAAGAACAAATAAGTATAAAAGACTTAGAGCCTAGCACATGGAATCTTCCAATAAATTTAAACTTTCATTATTGTTTGTTAGGGTGGAACACTTATTCCTTACTTCTCATGTTTCCAGAGTAGCAGGGAATTTTCATTCTGCTTCCCAGGAGGGAAGAATATGAAAAGAGCACTTCTAGCTTTTCTGCAGTGCTTTCCATATAGCACATACAGGTACACCCCATGAGGAACAGTGACTTCTCTGAAGATTTGAGAAGAGGAAATGAATATTCTCAACTTCACCCTCTCTGCCCTTTCTCTCCTGACTGTCCACACAGGAACACATTCTAGTCAGCTCTTGGCCAGCCAATGGACTAGATACTGTGCCAGTGAATTAATTGGAAGTTAGTTTACCTAATCCAGGGGTGAAACATTAGAAAGTCCATTTTGCCTACACATCTATACCACATTCTCGAAGCAGCTTCTATCAGTAATAAAATACCGATACCATTTTGATCACCCATCCTCTGGCTCTCGTATCTGTCTCTCAGTCTCCCTAATTTCAGACTTGGAAGGAGAATGGTAATGACCACGATCATGATATAATAGTTAACGCTGTATAATACCCACCATGTGTCAGACAAAGGTTTAAGCACTTTATATACATTAATTAATCCTCATCGGAACTCTAGGAGGTAGAGCTCCTATTCTCTGCACTTTACAGATGGGGGAGCTGAGAAGATGCAGCAATTAAAGCTCTGCCCAAGGTCACAGCTACCAGCACTCTGGCTTCAGAGCCTGTTTCTATAATCACTACTCGATGCTTCTCTTCTACTGCTCATGGGGTTCTCAAGGCAAGAATTCTGAAGAGGTTTGCCATTGCCTTCTCCAATGGGCATCTGGTCTCATCATTTCACGGCAAATAGATGGGGAAACAGTGGAAACAGTGAGAGACTTTATTTTCTTGGGCTCCAAAATCACTGCAAATGGTGACTGCAGCCATGAAATTAAAAGAAGCTTGCTCCTTGGAATGAAAGCTATGATCAACCTAGACAGCATATTAAAAAGCAGAGACACTACTTTGCCAACAAAGGCCTATCTAGTCAAAGTTATGGTTTTTCCAGTAGTCGTGTATGGATGTGAGAGCTAGACTATAAAGAAGGCTGAGCACTGAAGAACTGATGCATTTGAACTGTGGTGTTGGAGAAGACTCTTGAGAGTCCCTTGGACTGCAAGGAGATCCAACCAGTCCGTCCTAAAGGAAATCAGTCCTGGATATTCATTCGACGGACTGATGTTGAAACTGAAACTCCAATACTTTGGCCACCTGATGTAAAGAACTGACTCATTGGAAAAGACCCTGATGCTGGGAAAGATTGAAGGCAGGAGAAGGGGATGACAGAGGATGAGATGGTTGGATGGCATCACTGACTCGATGGACAGGAGTTTGAGTAAGCCCGGGAGTTGGTGATAGACAGCGAAGACTGACAGCGAAGACAGTCCATGGGGTCACAAAGAGTCAGACACAACTGGGAAACTGAACTGAACTGGACTTCTCTCCTAGGCACTGGTGCAGTATATAGTCCATTGGCTTCCCTGGTTGTTCAGATGGTAAAGAATTCGCCTGCAGCGCTGAAGACCCAGGTTCGACCCCTGGGTTGGGAAGGTCCCCTGGAGAAGGGCATGGCAACCCACTCCAGTATTCTTGCCTGGAGAATCCCTGTGGACAGAGAAGCCTAGAGGGCTATAGCCCATGGGGTTATAAAGACTCAGACACGACTGGAATGACTTAGCACACACTTCTTTCCCACCCCCACCCACCACCCCATCATTTGGTGGTAAAGAATCCAGCTGCCAATGCAGGAGACATGGGTTCAATCCCTGAGTCAGGAAGATCCCCTGGAGGAGGAAATGGCAACCCACTCCAGTATTCTTGCCTGGAAAATTCCGTGGACAGAGGAGCCTGATGGGCTGCAGTCTTCGGGGTTGCAAGAGTCAGACACGACTGAGCACATGCACACGTGCATGCACGTGAGCGCGCGCGCGCGCACACACACACACACACACGCACACACACACACACAACTACTAGTATTACTGTTGTATTCTTCTTGTTATTGGCCATAACAACATGGGTAACTAGCCAAAGAATATGTTTAAGACTCCTTTGTCCCTTGGTTTATGTGTCTTAGACCCTCAGGTTGAAGTTCATTTTGTTTGAGCCCTGCTCCTCTCTATCTGAATAGTAAAGACTCTAAATAGAAGGGATTCAAAAGGTCATCCAACTCACTCCCCATCTAGTCCAGCTCCCACTTCCCTCCCTACCAGGTAGCTTCCCTGGCTTCTTGCCCTAGAGCTGGCCACACCGTCTCTGCGTAGCTCTGAGGCATAGAAAACTCTTCCTTCTATAACCCTGTGGTCTGTCTCCCTAATTTCCCACATTTTACTTAGCACATAGTAGGTGTTTAACATGTGTTGACTGTTTATCTTGGTTTTGCTGAGTCAACAGCTCCTGGCAGAAAAGAAAACACTTTTCTCCCCTGAAATGATGGGCAGGTCAGTTCAATCACCTGTTTACCTACTGAATTACTCAGATTGCAATGCATCCCAAACTCAGTGAGCACCTACTATACATGAGCGCTAGGCTTTCACTTTCAGTATTTGATTTCATTCTCACAATTTCCCTATGAGAAAGACTAAATGGTGGATGGTCTCCATTTGACAAATGACTAAACTAAGGAAGGTTCTCCCAACTAGAGAGGATCAAAACAATATTCCAGAGACCAGATGAATAGGCTTAGGGCCCAGATCTCTTGGCACAAATTGTGCATGTCTTACACAAATGCACACTGCAGCCAGCTCGTAACATAGCAGGAGCTGCAGGGAGAACCCTGACTAGGCACCTTGGGCTTTGAGGATTAAAAAAACCTTTCAGGGATATAGACATGGCAAAATCCACACTGCATTTTGGGGGCCTGGCAGGGAGGCAGAGCCCAGCAGTGAAATACATATTTTCCTGGGAGAATCAACCTGCCTGCATCAGCACGAACACACTCACACTTGCCTAAATTTCCTTCTCTCCCCCTTTCTATCCCCAGCCCCCAACCTTTTGACCCAGATGTGCACTTACTCTGCAGAAATTGAGAAACCTCTTCAAGCTGGGGAATGTTATCTTCACGGAAGCCGCAATACTTTTCCAGAAGGGGAAAAATGTGGTTGTGCTCATAGCAAGCATGGGTCTTATACAAGGACTTCAGGGTCCTGAACACCGTCCCCCATGTTTTCTTTTCTTCCTCTGTGTATTCCACTCGAGGAATGGGCTGCCCGCTACGAAACAGACATGAAATATTTATCAGCAGCAGGGCAGGTACAGAGGAAAGGGTGAAAGAGCTTGGGCAGAGGGACATGGGTCCAGAGTCCATGAGCTGCCACCCCAGACGACAGTGGATTTCCTATTTCATAAGTTATCTGAAAGAGAAAAATTCCACTTCTTGATATAGGAAACATTCATGTGACTTGGTTAAGCAAGGACAGAAGCTTGCAACCTTACCCACTGCACCAAGGATTTCTTCTCATTCATGGGGAACTACTGGGCTTTTCCACTCTTCTATCTCCTACTCTACCCAGTGTGGAAATGCACTTATCTTCAGAAGTGCATTTAACATGTAGCATTTACTGTGTAAAGTAGCAGGGATAGATAATCAGAGGATGGGGACTGAGACAAGTGAAGAATACATCCTCTTTCTGAACAAAAGCATCCAAGCTCAAGCAAAACAATAGTGTTTTGTACTGTCAACTAAAGCAACCATACCTGTGGGCTCAAGTGGATTTACTATATGCACCATGAGTTTGAGATCCCTTGTTGAGTGGGCATAAACTTGCTGGATTTGGTATTTCTGCCCCTAGGATGTTATAAGAATATTTAAATGCATGCTAGGTATAAGATCTGCTTACCCAGAATCTGTTGCTATGACATAACAAAACTATGGAGAGTTTGCTAAAGTACATATGTTGGACCTACCCCTTGTATCCTGAACCTGTGGGGGAGGGGAGGATGCTGGAACTCACTAAAAAAAAAAAAAAACCTCATGTCCAAAGATAAAGCAGAAGCCACAGGAGACAGTAGGAGGGGCTTAATCACGATAAAATAAGTCCCATTCCTGCCGGGTGAATGACCCACAAACTGATTTTTAGTGTATAGAAACATATGTGATTTTGTGTTAGTTGTGTATCCTGCAACTTTGAATTCATTTATTCTAACAGTTTTTCAATGGAATGTTTAGGATTTTTTACACATAAGATTATATCATCTGTAAATAGAGATCATTTTGCTTCTTCCTTTCCCATATCGATGCCTTTGATTTATTTTATTACCTAACCACTGTCTGGGACTTCCAGTACTGTGCTGAATAGAAGTGGAGACAGTGGGTATCTTCATCTGTTCATGATTGTAGAGGAAAAGATTTCAGCTTTTTACCATTGAATACAATGCTAATTGTGAGTTTTAATTTTTTATATCAAAGTAGTTTTTGCCTGTATCTAGTTTGTTGCGTTTTTACATTGAAAGGTTGTTGAATTCTGTGAAATGATTTTTGTGCATTAATTGATATATATACCAAAACGGCAGGGACCTAACAGAAGCAGAAGTTATTAAGAAGAGGTGGCAAGAATACACAGAAGAACTGTGCAAAAAGATCTTCACAACCCAGATAATCACGATGATGTGGTCACTCACCTAGAGCCAGACATCCTGGAATGTGATGTCAAGTGGGCCTTAGGAAGCATCATTACAGACAAAGCTAGTGGAGGTGATGGAATTCCAATTGAGCTATTTCAAATACTGAAAGATGATGCTGTGAAAGTGCTGCACTCAATATGCCAGCAAATTTGGAAAGCTCAGCCATGGCCACAGGACTGGAAAAGGTCAGTTTTCATTCCAATCCCAAAGAAAGGCAATGCCAAAGAATGCTCAAACTACCACAAAATTGCACTCATCTCACATGCTAGTAAAGTAATGCTTCAAATTCTCCAAGCCAAGCATCAGCAATACATGACCGTGAACTTCCAGATGTTCAAGTTGGTTTTAGAAAAGGCAGAGGACAACAAAGGAAAATATAAGCAAGGTGAAAAGACAGCCTTCTGAATGGGAGAAAATAATAGCAAATGAAGCAACTGACAAACAACTAATCTCAAAAATATACAAGCAACTTCTGCAGCTCAACTCCAGAAAATAAACGACCCAATCAAAATGGGCCAAAGAACTAAATAGACATTTCTCCAAAGAAGACATACGGATGGCTAACAAACACATGAAAAGATGCTCAACATCACTCATTATTAGAGAAATGCAAATCAAAACCACAATGAGGTACCACTTCACACCAGTCAGAATGGCTGTGATCCAAAAATCTGCAAGCAATAAATGCTGGCGAGGGTGTGGAGAAAAGGAACCCTCCTACACTGTTGGTGGGAATGCAAACTAGTACAGCCACTATGGAAAACAGTGTGGAGATTCCTTAAAAATTGCAAATAGAACTACCTTATGACCCAGCAATCCCACTTCTGGGCATACACACCGAGAAACCAGAATTGAAAGAGACATGTACCCCAATGTTCATCGCAGCACTGTTTATAATAGCCAGGACATGGAAACAACCTAGATGTCCATCAGCAGATGAATGGATAAGAAAGCTGTGGTACATATACACAATGGAGTATTACTCAGCCGTTAAAAGAATTCATTTGAATCAGTTCTGATGAGATGGATGAAACTGGAGCCGATTATACTGAGTGAAGTAAGTATACTAACGCATATATATGGAATTTAGGAAGATGGCAATGACGACCCTAGATGTGTATAACGGACTTTTGGACTCAGAGGAGAGGGAGAGGTGGGATGGGGAGGGAGGTGGGAGGGGGTTCATGTTTGGGAATGCATGTAAGAATTAAAGATTTTAAAATTTAAAAATAAAAAAAAAATAAAAAAAAAATAAAAAAAAAAAAGAAAAGGCAGAGGAACCAGAGATCGAATTGCCAACATCTGCTGGATCATGGAAATAGCAAGAGAATTTCAGAAAAACATCTATTTCTGCTTTATTGACTGTGCCAAAGGCTTTAACTGTGTGGATCACAATAAACTGTGGAAAATTCTGAAAGAGATGGGAGTACCAGACCACCTGACCTGCCTCCTGAGAAATCTGTATGTCAGGAAGCAAGAGTTAGAAATGGACATGGAACAACAAACTGATTCCAAATAGGAAAAGGAGTATATCAAGGCTGTATATTGTCACCCTACTTATTTAATTTGTATGCAGAGTACATCATGAGAAATGCGGGGCTGGATGAAGCACAAGCTGGAATCAAGATTGCCGGGAGAAATATCAATAACCTCAGATACGCAGATGACAACACCCTTATGGCAGAAAGTGAAGAAGAACTAAAGAGCCTCTTGACGAAAGTGAAAGAGGAGAGTGAAAAAGTTGGCTTAAAATTCAACATTCAGAAAACTAAATCCGGTCCCATCACTTCATGGCAAATAGATGGGGAAACAGTGGAAACAGTGGCTGACTTTATTTTTCTGGGCTCCAAAATCACTGCAGATGGTCACTGCAGCCATGAAATTACAAGATGCTTACTCCTTGGAAAGAAAGTGATGACGAATCTAGATGGCATATTAAAAAGCAGAGACATTACTTTGCCAACAAAGGTCCGTTTAGTCAATGCTATGGTTTTTCCAGTGGTTATGTATGGATGTGAGAGTTGGACTATAAAGAAAGCTGAGCATCGAAGAATTGATGCTTTTGAAGTGTGGTGTTGGAGAAGACTCTTGAGAGTCCCTTGGACTGCAAGGAGATCCAACTAGATCCTAAAGCAGATCAGTCCTGGGTGTTCATTGGTAGGACTGATTTTGAAGCTGAAACTCCAATACTTTGGCTACCTGTTGCAAAGAGCTGACTCATTTGAAAAGAGGAGAAGGGGACGACAGAGGATGAGATGGTTGGATGGCATCACCGACTTAATGGACATGGATTTGGGTGGACTCAGGGAGTTGGTGATGGACAGGGAGGCCTGGTATGCTGCAGTTCATGGGGTCACAAAGAGTCGGACATGACTGAGCAACTGAACTGGGCTGAACTGAACTTTGTCCTTCATTCTGTTAATGTGGCATGTTACATTCATTTTTTCAGGTTGTACTATCCTTGCATTCTAGGAAGAAATCATTTGGTTATGGTGTATAATCTTTTAAACATTCTGCTGAATTAGATTTGGTAGTATTAGCAATTTTTACATCAACAATTATCAGAGATATTGGTCTATTCTTTTTTTTTTTTTTTTTTGATCCCACTGGTTATGTGGAGATCTTTCTTGTAGCTTTGGTTGTATAAGAGATCTTCTGCCAGTTTCCAGGTGGTTTTTTTGTAAGAAAGTTTCCTCATGTAGATGTGTTTTTGCTGTGTTTGTAGCCAAAGGTGGGTTCCATGTTTTCCTACTTTGCCACCTTGATATCCACTGATTGGTTGATTAGTATGGTTGTCTAACTTTGATTTAGGTCAATGAAGCCTTCATAGAATGAGTTTGGGATGTTGCTTCCTCTAAAGTTTTTTGGAAAAGTTTAACTATGGTTTTTCCTGTGGTCATATATGGATGTGAGAGTTGGACTGTGAAGAAGGCTGAGCACTGAAGAATTGATGCTTTTGAACTGCGGTGTTGGAGAAGACTCTTGAGAGTCCCTTGGACCGCAAAGAGGTCCAACCAGTCCATTCTGAAGGAGATCAGCCCTGGGATTTCTTTGGAAGAAATGATGCTAAAGCTGAAACTCTAGTACTTTGGCCACCATATGCGAAGAGCTGACTCATTGGAAAAGACTCTGATGCTAGGAGGGATTAGGGGCAGGAGGAGAAGGGGACGACAGGATGAGATGGCTGGATGGCATTGCTGACTCAATGGACGTGAGTCTGAGTGAACTCCGGGAGTTGGTGATGGACAGGGAGGCCTGGCATGCTGCAATTCATGGGGTCGCAAAGAGTCGGACACGACTGAGCAACTGAACTGAACTGAACTGAACTGTGGGGTAGGGGAGAGCCCAAGCTTCTGGATTCCAATATACTCCCAGGTGATACTCTATTGTCCAAGTATCATTAATTCAAAAGGTCCTTTTGAAAACCAGCTAAGAGTGAGCCATGTTCTGAACAGCAAAAAAGGAAAACCAAACAAAGCCTGACTTCAAAGACCCATGACTGTTCTCTGGGCTGCCAGCCTGTTTCCTAACAGGGTACACAGTGCCTGGGACAAAGCAAGACTGTTTACCTTAGAATTATGGATTGTCTTCAGGCTCCAAACTAGGTCCCTCTTGCCCTTTCAGAGTTGTAGCTCTTCCAAAGACATTAAAACAAAGTCACTGCTATGATCCATGGAGTGATGGGCAGAGTGTAGGGGGAAAAGACCGATTTTTGCTTAAGAATTAAAAGCCCAGAGGGTCTATAATGGTGTAGGAACTGTGAAAAGAACACCACGAAAGACCTGCCTACAGAGGCACCATTGTTTCAGGGTTAAGTGCTGACGAAGAGAAAGAACAGGCTTTGGAAATGGTCAGAGGTAAGTAGACTGCTTTGCTCTGCCATTGGCTGAGTAGCCTCAGGCAATTTAGTAAACCTCTCTGAGCCTATACAGCCAGGACATGGGCTAATAACAAGTAACTCTTTGGAGGGTATGGTGGAGAGGTAAGTGACACACTATGTACAAAGTACCTAACACTGGTGCTGACAAGCAATACAACTGGATAGTTGGAAATTATCACCATAACAGATTCTCACTTAGAAAGCAAAGTCTCTGCTATAACAGCAACACAGTTTCAAGAGACTGTAACATACTAGGCAATGAGATATCCCCTTGGTTGACATTTGCTGTCCCAGAGTTCCATACCCATTCCCATTCTTCCAGTAAAGAACCCTTCTCCCCTCCCCGTCTACGGGTTCAAGTAAGAGGAGACTCCACCCCTCCTACCTTCAGAGGGGGCATGTGACCAGGCCTGGCCAGTTAGAGTGTCTCATTTCCCTGGCCACAGTGATTGGCTGAGAGATGGGCCCATTTCCTGATCAGAGCCAATAAGACTCAGTGAAAGAAATATTGTTGATTCTGTTGAAAAGAGAACCTCTGGCCAGATTGTGGTGTCAGCCTAGAGATGCTGGGTCCACTTCTGAGAGAGATGAGGCCAGTGCCTCAGAGCAAGGTCACTAGAGGGAACACCAGAGTCAGGGGGAAGGAAGGAGAATGAGATGCGGAGTCCTAGAGCCACCTCAACGGTTTCCTTTACACTGTGCACTTATAGGAGCCAATAAAACACCCCTTTTGTTTCAGTTCAGTTGTGGCTAAAAGATAAAAATTCTCATAGTCCATTTAGCATATTCTTTGATAAAATTCTAAAGTCTAACCCCACTCCCGAAACATCAAACTCTGCAGCAGCTGCCTTCTAAGTGGTTCTAGACACAATCCCTAGCTGATCTCTGATTTGGTACTTTGAATCTTTACTGTCATAGGGTCTCTTAGGTTCATGCATTCATTCAACAAATATTTATTTAACACCCATGATGTTCTGGGAATATTTATTGTTGTTTAGTCACTAAATCATGTGACCTTGCTAGGCTCCTCTGTCCATCCATGGCCTACTTAGGAATTAAATTCTGCACATTTGCACATCTTCTCCTTCTACCAAGAGACCTACGTTACACAAGATCCTCAGTCTTTGAATATATCATCAATTGTTTTACCAAACTATGATCTCATGAAGTAAAATAAACCAAGATACTTGAGGGAAAGTATTAATTTGGCTTGAAATAAAAATTATCAATTTAGCTTGAAATAAGATCTCAGCCAATTGGGATCTCCCTTCCAAAAACAAAAACAAAACCATATTTTAAGGAGAAGATACTGGTTTTGCATTATTCCACCAGCCAAAGATGGCATTCAAGATAGTCCAGCACCTATAGTCCAGGAAAGCATCAGCTTCCTCACTCAGTCTTATTTTACACCAAGTCCCCATACATGTAATCATTACCAAGGCAAATAATTTGGTGCCTCTAAACACAAGAGTAATTTGACAGTGCCTCTTCAAACTGATGTTTTAAGACTTTTGCTAAATATTCTTAGGGAGGAACCGGAGCATCACATGGTGGATAGGCCAAGAAAAGGTTGCTAACAGGGTTTAGCTGCTTTCTGACTGCCTCCAGTAATTCAGTTCTGGACCCAAATATACATCTTACAACAAAAGCCCTGTTTCTAACCATACCTGCCCTCCTGTTCACTTTCCTCATTCTCCTGGGCTGATAAACACCTACTCCATCTTCAGTTCTCAGTCTAAATGTCACTTCCTGTAACCAATACCCTCCAGTCAGAATTAAAGTTCCTAATTATCTGGCCTCGTGACACCCGTGTTTTGACTTTGGTCATACAGATAGCATGTATTGTTCTTTTTGTCATTGTCTGTCTTTCTCAATAATTCCCAGAGGACATGGAGTTTGTTGGTCTTGCTCTTGGCATGTGTCCTGGAACAGAGTAAACACATTGGATCAAGTGATCCTGTGAGTCTATGACTCCAGGGGCAGGATTGTGACCTCCATGTGGGAGGATGACTGGGAAGGTGCTAGAGGCCAGAATGTGGGGCTGTTGGCATGGAGGCTGGCAGAGCCCAAGGAAGAGGGTCAAAACTGGGTCTTGAAAGGCATGATGATTTTTGGGGTAGAAGGAGGAGGGCAGAGGAGACTGAGATGCAGCCTGAAGGAGGAAGAAGGGAAAACTGCAGAGAGTAGAACAGAGTTTATTCTCCTTACTGACAGCAGTTCTGCTCCATCAAGACACCATGAACTCTGAGTAAGTGAACACTGAACCGTTGCTCCTACACGAAGTGCAGGACCCAGATCACATTTTCAACTCATAATCCCAACCTTGTCTTGCATGTGGCTTTGTTTAAAGACACTGTACTTAATGTATATGGTTGATTCATTCACACTGAACTCACAGCCAGCAGCACTACAGCCCAGGCCTGAAGGAAGCATATCGAACACACATTTTCCCCATTAGGCATGTCAGAGCCATCCTGTACTCAAGACCACAAGAGAGAATTTCAGCTCTATGCTGGAGGGCCATTTTAAACAACAAAAATACCAACCAAAAGAACAAAAAGTCAACAACATGGCTCTAAAGAGACCGCAAAAGAAACACTTGTTTACAGTAGAAAAGCCAAAACAAGAAGGCAGTGTTGCCTTGTTTGACCTCAGTTGGGAACTGATGCATCAGGAGACTCACATTTTCCCTTGCTCTGCACATATCTGGGGATGAGTGTGGAAATGCCCTGTGTTTGCTGGGGTCTCAAATCAATGTAAGCAAGTAACCTTCAAAGAATGAGAATCAACTGTAACAGATGCTGAGATAAAAGACAAAAGCAAAGAGGGAAGGGATGGAAAACAGCATCAGAAGTTCAAAAGAGATGAGTGGAGATGAGGTCAGAAACAGGCTTTAAATTGGAGGACAAGTTCAGTCCCTAATGAGACACATGCCCTTCTGTACATCACTTAACCATTTGGGGTGCATCTATACGAGGTGATTCCCTGGTACCTCAGCTGGTAAAGAATCTGCCTGCAATGTGGGAGACTTGGGTTTGATCCCTGGGTTGGGAAGATCCCCTGGAGAAGGGAATGGCAAACCACTCCAGCATTCTTGCCTTGAGAATTCCATGAACAGAGGAGCCTGGCAGGTTCATGGGGTCACAGAGAGTTGGACACGGCTGAGTGCCTTTCACTTCACTATTCAGTTTAGTCACTCAGTCATGCCCAATTCTTTGCCACCCCACGGACTGGAGCATGCCAGACTTCCCTGTCCATCACCAACTCCCAGCGTTTGCTCAAACTCTTGTCCATCTAGTCAATGATACCATCCAACCATTTCACCCTCTGTCATCCCCTTCTCCTTCTGCCTTCAATCTTTCCTAGCATCCAAGTTCTTTTCCAAAGTATTGGAGTTTCAGCTTCAGCATCAGTCCTTCCAATGAATATTCAGGACTCATTTCCTTTATTATTGACTGGTTTGATCTCCTTACTATCCAAGAGACTCTCAAGAGTCTTCTCCAACACTACAGCTCAGAAGCATAAGTTCTTCAGTGCTCAGCTTTCTTTACGGTCCAACTCTCACGTCCATACTTGATTAATGGAAAAACCATAGCTTTCACTAGACAGACATTTGTTGGTAAAGCAATGTTTCTACCTTTTAATATGTTGGCTAGGTTCATCATATATTTTCTCCCAAAGAGCAAGTGTCTTTTAATTTCACTTCACTACATGAGGTGAATTCACTACATGAAGTGAATTTCTCTTCACTAAATCCTAAAAGATGATGCTGTGAAAGTGCTGCACTCAATATATCAGCAAATTTGGAAAACTCAGCAGTGCCCACGGGACTGGAAAAGGTCAGTTTTCATTCCAATCTCAAAGAAAGGCAATGCCAAAGAATGCTCAAACTCCCACACAATTGCACTCATCTCCCACACTAGTAAAGTAATGCTCAAAATTCTCCAAGCCAGGCTTCAGTAATACGTGAAATGTGAACTTTCAGATGTTCAGGATGGTATTACAAAGGCAGAGGAACCAGAGATCAAATTTGCCAACATCCACTGGATCATTGAGAAAGCAAGACAGTTCCAGAAAAAAATCTGCTCCTGCTTTGTTGACTATGCCAAAGTCTTTGACTGTGTGGATCTCAATAAACTGGAAAATTCTGAAAGAGATGGGAATACCAGACCACCTGACCTGCCTCTTGAGAAACCTGTATGCACGCCAGGAAGCAACAGTTAGAACTGGACATGGAACAACAGACTGGTTCCAAATAGGAAAAGGAGTATGTCAAGGCTGTATATTGTCACCCTGCTTATTTAACTTCTATGCAGAGTACATCATGAGAAACACTGGGCTGGAGGAAGCACAAGCTGGAATCAAGATTGCTGCGAGAAATATCAATAACCTCAGATATGCAGATGACACCACCCTTATGGCAGAAAGTGAAGAAGAACTAAAGAGCCTCTTGATGAAAGTGACAGAGGAGAGTAAAAATGTTGGCTTAAAGCTCAACATTCAGAAAACTAAGATCATGGTATCTGGTCCCATCACTTCATGGCAAATAGATGGGGAAACAGTAGAAACAGTAGCTGACTTTATTTTTTGGGGGCTCCAAAAGCACTGCAGATGGTGACTGCAGCCATGAAATTAAAAGACACCTACTCCTTGGAAGAAAAGTTATGACCAACCTAGACAGCATATCAAAAAGCAGAGACATTACTTTGCCAACAAAGGTCCGTCTAGTCAAGGCCATGGTTTTTCCAGTAGTCATGTATGGATGTGAGAGTTGGACTATAATGAAAGCTGAGCACCAAAGAATTGATGTTTTTGAAGTGTGGTGTTGGAGAAGACTCTTGCGAGTCCCTTGGACTGCAAGGAGATCCAACCAGTCCATCCTTAAGGAGATCTGTCCTGGGTGTTCATTGGAAGGACTGATGTTGAAGCTGAAATTCCAATACTTTGGTTACCTGATGCAAAGAGCTGACTCATTTGAAAAGACCCTGACCTTGGGAAAGATTGAGGGCAGGAAGAGAAGGGGATGACAAAGGATGGTTGGATAACATCAGCGACTCAATGGACATGGGTTTGGGTAGACTCTGGCCATTGGTGATGGACAGGGAGGCCTGGTATGCTGCAGTTCATGGGGTCAAAAAGAGTCGGACATAACTGAGTGACTTAACTGAACTGAACTGAACATGAGGTGTAAAATTGCCTGAAAATATCTCGTGTGCCTTTGAGTATCAGCCATCTCTGGATAGTTTTCAGTAGCCAATTTAACCCATGACCATCCAGAATCAGGAAGCATTCAGCCGACTCCACATACCAGGTATAATATTTTTATGGAAAAGAGGTGGTTTGAGTTTCTCTCCCTCAAGTCCCAACAGCCAAGAAGGAGTGAATGCACCCCGTAAGCAGCTCCTGGGAAATCTGGAGAAGTGTTGTCTCCTGACTTGGAGAGTCCCCAGACACTCAAGGAAGTGGTTGAGAATGACTTTGTGGTTAAAAAAGCTTGAGTTCAAAACCAGGCTCTGCCACCTTCCAGTTCTACGACTTTAGCAAGTTATTTACTGGGCTGTTCTAAAGCTTTAGTTTTTCCATCTGAAAAATGGGGAGTTACTATTAAGACTAAATGAAATTATGTACATTAAGCATTTAGCAAAGCCCCAGACATAGCAAGGAGATTAAAAATGACCTATTATTATTGACCATCTGAAGAAGGACTCTTGTCTCTGCCTGATGTGGCCACCTGACCATGCTGGGATCATGATGGGGACGGGGAGAGAGAGCACCACATTCCGTGATTCCTGCTTGCCACAAGCCAAGTCCAGCTGGGTCTAGACATGACTGAGGTCAGTGCTGTTCTGGATCCTTCTACCACCAGGATTCATTCCGACAAAGGAATTTTCTCTGGAAGCCTTTCCCTTGTGAAGGTCGTTTTTATCCTGTATACAAAGCGTTAGCATCTCCTTTATCTCCCCCATATTCTAGCAAAGCTGTTAAAGTCCCATCACCTCATGTTCTAAACCCTGTATGTTTCTTCTTGAGCACATCTTTTCTCACACCCTTAACTCAGGAATGGAGCTCAGGTCCCCAAACACTAAGTTTCTCATGGGAGCATTTCTGTAGTTCCCAAGAACTCAAAATAGCAAAACAATTCTCTTCCCAAATAACATTTGATATTTGCATTTTCCTCTGGCTAAAATCTGGCGGAATCCCAGAGAGAAAAAAATAAACTCATTCTAAAATTGCCCTTCGCATCTGGGTCAGATCAGATAAAAGTAGAACCCTGAGGCTTGGCTCTCCTGAAACCTCCAATGATTCACTAATTCGGTAAAGCAGCCAACTCCTTCTTAAATGTAAATACTTCTTTCTCCTTTTTCCCGGTTTAATGCAGAAACACCAGAGGCTCTTTTATTCAGGACTGATGCCTTTTATAATTATGTCAGATGTCACTGCGTAATTACACAACAAAGCTTGGGAGAGAGCTGGGCCCTGGTGTAGGGGGTAATATTGTTTTATCTCATGATGACTTTTTTAATGTGTGTTATTAAAGGGAGGATTTAAACATACACAAACATACACAGAGGGAAGGATTCTCCAAGCTGGTATTTTCCAACTTTGGGCAAAGGAGAGTATGGTCTTCTCCCCATCCCCCACCAACACGCGGAGCAGACTTACTGTCTATAGTTGTAGGCAATGTCAGCAAATTGCTTCCGTCTTGCTCGGTATACAGGATCTTTAAATCCCTAGGAAGAAAGGAGACACTTGATTTCTTCAGGCTTTGAAACCTGGCCTATCTACACACGCTTTGAATGGGGGCCTTTGACCACTGACATTTCATCTCACCTTCCCCTGATTATATTCTGAAAATAAAGTCTCAGTTAATCTGAGCATAAATTGTCCCACAAGATATCATGAGTGACACATTACTAGCCACACTTTCAATTCAATGTGAGCTCTCGCTTGGGATTCCTAAGTGTAAATGGTGTCTGGGTTTTAAAGAAATCTCATCTATAGCATTTCTAATCTATAAATGTGCTAAATTGGGCAGAGTTCTTAGGATAAATGTCTATGAAGACGATATACAATAGCCACTCAACTCCTGACCAAAGGTATCAGTCCAGCACTGCCTCTTAACTTCTTAATAGACTAATAGGTAAACGCTTACTGGTACTGCAATTTTAAAAAATACCATTTATTCAGTGTCTATTATGTGCCAGTCTGTGCATGCTAGGAACTTATAACTCTCACAAGAAACAGGTAAGGTAAACCAGTGTGATGACCCCTTTCTTTGAGAATAAACAGCGGTTCAGAGAAGAGCAGTCCAGTAAAGTTAGGATTTGAATCACTCAGTTCCATACTCTTTTCACTTCACTTCAGGAAATATCAACCTTTAAAACTTGGCAGGGGCCTGACTAACTAAGATTCTGCCCCAGGGCATAAACGGGATGCTACTAGTTTCTCCTCTGAGGCTGACTTGCAGACAACCTTTCCACAACAATTTGTAAACATTTCTGAGTGAAAAGAGGCCAAGTGTGTCTTTCAGTGTTGAGGGTTGGGGGAGGTCACATCCTAGAGTTGGAGATGATCACAACTGGTTAAAAGGACATTTTCCTTATGTTTTCTTCTTGGAGTTTTATCATTTCAGGTCCTAATTTACTGCATTTCAAGTTCATTTTTTGAGTAGTATAAGACAGGGGTCTAATTTCATTCTTTTGCATATGAATATCCAGTTTTCCCCCATTGAGTATTCTTCACTCTCTTATCAAACACTAGTTGACTATATGTGCATGAGTCTTTTTTCAGACTCTTAATCTGTCCCATTAGTTCATCTGTCTGCCTTTATGCCCATACTAAAATGTTTTGATTGCTATAGCTTTGTAATATAGCTTGAAATCAGGGCATGTAATTCCTCTAGTTTTGTTCTTCGTCAGGATTGCTCCTTGACCTTGGCCTAGAAAATGAATTTTTGAATATGACACCAAAAGCACAAGCAACAAAAGCAAAAGTAAATAAGTGGGGCTACATCACACAGAAAAGCTTCTGCACAGCAAAGGGAACAATTAACCAAATGAAAAGGCAATCAATAAAACAGGAGAAAACATTAGCAAACTCTTCATCAGCTACAGAATTAATACCCAAAATACACAAGAAACTCAAAGAACTCAGTAGACAAAAATCAAATAATCTGATTTAAAAATAGGCAGAGGATCAGAACAGGCATTTTTCCAAAGAAGATATACAAATGGCCAACAGGTATATGAAGAGATGCTCAACATCACTAACCATCAGTAAGATGAAACTAAAATCACCATGAACTATCACTTCATATCTGTTAGAACAGCTAGAATGTAAACTGGTATAACTGCTTTGGAAAACAGTACGGAGGTTCCTCAAAAAATTAAAAATAGAACTGCCATATGATCCAGCAATCCTACTTGTATGTATATATCCAAAGGAAATAAACTCACTCTTAGAGATGTACCTGCACCTCTATGTCCACTGCATCCCCATTCAAACAGTCAAGATACAGAAATAAACTAAGTGTTCGCTGACAGATAAATGGATAAAGAAAATGTGGTACGTATATACAATGGGATGTTATTCATCCATAAAAGAGAAGGGAAAACCTTCTGACAACATGGGTGGAACTTGAGAGCCTTTTACTAAGTGAAATAAGTTAGAGAAAGACCAAGTACTGTATGACATCACTTATATGTGGAATCTAAACAGGCAAATTCATAGGCAGAAGATAGATTGGTGGTTGCCAGAGGATGGAGAGTGGGAGAAACAGGGAGATGTTGGTTAAAGGGTCAAACTTCAAGTTACAAGATGAACAAGTTTAGGGATATAATGTGCAGGATGATGACTATAGTTAAAATACTACTCTTTATACTTGAAAGCTGATAAGAGAGTAGATCTTAAATGTTTTCACCACAGGAAAAGAATGGTAATTATGTGAGAAGACAGAGGTGTTAACTGACCTTATATACGGTAATCATATTACAATATATATAGTAATCACATATGGCAATCATTTTCAAATATGCACACATATCAAATCAGCATGGTGTAAGTCCAAACTTCATGATGCTGTATGTCAATTATATTTCAAAAAAGCTAGAAAAAACACCATTTTCCAAAAAAAATTTGATTGTAATCTGTATTTTAGTTAAACAAGATACCAGTGTCATCACTCTAGAACCTTGCTTTGTTCCCTCCAAGCATCTACCAATAAACTGTACCATCCATCACTTTAGCTTGCAATTTCTGTGTCCCACCATCCCTCCAAACCAAGGCATTAATGAATCAACAACAAAGGTTTATGCCATGGAGAGTAATATTTAAAAACTCTTTTTAAAGGATAAGTATTCCCTGACTTTCAGATATTGTTTTCCGCTTCACTTGATTGGTTGGTTGGTTATTGTGTTCATTTGTTTTATAAAACCCAACTCTACCAGTAATTGCAAAGAACCAGGGGTCCATGTATATTATGTAGTTTCACCTGGGTATCCATAGCATACAGAGTCTGGTTGGCATATGGAAAGAACCACCAACACTTGTTAAAATAGAGAAGGAAGAAAAGGATAAGGTGGAGGGAGGGGTAAATAGAGGGAGAGAGAAAGGAAGGGGAGAAAGGAGTTCCCTAGTTTGTTTCCTAGGATATTTATAGGTTTCTTTGAGAAAAAGAAAAATCTAAATGTTTCACACTGAAAAAGTAAAGTAAAATTTCCATATTATTTAATTTTTTACTCCAAAACTAAATCTCAAATTAAGCAATTATTCAGCTTAGAAAAGTTTCCATAACATAGTTATTATAATATATAACTATAGTGTTTTCCCTCAAGCACTGAATGATTTTTAATCATTAACTACAGGCAGGAAAGCTTCGGAATCTGAGAACGTAAAACTACGGCTGGACTCAGTTCTTCTGGATGAAAGTAAGTTGCTTTGGGACAATACAGTAAGAAAACTGGGTGCTATTGGACTTCCCTGGCGGTGCACAGGTTGAGACTCCATACTTTCAGTGCAGGGGCCGTGGGCTCAGTCCCTGGTCAGGGAAAAATCCCACATGCCCTGTGGTGTGTCCAGAAATAAATAAATAAAAATAAATTAAAGAAAATTGGACTCTATCATTTTATTTCCAAGCAGCGCTAATACTTTGAGGAACCTGTCTACTGGGCTAAATGAAGAACACATCTCCAAACTTAAAGACTCAAAATTTAACCTTAACGTTTGTCAGTCAGTAATGCTTGACTTATAGTCCTCCTCACTACAAGTCCTATTTAATGGTCATGGCTCTTCCCAGTCCCTAAATTCAAAGCATAGGATTTGCACTTGTAAAGTTGCCTTGGAGAATATCTATTTTTATATTTTGATGTAGATATACAGAAAGTGAAGCCCATAGAGCCATTTGCCAAGGGGCCCTTAACTGCAGAAACAGCACCTCCACCTAGGTTTTCTCGTCCTAGCCAGGTGGTGAGTTGTGGTTTGAAGTCTGAGATAGCTACCCAGGGAGAGGAGTGAAGAATCCAAATTCGCTTAACCAGTGGATTTCCACTTTATTATCATGTCTCCAGAATGGCATGCCCATGACAATTTTTCTAACCATTTGGCTTATTTTTCTTTTACCTTCAATGTATTTTGTCTAGGTAGTTTAAAGATTTTTCTACCAATTAAAAAAAAAAAAGCTTAACATAAAATTGTATCTCTGGTAGGTAGCAACTATGTCAGAGGGATTATTTAAATAGAATAAAAACAATGATAAAATAAATACACCCAAATCCAATCAATGGTATGAAATGGGAATTCTTATTCTTCCGTGCCATTTAGGCTTCTAAATGTATTTTTAATGTGTAAAAATACACAGTAATTTTTTTTTTACTGTGAATGTGGGTTTCTTTTTCCCTCCTTTTTTTTTTTTTTTTTTTTGCAGTTGGGTTTATTTTATTGTTTAATTTTTATTTATTTTTTTGAAGTATAATTGATTTGCAATATCATGTTAATTTCAGGTATATGGCACAGTGATTCAGTTATACATTTATATATATGTATAACTGAATACATATACATACACATATATTTTTCAGATTATAGGTTATTACAAAATATTAAGTATAGCTCCCTGTGCTATATAGTAGGTCCTTGTCAGTTATCTATTTTATATATAGCAGTGTGTATATGTCAATCTCTGGTGGCTCAGTGGTAAAGAATCTGCCTGCCAATGCAGGAGACACAGGTTCAATCCCTGGGTCGGGAAGCTCCCATAGAGAAGGAAATGGCAACCTGCTCCAGTTGCCTGGGAAATCCCATGGACAGAGGAGACTCGCGGGCTACCATCACAAAAGAGAGAGGTCATCACAAAAGAGTTGGACACAGTGTGGTGATTAAACAACAACATATGTTAATCCCAACTTGACAATTTATCTTGGCTCAGTCACTTCAGCTGTGTCCAACTCTTTGCAACCATACGGGCTATAGCCTACCAGGCTCCTCTGTCCGCAGGATTCACGAGGCAAGAATACTGGAGTGGGTTGCCATGCCCTCCTCCAGGGCATCTTCCTGACCCAGGGATTGAACCAGCGTCTCCTACACTACAGGTGAATTCTCTACTGCTGAGCCACTGGGGAAGCCCAATTTATCTCTACCCCTTTTATAATTAGAAAAAAGTAAAATAATATTAAAAACCCATCTCAAATCATTATGGGAATGGACAGAAGATTGATCCAGGGAGCTATATCAACACATCCAAATATAATATTATTATATTTTATATTGCATAATATTTTATATACCATTATATGTTATTTATATAATTACGTATACTATTATTTTACAAAAATTTTCTATATGGCAAGTTTTCGAAGTATAGTCTTTTCCAGCTTCAAGTTTCTAAGAAATTCATTCTCAATGTACAAAGGAACCCTGCCAACTAGGCAGCACAGACTTTTGTTCTGTTACCAGCAATAGAGATCTGCAGCCTTGGAGCCCACCTCTCAGGCATTTGGCCCTGCATCCCCTGGGCTGCCAGGTGGCCACAGGGCTCTGTGACCACGCGGAAGACACTCTGAATTAAGCTATAGTTGGTGATGACTAATCATCCCATCTCAATTTGGACTAATAGCAGCAATTTCTGTAGGACTGCATATAATTTATTTATAATCACCCTGTCTCAATTAAGCTAATAGCAGCAATTTTCGTTGCACTGCGTGTAACCAAGTATGTTTTGACAGGAAAATATACTGTTGGTGAAGGAGTGGTGGGGGGAGTCAGAAGAGAGGCATGGTGGATGGGAAGATGGTGAGAGACGTCTATAGGAGCAAAGTTATAACATCACCTGCAGTCCACCTGGAATCTCTTGCCTTAATCTCAGCAATTTTTTACTTGGGGTGTTGAATAGTATGATTTGCTTCAGTAGGGTTGAGTTGTAGAAAGAATACATGCATGCTAAGTCACTTCAGTCGTGTCTGACTGTTTGCGACCCTGTGGAATGTAGCCTGCCAGGTTCCTCTCTTCCATGGGATTCTCCAGTCAAGAATATTGGAGGAGGTTGCCATGCCCACCTCCAGGGGATCCTCCCGACCCAGGGATCAAACCTGTGTCTCTGGAATTGCAGGCAGACTATTTAACGCTGAGCCACCAGGGAAGCCCTTACAAATTACTAAGTTGCAAAACATTTATTTTATGATCAAGTTGCAAATGGCTTCTGTCCAATAGAAAGCACTTGTGGTTGTGACTTTATTGTTTATATTCAAAAGCAGAGACATTACTTTGCCGACTAAGGTCCATCTAGTCAAGGCTATGGTTTTTCCTGTGGTCATGTATGGATGTGAGAGTTGGACTGTGAAGAAGGCTGAGAGCCGAAGAATTGATGCTTTTGAACTGTGGCGTTGGGGAAGACTCTTGAGAGTCCCTTGGACTGCAAGGAGATCCAACCAGTCCATTCTGAAGGAGATCAAACCCTGGGATTTCTTTGGAAGGAATGATGCTAAAGCAGAAACTCCAGTACTTTGGCCACCTCATGTGAAGAGTTGACTCATTGGAAAAGACTCTGATGCTGGGAGGGACTGGGGGCAAGAGGAGAAGGGGACGACAGAGGATGAGACGGCTGGATGGCATCACGGACTCAATGGATGTGAGTGTGAGTGAACTCCAGGAGTTGGTGATGGACAGGGGAGGCCTGGCGTGCTGCGATTCATGGGGTGGCAAAGAGTCGGACACGACTGAGCGACTGAGCTGAGCTGAGCTGAATCACAGGTACCCATCTTTGTAACCTCATCCCAGCATCCCATTTTTCAGTGACCATATGTTTCCATCTCTTGCATCTTCCTTTGCACTGTCCTTGCCATGTTATTGATTCCCTTACTCCAGAGTTCATAGACCTTTGAGAGAGGTTCACTATCTACCTGTACGACAGTTGTTTTTAACTTTTTAAAAGTTATAATTTGACAGAGCAGCTTAGTAGAAGCACAAGGAGACTTTGATGACTCAACTCTCTGACTGATCCTTAGAACAGAACTTGACAGGGCCCTGGGATGGAGAAGGTTGGATGGGCAAAGGAAAAGGGAAAGAGAAGTATTGGAAAGACAGTCCTGCTTTCAGGAAAGAGCAACGCTCTTCTTGGAGAGCAGGGAAACTCAGCATCTATGTTCTGGAAATAGTGAAAAGCAATTTGAGAGATTTAAATCAAGAAGTAGAAAGAGACACAGAAAAGCAGTTGTATTGGCTAACGTTTTCCCCACCAGAAAGCATCCCCTCATGCAGATCTTCAGTTTAGAAGCAGGTACAGGTGTCAGGAAAACTGGAAGAGGGAATCTATGGGGTTAGGGTCTGTGTGGCAGAGGCTGCTGGTGGTCCCCAAGATCTGGGCCTTCTTGCTTTCAGACAGCATTGCTAAACCACTGTTCCTGGTCTCTTTTTCAGGGAGCAGCAACCCTGTGACTGAGCTGCAGGCAGTGGAACTGAAGTGAAGGAATGTGAGTCACCTTTCATCCTGGACCACAGAAACCTCCCAGGAGCAATTCTCCCATGCCTGGCAGAATGGAGATAGCTCCCAGGACCCAGATGAGGATGCCACCACTAGATCGAAGGAGACTTGATCTCTGCAGGACTGTGGGAGGAAATTTCCCTTTTGACCTACACTGGAAATGAACTTTTACTGGGTTAATTCATAGAGATTTGGGGGTTGTTTGATAAGCATTTGGCCCTATTGATCAACACTTTGGTCACCTGATGGGAAGGGCCAACTCACTGGAAAAGACCCTGAGGCTGGGAAAGATTGAAGGCAAAAGGAGAAGAGGGCAGCAGAGGATGAGATGGTTGGATGGCATCATGGACTCAATGGACATGAATGTGAGCAAACTCCAGGAGACAGTGAAAGGGAAGCCTGGTGTGCTTCAGTCCATGGGGTTGCAAAGAGTCAGACACAACTTAGCAACTGAACAACAACTATTGACCTTGTTACTAGAGGGCTCACCTCAGGTCTCCCTCTTTCCAGAAGTCTTCCCAAACCATTCTAGTCTACAGGGACCTTAGAACTGATAGTATGTACTATCTGACTCTTTAAACCTGATGTTTAATCATGTACTTTGTGTTATGATTTTACCAAATGAAGGATTGATGCTTTTGAACTGTGGTGTTGGAGAAGACTCTTGAGAATCCCTTGGACTGCAAGGAGATCCAACTAGTCCATCCTAAAGGAGATCAGTCCTGGGTGTTCATTGGTAGGACTGATTTTGAAGCTGAAACTCCAATACTTTGGCCACCTGATGCAAAGAACTGACTCATTGGAAAAGACCCTGAGGCTGGGAAAGACTGAGGGCAGGAGGAGAAGGGGACAACAAAGGATGAGATGGTTGAATGGCATTATCGACTCAATGGACATGGGTTTGGGTGGACTCCGGGAGTTGGTGACGGACAGGGAGGCCTGGTGTGCTGCAGTTCATGGGGCTGCAAAGAGTCGGACACGACTGAGCGACTGAACTGAACTGAACTCAAACTATGTTCCATGGAACACTACCATTCAAGATAGTGTGGCTAGGTATTCCATGAAAAGGGGGTTCCATGGGTAAAGAAATTTAAGGAACATTTGGTTGAATGGGTTTCATTTGTATAGGATTTTCCAAAGCCTCTAGTGAGATAATGGAACTTACAGATGCTTAAAATGAGAGTCTAAAATACAGACTTTATTCCTTGATCATGAGAATTTTTTTCAAAGACTACAATTTAAGGACTGTGCACATGACCATTAAAGAAGTCCTCTGAGGCAATGAATTTATTTCGAGCTGATACTGTGTTCAAAGTATAAAACCCCGTGCACATAGCTCTGCAGCATCAGAATGAAACCCTTGTTCAGGAGGAAGGCTTTAGGGAAGCCAAGATATGTGAGCTGGGCCTTAAAAGATGAAAAGACAGGTTTGCCAGCAGGCAAAGAAGTGAGAGGATAAGAAAAAATATCCCAGAGAAAGGAAATGACAGCTACAGGAGCACAGAGGCTGGGAGATGTCAGAGAAAGGAGAGTCCGTTTTAGAAACAGGGATCAAACAGACCAATTTGGGATACTTCCCTGGTGACCCAGTGGCTAAGACTCTGTGTTCCCAATGCAGGGGGCCCCCCAGTTCGATCCCTGGTCAGGGCACTAGATCCCACAAGACCCAAAGCGACCAAATTAATTAACGATCTAAAAAACAAAAACTAGACCCATTTGAATTCCGCCTGCGAGGCTGTATCCTAGCCCCCTCTGGCATCCATTTGGGAAGACTGGACACCCCTCCCCACTCTATCCCATGACCGAAGGCCTGTAGAGGGCAGAAGGAACCAGGTCTCACTAATCATTTCCAGCCCCTTTCCTCTCCACAGCCTGGGACACAGTCCACATACACGTGAGGCTACACAGTCCGCTTGTCTGAGTTGTCTCCTCTGAAAATGGGAAAATTCAATCCTCCCAGGGAGGTTATAAGATTGAAATTTTGAAAATGTGGGTAAAGCATTCAGCACAGCATCTGGCACACAGTCCTCACTGGAGAAACATTAGCTGTGGATGTTATTTGCTTAATCAATATTTGTGGAAGGAAGGTGGGGTTGGGGGGGAAAGCGGGAGAGAGTGGGGAGAAGAAGGCAAGTGCTTCCACATTCCCACTGAAAGGCAGGTACCCTCTACCCTGCATTTCGGGAACAAGTCTTCCTTGGCCTCATTTCTCAAAGGGGCGGTTTTGAAAGCCCTGAAGTGAGATGCTGGCTCAGCTGTCAGTGGACACTGCCAAGGGCACGGGGTCAGCCTGAACACCAGGGGACCGGGAGGAACAGAGGGTCCTTTCGGGAAGAACGCCCGAGCCACCCCTCGCGGCGAGGCCAGGCCCTGCAGGGGAAGCACCCTGGAGGGTTTACTCTGTCCTTGGCCCGCGAGTTCCCCAGATCTGATGAAAAGTCACAGAAAGGAACACAGAGAGCCTGGCCTCCTCGTCAGGGGGACCGTGTACCTGATAAATTGCATTTTTATGATAAAAAGCATGACACGGAGAGGCTAGGGAGCCAAAGACATGGGCTTGGTCTGTAAAGAAGATGAATTCCAGGGAGTTTTAAGACCAGCCCCGAGTGCCTCTGAGGAGACACAAGGGTAAGGAGAGGGAACGGGCCGTTTCTGAGGACTGGCCTCTTCCCCCGTTGCTCCGAGGGAGCCAGCACGTGGCCAGCGGAAGGGACACGGAGCTGGGCGGGAGGCAGGGAGCTTGAGAAGAGGAGAAAACGTCCCAGGGACGGGGTCAGGGTGGCCAGACAGCATTTCTGAGAAACGGAGTCTTTGGAGATGCTCGTCTCCCTGGGCAGGCGGCCAAGTGGGTCTGCCCAAGACATGTCACGCGGCAGGTAGAGCATCTCCTTGTGTGCCCCTCCTTCCCCGGGCTCCACTCAGCTGCTTTCCACCCAGGAAGATGGCATGAGATTCCAAATGCTGCAACTTTACCTCTAGTTTTTGCAGGGAGCAGGTGTTCAAGTAATAGATATGAGGAGCCCGAAATCCGGTTTCTATCCTTAAATAATTTCACAAATAAGAATCAAAGAAGCTCTGGGAAGTTCACATAAAGATGCACAGGCAGGAGGATTCACTGCCGAATCATCCTGAAAGCCTGAACCCTCCTACAAGCTTCCTGTTGGGGGTGGGTTAGTACAAGATAGCACTGACTTAAAATATGTATATTCATGCTGTGTGCGTGCATGCTCAGTCGTGTCCGACCCTTTGTGACCCCACAGACGGTAGCCCACCAGGCTCCTCTGTCCAAGGGGTTTCCCAGGTAAGAATACTGGAGTGGGTTGTCATTTCCTACTTCCGGGGATCGTCCCGACTCAAGGATCGAACCCGAGTCTCCTCCATCTCCTGCATTTGGCAGGCAGATTCTTTACCACTCTTTGCGACCCTGTGGACTGCAGCCCACCAGGCTCCTCCTCCATGGGATTCTCCAGGCAAGAATACCGGAGTGGGTTCCCATTTCCTTCTACCACTGCACCACCCGGGAAGCGTCATGTGTACTCACGGGTGTCTAAATAAATGAATTAATAAAATATTGATGGTTTTGGACAGTATAACAGGTGATTTTTTTCTGTTTTGAAGTATAGAAGCTGGAGGAAATTCACCTTTGCTTCTGCTTATAAAACACCTTCTCCAAGTTAAAAAAAATGCAGAATAGAACCAAGAGAAAAAAGAGAAATAACTAAGATTAGGGATGATCTTCATATTCTTCCTCATGCTTTTCTACACTTTTGAGTCCACTCTAAGGGGTTTACTATTTGAATTGGAACAAGCAACAACTGTTCATATTTTAAAAGGCTGCTGCTGCTAAGTCGCTTCAGTCGTGTCCAACCCTGTGCGATCCCATAGACGGCAGTCCACCAGGCTCCCCCATCCCTGGGATTCTCCAGGCAAGAACACTGGAGTGGGTTGCCTGCCCAAATAGCTTGCTCTTTGTCTCTGTAAACGGGCCTGAATTTCTGACACTGGTTAGACTTCTGTCCTCAGGTACTATGAGCACAGATGAAAGAGTCGAAGGATCCAAAGTTTAGGCTGACTTAGGGATGACTCATTTACTTTTGTTGTGCCTCAGTGACTCCGTCAGTACAATGGGAACATCAGCTTTGCTTACTGAAAAGAGCCTTTGTGAAGAGCACGTTCACAACCTGCTCAGCGGTAAAGACCACATAGCTGAGATGGAGGAGAAAACAGTCCTGATAAAATGCAGAGGCTCTAAGTGAGTTACAGTAGAAATAGCCTCCAAGTCGTTTAAAGACTGAGGAACCATTTGCCTGGTCGGAGAGTAAATGACAGTCAACGCAATGGTGGCATTTCTCACCGCTAGAAGCCTCACCTCTCAGCCTCTAGAAGGCTGCTCCTTCTAGAGCTCTCCACCCTAAAAAGGAGAATAAGACTCCAACCTTGGTCCTCTACTTAAAAATATGAATGGATACAGGATACAGTCAAATGCTCTATCTGACACATCAGATCTTTTAAAATCTGACCATAATCCACCGCCCAGCTTCATCTCCTGACACTCTCACCCTCACGCCTAACACATCAACTCAGCCATTCCCCAAATATTGCTGTTGTCGTTCAGTAGCTGAGTTGTTTCCAATTCTTTGCGCCCCATGGACTTCAGCATGCCAGGCTCCCCTGTCTTTTACCATCTCCTGGAGTTTGCTCAGATTCATGTCCAAATATTCCAGATACTATCAGGACTCTGAGCCTTTGCATATGCTATTCCCTTGGCTCCTAGAGCCTCTTGGTTCCTTATATGACCAGCATCTTGTTCTCAGGCTTTGAAATCCAGTTCTAGGTCACCACTCCCCACTGCCCCACTGTAGCCAGTGGAGTTGTTAGTAGCTTAGTGTTGCCCAAGCACTTGATTTAAACCTCTGTGGTAGGACTAAATCAGAAATAAAGGGGATTTACATATGTGCACGTGTGTTTTTGTGCATGTGTGAACACCCATCCCTTACATACATATATGATAAATATATAAGTTTCTGGATGGTGATCTGTATTTGCTTCAAAGATAAGCATGATAATGATGATGTCTAAGTAGACACTCAATAAATGTTTGTCATACAAGCAAACAAAGACACATCGCTCCAAAGGGGGTGGAGGGGGTGAAGGGGGGAACTGAGGGAGCCTCATGGGCGGGGCCACGGGCTCACCGGGTGATCTGCGTCCAGTTCAGCTCCATAGCTGAGAATCTGATTGGCAAAGTTGTCGAGTTCCTGAATGGTTCTTGGAAACCAGGGCACTGCAACACAGAAAGGACAAAGGCCTGATTAGCAGATGCGTGTAACGTGGCCAAAGGTCTCACCAAGATCAGAAGCAGGGGATCAATTCCAATGAGGCAAGCCCATGGTGCTGGCAAGTGGGGTCCCAGACAACCCCCAAATTCCTACTCAAAAGTCAAATCTCATTTTCCTTGGAAACAAATTGTATATATTTATTGGTTTATTCAACACTGAAGTTGAATAAGCCAGTAACAAATCCTAACGATAGCTTAAGCGTATATCATGATGGTTTGATAGACATACACATTGTGAGAGGATTCCCCTCATCTGGTTAATTAACACATCCATCACCACACATATTAATCTTTTGAGGGTTCTATTCTCTTTGCAAATTTCAACAATACAGTACAGTGTTGTTGACTACAGTCACCATGTTTTACATTAGATCCTCAGGCCTGACCCATTTGTTTTGGGGGCCATTCCACACGGCGTGTGGGATCTTAGTTTCGCCCCCAGGGATTGAACCCATGCCCCCTGCACTGGAAGCACAGAGTCTTAACCACTGAATGGCTGGGGAAGTCTCAGACCCCATTCATCTTATAGCTGAAAAGTTTGTACCCTTTAACCAGCCTCTCCCTATTTCCCCACCATTAAGACCCTGGTAACCAGTTATCTACTTTATGTTTCTATGAATTTACTTTTTTTTTTCTTTTTGAAGATTCCACATATAAATGATACCATTCAGTATGTTTTTTTTTTTTTTTTTCCTGTCTCACTTATTTCACTTAAAACATGTTCCCTCACCTATTCCCTTTCCTGGAGATTTTCCCTGAATGATCTCAAAATTCATCTCTTGTCTACCTATCATGGCACAGTGGAGTGGTGTTTGATGGTTTGCTTTAGCAGCAGAATATTTCATGTGATATATGTTCCAGATATATTCTGGAATATTCATTCTATGCATGCTAAGTCACTTCAGTCATGTCTGACGCTTTGGGATGCTATGGACTTTAGCCCGCCAGGCTCCTCTGTTCATGGGATTCTCCAGGCGAGAATACTGGAGTGGGTTGCCATGCCCTCCTCCAGGGGATCTTCTCAACCCAGGGATTGAACCCACATCTCTTATGTTTCCTGCATTGGCAGGTGGGTTCTTTACCACAAGGCTTCCCTGATACAGTTGGTAAAGAATCACCGGCAATGCAGGAGACCCCAGTTCAATTCCTGGGTCGGAAAGATCCACTGGAGAATGGATAGGCTACCCACTCCAGTATTCTTGGGCTTCCCTTGTGGCTCAGCTGGTAAAGAATCTGCCTGCACTGTGGGAGAACTGGGTTTGATCCCTGGGTTGGGAAGATCCCTTAGAGAAGGGAAAGACTACCCACTCCAGTATTCTGGCCTGGAGAATTCCATGGACAATCCATGGAGTCACAAAGAGTCGGACACCACTGAGCAGCTTTCACTTTCACTTTCTTTCAGTGCCACCTGGGAAGCCTTCTATTGTAAGCAGCAGTAAGCCCAAGAACCCTTCTCTTGCGACCCATCTTCCTTTCATGTATCTCCCTCCCAAGGGCTTCCAGGAAACCTTGCAAAATATTTTACTGTCAAAGCCATGGTGACATGGAATAAATACCATCCAGCAGTTTGGGATTTGAAGATGCTATGCAGTACCTAAAAACCCACGGGCTTGCTCTGAAGCAGTAGCAGTACAGTGGGAGAGAACATGGGGTCTGAATGATGTGACCCACAGTGCCTGGGTCCTGCAGAGTAGGTGGCAGCACCCAGATCTCTGTGGCCTTCGAGAAAGAAGGCACACTGAGAGCGGAACTGTCCCAGGAATGAATGAACAGAGATGAGGACATTTTGGACTGTTAAGTTCCACGAAGTTAGGAAACAGACTGCACTGTAGTTCTGTGTGCAGAGAGGGAACAGAGGGAGGAAATTTTAGGGGGAAAGATGCTAAACTTGCAGCCAGTTGGGTATACCTTTTAGAACCCAGGCTCCAGCTGCCTACTCACCCTCTCTGAGTCTCAGTCCCAACTCTGTAAAAACAGCAGCAACATGTCATATGCCAGGAATTGTGCTTAGCATTTTTGGTGAAATATGTCCTTTAATCTGGGGACTGCTGTGAGGCTGTGAGGAGTAAATGAGAACGTAGGCAAAGGATGCAGCCCAGCGTCAGGATGATAAAAGGTAGCTTTCCACTGTTTGCACCTTATTTCTGTCTGGCTTTGCTCAAGTCAGGCAGGAAAGAACATGTGTGCCACCTAGTGGTCATACTGGGGAACTGTCACCCATGGTCTACACATTACAGCATCAGACAGGAAACAGCTGCATTCCATCAAAACAAGATGATTATGTGAACACAAGTAATAAAGGTCGACTTAACAGCCTCCTTTCCATAGATCTGAGATGCTAATCTTTCTTCCTCCTCTGTTAATAGTAAAAACTAACACTGAGTATAATTCCAAATACTTTACTTAGTATTTGTACTATTGGTGGGTACTATTGTGTGTGTGTGTGTGTGTGTGTGTGTACTATTGCTGTGGGTACTATTGGTGGGTACTCTTCGATGAGTCGGATCATCAAAAAAGCAAGAGAGTTCCAGAAAAAAACATCTACTTCTTCTTTATTGACTATGCCAAAGCCCTGTGTGGATCACAACAAACTGTGGAAAATTCTTCAAGAGATGGGAATACCAGACCACCTGATCTGCCTCCTGAAGAAATCTGTATGCTGGTCAGGAAGTAACAGAACTGGAGATAGAACAACAGACTGGTTCCAAATTGGAAAGAGAGTATATCAAGGCTGTATACTGTCACCCTGCTTATTTAACTTCTATGCAGAGTACATCATGAGAAATACTGGACTGGATGAAGCACAAGCTGGAATCAAGATTGCCAGGAGAAATATCAATAACCTCAGATAAGCAGATGACACCACCCTTATGGCAGAAAGCAAAAAAACTAAAGAGCTTTTTGATGAAAGTGAAAGAGTAGAGTGGAAAAGTTGGCTTAAAGCTCAACATTCAGAAAACTAACAACATGGCATCTGGTCCCATCACTTCATAACAAATAGATGGGGAAATAACGGAAAAGTGTCAGACTTTATTTTTGGGCTCCAAAATCACTGCAGATGGTGACTGCAGCCTTGAAATTAAAAGACGCTTACTCCTTGGAAGGAAAGTAATGACCAACCTAGACAGCGTATTCAAAAGCAGAGACATTACTTTGCCAACAAAGGTCCGTCTAGTCAAAGCTATGGTTTTTCCAATAGTCATGTATGGATGTAAGAGTTAGACTACAAAGAAAGTTGAGTGCCGAAGAACTGATGCTTTTGAACTGTGGTGTTGGGGAAGCCTCTTAAGAGTCCCTTGGACTGCAAGGAGATCCAACCAGTCCATCCTAAAGGAATTCAGTCCTGAATATTCATTGGAAAGACTGATGCTGAAGCTGAAACGCCAATACTTTGGCCATCTGATTCAAAGAACTGACTCATTTGAAGAGACCCTGATGCTGGGAAAGATTGAAGGCAAGAGGAGAAGGGGATGACAGAGTATTTGATGGTTGGACGGCATCACTAACTCAATGGACATGAGTTTGAGTAAACTCTGGGAGTTGGTGATGGACAGGGAGGCCTGGTGTGCTGCAGTCCTTGGGGTCTCAAAGCCTCGTACATGACTGGGCAACTGAACTGACTGAACTGATTGTGTGTGTGTTAACTGTTCAGTTGTGTCCAATTCTTTGAGACCCATGGACTGTAGGCTGCCAGGCTCCCCTGTCCATGGAATTCTCCAGGCAAGAATACTGGAGTGGGTTGCCATGCCCTTCTCCAGGGGATCGTCCTGACCCAGGGATCAAATCCTGCATTGCAGGTGGATTCTTTACTGTCTGAGCCACAAGGAAAGCCTGGTGGTACTACTGGTATCCCCATATTGAAAATGAAAAAACTGGGATGCGGGGAGGTTACGTGATAAACCCAAATACACACACTGTTGGAAACAGTGGATTCAGTATTCAAACTTGGGCCTGGATGATGCTGTGGTCTCAGGTCTGGACCACAAAATCCATCCTTTCAGGTACGGGAGTGGGGAGCAAAGAGGCTGGGCAGAGGGGCTGGCTCTGGAGCCTGACTGCCTGATTTTCTTTAGTTTCCCACCTGGAGGTCTGCATGCCCCTAAGTCCAGCCTGGTTCTCAAGGTGGGCTCCCTACAATAATAATAACAGGAACAGACATTGTGGCAGTAATTCCAGCTAAGCCTCACAGAGCTCTTGTTTCGTGCCAGGCGCTGTCCTAAACACTACATACCCTTCCTCACCCAATTCTCATACCAGCCCCGTGGGGATGGCATTATCACCCCATTTTCAGAAGGGGAGACCGAGGGGCAGGGAGGAGAGGTCCCTCCACAGCCCTCCGCTGGCCCAGGTGCTGGACTTTGGAGTCTGGGATGACTCAGCCCCGCGTTCAGCTCACTGAAGATGAGACCTGACTTCCCACTTTGTCACTTGAATTCTCTCCAAGCTTTTCTTTCTCCTTGAATCCAGAGCCTTGCATGATGGGTCTCTGTTGTCAGCACTGAAAATGGGTCTGTTCCCTGCTTGGGTCTGGGAGGGCGTAAGGAAGGATCTCCTATTGTAGTCAGTCAGGACTCAGGACCCCCTCTAAGAGCCTCCCTGTTTCTCTAGTGTGTTGCTGCCCCGTCCCTTCCCTTCCAAGGCTGCCTGTCTCTGCCCATTCACAGCCTCTATTTTGCCAGAAATTTATACATAATTCTGGCAATAACAGCTGCCCCTGGGGATACAGCAAGCCAGCCTTTCCTCCCTGCACCATCTTCTGACTTGGGGGACCCTTAGCCCTCCAAGACGAGTTTTCATGACTACGTATTAAACACTTATACTGCCAGGCTCTGGACGTTGAGGAGTGAATACAGTGGACTTCTCACTCCTGTGGGGCTCACATCCGAGAGAGAGGGACAAGGAATAAGCTATGAGTAAATTTTAAAATATGACAATGCCAGGAAGTCCTTGAAGAAGAAAAAAGCAGTGCCAGGAAATAGAAAAGGAAGAGGAAACTATTTTATATAACATCTCATGGCTCCAGACCCCAGGGCGAAGGTCGGAGAGATATGACATGACCTTGCCATGGCTCAAGGGGACTGGAGTAGCCAGAGTTTGTCCCCAGCCCAGATCAGGTCCCCCGTTTCTCAGGGAGGGACAATCTAGCCATGGTTAAGGCCCTGATTACACAGGCAGACAACCCAGGCTTGAACGCGGTCTCTGGGGGCAATACTGCACAGGAAGCTGGACTGTCAGGTCCATGAATCAAGGCAAATTGGAAGTGGTCAAACAGGAGATGACAATAGTGAACATCGACATTCTAGGAATCAGCGAACTAAAATGGACTGGAATGGGTGAATTTAACTCAGACGACCATTATATCTACTACTGCGGGCAGGAATCCCTTAAAAGAAATGGAGCAGCCATCATAGTCAACAAAAGAGTCCAAAATGCAATACTTGGATGCAGTCTCAAAAACGACAGGAAGATTTCTGTTCGTTCCCAAGGCAAACCATTCAATATCACAGTAATCCAAGTCTATGCCCCAACCAATAATGCTAAAGAAGCTGAAGTTCAACAGTTCTATGAAGACCTACAAGACCTTCTAGAACTAACACCCAAAAAAGATATCCTTTTCATTATAGGGGACTGGAATGCAAGACTAGGAAGTCAAGAAACACCTGGAGTAATAGGCAAATTTGGCCTTGGAGTACAGAATGAAGCAGGGCAAAGGCTAATAGAGTTCTGCCAAGAGAATGCACTGGTCATAACAAATACCCTCTTCCAACAACACAGGAGAAGACTCTACACATGGACATCACCGGATGGTCTACACAGAAATCAGACTGATGATATTCTTTGCAGCCAAAGATGGAGAAGCTCTATACAGTCAGCAACAACAAGACCAGGAGCTGACTGCGGCTCAGATCATGAACTCCTTATTGCCAAATTCAGACTTTAATTGAAGAAAGTGGGGAAAACCACTAGATCATTCAGGTATGACCTAAATTAAATCCCTTATGACTATACAGTGGAAGTAAGAAATAGATTCAAGGGACTAGATCTGATAGACAGAGTGCCTGATGAACTATGGACAGAGGTTCATGACATTGTACAGGAGACAGGAATCAAGACCATCTCCAAGAAAAAGAAATGCAAAAAAGCAAAATGGCTGTCTGGGGAGGTCTTACAAACAGCTGTGAAAAGAAGGACAGCGAAAAGCAAAGGAGAAGAGGAAAGATATACCCATCTGAATGCAGAGTTCTAAACAATAGCAAGGAGAAATAAGAAAGCCTTCCTCAGTGATCAGTGCAAAGAAATAGAGGAAAACAATAGAAAGGAAAAGACTAGAGATCACTTCAAGAAAATTAGAGATACCAAGGGAACATTTTATGCAAAGATGGGCTCAATAAAGGACATAAATGGTAGGGACCTAACAGAAGCAGAAGATATTAAGAAGAGGTGGTAAGAATACACAGAAGAACTGTACAAAAAGGTCTTCACGACCCAGATAATCATGATGGTGTGATCACTCACTTAGAGCCAGACATCCTGGAATGTGAAGTCAAGTGGACAAATAATTAACCCTGCTTTAGTCTTCCTACCAATAAAGCGGGGATAATAAAGCACCACTTTATAGGAACACATACGTTTAAAAGAGTTAATATGTGTGATCTGTTGAGAACAGAGTCTGGCACATAATAAACACAGATTCATGTTGGAAATAGGGATTCTCTGATGGCTCAGTAGCAAAGAATCCATCTGCAATGCAGGAGAAGCAGGTTCGATCCCTAGGTCAGGAAGATCCCCTGGAGGAGGGCATGGAAACCCACTTCTGTATTCTTGCCTGGAGAATCCCATGGGCAGAGGAGCCTGGCAGGCTACAGTCCATAGGTTTGTGAAGTCAGACACAACTGCAGCCACTGAGAATATCACAGCAGAGTGAGTCACATGAACTCTGAGGTTTCCCAGGACATATAAAAGTTGTGTTTTTACACTATGCTATAGTCTATGAAGTGTGCAGCAGTGTTACATCTGAAAAAGCAATGTATATATCTTAATTTTAAAATATTTACTTGCTAAAAATGCTAAGTATCATCTGAGCCTTCAGCAAGTCATAGTAGTAACATCACTGATCTCAGATCACCATGACAAATATAATCAGATAAGCTGAAATATTGTGAGAACCACCAGCATAGGATACAGAGACAGGAAGTGAGCAAACACTGTTGGAAAAATGAAGGCTATGGACTTGCTCCATATAGGGCTTTCACAAACCTGCCATTTGTAAAAAATACAGTACCTGTGAAGAACGGTAAAGCAAAGCATGATAGAAGAGGAATGCCTGCATTAGGACTGTTCAGCTACAAACTCCGGGGACTTTGCTTTTGTGTTTTCTCTGCCCTTAATATAATACAGGGAGCAGAGCACAAAGTCTTCCAGCGAGGCTAGGAATCCAACCAGTTGTGCAACTCAGCAAGCACTTTATCTCTCAGAGCCTTAGTTTCTTTAACCACAAAATGAATTAAAACTGTCTTTCCATATTACTGCATCATTACATACGTTCAGGAGGCTCAGTGGTAAAGAATCCGCCTGCCAATGCAGGAGCCGCAGATTCAAACTCTGGGTCAGCAGATCCCCTGGAAGAGGCAGTGGCCACCCACTCCAGTATTCCTGCCTGGGAAATCCCATGGACAGAGAAGCCTGGTGGGCTACAGTCCTTGGGGTCTCAGAGTCGGACACGAGTGAGCACGCACACACTTGTGTTAAATGCTAGAGGAAATGGGACACATTTTAGCAGAGAGGCTGGCCACAGTAAGTGTTGCACTGGTGTTAACCACTAGGATGGGAAAAGTTCAGTGGTGATGAGGCAGAAGAAAAAGGAGGAGGAGACGAATGACGGAGAGAAGGGAGAGGAGGAGGGGAGGGAACGGGAGGAAAGAGGGGAGGCTGGAGTCAGAAGCGCCTTCTCAAACAGGCTCTGCTCTGATGTTAACAAGTTTTCTGACCTTGGGCTCAGTTTCCCCTGCAAAAAATGTAGGCTATTGCATTCTCAGCTGCTACAATCTTTTTAGGGTTTCATATGCCTATGTGGAGGGCTAACGCTGGCTAGGCGACTCATGAAAATACACTTTCAGTCAATCTATGTGTCAGCCTGACTTGTTCTTAGAAGCACCGTCACTGTGTTTCTTCAGCTCCCCAAATGCCTGACCCTACTGCTTCCCAAAGAAACAAGGCTCTGCTCCAGAAACAAGCTTCTTTGTCTCCACCCGGGTTCAGAGCCAGGCGTGCTGGTCAGCTTCCAGCTGAACGCCAGAGGGCAGCAGAACCAGCTTACTTTCAGCTTTGGCTGATTTCTCGTTTCTTCTCCTCTCCTTTTCTTTTCTCTTCTCTTCTCGCCTTTTCTCTTTTCCTCTCCTCCAAAAGGAAAACACTCTGTACTTGGGCCACATGGCTTGGTTCAAGCCTCTTGGTGGGAAAAAAAAAAAAAAATCAGAGAACTTGAGAGGGTTGCAAAGACTCAAAGGATTCAAGTCTCGGCAAAGTGAAGTCGCTCAGTCGTGTCCAACTCTGCGACCCTAGGGACTGTATGTAGCCTTCCAGGCTCTTTCATCCATGGGATTTTCCAGGAAAGAATACTGGAATGGGTTGCCATTTCCTTCTCCAGGGGATCTTCTCGATTCAGGGATCAAACTCAGGTCTCCCACATTGCAGACAGACTCTACCATCTGAGCCACCAGGAAATCCCCCAGGTGTTAAGTCTTGGCAAAGAGAAGACAAAGGTTGAAGCAGCTTAACAATCCCTAGGACTCCGTCAGGGAGACTGTCAGGGAGACCCAGGTGGCAGAGTGAGGCCATGGGGCCCTCATCCAAGTCCAGGGGCTCCTGGTAGCTTCTGGGCCCCATCATCATTCAGAAAATGCTCAGAACACACTTGTCTGGTTAAGTAAGGTCCCGCAGGCCACTGTTGGCCAGGATAGGACACTTACCCATGTCCCCATCATCAACTTATGGGTTCTTCCAATTTTCCCAGTCTCAAGGTTACAGTAACTGCTTTTTTCCTTTAAAGTTACACTTTTTGAGAGCTTCCCGGCCACCAAATGATGTGCTAAGCACTTGACTTCCACTGTCTGTTTTAATTCTCAGAGTAACCCTGGCAGGTGTTGGTGTTAGTCACCCAGTCATGGCCAGCTCTTTGCAACCCCATGGACTATAGCCCACCAGTCTCCTCTGTCCATGAAATTCTCCATGAAAGAATACTGGAGTGGGTTGCCATTTCCTACTCCAGGGATCTTCGCAACCCGGGGATAGAACCCAGGTCTCCTGCATTGCAGGCAGATTCTTTACCATCTGAGCTACCAGGGAAGCCCTAGGGGGTAGACAGGATTATTTTTGTGTTATTAACAGAGCACCCTGAAGGTCAGAGAGATGAGGTGACTTGTTCAAGATTACAGAGCTGGCAGGGCTGGAATCAGAACTGGGGCAGCTCGTGCACTGAACCACTGGGCTGGTTTAGAATAAAGTGAGAGTGGGGGACCCCTGATTTTAGATTTCTGTTCTCCCATCTACAGAGGGGGAGGAAATGACAAACTAAGACAGGAATTTAGAGGGGCTAACAGAAAATCCCTAGGACAGCCCCAGGTCTTCCCCCACCTTCTATCAGGCACCCTGGCTTTAGAAGTGGTAACTTTTTAACATGCAAGTTCTAGGTTCTTCCAAGACCCCTTCCTATTCCCTTTCTCTTCTTCAGTGATGGTCACAGGCCTCTCCCGTCCCAACCAGACTCACTCACAAAGCTGGGAATAGAGACTGACCCCAGCGACCCAGGCTTCTGTTTGGAAAAGTGAAATCAGATTAGCTCATTAATGACCTTTGCAAATACCTCCGTGGTGGGCTGGCCTCTGTGAGCCCCTCCACGGCCTCACAGGCGGCAGGGCTCAGCAGTTAATGAATGGCTCCGGCAGGCTGGTGCAACAGAGGGCCTCTGTGAAGCCAGAGGCATCCGGGGGTGGGGTGAGGGGGGCAGATCATTAATAAATATTGATTTGGCTCCAAGGGAAGCAGCCCACGGGAGAGCTGGCCCTGGACACCCACGTTGTAGTCTCATTAAGTCGGGGTCAACTGCTCAGCCTGGACGCCGAGGGGCGGCTGGCTCAGGGGTGCTCCTGAGCAAAAAGCATCACCACCACCACCACCACCACCCCACCCCCCACAGGCCTGGCTGGAGCCTGCTTCCTGGCCAGGAAGATTTATAGCAGTTCAAGGTGCAGGTTGAATCCCATCTGACCCCCTCCCTCCACCAGATGCTCACCAGCCCCAGGGTGTAGCCAGCAAGGCACCCAGGCTTGCCCCAGACTTCTGCCTCCTGCCTGTCTCAGGGAGAGCAATAAATCCTCGGCTTCCAAGGCCCAAAATAGATGGGTGTTCACTCCTCCCCCTTCCAAGGCTCCTGGATGTCTTTTCTGAGGCCATGGCCTCCAGCCCAGCAGAGAAGGATGAATGCCTTTGAGGGCATTGGGTTTCTCCTTTAAGGAGCTTCCATTTTCTTTCTGAAGAAAGAACACTCTCTGTGAAGGTCTTGGCAAGAATGGGTGAGCCAAATGCAGATGATGGTACCAAGCCAGTTCCCTCCTCCTGGATGGAATGGAAGCATGGTGGAGGCAGGGCTCACTATCACTGACAGGCCAGACAAAGCATGTGATCCCCTCCATCCACGTATCAAAATGAGAATGAAACCAGGTGAGTAAAAGGCATCAGCTGCTCCTGCTGCTGCTGCTGCTAAGTCGCATCAGTCGTGTCTGACTCCGTGCGACCCCATAGATAGCAGCCCAACAGGCTCCTCTGTCCCTGGGATTCTCCAGGCAAGAATACTGGAGTGGGTTGCCATTTCCTTCTCCAATGCAGGAAAGTGAAAAGTATAAGTGAAGTCGCTCAGTCGTGTCCGACTCTTAGTGACCCCATGGACCCTAGCCCACCAGGCTCCTCCATCATGGGATTCTCCTGGCAAGAGTACTGGAGTGGGTTGCCATTGCCTTCTCCAAAAGGCATCTACCAGGAAGTAAAGACTGAAAAGGTGTCAAAATGAATAAATGGATGGAATGAGTGAGAGATGCCAGTGAAATGATGAACAAAGAAAAGGGCATGTATTCCAATCACAAATCTAAACTGGAGCTGTCCTCCCAACAGCCATTTTAAGATGTCACTTATCTTATTAATTACTTCTTGATGGGGATGTTCACTATGTTCCCAAATACTGAATACCACATTGCAGTGAGATCTGATTACCAGCTACTTGCCTCTGGAGTTATGGTCAAACTACATTGGTGCAAACAGAATGCATTTAAAGCCTCTTCCATATAATGTCTGTCCCCCAACAGAAGCCCCTCCCCAACCCTTGCTCCCCTCTCCCCACCATGCCCAAGACTGGCCTCAAGGTAGATTCTTGGTGTGCCTGGCACACACCCACTCCCCTATCCCTACACAGACATGGCTGAACAGCATCACAAGACACATGAGTCAAGGCACCACGTGACTGATTTTCCCTAATGCATCCCTCCATGTGGCTGCTGCTGAATGGGTATTCAATATATATGAGTTGAATGGATGAACGATCCACTGAATTAGGGCATAAATGTGAATGAACAACAAGAAGGTGGTAAAGCAGACTCTGGGTCTGGAGAAGATGTAAAAGAAAAAGGAAGAAAACCCCAATCGTCAGGATTTTAATAAGTAAGACCCATGTGATTTAGCAAATACGAAGGAGAGAGAGGATTCCAGGGAGAAAAATGCTGTCAAATGTTACAAATATTTCAAAGAGGCAGATAACAAAAAAAAAAACAAAAAAAGAGGCTACTGCTTTTGGTAATGAATGTTGTCAGAAGGATGAGGAAGAAGAGAAGGAAAAAAAGGAAAGGAGGGAAGAAAAGTAGAGCAAAGTGGAAAGGGCAGGAAATCTGAATGCGAAGCTGGCCTTCCATCTCCTAGATCAGTGCTATCTCCAATATGACACAGAGTCACACGGATAATATCAAACATCCAAGCTATGTTCATAGGAAGTCATCTTTGTGAGTGAGAGATCATTTCCAGGGGCCCTCACATCATCCCACACAGGAAGTTGGCTCCCTGGCTTCTAGACGGGGCTCGTCCCAGTGAAGGAGTGGCTGACATCAACTCTCTATCTGTCATTAGCCTGGTGAGTGTCCACCCCAAGGAGCTGGTGGTAGCAAATAGCCTGATACTAAGCTGTGGTTGCTTCCCTGGTGGTTCAATGGTAAAGAATCTGCCTGCCAATGCAGGAGACATGGGTTCCATCTCTGGGTCAGGAAGATACCCTGGAGAAAGAAATCCAGTACTGCTTGTGGAATCCCATGGACAGAGGGGACTGGCAGGCTGCAGTCCATGAGGTTGCAAAGGGTCATACATGACTTAGTGTCTGAACAGCAGCAATAGACCATAAAGCTCCCTCCTTACTGAGGCTTAAGGATATCTAAGATCAAGGGCCTCTTCAACTCAAGCAAGTTCAACTCAATCCATCAAACATCCTAACATACTGAGTATCTTGCATGATTCCCCTGTGAGACCCAGAAAGTGACAGAGTGGATCTCAGCTCTATTTTACAGATGAAGAAGGAGAGGTAATGAGGTCTCCCAGCTGGCAGGAAGTCAGATGGGATTCAAGCCTAGCTGGCATTGTACAGAATAGGAATTCACATCCTGGCTCCTGACTCTTTTCAAGTAGTTGCTCTTTTTTACTTGCTACGCTGCTCCCTCAACTCAGCATCAATGGCAAATTGACATTCCATTATAAGCATTTAATATTCTCTTTTTACTTCCTTCAACTGAGGGAACACATCTGTATAGAGAGAAAGGGTGTTCCCAGTCTAATTCTTTGTAATCTTCACCATCTTTTAGATTGATCCAAATAGCATATCATGGTAGCCTTTCTTTATCAAAGATCAGGACTTTGGAGATTCTGACTGTGTCTCCACCATGAGATTCATTGGGTATCCTTAGAAAAGACTAGGCATGAGTTTCCTGACCTTTTTGCATGGATCCTTTATGCTAGGCACATTGTACAATCATATCACAGAATTTATACAACTGCACTGGCACACAGATATCTTCATTTCACAGACAAGAAAATCTAGGCCTACAGAGGGCAAGCAACTTGGTCAAAAAACTACAGCCCAGGAATTTAACTGGAAAAATGAAGACTCCAAAATCCACACTGCCATTCAAGTGTACCTCTGCCTCATTTCCTAATATGGAGAATAAAACTCACATTATCTGCTTACTCTGGCCAGTTGAGTTGCAAAGCATCAGGGAGACAACCTAAGGGGAAAATATTTTGGATTTGGCCCGCAAATAAGGAATTCCTGTTAGAATGAAAGCCTGCTTATAATCTTATGATGTTCCTCAGCTTGAAGCCCTGGAACCTGGGAAGGAGACTGGCCTCAGAAACCGCATTTACTCAGGATCTTCCCTCACTGTGAACAGACATGCTTCTGACAGCTTGCAAGAGGGCAAGCCCTAGGCCAGCCTCCAGCTTCAGGGCTGCTGCCATCTCTTCACAAACAGGTTTGTCCTTTTAGCTGTGGGTATGCTTGTCGCGATGAGGCAGGCTACTGAAACAAAAGTCCCATCCCCAGCTGCCAGAGGACTTAGAGTGATGTTGCCACAGGTAGCAAGCATCCAGGTAGACTGGAAAAGGCTGTCAATCAATCCTGTATGTCTTTATGAACATGCAGATCCCAGGTCTCCAGCAGACCCAGGTCCACGAGCATCTCCAGCCATGAGACACATGTGGGGCCACGTGAAATGCAAGGGAGGAGGTTCAGAAGTGAGGGGGAGATAAAGGGAAGATGATGGAAGAGTAGAGCAGAGGAAGAACCAGAGGAAAGGCAGGTGCAGGTGGTAGAAATGGAGAAATATCCTGACCATCTGGAGCCCCCTCCTGCCCTAAGCAACTTCTCTCTACAGGATCTCAACTCTTTGAGAACCATGACCCCTTTGAAAATCCTCTCTCCTAAAATATATGCAAGCAGGTGCACATGTACAATTTTGCCCACAATCCCAGGGGCTATTCAGACTCCTCCCGGGAACCCTACCCTTCTTCCTCCCATGATGGGTCTGAAGCTTCAGCCTTATCATGACACTACCTTTCAGAGCAGCGATGCTGAAGCAGAAAAGAGAAAAACTCAAGTGGGTTGGGAGGGGAGCAGGGCATAGAAGAGCGAGGGAATAAATATCACATTATTTTGTCTTCTGCAATAATTTTTCCACTTAAATCATTGCTTCAGGAATTAATCCAAATAAAAAAGACAAGATCATAAGCACCTCCAGGCTAGATAGGTAGTAGATAGATGAAGAAGTAAATAAATAGCCTTTCTACTCCCCACAGAAAATACAGTTGTCCTGGCAATCTGGACACGCTTTGTTCCCACACCGAGACCCTTGTAATCACCCCCAATTTGAACAAAATCTACCCAACTGCTCTTGGAAAAGAACTCTCAAATCCAATTGCTCCTGGAAAATAACTCCAAACAGATAAATTTCTCGAAAGGTGATGATCCTACACCTCAGTCTAGCCAAGACATTTTGTCCATCTGCTTCTCCTGGCTGCAATCTGGCTCCATGCAGGAATTTTACATCCCCCGCCCCCAGCTAAATGTAATGTCATGCAAAAGATTCGAAGAGAAAGGTAAAAGGATTAGGAGACTAATCGATGGAAGATATTAACACTCTTTCATGTTGGGTTGAAGAAGGATTTGAGTTCATCAGGAGACAGGGGCACAGGAGAATAGACCTCAAGTATTCAAAAGACTCTATGGATTAAAATCCTATTAAATTCCTATCGGCCAGGAGCCATCTGAGAAGGCTGGGGCTTCTTTAACTTGTCACCATAATTAGCCTTCCCTTAAGCTGTTTTGGGTGGGGAACTTCAGCAGTTAAGAAACTGAAAACTTTCATTTTCTAGCACCCATACGGCCTTTTGAATGGTTTAACAACTAGAATGGAAAGTGATTTAGCCCAATTGATTTGAGGGGCTCAGATCTCCCCCTCCTTCAGCCTGTTGTCAGACTCACCCCTGAGATCTGAGCCCCTTAATAGAAAGGGCACTTTGTTGAATGAAAGAATCAAAGGTTCAGATCTACGAAGATGCTTTCTTCTAATCATCCTCCCATGGAGTTTGACGGAAAGAATAATTCTGCAAAGGGGTGGCTATTTCCCCTTAAAAAAACAAAAAAATCTGTTTCTGGGCCCAGACTCCAGTTCACAAAAACTAACCCAGAAACCCAAAGGGCCATGTCTTTCAGCAGGTGCAAGGGTCAGGAAACTATGCCAGGGAAGGGCAACCAATATGGGCCGGGGTGAAGAACCCTCCAAAGAAACAAGGGTCCTGAGACACATAGTGTTTTAGAGGGTTAGTCTGAGCAGTGTTTTCCTCACTAGGTAAAATATCGACCCAATGTTAAACTCAATACCCTGCCACTTTGGGCCCCACCAGGGAATCAGACCTGTGTCACATTCTACCTCTGATGAGCCCAACATTGATGACGTGGTGCCTCGATGTCAGAGTATGGGCTTCCTCACTTTCACACTTGCTGGGTCCTCAGAGTTAAGGTGGAACTGAGGCCGAATTCTACCAGCCATGTCTCCATCACAGCACCCACCCCTCTTCTGCATTCATCAGGCTGCCCAGGTGCCCTCGTCAGCCTGTGAGCTCCCTAAGGACAAGCCCTGCCAGCTCTCTCTCTCCCTCCAGCTCCAAGCATGGTGCTCGGCATAGAGCGGTGCTCGACACCCGCTTGCCCACAACTGCACAGAATTCACTCTGTGCCTGAAGACAAGCTGTGGCCTCTGATTTTATTGGATGAAAAATTAAGGAGGATGTTGGGCTGCATGATCTCTGAGGTCATTTTCCAGTTCCCAGAACCTCTGAAAATGTAGTTGTGTACCGGCTGGCTTTTCTGGCTCCTGTGCTCAAGTCATTACTTATAATAACAATGATGATAACACTAAGAATAGTGAACCTCTATTAAGCCCTTGAATGTGCTCTGGGCTGTCCTCAATACACCACTGGTGTTAGTTCATTAATCTTGTAAGACAGAGACTTCTTACTTGAATTCAATACAGTGATAAACTATGATGATCAATAATCTGCCCAAAATCACACCAAGTGGGTGTCCTGGTTCCGGAGTCTGGGCTCCTAACTGCTCTTCCACATCTGTTTTCTGAGCCTTCAGTTCAGGCTGCCAGCCCTTCAGCTGATCTATGTACATCTTCCCTGCCTCCCTGAGGGGCTGCCTGCCTGCCTGTCAATTGCTTTGAATTTCTACCCCAGGGCCCCAGCTGGCCGGGCCTCCACCTGCTCCCAGCAAGGCAGAGCTCGCCCCAGGATCCGGCAGGCCCTTTGCCCTGAGGGCCTGAGGCTCCTGTTGGGAGCAGGTGGCCGGAAAAGCAAGAGAAGGAGGTCATCAGGGAAGCAGCTCACTCAGAAGGTAGAAGAAGAAGGGAAGCAGATAGGGTTAATTTGAGGAGGAATTCCAAGTACCCCCCTCCCCACCGGTGACCAGAGCCTGCATGCATGGCTGCCACTCTCAGCAAGGGCAGACACCCAGGATGGACTTCCTGGTCTTGGTTACAGCCACAAGAGAGCAAGGGCGGGAAGAGAAGAGATCCCCTAGGATGGTTTCAGAGGAGTCTTTTTATGTGGGGTGGGGGGTTGGAGGGGAGTGTGCAGTCTTATGTCTCATTTTAAAGCATCTCTGCAGTAATTATTAACATGTTATCTTCAACTGTGAAGACTGAAGTCCTCTTGAGCTAGTCTTTAATGTTGTGGCCAAAAAAAAAGCTTTTGATTTTAAATTTTACAACAGAAAAAAAATTTTTGATTATATAGGAAAAAATAGTTCATCTCAGCAATCACTTCTAAGTAGTGACCCAAATGAGTTGAAAACTTTGAAAGCAGAAAAACCTGCACGTGAATGTTTAACAGCCTCATCCATAATTGCCAAAATTTAGAAGCAGCCAAAATATCCTTCAATAGATTGAGCAAAATGGATAAATGAGATGCAGTACATCTATCCAGTGATTACCAAAAAATGAGCCATCAAGTCACAAAAAGGCATGAAGGAAACCTGCCAAATGAAACAAACAAACAAACAAAACAGTCTGAAAGGATATAGGGACATCCCTGGTGGTCCAGTGGTTAAGATTCTGCCTTGCAATGCACAGGACACAGGTTCAGTTCCTGGCTGGGGAACTAAGATCCCACATGTTTCAGAGCAACTAAGGCCTCATGCCATAACTAGAGAGTCTGCAACAAAAGATCCCACATAACGTAACTAAGACCTAATAAAGACCCAACAAGGCCAAATAAATAAATATTTTTAAAAAGAATATATAGTCTGTGGTTCCATATTCATACAGCATAACATTCCAGAAAAGTCAAAATCATGGAGACAGTAAAAAGATAGGTGATTACCAGGGAGAAAGGGGAAGGAGGGAGGGATGAACAGGTGGAGCGCAGTGCATTTTGAGAGCACTGAAACCATTCTGTATGACATGAAATAGCAAACACCTGACATTATGCATTTGTCAAAATCAACAGAACTATACAATGCAAAGCATTATCCCTAATGGAAACTCTGGTCTTTAGTTAATAGTCACCTATTAGCATGGCTCATCAGTTCAACAACCACCACATACTATCATTTATCCAGCTGGGCACTGTTTTAAGCACTGACTATGCAAGATCTCATTTAATCCTCACAGAAGTCCTGTGAAAAAAAGAGGTCAGGGCTGTTAAAGAGACTTGTCAAGGGTCTCAAAGCCAATAAGTGGAAAAAGTAGGGTGTGAACTGAAGCCTCTCCAAGGCCAAGCCCATGAAATTCCTACACTCTATTGCCCTAACTCCTCTCCAGGGCAATATTTCGTAATAAGGAAGAACAAATATGACTCCATATTAGATGTTTCTTTTATTTTAACCTTTGTGCTCTGCTGCCAGTGGTTAGTCACACTGGCTCTCCACCTTTTGTAAAAGAATGTTGCCTAGAACTTAAAATATACAGGATAGCCCATTCTCAGGGCTCTGGCCTTTATACATATATGGGTAAAAAGCTGAAAAACAGAAAATAGCATTTGTTTTGTTGCAGATTCACAGGAACATCATGACCTGACCTACAGGGACACTGTAAGAACAAAGGATTCCTGCACCAAGAAGTTTGCAATAGACAACTAACTTCTCTTTTTAACATAAAAATATAATTCAGACTATGTTTAGTAAAATAGCCCAAAGGCTGACTGGGGTAAGATGGTTCTTTGAGACATCAGTCTGCCATCTTCTCAGTCTGCTGGCTTTCTGAATAAAGTCACTATTCCTTGTCCCCAACAACTTGTCTCCTGATTTACTAGTCCATCATGTGACAGAGCAGAACCAGTTTGGATTCGGTAGCAATTTCAGTAAGTAAACAAGTGGGCAGAGCAAGTCTTGACAATTGCTCTGTTTAGTCACTCATGCACAAATAATTGCTGAGAGCTATGTATCTCTAAGGATATTAATGTAGGTAAGAGACTCTCCCTGCCTACAGGGAGCTTGTAATCTAGTGGAAGAGACAATGACAGTCCTAAGAACAAGGAACCAAAGAGCTCCAGCTTATGAGAAGCACACAGGGAGAGACCATGAGACGCAACAGAGATTACTAAAGAATTTGTCCTGACATTATATTTAAACAGAAAGCACCCTGGACACCCTAATCATCCTACCTCTAGAGACTGGGAAATTTTGAGAGCATAAAAATCCACCAATGGAAAATGTATAAAAATTGCAGTAGGAGGCAACTAAAGACAACTAATAAAAGAAACAGCTATCTTGAGGAAGGGGAAAAGGAACAGCTATTAAATGTCTAACTATGACAGCCACTATTCTGCATCCCTAAACTACATCCTCTCACCAAATCCTGGTCTTTCATGGTAGAGATTACCTTTGAAATTTTTTTTTAAGATATCTTGATGTGGTCACACAGAGTCAGAAACAACTGAAGCAACCTAGCACCAGCACAATTTTTAAAATCTTTATTGAATTTGTTTCAATATGGTTTCCGTTTTATGTTTTGGTTTCTTGGCCACAAGGCATGTGAGACCCCCGCTTCCCAACCAAGAATGGAACTGGTACCCCCTACATTGGAAGGCAATGTCCTAACCACTGGGCTCCCAGGTAAGTCCTTCTTTGCTGTCATTTTATGATGAGAATATAGAGTTGTTTACCTTGTGAAATTCCTGTCTCTCACCTGTGTCTTTCTTCTTCTCCCGGGAAAGCTCATGCACAGTGGCACCAATGTCATGTCTCAAGATCTTGATGATGTTTGCCAGGGCAGGCACGCTGCGTTGATCCAGATTGGTGAAAAATTCATACTCGTCTTTCCTTAAACGTGAAGGTCTTGATTCAATGTGGGTCAGGTTTATATCATTCTCCTAGAAAAGAGAAGTTAAGGGAGTATGAAGGGGACAGTAACTGGAATTGACACAGACCAAATGTGCAAAACCAGAGCAAACACAATGAAATGTGGAGAAGTGAGGAGAAGAGTTCTTTTTTTTTCTTTCTTCCTTTTTTTTGTCCAATATAAGAGTAGAAGAAAGCCTTTAACACAGCAAAATTGTTTACTTTTTCTTCTGCAAAACCAAATAACAAATCAAATGCTGGGGAAATAGTTCAAATGTCACAGAATTTAATCACATGGAAATCTGCTCAAGGCCTAGAATTGCAAACATAAGATTTCAGTTTGGTACACAGAAGCAACGCTGTTCTGCTTGGATAGAGTCCATAAGAGTCAGGCTTATTGGGTTTAAATCAAAGTTCTTAACTTTATCAGCTATGAGACCTTAGAAAATGTACTTTTATATTTCTAACCGTCAGTTTCTCCGTCTGTAATTTTGTGGGTATTTGTGGTGCTGAGTCACTCGGTCCTGCCCGACTCTTTGTCACCCCATGGACTGCAGCCTGCCAGGCTCCTATGTCCATGGGATTCTCCAGGCAAGAATACTGGAGTGGGTTGCCATGCCCTTCTCCAGGTATTCATGGTACCTGGTTCATAAATTTGTAGGAAACACTGAATGAGATGATACACACAGACTGCCAGGTACCTAATACATGCTCAGTTAAAATTATCCAGTATAAATACTACTCATATTTTTATATAATTACTTTTCATTCCAGTTATGCCACAAATGTATATGTAGCACATTCCAGGTGCTGGTCACTGTCTAGGTGGCTGGGATACAGTAGTGAACAAAACAAAGATATTTTCCTTTAATAGAGTTTCCATTCAAGTTTTGAAGATACAAACAACAAACAAAAAAGATAACTGATTTATGTATTATAGTGATAAAGGCTAGGGAAAAATACAAAGCAGAGCAGGGTGAAGGGAACAGGCAGTCTTGGAGTGCAACAGGGCAGTTTGCAGTATTTAATAGAATGGACACATGAAGTCTCATTGAGAAGGGAAGACTCATGTGCATTAAATGCCACAAAATAATAATCACTTCATACAGCTTCTCAACTTCAATGTCTCTAGCTGGTGATACTTTAGCCCTTATGGAGTTCATCAGTAAAAAGAGTCACTTACTTAAACTGGCCCTCAAATTTCAATGTGTGGTATTCATTATTACTTATTCAAAACTCTGGTATCATTGACAGTACTGTTTTTTGTGAGGAAAATCAAGGAGTATCCTCTTTATTAATTTTTCTTTAAAAGAGGGTTTCTTCAAACATAAAAATGGACAACATGTACCCAGGAAAAGAAATGCTTAACTTGAATAATTCTATAATTGCAAAGAAATGAAATTCATCAACGTTAGAGTTCAAGAAGTGTATCTTTTTCCTTGATGGTTAGTGGCATATGGTTGAAGAGCACATGGATAATTACAGTAATGATACTTAAATACAGTAATGATATTCAAATAATATCACTTTACAGTTTCAAATTATTTTCTGTGACCTTCTCAAGAATCCTTTGTAGAGGTTAAGGAAGATGTGAAAAATGAAATCAGAGACAAAGATGCTTTGCTAACAGGGGCCAGAGAGGAAGCTGCTGTGTAACACAGAAAGCTCAGCTCGGTGCTCTCTGATGAGGTAGATGGCTGGGATGGGGGATGCCAGGTAACAGAGAGGTCCAAAAGGTAGGGGATATATGTATACATATAGCTGCGTCACTGCATTGTACAGCAGAAACTAATACAACATTGTAAAGCAATTAGTGTTGCTTAGTTGCTAAGTCAGAGAAGGCAATGACACCCCACTCCAGCACTCTTGCCTGGAAAATCCCATGGACAGAGGAGCCTGGTAGGCTGCAGTCCATGGGGTCGCGAAGAGTTTGGCACTACTGAGCAACTTCACTTTCACTTTTAACTTTCATGCATTAGAGAAGGAAACAGCAACCCACTCCAATGTTCTTGCCTGGAGAATCCCAGGGACGGGGGTGCCTGGTGGGCTGCCGTCTATGGGGTCTCGCAGAATCAGACACGACTGAAGCGACTTAGCAGCAGCAGCAGCAGCAGCAGTCGCTAAGTCACGTCGAACTCTTTTGCAGCCCCATGGACTATAGCCCGCCAGGCTCCTCTGTCCATGAGATTCTCCAGGTAAGAATACTCGATTGGGTTGCAATTTCCTTCTCCAGGAGATCTTCCCAACCCAGGGATGGAACCCGGGTCTCTTGCGCTGTAGGCAAGATTCTTACCATCTGAGCCACCAGGGAAGCCACTTGCAAAGACCAAAGCAATTACACACCTATTTAAAAAAAAAAAAAGTGGCTAGAGAGAGAACCTCACTTTCTCTAACCTCAGACATTGGTCTTTTAACCACACAACCTGTCCTGCCAGGGATATGATGAGCATCCCACAAATACCAGGTCTCATCATTCTTATTACTATTATGCCAAGTCCCTCAAAGTGAAAACACTATGGGAGTAAACACAATAAGAAGCAATCCTACACAGGCACTGCTTCCTGCTCCTTCTTCCCCATAATTCTCAGGGGTACACGATGCAGCCATTATATATGGGCACCAACTGCAGAAGAACACACCCCTGACCAGGTAACCCAGTGTGGGGACTCCTGACCAGAGAGAGAGACAATCACGTGGAGGAAGGAAGACCAGACAGAGAGCAGTTGCTCTAAAGCTTTCTTTGCAAACAGAGGTGACTTCCTAATGAAAGCAAAGAGCAATGTCATCCTTCTTGGCTCTGGATGAAAGCAAATGGTTAAGCTCCACCTATTGATCTAAGCTGAAACTTTAAATAGAGTTTAAAGTAACTTTAAACTTTAACCAATTCCTGCCTTGTTAAGAGCAGAGGAAAAACAGCAAAGCCAAGAAATAGGAGTGGATGAACCTTGGGCATGTTTATTTGTGGGACAGCAAGGGAGGGCGGGTGGTATAGGAGGTGGAAGGGATGTAGAGAGACAAAAAATTTTTAAAGTCTAGAGGGCAGAAACTACGCTGATTGAGTTTCGCCACTTCTATCCCACCCCTCCTAACAACACCACTTCCCAGGGAGAAGCCTCTGACCTTGGAAATAGCCAGAAGACAATGTACACTGTATGTACACTACCATGAGTAAACCAGATAGCTGGTAGAAAGCTGCTATATAGCACAAAGAGCTCAGTGCTCTGTGATGACCGAGAGGGGTGGGATGGAAGGGAGGGAAGGAGAGAGGGAGCCTCAGGAGGAAGGGAATATACATATACTTTCAGCTGATTCACTTCACTGTACAGCAGAAACAAACACGCTGCAAAGCAATTTTGCTCCAATTAAAAAAAATAAAAACAATGTATGCCCCATGACTCAGTTTTTATAACTCTAGAGACCTAACTTACGGAAGGACTTTTTACCAAAATTTGTAAGCCGACCACATAATAGTGGAATATTAGATGGACTGTAGTGTACAATCATTCACGGGAGATCCTGCAACCATTAAAAAGAAACTAACAACAACATGCGTAAAACAAAGTGCCAGTAGGCACTCCCACAGTGATGATCTCCAGTGATGAGTTTTTAGCAAATTCCAGGAGACAGTGAGGAAAGGGAAGTCTCACGTGTTGCAGCCCGTGAGGTCACAAAGAGTCGGACATGACTTAGCAACTGAACAACTCCAGTGATGGGCCTCAGGGTGTTTTTTGTCTCTATTTTCTTTTTGATCACAGTTCAACTTTTTGAAAAACAATATTTATTACTAAAATTTAACTTTCTCTTTTAAATGACAGACCTTTGGGAAACTACTTATGATGGATATAGGTATGTGATAGATAATTAAAATACGTTTTAAAACTTCTGTCCAACACAAGGAAAAAAGGCTAGAATGAAAGGTATCATGATGTTATGACAAGATTATGTATAACTTCCATTTATTTGCCACAAGTTTCTTACTATTACCCATGCAACAAAAATTAAAATATATCTTTTTAATATAAATTTATTTATTTTGACTGGAGGATAATTACTTTACAATATTGTATTGGTTTTGCCATACATTGACATGAATCCACCGTGGGTGTACACGTGTTCCCAATCCTGAACCCCCCTCCCACCTCCCTCCCCATACCATCTCTCTGGGTCATCCCAGTGCACCAGCCCCAAGCATCCTGTCTCATGCATTGAACCTGGACTGGCGATTCATTTCACATATGATAATATACATGTTTCAATGCTATTCTCCCAAATCATCCCACCCTTACCCTCTCCCACAGAGTCCAGAAGGCTGTTCTATACATTTGTGTCTCTTTTGCTGTCTCGCATACAGGGTTATCATTACCATCTTTCTAAATTCCATATATATGCATTAATATACTGTATTAGTGTTTTTCTTTCTGGCTTACTTCACTCTGTATAATAGGCTCCAGTTTCATTCACATATCTTTTTAATGTGAGTGAAATTTCTGGCTAAGATCACCCAGCTAAATTCTTCAGATGATTTCTTTCCCATTTGAATCAATTAACTCTCTAGCTTAGCATGCAATTTCCTTAGTGGTGTTTCTCTGGTTTAATAGTGTGGATCCTTAGATACCAATAATTTTGGTTGCTAAGAAATACTTTGGAAATATATCTCCAAATCTAAATATGATCATAGTTACCTTTTTTTCTTAAAATATAAATTTATTTATTTTAATTGGAGATTGCAATATTGTATTGGTTTTGCCATACACCAGAAGAAATAAATTTTTATTATTATTTATTTATTTGGCCATGCCACTTAACATGTGGAATCATAGTTCCCCAACAGGGATTGAATCTATATCCCCTGCAGTGGAAGCACAGAGTCTTAACCACCGGAGAGCCAGGGAAGTCCCTAAATTTGTCTTTTCAAACGAGGACTCTATGCAAGTTAAAAATTGACCCATGCACACTCATCACATCTTCATGGACATTTTGGCAGAGGCAGGAAAAGTTAGAGTTCAACACTAAAAAGACAATTTCACAATTTTCCCAGTAGTTAATTTCTGCATACAAGAAGGCAGAGTAAGAACCTGATGACTCAGGACTCTTGAACAGAGTGTGGGGACCAGAAAAAAGCAAAGTGAAATGAATGGTCTGTTTTAACAAGGATTGACCAGAAACCCTTTAGTGCTCCCATCCATGAGGAAAATCTTCCTAAAGGGGGATTTGCCACAAGTAGATGAAACACAGAATGAATATGATGAACTGTGAAAAATGGATTCGTGCTTCTGGACCTTTTCTTAAACTCAAGCTCCTTCCTCTCCTCTTCCATTTCATTCCTCAAAGAAAGAAGAATGATAATGCAAAAAGTATGGGCTTTGGGACTAATCTGGGTTCAAATTCTGTTCTGTACTCACTACCATTGGATACATTAGTTAGCCATTATGAACTTTTATTTTCCATGTTTAATATAAAAATCATATTATCTGGCAGCTCAATGAGCATTAACAAGAGAGAAAGCACCTAGCTCCACTGTGGCTTCAATCACAGTTACTCAGTAAGAAGTCAGTATGCCCTAACTTTCTCAACCTGGCACAGATATATATTCTCCTGGAAACTGAAATACATTAAGTTGACGAGTCACTTCCCCTTTAATATTCGCTGTACTTTAAGCTTTTCTTAGATTTTCCCCTGAAAGTACGTTTCCAAAAGGAGAGCATATTTTCAGATGAGACTAGACTGGAAAAGGAGAGCTTCTTGAATTCTTAGACTCCCTACATGCTGTTGCCTTGGCATAAGCTCAAATGAAGTTATGTCCTTGTCTGTTTCAGAGCTTTCTGGGGTGGGAGGCAACATCAAAGACAGTCACAGCTGATGGTCCACGTCATAGGGCTCAGGTAAACAGACAGGAGCCTTTCATAACTCATTCAATCTAACACCTTCCTGGTGCCAAACACTGCCCTAAGCACTGGGCTATAAGAGCAGACAAAGCAGGAAAAATCCTTGCCCTCCTGGAGCTTACATTCGGGAAGGAAGACACAAATAATAACTATGATAAATAAGTAAAATATACAGTCTTCAGATGGAACATACAAAAATAAGCAGGGAAGAGGGGCAGACTATTCCAGAGGTTCAATCGAGGTGCCATTTTAAACAATGGGGTCATGAAATCGTCAAACAATAAACAGGTGACATGTAAGCCTAGACCTAAAATCAGTGAGGAAGCAAGTCATAAGGGAACAGCAAGTGGAAGGGTCCTGGGGTCAGCCATTTCACAATATGACTGAAGACCATCAGTGAGGCCAGAATGAGCAGGGGGCAGGGCCAATGGGACACGAGGCAGAGAAGTAGCCAAAAATAACCTATCGGCCATTATCTTAACTTTGGTTTTTCCTTGGAGTGATATTAAGAAGCTATGTATAAAATAGATAAACAACAAGGACCTACCGTAAGCAAAGGGAACTCTACTCAATATTCTGTAACAACCTATAAAGGTAAAGTATCTGAAAAAGGCTTCCTTGATAGCTCAGTTAGTAAAGAATCTGCCTGCAATGCAGGAGACCCTGGTTCAATTCCTGGGTCAGGAAGATCCACTGGAGAAGGGATAGGCCACCCACTCCAACATTCTTGGGCTTCCCTTGTGGCTCAGCTGCTAAAGAATCTGCCTGCAATGTGGGAGACCTGGGTTTGATCCCTGGATTGAGAAGATCCCCTGGAGAAGGGAAAGGCTACCCACTCCAGTATTCTGGCCTAGACAATGGAGTCACAAAGAGTCAGACACGACCGAGACTTTCACTTTCATCTGAAAAAAGAATGAATATATGTATATGTGTAACTTAAACCCTTTGCTGTACACCTGAAACTAACACAACATTGTAAATCAGCTATACTCTAATAAAATAAGCTATGAGAGGTAGTAGGGCAGAGGGAGAGAGATTTTGACTCATGTTTTCAATGAAGCACTCTGGCAGGTATTTTAAGAATAGACTGGGGACTTCCTGGCGATCCAGTGGTTAGGACTCTGCACTTCCACTGCAGAGGGCATAGGTTCGATCCCTGGTTGGAGAACTGATATCCCACAAACCTTGGGGCACCAAAAAAAAAAAAAAAAAAAGAGAAAGAAAGAAAGACTGCAATGGGACAAAGGCAGAAACTGTCTGGGGATGGCCACAACATCTGGGGTGAGAAATAACAGTTACAAAAATAGAGAAGTCTCACAGAGGTACAGGCAGGGCTTCTTGTGTATTTTACTGATCTCCTCTTGTGAGAGGTCCAGTAACAGCCCCAGTTGACTAAGAGCCTAAAAATTAAACCCACTGGGCTAAACAGGAAACCAAAAACATTCAGGAAAGCAGGAGCAGCACAATTAAAGTCCAGAGGGAGCTCAAGATTCTCCCCACTCCACGCTAGAGGCGCGTTCTCGGGCAGGTTCACACTAACTTTCAGGATTCACCCCCTGAACCATCTTTTAGGGTCCCACTCTCGCCTCCCCTGGGAGTGTCTCTGTTATCAGCTCCTGGTCTTCCCCTCCCTTGGTCTTGTCCCTCTTTGTTGGGTGATTTCTTCCCCATCTTCCCCTCCATGTGGTTGGAACTGTGTCCAATTCAGAGGGAACCCCTTTCCTGGGGAAGAACCGGGCTAGCAGCTTAATCCAGGCTCTTTTCAAGGCTTTACAGGAAAGAGCTGTCTTATCCTAGGTTCCTCTTTCTACCCCTCTTTTTTTGGCACCAAAGAGATAAAATCAAAATGGCCCAGTGGCCTGTTTCAGTCCAAGCTATCCATGAGCAATCACAACCCATGTGCCATCAATGGACCATAGCACTCTGTCTACATTTTCACAACGTGGGACTGAACTTTATGATGAAAGTTTAGAAAGTCAGCTCCATGCTATTATTTCTCAAATATGCCTGGTTTTGACCAGGTAAACAGCTGAAAACAGTGCCAGTTTTCCATTTGAGGTTCCTCTATTCAATAACTGGATCATCAAACCTACACAAAATGTTTGAGGCAGAACCATCTGCATGGACACACAATAGAAGCAAGCTAAAGGTCCATCAATAAGAAATAAAGTATAGTCACACAATGGAAAATAGGGAGGGAAAAAAAACTGAACGAGCAAAAATAGATGCACAAATCTCAAAAACAATGTCCCCCATCTTCTCCCCAAAAAGAAAACTGCAGATGGACTATTATAATATGATTCCAATCTTATAAAGATTAAAAGCTTACAGGGTAAACAACAAGGTCCTGTATAGCACAAGGAGTTATATATAATATCTTATGATAAACCCTACTGGAAAAGAATATGAAGTCTATATACGTAAAGTATATATGTTCATATACAAATGAATTGCTTTGCTGTATACCAGAAATTAATACAGCATTGTAAATCAACTTTACTTCAAAAAAGCAAAACTTGCAAGACCATGCCATATATCCTAATGGATATCTTTATATAACAAAGCCTAAAAAGATGCATGGGAGTAATATGTATCAAATTCAGATTAATAGCTACTTCTGAGGAGGGAGGTACATGGGGAAGGGGTACCCAGGGATTTAAGTCGTTCCTGTAATGATTTACTGCTTAAACAGGAAGTGAGTTACATGGGCATTCTTTATATCATTATCTATATTTGGGGGTTTAAATAAGATGAAAAAGTCATCTGGGTTGTAAGAACTTTTCCCCAGTGAAACACAGTGCTCTTCTTATTTTGATTAAAGATGGAATGTTCCCTGTAAACATGTTACTGCCACAACTGCTCTGGATCAAGGCCAAAAGGATACAAGGAACCCTCGTGATTCAGTTTTGATGCTGTCCTGCTCACCAGACCCAGGAGTCACAGGCAGGACCTAAAGTCCAAACTTGAGAGTAGTAAACATCTTATTATCTGCCAAACGTCTCCTCTGCAACCCCGCCTCTGTTCCCAGGAACACTGAGGTTGGTGGATGGTAAAGGATTCAAGGATTCCGTGACCTGCCCATGTGTTTATTCTCTCCCCTCAAGTCATTTGTCTCTTCATTCTGGAATTTACTCCCCCATTTTCCTCACTCGTCAGTCCTTTAGGTTTCAGCATAAAACATTATGTCTGCAAGAAACTTCTTAACAATTTTTTCCCCAGCCTGGATTAAGAATGCTCATGGAAGCCTGAGCTTCTCCACATTCTGCAGATGCAGTGAATGACTGCTTCACTCATCTCGGTCTCCTCAGCACCTATATACGGTCTGATAACAGCTGATACTCACAGAAGGTTAATGGAATGCATGAATGAGACAGTATGAGCTCGTTGAGCATCTTATGAGGGTGGGATGTGGGTCATCTGGGCAGAGAGGGAACACAGAAAGTGACTGAAAAATACAGACTGTACTTGTAAACATTTAGACTATAAACATAAATACAGATTTGTTTTCAAATCTACTGTGAAAATGGAGGGTGAACTTGGAAGCATTTTTTAGCTCTAAGTGTCTAACCCTGGGCAGCTTGCTTAGTCTGAACGTGTGTGTCTCCGTCAGTTAAATGATGATAACTGACCACACTTATCATGTACTTCAGAGCTCTGTATATGTGCCTGATGGCTTATTCCCGTCCTTAGGGAATTCGAGGTAAAATGATTAGTGGAGTTCTGGCGCAGGAAGGGAGACCTTTTCTCTGCAACTTCACCCAGGAGTTTGATTCTAATTTTATAGCCCATTACTAAGCCACTTGCAATAAAGACTCTCAGGAGACTATTTTTCTAAGTAGGTGCAGGACATGAGCGAGTAGAAGCTAAAAATAAAGAGAACTTTGGAAAATGCAGGGAACTGAAAGATCAATGTACTGAGGACACTGGGATTTTGGGGGGTTAGCAGACAGAGGTTTGAGTATGTTCCTAATTGTTTGGTCTCAATTCACAAAACCATCTGCCTCACTGCCCCCATCTCCACACAACCAAGGCATGTAAACACCATACCTCTGTATCTCCAATGCAAATATCAAGCCTATTCATCTTTTTTTAAGTTAATGAATCTTTATTTATTTTGTATTATTATTATTTTTTAAATTGGAGGATAATTGCTTTTAATGTTGTATTGGCTTTTGCTATATAATATGAATCAGCTGTTAGTCTATGGATCGAACCCAGGTCTCTCACATTGTAGACAGACGCTTTACCATTTGAACCAGCAGGGAAGTCCAATATATATAGACATAGATATATAGATATATCCCCTCCCTCTTGAGCCTCCCTCCACCGCCACCCATTCCACCTCTCCAGGTTTGCATTGCATTGTGATGTTGTTACTAGCTGAGGTCTAATAGACCATGACCCCACTGGCAGGCAGTATCACCACTTAGTGGGATGATGACGTTGGTGTTAATCAGCTACGGAAAAGACAGTCGTGCTCATTAAGGATGGAGGTGACTGCAAGAGTACTTAGCAAGGTACTCACAGGTGCAGGTGATCCCGCCATATAACATTTCTCCTCCATTGCCAATTTTGGAGAAACTAGAATGGATTTTTCCTTTGTCTTTATTAAGGAAAGGTAAGATTATTTATACCATAATTTTTGCATTGATTCTGCCCTGCCTTTTACTAGCTGTTTTGATAGTAATAATGCTTGGAATCAGTGCCTTCCAGTTCTCTTCTACAGTAGAGATGATGCCTTTAAGTGATTTGAAATATGCTCCCTGTAATTTCATGCTTTGTCCTTTTGCCTGTGAAGTAACAAAAAATAAGCACTATTCTTCTGTCTGACTCTTTTTGACCTCATGGACTGTAGCCGGCCAGGCTCCACTGTCCATGGAATTCCCCAGGCAAGAATACTGGAGTGGGTAGCCATTCCCTTCTCCAGGGGATCTTCCCCACCCAGGGATCAAACCCAGGTGTCCCACATTACAAGCAGACTCGTTACCATCTGAATCACCAGGGAAGCCCCATTCTTTTTCCATGAAGGCACTTCAAATATTTGAATGAAACTATTGTTTCCTCACCCCATAATCCCTTTTCAAGTCAATTAACCTTAATCTTAATCCTTTAGCTATCTGTCACAGAGCTAAGGATGTAAGTCTCTGATGCTCCATGACTCTCCAAACTGATACTGGATAGAAATAATGAGAGCAAACATTTATTGAGCTCTTACTATGTGACAGATACTATCATTAAGTACTTTGCCTGTGTTAATTCATTTAATTTTCACAACAGCCCTACAAAAAAATCTCATTATCTTCAGTTTAAACATGAGGAAACTAAGTCACCGAAAGGATAAATGACTTTCCTAAGGTCACCCAGTTCACAGGTGGCACAACTGGCTTTTCAACCCAAACAGTTTGGTTCCAGACAACATAGTCTTAATCCCAGTGCTGTTCTATTCCTCAGGGTCCCAAATCTCACTCATAACTGAGAGTCTGGAGCTCCTAACTCTATAATAGCATAAGTTCAATGGGATACTAGTGCCTGCAAAATGGTAATATGTCTTTCTTGAACAAGATTCCACGGTCAAAACCATTTGGGAAATGCTGAGTAGGGTAACACTGAATAAGTTTCCACTCTGCAGGGCTTTCCAAAGTCTTTAATATTTTCACAAGCATGAGGGGTCTCCAAAATCTAGATGCAGAATTTTCCAACCCTATTTACCCTTGGAACTCTCATCTAATAAAACACCTAATAATATGTGGCATTTGATAGACTATTATTTAGGAAATACTGCCCTAAAGTGTAGTTTAGATTCATCCTTATTCTCTTTCTTTTCTTTTTTTTTCTGAAAGAAAATGATTTCATTTTATATGATCCAGAAGTTTAGCATCATCTCCACAATATAAATGGCTTCCCCATGGGCTCAGCAATAAAGAATCTGTCTGCAATTCAGGAGACGCAGGAGACACAAGTTTGATCCCTGGGTGGGGAAAATCCCTTGGAGGAGGGCATGGCAACCCATTCCAGTATTCTTGCCTGGAGAATCCCATGGATAGAGGATAGAGGAGTCTGGGGCACTACAGTCCATGAGGTCGCAAAGAGTCAGACATGACTGAGCTACTAAGCACACATGCACACAATTTACAGGTTTTGTATCTAACACTTACTTCTCCATCTCATTGAAGGTATCATGAGAGATGTGAAATACACAAATACACTGTGGCCACCATAACCCCTTGGTTCTACTAAGCTGTGCTTACTGTGCTGTGATTACTAGCTCGGTCATGTCTGGCTCTTTGACACCCTATGCTATTCTACCTTTTTTTTAAATGGTCCTGCCTTGACTCTTGGTCATTGCAATTTGCTGTAAATACTCACAATACATACTAAGCCATTCATCGTTTTTTTTTTTGTTTTTTTTTTTTTTTACTTTTTTGGGGAAAAAATTAAATCAAGTCTCCTGAATATCTCTAGGCTTCTAATATCTTCCTCCTCTTCACAGTATCAAAGATTTCTCATGGGTTTCATAGATAACAGGTGGAAGCAGTAAAGGAACAGACATCATGTGAGAATCTTCTGTGGACTGAGAGTCATACCATGCATTTTATGTGGCACATAAAATCTCCAGGACCTAGGGAGGTATGGATCATTAGTCCCAGTTTACAGATGAGTAAACAAAGGCACACACTAAACAACCCGTCACGGTCAGCGCACTTCGGCATTCAACCATCCCACGTGCAGTCCATGTTTCTTGGGTGCATTTCATCCTGGTAAATAGTTACCTGTGGCTTATTTATTAGGTTGAAAACATCCTGTTAATTTACTATTATTTAATTTATTAATCTTAAGTTCTGACTCTCACAAGGAAAATGCTTATGAACCATATAATACAAAGGCAAAAATGTGACATTCCCGTATTTTACAGATACATTCTTTCTCAGGATCAGCTTGCCATTCAGAAACCTCTCTGTCTCTCTTTTCTACACTTATTTCTTGATCTCACTCAGGCAGATACTTTTCTTCCTCACTTTGGATAGCCAGGTTTAATTTCATAAAAATAGACTTTATTTTTTAGATCAACTTTAGATTTACAAAAAAGTAAGAAGCTAGTAGAGAGAATTCCCATATATTCTGCAGCCAATTTCCGCTAATATTAGTGTCATGTATAAGTACAGAACATGTGTTATAATTAATGAACTGATGTTGATACACTTTCACAAACTAAAGACCATACTTTATTTGAATTTCTTTAGTTTGTGTCTCATGTCCTCTTTCTACTCTACAATCCCACTCAGGGCACTACATTATACTTAGTTGTCATATCCCCCGAGGCTCCTCTGGACTAGAACAACTTCCCAGACACTTCTAGTCGTTGATGACCTTGACAGTTTTGAAGAGTACTAGTCAAGTATTCTATAGACTGTTCCTTAACTGGAATTTGTCTGATGTTTCCCTCATGGTTAGATGGGGTTATGGGTTTAGGGAAAGAAGATCACAGAGGTGAAGGGCCATTTCATCAAGTCGCTCTGCATGGCCCACACCTAAGGAGCGGAGAGTCATGTTCTTTTCCTTCTTTGACTCCAGAGTATCTGTTTAAATTATTTGGCATTCTTCTGCCTGGGAGATCTGTCTCTTCACCTCTTTATGTACTCAGTTACCACGTTGAGTAGAACTAAAGTACTAGGGGTAAAAAATCATTTGGTTCTAAAATATTTCTTCTTACAATCCAGGGCAAAAGCATTTTTGAAAGTCTATTTTCCTTTGCTCATATTTAAATATAATTTCATTCTTTTTCATTTATGACTTTATATTGGAGCACAATTGCTTTACAATGTTGTGTTAGTTTCTGCCATACAACAAAGTGGATCAGCTATAACTATACATATACCCCTTCCTCGTGAGCCTCCTTCCCACCAACCATGCCCCACGGCATTCCACCCCCCTAGGTCATCGCAGAGTGCTGAGCTGAGCTCCCTGTGCTCTGCGGCAGCTTTCCACTAGCTATCTATTTCACACATGGTATTGAATATACGTGAGTGCTGCTCTCTCAATTCATCCCACTCTCTCCTCCCCACAGTGTGTCCCATGCTTGTTCTCTACATCAGCGGCTCTATTCCTACCCTGCAAATAGGTTCATCTGTGCCATTTTCCTAGATTCCATATACTATTTCATTCTTAACTGAACACTTTATATATATGAAACTGAGCCTATAGAGGATATAAAGATGATTCACACAAGGCTCCCTGCCTGAATAAACAATCCTCGGGGTCAATCAGAAATGTATGCATTTCACAAGGTAAATAAGTGCTGTGAAAGTGTTAGTCTGTAGTCCACAGTTAAAAAGTGCTTTGGGAACACTGAGAGAATAGTACAGTCATCCTTCTGTATCCGTGGAGGACTGATTCCAGGACCCCATGGGTACCAAAATCCCTGGATGCTCAAGACCCTTATATAAAATGGCACTACTAGTATAATGAATACAATCAGTCCTCTCTACCAGTGAGCTGCACATCTGTGGATTCAACCAACCCCAGATAGAAATTTTGGTTGAATCTGAAGGAGGTATGACTTGTAAATATGAAGGCCAACTCAATTAATTCAAGCAAAGTTTGATACAGGAAGAGGGAGTCCAATGTTGGCTTCCTGGGTGTACCACCATGATTCTGAATGATCCTAATTATGAAATGGAGAACCTTAGCTCACAGACAATAAAAAACTTATTTAAGATCACACAGTTGTGTAATGTAAGAACCTAAACTGAAAATCAACTCTTCCAGTTCTAGACCCTATGTTCTTTTCACTGTATCCATCCAGAAGATAACACAGAAGTCTGCTATGTCATTATTTACAGCAGAAATGAACAGAGCACTTACCTCAAATAAACGTAAAACTCTGGCCAGTGCACCAACTTCTTCTTTGAGTGAGAAGATCAGCGATACAGCATTTTGATCAGAGTTGCCTTCAATGTAGTTTGTTTCCTATAGGAGAAAATGCATTTGGGTAAAATTTTTTTTTTTTTTCCACAGCTCAGCAATTCAGTCCTGTGAAACCTCCAAGGAAGAAGCAAGCATGAACTTTCTCTTCTAGTTAAGCCTTGGAATCCAATGAGCTACATACATTCTATATAGAAGTATATGTGCAAGGGAAAATAAGTAAATCAAGCAAAGTAAAACATTAAATGATGTGCATAGATCAAATTCCAATTTTAGAAAACTCTAATTATTCACTGGGGCTTCCCTGGTGGCTGAGATGGTAAACAATCTGCCTGCAATGCAGGAGATCCAGGTTCAACCCCTGGGTTGAGAAGAGTCCCCTGGAGAAGGGAATGGCTACCCACTCCAGTATTCTTGCCTGCAGAATTCCATGGACAGAGAAGCCTGGCCAGTTACAGTCCATGGGTTCACAGAGTCAGACACGACTGAGTAATTAACACACACACAATTATTCACTGATGTCACCAGTCACTCTAGAGATTGCCTTTCAGTGACACTTACCAAGTGCGGGGTACAATCAGGGCTCTGAAAGAAACAAGTGAATAAGAGGATGCCCCATTCATCAGCAGCTCAAATTTTTACTTAATAGACACATACACGACAAGCAAGGTAAGTAGAAAAAGATCTTAAAGGTGGTATGATGGTTCAATAATTGTCCCAGGAAAACACTGAGAAACAGAGGGTAGAAAATACTAAAATTAGAACACACACAGGCTTTTAGCTCCAAAGACATTGGTTTGGAATCCTCTCTCTTCCATTGACCTACCAGAGCACTTTGGGACCAACAGCTTAACATTCTTAATTTCTTCATGTGCGAAATCAGGCTAATGTATAATCCTGCCAAGCCCTATCAAAACAGTATTCAGATGATGAAAGAAAGACAGAGAGAAAATATTTTAAATATAATAATAAAAGCATACAAAATGATGGAAATATTAAAAATATCCACAAAAGATTTCTTGGCCTTCAGTAAAGATCTCACAGGAGCATTAATTTGTTCCCAGATGCTGGGATCTGAGATACCAATTGTTGAAAAGGAGCCACAGAATACATAAGAGCGCACAATTAACCCACTGGAAGATGGACGTCTTCAAACAGCAAAGAATGTCTAGGATCTAACATTTTCTCCAGCCATGTGACAGCAAATTAAGGTGGGACTAGGGCTGCCACTCGGGAAAGGGTTGGCCAAAATCTTAAAATGTTAAAGTTAAGGATTAAATTAGGTTTTACAATAATACAAAGTTCCATGTGTGCTTTCAAATAAACATCATGTACCTAAAACTGGGAACAAAAACTCCAGCAGAACAATTACTCTCTTGTAAGGAAGTTAATGAAATTAGTGGAATGGATGTTGCATTATCTCAGTGAGAAGGCTGTGCTGGGCAGGCTCTCAGTGACTTGCCATCTTAAGCCCTGTGTGGCCACTGATGACCCTTAGGATGAAATTCTTTTAATTCAGAGAATTTAGATTTTCCCAGAAACTCACCTGAAACAGTATGGGGGAAGAACCAGAATTATCAGTAAGTGTGATTAGAGAGAGCCTTAGATGAATAGCAAGACTGAACTGTTAAATATCTTTGTATTGACCACAGTACTATCTTTCTAAAAAATTTTTTTTGATCTACCATATATTAAAAGCCCCTATAAAGTCATGCCTGACTCTTTGTGACCCATGGACTGTAGCACAACAGGCTCCTCTGTCCAGGGGATTCTCCAGGCAAGAATACTGGAGTGGGTTGCCATGCCCTTCTACAGGGGATCTTCCCAATCCAGAGATTTAACCTGTGTTTTGTGTCTCCTGCACTGGCAGGCAGGTTCTTTACCACTAGTACCACCTGGTTAGTATACTGTCTGAAGCATTATAATAAGCACTTGATTTGGATTATCTCATTTAATTTTGATAACAGTCTAGAAAGTAGGTTTTCTCCAAGTGCCGTTTTTATTGATGACAAGAGGAAGGCTTAGAAAATTTGAATAACTCCTCCAGAGCTGGAGCCCATGTCACTGGATGCCAGCACTCTGTCCATGAGTCATAACTTCCTGTGGACTCTACTTTCTGTCTCTAATCCTGCCAGAGACTCTGATGTCAGTCTTCTTCCTAGGAGAGAACACTGAGCCCTCAGTTCTTCCCAGCTTCCTTGAAATGACAAAAAATTCCTATTTCTAGTTCACTTAGCAACATTATCCTCTCCTGTTGGCCTCCAGGAAACAGAACATTTCAACAGAAGTCATCTACGACTAGGGCGACTCAGATGTGAATGTATGGAACTCTGCCAGCCACCACCTTCCCACTTCCACCCAAGCCAGTCTGACCTTCTCCAGAAACGGCCCTCAGGGTCAGGCCTTTCTTTGGTTCCCACTGACAACAATCCAGCCCTTAGTGATTGGCAGTGACTAGATGCTCCCAGCAGAATTTAGGGCTTCCCTGATGGCTCAGACAGTAAACAATCTGCCTGCAATGTGGGAGACCTAGGTTTGATGGCTAGTTTGGGAAGATCCCCTAGAGGAGGGCACGGCAACCCACTCCAGTGTTCTTGCCTGGAGAATCCCCATAGACAGAGGAGCCTGGTGGGCTACAGTCCATGGGGTCACAAGGAGTCAGACATGACTTGGCAACTGAACAACAACATAGCCAACAATATACAATACCTCTTTCGAATTGTCAAAAGTCTTGTTGGTGCCTCATCTCCTGAGATTCACCCTCAGGAAACTCCTCTACAGAAAACTGACTTCGTCCTTGCCCTTTCAACACCTTATTACAGGAAATGCACTGCATCCCACCCTTGTCCCTTTTCAAATCCATTACCCTTCCTCAAAAGCCCCATGGGTAGTACTTCTCTCAGAAAACTTCTGTACTCCTCAGCCAAGATGAATAATCCCTCCTCAATCTAGGTATTCTGTTTGTCTCCTGATGCCCACATGGGACTTGAGAATAACTGACTCACAGAGATAGGCTTGTCCACAATCTCATTTTAGGGAAACTATGGGCCAAAGAAAGTGACTCGCCTGGAGAGCACACAGGCAGTGCATGGCAGCTTAAGAACTCAGGCTCCTACTATGGAGAACAGTATGGAGGCACTTCATAAAACTAAAAATGGAATTGCCATATGATCCAGCAATCCCACTCCTAGACATATATCTGGACAAAACTATATTTCAAAAAAATACATGCACCTCAATATTCATAGCAGCACTATTCACAATACCTAAGACCTGGAAACAACCAATATGTCCATCTGACAGATGAATGGATAAAGCTGTAGTACATATGTATACCAGCATATATATATATATATATATATATATATATATAGTATATATATTACTGGGAGAAATATCAATAACCTCAAAAATGTAGATGATACCACCCTTATTATTTTGAAATGAGGAAAGAGACTCAGCAAGATTAAGTGGCTTGTCCAAGGACGCTCAGCTAATGAGTGGCAGAGCCTGTAAGTGAACCTAGGTCCAATAACTCCAAAATCCTTAACCTAAATCCCAGTGACTCAACTGGAACAACAGCTCCCCTTTTCGAAGCTTGAGGGACCTGAACTGAAAGGAAGCTCATGGAATTTTGTGAAATGATGTGATCTTGGGTGGATTCTGATTCCAATACTGTTCTGTGGACCAGCATGGGCTCTTGGGCAAACCTTTTCCAGAATTTGTTTAAACTGGCTCATAATCTGTAATTATTTGCTTCAAATAGATATGTGAGTTGACTTAAAAACACATGTACACTCAGGATGCATAAAGGTACAGAAAATTAGTTTAAAAACTAGAAAAGGAGAAAGAAAGCAGGGAGGAAAAAATCTTTACTAGCAACCAAGAAGAAAAGAATTTTGATCACTGAGAATTGCACAACTGCCCCTCATCTCACATGCCAGCAAAGTAGTACTCAAAATTCTCCAAGTCAACCTTCAACACTACGTGAACCGTGAACTTCAGGTGTTCAAGCTGGATTTACAAAAGGCAGAGGAACCAGAGATCAAATTGCCAATATCCGTTGGATCATCAAAAAAAGCAAGAGAGTTCCAGAAAAAAACTTCTGCTTTATTGACTATGCCAAAGCCTTTGACTGTGTGGATCACAACAAACTGTGGAAAATTCTTCAAGAGATGGGAATACCAGACCACCTGACCTGCCTCCTGAGAAATCTGTATGCAGGTCAGGAAGCAACAGTTAGAACTGGACATGGAACAACAGACTGGTTCCAAATAGGAAAAGGAGTACGTCAAGGCTGTATATTGTCACCCTGCAGACTTCTAACTTCTATGCAGAGAGATCATGCTAGGCTGGATGAAGCACAAACTGGAATCAAGACTGCTGGGAGAAATATCAATAACCTCAGATAGGCAGATGACACCACCCTTACAGCAGAAAGCAAAGAAGAACAAAAGAGCCTCTTGATGAAAGTGAAAGAGGAGAGTGAAAAAGTTGGCTTAAAAACTCAACATTTAGAAAATTAAGATCATGGCATCTGGTCCCATCACTTCATGGAAAACAGATGGGGAGGCAATGGAAACACTGACAGACTTTATTATTTTGGGCCCCAAAATCACTACAGATGGTGACTGAATCCATGAAATTAAAAGATGCTTGTTCCTTGGAAGAAAAGCTATGATCAACCTAGACAGTATATTAAAAAGCAGAGACATTACTTTGCCAACAAAAGTCCATCTAGTCAAAGCTATGGTTTTTCCAGTAGTCATGTATGGATGTGAGAGTTGGAATATAAAGACTATATTCTGCTGAATGCCAAAGAATTGATGCTTTTGAACTATGGTGTTGGAGAAGACTCTTGAGAGTCCTTTGGACTGCAAGGAGATTCAACCAGTCCATTCTAAAGGAAATCAGTCCTGAATATTCATTGGAAGGACTGATGCTGAAGCTGAAACTCCAATACTTTGGCCACCTGATGTGAAGAGCTGACCCCGATGATGGGAAAGATTGAAGGCAAGAGGAGAAGGGGACAACAGAGGATGAGATGGTTGGATGGCATCACCAACTTGATGGACATGAGTTTGAGTTGGTGATGGACAGGGAAGCCTGGTGTGCTACAGTCCATGGTAGCACATGTCAAAGAGTTGGACATGACTGAGTGACTGAACTGAACTGATAAATACACTTAACAGAAATAAGTTCTCTTTGCTTTTGTCTAACAAATACATTCTATTGTTAATATATTTGGAAAAAGAGCAGTTTTCATAACTGCAAGCAATTAATCTACAGCAAAGATATTCCAGGGGTACTCATTGTTGACCTTAGTGCTTTTGGGGGTCATGGGCAGAGGTGTATTTTCACATGTGTGATTATACAAACACACATCTACAGTGTAAGACACTCAGAAACAAGAGCAGACATCCTGCTGTGGACTCACTAAAAGCCTGTCTATTGCAGAACTTATCTGCAGGAGGAAGCAGTGTGGTTGGAGGAGTGCACAGGGTGTTGGAGTCAGACCTGGGTTTGAACACTGACTCTGTGCCATTTAGAGCTATGATTTCTGAGTTTCCTTCAACTTTTAATCTGTCACCCCATTCTATTTTTCTTCACAGCACTTATCCTCCACATGAAATTATATGTTCATTTGGTTAAATGTTATAGTCTTGTCTCCTCCACAAGAATTTAAGTTTCACCAGGGCAGACTTTATACCAGTTAGCTGTACCTAGCTCAGAGTAGGTGCTCAATAAGTCTTTGTTGAGTTGAGTGAATGAACGAGCCAGACGTCTCTTGCAGGATTGTTGTGCTTGCATGTGTAGATCAACTTTCTATCTGGACTACACCTAGGGCATTCTGCTTATCTGGGTTAGAGCTTCAGGAAGGTATAAATGTGTCTTTTTGTAGATTGTCAGAGCTGGAGTCCTAGAGACTCAAAGGTGTTAGTAGCTCAGTCCTGTTCGACTCTTTTCGACCCCATGGACTGCAATCCACCAGGCTCCTCTGCCCACAGAATTCTCCAGGCAAGAATACTGGAGTGGGTAGCCATTCCCTTCTCCAGGGGATCTTCCCGACCCTGGGATCAAACCTGGTTCTCCCACATGGCAGGCAGATTCTTTGCCATCTGAATCACCCTGGAAGCTCTCCCAGAGAGTATTTTCTATCCACCTCCCCCACCTCCCAGCCCCCCGTTTAACAGATCCCAAACTGAGCCTCTTCCCCAGTTAGGGAACTTCTTGATGATACACAGCATCAGCAAACTAAACACAGAGTCCACATCACCTGATCCCGGGTCCATCACATTTCCACTGAGAAGCTCCACCAGCCACTGGGCTTGACTCAGTGTGTGTTCCTCTTGCCAGTATTCTGACACATTTTGTTGAACAAACAAATCATTTCCGGCTAGACACCCCTGGCACTTCTCCTATATTCCAGAAAGTGTGCTAAGAGCTTTATAGATATTATTTCACTTGACTCTCATACTAACTCTAGGATATGGGTTTTTTTATTCCAACCTTTCAAATGAATAGACCTGAGGCTCTGCGAAGTTAAATAGCTTGCTTTCAACACACAGGTGTTACAGAGCACTCTCTAAACCGTCCTCTTTACACTCTATAAACCTTCCTCTCCCAGGGGTGGGCTTTAAGTCTGAACCCTAAATTCTAGGAATGTGGCCAGTCAATTAAAGAATGTACTTTGCAATTGTTCACCTCAAGGAACAGGGAACACTTTCTAGAGAATAGAATGCACCCTGGTCATTATTCTTGCCACATTAAGGTTCTCTTACATTCCAAGTTCAAGGCTGACTCTCGAGTATTTTCCTCTGTGTTTAATTGTCTCCTTCCCCAGGTGGGAGTAAGTCTGGGACCTCTTCATAACAGCATTTTCTCCCAAAGGTGAAAAAAAGGATACAATTTCTTACAATTTTGCCATTTTGATTCCTGGCTGAGAACACTTGTAAAACATCACAGAAGAGTAAATCCGGATGGACCCCTACTCCCATTCCAGACTGTTAAGGACCAATGTACAGAAGAAAAAGACGGCGACAGAGACTTGTGTAAAGACACACAGCGAGTCCATCTGTGGCAGCTCTGAAAGCCGATCCCCAACTCCTGCAGCTCATTCCCTGAAAGTCACCCAAGATAGATGTTCTCTCCTCGGGAAACGTGTTGAGCACATGTGTTATCTGTCAACTTCCTAAACGCTTCCGTCCTCCTCAAATGAACTCTCAGTCTTGGTGAGTTGATGGGAGTTGAAAACACGAACACTGCTCTGACCTCTTTCCACGGCGGGAGGGGGGCAAACGCCCCTCCCTGCGCAGCTAAGACCCGACCCCCGCCTCCCCAGGCTCACCTGTCCAAAGTCGCTGAATTTCCTGCCCAAGGCTCCGCTCTCTAGGACCAGAGCTGACATGCTGGCTCGTAGCGCGGGCCTTCTCTACAGTTATGCACCGTCAGCCGCAGGGAGATTTGCAAACAGCGCTAACAACACGTGGTGCTGAGGTTTTTAACCTGGCTTTAGGGAGGAGCGCCTCCAAGATGTCTCCTGCCTCGTACCCGCCGCAGGAACGCCCCTCGATGGGCGTTGTCCTGACGCTGCAAGGCTCTGGGTCGGGACCTGGGCCACCCAGAGGCGAGCGGCAGGGGGAGCGGCCGGGGAGATTGTGGCGGATGCGGAGAGGCCGAACTTGGCTGCCCTCCTGGGATGTTGGAAGGCCAGTGAGGGAGGGCAGGACCACCTGTGCCCTGGAGATTAGACAGGTTGGGCATGTCCAGGACTCTCCAAAGCCTGGGCACAGATTCTCCGCCACTGGAGTAAATCTGTGGCTGCCTGATGAAAACAATTGTAAGAAGCAGAGTCAAGATCTTAGTTGATGTTTGGGGAGGGGTTCCTTTCTATTAACCACCAAAGAAACGACCTTTTGGGGTCTGACCTCAGAAAACTAAATAGATGACGTTGTGAATGCTGGGCACTGTTGCTAAGGAGCAAAGGTGAGAGCACGACCTGGGTTGAAATGCAGCCAGTGTGTCACTGAGCTGTTCACATCACTGCTGGGAGGGAGCACGCAGAAGAGTATGGTAGCACCACCTTACCAGGACGTTTTAGTAAGACTGTGGGTAAGAGAAAGCATGAGGTGACACCTTTAACATTAAGTAGAGTTTTTGCCCTCTGAGCCACCCCACCTCCACCCTCCCAGGTGGCGCTAGTGGTAAAGAACCCGCTTCCCAATGCAAGAGGCCTAAGAGACGCAGGTTTGATCCCTGGGTTAGGAAGATCCCCTGGAGGAGGGCATGGCAACCCACTTCGCTATTCTTGTATCCTCTGTCCATGGAATAGGAGAATTCCTGGAGAATCCCATGGACAGAGGAGCCTGGCGGGCTAGGACCCACAAGGTTGCAAAATCTGAAAGGACTGAAGTGAGGTAGCATGCACGCAGAGTTCTTGTTGTATCGTTCAGCACTCAGTAACTGGGAGATACTGCTTAAAAGTATACCATAGCAGATCTTACTGCGGACCTTTATTGTGTGCCAGGTGGTGATGGGGATGCAGGGGGGACCCCACCTCCCCCACCATGCTACCATTCTGGAAGACAGACAGCAAACATATAAGTAAGTTTAGGCAGAGTTAAGCCTTCTGAAGAAAATAAAATAGGGGGATGGGCTAATCTGCAGGAAGATGTCATTCACCTCCACTTTTTCAGTTCTGACACTGAGATGAGACACTCATTCCCAACAGGCAAAACTAATTTACATGAACACTGCAAAGACAGAAGTTCAGAAAAGATGTTAAACAAATCAAGATCGTCAAGGCCTTGAGTCTCTGCCTAATATTTAGCCAGGAGAGTGTAATGGGCTAAGAGAAAACAAGTCAACAAGCCAATAATAGAGGCTGCTAGAAATCCACCCATTCCCCTCCCATAATTCTTTGAAGGAATGACCAGGCACCTGCCAAAAAATTTAAAAAAGAAATCAGATTTGGAATTCAAAACAAACAGATTGACTCCTGATTCCACCACTAACTTTGGCCAAGTCCTTGCCTCAATTTGTCTTTAACATGGGGTTTTAAACAGGGAGCCCAGCTCGGTGCTCTGTGATGACCTAGAGGGTGATATGAAGATGGGGTGGGAGGGAGGCTCAAGAGGCAAGGGGTATGTATGTGCTTATGGCTGATTTGTGTTGTTGTACTGCAGAAACCAACACAGCTTTGTGAAGCAATTATCCTCCAATTAAAAATAAATAAATAATAAATGTAAGAGGCAAAAAAATAAAATAAAATGGGGTCTCAAGGGCTGTTTAGGATTCTTGGAGCCTCTATTACATGTCTAGCTTTCTACTGGTTGCTATGAATACAGACATAAGTATAATTTCTATCCAAAAGGAGTCTTTGGGTGTGTGATTAATATTCCCTGTGGTCAGATGGAGAATCGGTGTTGTTGAACATAGAAGAACAAGACCTTGATTTCCACCTTTGGGAGAATCCATATCCTTTATTGGACTCCAGTGTTTTTCTAGTGTGATAGACTTGAAGTTTGGCCCCTAGGTCTAGAAGATCCCATGGAGTAGGAAATGGCAACCCGCTCCAGTATACTTGCCCGGAAAAGTCTATGGACAGAGAAGCCTGGTGGGCTACAGTCCATGGGGCTGCAAAGAGTAGGATATGACTGAGTGACTAGGATCACACATACACACAGACATGAGATGAAGAGTTTTCTTCCATCCCAAGATTGCCTTGCAAACATCACTTCATCCCTTGATGTTGCTGCCATACTAAGGAGAGCAATGAATGTGACAACCCTGTTATGTTGCTATTTAAGAGGCATGCAATGAATAAAAGCAAGCAATAACAGCTTCTTACTTAAATAAATGCACACTGTATGGTAGACACTGCCAAGCATTCCCCATGTGTGGTTTCATTTTTCCCCTCCAAAACCTTCACCTATGAATCCCCACTTTATAAATAAAGAAACTGAGACACAGAAAGTTTAAATAAGTAGTTCAAAGTCAAACTACATTTCACCCAGTTCCAAGGCACTGGCTCTTACACACTCTTCCTTCCCTTTTAAAAATAAGAACAGCAATGATTTTTAGGACAACAAAATAATAGCAATTCTTTTTTCTTTTCTCATCTACTAAAAATAAAATTCTTAATTTCCTCTCTCATAAAAATGACCCAGATCTGTGTTGGGAGGAGAGCACAATTAGTAGTCTGCTGCTTTAGGGAAAAACATTTGGTAGCTTTTTTCAAAATTGTTTTGGCTAAAAGGGGAAATTTATCCATGCAATAAGATTAAAACTCACTTACCATGAGATTGCTGCTGACATGAATTTTGTGTTTTTTTTTTTCTTAAACTATCATTTAAATCGGGATGGAATGCAATGTGTTGCTGTTGTGAACAGGGGTGGTGGTGAGCCCTAAGAAAATTGGTGTAAAAGGAACATCCAAGAATTCAGGCTGTGTGGAGAGGGTGTGGAGAAAAGGAAACCCTCTTACACTGTTGGTGGGAATGCAAACTAGTACAGCCACTATGGAGAACAGTGTGGAGATTCCTTAAAAAACTGGGAATAGAACTGCCATACGACCCAACAATCCACTGCTGGGCATACGCACTGAGGAAACCAGAATTGAAAGAGTCACATGTACCCCAATGTTCATCTCAGCAATGTTTACAATAGCCAGGACATGGAAGCAACCTAGACGTCCATTGTCATATGAATGGATAAGAAAGCTGTGGTACATACACACAATGGAATATTACTCAGCTATTAAAAAGAATGCATTTGAATCAGTTCTAATGAGGTGGATGAAACTGGAGCATATTATACAGAGTGAAGTAAGTCAGAAAGAACACTAATACAGTATACTAACGCATATATATAGAATTTAGAAAGGTAGTAACAATGACCCTATATGCAAGACAGCAAAAAAGACACAGATGTAAAGAACACACTTTTGGATTTTGTGGGAGAAGGCGAGGGTGGGATGATTTGAGAGAATAGCATTGAAACATGTATATTACATATGTGAAATAGATGACCGGTCCGAGTCTGATGCATGAAACAGGGCTCTCAAAGCCAGTGCACTGGGACAACCCTGAGGGATGGGACGGGGAAGGAGGTGTGAGGGGGGGTTCAGGATGGGGGACACATGTACACCCATGGCTGATTCATGTCAATGTATGGCAAAAACCATTACAATATTGTAAAGTAATTAGACTCTAATTAAAATAAATAAATTAATTTTTTTTAATGAAAGAGAGAGAATCCAGCCTGTCGACCACTGAGATTTGCTGACCAACCAGGAAGAGGTAGGCACCATGTCGCAAGATGTGCAGTTGTATACCTGGTAAACTTAGAGTTGACCTTCACTTGGAAGTTGAAGATTTCCCAATCACTGGAGGTTATCAAACACTTGTCATTTAGCCTCACAGATCGAGAGTTGAGTTAATCATAATCTCTGAGTTCATGGCAAGTAATCAAAACCTCCAAGGCCCCTCTCTTGTTTTATTTATTCATTCTCTTTTATCTTCATGCCACATTCCCATTCCTTTCCCCTAGATACAACATCCTTAACATACTTTAATATTTAGTCATGGATTTATTAGCTACAAGGAAATATTGGTGTGTGTACGTACTTTTCATGAATATGAGTGATGTCATAATATAGGTTTGTTGTTGTTGTTGTTGTTTAGTCATTAAGCCACGTCCAACTCTTTTGTGACCCAATGGACTGTAGCCTGCCAGGCTCCTCTGTCCGCAGGATTCTCCAGGCAAGAATACCGGAGAAGGTTGCCATTTCCCACTCCAGGGGATCTTACTGACCCAGGGTTTGAACCTATGTCTCCTGCATTGGCAGGCAGATACCTTACCACTGAGCCATCTGGGAAGCCCCAGTATAGCTTTACTATAGCATATTCTTGGAATGTGATCATGCTACTGAATGTAGTAACTCTTTGCTCCTTTAACTAGTGTAGTATATTTCACACTGTGTAACTACCATATTTGATTTTTCCATTCCCCAGTGATGAATTCTAGGCTGTCTCTAACTTTCCACCACCCTCAACAGTAATACTGTGATAAATATCCTCATTCTTGTCTTCTTACATCCTGTGTGAGAATTTTTCCTGGGATAGAAGGATGAGGTCCTGAATCGTAGGAAATATGCATCCTTAATTTCACAAAGTAATGTCAGATTGCCCCCTCTGAATGGCTTGTATGAGTCCACATTCCCACCAGCAGAGCAAATGGGTTCCTGTTGCTACTGCTGCTGCTGCTGCTGCTAAGTCGCTTCAGTCGTGTCCGACTCTGTGCGACCCCATAGACAGCAACCTGTTGCTAGGTATCCTCAATATTTGGTCTTTTCCAAATGTCTGATTCCTTGCCGGTATGTTCAATATGAAAAGGTATGTTCCCCAGTGGCTCAGCTGGTAAAGAACTGCCAGTCAGTGCAGGAGACTCAGGTTTGAACCCTGAGTCAGGCAGATCCCCTGGAGAAGGGAATGGCAACCCTCACCAGTATTCTTGTCTGGAAAATTCCATGGACAGAGGAGCCTGGCAGGTACAGTCCGTGGAGTTGCAAAGGATCAGACACAACTGCACATGCGCACACACACACATCTAATGAGTGAGTCTGAGCATCTATGTACTTAAGAACTACACTCTGAATGCTGCTAAGTCACTTCAGTCGTGTCCGACTCTGTGTGACACCATAGACGGCAGCCCACCAAGCTCCTCCGTCCCTGGGATTCTCCAGGCAAGAATACTGGAGTGGGTTGCCATTTCCTTCTCCAATGCACGCATGCTAAGTCGCTTCAGTTGTGTCTGACTCTGTGCGACCCCATAGGTGGCAGCCCACCAGGCTCCGCTCTGAATAGTTCTTTATCAAACACTTTACCTATTTTTATATTAGGATTCCTGGCTTTTGTATTTAATTGCAGGAATAATTTGTGTAGTCTCGATATTAGCCTTGTGCCTTTCTCAGATCACTAAAGATATCATCTCATCACCAGTCACTCTCAGTTAACTGTCAACTGGTGTCTTTCCTTGAGAAAAGTTATAATTCAGATATAATAAAAAATCGATCTTAAAAATGCTGTGGCTTGTGCTATTGGGATCTTTTTAAAGAAGTCCTTCCTTATTCCTATGTTGCTATGATACTTGCTTCTTTCTTCTGTCATCCTGAGTTTTCTCTTTCACATTCAGATCTTTAATCTTTCTGGATCTCTTGCATATGGGATATGGTAATGACCCAGCTGTTTTTATCTTCTTTCTCCAAATCACAAGCCAGCTTTTCTATAACAAGTCCCCCTGATTTTTATGTCAGGATTTTCTGAGTCAAGATGAAATTACCATTTGTACCTGAGTCTTTCTCTAAAGCTTAATTTTTTTCCATTGGTGTATTGCGTTATATCACTTCTTGTGTGTCAGTATCATACTACATTTATTATTACAATATGATCTGGTGGTATATCTTAATATCTGGTTGTCAGGTCCCCTTTCTTGCTTGCATGTTTTCAAAAGTTTATTTGGGTATCAGTACACACTTATTCTTCCATATTTCCTCTGAAACATTGATTAGTTTAACCCTGAATGTGTTGGATAATCTGTGGACACTTGTGTTAAACAGGAGCAGTCAAGAGCAGACATACACACTAGATCCAAATTTATGAACACAGCAAAAGTTTCTCCATCAATATTATACATGATGTGATGTATTTCCTTTCATCTATTAATATAATGAATCACATTGGTAGATTTTTTAGATGTTAAACTCTTCTTATATGCCAGGATAAAACTTCTTTAATTATAATGTTTTAATTTTTATTACACTAGTAGATATGGTTAGCTTTATGGTTTATATGAGATTTTCCCATCCCTTTTCAGTAGTGAAATGAAACTGAAATTTTATTACTTGTACCATCATCGTATTTTGAAATCAAGATTATAGTAATCTTGCACAAGGAGTTGTACAACTTGCCCTGTTATTATAATTTCTGGAATAACCTATAGAAGATAGAAAGTATTTGTTTCTTGAAGATTTGGTAGGACCTCTTGTAAATATGTTGGACTGAAATTTTGGAAAGCAGGAAAAGTAATATAGTTCAATTTATTTCACTTTTATTGGCATATTTATTTTTTATGTTTCTTCTCAGTTTGTATTTTTTTTTCAGAGATTAATTCATTCTGTCAAGGTCTCAACAAAACTACCATATTACTGTTTATAACATTCTTTTGTATTTTGGAGTTCTTTTGTGTCTATATTTATTTTTCCTTTTTTACTTTGTAATTTGTTTATCTGAATTTTCTCTTATCCTGCCAGATGTTTGCCCAATAAGAGTCAGCATTTCATAAGACTGCTCCTCTCTGCTGTTTGTATTGTCATCTAGCTCATTGTTTCTCTCCACTTTTCTTTATTATGTTGTGTTTGAGCTTGCTTTCTTGCTATTTTCCAAACTTCTTGAGTTGAACACTTAGTTTATTTGTTTTTAATTTTCTTTGTTTCCTGATAAATGCATTTAAAATGAACTGTTTCTAAGTACTGCTTTGGCTGTGTCTCATTGACCTGATACAGTTAGTGTTTCCGTTATTGTTTGGTTCTAAGTTTTGAATATAATGATCTCCATAATTCAAGAGTTATTAGTAGTCTGTTATTTTAAATTCAAAATACTGGAGATGTTTTTAGCTCTCAGTTTTAAAATTTCTAACTGAATTACTTCATGGCTAAAGAGCCCAGTCTTTGTCACTATGATTCTTTGGGGCTTATTGAAGCTTTTTTGGTGGCCAAATTTTGTTTTCAGATATTCAAAATTTTCAGATACAATAGAAAAAATAGGTCATCTTTATTTCTTAGATATAGATAGATATAGCTATCTTAACATGCTCGCTTCAGAAGTTAATAGATCAGATCAAAAAACTGATCTAGAACACAAAAACACGTTCAAACCTTTATACCGAGATTACAATATACATACATATCTTGTGTTTTAATCTAATCTGAAAATTTCTTCTTATTAGTAAGCTTAACCCATTTAAATTTATTGTAACAACATTTATGTTAGGGCATATTTCTTTTATTTTATTTCATATTTTCCATTTCCTGCACTTTCTCTTTATTTCATTTTCTCCTTTTTAACCTTCCTATGGAAGAACAGATCAAATTTTGTTCTTATGATAAAAATGTTATCCTTTCTATTTGTTTTTCTTTGCTGGTTGTTATGGCCTAAAATGTTTGTGTCCCCCCTGAAGTTCATAGTGCGATGCCTCATCCTCAGTGTGATGGTATTTAGAACTGAGGAATTTGGGAGGTGATTAGGATGTGAAGGTGGAGCCCTCATGAGAGGGATTAGTGCCCTTATGAGAGGAGACATAGAAGAGTTTGTTTCTTCTCTCTCTGCTCTTCACTGTGTATGATACTGTGAGAAGATGGCCATCTGAAAACCAGAAAAGGGGTTCTCACCAAATAGTAGATCTGCCAGCACCTTGATCTTGTCCCAGCCTCCAAAACTGTAAGAAAAAAAAAAAGTGTTTGCTATTTTAGCCACCCAGTCTATGGTATATTTGTTATAGCAGACCAAACTAAGACACTGGTTATCTCTAAGCTGTTATTTATTTTTTCCATTTTGATATAATGAGTTACACACTCACGTGGATCGAAAATCCAAAAGTAAAAGCATACATAATGAAACTTCTCTCACACTCCCACATCCTTCAGCTGCCTGATTCTCCTCCCCAAAGACAACCAACATTATTATTTTCTTCCAGAGACTTTAAAGCCAATATATGTTTGCATTTGTGTGTGTACATGTATTCTTTCTCTTCCATTCAAATAGCAGTGCAGCATACATGGTACCTTAGCATTTTAAACTTTTATCTGAACAACACGTCTTGGGATCATCCTGCTTACTATATACCTTCCTCATACTTATTTTTTTGGCAGAGCTGCGCAGCCTGAAAGATCTTAGTTCCCTGACCAGAGATTGAAGCCGTGCACCATGCGGTGGAAGCTCGAAGTCCTTACCACTGCACTGCCAGGGGCTTCCTCATCATCCTTTTCAATAGCTTCATTGCACTTCTTAAATTCTCGTAATTCAATTCATATTCTGTTAATTAACAGTTTTGTTGCTTCTAATCTTTTGCTATTACAAATAATGCTGTGATAAATAACTTTTATGTGTATCATTTTATATGTATGTTAGCTTATGTCTGGATGAAAAAAAGACTGTGAGTAGAATTTCTGGGTCAAAAGGTATGGACTTATATCATTTCGATAGATACTAGCAAATTATCCTCCAGAGGGCGACCATATAATTTATCATCTAAACTGGAATTTTCTGACAGTGAAAGTAGTGCTAGTGATAATTACACTGACATAACAGGTATAAATTGGGACTATCTCAGGCAAATCATTATGAACAGTTTTCCAGTCCTTATGGGTTCTGACAGTTCATACACTATCAGATAAATATTTTTATCTGATCTATTTTATCTATTTATTTTTGATCTATTTTCTATTTATTTTATCTATTTATTTATTACTTATTTATTTTATCTATTTCCTATAATTTTTCGAGCTCAATATGAGGTTGCTTACCTCAGTATTGACAAGTCTTAACAAGTAGGTTCAGATACACAGAAAAACCAGACATCACTTGAGGAAACCTACAAATCTGCCAAGTCAGGATTCACAGCAAAATGGTCATCAACCTTATCTGGGGATGAGCAGGGCTATAGCCTTCTTGGGTGAGTACACACAGGCAGACTAGAATATCTGAGTGAATGAGAGATCTATCAAACCTTATGGAAGCTCAGCGCTTGCCTTCACACCAACCTGATAACCAGGAGACTAAGGCAGGTCTGGATCTCGGAGCCTTTCCTGGATCAAGCAGAAGTCATTGACCTCAGCCACCCACTGCATGAACTGATGAAGATGCTATAGCACAAAAACTAGAACTAACTTCCCTCTTACCATCTCTTCGCACTAATATGAACCACTTGAGCCAAGAACACTTATGAATTCATCACTGTGAGAGGAGAACCCACACATGTGGCCTTTAGACCGGCCATGAGACCTCTTCTGCACTTACAAATTTTAAAATCCTTGAAAATCTTGAGGGGGAAAAAACTCATTATACTTTTCATTAGAATATCTTTTATTTTGAGCAAGGTGTCTATTTACTTTTCTGTGAATTATTTATACCTTGAGTTATACCCCTGCCCTTTACAGTTTAAACCATTGGACAGGACAGAGACTTGGGGCTTTATCCCCAAACCTTGCCCCCAACCCCAGTTACACTCCACTGTGGAAGATACCTACCTGCTCTTCATGGAAGCATCTATAGGTATAATCTAGTATTGTTGTTCTTTGACATACACACACAAAAGTTGTCCCAATTCTGATTATTTCTCTAACAGAGAGTCTTGTATTTAGCTTGGAGATTTCCCACTGGGGGATTTTAAATATGGTTCTGTGGTCTGAGTGATGGCCTCTGACTTAAACAGGTTCATCCCACAATGAATTGTCTCTTTGGGGTCATCTCACCATGTAGCCTAGTTCAAGAAAGACCTACCTCTATCCTTCTAATGGAGGAGTCTAGTTTGCTGTCACTGAGACCATACATTCATGTTCAATATTCAAATAAGCTAGAGAGTTTCTTGCCTTTATACAAGAGTCAGGCATAGTTCGTCCATCCCCTAAACTCCAGAGGACAAAGGCCATGCTCTCTGTTAGGTTCTTTTTAACCTCCCTAACTTGCTGTAAGGTGAAGGAGAAAGAAGTCTGGGAAGACAGAGTAAGATAAATATCTTATGATATTGCTTCTATGTAGAATCTTAAAAATGGGTACAAATGAACTTATCTACAAAACATAAATAGAGTTACAGAGACAGAAAACAAAGTTATGGTTACCAGGGTGGGAGGATAGGGAGGGATAAACTGGGAGACTGGGGAAAAAGAAAGGAGAAACGGGGCAGCACGCTAGTCAGTGGAAAGGAAAGATGTCCCAGCACACTAACAAATCTCTCTCTAATCAATTTTCTATTCCAGCCATTTGTGTTAGTCTCCTAGATTCCCCTTATAAATCCTTAAAATGAGTGTTGAGCTGAGGGTTGCAAAATGGGCTTCAGCATCTCTTAGAATGTCCTGCATAGAGTGTCAGACTCCAAAATAACAACCACGAAACAATCACGTTTAACATACCATTAGAGTAATAACAGGAACTATGGGTCTCAAACAAATTCGGATGTTCCTTTATGTGTGTAATTAGGGTATGCATTTGTGCAGAATTTAGAAAAGGGGCATGTGGAGAGGTAATTTCCACAGCATTTCTACATGTCTTGGACTCCCCTTTTCAAAGATATTGGCAGAGCAAACAGCCTTGGAGCTGGGAGATAAGATCCTGTGTGTCAAGGGGCAGAATGTTGATCAGCATGATAGATAGAGAACCTCTCCATCCCAGAAGACACCCCATGATAATAAAGCTTTCTCCTCTACCCAGAGAAGATTTTCATATGTTCCAGGGTAAAGATAATGCCTCACTTTGGAGAGGAGGATGGGAAAGTTGCCGTCAATCCTTAAATAAGATCGGAGTTTCCTGAACCCCTTGCTCCTCTGCTGTGACACAGATCCAACGTGTGCTCAGCATCTTCCCAGATTCACTCTGCACTGATGCCCATGAGCTTGAGGGACAAGGGGAGCCAACATGAACATAAAACATGTTTCCTGCTGTGCTCTGAGAAATTTACTGCCTAAATTCATTTGGGTTTGTTGTTTCCTTACTGGCCAATTTCATGGAAATTTGACATGTCAGCCTAGTAGTTACACTGATATTTGGGAACTGCTTAACCTACTTGATGGAGAAGAAAGAAAGATGTGGCATCTGTGGCAAGTTGCCCCATTTTCTTTCTCTCTCTCTCAGGAAATAGAAGCTCTGAATGTTAGCTATCCAGCCCCAAGGCTTCCCAAAATAAAAGCATCTCCCAGGTTTCCTTGCAGCTAGATGTGACCACAGGTCTAATATTTGATCAAGGAAATGCAAAGAGAAGGGCTTCCCAGATGGAGCGAGTGGTAAAAATCCCTCCTGCCAATGAAGGAGACATAAAAGACACGAGTTCAATCGCTGGGTCAGAAAGATCCCCTGGAGGAGGGCATGGCAACCCACTCCAGTGTTCTTGCCTGGAGAATCCCATGGACAGAGGAGACTTGTGGGCTACTGTCCATGGGGGCCCCAAAGAGTCGGACATGACTGGATCAACACAGCACATACAAAGAGAAGTAGTCTGTGCAACATTTAGGAATTGTTCCTGAAGGAAGCCTGTCCTTTTATTTTCTCCTTGTTGCAGGTTGGAATGCAGAAATGCTGACTGGAGAAGGAGCATTGCTTATGCATTGTGAGGTAAACACAGGAATGGGAGCCGTGATTTTCGGAGCGAAAAAGAGAAGGAACAGGACAGGAGGAGCCTGATGCTCAACACGGTAGACTGTCGCTCCAGCAGCCTTGGGCCGCTGCCTTAGACACTGATATAAGAGAAAAATTAACTTCTATTTTGTTTAAACCCATATTATTTTGCCACTCACGGCCAAGTCTACTTCTAGCAATAAGAGAGATGTGAGAATAATATTTAAGATGCATTTATCTATTCAGGAATTACTCTTTCCTCATCAGAATTTTTAAAACAGAGCAATGCCTCATTGGAAAAAATTTCAGAGACCCCCACATTTCACATCATGCAAAGTCAACTGGCCGTGAGCTTCTTTAGAACCTCATTCCTATGGTCTGCTTCTTTTCAGTCTAACTTTTCCCACACAGACCACCCAGAAATCTGAAGATCACTATCAATCAATGCCCACACAAACTAATAATCAACATACATAGTGGTTTCCATCAAAGTAAGATTTAAGGCAAAGTATTCTAGGAATTATTAGCAGAACTCAGACATTTCCTTGGGTTATAATAAAATCAGCTGGCAAACCAAGTGCACTTGATCAAAGGTTTTTAATATATATATATATGGATAGATAGATAGACATAGAAATCTTAAGACTCCAGAGCCATTAGCCCTTTTGGCAACATCAGGCTGAAGTCACTGAGTATCATTCATACATTGTCATTCATACACTCATTCATTAAACAAATTGTTGAGTATATTCCATTCCTCCTCCAGGGAATCTTTCTGACGTGGCAACTGAATATACTCTTGAACCATCAGGCACGGTTCAAGACATTGGTGAGCAGGATAGGCCATGCTCTCACTGATTTCACATTCTTTTAAGGGGAATATGATGAGTAAACAAGAAGGGGAAAAAAGCAAGATACACTCAGTATTAATGATGGCCAAGAAGAAATAAAGTTTTAAAAAGAGGTATTATAAAGGAAAGAAACTGTTCTGAAGAGGCCGATTTGAGTTGGATGCAAAAGGATGACCTATTCAACCAGGTAATATTTGAACTGAGAACTGAATTGTGAGAAGGCTCAACTCCAAATGCAAAGATGAGAGGGCAGAAGGATCCCACTTGCGGGAACATTTTAGAAAATCTGTAAAGCAATGAGTAGTGGGACTTTTTTGAGGAACAGACAGAGGCCTGTCATGACTGAAGTAGACAGTGAAGGGGAGAGAGGGATGAGCTGAGTTTTGAGAGGCGGGCAGAACCAGTTCTTGTATTTATAGCCATGGTGTACTAAAGCCTGCTTATATAGACGTGAGAGAGCTCATTCTTCAGTTTTGAGAGATTGTTGCTAAACACATCCCTGATGATAAACTAAACTATATAAACTTAAAATTAAATAAGTTATATTTAAAACAAAGGTAATAAATCCTCAAGACATTACTTCATAATTATTTTACTAAATCTTAATTATCCGTGCTCCTCCGGTTATTTACGTCCATTTTATCTGTGTGGTAAGAACCCCACATAATAATATGCTGCTGCAGCTCTGCTCTCAACTTCATGCTCACATTGGTAGCTTGAAATCTGCCAAAGCAGGAATGTTTACTCCACGGAAATCAGCAAACACCACACATCAGGAGTGAAGTCAGTGGGCTGTTAAACATTTACCACCATCCCATCAACAACAGCTGCAGCAGCAAAAGCACAAGTAGGGCTGGTTTGAAGTCAGATGCCTCAGAGGCAGGACAACAAGGTCAGCCCAGGGACGGAAGACACTTTGGGGCAGAGTGGGCTCAGCCACCAGTCCATAGAGCTGTGGCATCAAATCCAAGTAGATCAAAGTAAGATTCGGTCCAAGAAAAGTCCAAAGTCAAAGCCAGGGGAAGCTGCCACAGTAGTGGGGCTTACAAGTAAGTGCTGGCACTCAGCTGGTCAAGGCGAATGCCACCTCTTCCAAAAAACACTGTCCCCAGGTGGGAGCGGTCACCCCTCCCTGACTCAGGTATCATCTTGGCTTTCCTTCAATAACTAAACTTATAAATTCTCTTGTCTTATTTTCACTATTCTGTCTCCTCCTTCAAGATTAAGAACTCTCAGTCTAGAGACCAGATCTTAGTCTTTCTAAATTCTAGGACTAAGCATGGTGTCTGGTTCATTATACTAAGTGCTCATTCATATTAGTTTAATCAAGAATGTAGAAAAATATGTACAAAAATGTTCAGATCCAAAAAAGCTTGGGGAGAACTGAAAACTTCATCAATAAGGGAATTAATTAAATTATATTTCATTCACATAATATAGTCATAAAATTTATTTTTTAAAATCATAAACATTTATCATACTCCATAAACATTTATCTTACTCCAAATACACACAATTCAACTCATGACTGATAAAAGTAAAACATAAAAGTCTTGTATTCCACATTGTGTAAATAGGTCAGGAGGCATATGAAAACAACAAAAAAAGAATGAGAAAGAGGAATTTTCTCTAGTTATGGGATTGGGAGAACAGGTTTTATTGCTGTGGTTGTTATCTTTTCCATTTAAATGTATATAAGGAAGGAAATTTTCAAAGAATAAAGGAGCTTGCCTAGAAAATTTTCCCAAAGTCATTAGACATAAAAGGCTATCCCTCAGCTTTACTCTTTCTGTCTCCTCCTTTCTGGAAACAGAAAGGAACACATATTTATTCTGTATTTAAATATTTATTCAGTACTAGGCATTTTGCAGAGGCCATCTTATTTAATTCATTCTAGAATCCAGTGGGATAGATTTTGGATATTCCTGTTGTATGGATGAGGAATCTGAGATATAAGCAAAAGACCTGGGGTGGTGATGTTAGTCTTGAGAAAAATACCCATTACCCTTTCCCACTGATTCCTGAGTGAGAGAAGAGCCTTCTGTGGAAGGCAAGGGTGGTATAAACACCTCTGTCCTCTCAGAGATCCCTGGTCCCTGTAGAGTCTCGGTAGGCTTGGCCATTTGAAAGCTGCAGTCTTAGCGACTGTGATCATTATTTATGGAGTAATTAATTTGGGAGGCATGCAGCCCACTAGACCAATGGGATGCCCAGTTTCTTGTAAAACACATGCATGACCTTAGACCTTGATTTTTTTCTAATTCTTTTGCATCTGGCTCACTGGTGGGAGGAGGGGAGCTAGCAGGACTCTTAAGATTGAGAAGATACTTGGGAGGACTAGAAGTGAGTGAGATTCATCCATACAACCTAAAAATATGTATTAAAGTTTTGCTGGAAAACAGGCACTATTCTAGTTCCAAGTATAAATGCTTCCCTGAGTTTATGTCCTTTTTAGGATTAGTAAAACTACAGGGTTAAATTCAAATTTACAGCTGTAACAGAGAACATGAAAGAGACACACATGATACTGTAAGAAGCTTTCCCCTGGAGGTTTTCTTGATTTAAGAATACCTAGATGAAAAAGGAAGGGAAGAATCTGGAACTGTCTGGAAACTTCCAGGCAGAAGGAGAAGAATATGCAAAAGTCAAATATGGTAGAAACAAAGCGGAATAAGGTTGAAGATGTAGCTGGAGAGCTAGAGAGAGCTAGACTATGCAGAGTCTTATAGACCAAGTGAAGAGTTGGGTTTGTTTTTTTTTTTTTAATATTTTTCCTGTAAGAATTTCCAAGCCATTGAAGTATATAATAAAATGGTACTCTTTTATGAGATTGCCAGCTTCCCTGGTGGCTCAGCCAGTAAAGAATCTGTCTGCCATGGAGGAAACCTGGGTTCAGTTCCTGGGTCAGGAAGATCCCCTGGAGAAGGGCCTGGCAACCCACTCCAGTATTCTTGCCTGGGAAATCTCATGGACAGAGGAGCCTGGTGGGTTACCACCCATAGTGTTGCAAAGAGTCAGACACCAATGAGCAACTAACACTTTTTATGATATTTGCATTATAACAAATCACTTGGGCTGGTGGAGTGGAGGGCAGGGAAGCATAGCAAGAGCAGTTCAGAGGTAATTACAGTTGTTCAGGCAAGAAATGGACATCTTGAACTAAAACAGTGGAGATAAAGAAAATGGGATGCATTTGAGGAAGACTTAGAAGGTTGAAAGAGTCAATTTAGATATGGTGGGTGAGGGTGAGAAACAGGTCAAAGATGACTCCTGGGCTGCTGAGTCAATGGAAATAGTGCCATTCTCAAAGATGCCTCCATGCATGCTCTTCCATGGTTTTACTTCTATTTTGCTTTTTAATTTACTTATTTCTAATTAAAGGATAATTGCTTTATGATATTGTGTTGGTTTCTGTCGCGCATCAGCATGAATCAGCCATAGGTATACATATGGCCCCTCCCTCTTGAACCTCCCTTCCACCCCATTCCACCCCTCTAGGTTGTCAAAGAGCCCCGCCTTGAGGGAGAAGGAGAGGGAGAGAGGAAAAAGAAAATGGTAATTATGTGAGCTGATGAATATGTTAATTACTTGATCATTGTGATACGAACATCAAAACCTCAAGTTGTACAACTTAAATATAATTAAATATAAATTTTAACTCATCAATTATAAAATTGGGGGGAAATACCATGTGCTTGAGCAACTCCCTTCAAAAAAAAAAAGCAGAATTTCTTTCCTTGTTGGGAATATACTTGATAATAAAACACAAGGATGAAAAGGAATCGAAGTTAAGATTTCCAAGGTGGAGCTGTTCTGAGTGCAGACCACACCCAGGATGTAGCCTTGGAGGAGTGTAACAAAGGGGAACAGAGGTTAAGCTTGCTGAAGTCTCAAAAGTCAAGGAAGCGAGATGCTCTGTGTTGGGTAGATTGCTCCCATAGCCCTTTTCTTGCCACTGCAAATTTTCTTCAGGGCCAGCATCAAAGACTATCTCTGTAATAACTTTACCAATCATCTCCACTCCCTTCAGAAGTCATTGGGACACCCCTTCATCCCAAGAAAGTATATTTATGGAAATGGTGTAACTTCTTTATCAGAAGATTAATTCTTCATAGCTCTGAATAACGAAGACTATGTCTTATCATCTGGAACACCTCTAGAGTGCTAATTCTCCATCTGCAGAGTACCAAATCATTACTGTATAGCTTTTTAAAAGGCAAGTTGGCCAGATTATGACTTGGTAGGTCTGGGATGAAACTTTATAATCTGAACATTAATAGGCATCTCATATATTTCTAATGTAAGTATTGTGTGGATGTGATACAGACAGCACAATGCTCTGTGAACTGAACTGTATAGGGTAAAATTAGTAGAATCTACTTGTAATGAAATTAGTAGACGATTGCTTCTTGGCAAGAAAGCTATGACAAACCTAGACAGTGTGTTAAAAAGCAAAGACATCACTTTGCCAACAAAGGTATGTATAGTCAAGGTTATAGTCTTTCCATTTGTCATATACGGATATAAGAGCTGGACCATAAAGAAGGCTGAGTGAGTATGAGTGAAAGTCGCTCAGTCGTGTCCAACTCTTTGCGACCCTATGGACTATACATTCCATGAAATTCTCCAGGACAGAATACTAGAGTGGGTAGCCGTTCCCTTCTCCAAGGGATCTTCCCAACCCAGGGATTGGACCCGGGTCTCCAGCATTGCAGGCAGATTCTTTACCAGCTGAGCAACAAGAGAAGCCCAACGCCAAAGAATTGATGCTTTTGAAATGTGGTGCTGCAGAAGACTCTTGAGAGTCCCTTGGACAGCAAGGAGATCAAACCAGTCAATCTTAAAGGGAATCAACCCTGAATACTCATTGGAAGGGCTGATGCTGAAGCTGAAGCTGAAGCTCCAATACTCTGGCCACCTAATGAGAAGAGCCAACTCATTGGAAATGACACTGATGCTGGGAAAAATTGAGAGTAGGAGGAGAAGGGGCGACAGAGGATGAGATGGTTGGATGGCATCACCGATTCAGTGGACATGAGTTTGAGCAAACTCTGGGAGATGGTGAAGGACAGGGAAGCCTGGCGTGCTGCAGTCCATGGGGTCGCAAAGAGTCGGACACGACTTAGCGACTGCAAAACTGACGTGTAAGGTGTGGAATTGCAGTCCTCGCCGCAGTTCAAGAAATGACCAGCAGATGGCGAGCGATTCCCACAACCCAGCAAGGAGGACGTCGCGTTTTACTGAGTCCCAAATCCCAAACCAAAATCTGCTCCGGCAGTCGAGGGTAATCCTGTTTCCCAGGCAAAGTCTTAGTCAGAGTGGTGGTATTCTTTTCTTTGCATGTGAATCCCCACGAGACAATGGCCCATCTAGCCCCCAGGGCTAAAGTTATGGGGCCTATAATTCAGCCTTTGGCCGCTAGGAGCCATAATCTTGGCACTAGAAAGGGCTGGCCTCCATCTTGAAATCTGGATGAGGTCATGTGCCTTCTCAAGGCTCTTGCGGTAAAGATCAGCGAAAGATGTCTTTCTGCTCAAAGAGGAAAGCTGTTGTCAGTAGAGGGGCAGATGGCTGTGCCTCTATTGTCTGTGTAGTTGTGTAGTTAGAGGTGAAGGCTGGGGAGGGGGGTTGATTGGAGGGTGGTTTACTCAGTTGCCTCCTTTGGTACATGGGAATAGCCTAGGAGAAGGTGAGCCTTTTGTCTAAGGGCACAGAGCTGGAAAGTTCCAGAACCTGGAGTCTCTGACTTCAAGTGACTTGCCTTTTCACTTCATTTGACACTTACTACAAGTGTTAGAGTACATCATGAGAAACGCTGGGCTGGAAGAAGCACAAGCTGGAATCAAGGTTGCTGGGAGAAATATCAATAACCTCAGATATGCAGATGACACCACCCTTATGGCAGAAAGTGAAGAGAAACTATAAAGTCTCTTGATGAAAATGAAAGAGGAGAGTGAAAAAGTTGGCTTAAAGCTCAACATTCAGAACACTAAGATCATGGCATCTGGTCCCATCACTTCATGGGAAATAAACGGGGAAACAGTGGAAACAGTGTCAAACTTTATTTTGGGGGGGCTCCAAAATCACTGCAGATAGTGATTGCAGCCATGAAATTAAAAGACGCTTATTCCTTGGAAGGAAAGTTATGACCAACCTAGACAGCATATTAAAAAGTAGAGATATTACTTTGCCAACAAAGGTCCGTCTAGTCAAGGCTATGGTTTTTGCAGTGGTCATGTATGGATGTGAGAGTTGGACTGTGAAAAAAGCTGGGCACGGAAGAATTGATGCTTTTGAACTGTGGTGTTGGAGAAGACTCTTGAGAGTCCTTTGGACTGCAAGGAGATCCAACCAGTCCATCCTAAAGGAGATCAGTCCTGGGTGTTCATTGAAGGGACTGATGCTGAAGCTGAAACTCCAATACTTTGGCCACCTCATGCGAAGAGGTGATATATTGGAAAAGACCCTGATGCTGGGAGGGATTGGGGGCAGGAGGAGAAGGGGACAACAGAGGATGAGATGGCTGGATGGCATCACCAACTCGATGCACATGAATTTGGGTACACTCCGGGAATTGGTGATGGACAGGGAGGCCTGGCATGCTGCAATTCATGGGGTCGCAAAGAGTGGGACATGACTGAGCGACTGAACTGAACTGAACACATGAACTGTCACACAGGAGAAGCTGGGAGTGATCATCTGGTTGGGGAAGAGGGCCTGCTTCTGTTTGCATCAACAAGTCAACTTTTTACCTAGGCTGTGTATTTATTTGCAGTAACCAAGAGGGTGACAAGGGGCAGGGGTTGGGGGGTAGAGTCCACACTAACAGTCCACGAGGGAAGAGGGCAGAGGGCTCTCCATTGTTTTCAAACTGTTTTTTGGACGTTCTTGTCTTTTGCTCTTCCTTTTTTGTCTGCCAAACTAGAAGGTTACTGAAGGCAGATAGTCTTATTTATCTCTGATTATGTTCAATAGTTATTTGACGAATCAGTGAGCATATCCACCTTGATCACTTTGGGATCAAAGCATTATTTTCTAACATCTGAGATGAGCAGAGCATCTCCTAGGGTGCCTGCATTTATTTAACAAATATATAAACAGTGTTCACTCAGTGCCTAGCACTGTTCTCGGCGTTTTACAAATACTAACTCATTTAATTTTATTTTTATTGCTCTGTGTTGAAGGTTCCATGACAATGAATAACCATGTATCAGAAATTACCTCTTCCCCTCCCTCCACCTCCTCCCCTCAAAGATTCTGCAAATGCTAGGGAAGAGGGTGGGGAGGGAGGAAATAATTTACTGTCCCACCGCAGGGGCTTACAGTTGCTCAAGCGGACCCTGGGCCCTGGCAGCCTCGGCTTTCTAGCTAACCTGGTGCGAGCAAACTTTTCACTTGGCCAGCTGAGCGGGCGTCCAGGGCTGCGCCCGAGGTGCCGACGGCTCGCAGCCACGGGCTGATTTATAGGCGGGAGCATTCCCAGACCGCGCCGCAAGGAGTCGGGCTGAGCTCGGACTTCGGGGAGGTGATGATGGACACCGGACACGTGGCCACACAATGGGGACACACGACTGACCTCAGTCACTTCGGCAAACTGCCTCTGCTTTCCGGAGACCGCAGGAGCGTTTCAGGAGCTCCAGCTCAAGGGCCCGGGGCGCCCGCGTTTCTCTCCCCAGCAGGTAGCGCCCCTCGCCCGCACTAGTGAACGCTGGGGCCCCCGGAGCTCTCAGAGGCCTCTGACCCTGAGTCTCAAAGTCCTTCCCTGAGGATGCGTGCCTGGGTGCTTTCCCTACTTGGCAAAGAAAGACACACGAACCGTCTCCGCTTGGGGGCTGAGTCTGGCCCGAACGCGCTGAGAGTGAACTTTCCTGGCAGGTCAGATAGAGACACTTAGGGATTTTGTCCTGTCACCAGGTGGCCGGGCCGGGTGAAAGACGAGGACGGGTCACAAGGGAGGTGTAGTGTGCGTGTTGCGTGTGTGGCAGGAGGTCAGGGGGGTGTGAGGAGAGGGAATCAGGGGAATATGGGTTTGGGGACGCCTGAATTTGAGAAGAGGCGATCAAGTTGGGCGGTTGGTGGGGGCGGGGGGGGGGGAATAACCGGGCTTTTTTTTTTCCTTTCCTGCGATATGCAAACTGTCACTTCGGGTTAGACTGAGCCCTTATCTGGCTCATTAGCATGAGCTGTGTCTAACGCGCTTAAACCCTCTAATTATTTATTATGCCGTCACGGAGCGGGTCGCCACCCCGGGGCGCACTTGCGGGGACGCAGGCGCAGCGCTCAGACTGGTTGCGCGCTGCCCGGGAGGACCCTTTTCGCGAGGGTCCCCGCGGGACGCTGCTCCAGGGGGCAGCTTTGCAGAGTTGTTGGGGGTGTATCAGAAGTGCCCTCTCCCCAGAACTTACCCTCAGGGAGGTAATTCAGCACTCAACTCTCGTCTGTACTCGCGCCACATCTCTATTGCTAACCGAAAGCAAGATTTTTGCAAAAATGGAAGGCAAACTAGGAGTAGGGGATTTGGGCGGAGTGGTGTGCCGGATGCATCCTTTAAAGCGACCTCGGGGAGGACCTAAAGGATGCAGGAGGCCTCCTTTCACCCCTTCCCCACTCCCCACCGAGTTCCAACAGAGTTCAGAAAGTTGGAGGGGGAGGGGGAGGACGCGCTGGGCTGACAGCCGGCCACTCCCGCCCAGGGTCCTATTCAGAAAACAGTTTCAAAATAAGTTAACCTCCGTCGGGTGTTTTTCCCCCTCCCTTTCTAATTGTCCCCCCTTCCCCCTCCCGCTCTGCATTCGCGTCTGTTTTCTGTTCCTCTGCGTTGTGCCAACTATTTTATCTTTATTCCTTCTCTTTCTCCCTGGCCATTCATTCATTCCTTTTTTTGTGTGTGTGGCTTCTCCGGGCTGATGTGCCGCTCGTTACCACCCACTGCACGCTCGCTCCTGTCGCTGAGGTGTTTCTATACAAACCGGAGCGTCCAGTTGTCATATTAATTATTACACTGAGTAATGACTGAAATGGTCAAAATAAGGGGAGAGTCGAGAGCGCTTTTTCTTGCTGCTCAAAGATTCAGCAAAGAAGCCGTGCAACAAAGCACTAATTGGTCCCCAGAAACACTCGGACAAGGCACGGAAGATAGGTTTCATAGAACCCAGTGATTGTGAAGGGGGGAAAGCGCTGAATGGACCCCACGCTCCCTTTCTAAACTCTCTTGCTGAGCAAAAAATGGACCTCTGTTTGAATACTGCCCCGATCCTTGAATACTATACCCAGCAGAGAAAAAATGCACCATTTATTGTAAGTTTTTTTTTTTTTTCCTTCTCCAGCTATTCATGGGTTCTCTGTGAAGAATCAGCTGGTTTTGTTTACCGTGAAAGACCTTCACTTTATTTCCTTTCTTGGAGGAGGTGGGGAAGGGGGGAGGGGAGGAGAGCCATGTGCCTAGACCTAGAGGAGCTGGCCTACTGTAACAAAATAGGGTGTAACAAATCCTACAAAAGTTCAGAATGTATTGGTGCTTTGGAGAGCTATATAGATTAACGACTTTCTTTATGCTTATCCGAGGAAGGTATTTAATCATAATGTAAATGGGGCTTTAGAAAAAAAAATAAAGACTTTGCAGCATCACTTCTTATTTGAAGAACTTCAAAAGGATTTGTGAGGGTGGCTGCAAATTGCCTCCTCCCCTCCCTGCAGCTCCCCTCCCTCACCAAAAAGCCACGAGAAAATAATAGTTTGTGCTTTTTTTGTTTTGTTTTTCCAGCTTTCCCCCCTCCCCTCCCTTTGTAAGGCGTATTGAAAAAGCAAATAGATGGGTTTGGAGCCTGGATTCCTTAATGCAGGTGCAGGCCTGGCTGCTGCGACCCAGAGGCTCAGCCAAATCCCCTCCCCTACTCCCACAGGCCATCCCAGGCTGGTCGACTCAGCCCAGGCTGGGCAGCTTCTGAAGTAGCTTTGGGCAGGGTGCCTTGGAGAGAGTAGACTAGAGTAGTAGGTTCTAGTAATGAACTTCTCCTTTTCCCTGGGTAGGACAGTGTCAGCACAGGCTTGGGGCAGCAAAGACCCTAAGACAGATGATAGCTACTGGGAATGGGATGTCTGCTATGAATTTCCTGCACACTCACTTTTCTCAAAATTCCCCCTGGTTTATGGGGTTCACACTCCCCAACACTGAGGATTGCACCCAAAATTTCCTGTTCAAGTCAAGGCTCTAAGGCCTGTGTTCATCTTTGTACTCTCTTTGCCCTTTATTCAGGATCCACTCTAAATAGAATTCTATTAAATGATTCCTTCAATGGAAAGCCTAGTTTCACTTTTAACGTGAACTCCTTTCCCTCCAGAGAAAAAGCACAGAAGCCACTGTGAGAAAGCGATGAGGCCTGTCTCCTTTCCACAGAGAGAAGGCGAACAAGTAGGGAGTGGGAGTGCAGCCCGGGAGAAAAGGTGGCCTGGCCTCCAACAGGGTGGAAAGAAGACGGCAGGGGATTCAGGGCCCCAGCACCTCACATGTCCTGGGTAGCTGATCCCGATGCATCACCAAGAACATCAATTTCCCATGTAGATCCTGGAGTCGAATGCAGTTTTCATCTAAGGGATGATCTACCTCCAGGATTCCCTAATATAGAAGAGGGATTGGAAGATCCAGAAACTAAGACCTTTTTGTATGGGAGGATAAAGAGGAACCTCCCCACTTCTCTGGGTGTGTGTGCATGCTCAATCACTCAGTTGTATTTGATTCTTTGCAACCCTCTGGACTGGACCATAGCCCACAGGGCTCCTCTGCCCATGGGATTTCCTAGGCAAGAATACTGGAGTGGGTTGCTAGTTTCTCCTCCAGGGGATCTTCCCGACCCAGGGATTGAACCTATGTCTCCTGTGTCTCCTACGTTGGCAGGCAGAGTCATTACCACTGAGCCATGTGGGAAGCTCTATATTCTGAGTAATTCACACAAAAGGGGGTCAGTGTCCTGCCTCCCTATTACAACAATGGCAACCCCTGTAAATTGTCGAGGGATCTGCAAAGTGAATTTACAAACACCATCCTATTTCCTTGACAGGTAAACAGACAGTGCCACTACTCCATTTATGGATGAAAGTATGGAACTCTGAGGGTTCCCAGGTAGCACTAGTGGTAGAGAATCTGCCTGCCAATGCAGGAGACATAAGAGATGCAGGAAGATCCCCTGGAGGAGGACATGGCAACCCACTCCAGTATTCTTGCTGGAAGAATACCATGGACAGAGGAAACTTGTGGGCTACAGTCCATGGGGTCTCAATGAGTTGGACATGACTGAGCATCTGAGCACTTCACATGGAACCCTCTTTTCGTGAGTTATCTTCTTCTCCTTCCATTTCTAAATAAATGGGACCTTGAACATCCCTGTCAAGTAAAGCCTGGAGATTTACACTGTCAGGCCCTCTGGGTGTCAATGGAGCCACAGACAGCTGGAGGGCAGGGCCACTGGCTCTGCTGAAGCCTATCCCTGGCCTGGCCATGAAACTTGTCTGTATTTGATCTGACTTGTTACTGTTTGTGTGTGTTAAAAAAAAAAAAAATTGGCTTCTCTATCACCATCATTTGCCGGTGAGCATCACCACCATTCCAGAAATGACTCCCAGGTGCTGGGACAGTGGGACGCGATGGCATTGACTCTCCAAGGGCTGGAGCATTAGGGCAGTGTGGTTCTAGGAAGCTGGGGGTCAAGCATCCTCTTCCCACAAACCCTTTCCTGGGTGGGCTCTGTGAGCAGGGCCTTGCTCCTTGTTTGAAAAAGGCCATTAAAATTCATCACTTTCTGTTTGACCTCCTCCTGAGCACTCCAGGCACATCTCTCTGAAACTCACACCTCTTGGAGGTAGGTGCTCTAACCATGGGCATGTAGATGAGGAAACTGAGATAGAGTGTCTGCTATTAGCTCAAAGTTACAGTTCTTAAGTAACAGAGCCTGGATACCAAATCGAGTCCCTCTGCCTTAACCCCCTGTGTAGAGGCTGGAGCCCCCTGGGCCTGGGGCAGAAAGTGGCAGCTCTCTTAGGTGTGTGAGCCTCTGTGTGTTGGTGCGGGGGCGGGCGGGGGAATGGCTGGGAACACTCTTTGTGTTTACTTGAGTAGGAGAAAGAGAAAGCCTGGAGATTTTGCAAAGCCTATAAGGAAACAGGCTGATGATGCGGGAGCAGGGAGGGATTTTGGCTCGGAACTTGGGAGGGAAGAATGGGGACAAATGTTCTGTGGCTTTGGCCGGAAGGATCGCAGCACCCGCTGTCTTTGCTCCTGGGTGGAGGCCAAAGCGTAGGGCCACTACAATGCGCGGCTTCACTAGTTGGCGCTTCTATTTGAGCGCCTATTGCATGGCGGGTGTGTGTATGTGTGTGTGCGCGCGCGCACGTGCGTGTGTGTAAGGTTGGGAGTAGGCTCTGGCCTTGACATCCCTGATAATGAGGATCTCTGTGTACCCGTGGAGCCCACACTCTGGAAGGAAACTGAGAACAAGCGCCGGCCATCGGCAGATTTCCCCGCTCCCAGACAAGTTTCTAAATGAGCTGGGGGATGCGTGTCTGGTTCAGAGCGGGAAAATGAGGGCCGTAGAGACTGTTTGAGGTCACAACTCGAAACGGTGGTAGAGCCAGGGTTATTGGCCTTTGTCAAGTGTGGAAGGATAGAATCTGAATTGGAACTGAGCTCAAGGCGCAAGATGTAGCCTAAGGTGAAGGAAAATGCACTTCGAAGCGTTGCTATTGCCTACCCGCCCTGCACCCTGCCCTCAGCCTCTATTTTACTAAGGAGGAGTGGACGCCGCCTAGCGGCCGCACCCGACGTCCCCAACTGGGGCAAGTGGGTGGCGGGATGTGCCTGAAGGCCCTTTACTCTGCCGAGTGGTCCGAGGCTTCCTCCTGTTAGAAAGCGTGGGGGTGCGCCTCTGCTTTAGGCCTCGTGGCCTCTTGTCCTTCCCAGAAGAGGAGACAAGTGTAATCTGGGAGCCCTCTCAACTCCTTTTCTGCTGTGGGACTCAGGGAGGGAAAGGCCAGAGGACGGAGTTCAGCTCAGTCCTGCCAGGGTCAGCGAGCCGCAGGTTCCCGTCGGGGAGAGGGCTGTGGGGGTGGGAGGTTTACAGAACTGAGCTTTGTTGGCACCATGCAGTCCTATGTTTCCTAAACCTGTCTATTTCAAAAGAAGAAACTGAGGCCGAGAAGAGAGGTGATTCATCTCCGGAGGCCCCACCCCCTACCCCCAGCACTCGCAGCTACCACTCACACATACCAAAGTCGGCTCCCAGGGTCGGTCACCCCCACGATCTTTTAGAAAGACCCATCTCCACAAAGGGCAGTTCAGTGAGAAGCAATTCTTAGGATGCCTCACCACGAGCATTCCTGCACCCATAACCCGAACTGCCTATTTCTAGTGGACAAATCAACCAGATAGTTACTCTCTGCTTTTTTCAGCCTATGTAAAGGTGACCTGAGACGCGCCCCAGTTGACTTCTCCCCTCACCGGAGCGGCACAGAGATAGGACCCGTGGCTCCGTCTGCGTCCGCGTTCCCTGCAGCGCCGTGTCCCAAGGAGCCCCGAAGCTGGATCAGGCTCTGGCCAGAGAGGGCCAGGGCCGAGGGCCCAGAAAGGGCGCCTGGGTGGGCGCTGTCCAAGCGGCCGAGCGGCGGCTGCAAGTGTCTCCTCCCCCCTCGCGGCGCCAGCACGCGGCCCGGCCGGGCTCGGCTCCCAGTCGCCTGCCACCGGCCCGCCGGGCACACGCCTGGGGCGGGATGGAGGCTGCGCCAAGGCACCCGAGGTGCCTGTGGCGGCGCCGGACAACCGGCGAAGCTGCTCCCCCAACCCCGTTCCCCAGCTCCATCACCTCCCGCATCTCTTTTCTCAGATCCCCCGTGGGTACAGTCCAAAGCGCTCCCCCCTTTACGCATCCCCCTAGCCGGTCAGGAAATAATCCTTGCGCTGGGGGCAATGCTACAGGCGGGAGGTCACCCTGGAAGAGTATCCGTGCTGTACACACCTGTCTAAGTGCTGATCACACCCCCCCCCTCAGTGCGATCACCTCCCTTCTTGACCTCCTCCACACTTGTTCAGTTTTGGGGAGCATATTCTAGTTCTCACAACTGGATAGGACGTTAGAGACCACCTAACCCAACCTTCTGTGGTTTCGGTTCCCGATGAGGAAACTGAGGCTCGATGCGGATGCCGCTCAACAAGGGTCACAGAGTTAGTGAGAGGATGCCTCGGAACCAGAACCTAAGTTTTAACAGTCACTCAGTTCCACGGAGTTCTCCCCATCTTTCTGAACTTCAGGAGCTAATTTGCTTCTGCTCCCAACGACATCGGACCCCCCCAAAAAAGAATGGCAGTAGGGTAGGAGGAGAAAACAGGAAAACTGGAGCCCCACTGTCCCTAACCTCCACACTGCCCGGTGTCACTTTTTCCGCCCGAACCCTTGCCTGTGCTTTTTTCCAAGTTTTCAGGAGAATCCCGGGACACGTCACCCCAAACCTGTCTACCCCTACACCTCCAATTTTCAGAGCTATTCGCCTACCCGGTGACGCTGGCCCCCCCTTTTCCAGAACCACCCCTCGGCTGCAGCCCGCCCTTGAGCGCGCCGCCTGTTTATTCAGCCGGGAGTCCGGCACGCGCCAGGCGCACGCACTGCAACAACAAACCCGGCTGAATGGAGAGTTTGCAAGGAACGGGCGCAGGGAACGGGAGGGGGCGGGGGGGGGGAGGGGAGGGAGGGGAGGAGGGGGAGTTTAAGGAGTGGGTGGGAGGAGGCGGTAAGAGGAGGGGGGTGGGGGCTGCAGCCGCTCGCTTCAGCAGTGGGGAGTGGGGGGCGAGGCGGGGCCAGCGCTGCGCGTGGGGCTGGGTGTCCCGTTGAAAAGGCGGCCGCACTCCGGCCGCCCAGCACTCTCTCACTTCTGGCCAGGGAACGTGGAAGGCGCAGCGACAGGGAGCCGGCCAAGGAGGGCGAGTGAAAAGAAGGAAATAAGCAAAGAAAGAGGGTTAACCAAATAACACAAACAGCCCGAGTTGCGGCTGGAGAGACGAGACCCGGCGCAAGAGCGCGCAACCCCGAGCGGAGAACAGAAGGCAGCAGAGCGCGCTCCCCGCCGACTTTTGCTTCTGCTGCTGCTTGCTTTTTTTTTTTTTTTTTTTTTAAACAAGAAGGCGCTAGCGGCAGCCTCACACGCGAGCGCCACGCGAGGCTCCAGAAGCCAACCTGCGAAGGGAGGAGGGGAGGGAGGAGGCGGGGTGGAGGGAGGAGGAGACGTATTTGCACCTTCCTCGCTCCCACCCTAAGAAGTCTCTCCTGGGGATTTTGTATTTTTGTAACTTACCTCGGGACTCCAGCTTTATCTCTCCCCTTCTCTCCCTTCTCTGTTCGTGCCCCTCCCCGTCCTGTCTGTGTCCCCCTAGCGTGCGTCCCGCACCTCGCGTCCCCGCTCGCTCCGATCGCGCGACTCCTTGGCCGCCGCTGTGCATGGAGAGCTCTGCCAAGATGGAGAGCGGCGGCGCCGGCCCGCAGCCCCAGCAGCCCTTCCTGCCGCCCGCAGCCTGCTTCTTTGCCACGGCGGCGGCACAGAGCGCGCAGCAGCCTCCGCCGCCGCCGCCACCGCCGCCTCAGCTGAGCCCCGCGGCCGACGGCCAGCCCTCAGGGGGCGGTCACAAGTCAGCGCCCAAGCAAGTCAAGCGCCAGCGCTCTTCGTCTCCCGAACTGATGCGCTGCAAACGCCGGCTCAACTTCAGCGGCTTTGGCTACAGCCTGCCGCAGCAGCAGCCGGCCGCCGTGGCGCGTCGCAACGAGCGCGAGCGCAACCGTGTCAAGCTGGTCAACCTGGGCTTCGCCACCCTTCGGGAGCACGTACCCAACGGCGCGGCCAACAAGAAGATGAGCAAGGTGGAGACGCTGCGCTCCGCCGTCGAGTACATCCGCGCGCTCCAGCAGCTGCTGGACGAGCACGACGCGGTGAGCGCCGCCTTCCAGGCCGGTGTCCTGTCGCCCACCATCTCCCCCAACTACTCCAACGACATGAACTCCATGGCCGGCTCGCCGGTCTCATCCTACTCTTCGGACGAGGGCTCCTACGACCCTCTCAGTCCCGAGGAACAAGAACTGCTCGACTTCACCAACTGGTTCTGAGGGGTTCGGCCTGGACAGGCCCTGGTGCGAATGGACTTCGGAAGCAGGTAGGTGGCATGGGGGCCTGAACCGGGGGATGCTCTTGCCTTCATTCTTTTTCTTCTGTAGGAGGGCGACTGCCCCCACGGAGATGAGGGGAGGGGTGGATTGAAAGGGTTTGTGAGTTTGTCATTTTCAAATCCTGGCGTGTTTCAGCCTTGGCTTCAGAGAGCGGCTTTGCCCAGGTCTCCAAAGACTGGCAGGGTAGGGGTACCGAGGTGGTGTACCGAGTACTCGACTTGTCAAAAGAGGCGCTCTACCTGACAGATCTTCCTCCCAACCCCCACTTCCTCCCACTACTGGCCTCCAAGTTCACACTAACCTCTCCCCTTCTTCTTCTTGTGTTATAGGGCCTACACAACCTGCATCTTTAGTGCTTTCTCCTCAGCGATGTTGGAAGGGAGAAGAAAGAAGAAGAAGAGAATAAGAAGAAAACAAACAAATCCAGGCACCCCAACCCCTACATCAACTAAGCGCCGCAAGCCTGAGAAGCAAGGCTCTCGCAAAACAGGGATGCGCTCAGAACAGTATCTCTGCACTCCAATCATTCACGGAGATAGAGTGACTAGGACCCTAGGATGACTAGGATGCACAGATTGCAGCTTGTGTGCAAAAGCAGTGGGTTCCTGGCGTAAGGGAGCAGCACACGCCCTGTAGGAACACCCACCCACCGCTAACAGGCAGAGCTGACCTCCCCGCCCTCTCTTGAAAGCGCAGTTCTTCGGCCCTCTAGAAATGGGTTGGTGTCCTTCCTCTCTGTATGCTCCACCCTGACAAAGCTGTGGACGTTTGTCTGCAGTGAAAGTATGCTGTTTGAAACCCCGATCCTCCGGGGGTTTTGAAAACCCCCAGCCTCTTGGGGCCCCCCTCCCCAAGCTTCACTCCCTCACACCATCTTTTCCACCATTTTCATCATAGAATGCTTCCAATCTTTTGTGAATTTTTTTTATTATAAGAAAAATCTATTTGTATCTATCCTAACCAGTTTGGGGATATATTAAGATATTTTTGTACATAAGAGAGAAAGAAAGAAAAAAAATTTATAGAGTTTTGTACAAATGTTTTAAAATGTGTATATCTTGATACTTTACCATGTAATGCTATTACCTCTGCATATCTTAGATGTGTAGTTCACCTTACAACTGCCATTTCCCCTATGTGGTTTTGTAAAGAACTGTCCTCATAGGTGAGATTGAAAGGCCATCAGATGTACTTCAGCACCAATGTGTCTTACTTTATAGAAACTTTGTTAATGTATTAATGATGTTATTAAATACTGTTCAAGAAGAACAAAGTTTATGCAGCTACTGTCCAAACACAAAGTGGCAGCCAGTTGGTTTCGATAGGTTGCCTTTGGGGAACCTTTGGGGAAATTTCTACCACTGCCCTTTTTTTTTTTTTTCTTACTGTTTTATTACAAACTTACAAAAGAAAATACCCCGTGTATAACCCTGTTTTATACAACTAGTTTCGTAATAAAACTTTTTTTCTTTTTCTACAAATGAAAATAATCAGCTGCCTCCAAGTCTTCTTTGATGCTACTGCCCCATCCAAGTTATTATCAAAATGCCAAAGGGAAGGGAGAGGGTGGTGTGAAAGAAGCTAAGTGGCAGAAATGACAAAGATAAATGCTGTGACCAGGCCTATCTGAGGTGACTCTATGAAACTTGTACAAGGAGATATATCTCTACCTGTATATCTACATATATAGATAGTTTTCCTTGACTTTTATGCTGCAAATGTATGCAGACACCTAGCAAATAGGTGGTGATTAATAGCTGCATCATCTTTTGATAAAATGTACACTGAAAAAAATCCCCCCCAAAATGAACTGGAAGGAGAGGGTCCTCACCCCACTTTCTAACCCTTAGTTCCACTCTGAGTTTCTCATTGTGAAACTGTGGCAGATCTGGATGAGATGATGAACATCAGGAGTGGGAGAAAGGATGGTGGTGCCTGGGGCTGGGCTTGGGGGAGGTAGCCCTGTCCACACTGCCGGGGGTGGGCGTGTTCTTCTCCCTTCATTGCCAGCCATGTATTTTCTACTCCTTTCTCCCACTGCACACGCTGTCCATGTCGGTTTTAAGTAAAGGGTACGTATGATATAAATTTCTTACAGGAGTTTGATTTAAATAAATAAAAGCTTTAGAAATGTGTGGTCGCTTTGAGACACTGGCCCATCTAAGCTTGTGACTCTATCCAAATGGCGTGAGTTGCGTGTAAAAGTACCCAATTACCAAGATTCAAAAAGAAATTGGTGGGGTTTTGGCTGGCTTGCTTCTTGTCAGTTAGCAAGGACGTGATCAGAATCCCACTCCGCCTCTTGTGGGCTCCTCGCTTGCCGCTTGCATTACTTGCAGATTCAGTTAGCGTGTCTCCAGCCAAGCGGAAAGCCGAGCGCAAAATGCATCTTACAAAACCCAACAAAGAGCGGGGGGCCAGCACGTCTTCCAGAGTTAAAAATCTAGTCTGTGTTGGTACATCTATACCATTTAGTGGCACAGAATAATCATTTTTTAAAGCCGCGATGCGCAGAGCACGCCCCAGCGTCTGATGTCATTTTGCTAAATGACCCTCTATAGAATGCACACTGAGGCTTCAGTCCCTTTCAAAGAGATGAGCGTAATTAAGGGGGGAAAAAATCAGTAAATTCCTCGTCGCCATAAATAATCGGACTTTCTGCCAGCAGTGGGCCAATTTAGAGCTTACTTGAGGGAAGTAATGCTTTTGAGATGCCTGCTTTATTTTTATCTTCTCATTTGTAGGACCGAACCTCGATTCCCGCCCCCCCCCACCCCTTCCCGACCCTCATGCATTTCCTTTTCTTTTAATTTAGCTCCTTTGCAAGTTTCCAGATAAGGTACGCAAAGAAAGTGTAGCAAGTCATTTATGGCTATGAATATAACATTAGGATAATGTTTCAGCCCCCACAAAGGGGATTTTTCCCCCTTCTCCTTGTGAAGACAGGTGTTCTTTTACTCACTTCTGAATGGGAAATAGCCAGTCTCGTTAAACTAGGGGCAAAGTTAGCCGTTGTTTGCCACAATGCGGAGGCAAACTCTAAAAATTCACAAAAACACACACAATTTTGCCGAAGCTAGGAAAGGGCAAAGCGGGGATTGGGCAAAATCTCATTACATCTGCTCTAATCGCTTAGCAACACAAAGCCGGGGCTTGTGCGGCGAAGGGAAGCCATTCAGGGCGCTCTGACAGGCCGCATTCAGCCAGCATTAGTCAGCTCCATAAATCACCGCTGCCCATTGGCTGCGCGGCGGGCTTTGGAGCGGCCCTGGGCTGTCAGCGAAATACAAAATGTAGACCCCAGCGGCTAGCAGTCTCGGCCTCGCCCCAGCGTGAGCTCCCTCTCCTGCTTTCATTTTGGGGAGGGAGATGCTGGAGAAAAAAACTGCCTTGACTCTAGTAACTTAGAAATCTTAACTATTCAAAAACAGAAAAAGAAAAAGCTTGGAGACCACCGAGTTAAGAGTGGAGTCGCCTGAAATTGACCAGGAGGAGCAAGCAAGCCGGAGAGGAAAGATAAAAAATAGACCCGCTGCTGGCTGCAAAACTGTTGAATGCGAGTATTATCAGAGGCTGTACTGGAGCTCCTGGGATGCACATCTCATTTCCCTGACACTACCTTTCAAAACTTTAAATTGCTAGGAGGAGGATGTGTGTGGAGTGGAGAAATATCTTCGGTTATCAGACGGGCCCACCAAAGAAGAGGGAAAAATAACCGGTCTGTTCTCTGCCTAGAGCATCAAAGGGCTAGGACTGAGAAAGAGGGAGTACAATGTGCATTAACACTTCAGTGTTCTTGCAGAGTTCAGGATATGAGATGAGAGAATCCGCATCTCCTTCTTGTTTGCAACATGGGGCTGGTGGTACCCACCACAGCAACAGGATGCTGTGTAAAAGGACTTAGCACATGGCCTTGCGGGGGAGATTATAAGCTATATGTAAATGTGAGCACCTGATGTTGTTGTTCTAGTATCTCATTTTCATGGGGACTGGTCAGTTAGTTGATGCATCCAAATCAACCTAGATTTGAGGTTTACCCACAGGAAAAAGAAATCTGTGAACAGATGTAGTCTTTCCAGGGAAGCCCAGCCCAGCTTACCTCAAATACCACCTCTTCCGAGAAGCTTTCCGTGATCATCCTATCTAAAGCAGCTTTCTGCTGGCTATAGTCACTCTTTATCCATTTTTTCTGTTTCTCCTTCCTGCCATCTACTACTACGCAAAAACCAGAAACCAAACTCCAACAAACAACAAAAAACCACCTATTTGTTTATGCAGTTGCTATCCATTGCCCCCTATTAGAAGGTAAACTCCATGAGGACAGGGAGCTTACTTATTCTCTGGAGTCGCTCCAGCTCCTGCCCTGCTCTGCCTCTTCCTTGCATACAAAGGAAGTAGGAATATAACTTCGACCTGAGCTTAGAGCCCAGCCCTCATCACTCCCAGTGGGAAAAGAAAGTTAGTGTCAGCGAATCCACTTCCTTCCCTCCCTTTGACTCCAGATCACCTGGAGTTTCTGGGGAAATCTGAAAACAGATCATTTCTGGGTCCAGGACTGGAGAGAAGGAGAAAAGAGTTCAGAGACTTCTCAACAACTGGGAAAGGAAAATAGCTTGGAGGGCACTAGGTACCGGAGAAGCATCCATTGTGTTTTGAAAACAGGTTGCCACAAAATGAGCTGAGAGAGTTCACTCTAGAAGATACAAATTAAGACAGTTAGGTGCTAGAAATGTTGACTAACCTTGATCATTTGCTCTCCCCTTTTATTTATGAGTGCATACGTGGATGAGTGAGTGAATGGGTGGATGAGAGCAAGAACAGCTTCCCGACAGCGGCATGGTCTTAGTTTATCTCGTGGTTCACTAGGTCTCCCTTGCCCTCTGGCTTCCTGTCGGGTTTGGCCGCTGGGAGGGGCCACTAGGAGTTTGTGAGGTAGGAGGGAAGGTAGATCTGGCCATGCTTATCCCTGCTCCTCGCTGACAAGTTCCTCAGTTGCTTTAGCAGCGGCTCTGCTCTTTGGTCTCAGGCCACAGCTCTTGTCAGGACCTTTCTCTCCCATAGCAACGACTCTTGCAGAGATGCAGTAACAGCTTCCTCCTCTGTCCCCTGAAATCCAGAGGTGCTAAGGATCCTCCCCTTGTTTCTAGTCTCTGAGTGCTGCATCGTTTTGGTTCCTCTATTTCCACCCACCTCCGTCTCTCAGTTAGACTCTTCTCATTTGCGCTTTCAAGTGCGCTGCCGGCTCCTGCTGACCCGGTTTGGTACCCAGACTGTTCTCCTGCAGAATCTCAGGGATGAACTTGTTTTGAGTAAGATTCTCAGGGATCATAGGGCCATCATCATGAAACTTCCTAGGGCAGAGGTGAACCTAGCTTTATTCAAAACCAAACTCTGGAAGAGCACTTCATCTTTTGGAACTGGGAATGACTTACAAAGTAAGTCAATTTCAGTTTTCTGTTCTAGAAAATGAGGATAATGACTTGTCCCTTGCATAGACAGATGGATAGAAAATGAAAGGGCTTTAGAGTAGCAGCATGAAGGGACACCCACTTCTCATAATCTTCCAAAACCAGGTAGAGCAGTGGTGCTGGGGACTTGCCACCAAGGTAAACAAAGACCATGCTGCTGTCGGGAAGCTGTTCTTGCTTTCATCCACCCATTCACTCACTCATCCACGTATGCACTCATAAATAAAAAGGGAAGGACAAATGATTAAGGTTAGTCAACATTTCTAGCACTTAACTGTCTTAATTTGTATCTTCTAGAGTGAACTCTCTCAGCTCGTTTTATAGCAACCTGTTTTCAAACACAATGGATGTTTCTCTGAGGTACCTAGTGCCCTCCAAGCTATTTTCCTTTCCCAGTTGTTGAGAAGTCTCTGAACTCTTTTCTCTTTCTCTCCAATCCTGGACCCAGAAATGATCTGTTTTCAGATTTCCCCAGAAACTCCAGGTGATCTGGAGTCAAAGGGAGGGAGGGAAGTGGATTCGCTGACACTAACGTTCTTTTCCCACTGAGAGTGATGAGGGCTGGGCTCTAAGCTCAGGTCGAAGTTATTATATTCCTACTTCCTTTGTATGCAAGATTAGGTTGTTACAAAAGAGGGTGTGTAGGTTAATGGCAGGAAGCAAGTTGCAGCACAGAGCAGGCCCTGAGCGCGTGTCAGGCTTAATGATTTATTCAGGCTGCAGCGCATCCGGGCAGTGATTGGCTGCAGGCATGCGTCCGCTGTCAGCTGCGCGCGCCGGACCTCGCCCGGCTACCTGATGGCAGTGATGGGGGTGGCGGGGAGAGGAGGCTTGTCACTCGCTCGGAGGCGAGAGGTGGGGAAAAGGGAGAGGGCGGAGGTGAGAGAAAGAGAGAGGAAGCCAAAGGTGGAGGAAGAGAAGGAGAGAGAAGAGGTGGAGAGAAAAAGAAGAAAGGGTGGGTTGGGGGAAAGAGGAGAGAAGGGAGGGAGGGAGCGAGAAAGAGGAGGAAGGAAAAACGAGAAGGAATTAGAGACAAAGCAGGAGAAGAGAGGAGAATGAATGAAAGAAGACAGAGAGGTTGGAGAGGGGAGTGGGACGCGCTCCCAGAACGTCCCACGTGCGCCCCCCCTCCAGGCAGCCTGCCGGCCGCCGCTCACAAAGCCGCCTTTGATGCGCTGGCGACCAGGACTATTTTGGGGAAGAGATGGGGGAAAGGCGCCAACCCACACTCCTTGAAGGGAGTCACTTTCTGCAAAGTGCGTTGAAGAGGACTGGGGCCTTGGGTCCGGGCAGGAAGTGGATGAAGGGGACAAAAGCCTGGCACCTGCCAAAACCAAGAGCAAGTCATCCTGGCCCCCTCCCTCCTTCCCTGCAGGTGGGGAGGCTGCACCACGACTTCCAGGCCCCTGAACCCTCTTCCCACCATTCTTTGGGTCTCTAACTTCATCCAAGAGTCACTTTCTCCTTCTCTTTTCTTCACTTTTTTGCTTTCTCCCATTTTGCATTATTATTTACAATAGTAGGGCTTCACTGGTCGCTCAGAGGGTAAAGAATCCACCTGCAATGCCAGAGACCTGGGTTCCATCCCTGGGTTGGGAAGATTCTCCAGAGCATGGCAAACCACTCCAGTGTTCTTGCCTGGGAAATCCCATAGAGAGAGGAACCTGGTGGGCTACAGTTCATGGGGTCACAAAAAGTCCGGCCTGACTGAGCCACTAAGCATTCTTTGGGTCTCTGACTTCATCCTAGGGTCACTTTCACCTTGTCTTTTCTTGACTTATTTGCTCTCACCCACTTTGCATCATTATTTGCAATAATAATAATAATAAACCAGCACTACCCAAATACTTGTAGACTGGAATCTTACTCCAGCCCATAAGCCCTTTGGAAAGAGGGAGTCGGGGAGGGGAGGGATGGGGGGGGAGAGCAGAAGAAAGCTACTTGGAGGGGAAGGGAGGGGATTTGAACATCAAACGGGAGAACCAGAGGCTGTGTGCATTTTCCTGGATAAAGATGTAGAACCTAGAAAGTCAGCAGTAGGAGGGCAGTTGCCTGTATTGGGGCGGTTGCCTGTATTGGGGCAGTTGGAAGTTCTATCAATAACCACCCCTCTGCCCAGGACCAGGACAGAAATAAAGCTGCCCTCCACAACCCTCCCTTCCTACCTCCGGGACACACAGCCCTTGGCCTCCCCCAGCTCTTCTCTTTACCAGGAAAAACAGTCTGCCTCCATTGTCCAGGTGCCAGCGGGGCCTTTGGCGAAAGGGAGGCCGGTCAGCCCTCTGATCCAACTCAAAGGTTAGTTAAAAGACAAAAACAGCTGAAAGTCTTCATGAATAATGCTGGGCCAGCACCCCTTCCCCCAAGACACCCCGCCCCCCACCAACCACCCAGCTCAGTGTAGTGCAAGCCCAGCTCAATGCCCTGCCATTTTGTTATGCTGCTCGCCTAAGTCAGAATTTCACAGAAAGCTCGAGAAGAAAAGCTCCCACAATTAGGGGTCGCCTGTCAGAAAACATTAACGCCTTCCTCTCCCAGCCTGTCAGGCCGGCTGCAGATACAAACTGCCATGGCGAATTGGCCATCCACCCCGTGAAGCGCCCGCCAGCCAAAAGAGCAGGCATTTCAAAGCCAAAGGAGCTGGAGGCTGCCTGAGTGTGGTTTCTGCAGTGTCAGGATGCGAGGAGATACACTCAGCTTCTTCTTTGGAAGAGTCAGCACAAGACATTTGAAAGAGATCATTAGGAGATAGATGTGAGGATGGACAGATAAACAGACCTCCCAGGTCTGGGCAGGAGAGCAGGACCTTTTCCTGCAGTGGATATAGTTTATCATCTCTTATTTACTGAGCATTTTCCAAGCTCTGGGCATCTTATCTTGCTCATAATCACATAATTAGGGCAATCCTACAAGGTGATGCATTATTATATTTTGCCTTATAGATGAAAAAATCTGAGGGATGGGGGAGGTTATCTGACTTGTCCATGATCACAAATCCAGGTAGTGGCAGAGTCAGAATTTGAACTCAGGTTTGTCTGACTTCAGATTTCAAGTTCTTTCTACCATAATCCAGCCCATAGTTTCTTCAATAAGATACAAAGACCTATGCTTATCTGCATCTGAAAATGCTACTATATGCCAGCATTTCTTTGCCATCATCCTTGTATTACCAAGAATATTTCCTGCTTCCAGAATATTCTGGCATGTGCTGGATACTCAAAACTTATGAAAGGAAGGGAATAGAGAAGAAAGGGAGACAGGAGAAGAGGGAGGAGGGAGGGATTCCTTTTGATTTTCTTTGAATGAAATGTTGTTCTAGAAGCTACTTACCTTGGGAATTCTCCATGCATCATCACAAATCTTTGTTTCCTCATCTGCATAAATGGAAATAATAACACCTGTCTGCATGGCTAATTATAAAGATAGAATGAAATAGACTGTGTAGAAGTGACTAGCATAGTGTCTAGCACATAGTAGGTACTCAAGAAAATTCAGTTGAACATGATATAGGATTTAGTCTTTTATTTCTGTGTATCAGAAAATTATATGCCACACATCCAATTACATTCATGAAACATATGACATCAGGGATTTTTGTCTTCTGTTGTTCTATGGTACTCAGACCACAGGATGGTGAGCTAAAGCAGAGTCCACGTTCATGGATGTTAAGGGGACTGCCTGGTGGCATGCAAGCGTTTCAGTGCCTCTGAGAAGTGAGCGGTCCTCCTCTGGTAAGAGCAGAATAGGTGTGCTGTTACTTACTGCCCCTGGTGATGTAGGGAGGAGGTTGTCAGCCCAGTTTGTGGAAGACAAAAAAGACACCCCGAGGAGTGATGACTTTGCTGGGAGAACGTGAGCCCTAGACTTAGAACTGGCCACGGGGCTCCACTCCAGGAGCTTTGTCCTCTCAGCGTTCTGAAGTGATTCAGAACTGTGGTCTCTTCCCAAGTCTTAGAAGCAAATTTTTGCCTACCAACGATCAGTTTTTCCAAGTTCCAAGACACCAATTAAAAAAAAAAAAAAAACAGAAAGTGAGTGGGAAAAGTTTATAATCCTAGTAAGGCTTCATAATTCTGCAACAGGTGGTCAGCTTCTCAGTGACTGTTTTCCCACTGATTCCAAGTGTGAATTGTTTGGCTTTCAGAGATCAGGGATGCTCTCCATGGCCTTCTCTGTCACATTTCCCCCTTTTCCTCTTTCCCTGGTCCACCTTCCTCATATTCCTGAAGACAGATTCTGTCCTGGATATATAATCATTAATTCATGGACTGCTGTCCAAAAATAATGGAGGAGCGTAAACATGAGGTCTACTTTTCAGCTATTTCATGAAAATATATCATTGGCTGAAGATGTTCAGAATGCAGTCATGTTTGAAAGGCAGGCCAACTATATGAACACGCCAAGCCCCAAGAACATGATACCCTGTGGGCATTCTCAGTGATGTCTGGGTCTTTGCAACCCCATGAACTGTAGCCCACCAGGATCCTCTGCCCATGGGATTTTTCAGGCAAGAATACTGGAGTGGATTTCCATGCCCTTCTCCAGGGGATCTTTCCAACCCAGGGATTGAACCTGTGTCTCCTGTATTGGTAGGCACATTCTTTACCACTGAGCCACCTAGGAAGCTCAAGAACATGATATAAGACTGCTAAAGTGAAGACTGTATAGTTTGTATAACCAGTGATCTAACATGGGTTCAGTTCAGTTCAGTTCAGTTGCTCAGTTGTGTCCGACTCTGACCCAAGGACTGCAGCATGCCAGGCCTCCCTGTTCATCACCAACTCCCAGAGTTTACTCAAACTCATATCCGTTGAGTCAGTGATGCCATCCAACCATCTCATCCTCTGTTGTCCCTTTCTCCTCCTGCCTTCAATCTTTCCCAGCATCAGGGTCTTTTCAAATGAGTCAGTTCTTTGCATGAGGTGGCCAAAGCATTGGAGTTTCAGCTTCAGCATCAGTCCTTCCAATGAATATTCAGGACTGATATCCTTTAGGATGGACTGGTTGGATTTCCTTGCAGTCCAAGGGACTCTCAAAAGTCCAGACCACCTGACCTGCCTCTTGAGAAATCTATATGCAGGTCAGGAAGCAACAGTTAGAACTGGACATGGAACAACAGACTGGTTCCAAATTGGGAAAGGAGTACATCAATGCTATATATTGTCATCCTGCTTATTTGACTCATATGCAGGGTACGTCATGAGAAACGCTGGACTGGATGAAGCACAAGCTGGAATCAAGATTGTCTGGACAAATATCAATAACCTCAGATATGCAGATGATACTACTTTTATGACAGAAAGCAAAGAACTAAAGAGACCCTTAATGAAAGTGAAAGAGGAGAGTGAAAAAGTTGGCCTAAAACTCAACATTCAGAAAACCAAAATCATGGCATCTGGTCCCATCACTTCATGGCAAATAGACAGAAACAGTGGAAACAGTGACAGACTTTATTTTCTTAGGCTCCAAAAATCACTTCAGATGGTGACTACAGCCATGAAATTAATAGATGATTGCTCCTGGGAAGAAAAGTTATGACCAACCTAGACAGCATATTAAAAAGCAGAGACATTACTTTGCCAACAAAGGTCCATCTAGTCAAAGGTGTGGTTTTTCCAGTAGTCATGTATGGATGTGACAGTTGGAATATAAAGAAAGCTGAGCACTGAAGAATTGATGCTTTTGAACTGTGGTGTTGGAGGACACTCTTGAGAGTCTAACACTCATGGTTTATATTAATTAGCAATGGGGTCTTTCCCGTGAAAAGACAGAATGAACCAGCACTGCAGCCCTAGGAGAGGGTGAGGCTGCACAAGCCTGGCATCAGCATTCATACAGTTTATAATATCTCTGCTTCCCAAGGACATGGAAGCGAAGCTTGGGAGAGAAGCAGCACCTGCACTGGGCAGGTACCTTCCCCAGTCTTTTCCTGTTGGACCAATCAAGAAGAAACCTGCTCTACACCCATCTCCCCATTCCCAGGAATGTTTGTTACATTGCTTCCCTGGACCACACAGATGAAGGGGATTTATTCTGTGCCATCTAAAGAGGGTATACTTTTCAAAGAAGAGCTAATTGGTTGCTAGGCAGCCTCTACAAATGACAACAGATGGAATTTAATGCTAATTGCAATTCTAGGTACTTTTTCTAAGGAAAAAAATCAGACATGCTCTAAAGACACACAGCAAATAGTGGTTTTTGTAATAGTAGTGGTAGTAGTATTTTTCATAGTGTTGAAGAATATGACACAAACTGAAACTTCAATGCAGGAGCTGTAAAAGATGCAGGTTCGGTCCCTGGTTTGGGAAGATCCCCTGGAGGAGGAAATGGCAACCCACTCCAGTATTCTTGCCTGGAGAATCCCATGGACAGAGGAGCCTGGCAGGTACAGTCCATGGGGTCAGACACACCTGAAGCAACTGAACACACACACACACACACACACACACACACACACACACACACACACACACACATCATGGAAATAATCTGTGATATAAGTATCTTGTCATAAGTGAAAAGAATAGCCATCACCTATAATTCTGCCAGCCAAAGGAAACCAGACAATGTCTAATAACATGTGTTTTTTTTTGACAAGGTGGTACCAATATAATTCACTTTTCTTCTTAAAATATTAGCTTGGCCAAAAAATTCGTCAAAGTTTTTCCCATAACATCTTACAGAAAAATCCAAATGAACTTTCCAGCCAACCCAATACGACCATTAATCAGTTTAGTCATTAATTCAGCAAATATTTTCCCAGGCCCTATTCTATACCCTCAGCATACAGTAGTGGAAAAGACCAACACAATCCCATACCTTACAGTTTATGAGGTAAGAAAAACACTCCAAAATCTGCTAGTGACACATTTCTAAATCCTCACATAGTCTTCTACAACATAATTTTAAATGTTAATTGAATAACATCTTTAACTGATCTGTACTTTTACACAGAGGTTTCTTTTAATTTTATTTTTTGCTATTTGTGAATACTTTCTGTGATGAAAAATCTCATAACCAAACAATTACGCAAGACTATGTTCCCAACACACAGCTGAAGAATTCAGCTTTTGTTAAAGGGATGTGTTTTCTGAAGACTTTTAGATTCATATCACCTACAATTGCCTTCAGCAGATATTAATATAATCAATGTGGTTTTCACCAGCAGTGATTGAGTACACATCAGGTATTACATTTATTGTATTTTAAATAAGCAAACAATGCTGCCAATGGTAATTGATATCTCCTTCTTTCATTCTGCTACATCACCAATGATGGTCAATTACTTTTTCATATTTATTTACATCAGTGAGTCTCATATGCTGGACTGAGATGAACTGCTTCATAATGAACACAGGAGGATGTCTACTTAAAATACATGTTCCTTAAAATACAGATAAGTCCTGATTAACTGCGTGCTCTGGACAGTGACTGTAATTTTAGCTTTTCTGGGGAGATATGCCAGATAACTAACTTTAGAAGCAACAACTGTGATAAGACCACTGATTGGATAAAGGTGACTTCTGTTCCAAATTTACTTTTCCCAGGTGCCATGGGTTGAATGCCCCCAGTGGTAATCTGTAGGCGGGAAATGCAAAGGATTACTCTAGACTCTGACTCCCCAAGTGTTCCTGCCTCTCCTTTCCCCCCTCTTCCTATTCACATTGACCTCCCAGCTCTGCCCCCCACCTGCTGCTGGCCTCAAGAAGAAAGCCGTTTCCATTGGCCTTGGCTGCCTGGGGAGATCTGTATTACTCTGGGGAAGACGAGAGCTGTCCCCATCTTGGTAGAGTGTGAAATTCAGTTTTGATTGCAAAGGGAAGCCATTTCAATGGGATTACACCGTGACCATGTAGATTAAACCCAGCCATATGGCCCGGGGACGCTTCTTGCTCCTGTCAGGTAGCAGTGCATTGCTAATGACGTGGTGATGACATTTTCAGATGAAAAAATAAAGCCACCTGGACTTAGAATAAAAGAGGTGAAAAAATGACAAGATGCTGGTAAGTGGCACAACAGAGCTTTCAGCCCTCCATGGGCTTTGAAGAAGAGATGGAGTTTGTTTAATTTAAAAGTGAAACCAGTGATCGTGCGCCTGACATTATGAAAGGAGTTCTGCCTGTTTGGCACAGCAGAAAGGGATTCCAGTGTTGACCCAAAGGGATTGCTTAACCTTACTTAGTCTCAGTTTCTTCATCTGTTACGTGGGCAGAAAACCATACTTCGTAGGGTGGTCACAAGAACAAAACAGGTTATGTGATGCTGATTTGTAATCTGCTAGTCACCCTACCAATATGAAAAAAATAGATGTTTTTTAATGTCAGAGCTCTCAGGTGCAAACAACAGAATTCAACTCTGGCTGATTTAAACTGGAAAGAAACTTATCAAATGGCTTTGAGTCATTCCTAGAATTACTGAAAAGGTTAACTGCAGAGTCAGAAGGTGACCAGGAAAAAATGGAGCTGAGCAGCAGCCAAAATCATCGATAAAATCACCCCACACTGTAGCTGGGTAAGATTGCACCCACCCTGCCTCCAGCCTCTGGACCCTGCTGTTTAGACTGACACCATCTCCAGGAATAGCCTTGGAGGTCCTGCCAGCAGAGACGGTGCCACTGCTTGGAAACTCGTTGGCTGGACCCATAGCCCAGCTGCCATTGTGACAAAATGGATTCTCTGCTGTCCTTGCTTCTTTATGACACTAGCTATCCAGTCAGTGGGCTTCCCAGGTGGCACTAGTGATAAAAATAAACACACCTCCCAATGCAGGTAGAAGTAAGAGATGTGGATTTGATCCCTGCATTGGGAAGATTCCCTGGAGGAGGGCACAGCAAGCCATTCCAGTATTCTTGCCTGGAGAACACCATGGACATAGGAGCCTGGTGGGCTATAGTCCACAGCATAGGGTCGCAAAGAGTCAGACATGACTGAAGTAACTTAACAGGCATGCGTGCATCCAGTCTACATGTGGGGTGGGAGCTTCTGATTAGTTGAGACAGAGACGCAAGTGAGGCCAAGAAGGCGTGTCTGACCTTGCCCACTTTTAGAGCAGGAGATGGGCTCTGCTTCCTACCAAAATGCTTAAGAACCTCCAATGGAAGGGTGCGCAGATGCTGGGCAGCCCCAAACCAAACCAAATAGTGAACAACAACAACAACAAGGCAAGACAGCTCTTAGAGCAGGGGTCAGCCAACTATTTCCATAAAGGGTCGCAAGTACATATTTTCTGCTATAGCAGTATGAGAGAAGCAGGAACAATATGCAAATTGAAAAATACAGTTGTGTTCCAATACATTTTTTAATACATAAACAAGCTTTGGCTTTCAGGTCATAGATTGTATATCCTTGCTCTGGAGTGTGGATGGTGGTAACAAGGCAACTTGAGAAACTTGCCTCTGTGTCCTGGCTGGAAAGGGGCACAGGTGGAGAAAGCAGAAATCCTTTAAAATTGGCTCCTCTCATCTTTTTACCTTACTTCTGGTAACTGCTGGTTTTACGATGAAAACTGTTTCCTAGGTAGGGGCTTAATAGCATGTAAACTACTGCTGTTGTTCAGTGGCCAAGTCGTGTCTGATTCTTCAAGACCCCATGAACTGCAGCATTGCAAACTTCCCTGTCCTTCACTATCTCCTGGAATTTTCCCAAGTAAACTATTGGATTGGCCAAAAAGTTTGTTTGGGTTTTTCTGTGAGATGGCATGAAAACCCCAAATGAAACTTTTGACCAACCATATATTTGCATTCAAATAGAATGATAATTCAGATCTGAGCATTAGTGGAGCCCCCCCTCCAGGTGAGGAGTGTGGCAGAAGAGAGGAGAAGAGAAGCCTCCTTTATCTTCTGCCCTCCTGCGTGACCACCCCGGGTGCCCCCTGGTCTCCCAGTGGCTCCTTTCCTCAGCTCTGCGGCATTATCACACCTTTTAGGGCCAGTTTCATCATTGCTGGCCACGGATGGTCTCAGAAGGGCATTTAGTTCACTCCAGGAGCCTGGGTATTAGTTTCTTCCTAAGGGGATGTCAGTCACATTGATAAAATAGTCAGTAGCTTCTTGTGTATTCTATGTGAGGTCCCCATGGGTTGGTTTTATGTGACCTGCGGAGGGAAGAGAGTCAGGCCAGTGGGCTTAATGACAAGTCATCAGATGTGAATGTTTGCTCTCATAGAGGTAAAATAACTTCTTGATGGAAAAAGATTGTTTTGACCCTAAAGTATGCCATGTCTACACTGGGCAGTGGGGCTATGTTGTTTTTCAGTCACCAAGTCGTGTCTGACTCTCTGCAACCCCACAGACTGCAGGCCTCCCTGTCCCTCACCATCTCCTGGAGTTCGCCCAGGATCATGTCCATTGAATGGTAATGCCACTCAACCATCTCATCCTCTACCACTCTCTTCTCCTTTTGCCTTCAGTCTTTCCCAGCATCAGGGTCTTTTCCAATGAGTTGGCTCTTCGCATCAGGTGGCCAAAGTAATGGAGCTTCAGCTTCAGCATCAGTCCTTCTAATGAATGTTGGGGCTATAAAGATGAATAAAACATGGTCTCTATCCTGGAGGATGTTCAATTAGTTTTGTCTTTATAAACAAGCTTTTCTTCTTTTGTACTCCTGGGAGCACTCAATTGTTATGTCTGTTTCTCCCCAGAACACGTTGCGGGGAAGTGGGCTTATTCATCCCTCTATGAGGGAGGTCATGCTCACTTTGATCAGAAAATCCAACCTGTGAGGGATCTTCCTTCCTGCTTCCCAAGGAGGAGGTCCAGATATAGCGATTGGGGTTGTATGCTGGCCCACAACACTCTCAGTCCACAGGTGCTGACTAGCTGCCATCCTTATTTAGTGTTTGGCTTGGTGCCTTGTGGTCCCAGGATAACTGCCTTGGCTCCAGATCATGTATGCTTTCTAGGCAAGAAGGGGAAGAATAAAGAGCAGAAAGGTTGTGCTGTCTAAAGCTGCTCTCCTCTAAAATGCTTTCCTATAAGCCCCCTCTGTAAATCCCAATCATATCTCTCAGGTCAGAACTGTACACGCTGCTATATTTAAAATAGATGACCAACAGGGACTTACTGTGTAGCATAGGGAACTCTGCTAAATATGATGAAGCAGCCTAAATGGGAAACGAATTTGAGAGAAAAAAAAAAAAAAGCATGTATATGTTTAACTGAATCACTTCACGGTACACCCAAAACTAATGCAACATTGTTAATCAACTATACCCCAATATACAATTAGAAGTTATAAATAAATAATAAAACATATTAGAAATAGACAAAAAAAAGAATAAAAATGAACTATATCGAATGGCTAATGGAAGAGGCCAAAGAAGCCAGGAATTGACTTTTAAGCCAGGAATGTTGCTGCTGCAAACATGTGTTGTTGCTCCTGTTCAGTTGCTAAGTCATGTCCGACTCTTTGCAATCCCACAGACTGCAGCTTCACTATCTCCCAGAGTTTGCAAGTGGGATTCTGTTAATAAGTAAGAAGGGGAGGATGGATACTGGGTTTCAAAGAGACTCAAGATGCTTCCTTGGTGACTCAGATGGTAAAGAATCTGCCTGCAATGTGGGAGACCTGTGTTCTATTCCTGGTTTGGGAAGATCCCCAGGAGGAGGGCATGGCAACCCACCCCAGTATTCTTGCCTGGAGAATCCCCAAGGACAGAGGAGCCTGGAAGGCTACAGTCCATGGGGTCGCAAAGAGTCAGACACAACTTAGCGACTGAGCACATCACAGCACCCTGGGAGCTGCTTTGTACCAGTTCATGGACCCCCACCAGCAAAGCTGGCTTTGCTCCCAGTCCTTTCCGTCTTCTATATTTCTCTGTATTTTTAAGTGCCATCGATATCATTTACAGTGCCATTGAATGTTTAAAGGTGGAAGCACTTAACCTCTATCAAACTTTTGAGCTACAGATGATAAACGGAGGCCCAAAGTTATTAAATGGCTTGCCTAACATCACACAGTTAGTAAGCGGTATACTCAAAATTAGATTGAGTGGAGAGAATGCCAGATATATCCTTTCAAAATTATGTTCTCAATCAGATTTCAAGATTATAAGAATTTCAAACCATCAAGACTGGGAGAATCTTTTCTAACTAGTTCCTTTCATTAATAGAACCTGCAATTAAGCCCATAGCACTGGCATTAATGTTTGAATTGTATTCTCAGTCTTTCCCATTTATTTTTCCCATTCCTAGAACCTCTCAGGGTCTCAGTCCATCCCTCGTTAGGTATTTAGTAGGCTCTGAATATGTTGGTTGAATGAACATGCCAAACTTGCTTTCCAAATCTTGGTTTCTAATACTGTCATTCACCCAATATCTTCAACCAGAAATCCAAGAATTATTTCTAATCCTCTATTTCATCCTTTCAACTGGCACCTGGTGCCTGAAAAAAGTCTGAAAAAAATCTATAGAAATAGGGAGAATATTCCAATTATTTATTGGACTATTCCCCCAGATTAATGATTATACCCTAAGACTTTGATCTGGAAGTTGAAGGAAACATGCAAAACATATAAAGCATGTTATTTGAAAATGTAACTAATGTATTGATTAAATACATTTTTCACTGTTTCAGGACTTTGAAGATCTCCCTGTATTTATCTCTTAGTTCAGCTCCTGCTTTCTCAGCCCCATCGTTTCTGCCTTTGTTCAGGATTTTATCATTTCTCCCTGGACCCCTGACTCTTAATCTCCTTTTTCTTGTCACTCCAATCAAACCTCCACATTGCAGTCACCTGAGTACGTTAAAAATAATACGTAGACACACTGCTACCACTAAAGTGATCTTTCTGACCTATAATCATCCGTATCTCTTGTTTAAAACATTTCTATGGTCTCCCCACTGTTCATGAAAGTAGTTATCTTATTGTGTCTACAAACATCCATAAAGCTTCCCACTATGTGCCAGTATGAAGCTATATGAGACTGAATAAGGCAAACACGACAGCTACTCTACTGGAGCTTCTACTCTAATCAATGGCTGATGACCTAGCTTCTCTCTGCAGCCTCATCCAACTCTCCAGTGTCCTTGTTGATCTTTATATCCTAGCAATACCAAACAGCTTGCAGTCTTGCACGCATCCTACTTTTCCTCCTCACTACATTTGCACACATCCTCATTGTTGGTCTGGTATATTCATTTATCCTCTAAGTTCCAGCTCAGACATCACTTTCTCCAGGAAGCCTACCTTGACCTCATGTTACAAAATGAATCACTTTTTTCTGGAACTTTTACATATTCTGTTGCTATTTAGTTGCCCTTATCACAATGTTCCCTAATCTATTTGATTACGGTCCTTCCTTTTTTCTTAGAGAGGAGAACTGAGAGAAAGAAAAGGATCTTTATTGCATTTAAAATTTTTTTAAATTGCCAGAATCACTTTTTTTAAAAAAAGTAGACTCCACTGTATCAAGAAGAGAAATGATGACAATTTTCATATCGACCACCAGGAGTTACACTGAGCATTTTGCTGCTCTGAGAACAATAGCTGTTGAGAAAAGGAGCCAGGAATTTCATGATGCCTCATCTCACTCAACTATAACAATCTGTGAATTCTCATTTATTGTCTAAAAGTAATTGAAATAAAAGGGATCATTAGCGTATGCTTCATAATAGGGACAAACCCTTGAGTTTCAGAACACAGAAGAGAACTATTCGTTTTTTCTCTTTAGGTGTCAGAAGGTCTAGGGAACAGAAAGAATAGTCTATAACAAAATGCAAACTGACTTGAGAGGTTTTTTTTTTTTCCCTCAGCTTAAAAAAATCCTAGCATTAGAATAGAGGCATGGAGAGAAAATTTAAGGAAAACTGATTCATGTAAAGGAGAAACTCATATTTCTAGTCATAGAATATATACATATATATATATACACATTTATATACTTACATAAATGCAAATTGTATACAATGTATTTATATATATTATACTCAGTCGTGTCTGACTCTTTATGACTTCATAGACTGTAGCCCCCCAGGCTCCTCTGTCCATGGAATTTTCCAGGCAAGAATACTGGAGTGGATTGCTGCTTCCTACTTCAGGGTATTTTTGAGGGCTCAAACCCTCATCGTGTGTATCTCCTCTATTGGCAGGGAGATTCTTTACCACTGTGCCACCTAGAAAGCCCCATTTATATACATTATATTAATGTATACATATTTATAAAAAAGAGCTTTTATATTTTGTTTCACACTAGACTGTTAAGTATTTGGTAAAGAGATTGTTTTTTATATACTCAGTGCTTAGTGGAGACACATAGTATGTGCTCAATAAATGCAGATTTTAATTAAATGACAGTATATTGCTGGTGCCTGGTTTTGATGGAAAAAGATCTAAAATTTAACAAAAGTGATAGACACGACATGAAAAATACATTCACTATGTAAAACTGCAGGTCATAGGGCATTACCTCATTCTATGTTTGGGGCAGTCAGGACCTGTGCCCAGCAATACATGTACACAAAGATATTGCAATGCAGATGAGCATTACTAATACATACATGTAGAATATATGTACACATATGCATAACTTAAATCCTCTTTTTCTGGTGTCCCCAGAGCCCCATTCTCTTCTATTTCCTTTGCCAGTGACATGGTGCTATATTCCCACATTTTTTATTTTCGACTTTTCAAACAAACTCAAGCAGTCCAGGTATAAGGAAGTGGAGAGATCCTGGACTCTGTTCTGGCCCTTTTGGGGGCAGAGTTTAAGCTTCCATTCTTTCCATCCTAATTCAAAATTTTTCATTTTGTTCTTGGATCCCTCTCTTTATACATCCATTCAGCAATTTAAAAAAAAATTACACAAGTTTAGTGTATGCATGTGGGTTTTGGGTGGGCTGTGGAAATTGATTTTCGAGTCAACCTCTTTTTTTCTTGCATCTCCCGCTTGAGTGGTTTGTCGGCTCCAGGCCTTTCTTTCACTGGAGGAGAATAAGGTTGTCTGTGGAAGAGGTCAGCATTTCAAATTGGTGGAGTTCAACTGCACAAATGACATAGAACTGACAAGAAAAGACAGGGGGTTTGGAGGTCACAGACTGCATAGGTCTCGCTTAGGGTTTTTGCTTTGTGATGAACCCTGGCACCAAAATGAATTAAATAACAGGCTTAAGGACTATTGAGGGAGGACTGAATGCAAATCAAAGATAAGTAGAAGTTTTCGTTCCTAAAAGGGGACTGATTTTTTTCCTTCCCTCTCCCCCTGCCATATCTATGCCGGCAAGGGCCGTATGTGAAACGTGATTTCGCTGGCATTATGCTGGGCGCTTTCACCGTGCTGGGGCTGTGATGGCCTAGCTTGGCCTATGATTAATGACCTGCTCGGCAATCTGGAAGCCGTAATAACTCCGCGGTCCACACACAAACCATATAGTCGCATTCCTTTTGCGGATTTGCCAAGCTGTTACCAAGGGGCCCGTGTAGGAGCCGGATTGCTCGAGAGATAGCAAAGCATTGCTGCAAATGCCATTTGGGCCTTATCTGGCTGAGAAGTGCAATGAGCAGTGGGCTCATTTACAAAATCCAAAGCGCAGATCTCCTGGCTTTTTTTTTTTTCCAGCCCAGATTAAGGAAAACAAAACAAAAATCACTCCAAAAAAAAAAAAAAAAAAAAGCCTGGTAAAAACTGATCTCTAGGTTTTGAGTGATTACACAGACAGCAGGCAGGGGTGTTCCCAAATTTTGAATAGGATTCATCAAGGCCTAATGCTGATAACACCCTCCAACAGCAAAAAGTGAAGTTCTAAACCCTCTTGGTGGAAACAAAGGCTCCTCTTTTACGGGTACTATCTGGTAGTGTTTGTGTGCACATGTCTGAATGGTAAACCTGTGTGTTGGGGTGAACACATGTATATGAATGGCTGAATCCCCACCTGAAACTATCACTGACATTATCAATGGGCAATACACCAACACAAAATCAAAGTTTTAAAAAATCTTTTAGAAAAAAGAAAAGGTATGGGTCTGGTCTCTGGTTCAGCCACTGCCTTGCTTGATGACTGGGAATGCATTTCTTCTCCTTTCTGGGCTACAATTTTCTCATCAGTTCAATGAGAAGGTTGGAATTGGCAAACAAGCCCCTAGGCTTTTTCTGGCTCTAAGTTTTCTTCATGTAGCAGATATGCACTGAATGCGCACTGTGTACTTAGCACTCTTCCAGGCACTTGAGCTATTTAGGGGAAAAAGAAGACAAAGCTCCCTATACCCAAGAAGCTTACATTCTAATGGAGTTAGATAATCATTAACAAAAAAGATAATTAATAAGTAAATTGTTTATGTAGAAGATGATGAATACCACGGAAAAGGGAACATTAGGGCAGGAGAAAGGGGAACAGAAGCACCATTGGAGGCAGACTGCATTATGAAACAGGATAGGCCTTGGCGAGAAAGTGGATTTTGGCCGTAATCTTCAGGAGATGAGGGAGTCAGCCAGGCATATATCCAAGGGGGAAGAAATCTGGTAGAAAGAATACTCTAGAACAAAGTCCTTAAGTCTAAGAATCTACTGATGGTGTCATCTTCTTTGAGATTGACTGGCTTTCCATTACTTACCTAGCTGGTGACAGCTTCATCACCAAACCCCATGGTTTTCAGCTCTGGCTGCGTGTTGAATGTATCTTGGGAACTAGAAAAATATAGAGGCATGGGTCCCACTTATAGATCTTCTGAGTTCATTGTTCTGGGGGTGTATCCTGAGCATTAAGAATTTACAAAGCTCTCTAGGTGTCAAGGTCAAGAACCACAGATCTGGAGCAAGCAGGTCAACTCCGCCATAACCTTTCCAGGGCTGTTTGTCATTGAGAAAAGCATTCTTACAATTCATTGTGTCAGAACGATTGTCACTCCGTCCAGAGGCAGTATCTCATTAAGAATCTTCTATACACAGGCTCAGTGCATAGCCCTGGCCATTGCAAAGGAGAGAAAGATGGTCCAGGCTACTGGGGAGTTCACAGAGTACAGAGAAGACAGACACAAACACGATTCGATTCTTCAGACACTGAGGTTTTTACAGGAAAACAGAGCCTGTCGTGCAATGCTGAAGGTCAGTTTTTCTCAAACATAACTCATTCAGTTATGACATCATTACATTCACCATATCCATGTAAAATTGACTCATGCCTTTAATTTAAATTTTTACTTTGTCATAGTCCTAATTGATAGTATCTGTGAAATCCCTTGTTTGATGTGCTAATTATGTCTACTATAGGTGAAATGAATCACCTCATTGAAAAAACAGCTGCACAAAGTTTCAAAGTATGCATCTGCATCCTAAAGACAGCCATTGTTTATCAACGTTGCGTGACTATCCATTGCAGATACTTCCCTTGGCACACACCTCGTCATTGATGAGTTTGTCTCTAGGATAGACACTGAAAAGTAAAATTGCTGGCTTATGGGGCATTAGCATTTTTAACTTTAATATATACTGCCAAACCAGCCCCACAAATTACCTAACCGACTTACACCAGGCTGTAGGATCGTGCGGCACTTCTCATTTGTGTCTTTCAAGCAGTGCCACTGTTTACAGGTGACATATTCACTGAAATCTTCTCACCTGTCACAGTAGGGATGTATTTGCCCACGCATATCTATGTTCTTATTTGCAGCCCAGAGGAGTTTGCTAGAGGTGGCTGGAAACAGCACAGTATTATTTAGCCCAGGGAGGGGTGGCACTCTTCATCTGAGCACTGTGCTTTGAGCAACTGAGCTGAGCAGCGTTCCAGCATCTTAGAGTAAGGGACTGAAAATCACAGTAACTGTGACACCTTCTTGGCATATATATGTCACACTAGTTAAGATATAAGACGTTAGGATATAGAACAGACCCCCAAAATACTACCGGCTAAAATCAGCTTGGACTAGGAATTCTCTCACATAATTGTCCAAGTGTAATAAGTTCAGGGATAGTACTGAAGAGTCAATTCTCTTACATTGTTGTCCCAATCCGTCTGATCCAAAATGGTGCACGACCACATCCACGTTTTGACCAGGTGAAGAAGGGAATGCGCTCAGAAGTCACATTTGATCTGCTGATACACAAAATGTAGTCACATGGCCACATTCATCTACAAAGGGATCTTGAGAATTTTTTTTTTGATAGCCATATACTCGTCTGAAAAAAAAAAATCAGTGGTCTACTATTTATGAAGGACAAAGTGAGAGCAGGTACTAGCGGACAATAGCAATCTTGCTACGTATGTCAAAAGGGCCATTACTTGGTGTCTCAACCATGGGAACAGGGCTCATTATATATCAACAGTCTTTTATATTTTTTTTTTGAGTTTTTATTTTTTATTTTTTTTATTTCTTTTCCAGTTTTTTATTTTTTAAATTTTAAAATCTTTAATTCTTACATGCGTTCCCAAACATGAACCCCCCTCCCACCTCCCTCCCCATAACATCTCTCTGGGTCATCCCCATGCACCAGCCCCAAGCATGCTAACAGTCTTTTATATTTTACAAAGCATTTTCATATATGTGGTCTCTTTTTACTCTCACATAATACTGTGAATTATTATAGAAAGTCAAAGAGGAAAGAACTCAAGAACCAACAAAGGAGATGGTTCAGAAAATGACACTATGAACAGCCACTGTCAGCTGCTATCCTTGACTCAAAAGCCTCATTTGGTCATTAATGAAACCCACTCCATTAGCCAAATATTTGGTAATGCAGGAGAAGATACTATTTCTGAGAGTAGTGGAGAGCTTTCTTATTAGGATGCAGAAATGAAACTTGGAAATAACTACATAAAGTGGAGAGGTGGAAGATACAGGGAGCAGGTTTTGAGGTACTCAGCAGACACACAGGACTGTAGGGGTGAATGGCATTTTGAAGAGAGGCACTCATTTTGTTCTGAAATCTGTGAGGGGTAGAGGGGCTGAACAAAATCTACTGGAGATTCCTCCTGGGCAGCGATAGCGGCTTTCTGTACCTCTTGAGGTAAATTATCAGTAAAGGAGTCACCATTGCTCCCCTCCGTGTGTCCAAGTCCATTTGCCACATGACTTTGCCATCTTCTCATCAAAAAATAGGATTTATTTCCCCAGTTTGAATCTGGACTGGTCTTGTGACTTGTTTGGCCATAATATGACAAAGATTCCCTGCCAGTCCCAAATCTAGAGCTTAAAAGGTTTTGTGTGTTTCTGTTCTGTGTGCCTCTGGAACCCTGTCCTTCTGCCATCAGAAGTAAACCAGGCAAACTTTCTGGAGGATAAGAGTCAGTGATGCAGAGACCAGCTATTTCTGCTCTGGCCTCCAGAGATTGGCTACATTCTAGACGACTCAGCAGCTGACTGAACATGCGTGATCATGTGTAGCCAGGACAAGAACTGCTTAGCTGAGCCCAGCCCAAATTGCTGACCCATACAATCATTAGCTAAATAGATAGGTGTTATTTTAACCCACTAAACATTGTGCTGGTTTTATTTTGGGGGTAGTAAAAGCTGACGCTCCATTTAGTGTGCCATAGTCTCTCAGGATTTATAATTTATCATGTACTTTAGATTCCTAGGATTTCTGTAACAAGTAGCACATACACAAGGTAGCTTAAAACAATGGAAATGTGTTCTCTCACCATTCTGGAGACAACATAGCTGAAAGCAAGATGATGGCAGGATTAATTTCATCTGGAGAGTCTGAGAGAGAATCTGTTCTGTGCTTATCTCCCTGCTTCGGTGGTTGCTGGCAATTCTTGACGTTCTTTGAATTACAGATGCGTGATTCCAAAGTCTGTATTTGTTATCACATGGTCTTCAGTTCTCTATACTTCTCTCCCATTTCCCCTCATCTTATTAAAAACATCAGTTCTTAGATTAGTGAAATTCACTCAGTTGTGTCCAACTCTTTGTGACCCCATGGACTGAATTCTCCAGGCCAGAATATTGGAGTGGGTAGCCGTTCCCTTCTCCAGGGGATCTTCTCAACCCAGGGAACAAACCCAGGTCTCCCACATTGCAGGTGGATACTTTACCAGCTGAGCTACCAGGGAACCTAATGTTGGATTAGGTTCCACCCTAATCCAATATGACCTTAACTTGATGACATTTTCAAAACCTATTTCCAAATAAGGTCATATTCACAGATTCCAGGGGTTAGAATTTCAATCTATCTTTTTTGAAAGATGCAAGTCAATTCACAATACACACGCTAAAATTTCTTGTCTTGGAAGATTCATTCTGGGTTCCAAATAATTCGTGCTAATGGAACCTCTGGAACACCATCCATTGGTAAGCTGGGCCTTTCCCTATATGTATATTCATGTAAGCCTGTGCTATTTTATCTAGGTTGGTGCAAAGAACAGAGAATTTGGAGAGGAAGAAAGAGGGTAACATTAATGGTACATAAATTGTCTCATTGATTTGAATTCTTACAACTCCCCTTTTGTGTAGGCATAAAAATTCCATTTTATAGCTCAAAGATGTTGAGAAATTTGCCTAAAACACACAGCAAATACATTCTGCAACAGGTATTTGAATGTAAGCCTGTCTGATTTCAAAGCCTGTCCATCTCCTTTGTGTCAGAAGATCTGGATTCTAGTCCTGATCCAGTTTCTACTAAGTACTGTGACCTGGAACAAGCCTCATGATCTCTTAATTTTACTAAAGTCTCTCTTCTTAAAAAATGGAGTTGATAAATGTTACCTTTATTGGCTTTCTTTAGCATCTAAAAGATGAAGTAGAATGTGGAGGTAAGGGCTGAGATTTTCATTTAAACAGCCTTAATTTGGACTCTTGGCTCTGTGTGCCTTTGGGCACATCATATAACCTTTCTAAGTCTTAATTTTTTTTATCTGTAAGAAATGAATGATATCCCCTATTTTTAAGACTTATTGTCAAGATGAAATAAAATTATATTTATATATAAAATGACCTATAATGTATATATATAGTGATATATAATATTATATATTATATCATGCTTAGTTCATTATCTGGCCATAGTAATCCCTCAAAGATGACCTATAGTTAGGTGTTTAAAAGCAAAGGGCAAAGTTCTAATTAATACCAATTATTAAAATTCCATGTTACTTTGGTTTGATGGAATCATGTGCTCTCTGAAGGCAGAGTGACTTCTCTGGGTTTTTTCCCTAACTGAGCATCACCCAGGTTTGACCATCAATCATGACTCAACCTCAAAGGCAGAGCTACTCTCCTGGCTGGAGACTGGCCGCATAGGAGGACAAAAGTTCCTGAAAGCTCCAATACTGGGGGAGGGGCAGGGCTGTCAGCCCTTCTTAGGCTCTGCGAGGACTCAGGATCTCTGACAAGTCCCTCATTAGCTCCTCCTAGTCTGCACACTCCGTGACCTGCTTGGCTCCCATCAGTCTGGGGTTGTTCCAAGTTACCACGTGACTGGTTTCCCTAGACCAGTTTCAGCCTGAGCAACTCAGGGCAAGACAAAGTGTCTATCAATGTATTCTCCAGGGTTCTCTAATCGGCCTTGAAAACATTTGCCTGACTCCCTCTGCTGATACCCCTGGGGATCCCTCATTTATAAACTTAGCCTTTTAGTGTCCATCCTCAACTCTTCTTCATCTCACTCTCAACTCTTTCTCACTCAGACAAAGGCTGGTATGAAACCTGCTGTACCAACTACCCTCTTTGAGAGAAGTCACTTTATGCAGAAATCTTGATGGTTCCTAGCCACATGAATATGACCACAGCTATTTAGATCAGGGATTAATGCTGCCCCCAAAGGAATGATCTGCAGGCATTCTAAGAAGTAGCATGACTTTAGATTTCTGACCAGCAAGGGAGCTCTAAGCCTTCAGGTGAACACAGCACCCAGAGAACTCTTTTCTCCTAAGGAGGTTGGGCTGGAGACACCTGAAAAGAAATATGAACAATGAAATGGCACCAGAAGAGGCGAAGTAGTAAATAGAAGCCACTGCGTGCATGCGTGCTAAGTCACTTCAGTCATGTCCAGTCCAACTCTTTGAGACCTTATGGACTGTAGTCTGCCAGGCTCCTCTGTCCATGGGTTCTTCAGGCAGGAATACTGGAGTGGGTTGCCATGCCCTCCTCCAGGGGATCTTCCTGACTCAGGGATTGAACCCTATCTCCTGTAGCTCTTGCACTGCGATTACTGCTGTGCCACGAGGGAAGCCCAAACAGAAGCAACTAGGAAACAGAAACTAAGAGACAGAGAGAAGTCCTGTCCCCCAAGAAATGGAAGAGAAGTAGGCAGAAAGGAAGTGAGTCCTGAGTATAGAGGAGTTGTGAATAGGACCCTATAAGGGGGTTGTTAGTCATGTGGCTTTTGAGTCCCCAGAAGCTTTTCAAAGAATCTCAAAGAATAATCAAGACTAATCTAGAGTCTATTATTTTGTTCTTAGAACCACATAACAAAAATGAACTCTGGTAACTTGGAGAAAAAGGAAGTGTGTTGGCAAGATGTTGGAAGGCTTGGAAAACTAAAGCATCACTGAAGACATAGGCTTGGTGAAATGCACAAGGCAGACCTCTCTGGAAACCCAGGAAGCAAGATCCTCTCAAGTTCTGCCTCTGCAACGAGTCAAGTTCAAATCCAACTTCTCTTCACTGAAGAGTTAATATCACCTTGTTTGAATGCCTTATCTGGACCTGCTAATGGTTAGAGAATTGTAGGAAATAATTTTTTTTTGGCAGAAATTAGGCTTCTTTAACTAAAATAAGTGGGTCTGGATGCTGGCAGGGCCAATGAAATTGCCATCTTGTTATCTGAGGGCTGACTGTGTGGCTGCTGATAGTGCTTGCTGAGGTTTCATCTTTTCATCTGTAAACTGCAGTCACCTGAGACCACCTGAGACCACCTGAATCTGTTTTATGGAAGTGGTACTCCTTTATCTTCTTCAGCTTTGCAAATCTTACCCATTCTGAAATGGCATTTTCTCTTTCTTCTAATGGTCTGCTCTTTTCCTGAGTATCTGTACCCCTTTATACTCCCACCGGCATTGTATGAGTTATTCAATTTTTCCACGTCCCTACCATCGTTTTTTGTCATAACTATTAATTTTAGTCATTCTTACAGATGTATAATGATATCTCATTATGGGTATTATTATTATTATCATTGTTTTATTTTTTGGCTGTGCTGGGTCTTCACTGCAGTGTGCAGGCTCTTCATAGGCTTTGTCTAGGTGCAGAGCCTGGGTTCTAGAGTGTGGGCTCAGTAGTTGCCACATGGTGGGCTCTCTAGTTGCAGTGCATGGGTCAGTTGCCCTGTGGCATGTGGGATCTTAGTTCCCCGACCAAGGACTGAATCCACGTTGCCTGCATTGGAAGGCAGATTCGTAACCCCTGGACCACCGAGAAAGTCCCTCATTGCGATTTTAATATGCATTTTTTTTAGATGGCTAATGGTTGATTGATAGACTGTTTGATTCCTGGTGAATTTTGAAACTTTCTTATATATCCTACATAGTTGTCTTTTGTTGGAAATGTGGTTTGCAAATATTTTTTCCCCAGGGCGATTCATGGGGTCGCAGAGTCGGACACGACTGAGCGACTGAACTAAACTGAACTGAAGTTATCGTTTGATCCTTTTCACATGGTGTTCATAACGTAGAAATTTCTAATTTTTTTACCATTTGCTTTATTAACTTTTCCTTTTATGGATCATTCTTTTGGTGTCAAGGCTAAGAACTCTTTGCCTAGTCTTAAGCTGCAAGGATTTTTCTCTCATTTTATTTCTAAAAGTTCCATAGTTTCACATTCTATGCTTGCATTCATGCTCTATTTTGAGTTAATTTATGCATAAAGTGTGAGGCTTAGGTTAAGGTTCATTTTTATAACTATGGATGTGCCATTGCTCTAGTACTATTTGTTGAAAAGGAATTTTTTCCGCCATTGTTTTGTTCTAGCATCTTTGCCAAAAATTACTTCAGCATATTTATGTAGGGCTTTTTGGATTCTTTCTTCTGTTCCATTATTCTATGTATTGATCTCTCCATCAGTACCACACTATCTTAGTTATTATATGTATATAGTAACCCTTATTTTTGGGTAGAGTGGTTCTTTCCACTTACTCCTATTTGTTGGGATTATTTTAGATCCCCTAGTATTCAGAATCATGATTGACAATAGTTTCTTTTCAGCACTTCAAAAATATTGTTCTGATTCCCACAGTTTCAGATGGTAAATTTAGTCAGTAAGTTAGTATTTCCCTATAGGTCCTGTGTGGGCTTCCCTGGTGGCTCAGTGGTAAAGAATCTACCTGCAATGCAGGAGATAGAGGTTTGATCCCTGGGTCGGGAAGATCCCCTGGAATAGGGCATGACAACCCACTCCAGTGTTCTTGCCTAGAGAATCCTATGGACAGAAGAGCCTGGCGGGCTAAGGTTTATATGGTCGAAATGAATTTGACACAGCTGAAGTGACTGAGCATGCGTGCACACACAGGTACTGTGTATGTTCAAGATTTTATCTTTGTGCTTAGTTTTCAAAAGTTTATATTCTGTCTTGATAAGATTTCTTTGGGATTGTTCTCCTTGGATTTCGCTCAGTTTCTTAGATCTATAGATTTGTGCTAAATTTGGGACACTTTGAGAGATTATTTCTTCAAATCCATTTTAGTCAGTTCAGTTCAGTCACTCAGTCACGTCCGCCTCTTTGTGATCCCATAAACTGCAGCACAACAGGCTTCCCTGTCCATCACCAACTCCTGGAGCTGACTCAAACTTATGTCCATTGAGTCGCTGCTGCCATTTAACCATCTCATTCTCTGTCGTCCCCTTCTCCTCCTGCCTTCAATCTTTCCCAGCATCAGGGTCTTTTTCAATGAGTCAATTCTTTGCATCAAGTGGCCAAAGTACTGGAGTTTCAGCTTCAACATTGGTCCTTCCATAGAATATTCAGGACTGATTTCCTTTAGGATGGACTGGTTGGATCTCCTTGCAGTCCAAGGGACTCTCAAGAGTCTTCTCCAGCACCACAATTCAAAAGCATCAATTCTTTGGTGCTCAGCTTTCTTTATGGTCCAACTCTTAAAACCATACATGACTACTGGAAAAACCATAGATTGACTAGATGGATCTTTGCTAGCAAAGTAATGTTTCTGCTTTTTAATATGCTGTCTAGGTTGGTCATAGCTTTTCTTCCAAGGAGCACACCACTTTTAATCTTATGGCTGCAGTCACCATCTGCAGTGATTTTGGAGCCCCCCAAAATAAAGTCTCTCACTGCTTCCATTGTTTCCCTCTCAGTTTGCCATGAAGTGATGAGACTGGATTACATGATCTTGGTTTCCTGAATGTTGAGCTTTAAGCCAACTTTTTCACTCTCCTCTTTCATTTCATCAAGTGGCTCTTTAGTTCTTCTTCACTTTCTGCCATAAAGGTGGTGTTATCTGCTTATCTGAGGTTACTGATATTTCTCCCGGAAATCTTGATGCAAACTTGTGTTTCATCCAGCCTGGCATTTCCCATGATGTACTCTGCATATAAATTAAACAAGCAGGGTGACAATATACAGCCTTGACATACTCCTTTCCCAATTTAGAACCAGTCTGTTTTTCCATGTCCAGTTCTAATTGTTGCTGCCTGACCTGCATACAGATTTCTCAGGAGGCAGGTCATGTGGCCTGGTATTCCTATCTCTTTCAGAATTTTCCACAGTTTGTTGTGATCCACACAGTCAAAGGCTTTGGCGTAGTCAGTAAAGCAGAAGTAGAATTTTTTCTGGAAATCCCTTGCTTTTTTGATGATCCAGCTGATGTTGGCAATGTGATCTCTGGTTCCTCTGCCTTTACTAAATCCAGCTTGAACATCTGAAAGTTCATGGTTCAGGTACTGTTGAAGCCTGGCTTGGAGGATTTTGAGGATTACTTTGCTAGCATGTGAGTTGAGTGCAATTGTGTGGTAGTTTGAGCATTCTTTGGCATTGCCTTTCTTAGGGATTGGAAGGAAAACTGACCTTTTCCAGTCCTGTGGCCACTGCTGAGTTTTCCATATTTGTTGGCATATTGAGGGCAGCACTTTCAAAGCATCATCTTTTGGAATTTGAAATAGCTCAGCTGGAATACCATCACTCCCACTAGCTTTGTTGGTAGTGATGCTTCCTAAGGCCCACTTGACTTCACATTCCAGGATGTCTGGCTCTAGGTGAGTGATCACACCATCATGATTATCTGGGTCATGAAGATCTTTTATGTATAGTTCTTCTGTGTATTCTTGCCACCTCTTCTTAATATCTTCTGCTTCTGTTAGGTCCATACTATTTCTGTCCTTTATTGTGCCCATCTTTGCATGAAATGTTCTCTTTTTATCTCTAATTTTCTTGAAGAGATCTCTGGTCTTTCCCATTTTATTGTTTTCCTCTATTTCTTTGCATTGATCATTGAGGAAGGCTTTCTTATCTCTCCTTGCTATTCTTTGGAACTCTGCATTCAAATGAGTATATCTTTCCTTTTCTCCTTTGCCTTTAGCTTCTCTTCTTTTCTCAGCTACTTGCAAGGCCTTACCAGACAACCATTTTGCCTTTTTGCATTTCTTTATCTTGGGGATTATCTTGATCACTGCCTCTTGTACGATATCATGAACCTCCATCCATAGTTATTCAGGCACTCTGTGTATCAGATCTAATCCCTTGAATCTATTTGTCACTTCCACTGTATAATCATAAGGGGTTTGATTTAGGTCATACCTGGATGGTCTAGTGGTTTTCCCTACTTTCTTCAATTTCAGTCTTAATTTTGCAATGATCTGAGCCACGGTCAGCTCATGGTCTTGTTTTTGCTGACTGTGTAGAGCTTCTCCATGTTTGGCTGCAGAGAATATAATCCATCTGATTTCATTATTGACCATCTGGTAAGACCCTTCTTTTCTTCCTCCCTTTTCCGATATGAATATTGGATCTTTTGTGTTTGTTCCACAAGTCCTTGAGGCTCTGCTCAACTTTTTTTCCATCTATTTTTATTTTGTTAATATAATTTTTAAATGTGGAAGCAATGACAAGTTTTATTTTCTTAGACTCCAAAATCACTGTGGATGGTGACTGCAGCCATGAAATTAAAAGACCCTTGCTCCTTGAAAGGAAAACTACGACAAATCTAGACAGCATATTGAAAAGCAGAGATATCACTTTGTTGATAAAGGTCTGTATAGTCAAAGTTATGGTTTTTCCAGTAGTCATGTATGGATGTGAGATTTGGACTATATAGAAAGCTGAGTGTGAAGAATTGATGCTTTTGAATTGTGGTGCTGGAGAACACTCTTGAGAGTTCCTTGGACAGCAAGGAGATCAAACTCAATCCTCAGGGAAATCAACCCTGAATACTCATTGGAAGGACTGATGCTGAAGCTGAAACTCCAATACTTTGGCCACCTGATGATAATAAGAACTGACTCCTGACAAAGACCTTGATGCTGGGGAAAATTGTAGGTAAAAGGAGAAGAGTACCAAGAATGAGATAGTTAGATAGCATACAGCCTCAATGGACACGAATTTGAGCAAACTCTGGAAGACTGTGAAGGACATAGGAGCCTGGCTTGGAGCAGTCCATGCAGAGATGACTTAGCAACCAAAGAACAACAACAATTTTTGATGTGATTATAAATGGTATTGTTTTTGCAAAATTTCAGTTTCCAGTTGTTCATTGTTAATGTATCAAAATGCACTTGATTTTTGTATTTGATTTTGTATTCTATAATCTGTTAGTGCTAGTTTATTGTAACTTTTTTTTGTACTATTAATATCTGGTTTTCCACATTGGCAATCTTGTCATCTACAAATGCAGTTTTCCATTATTCTTTCCAGTTTAGATGCCTGTTTTTCTTGCCTTATTGTACTTGCTAGAACTTCCAACCAGTGTTGGAGGAATAGAAAAATTTAGTCTAAATTTTTTATTAATTTATTTATTTTAATTGGAGGCTAATTACTTTAAAATACTGTAATGGTTTTTGCCATACATTCACATGGATCAACCATGGGTATACATGTGTTCCCAATCCCGAACCCCCCTTCCACCTCCCTGCCCATCCCATCCCTCGGGGTCATCCCAGTGCATCGGCCCTGAGTGCCCTATCTCATGCATCGAACCTGGACTGGCAATCTGTTTCACATATGGTAACATACATGTTTCAATGCTATTCTCTCAAATCATCCCACCATTACCTTCTCCCAGAGTTCAAAAGTCTGTCCTTTACATCTGTGTTTCTTTTGCTGTCTCACATATAGGGTCATCATCACCATCTTTCTAAATCCCATATATACGTGTTAATATACTATACTGGTGTTTTTCTTTCTGACTTACTTCTTTTTGTATAATAGGCTCCAGTTTCATCCACCTCATTAGAACTGATTCAAATGCATTGTTTTAATAGCTGAGTAATATTCCATTGTGTATATGCAGCCACAACTTTCTTATCCATTCATCTGCCTATGGACATCTAGGTTACTTCTGTGTCCTAGCTATTGTAAACAGTGCTGCAATGAACATTGGGGTATATGTGTCTCTTTCAATTCTGGTTCCCTCGGTGTGTATGCCCAGCAGTGGGATTGCTGGGTCATGTGGCAGTTCTATTTCCATTTTTTTAAGGATCTCCACACTGTTCTCCATAGTGGCTGTACTAGTTTGCATTCCCACCAACAGTGTAAGAGGGTTCCCTTTTCTCCACACCCTCTCCAGCACTTATTGTTTGTAGACTTTCGGATAGCAGCCATTCTGACTGGTGTGACATGGTACCTGATTGTGGTTTTGATTTGCATTTCTCTGATACTGAGTGATGTTAAGCAGTTTTCCTGTGTTTGTTAGCCATCTGTGTGTCTTCTTTGAAGAAATGTCTGTTTAGTTCTTTGGCCAGTTTTTGATTGGGTTGTTTATTTTTCTGGTTTGAGCTGCATGAGCTGCTTGTATATTTTTGAGATTAATTCTTTGTCAGTTGCTTTGTTTGCTATTATTTCCTCCCATTCTGAAGGCTGTCTTTTCACCTTGGTTATAGTTTCCTTCATTTTGTGAAAGCTTTTAAGTTTAATTACGTCCCACGGGATGACCAAGGATGAGATGGCTGGATGGCATCATGGACTCGATGGACGTCAGTCTGGGTGAACTCCGGGAGATGGTGATGAACAGGGAGGCCTGGCGTGCTGCAATTCATGGGGTCGCAAAGAGTTGGACACCACTGAGCGACTGAACTGAACTGAACTCTAGGAGGTGGGTCATAGAGGAAGTTTACTCTAAATTTAACTTTTAACCTAACTTGAACTTCTAGAGATGAAAATTATAATGCCTCAGATGAATAAAAACATTGATAGGCTTAGTGGCAGATTAAATGGTTGAGGATTATTTAACTTAAATACATAGCTAAAGAAGCTATTTAAAATGAAATGAGAAGGAAAAAAGACTAGAAAAATAAATAGAACATCAGTAGGCTGTGAGAAAAAGATGTGTAACCATGTACATACATAAAAATTGAAAATATCTTTTTTTTTCCTATTCTTAGCAGAAAAGTATCTAATTTTTCTCCATTAATTTATAACATTAGCCATAAGTATTTCACAGATACCATTTATCAAATTTAAGAACTTCCCTCAGTCCTAATGTTCTGAAGGTTTTCTTTTTTTTATCACTAGTGAATGTTAAATCTTGCCAAACAAGTTTTTTGTATCTATTGACTTAATCATGTTTTTGTCTTTATTAGTCTATTAATATGGTGAATTACATTGATGAATTTTAAAATATTAAACCATCTTTGCATTTTTAGGATAGATTTCACTTGGTCATGATCTACTGATAAGTTTGTCTTTAAAATAATTTCATTTATTTATTTTTGGCTCTACTGGGTCTTCATTGTTGTCTTTGGGCTTTCTCTTAACGTGGAGAGCATGGGCTACTCTCCAGCCGCAACACATGGGCTTCTCATTGTGCTGGCTTCTCTTGTTGTGGAGTACAGACTCTAGGGTGCTCTGGCTTCAGTTGTTGCAGACTGTGGGCTCAGTAGTTGTGGCTCCTGGGCTCTGGAGCACAGCCTCCAGAGTAGTCACGTAGTCAAGGCACATGGGCTTAGCTGTTTCAGGGCGTGTGGGATCTTCCCTGAACAGGGATCAAACTGACCTCTCCTGCATTGGCAGGAGGATTCTTTACCACTGAGCCTCCAGGAAAGCCTGAAAATTTTGTTTTTGAAAGAGATTTTCACTGAGTTCAGAATTCTAGGTTGGCAGGGTTTCACGCACCCACCCTGCCTTTGCTCTTTTAGTGCTACAAGGATGTTGTTCCATTATCTTCTCACTTATATCCTTTTCTGATAAGTTTTCTGATGTAATCCTTATGCTTGCTTCTCTGTGTGTAAATGTCTTTCCCCTCATTGTTTGATTTTAAGATATTCTTTTCATAACTGGTTTTAAGCAATTTGATTATGATGTACCTTGGTATTTTTTCATATTTCTTTTTTTAAATTTTATTTTTTTACTTTACAATACTGTATTGGTTTTGCCATACATTGACATGAATCCACCACATGTGTACATGAGTTCCACAGGTGTACATGAGTTCCCAACCCTGAACCCCCCTCCCATCACCCTCCCCATATCATCTCTCTGGGTCATCCCAGTGCACCAGCCCCAAGCATCCTGTATCCTGAGAGTCTAGGAATTTTGAGTTTATGGTTTTCTTTAAATTTGAAAAAGTATTAGCCATTATTTCTTTAAATATTTTTTTTTCTAGATACTCCCCTCACCAAACCCTTGCAATTTGGGGACTCCATTTACGTATGTACAGGTGGTGGATCAGATGGTAAAGAGTTTGCCTGCAATGCGGGAGACCCAGGTTCAATCTCTGGGTCAGGAAGATCCCCTGGAAGAGGGAACGGCTACCCACCTCAGTATTTTGCCTGGAGGATTCCATAGACAAAGGAGCCTGGCGGGCTACCTCCATGGGGTGGCAGAGTCAGACACTTTTAGTTTTTACATATGTACATGGTTACACACTTTTTCTCACAGCCTATTGATTGATGTTCTATTTATTTTTCTAGTCATTTTTTCCTTCTAATTTAATTTTAAATAGCTTCTTTTGCTATATCTTCAAGTTCAGTAACCTTCAATCTGCCACTAATCCTATCAGTGTTTTCACCTGAGGCATTATTATTTTTTATCTTGATAAGTTCAATTTATGTTAAAAGTTAAATTTAGACTAAACTTTTGTATAGACTTGACTATACTTGACTCCTCACTTCCAGTTTAAATTTCTACAGCTCAAGGATCAAATCTTAATCGCTTTGTCTCCCCTTGCAACTAAAAAAATGTATGGGTGAATGACTTTGGAAACATTAAAAAAACTTTTCTGAGTCTCAATTTCTTTGTTTATAAAAATAGCAATAATATTATCAGGTTATTATGATAATTATTAAATGTCACCTGAAATTATCACCACATTGTTTACCAGCTATACTCCAAAATAAAAAGGTAAAAAAAATTTTAAATACATTAATAAAGGTATGTCCTAGTGCCTTCACATGCTATGGTCTTAACAAACCTGAATCCCCTTTTATCTCAAGTACAGTAATATTCCATTAAATTTTTCTATAGCCCTAGAATCAGGATTCACTAGGGATCTAGAAAATATTTAACAATTGGCTCTGTAGTGGGGGGAATAGCAGCCTGACTTGTAGTGCTCTCTGTTATCTGGAAATCCTTCCACTGAGTTGATTTCAAGCAATCAAAATGATTTCACTGAACACAGAGCTGGGAAGAGTTGAAGTAACACAGCATTCCATAATGTTTCCACCATACAGCCGCAGATACAATAGACATAGCCCCAAGAGCACAGATAATAATATGCAGTGAAAAAGAACATGATCAGTTTTGGATATAACTTATTTTGGAATAGTTTATTTTGGTGTAAGCTAATTTAACTTTTAATAGTGGTCATATTTAAAAACTGGCTCACAAATCTGGAACAATTTAGCAATTGGCTCTTGTAAAACCGTATCAGCCAACTTTGATACCCCCCATCTTCTGCTTTCCCCAACCCATCCTCTAGACTTTCTTCCTGGAGTATGTAGTTGAAACAGTGGGAGTTTTCCTCTCATGTTTCTCTGGAACTGAGCTTTGGAATCTGCTGTTCAGTGTCCTGTATTCTCTCTCACTCCCACTTCCACCTTGGGTCACTGCCTGGATTACCGCAGGACACCAGAGAAATGGATGAGGGCGGACCACTTTCTTCTCTAACAGTCCTGCCACTTAAACCTCCCCTCACCACCTCACGCAGAGCTGCAGCAGTGATTATGGCTTTCTTTAATGAATCATTGAAGAGTAATTAGGGAAAATTATAATGTTGGAAGGGAAAATATCTAAAAGCTGTTCGATAATTGTGACTTCTCCAGAGTCCAAGGGAAAATATATAAAACACTCAATCCTTCACTTTTTAAATTCAAGAACTATTTATGTGACACATACTCTATGTTAGGCATGGCGTTAGATCTATTTAATAAGGGGACATATTCCAAGTTTTCATTTGGCTATCCCATTCTTGGTTTTTATGTGCAAAGATTAACTTATTTCATTAAGCACATAAACGTATCTCTGAAGGGCAAACACTAATTCTCAGTGCCAGTAAACACTAAGCCCCTAAGAAAGAATAAAATGTTTACCCAATGGTCTTATAGCTTGCAAAGCACCTCTTGCCCTGGAGAAAGAAAATGTAAATTGTTATGCAGAGAAGTTGAGTTCCTTTATTTTACCCCATTACTCCTAAATTACACCCACTCATGCCTTCCAGGAATAAGGAACAAGCACACTGCTGGTCCGCTTTGCTCCTTTAGCCTCTTACAGGTAATGCTACCAACTGAGTTTCAGGTGGTGAAACTGAAACTTCAGAGAGATGAAATGAGACCCAGTCCCTATTATTGCGGAAAACACAGATGTACAAATGAAAGACCATGATATGTGATAAACATCATAACAGCATAAACTCAATGGGTGTGGAATCACAGAATGGACTCTTCATTCTGGCTGGAAATGCAGAGGGTCTTGGGAAGTCTTCACCCTGGCATTGACAGTGAAAGGTTAGAAGAGGTTTGCAGGCAGAGAAGAGTGAATGATGGTAAACAGGCATGCAGGTTATAGAAGGCTATCCTTACAAACAGAAACCTTTGCGTGGCAGAATTATGTGAAGTTTACTATGACAATAGTGCATGTCTATGTGCATGCACGTGTGTGCATATGCATACGATGCGGAAGGATGATAATGTATGAGACCAAAAAGGGTAGCAAAATGTCAAGGGTATTTGATTAAGATAACAGGTTTGGAATTTATTCTGTAGGTGTGTTGGTCCCAAGTGATATAACCAATTTATGTTTTCAAGTAGAAGACTGAGAATTATTGAGTAGACTTGTTGGGAGACACTGGAGGCAAGGAGATTATTCGTAGACTGTCAGGATAATCTACATTGTAAGAGGTCTGAACTAGAGTAGTTGGAGCGGAAGGCAGGCGTAGAGAACATGATGGAGCAACATTTCATAGAAAAGAAGGAATGAAAGAAGAACCAAAGAATTCTTTGGCTGAATAAGCCTCTTCCAGGCAGGTGGTGATGTTGTTAACATAAGAGCATGCACAGGTAAAGGGGCAAGAGTGGGAGATAACACTCTTGTGTTGAATATAAAGTACCTGGAAAGCACCAAGGTGGAGATGTCCAAACCATGAGTTACAAATGACTACTGGACCTCAGGACAGAGGTCAGAATGGCAGATTAATGGATTTGGGTGAAATGGGAGTTATATTAGCTTTCAACTGATGCTGTAATAAGTTACTACAACTTAGGGGCTTAACACAAACTTGTTATCCTTCAGAAGCCTGAAATGAGTCTTTCAAAGCTAAAATCAAGATGTCAGCAGAGCTGCCTTCTTTCTGGAGGCTTTAGGGGGAGGTTTTGTTTCCTTATCCCTTCAAGCTTCTAGAAGCTGCCTCCATTCCTTGGCTCATGGCCCCTTTGTCTATCTTCAAAGTCCATTACCCAACGTCTGCTTTCTCTGCTTTTGTTGCCACATCCTGGTTCCCCTTCTGATTTAGACAGTTCAGAGTAATTCTCTCATACCAAAACATTAACTTAAGCATATCTGAAAAATCCCTTTTTTATAGAAAGACACACGTTCATAGGTTCTAGGGATTAGAATGTGAACAACTTTGGAGGGAGATTGTTCAACCTACCACAGGGGTAGATGAGAAAAAAACAATAAAATGAGGAAATAGAAGGGCTGAATGCAAATATTTGGGGCACATCAATAGCCCAGAAAGAGAAAAGAAATACCTGGACCATAAGTGTTTCTCAGGAAAAAAATGAATCAAGAGATTTCTAAAAGAAGGAATTAAAACTCTCTAACAATCCTTCCTCAGACCCTCTGCCTCCTGTTGCTGTTTAGCCACTAAGTCGTGTCTGACTCTTTGTGACCCCACGGACTGCAGCACGTAAGGCTTCTCAGTCCTTCCCTATCTCCTGGAGTTTGCTCAAACTTGTGCCATTGAGTCAGTGATGCCATCCAACCATCTCAGCCTCTGTCACCCCCTTCTCCTCCTGCCCTCAATCCTTCCCAGCATCAAGATCTCCTAGTCACTAGATTTACCTTTTGCTGACCTATAAAATGAGCAAAAGCACCAACTCAGATATGATCCAGGACCTTTTTGCCAGTTCCTGAAGTATTAGCTCTCCAGACCTTCTCTGATCAACTCCAAACTCCTAACTTGACTCTCAGATCCAACTCTAGTCTTGATATTCAGAAATGTGGTCCTTGACCTTCCTTTCAGCATTCAGGCCGACTCGCTCTCTGTTTTCATTGTTTCTCAATGTGGTAGCAGTGAGTAACAGTGGCTTTCAAGAGTCTTAGGTTCCTTCAGCTTCTAAAATTCATTCTTCCTTCCCTCAGGCCCCTGAGTAGAAGTGGAAACCTGGGTTCCAGAGGTGTCACTTGGATCTCTAAAAAGGTAGAAGCACCCACAGGAAGGCTGTTCTCTGTTTCTCTGGTGCTATGTTCTCCATCTCGGATGCAATGAATTGGTCAGGGATTGTCTGTGCCTAGGATATCTGTCTTCCACCCAGGTGAACAAAAGGGTACTCAGAACTGCAATAATTGCAGGACCACATGGAATAGGAGAGCTAGTTCCCCTAAGAAGAGGAGGTTGCTATAGTGACAAGAAGGAAAGGAAGGATGCTGGGCAGGCAACAAAGCAGGTGTCCTATATACTGGGGATAGACTTCTAACTTTTCTACTAAGGAGACTATGGAGTTCGTGTAGCATCATCAAGAACTCCATGCTTAGATAATATGTATCAGTGAGGCCAAGTAATAATCATTCCTTTAATCATGCAACCTTCAGAGAGTACATCCCATTCTCTAGAACCTAGTCCGTGCATGTATGCATGCACAGGCACTTACTTAGTCATGTCGGACCCATTGCAACCCTATGAACTGTAGCCCACCAGTCTCCTCTGCCCCAGGGGTTCTCCAGGCAAGAATGCTGGAGTGGGTTGCCATGCCCTCCTCCAGGAGGTCTTCCCAACCCAGAGATTGAACCTGAATCTCCTGCTTCTCCTGCATTGGCATGCAGATTCTTTACCACTGAGACACCTGGGAAGCTCCCTAGTAACTGGTACTCATATAAAATGCTGTGAAAATAATATATCTGTGTAGCTCCTAGCACACTGCTTGGGACATAAGAGGGATTCAGTGAATACTTGGTAAATTAATGAATGCATAAATGAACATACTGCATATAGATAGTGAAAATGAAAGTCACTTAGTCATGTTTGACTCTTTGCGACCCCATGGACTGTCCATGGAATTCCCCAGGCCAGACTACTGAAGTGGGTAGCTTTTCCCTTCTCCAGGGGATCTTCCCAACCGAGGGACTGAACCCAGGTTTCCCACACTGCAGGCAGATTCTTTACCAGCTGAGCCACAAGGGAAGCCCAAGAATACTGGAGTGGGTAGCCTATCCCTTCTCCAGGGGATCTTCCCGACCCAGGAATTGAACCAGGATCTCCTGCATTGCAGGCAGATTTTTTACCAACTGAGCTACCAGGGAAGCATATAGATATGTCAGCTGTTAATCTACAGGTGCTTCCAGGAGGCAGCGCTTTTTTTTTTTTTTTTAAGTTTAAACTGGTTTCATAGAGATATAACACATGTATGGCTGTTCATTCTACAAAACCTTCATCATAGAACTTATGATACACCTAATTAGCAGTAGCACCCAGATTTTCTAAACAGTCATTGTTTTTCTCTTCTCTGCATAGCCTTCTTTTCGTCGGCTGCCTTCTGCTTTTATTGCATGATCTCAGATTCCTTCTGTTTCCTCTGAGAGGTAGTCAAACTACCTGCTTTTCCTTTTCCCCTTACTAATTTTTTGGGATTTCTTTATGTATTTCTGATGGGCAACTTCTCCTCCTTGATTTCCACAGGCCATGCTGACCACCACACTGAGCCTGGAAGAGAGGAACTCCGAAGAGCAATGACTTTCTTACAGGCTCCATGGCTGAACCCATTTGTCTCTGGAAGACTGAGCTTGCACGGGTGCTCCCAGTGCTGACATTTTTTCTTAATGAAGAATTTATTTTGTGGACCTACACCCAGCAGTAAAAGTTTTAAAATTTTGACTTCTGAGGCAGCATTTTAGAAAATCTACTTTATCCTCACACACTGGCATTGGAAACCAAGAACGTCTGAAAGCTTTTGTATAATCTGATTAAGAGCTGAATAAGAAGAGGAAAGGGGTCAACGATTAATGGTTTAACACCACATTTACCTAAGCTGAAAAGGTTTTTCTAAAGATCTTTTTAGAAACTTTTGTGAAGTATGTAATATGAGGGCTGGGCTGGAAGCCCAAAGTTAACACATCCACCATCCTTTCTACCCATTCTTGTCACTTTCAATGGTTAGAATTCTTCCACACCTAAGCTCTGAGACAATCCTCCTCCATTTTCATCAGGCATGGAATTAATTCCATAGCACCATCAGAAATCTGTAAGCTTTTACTCTGAAAGCATGCATTTTACTCTGAATGCATGTTGGTTAACACATGCATTCTCGAGGGAGGTAACATCACTCTGAAAGAGGCAAAAATTGGTCCTTAAGGTGGGGAAATCTTAGACTTTACACTGACTTATAGTTCTTTAAAAGGACCACAGTCCATTATTAGATATAGAGTATATCTCTGATAATTTCATAGGAGACAATGAGGTAAAAACAATCTTTAAAGCTCATTTAGTGGAGCAATAATAATAATTTTTTTAAAGTTTGGGAAACACTGGGTTATAAGGAAGGACTTAAAAACACATGAACACTATTCCTTTTCTCATCCCGCAATGCCCTCAGGAAAAAGGATGTTGCATTGTGAATTAGAAGACTTGAGTTCTCACTTTCATATCTACCACCAATGAGCAAATGCTTTCATTTATTTATTCAGATATTCATTGAGTACCTTCTATGTTCCAGACACCATGCTAAACTCTGGGGGTACAAGATAAACAAGATGTCGAGTTCTAATTGAGGTTATGTTTGAGAATGGAGCAGATAAGAGCTAAGATCCAAATATCTATAAATAATAATTATGATGGTAATAAATACAATAGGTGGCTATGACAGATTATAATTAATTATAAAAATTATAATACATGCTATAAAGAATTTATAAAAGGACAAGAGGAAGTTAAGCCAGTAGAATGTGAACAGGGATGGTCTTCCCAAGACAGTGACATGTTTGAGTCTTGAATAGTGAAAAGAATCCAGCCCCACAAGATCTGGGAACAGGGTTTCCAGGCAGAGAGAAAAGCAAAGACGGAAGTCCTGAGGCAAAAGTGAGTTTGTTGTGTACATAGAATGGAAGGATATGGCTGACATGAGACAGGAGTTGGGCCAGTCCAGATCATGCAGGGCCACGCAGGCTGTGGGGCAGAGCTTTGTTTTATCCTAAGTGCTCGGTGGCAAATTTGCTCTGTGCTTTAGGCAAATTAGTTGATGATTTCTGTCAAACGATGAGTGTGGAGTGGTGGGGGTGGAGCAGGTGAATGTTCTAGAATGCTAAGTTGAACCTCATCTAATTCAGGACCTGGGAGAGATGCCGTAAATCTCCAACGGGAGGAAAGTAAGGTAGCAGGTAAAGCTTAGACTGCAAAGAGATCCAACCAGCCAATCCTAAAGGAAAGTGAAGTGAATTCACTCAGTCGTATCTGACTCTTTGCGACCCCATGGACTGTAGCCCACCAGGCTCCTCCGTCCATGGGATTCTCTAGGCAAGAATACTGGAGTGGGTTACCATTTCCTTCTCCAGGGGATCTTCCCGACCCAGGGATTGAACCCAGGTCTCCCGGATTGCAGGCAGACGCTTTAACCTCTGAGCCACCTAAAGAGGTATCCTAAAGGAAATCAGTCCTGAATATTCACTTGAAGGACTGATGCTGAAGCTGAAACTCCAATACTTTGGCCACCTGATGCAAAGAATTAACTCACTGGAAAAGACCCTGATGCTGGGAAAGATTGAAGGCAGGAAGAGAAGGGGATAACAGAGGATGAGATGGTTGGACGGCATCACTGACTCAATGAGCCTGAGTTTGAGTAAGCTCTGGGAGTTGGGTGATTGACAGGGAAGCCTGGTATGCTGCAGTCCTCTGGGTCGAAAAGAGTTGGACACGACTGAGCGACTGAACTGAACTGAAAACTGAACTGAACTGAACTGAACTGAAATCTCCAGGGTTGCTTGCTCATCACTAGGCTGGGGGCAAACTCACATTTCGCCTGGAAAGGAAGGAACAAGGGCTGGGACACGCATTCCTCTGAAAGTGGAACCTGCCTTCCACCCATTTTCAATTTTTGAGATGCACGGAGTACTTTTTCCTCCCTCTGCCAATCTCCTCGTGTTGCATTGGAGCTGCCTAGTGAGCATAAGCATGGGATTGGGGGTCAGGGACCCTGGGCTCTGGACCCCCACCTCTAAATAACTTGTGACACAAGCCAGTCTCTTCCTGGATCTGGGCCTCCAGACCCTCATCTGGGACCATGATTAAGATTCCTTCTAGAACATAGACTCTGATTCTATTATCTTCCTCTTCACCAGAGATGAGAAGGAGCATAAACTGTGCATGGAAGTGCACCCAAACTCTCCTAAAATAATAAAGCAATTTCCTTTGAGATGGTTGACAAGGAAAGTCAGGAGGCCCTTGCAGAAAATGATGAAACCCAGTCCCAGCTGAATATTAAGTTAGAGAGAGATCTGCAACTGGGCCGGGGGGCAGAGAGAGGGGGAGATGCCAGGGTCGGGGGAGAGAGAAATTTTAATTGCGATTGTTTGGCCTGCTGATCCTAGGCAAATGACAAGGAGCCCTCAAGCAGCCTCAAACACGGATATTTGAAAGGCAGAGACGGCTGGGGGATGGTTTGGCTTCGCCCTCCCCTCTGAGGCTGTTTGAGGAGCGGTCTGCGGTGCTGACAAGCACGGGTTTTGGAGGCCATTGAAAAGTTTTGGGCCTAAATAGGGTAGGCAGCTTGGCTTAAGTGTTGCTATGGAATACCTGGCAACCGGCAACAATAGGCCTTTTAGAGAATCCAGGGCAAACAGTGACCGTGGTAATGGGGTGGGCTTAAGGGTCTCCTTGCCCGGCTGGGCCCCTCCTCTCCTCACAGAGGCCTGGGCACTGGGCTATGTTCCGGAAATTCCCTGCACAAAGCCCCATTCAGTGGGAGGAGGGTCAATGCGTGTGCTTTTGGAGGGGGTGGCGGTGGGACTGGGGGGTGGGGAGAGGCGGGGGAGGGGGTACAGGAGAAGGAGCTTTACTGCCAAAAAAAAAAAAAAAACCCTCTCTCAAGTCTCTTTCTTCTCGCGAAGACTAAAAGAGGCACAGAAAGTGCTAAGTTTGTAAAAGAGGCTGAAAAGGTTCAGAAAAGTAGCATAAAAGGGCCAGGGAACGCCCCGTGAATTTTGAACAGAGAGCAGAAAAGGGACCCTAAAAAGCAATTAGTGATGCTGCTTGTAAATGGAGGCAGCGCGCTGGGGGTGGGGAGCTGGGTTGGAGGTAGGTGCGGAGGCGGGTAAGAAGTTGGGGCGGAGGTGGGGGGTGTGATGGGAGCAGGTGAGGAGAAAGGGTGAGGCGTGGGATGTGTGAGGGGACAGGGAGGCCAGGGAGTCGTGGAGGGGTGGACAGCGGCGAGCCCTCCGCCCCAGCCAGTCGTGGCTCTAATTGCATGCCTTCAGGCTGCTCTCTGCTGGGGCTGTGCGGCTCAGACTTTGTCCCCTGGTTCCAGCAACCCCTCCAAAAGGCTGTGGAGCCTGAGACGGTGACCGGCCTCCCGCCTTTGGTCGGTGATGACCATGAGGAAATCCTCAAGAGAGTGGCTACCCGCATTCTCTTGGCAGCGGAGTGATGGCAGGGTGCTGGGGAGCTGGGTGTCTTCCCGAGTTCCCGGGGCGGGGGTTTGGGGGTGGGGGTAGGGGAGGCTCCTATGACAACCCGCGGATCCCGGCAAGAGCATCCAGCAAATTAGCACTCTGCAAACCCCACGTGCCCGCGCTGCCTAACATCCGTGCTCAAACACCCCACTCCACCGCTCTAAAGATAATAATTTTATATTTCCAGCAGAATGTGCACAGTGACAATTATCTGTATTCCTACTGTGTCGCAGCATCAACGGATCATCAAGAGAATTATGTTCCAGTTGAAAGCAGATTTAAATAAACAGACACTAAATGGGAGCCAATAATAGATGTACCAAAATAGTCCAGGCAGAAAGCAGCAATTTAAATACAGGGCTGTTTAGTGGAGAAGGTAAGAGGCATCCAGACCCCAGGGTTTACAGTTCCCAGACTGCAGCTCAGCCCCGCAGATTCTTTCCAATGATCTCTAGGGTTCTGACCGGAGCGCTATTCTAAGCTGCTTCTTCCCTCTCCCTCCCTCCCTTTCTTATTCCTTTCTTCCCTGCTCTCTCCTGTCCTTCCTCCTTCCCTTCTGCCCTCCTTCTCTCCCTTTCACTCCCTTCTTTACTTCAACAAACATTCATCACTCATTATCAACTAGCTGCCTTTGGGCACCTTTATCAAAATTATTAAGCACCACCCTTCTTGATTTCTGTGACCCTCTGCTCCAGACTCAAATTGGATCTTGTTGCCCCTGTACGGGGCAGGGGAGGAAGTTGTTAGCTCCCCAAGGAGAAAATCAAGTTGTTGTTTCCATAAGAAGGGAGAATGGAATGCTGAAGAGGCAAAATAATGAAGGTCCAGTATATATTCATTTAGCCATCACATATTTATTAGAGGTGTGCCAAGCGCTGTTCTAGGTCCTGGGAATTCAAAGATCAAACTGTAGGTCTCTCTCCTCAAAGAGCTTCCAGCCTTGCAAAGGAAAGATAACCAGGCAGCTGGATGTGGGTGGTGGCACATACAATGGGAGCACCAGAGAAGGACCCTGCCAGAGAGAGGCGAAGGAGACTTCAGCCAGCTGTGACTCAGGCTCAGAAAGAGAGAACATTTTACTGAGCAGAAAGGGGACACTCCTAGCAGAAAGAAGAGGTTGTGCAAGGGCAGAGAAACAAGAGAAGAGTTGGTGTGTTCAGGAGCTTGCAAGTCCTTCAGCAAGAGTAGCTTCAGGATCCGGAAGTGGAGGGCTGGGGTGGGGAGGTGTGGGAGAAGTAACTGGGGACAGCATAAAGGGCTTTGCCCTTGAGGTTGGGGTGATGAGCAGAAACCTCATTTCTGCTGGCCTCTTGTTTCCCTTCGTGGGGACTTCTATTAGCGTTACTCTCCCGGCTTCTCTGTCTCTTCCTTCACTCCTGTCCAGGCCCAGGGAGTTGGGCTTCATTTCTCTTCTGTCCCGTATAGAGCAGCCCCTCTGATGTATTCCCAGCCACCTGTACTAGAAGTCTGTCCTTACACGGAGAGACCTAACTGGGTGTTCAGCTGTTAGGCAATCTAATTCTGGGATATAGGGTTAGGGAGCAATTATTTCCCCAAACCTAAGCCTGGTTTTGACTGTATTTTCATTAATAAAACTGAGGTTTTGATCTCTGTACATTTTTGACTCCTTTTAAGTGAGTACTGCTTTTTAAACCTTTGCAATGTCAAGGCAAACTACAGAGGTTAGGAAGGTGAGCACTGGAGGAGGGTGAGCACTGGAGGAGGGTGAGCATGGGGACAAATGGCATGAGGAGGCTTTTGTGTTAAAAGTGTCACTTTGACAGCAGTCTTCCTGGGTTCTCTTATCCCCGTGCTGTCCACCTGGGGGCCCCTTCCTCATAAAGTCTCTTGCTTTGGGGAAAAAAAAAATGTTGCTTTGGCAGTTAGGCAGAGGATGGTTTGGAGAGGGTAAGGAGATTTAGAAGGAAAGAGATGGTAAAGATTGTTTTTTTAAAAAAACTGAACTACAAATGTATTTATATATTTAATAATTATATTTTCCAGAGATCAAACCGGGTATTCTGAATTGCAGGCAGATTCTTTACAATCTGAGCCATCAAGGAAGCCCTGGTCACTCCGCTGTGTCTGACTCTTTGTGACCCCATGGACTGTAGCCCACCAGGCTCCTCTGTCCATGGGATTCTTCAAGCATGAGATGGATGTGTTGCAATGCAAGAGACGCAAGAGTCACAGGTTTGGTCCCTTGGTTGGGAAGATCCCCTGGAGTAGGAAATGGCAACTTGCTTCAGTATTCTTGTCTGGAAAATTCCATGGACAGAGGAGCCTGGTGGGCTATAGTCCATGGGGTGGCAAAGAATCAGACATGACTGACCGTGAACACACACACTCAAGTAATCAACCATATCCCAATACAAAGTAGAAGTTAAAAAAAGACACGAATATATTGTTTCATGTTTTATTTTAATGAAAATACTTAAAATTACAAAACAGGATGAGTACTTTTAAATTTGTAATAGAATTCAATATTAGAGAAAATATAGCTAAAATGAAAAGCTCAACGATCTTGAATTAGGTTCTTTATGACATAAGGGTTGTTTGTACACATAGAAGAGAGGATAAATGTGATGTACACAATATTGACATTTGTAAATTCACTTAGAAAGACAAGAGATGATGAAGATGTTAACTAGGAAAACAGTGGCAGTGGAAGATTTGAGTGGTGATAGAGAAGGGATGTGGAGGGAGAGATAGTCTGAAGATAGAATTAATAGTAGTTGGGGGCTGATTGGATGTGAAGGTAAGGAAGAATCTGGGTTTCTAGTTAGTCAATGGGATTCTCATTTGCTGGGATAAGGAACGGAGATGAAGTGCAAGGGACAGAGAGCATGAGAATGAGCTTATTTTGTAACATACTGACCCCAGGACACAGAGCAGTCCATTAGGGAGTTAGATATACAGGTCCACAGCTTTGAAAAACAATAATCTGATTGGATTTAGAAATGCATCTAGAAATAATTATTGAAGCACAGGAATAAGAAAAGTTGCTAAGAGAAAAGGTATGGAATGAGGCAAAGAAAAGTGTGTGGAGGCAAACCAACATTTAAGTCAAGTTTGACAAAAACATATTGAATTCCACCTGAGAATTAAGGGGGACTATTATTTATACCTCCTGTTATTAGCATCTGATGTTACTTGAGAATCTAAGCTATCTCATAATGTACCTTCCACAAAGCCCCCTGAACCACTTCTTTTTGTTTACTAAGGATTCAAGCTGTGATATGCTAGGTATCCGTCTTTGTAACCATCTATCTGTATATCTCACACATATGTAGCATATATAAAAACTAATATTTATTGAACATTATGATGCATCATCTTTGACACTTTGATAAACTCTTTACACACATTTATACTAGGCAGGTATGGTCAGCTTTGTTTTGAAAATGAGGAAACTGAGGCTCAGAGCAGTCTGACAGTTCAAACTTTGAAAGCAGAACTGTCCAACTACAAAGCTCATGCTCTGACCATAGGTCACGCGGCTTACCTTTATCAAAGAAGATGCCATGTGAGTTGAAGTCTTTAGGAGTTTACTACCTGGCCACCTTCCTCAAGAAGAAGGCTAACACTAAATATGAAATGAGCTTGAATCCTGCAACTTGTTTATTGAACAATGTTAAGTGCTGTGAAACTCAGCTTTCCTCATTGGTAGTAGGAATGTGTAATACTTTCTCCACAGGTATACTTCTGCCTTCTACCCTGTGGGAAACCATATTATAGAAAGCTCGGTGACTGAAATGGATGCCCACATTGCAGAAATGTTTCTTTTCCCTCTAACTTTAACAGAAAAAAAATGCAAAATACAACAAACGAAGCTCTAAAATGTGCTGAAAATAGGAAAAACATCAAGAAAACATCAACAATATCGAAAATTTATTTAAATATCATAATAAGAGAAGTAGCATAATTATGAAAAGGCTCTTGTTCGTAAATATTAGAAAGAAAAATCTAGCAAAGAAAATTATCAACAACATTTAAGTTTTGATATGAGAGTTAAATGTTTTTCCTTGTTAGAAAACTATAATTGAATCAAGAAGATTAGACTCACTAGTTCCTATTTAGTATTTTTTCCTGTTTGTATTTACTATTACTTTGTAGCTGTACATTCTTGTAACTTAAAGGTCTCTGTCATAATAAATAATCTGCTTCCTTAATTCATCTGCCTAGGAGTACTTAAAGTCAAAGAAAATGAGATTAAATTATCTGGATTCAGAATTCTTTAAAGATCATTCTGTCTTTATGGGAAAATGTCTCATCCTTCTTGTAATAAAAGTAATAAAAAGTGTCCATGTTTTTAATAATTGGATTTTCAGGACCACAGACAGCTCTGTTTTTTTCATCAAATATTTCATGCTTAAAGGTAAAATTACACATGCATTCTACTTATACATTCTTTATTTTTAGAGTATATTTTTACTCCAAAAAAGAAGACTTGTTTGGAAATGCTAGGTGTTTTTTTTTTTTTATTCTCTCTCTTTTTTTTAAATTTTAAAATCTTTAATTCTTACATGCGTTCCCAAACATGAACCCCCCTCCCACCTCCCTCCCCATAACATCTCTCTGGGTCATCCCCATGCACCAGCCCCAAGCATGCTGTATCCTGCGTCAGACATAGACTGGCGATTCAATTCTTACATGATAGTATACATGTTAGAGTGCCATTCTCCCAAATCATCCCACCCTCTCCCTCTCCCTCTGAGTCCAAAAGTCCGTTATACACATCTGTGTCTTTTTCCTGTCTTGCATACAGGGTCGTCATTGCCATCTTCCTAAATTCCATATACATGTGTTAGTATACTGTATTGGTGGTTTTCTTTCTGGCTTACTTCACTCTGTATAATCGGCTCCAGTTTCATCCACCTCATTAGAACTGATTCAAATGAATTCTTTTTAACAGCTGAGTAATACTCCATTGTGTATATGTACCACAGCTTTCTTATCCATTCATCTGCTGATGGACATCTCGGTTGTTTCCATGTCCTGGCTATTATAAATAGTGCTGCGATGAACATTGGGGTACATGTGTCTCTTTCAATTCTGGTTTCCTCGGTGTGTATGCCCAGAAGTGGGATTGCTGGGTCATACGGTAGTTCTATTTGCAATTTTTTAAGGAATCTCCACACTGTTCTCCATAGTGGTTGTACTAGTTTGCATTCCCACCAACAGTGTAGGAGGGTTCCCTTTTCTCCACAGCCTCTCCAGCATTTATTGCTTGCAGATTTTTGGATCTCAGCTTAGTTTTGTCCACTTAGAAGTGGACAAAATCATTTTGGGTATTCCTTCTCAATTTTAATTACTCACTTGATGTTACTTAGTACTAAGCGATACTAAGTTTACCAAGACCAAGTTTACCAAGTTTGTTTTTCTCACATTCTTCCCTCAAAATATCCTTGATACTTTAAGGCAAAGTTTTCTCTAACTCATGTTGAATGTGTGCTTAAAAGGGAGACATAGGGAAAATCAGATTGGGATTACCTTTCCCTTCAAGTTTCATGTACAGTAATGGAAATTAAAGGTGCATAAATGCTACTTAAACTCACTTCTGTACTGGAGTTTCTCCATGAGTAGAAAGGGGTGTGTGTGTGTGCAGAACTCTTGGATGGAGAATTCAGGATGGGATTAAGAAGCAAAGAAAAATGTGACCAAAGAAAGTCAAAAGGCAGTTGGAAGCAGTTAGGAATAACGAACAGTATCATTTAATCCAAACTCTTTCAGTCGCTATGAAAGAAACCCAAATCAAATCCAAATAAAAGAGAAATTGTTGGATATATATGGGAAAGTAGAGGAGTATGCAATTTCAGGGACACTTCTATCCAAGTGCTCATATTATATATTGTCAGAATTCTTTTCCTCTCATCTCTCTTATTGGCTTTTCTCAGTGTTGGTCCACTCTCAGGAAGGTTATTACCTCATGCTAGCAAGGTGAACACCACTAGTTCCAGCATAACAACTCCTGAAAAAGATTTCAGCAAAAAAATCTGGCCTGTTTTCACTGACCAATCATTGTGGTCAGGGGATGGAATACACTGATTGATTAAGCCTGGGTCATTGCTAACTCCTGGAGCTACAGACTGAATCAGATCCAGAAGAACCACATGAACTAAGAGAAGGGAAGAAGGTCCCCAAAAGAACCATAGGGGGAATGTATGATAGGCAGGCAAAAACAATAGAGGCCTTATATTCATTTGACAGTGCTGTCATAACAAAGTACCACCAGCCGGGTGGTCTAAACGTCGGAAATGTACTGTCTCAGTTCTGGAGGCTGGACGTCTAAAATCCAAGTGTCAGCAGGGTCACTTCCTTCTGAGGGCCGTGAGAGGAGAAGCTGCTCCAGGTCCCTCTCCTTGGCTTGTAGGTGGCTGTCTTCAGGTTCACCTGTGTTTCTGTTGTGTCTAGATTTCTTCTTACAACAACACCATGTTGGATTAGAGCACACTCTAACGACTTCATTTTATCTTGATTGCCTCTCTAATCATCTGTCTCCAACGGTCACATGCTGAGGTACTGGGAGTTAAGACTTCAGTATACCTCTTCCGAGGGGAACACAATTCAATACGTAACATGCCTCTACACAAGATGTACTTTATTCCCTGGTCTACATAGTCTCTGCTCTTAATTATTTATTTGACTGAGTCGTGTCTTAGCCGGAGCATGCAGAAGCTTTGTTGTGTCATGTGGGATCTTTTGCTGTGGCTCACAGGCTTCCTAGCTGTGGTGAGTGGGCTGTGTTGCTCCACGGCATGAGGAATCTTAGTTCCCAAAGTGAAAGTGAAAGTGAAAGTGAAGTCACTCAGTCATGTCCCACTCTTTGAGACCCCATGAACTGTAGCCTGCACAAGGCTTCTCCGTCCATGGGATTTTCCAGGCAAGAGTACCGTAGTGGGTCGCCATTTCCTTCTTCAGGAAATCTTTCCAACCCAGGGATCAAACCTGGGTCTCCCGCATTGCAGGCAGATGCTTCACCCTCTGAGCCATCAGGGAAGCTTAGTTCCCAATCAGGGATCAAACCCAGGTACCCTGCATCGCAAGGTGGATTCTTAACCACTGGACCACCAGGAAAGTAGGTCTCTGCTCTTTTGATTTAACCCTTTGTTGCAGGAAATGCCTTTCACCTAGAAAGCCATGATGTATATTGTGTGTGTGTGTGTGATGTATACTGAGGGTATTATATGTGTGTATGTGTATATTATATGTGTGTATGTGTGAGAGGAGATGTGTGGGGTCAGGTAACTTATTTCCTGTTTTGACTTGCTGTATCATAGGAGTTACATCTGGACCTGATGAAGAGGACTGCATATGACCCAGCAGTTAGGACTTGGAGCTGGATGTGGCAGGCGGCTGAGGCTTTGGGTTGCCCTGTGGAGGAGCATGCATGTGTTCAGTATTGGCAAGACCTTTGATGACTGTTGTGTAAAGTTGTTACATTTACCTGCCCAGCGTCTTTTTTTTTTTTTTTTCCTGCTGAAATGTCTCCTACTGATGTGATGGTTGATTTGCTTGTCCTGTATTCCCCACTGCAGAGGTGTAGTCATCATCCAGGCTGCCCATCAGAATACATTGTCAAGTGAGGCCCACTGGCTGGCTCATGGTCAAACACCTTTCCCAAATAAGGCCAATCATGTCTGTATTTAGGGGTTTACATGAATACAGTGAGGGGGGATTGGTTTCTTTTGAAATGTCCTGTGTTAAGAAAAACCTAGCATGGGGTTGGGGAGAGCCATCTTTACTGTAAAATAAAATGAACATACTAAGAACAAAGCCCAAACAGTGGCAGAAAGAGGCGATGGATCCAGTGAGACAGAGTCCTCTGTTATTTAATTCCCTAGATGCAGTCATGTCTGAAATTAATGTCACCCTTTGGACTTGCCAGTTAGGATGACCAAATAAATTCCCTCTTTTCCTTGACTAGCTCAGATGCAGTTTGTGACTAGCAATGGAGTGCATCTTCTACTGCCTTAGTGCTGGAGTTGGGACTCAAAACCAGGTCTTCTCATCCCTATTTAGGGCTCTTTTCTTCATTCCATGATAGTTCATGACATAGTTTTCACTTAAAATTGATAAAATACAAACTGTGAAATGTGACAAAGATACTAGCCAGGTATCAGACCAATATTTGCAAAGAAACAAAACAGCTGTCTTCTAGAGAGGTGGACCTGTATGGCCTGGGGAATTGGTGGAAAGCCTAACCTGGAAAATCCCATGGATGGAGGAGCCTGGTGGGCTGCAGTCCCATGTGAAGGGTCGGATACGACTAAGCGGCTTCACTTTCACTTTTCACTTTCATGCATTGGAGAAGGAAATGGCAACCCACTCCAGTGTTTTTGCTTGGAGAATCCCAGGGACGGCGGAGCCTGGTGGGCTGCTGTCTATGGGGTCGCACAGAGTCAGACATGACTGAAGCGACGCAGCAGCAGCAGCAGCAGCAGCAGCTAACTATAGAGATGGTACTAGAATATTCAGGTACCAGCACATTAAGGCACTAGCTTCCTGCTGAGCCCCATGGATACATGTGATCAAAATCTTATAATCATATTAGCAGACTGGCATCAAATAGCCAAGAGGCATGGAGTCAGAGGAGCCATGAGCCTGACTTGAGATTGATACAGTAGCAAAAATTAAGATTTTATACCCTAGCTGTCTAAGTTCAGTGGCAACATCTTCATTTGCCAGCTATTCGAATTTGGGCAAATTGATTAACCTTTCTGAGACTCTGTTTCTTTGTACATAAAATAGTACTTTCCTCACTGGGTTGTAGTAAAGATTAAAAGGGCTCCCTGGTGCCTCAGATGGTAAATAATTCACCTGCAATGCAGGAGACGTGGGTTTGATCCCTGGGTTGGGAAGATCCCCTGCAGTAGGAAATGGCAACCTATTCCTGTATTTTTGCCTGGGAAATCCCATGGACAGAGGAGCCTGGTGGACTGCAGTCCATCGGGTTGCAAACAGCTGGACATGACTGAGTGACTAAGCATGCACAAAGATTAGAAAAATAAAAGTATTTCACGTATAGCACTTAGTTCAGGTTTTAACACATAGCAAAAGCTCAATTTGTATTTATTTTTGTTATGAATAGGATCTTTTTTTTTTGTTATTGGCTAGAATAAACAATTGGATATGCCAACTGGAGTTCTAAGAACCTCATTAGAGAGAAACAACTACCGAAGCCCAAGGTGGATGACAGTGGCCAGGTATGTCAGCCCTGCAGGTCTATGAAGGGAGAAAGGGGATGAAGGATTGGAGCAAAGATGGCCTGAGAGAGGAGCTCTGACTAGGCAGAGCCCTGGCTAGGAGCAGCGTGGGGAGAGTGTAGTCTCCCTGAGAACTCTGTTGCATGGCATCTGGGGAGCAGATGGGGTCATCAACCAGCCCCCCTACTCAGGAGGTTCTCTCTTGAAGGAGGATCTGAGCAAGTCATTCCCCTGACTGCCTGCCACTCCTGGGAGCATTTTTCTGGGAGGGCTCCCTCCCTCTTGGTGTCCCCAAGACACTTACCAACCAAGGCAGACAGGCAGCAACAGGGGTACAGCCAGCCCTATTTCTTTCTAACCATTTTTTTTATCATCTTCCTGGTGGAAGCTGATAGCAATCATTTTTTGCCTGTTTTAATTTAATTTAATAATATTATAATCATTGTTATTGTTGCCATTTCCCTCCTAACTGTTTTTTCCTCCTCCATTTGGACCCTTGTTCATCTATTCTCAGCACAGACCTAGAGCTTTCTTTATGACATGTCAGATAACAGTGTCCTTTAATCAAAACACTCAAATAGCATCCATTTCACTCTGAAAACTCCCCAAGCTGGCCTGAGCCTGGCTCTGTTTGACCTCTCATTACCCTAGGACATCCGGCCTTACTCCTTTACCCCTGCCCTCACAGCTCCAGCCACCTTCGCTTCTGCCCTATTCCTTGGTCAAGCCAGGCAAACACTGAGCTGGTGACCACTGCTTCTTTCTCCATCTGCAATGCAGATTTACTCTTTCACCTTCCTCTTAACCTTTCTGAAATGCCACCTTTCAGGGAAGCCTTCCCAGATGACCTGGTCTAAATTCTCAACTTCACTGTCTCCTGAAAATCCTTTCCAGCTTCTCCATAGCACTTACAACCATCAAACATACAGTATTTTTCACTTATTTTGTGTATTGTCTATTTTTCCTACTAGAATGTAAGCTCTATAGGGGCAGAGATTGGGGGTCTATTTTGTCCACTGCTGTGATTTTTGTTGAACAAACGAATAAATTTTGTGAAAAGCATCAGAAGCAAAAGTGAAAGCAAAGTCGCTCAGTCGTATCCGACTCTTTGCGACCCCATGGACTTTAACCCACCAGGCTCCTCTGTCCATGGGATTTTCCAGGCAAGAATACTGGAGTGGGTTGCCATTTCCTTCTCCAGAAGCAAAGGAGCTATAATAAAAACCCAGGACTCTTCTGGTAAATGGAAAAAGCACAAAATTTAGAGCCAGTGAGGCTAATCTGGTCTAGTTTCATCTCTTAACTAATTGTCAGACTTTGAAAAAGTCACTTATCCTTTATGAGCACCAGTTTCCACATCTGCAGGTTGGTGATAACAATATATATCTCCCTAATAGTGAAAGCTAATGACTATAGGAGAACAGAGAGCACAGGTGTTTTTCTTGTTTCTATGGCCTGAAAGACAGTGGAAGTGTAGTGGCTGGCATGCTAAGGCGTGTGTGCACCCTCAGTCACTCAGTCATGTCTGACTCTTTGAGACCCTGTGGACTATAGCCCATGAGGCTCCTTAGTCCATGGGATTTCCCAGGCAAGAATACTGGAGTGGGTTTCTACTTCCTACTCCAGGGGATCTTCCTGACCCAGGGATCAAATGTGCATCTCCTGCATTGCAGGTGGATTCTTTGCCACTGAGCTGCCAGGGAAGTACATACCAAGGCATGGAAGTCTTTTACAGTTCCTCCAGTGACGTGTAGGGCTTCCCTGGTGGCTCAAATGGTCAAGAATCTGCTTACAATGCAAGAAAACTGGGTTCAGTTCCTGCATTGGGAAGATCCCCTGGAGAAGGGAATAGCAACCCACTCCTGTATTCTTGCCTGGAGAATCCCATGGACAGAGGAGCCTGGCAGGCTACAGACCATGGGGTCACATAGAGTCGGACACAACTGAGAAACTAACACTTTCACTTTCCGGTGACGTGTGACATTTTGGGTTGGCTATTATTAATCAGAGGCTGGGTCTTTGTCCCAGCCCTATACTCTTTCACTCTGGACCCCTAAGCAAGGATCTGTGCCTCATTTATTTATTTGTAAAAAGAGGTGATGAAATTTACCACACCTAACTTGGAGTTTGGAGGAATGAGGATCAATCAAACGAAATAATTTGTGAAATCCCTTTGAAAACAGGAAACATCTATATGGACACAAATGATTCATGATGGTTGGTGACAAGGTTTCGTGTGTCTGATTCTCAAATTCCCAGCTGGAGTGAAAAAGGAACCTGAGAAGAGGAATCTTTACTAATAGCATTTCCATATCTTCATCTCTGCCAACACAACACCATCTCTAACTCAACCATACAACAAACTCTCCTTTGGTGTTTGCTGGTTGTTTGAAAAGCACAGACTTCATCTGACATTTGTATTTGTCTTTTTTTCAACCTTTAGAAAATCTGTTAGACCTGACCTAATTTGAGGGGACCTACGTATTCACGGCTGGGCTACTCTCTGATAGTCTTAAGTGGAATATATTATGAAGAAATAGTCAGGATCGAGGAAATCTTGCTTGAAGTAATGCTATCTTGAGTTAGGTTTTCACATTAGTCGGTGAATTCACACATAGTTATAGAAAAGAATGTAGTTTTCCATTCCTTTATTTAAAAGCTATATAGTTTTATGGCTCTAATTAACTTCTGGGTTCTTATACCTTTGTTTGTAAAAAGGCTATCCTTCTTGCCATCACAGCTTGCTGTCCCAAATGGACATAAACAGGGCACTGTCATGTATACATGAAAAAAAGATGACCTACATACATGATGTTACAGTAGGGTATTAAAACTACAATTTCAGCCATTTCTCCCAATTAAGGCTAACTCATCTGTGATTTCAGCCTCCCATTTGAAATAAAAGTCTGACGGTAATTGGAGCACAGAGCTATTCACCACTGTACTTCAATCTGGAAATAATTGTCTTTGTTCAATTAGGAATCTGCATTTTCATGCCAGTCTTCACAGATTATCCTGAATGGAGAATGCACTCTGATTAAGAGCGATCCTTCTTGGAATGAAAGAAAAGCAGCCTGAAGTCCTCATCTTCTTGTTGGGTTTAACATTTTTTCTCCTAGCATACTGAGAATGATATCATACAATAATTTTCTAGATGGATTTAATATAATCAAAACCTTCTAGGGAATTCATATATAGGTTTTTTTTTTTAAATTTCAAGAACTCTTAGAGATGATTCTCTAGAGTTAGGCTTGAAAAGGTATTAATTTGTCTGAAAAATGAAAAAGTGAAAGTGAAGTTGCTCAGTCATGTCCTACTCTTTGCAACGCCATGGACTGTAGTCTGCCAGGTTCATCTGTCCATGGGATTTCCCAGGCAAGAATACTGGAATGGGTTGCCATTTCATTCTCCAGAGGATCTTCCCAAGCCAGGGATCGAACTCAGGTCTCCCACATTGCAGGAAGACTACCATCTGAACCATCAGGGAATCCCTAATTTGTCTGAGGCCTTCAGCTAATTTGTCATATTATAATAATCAGATTTCCTATGAAATAAAAATGACCACTGTCTATTTTTTTTCATTTATGGAACCACCCACTCTCTTAGGTGCTTTTAAAATACAGATTAATATATAACTCATAAAAAACCTTTGAGAATCCTTAATTCTATTATCCCCATTTAATAGATGAGAACAATAAAGGTCAGAGAGTTTATGTGATTCGCCCCACCAACAATGTCACTCAGTAACTTATTGGTAAAACCAAGAGTCAGCTGTGGGTCTGGCTGGCCTTAAAACCTCTAGCACTTTTTTCTTATTAAGTTAATACAGCCTGAGGAAAATAGTAAGAAGCATTCCTGTTAAAAATAATAAGATTCTATCTGCCTTGCAATGCAAAGGACACTGATTCTATCCCTGGTCTGGGAAGATCCAACATGCCATGGAGCTACTAAATCCATGTGCCACAACCACTGGCCCAGTGCACCAGGGCCAGTGAGACACAAATGCTCACCTACGAGCTGCACCTACTGAAGCCTGTGTGCCTAGAGCGCATGCTCCGCAGCAAGAGAAGCCACTGCAACGAGAGGCCCGGACACTGCAACTAGAGGAAGCTCGCATACAGCAACAAAGACCCGCCACAGCCAAATATATAAACAAATCTTTTTTAAAAAGGATAAGATTCTGATAGCTAGAACTATGAGAACACCAGCACAGCAGATGTCTTTGCTGTACATCATCCTGCTCCAATAATTTCGAAAGCACCTATATCCAGCCGTTCTGGATGAAAATAAAAGACCCACAATTATGAAACCATTTTAGCACAATGACAACTTTAAAAATAATGTGAGCTATTATCCATATCATAACCTAATTTAATCCTTTCTCCAAAATGGATTTCTTTACAAACTAGACCATGTCTTTTCCGTTTTTGGATCACTTCAACCAAACGTATTTATTAAATGAGAAAATGGGTGAATCATCTTTCCTCCCTCTTTCTATCTCCCTCTTTCTCATTTTTTTTTTAAACAGGGGAAAGCACGAACTCAGTCCCCCACTACCACAAATCACGCAGTTGAGTTTTCCACCTTTGGGGGCATTGCAGGGTTTAGCACCTTCAGAGTGCAATGAATAAGCTTTGCCCTGGTGAAATCACCTTTGTGATCATGGTATCTTTCCTGCCAGGTAAGTACTGAATCACTCTCTTGATAATTCCAAGAGGCGGGCAGGATATATGGAACCCATATATTATGGATATATTGTGTGTGTGTTTAACATATACATACAAGTCAAAAACCCCTGTGTAAGTATAAGATGTAGAACTCTGGTCAAACCTTTCATTATCCCCTTTGGAAACATTATACAGGTATTGTAAATCTCCACCTTTGAAGCAAAGTAATTCCTTTTCTTTAATAATACTCTGGTAAACGTACCCAGGAGAGTTACCCATTCTTCTCTGTCTTTGACCATGCCGTTTCATAATGATGAGAAGAAAAGACTTATTTAAGCACCTGGATGGAAAGTGATAGCTAACCCACCTTTTCTTTTTGAAAATATAGCGTTAGTATTTGAGTGTGTGTGTGTCAAATGGGGCTGATATGCACGGAGGGTGGGAGCCATCACTTGTACATTTCATGCTGAATCTGGTTCTGACTTTGGATTGTTTGGGGCTGTGGGTTGGTGGGAGGGATGTAGCACGTTCTGTGTTTATCAGTCTGTTCCATAGGCTATGGCAGGTGTGGCGATTACTTTCCAATAGTGCCTGGAAGCAATATTCCCCCACCTTCACAGGAACTTGCCATCTGGCTCTGAGGGCCAGAGATAATTCAGTCTCTAAATGAGCTCAGTTTTAGGTCCTCCAGAGCAAAAACTGATAAATGAGTGAGATTACCCTGTTTTATGGCAGTGTCAATAACACACCAGCATTGGCCCCTCAGATGCCTTCAGAAAAGAAAGTGAAGCTTTTATTGAATTAAACTTCTCAAACCAAAGCACATAACTGAAGGGCTTAGGAGAGGGAGTTGCCAAACTTTATACATATACATAGAAAATACATTTGCATAGTATGTAGATCTTTTGTATGCAAGCCTTGGTTTCATCAAGTGAAATGCCAGAGTCAATTTTGGCCTTGTACATTCTAAAATGAATAATTTTACCCATTAAAATTTTCTTCCCAGAAAAAATGGTGGCTAAAGCTGAAAATTTACTAAGCTGCCTAGATAATAAACTCTTTGGCTGGAGAAAACATAGGTGAAAAGAAGATATAAAACTGTGACATTAACAATTTAGACCAAAAGACAAACCTTGGAGAAAAAGAGATCTTTTCCTTTCTGCTCTAATTATCTGAACCAGCTGTCAAAATTGATCAAATTGATCAGATAATACCTTAAATCTCCATTTGGATTTGTCCCTGTGGCCATTACCATCTTGGGATGGTTGTTTTGTATAAACAGCATCAGGTTGAAGAAAATTATGATTTGATGAGAAGAATTGGAGATGTTTGGAATGCATAGCATCCAGCATGGCCCTGCTTCCCAGGGTCCCCTGAGATTATGTGTAGCAATGACAAGATGACATAATTAAATTAAGTGGTATGGCAAAAAGTAAGAAAGTAAGCCCACAGGGCTCCCTTGGGACAATGACAACTCAAACAGTTTTTAAAGATGTCTTATTAAAAAGAGGTTCAATAAACTGGAATTATCTCAGCTTGGGAAAATAAAATATAGTTCTCTTGGGAAAACAGAATTTTCTTCTCTGGAGGAAGCATGGGGAGAAAAAACCTTCTTTGGGAGAGTAAAGAGTATGTGAAGCGAAGTCTCTCAGTCGTGTCCAACTCTTTGCGACGCCATGAACCATACAGTCCATGGAATTCTCCAGGGCAGAATACTAGAGTGTGTAACGGTTCCCTTCTCCAGGGGATCTTCCCAACCCAGGGATGGAACCCAGGTCTCTCCAGTATTGCAGATAGATTCTTTACCAGCTGAGTTACCAGGGAAGCCCAAGAACACTGGAGTGGGTAGCCTATTCCTTCTCCAGCGGATATTCCCAACCCAGGAATCAAACCGGGGCCTTCTGCATTGCAGGGGGATTCTTTACCAGCTGAGTTCCAGGGAAGCCCAAAAGAGTATGTATCTCTCTGAAATTAAAAACAAACAAACAAACAAACAGTATTTGATACGTGGAAAATGAAGTAGAAATGGTCAACATATTTTGGGAGTGCTTTTCCCTACGGAAGTCTCTTTTCTATCACTCTTTTTCCCGGCAGGCAAAACTAAGCGACCATGCCTGGGCCATATCATGCCCTCTGATTGGATCAGCGGGGACACCTGCCTTGGTGTCAGGACGTCTATTGGGCAGCTTACGGCCAATCAAATTCTCGCTCTTGAGAGAATGACCAGCTCACCAAGTCGGAACACAGTCAGTTCTGACCAAAACTAGATGCAAACCAAATTAAATAAGGAAGAGAAGTGATGAGTGAGATAGAACTAAGAGGAAGAAACCTCCAAAGAGAAATGAATGAGGCAGACACCATGGATGCGGCCCAGTCCCCAAAGCCTTCCCAGTGAAGCTCAGCTGAATCTAATTTCCTTTTTAGAGAAATATGTAAGGGTGCTTCTTATAGTATTATAATAATCCTCACTTCCCCCTACTTTTCTTTTTAGTTAATTTCGACAGGCTTTTACTAATTTACAGCTAATGAATCCCCGAGTAAGACAAAGAACAAGTATCTAAAGATAATATCCTTGGAGTATGAACACTATAGGAAATTGGGAATGAGGAAGGAGGGGATTTAATATTTATTTAAATGTGTTCTATGTACCAGACATTCTGTTAGGTGTGTACTATTTTCATCGTTTTAGCAACTACATGTCTCCAGGACATTTTTATTTTAATCATACTGAAAAGGAAATGAGTTTCAGAGAGCTTAATGAACTTGCTTAAAGTCTCACAGAGTCAGGATTTAAACTCAGTACTGCCTGACTTCAGAGTGTCTTCCCTTACACTGCCACCAGACTTGGGAATAATACAAATATTCTTACCAGGTGACATCAAGGCTCCTGAAGACAATGATGATATAGGCGGCCATAAAATGATATTTAATCTTATGTGTCAACTTGGAGGTATTCTTGGATAAGAATAACATTTATGTTGGTGAAGTTTAAGTAAGCAGATTTCCCTCCATTGTGTGGATGTACCTCATTCAATCAGTTGAAGGCCTGAATAGAACAAAAAGATCAACTTCCTGGGACAAGAAGGAATTTTCCTTCAGATGGTCTATGGAGTTTATCTGTACCATTAGTTCTCCTGGGTCTGGAACCTGCTGGCTAACACTGATGACTTGGAGGTGCCATTCTCCTTAATTATATATATATATATATATATATATATATATACACACACACACACCATGGGATTGCAGAGAGTTGGACACAACTGAGCAACTAACACACACACACACACACACATACGCACACACACAAAATTGATTCTGTTTCTGTGGAGAAAGCTAACATGCCATAGAAAAAAAACTGGATCAGAAAACCAGCATTATGGAGAGTGATGAAAGCAAGATGGCCAAATAAGATGTCCTCTCTCATACCAACTCTGAACAACGATAATTTGGCATCCATCCATGGACAAAGGGGGCTTCCCAGGTGGTGCTCCCATATGGTAGAACCCACCTACCAATGCAGGAGATGTAAGAAACATGGGTTTGATCCCAGGGTCCAGAAGATCCCTTGGAGAAGGAAATGCAAACCCACTCCAATATTCTTGCCTGGAAAACTCCAGAAACAGAGGAGCCTGGCAGGCTAAAGTCTGTGGAGTCACAAAGAGTCAGACATGACTGTGTAACTGAGCATGCATATATAAACAAAAGTATCTTTGTGGGAGCTTTGTAGTCCGGATAGGAGACCAAGGAGAACCATCCTGAAGCTAGCTGCCAGGCAGCTGATTCACCAACCAAAGTCCTGGTGACAGAGCTGTAAACAGCTCCGTATTCCTGAAGACTCAGCCACAGTCCATTTATCTTGGTCCTGTCACCAGCACCACTTACCCAGGAACCCTGGAGGACTCACCTGTGCATTAGGTAATAAGCACACAGAACTTGGTGCCAGCTATAGTCTTGAAATGGCCCATGAACCAGCTCTAGCCCCTCTTAGCTGTGGTCCCAGAGCCTCTGGAGGCAAACCCGCCAATTTCAGTCAGACTGTAGATTCTGAAAGGTCCCCCACAATGGAACTTCGGATGATCCAAGCACAGTCCATAAACTATCCTGCTTGCTTAGGGGCCTGATAAAATACACACCTGTCTGTAGCACACCCCCCACCCCACCTCTGCCCCATTGATCCTGAAAAGGCCCTGTACTTAGCTCCAGTCTCTCCAGCCACAGTCAGGGAGCAGTCCAGCCTACCCAGGGAACTAGTAGGAGACTCAGAATCAGGTCTGCAGACCTCAATTTTGGCTGTGTAATCTGAAACAGGTCTGTGGGTTGGTTCTAACTCCCCTCAACCACAGCTCAGGCCCAGCCCTGCCCACCTAGGGACGTGTTCAGTGGCTGGGCAAGAGGCCTCCCAGGGACCTGGTAGGAGCCACACCTGGCTGTGCAGCTGGTAATAAGCCCACTGACCGAGGACCCAACCAGGGACTCTGAAGTGAACCCTTGTCCCTGTGTCATCTTACTGAACAAGGTACTGAATCTGATGTTACATCTATCCAGTGACTTTATTGCTTATACTACATCTTTCAGTTATAAAATTTCCTTTTGAATTTTATGCTTTCTATTTTCAGCTGTTTTTTCTGTCCTTTAGATTATGAGGATAATAGTTTATTTTGAATGGTTGTCCAATAATTCTAAAATCTGTGTTATCGGAGTCAGTTTCCATTGTCTCTTAATGATGAGTCACATTTTCCTGTTTCATTAAATGTCAAATAATTTTGAGTTGTATCCTGGAGACTGTGAATGATACATTGTCTAGACTCTTGATAGTGTTATATTCCTCTGAGGAGTATTGATTTTTGTTTGTTTGTTTTTTCAGTTAACTTCGCTGAACTCAGCTCTAAAATTATTTCTCGCTGCAGTAGGCAACAGATGAAATTTTAATTCAGTACTTTGAGCTTTGAATGAACTGTTGGGAGTTTGTATCCCCATTATGCATGTATAGTTCAGAGATCAGCCAGAGGCTTGATCAAAAGTTTATACACAGACTTTATGACTCTGTCTGTCTATTACATTCAGCCAGGGACTCTCCTCTTTTCCTATAATTGCTTTGAAATCTGTCTTCTAATTCTTCAAGCCAGTAATGTTGTAGATTGCTATAAAACAGGAAACTCACTCAGTGCCATTTCCTTTTTCCTAGGGTCAGTCCACCCACAGATTCTGCCCATTTTGGTAATCCCTTCAGGTAATTATTTCTTATTTCTAGACTTTATATTGTTATGTTCAAGAAGGTCTGTCATATAGAAGTTACTCAGCTATGACCAAAAGTGGCAGGTTAGCTAGAATATTTGAGACAAATATTTGCAAATAACCTTGCACAAGCCCCGCGGGAAGTATTCCTCTAGCTTTTTAGGAACAAATATTAAGAAGGTTTAGTGTTCAAGGACTAATTTTAAATAATGCCAACTTCAGGCATTACATGCTAATGTCACGTTTCTAGTAAGTTGTGAAAAGGTAATCAGACACGGATGTCTTAAACTGGAATTTCCTTAAGTTCCAAATACCAAATTTTTAGTTTAGTAAGTAGCACATAACAAGTACAGTATGTGAGAATGTAATGCATGCTATAAAAAAGCAAAATCATAATAGGGGAATTGGGAGGGCAAGATAGGGACAGAGAATATGGTTATTTAAATAAGACAGTCGGGGAAATAGGATATTCATTGAAAAGGTAGCATCCAAGCAGATTTTTGAGGGAAATAGCCAATTAACCTTGCAGATATCTAGGGAATAGGTTCCAGGAAGAGGGAACAGCATCATATACAACATGGACTAAGTGCTGCATATTTAATTCTTCTAATAATCCAAGGAAGAGATTTTATTACCTCTGTTTCAAAGATGTGGGAACAGGTCCAGGGAGGTTAAACAATTTGTCTATGGTGATACAGTGGTGAGCAACAAAAACAAGTTCTTTCAATCAATTGTTGAAAGGCCTAGTCCCAACCCTTGAGGTGCATGTAGTGTAACACAGATTAGGCAAACAGATGTTTCAAAATAATGTAGGAGGGCTTCCCTGGTGGCTTAGTGAAAAAGAATCCACCTGCAATGGAGGAGAATCAGGTTCGATCCCTGGGTCAGAAAGATCCCCAGGAGAAGGAAATGGCAACCCACTCCAGTATTTTTGCCTGGAGAATCCCATGGGTAGAGGAGCCTGGCAGGCTATAATCCATGGGGTAGCGAAGAGTTGGACATAACTAAGTGTTTGAGTGTGTATGCAAAAAAAGGGGGGGATTTTAACAGAAGTGTACAAGGACATAGAGGTGAAGGCTTTTTGCATAATTCACACTGAAAGTTGACTAAACAAAGTAACACCAGATAATTCATCATCTACTACATCTGGTGGAGTTAGTAATATTTCTGTTTGCTTGTGTAAACCCTGGAGTGAGTCATCTTGCAGTTCTTGATAACCCTGTTCAAAGTTGCTTTGGATCTGAATTCAGGTCATCTTTCTGCAAGAAAGGAAGGAAGAAAGGAAAGAAGGAAGGGAGGAGGGAGTGGAAAGGATGGAAAAAGAAAAGAATGGAGCAATGAAGGAAGAAGCTAAGGAAGGGAGAAGAGAGGAAGGTAAGAAGGAAGAAGAAAATTTCCAGAGAAAATTCTTGATAGACTTTCACCTTCCTCTGATCAGGTGTACCTTCCTTATATCAAAACATCACAATGTACACCTCAAATACTTACAGTGTTTACTTGTCAACCACACCTTATAAAACAGAAAGCAAAGAAATAAAGAGGCACTCCTGAAAAAAAAGTTTTGGCCTCTAGACCATGTCCCCAGGTGAACTGGGAAATACTGTCAATACTGAGATTGACCAAGATCCCAAACTGAAACTGTATACCTGAAGTAGCATGCACACATCTCTAGAAACACTGGTTTAACTGCTCTGAGATTCACACTCTTTATTTGTAAAACAAAAAAAGGGTCATATTATTTCCTCTTTCATAGGACTGTCATGAGTGTTAAACAGGATAACACAATGCTTATCATATGTTGAGTGCTCAATTCATTGTAACAGTCTCTATTTCCCTTCCAACCTGTTTCTTGAACTTTAATCTCAAGAAGTGCTTGGTGGTTACTGATTTTACATTTTATTTCCTGGTTGGTTTATGTAAAATATTTGGGAACTAAGTCGTATAGGATAAGTAGTGAGAAAAGCACAGCAATTTGGAGAAAAAATAACTTGGAAGTGACCCTGCTTCTGTCAGTTATTAGCTATAGGAACTTCTAGAAGTTACTGATGACTCATAAGCGTGGAAACAAGATTGCCAGGAAAAATATCAACAATCTCAGATATGCAGATGATAACCACTTTATGGTAGAAAGTGAAGGAGAACTAAAGAGCCTCTTGATGAGGGTGGAAGAGGAGAGTGAAAAAGCTGGCTTAAACTCAACATTCAAAATACTAAAATCATGGTATCCAGTCCCATCATTTCATGACAAATAGATGGGGAAAAAGTGGAAACAGTGACAGATTTTCTTTTCTTGGGCTCCAAAATCATTGCAGGCAGTGACTGCAGTCATGAAATTAAAAGATGCTTGCTCCTTGGAAGAAAACCCATGCCAAATCTAGACAGCATGTTCAAAAGCAGAGACATCACTTTGCCAACAAAGGTCTGTCTAGTCAAAGCTATGGTATTTCTAGTAGTCATGTATGGATATGAGAGTTGGATCATCAAGAAGGCTGAGTGTGGAAGAATTGATGTTTTTGAATTGTGGTGCTGGACAAGACTCTTGAGAGTCCCTTGGACAGCGAGGAGGTCATACCAGCCAATCCTAAAGGAAATCAACCCTGAATATTCATTGGAATGACTGATGCTGAAGCTGAAGCTCCAATACTTTGGCCACCTCATGCAAAGAGCTAATTCAATGGAAAAGACCCTGATGCTGGGAAAGATTGAAGGCAGGAGGAGAAGGGGATGACAGAGGGTGAGATGGTTGGTTGGCATCACTGACTTAATGGACATGAGTTTGAGCAAACTCAGGGAGATAGTGAAGGGCAGGGAAGCCTGGTGTGCTGCATGCCCCATCTATTTGACAGGGTCGCAAAGAGCTGGACACTTTGTGATTGAACAACAACAGAAGTTACTGAACCTATTTCCTCACTGAAGAGGTGTTTTAAGAGAGCAATTTTTAAGTATTAGCAATAAATAGCTATAATTTATTGATGCTTACTCTGGGCCAGCAATTGTTCTAAATGTCTATAATGTTATGAAATCCTTATAAGGTAGATATTATGTAGTAATATTAAGAGTTTCAAAAGAGGATGATGATGACTGAAAAGCTTCTGGTATTCTTGAAAATTTGTAGCCTCCTTTGGGAGTATTTTCTCATCTCCCTGGTCACTTCACTTTAGAATGACCCAAAGCTCAGACCTGTGTCCTGCTTTTATCATTTCCATCTCCATGGAATCTCATCCAACCCCCAACTTTAAATACCATCTATCAACTGATCACTTGCCAATTTGTGTTTTCCAGCCTCAGCATTTCCCTTGAGTCCTAAATGCTTATATGCTAGTGTTTAGTCTGTATTTTCAAACTTAACATGTCCAAAATGGAAGCTTTTCCCTAAAACCCATTCCATCCACACTATTCTCTATCACCTTTATTGGCAATTCCATTTTCCTATTTGTAAGCCAAAATTCTTGTAGTCATCTTGACCCTCTCCGACATACTGCAGCCAATCTTCTGCGTGCATGGTTTGTGCCCCTTCAGAAAACATCTAGCATCGTATCACTCATCATTTCCACTGCTACCACCATGGTCTGGACCTCCATCATCTTTTGCTTGGTTATGACCAATGCCTCCTAATTGGGCTCCCTGCTTTGGCCTTAATATTCTCCCCACCAATTCCCCACCCTCACACTCCTGCTGGAATCTATCCTCAACCCTGAAGCAAAGGTTATCCTGAGAGAAAGTAAGTCAGATCATGGCATTCCTTTGTTTAAACCCCTTTTCTCATGGGTTTCCATGCCTCTCAGAGAAAAGCTGAAAATCTTCACAATGGCTTTCAGGGTCCTATGCTAGTTCTCACGCCTCTTCCCTCATCTGATCACTGTGATCTTAGCTGCTTTCCCTCCTTTCTTGCTCGTGTCTTATCTTCCTTGAGGTGCCTACAAAGCACTGGGCACACTGCCACGATCACTGGGTGTTTGCTCGTCCCTCTGCCCTGAATGTTCTTTCATAGCCTCAGTTTCTCTCTTCCATCCTGCATGTTTCTGTGCAAATGTTCCCTTCACAGTTAAACCTTCCCAGCAAGCCCAGCTATATAATCTTTGGACTCGATGCAAAACAAAAATTCAGAGACCTCTTATTCAGAAAATATGAGTCTGAGTGAACTCCGGGAGATGGTGATGGACAAGGAGGCCTGGCATGTTGCGATTCATGGGGTCGCAAAGAGCTGGACACGACTGAGCGACTGAACTGAACTGAACTAAGAAGTCCAGCAATAGTAACTTTATTTAACTCAAAGCTAACCAAACTTATTTAAGCACAGTTTTTTTCTCTATATATAACTTTATATATATATTTGCAGTTTTTGCATTTGCAAAATGCCTGGCAGAAATTAGAAGATCTCTTTCAATTCCAAAATGTCATAAATCTATGCTTGTATCAATATTAATAATCTATAAAATCACATAATTACATTTTATCACATATAAATTATATAAATGTATCACATATACTGTATGTGATAAAATTTGATTTATGCAATATAACTAAATTTATAATATATAACATATTTGTAATATATATAATATGCATTTATATTTTATCAAGGTATGAAGTTTTAGTCATTTTCCTTTAGCTTTATAGGAAGTTTGTCAAACAAATATGGAAACTGGGACTATGCCCTTTGCATGATTTCTCTATCCAAATGTTTGAAAAATAATATAACAAATTTGGACAGTATATCTTTAAAATTTTTATGTTAGCATTCTTCTAGTTTTCTTTTCCTTAAGATATTTGCAAGATTCTAGTGTTTTGGCAGGAAATGTGACTTGCATTCTTTGTATCTAAACCCTTAAGACTGAATTATGGTACTGAACAACTTCAGAGGTGACAGTCTCTATACATGTAAAGGTGGGAGATTTCTTCTGAAACAGAAGAGGCAGGGTGTAAAATGAACTGAGAACTGTCTTTTTCTAACCATAACTGAGGTTATATATATATAAATATATATATACATATATATATATAATTACATAGATTGATTCATGTGTGCTAAGTTGCTTCAGTCTTGCCCGACTCTGTGCCTATGGACTATAGCCTACCAGGCTCCTCTGTCCATGGAATTTCTGAGGCAAGAAGACTGGAGTGGGTTGCCATTTTCTTCTCCAGGGGATCTTCCTGACTCAGGGATTGACCTGTATCCCTTATGTCTCTTGCATTGGCAGACAGGTTTTTTACCACTAGCACCACCTGGTATGCCCATATTGACAGGCATATTTAGAATATGTAGGTATACATATTGTATAGATATATATAATATATAATACAGATAAGCATATATAATATAGATAGGTATCAGTTCAGTTCAGTTCAGTCGTTCAGTCGTGTCCGACTCTTTGCAACCCCATGAATCGCCACACGCACAGCCTCCCTGTCCATCACCAACTCCCGGAGTTCACTCAAACTCACGTCTATCGAGTTGGTAATGCCATCCAGCCATCTCATCCTCTGTCATCCCCTTCTCCTTCTGCCCCCAATCCCTCCCAGCATCAGAGTCTTTTCCAATGAGTCAACTCTTAGCATGAGGTGGCCAACGTACTGGAGTTTCAGCTTTAGCATCATTCCTTCCAAAGAAATCCCAGGGTTGATCTCCTTCAGAATGGACTGGTTGGATCTCCTTGCAGTGCAAGGGACTCTCAAGAGTCTTCTCCAATACCACAGTTCAAAAGCATCAATTCTTCGGCATTCAGATTTCTTCACAGTCCAACTCTCACATCCATACATGACCACTGGAAAAACCATAGCCTTGACTAGACAGACCTTTGTTGGCAATGTCTCTGCTTTTGAATATGCTATCTAGGTTGGCCATAACTTTTCTTCCAAGGAGTAAGCGTCTTTTAATTTCATGGCTGCAGTCACCATCTGCAGTGATTTTGGAGCCCCCCAAAATAAAGTCTGACATTGTTTCTACTATTTCCCATCTATTTCCCATGAAGTGATGGGACCAGATGCCATGATCTTAGTTTTCTGAATGTTGAGCTTTAAGCCAACTTTTTGACTCTCCTCTTTCAGTTTCATCAAGAGGCTCTTAAGTTCCTCTTCACTTTCTGCCATAAGGGTGGTGTCATCTACATATCTGAGGTTATTGATATTTCTCCCAGCAATCTTGATTCCAGCTTGTGTTTCTTCCAGCCCAGCGTTTCTCATGATGTACTCTGCATAGAAGTCAAAGAAGCAGGGTGACAATACACAGCCTTGACGTACTCCTTTTCCTATTTGGAACCAGTCTGTTGTTCCATGTCCAGGTTAACTGTTGCCTCCTGACCTGCATATAGGTTTCTCAAGAGGCAGATTAGGTGGTCTGGTATTCCCATCTCTTTCAGAATTTTCCACAGTTTATTGTGATCCACACAGTCAAAGGCTTTGGCATAGTCAATAAAGCAGAAATAGATGTTTTCCTGGAACTCTCTTGCTTTTTCCATGATCCAGTGGATGTTGGCAATTTGATCTCTAGTTCCTCTGCCTTTTCTAAAACCAGCTTGAACATCAAGAAGTTCATGGTTCACGTATTGCTGAAGCCTGGCTTGGAGAATTTTGAGCATTACTTTACTAGCATGTGAGATGAGTACAATTGTGCGGTAGTTTGAGTATTCTTTGGCATTGCCTTTCTTTGGGATTGGAAGGAAAACTGACCTTTTCCAGTCCTGTGGCCACTGCTGAGTTTTCCAAATTTGCTGGCATATTGAGTGCAGCACTTTCACAGCATCATCTTTCATCATAATTATTGGAGAAGGGCATGGCAACCCTCTCCAGTATTCTTGTCTGGAAAATCCCATGGACAGAGGAATCTGGTGGGCTCCAGTCCATGGGGTTGCAAAGAGTCAGACATGACTGAGCAACTTACACCTATTATAATTGAATTATATATATAACACAATTATACATATGGATAGGTAGATATGTGCTATCTCTGTGTTGCTCAGGGTAAAAGATCAGGCTTCTTTTTAAAATTACCATTCATTTACTTATGTTTTTGAGAAACATAATTTTAAAAAATACTAGAATAAAGGAATTTAAAATAACAAAGCCATACATAGTACAAGGACAGAAACATGAGATTCAATAAGCATAAAATCACTCTGTCAAATTTCTATAAAAGTTTCTCAGTGCTTATCCTTGGTTCCTGTATTTGTATCACCTTAGACCAGAATAAATATTTTGCAGCCCATGTACTATGTATCGAGCAACGCAGATCTGGATCTCTTACTTTTGCCACTAATTTGGGTGCTTAGTCACTCAGTCATGTCCAACTCTTTGTGACCCCATGGACTCCTTTGTCTGTGGAATTTTCCAGGCAAGAATAATGGCGTGGCTTGCCACGCTCTCCTCCAGGGGATCTTCCCAATCCAGGGATCGAACCTGGGACTCCTGTATTGCTAGCAGATTCTTTTATCATCTGAGCCACCAGGGAAGCCCCTTACCACTAATTTGCTACTGCTAATTTAGTATACAGCAAATACTACCATTCAGTGCGATTTATCTTTTTATTTCCTTGAGAGCAACAGAGATCTGTTTGTGACATTGAAGTACGTTGGGGAAAACACTGTATACAGTAGGTGCTCAATGAATATGTCCTGATGTGCACATACCTGATAGACTGTGTAAATGAGAAATAGATAGGTAAGTAGGTAGTTAGAGCTTGAAAAAAAAAAAAAAACCCAAACAGCATTTTTATCTCCTTTATACTCATTTCCAGCTCAAAGCCAACAAAGAAACAAAAAAAGTCTCTTTAGAAAATTTCCAAAATAAATAAAAGCCATTTGAGGGCAAAAAGTTTATGATATACAGAAAACGAAAACATAATAGTTTCAGAAGCCTTTTAAATCTTTTTAAGGGAAAGTTGTACTTATCCATTAACAAACCTGTATGTAGCTGTCTTGCTTTAAGAGGTCTTTTGAGACAGAGATTTCAAAACTCCCCATAGGTATCTCAGTTGTGCATAATGTTACTTCAGAGCAACAGTGTATGTCATTTTCATAAGAAAGAAAATGAATTTCTTGCGTCATTTAAGCTTTCTTGATAGAAAATTCAACTCTAAAATTCACAAAAGGAGAAAGGTGTTGTACTAGTCGCAGAGTCATATTTGTCCACCCGGCTCATCTGTCCATGAAATTCTCCAGGCAAGAATACTGGAGTGGCTTGCTATCCCCTTCTCGAGGGGATCTTCCTGACCCAGAAGGGAGATGCCTAATTAATCTGCTTTTAAGAGTTAGATGTTTTTCTTCATTTGCCTTTACAGCTGAAATGGCAAAAGGTTGTCATAAACTGAATACATTTTCATGCAGGCTGCTAGCCATTTTGTAGGCATTAAAGAGCAGAAGGACCTTTAATCTGCAGTTCACTCCTAGCAAGAAAGAATTCTTTATGTGGATTCATGTCAATGTATGGCAAAACTACTACAATATTGTAAAGTAATTAGCATCCAATTAAATAAATTTATTTTTAAAATAAATAAATAAATACTATATGGTTAACTTCTTTTGTACAAATTACGTTATGCTAGCAAAAAGATGGGTGGTGAAGTGAAACTTGCCATCCTTGTCTAGAAAGCAGGATTTCTTAGGAGTGAAAATCATACTGCCCTGTAATCAACAAGTGGGCTGGTGACTACTGAGTTCTACCAGAGGACCAGGAAGGGCAGGTATGGTATAGAATCCCAGATATTGAACTTGGAGATGCGCTCCATTTAATTAGCTCTTCATAGCTGTCTCATGTTTCCTCTACTTCCTCCACCTTCAGCTTCAGGATAAGTTGATCCGCTGCCTACATTTAGACTGCAGCTCATTGTTCCATACAAAATATTTATTGGGATCACAAACCAAAAAACTGTTAGTTGGGAAATATAAAGATTTGAAAGTACTTTTACAGTAATAAAGAACAAAACTACAACAAAATAGAAACAGATTAGAATGATTCAAGTGCATCTGAATGCTCATGTTAAAAATGGCAAAGATTCATTTAAGTTGATAAAGGAGATCCATAGCAAACCCATTAAAATGGGTGAAGAACAGGTAGGTAGTTCATCCATGAGAAAACACAAATAGGAAACACATAAATTAAGACATTTTCAAATCTTTGCTAGTGATGAAATAAATAGTAAAAATATATTTAGAAATGTTGAATTATATTGAAGCTAGACTAATTGGAAAAGCCCCTGATGCTGAGAAGAACTGAAAGCAAAAGGAGATGAGAGTGGCAGAGGATGAGATGGTTGGATAGTATCACTGACTCATGGACATGAATTTGTTTAAACCTTGGGAGATAGTGAAGGACAAGGAGGCTTGGCGTGCTGCAGTGCATGGGGTTGCAAAGAGTCGGACACGGCTTAGTGACTGAACAATGACAACAAGAAGATTTTAGAATCAAACATTCATTAAAAATGATCATTGATACAAATTATATATTTGAATGGAAACTAGAAAATTCACACACATTTGATATCATTCTGAGTTGATAATTCACAAATGATAAGCCACACATAAAACTATAAAGAGAAACAGAAAATGCAGAAAAATATATAAAAAAAAAAATCCATAATCATTTGGGCCTCAAAACAACCACAAAGGAATTTATTCTAAAGCTGTAACTCAACAGACTCAAAAATCTATAAGCACAGAAGATACTTATAACTAACAGAAACTTACTATACAACAAAGGAAGATTAAGTAGCCAATAAAAATACTATTTTACAAAGCTACATAGACATCTGAAAGAATAGTGATTACAGAATGTAAAATGAACACCAAAAAAAAAAAATGCAAAACAACTCCAGCCATTTAAAAACTGTGTACAAGTGGGGAATTGCACAATTAAAAATATGCAAGTGGTTTTCAAGTGATAGGGTAAGATTCCCCCTCCCCTCCCTCCTCTTTATTTTTTTGCAAATTCCTTCGCTAGGACTTTGTACAGTCTATGTATTTTTTCACTTAAAATTTTTTTTTGAGGGAGAAAGGAGGAAAGGATGAATATCTGGAGAAGATACTTCTCCCCCTTCACCTTACAGTCAGGTTTCTGCCGACACTCAATTTTCTGCAGCGCTGTCAGCTCCCTTTCGCAGGAGTTGATGTGTAGCGCTTAATCCTGTCTGCGGGCTGCCTCTCTATTCAAGACGGTATGCAAATACTTCCAAACCAGAGCATTTTAGACCTATTCACGGCTCAAGACAACACACTTTTCATTAGCATTTGAAGTGCGAGGGCTGAAAAAGGGGAATGGACAACTTTTTTTTTTTCTTTTTCTTTTTTTTTTTTCTTCTTTTGGCTCGAAGCTTTGGGGAGACTTGAAAATGTACGTTTTTCATCCCTTTGCAACACATCAGCATTGGCGCTAAACTTCAGAGAGACGCATTGACTGCCCTCAGGGGAACGCATTCAGGGGGATTTTTATACATACACAGAGGGCCATCGCCTGAAATAAATCACAGAATGGAGGTGGCAGAGATGAAGAGAGAGGGGTTCAGTGGGCTAAGCTACGCATCCAGAGGCATGAATTTAAATCACGATTTATTTTCTTCTCACTCTGCTCTTGCGTGAACCTCAGTTTCTTAATCTCCAGCAATAAGGAGGGGGTGCTGGGGAGAGAAAAGGCCCCAGATTTAAGATGCAGCTCAGGACTCTCAGAAAACAGCCCTCCGGAGGGACTGTGTCTTGCAGCCCAGTGGTTAGAATCTGGTGCTCTGAAATCTAGGTCACAAGTTCAATCCCCTTCTGGGTCAGTTAGCTTTTCTCTATTCCACAGCCACAGACTAAAGGCCTGAGCCCCTTATTCAGACCGAATGTCTAACAAAATGTGTGCCCTGGTCACTGCACAAAACAGCCCAACCAAAGTCTAGCAAATCTATCCTTCACTGTGGGGACCTGTTAGGAAGCAAGCCATCACTGGGGCCTCAAAGGCAGGAGAATCTCTGCAAGAACACAGTGGAGCAGGGGTGGTGAGCAGTAGGTGCTGGAGGCAACCAGACACTGGGGGTGGGAGGAACCTCAGCCCTGCACTTTACTGTGTGGCTCTGGGCATGTTATTTAACTTTTCTGAGCCCCAGCTGTAGACAGGTAGCTCCTCCATAGGACTGTATCAATGACTGAATGTGTTAATGGACCTTAGGAAACTAACACTGTGCCTGGTGTGTACTGAACACTCAGTTAAAACTTGCCAGGGTTGTCATCACTGACCCCAAGGTAAAGCAGTACTCTAAGGCTATTTTAGGATTCTGAAGAAGACGATTGTGCATATGAAGGTAAAACAGAGAGGGTCTCTGGATGATATCAGGAAAGATTATATCGTGCCTGAGATATACCAGGTACCATGATAGACTTCAGGAGGAGCAGTGCTAAAAAAATGGGCTTCCCAAGTGGCACTAGTGGTAAAGACCTTGCCTGCCAATACAAGAGACATAGAAGACATGGGTTTGATCCCTGGGTCAAGAAGATCCCCTGGAGGAGGGCATGGCAACCCACTCCAATATTCTTGCCTGGAGAATCCTATGGACAGAAGAGCCTGGTGGGCTACAGTCCATAGCATCACAAAGAGTTGGACATGACTGAAGCGACTTAGCATGCACGCACTTATAAAAATAATGAATCCCCAAATGGGTCTTGTCCCAAGGAATTTATAAAGCTAGATGGCCCAACTATAGTTGAAACTATAATTTAAATCCTGATTTCAGTCAATCCCCAACTGGGTTTCACTGAATCAGATAACCTTTTGATGCTTCAGTTTCCTTAACTATTGTAAAATGGAGATAATAACTACGTGCTTCGAAGGGTTGTTCTGGAATAAAATGAGTAACACTGGGTACATGTGAAGAACTTGATATTTATAGTTAGTCTTTAAATGAGTGACTATTTCTACTGTAAGAAAATTAAAACACACTCTTGCCATTCTTCAGCTTTGAAAAAGTTACAGTATCCAATTGCAAACTAGATCACAGTGTTGGTATTTTAAAAATAATCTGATGACAACTTACCTTTATAGTTATGCTTTTGTGATTCCCATCCACAGCATTCCCTGTATAACAAGCCTCATAGTTCAGGTAAGTTGATGGGTTCACCTTTCCTCATTGCTTCCTTGCTTTTACTTCGTTCTCACACATATCCTCAAGAGCATCTCTCCTAAACAAACTTTTTCTCTCTAATATGTTTATTTAGTGAAAAATGCTCAGAATGTCCTTTTTCTCAGAAGCCCTCTTTGAGCCATCCGGAAGAATTTTTTGCCTTCTCTAACTACAGGATTCTACATGTCAAAGATAAATGGCCCAGACCCAAAGCCACTTAGAGTGGATCTGAGACAGGAGGGAAGGAGGCAGAGCACAACCATTTAAAGAGTGATATAGCCTAAAGGAAATCAGTCCTGAATATTCATTGGAAGGACTGATGCTGAAGCTAAAACTCCAATACTTTGGCTACCTGATGTGAAGACCTGACTCATTTGAAAAGACCCTGATACTGGCAAAGATTGAGGGTGGGAGAAGAAGGGGATGACAGAGGATGAGATAATTGGATGGCATCACCGGCTCAATGGACATGAATTTGAGTAAACTCCGGGAGTTGGTGATGGACAGGGAGGCCTGGTATGCTGCAGTCCATGGGGCTGCAAAGAGTCAGACATGATTGAGGGACTGAACTGAACTGATAGCCCTTGAAGGGGCTTCCCTGGTGGCTCAGACAGTAAATAATCTGTCTGCAATGCGGGAAACCTGGGTTTGATCCCTGGGTTGGGAAACATGGCAATCCACTCCAATATTCTTACCTGGAGAATCCCATGGACAGAGGAGCCTAGAGGGCTACAGTGCATGGGGTTGCAAAGAGTCAGACATGACTGAGCGGACTAAGCACAGCACGTGCATACACACATACATAGCCCTTGAGCCAGTGAAGTTGCTTAGTCACGTCTGACTCTTTGCGACCCCATGAACTGTAGACTGCCAGGCTCCTCTGTCCATGGGATTCTCCAGGCAGGAATACTGGAGTGGGTTGCCATTTCCTTCTCCCATAGCTGCTGAGGACATGACAAAAACTAGTTAGAACCATTAGACCCAAGCAGGCAGAAGACTGGACTTTTCATAGACCTTGAGCTTCATTACATGCTTATTGTAATACATTAGCTTATGCTAGTGACATACCCACAGGCATCAGGACAGTTCCCACCATAAAAGGCCAGAGAGTGGGCCATGGCCCAATTCCTGGAAATCCCCATCACTTTCCCAAAATAGTTGGTATAATCCTCCCACTTATTAGCCTAAAACACTACCCACCCCATAAAAACTAGCCACCCCATACTTCAGGGCTGCTCTTGTTTTCTGAGATGATCCCATGCCCTGGGGCCACTCTCGCCTCCTGAGATGGACCGGTTCTGCCTATGGAATGTGTTTCTCAATAAACCTGCTCTTTATTACCACTTTATTATCACTCACTCTTGTGGTTTTTTGTGCTCCAAGCTAAGGACCCTTACTTAGCTGCCCAGGAACTTGCCTGAGACCTAGAACATGACCATCCTCTTGTGCCCCATCTTTCTGCAACATCTTTATAAAGGAAGAGAAGGAAGTTGGTCTTCTTCTCCTTCCCTTTACCTTTGGTTATAAAAATGCTGCCTACTTAGTTCTTGGGGTAGAGCCTTTTGACTGTCCACTTGTATCCTTCAAAAGTGTCCTTTATTAATAAAACTCTTGCATGCGTGCTCAGTTGCTAAGTCATATGCAACTCTTTGTGACTCTGTAGACTGTAGCCTGGCCAGGCTCCTCTGTCCGTGGGATTTTCCAGGCAAGAATACTGGAGTGCTTTGCCATTTCCTCCTCCAGGGGATCTTCCTGACCCAGGGATCAAACGTGAAGTTTCCTCTGTCTCCTGCATTGGCAGGCAGATTCTTTACCACTGAACCCCCAGGGAAGCCCATTAATATATCTACTTCTTACTTATTTTTTTGCCTCTCACTGAATTCCTTCTGTACAAGGATATAAAGAAACTGAGCCTAATTAAGTCCTGAGATGAGTTGGGTGGTTTCAATTGGAAGACTGTGGGTTCAAGTTCCATCTGAGGCATGGTTTCAGATCTACTTATATCAGGGACAAAACTTAAAGAAAACAATGAAATAGAGGTTTACAGTTGGTCTTTTAAGGGGAGGCAATCTCTCTGCCTTAGAAGGATTGAACTGAGGATTGCTAGATTGAGACTGCAGCTAGGATTAATGGAAAAGGGTGCGGTGGTTGATTAAAGATGTCTGCATCAGGTGCTAGAAAGCAGAGTGGTGGTTGTACTTTTGGTACATATTTGCAAACTCTGCCTGAGGAGTTGTAATATGTTCCTAACACTTGCCAAACATTTTATCTGGAAGTTTGAGGTCAACTTAAAATGAGCTCTGCCACGTTTCCTCTTCTCTTCCTAATTATTTCCTGGTATTTTCACCTATACCTGGAAAAGGTCAGTTTTCATTCCAATTCTAAAGGCAATGCCAAAGAATGTTCAAACTACATTACAGTTGCACTCATTTCACATGCTAGCAAGGTAATACTCCGAATCCTTCAAGCTAGGCTTCAGCCGTAGGTGAAGTGAGAACTTCCAGATGTACAATCTGAATTTAGAAAAGTCTGAGGAAACAAATCAAATTGCCAACATCTGTTGGATCATAGAGAAAGCAAGGGAATTTCAGAAAAACATTTACTTCTGCTTCATTGACTACACTGAAGCCTTTGACAGTGTGGATCACAACAAACTGTGGAGCATTCTTAAAGATATAGGAATACTAGACCACCTTATCTGTCTCTTGAGAAACCTATATGTAGGATCAGAAGCAACAGTTAAAACTGGACATGGAACAACAGACTGGTTCCAAATTGGGAAAGAAATATGTTAAGGCTGCATATTGTCACCCTCCTTATTTAACTTATATGCAGAATACATCATGCAAAGTGCTGGGCTATATGAAGCACAAACTAGAATCTAGATTGCCAGGAGAAATAACCTCAGATATGCAGATGACACCACTCTTATGGCAGAAAGCAACGAGGAACTAAAGAGCCAATGAAAGTGAAAGAGGAGAATGAAAAAAGTTGGCTCAAAACTCAACATTCAGAAATCTAAGATCATGGCATCCGGTCCCATCACTTTGTGGCAAATGGATGGGGAAAAATGCAAACAGTGACAGGTTTTATTTCATGTGCTCCAAAATCACTGCAGACAGTGACAGCAGGCATCAAATGAAAAGACAGTTGTTCCTTGGAAGGAAAGCTATGACAAACCCAGACAGTGTATGCAAAAGCAGAGACATCATTTTGCCAACAAAGGTCCATCTAGGCAAAGCTCTGGTTTTTCCAGTAGTCATGTATGGATGTGAGAGTTGGACCATCAAGAAGGCTGAATGCCGAAGAATTGATGTTTTCAAACAGTGGTGTTGGAGAAGACTCTTGAGAGTTCCTTGTACAGCAAGGAGATCAAACCTTTAGGAAATCAACCCTGAGTATTCATTGGAAGGACTGATACTGAAGCTGAAGCTCCAATACTTTAGCCACCTGACAAAAAGGTCCAATGCATTGAAAAAGACTCTGATGCTGGGAAAGCCTGAGGGCAGAAGAAGGAGGGGGCAAAAGAGGATGAGATGGTTGGATGGCATCTCCAACTCAATGAGCATGAGTTTGAGCAAACTCTGGGAGATAGTTAAGGATAGGGAAGTCTGGTGTGCTCCAGTCCATGGGGTTGCAGAGTCCAACATGACTAAGCGAATGGGCAACAACAAATTTCCCCTTGCCTCTCCTACTAAGCAACTCCCTTAAGAGAAAAGGTAACTTTCCCCCTCCTATCCTTGATCCAGTCCTCTCCTTTCTGCTCCATACCTGAAAAAATAAAAACTCTAGAGGCACACATTCACTGCCTCCTTCATATTTCCATTTGAAAAATGGAAATGAACATGGCAAAAACAAAAATCTTATGCTCTCCCCACCAAAATCTGCTCCTTCCATTATTTTTGCTGTTTCTATGAATAGCAATACCATTCTTATAATTGATCAGGCCACAAAATTTGGAGTGGTCCTTGATTCTTTTTTTTCTCTCAACTGATTGATAAATCCTCTTGACTCTGTATCTTCTAAGTAATCTGAATCCTATCCCTTTTCATATCTATAATGACCCTCCAAATCCAAGCTACCTGCTTCTCTCAGTTGGATTAAGGCAATGTTACCAAAACTAAGCTAGGTTGGAGGATATGTGTTAATTTCTTTCTTTCTGCAGTCATTCACAGGTAGGCCTGGTCTGGATATTTCCTGTGAGCCAAACAGAAGTATTTTAGCTTAATGCTTATTACCTGGAAAGCAGGGTACCTGGTCATGAGCCATTATGTATAATTTAAATTTATAGGGAATATAATATCCCTTTAGTGATTAACTTGTAATAGAATACAAAGTTTCTTTCCTATTAACAGCAATGTCTTCTTAACTAGTTTCTTTGTTTCCATCCTTGCTCCCTGCATCCATTCTTATCATAGTAATCAGTGTGATCCTATTTAAAATAGGATTTTAACACTCTGCTCAAAAACCTTCCAGTGTTTTTTCTCTTTTTTTCTTATAATAAAAGCCAGTGTTCTCTCAATGGCCCTTTAAAATCTAGGACCTCACCTCTTACTACTCTTCGCTTGCTCACTCTATTTTAGGCACATTGGCTCTTTGCCGCTCCCAGGATACACAGATCTCACTCTTACCTCGGGGCCTTTGCACATGCTCTTTCCTCTGGCCAAAAAGCTGTTACCAGAGGTAATCTCTTTGGAAAATTCTATGATCTCCTGCAGTTCTTTTCCTAGATGTCATCTTCTCAGTATGTCCTTTCTAACTACCCTGTTTAAAACACCCCTGCCCCCCGCCCCCAGCACTTCCTACCTCTTTTCCTGCTTAATTTTTCTCCAAAACATTTCTTCCAACAGAGGTTCTGTGTATTTATTTCTTTGGTTGGCTGGTTATATGTCACTCCTTTAAAATACGAGCTACACAAGGGAAGGAAATTTTGTTTCCTGTAGTATTCCCTGGGCCTACAAGAGGGCCTGGCACAGAGAAGCCCATCGGTGAAAATTTGCTGAATGAATAAATGAAGTGATGAATCTAACAAGCTTAGCCCTGTGCCTGGCACACAGCAGATGTTCAATAAATGTATTTAAAAAATTTTTTTCTCTGGGATTTTGTGTAGACCAAACAGGGTTATGAATGAAGAAGAAGGATGCATTTCTATAAAATACTACACGGTTCTCAGACACTACTACTTTTATGGCTGTGTTTATCACAGTGCCTTGTATTTAGCACATATGGGTTTTGAGCTGGGATTTAGATGGGATCTTTGCCAGAAATAGACACTGGGACAGCTATAGCCTCTTATCTGCTGCAGGCTAGAAATCCAGATGACTGAGTAATTTTAATTATATTTAAAATGAGAGTAAATGTTTTTTATTGTGTTCTCATGGCTGTATATAAGAGATAAATCCTATACAAAATTGTCACAAGGGTTCAGAAACCGTGGCCACCTGAGGCCATTTAGTGCCAGAGCAAGCAGGTCTAAACACCTCACCAGCTCTACAGGGTATCCTGGATAAACAAACCTTAGCCATTAAGAAAAGATTAGAGATCCAGTTATATTAGATACCAAGAGGTCCAGTTATATTAGACACCAACAAAGAAAAATGTAACATATTTTAGGAAGTTTTTCATAACAAATTGTCAGTATTTTATAAAACCTTATTTTTAATCTCATAAGAGCAAGCGTCAAGCCTCTAGAAAATTAATTTATGTGAATTCCTCCAGCTTTCAAAAATACTAGAAATAGTGTTATTATTTATACACTACAAATATCCTGGAAATACTAGACTTAAAAGCTTGTCTGTTGTTTCTACCACCTTCGCAATGCTGTTTTCTATACTGACAGTCAAGTATTTTTCATACATTTCTGAATGACCCATTTATTTTCAGTTCACTTCAGTCACTCAGTCATGTCTGACTCTTTGCGACCCCATGAATCGCAGCATGCCAGGCCTTCCTGTCCATCACCAACTCTCGGAGTCCACCCAAACCCATGTCCATTGAGTTGGTGATGCCATCCAGCCATCTCATCCTTTGTCGTCCCCTTCTTCTCCTGTCCCCAATCCCTCCCAGCATCAGAGTCTTTTCCAATGAGTCAACTCTTTGCATGAGGTGGCCAAAATACTGGAGTTTCAGCTTTAGCATCATTCCTTCCAAAGAACACCCAGGGCTGATCTCCTTCAGAATGGACTGGCTGGATCTCCTTGCAGTCCAAGGGACTCTCAAGAGTCTTCTCCAACACCACAGTTCAAAAGCAGCAATTCTTTGGCGCTCAGCCTTCTTCACAGTCCAACTCTCACATCCATACATGACCACTGCAAAAACCATAGCCTTGACTAGACAGACCTTTGTTGGCAAAGCAATGTCTCTGCTTTTGAATATGCTATCTAGGTTAGTCATAACTTTCCTTCCAAGGAGTAAGCGTCTTTTAATTTCATGGCTGCAATCACCATCTGGAGTGATTTTGGAGCCCCCCAAAATAAAGTCTGACACTGTTTCTACTGTTTCCCCATCTATTTCTCATGAAGTGATGGGACCGGATGCCATGATCTTCGTTTTCTAAATGTTGAGCTTTAAGCCAACTTTTCCCCTTCCTCTTTCAGTTTCATTATGAGGCTTTTTAGTTCCTCTTCACTTTCTGCCATAAGGGTGGTGTCATCTGCATATCTGAGGTTATTGATATTTCTCCCGGCAATCTTGATTCCAGCTTGTGCTTCTTCCAGTCCAGCGTTTCTCATGATGTGCTCTGCATAGAAGTTAAATAAGCAGGGTGACAATATACAGCCTTGATGTACTCCTTTTTCTATTTGGAACCAGTCTGTTGTTCCATGTCCAGTTCTAACTGTTGCTTCCTGACCTGCATATAGGTTTCTCAAGAGGCAGGTCAGGTGGTCTCGTATTCCCATCTCCTTCAGAATTTTCCACAGTTTATTGTGATCCACGCGGTAAGAGTCTTTGGCATAGTCAATAAAGCAGAAATAGATGTTTTTCTGTTATTTTATTTTATTTTCTGTTATTTTATTGTACTTTTAATGGGTTTTCTTCAGAGGTCTGAGAAGGATGATTTTTCTGGAAAGAAGATAAAACTGAAAGTGTTCAGTAATGACCAGTGGTAAGCTGAGGTAAGCAAATTTGAGGAAAACTAAACTATATGACCCAACAAATTTATGCTAAAAGGGGCCAGATAAACAATTAACAATAGATAATTCTGACAAATCATCAGGGCATAAGTTAGACCTTCATCCTGCTTCTACTTAGAAAAGACTCTGAGGAGGTGATGATCAGATGGTGCTTGTCCCAGAGATACAAGCAAAACTCTGTTTGGTTACCTTGGTGTTCAAGGTTTAGAAGGAGACTCTATGAGCCTGGTGGCTCAGATAGTAAAGCATCTGCCTGTAATGTGGGAGATCAGGGTTGTGTCTTTAGGTCTGGAAGATCTCCTGGAGAAGGGAATGGCTATCCACTTCAGTATTCTTGCCTGGAGAATTCCATGGCCAGAGGAGCCTGGCGGGTTACAGACCATGGAATTGCAAAGAATCAGACACAATTGGAGAAGGCGATGGCACCCCACTCCAGCACTCTTGCCTGGCAAATCCCATGGATGGAGGAGCCTGGTAGGCTGCAGTCCATGGGGTCGCTAGGAGTCGGACACGACTGAGAAACTTCACTTTCACTTTTCACTTTCATGCATTGGAGAAGGCAACAGCAACCCACTCCAGTGTTCTTGCCTGGAGAATCCCAGGGACGGGGAGCCTGGTGGGCTGTTGTCTCTGGGGTCGCACAGAGTTGGACACGACTGAAGCAACTTAGCAGCTGCAGCAGCAGCAGCAGACACAATTGACTGACTAACACACAAATACCAAGAGCCTCAGGGGGATGAAAATTAACATTCCTCTTCTCTATTCAGGCCAGGACAAACTGGGGCTTGGGAGAGGTAGCAAAAACCATCATAACATGCTGTTCCCAGAGATCCAGAAACACATTGTCCACTTCATTTTTTTCACCTCCCTGTTAGGATCCAACTATGTGCTTAGTGGGCTTCCTTGGTAGCTCATCTGGTAAAGAATCCACCTGCAATGCCGAAGATCCTGGTTCATTTCCTGGGTCAGGAAGTCTTCCTGGAAAAGAGATAGGCTACCCACTCCACTATTGATGGGCTTTTCTGGTGGCTCAGATAGTAAAGAGCCTGCCTGCAATGTGGGAGACCTGGGTTTGATCCCTGGGTTGGGAAGATCTCCTAGAAGAGGGCGTGGCAACCCATATACATATTAATATTCTTTTTGAAGAAGTATTTACATTTAAGCACAAAGGAGAATAGCCAAAATCAATCATAAAGAGCCATCAGCACTTAGTGTGAGCAGGCTAGCTTCCTGATTATGGGTGTCAGACCAGGACATCCACTAATCAATGAAAAGTACTTTAGGGAACATAAGTTCTTGAATCCAAGTCTTCCTGCCCTTCTGAGACCTGGCCCCATCAGTCTCTTCCCTTTGCTGACCCTTTGGCCTCTGCCTCTCAGCCCTTGCCCCTCAGCCCAGAGGCATGCTCAAGTGTCCTGAGAAAACCACCTTCCTCCAGTTTTTTTTTTTTTTCTCTTCTAGGCTTTTCATAAGTGAAGCCACAGTTGCTCTCCCCACTTCCTCGTTTTCTAGTCTTGCTCACACCCCTCCAATCTGCCTTCCACCTCTTCATGGACATGAGCTTGCTAAATTCACTGTTGACCCAATGGACATCCAATTATACATTTTCACTATCTGCATTAAGTGCTTTATTTCCCATGCATTTTCTTCATGGAAGGTTCGAAATCATGGCGTCTCTATGAAAAGTAGGGCTTCCAGAGTTAAGCATATTTGCCTAAAGATATACAAGTAATTCTGCTCAAGCAGGATTTGAACCCAGTGAGAGCCAGCACTGTAGCCTAAGCCCTCCCACCTGCCACAACACCTGCCCGTCTGAAACCCTCCTAGAGCCTCATAACAAAGTAGGACTGAAATAAATGAGCATCACTGTAGGCAAATAAAAGGTAAAGAATGCATTGAGAGAGAGCATCTGAGTAAAACTGAAGGTTGAGGAACTGTGAGTTAAAAGTTATAGTCCCAATGTTGTGTTACTTTCTACTATACAGACATGCATCCGCTATATCCCAATAAAAACATTAAAAAAGTAAAATTGACAGATATCACACACAAAAAGCTATAACCCCAGATAAATTATCCAAAAAGAGCTGAAAATCATAGAACACTAGGTCAGGAAGAAACCTGACCTTTACTTGAAGACTAAGCTGCTCCAAATATTACAACATTTGTTTACTCCACAAACACTTTTTGTTTCAGCACCTTTAAAAATACCTGGATTAATACAGAGCTTAATTATAAAAGCTTACCATGGAGCAGAGTAGATACTGCATGCCTGTGAATATCTTCCCAGGATAGGGTGGGGTCTGAAATGCTTTGAGATATCTATGTAATTTCGAAAGGTTGGGTTGTCTTCAAGATATCCGCATATATTCAGTTCAGTTCAGTTCAGTTGCTCAGTCGTGTCCAACTCTTTGTGACCCCATGAATCGCAGCACGCCAGGCCTCCCTGTCCATCACCAACTCTCGGAGTTCATTCAGACTCATGTCCATCAAGTCAGTGATGGCCATCCAGCCATCTCATCCTCTGTTGTCCCCTTCTCCTCCTGCCCCCAATCCCTCCCAGCATCACAGTCTTTTCCAATGAGTCAACTCTTCGCATGAGGTGGCCAAAGTACTGGAGTTTCAGCTGTAGCATCAGTCCTTCCAATGAACACCCAGGACTGATCTCCTTTAGGGTGGACTGGTTGGATCTCCTTGCAGTCCAAGGGACTCTCTAGAGTCTTCTCCAACACCACAGTTCAAAAGCATCAATTCTTTGGTGCTCAGCTTTCTTCACAGTCCAACTCTCACATCCATACATGACCACAGGATAAAATCATATTTAAATATCAGCATGTTTAAAACATACATCAAGCAAACTTCCTAAACACAAGTAAGATCTTGTGTTGGAATTCCCTAGGATACTTGTTGGGTGACCCATAGGGAGTTAATGTTCTGTGTGATCAGGTGAAAGTAAGAGGCAGAGAAATAAAAGCTATCACTGTTCCATTGATCACTTGAGCCCCTTGTGTACCTTTGAGCTTATGAAGCCCAGGAATGTGCAGAGTTCCAGAGAATAGCAAGGAGATATTAAGAAAGAAGTCCTAAGTGATCAATGCAAAGAAATAGAGGAAAACAGTAGATGGGAAAGACAAGAGATCTCTTCAAGAAAACTAGGGATACCAAGGGAACATTTCATGCAAAGATGGGCACAATAAAGGATAGAAATGGTATGGACCTAACAGAAGCATAAGATATTAAGAAGAGGAGGCAATAATACACAGAACTATACAAAAAAGATCTTATTGTCCCAGGTAACCACAATGGTGTGATCACTCATCTAGGGCCAGACATCCTGGATTGTGAAGTCAAGTAGCCTTAGGAAGCATCACTACAAACAAAGCTAGTGGAGGTGATAGAATTCCAGCTGAGCTACTTTAAATCCTAAAAGATGATGCTGTGAAAGTGCTGCATTCAATAAGCCAGCAAATTTGGAAAACTCAGCAGTGGCCACAGGCCTGGAAAAGGTCACTTTTTATTCCAATCCCAAATAAAGGCAATGCCAAAGAATGTTCAAACTACTGCACAATTTCACTCACCTTACACATTAGCAAAATAATGCTCAAAATTCTCCAAGTGAGGCTTCAACAATACATGAACCATGAACTTCCAGATGTTCAAGCTGGTTTTAGAAAAGGCAGAGGAACCAGAGATCAAATTGCCAACATCTGTTGGATCATCGAAAAAGCAAGAGAGTTCCAGAAAAATATCTACTTTTGCTTCATTGACTATGCTAAAGTCTTTGACTGTGTGGATCACAACAAACTGTGGAAAATTCTGAAAGAGATAGGAATACCAAACCATATTACTTGCCTCCTTCTTGTATTCAAGTCAAGAAGCAACAGTTAGAAACAGACATGGAACAGTGGACTGATTACAAATTGGAAAAGAAGTATGTCAAGGCTGCATATTGTCACCCTGCTTATTTAACTTATATGCAGAGTACATCATGAGAAATTCTAGGCTGGATGAAGCACAAGCTGGAATCAAGATTACACGGAGAAATATCAACAGCCTTAGATATGCAAATGACACCAGTCTTATGTCAGAAAGCCAAGAGGAACTAAAGAGCCTCTTGATGAAGGTGAAAGAGGAGAGTGAAAAGCTGGCTTAAAATTCAACATTGAAAAACTAAGATCACTGCATCCAGTTCCATCACTTCATGGCAAATAGTTGGGGAAATGATGGAAACAGTGAGAAACTTTATTTTCTTGGGCTCCAGAATCAGACTGCAGCCATGAAATTAAAAGACACTTGCACCTTGGAAGAAAGGCTGTGACAAACCTTGACCTCATGTTAAAAATCAGAGACATTACTTTGCTGACAAAAGTCCATATAGTCAAAGTTATGTTTTTTCCAGTAGTCATGTATGGATGTGCGAGTTGGATGTTAAAGAAAGCTGAAGGCTGAAGAATTGATGCTTTTGAACTGTGGTGTTGGAGAAGACTCTTGAGAGTCCCTTGGACCACAAGGAGATCAAGCCAGTCCATCCTAAAGGAAATCAGTCCTCAATATTCATTGGAAGGACAGATGCTGAAGCTGAAACTCCAATACTTTGGCCACCTGATTCAAACAACTGACTCATTGGAAAAGACACTGATGTTGGGAAAGATTGAAGGCAGGAGGAAAAGGGGATGACAGAGAATGAGATGGTTGGATGATATCACTGACTCGATGGACATGAATCTGAGCAAGCTCTGGGAGTTGGTGATGGACAGAGAAGCCTGGCGTGCTGCAGTCCATGGGGTTGAAAAGAGTCAGACATGACAGAACAATTGAACTGAATTGAATGTGCTTATTCTAAGGGCAGAGAATTCTTTCTCATACTCATACTAGAACCGAGTTCAGGGCCATTTTTTTTTTTCAAAATCACAAAGGGATTTGCCAGGGTCCAGCCCCAGTGGATCCAGGGTGATTCGAAGGTGGGGGGACGGCATCGGCGTCTTTGGAAAAATACATATTTAATTACAGATATAAAGAGAGATTAGAAACGGATAGTGTAGTAGGAGATAGTGTAGAAAAAGAGGCTGAATAACTTGGATTACATGGAATAGCATCCATGCTCCAGATGGGAATTCAGCCAGAAAAACGAGGAGCAAGAAAGAACAACATGGGGGAATCAGTCTTTCTGGAAACTGATCCGATTTCTTTATTTTGGGGTTTGCTTATATACCTTTTGTTACATATAGGGATGAATACAGAGTCACGTGGGGTCAGCAGTCCTGACCTTTATCAAAATCAGGTGCTTCACATAAATGTATAAAAAAGGTACATCATCTTCTGGCCATGAGTGAGACCTGCTGACATTTTATGATCCTTTCTTTCTGATAACCAAAACACTTATTTCTTCCAAGGGTGTTTTTTCTTAAACCAGGCACCACCCTCCAAATAAAGTTACATTCCTATAGGGTGAGGGTGTAGTGAGTTACAATCAAGAAAGGAATTTATTTAACCCAAGGTTAACATGATTAATCTTAAAGGTTAATACTTATTTCTCCTACATGTTAGTTATATTCATTATAAGGGCAGGGAATATAGAGATTTAGCAGCAAACATCAGCCCAACAAATGAAAATCCTTTCACCAATGCTCCCCTTAAGATCTATTTAGTCTTAAGATAGTGATAAAGTTACATTTTTATATAACAAGGACACAGTGATTTATAACAAAGCGCAGTGATCTATTACAAAAGAGAAAATCCATTAACTCAAAAAGTCTAGTATTGCTAACCTTAAAAACTACTGTATTTCCTTTACTATATTCCGAATACATGGATTAATATATTCCCAGGTGCCTAAGGATATGGCGGCCTGGCGGCAATCATTGACTCAATCAGAAGAAAAAGCCCTATGCTAATTAAGACTCTCAAAATACTCCAAAACTCTCTGTGCTGTTTATGGTTAAGAGGTAGTAAACAATCATGTGCATAGTGGCAGCAGTATGGATAATCCTGTCACACAAGCTAGTCTGTCAGCAGAGAGGTTTGACCTGAGACATCCTTGTCCCACCCAGAGCAGGGAATTAGCAGCAATTATTGACACAACAAATGAAAAACCCTTCACCAATATAATTCCTAACCAACCCACTATACTAATAATTTCTAACTCCCCAAAAGAATTTGCCTTTAGTAAGTCTAAAACATCTCATGCCTCTCAGATTGGGAGGCTGTAAACAATCACATGTGGCCGGACGAACCTATACAGGTGGGCTAGATAAACTTCAGAGGAGTCCGTAAGCTGAAACACTCTTATCACGCCCAGGAATTTTTATTGCCTTGGAGCTGCACGTTTACTCCTTCTCCGAGAGAAATGGTTATGGGGGAGAGCCCTCCGTAAAGTCAGAGGTATAGGTGAGAGCATAAAACAGACTCTGGTTTTGGGGTAGATGCTTGGAATCAGGGGGTTTCCTAAGGCTTGATCACGCCTTTGCCTATGCCAAGCCTCCTTCCTCATGACCTTTGCCATGGGCGGAGTTCCTCACACTGGCCCCCGGCAGGGATTTATTCAGTGACTCCAGAAAATGGATAAAATCTCTTTTGGTTTTGATGGATAATGTTGGAGAAACCCCAGTGAGAATCATATGGGAAAATCTCTTATTGAAATCATTCTGTTCTTTGCTAGTCATTCTAAGGATACCTAATACTTATTTATGTAATTAAACAAATGTGTATGCAACACTCCAATATTCCAGAATCTGTGATAGATGCTTTATAAATACCAAGCCATTTAATTTTATATCAACCCTATTATTAGGTACAATTATTATCCAAGTTTTATAGATAAGGAAATTATGGTAAAAGGTTAATAAAATTTTCCAGAGTCACACAGATGGTAGACATTGGGAATGGGATTAAAATCCAGGATGTCGGACCCCAGAGCCTAAAATGAGCTATTCTTCATATCAGCCAATTAACTTAAATTGAGTTTCTGGTTGAAAAAATAACAATTGCACCTGTATATAACTTGTGTGTTAGAGGATCTCGAACTTTGTCCTAGTTCCATTTGCTCTAAGTGTGTCCAATTTGATATCAAATTATTAGGATTGATATGAAGAAATGGGTTTGCCTATTTGCTTATGCCCTTCTTCTTTCAAAAATAATTGAAGATATAATTAACATGTTCTATAAATCTGGAGGCATTGAATTTAAATTGCTAGCTGGAGTACCTCATGTAGAAAACATCCATTAAGCATTATAAAATGCTAGCCCACAGGAAAGAAAGGTACAAATGTTTGGGGATTGGAGATTCTAAAGTCAGGACAGACTCACACTTGGGAGGAAGCCTAATATTAGCAACAGGAAATACATTCTACTTATGGTGTTCCAGGCCCTCTTCTATAAAATTTATACTTAGGGACTAAGTTTACAATGGAGAAACCAAAGCACAGAGAAGCTGAGTAACTTGCCAAGGTTACCAACAAGTATACATGGTAGAATTGAACCTGAACCCAGGCAGCTAACCCCAGATCCTGTTTTCCTACCCATTCTACTGCATTAATCCAAGCTAGCCACATAGCAGCTAGTGACAAAGGGGGAGAGCAATTAGCATCCTTAATGTCCTTAATGGAGGCTTTCTGGGCTAAGTCCCATAGGAAGTCAAGAGAATCCCTGGAGAGATTCCTGGTGCCATGTGATCCCTTCAAAACATAAAAGAACAACTTTCTTTTCTTGGGACCCACTAAAGTCTGGGGTTGGGGGGGAGATGAAAGTGAGACTTCCTGTGGGTGTGTCACTGGCATCATGGAAGGGATGGGACTGGGCCCTTTGCATCTTAATCCCCAAAGTCAGTGTTAAGGATCTAAGTTCTGATTTTAGTCTCTAATCATCCCCTCCGTTGAATTCACTTGAATCAGTCTCATTTTTTGCCCTTGCAGTATAGCAAATTAACAGTTGATTTGATGAAAATAAAAAAAGGAAAAGTTGATAATAATTTACACAGGTTAAAGTGGCACCAAATTAAGAGTGTAAGCAAGATGACTGGCTTTGGACAGTTCTCTGACACACTACACTGAACATTTGTTTAATCACCTGTAAAAGAAAAAGTAGTGAAGAAGCCAATGATTACTGATTGTTTTTCATGTTCAAGGTGTTTTCCTAGGTACTTCACATATGTTTGACTCATTTCATCTTCATTTGTTGTTGTTGCTGTTCAGTCACCAAGTTGTGTCCGACTCTTTGGGATCCCATGGACTGCAGCATGCCAGGCTTGTCTGTCCTTTACTGTTTTCTGGAGTTTGTGTAAACTCATGTCTATTGAGTCAGTGATGCTATCAAACCATCTCATTCTCTGTCGCTCCCTTCTCCTTCTGTTCTCTATCTTTCCCAGTATTAGTCTTTGTCAATGAGTTGGTTCTTTGCATTAGGTGGCTGAAGTGTTGGAACTTCAGCTTCAACATCAGTCCTTCCAATGAATGTTCAGGGTTGATTGCCTTTAGGATTGACTGGTTGGATCTCCTCTTGAGAGGAGGGACTCTCCTCCTTGAGAGTACAAGGGACTCTCAAGAGTCTTCTCCAGCACCACAATTTGAAAGCATCAGTTCTTTGGTGCTCATAATATTAGTAATTGATGGATTAATATCCATTTTCAAGATTGAGAAAATAGGAACTTAGAGAAGTTAAGAATTTTCCAAAAGTCATTTGACTAGCAGGGATCAAAGCATCCAAGTTTAAGTGGGTTTTTTTTTTGTTTTTGTTTTTGTTTTTGTTTTTGTTTTTGTTTTTTTTTTGCATTTTACCTCCCTTCCACACTGCAGACCTTCAACAACAAAATTTTAGAAGTCACAAAGGAACATAATATTGTTGCTATTCTTCAACTCTGGTGCTACTACCTAGGGAACCATCACATAAACTCACTTTTACCTCCATTTTTTGGGAGTTCTCCTGGAATTCTGACTTAACATTTTATTCTCATTACCAAAATTTAGATTTCATTAACTGTAGGATGGCTGCAAGTTCAATGCTTCCTGCAGTGGGTCCATGGTAACCCACTAAAGTGAAAAACTGAAGTGCATTCCCTTAGGAAGGTAATTTATGTCTAGGGAGTGACAGGTACTGGGGAAGAAAATTTGATTATAGGTATTGTTTGCATGGCCTATTTTTATCTTGAAATATTTGAAAGGACATGATCTCAAGACAAGAAGGGACTTGTTTTCGGCAGTGGGTGTTTTCTGTTCTTACAAATGTAATTTTGTCCCTGCTGAAAATTCAGAAGTTGCTTTGTCCAAAGGACACTGACATCCTATACTATGCTTTATTCGACATCTTATACCGAGCACTTAACCACATGGAGTGAACTTCAAACAACTCAGCTGTAGGAATGTATATCTGGTTTGAAAACTGAGGTCAGCTCCAGTGTGCTTCCTCCTGTTGCTCCTAGAGGACGTGAAGACATCTGTGAACACATCTTCTCACTACTTTTGTCTTCTTTTATTTTTATAAAATGGCCATCAGTCACCCAACCACTTAAACATCTTCCGTTACATCCAGCGATTACCATCTCTGTCACTTTGTTTAGGGTATTAGTAACAAAGCCAAATGTGGGCTTTTGATGACTTCCAAGAAAGAATGTGAGTGGAATGGATAATTAGAGTAATTTTTAATTGATTGAGAAAATGTTGCCCCACAACAATCTCCGGGATTATAATGGTTAAATGATTTACTGATGTAAAAGTTAGATAAAGAGAACTAAGAATGCTCAAACTACCACATAATTGCACTCATCTCACACGCTAGTAAAGTAATGCTCAAAATTCTCCAAGCCAGACTTCAGCAATATGTGAACAATGAACTTCCAGATGTTCAAGCTGGTTTTAGAAAAGGCAGAGGAACCAGAGATCAAATTGCCAACATCCACTGGATCATCGAAAAAGCAAGAGAGTTCCAGAAAAACATCTATTTCTGCTTTATTGACTATGCCAAAGCCTTTGACTGTGTGGATCACAATAAACTGTGGACAATTCTGAAAGAGATGGGAATACCAGACCACCTGACCTGCCTCTTGAGAAACCTGTATGCAGGTCAAAAAGCAACAGTTAGAACTGGACATGGAACAACAGACTGGTTCCAAATAGGAAAAGGAGTACATCAAGGCTGTATACTGTCACCCTGCTTATTTAACTTCTATGCAAAGTACATCATGAGAAACGCTAGACTGGAAGAAGCACAAGCTGGAATCCAGATTGCCGGGAGAAATATCAATAACCTCAGATATGCAGATGACACCACCTTTATGGCAGAAAGTGAAGAAGAATTAAAGAGCCTCTTGATGAAAGTGAAAGAGGAGAGTGAAAAAGTTGGCTTAAAGCTCAACATTCAGAAAACGAAGATCATGGCATCCGGTCCCATCACTCCATGGGAGCTAGATGGGGAAACAGTGAAAACAGTGGCTCACTTTATTTTTCTGGGCTCCAAAATCACTGCAGATGGTGATTGCAGCCATGAAATTAAAAGACACTCCTTGGAGGGAAAGTTATGACCAATCTAGATAGCATATTGAAAAGCAGAGACATTACTTTGTCAACAAAGGTCTGTCTAGTCAATGCTATGGTTTTTCCAGTGGTCATGTATGGATGTGAGAGTTGGACTGTGAAGAAAGCTGAGTGCTGAAGAATTGATGCTTTTGAACTGTAGTGTCGGAGAAGACTCTTGGGAGTCCGTTGAACTGCAAGGAGATCCAACCAGTCCATCCTAAAGGAGATCAGTCTTGGGTGTTCATTGGAAGGACCAATGTTGAAGCTGAAACTCCAATACTTTGGCCACCTAATGTGAAGAGTTGACTCATCTGAAAAGACCCTGATGTTGGGAAAGATTGAGGGCAGGAGGAGAAGGGGACTACAGAGGAAGAGATGGTTGGATGGCATCACTGACTCAATAGACATGGGTTTGGGTAGACTCTGGCAGTTGGTGATGGACAGAGAAGCCTGGTGTGCTGCGGTTCAAGGGGTCACAAAGAGTCGGACATGACTGAGAAACTGAACTGAACTGAAGACTTTTCTCTTATACAGAGATGCAAATAACCTTGGCTGATATCACCAAAGGTGTAAACTGAGGCCCAAACTGTGCCATCATAAGTTAGAAACAAAGAGATTATATCAAAGAAAACAGGCATCCATGTATCCACCTGGCTTATTTCATTAATCCTTCAAATCTATGCTCAAATAGTGTATCTGATCAGCCCTATCTAAAAACTACTGGTTCCCACCTACCCATAGAATTCTCTGTTATCCTTAACTTGCTTACTTTATTTATTTTCTTTTTTTAATATTAAAAAGTTCTTTATTGAAATATAATTGACATAAAATGAACTGCATATATTTAAAGAAACAATTTGATGCATTTTGAAACATGCCCATAAAACCATCACAACAGTCAAGAAAATGAACACATTCATCACCCCTGAAAAATTCCTTATATCCTTCATAACTCATCCTTCTGCTTTGTTTTCTTCAATTCAGCATAATTATTTAGAGATTCACCTGATAGTTCATTCCTTTTTATTGCTGATTCATATTCCATTGTATGTATTTGCTATGGTTTGTTTTAGAGTTTTTCCAACTTTATTAAAAGTTTTTCTCCAACTTTTAAAAAAATTTTTTAAAATTAATTTAATTAGAGGCTAATTACTTTACAATAGTAATGGTTTTTGCCTTACATTGACATGGATCACCCATGGGTATACATGTGTCCCCAGTCCTGAACCTCCCTCCCACCTCCCTCCCCATCCCATCCCTCAGGGTCATCCCAGTGCACCAGCCCTGAGCGCCCTGTCTCATGCATTGAACCTGGACTGGTGATCTATTTCACATATGATAATATACATGTCTCAGTGCTATTCTCTCAAATCATCCCACCCTCGCCTTCTCCCACAGAGCCCAAAAGTGTGTTCTTTACATCTGTGTCTCTTTTGCTGTCTCGCGTGGGTCATCGTTACCATCTTTCTAAATTCCATATATATGTGTTAATATACTATATTGGTGTTTTTCTTTTTGGCTTACTTCACACTGTATAATAGGCTCCAGTTTCACCCACCTCATTAGAACTGATTCAAATGCATTCTTTTTAATAGCTGAGTAATATCCCGTTGTATATATGTATATATGTACCACAGCTTTCTTAACCAATCCTCTACTATTTATACATCCTCACTAGGATGCCAATTCTCAAAGGGCTAGAATTCTCAAAATTCTGTTTTGTTCATTGCTCCATCTTTGAAAGAACTCAGAGTCAAGGTTTGGGAAAACTAATGATCAGAGCTGACTTCAACTGGGCTGGAATGGGGAACAAATAAAAGGGGTAGTAATTAGGCAGAAACTAGATAAGCTCCGAAAGAGCTCAGGTCAAGAGCAAAAAGGGCAGCCAAGGACAGTTTTCTGGAGTAAGATAAAAGCAGCTACACCCAAAGTGATGAGCTGATGAGGAGGAAGTTTGTATATGGCTGGACAAGTTTCAAGATGTTTGGGAAAACAGACAAGTTCTATGGTATTTGCCATGCTTTGACTGCCTAGCAGCTGAATCACCAACATCAGGGCAAGGTTCAATTCAGTTCAGTTCACTCGCTCAGTCGTGTCTGACTCTTTGTGACCCCATGAATCGCAGCACGCCAGGCCTCCCTGTCCATCACCAACTCCCGGAGTTCACTCAGACTCACGTCCATCGAGTCCGTGATGCCATCCAGCCATCTCATCCTCGGTCGACCCCTTCTTCTCCTGCCCCCAATCCCTCCCAGCATCACAGTCTTTTCCAATGAGTCAACTCTTCGCATGAGGCGGCAAAAGTACTGGAGTTTCAGCTTTAGCATCATTCCTTCCAAAGAAATCCCAGGGTTGATCTCCTTCAGAATGGACTGGTTGGATCTCCTTGCAGTCCAAGGGACTCTCAAGAGTCTTCTCCAACACCACAGTTCAAAAGCATCAATTCTTCAGTGCTCAGCCTTCTTCACAGTCCAACTCTCACATCCATACATGACTACTGGAAAACCATAGCCTTGACTAGATGGACCTTAGTCGGCAAAGTAATGTCTCTGCTTTTGAATATGCTATCAAGGTTGGTCATAACTTTTCTTCCAAGGAGTAAGCGTCTTTCAATTTCATGGCTGCAATCACCATCTGCTGTGATTTTGGAGCCCCCAAAAATAAAGTTTGACACTGTTTCCACTGTTTCTCCATCTAGTTCCCATGGAGTGATGGGACTGGATGCCACGATCTTCGTTTTCTGAATGTTGAGCTTTAAAGCCAATTTTTTCACTCTCCTCTTTCACTTTCATCAAGAGGCTCTTTAGTTCCTCTTCACTTTCTGCCATAAGGGTGGTGTCATCTGCATATCTGAGGTTATTGATATTTCTCCCGGCAATCTTGATTCCAGCTTGTGTTTCTTCTAGCCCAGCATTTCTCATGATGTACTTTGCATATAAGTTAAATAAGCAAGGTGACAATATACAGCCTTGACATACTCCTTTTCCTATTTGGAACCAGTCTGTTGTTCCATGTCCAGTTCTAACTGTTGCTTCCTGACAAGGTTAGGCTACAGTAACAAATAGTTCCCCCTAGTTTCTGTGGTTTTAAATAGTGACATTGATTTCTGACTCATACTACTTGTCCATCACTGGTTGGTAAAGAAGCTTTGCTCTCTATAGCCATTTGGAGATTTAGGCCGAAAGAAACACCTTCTGACCATATTTGCAGAGGTAGGGAAAAGTAAACTAGGAGAACCATATGCTGGCTTAAAAGCCAGAAGCACTAAAGTGCTTCTGCCCTGATGTGATACTTGCCATTGTTACTCATATTTAACTGGCCAAAGTTAGTCACATTATGAAACCTGAGTCAATGGAGGTAAATCTTGTGATAGGGGTAGTGAACATAGGTGATGCTTAACAGTCTATCTCATCCAGTTCTGTCATTGGGAATTTACCTGTTTTAGGGCTCCTGGAGGGTAGCAGATCTTGTCTTTGCCCATGGAGATTATAAGTACCTGATAATTTGCCTCCCCAGACTTCCTGCCTCTAATCATATGCATGGGGGTATGATTTGAGCTGGGATTGATGATATAAAGCAACATGGGAGGGGAGAATTCCATCTGGCAAGACTCTGGTGGCAGCAGCATCTGATTTCCAGGCACAGTTGTGGCAACCACAACAGTAACATGTTCCAGCATCAGAAGTGCAAGATGGGGTATTGAGAATCCAGTGGTGATCAACCTGTAATTGTATGTGTTGCACTTCAGAATGTAGTTATGGCTATGCTGCTTCCTGCCACAACCCTACATTTTAAGCCCTAGTTCTCCAGCACTCTAATCAGTTCTGTGAGCTCCCCATTGTCTTTTCAATGAATATCTTTGTATTTAAATCAGCTCAATATGTCTCTGCTGCTTGCATCTTAGGATCATGATTAACATAAGTGATCTGAAATAGTGTTCCCTCTTCTTATCCTGTTCATCCTAATATTTGCAAACACCTGAACAAAAGCTGCTTCATCCAGAACTTGGTTAAATGAAAGAATACGATTCCTATGGCTTTAAATTTAGTTTTTGGGGGGTGTGTGTAGAGTTATCCATGAACATAAACTGAAAAACAAAATCAAATGTCTCAAAGGTATGAAAAGCTGCACTTTCTTTCCTCTGTATCGGTCTCTTCTAATTTTGACATGGTTGACAACATCATCTGATCACTGAACGATGAAATTCAGAGTGTATGCTTCCTCCTTGGGAGAGGGTGTCAGTGACTTGGTTTCATGGCCATTTGTTATGCTTACAAACTAGATTCTGAGGTTGTACAGGAAACACTAGCCTGTTTCTCTTTGTAGCTGTTTTCATATAAGTGGGATGTATTTGAGGATGTGTTGGCATAGTAACAACAATAATAACAACAACAAAACATGTATTGAGACATTGTCATTTACCAGGAGCTAAGTCCCATATTTCATACAGAGTATGTGTTGTGCGTGCGTGCTTAGTTGCTTCAGTCATGTCCTACTCTTTGTGACCCCATGGACTGTAGCCTGCCAGGCCCCTCTGTCCATGGAATTCTCCAGGCAAGAATACTGAAACGGGTTGCATGCCCTCCTCCAGAGGATCTTCCTGACCCAGTGATTGAACTCTCATCCAACTGGCATCTCCTGCATTGCAAGCAGCTTCTTTGCTGCTGAGTCACTGGGAGAACCCCATATACACTGTGTTGTCTAAAATAAAGACATACTTGTGGTACTCTGGGAAAGTCTGGAAATTTGGTGTTACCATTCAGTTCTTGAAATCTGAAACAATTCAAGCAAAGGCAAGGCTGCAGGCTTATCCAGACTGCCAAATAATAAATGTATGCTATTCATCTCCAAGGAAGCTAGGTAAAAGAGTTGGTAAAAATGGAAGAAGATTATCTCTGTATAGCAGCCTCAGGACCTTTGAATTTCCAAAGTTAAATCATCTGGAACACTTTTTGCAAGTAAATAATAATAAAAATAACTGTGCCAAATAAATGGAACCACCATTATTTTGAAAAATGGATGGAAACGTTTGTGGGAAATCAATATAAAGTCCAACTGAGGATGTTTAGAATTCATGAGTTTGCTTCTAATTCTAAGCTAGGCTCATCAAAAATATTCTTAATTTGCCAACATGAAGCCCATTTGACTTTCCATCTTCACTGTTATTTTAAAGGTAGTAGCTGTTCTGCTTTTCCTTCTTTTTAAAGTCACCAATTTATCAAATATGAGCTTATTAAAATCGAACTCACTTTTCTCTCCAGCACACAGGTCACATGAGTAGACCAGGAGAGAAAAAAGAGATTTCAGAAAGCACGATTCTTTTGAGGAGTCCCTGTGCCTGCTGCAAAATTATTCCAATGAAAAGATTTTCTTTTTGAGGTAAAACGACAATTAAGGTCGACCTCCTCCGTTTAAATTAAATAAAGAAAAAACGGAGTGTAATGAAGAATCTGACTCCTTCCTCTAATTTTACAAGTTCAATGGTAATCTAACCATGCCATTCATTTACAGAAACCATTAATTTTACTATGTGGCTGAAAGTAGTAGGCCTCAGCTTTCATTCTCTTACTTTTCCCCTCCCTTAGTCTTTGTGTGTGCACCTGTTCAGGCCACTTTAGCATCCCATTTGTAAAACTTTGGATAATCCTCTGGCACTAACCCTGGTGTGATAATACTTCTGTTATTCAGCAGCCTAATTACAAAGGACAACACAGATAAAACACTTCAGTCCTATTTTTTAATAGCTGATTTACCATTTCTGCCAAGCTCCGAAGAGAATGGTCTCCAAACCTTGCTGGATTTAAACTTAATCTGAATTTGTTCAACACATGGAACACCAGGACCTCAGAGCCAAACTTCCATTCTTAGATTTTTGGACATCCCATTTCTTCTTCTACTTTCCCTCCCATTAAATGGTGATATTAGGGAACTTTTTTTTAGAATATGGTTTAATAATATCATTCAAGCATTTTGAAGCATTCCCCAACATCCTCTGGATGTTGAAATCCTCCCAGTAACATGATAGAGATTTGGAACTTTAGGCATGAGTTACTTTACTCAATAAAACTAAGTGAAAGACGAGCTGGTCATACTTCTTAATTTAACAAATTTTTTTGAGGGTTATATCTTCAGAATTGGAGCTCCACGAAGGAAAAAAAAATGTGTCCAGTATTTCTTTTCTGGCTTACAACAGGAAAAAAAAAAAAAGAGGATTATTTTTAATTCATGGCAAGCCCAAGGAAAGGATCTTTACTTCAGTACAGATAAGCCTCTGAGCATCTGTGTACTTTACTTCTTTGATCTAGAAATGGGACTAGAGAGCTGGCAATGAGAGACAATCTTATGAATTCTGAGGACTTCTCAGTCCATGGAGAATATCCTGAAGTTTTGAGGGATCAACTAAATCTCTTCCCCAAAATAAGTCTTGGGGGTATCTAAGGGGCACTGTACAACTGAAGGGCAGCCCCTACCACTTTCTTAATCCCTTGATTTTGAAACCTCAAATAACTCAAGGGAAACCCAATACATATGTTTCTGATTCACTTGCACTGCTTCATCAGAATGGTGTTATGTAACAGCTATTTGATATCTAAGAAGCCTTCTCAGTCTTCTTTCTAAGCCTTTTATTTTGCTCCAGGAAATCACATTTTCTTCGTGTTCAGCAGAATTGGAAGCAGGGAAGGCGTACGTTTGGTTCTAAAGGTCATACTCACAAAATCAGCAGAAGTTTGGATGTTGGCAGAATATGTTGCTATCCTCTGCTACAGCATCAGACAAGTGAAAAACTCAAGGATATTTTCAAAAGCAGGAGACCACAAGTTAATTGTACTGACTATCCTATCTAGAAATTTCATCAAAAGGCACATTTCTGTTTTCCAAGATACTAATTGTCACATGTTAAATGACAGAAGACTAATAAACACATTCATCCCATTTTACAGATGAAAAAATATGTCATAGACTAAAGTGACATTTGTTTTAGTACAAAATGACACTATCATTTGTTACAAATACCAGCTACACTGAGTCATATAACCAGTTTTTGCATCATATAACAACACTGGAAAATATGTGGAAGGAAGCACACCTATTTTAGATCATAGGAGAGCCCACTAACTATGGGAGATTAATGCTTTAGAAGTGAAGTTCAAAGTTTGAATTTTTAATTCTTGACTGAGCACTGAAATCCTCAAAAAGAATGATAATAAATGAATATCAACAGAGAAAAGCCAGTTATCTGAGTGGTTTAGAGTAATATACTGGTATATTTTACCATTTAAGGGGCACTTATAGTCCAGGCACTGTATTAAGTGCTATATATAAATTATTTCATTCAATTTTCACATAATCTATTATTTTATGTCCATTTTTTTCTAATGGGTGCAATGATATCCAACGGTTTAAATGGAGAAAGAGTGTCAGGTCAGGTACAGCTATTTCAGTCGTTTCTTGTATTAGTGCAATGTTTTAATCCAATTCCCTGGGATTCCCTGGTGCCTCAGACTGTAAAGCGTCTGCCTACAATGCGGGAGACCCGGGTTCGTTCAATCCCCGGGTCGGGAAGATCCCCTGGAGAAGGAAATGGCAACCTATTCCAGTACTCTTGCCTAAAAAATTCCATGGATGGAGGAGTCTGGTGGGCTTATGGTCCATGGGGTCGCAAAGAGTCAGACACGACTGAAGACTTCGTTTTGTTTCGTTCAATCCAATAAGACATGATTAACATGTTCAGTTTTATGAATAGTGTAAAATTTGCATATACATACTCTAAGTAATGTTATGAGTTGTACATTGTAAACCAGATACCAGGTTTTCTCTTTATTATAACCATCATAAGTACTGCATGGCAGCTTTTGCAAGTTCACTTTTGCCAAAATGTTCTTTCCTGGTTGAGAGATGTATCTTTCCTAGGTCTGGTAGTTTTTTGGTACTTACAGAGCAAAATAAGTCAAGTTTTCCCTAAGGATAAAGTAAGGAGCATCAAACCTGGAATGTTAAGAGAATTTTCCATAAGGGGCTGGTACTTCAGTGGTACCCTCTGAGAAGATGGCAGTTGAATTCTAGAGGGTACATCCTAGATATATTTATTATTGTTGCTACCCAGCACAGGACTGGAAAAGGTCAGTTTTCATTCCAATTCCAAAGAAACGCAATGCAAAAGAATGCTCAAACTACCGCACAATTGCACTCATCTCACATGCTGGTAAAGTAATGCTCAAAATTCTCCAAGCCAGGTTTCAGCAATACGTGAACTGTGAACTCCCTGATGTTCAAGCTGGTTTTAGAAATGGCAGAGGAATCAGAGATCAAATTGCCAACATCCACTGGATCATCAAAAAAGCAAGAGAGTTCCAGAAAAACATCTATTTCTGCTTTATTGACTATGCCAAAGCCTTTGACTGTGTGGATCACAATAAACTGTGGAAAATTCTGAAAGAGATGGGAATACCAGACCACCTAATCTGCCTCTTGAGAAACCTGTATGCAGGTCAGGAAGCAACAGCTAGAACTGGACATGGAACAACAGATTAGTTCCAAATAGGAAAAGGAGTACGTCAAGGCTGTTTATTGTCACCCTGCTTATTTAACTTCTATGCAGAGTACATCATGAGAAACGCTGGACTGGAAGAAACACAAGCTGGAATCAAGATTGCCGGGAGAAATATCAATAACCTCAGATATGCAGATGACACCACCTTTATGGCAGACAGTGAAGAGGAACTAAAAAGCCTCTTGATGAAAGTGAAAGAGGAGAGTGGAAAAGTTGGCTTAAAGCTCAACATTCAGAAAATGAAGATCATGGCATCCAGTCCCATCATTTCATGGGAAATAGATGGGAAATAGTGGAAACAGTGTCAGACTTTATTTTGGGGGGCTCCAAAATCACTGCAGATGGTGATTGCAGCCATGAAATTAAAAGACGCTTACTCCTTGGAAGAAAAGTTATGACCAACCTTGATAGCATATTCAAATGCAGAGACATTACTTTGCTGACTAAGGTCCGTCTAGTCAAGGCTATGGTTTTTCCTGTGGTCATGTATGGATGTGAGAGTTGGACTGTGAAGAAAGCTGAGTGCTGAAGAATTGATGCTTTTGAACTGTGGTGTTGGAGAAGACTCTTGAGAGTCCCTTGGACTGCAAGGAGATCCAACCAGCCCATTCTGAAGGAGATCAGCCCTGGGATTTCTTTGGAAGGAATGATGCTAAAGCTGAAACTCCAGTACTTTGGCCACCTCATGCGACGAGCTGACTCATTGGAAAAGACTCTGATGCTGGGAGGGATTGCGGGCAGGAGGAGAAGGGGATGACTGAGGATGAGATGGCTGGATGGCATCATGGACTCTATGGACGTGAGTCTGAGTGAATTCCGGGAGTTGGTGATGGACAGGGAGGCCTGGCGTGCTGCGATTCATGGGGTTGCAAAGAGTCGGACACGACTGAGTGACTGAACTGAACTGAACCCAGCACCGATCATAGTGCCTGGCAGGTGGCAGATCCTCAGTAAATTTTTGTTGAGTGGAAGTATGAGTAAATGGCTAGATAAGAAATAGATGTCTTTATGTTTCCTGACCTCAAGTTAGACATGAGTAGAAAACTGGTGAGATAGCTTGTGGTTTTCATTCCTGAGGTCTCCACTTCTGTGTAGACTTCTATTTGAAGGATTAACCTGTTGGCTCTACTCTGGTGATTCCCTCCACCAGTATTCTTCCTGGTGCAGTCCTGTCTTTCGTTGAGTGGGACTGACCTATGCAACCAATAAGCCATTGTGTAAATGGTGGAATGTGACTTCTGAGACCAGGTCATAAAAGACAATATAGCTTCCATCTTGTTCTCTCTTAGGTCACTAGCTCTGTGGGGAGCAGTCGCCGCGTGTGAGGATACTTAAGCAGCCCAATGGAGAGATGCAAGAGGTGAGACTCTGAAGGATCAACTAAACAGTCATGTGGACCAACAATCTCCCAGCCCCAGGTAAGCCTCAGATAACTGCAGTTTTGGCTGACATCTGGACAACCATCTCGTGAGAGACCTCAAGCCAGGATCACTTACCTCAGCAGCTCCTGAGCTCCTGGCCTTTAAAAACTGGGACCAAAACATGCTCATTGTTACCTTCATGTGCTAAACATTGAGATAGTTTCTCTGGCAGCAACAACTAATACAGAGTTTTCATTGAATGACACAGAATCAGACTCAGACACTTAAGATAACAGTCATATATTATCATTTGGCTTATCTTCTTCATATGGATCCATCAGAAAGCTGTTATGAGACTCCTATCTGTCATATAAGAATTAAACCTAGCAATATCTTTTCCTGGGCTTTCTTGGTGGCTCAGTGGTAAAGAATCTGCCTGCCAATGCAGGGAACTGGAAAGAGCCCACACTCCTCAGAGTAGCTGAGCCTCTTCAGTTCAGTTCAGTTCAGTTCAATTCAGTCGCTCAGTCGTGTGTGACTCTTTGCGACCCCATGAGTCGCAGCACGCCATGCCTCCCTCCATCACCAACTCCCAGAGTTCACTCAGACTCATGTCCATCGAGTCAGTGATGCCATCCAGCCATCTCATCCTCTGTCGTCCCCTTCTCCTGCTGCCCCCAATCCCTCCCAGCATCAAAGTCTTTTCCAATGAGTCAACTCTTCGCATGAGGTGGCCAAAATACTGAAGTTTCAGCTTTAGCATCATTCCTTCCAAAGAAATCCCAGGACTGACCTCCTTCAGAATGGGCTGGTTGGATCTCCTTGCAGTCCAAGGGACTCTCAAGAGTCTTCTCCAACACCACAGTTCAAAAGCATCAATTCTTCAGCACTCAGCTTTCTTCACAGTCCAACTCTCACATCCACACCACAACTATTAAGCCTGTAGTACAGAGTCATAAGCCGCAACCACTGAAGCCTGCATGCTCTAGAGCCTGTGCTCCGTAACAAAAGAAGCCACCAAATTGAAAAGCCCTTGCATCACAACTAGAGAGAAGCCCCTTTTCACCACAAGTAGAGAAAAGCACACACAGCAAAGAAGACCCTACACAGTCAGATAAATACATAACATTACTTAAAAAAAGTTTTTTCCTAGTGATGTTCACATGGGCTAGGGTGGAGTTTGTGGAGCTTTTAGTGTGTGTGCTTACAGCCACAAATAATTTTGATTCATAGTGAAAATAATTCTGGAGCATTATGAAAACTAGACTGTGGTATCAAGACTACTACGTGACAATGGACGCTTAAGCTCTCTGAATTGTAAAATCAGAAGTCCCTTTTAGTTGAAAATTGTATGTATATCAGCTAAACAAAATAAGACCTGGCAATGGTAGTCAGTATTCTTGGAATTTAAAGACAGCTACATGTCAGTGATCCACACAGAAGAGAGTGTTTTAAGGGGAGCATGCATGCAATGTTATCCAAAAGATCTTTGGCACACAGCTGCCCTGACACACCGTGTTAGAAGCTCACAGAGCATCTGGCCTGACTCCCGAAGAACAGCGACGTAGCAAGTCATCTGTGCAGACAAACAACATTTTAGAGATTGCTTATCAACCACCAAAGATTTCATTTTCCATGGCTTGTTTGGAGATAGCGTGGTCTGACGCCTGAAGGAGGAGAATTCAAGAAAGTTCCTGAAAGGCAGTTCCTAGCATTAGCCAGAGCATGACCTCAGCCAGGTTTCTTACCTCTTGGGAAGAACATTTCTGCTGACACCAGAGAAATGAATGGCTGTGACCTTTTGTGACACTGGGTGAGATATGGGGTGAGAAGCATGGTCACTATGGAAGCTTTGGAGTTTCAGACAAGACAAGTGTCCCTTGTAAGAAACAAACTGAAATTGTGGTATATCGGCAGCTTGAATCCACAACTGGAAGGATGACAGGGTATATTAGTTTATCACTCTACATGTCATCCTGTGAAAATGGGGCTAGAAAAATAATATACAATTCTGAGAGGTGTTGAAGGATCAGATAAAATCATCCAGCATCTTGTGCTATCTAAATAATGGGATCTGATGTCATAGTTATTATTATTACAATTCTACTTAGGATCCAAGTGCTTTCACTATGAATAATCTCTTTGGAGCTAGGCTTTGGAGAAGTTTAAGCTTGTTTGTTTGTTTTTTTTTTCTCCTCACAGAGAGACACTTACATTTCAATTGAGAGTTACAGAATATTTATAAATTCTATCTCTAAACCAGATCAGAGAGAAGACATGGATTCTTTGGCAACAAGGAAAAGCAGGAAGTTAAAAAGAAATGTATGATTTTAGAAGACTTATTTCATTTGGGCTGATGGATAACTTTTTGTTCCTGAAAGGGGGAGGGTGCTTCATGAGACGGACAGTAATGTCATTATTCATGCTGTAAGCCAGCCCACTTCAACTGCTGGTCTTCACAATGCTTACAAGTGTAATAAAAAAAAGAATACAAAAAAACCACTTGCTTCCTTTTTTTTTATGAGTATTGACATTCTTGTGCAGTATTAGGAGAGCTAATTTAGCTTCCAGTTCTAAGAATTTTTGAATCTATAGCCAGTAATTATTGGCATTCAGAGGTACAAAAGAGGAAAACAAAGCTTGCAAATTCTAGCACATTCATGTGGGATTGGGAGCTGAATTAGGATCCTCACACCCCATTGAATGATCAGCCCCCCTATTAGAGCCTTATTAAAATGGTAATGATTATATGCCAGCTATAGGCAGGCAGCCGCACCTGTCAAAAACTACCCCGATTATCCTGTTCATTGAACTGTCTGGCTCTTGAATCAGTGTCTCAGGTTTACTTCTCTGTGAAGTTTTTTTTTTCCCCCTCCTGTCTTAATTTTAAAAGATATAAGGACAAACACTTCTTTGGGGTCATGGAATACTCTTGCTGTTTGTTATATCTTTTCCTCATTTTCTGTTTTTGTGTCTGGTGTGGCAATATGATATGGGAGTTGTCCTCTTTGGGGTTTAAGGATAGATACAGGAAAAAGAAACAGAAGAAATGTAAAGTCCCATCCAAATAAAAATTCTCATGTTAGCAAAAAGGAAGGCCAATCTATAATGCATCCAAAAACTGGGATCGTTTAATTTTTAATTACAAATACTGTGATCAAGGCAGAGATTTTTTTTTAACTCATGCATCTCTCGCCAAGCCTAGAGATCTGTTGTACTTCATGTAAAAACACATAAAAGAATTTTGTGTTTCATTTGAAATGACTATGTTTTTCTAGATGAACCATACCATTGAATGTAAAACACTGTTTTCTTACAAGACTAAATTCTGCCCTTACAGGAGGGAAAGTGTCTTTTAAAATACATGCACCCCTCCAAGTCCAAAGGGGATTGGTTCTAGGACCCCCAAAGAAACCAAAATCGGCAGATGCCAAAGTCCCTTATGTAAAATGGCATAGTATTTGCATATATGGAGAAGGAAATGGCAACTCACTCCAGTGTTATTGCCTGGAAAATCCCAGGATAGAGAAGCCTAGAGGGCTACAGTTCATGGGGTCACAAAGAGTTGGACAAGACTAAAAGACTGAGCACATTTGCATATAACCTATGTACATCTTCTCATATACTTTAAATCACCTCTAGATTATTTGCAATACCTAATACAATGTAAATACTATGTAAACAGTTTTTGCCAATTCAAGTTTTGCTTCTGGGAACTTTGGGGAATTTAAAAAAATATTTCCTAGCTGTGGTTGAACCTGAGGAGGAGAGGGATGACTGTATTTCATCTAGTGGTCTGTCATATTCCATAGTATAAGAGAATATCAGTGTAAGGGAGCACTGAGAGGTTGGACGTCATCAATAGTACTGTAACAGATGCTCTGATGGTAACTGATCAGAGCACCTGGGAAGAAGAGTCAAAGTACAAAGAAAAGCAATTTTTGTGGTTTGTTGTTAGAGAATAGCTTTCTCTGATCCCTAGCATTTCTTAAAGGGAACCACAAAGAATCTTCTTTCCTATAATTGTCAGTCTACTGAGAAGATTTCTGTTCCCTGCCAGACACAAGTCTCAGACATTGGAGAACAGAGCAGGAAGAACAAGGATGTTTCCATCATCTACATTTCGGTGGAAAGTGCCCTTGAAGGTATTTCTAAGATCCAGGAAGTTAATAATAGGAAGAATCTTAAATTCCTTTTACACATCATTTTGTTACTTCACAGGAAGAAAAACAGGATTCAAATTTGGGATTTTGTGACTCTATCCAAACTGACAGCATCTTGGGTTTCAAGTCCCTTTGACATTACCACATGAAAAAATTCACAGCTAGGTCTAAGTTAAAGGAAATCTTAATTACCTTGAGTTGGTAAAGAATCTGCCTGCCAATGCAGGAGATGCAAGAGACGTGGGTTCAAATCCCTAGATCAGGAAGAGTCCCTGGAGGAGGGCATGGCAGCTCACTCCAATACTCTTGCCTGGAAAATTCCATTGACAGAAAACCCTGGTTGGCTACAGTCCATGGGTCGCCAAGAGCCAGACATGACTGAGCGACTGAGCACGCACACACACTGCTTCTATTACTGTAACAACAAAATACATCTTTTGCAGCAATTCACAATTCATCTGAGACATTCTTCCTCAGAATGCTATTTATTGAATGACTTCAGTGCAATGTATTCTCTTACCTCCCCTCCACCCACCACCTAATCTATCCTGCCCCCATCCAGCCAGTACTGATTCACCATCACGTAGTCAGTGAAACTAATTCTCAAGCTTTTATTGCCAAGGTTAAAAAAGGTTACGTTAAAAAAAAAATTAAAAAAAGATAATATATATTTTTAAAATTAAAAAAAAGAGAGGAAAAAAGGTTGTATCATGGGATAACTCAATATTGAAATAATTGATAACTATTCAGTCAAGATTATTATCAGAGTGTCTGAGTCCTGAATTCCTTTTCGCAGTCCTTAAGCCCCTTGACCTTGCTATAGCATGAATAACTTTTGCCCCCTGTCCAGGAATATTCAGCCTCACACTTTGGTAATTCAGTATCCTGGGTCTCCTTCCTACTTCCCTTCTCTTTTCTTTCCACATTTTTCTTCTTAGCAATTCATTTTTTCCAATGATTCCTAGCAATCGCTTCTAAAAAAAGACAATCTTAGCTTTCAACCTTGAGCAGAGACTCCTGCAGTCATTCATTTCCAACACTTGGTTTCCTATTTCCCCAAGGACATCTCCAGTGTCTCCAACTCAGCTTGACCACATCTGAGTCCACTGTTGTTAAACCTGCTTCCATTTCTTTAGCATCCTCTTCATCTAATGAGTCACCCAGGCCTAGAGATTCAAGTTCAACAGTGTCTCACAGCAGAATAGCATTTGGATAAATTAGACAGTGTGTTCCCCCTTCCTCTTCCTCTGCTGCCTCCTTTTACACTCCACGCTTTTACACACACATTTTGTCTTACAAAGATCACCATTAACAAAGCAGTAAAGGTTATCACAGAAGAAAATAACCTCGGGTCTCTGGGTTCAAAAATCAAACCTCTGAAAGCACTCTGTGTATAAATACTGCAGCTGGAGAAACTTGTGGTCAGTTTCAGCTCCCCTATCTACACCCAGAAGGTAAGGATATCTTGAGTTGAAGGCAAAAATGAGAGGACTAGAGGAAGTGTGAATAAGGAGCGAAGTTTGTGGATGCCAGGACAAGGAGACCAAGACTGATTGCTTTTAAGGCTTGCACAGCCTCCATCCACAAGGATATCATTCTTAGTGATATCTTTGTGGATATCGCTTGTGGATACTTCACAACAGTGAGCAATATACATGGATATGCCGAGTAGCTCTATTAATGGTCCTTCATGATGGCATCTGGTACTCACCTTGGTAATCAGTAGAAATGACTTAGGACATCTAACTTCTAGATGACGTACCATGACTTACCAACTTACCATGCGTGGCAACCTCCTGTCATTAACTTTGTAAACCTCTCCCCTCCTACCCATCTCTTGAGATGGAAAATGGTCTCTTCTCTGCATATTTGAGAGGGCGTGGTAATGTGAAAGAAAAATCCCTCCAACATGAGAAAGAGCTCCTCAAGGTCTTCCTCCTAGTCAAGGCAATGGTGGGAGAAACAGCCAACCCTACAATCTCTTAAATCTGTGACCTTGTCTCTACTTTCCTCACCATTAGCCTATTTGAGGTCGTTATTACCTTGTTACATGTGCCATTTGTTATTGGCTTCTCATCCCTCCCATCTGTCTCTCATGTTGTGTTCCTTCAAGTTAGCTCCCTGTGGAAATACCACAAGTGATTACATATTACACCAGTTCAAACTCTGCTCAGGGTTTCTCCATATAGGTATCAAAACCAGTCTTACCTCCTTAAAGGGAATTATCCATCCTTAGCTAGGTTTTAATTCATAGACCACACTTTCCACTTTATGTCTACAGGATTAAGTCCCATCAAACTAGTAGAGACTCAGTTCATTCACAAGTCCTTTTCTCTGACACTCTACTTATATATCAAATGCTAGAAGTCACCTCTTCCTTCTCTGATTTCCACAGCACTTTATCGGTACCTCTTTTCTGGTTCTTTTATCTTTACATATTTTGTGTGTGCATTCATGCTAAGTTGATTCAGTCGTGTCTGACTCTTTGTGAGCCCATGGGCTACAGCCCACCAAGCTCCTCTGTCCATGGGATTCTCCTGGCAAGAATACTGGAGTGGGTTATCATTTCCTTCTCCAGGGGACCTTCCTGACTGAGAGACAGAACCCGGGTCTCCTGCATTGTAGGCAAACTCTTTACTGTCTGAACCACCAGGTGAGCATATGTAAATCTTACTTACCCTCCTAAACTGTATATCTCTTGAGGGCAGGAACAAAATATGAATCATCTCTGAGTCATCTGGAAGCCTAAACCTTGCCTGTTACATAAAATTCAAGACTCATATTTTTTAGAAAAAAGATATTATTATTTTATTAAATATTTGTTGTTTCTGTTAGGTACCCTGCTGGATTGGGCTGTTGTTGATGTATTCTGAAGTAACTTCCTGGTAAAATTGCTTAATGTCTGAGCTAAGTAATATTGAGTGCAAAAAGTGAAAAAAAATAGAAATGCTCAAGAGCAAGCATCAAAGTTAATTTTATTATTTTATGGACTGAGTGATAGTAATGTTTTAAAATATTTTAAGTTGTAGCATTTCATTTTGGCCCCATGCACCAAATCTTTGAGTCACCTTAACTTCATTCTTTCATTCTTTCACATTCTACAATCCACCAGAGCATTTCTTAGTTTCCATTGGATAGAGGATAAGCTACAAGGATATATTGTACAACACAGGGAATATAGCTGATATAATAACTATAAATAGAGTTTAACCTTTAAAATTGTGTTGTACACCCATAACTTATATAACATTGTACAACAACTATCAATTCAGTTCAGTTGCTCAGTGGTGTCTGACTCTTTTCGACCCCATGAACTGCAGCACACCAGGCCTCCCTGACCATCACCAATTCCCAGAGTTTACTCAAATTCATGTCCATTGAGTCAGTGATGCTATCCAACCATCTCATCCTTTGTCGTCCCCTTCTCCTCCCTCCTTCAATCTTTCCCAGCATCAGGGTCTTTTCAAATGGGTCAGTTCTTCGCATCAGGTAACCAAAGTATTGGAGTTTCAGCTTCAGCATCAGTCCTTCCAATGAATATTCAGGACTGATTTCCTTTAGGATGAACTGGTTGGATCTCCTTGCAGTCCAAGGGAATCTCAAGAGTCTTCTCCAACACCACAGTTCAAAAGCATCAATTCTTCAGTGCTCAGCCTTCTTCACAGTCCAACTCTCACATCCATACATGACTATTGGAAAAACCATAGCTTTGACTAGATGGACCTTATTGGCAAAGTAATGTCTCTGCTTTTTAATATACTGTCTAGGTTGGTCATAACTTTCCTTCCAAGGAGTAAGCATCTTTTAATTTCATGGCCGCAGTCACCATCTGCAGCATTTTGGAGCCCCAAAAGATAATGTCTGTCACCGTTTCCATTGATTCCCCATCTATTTGCCATGAAGTGATGGGACCAGATGCCATGATCTTAATTTTCTGAATATTGAGCTTTAAGCCAATTTTTTTCACTCTCCTCTTTCACTTTTATCAAGAGGCTCTTTAGTTCTTCTTCGCTTTCTGCCATAAGGGTGGTGTCATCTGCATATCTGAGGTTATTGATATTTCTCCCGGCAATCTTGATTCCAGCTTGTGCTTCTTCCAGCCCAGCATTTCCCATGATGTACTCTGCATATAAGTTAAATAAATAGGATGGCAATATACAGCCTTGTCATAGTTCTTTCCCAATTTGGAACCAGTCTATTGTTCCATATCCAGTTCTAACTGTTGCTTCCTGATCTGTGTACAGATTTCTCAAGAGGCAGCTAAGGAGGTCTGGTATTTCCATCTCTTTAAGAAGTTTCCACAGATTGTTGTGATCTACACAGTCAAAGGCTTTGGCATAGTCAATAAACCAGAAGTAGATGTTTTTCTGGAATTCTCTTGCTTTTTTGATGATCTAATGGATGTTGGCAATTTGATTTCTGGTTTCTCTGCCTTTTCAAAATGCAGCTTGAACATGTGGAAGTTCATGGTTCATGGACTGCTGAAGCCTTGCTTGGAGGATTTGAGCATTACTTTGCTAGCATGTGAGATGAGTGCAATTTTGCAGTAGTTTCAGCATTCTTTGGCATTACTTTTCTTTGGGATTGGAATGAAAACTGACCTTTTCCAGTCCTGTGGCCACTGCTGAGTTTTCCAAATTAGCTGGCATATTGAGTATAGCACTTTCACAGCATCATATTTTAGGATTTTGAAATAGTTTAACTGGAATTTCATCACCTCCACTAACTTTGTTGGTATTGATGCTTCCTGAGGCCCACTTGACTTTGCATTTCCAGGATGTCTGGCTCTAGGTGAATGATCACACCATCATCATTATCTGGGTCATGAAGATCCTTTTTCTATAGTTCTTATCTGTATTTTTGCCACCTCTTCTTAATATCTTCTGCTTCTGTTAGGTTCATACTGTTTCTGTCCTTTATTGTGCTCATCTTTGCATGAAATGCTCCCTTTGTATCTCTAATTTTCTTGAAGAGATCTCTAGTCTTTCCCATTCTGTTCTTTTCCTCTATTTCTTTACACTGATCACTGAGGAAGGCTTTCTTATCTCTTCTTACTATTCTTTGAAACTCTGCATTCAAATGGGTATATCTGTCTTTTTCTCCTTTGCCTTTCACTTTTCTTCTTTTCACATCTATTTGTAAGGCCTCCTCAGACAACCATTTTGCCTTTCTGCATTTCTTTTTCTTGGGGATGGTCTTGATCCCTGCTTCCTGTAGGATGTCATGAACCTCCATCCATAGTTCCTTAGGCACCTCTGTCTATTAGATCTAATCCCTTGAATCTATTTCTCACTTCCATTGTATAATCATAAGGGATTTGATTTAGGTCATATCTGAATGGTCTAGTGGTTTTCCCTACTTTCTTCAATTTCACTCTGAATTTGGCCTTAAGGAGTTCATGATCTGAGCCACAGTCAGCTCCCTATCTTGTTTTTGCTGACTATATAGAGCTTCCTCATCTTTGGCTGCAAAGAATATAATCAATCTGATTTTGGTGTTGACCATCTGGTGATGTCCATGTGTAGAGCCTTCTCTTGTGTTGCTGGAAGAGGGTGTTTGCTATGACCAGTGTGTTCTCTTGACAAAACTCTATTAGCCTTTGCCCTGCTTCATTCTGTACTTCAAGGCCAAATTTGCCTGTTACTCCAGGTGTTTCTTGACTTCCTACTTTTGCATTCCAGTCCCCTATAATGAAAAGGACATCTTTTTTGGGTGTTAGTTCTAGAAGGTCTTTTAGGTCTTCATAGCACCATTCAACTTCAGCTTCTTCAGCATTACTGGTTGGAGCATAGACTTGGATTACTGTGATATTGAATGGTTTGCCTTGGAAACAAACAGAGATCATTCTGTTGCTTTTGAGACTGCATTCAAGTACTGCATTTCAAACTCTTGTTGACTATGATGGCCATTCCATTTATTCTAAGTGATTCTTGCCCACAGTAGTAGATACAATGGTCATCTGAGTTAAATTCACCCATTCCAGTCCATTTTAGTTTGCTGATTCCTAAAATGTTGATGTTCACTCTGCCATCTCCTGTTTGACCGCTGCCAATTTACCTTGATTCATGGGCCTAACATTCCAGGTTCCTATGCAATATTGCTCTTTACAGCATTGGACCTTGCTTCCATCACCAGTCACATCCACAACTGGGTGTTGTTTTTGCTTTGGCTCCATCTCTTCATTCTTTATTTCTGGAGTTATTTCTCCACTGATCTCCAGTAGCATACTGGTCACCTACCAACTTGGGGAGTTTATCTTTCAGTGTCTTATCTTTTTGCCTTTTCATAATGTTCTTGGGGTTCTGAAGGCAAGAATACTGAAGTGGTTTGCCATTCCCTTCTCCAGTGGACCTCATTTAGTCAGAACTCTCCACCATGACCCATCCGCCTTGGTTGGCCCTACATGGCATGGCTCATAGTTTCACTGAGTTAGACAAGGCTGTGGTCCATGTGATTAGATTGGTTAGTTTTCTATGATTGTGGTTTTCACTCTCTCTGCCTGCTGATGGAGAGAGAAACTGGGACTTGTTCTGCTGGGCAGGGCCATGCTCAGTAAATGTTTAATCCAATTTTCTGTTGATTGATGGGGCTGTGTTCCCTCCCTGTTATTTACCTGGGGCCAAACTATGGTGGAGGTAATGAAGATAATGGCGACTTCCTTCAAAAGGTCCATGCAGACACCACTACACTCAGTCCCCCCAACCGTGCAGCAGCAGGCCACTGCTAACCCATGCCTCTGCTGGAGACTCCTGGACACTCACAGTCAAGTCTGGGTTAGTTTCTTGTGGGGTCACTGCTCCTTTCTCCTGGGCCCTGGTGCATACAAGGTTCTATTGGTGCCCTCCAAGAGTCTGTATCCCCAGTCCTGTGTAAGTTCTGGTGGCTCTATGGTGGGGTTAATGGCGACCTCCTCCAAGAGGGCTTATGCCATACCCAGCCCTGCTGCACCCAGAGCCCCTGTCCCTGTAGCAGTACACTACTGACCCGTACCTCAGTAGGAGACACTCAAACACAGCTCTGTCTCAGTCTCTGTGGGGTCTCTGGGTCCTCGTGTGCATAAGGTTTCTTTGATCCCTCTGAACGTCTCTGGCGGGTATGGGGTTTCATTCTAAACGCGATTTCGAGGAATATATCTACCTAGAGAAACAAAAGACTGAAAGAAATAAAACACTGATGAAAGAAATCAGTTCAGTTCATTCGCTCAATCATGTCCGACTCTTTGTGACCCCATGAATCGCAGCACACCAGGCCTCCCTGTCCATCACCAACTCCCAGGTTTCACTCAGACTCACGTCCATAGAGTCAGTGATGCTATCCAGCCATCTCATCCTCTGTCATCCCCTTCCCCTCCTGCCCCCAATCCCTCCCAGCATCAGAGTCTTTTCCAACGAGTCAACTCTTCTATGAGTTGGCCAAAGTACTGGAGTTTCAGCTTCAGCATCATTCCTTCCAAAAGAAATCCCAGGGCTGATCTCCTTCAGAATGGACTTGTTGGATCTCCTTGCAGTCCAAGGGACTCTCAAGAGTCTTCTGCAACACCACAGTTCAAAAGCATAAATTCTTGGGCACTCAGCTTTCTTCACAGTCCAACTCTCACATCCATACCTGACCACAGGAAAAGCCATAGCCTTGACTAGACGGACATTTGTTGGCAAAGTAATGTCTCTGCTTTTCATTATGCTGTCTAAGTTGGTCATAACTTTTCTTCCAAGGAGTAAGTGTCTTTAAATTTCATGGCTGCAGTCACCATCTGCAGTGATTTTGGAGCCCCAAAAAATAAAGTCTGACACTATTTCCACTATTTCCCATCTATTTCCCATGAAGTGATAGGACCAGATGCCATGATCTTCATTTTCTGAATGTTGAGCTTTAAGCCAACTTTTTCACTCTCCTCTTTCACTTTCATCAAGAGGCTTTTTAGTTCCTCTTCACTTTCTGCCATAAGGGTGGTGTCACCTGCATGTCTGAGGTTATTAATATTTCACCTGGCAATCTTGATTCCAGCTTGTGCTTCATCCAGCCCAGTGTTTCTCATGATGTACTCTGTATAAAAGTTAAATAGGCAGGGTGACAATATACAGCCTTGACGTACTCCTTTTCCTATTTGGAACCAGTCTGTTGTTCCATGTCCAGTTCTAACTGTTGCTTCCTCATCTGCATACAGATTTCTCAAGAGGCAGGTCAGATGGTCTGGTATTCCCATCTCTTTCAGAATTTTCCACAGTTGATTGTGATCCATACCATCAAAGGCTTTGACATAGTCAATAAAGCAGAAATAGATGTTTTTCTGGAACTCTCTTGCTTTTTTGATGATCCAGTGGATGTTGGCAATTTGATCTCTGGTTCCTCTGCCTTTTCTAAAACCATCTTGTTTTAGAACAAGAATCACTGTTCACATATTGCTGAAGCCTAGCTTGGAGAATTTTGAGCATTACTTTGAGTGCAATTGTGTGGTAATTTGAGCATTCTTTGGCATTGCCTTTCTTTGGGATTGGAATGAAAACTGACCTTTACCAGTCCTGTGGCCACTGCTGAGTTTTCCAAATTTGCTGGCATATTGAGTGCAACACTTTCACAGCATCATCTTTCAGGATTTGAAATAGCTCAACTGGAATACCACTACCTCCACTATCTTTGTTTGTAGTGATGCTTTCTAAGGTCCACTTGATTTCACATTCCAGGATCTGGCTCTAGGTGAGTGATCACACCATCGTGATTATCTGGGTCATGAAGCTCTGTTTTGTACAGTTCTTCTGTGTATTCTTGCCACCTCTTCTTAATATCTTCTGCTTCTGTTAGGTCCAAACCATTTCTGTCCTTTATTGAGCCCATCTTTGCGTGAAATGTTCCCTTGGTATCTCTAATTTTCTTGAAGAGATCTCTAGTCTTTCCCATTCTGTTCTTTTCCTCTATTTCTTTACACTGATCACTGAGGAAGGCTTTCTTATGTCTTCTTGCTATTCTTTGGAACTCTGCATTCACATGCTTGTATCTTTCCTTTTCTCCTTTGCTTTTCACTTCTCTTCTTTTCACAGCTATTTGTAAGGCGTCCTCAGACAACCATTTTGCCTTTTTTCATTTTTTTTCCATGGTGATGGTCTTGATCCCTGTCTCCTGTACAATGTCACGAACCTCATTCCATAGTTCATCAGGCACTCTATCTATCAGATCTAGGCCCTTAAAACTATTTTTCACTTCCACTGTATAATAATAAGGGATTTGATTTAGGTCATACCTGAATGGTCTAGTGGTTTTTCCCACTTTCTTCAATTTAAGTCTGAATTTGGCAATATGGTGTTCATGATCTGAGCCACAGTCAGCTCCTGGTCTTTTTTTTTGTTGACTGTATAGAGCTTCTCCATCTTTGGCTGCAAAGAATATAATCAATCTGTTTTTGGTGTTGACCATCTGGTGATGTCCATGTGTAGAGTCTTCTCTTGTGTTGTTAGAAGAGGGTGTTTGCTATGACCAGTGCATTTTCTTGGCAAAACTCTATTAGCCTTTGCCCTGTTTCATTCCATACTCCAAGGCCAAATTTGCCTGTTACTCCAGGTGTTTCTTGGCTTCCTACTTTTGCCTTCCAGTCCCCTATAATGAAAAGGACATCTTTTGGGGGTGTTAGTTCTAGAAGGTCTTGTAGGTCGTCATAAAACCGTTCCACTTCAGCTTTTTCAGCGTTACTGGTGGGGCATAGACTTGGATTACTGTGATTTTGAATGGTTTGCCTTGGAAACGAACAGAGATCATCCTGTTGTTTTTGAGATTGCATCCAAGTACTGCATTTCACACTCTTTTGTTGACCATGATGGCTACTCCATTTCTTCTAAGGGATTCTTGCCCACAGTAGTAGATATAATGGTCATCTGAGTTAAATTCACCTGTTACAGTCCATTTAGTTCACTGATTCCTAGAATGTCGATATTCACTCTTGCCATCTCTTGTTTGACCACTTCCAATTTGCCTTGATTTATGGACCTGACATTCATGGACCTGAGATGGAACTGAAAGAAATCAAAGAGGACACAAATAGATGAAGAAATATACCATGTTCTTTGATTGGAAGAATCAATTTAGTGAAAATGAGTATACTACCCAAAGCAATCTATAGATTCAATCCAATCCCTATCAAGCTACCAACAGTATTTTTCACAGAACTAGAAAAAATAATTTCACAATTTGTTTGGAAATACAAAAAACTTTGAATAGCCAAAACCATCTTGAGAAAGAAGAATGGAACTCGAGGAATCAACCTGCCTGACTTCAGGCTATACTACAAAGCTGCTGCTGCGTCACTTTAGTTGTATCCAACTCTGTGTGACCCCATAGATGGCAGCCCACCAGGCTCCGCCATCCCTGGGATTCTCCAGGCTATAACACTGGAGTTGGTTGCCATTTCCTTCTCCAATGCATGAAAGTGAAAAGTGAAAGGGAAGTCGCTCAGTCGTGTCTGACTCTTCGTGACCCCATGGACTACAGCCCACCAGGCTCCTCCATCCATGGGATTCTCCAGGTAAGAGTACTGGAGTGGGGTGCCATCGCCTTCTCCGTACTACGAAGCTACTGTCATCAAGACAGTATGGTACTGGCACAAAGACAGAAATATAGATCAATGGAACAAAATAGAAAGCCCTGAGATAAATCCACACACCTATCAACACCTTATTTGTAATGCCTCCCCAGACAGCCATTTTGCTTTTTTTCATTTTTTTTCCATGGGGATGGTCTTGATACCTGTCTCCTGTACAATGTCACGGACCTCATTCCATAGTTCATCAGGCACTCTATCTATCAGATCTAGGCCCTTAAATCTATTTCTCACTTCCACTGTATAATCATAAGGGATTTGATTTAGGCCACACCTGAATGGTCTAGTGGTTTTCCCTACTTTCTTCAATTTAAGTCTGAATTTGGCAATAAGGAGTTCATGATCTGAGCCACAGTCAGCTCCTGGTCTTGTTTTTTTTTGACTGTATAGAGCTTCTCCATCTTTGGCTGCAAAGAATATAATCAATCTGATTTCGGTGTTGATCATCTGGTGATGTCCATGTGTAGAGTCTTCCCTTGTGTTGTTGGAAGAGGGTGTTTGCTATGACCAGTGCATTTTCTGCTGTGAAAGGAAGAGAGGCAAAAAGCAAAGGAGAAAAGGAAAGATATAAGCATCTGAATGCAGAGTTCCAAAGAATAGCAAGAAGATATAAGAAAGCCTTCTTCAGTAATCAATGCAAAGAAATAGAGGAAAACAACAGAATGGGAAAGACTAGAGATCTCTTCAAGAAAATTAGAGATACCAAGGGAACATTTCAAGCAAAGATGGGCTCAATAAAGGACAGAAATGGCCTGGACCTAACAGAAGCAGAAGATATTAAGAAGAGGTGGCAAGAATACATGGAAGAACTGTACAGAAAAGATCTTCACAACCAAGATAATCATGATGATGTGATCATTAATATAGAGCCAGACATCTTGGAAAGTGAAGTCAAGTGGGCCTTAGAAAGCATCACTATGAACAAAGCTAAAGGAGCTCATGGAATTTCAGCTGAGCTCTTTCAAATCCTGAAAGATGATACTGTGAAAGTGCTGCACTCAATATGCCAGCAAATTTGGAAAACTCAGCAGTGGCCACAGGACTGGAAAAGGTCAGTTTTCATTCCAATCCCAAAGAAAGGCAATGCCAAAGAATGCTCAAACTACTGCACAATTGCACTCATCTCACATGCTAGTAAAGTAATGCTCAAAATTCTCCAAGCCAGACTTCAGCAATATGTGAACTGTGAACTTCCTGATGTTCAAGCTGGTTTTAGAAAAGGCAGAGGAACCAGAGATCAAATTGCCAACATCTGCTGGATCATGGAAAAAGCAAGAGAGTTCCAGAAAAACATCTATTTCTGCTTTATTGACTATGCCAAAGCCTTTGACTGTGTGGATCACAATAAACTGTGGGAAATTCTGAAAGAGATGGGAATACCCGAACACCTAACCTGCCTCTTGAGAAATCTGTATGCAGGTGAGGAAGCAACAGTTAGAACTGGACATGGAATAACAGACTGGTTCCAAATAGGAAAAGGAGTATGTCAAGGCTGGTCAACCACTTGTAAAAGAATGAAACCAGAACACTTTCTAACACCATATACACAAATAAACTCAAAATGGATTAAAGATCTAAATGTCACATCAGAAACTATAAAACTCCTAGAGGAAAACACAGGCAGAACACTCTCCAACATAAATCACAGCAGGATCCTCTATGACCCATCTCCCAGAGTAATAGAAATCAAAGCAGAAATAAACAAATGGGATCTAATTAAAATTAAAAGCTCTGCACAACAAAGGAAACTATAAGCAAGGTGAAAAGACAGTCTTCAGAATGGGAGAAAATAAAAGCAAATGAAGCAACTGACAAAGAATTAATCTCAAAAATGTACAAGCAGGTCCTGCAGCTCAATTCCAGAAAAGTAAATGACCCAATGAAAAAGTGGGCCAAAGCACTAAACAGACATTTCTCCAAAGAAGACATACAGATGGCTAACAAACACATGAAAAGATGCTCAACATCACTCATTATCAGAGAAATGCAAATCAAAACTTCAATGGGGTATCATCTCACACTGGTCAGAATGGCTGCTATCCAAAATTCTACAAACAATAAATGCTAGAGAGGGTGTGGAGAAAAGGGAACCCTCTTACACTGTTGGCGGGAATGCAAACTAGTACAGCCACTATGGAGAACAGTGTGCAGATTCCTTAAAAATCTCAAAATAGAACTGCCTTATGACCCAGCAATCCGACTGCTGGTCATACACACTGAGGAAACCAGAATTGAAAGAGACACGTGTACCCCAATGTTCATCGCAGCACTGTTTATAATAGCCAGGACATGGAGGCAACTTAGATGTCCATCAGCAGATGAGTGGATAAGAAAGCAGTGGTATGTATACACAATGGAATATTACTCAGCCATTAAAAAGAATACGTTTGAATCAGTTCTAATGAGGTGGATGAAACTGGAGCCTATTATACAGAGTGAAGTAATCCAGAAGAAAAACACCAATACGGTATACTAACGCATATATATGGAATTTAGAAAGATGGTAACAATAACCCTGTATGCGAGACAGCAAAAGAGACACAGATGTATAGAACAGTCTTTTGGACTCTGTGGGAGAAGGCAAGGGTGGGATGATTTAGGAGAATAGCATTGAAACATGTATGTTGTCATATGTGAAACAGATCGCCAGTCCAGGTTTGATGCATGAGACAAGGTGCTCAGAGCTGGTGCACTGGGATGACCCATGGGGATGGAACGGGGAGGGGGGTTCAGGATGGGGAACACATACACACCCATGGCTGATTCATGTCAATGCATGGCAAAACCACTACAATATTATAAAGTAATTAGCCTCCAATTAAAATAAATAACTTTAAAAATAAACTAATAAACGCTATTTTGCCCCTCCTACCATCTTGCTGGGGCTTCTCCTTTGCCCTTGGAAATGGGCTGTCTCCTCAAAGTTGCTACAGCACCGCACAGCTGCTGCTCCAGTGCCTACCATCTCGCTGGGGCTTCTCTGCCCTTGGACATGGAGTATCTCCTCATAGTCACCCCAGCTCCGCACAACCATACTTCAGTTTAAAAAGATAATCCAGCATACAAATTTAGGGAATATGATAAATCTTCTGGTTTGATAAATTTGGTCTTTATTTCATTTTAAAATATGTATATTAGTCAAGCAATAAAGTGTTTGCTAGTCAAAAAAAAAGGACTCTGTAGAGTCTTAGACTGTTTGGTCTAGTGGTTGCTGACTTGAGGGTTATCACTGAGCTCTTTTCATAATTTTAAGAAATTCTAGTGAAAATTAAGCATTTGGCTATGATGAAATTGCCAGAGTTTTATGGTTCCTCAACTGTATATTAAGGACTACAGGAGTGAGGGGGGCCTGAGCAGGGCCTGAGGGGGCCTCAGTGAACTCATAGATAATCCTGAAGAAATTTCTATATTTCTGGAAAACATAAGTACAGACATCAGGGAAATTTTTAGCTCAAGACAGTCCACAATTTCAACATTAAATTGTGCATTAAACATTTTTTTTATAACATCCTATGTGTGAAAGTAAGCTTTCTGTAAGTGCTACAATAAAAAAGCAAGTGAGTGTCATGTGAAAATCAATGTGGAACAAGAAAGAATTTATCACTATTTATTAAAAATCTGTTTACAGATCTGATTTCAAGATTTGCTAAGGGGTCCTGTGCTCAACAGGCACATACACCTGTAACTGTGGTTTTACAAGAATGAAATAAAAAATATTTTAAAAGTTTATGTGTATTTTTCTTCAAATGGCTACTAAGTGAACCTAAACACCCACTAAATTTTTTGGATTTAATTTCTTAATAAACAGAATGGCTAGATAATTTTTTTGGCCTTGGAGGATCATGAGAAAAAAAAAAAAATTGAGGCCCTGAGAGTGCCATGAATTGAGAATGTCTGATCATGTTTGGCTTTTGCAGACAAAATATTATTTATTGATTTCAGCCATAATCCTCAAATCAGTGCAACTTTGTGGTGTCATGTTTATGAAAAGGTTCAATTGGCAATACTATGGATGCTTCTAATAGAAAATAAATCATTAATGAATGAAAAGTTAATCATTAATAAATGTTCTTTCTTACACTAAGCCTTTCCAAACGTAAGAAACTGGAGGAAAAGATATTTAGAGGGTCCTTGGTGGGAGATGGACGGGAAACCCAGACCTTTGTCCAAGGGCCTGTTTCAACACAAGAGGAATCTAAGACCTGTCACAATTGAGTGACATGAGCACAGTCACCCGGCTTGTTAAGGAAGGACCAGGGTCACCATCTAGTTTCTTGTCCCTTTTCCAATATGCTTCATTCACCAGGCTTCCTCCCTAAGACGATATGGAGTTCAGGGAGGGAGTTTTACTTTTTATTTAAATTTAGTTCTATTTTAATATATTTTTAAAAGTGTTTATTGAATTTGTTATAATATTGCTTCTGTTTATGTTGTGGGTTTTTGGCCGTGAGACATGTAGCTCCCCTACCAGAGATCGAACTCGCACCTCCCCCACTGGAAGGTGAAGTTTTAACTCCTGGACCTCCAAGGAAGTCCCTAGGGAGGGATTTTTTGAATACATTGAAGGTTTGGTAAGTAACTGATCACTCTACCTGTACTCTGGTGAAGCGACTTCCCTCTTCATGCTAGGTGTTTTGGGCCTGGGATAATTCCTAGAGCATATTTCAAAAATGCACACTAAATTGAATTACATAGTAACCATTAAACCTATAGATCATATTTCTTAATTTCAGAATATATTGATGATAACCAGCGGAACAAGGAAGTTAGAAAAACCACTTAGTTTACAGAGGAGAGAATCAGTACTGGTTAATGTGTCCACATTAAAAAATTGTGTGTTGAGGTGTGTTTGGTGATGGCTTTATTTTGCAGCATTTCTTGTGAAATACTAGAGAGGCTAAAGCCCTAGAGAGCTATGTACATCCATTAAGCCAAAGCCTTCATCATTTTTTGTGTAGCTCATGTGTTAAGATTTGAGGATAAGAATATTTTGAATGTCATCCTAGATAAGAGAAACACCAGTCTGACATACCAAATCCAAGTCAGTGATCTGATGCTCTGAGTTAGTATCTGTAAGTCCCCTGAACAGTAGGTTCAAAAACAAGAAATGAGAAAATGCAGAAAAATTGCTGCTTCTTGAACATTTTGTGCTCCACAGATGGTCCCCTGGCCAACATAATTTTCTTTCTTCTTGATGATATGGCTGGAAAATGTCTCAACCAAATTAAGCTAATGGAGGTCAGTGTGTGGTATGTGGCATTAATTTGAAGAACAAGGAGATAGATGGAGGGAAGACAAGGTAATGATTTGTGACAGGGGCCCCCAAATTTGATTTCAACAATTCAATTACCCTTTTTAAAGTCCCCTGAAGTAATGTGCTGCAAAACCCTTCCTTCCCTACCCATGCAGATGGGACCAAAAAACTCCTCTTAATCACAATCTATATTACCTCCTCTGAGACATGCTATGGGGATTGTAAGACAGAAACAAAATGAACCTGTTATTTTAAAATAGAGGTGATCAGGTGGCAAAAAGCTGTTCTTACATGGCTGTAAGTACAGGAGATGGCAGGTCACATGCAGAAAGGCCTTCCTGTGACTTCCTGTTGGGAACACTGGACCAATATTGCTAATGTAGTTCTTGGTAGTAGATTCTCTCTGATGGTTCATTGGGTAAAATGTCCACTTGCAATGTAGTGGACACAGGAGGCATGGGTTTGATCTCTGGGTCAGGAAGAGCCCCTGGAGAAGGAAATGGCAACCAACTCCAGTATTTTTGCCTCAAAAATCCCAAGGACAGAGGAGCCTGGTGGGTTTATAGTCCACGGGGTCACAAAGAGCTGGGTACAACTGAGCACATAAGCACATGGACATGGAGTTCTGGCACTGCAAGAGACTTGAGGACATTTCCATCTGTGACAGTCCAAAGATGCAAGACAAGTTTAAACTTCAGCCATGGCTTCCTAATGGAGAATCAATGGAGACATATACTCTTCTGAAGGACACAAGTCCTACATTATGCTGTGAGATAAGTCAGACAGAGAAAGACAAATACTGTAGGACATCACTTACATGTCGAGTCTAAAAAGTACAACAAACTGGTGAATATAATGGAAAAGAAGGAGACCAAGGTACTAAGAACAAACTAGTGGTTACCAGTAGGGAGAGGGAAGTGGGGAAAGGCTACTGCAGTGGTGGGAGATTAAGAGTTACAAATTATTAGGTATGAAATAAGCTGAAGGATATATTTTTAACATGGGGAATATAGACAATATTTTATAATAATCATAAATGGAGAATAATCTTTAAAATTTGTGAATTGCTGTATTGTACACCTGTAGCTTATGTAACATTCTAAAGTAACTATACATCAATTAAAAATTTTTTGTAATTAAAAATTCTTTTTTAATTTAAAATTAAAAAGAAATAGAAAAAGGCTTGAACCCTGGTTCCATGACCTTCTAACTCCCTAACCTTGGCAGACTGGTTAACTTACCTAAACCTCAATTTTTCATGTACAAAAAATAGGGATAATCGTTAAGATTTATTACATAGGATCCTTAGAAGGAATAAGTGGGATAATTTATATAAAGCATTTGTAACCAAACTGCACTTATAAAGGTCAGAGTTAATCTACTATGGATACCAGAAAAAAAATTTTTTAAAGGAAAGCACAATGAGTTCATATATATATTTTTTTATTTTATTAAGTGTAAAAGCACTTCAAAGTCTGAGTTTTTAGTCACCATTTGGGCAGTTCTTTTTAAAACTAACATATGTCATTGCTCACCTTAAAAAGGAGCAAGGGTCATATGCTTAACCTTGGCATTATGTGTCTTTACCCACAGAAGTAAAACCCACTTGTGAATCAATGCTCTTTTAAAAGTGCCAAAGGAGAAAAGCACCACAAAGAAAACCAGAGTGGCCCATTAGAAAAGAGGAGTCCCTTCCCTTTTAATATGTCTTCAGTATCTGAAGCAGAATATCCACAGAGGGATTTCAGAATATTTTAGGGACACACAGCCTTTGCAAAGGGCTGCAGCTACAATAACACACAGAAGAACTGCAAAACCATCATGCTATCCTACATATTCATGGAATTAATAGAAGCGGCTGGGAGGATTTGAATGAGCAGAGACTAGCTGCTAGTCTGTGACTGGCATAGAATATGGGCTCAATTATGGGAAACTATGATGATGGTGAAAACAACAACAGATAACTGTAAGGAGGAACCACATTGTAGGAAAGTACCAAAAAATTTGGGGACATACTGAGTTTCAGAATATGGATATTCAAAAACTTGCTCCTCTTACTCCAAGTATTTCAATCAGGAGGTGATATTTACCTAACTATGCATCCCAAAGTCCCAGACTTGCAGTGTGAAATAGAGGTAATGCTCCAAAATAGTTAACAGCCTGATCACTTTTTGTGGTACCGCTAGGTTGAAAATGCAAAGGCATATGTGCAATTGTTGACAGAGACATTGACTACTTCAACAAATTATCACTGAGCATCTACTCTTCTACGTGTACTAAGTCACCTAAAATAAGCAAGAACTAGAAACAGCTTTCTAGCAATTGTCAGTCTAGCAAGGGATTCAGACACAGAAACTAACAATTCAGAAATCTAATAGGGTCTGGATTAGAGAATAAGTAAATATAGAACCATATACAGAAGCTGGACACAGAAGGCATACAGTGGCCAGCCCTGGAGCTTAGACAGTGAGCTGAGGGGATCCTTATCACTTTGACTGTTGCCTACTTGGTCAAGTATAGACTTGATTACAATAGACACTTTTTTGGGACAGCTCTGAAAGAATAAAGAATTACATCCAAGGACAGGAAATTTTATTCTTTGAGTTAAAATGGAAAGCATTTTTTGAGGAGTAAAGTTAGACTTTTTGATTAACAGGTATACAATACTATATATAGAATAAACAACAAAGACTTACTGTATCTTGTATTCAATATCTTGTAACAACCTATAATGAAAAAGAATCTGGAAAAAACAAAATGATATCTGTGTCACTTTGCTGTACACCTGAAATTAACACAACATGGTAAATCAACTACACTTCAATGATAAGTTTTAAAAAATCATGTTTCCAATGTATGAGAGGCTATATTTGGAGGATCGTTTTTTTATTAGAGCATTTGTATTGCAGGCAAATATGACCACCTGGTTATCAGAACATTGCACAAACAAAAGTATCACCTTATCTTTCTAAAACCCTAATAATTGTGTTAGAAAGTTTGCATGACATTTTATAGACAATTTTCATTTCTATATACTGGGCAAATGGATCAAGTTATTTCTGAGTAAAAGGATATATATTCTTTGCATAGATAAATCTACCTATTGGATGCAATATCCCCCAGAGTTCACTTTCTTTTCCAGATGAGAGAATATCCAAATCTTGCCACACCTATGATTTTCCTTTTATGTTCTTAGAACATTCTGAGCCCAATTCTGTAAATTACATTGTCATTTTGGTGGTCTCTCAGGTAAGGAAATCCAACCTTATACATCTGTGCTGTTTGGATCCCCAAGGCAGGGCGCCACAGGCCTCATGTCCTGCCTCTGGACCCACACATGCCAGGCCCACGGATGGGCCCACACTTTGGTGGGCAGTCTTGCCCGCGGAATCGGTGAGCTGATGATGAATGGCTGTGAAGGCTTTGTGATTGCTCAGGCTCCTTTGTGGGACCGGACAATGAAGGAGGACACAAGTCTGGCTCAGGAGAGCAACGGATAAAACTGCTGGGCAGGATGGCGGGCTCCTGCCGACACAACCACTTGTTGACATTGAAAGGATTTCACAACAAGTGAGCAGAAACAGAAACGATTCTGTTCGTCAGGGCTATTAGTTGCAACGTGTGGCACTGGAGCGGTCACTCCCGATGTGTTTCCTCCCTAATGAGCTCTGAATGCCCATTAAACTGGGCTGCTATAGGCCCAGAGCCATCCGGACAATGGCATGCATGAATGCCTTCCCCTTTTGCTATTGGCTGGCCCAAGGAAGAAACAACTGGTATCACTCAGATTTAAGCAGAGTTGACAGTACAGTTAAATGATCATTAATTAGAGGTTGTGGGCAGATAAAGACTCAGAGCCATTTCTAATGACAAGATAGGTTAGCGTGACTCACTTGGAAGCATAACCCTGTCTGGTCCTGCCCTATTTCTCGGACTATGTGGAGGGTGTCCGTGGGATTTTAGACAAGGTGATATATATCTGTATAAAAACATGTTGCAAAGGACAAACATAAAGCTTCATAAGATATAGGAAGTTTTAAAATAATGAGTAATACCTCACAGAGTGGTGAGGACCGAACTCAGCTGTACACGTGAAAAGAACTTCACCTGGGATGTGGGAGTGGGTGGAAAGTGCAAAAGGCTTTGCGTTGAAAAACCAGGTTTGAACCCTGGCTCTTCAATGTATGTGCTATATGATCTCGAGCAACTTTTAAAACTCAGAAATCTCCATTTCTTTATCTGTAAAATGGGGATAGCCATTGACCAAGAGAAAGAAGTGAAGTGTTCAGGGCCTCTTGATGCCTAGACTTCCAAGTGGCCCATCATTATTACTTCCTCTGCCTCGTATTGGCCAAGGTAAACCTCAACGCCAGCCCAGATTCATGAGGTGTGAGAAGAGGGATAGAATAGATTCCACTTCTTGGTGGTAGTGTCTCAGTGCAAAGAAGTATGGATAGGGAAATAATTATGACCATTTTCACTAAACTGCCAAACTGTCCATTATAATCCCAAACTGAGCTCATTAATTTCCAAATAAAACTTTTCTCACCTCCACTTTCCCCAATTTAGTTAAAGCCATCAAGGTTTACTCAAAATCCTTCAGGTCACTCTGGGATATGCCAGGCTAACATTTAGTGACTGATTATTATTTTGTCTATTTTCTTAATAAATCTTTTTTTTCAATGCTCATATCATCTCCATCCCAATAGACTCAATATTAATATCGATCTTTCCCATTTTGGTCTGGACTATTCTGATAACCCAACTAATCTCTCTGTCTCTGGTGTTTTCTTTTGTATTAGTTTTCTATTGACATGTAATGAATTACCAACATTTTGGAATTCTAAAACAATACTATTATTATCTCAGTTTCTGGAGGTCAGAAGTCCAGGTACAGGCTGGCTGGATTATCAGTTCACAAGGCTGAAGTCAAGACGTTGACTGGATTACATTCCTTTCTGGGGCTCAGAGTTCTTTACCGAGATCATGGGACTGTTTGCAGAATTCAGTATCTTACAGTGGTAGGACTGAGGTCTCTGCTTCTTATTGGCCATCAGCTGGGGGCTGCTCTTGGTGCCAGGGTCACCTACTGTTCCTATCACAAAGCCCCCTTCAGAAACATAAGAGTTGCTCTCTTTTAGGTCAGTAGGAGTGTATCACTAATTTTCATCCTTCCTCTGGCCCAGTATGCCAAGATAGACTCTTATATACTATACAACTTGATCACAGGAGTGACTCACCATCATAACCAAAGGAGTGGCTAACCCATCATATTCACAGGTTCCTCCCACACCCAAGAGCAGATTATTATACAACACATCCAGATGAGGGAGTGGGAATCTTATGGCCCATTAGATACTGTCTAGTACGTCTTTCTCCAACCCATCTTCCAAAAACAGCTATCTCTTAAGAATACAAATTGGATTTCTTGGCTTTTAATCTTTTTATAGATTTCTATTGCCTATAAGATAAACACCTTCTAGAAAGACTTGACCTTATCCTTAAAAATCTTTCTTGCATAAGCCACAACACAGGGAAAAGGCTTTCAGATTGAAGTATATCATATCAATTCAGAGAGGTGGCTAGGCTGGCAGACAAATGGCAGATATATAAATGATTTGGGCTCAAAACACACTGTCTGTCCAGTTTGGAGGCTTTAGTTAATCATGGGCTCTACAGATACTGAAAACCTATACGAAAAAAGATATTGTAAGACAAATGGGTTTTTATTCCCTTTAAGATTCTGGAGAATAAAAGAAGCACATTGCATAAAAACACAAGTTTGTGTTCATTAAAAATAAATAAATAATGGTTAATAATTTCTAAAATGAGTGGAGTTATAGACATTTAACACAATTAAAGTTTGTTGACAATACTGAATCCCACTTAAGCAACAGCTCACATATATTTTGTAATCACTCTATACCAGGCACTGTATCTAACTTACATGCATCATTTTATTTAATCTTTTTGATGGTCAAATGCAGTAGGTATGATTAACCCCATGTTTTGAATGATGAAATTGAGGTAGAAGGAAGCTAGGTAGGTCAAAGCTAAAATGTGGCCAAAGACAATACACAAATATATCCATATAAATGAGAACTTTCAGTTCTGACAATATGGTAGACAGATCCAGTACAAAGCCCTTTCCTGGACTAAACACACACTTTTTAGATAAAATATAATATCATTTAGTTAAGCATACCTGAGTTCAAAATAAAGAGAAACTCCTAGATACCAGAATGAACAGCCAGAATGAAGACTGAACTGATGAATAAGATAGCAGTTCAGATGCATATCCCAATAGCTAGGAATTAGGGTTTCATGTTCCTATAGGGAAAGAACACAGACAGGATATGGCCTTGGGCCTGCCTTAATGTGCCATTGGAGCTGAAGCACATGCATGAGATTCTTACCCTGGTGGGGCTGCCTCACCATGCAAGAATCCCACCCACAAAGTCAAGAGAGCAGCAAGAATGTTGGTCTTGCCTTGGGGCTCTAGGCAGGACAAAAAGTCACCACTTTCCCCAGAAATATCAGCTATTGCAGAAGCTTGAAACAGTTGCAGGTATGGTCTTGGAATGTACATAGCACTGGTAATCTAAGCCAAGAAATGCATGTAAGAATTTGTCTTAGATAGAAACCAGAAACACATGAACCTATTGCATGGAATGTGGAATCACTTCTGCTTTGGCATGTGAGGTATTTCTTTTTTTATCTGTATAAAAAAGAAAATATAGATAAAGATGAACTCACAGTCAAAAATTACAAATTACATAAGGGAAGATCCCCTATAAGCGAGAATCAAGAAAGGATTAGCACCTCCATAATTTCAGATATTATTATGTCTGAAGGAGATTATAAAATAGGAAACAAAAATCTTTATTTTCAACATAGACTGAAAACTAAAACACAACTGGCTCAGAAAGAATACTAAATGAAACTGCCTAATCTAACCTTAGTTAAATTAAAAATCTGATACTCAAATTAACAACAGGTTATATACAAGAACAAAAAATACTGATCTGGAACTAAATATGAGGAAATCACACAGAATGCTGCATAAAAGGATGGAAAATTGGAATCTATGACATTTTAAAGGCATGTTAGTGACAGGAAGTATAGAATATAGTGATACATTACCATTTCAATAGGTATTTGGGAAGAAGAGAATTAAGAAGAGAATAAGAAAATATTCAAAGATATTTTTGAAAAATTTTTAAAAACATGGATCCATAGATTAAGGAAGCACATTAGTACCAAGTAGGGTAAAATCCGCATCTGATAAATCATAATGGAACTGAAGAGAAAACTTATTTTAATGTAGCAATAGGGCAAAAATATATTCTCTCCTGAAGAATGATAATTAGATTGACAAAAGACTTCCCAGCAACAAAAATTGAAGTCAGTAAAGGGTGCGGAACAGTGTCCAGCTTAACTAAAATTCAAGAGTGGAAGTGAAATAAAGATATTGCAGACATGTAATCACTGAGGCAGTTTGTCATCAGAGACACTTAGTGAAAGAAGGCTACTAAAGGACGGACTTGAATAAGAAGGATCTTGAAACTGAAGATACAATGGTGGAAAAATAAAATGCCGAACACATGGGAAAATATAAACAAACATGAACTGTTTTTCAAAAGAAGAGCAATTGGGAAGGTTTAAAAAATAAACATACTGGAGTTACAATTTAGACAAAAATAACATAAACTAAGGGATGGGTAATCTAAATGTTTCATTTTGTTCAGGAGGAATGTAGAAATATTGTTATACTTTATACTTTGGGAATACAGAGTTAAAAATTATGAGTACCCACTAAAAGTATGCAAATAAAATAGAATTTAACCTTGACAACATGGGTTTGAACTGTGTTGGTCCACTTATATGTGGATTTTTTCTAATAAATATATTGGAAAATTTTTTGAAGACTTACAACTTGAAAAAACCTGCAGATAAACTATATAGCCAGGAACTATTGAAAAAATTAAGAAAAAGGTATATCATGAATGCATCAAATGTACATAGATATTAGTCTATCCTTACATAGGCATAAGGTGAGCAATATTTAATATAAAATTAGCAATGTGCTAATTTTCTTATTGTTTTATAACTTTGCTTTCAAAGAATTACATTACTGTACTATATGACTAAGGTCCGTCTTGTCAAGTCTATGGTTTTTCCAGTAGTCATGTATGGATGTGAGAGTTGGACTGTGAAGAAGGCTGAGCACCGAAGAATTGATGCTTTTGAACTGTGGTGTTGAAGAAGACTCTTGAGAGTCCCTTGGACTGCAAGGAGATCCAACCAGTCCATTCTGAAGGAGATCAGCCCTGGGATTTCTTTGGAGGGAATGATGCTGAAGCTGAAACTCCAGTACTTTTGCACCTCATGAGAAGAGTTGACTCGTTGGAAAAGACTCTGATGCTGGGAGGGATTGGGGGCAGGAGGAGAAGGGGACAACCGAGGATGAGATGGCTGGATGGCATTACTGACTCGATGGACGTGTGTCTGAGTGAACTCTGGGGGTTGGTGACGGACAGGAAGGCCTGGTGTGCTGCGATTCATGGGGTCGCAAAAAGTTGGACACGACTGAGCGACTGAACTGAACTGAACTGAACTGAACTGAACTGTATGTCTCCTATCTCTTTCTCACAACTGGAGAAATTTTTTATCAGCCTATTGTCACAATTAAGAGCTTTTTAAAAATCAGTAGCAATGCCTTCAAAACTGTATTATGACTGTAATACTGTATCCAGTAATTTTTAAAAAATGACCATTCATTACTGTATAGGCTAGGCTACCATGAAGCAATCACATGGATTACTCTAGGCTACTATTAGGGAAGGAAATGGTAACACACTCCAGTATTCTTGCCTGGGAAGCCAATGGACAGAAGAGCCTGGTGGACTATACAGTCCAAAGTGTCACAAAGAGTTGGACACGGCTGAGCAGGAGCACACACACAGCCTACCACAAAGCAAACATATTGGTGCTTCTTCATTATTAACACATGAATCTTTATTCCTGTAAATAAGTATGAATTTCTTTTTCATGTTGTCTTTTCATTTCTTATGTCTAACATTAGTGATAAGTATGATATCTACAGCATTTCGCATCATATAAGACAATATCGATGCAGGCACGGACAGATGATTCATCTTGAAATGGATGATATAAACTTACAGTATTAATAAATATAGTATAGTATTACAAATATATTTTCTTTTATGATTTTCTTAATATTTTCTTTTCTTTAGCTTACTTTTTTAATAACTTATTTTTATAACACAGTATATGATACCTATAACATACAAAATATGTTTTAATAAACTGTTTCCTTTATCAGTGAGGCTTCTGGTCAACAGTAGGCTATTTGTAGTAAAGTTTGGAGGGAGTCAAAAATTATGTGAAGATATCTGATCACACAGGGAACTGCTGATCCTATCCCGTGCATTATTCAAGGGTCAATATATATGGATCACTATACTGTTCAATACATACACAATACCTATAATATACATACTGTTTCTAAAGTTTAATGATAGGGAAAGAGAGAATAAAGAAAACTCAACGAATTTCAAGAAAGCAGGGAGAAAGAAATCACCAAAAAAAGAAAAAGAAGGCATGGAAAAAATAAAAACTAAACAACTAAAAGAAATCATATATCAGTAATCACAAGAAATAGGAATTTACTAAACTTCAGAGTCAAAAGACAAATATCCTTAGGTTGAATAAAATTATATAGTCCTAGAACTGGACATGGAACAACAGATTGGTTCCAAATAGGAAAAGGAGTACATCAAGGCTGTATATTGTCACCCTGCTTCTTTAACTTCTATGCAGAGTACATCATAATAAATGCTGGGCTGGAAGAAGCACAAGCTGGAATCAAGATTGCTGGGAGAAATGTCAATAACCTCAGATATGCAGATGACACCACCCTTATGGCAGAAAGTGAAGAGGAACTCAAAAGCCTCTTGATGAAAGTGAAACAAGAGAGTGAAAAAGTTGGCTTAAAGCTCAACATTCAGAAAACAAAGATCATGGCACCTGGTCCCATCACTTCATGGGAAATAGATGGGAAAACAGTGGAAACAGTGTCAGACTTTATTTTGGGGGGCTCCAAAATCACTGCAGATGGTGACTGCAGCCATGAAATTAAAAGATGCTTACTCCTGGGAAGAAAAGTTATGACCAGCCTAGACAGCATATTCAAAAGCAGAGACATTGCCAACAAAGGTCTGTCTAGTCAAGGCTATGGTTTTTCCAGTGGTCGTGTATGGATGTGAGAGTTGGACTGTCAAGAAAGCTGAGTGCTGAAGAATTGATGCTTTTAAAGTGTGGTGTTGGAGAAGACTCGAGAGTCCGTTGAACTGCAAGGAGATCCGATCAGTCCATTCTGAAGGAGATCAGCCCTGGGATTTCTTTGGAGGGAATCATGCTAAAGCTGAAACTCCAGTACTCTGGCCACCTCATGCGAAGAGTTGACTCATTGGAAAAGACTCTGATGCTGGGAGGGATTGAGGGCAGGAGGAGAAGGGGATGACAGAGGATGAGATGGCTGGATGGCATCACTGACTCGTTGGACGTGTGTCTGAGTGAACTCCGGGAGTTGGTGATGAACAGGGAGGCCTGGCGTGCTGCGATTCATGGGGTCACAAAGAGTTGGACACGACTGATCGACTGAACTGAGCTGAACGATTATTCCAAGAGACACTACCAAAATATCTAAAATATAATGATATTAGAAGATTGAAAGTAATCGGAAGGGAAAGTATATACTAGGAAAATATTTGCCAAAATAAAGTAGGTGCAGCATGATTGAAGGGAAAAAGCATTATTAGGAATAATGCTAAAATGAATAATTTACCATAAAACTATAGCAATCCTGAACAGTAAGAACCACACCATCTAGATTCACACTGTATAAAGCAGCAACTAGATAACAACAAATTCACAAGCATATTAACAGTGGAGAGACTGATAGGTCAGTTAAACATGCAAAAGAATTAGTAAAGCCACAAAACATTTTGATAAACAATTAAAAAAGCAAATACATATCTTACATATTGGAACCTTGCACTCCAGAATTAGGAAATGGTATTCTTTTCAAGCACACAGTGAACACTTACAAAATTAACCACACACAATATCGCAAGGCAAATGTCAAAAAGTACCAAAGAATCAAAGTACAGATCTGATTTTTCTTCATGACATAGGAAAATATTAAAAAAAAGAATAAAATTGTAGCTAGAAACATCTTGTATGTTTTGGAAATTAACAAGATGTATTTTAAAATAATTTACTGGTTTAAATGCTATTGAATTACAAAATATTTTAAATTAAATGAGAATGAAAACACTACATTTTAAAAATTGTGGCATGTAACTAGTATGTAGAGAAAATTTTTGATTTTTTTTCCTTTTCTGAAAATTATTAATTTAATTGAGTTTTGTCTGAAGGATATACAGACACCAAGCAGAAATACTATAACAGTAAACAATATGAAGACATAAACAAAAATAACTGAAAATCATTTGTTTAGTATTTATTCCAAGTTAGAGCTCCGAAAAAATATGAAACTTACTTAACAGCCTCATAATATGAAACAGAAATTGAAGCCCAGAGGGAATGATATTCTGCAATTCTGTAGACGTTGTTTATTTACTTCCATAGAAATACCTCAAAAATAGATTCCTGAATACAGTACAACAAAACAAATTTGTCTTAAAATATAACTCTAAGTAGTCTCTCAGATGTTATGGCTTGTTTATGTTAAAGTGACACTTGAAAACTCACAAAACAATGACATACGGCTCATAGATTTCTGTGAGGACTGATGGATGATACAAGTCCCATTTCTAAAATTTTTGAGTTTTAACACATAAGTTAGACAGGAAGAAAGATTAAAAATTAATGAGCTAAATATTTATATTAAAAAGTTAGGAAAGAAGTAACACTGTAAACCTAAAGTAAATAGAAGGGAGGAAGTAATAAAGAAAATATATTAGTGGAAAGAAAAAGAGCAACTAAACCAAAGCTGTCTTATTGAAAAGACTAGTAAAATAATTCTCTAGCATGACTAATTTTAAAAGAGAGAGAAAAAATAAACAAAATCAGGACGTACAAATAAGTACAGACATAGAACATAGTTAAAAATATATAGTAATCAACTGCTTAGTGCAAAATAAAATTTTAAATTATTTAAATGAACAGTAGTCTAGTCAAATACAAATTACTATAATTAACTAAAGAAAAACTAGAAGGCCTGAGCAGATTTATTTATAGTCAGTATATAATTTGACCTACACTCAAATTTTCCTTATTATAAAAAAGAACTGGCCATCACCATTTTACTGGAGAGACCTATCAAATCTTCCATGAATAGACAATTTTTATGCTGTATGAAATTTTGGAAAACATCAAAGGAAGGAAAGCTCCCTAAATCATCTCACTAGGCTAAGAACATCTTAACAGCAAAAGTAGACAAAGAAAACTTAAAACGCACATCTCCTTCATGAGTATATATACAAAAATCATAAATAAAATACAAGTAAATAGAACCCAACTCTATGTGTGTGTGTGTTTAGATGTAGGATTTATCATAGGAGGGTAAAGATAATTTCATATTAGAAATATTGTAGTTTATCACACGAGCAGAAAAAATGCTATATGGTCATTTGAAAAAATATATACACAAAATACAGTGCAATCATTATTTTAAATTCCAGACAGGAATTGAAAGAATCTTTCTTAATCTGATAAAGAGAATCTGCCTCAAACTGAAAGCAAACATTACAATTACTGATAGGAACATTCCTTTCAAAATTAGAGATAAGGATATCAATTATTAATTTCTACTTAGTATAGATCATAAGTAGTTTCAATCCAAAAAAATGCAAGTTAGCTATAGACTTAGGTAAAATATTCACAAAGCATATATTTAATAAAGTACTTATATCCAGAATATAAAAGGAAATTTTTCCAAAATACAATAGTTACTATAAATTATCTGTGAATCTAAACAACTATTTAAGTAGCTATAAGTTATCCAATTTGTAAAAGACCCTACGGAGAAAATTATAAAATTTGTTGAAATACATAAGGGAAGATAATCTTTGGACAGATATATGTCATTAGGGAAGACAATATCACAGAAATGTCAATTTTCATCTAATAAACATTTAAATTGAATGCAACTAGTCACAACGCTGACAGTTTTCATGGGCTCGACAGAAAGCTAATCTTAAAATTTATGTAGATGAATACATCAAGACAAGATAGGGTCAAGAATTATCAAGACAATTTTGAAGAAGATTTAGAAGGAGATATTTGCCTGGTCAGATATTAAGAGTTATTCTAGAATCAGATTAGCATTAATAAAAGCAGGGTGATATTGTTGCAGGTATAGAGAAACAGACTAATAGAATAGACAACTCAGAAACAAGCCCGTGTGTGTGTGTGTGTGTGTGTGCGTGTGTGTGTGTGTGCGTGTGTGCGTGCGCGCGCGCATGCATATGCGTGTGTGTGCGTTATAAATCTAGTGTATGAGAGAGGTGCCATTACACATCAGTGTGGTGGGGGGGGGGGCGGGGGGCGGGGAAGAACCATTTACTATTTGGTTCCAAGACACTTGGCTTGCATAATAGGAAAAAGGCCAAACTAAATCTCCACCTTTCACAAGAAAGCAATTCTAGATAGGTCAAAGTTCTTGATGTGAGATGCAGAATTTTAACTTTTAGAAGAAAAAATCTTTTAAATATTTGGATAATCAATGCTATCAGAAATAAGACACAAAAGCATAAGCCATAAATGAAAACTGATTATAAATGACACTATATTAAAATTTAAATGTCTCTGTAAAAATAAGTGAAATAAATTGATAACCCACAGATTTTTTAAAATGCAAATTAAAGGGCTAAAGGCAATTTTAAAATATATAAACAATTTCATTAATTATTACATAACTAGTAAAACAATCTCTTCCACATCTCCAGGTCCCTGCAATGAGAAGGGGTTATGAATAAGTAATTCACAGAGAGGAAGTAAAAACCCCAATGATACCACCAATAGTAATCAGAAAAATTCCAAAAAGCAACAGTGAGAGAGTATAAACACTTCCAGTTTGTAAAAATAAAAAGCTCATTGATGTCAGATATTTGATAATGTCTAGTACAGGGTTTTGATGCTAGAATCAGTATCTCACATAGTCTGCTACCACCTCTTTGGAGAGTAATAATACGCATGTCCATTAGTGAAGGATATGTGAATATACTACACCATGAAATACTAGAGAGCAGAGAAACCAATGAAAAATCAGATTTATAAGTATCAACATGGTCAAAGCTATAAAAATAATTTGGACTTTCTTGTCCTAGCCTCTCTTTGGTTATCCAGTGTCCCTAAACTGAAGTCATCTTGAAGTATGACTGATACTATGATATAACTTCCAGTGTTCCTGCACCTTTGAAGAATTTCATTGGAACAGACAAGCAGTGTTTAGAGGCTCCCCATCAAAAACACATTCAGTGGGACTTCAGGAACAGCACTCAAGAAAAGATGTTTTAGGGTTGATATCATTCTCAGCATCTTTCAAATCACATTAAATGAAACAACTCAATTATCTTATATGGAAATACTTTGCCCAGCCTGAAGCATGGGACAGGAACTCAATCTGTGTTCACTCCTCATGAAGTCTTGGTTCAGAATATTCTGTCATATCTGGAGCCATTTTTGGTTGTCACAACGTAAGGAGGTACTCCTGGAATCTAATGGGTAGAGGTCCGTGATGTTGTTAAACATCCCACAACGCACAGACTGGCCTCCCTCCCTCCTCCACCCCAACAAAGTAACATCTGGCCCAAATGTCAATAGTGTTTAGCTTGAAAGACCTTGGTTTATTTATTTATTTATTTTTACTTTATTTTACTTTACAATAGGCCTTGGTTTAAAGTTGAGTTGAAGTTTCATATTGAAAATTTGTAGTAGACTATTGCTTTTCAAATGAAGCGAATAGGTTTTTCCGAGGTGCTAAAGAATCTTTCAAATATGTCTCATTTTGTGAACATTTACACACAGTTTGGGGCCAGAAAATACCGATTCCAATCAAACTATGCCTTTGCTATATCTATTAAATGTCTCATTTCAGTAAATAGGGCCATTTATATGAACACTACAATATGTTCAACAGTTCATATTTTCTTTTCTTTTTCTTTAAATAGTCTTTAAAACCATGATTACTGATTGTTCTAGCTGTAGAATAAAAATGTTTTCCATTTTTGTTAAAACATTCAAATAAGGTGGAAGATATTCAATTGTAAAGGTTTGAATTGTTCAAATAAAATTTTGCATTTTATGCTTTAGAGAAAGATGAATTTTAAATGGCTGGAGGAGAAAGCCATTTGTAGGAAAGTGTGCAGAGAGGAGACTAAGCTTAGGAATCAGAAGAGCTGGCTTTTAATCTGGTCGTTCTCAAAGTGGGAGTCTTTGGCGCAGTAGCGGCATCAGCAACACCTGGGAATTTGTGAGAACTGACAGTTCTCAGGCCCCACTCAGACCTGCAGAGTCACACATTCTGGAGTTAGGGCCCAGTGATCAAATTCTCCATGTAACTCTCAAGTATCTGAACTCTCATTTTCTACTTATATCCTTTGGGCAAATCAGCTACCTTCTTTGACCGCCAGTTTCTTTGTGTATTTGCCTCCCTGAATGAAAACAGAAAAGAGACTTAGATATAAAGATATGTTATCAACTACAAAGCATGATATTGATATTATGAATCCAGGACAATCCAGAATCAATGCTGTTGAGGACAGAAAGCTTGGACCTCACTTTAAAATATATCCTTGATTGTTTCTATGAATCCCAAAGCAGAGATGTCCACCCCTGCGGCAAGTTGCTCAGGCCATTTATCAATCAGATACAGGGTTTGTGGAAATGACTCTGTGTTTACCAGGGTAAGCAAGAAAACTTGCAAACCATGCAAAAACGGAACCCCCAAACATTTAATGAGTGCATCCTGGCATAATCGTAACCCAATGGACCTGGTCCTTGTTGACAACAAATTGTACCCTGAACTTCAGTCTCACCGATAAATTCTAAGAACTAAAAACACGCTGTGGAAATGGCATTTGGTTCTGATCGGTCACATATCACCTCACAAAATAGGAATGAAATCTTTATATTAACATCTAAATTAATACTTTCTAAACTAATCTCTCACACTCTTACTTTCTTCTTTGTTATGAAGATGTCCTACTGCCAAATGCTCTCAGAATAACACAAGTTGTAGAATCTCTGCTAGATTTCTCAATAGTCATTGGATCATATTTTGATTATGACTATAAAATAATCTGGAGATCTTTCAGTATCCTAATCAAGGTTCCAATGTGATATTATGAGTATCTGGCCCTCCCCCACCCAAAGATGGTGGTGGTGGTGTTCAGTCGCTCAGTCGTGTCTGACTCTTTGCTACCCCATGGACTACAGCATGCCAGGCTTCCCTCTCCTTCACCATCTTGCAGAGCTTCCTCAAACTTATGTCCATTGAATCAGTGGTGTCATCCAACCATCTCATCGTCTGTCGTCCCCTTCTTCCCCTGCCTTCAGTCTTTCTCAGCATTAGGGTTTCTTCTAATGACTCAGCTCTTTGTACCAGGTGGCCAAAGTACTGGAGTTTCAGCTTCAACATCAGTCCTTCCAAAGAATATTCAGGATGTATTTTCTTTAGGATTGACTTGTTTGATCTCCTTACAGTCCAAAGGACTCTCAAGAGTCTTCCCCAACATCACAGTTCAAAAGCATCAATTCTTCAGCCCAAAGTACAGCTTAGCAAAGCCTCTGTTTACTCGAAGTTTATTACCTTTATCTCATAAAGTCAAAAGAGCATCTTAGACAGTTGTATGGGTGCCAAAGTAAAATCAGTGTAGATGTTATTTTTCTTTAGAGCATGTGAAGAAGTTTGTAATTTATTTACAGCTGATTCTGGTCTTGGTACCCATCTGTAAAGGTAGAATCATATTACTCACCTCCCAGAATTATATGGATAGTTTAATGAGATAATAAGATGTTTAGATAATGTAAAAAACTTAATGTAGTGCTGGGCACATGGTTTAGTGCTCACTGAAAACATATATTTATCTCCAAAATTGGTTCAAAGACCCATACTTGCTTTGGGGAACAAATAAGGGCCTCCTCCCCAATTCTACCCATAGCATTTGAGTCTTCTTGGTAAATATGACTGAATTCATTTGTGGAAATTGTGAAAATCAGGACAGGTTTTATAGAAACAATTGCTTTTTTGTCAAGCTATCCACGTAGGTAGCAACATGAACAGGACTTCAGTCATGGGATGCTCTGGACTTGGAATTTGGGTTATAAAAGAACATTTGTGAAACAATGGATCAATATGTGAACATATCACTGCCCCTGCTGATAAGGAGAGTCAAACAGAGCAGATTTTTACTGCCAAAATGGGGTGTTGATAAAGCTGTCCTTCACCTCCTGAGGACATTTAAATTTGGGGTGATAAGGTGCCTGCTATAGGCCATATGTCATACTGACCCTCCAGAAAGCCCAGCTGTGCTGTCAGGCTGTGGGCACGGTGACCTACCTGCCTGCCCCAGCCTCGGCCCTGACCCCTAATACCAGCAAGCATTATTAACAAAAATAGTCATGAGACATTGAGCATTCATCCTTTGCCAGCAACGTTCTCTCGTTAACTGGCGAGATTTCACTGTGTGGAGCTGTTGGCTAAGACGCTGGGAATTCAATAGTACACATGACGAAACCAGTCCCCTCCCTCACTGAGTTCCCCATTAGGTTCTTTACATTCCTATTATAGTATTCACTATAGGCAAGATATTTTTATCCTCATTTCACAGATTAGAATAGTGAGGTTCAGAGAGTTTTAAGTAACTCAGAGACTAGATTCAAATCCAGACTTGCCTAACTCTGAGCTCCATCTTGTTTTCAAAATGCCATTCAATCTCCAACTATTTTAGTGTTTACACTAAAATATTGTCATGAGAATTGCAAACCCTAAATACTCTTTCAATTGAGTGGTTACTGACCCAGAATAACTCTTTGCACTTAATTTGCTTAATATATATTTCTGGATTTAAATGATGGCTGCCATCCATGTACAGGTTACTTATTCTTTATTATATTGATCATTTGCTTATATTTTCTTTTTTTTTACCCCAATGTCTATATACTTGTTTACACATTGTTATAAAACTTTGGTGTTCTAAAATGTTGCATTTGGGGCATAAATCTATGATGGTAAATAGCTAGTGTTTTCAGAACTCCAAAGGCTTAGAAGGAGTTCTTGCCTGGGGACATCATGCCAGCAGTTACCATGTACATAGTACATGTCTGTCTCCCTCACTTTAACTACAAAAACCGAGAGGACAGGTACCATGATTATTCAACTTATTTATCTCCAGCAGCTATACACACATAAAGGGCATTTAGTGATTAATAAATATTGTGAAGAATGAATGAATAAGTGAATGAAACTGTCTATTGAGAGGTGTGACTATAAAGAGAACATAATGCCCTGTAGCTCGTTATAAGGTTCTATCATTAACTCAATGGCATGAGTGCCAATAGCAGTTAAAGTTGGTCCTAGATAATATGTGGACCTTTTGTATACTTTGTAATTTACCTGTCTCCCTAAGCATTATATCCCTTTAAGTACCTAGAACTATAAGAACACCAGATTTCATAAGCTATGCCTTATAAAGGCAGAACACTAGATTTTGTAAGTTATGAATTTCAGGAAACCAATGTATCTAATACTCTACATTTCTGTGATTTGTACACATTCCTGAAGATACAGCCCTGAAATTGTTTATAAAAGACTCAGCTTATATCTGCTATCCTGGGGATAATTATTAATAGTTCCTTTTTTCATTCACAAAAGTGTACTATTTTATAATTAAGATATACTGACAGGAGAAAGACAAATACCATATGATAGCACTTTTAATTGAGATCTAAAATATGACACAAATGAACTGATCCTATGAAACAGAAACAGACTCACAGATATAGAGAACAGACTTGTGGTTGCCAAGGAGAGAGTAAGGAGGAATGGATTGGGAATTTGGGATTAGTAGACTGGCGCTCCACTCCAGTACTCTTGCCTGGAAAATCCCGTGGATGGAGGAGCCTGGTAGGCTGCAGTCCATGGGGTCGCTAAGTCGGACATGACTGAGCGACTTCACTTTCACCTTTCGCTTTCATGCATTGGAGAAGGAAATGGCAACCCACTCCAGTGTTCTTGCCTGGAGAATCCCAGGGACGGGGGAGCCTGTTGAGCTACTGTCTATGGGGTTGCACAGAGTCGGACAAGACTGAAGTGACTTAGCAATAGCAATAGACACAAACTATTATATGTAGAATGAATAAACAACAAGGTCTCACTATATATCACAAGGAACTATATTCAATATGCTGTGATAAACTATACTAGAAAAGAATATGGAAAATAATGTGTGTGTGTATATATATATAATTGAATTACTTTGTTATATAACAGAAATTAACACAACATTGTAAATTACATTTCAAAAAACAAATTTTTACAAAAGATAAGCTGACATGGATGCAACTTGCTGGACTCCTTTGTTGCCACTGGAACTGAGGGCAACAGTGTAGTTATGGTTGAGCGCATAAGGGCATTGTATTCTTACAGTCTGGATCTTAATTCCATCCCCTTAATTTGCTAGCTGCTCAATATTGGGAAGGTTCCTTAAGCTATTTAAATGTCATTAGCAATTTCTGGTATCAAAGCAGGCTTGATGAGAGCATCTACCTCAGTGCTCGTTGTGACAATTAAATGATACAGTCCATGAGGAAATGCATGTGGCCTGGTGTGTGAGCAGCACTCAGTAAATATTGGTTATCAGCTAAGAATATAGTTTCCTTTGCCATTTTTTGAGCCACTGAGGTACAGCCGAGCCACTACATGTGGTTGTTATGTCTGGCCTTGAGCCTGAAGGAAGAGCCTAGAACAGAGACTGTGGCAGCAGAGAGAAGTGTGGAGGTTACTGGCCGATAAGTAATGAGGAATCGTAATCTAACAGATCTGGATAACTCGTCAGAGAATAAAATCAATGGTCATATCCCTCCCTACCCCCAGTCAGCGGTATGCTCCATGAGGGCAGGGACCATTATCTGACCTTTCCATTGTTAGTGTGAATTGTGTTCCCAGCACCTAGCCCAATCCATGGAATACAGAAGACAATGAGCAAACATTAGTTGAAAGATAAATAAATTGAGCTGAAGGGAATGACCCCATATACGAATATGTATATGCACATACATGGAGTCACCATTTCTGACCTTTTACCTGCAAGCCAAGCACTACCCTTCAGGATAGGTAGAGGGGGGCAATAGATTTTGCCAGCTCAATCTCAACTTGCCCTTTGGCTTTGCTATCAGCTAAGCATCTTTGGTGGTACAACCTGGGTTATTTCTGCTTTTGGGAAAATCAGCCATTGGACATCTCACTCAATTATCAACTGGGGAGACCACACAGCACTAGGGGCCTGGGAAGGAGTGGCAGGCAAGGACGAAAGACACAGAAGAGCCATTTCTTGTTTTGGGGAAACACATTACATATATAAAACTATCCTTCATATAGCACCTATTTGGCACTGGGCACTGCACCATGCTCTGGAGACACAGATGTGAGTAAGAAAAGCTAGAAAGCTGAGTTAAAGGGACAGACAGGGAGCATATTTCTGGGACAAAGTGAAAAGTGCAATAAAACAAGTCCGTATAAGACATAACAGGAACACTGAAGAGAGGGTGACTAATCCTGCTTGTGAGTACTGTGGAGGCCCTCACGGAGGAGGGGGCAGGGAGTTGGGGCTTCAGGAGTGAGTTTGGAGGATGAATCGGGAGAAAGAACATATGCATAAGTTCATCATTTCCGGAAGGATATGATGAGCAATCAGTGTGGGAAACAATCAAGCACATTCTAGAGGTGAGAATATTTGAATCATAAGAGCAAGAATGAGAGAGAGAAGGGGTCCTAGCAGCTTAAAATATCAGTTGTTTGACTTAAGACACATAATTTCATTTCTCCAAGCTTCAGTTTTCTCATCAGTAAAATGAGGATAATAAAAATATCAACATCATGGATCCTCTGTGAAAATTAAAAAGATAAATAACAGCTATTGCTATACTGCTATCATTACTATAATATTTATATGATTAATATAAATATTTTAATATTCATTAATAGTATTATAATTATTGTATTATTTATATTTGTATAACTATTATTATATCATTGTTAAATTACTTCTTAGAAGAAACCTAGAAAAGAAACCTAGAAGGTAACAGTAGAATGTTCACGGATTGACAGAGGGATTGGATAAAGTTTTCTCAGTGTAGTATTGTATCTCAAAACCTTTAGCTAATATAAATGCTCCAGAAGTCTGTTGTTATTGTTCAGTCCCTAAGTTGTATCCAACTCTTTTTGACCCCAGGGACTGCAGCATGCCAAGCTTCCCTGTCCTTCACTATTTTCAGGAGCTTGCTCTAACTCATGTCCATTGATTCAGTGATGCCATACAACCATCTTGTCCTCTGTCATACCCTTCTCTTCATGCCTTCAGTCTTTCCCAACATCAGGGTCTTTTCCAACGAGTCAGTTATTCTCATCAGGCAGCCAAAGTATTGGAGCTTCAGCTTCAGCATCAGTCCTTCCAATAAATATCCAGAATTGACTTCCGTTAGGATTGAAAGGTTTGATCTCCTTGCAGTCCAAGGAACTCTGAAGAGTATTCTTTAGCACTGCAGTTTGAAGGCATCAATTCTTTACCAATCACCCTTTTTATGGTTCAACTCTCACATCCATACATGACTACCAGAAAAACCATAGCTTTGACTATAAGGATCTTTGTCAGCAACGTGATGTCTCTGCTTTTTAATACTCTGTCTGGGTTTGTCATAGTTTTTCTTCCAAGGAGCAAGCTTCTTTTATTTCCTGGCTGCAGTCGCTGTCTGCAGTGATTTTGGAGCCCAAGAAAATAAAGTCTGCCACTATTTCCATTGTTTCTCATACTATTTGCCATGAAGTGATGGGACCGGATGCCATGATCTTTTTTTTGAATGTTTTTGAATGTTGACTTTTAAGCCAGGTTTTTCATTCTCTACTTTCACCTTCATCAAGAGACTCTTTAGTTACTCTGTACTTCCTGCCCTTAGGGTGGTATTATCTGCATATCTGAGGTTACTGATATTTCTCCTGGCAATCTTGATTCCAGCTTGTGCTTCATCCAGCCCAGCATTTCTCATGATGTACTTTGCATATAAGTTAAATAATCAGGGTGATGATATACAGCCTTGACATATTCCTTTCCCAATTTGGAACCAGTCCATTGTTCCATGTCTGGTTCTAACTGTTGCTTCTTGACCTGCATACAGGTTTTGCAGAAGGCAGGTAAAGTGGTCTGGTATTCCCATCTCTTTAACAATTTTCCAGTTTGTTGTGATCCACAGTCAAAGGCTTTGGCATAGTCAATAAAGCAGAAGTAGATGTTTTTCTGGAACTCTCTTGCTTTTTTGATGACTCAACAGATGTTGGCAATTTGACCTCTGGTTCCTCTGCCTTTTCTAAATCTAGCTTGAACATCTGGAAATTCATGGTTCATGTACTGTTGAAGCCTAGCTTGAAGGATTTTGTGCAGTACCTTGCAAATGCGTGAAATGAATGCAATTGTGCGGTAGTTTGAACATTCTTTGGTATTGCACTTCCTTGGGGTTGGAATGAAAATTGACCTTTTCCAGTCCTGTGGCCACTGCTGAGTTTTCCAAATTTGCTGGCATATGGAGTGCAGCACTTTAACAGCATTGCCTGTCGGGATTTGAAACAGCTCAGCTGGAATTCCATCACCTCCATTAGCTTTGTTCATAATGATGCTTCCTAAGGCCCACTTGACTTCATACTCCAGGATGTCTGGTTCTAGGTGATTGATCATACCATTGTGGTTATCTGGGTTATGAAGATCTTTTTGTATAGTCCTTTTATGTATTCTTACCACCTCTTCTTAATATCTTCTGCTTCTGTTAGGTCCATACCATTTCTGTCCTTTATTGTGCTCATCTTTGTGTGAAATGCTCCCTTGGTATCTCTAATTTTCTTGAAGAGATCTCTAGTCTTTCCCATTCTACTGTTTTCCTCTATTTCTTTGCATTGATTGCTGAGGAAGCCTTTCTTATCTCTCCTTGCTATTCTTTGGAACTCTGTATTCAGATGGGTATACCTTTTTTCTCCTTTGCCTTTTGCTTCTCTTCTTTTCACAGCTATTTGTAAAGCCTCCTCAGACAACCATTTTGCCTTTTGCATTTCTTTTTTCTTGGGGATGGTTTTGATCACCACCTCCTGTACAGTGTCACGAACTTCCATCCATAGTTCTTCAGGCACTCTGTCTATCAGATCTAATCCCTTGAATCTATTCCTTATTTCCACTATATAATCATAAGGGATTTGATTTAGGTAATACCTAAATGGCCTACTGTTTTTCCCTACTTTCTTCAATTTAAGTCTGAATTTGGCAATAAGGAGTTCATGATCTGAGCCATAGTCAGCTCCCAATCTTGTTTTAGTCGATTGTGTAGAGCTTCTCCATCTTCAGCTACAAAGAATATAATCAATCTGATTTCAGTATTAGATTTCCCTCGTGACTCAGACAGTATGAAGTCTGCCTACAAGGCAGGAGACCCAGGTTCTATCCTTGGGTTGGGAAGATCCCCTGTAGAAGGAAATGGCAAACCACTCCAGTATTCTTGCCTGGAAAATCCCATGGACGAAGGAGCCTGGTGGGCTGCAGTCTACAAGGTAGCAAAGAGTTGGACACAACTGAACAACTTCACTTTCACTTTCTTTTGGTATTGACCATCTGGTGATTCCATGTGGAGAGTCATCTCTTGTGTTGTTGGAACAGGGTGTTTGTTATGACCAATGTGTTCTCTTGGCAAAACTCTGTTAGCTTTTGCCCTGCTTCATTTTGTACTCCAAGGCCAAACTTGCCTGTTACTCCAGGTATCTCTTCACTTCCTACTTTTGCATTCCAGTCTCCTACGATGAAAAGGACAAGTGTTCTCTCTCTCTCTCTCTCTTTTTTTTTTTTTTTTTTGGTATTAGCTCTAGAAGGTCTTGTAGGTCTTCACAGAACCATTCAACTTCAGCTTCTTTGGCATTAGTGGTTGGGGCATAGACTTGGATTGCTGTGATATTGAATGGTTGCCTTGGAAATTAACAGAAATCATTCAGCTGATTTTGAGAACTGAAGTCCCAAGTACTGCATTTCGGACTCTTTTTTGACTGTGAGGGCTACTCCATTTCTTCTAAGGGATTCTTGCCCACAGTAGTAGATATAATGGTCATCTGAATTAAATTTGCCCATTCCTGTCCATTTTAGTTCACTAATTCCTAAATGTCAGTGTTCACTCCTGCCATCTCCTGTTTGACCACTTCCAATTTGCCTTGATTCATGGACCTAATATTCCAGGTTCCTATGCAATATTGCTCTTTACCACATCGGGCTACTTTTACCACCTGACACATCCACAACTGGGCATTGTTTCTGCTTTGGCTCATCCCTTCTGCAGCTATTTCTCCACTCTTCTCCAGTAGCATATTGGACACCTACGGACTTGGAGGGTTCATCTTTCAGTGTTATATCTTTTTGTCTTTTCATACTGTTCAGAAGTTAGTTGATTAAATATTTTGTGTTGTGGTTCATATTGTGAACTTCTGGGGAAACCAAATCTGGCCAAAAAACTTATGTCAATTAAAGTGTGTAGAGGCTCAGATTTCTTTAAATCCTGCTTTCAAATAATTTCCAAGAAGCTCTATCTGTAATAGAATGGAAATTTTAAAATATAGTCTATCAAAATAATGCAGATAGAAATACGTCACCTTCTACCATCTTTAGTCAGAGATCATAACTGATTAGTCTTCAAGGAAGTTTCAAAAATAATATGCTCTTAATTATGCAAATGGAAGTTTAATTTTAATTTCAGAAATGGCTGAGGATGGTTCTTTACCATTGAGGGAAAACAAATTCACCAAAAAGAAGAATGAGAGTTGACATGGTCCTGGTCAGCCAGCTGAATGAAAATCTCTTTGGAACATTGCAGTCATGTCTCAGGAAGAACATCATTCAAAGAAATGTTGTATCACTGGAGCTCTCATAAAATCTAAAATCACTGAGCTGCATCCAGTAAGGAATGTCCTTAGTCTGCAGGACTTCTGTGCCATGTGGCCAGATCAGCATGCAGGAAGGAGGGAAAGCTGGCTTGGGGATCTGACTCAGTGGCCAGTATTGGCAGGCTGCCCCAGCAAACATGCTGCCATTTCCCATGGTCCCAATAGGAGCTGGATCCTTAAGTATTTCTGGAGTGTGAAATCTGATTCAAATGCCCCAAGTGTTCAACAATTGCTGCCTCCAAGGGTTTGAGACTTGACACTTACTGGATGAAAAGATAAGCCCCTCTAGTTTTTCTGACTTTAATATCCTCATGACTATGTTTTGTAGCCCAAAACATCTGTATTTCAACTCTGTAGGAAACTAATAACACAAGCACTTTAACATTTGTATAGGGAGATTTAAATGGAAATTACCTTACCTAACAGAGGTGTGATATATTTTGGAGTTTTTGAGAACATGTGAACTGGCCATTAAAGGTGTAGTTTCATCCGTATGTCTTCTTTGGAGAAATGTCTATTTAGTTCTTGGGGAGGGAGGTGGGAGGGGGGTTCAGGATTGGGAACTCATGTACACCCATGGCAGATTCATGTCAATATATGGCAAAACCAATACAGTATTGTAAAGTAAAAATAATAATAATAATAATAAAATAAAATAAATATAATCCCCCCTCCCCCCAGAAAAAGGTGTAGTTTCAAAATGAAGTGGACAAGTGAGGAAATTTTAGAAAATTTTTAGTTTGAACAAACCATCTAGTTGATAGATTCTGGGTGTTTGGTTATCTAAAAATTGCCTTAATCCTTTACTTCATTTTGTATTTCTACACACAGCCTGCATGTCTGCTCAAGGTGGCCATAGTATTATATATAAAAATTATTGCTATTTTTTCCTGTGAAATTCTATGAAAGGAGCAAAAAAATACGGGTCAGGCTAGAGGAAGAGCCACAACCATAGCTTGAAATGCTTGGAATTCTCAAGGGGCCAAGCCAATGGGGTAGAGACAACTTTGCTTTTCCACTCTGCCAGCTCTTCCTTCTGTTTGTTTGTGACCACTCACTCCTTGTTAAAAAGGAACAGGCAGTGTGACTTGTGGAGGGTCCACAATAAATGCATTTCAGAATTCATAAGAAAGCAGAACCAGCATGCCTGACATGCAGGGTACTCGGCTTTCTGCGTCCATCAAAGCATTTTTGTTTCCTTTGAGACCTGGGAGGGCAATTTAGGGCAAGGTTTCAACCACTATTTTTACTCATTCATTCATTCATTCACTTATTCAACAAATATTTTTATTGAGCACCTATTATGTGCCAAGCCCTATGCAGCTTCTGGGAATTGAGGAGTAAACCTCTGTGTTTGTGTGTGTATGCATGTATTGTAGAAAATATTGGATGGTAATAAGTTCCATGAAAAGAAGTAAATCAGAAAAGGGAGACAGAGAATACGAGTAGAGGGTTGTTCTTAGTAGAACTGTGAGGAACTCCCTCAACATTTGAGGAAAAACCTGGAGGATATAGAAGGGCCAGCTGTGTGGCTATCTTAGAGATGCATGTTCCAGGAAGGGGAACCACCAGTCAAGGCTCTGAGCTGGAAGCCAGCCTGGTGGGGTGATGGAAGAACAAGAAGGTTTGGTGCAGGGTGAGAAAGCAGAGAGGTAGGTCCTGAGAGAAAGCTATGACAGGCCAGATCAGGAAGGGTCTTCGAGGCTGATGTAAGGACTTCAGCTTTTTACTGTGAGTGAGAAGAGAAAGCCATTGGAAGGAGTGGGTCGAGAAGTGTTTGGTTATATTGCATGCTCACAGGATCAGTCTGATTGCTGTGTGGAGAGTATTCTGAAGAGATGCAAGGGTGGATCAGGGAGACCAGTGAAGAAATGACTGTGGCAGCCCCTAAGAAGTGATGGTGGTTTGAATCAAGTGGTTTTGCAGTGAACTCATGGAAAGTGCTCAATTTCTGGATATATCAGGTTGGCCAAAAAGTTTGTTTGGGTTTTTCATAACATGTTACTGAAAAACTCAAATGAACCTTTTGGCCAAACCAATATTTTATCTGCAATGTGGTTTATGGGGGTTTGGATGGAGACTGATACATATCAAGAGTTCCAATTTAGAGGTTTTTGGAGACGTTGTCACAGATTGTGCAGGCCAGCACCAGCTCTGTGATGCTGGTGGGCCCTAGCCATGCTCTATGAAGGAGGTAACCTGAGAGAAAGTTCAGCCAGTTAGCAAATGTTTGCAGACAAGTTATTATGAGCAGGGAGTGCAAAAGGCTCAGATCCTCCAGTGGACAGAGAAGGCTGCCAGCATTGACAGGTGGCAGGAAGTCACTTCTCAGGATAACCCTGAGATGCCCTAGGGCACATTTGTCCTAGGTCTGGGTCAGAGATGGTGTCTAATTGGAAGAACTAGGGAAGAGATATGACCTGTAGAATGAGAATCTCACCACTTATCTCAAAACACTAACTATGGGCCTTGAGGAAGAATTAGTGTGTGAGGACTAGAAAGGTCAATTTTCATCCTAATCCCCAAAAAAGGCAATGCCAAAAATTGTTCAAACTACTGCACAATAGCACTCATCTCACACGCTAGCAAATTAATGCTCAAAATTCTCCAAGCCAGGCTTCAACAGCATGCGAACTGTGAACTTCCAGATGTTCAAGCTAGATTTAGAAAAGGCAGAGAAACCAGAGATCAAATTGCCAACATCTGTTGGATCATCAAAAAAGCAAAAGAGTTCCAGAAAGACATCTACTTCTGCTTTATTGATTACACCAAAGCCTTTGACTGTGTGGATCACAACAAACTGTGGAAAATTCCTCAAGAGATGGGAATACCAGACCACCTGATCTGTCTCTTGAGAAACCTATATGCAGGTCAAGAAACAATGGTTAGAACCAGACATGGAACAACAGACTGGCTCCAAAATAGGGTAAGGAGTACTTCAAGGCTGTATATTGTCACCGTGCTTATTTAACTTATGTGCACAGTATATCATGGAAAATGCCAAGCTGGAAGAAGCACAAGCTAGAATCAAGATTGCTGGGAGAAATATCAATAACCTCAGATATGCAAATAACACTACCATTATGGCAAAAAGTGAAGAAGAACCAAAGAGCCTCTTGATGAAAGTGAAAGAGGAGAGTGAAAAAGTTGGCTTAAAGCTCAACATTCAGAAAACGAAGATCATGGCATCTGTCCCATCACTTCATGGCAAATAGATGGGGAAACAGTGGAAACAGTGAGAGACTTTGTTTTTTGGGTCTCCAAAATATCTGGTGACTGAAGCCATGAAATTAAAAGACACTTGCTCCTTGGAAGAAAAGCTATGACCAACCTAGACAGCATATTAAAAAACAGAGATTTTCCTTTGCCAACAAAGGTCCATCTAGTCAAAGCTATGGTTTTCCAGTAGTTATGTATGGATGTGAGAGTTGGACTATAAAGAAAGCTGAGCACTGAAAAATTGATGCTTTTGAACTGTGGTGTTGGAGAAGATTCTTGAGAGTCCCTTGGACTGCAAGGAGATCCAACCAGTCAATCCTAAAGGAAATCAGTCCTGAATATTTATTGGAAGGACTGATGTTGAAGCTGAAACTCCAATAATTTGGCTACCGGATGTGAAGAACTGATTCATTTGAAATGAACCCAATGCTGGGAAAGATTGAAGGCAGGAGGAGAAGGGGACAAGAGAGGGTGAGATAGTTGGATGGCATCACCAACTCAATGGACATGAGTTTGAGTAAGCTCCAGGTGTTGGTGAAGGGCAGAGAAGCCTGGCGTGCTGTGGTCCATGGGGTCACAAAGAGTCGGACACGACTGAGTGACTGAACTGAACTGAACTGAACTGAACTGAATTGAAAAACTTTAAAAATGTTATCCTATGTTTAATGCACTGGAACTATTTCCTGATATGGTAATCATTCACCACATGTGGCTTTCAGGCATTTGAAAAATGGTTGACCTGAATTGAGATATCCTGAAGGAATTTATCACTGTACCACTGTGCCACATACAGAATCCATCTGCAATACAGGGGACACAGGAGATGTGGTTTTGATCCCTGGATCCAGAAGATGAAGATCCTCTGGTGAAGGAAATGGCAACCCATTCCAATATGTTAGCCTGGAAAATTCCGTGGACAGAAGAGCCTGACAGGCTACAATTCATGGGGTCACAAAGAGCTGGACATGACTGAGCAACTGAACATGCCTGCACGAAGGAAATTAAAGATTTAGGATAATAGCAAAAGGTAAAATATCACTTTGAAAAAATTTCACACTGATTACATGCTGAAATGATAATATATTGGATAAACAAAGTAAGTGTATGAAAACAGTATTAAAATTATTTTCACTTGCTTCTTTTCAATTTTTGAAATAATAATTGAAATTTTAAAATTATACTCATGGTTACCATTCATAGCTCACATTATATGCCTACTGGGCAGAGCTCCTCTCAGGTACGCAAAACACTTTTATGAATATTGGGTCAGGCAGTACTTCAAGGTAAGTGCCAATCTGTCTGCTTTCTTTGAAGTCAAGGTACATACCTGGCCAGTGGTAGGAACTCCTACTCTTTCAGCCATGATAGAAAGACTATCTATCAAGAATAGAAGCAATGTTGGGACTTCCCTGGTATTTCAGTGGTTAAGAATTCTGCCTTGCAATGCAGGGTACTTGGCTTTGATCCCTAGTCCGGGAACAAAGATCCCACATGCCTCGGAGCAACTAAGCCTGAACACCACAACTAAGACCGGATGCAGTCAAATAAATAAAAACAAATTATTTAATTTAAAAAAGAATAGAAGCAAAGAAAATTAATTGAATATTCAAAAGAACTGATACCCATTGCTTGGTGAAAGCTGAATTCCTCTCTCACTTGCTTCCATATTGTATACCAAAAAGCATGGTTTTTGTACTAGAAGTGGATGGCCAATTGTCATTAACAGACTGGTGACAACTGATGAGGACCTCTGGATCAGATGGCAATGTGTTCAAAAGTGATCATTTCCACTGTTCCTAACCCCCATTGAAACCACCTCCACAATATAGAAATAAAGGTGGGGGAGATTTGAAAACTAAATGAAGAATGTCTTTAGTTAATTCTACAGAAGAATGTCATCACTATGCCAGGAACATTGACAGATGTTTGCTAGAAATGGTGTGTGAAAGAGCATGTGGAAGGTAGCAGCACATGGAAGAAGTCTAGGCTGCACTGCTGCCTGTATCTGCCTCAGGACTCTGGATAAAAATACAAGGTAGGTTCTGATATGACAAATCTCCTAGAGATGGCTGGCTTATTGAAAGCAGAAAAGAATAGTGCCATGACAACCAGCTGCTAGGAAGGTCCACTGCTCTGGCCTTTTCTGTGTCCTCTCTAGAAAGAACCCCAAAAAGATGAATGCCCACTCTTGATTTAAAATGATTGAGAAAAGCGTGCATTGTAACTAGGAATGGGTAACTTTTTAATATAATAAAGTCATCTATCTGAAAAGTCATGGTAATCACACCCAGTGGTTAATGCTAGTTTCAGATCTATTAATATCGGAACAATGTCCATTATAAGAGCTATTATTAACATATTTCTGGAAGTCAGAACCAGTGTAATGGCTCAAGAACTGGAAGGCAGTTTAAACACTAGAAACAAAGATGCAAGCTTATTGCCATTTATAGTTGTGCTAGAAAACTTCACTATATTAACTGGAAAAATAAACAGAGTAAGAGAAAAAGGGCTAAGAAATGTGCTCAAAAACACTATCTCTTACTAGTTTTCCATAAAACAGGTACTTTTCCTGTCTTTTTATCAGTGTAAAAATATATTCTTAAACTTATTAAGAGACATAAAAGGAGACACAAATATATGCAAGGGCACACAATATTCATTGTTTAAAAATGGCAAAATATTGTCCTTTCAAAATTAATGCTAAATTTGAAGTGTCATATTGAAACCATATAACTTTATCAATAATCAATGAAGGCTGTGATTTCAGTAAACTGCCCAACAGATTACTTATGAATATTATAAATGATTTTAAAGAATCTTTAAATGACTTCAAGGAATGAAAACAATTCTTGTGCAGCAATGAAAATTGAAACTAAAAGACAAATAAGAAACTGAGAAATTACTTATTGCATATAAGAATATTATGGATTATTATATATACCATCCAACAAATTCTTATAAATCAATTTTTAAAGAAGAAATAGTCAAATAAAAACAAGAACATGAACTATGATTCCCAAACCAAGAAATGCAAATTGCTAATATATGCAAACAGATGTTCAATCTCACTAATAATCAAAAAATTCAAATTAGCAGTGTGAAACTATTCGTTTTACCTGTCACACTGGCAGAGATTTCAAATATTGCTAATGCCAACTGTGAGTGATGATATGAGAGATAAGCACTGTCATACAGAGTTGAGAGGAGCATTACTTGATTATTTATTTTCAGGAGAAAAATCTAGAAAGGTCATCAGCCCAAAGAATTTTAAACCTCCTTCCATTGAAATTTATACATAAGAATATTCATTGCAAGAGTTACTTACACTAGGAAAACATTTGGAAAAATCTAAGTGGGCAAAAATAGAACAATGATTAGGCAAATATGGTATAAGAATAAAATGCAACATTAATGCAAAATGTCTAGAATATCATTATTTAGGTACTGATAGTTAAACACAAATGGGCTACAAGACAATGTGCATAGCAAAATCTAATTTGTGATATATAGAAGTATATTGTTTGCACAGAAAAACATCTTGAATGAAAATGTGAGTATGCGTGCATGCATGTGTGTGTGTGTGTGTATGTAGTGTGTAATTGTATACACACCTATGTGTGTATGAATATGCAAGTATGCATGTACATGTAAGAGCATGCATATACAGAGAGAGAGAGAGAAGGAGAGAGACAGAGTCAGCGATCTCATAAGGGCAATCTTGCCTCCCCACTTGGAAATGCCTAAAGATATTTTTTATTTATCACAACTGAAAGGGGAGAAATATTAACATCTAGTGGGTGGGGCCAGGAAAGCTGCTAAATACCCAATAACGCACAGGGCAGCCCTCACCTCAACAAAGAATGATCTGGGTCAAATGTCAGTAATGCCAAAGTTAAGAAACCCTAAGATATATACACATGTATTTCTACCTATGGTGCTGTGCTGGGCTTAGTTGCTCAGTCATGTCTGATTCTGTGTGACCTCATGGACTGAAGATCCCAGGCTTCTCTGTTCATGGGATTCTCCAGCAAGAATGCTAGAGTGGGTTGCCATGCCTTTATCCAGGAGATCTTCCCAACCCAGGGATCAAACCCAGGTCTCCCACACTGCAGGCAGATTCTTTACCATCTGAGCCACCAAGGAAGCCCAAGAATGCTGGAGTGGGTAGCCTATCCCTTCTCCAGGGAATTTCCCAAACCAGGAATTGAACCGTGGTCTCCTGCATTGCAAATAACTGTGAAAAGAAGAGAAGTGAAAAACAAAAGAGAAAAGGAAAGATATACCCATTTGAATGCAGAGATCCAAAGAATAGCAAGGAGAGATAAGAAAGCCTTCCTCAGTGATCAGTGCAAAGAAATAGAGGAAAACAATAGACTGGGAAAGACGAGAGATCTATTCAATAAAATGAGAGATACCTAGGGAACATTTCATGCAAAGATGGGGACAATAAATGACAGAAATGATATGCACCTAACAGAAGCAGAAGATGTTAAGAAGAGGTGGCAAGAATACACAGAAGATCTATACAAAAAAGATTTTCACTACCCAGATAGTCATGATGGTGGGATCACTCACCTAGAGTCAGACATCCTGGAATGTGAAGTCAAGTGGGCCTTAGGAAGCATCACTATGAGCAAAGATAGTGGAGGTGATAGAATTCCAGTTGAGCTATTTCAAATCCTAAAAGATGATGCTGTGAAAGTGCTGCCTATATGCCAGCAAATTTGGAAAACTCAGCAGTGGTCACAGGACTGGAAAACGTCTGTATTCATTCCAATCCCAAAGAAAAGCAATGCCAAAGAATGTTCAAACTACTGCACAATTGCATCCATCTCAAACACTAGTAAAGTAATGCTCAAAATTCTCCAAGCCAGGCTTCAACAATATGTGGACCATGAACTTCCAGATGTTCAAGCTGGTTTTAGAAAAAGCAGAGAAAGCCTTTGACAAAATTCAACATCCAGTTATGATAAAAAACCCTCCAGAAAGCAGGAATAGAAGGAACATACCAGTCCATTCTAAAGGAGATCAGTCCTGGGTGTTCTTTGGAAGGAATGATGCTAAAGCTGAAACTCCAATACTTTGGCCACTTCATGTGAAGAGTTGACTCATTGGAAAAGACTTTGATGCTGGGAGGGATTGGGGGCAGGAGGAGAAGGGGAGGACCGAGGATGAGATGGCTGGATGGCATCACCAATTCGATGGATGTGAGTTTGGGTGAACTCTGGGAGTTGGTGATGGACAGGGAGGCCTGGCATGCTGCAATTCATGGGGTCACAAAGAGTCGGACAAGACTGAGTGACTGAACTGAACTGAACTGAACCTCAACATAATAAAAGCTATATATGACAAACCCACAGCAAACATTATCCTCAACGGTGAAACATTGAAAGCATTTCCCCTAAAGTCAGGAACAAGACAAGGGTGCCCCACTGTATTTTTGTACTTGGGCACCAGTGTATTTTTGTAGTTGGGCACCAGTGTATTTTTCACCATTACTATTAACATAGTTTTGGAAGTTTTAGCCACAGCAATCAGAGCAGAAAAAATAAATAAATAAAAGGAATCCATATTGGAAAAGAAGTAAAACTCACTGTTTGCAGATGACATGATCCTCTACACAGAAACCCCTAAAGATCCCACCAGAAAATTACTAGAGCTAATCAATGAATATAGTAAATTTGCAGGATATAAAATCAGCACACAGAAACCCCTTGCATTCCTATACACTAACAATAAGAAAACAGAAAGAAAAATTAAGGAAACAATTCCATTCACCATTGAAAAGAATAAGATACTTGGGAATATATCTACCTAAAGAAACAAAAGACCTATATATAGAAAACTATAAAACACTGGTGAAAAAAATCAAAGAGGACACAAAGAGATGGAAAAATATACTGTGGTCATGGATCAGAAGAATCAATATAGTGCAAATGAGTATACTACCCAAAGCAATCTATAGATTCAATGCAATCCCTATCAAGCTTTCAATGGTATTTTTCACAGAACTAGAACAAATAATTTCACAATTTGTATGGAAATACAGAAAACCTCAAATAGCCAAAGCAATCTTGAGAAAGAATGGAACTGGAGGAATCAAACCTGCCTGACTTCAGTCTCTACTACAAAGTCACAGTCATCAACAGTATGGTACTGGCACAAAGACAGAAATATAGATCAATGGAACAAAATAGAAAGCCCAGAGATAAATCCACACACCAATCGACCTTAACTTTGACAAAGGAGGCAAGAATATACAATGGAGAAAAGACAATCTCTGTAACAAGTTGTGCTGGGAAAACTGGTCAGTTCAGTTCAGTTCAGTTCAGTCGCTCAGTTGTGTCTGACTTTTTCCGACCCCGTGAATCGCAGCACGCCAGGCCTCTCTGTCCATCACCATCTCCCAGAGTTCACTCAGATTCATGTCCATCGAGTCCGTGATGCCATCCAGCCATCTCATCCTCGGTTGTCCCCTTCTCCTCCTGCCCTCAATCTCTCCCACCATCAGAGTCTTTTCCAATGAGTCAGCTCTTCGCATGAGGTGACCAAAGTACTGGAGTTTCAGCTTTATAATCATTCCCTCCAAAGAAATCCCAGGGTTGATCTCCTTCAGAATGGACTGGTTGGATCTCCTTGCAGTCCAAGGGACTCTCAAGAGTCTTCTCCAACACCACAGTTCAAAAGCATCAATTCTTTGGCACTCAGCCTTCTTCACAGTCCAACTCTCACATCCATACATGACTACTGGAAAAACCATAGCCTTGACTAGATGGACCTTAGTCAGCAAAGTAATGTCTCTGCTTTTGAATATGCTATCTAGGTTGGTCATAACTTTTCTTCCAAGGAGTAAGCGTCTTTTAATTTCATGGCTACAGGCATTATCTGCAGTGATTTTGGAGCCCCCCAAAAATAAAGTCTGACACTGTTTCCACTGTTTCCCCATCTATTTCCCGTGAAGTGATGGGACCAGATGCCATGATCTTCATTTTCTGAATCTTGAGCTTTAAGCCAACTTTTCCACTGTCCTCTTTCACTTTCATCAAGAGGCTTTTTAGCTCCTCTTCATTTTCTGCCATAAGGGTGCTGTCATCTGCATATCTGAGGTTATTGATATTTCTTCCAGCAATCTTGATTCCAGCTTGTGTTTCTTCCAGTCCAGCGTTTCTCACGATGTACTCTGCATAGAAGTTAAATAAGCAGGGTGACAATCTACAGCCTTGACATACTCCTTTTCCTATTTGGAACCAGTCTGTTGTTCCATGTCCAGTTCTAATTGTTGCTTCCTGGCCTGCATACAGATTTCTCAAGAGGCAGGTTAGCTGGTCTGGTATTCCCATCTCTTTCAGAATTTTCCACAGTTGATTGTGATCCACACAGTCAAAGGCTTTGGCATAGTCAATAAAGCAGAAATAGATGTTTTTCTGGAACTCTCTTGCTTAACCATCTGTAAAAAAATGAAACTAGAACACTTTCTAACACCATACACAAAAATAAACTCAAAATGGATTAAAGATCTAAACGTAAGACCAGAAACTGTAAAACTCCTAGAGGAAAACACAGGCAAAACGCTTTCTGACATAAACTACAGCAGGATCCTCTATGACCCACCTCCCAGAATATTGGAAATAAAAGCAAAAATAAATAAATGGGACCTAATTAAAATTAGGGTTAAGGTTACTATGGTGTTGGAGAAGACTCTTGAGAGTCTCTTGGATGGCAAGGAGGTCCAACCAGTCCATTCTAAAGGAGATCAGTCTTGGGTATTCATTGGAAGGACTGATGCTAAGGCTGAAACTCCAATACTTTGGCAACCTCATGTGAAGAGTTGACTCATTGGAAAAGACCCTGATGCTGGGAGGGATTGAGGGCAGGAGGAGAAGGGAACGACAGAGGATGAGATGGCGGCTGGATGGCATCACCGATTCGATGGATGTGAGTTTGAGTGAACTCTGGCAGTTGGTGATGGACAGGGAGGCCTGGCGTGCTGCGATTCATGGGATTGCAAAGAGTCGGACACGACTGAGTGACTGAACTGTACTGAACTGAATTAAAATTAAAAGCTTCTGCACAACAAAAGAAACTGTAAGCAGGGTGAAAAGACAGCCTTCAGAATGGGAGAAAATAATAGCAAACAAAGCAATGGACAAAGAATTAATCTAAAAAATTTACAAGCCACTCCTGCAGCTCAATTGCAGAAAAATTAAAGACCCAAACAAAAAGTGGGCCAAAGAATTAAACAGACATTTCTCCAAAGAAGACATACAGATGGCTAACAAACACATGAAAAGATGCTCAACATCACTCATTAACAGAGAAATGCAAATCCAAGCCACAATGAGGCACCATTTCATGCCAGTCAGAATGGCTGCTATCCAAAAGTCTACAAGCAATAAATGTTGGCGAGGGTGTGGAGAAAAGGAACTCTCTCACACTGTTTGTGGGAATGCAAACTAGTGTAGCCTCTATGGAGAACAGTGTGGAGATTCCTTTAAAAACTGGAAATAGAACTGCCATATGATCCAGCAGTCCCACTGCTGGGCATAGACACCAAAGAAATCAGAATTGAAAGAGACACATGTACCTCAATGTTCATCACAGCACTGTCTGTAACAGCCAGGACATGGAAGCAACCTAGATGTCCATCAGCAGATGAATGGATAAGAAAGCTGTGGTACATATACACAATGAAATATTACTCAGCCATTAAAAAGAATACATTAGAATTAGTTCTAATAAGGTGGATGAAACTGGAGCCTATTATACAGAGTGAAGTAAGCCAGAAAGAAAAACACCAATACAGTATACTAATGCATATATATGGAATTTAGAAAATCATAATGATAACTCTGTATGCGAGACAGCAAAAGAGACACAGATGTATAGAATAGTCTTCTGGACTCTGTGGGAGAGGGCAAGGGTGGGATGATATGGGAGAATGGCAATGAAACATGTAAATTATCATGTATGAAACGAATCACAAGTGCAGGTTCAATGCATGATACAGGGTGCTTGGGGATGGTGCACTGGGATGACCCAGAGGGATGGGATGGGGAGGGAGTTGGGAGGGTGGTTCAGGATGGGGAATACATGTACTCCCATGGAGGATTCATGTATGGCAAAACCAATATAATATTGTAAAGCAAAAAATAAATAAATAAGTAATGCTTAAATTAAAAAAAAGATAAGAAAAGGCAGAGAAACCAGAGATCAAATTGCCAACAACTGCTGGATCATCAAAAAAGCAAGAGAGTTCTAGAAAAACATCTGCTTCTGCTTTATTGACTATGCCAAAGCCTGTGTGGATCACAATAAACTGTGGAAAAATCTGAAAGAGATGGGAATCCCAGACCACCTGACCTGCCTCTTGAGAAATCTGTATGCAGGTCAGGAAGCAACAGTTAGAACCAGACATGGAACAATGGACTGATTCCAAATAGGAAAAAGAGCATATCAAGGCTGTATATTTTCACCATGTTCATTTAACTTATATGCAGAATACATCATGAGAAACACTGGGATGGATGAAGCACAAGCTGGAATCAAGATTGCAGGGAGAAATATCAATAACCTCAGATATGCAGATGACACCACCCTTATGGCAGAAAGCGAAGAAGAACTAAAGAGTCTCTTGTTGAAAGTGAAAAAGAGTGAAAAAGTTGGCTTAAAACTCAACATTCAAAAAACGAAAATCATGGCATCTGGTCCCATCACTTCATGGCAAATAGATGGGGAAACTGGCAGATTTTTTTTGCGGGGGGGGGGGGATCAAAAATCCTGCAGATAGTGATGGCAGCCATGAAATTAAAAGACACTTGCTCCTTGGCAGGAAAGTTATGACCGACCTAGACAGTATATTAAAAGCAGAGACATTACTTAGCCAACAAAAGTTTGTCTAGTCAAGGCTATGGTTTTTCCAGTAGTCATGTATGGATATAAGAGTTGGACTACAAAGGAAGCTGAGCGCTGATGAATGATGCTTTTGAACTGTGGTGTTGGAGAAGACTCTTGAGAGTCCCTTGGACTGCAAGGAGATCCAACCAGTCCATCCTAAAGGAAATCAGTCCTGAGTGTTCATTGGAAGGACTGATGTTGAAGCTGAAACTGCAATACTTTGGCCACCTGATCAAAGAACTGACGTATTTGGAAAGACCCTGATGCTGGGAAAGATTGAAAGTGGGAGAAGTAGGGGATGACAAAGGATGAGGTGGTTGGATGGCATCACTGACTCAATGGACGTGAGTTAGGGTAAACTCTGGGAGTTGATGATGGACAGGGAGGCCTGGCATGCTGCAGTCCATGGGGTCACAAAGAGTCAGACACGACTGAGTAACTGAACTGACTGACTGACTGACTGCTGCATTGCAGGTGGATTCCTCACCAGCTGAGATACACAGGAAGACCCTCTATCTATGATACTGATACGAATATTCTTTATTTGATTTTTCTTGCTTCTTTAGATTCTTCTGTGGCTTAAATGATTTGGGCAGTGAAACTAAATTATTTTTAGTGTCAGAAAAAATCACAGAATAATATCTAACTTGTGGGAGGGGAAAATGCCCTTCATAGTGTCACTTTCTGCCTGCCTCTTATTCTTTGCAAACCTTTCTCTGCATTCTCTGAATTAAATACTACTTCTAGTGTATCATACCACCACAGTTGTCATCCATTGGTTTTATCCTGATATAGTTTTCTGTTTGTTCAAGCTCCCCAGTAAAATTACAAACCCACTGAAGTGTGGAGCCAGGAACACCTTGAAGGGAGCAACCATGCTTCCCAGGTGTCGATCTCAGAGCCTGACATGTGAAAAAAGCTTGGTACCTATTCACAAAAGCAAGGAGTAGAGGAAGGAGGAGCAGGAAAGTAAAGAAGGGGAAGAGGAAGAAAGACTTAAATGCTGTTGACTTAATCTTCACACTTTCCCATGCTGCTCCCACCCCAGTGCTTTGCACAGGGCAGCCCACAGAATGAGCAGCATAGTATAGGTTGAGAGCAGTGTAATGCCATCAAAAGAGCACCAGCTTAATGGTTAGAGAGATGGGTTCAAATTTTGATCCTGCAACTCACTTACCTTGTGTTTTTTTTGTGGGTGTTTTTGTTTTTTAGCAAACACACAGTGTTTCTCATCTGCCAAGCACTGTTCTAAATTTTTTGCAAATATTTACTGTGTCCTCTTGGACAAATATATTAAGCTTTCAAAGCTCTGATATTTCATCTGTAAAATGGGAACAATAGTACCTTGCATGGTTGTTGTGAAGTATAAATGTGATTATGTATGAAAAGTGCTATGGACAGCGCCCAGCGTGTGGCAGGAGTGATCATCATCATCATCGTCATTATTATACTCATCACCCTGATCATCCAATTAATTTTTTGGATGATTACTATTGATAGGACTAATTATTAGTAATTCATAGGACTTATAGGCTGTAAGATTTAAAATATATCTTGGAACTATTTCTACAAATGAATTTGCTAGTTTGCTGGACAGTAGCACAGCCTTACACTTTCTGGAAGAAAGAAATGTCAACTTCCCCTAGGTAAATCATATTGGCCAAATGACTACAAAGTCTGGGGTGTGTTTTGCAGGGAGTAGTGGAGGAAGAGGGATGATCACATCAGCTGAATGGACCCACAGGGTCAGTGGAGTGGCCTTTCCATGCATTAGTCACTATCCGTGATAAGCACCATGACTGTACCCTATGTCCTTGGAAACTGTACTTAAGGACCAACAGCAGAGTCATGGACTAGGGGTAGGAACATGGGTAGAGAAGGAAAATGCTGATACAAGGCCAGGAGAGTGCTTGGGACTCCAGGAAAAGAGATCATGGACAGATACGGGAAGAATAACTATTGATTTTTCAGACTTTGCACATGATTCCTGCATTTCAGGCTATCTAGGGTGGAGGGGCATCAGGGCATGTTGACCTGGGATCAGGAACAGAGCTGAGTCAGATGAGACAGAAGGTGGGAGAGTTGATAGGAGGAACCCAAGCAGATGGGGTGTGGTTTCTTTCAACATACTTCATTGGTTTATTCCATTCACCTCCCTCCCTTTTCCCAATCAATAAATCAAGCAATCGAAGTATTTCTTCAGCAATGGCTACATATCAGAGCTGTTCTAAGTGTTGACTTTTTGCTATTGTTGGTAACCTTGCTCAGAGTTTAAGGTTCCTCCCTTATCATTCTTTTTTATTTTAATGGTCCCCTTTCCTACCAATTATGGGAGTTTTATTAGATTTTTTCTGTACTCATCTCATTTCTCTACTATTATTAGAGTTTTTCTCTATTCATGCCTTCCACAGAAGCCATGCCAGGCCAGTCTTCACTATCCTCCGTACTCGAGAACACCAAATGATTTTTGTGTCTTAAATCTGCAACCTAACCTCTGGCACAAGGTGACTTTCCAACTCCCTCTGCCCCAAATGACTTCTTGCCCCATATCCTAGGACTCCAGTTACTACTAGGACTTCTACTGCTACCTGACCTAGCCTCTCTCTTTCATATCCTGTGTGAACCTTTTTCTCTACCTTATTTCCTTTCATACTCAGCACCTATCCAAATCCCCAGACAAATACTAAAGATGCCAGATAGTTGAAACCCTGAATGTTTTCCCCATCCTCTTCCCATGGGGGAAAAAATGTCTATTCCGTGGAGATTTGTATTTGTTCCAGAAACATGGGAGTACTGACATTTTATTGGGTTGGCCAAAGAATTCTTTCCGTAAGATAATATGGAAAAATTTGAACAAACTTTGGCCAACAAGATATGATTGCTTGCTGCAGATATAGACAACATAGCTACATTTTCTCCAAGTAAACCTCTGAGCCAAGCCCTTTAAATATTATTTCCTCTGATTAGCAGAACAGTTAGGTAATTATTATTATTATCTTCAGTTTACAGATGGAAGAGCTGAGATGAAATAAGTTTAAATCACTTTGTCCTGGTCATATAGCTGTGATTCTAAGCCAAGACTGTCTGCCTTCACAGTCTGTATTCTCAAATTCCATGCTAGGTGGCTCAACTGAAGATTTACAATATGAATGTGTCAGTCGTGTCTGACTCTTTGAGACCCCATGGACTATAGCCTGCCAGGCTCCTCTGTCCATGGGCTTTTCCTGGCAAGAAAACTGGAATGGGTTGCCATTCCCTTCTCCAAGGGATCATCCCAAACCAGGAGACAAACCCAGGTCTTCTGCATTGTAGGCGGATTGTGTGTGTGTGTGTGTGTGTGTGTGTGTGTGAGCTACAAGGTGGCTCAATTGAAGATTTATAAAAGGTAAATAGAACTTAACATTGTGATTTTCAAATAGAGTTTACTGAACCACTTCATTAGATACTTGGAAAAAGGAACTGAGGCTGGGACTAGAGGGACTGTTGCATGCTGGGTCTTCCTAGAAATTGACCATGAGCTGGGCTTAGTGTTTAGATCATTTCGGGGTGGGTTGCAGATTAAAAGGTGGGGAAGGAAGCAGGTTTGGACAGAGGTAGAAGTCAAGCTAGTGAGGACTCAACTCAGCCGTGACCAAGGCTGCAGAGCTCTGGTGGTAGAAGGGCCATGAATTGGGGTGAGGGAACTGGGCCTAATTATCTCACAGTGATCCATCACTGGATGGGAACTGTCCCCAGAAGGTTGCATGACCTGGTGTCAAGCTCTTTGCTGCTGTTTGCAATCCCTGGCAGCTAAGGGGAATCTGAGCGGCACACTGCATTTTCCCCAGAGCTAGCAGCTAGTTAGTAGGTCAGTCAGAATAAGAATTTGTTCCCCAGACAGCTTGATGGATACACTTGCCCATGCACATTTCTAGATTGACTGCGGCTCTGCTTTCCAAGCATTGTCAATTCTTTGGTGATTCTGAAGCTATGTCAGAATCCATGTTTGTATTGATGATATTGATACTTACATCTGCCTACATGGAACCCAAAGTAGATGTTGAACATGTACTGGGAGTGGGGGCAGTGTGGGTATGGCGGCAGCATATAGCATAACAAAACTGATAAAAGTAGAACCTAGGCTACAGTGTTCCATCTGTTAATAGCAAAGAATAAACTTTCCTGAGTTAGAAATTACTGTGAGGCATTGGTGAATTATTTGGTATCTAGAGAAGTTCACACAGAAAGAGAAGGATTTTGAATTCTTAGGGAATACATACAAAATCTGATGCATGAATACAATTAGTCTTGGCTTTGAATTTGTTATACATTTAGCATATTTCTCAAATCAAAATTATCTTTAAAACATCTTTTTTCAGCTCCAAATTGTATCCCAGTTAAAAGTCATATGCCAGCAAATTTGGAAAACTCAGCAGTGGTCACAGGACTGGAAAACGTCAGTTTTCATTCCAATCCCTAAGAAAGGCAATGCCAAAGAATGCTCAAACTACCGTACAATTGCACTGATCTCACATGCTAGTAAAGTAATGCTCAAAATCCTCCAGGCCAGGCTTCAGCAATACATGAACCATGAACTTCCAGATGTTCAAGCTGGTTTTAGAAAAGGCAGAGGAACCAGATATCAAATTGCCAACATCCGCTGGATCATGAAAAAAGCAAGAGAGTTCCAGAAAAACATCTATTTCTGCTTTATTGACTATGCCAAAGCCTTTGACTGTGTGGATCACAATCAACTGTGGAAAATTCTGAAAGAGATGGGAATACCAGACCAACTGATCTACCTCTTGAGAAACCTATATGCATGTCAGGAAGCAACAGTTAGAACTGGACATGGGACAACAGACTGGTTCCAAATAGGAAAAGGAGTATGTCAAGGCTGTATATTGTCACCCTGCTTCTTTAACTTCTATGCAGAGTACATCATGAGAAACACTGGACTGGAAGAAGCACAAGCTGGAATCAAGATTGCTGGGAGAAATATCAACAACTTCAGATATGCAGATGACAGTACCCTTATGGCAGAAAGTGAAGAGGAACTAAAAAGCCTCTTGATGAAACTGAAAGAGGAGAGTGAAAAAGTTGGCTTAAAGCTCAACATTCAGAAAACGAAGATCATGACATCTGGTCCCATCACTCCATGGGAAATAGATGGAGAAACAGTGTTAGATTTTTATTTTGGGGGGCTCCAAAATCACTGCAGATGGTGATTGCAGCCATGAAATTAAAAGATGCTTCCTCCTTGGGAGGAAAGTTATGACCAACCTAGATAGTATATTGAAAAGCAGAGACATTACTTTGCCAACAAAGGTCCATCTAGTCAAGGCTATGGTTTTTCCAGTGGTCATGTATGGATGTGAGAGTTGGGCTGTGAAGAAAGCTGAGTGTCAAAGAATTGCTGCTTTTGAACTGTGATGTTGGAGAAGACTCTTGAGAGTCCCTTGGACTGCAAGGAGATCCAACCAGTCTATTCTAAAGGAGATCAGTCCTGGGTGTTCATTGGAAGGACTGATGCTAAAGCTGAAACTCCAGTACTTTGGCCACCTCATGCAAAGAGCTGACTCATTGGAAAAGACTCTGATGCTGGGCGGGATTGAGGGCAGGAGGAGAAGGGGACGACAGAGGATGAGATGGCTGGATGGCATCACTGACTCAATGAACATGAGTTTGGGTGAACTCCGGGAGTTGGTGATGGACAGGGAGGCCTGGCGTGCTGTGGTTCATGGGGTCACAAAGAGTCGGACATGACAGAGCGACTGAACTGAACCAAACTAAAAGTCATAATTTGGAAAGTATCTATTCTCAGTTATTTTCATGTAGTATTGCTTGTCAGATTTTCCCCTTCAGGGTGTTAATCAAATCATCTGTGGTTTAAAGCCTCCTATTACTTTGGTTCCAAGGTTCTTTGAATTATATGTATTGTTTCTTCTCATTCTTACCTTGTTTTCTTGGTAGAATTCTCTAAGAAACTCTACTTAGAAAGACTCCCCTCTAAAGATTTTTCTCAGAAAACTATACAGTTTCAGTCATTTGAGTGGGAGTGCTGGTAGGTAGTGGAGTGATATTGGTTTTGGTGGTGGTCAGGATGTTGAAGGTAGGGTAATGTTTGGTGGTAGTGGTGGTGTGAGTGATATTCTTATGGGTTGTGATTTTGAAGAACTATGTTGGTGATGGTGATGATGGTGGTGAGGAGTTCTCACATTGGGAAAGTCACAATTCAGACTATCTATCTAAAAGCTAAGTGTGAACTACAGAGATTTGTTTCCCTTCATACTCTTCCAAAATTTTAGCCAAGTGGGGGTGAATAAAGGATTTGGATAAGATCCTTTTCTGAGATGCTCATTCAAAATTCTTTCCCATAGTTCCCACAAGAAAACAAGTAAAAAAGAAAATCTGTCATCCTCCTCCTTATCACCTCCATTTCACTTTTGACTGCTGTTGCAGCTCACGTCTTGAGCCAGTCAGACCAGCTCCTCCTTGACCCTGACAAGCCAAGTCACTCTCCATCGTGCTTTGCTCACCTCTTGCCTCTTGCATCAACCCATTCCTTGCCATTTACTTTTAAATTTTGTCCTTCAAGATTCAGCTCAAATTTCAACCCTTCTATGGGGCTAATCGCTGACCTTGGTAGCATTCTTATTTCCTTTCTCCACAACACCACGCAGTTCAGCACAATCATGCATGCGTGTTGTTTCTCAGGTGGTGCATGTGAGTTCATCTCGTCTCCTCCGATAGATTTTCAAGGCTACAAGAGCAATGTCCTGATCTTGTACTTTGCTCCCCATAGGGTCCAGCACTTAGTAGATACTTAATTAATATCATACTTTACTGCAAAGCACAAGAAAAGAACATCAAAGTGGAAAGAAGGGCCCTTGTCCTAACTCTGCCCCATCCACTGCATGACCTTAGGTCATTACTTCACTTCTCTGGCCCTCAATTTCTTCGTCAATGAAGTATGATATTGAAGCAGATGACATTATTATTTTCCAAGTATGTGTATGATCCATAAACTTTCATACATATTTTCAAACAATGTTATTCAGTGGCTTGCAGGAACAACTTTTGAATTTTCCATTTATTATTCCAGGTTAAAAAATAACTTCAGAGTTCTTGTTCCAAATTCTCCAGATGGTGGCTTAAACACATACAGAATCATCCTCATTCTGCTTCTACACTCAAATATGACAAAGGTCAATATTTGAAGGATCAGAAAACACATAGTGTGCTAAGTCACTTTACTCATGTCTGACTCTTTGCAACCCTACCGACTGGAACTCAACAGGCTCCTCTGTCCATGGGATTCTCCAGGCAAGAACAGGGGAGTGGGCTGCCATGCCCTCTTCCAGAGGAAACATATAGAGATGAGGTCAAAACCAGAAGCAAAATAAGGAGATGTCCAGTGACCAAAAAAGAATTATGATGTGTATCCATCACTTAAAAAAAAAATGAAAGGAGGGAAGGAAGGAAGGGAGGGAGGGAGGGAAGAAGAAAGGAAAGAAAGAAAAAGGGAAGGAATGAAGGAAATACAGAAAACTTGCAAGCAAATATGGGCTGACAAAGGTCCAGAGAGAGCTAGGAATGGAACTGGACCACAGCAAAGGGGCTCAGTTGCTGAGCCTATGAAGTTTTATCTTTAACATCTCATTTTTTAAAAAAGAGGCAATGAAATCACACATATGGTATGTAATTTAAAATAAAATGTAAACATAGGGTAAAAAAATTGTCCAGCAAATATGCCCAAAATGCTTTATAACAATGGGGACTATGAAAAATAGCTATTTTCTTCTTTGTTCATTCCTATACTAAGTTAAAATAGACAAATAACTACTACTCCATTGTCTCATCTCTTTACTTTGCAGGTCTATCTTTATACACTGAAATAGTTGCCGAAGTGCAAGCAACCTGGGCTCTAAGCCCAACCTCCTGATGACTAACAGGCCTTGGGTGGAGAATCCAAGCCTGTAACGGTGATGACTTCCAGAGGTCAATGGAGTTGTCCTTGGGAAGATCAGGTCAGACCTTGTCTATGGCTCCTCTTCCCTTCCCCAGGATATTCTTAACACAACAATACATTTTATCATTAAAGACTAAAAACACACTGGCTTCTGTTTTTGAGTCATCTCATTGTTTGGATGTTTGTGGGAAGGCAGCGATGAATGGAAGCCAGGCTGACCTAATCTAGTCTAAATATTCTGAGCTGGAGAAGGGAATCCTCTGCAGCAGAATGCCAACCTACATCTTTTAATTGCCTCGGCTCCTGATAGATTGGCTCTTACCCCCTTTGAATTCCTTTGTTGCAGAAGAGTTAAAATTCATGAGCGTCCCATGCCTGGGAAAATTCACTCCAGTGCTGCGATTTTTCTGAGCCAAGCTGGCCAACATCGCAAAGAGTCGGAGGTCTGGCGGGCCATCTGTTACATAATAGTCAACAATCTCGAAAATCTAGGGAAACAGGGATGAGGAGAGCGAAGATGATGAGGCATTTAAACGGAACAGATTGCTGCCTTACATGCAGGGGGGAGAAAAGGGAGAGATAATATGCTTTGATTGAAGCAGAGACAAGCTTTATTAGCATAGGGAACAAAACAAACTTTAAAAAAGCCGCACCAATAAAGCTGACAGTCTAAAGAGGCTTGGTGACAAACCCCATGTTGAATTGTAAGTCACAGGGGTCCCAAATGTGATGAGGAGACACGCACACACAAACAACACACAATGTATATGCTCACACACAGATGCACAGATATATAGGAGAGAAACAACTGAAAAACTGCTATTGGATTCAAGCCTTTACTTAAGTTTCAAATGCTTACGAGCCTCAGAAAGGCACTTTGCCTTAACCACCTTCCAAGCAAACCACCTTCATTAGTGGGTGAGAAGAGTCAGGGTCTACTTTGACTATTTCAGCAAAGCACACCCACATATCACCAGACCCAAGTCTGTTCTTAGCCATGGTATATGCAGCGTTCGACCTGAGAAACACTGTTTCTAAAAAACAGGAATGAAACTGGAGGTAACAAAGATTAAGGAAAAAGAGATGAGGACAATTGGGGAAAGAGAAGAAATAACAAAAGGAAGATAGGAAACTCTGGAAAAGGCATAATGTCAGTAGAGAGCTTCAAAACATAGGGCAAAAATAAAGTATGTTTAAAATCAACTAGTTGGCAAACAAAAACTGAACTCTAATTGGTGGTATGCTGGCTGAAGTGTTTTGAGGGGGAATCTCTTGATGTCCACAGCTTACATTGAAATATGTCCAAAAATAAAATGGATTGATGGCTAGATAGAAGGATAGAAAAAATGGACTGCTTTATACTGAAACAAATAAGATAAATGCTAATTGTAGAATCTAGGTGGTGGGTACATGGGTCTCCACTGGATAATTCTTTTATCTTGTCTGAATTTTGAAAATGTCCACAATAAAATGTTGAGAAAAAAATAAATGAACATTATGACTCCAAACATTAAAATAGAATGAACACTAAAATAAGAATTCTAGATATTTTTAAATGTCTAATTAGTCATCTCTTCAATTTCCATTTTTCTTTCATATGACATTGTTTCCAAATATGTAGCTTGAATTAGAAAGGAAAAGAATGGATTAAAGAACATGATTACAAAGCTCGAGAGACTAGCTTTGCTTCCGTAGTTATTTCCTTGTTGTTATCTTGTTGTTCTTATTGTTTTAACTGAAATTAATGAGACTGGTAAAAAGTCATAATTTGGTATAAAAAAGTAGATTTTACAGGCATTTTCTCCTAAATGAACTCTCTCTGAGATGAACAATACCAATTCTTTATTTCTCCTCATGAGTTCCTTCCCCTGACATAAAATCACTGGAAAACATTCCAACAAAACCAATTTTAAGCCTCAGATAATTCAGAGAGCCAAGTTGGAATGTGTTTGGCAAATTTAATTCCAATAAAAAGTATCTGGTTTATTTTTCTTGCAAGTCTTCACTGGATCTAAATAACCAAACTTGTTAGATGCATTTTCATTGAGGAGTTGACCAGTTTAAAACTGTGGCATATCAAAGAGTAAAAGAATGAAAGAAATAACTTTTATTTCTAAAAGTTTCATTTTGCCCATCTCTCTGAACTAAGCTATGAACTGACAGTTTGCGTGCGGTGACAGGAGAAATCAGAAAGGAAAACATAATTTAGAGGATAGCTAAACCTTCACGTGCATTTGTCTGTCTATATATTTCAGAAAGGGCTTAATGTCATGCTCAGGACATTTTACACCTAACTCAACATGTGCAGAAACCACTTTTTTTCCTCCTGTAATAACTAAGAGTAAAAACATATATTTTATATGTACATATATATTTTAACCAAGTTCACTTAGTGTGTTCAAGTCAAAACTTCAAGCACAAGGCACTGAAATCTCAAATGAAAACATAAGCAATTCCATTTCATGTACAAAACTGCACTGTGAGGTAACCTCCCAGCTCAGAACATGACGATGTGAAAGAGGGCAAGGTTAGAGGCTTGGATTTGTTCGAGAATATCTGTCTGTAAGAAGCACATTTTATACTGGAACGTGACGGGCGACAAGTTTATTGTCTGCAAGTTTTCACCCCAGGGGATTAAAAAAAAAGAGACGGGGAAAATGTGAAAGTATTTCAGCAAATAGTAGACACTGTGGGGTGTCCTCTTTTCCAAGCCAGCAACAGCAGTTTCAACGCCTTGACCCATGAAAAGAGACACTGGTAGTTCAATGCTCACCAAATGGTGGGTTTGGGATGCAGTATTGGAAAATTACTGGGTAGAAGTGGATGCAATTTACAAGAGCAAAATAAAGCCGGAGGATCTGGAGGAGGAGGGGCTCTCTTTGTCCTGTTCGGTGGCATTTCTGGCCTCTGTCACTCCCTCCATCACTTCCAGGCCTTCTCAGGCCTGAGGAGTCAGGCAGGAACTACCTCAGACACCACGAACCCAATGTCTGTTCTCCAACAAGTGGCAGAAACCTGCCCCTGGTGGCCGACCCTGTCTATATAACACCTCAGATGCACAAAACGCCAGCCGGTTTATCTGAGAGGAGTGAAAACTCACCACAAGATTTGCAGCAAGTACCTCTAAAGGCTTGAGTGTCCAAATGTCTGCAGAGTCTACTTCTAATAGGAGAAAAGGCCTTTGAAGAATTCATCAGATGAAATGACAGAAATGTTGGGAGAAATTTCGAGATAACTGCAGCTTCTGAAACACAAACGAAACAAATACTTGTTAAGAATCAGATGGTCTAGGTATTAGTGTTGCCATTTACTACTTGTGAATATTGAGCTAGGATTTTATACCTTTAGTTTCATCTTTCCTGTCTGCAAAATGTGGGATAATAATAGTATAATAATAAAAATAATCCTACTAACCATCATTATTATTATTATTATCACAGGATTATTGTGAAGATCAAATGCACTCATGTGAACATAGCAATACTTCACATTTAAGTGCTTAATAACTACTTAGTATCTTAACTGCTGCTATGTTCATCATCATTATTATCTTCTTGGTCAGTCAGTGTTAGTAACTCAGTCATGTCCGAATCTTTGCGACCCCATGGACTGTGGCCCATCAGGCTCCTCTGTCCATGGAATTCTCCAGGCAAGAATGTTGGAGTGGGTTGCCATTTCCTTCTCCAGGTGATCTTCCCGACCCAGGGATCACACCTGAGTTTCCTGCATTGCAGGCAGGTTCTTTACCACTGTGCCATGAAATCTCCCTATCTTCTTGATAGAAAGAATATATAAACTTGGGTAATATATATTTGTTGGGGGACTCTTGGCTAACAAACACAGGATATGTATTTTGGGGGCTTGAATGATTTGCAATAAGTTACTTTGGCTTCATCCTGTTAACAGAAAAAACAAATCAGAAGAAAAGGAGAAGAAGACAAAAGGGAAAAGAGTGCATTTGTGGACAATCTTGGCTCTGAATACCAAGTCTGTTATATTTGCAAAGATTTGTGGCCATTTGCAGTCCCCTTAACAAGCCTGAGGAAAGTCCCATGGTATTTTTCTATTCTCAAGACATATTTGAAGTAAGTAAGGTAAGTCCCTTAATGAAAACTGAGATTCCAGGGAGGTAGAGAACACAATTTTCTGATTTTGCAATGGGCCAGGCAAAGTATGTGTAGGTGTAGGTATCAGCTTTCATCCTGCAGGACAACAAGAAAAGTCTTCTACATGTATCATGTTTGAGAATTGAGTTTTAACATACATTCCTTATGATACCAAAAAAAAAAAAAAAGATTTTAAAGGGAGTGATATAATTTTTAGGTGTAGGAAAAAAATTACTTAGTATCCACAACTTTGAAAAAAATCACATTATTCACTTGTATGTAGTCAGAATTCTTGGTTGCAAGCCAAAGAAAATAACTGGGCAACCTAAGCAGAAGGGAATATTTTGGAAGGATATGGAGGCCTCTTAGGAGGACGAGGCTTAGAATAAGCAAGAACTCTGGGAGACTAATCTATAAGAAGTACATTTCTGCTGCTCAAGATGTATAATCGACATCACCTACTGTGTTCTTTTTCCTCAAGAGTCAAAGTCCTGGAAAAGCATATCTGATTGGCCAAGGGTGGTCATGTGACCTACTTATGGGCTTGTGCAGCTGTATTCTCTTCAGGTCCAATAGTGGAAGTGGGCAGTGTTTCCTCCCAAACCCACACACAGTGGGCAATTATCCAGAAAAGCAATCAAGATGATGCTCTGAGGGTTAGTATTGGACGCTGGACAGCCAGAGGAGGCGGCATTTTTCTTTTGTTGTTGTTATTCAGTCACTCAATTGTGTCCGACCGTTTGCAACCCTGTGGACTGCACAATGCCAAGCTTCCCTCTTCTTCACTGTCTCCCAGAGTTTGCTCAAATTCATGTCCACTGAGTTGGTGATGCCATCCAACCACTTTCCTGAATTATTTTTAATCATGTGTATCATCCTTCACACATTTAAAATTATTTCTAAGAATAGGTAATTCTTAGAGTTCTGAGTTTTCTGGTTCCAATCAAGTAACTTATAGATCTTCATCAATTTCAAAGAGGCACTCTGAGAAAAGGTAGAGGTAATCATGGCTGTTAACAGAGATGTTGTGATCTAGAATCAGCTCTGTTGTTTTGAAAAGGATAGGCTAAATTAATTTTTTTGTATATGAAACTGACCAACATAAAAATGGAATAATAACCAGCAGTGCCATGGGTAGAGTGAACAAGGCACTCTCATACATTGTTGGTAGAAGATTAAATTGGTGCATCCCATCTGAAGGATACTTTGGCATTATTCATTTAAAATGTCCAAATCTTCTGATCCAAAAATTCCATTTTAGAAATTTATCTTAAAAGAAAGATTAGTATAAACACAAATATATTTATTGCAACATTGTATTGATATATATTGGGCTTCCCAGGTGGCCCGGGGGTGAAGAATCTACATGCCAATAATGCAAGAGATGTAAGTTTGATCCCTGTGTCCAGAAGATTCCATGGAGGAGGGAATGGGAACCCACTCTAGTATTCTTGCCTGGGAAATCCCATGGACAGAGGAGGCCTGATGGGCTACAGTCCATGGGGTCACAAAAAGTTGGACATGACTTAGCGACTGAGCATATATGCATTGATATATAATTGTGAAAAAGTAGAAACCACACAAATATTCAACAAAATGCAGATTGGTTGAATAAACTGGTAAACTACATAATGAAATAGTTTGCCGTCATTAAAAGATGTTATGGAATTGTTCATTAACATTTTAAGATATTTATGATATGTGGTTTAAGAACAAAAAAAAAAACAGGTTACAAAACAGTATGTGAAGTATGATGGCCTTTTGATTTAAAAAATGCAAATATAGTTTGTGTTGACTACTATACACAGAGAAAGATTAAAAAAAAAGTCTGGAAAGTCATACATTAAAATATTAACAGTGGTGATTTCAGGTGGTGGGATTATGGGTGATTTTTATCTTTATGTTTTCTATTTGTTTTTTTTGGCCTTTACATACTGCACATGTAACTGAAACATAAGCTATTTATAAATATTTTTTGTGTTAAGGAAGTGTGTGTGCATACATGCTAAGTTGCTTCAGTTGTGTACGACTCTTTGCAACCTCATGTACTGTAGCCCTCCAGGCTCCTCTGCCCATGAAATTCTCCAGGCAAGAATGCTGGAGTGGGTTGCCATCCCCTCCTCCAGGGGATCTTCTTGACCCAGGGACTGAATCTGAGTCTTTTGTTTCCTGCATTGGCAGGTGGGTTCTTAACAACACTACCACCACCTGGGAATCCCTAAGGAAATATAGACTAACATTAAATGTGCATACAGAGGCAGGACTGATGTCACAGATACTACTTAAGAAACATACCTTGTGTAAATTGTGCTTTGTGAGAAAAAAAAAAAATGCCTCTTTGCCTAAGTTGACATCTTGAAACATCCTTACATGTTTATGAGAGAAACCATAATGTCCTTCCTTATGTCTTTGTTCCCATCATGAAGCTAAGGCATTTTTTCCCAAAAATTGTCTATTAATGTCTATTAATGTCTGAAATTGTCTATTAATGCAAAAATCATGGGCTACAGAGAGAAGCTGTGCTTCCTTTGACCTTGGGGAAGAGAGTAGAAAGGTCCTTTACTTTGCCAAATGAACAGAAAGCACCCAGACCTTTTTAGCCTCAATGCCATTCATGCAAATAGATGTGAGATCCATAGTTTAATATATAAAGTATCAAGCAAGCATCCCAATCCATTATTTCTGGAAGGGCAAGGTTGGCTCAGGGGGCACACTTCAGAGGGCCCCAAGGATGCAAAAATGCCCTCAGATAGTGCAGCTCAGGGTGAATTTGTACACTTTCTCTATAAATTAAGCCTTACTTGCAGTTTCTAAGGAGGCCCATAAAGGATGCAGAAAAGCAAGCATTAATGTGTTTCCCTGCACTGTAGTCAAAATGAAGTTTCAAAAGAGGCAAACACTTTGGTCTGCTTCTTTTCCCCTTATGGCAGCTTCTAGCTTTCATTTTTCTGAACAACTATTTTCTAATTCAGATGCTTAATAAGAACCTTCAGGTCAATATGATGAAAGGCACTTTGTAAAATGAAGAACCAGCATTATGCCAAATTAAAGTTTGGATCTTTGCAATGAATGAACCATTTTCTATATAGAAATCCATGGCTATGACCCAGGGGCAGTGCAGAGGTTATTTTTTTCTTTCTTTCTTTCTTTTCTTTCTTTTTTTTTTTTTTTTTTTTGGTTCTTTCTAATGAAACTTTCTCTCTTTTTTTTCTTGCCTGTTGTCTTTGTGTCTCAGAATTGAATGTTGCCCACTGGATTTTGCTGCTGGTTCCCTCCCTCTCTGTGCTGTACAGCAGTAACTGCTACACAGAGTGTGCTCTGCAGAGTCATGTGTGTGAAGCTGGTGTTCCCTTGGAAGGTTGGTACAGGAAATTTCATCCTTTTTATGTCCCTGGCCCCCTTTTCTGTCTTGGTTTTGTGAAACCTTGCTCAGTAGTTACCAGAGAGAACAAAATGCCCTGCAAAATGGGGGAAAGCATTGCAGAGAAAATTTGTTTGCACAAGGGCCAGCCAGCTATAGCTTGATCAACTTTGTGGTTTAACTTTCACAAAGTAAAAACCATAGGACAAGCTTTGGCAGGATGGAGGTGAGGGTGGGGGTTGGAGAACAAGGGGAGAAATAAATCTTGTTTTAATTAGCCCTACAAAAGAGGTCCATTTAACTTAAAGAGGACTAGCACGGGTGGTAGAATCATATCTTTTTCTCTGTATTTATTAATGGGTGACAATAACAGACAGATAGAAAAATGAATTTGCCTCATTCAATAAAAGCAAATAATCTAGATTAGTGGTATTGGATCCTCACTAGGGCATAGCAGGGGCATGATTAAGTTTATGTGTGGGTCTGCTAGAAGTTCAATTATTTTAGGTTATTTTTAAAAGCTTTATTGAAGTATTTTAGGTTATTTTAGATTCTTGCTCATAAGGGTCTTGCCAATTAATAAAGGCTGTGAAAGTGAAAGAGTTCGTTGCTCAGTCATGTCTGACTCTTTGTGAGTCCATGGACTGTAACCTACCTGGTCCTCTGTCCATGGGATTCTCCAGGCAAGAAGACTGGAGTGGGTAGCCATTCCCTTCTCCAGGAGATCTTCCTGACCCAGTGATAGAACCCGGGTCTCCTGAATTGCAGGCAGATTCTTCACCGCCTGAGCCAGGCTGTAGCTATAGTTATCACTGTATGCCCAGACCAAGAGTCAATTCTTGAGTATGACCTCAGAGTTACTACTCTCAGACCAAAGTGCGTTCCACTTTAAAGTCACTCCCATAGCTCTAACTATGCTTTTAAAGGTCCAGTTTATAACCTTGATTTGTATGGTCTTTTTTGGTTCAGAGTACGAAAAGGAATCCCTAGTTGGAAATTCTCTGCAAATTCCACTTTATTTACTGTGCTAAGTTGCTTCAAGTTGTGTCCAACTCTATGTGACCCTATGAACTGTAGCCTGCCAGGCTCCTCTGTCCATGGGATTCTATAGGCAAAAATACTGGAGTGGATTGCCATTCCCTTCTCTAGGGGATCTTCCCCACCCAGGGGTCGAACCAGCATGTCTCACGTCTAACCTGCATTGGCAGGCAGGTTCTTTACCACTAGTGGCACTTGGGAAGCCCCATTTTATTTACAGTTCAGTGCTTTTTGTTCCCCAAATTATTTCTTAATTTATCATCCCTGTTTGAAATATTAGAGCCTTTTTAAAGAGTGTAAATTAAGAAGTTTCGGGTTTTTTTTTTTTTTTGATGGTTCGACTTACACCATCCTTTAGCCCAATGACTTATTCATTTCTTATTTCACCCTTTAGCCCTGTGTCTTATTCTCTGGGTCCATGGACCTTGAACTGAGCAGATGATAAATGAGGTTCATTCTCGCTACAGGGATATGTTAGCAGATATAAATAATAGTGTTCATTTTAATAAAATAAGATATCTTGGAACAACCAAGAAATAAACTGTTATTAGTTTTATATTATTTCACTGTTTCTATCATTATCTCTGTAATGGACATGGCAGTAAATAATAGTTTTACCTTCATGTCGGGAAACTAAACACAGATCAGTTAAATGTTATAAAAAGTCATGCTGTATTTTGCACCTGTTTAGAAATCAGGACAAGGGAAACTAGAACAGCTCTTCAAGAGGTCTATGTAGACAGAAAATTATTATTCACTGGTTCACTGAAACTCAACAAGGAATTTTTACATCAGAGCATTTTCTGATATCGATCTATATTGAGACTATAAAGCTAGTTTCTTAAAGAACCTCCACATGTTCTCTATAGTGACTGCACCAATTTAAAAAATCTAAAAATAGAACTACCATATGACTCAGCAACCCCACTCCAGGGCATATATAATTCCAAAAGATAATGTACCTCAATGTTCATTGCAGCATTGTTTACAACGCCAAGACATGGAAGCAAACTAAACGTCCACTGACCGAACAATGGATAAAGAAGACGTGGTACCTGTATACAATGGAATATTCCTCAGCCATAAAAAGAACAAAATTGTATCATCTGCAGAGGTGTAGATGAACCATCTGTAGATGGTCATACAGAGTGAAGTCAGAAAGAGAAAAACAAATATCATATATTGATGTATATATGTGGAATCTAGAAAAATGGTATAGATGAACCTATTTGTAAAGCAGAAATAGAGACACACAGATGTAGAGAACAAATTTATGGATACCAAAGGGGGATGGGGGATGCTGGGATGAATTGGGAGATTGCAACTGATATACATACACTGCTGCTGCTGCTGCTGCTGCTGCTACTAAGTCACTTCAGTCGTGTCCGACTCTATGTGACCCCATAGACGGCAGCCCACCAGGCTCCCTCGTCCCTGGGATTCTCCAGGCAAGAACACTGGAGTGGGTTGCCATTTCCTTCTCCAATGCGTGAAAGTGAAAAGTGAAAGTGAAGTCGCTCAGTCATGTCCGACTCGTAGCGACCCCATGGACTGCAGCCCACCAGGCTCCTCCATCCATGGGATTTTCCAGGCAACAGTACTATGTATAAAATGGGCTTCCCTAGTGGCTCAGACAGTAAAGCATCTGTCTGCAAGGCAGGAGACGCAGGTTTGATCCCTGGGTTGAGAAGATCCCCTGGAGAAGGAAATGGCAGCCTACTCCAGTATTCTCGCCAGGAAAATCCCATGTATAAAATAGATAACTACTGAGAACGTACTGTATAACACAGGAAATTCTACTCAATGCCCTGTGGTGACCTAAATAGGAAAGAAATCCAAAAAAGAGGGGATATATGAACATGTTTGAGTTATTCACTTTGCTGTACAGCCGAAAATAAAGCAACACTATAAAGCAACAATAGTTAATAAAAATTTTTAAAAAGACCACAAAGCTAGGCACTGGGAGTTCAGTTCAGTTCAGTCCATTTGCTCAGTCGTGTCCAACTCTTTGTGACCCCATGGACTGCAGCACACCAGGCCTCCCTGTCCATCACCAACTACCAGAGTTTACCCTAACTCATGTCCACTGAGTCAGTAATGCCATCCAACTATCTCATCCTCTGTTGTCCCCTTCTCTTCCTGCACGCAATCTTTCCCAGCATCAGGGTCTTTTCAAATGAGTCAGTTCTTCACACCAGGTCAAAGTATTGGAGTTTCAGCTTCAGCAATAGTCCTTCCAATGAACACCCAGGACTGATCTCCTTTAGGACAGACTAGTTGGATCTCCTTGCAGTCCAAGGGACTCTCGAGAGTCTTCTCCAACACCACAGTTCAAAAGCATCAATTCTTCAGCACTCAACTTTCTTTATAGTCCAACTCTTACATCCATACATGATCACTGGGAAAACCATAGTCTTGACTAGACAGACATTTGTTGACAAAGTGTGTCTCTGCTTTTTAATATGCTATCTAGGTTGGTCATAACTTTCCTTCCAAGGAGTAAACGTCTTTTAATTTCATGGCTGCAATCACTATCTGCTGTGATCTTGGAACCCAGAAAATAAAGTCTGCTACTGTTTGCACTGTTTCCCATGCATTTCCCATGAAGTGATGGGACCGGATGCCATGATCTTCGTTTTCTGAATGTTGAGCTTTAAGCCAACTTTTTCACTCTCCTCTTTCACTTTCATCAAGAGGCTGTTTAGTTCTTCTTCACTTTCTGCCATAAGGGTGGTGTCATTGACATATCTGAGGTTATTGATATTTCTCCCGGCAATCTTAATTCCAGCTTGTGCTTCATCCAGCCCAGCGTTTCTCATGATGTACTCTGCATATAAGTTAAATAAGCAGGGTGACAATATACAGCCTCGACATATTCCTTTTCCTATTTGGAACCAGGAAAAGGAGTTGTTCCATATCCAATTCTAACTGTTTCTTTCTGACCTGCATATAGATTTCTCAAGAGGCAGGTCAGGTGCTCTGGTATTCCCATCTCTTTCAGAATTTCCCACAGTTTATTATGATCCACACAGTCAAAGGCTTTGGCATAGTCAATAAAGTAGAAGTAGATGTTTTTCTGGAACTCTCTTGCTTTTTCGATGATCCAGCAGATATTGGCAATTTGGTCTCTGATTCCTCTGCCTTTTCTAAAACCAGCTTGAACATCAGGAAGTTCACAGTTCACGTATTGCTGAAGCCTGGCTTGGAGAATTTTGAGCATTACTTTACTAGCATGTGAGATGAGTGCAATTGTGCGGTAGTTTGAACATTCTTTGGCATTGCCTTTCTTTTGGATTGAAATGAAAACTGACATTTTCCAGTCCTGTGGCCACTGCTGAGTTTTCCAAATTTGCTGATATATTGAGTGCAGCACTTTCACAGCATCATCTTTTAGAATTTGAAATAGCTCAACTGGAATTCCATCACCTCCACTAGTTTTGTTCATAGTGATACTTCCTAAGGCCCACTTGACTTTACATTCCAGGATGTCTGGCTCTAGGTGAGTGATCACACCATCGTGATTATCTGGGTTGTGAAGATCTTTTTGTACAGTTCTTTTGTGTATTCTTTCCACCTCTTCTTAATATCTTCTGTTTCTTTTAGGTCCATACCAGTTCTGTCCTTTATTGCACTAGATCTGATAGACAGAGTGCCTGATGAACTACAGACTGAGGTTCGTGACATTGTACAGGAAACAGGAATCAAGACCATCCCCAAGAAAAACAAATGCAACAAAGCAAAATGGCTGTCTGATGAGGCCTTACAAATAGCTGCGAAAAGAATAGAAGCAAAAAGCAAAGGAGGAAAGGAAAGATATACCTATTTGAATGCAGAGTTCCATAGAATAGCAGGGGGAGATAAGTAAGCCTTCCTCAGCGATCAATGCAAAGAAATAGCGGAAAACAATAGATTAGGAAAGACTAGAGATCTCTTCAAGAAAATTAGAGATACCAAGGGAACATTTCAAACAAAGATGGGCTCAATCATCCTGAAAGGCAAGTTTCCTTAGTAGGGAGCTCTAATACCTAACTACTTGCTACCCAAAAGTTTACTTATTTTCAGAAATTTATGTTGAAGTCTTCCCTCGTGGTCTCTGTTTAAGAATCCTCCTTGCAATGCAAGGGACACTGGTGTGATCCCTGGTCTGAGAAGATCCGACATGCCTCAGAGCAACTAATCCTCTGTACTGCAAATACTGAGCCTTGTTCTGCAAATATGTGCTCCATAACAAGAAAAGCCACTGCAATGAGAAGACCACAAACCTCAACGAAAAGTAGCTCCCACTCACTGCAACTAGATAAAGCTCACATGCAGCAACAAAGACCCACCACAGCCAAAAAGAATTTTTTCTAAATCTTAAAAAATCCATTTTGTGGTCCAACTGAAGCAAAACTGTTGGCCTTAAATTGCATCCTCCTTTCACTGATTTTCAGGCTGTCATGATAGCTCAGTTGGTAAAGAATCCATCTGCAATGCAGGAGACCTGGGTTCGATCCCTGGGTTGGGAAGATACCCTGGAAGAAGAGAAAGGCTACCCACTCCAGTATTCTGGCCTAGAGAATTCCATTCCTTAGAGAATATAGGCCATGGGATTGCAAAAAGTCAGACACAACTGAGTGATTTTCACTTTCAATTATTTTCAAAAGAAAATCTTTGCTTAGAATTAGTTTCTGTGAGTAGAACAAATGGAATTTTCATTCTAAACTTGGGAACAAAAAATAGTGATTCTTAAACTGTCCTTTCACAGTACACTCTGTTATAGATTGGCTCAAGAGATTCCACCACTAAAAATGATGTATTTAGAGTTACTGTATAAAGCAAAAACACAGGATAATCAGTTACATTTGAGTTAAAAATAAACCATAAATATTTTTTAGTACATAAAATATCCCTCTGTCTTCTAAAAATATTCAAGAAGAAATCTCATTACAAAATTAAAACTTTGCTTTTTATTTACTTTTTTGTAGTCTAGGTTCCTTTAGTGAAGAAGTATTTTTAAGATTGAGATGAATAAATCTGGGTATGTATATGTTGTCTCTCATAAATACATCAATAAAGTATTGTTCATTATTTTAGTAAGGTAGCTTTCCTTGCAGAATGGTTTCTTTCTGCACCTGTACTAAAAATGTCAACTTACCCCAATTCTAAAGAACTTATAAATCTTGGAGTATGAACTTTTAAATATAAGTTTTTAGGAATATATATGCTCCTAAAACTTAATGTCATAATTGAACAAATTTGTCACTGATACTTTGGGATTTCTTTTACTTAATCATTCAGTAGAGATTATTGAGCACCTGTTTTATGTCATGAATGAGAAAATATCCCCTCCTTCAAGAATATTATAGTCAAATAGGCAAAAGAAGACACAGTTAAATGCTAGAAAATGACACGGTTGCTATAACACCTCAGATATATCACCCACAAATTTGATTCTTGTGCTAAGAAAACATGTTCCTGAAAACCACAATGTTTTTAAAACAAAGTGACTAGATAAACATACTTAAAGTTAGTTTTTATTGAGTGTTTCTTGTGGGCAAGTCACTGTGGTAGTTTGGGTTAATCCATTATCTAAACGAATCCTCATAATTCTCAGTTCAGTCGCTCAGTCATGTCTGACTCTTTGTGACCCCCATGGACTGCAGCACCCCAGTCTTCCCTGTCCATCACCAACTCCCAAAGCTTGCTCAAAACTCATGTCCATCGAGTCAGTGATGCCATCCAATCATCTTATCCTCTGTCATCCCCTTCTCCTTCTGCCATCAATCTTTCCCAGCATCAGGGTCTTTTCAAATGAGTCAGTCCTTTGCATCAGGTGGCCAAAGTATTGGAGTTTCAGCTTTCTATGATGTATACTGTTTTATTCTTCCCTTTTTGAAGCAGAATCACAGCAAGACAGATTCACTGGCTTTGCCCAAGTACACACACCTTCTGAGAGGCGACCAGTTGGTGCCTGCTATGAATCAAAGAAGGGGATTTCCAGGTGGTGCTAGTGATAAAGAACTCCACCTGCCAACGCAGGATACCTGGGTTCGATCCCTGGGTCAGGAAGATCCCCTGGAGTAGAAAATAGTAACCTACTCCAGTATTCTTGCCTGGGAAATTCCATGGAGAGAGGAGCCTGGTGGGCTACCATCCACGAGGCTACAAAGAGTAGGACATGACTGAGCACATGAATCAAAGAAGCTGGGATACTGGATGGGGTCAATGTGACTCAAAGTTTTTCTTTCTTCGCAGTAGATTCCCTGAAGGATCACCAATATTAGAGAACCTATTTTTAACGTATTTTAATGTATATTTATCATAGGATAAATATAATTAATATTACAATATGTTACATATGAAAGCTGTTACAGTAAATCCTAAAGCATTCTCATGAGAAGGAAAAACTTCCTTTTTCTTTATGTTAATTTTTATTAGCGTATAGTTGCTTTACAGCGTTGTGTTAGTTTCTACTGTTCAGCAAAGTGAATCAGCTGTATGCATACATTTTTTGTTGCCCAACTCTTTGCAACCCCATGGACTGCAGCATGCCATAACTCACCTTGTTTTGGATTTCCTTCCCATTTAGGTCACCGCAGAGCACTGAGAAGAGTTCCCTGTGCTATAGAGTAGGTCCTCATTAGTTATTTGTTTTATGCATAGTAGTAATATATGTCCATCCCAATCTCCCAGTTCGTCCCATTTCCCTGTTGGTTTGGTATCCATGTTTGTTCTCTACCTCTGTGTCTCTATTTCTGCTTTGTAAATAAGATTGTCTATAAATTTTTTTTTTCCAGAGCACCCATTTCTAATGTAAAATACTGGAATAGTCAGAATATGGTTGGACCAATACCTGATTACATCTGAATTTTTCTCTACTGGACTGACCCATCATATTTTTTTTTTCATCATCACCACTTTTTTGCTCCAGGAAATCATCTGAGATTACAGTTTAGAAATCTTAACCTGTATATGTAGACTTTATCTGCATCAGTTAGATCATCTGAAGGAAGAGTATCTTTCAAAGTGATTAGTGCCGGCAGGCAACCAGATGGCTTCACCAGTGAATTAATTCAAACACTTAAGAATGAAATGATACCAAGCTTGAACAAACTCTTCCAAAGAACAGAAAAAGACAGCATACTTGCTAATACTTTAGGAGGCCAGTTCAGTTCAGTCGCTCAGTTGTGTCTGACTCTTTGCAACCCCATGAATCGCAGCACGCCAGGCCTCCCTGTCCATCACCAACTTCCGGAGTTCACTCAAACTCATGTCTATCGAGTTGGTGATGCCATCCAGCCATCTCATCCTCTGTCGTCCCCTTCTCCTCCTGCCCCCAATCCCTCCCAGAATCAGAGTCTTTCCAATGAGTCAACTCTTCACATGAGGTGGCCAAAGTATTGGAGTTTCAGCTTTCACATCAGTCCTTCCAATGAACAACCAGGACTGATCTCCTTTAGAATGGACTGTTTGGATCTCCTTGCAGTCCAAGGGACTCTCAAGAGTCTTCTCCAACACCACAGTTTAAAAGCATCAATTCTTCACTGCTCAGCGAATAACCTCAATTATATAGGCTGACATGAATATTTTAAGAAAGAAAAGTTAGATTAATATATTTCATTTAAAAAGATACAAAACATAAAACATATTAGGCTGAACTATACAAACTGTCATTGTAGGTCAAACATTGTCAAATGTTAGCCACTTCATATGGTTCAAACTAGCATTAGCAAGTTGGATCTAGCTATCTTTAAGAGTAGCATCACAATCAACTGAGTTAGAAAAAAAATTGGCATAATTCACACATTAAAACAAGGACAAAATATTGGTCATCTTGACACTGAAAAAACATTTGATAAGATTTAACAGCCATTCATGAAAACAATTGTTGGCAAACTAGCTACAGATGTATTACTTAATAAAGAATATTGTGGTGGGCAGAAGTCTTAGATGATCTCCAAGATTTCTGCCCAATGAGGTATATTCTCTGTATAATTCCCTCTCCCTGAGTGTGAATAGAACATGTAAATATGATGGGATATCATTTATGATTAAGTTGCTAATCAGTTAATGTTGAGTTAATCAAAAGACAGATTATCTAAATGGGCCTGATCTTCAGGTGAGCCATAGAGAGTAGCATGGAAACTTCCATTACCATATGCAAAATAGATAGCCAACAGGAATTTGCTGTATGGCTCAGGAAACTCAAACAGCGGCTCTGTATCAACCCAAAGTGGTGGGATAGGGAGGGAGATGGGAGGGAGTTTCAAAAGGGAGGGGATATATGTATACGTATGGCTGATTCATGTTGAGGTTTGACATAAAACAGCAAAATTCTGTAAAGCAATTATCCTTCAATAAAAAATAAATTAATTAAACATGCACACACAAGGACTGGAATCTTTCTGGAGTCAGATTTACTGTAAAGGAGATGTAGCAATAGAAAACCAGCTCACATATGTATTTTAAAAAACCACAGGAACCATCATTCTCAATGACAAATCTTGAAAACTTTCTCCTGAGATCAGGAATCCCCACTTGCACTGTTTCTATTCAATATTATACTAGCTGTCCTAGAAAGTGTAACAAAACAAGCAAACAAAATTAAAAGGAAAAGGATTGAAAAGGAAAGGATAAAATTGGCATTGTTGACAGACTACCTAATGGTGGATTTAGAATATCCAAAAGAATCTACAAACTTTTAGAACTGACAAATAAATATAGCAATGTTGCTAGATACAAGGAGGGTCAATATACAGCAAAAGTTTTATTTTTATACAACACGAAAACTGTGTTTTGTGTTTAGTAATCAACAAAATGTAGAAAATAAAACTTATGACTTACAATAACACCAAAGTAATCAAATATAATAAATACCAAAATATAAAGAAAGATGTGTAAGACTTTTATACTAAAAGCTAAAAAAAATGAAATAATTATGAAAATATTAATGAAATAATGAAATATGATAAATAAAAAGAGATTTAAATAAATGGAGAGACATATCATGTTCATGAATTGGCTCAATGTTGTGAACATATCAGTTCAGTTCAGTCGCTCAGTCTTGTCCAACTCTTTGCGACGCCATGAATTGCAGCATCCAGGCCTCCCTGTCCATCACCATCTCCCGGAGTTCACTCAAACTCACATCCATCGAGTCGGTGATGCCATCCAGCCATCTCATCCTCGGTCGTCCCCTTTTCCTCCTGCCCCTAATCCCTCCCAGAATCAGAGTCTTTTCCAACAAATTAATCTATATACCTACTGCAGTTTCAATATAAGTTCCAGTGGTGCTATGGATTAAATGTTATGTTTCCTCAAATTTACATGCTGAAATCCTGATCTCCCACTGCTGTAAAGGTATTAGAACTTGGGGCCTTTGGGAGATAATTAGGTCACGTAGGTGGAGCCCTCATGAACTGTGAAGTGAAAAAGTGAAAGTGAAAGTCGCTCAGTCGTGTTCAACTCTTTGTGACCCCATGAACTATACAGTTCTATCCGTGGAATTCTCTAGGCCAGAATACTGTAATGGGTAGCCTATCCCTTCTCCAGTGGATATTCTTGACCCAGGAATTGAACTAGGGTCTCCTGCGTTGCAGGTGGATTCTTCACCAACTGAGCTATGAGGCAAGCCTATATCAGTGTCCTTATAAGAAGACAGATAAGCTCTCTCTCTCTCTCTTTCCCTCTTTCTCTCTATACCATGTGAGAATGCAACGTGAAGAAGGCTGACTGTAGACCAGAAAGGAGGCTCTCATCAGACACTTAACTGCAGCTCCTTGATCTTAGATGTCCCAGCTTTCAGAACTGTGAGCAATAAATTCTTGTTGTTTAAGCTACCCAGTCTACGGCCATTTGTTACAGAGCCTGGAGGTGACTGAGATGTGTCATAATCCCACTCGTTTATTTTTGCTTTTATTGCCTGTACTTTTGATGTCACATCCAAAGCCAATTCCCAGATCACTATCAAGGAGCTTTTCCTCTATGTTTTTTTTCTAGGAGTTTCACAGCTTTGGATCTTACAATTAAGTATTTAATACCTTCTGAGTGAATTTTTGTGAAGTCTAAGGGTCTAATTTAATTACTTTGCATGTGAATATCCAGTTTTCCCAGTAGCATTTATCTCAGAAATCTCAGAAAAAATGATGTCGATAAAAGAACCCAGACATACGAGCTCATGCTCCAAGATTTCATTTATATAAAAAGTACAAAACAGGCAAAAATCTCCTGCAGGGTATCTTGCCTGGAGTATTCCACTCCCATGGACAGAGGAGTCTGGTGGGCTACAGTCCATGGGGTCACAAAGAGTTGGACACAACTAAAGCAACTCAGCACTTCTGTTCATTAGACTAGTGCTTATTGCCTTGCAGGCAGGTCAAATCTGAAAAATCATTGTTTCCAGATCAGCTCAAACATTTCAATGACTAGTCCACACAGTTTCTTTTGACATTAAAAAATGTAATTTTTTCCAATCCAGCCACAAAATGTAACTGATATATGATTCTATTCTATTATTATTCTATAATATTTTATATTTAATTCTATAATATTTATTAATATTATATTATTCTGTAAGTATAAAGACAAGCCAGATTAATCTATTGGGTTGGTCAGAAAGTTCATTCAGGTTTTTCCATAAGATGTCATGGAAAAATCCAAACAAAAGTCTTCTGAGGTACTGGGATGTTCTTTCTCAGTGTGGCTGCTGATGACACAAGTGGTTCTGATTGTAAAAGTGTACTGAGCCTTCTGCTTCTATGTGCACTTTTCTGTGTTAACATTATGCTCCAATAAAAGTAAAATTAAAAGGTAATTTGTTCAAATGTTTGTCAATAAGTGATTTACATAAAAATTAATGTACATCTAAGTGGTGTGAAAATTTAGAAATCATCATTTTACAAAATTGTGTCCTTTAAAAATTTTTGTATCCATCACTGTACCATGTGTACCTCAAAATTTGCTTGATTATGTTCTTTTTTAATTTCCACTGTATTTTGTTCCAAAAAGGGTATCAGGAAATAAGAAAAATGTCTATTCATTTTGGTGACAAGGATGTCAATCAAAAATAGAAGCTACCACTTTTTGAATGTCTAGTATATGTCACAACTGTAGCTTGTGTTGTCTCTAATTACTCAACATCTGGTGAGATGCATTTTGTTATTCCTTTTGGTAGATGAGCTAACTGAGGCTCAGAGACATAAAAGAATTTGACCAAGGCCACACTTATTTTTAAACTCAGGTTTGTTTCGTTTCCAAACCTGTTACTTTTGCATCACACCATGGCATCCATATGTCTGCTTCTTAGGACAATGACAGCTTTCTGAAATAAGCCACATGAACAGTCTACCTGCTGCCCATGAGCATTGGGAATCTGGAGACCGGGGACTCATTTGCCTCCATTTCCATTTCTAGTAAATACAGACACCATGGACTTCCTACATTAGTCTTCCTGAGTCAGTGTTCCTCCTATTTAGAGAGAGCTCAGACCACCATGATCATATGTTTCAATTTCAGTTTTTTGTTTCTAAAAATAAAAAGAGGATCCATGGTCTAGATATTCTAAAGCTGACTTTTTTCATCAAATGCAGCAAATAAAATAATGAGACATGAGTTGGGGGGTGGTTTATATGGTTTTGTTTAAGTTATGAGAAAAAATAGTCTTGCATCAAGGCTCCAAACAGGAAACATAGATTGTATTTTAATCACCATGCGGAACCCTGTGTAAGACTTTTAAACCCTCCTGGAGAAAAAAGAAAGGATGTTACATCTGCTTATAAGAAGATAAGGAAGTAAAGCTACTTATACTAGGCTTTTAAGAAAAAATGTACATAGAGACCAAAATTAGGCTGTTGTGATTGCTTTATAGAACAGCTTCTTTTTCTTGTCTCACATGTCACCTTAACTCTTCTCCATCAGTTACACTGCTACTACTTGAGCTTCAGTGGTACATACAGGAGTTCCTGGGCAGGTGCTAAGGATGATGCAGGGATCAATTTAGTCCTTCATCAAAAATCCACTGGGTGCCTGCCATATACCAGATATGCTATGTATAATAGGACGCTTAGGATAACCTGGTGCATCAGATTTTTTTCCTGCCTTTAAGAAGCTTTAGTTTCGTCACTAAAGGGCTAGGGATTCAATGTCCTCACCACCACCCCAGAACTGGCCCGGATCTATTGACTACTCCCAGAACCACTGGTTTTACTTGAAACAAGTCAGTGGAGGCTGAATCTGCTTTGGTTCTCCCCACTCCTCAAGGTTTTATTTAACAAGTCATCTGCCTTCTGCAACAAACACTGTTTCAATCCCCCCTCCATGGTCACGTTCATACTTTCCTTTTTATTTTCCCATTTGTCCACATGCTGAGTTCATGGCATCCTCTGATTGTATACTAGGACCATGTGTGTGTCTGTGTGCATGCTCAGACACACAAATGTGCATCTTCTCCCTAAACAGAGCCTCCCAATCTTCTGAAGGCATAAACCTTGCTTTTATTTTATTTATTTTTTTTTAAAAATTTTATTTTTACTTTATTTTACTTTACAATACTGTATTGGTTTTGCCATACATTGACATGAATCCACCACGGGTGTACATGCGTTCCCAAACATGAACCCCCCTCCCGCGTCCCTCCCCATAACATCTCTCTGGGTCATCCCCGTGCACCAGCCCCAAGCATGCTGTATCCTGCATTGGACATAGACTGGCAATTCGTTTCTTACATGACAGTATACATGTTTCAATGCCATTCTCCCAAATCATCCTACTCTCTCCCTCTTCTTCTGAGTCCAAAAGTCCACTCTACACATCTGTGTCTCTTTTGCTGTCTTGCATACAGGGTCATCATTGTCATCTTTCTAAATTCCGTATATATGTGTTAGTATACTGTATTGGTGTTTTTCTTTCTGGCTTACTTCACTCTGTATAATCGGCTCCAGTTTCATCCACCTCATTAGAACTGATTCAAATGTATCATTTTTAATGGCTGAGTAATACTCCGTTGTGTATATGTACCACAGCTTTCTTATCCATTCATCTGCTGATGGACATCTCGGTTGTTTCCATGTCCTGGCTATTATAAACAGTGCTGTGATGAACATTGAGGTGCATGCGTCTCTTTCAATTCTGGTTTCCTCGGTGTGTATGCCCAGCAGTGGGATTGCTAAAAGACCCAATCAAAAAATGGGCCAAAGAACTAAATAGACATTTCTCCAAAGAAGACATACAGATGGCTAACAAACACATGAAAAGATGCTCAACATTACTCATTATTAGAGAAATGCAAATCAAAACCACAATGAGGTACCACTTCACACCAGTCAGAATGTCTGTGATCCAAAAGTCTGCAAGCAATAAATGCTGGAGAGGGTGTGGAGAAAAGGGAACCCTCCTACACTGTTGGCGGGAATGCAAACTAGTACAGCCACTATGGAGAACAGTGTGGAGATTCCTTTAAAAATTGCAAATAAAACCTTGCTTTTAGACATACTTAGAATGTCTTATTTGGTCAGTTTTGCTTAAGAAGTACTGTTGATCAACTGATGAACTGGTTGAAAGACTCTGAGCCTACCTGTCCTACATAACAGACAGGTTGGCTAATCCAAACCAATTTCTCTGGGATGAGGCCACCTGAGGTGAAGCAACAGGGCACTGCTGGTGAGCATGTCCACCTCGTGGGGTTTGACATGTTATCAGATGCCAAAGTTTGCCTGGGGTGACTAACAGCAGGCACTGGGGTTCACTTATTACAGTTACTTCCATGAGAGAAAGTAGCCAGAGAGCATTAAATAAAAATGCAACCTTGGGTCCTTCCTAGAATCTAACATGATATAAAAAATCCCCAAGGTCTACAACAAAGTAGAATGGAATAATTCCTGTAACCATAGGGAAATGCGCAGAATTCTTAGGAGTAGAACTGTCCAGTGACTTCCATTCCCATCCTTCTTTTCCCATAAAAATGTCTAGATTTTCTATAAGTCAGTGGGAAAGGTTTATAGGGGATTACCCTTTAGGATAAAGGCTGCCCTTGTGGCTCAGTGGTAAAGAATCCACCTGCAATGAAGAAGATGCAGGAGATGCAGGTCTGATTCCTGGGTCAGGAAGATCCCCTGGAGGAGGGCATGGCAACCCTCTCCATTATTCTTGCCTGGAGAATTCCATGGGCAGAGGAGCCTGGTGGGTTACAGTCCACAGGGTCGCAAACAGTCAGAAGTGGCTGAGCATGCATGCACACCCTGTAGGATAAACTAATTGTTCTCAAAAACTATTTTTCTCCAGATAAAGCAAAGAATAATCAATAGTGGGGCTTGAGGTTATCATTGCAAGGTATGGGGGTAACTTTTCAAAGAAGAGGCCACATGGCAACTGCAAACACAACTCTCCATATTTAATTATAAGCTCCTTTGCTGCATAGGCAATAGACAGTCAAGCACTCCAAACCTTAGCTGAACCCCAGCCCACATCTTCCCAGGCAGTTAGACTCCTACCTCACTAGTCTTGAAATCCCAGAGGATTTCCTCCTCCATGGGAGAGTAAAATCCTAGACTCAAGTAAACTGTGACTTGGATGAGGCAGCATATCCAGTTATGTCAACATAGCCTGGTGGCTTAAAGTCAGATTGCCTCATTTTGTTCTGGACACACTGTAAGGGTTTGAATCCTGGCTCTGCTGCTCATTAAACCATTACACCGTGGGATAAGCTGCTTAACTTTAGTTTCCTCAGCAGTAACATGGCCATGGCAATCCTCGCAGAGCTACGTGCAAGCCTGAACTAGACGGCCCGTGGGAGATGTGATGTGGCACATGGGAGTGCTCGGCCAGTTTTTATCTGACCCACCCCACTGGGTCTCAGACTCAACAGGTGTGATGAAGACCATCCCCTACCAAGGGGAGGCAGGTTTCCCTCTCTTGCCATTGATAGATTCCCACTCACAGAGCTTTCTGTGAAGTTCCCCATTTCTCATAGACTGTCTCCACTTCCTACACTGAATCCCAAACGAGAAGAGGGATCTTCAGTTCAGTTCAGTTCATTTGCTCAGTCATGTCCAACTCTTTGCAACCCCATGAATTGCAGCACGCCAGGCCTCCCTGTCTATCACCAACTTCCGGAGTTCACTCAAACTCACGTCCATTGAGTCAGTGATGCCATCCAGCCACCCCATCCTCTGTCATCCCTGTCTATCACCAACTTCCGGAGTTCACTCAAACTCACGTCCATTGAGTCAGTGATGCCATCCAGCCACCCCATCCTCTGTCATCCCCTTCTCCTCATGCCCCCAATCCCTCCCAGCATCAGTGTCTTTTCCAATGAGTCAACTCTTCACATGAGGTGGCCAAAGTATTGGAGTTTCAGCTTCAGCATCATTCCCTCAAAAGAACACCCAGGACTGATCTCATTTAGGATGGACTGGTTGGATCTCCTTGCAGTCCAAGGGACTCTCAAGAGTCTTCTCCAATACCACAGTTCAAAAGCATCAATTCTTCAGCACTTAGCTTCCTTTATAGTCCAACTCTCACATCCATACATGACTACTGGAAAAATCATAGCCTCGACTAGACGGACCTTTGTTGGCAAAGTTAAGTCTCTGCTTTTCAATATGCTATCTAGGTTGGTCATAACTTTCCTTCCGTGGAGTAAGCATCTTTTAATTTCATGGCTGCAATCATCACCTGCAGTGATTTTGGAGCCCCCAAAATAAAGTCTGACGCTGTTTCCCCATCTATTTCCCATGAAGTGATGGGACCAGATGCCATGATCTTCGTTTTCTGAATGTTGAGCTTTAAGCCAACTTTTTCACTCTCCTCTTTCACTTTCATCAAGAGGCTTTTTAGTTCCTCTTCACTTTCTGCCATAAGGGTGGTGTCATCTACATATCTGAGGTTATTGATATTTCTCCCTGCAATCTTGATTCCAGCTTGTGCTTCTTCCAGTCCAGCGTTTCTCATGATGTACTCTGCATAGAAGTTAAATAAGCAGGGTGACAATATATAGCCTTGACGTACTCCTTTTCCTATTTGGAATCAGTCTGTTGTTCCATGTCCAATTCTAACTATTGCTTCCTGACCTGCATACAGGTTTCTCAAGAGGCAGGTCAGGTGGTCTGGTATTCCCATCTCTTTCAGAATTTCCCACAGTTTAATGTGATCCACACAAAGGCTTTGGCATAGTCAATAAAGCAGAAATAGATGCTTTTCTGGAACTCTCTTGCTTTTTACATGATCCAGCAGATGTTGGCAATTTGATCTCTGGTTCCTCTGCCTTTTCTAAAACCAGCTTGAACATCTGGAAGTTCATGGTTCACATATTGCTGAAGCCTGGCTTGGAGAATTTTGAGCATTACTTTACTAGCGTATGAGATGACTGCAATTGTGCGGTAGTTTGAGCATTCTTTGGCATTGCCTTTCTTTGGGATTGGAATGAAAAGGGACTTTTTCCTGTCCTGTGGCCACTGCTGAGTTTTCCATATTTGCTGGCATATTGAGTGCAGCACTTTCACAGCATCATCTTTCAGGATTTGGTCTAAAGACCTCCAAATTGGAGAATCTTATGACCCTCCAAGCATTGGGAAGCCTGAATTTGAGATGTATCCTTTTGAAATAATTCCAGGGGTTATTCACATGAGTGTGTTCCAAAGCAAGTTCTGCCAAATATTGGTTCTATGAGGTCTCATCAAGTAAAACCTTCCATAGTTAAATACATATTTAAAGGACTAGTACCATCTCTCTTGGAGATTCTGTATTCATGCTTAGTTGCTCAGCCATGTCCAACTGTTTGTGGCCCACCAACCTTCTCTGTCCATGACATTTTCTCATGTGCATCAATATATGAAAAGCTTGAAAAGATCATGAAGAAACTGACTTTGCTTCATCTCATTCAATGTTTCTACTATTTATTTTACTACAAACCTGTTGTTAATATTTTGGAACCAATGTTCTTAGGAAAGCACAGTAGAAATGGTGGGAGATGTAAAAAACAATAATAAATGATGCTACCAGCAGCAGTCACCATTATTTGTCCTAAATTCTCAGAAAAATATTTTAAACACTCTCTACATAGTCTTGTCCACAGTTAAGTTCTCCTTTTCCAAAATCACCCTCTGCTAAGTCACTTCAGTCGTGTCTGACTCTGGGTGACCCCATAGACGGCAGCCCACCAGGCTCCCCCGTCCCTGGGATTCACCTTACCTGGCTGCATAACTGAGGTCTTACAGACTCTGGGATTGTTACCTAGGTCCTGTCATAGAGATGACCTGTTTGTGAAAAACTTTCTGTGGTTATTAAAGACACATAGCTTGATTTTGATTTTTTTCATAAGAGAGTTATCTTCCTTAGAAAATAGATCATTCAACTCCATTCTATACCAATATGTTTTCTCCTCTCACTCCCTCTTTGTGTAGTAATCTACTCTAGAATCTGTTCCCACAGGTTTGAGGAAGGAAAAAAAAAAGCCCCCAGCCCCACCTTCCCCTTTGCCTTCCAATGCCCCCGAGCAGCTGGTAGGGTTTATTGCTCTTCCCCAACATTGGCTTCATTCTATACACAGAATAAGATTGATTATCCTCATTCAAAAACGTGAAGATCCAGCATGCGCCTTTGTCCTGTGTCCCCTGAGAGTGAACTGGCATCAGCAGCACGCCATAAAGAGGCAGCACTTTGGGGGCCGGGAGCTTGACAGCAACAGTATGGAGCAGGCGCACAGGGACCACGCCACCACCCCCTGTCCTTGTCAGCCTCTACCTTGAGCTGCTCCTTCACCAGAGAAAAGCATGGACAAAGGAGGCTGGTCCAGTTCTCCTGCGGAGACTGCTGGCAGTGCTGGCCAGGTGGAAGCTGTAGCCAGAGCTGAAATGGCCTTTCATCCAAAGGCACCGTCACTTACAATCCAGGGCTGCACTGATGTTGAGCAAGATGTGCTCTGTGTGTGCATATATTTACACACACATGTGCACACAATGCACACAGTGTCTGCCTGAGCGGCCCCCAAGGCAGGTTACACAAACCTGGCACACGACAAGGTTCTCACCAGGCCCTCATTTTTCATTTCACCAGTTGGGTTGAAATAAAAACTCAGAGCCCCCACAGTATTGAACCACCATTCCATAGCCAGCCAAGGTTTGGAACATAAAGAGAGCTGAACAAACCAGCGTGTAGGCAACCCCAGGGAAAGTAATTGTTCTTCTTAGCAGCCCGGCTGCTTCTCTGCTTAGCATCTGAACAAGTTAATTTGGAAACATGGCCTTCTGGAAAGAAATGGCACTCATCTCAGCATCCGATGGATTCATGGGGAGAAATGCCCTTTCGCCAGGTAGAAACAGTAAATTACATTTGAAATCCATTTCTATTGAAGGGGAAAAAAAAATGTTCACTTTCCCAGGAGCCACTCTTTTGGCCTGATGGCAAGATTTAGCCATGGCTGTCCAACTTCAGGGGTCACATTTTTGCTCACACCGGTGTCTGGCAACCAGGGGAAGAATTTTACTAATCAAACCAGGAGCAATTTAATTAAATACAAATTCACATAAAGACGTTTGCCCTTTGCTAATCTTGGGCTTCAAGGAACTAATCTCAGCAGCATCTAAATCAGATAAATCGGCTAAATTGACCCTGCTCTTTAGAAAGGGTGCTTCATCTAGATCCAATCAACAGCAGATTGAGGTGTGATGTGAGATGAGGGGAAGGAATCAGGCCGTCCACTGATTCTGGGATGGGAGTCGGACTTCAAGGAGCAAAAACACCTCTGTTTCATGTTAGCTTTGTTCCCCGCTGAACTCTGGGGCTGCTGAGATGTGGCGCCAGGACTGCCCTTTCTTCTGGGCAGAGGGAGGGATAGCAGTGGGCTCAGAGAGGAAGAGCTGGAGAAATATGATCTAGACATTGTGTATTTTTGTTCTGTCCACAGTTTTGCAAGCCTGCATTTGACATTCCATCCCCTATTAAGTAGGACCTGCTATGTTTCTGGCATTGAGCTAGATGTTTCCCAAATTATTTTTCATACTGTACACCTGAAAACTCAACTAAAAAGTAACATGGGATAGGTGTCCCTGGGAGTGAATCCTACCTCACAAGGATTAGCTGTGTGACTTGGGACAAGTCAGTTCAGCTCTCTGAACCCCAGTTCTCTCATCTGTAAGATCAAAAGAGTGATAGCGACAGTGAAAGACAACTGTGATAAACCTTAATAAAAACAAAAAACCACATCACACAGCTATCACTCTCATTCCCATTTTACAGATGGGAATGTGGCTCAGACAAGATGAACTGTCTCAGACCTCACTGCAAGTAAGTCATAGAGTTGGGGGATACAAATTTACGAAGCATACTGTCAAGAAATCAAGGAGTTGGGAAACAGAAATAAATGCTAGAAAGGAAAGTTTAAAAGTTATTAGAGAGACAATGGTATGGAAGCCTGGGGTTTGATAAGATTTCAGATTGTGAGCCTAACAGGAGAGAGAAGAAAAAAACAAAGATTAAGCCTTGGGGCCCATCTGTGCCTCAGGCCGGGAAAAAGAGGTAGGAATCCCCTTTCTCCTCCCTATCCTTGATATCGTGGGGCTGAGGAAGGCACCTGATTGCAGGTGAGTTACCTGATGGGCTTCAGATGACAAAGGAAGCCCAATGTGAGGGACACAGAAAACGGAAGGTGGTAGGGCAAACTCAGGGAGGAAATTCGAAAGACCTCAAAAGCACTATAGGAAATTCAAAAGCACTAGAGGATCCTAAAATAATCAGAAGTCTTATTTGGGTGACCGGAAAGAATTATCATGTAGGGCACACGCTAGGGAAGAATGGAAAGTCAAAAAATGAAGATCAAGTTCAGTATCTTTCTAAGAATAGGTATCATCCACTCATTCCTTTTAGTTCAGTTCAGTCGCTCAGTCATGTCCAGCTCTTTGTGACCCCATGGACTGCAGCACGCCAGGCTTCCCTGTCCGTCACCAACTCCCAGAGCTTGCTCAGACTCATGTCTATCGAGCTGGTGGTACCACCAAACCATTCATTCCTCTATTCTTTCCCAAATTTTAGGCAGGAGGATGCTACTCAATTTCATGAATAAACAGATCTCCTGCCTTCAAGGATGTCTCAGTCTACGAACGCAGGAAAAAGAGAAGAGAGCGATGTGAATGAGGGGAAGCAGGGGGCCTGAGGAGGCGATAGGGCGGAAGCAACAGAACAGAGGAAGTCTGACTCGTGGGTAAGTGACGAAGTACTTAAATGGCAAGATGGCGCCAGGAAGTTGATAGAATGAGCCAAAGATGAGTAACCCAGTTTTAAGGACAGTAACGATGACAATAGCAATTCTACTTTCAGAGCTCTTAGTTCCTTTTTGTCTGTTTAACTTTCCTACCTACAAATATGTCTCATTTATCCCTCACAATGTTAATATGTAGTATATGACATTCCCCCTTTATTTATGGATGAGGAAACAGAGGCTCAAAGTAACAAAGTTTCACAGTCTCTAATCCATAAGTTTGGGACAAGATATTTCACTGCAGTGTCATGTAGCAAATCCACAAAATCTTCTTCCAGCCCCACTTTTCCCTAATAAACCATACCCAGATTTTATTGGCTTGTATCAAGGATATCTACAAAATCTTCACAGTAGTTTTGGTGTTTGGAGGGTTTTTTTTTGTTGTTGTTGTTTTTTCCTGGAATTTTATCCAAAGAAAGAACATGGTGTAATAACCCAATTCAAAAGCTAACATCAATCTCCTTTTGTACCGAGAATCTGAATGTCATCAAATGGATCTCTTGAACCCATTCCCTATGAGTTAATAATTAAAGTTCCCACTGCACAACCTCCATGGGTGTGTTTATTTGTATTGCCTAATAATTGGCATCCAAAGACAGTTTACTGCACCCCCGCAAAAAAAGGCTTTGAAGTATGTTTCCTCTTCTTTCCAGGAACAAAATGGTCCTTTGAGAAAATTAGCACCACCATGGCTGTAGAGATAATCCAGTCTAATCCAGTTCTTCAGTTATGGACTGAACCTCAAGTACCAACCAGTTGAATGATTTTCTGAGAGCGGTGAGAGCATTTTATTTAAATTTACATGTCAGTATTTTTGTCTTTTATGGGCATTTATATGTCCTCTATGTAAAATTATGAACTATAGTCTATCAGGAATTATTTAGTTTAATGCCCTCATTTTATAAATGAGGAAAAGAGGCACAGAGCAAAGTGATGAGTCTGATCATCACTGGTTTACGGGGACCAGTGAAAGAGTTGAAATCCTGGTCTCCCAACTCCCTCCTTGGACATTTTGCATAGACAGTGCTTCTCTCAATACAATCCATGGACAACATCATGTGTTAAAGAAAATCTGCCTCCCATTCTGGACTTGCTAAATCGTGATTTCTGGTAGTATCTCAGAAATCTCAAAGCCTATGCCTGAGGACCCCTGACATTGCCATTTTTAAAATGCAGATTTGATTGTCTAGTGCTATGATAAGACAATGTTGACTTTCCCCTTGTATCTAAGACCTTCATGGAGAAAGCAGTCAAAAATCCCTTGTAAACTTTCATTAGATTTTGCATTGTGATTTTTTTTTGCCTCTGTACATAAGTAAATGACCTCCCCCTCCAGTATCCTTGCTTGAAAAATACAGAGAAGCCTGGTGGGCTACAGTCCACGGGGTTGCAAAGAGTTGGAAAGGACTGAGCAACTGAGCACTCGTGCATGCACCTTCCGTTAAGTCAGTGTTCCCTTCCCTCCCTGAAGCTCTTTTTATGTGCCATTCTTGACACAGGCAGGCAGAGGTGGGCAACATCAGCACCTCACTTTTCCTGCCTTCTGACTACTGTTGGCTCCTTCTCCACTTTGGTCTCCTGCTCAATTTTCTCTCAATGAACCTGTTTGACTCATTGCAGGAACTCCCTAAAGACTCCTACTTTTTACTCACATTGTGCCTATTCTAAATACTTACAAATTTGGGAAGAGAATGAAAAGAGATGATGAATTTGAGTCAAGAGAACATTCTACACGCATTTTCAAATGTGAAAGGCAAAGCATTGCATCCACGTGTCCCATATCAATGAGATTATGAATCTAGACTAGAGGTTGGCTCTCCAGATTTTCAGATCACTGTCCATGCCTAGACTTGAAAAAATGCTATTCCTTTTAGAGTCCATTTCTAATAAGAATCCTGCTAACTCAGCTTTACCAGAATCCCCACACTTGATGTCTGGTCACCTTCGATTTCTGATCAAGTTTCTTATCCTCCACCAACCCCCAGATCACCGTGATCAGCATATCTGATCACTCTGGCCTGTCTTTAGCAAGCATCTTGTTAGGTCAGGTTCATCAGAATCCTCCCTTACCTGTGGTATTTCCTCTTAGTAATTCCCCACCCACTGGCTCTTCTACCCTGGATCCTTGGCCTTATTGCATTTGGAGTTAAATCCAACCTCTCTCCCCAACACAAAATTTCATTGTATTAAGTAGCTCCTCTTCGAGAAAGTTTTCTTTATCATTCTTTTAAAAAGTGTCATGAATAATTTTTTCCTTAACAATATAATCTCTATAAATAGTCTATCTGTGGTCCCCTTGGTTTTTCTAAAATTGGTGGTGCAAAACTCAAAGCCACCCTGATCCCAAATCACAAAGAAAATGTATACTCCATTTATATGCTAGCTCACTATTCAATATTACACCTATTAAACCATAATGAAATGACAGTTCAATATTGCAAAGCTCATGCTGGCCAAAAATTGGTGAACTAGATGTTTTAAAATACGCATACCCTAAAAATTGAGTGCCTGTCTTCACCACAATGAGAATAAAGCTCCAGGTGTTTACATGGCCTAGACTGCCATAGAGAGTGGAGTAAAGTTCAAGACTCCACTGAGTTTTAGAATCCAACAGTAAAAAAATGGAATCATTCCTACTTCTACTCCACTTTCAGTCTTCTCACACAGATCATGAGAACTGTGATACATCTAATGGATAACTGCACAACTCTTCAGGTTTCATTGGATGTACGATCATGAGAAAGAGACAGTGTTTATTAGCTGACTCTGCCCTAGAAGGGGGCTTCCCTCGTAGCTTGGTCGGTAAAGAATCTGCCTGCAGTGCAGCAGACACAGGTTCAATCCCTGGGTCAGGAAGATTCCCTGGAGAAGGAAATGGCAACTCACTCCAGTACCCTTGCCTGGAAAATCCCATGGACAGAGGAGCCTGGTGGGCTGCAGTCTATGGGGTCACAAAGAGTTGGGCACAACTGAGCAACTAACACTGCTACTTCTGCCCTAGAATATCTTTTCAATGCTGATCCCTGGCAAGGTGACCAGACACCATGACCCAAGCCAAGTAGATGATTAAGTCAGCAGCTAATAAGTACATACTGAGACTCCAGGCAGGACAAAGTAGCCAGGATAACTACAGTTATCATGTGACCACCTTAGATCAGCATGCTGGACATTGATGATCTGCTGCTACTTAATCTGCTTACCAACATTCCACATGCCAAATGCCTGATGTCCTGCTGTCTCTATCAGCCATCATGGCATATCTCTTTCTCTCCTTCCTTGCTGCCATGTGTACTTCCCCCCAGCTCATTCATTCAGTACCACCTATTGAAAATGCTGGTTGATGGTTTCACTGTTTTCTTCCCTATTGGTTGATATAGTATCAGAGACCAGGAAAATATTTTCAAATATACACTGTATAAGAAGTGGCTAAGCACACGTATTTTAGAGTCAGACTACCCACATTCCTGGTGGGCCTCTCTGGTGGCTCAGATGGTAAAGAATTTGCCTGCAGTACAGGAGACCTGGGTTCGATCCCTGGGTCAGGAAGATCCTGTGAAGAAGGGAATGGCTACCCACTTCCGTATTCTTTCCAGGAGAATTCCAGGCTACAGTTTACAATTAGCTACAGGCTAATTGTCAGGCTACAGTTCATGGGGTTGCAAAGAGTCAGATATGACTGAGCAACTAATACACAAAACATAACACACAATTTCCTAGACCCAATTCTTTGGGTCCTTTCTACCCCTTTCTATCCGTAAGACCTTGGGGAAGTTGCTTAGTCTCACCAGGCCTTAGTTTATCATCTTTAAAAGAGAGAAAATAAGAATTGTATTTTAGGTTTGTTGTGTAAATGAGATAGGGCTTACCTCATAGCTCAGGTGGTAAAGAAGCCACCTGCAATGCAGGAGACCTGGTAAATGAGATAATAAACACATAGAGGTTTAGCATAGAGAATTCAGCGAATTCTCGTTAAGTAGTGAGGCCCCAGTTCAGAACTCTTGAGCTGTTCTGTGGTTTTACATGTGTCACTGAGCTCTTTTTAAAAACTGATTGTTTTTATTTTCGGTTGTGTTGGGTCTTCTTTGCTTTGTGTGGGCTCATCTCTAATTGTGGCAAGTGGGGGCTGTGCCTCACTACGGTGCACAGCCTTCTCCTGGTGGTGGCTCCTCTTACTGTGGAGCATAGGCTCTAGGTGCACCGGCTTTGGTAGTTGTGGCACAGGGGCTTAGATGCCCTGTGGCATATGGGATCTTCCCGGAACAGGGATTGAACCCATGTCCCGGGCAGGTGGATTCTTATCTATTCTACCACCAAGGAAGTCTTCACTGAACTCTTATAACAACTTTCTATGGTATCATGATCATCCATATTTTGCAATGAGGAAGCACAGACAGGTATACAACAAGCCTAAGATCCTAAAGCCAGTAATGGCAGGATGGGGATTTGAAGCCAGGCTGTTTGGTTTCAGAATCTGTGCTCTTAACCTCCATGCCCCACTCCCTTGAAACAAAGCCGAATCTGGTAACCATATGGGAATATCCTATGTTACTCTCTCAGGACTCTTTAAGACAGTGCCACCATTTGCGCTGGAAAGTGATGTCACTGTGGGTGAATCCTATTCATCACTGTCTCATAATGTAGAGTCAGATAGGGCTAATTTTTACACTGGCTGACATCTGGTGGAAGACATGCTTGAGGCCAGCGGTACTCAAACTTCTCCTGACCCTTGTTCCTTGTTCCATTTTTAGTTCATCATTCAATAGTTTCTGGGAATGTGCCCTGAACTGTATAGCATAAACCTGTATTGGCACAGCATATGCCTGAACTATAACTTTCCAACAAAGGCAAATGGAAGATAGACATGCACACATTGCTTCATAATAGAATAATGACTCCCAGGAATGAAACAAATATGGTGGCCTGGTCCCTAGAAAATCAAGACACACCATCTCAGCTTTGGACACAATGTGCCTCTTGATACTTGGTGAAAACAGCTCAATTCTTGAGCCAAAATGGGCCTCCATAAGGGTTGCTCTTGTAGCTCAGCTAGTAAAGAATCTCCTTGCAATACAGGAGACCCAGGTTTGATTCCTGGGTTGGGAAGATCCCCTGGAGAGGAAATGGCAACTCATTCCAGTATTCTTGCCTAGAGAGTCCCTTGGACAGAGGAGCCTGGCAGGCTACCCGTCCATGGGGTCACAAGAGTTGGACACGACTTAGCAACTACACCACCACAAAGAAAGAAACAGGATGCTCTCCAAAATCTAAAGCAAGTGAGGATTTTGACCAAAATTAATCCTGAGGTGCCGGCCTACAGCTACCCAAGGAAAAAGGAAAACCAGTCCTTTTCCCACACATTATTCTTTCTGACTCCAGATTTCTGAAGAACTGAAGAAAGGTAAGGACCCCAAAGGACTTAGAACTATCTGGATAATTTTCACAGACAAAGGTTTAGAAATAGAAAAGCAGTTCTATTTAATAAAAGGGAGAAATAAACAGCTTTCAAAGCATAAAAATTGCCACCATGAGCCTTCCAGGGACGCACTCAGAAACCCTGCTGAAAAACTGACTTTCTTGTATAAGCAATCGGATAATAAGACTTCTTTAAGAAGCCCAGAATAGTTAAATTCATCACCATAATTTAATTGTACAGGTTATTAAAGAGCAGTTCGCCTCCCCTCTTTCTCCGGCGCTGCTTCTGTGTATTAAACTCAGACTAATCAAATTGGGAGATTCCAAGAGTACTGTATTAGTCATCCCCATCCCTTTTAATTTGTTTAATGGCCTCCTCTGTGTGTGTTTTCTGACTGGCTGGACATCGCTTAGCCTTACCATGACATGTAAGTAAAGAATGGATAGGAAAATTCTGCAGAAAAGAATAAAGCGTGCCTCCATTCTAAACTTACATTTGATGTTTGAGTAATTCATGGGACGTGGCCTGCAAGCAGTGGCGCTTATTATTTCTGCTGAGCGGTCTCCAGACACAGGAGAAGAGAGAGGGCGAAGAAAGGAAGGAAGGAAGAAAAAAAAAGGAGTCTGAATTTACACTCACTGCTTCAAAAGCCCTTTTGTACTCAGCCAAGTTCTCCCGGTTGAAGATGCCCGATTTGCCAAAAAGTCGCCTGCAAGAAAGCACACAACACAACAAAAGTATAAAATAGTCCATTAAAGGACTCTTTTTCTGCCCACCCCCACCTTGCTTTAATTTTTCTTTTACGTGAAAGACATATTTTTAGAGAGTGGCACTTAGTACTCAACAATGCTGGCTGGGATTAGCAAAGATTCACCTCGTTAGTGAAGCTTTGAGTGCCAGTGGGCTCTTTGGGTCGATTGTCTTTTCACCTGGCTCGGGCCACCAAGTCACGGTGAACTAAGAATAGGGGTTATTTAGCATGTACCACCCGTCGGAGAGCAGCCTCTCCGAGCGGTGGTCTGAGGGGAGTGAGAATGGCTGTCTTGTTTGGGTGGTTGTTTTTAGCTGTTTTTACACATTCAGACTTTCTGTCCATTCAGCCAGGGAGGCCACGTGTCCAAAACCTGAAAGAGGCTAGCACTTTAGAACAACTTGGTTAAACTTGCCATTTCATATGGAGGACAGTTTAGGCAATTTTCCAACCAATTGTGAGAACTGAATGTTTTTAAATGTTTACATTTTTACACAGATGCTAAAATCCCTGCATAGGTTGCGGGGTGGGGGAGCAGGTAGGGAAGCAGGAGAAAGTCAAAATCAACAAACAGTGATTGGTAACTTCTTCCATCGCAGGCTGCCTGGACACCTGCTGAAAAGTCACAAGTCTAGTGAAGTCACTGGTTCAATGTTTTGGTTTCCATGATGCCAACTGGCTGACTTTTCCAATGAACTGCCCAATTGTTTGGCATTTTTCAGGAACAACTCTGGATCAGTTTGAATTATTTAGAAGCAAGTATTCCATTGGTGGATGATCAAAGCCTGTGTTTTCTTTTTATTTCCTTCCTGGGCACCTGCTGTTTTGTCTATTTTAATACTGATTAGTACCCTCAACCTTGGGAAGGGTAGTTCAGTTTACATCTGTCATACCAAGCACACTGCTAGCTTCTGGAGATAGAAAGATAAAATGCGGTGCTTGTGGTCATCCACAATTTGGAGATTTAATGGGAGACAGGCATGTTTTCAAAGCAATGCCACCAAAAGAAACCCAGAGTGGTTTGAAACAACTGCAGAGAAGACTTTGGTGCAATCTGGGTTCCCAGGAACAGCTTCAAGGAGGTGAAGACTGGGTGAGGTTTTAAAGGATATGGAGGGGGCTTCCTTGGTGGCTCAGTGGTGAAGAATCTGCATGCCATTTTAGTAGGGACACTGGTTTGATCCCTGGTCTGGGAAGATCCCACATACCACAGGGCAACTAAGCCCATGTGCCCCAACTACTGAGCCTGTATCTCTAGAGGCTGGGAGCAGCAACTACTGAAACCCTCATGTCCTAGAGCCCGTGCATCACATCAAGAGAAGCCACTGTAACGAGAAGTCAGTGTACCACAACCAGAGAAAAGCCCTTGCAGCAATGAAGATCCAGCAGAGCCAAAGACAAATAAATAATTTTGAAAAAAGACACTAGGGTATGAGACTGCCTCTAAGATCCCCAGTGTATAATAAATACATAAAGGATATGGGGGAATAAACCAGCTAACAAAGAAGGAGAAAGGAATTCCAGGAAGAAGGAATCACACAAGGTGAGGAAAAGATGCATGCAATAGTGTTGATGGGTCTTTAAGAGACTTGTAAATGAGGCATTTTGTTATCTGGAAGTTACCAGCTGAGTAGGGATTAGTTATCTGATTGACCCATCCTAGCTTAGGGCAAAGCTGCAAAGAAACAGATATGAAATAGGTAACTGTTGTGTGAAATATCAATAACCTCAGATATGCAGATGATATCACCCTTAAGGCAGAAAGCTAAGAAGAACTAGAAAGCCTTTTGATGAAAGTGACAGAGAAGCGTGAAAAAGTTGGCTTAAAACTCAACATTCACAAAACGAAGATCATGGCATCTGGTCCCATCACTTCATGGCAAATAGATGGGGAAATGGTGACAGACTTGATTTTTTGGGCTCCAAAATCACTGCAGATGATGACTGCAGCCATGAAATTAAAATACATTCCTTGGGAGAAAAGCTATGACCAACCTAGACAGCATATTAAAAAGCAGAGACATTACTTTACCAACAAAGATCCATCTAGTCAAAGCTATGGTTTTCCAGTAGTCATTTATGGATATGAGAGTTGGACTATAAAGAAAGCTGAGCACCAGTTGATGCTTTTTAACTGTGGTGTTGGAGACGACTCTTGAGAGTCCCTTGGCCTGCAAGATCAAACCAGTCAATCCTAAAGGAAATCAGTCCTGAATATTTATTGGAAGGGTTAACGCTGAAGTTGAAATTCCAATACTTTGGCCACCTGATAAGAACAACTGACTCACTGGAAAAGACTCTGAGGCTGGGAAACATTGAAGGTGGGAAGATAAGGGAATGACAGAGAATGAGATGGTTGGATGGCATCACCAACTCAGTGCACATGAGTTTGAGTAGGCTCAGGGAGTTGGTGATGGACAGGGAGGCCTGGCATGCTGCAGTCCATAGAGTCGCAAAGAGTCGGACACGACTGAGCAACTGAACTGAAGAGTTCTGTGTTAGTTGCTCAGTCATGTCTGGCTCTGCGACCCCAGGGGCTGTGGCCTGCCAGGCTCCTTTGTCCATGGAATTCTCCAGACTAGAATACTGGAGTGGGTAGCCATGTCCTTCTCCATAGGATCTTCCCAACCCAGAGATCGAACCACAGTCTCCTGTTTGCCAGCAGAATCTTTACCATCTGAGCCACCAGGGAAGCCCATGAAACAGGTAAACTGCAGAATCATATGAGAAGGGTTGAGCAGGAATGGTGAGGTCAAGAGAACCAATTCTACACAGTTCTACCCTAGCATTAATTCCACTGGTGAAGGGTTGCCAAGCAGTGTTCCCACTGAACTGGTTCAGGCATAGGCACTTAATCCAAATAGATTAAGTGAGAAAAAAGGATACATCTCAGAGTTTGGGAGAGTGGGAATCTTCTCTTCATTCAACTAATTTAGTGGTAATTTGATGTGTGGTTGGGAAACAGCAGCTACATTGCTACTATGAGAGACATTAAATTCCTGTCATACTGCTTGGTATCTCTGTTCCTTTTCTTTTGCTAAGTCTGTCTTGAATTTCCTTTGGAAATCAATCCCTTTCATCTGTGTGTCTTGAGTGGAATCAATCTCATGTTCAGCTTCAGGTAGATTGAATTAGATTTTCTGTCCCTTGCCAAAATAGACTTCTAATTAATACACAGAATGAAGGATAGAGTGAGAAACATAACATAAAGAAATGGCAGGGGTTAATGCATGAAATGCAGCCACTTGCTTCAGGTAGGGTTACTGATCTAGGTCTAAATTTTTCAGCAGCCAGTGCAAAGAGAGAAATATAAGCAGTTGTTGCTATATACTAAATGTTTATATCGGCCCCCCATTCATATGTTGAAATCCTATTCTCTAATATTATAGTATCTGGAAGTAGGGTCTTCAGAAGGTGATTAGGTCTTAAGAGTGAAGCTCTCATGAATGAGAGAGCTGTCGCATTATAAAAAATATATACTGTCTTTATAAAATTAAAAGATGACCCAGAGAGTTCTTTATCCTTTTCCTTCTGTAAGGACATATCAAGAAAATAGCTGTCTATGAACCAGGACATGAACCCTCATGTCCTGAATCTTCCAGCACCTTCTCAGCCCCTAGAACAAAACTATGAGAAATTTCTGTTATTTATAAGCCACTTAGTCTATGAGATTCTGTTATAGCAGCCAGAATGAACTAAGACAGTTACTTTCAAAGTTCATAATGTCTATTGATTAAAACAAGCCAGATTCTTAGAAAAAGGACAACTATTCTTAGAAACAAGAGTCTAAAAGAAATTTCTCCCATGGGCCACTTGATGTGGTGGCAAACAACAGTCTCAGTAAATATCCTTACAATAAATAAAATTAATACTTATGCTTGCTTGATTTTTCATAACTTCTGTTAGTGTAAGCTGAAGACTTTATAACCAAATATAATAATTTAGGAAAAGTAACTCTACTGGAGTCTAAAACCACAGAGTCTGGAAATCTAGATTTTTGCAGCCTTGGATTAATCCAGTGAAAATTTTCTGTTTGTCCTGAGTAACAATTTCCTATAGAGCCCTAGGTGGGTCCTAGTGACCTCAGAGCCCCTTTGAGGCTTGCAAATATCTGTGTCTCCCCAGAACTACTTCAGTTAAGAGTCTCTGCTTGGATCCCCACTTTCCAAAAAAAGCAAAAAGATTTTTACTAATGAGCTTTTAAACAAATGAACAAAATCCTTTCAAGAACCAATCAGTTCAGTTCAGTCGCTTAGTCGTGTCCGACTCTTTGCGACACCATGAATTGCAGCACGCCAGGCCTCCCTGTCCATCATCATCTCCCGGAGCTCACCCAGACTCACGTCCATCGAGTCCATGATGCCATCCAGCCATCTCATCCTCAGTCGGACCCTTCTACTGCCCCCAATCCCTCCCAGCATCAGAGTCTTTTCCAATGAGTCAACTCTTCGCATGAGGTGGCCAAAGTACTGGAGCTTCAGCTTTAGCATCATTCCTTCCAAAGAAATCCCAGGGTTGATCTCCTTCAGAATGGACTGGTTGGATCTCCTTGCAGTCCAAGGGACTCTCAAGAGTCTTCTCCAACACCACAGTTCAAAAGCATCAGTTCTTCAGTGCTCAGCCTTTTTCACAGTCCAACTCTCACATCCATACATGACCACAGGAAAAACCATAGGCTTGACTAGATGGACCTTAGTCGGCAAAGTAATGTCTCTGCTTTTGAATATACTACCTAGGTTGGTCATAACTTTTCTTCCAAGGAGTAAGAGTCTTTTCATTTCACGGCTGCAGTCACCATCTGCAGTGATTTTGGAGCCCCAAAAAAATAAAGTCTGACACTGTTTCCACTGTTTCCCCATCTATTTCCCATGAAGTGATGGGACCGGATGCCATGATCTTTGTTTTCTGAACGTTGAGCTTTAAGCCAACTTTTTCACTCTCCTCCTTCACTTTCATCAAGAGGCTTTTTAGCTCCTCTTCATTTTCTGCCATAAGGGTGCTGTCATCTGCATATCTGAGGTGATTGATATTTCTCCCTGCAATCTGGATTCCAGCTTATGTTTCTTCCAGTCCAGCGTTTCTCATGATGTACTCTGCATAGAAGTTAAATAAGCAGGGTGACAATATACAGCCTTGATGTACTCCTTTTCCTATTTGGAACCAGTCTGTTGTTCCATGTCCAGTTCTAACTGTTGTTTCCTGACCTGCATACAGATTTCTCAAGAGGCAAGTTAGGTGGTCTGGTATGCCCATCTCTTTCAGAATTTCCCACAGTTTATTGTGATCCACACAGTCAAGGGCTTTGGCATAGTCAATAAAGCAGAAATTGATGTTTTTCTGGAACTCTCTTGCTTTTTCCATGATCCAGCGGATGTTGGCAATTTGATCTCTGGTTTCTCTGACTTTTCTGAAACCAGCTTGAACATCAGGGAGTTCACAGTTCACGTATTGCTGAAGCCTGGCTTGGAGAATTTTGAGCATTACTTTACTAGCATGTGAGATGAGTGCAATTGTGCGGTAGTTCCCTGGTGTCTCAGACGGTAAAGTGTCTGTCTACAATGTGGCAGAACCGGGTTCAACCCCTGGGTTGGGAAGATCCCCTGGAGAAGGAAATGGCAATCCACTCCCATGGACAGAGGAGCCTGGTAGGCTACAGTCCATGGGGTCACAAAGACAACTTCACTTTCAAGAACCAATGAGTTGGATCAATTTATCATCTACCTGTTTTTCAGATCTGTCCCTATAAGAAGCATTGCTTCTTTCTAAGATTTTATAAGTGTAGATGAATTGGAGATCATGAATCCTGAAAATACCCAGAGGGCACTTACTGTCTGGTCAAGAGAAGACCCTAGGTCTCAACAGTTGGGTTTCTTTGGAAAATCTGGAAAGAAAAAACTGCATATGCTTCACTCAGCCCTTCCATTCTTCTTTTTCAAAGAGGGCTGTCCAAAGGAAGTTCTTTGCTCATCCACACCATCAGTCTTATTCTAGTTATCCGTGCCTTAACTCTAATGTGGAGAGTATTGCTTATATCTGGGGTATAAATCTTGGGTTCAACCAACAGGCTTAGTTGTGTCAAACTGAACTACATACTCCCTTCAACACAGCTTCCTCAGTAATAAAGGACTAACAGTAACAACCCAGCCCTAACAGAGTCAGTCCCTGGAGAAGAAAATGCAACCCACTTCAGTGTTCTTGCCTTTCTGTGGACAGAGGAGCCTGGTGGGCTATAGTCAACGGGGTCACAAAAGAGTAGCACACAACTTAGCAATTAAACCAAACATAGTAAGTGGGGATTAAACAATTCATTCATAGGATATGCAGTCAGCTAATGATGATATTGATGGAATAATATGCACAGGTGAGCCTGAGCAGCTAGCTGGCAGTCCTGCTGTTCCAGTGCGTGATCTAAATCTATCCTAGCATCACATCATTGAGGGTGATGGAGTCAAGATTTTGTGACTGGCTGGGAGTTCCAGGGTGGTGGCAGCGACTTGAGACTCTCCCAGATTTTCAACACCTGTTTTTATATCTTGACTCCAGCATATTGGTCCAGGAGAATACTGGTGACATGGAGATCCATCCTTCAATTCCTTTCTCAAAATGAGGTTTCCAGAAGTTTCCTCACCTGGCTTTGCCCTTCTCTCCACAGTCCCCCCTGCAATTTGAGAAAGGAGTCTGGACAGGAAGAAAGTGAAGTCGTTCAGTCATGCCTGACACTTTGCGACACCATGAACTGAAACCTGCCAGACTCCTCGGTCCACAGGATTCTCCAGGCAAGAATATTGGCATGGGTTGCCATTTCCTTCTCCAGGGGATCTTCCTGACCCAGGAAAACGTCCCAAACTGCTAATCCTACATTATCACAGGACATATTGTTACAGGATTTTTTTTTACTATATTTAGTATATTTGAATATATTTACTATATTTAGTATATTTGAATATATTTACTATATTTAGTATATTTGAATATTAGTATATTCAACTGCTTTATTTCCTCAATTTGGTTCAGAACCAAGGCAGTAAAAAAACAATATTTTCTGGGCTCCTGTGAAGACTGTTAAGAAAAAGTTGATTTCTAGTTGTGATTAAAGTCAGTTTAACTTATCAAAACTTCTGGACATGAGCAGTTAAAGCTCATAATGACTTTAAAAAGGACTTTCTCTTTTAATTAATGGTTTGATAACGTCCTTTCCTGAAACTAAAGTTGAAGTTTCACTTTTCAGATGGAACCCCTACATGAGACAAGGACGCACGAATGGGAAATTACCAGTAATGATACTGCAGCACAATGATAAGTTGAATTTTCCAAACATAAGAAATCCCCATATTAAGTAGTACAGGATAGTGACAAAAGGAAGGGCATGGTTGCTTGATATCCTTGACTCTTGACCTTGTTGTTATAGCACAGATAAGAGTAACGAAATGTCTTCTGAAAATTGAGAAGTACCCCTAGCAAAGATGAGCACCAACTTTTTAGGCCAGAGTATGACAAAGGGGTAGGGGGCAGAGAGCAGAAAGTTATTTTTGGTAGAAAGGATATAACTGGGGAAAAGGCCACCCTCAGGACCAGCTCACCTCCCTGCTAGAAGCTACAGCATCAGTGATAGCGAATCCTCCTTCAGCTGGCAAAAGCAGCCAGATGCACAACTCCAATGTGAAGGCGTAGCGTCAGCCTCCACCGTCTTAAATTCATGCCTGCATTCTTGGCCCCGAGAGATGCACAGAGGAAAAGGAAACTAGCAATCTGGAATACGTTAGGGTCGAATGGCCTCACTAACATCTGATGAGATAGGTCTCTATGGAACTGCTGGGAGCCACTGCCCTGAGTGACACAGGTCTTAAAAGGTTATGAGTAGACCCTATAAAACTCTCAACTTCCTTAAATAATCCCATTATAAAGCCATCAGTTCATGAATTCATCTAAACTCTTTTGGATCTGTTCATTTTTCCAGCTTGAACCCAACAGATTTTCTTTGCTGCCTCCTGCTAAGAGTTAATTTTTCCCCCATTTTAACTAGTTCAATGATCATGTCTCTGAAAAGAGATTCTGACTTCACAAACTTAACCTATTTGAATAACATATGCACTTTCTTGCAGATTGATTTCTGTTTAAATAACTACCACAACTTTCCTGTGAATTCAATAGTCAGAACTAAAAGAATCTGAACTTAAAATGAGGGTAACATTGATTTCTTTGAAAAGAAAATCGTTTCTCTCTCAAGATACTCAAAATGCATTTTTATGAAAGAATAGCACACAATACCTTCTCATCATAAAATTGAATGAGACAATATATTTCACAAGACATCTAAAGCTATGCTACTTCTACAAGCTTAAGGTCAACACATTTTATAAGAGACCCCAAAAAAGCACTGACCAAAAGAAAAATTAATAATTTTTGATTACTTTATTTTTTTTCTTTGAATATTGTATATATCTTTTAATTTTTATTTTTACTTTATTTTACTTTACAATACTGTATTGGTTTTGCCATAAATCAACATGAATCCACCACGGGTGTACATGAGCTCCCAAACATGAACCCCCCTCCCACCTCCCTCCCCACACCGTCCCTCTGGGTCATCCCTGTGCACCAGCCCCAAGCATCCTGTATCCTGCATCAAACATAGACTGGCGATTCATTTCTTACATGATTACTTTAAAATTAAGAACTTCTGGGACTTAACAGGGTGAAAAAAGTACTCATAGAGTAGAAAGGGATTTTGTAATATTTAGCTAATTTGTAGTATTTCTTACATCTAAAATATATAAAGATCTTATTTAATTGAATAAGAAAATGAAACTAAAAAGAAAAATGAAAAAAAAATAGGCTCCTCACAAAAGAGGAAATCTAAGTGGATAAAAAAGATATGAAAAGGTTCTAGTCATCAAGGAAATGAAAAATAAAACCTGATGAGACAGGGATGCCCAACAGATGGCTACATTAAAAGTAAACGATCGCCAGTCCAGGTTTGATGCATGATACAGGGTGCTCAGGGCTGGTGCACTGGGATGACCTAGAGGGATGGGATGGAGAGAGAGGTGGGAGAGAGGTTCAGGATGGGAAACACATGTACATTCATGGGGGATTCAAGTCAATGTATGGCAAAACCAATACAATATTGTAAAATTAATTAATTAATCAAAAAATAAAGTTAAAAAAAAGCAAACAACAACAATAACAAATACTAAGTGTTGATGAGAATGTGGAACAATGGAAACATACAAACATTGTTGGCAGGAAACTAAGCTGTTTAGCACCACTAAGGAAAGCTGAAAGTATGTATAGCCCCAAATCCCATCAATGTCACTCTTTGGTTGGCTATTCTAGAGACACACACACATAAAAATGTGCACCAGACTCACATAGAAAACAATTATGGTTACCAAAGAGGAGAGGAAGGGACAAGTTAAGAGTATGGGATTAACAGATAAAAACAACTATATATAAAATGAATAGCAACAAGGATTTACTACATAGCATAGGGAAATACATTCGATATCTTATAATAACTTCTGATGGAATATTGTCTGAAAAAATATATAACTGAATTGCTCTCCTGCATACCTGAAATTAACACAATATTGTAAATCAACCATTTGCTGTTCAGTCACACAGTTGTGTCTGACTCTTTGCAACTCCATGGACTGTAGCATGCCAGGCTTCCCTATCCTTCACCATCTCCCACAGTTTGGTCAAACTCATGTCCATTGAGTTGGTGATGCCATCCAACCATCTCGTCCTCTGTCATCTCCTTCTCCTCCCGCCTTCAATTTTTCCCAGCATCAGGGTCTTCAGTGAAAAAAAAAAAAAAAAAGTGTACCAGGAGCCATTCATAAATGGGGGACGTTTGCAGCAGCATTTGTATACAGCCAGAGGCAGGAGGCAGCCCAGTGTGTCTCTACAGTGCTGTGTGTGCTCCGTCATGTCCAACTCTTTGTGATTCCATGGACTGTAGCCCACCAAGCTCCTCTATGCATGGAATTTTCCAGGCAAGAATACTGGATTGGCATGTCATTTCCTACTCCAGGGAACATTCCCAACCCAGGGATCAAACCCACGTCTCTGGCATCTCCTGCTTTAGCAGGCAGATTCTTTACCATGTGCCATCTAGGAAACCCATCTCTACAGTAGAAAGCGTGAATAAATCAGGGTATAATAAAATAGATAAATACTGTTGTGAAAATGAACAAATTACAGTCACAGGTAACAATGCTAAATCTTAAAAATAAATATCATGTTAAGTAAAACAAGCCAGATATTTTAAAAAATTCATGAGACATACTTGAATGTTGAAATTTAGGAGTATATAAAGGAAGTAATAACCATAACAGCTATTGTCGTGGCTGGTGTGGTTCTTCTTTACAGGACCCAACACTACTCAAAGCTGCTGAGAATATTTTCTGGTGATGGCTCTCAGTCAGTCTCTCACCAGGCTTACCCTTTGCCACAGAGAACTGTACTCCCAAGGTCACATGCCCTCCCTGGGGGTTGACTTGTGTCTAATAATTGGCCCCTGTGGGACTATGAAAGCCTGGTCCTACTTGCCTCAACTGAGGACAACTCTGAAGTGCTAACCCAGCTCAGAGACGCCTGTGGGACTGGGCACTGCCTCTGGGACAACCATACAGTGGACCAACTTCTCGCTCCTCTCATCTTGCCTTCCTGACGTTCCTCCAGGTGTGAATCCCATGAACATCCCCGGCAGACTTCTGCCTATAACTTCCCACCTTAGAGATTGTTTGCAGGAAACTCTAAGAAAGCCTTTACCCATTATCTTTAAGAGAAAAATGAGCAAGGGAAGAAGAGAAAAGCAAACATCATGCATTAATGCATATATGCGGAATTTCTAGAAAAATGGTACAGATGAACCTCTTGGCAGAGCGGGAATAGAGATGCAGATGTAGATAATGAGCATGTGACACAGTGGGGAGGGGGAAGGTAGGATGAACTGGCAGTTAGCACTGACATCGATACACAGCCTTGTATAGAACAGCTAGATAGTGGGGAGCTGCTGTATAGTACAGGGAGCTCAGCTGTGTGCTCTGTGGTGACTTAAGCATGGAGGGAGGAGGAAGAGGGGCATGGGAGAGAAACCCAAGAGGGAGGGGATGTGCGAATACATACAGCTGATTCACGTTGTTGTACAGCAGAAAGGAACTCAACATTATAAAGCAACTACACTCCAATCAGTTCAGTTCAGTTCAGTCGCTCAGTCGTGTCCGACTCTTTGCGACACCATGAATCGCAGCACACCAGGCCTCCCTGTCCATCACCAACTCCCGGAGTTCACTCAGACTCATGTCCATCATGTCAGTGATGCCATCCAGCCATCTCATCATCTGTTGTCCCCTTCTCCTCCTGCCCCCAATCCCTCCCAGCATCGGAGTTTTTCCAATAAGTCAACTCTTCGCATGAGGTGGCCAAAGTACTGGAGCTTCAGCTTTAGCATCATTCCTTCCAAAGAAATCCCAGGGCTGATCTCCTTCAGAATGGACTGGTTGGATCTCCTTGCAGTCCAAGGGACTCTCAAGAGTCTTCTCCAACACCACAGTTCTAAAGCATCAATTCTTCGGCACAGCCTTCTGCACAGTCCAACTCTCACATCCATACATGACTACAGGAAAAACCGTAGCCTTGACTAGACAGACCTTAGTCGGCAAAGTAATGTCTCTGCTTTTGAATATACTTCCTAGGTTGGTCATAACTTTTCTTCAAGGAGTAAGCATCTTTTAATTTCATGGCTGCAATCACCATCTGCACTGATTTTGGAGCCCAAAAAAATAAAGTCTGACACTGTTGTCACTGTTTCCCCATCTATTTCCCATGAAGTGATGGGACCGGATGCCATGATCTTTGTTTTCTGAATGTTGAGCTTTAGGCCAACTTTTTCACTCTCCACTTTCTATTTCATCAAGCGGCTTTTGAGTTCCTCTTCATTTTCTGCCATAAGGGTGCTATCATCTGCATATCTGAGGTGATTGATATTTCTCCCGGCAATCTGGATTCCAGCTTGTGTTTCTTCCAGTCCAGCGTTTCTCATGACGTACTCTGCATAGAAGTTAAATAAGCAGGGTGACAATATACAGCCTTGACATACTCCTTTTCCTATTTGGAACCAGTCTGTTGTTCCATGTCCAGTTCTAACTGTTGCTTCCTCACCTGCATACAGATTTCTCAAGAGGCAGGTTAGGTGGTCTGGTATGCCCATCTCTTTCAGAATTTCCCACAGTTGATAGTGATCCACACAGTCAAAGGCTTTGGCATAGTCAATAAAGCAGAAATGGATGTTTTTCTGGAACTCTCTTGCTTTTTCCATGATCCAGCAGATGTTGGCAATTTGATCTCTGGTTCCTCTGCCTTTTCTAAAACCAGCTTGAACATCAGGAAGTTCACGGTTCATGTATTGCTGAAGCCTGGCTTGGAAGATTTTGAGCATTACTTTACTAGCATGTGAGATGAGTGCAATGGTGTGGTAGTTTGAGCATTATTTGGCATTGCCTTGTTTGGGGATTGGGATGAAAACTGATCTTTTCCAGTGCTGTGGCCACTGCTGAGTTTTCCAAATTTGCTGGCATATTGAGTGTAGCACTTTCACAGCATCATCTTTCAGCATTTGAAATAGCTCTACTGGAATTCCATCACCTCCACTAGCTTTGTTCGCAGTGATGCTTTCCAAGGCCCACTCGACTTCACATTCCAGGATGTCTGGCTCTAGATTAGTGATCACACCATCATGATTATCTGGTCGTGAAGATCTTTTTTGTATAGTTCTTCTGTGTATTCTTGCCACCTCTTCTTAATATCTTCTGCTTCTGTTAGGTCCATACCATTTCTGTCCTTTATCGAGCCCATCTTTGCATGAAATGTTCCCTTGGTATCTCTAATTTTCTTGAAGAGATCTCTAGTCTTTCCCATTCTGTTCTTTTCCTCTCTTTCTTTGCACTGATCACTGAAGAAGGCTTTCTTATCTCTTCTTGCTATTCTCTGGAACTGGAACTCTACATTCAGATGCTTATATCTTTCCTTTTCTCCTTTGCTTTTTGCCTCTCTTTTTTTCACAGCTAGTTGTAAGGCTTCCCCAGACAGCCATTTTGCTTTTGTGCATTTCTTTTCCATGGGGATGATCTTGATCCCTGTCTCCTGTACAGTGTCACAGACCTCATTCCATAGTTTATCAGGCACTCTATCTATCAGATCTGGTCCCTTAAATCTATTTCTCACTTCCACTGTATAATCATAAGGGATTTGATTTAGGTCTTACCTGAATGGTCTAGCAGTTTTCCCTACTTTCTTCAATTTGAATCTGAATTTTGTAATAAGGAGTTTATGATCTGAGCCACAGTGAGCTCCTGGTCTTGTTTTTGTTGACTGTATAGTGCTTCTCCATCTTTGGCTGCAAAGAATATAATCAATCTGATTTTGGTGTTGACCATCTGGTGATGTCCATGCGTAGAGTCTTCCCTTGTGTTGTTGAAAGAGGGTGTTTGCTATGACCAGCGCATTTTCTTGGTAAAAGTCTATTAGTCTTTGCCCTGCTTCATCCCGTATTCCAAGGCCAAATTTGCCTGTTACTCTTGGTGTTTCTTGACTTCCTACTTTTGCATTCCAGTCCCCTATAATGAAAAGGACATCTTTTGGGGGTGTTAGTTCTAAAAGGTCTTGTAGGTCTTCATAAAACCGTTCCACTTCAGCTTCTTCAGCGTTACTGGTTGGAGCATAGACTTGGATTACTATGATATTGAATGGTTTGCCTTGGAGACGAACAGAGATCATTCTGTCGTTTTTGAGATTGCATCTAAGTACTGCATTTTGGACTCTTCTGTTGACCATGATGGATACTCCATTTCTTCTGAGGGATTCCTGCCCGCAGTAGTTGATATAATGGTCATCTGAGTTAAATTCACCCATTTCAGTCCATTTTAGTTCGCTGATTCCTAGAATGTCGACATTCACTCTTGCCGTCTCTTGTTTGACCACTTCCAATTTGCCTAGATTCATGGATATGATATTCCAGGTTCCTATGCAATATTGCCTTTACAGCATCGGACCTTGCTTCTCTCACCAGTCACATCCACAGCTGGGTATTGTTTTTGCTTTGGCTCTATCCCTTCATTCTTTCTGGAGTTATTTCTCCACTGATCTCCAGTAGCATATTGGGCACCTAATGACTTGGGGAGTTCCTCTTTCAGTATCTTATCATTTTGCCTTTTCATACTGTTCATGGGGTTCTCAAGGCAAGAATACTGAAGTGGTTTGCCATTCCCTTCTCCAGTGGACCACATTCTGTCAGACCTGTCCACCATGACCCGCCCATCTTGGGTTGCCCCACGGGCATCCTAGTGTGATTAGATTGACTAGATTTCTGTGAGTATGGTTTCAGTGTGTCTGGCCTCTGATGCCCTCTTGCAACACCTACCATCTTACTTGGGTTTCTCTTACCTTGGGCGTGGGGTATCTCTTCATGGCTGCTCCAACAAAGCATAGCCGCTGCTCCTTACCTTGGACAAGGGGTATCTCCTTACCGCAGCCCTTCCTGACCTTCAACGTGGGACATCTCCTCAAGGCCCTCCTACGCCCGTGCAGCCACCACTCCTCGGATTGCTCCTCCCGGCACCGCCCCTGGCCTCGGGTGCCGCCCCTGGCCTCCAGCGTGGGGTGGCTTTCCCGGCCACCACCCCTGGCCTCAGGCGCGGGGTGGCTCCTCTCAGCTGCCGCCCCTGACCTCGGACTTGGGTAGCTCTTCTCAGCCGTTCCTGCGCCATCGCAGCCTGGCACTCTCGCCGCTGCCCCTGACCTCGGACGTGGGGTAATACTCCTCTTGGTCACACTTAGTGCGCCGGTCGCGGCTGCCCGCGCTTAGTGCCCTACTCTCTAATACAAAAGAAACTTTTGAAAAAAAGAGATGTTACTGGGAAGAGGCACCTTGGTCCTTCTGGAATACCAGCCATGTTCTGTTTAGAACTGGGTGGTAGTTGTGTATATGTTCTTTCTATAATAACTAGCCACGCTTTGCATCCATCTTTTCAGATCTTTTCTGTAAGTGTTCTGTATCACACAGAAATAAAAAGGATTAAAAATCATTTTATTCCTTATGGAAGGAAGAAAAAATTTATTTCTGATTTAAAGGAAGTATAACATTTGGAAACAGTGTATCCTAGGTTCTTTGTGGGTTTTTCCCCCTCATTTCCACAACAATTATTTGGCTGTGAGACGTGTACCTCAGCCATGTTGTGACGGCCCTGGAGCTTTCTCCACACTGGAACATCTCCACCAACTCTCTGGAGTCAGAACTTCTGGCTCACGGTGTCACTGAGAGGAATCAAACATCCAATCTCCTCCCCTTATTTATATCAGAGAAACAAAGGGCTCCTGGAGACCATATCAGAGTGCCTCCAAGCTGCCCTGTTTCCTTCTAATGGAATGCTCATCTTTCCCCTACCCAATGATGAAACAATTCACTCCAGGACATGCTTTGGTCAAGGGACTGTGAGTGGAAGCGACACACACCTCCTCTGTAAGAGATTTTAAGCGTCATTGCATGATTTGTCATCCTCCCATTTTTGTCCAGACAATGTCCCAGACAGAGACTGCTCCATCCATCCAAGTCCCAGCTCAGAGCACGGCTGGCCCACAGTGACCCTCTTATTCAGCTTGGGCTGCTACAACAAATATTAGAGACTGTCTGGCTTAACCAACAAACATTCATTCCTCCTAGTTCTGGAGGCTGACAAGTCCACGATCAAGGTGCCAGCTTGTTTGGTGTCTGGTGAGAGTTCTCGGTTTGTAAATGACTGTCTTCTGGCTGTAGCCTCACATGAAAGGCAGAGAGACACAGAGAGAGAGAGAGAAAGGAGGGGGGAACTTTAGTCTCTTCATCCCTTTATAAGCTCACCAATTCTACCATAGGGATGGGACTCTCATCACTTCATCTAAACTTAGTTACCTCCCAAAGACCCACCTCCAAATACCGTCACTTGGAGATTAGGGACGTCAACATATGGATTTGTGTAGGGGAGACACAAACATTCAGCCCAAGGTATCTGATGAACCATCACTGATAAACAGACACCATATCTAAGTTAAGCTTTTCTGGATAAAAGAAAAAATAAAACCCAAGAGGAGGAAAAACTTAAATGAGAGCCGTGGATTTGATCTTGTTTTAAAAAACAACTCTGCTTTGAAGAGCTCATCAGAGACCCTCTGCAACCAGGCTGAGAAATTCTGATTAAACCACATTCCTTGCTTCCACACCTGAAAACAGTCTATGGCTGCTCTATAAAGCCAGAGCCTGCCTTTTCATCTGGGTCTAACACTTAAAACAGTTCCTTGGCACAGTGACCCACCTTGAATACCCAGTGTTCACCACCACCACATAAAAAGGCTAAGAAAGAGACAGATTTTCATCACTGGTACTCAGAGACAAGCTTAATAGAGAGTGAAAGAAAAGGTCTTGGGCTTCATTTTGAACTTGCTTGAACTCCACGGGACAGCTGGCAAAAACTTGATCAAATCAAATCTTCAGAGACCAGTGACTCAGACACATCAGGACAGAATGGACAAGCCTTTGTTTCAGCTGAATCCAAGCCTTATCACCTCATTCTGTCACTCATATTTTCTCAGTCCACCCACAAATCCTCCAGGATTTATTGCAGAGGTAGCAAGCTTGCTGGAAATAATGGTACAGGCAAAGAGGCTAGTCGGCTATCGACTCCAAGCTCTGGGTAATACCAATGGGAAATTGTTTGCACAAAAGGGGCACTAGGGTGACAAACGGAGAGAGGGCTGGCCTATTGAAGATGCTAGGACTTTGACAAAGTTAACATCCTAATAGCAAGCCACTAGCTTTATCTGATTCCATTCTGGGGCTGAAGGCTTCCCACATCCCTCTTTTAGCCCCCCACCCCAACCCCCCACACTTGTGCATGAAAGACACAGGTTGCTTGCTTTTGTGTGCGATGTACCATGAAATGGTAATATAGAGACTGACTACATTTATATAAACCGCAAAGTGTTTTTCTGTGCAACACACACACACAAATGAACCCAGTTTTCAGATCTGCAATAAATTTGTTTTTACAATGTTGACAAATGTAACAGTTAGAAGAAAGTATTAAATTATGACAAAGGGAATTAAGACTGATTTTTCTTTTCCCCAGAGTCATTTTGAGGATCTTTCTATTAAAGACACTTTTTTTTTCCGGGAGTCTGCTCAGGTTTGATTAGGAAAACATTCAGAACAATAACAATTCTATTCTTCACCCATATGTTTGCAAAGGCAAATGTGTTTTTGTCTTCCCACTTTCATCTTCAAGCAAGCCCATTTTGGGGTAAGTTCTTTCATTCATTTCTGTTATTTTTACTCAGTGTGCTCTTATTCTAAGCAGGTGGCAATGCTGGATTCTGTGTGATGTAAACGGGCTTAGCGACCCTCATTAGAAAAGCCCTCAGCACTTTAAGTGAGGAAGAATTATCCTCATGGATAGAGTTTCTCCCTTTTCCTAATCTCCTCATTTTCATAGAAACAAAGAGAAATTCTTTTTATCTGAGTTGCAATAGACTGTTAATGCTTACAACTGACTTAGTCAAGATGGACTATTTCTCTCCATTTCCTTTTCACAGTGTTTCTCCTTAAGTTTGGTAAAAAGCATAGTAACATGGACAGAAGATGAAATTTGAGGGTCACTAGAAGAACTGTACAAAAAAGATCTTCACAACCCAGATAAACACGATGGTATGATCACTCACCTAGAGCCAGACATCCTGGAATGTGAAGTCAAGTGAGCGTTAGGAAGCATCACTACAAACAAAACTAGTGGAGGTGATGGAATTCCAGTTGAGCTGTTTCAAATCCTGAAAGATGATGCTGTGAAAGTGTTGCACTCAATATGCCAGCAAATTTGGAAAACTCAGCAGTGGCCACAGGAGTGGAAAAGGTCAGTTTTCATACCAGTTCCAAAGAAAGGCAATGCCAAAGAATGTTCAAAATACCACACAATTGCACTCATATCACATGCTAGTAAAGTAGTGCTCAAAATTCTCCAAGCCAGGCTTCAGCAATATGTGAACTGTGAACTTCCAGATGTTCAAGCTGGTTTTAGAAAAGGCAGAGGAAACAGAGATCAAATTGCCAACATCTGCTGGATCATCGAAAAAGCAAGAGAGTTCCAGAAAAACATCTATTTCTGCTTTATTGACTATGCCAAAGCCTTTGACTATGTGGAACACAATAAACTGCGGAAAATTCTTCAAGAGATAGGATCACCAGACCACCTGACCTGCCTCTTGAGAAATCTGTATGCAGGTCAGGAAGCAACAGTTAGAACCAGATATGGAACAATGAACTGGTGCCAAATAGAAAAAGGAGTACGCCGAGGCTGTATATTGTCAACCTGCTTATTTAACTTGTATACAGAGTACATCATGAGAAACGCTGGGCTGGATGAAGCTGGAATCCAGATTGCCGGGAGAAATATCAATAACCTCAGATATGCAGATGACACCACCCTTATGGCAGAAAGTGAAGAAGAACTAAAGAGGCTCTTGATGACAGTGAAAGAGGAGAGTGAAAAAGTTGGCTTGAAACTCAACATTCAGAAAACGAAGATCATGGCATCTGGTCCCATCACTTCATGGCAAGTAGATGGAGAAACAGTGGCAACAGTGGCAGACTTCATTTTTCTGGGCTCCAAAATCCTGCAGATGGTGACTACATTGGAATAAAAGTTATGACCAACCTAGATAGCATATTAAAAAGCAGAGACATTACTTTGTCAACAAATGTCCATCTAGTCAATGCTATGGTGTTTCCAGTAGTCATGTATGGATGTGAGAGTTGGACTATAAAGAAAGCTGATTACCAAAGAATTGATGCTTTTGAACTGTGGTGTTGGAGGAGACTCTAGAGTCCCTTGGACTGCAAGGAGATCCAACCAGTCCATCCTAAAGGAGATCAGTCCTGAATATTCATTGGAAGGACTGATGTTGAAGCTGAAACTTCAATACTTTGGCCACCTGATGCAAAGAGCTGACTCATTTGAAAAAAACACTGATGCTGGAAAAGATTGAAGGTGGGAGAAGGGGACGACAGAGGATGAGATGGTTGGATGTCATCACCGACTCAATGGACAGAGTTTGAGTAAACTCTGGGAGTTGGTGATGGACAGGGAGGCCTGGCATGCTGCAGTCCATGGGGCCGCAAAGAGTCAGACACGACTGAGCGACTAAACTGAACTGAACTGAACTGAATGTGGTTTCAGGGTGAGAGACTACTGACAGAATGTGAAATACTGATTTTTAAAACTGAACTCTCTTCAGAAGGTACTCAGTATATCTATCTGTGTTTTATGGAATGATGAAGTTTCAGTAATCTGTAATAAGATATATTTGAGTATGTAGGCTGTTAATCTCACTCAGAAATGCAAAAATTCCTTAAAAACCAACAGTTTTCAATTCACTTATTCCATTAGGTGGCATGATACCCATTGCATCTCCACTTATCCATTATATATGGTAATTTCAACATGATCTAGGAGACATTGAAGAGAATGAAACAGACTTCAGCTTCAATCTTTATATATATATATATATATATATGTATATATATATATATTATATATGTATAAAATTCATTAGAATGCTGTGAATGTAAGCACCTATCCTGCAAAGTTTCTATCTCTGGACTCCATTTATTAGCTTATGTCATACAATCCTCAGGACATAAGATTAATAAAAGATGACTTGCAGGCAATACAATTCTACCTGTGTCATCCACTCTTAATATGCCCCAAGTGTGACTCATACTGATGCGACAGCCAGTACTGAGTCACAGAATTTGGACCATTTTTCAAAGGCGAAGTCTCAAGGGGATAATCCTCAGGGAAGCTCTCATTCCTGAAATTACCTCCTAGCAGATTAGAGAGGCTCAGCCTTTCATTCTTCCCCATCATCCCTTCATCCCTTTGTGTCACTCTTCCTCATCGTGCGTGGCCAGTCAACCCTCTGTGTGTGGCTTGTTTACCTTCAGTTCAGTAACTACTTTTATAAATGTGGGATGGAGAGATGTGTTTTCTCTCCTACTGATTTTCAGTTTTTATGCTACAAACACTTTCTTTTCCAATGAGATTCGATTTTGTGTTTATCAAAGAACAGCATACACATAGTTTACTGAGATAAATAGAACAAGTGTGCTAAAAAAATACACACACAGCCTCACACTTTAAAAGCAATTCCTCTGTGGCCTCTTAGCTTTGTCTTCCATATTTTTCAACAATATGCCTCTGCAGCTTTGTCAATTTTGATGTTTTCTATTGTCTTCCTAATTTAAGAATTGACAGTCTATCACTTTTGTGTTCCTCCTGCTTATCTTTCCATTCTCATTATTCCAGCTTTTATATTATCATAATTTTTGTTTTAATCAATATCAAACATTCATATTACTATGTCTGAGTAGATGTTCTATGCTGAGCCAAGTCATGAACTATGGTTATATTTTTCTCCTTATCCAATTTCTACCTTGAGATAACCACTTCATTTTCTAGTTATATAATTTTCCATATTTGCAATACTTCCCAAACTCACCCAAATAAACTTTGAGTTGAGTTCCTTCTCGACATTCTTTTTCCACACAGTCAGACACAGGTAATTTGACTCCTTCCACTTTCCCTCACCTAGAATCTGCTTTCTCTCTTAATCTGCAGAACCATCATCCTGAGATTTCCAGGTGTTGTTGCCCAAGACATAAATCCCTTTGCCTCTTATATGTGTTCTGTTTCATTTTGTGAATTCCATGCTTCCTCTATCACTGTTATTGTACACATCTTGGTGTAACTCACCCTCTACTCCTAAAGAACAGTACATAAAAAGTTGTATGTTTGTGTGTGTGTATGTGTACACGTGAAAATGTTCAGCAAACTAACATGCTATCCATACAGAGGGTATACTTCCCAGCCTCTTTCACAAGTGGAGACTTGTGATTAAGTTCTTGCCAATGGAATGTGAGTATTAGGAATCTCTGAAAAGAGTATGTATTGCCTTTTACTCTCTTCTTTCCCACTGGCTGAAATGGTGCTGGCAGGTCAGCTTCAATCATTAAAATAACATCCTGGAGGAGGCAGAGGAACAAGATAGAAGGAACCTGGGCCACCACATGACCCTATGGAACAGACTTTCCTCCCCATCTTAGATTACCCCCTTAGTTCTTGAAGAGTTAATGAGTTCAAAATTGACTTCTATCTTATTTTATAAAGAAATCAACTTCTACCTTGTTCAAGCTAATATTTTAGAATCTCTTTGTTACAATTCTTTGTTACTCTTTCACATTTCTGCTTGTTCAAGATGGATAGCCTGGAAAGATTCAAAGGCTCTGAACAAATGTTATTCAGATATAGTTAATCAGCGTGGTTTGTTTTGCTTTTGTTTTTAAATATTTTTATTGTGGAAATCTCTTTTAAAATATGAAAACAATTAAAATAAAGCCCTATGTCCTCATCACCTGACTTCAACACAAGTCACCTCCTGACCAATCTTGCTTCCATATACCTCTTACTCATCCTCCCAGACTCAGAATTATTTTGAAGCAAATTTGAAACATCATATATTTTCATCTGTAAATATTTCAGCATGTCTCTAAAAAGATTACTCTGTTAATAGCTCTATGAGGTATAATTTACACAGAATAAAATTCATTCATTTTTGGTATTCAGCTTGTTAGATTCTGATAGTTATTTATAGCTGTGTAACCTCTATCATGATCAAAATACAGAACATTTCCATCACTGCCAAAGATCTTTCATACCCTTTGTAGACAATTCTCTCCTTCAGCCTTTAGTCCCAACTAATTTGTTTTCTGTCACTATAGTTTTTCCTTTTGTCTTATATAGTTTGTGCTTGATTTTGTTCACTGCTTTTGAGATTCACCCATGTGATTTGTGCATTAACAATTCAGTCTCTTTTTTTTTTTTTTTTGGTGTAAGTATTTCATAGTATGAATGTGTTATATTAGTCAGTCATACCCTATTCTGTGATCCCATGGATTGGAGGACACCAGGCCCCTCTATCCATGGCATTCTCCAGGCAAGAGTACTGGAGGAGGTTGCCATTTCCTTCTTCAGGGGATCTTCCTGACCCAGGAATTGAACCTGGGTCTCTCGCATGGCAGACAGATTCTTTACCATCTGAACCACCAGGGAAGCCCTATTTATAGTATGAATACACGAGAATTTATTTGTCCATTCACTAGTTGATGGACTATTTCCAGATTTTAGCTTTTAGCAATATAATGCTGCTATGAATATTTGCACACAGTCTTCGAATGGACATATAATTTTGTCTTTGAATGGACATATAATTTCATATCTCTTAGATAAAATTCAAGAATGAGATTGCCAGATTATATGGAAAGTATGTATTTAAATTGATTTTTTAAAAAGTGTCAAACTCTACCAAAGTGACTGTACCCTTTTGCATTCCTACTAACAGTATAGGACAGTCTCAGTTGGTCACCAGCACTTGGCATTGTCAGTCTTTTTAGTCTAAACATTCTGATGAGTATATTAATAGTATTGTATTGCAGTTTTAATTTATTTTTTTCCTGATGGAGCAGCCGTGATGACAGCTTTCTTGCAATATTGTGAAAGATCTCTGAGCCAGAACAATACAGCTAAGGCATTCCTAGACTTTCAAACCTCAGATACAGTGCAAGGTAATAAATGTTTGTTGCTTTATTAAGCTGCCAAGTTTCAGTGATAAGTTGTTGTACTGTAATAGATAACTAATATATCAGCCCTCTGTCAAATACATGTTTTGCAAATATTTTTAAGTCTGTAAATTGCCCTTTCGCTTCTTTAATTATGCTTTTAAAAGTGCTTTTTAAATTTATAAAGTATATTTATCTAATAATTGTTTTCTTTCAAAGAGTACACTTTTTGTATCCTGTTTAAGAAATTTTCACCTATAACCCGGTGTCACAAAGATTTTCTTCTATGTTTTCTTTGAGAAGTTTAACAGTTTTCCCTCTTTACAATTTTAAGCATTTGGTTTATTTTAAATTAAATTTTGTTGATAGTGTGAGGTGAGGGTTAATGTTCCTTCTTTTCTTCCATACAGGTAACCCATCTGTTACTTTTTCTCATGAATTCCTTGGAAAATTTGACCATATGGTGTGCATCTATTTCTGGACTCCCTATTCTGTTCCTCCTATCTATAAGTCTGACCTTATGCCAATACCATACTTTATTGATTACTGTAGCTTTATAGAAGCCTTGAATTAGGTAGTACAAGCCTTCCAACCTTGTGGTTTTTAAGACTGTTTTGCTATTCTGAATATTTCACTCTTCTCATACATTTTAGAATCAGCCTATCAATTTATTTTTAAAGCCTGCTAGGATTATCATTTGGATTGCATTAAATCTATAGGTCAATCTGAGGAGAATTGCTGTCTTCATAATACTGGATTTTCTGATCCCATAACTGTAGTGTATCTCCATTTTTTAGATCTTCTTTAATTTCCCCATGTAGTTGTTTACAGTTTCAAGTGTTTAGGTCAAAGAGTATCTGACTTGACCCTTTTTAAAACATAATTTCAGTGTCATTATTACCCATGAAATTTAATAATTATTCCTTAATATCATTAAATATCTAGTCAATATTCATATTTACTTGATTGCTTTATAAACATGCTTCTCTCTCTTTTTTTCTTTTTTATGGTTTATTTGTTCAAATTGGGACTTGAATGTGGTTCCATACAATGCAATAGGTTGATAGATTTCTCTTTTAATTTTATGCCCTTCTTTTATCTTTTTCTTGTAATGTTTTCAATGTTGTCAAAGAAAAGAAGTCATTTGTCCTCTAATGTACTAAATAGTCTTGAGTTTTTCTGATGGCATCTCTCTGGTGTTGCTGACTGTGTTCCTCAGCCCTCTATTATTCCTGGCTGACCAGATTCCATTTCAGTTTTAGGGGAGAGGACAAGACTAATTCATGGATGATGTTGAGTACATCTGTCAGAAGGTACATAACATCTGTCTCTCTTTTTCTTGATGTCAGCAGCCACCAACAATCATTGTCTATATCCCCTAAATCATGAGGGGATAAGAAATGGTAAGATATTATTAGTTCTATTACTATGTCTTCATTTACCATATACTTCTATATAGGAAAATACTTGCCCTTACCATCTATTTTGATGGCCTGACGTATAATTTTTATGATTTGTTTAGACATCCTACTGAGTTGAATTGGCTCCAGAAATGCTTGTATGTCTTTGGTAACCCACTGTGTGTGTGTCTGTGTGTGTATGTACATTCACATATATTTAAGTATTTATGTAATTAAAATAATTTATAATATTGTTTAGATATCTTGCTTGAGGAGGACCTGATTTTCTGAACCTGAGCTGCCGTGACAGGATTCATAGGCTTTAGAATATTAGTTCTCCCTAATATCACAGAACATAAGTGGGAAATCACATTGTACAGTCTATTGGTACAAATCTGTGATCTCTCTTTTTCTTTTTGTCTTGGTGGAACTCAGGTACCACTGAAGATGTTTTGTGAAGGCTTGTTGAACAACACCTAACTTTTCATTAATTTATTTTTTAATTGAAGCAAAACTGCTTTACAATGTTATTTTGGTTTCTGCCATACAACAATGCAATTCAGCCATAACTATACATATATCATCTCCCTTTTGAGCCTCTCTATATAATAAATACCTAACTTTTTGAGGGAGGTACCATGGCATATAACAATCATCTAAAGATCTCTTTTTCCAAAACACTGATAAATGCAGTTCCTACAGACTGTGTCCCTTTTCATTTCAGCACTGACATCTCAGTTCCTCCCTTCACACAGTTCTAGTTTATCTAGCCAGGGGTTTTCTATATTTAAAAAGTAGGCTGATGAGCTGTTATTTGAAAGATGTATCCAGAGTAATATATAAAGCTATATATATGGCACTAAGCGCAGGCGGTGGCGGCAGCTGGCGTACTAAGCGCAGGCGGGCCAGGGACAGCAGCCGGGAGGAGCCACCCCGCATCCGAGGCCAGGGGCGGCAGCAGGAAGGAGCAACCCCATGTCCAAGGAGTGGTGGCTGCCCGGGCGCAGGAGGGCCTAGAGGAGCCAACCCATGTTGAAGGTCAGGAAGGGCGGCAGGAGGAGATACCCCTTGTCCAAGGTAAGGAGCAGCGGCTGTTCTTTGTTGGAGCAGCCGTGAAGAGATACCCCACGCCCAAGGTAAGAGAAACCCAAGTAAGATGGTAGGTGTTGCAAGAGGGCGTCAGAGGCCAGACACACTGAAACCATACTCACAGAAATCTAGTCAATCTAATCACACTAGGACCACAGCCTTTTCTAACTCAATGAAACTAAGCCTGCCCGTGGGGTAACCCAAGACGGGTGGGCCATGGTGGACAGATCTGACAGAATGTGGTCCACTGGAGAAGGGAATGGCAAACCACTTCAGTATTCATGCCTTGAGAACCCCATGAACAGTATGAAAAGGCAAAATGATAGGATATTGAAAGAGGAACTCCCCAAGTCATTAGGTGCCCAATATGCTACTGGAGATCAGTGGAGAAATAACTCTAGAAAGAATGAAGGGATGGAGCCAAAGCAAAAACAATACCCAGCTGTGGATGTGACTGGTGAGAGAAGCAAGATCCGATGCTGTACAGAGCAATATTGCATAGGAACCTGGAATATCATATCCATGAATCAAGGCAAATTGGAAGTGGTCAAACAAGAGATGGCAAGAGTGAATGTCGACATTCTAGGAATCAGCAAACTAAAATGGACTGAAATGGGTGAATTTAACTCAGATGACCATTATATCTACTACTGTGGGCAGGAATCCCTCAGAAGAAATGGAGTAGCCATCATGGTCAACAGAAGAGTCCAAAATGCAGTACTTGGATGCAATCTCAAAAACGACAGAATGATCTCTGTTCGTTTCCAAGGCAAACCATTCAATATCACAGTAATCGAAGTCTATGCCCCAACCAGTAACGCTGAAGAAGCTGAAGTGGAACGGGTTTATGAAGACCTACAAGACCTTTTAGAACTTACACCCCAAAAAGATGTCCTTTTCATTATAGGGGACTGGAATGCAAAAGTAGGAGTCAAGAAACACCTGGGGTAACAGGCAAATTTGGCCTTGGAATGTGGAATGAAGACTTTTACCAAGAAAATGCACTGGTCATAACAAACACCCTCTTCCAACAACACAAGAGAAGACTCTACACATGGACATCACCAGATGGTCAACACCAAAATCAGATTGATTATATTCTTTGCAGCCAAAGATGGAGAAGCACTATACAGTCAACAAAAACAAGACCAGGAGCTCACTGTGGCTCCGATCATGAACTCCTTATTACCAAATTCAGACTCAAATTGAAGAAAGCAGGGAAAACCGCTAGACCATTCAGGTATGACCTAAATCAAATCCCTTATGATTATACAGTAGAAGTGAGAAATAGATTTAAGGGCCTAGATCTGATAGATAGAGTGCCTGATGAACTATGGAATGAGGTTTGTGACATTGTATAGGAGACAGGGATCAAGATCATCCCCATGGGAAAAGAAATGCACAAAAGCAAAATGGCTGTCTGGGGAAGCCTTACAAATAGCTGTGAAAAGAAGAGAAGCGAAAAGCAAAGGAGAAAAGGAAAGATATAAGCATCTGAATGCAGAGTTCCAGAGAATAGCAAGAAGAGATAAGAAAGCCTTCTTCAGCAATCAATGCAAAGAAATAGAGGAAAACAACAGAATGGGAAAGACTAGAGATCTCTTCAAGAGAATTAGAGATACCAAGGGAACATTTCATGCAAAGATGGGCTTGATAAAGGACAGAAATGGTATGGACCTAGCAGAAGCAGAAGATATTAAGAAGAGGTGGCAAGAATACACAGAAGAACTGTACAAAAAGGATCTTCATGACTGGGATAATCATGATGGTGTGATCACTCATCTAGAGCCAGACATCCTGGAATGTGAAGTCAAGTGGACCTTAGAAGCATCACTACGAACAAAGCTAGTGGAGGTGATGGAATTCCAGTAGAGCTATTTCAAATCCTGAAAGATGATGCTGTGAAAGTGTTGCACTCAATATGCCAGCAAATTTGGAAAACTCAGCAGTGGCCACAGGACTGGAAAAGGTCAGTTTTCATTCCATCCCCAAAAAAGACAATGCCAAAGAATGCTCCAACTACCGCACAATTGCACTCATCTCACACGCTAGTAAAGTAATGCTCAAAATTCTCCAAGCCAGGCTTCAGCAATACGTGAACTGTGAACTTCCTGATGTTCAAGCTGGTTTTAGAAAAGGCAGAGGAACCAGAGATCAAATTGCCAACATCTGCTGGATCATGGAAAAAGCAAGAGAGTTCCAGAAAACATCTATTTCTGCTTTATTGACTATGCCAAAGCCTTTGACTGTGTGGATCACAATCAACTGTGGGAAATTCTGAAAGAGATGGGCATACCAGACCACCTAACCTGCCTCTTGAGAAACCTGTATGCAGGCCAGGAAGCAACAGTTAGAACTGGACATGGAACAACAGACTGGTTCCAAATAGGAAAAGGAGTATGTCAAGGCTGTATATTGTCACCCTGCTCATTTAACTTCTATGCAGAGTACATCAAGAGAAACGCTGGACTGGAAGAAGCACAAGCTGGAATCCAGATTGCCAGGAGAAATATCAATAACCTCAGATATGCAGATGACACCACCCTTATGGCAGAAAGTGAAGAGGAACTCAAAAGCCTCTTGATGAAAGTGAAACAGGAGAGTGAAAAAGTTGGCTTAAAGCTCAACATTCAGAAAACGAAGATCATGGCATCTGGTCCCATCACTTCATGGGAAATAGATGGGGAAACAGTGGAAACAGTGTCAGACTTTATTTTTGGGGTCTCCAAAATCACTGCAGATGGTGATTGCAGCCATGAAATGAAAAGACGCTTACTCCTTGGAAGAAAATTTATGACCAACCTAGATAGCATATTCAAAAAAAGAGACATTACTTTGCCGACTAAGTTCCATCTAGTCAAGGCTATGGTTTTTCCAGTAGTCATGTATGGATGTGAGAGTTGGACTGTGCAGAAGGCTGAGTGCCAAAGAATTGATGCTTTTGAACTGTGGTGTTGGAGAAGACTCTTGAGAGTCCCTTGGACTGCAAGGAGATCCAACCAGTCCATTCTGAAGGAGATCAACCCTGGGATTTCTTTGGAAGGAATGATTATAAAGCTGAAACTCCAGTACTTTAGCCACCTCATGCGAAGAGTTGACTCATTGTAAAAGACTCTGATGCTGGGAGGGATTGGGGGCAGGAGAAGAAGGGGTCGACCGAGGATGAGGTGGCAGGATGGCATCACAGACTCGATGGACATGAGTCTGAGTGAACTCCAGGAGTTGGTGATGGACAGGGAGGCCTGGCATGCTGCAATTCATGGGGTCGCAAAGAGTCGGACACAACTGAGTGACTGAACTGAACTGAACTGATTTTATATATATATAAAGAATCTGCCTGCCAGTGCAGGAGATGTAAGAGAGGTGGGTTCTATCACTGGGTAAGGAAGATTTCCTGGAGTAGGAAATGGGAACCCACTCCAGTATTCTTGTTGGAAGAATCCCATGCACAGAGGAGCCTGGCCGGCTACAATCCACAGGATTGCAAAGAGTTAGACACGACTTAGCAATGAGCACACATCCAGAATAATGAGCCGGCTCACATAAAAAGATCAAAATCAAGCCCGCAGAAAAGCAGGTTCTTCATTTTAAGATAGAACGTCCACACTGCCACTGTTTGTCTATGGAAACAACTCTCATCATAAAGAGACACCACTGAAAACCCAAGGACACTTGGTCCCACTGACTCCCCTGAAATGCTCTCCATTCTCTCTGTTGTGTCTCTGCAAGGTTGGCCATTGGAGAGAAGGTGTCCATATTCATGCCACGTTTCCAATACCCTGACCCCTCTACTCATCTCTCCCAGACCAAACCCCACAAAAACTGTCCAAAAGTGGTCCCTTTTCTGTTAGGGGCTCCCCCATGTTCCCCAAGAATGAATCTACTATTCAAAGTTCTTCTAAATCAAAAATTGTCTCCATCCACCAAAGTCAGTACCCTGCAGTGGCAGATCATTTGACCCTCAAATGATTCTCAAACGGAAGAGAAATGATCAATCCTTTTCCAAAACAAAAGGAGACATTTCAGTGAAAGGGAGCATGAAGGAGAAGGAAATAAACCTTTCCTGGCCTCTGTTTGTGCTAAGAAATGGTTCTAAATATTTTATTATATTAATATGAACATTTCATTGCATTATTACTAACACCAACACCAATTTTAACATTAATAAACACTGACTCTGATACTGATAATAATGTTGACACCAATACTAGTACAAATATTAATAGAAATACTATCTACTGATACAAATACTAGCAAATATTGATATTGATACTGATACTAACACAACATTTTTCAGGTTTTAATCCACATGGAGGGATCCAAAGAGAGCAGAACCCCTGGCTTCTTACCCTCTCCCTTGCCTATCCTCTTCATGGAGAAGGAATGAGTTATCTAACAGATGAGCAGCAGCCACTGATCAGTTAAAAGGAGGTAATCCCTGAAGATCAGTCACTTTTCATCTCTGCCTGTCCAAGAACTGCCCACAAGAGGCAGTGAGTGTCTATAGAACCCAATGTCTATAGAAGCTAGGTAAGAGTGTCTATAGAACCCAATGTCTTTCAGGTCCTGTCTAAAGGCTTGCATCTGAGGGCTGGTGGTACAGAGAGCCAGTTGGCCCATTTGACAACCTAGCTAAGTGACCCCTCCAACAAAGCACCATCCATCACAAAATTGATACTTTCTGGAGTAGGATGAAAATACCCAAGACCTGGAACACAGGACTCAATAAAGAAATAGAAATTAAGAGTTTTTTTACACATTGGATGGGGAAAATGAACTGACCTGGGACTGGAACTGTTTACACTGAAAATTTCTAAATTTCCTAAGAAGACAAACATCTCAAAAGCCTTCCTCTGAGAGAGGAGATAATAAGAGAGTCCTTCCTTCCATACTACCTGTTATGGACTGATTTGTGTCCCTTACAGATCATATGCTGAAGTCCCAGCACCTCAGATTATAACTGTATTTGCAGATAAGGACTTTAAAGAGATAATTTAGTTAAATTAGATCATAAGGGAGGCCTCTCATTCAATATGACCAGTATCCTTATAATGAGAGGAAATTTGGACTCAGACATGCAGACACACAGAGGCAAGGCCATGTGAAAACACAGGGAAAAGATAGCCATTTGCAAGCCAAGGAGAGAGGCATTGGGAGAAACCAATCCAGACAATGCCTTTGTCTTGAACTAGCCTCCAGAACTGTGACAAAATTAATTTCTGTTGTTTAATTAAGCCGCCTAGTCTGCAGAGCTTTGCTACAGCAGCCCCAGGTGTAGCTGTGCTTAAGTTCACAAATCATGGGCACTGAGCAACAAGCATGGACTCAGAGGAAAGCAGGAAAGGCATCAAGACTCCTTTCTCTGTTTCTGCTCCTTCCCTCTCACCTGAACCTGTGTTATGGTCGGTGGCAGCACTAACATTTGATCTAAAAATGTGATTCTTCCTGAGGTAGCAGTAGCTCCTGTATTTCTATCAAAGGAAAAAAAAAAATCTACCCACTGTTATTTTTAATTTTCCTTGGATTTGAACTTACTTCCACAACAGAGGAATCTGAGGAAGAGATCAGGGGGTGAATTCATTTAGGGTGGCCAGATAACACACAGGATGCCCAGGTACATATGAATCTCAGATGATGAATAATTTTTTTTAGTCTAAGTATATTCAAAATACTGCATAACTATTAGTTGTTATACTGAATTTCGTATGTAACTGGGCATTCTGTTTGCTAAATACAGCAACTATACATTCAGAGCATCTTACTAACAGGAAATAAGAGAGTAAACCAACAAGAGATGTGAAAACTACCAAGTCCTTGAGAATAAGAAGCAGGAACTCACCTTAGTATCTGCACCACCTATTCACACACACACACACACACACACACACACCATGAGGTACTCAGCACAGTGTCTGCCTCAAAAGCACCAATAATCAGTTGTTGAACTGAACTAAGGTTTTAAATCAATTAATGTCTCCATTCAAGAAGACCATGAATGGCATAATGCTACTAAAAAGTATAAATTAAAAAAATAAGTCAACAATTACCTGATTCTAAAGCTGAAAGGAGTTAAGAACAACCTCTCTATTGCCTCATTCCCTAGGGGTTGGGGGTAAACTTGGCTCAGTGTGCTTCCATGACTTATCTAAGACCTTTTATTTGCCAGTAGCATATCTGGGGCTATAACCATACCACCCTAAGTTTGCAATGCTCCTCCCACACTCTGACACTAAAAATATTTCTGACAAAGACAAACATTTTCTGGCCTAGAAAATTCCATGTCTACCTTCTCAACCAGCTGCTTCAGCCACATAAACAACCAATATCCACCAAGCTATTATGCATATTCTTTAGAGAAATCCAAGAAAGAGCTCTGCCCTTTCTTAAGCTCATAAAGAGTACTCTTACAGATGGGTGAAACAGAATAATAGGTCAAAAATAAATATAACTGCTGAAAAAATTTTAAGGCCTTTTACGTGAAACTGCTTTTCACTGATAGATACATCCGATTATACTAAAGAGCTTCTTTATCCATTTTTTTAAAGGGTGGCAGCTTCAGTTCAATGGTGTTAGTGAGACAATCCCTTAAGCTGTGTCAAAATGCCAGTTATCCGAGATGCCACCCAGATTTGAATGATTTAGAGAGAGACAAAACACACAGAAAGAAGGAATCATCTTTTGACTACTGCTGCTTTTGACAGGTCCCCTCCCCCCCCTTTTCCTGAAGCATCTTTCTCTATCAGTGGTGACAAGTGTCAGTCAAACCTTCCATAGCTGAGGAAGGGGGAGAACGGGCAGTGAAGCCAAGGAGAGGGGCGGGAGGAAGAAACGTGAAACGTTCTCACAATTGCTCAAGGAAGATCCCCTATCAGTGTGTGGTCTGGGAGAAAGAAGTCTTTTCCTCCCCCTCTACCCCCTCCCACCCCCGCTTCTAATCTCTAACCGATTATTTACCTCTTTTTATCAACTTGAATCTCTCTGTTGCTCCAAAGGCTCCAAAACAAATCGCTGGTCAGCCAGGATTAAGCTGCTTTGTTGCCAACGATTAGCAGGTTTGCTTGTAGTTTCAACATCTTCAGCAACAGCTGAATGTCAAATGATTCAGGAAATACTGGCCTTATTTTGGCTAAAGGCATATGAATGCTTGAAATAAAATGGGGGAACAGTATCCTATAGAGAAGGTTCTAGACCATTCCATGTACATGTTTAGTATGGGCAGAATGAGAACTCTATCATTTGTATTTCTGTCTTTTTTTTTTTTAATGCAGCCATGATTTTGAAAAATATCACATACCAGCAACCTCTTGTCTCAAAGAAAACATCCAGTTTAAGTCCTAGACTCTAGGAAATGTTTAATCCAAACACATTTACACAGAGGCACATTTACCAACAAAACAAAACAAAACAAAACACTCATTAAGTATTTTGAGGTTCAAAATCCACTTTGCAAAAATAAAACAAAACAAAACAAAATCCACATAGCATTCATTTTTGGAATACCTATTATGTGCTAGGTACTGTGTTGGAAAATAAAGAAATGAAAAGAATAAAATCCATTTCCAGTTTTCAAGAGTTATCTATTGCACTCACTTACATACACTTTAATCATTAAAAAACCCTCAGTAATATAATTACCTGGGGCTCTGCTATGTTATTTATACAGCCTTGAAGGTCAGGGACTATACTTTCATCTTCTGTATTCTCTAACAATGGTCCCCAGTAGTTTTGGCACCAGGGACCAGTTTTGTGGAACACAATTTTTCCACAGATCAGGAAGGGGGAGGAATGGTTTAGGGATGATTCAAGTGCATTGCATTTATTGTGCACTTTATTTCTAATCTTATGCCACTACTGATCTGACAAGAGGTACTGGTCTGTGGGCTGGAGGCTGGGGACCCCTATTCTATTATACTTTACACCAGTCTTCCAAATAGTAGTTTCTCAAGGTAGTGCCATGATGTAGGGAAATGTACTAATAGAGAGTCAGAGACTCAGGCTCTCATTGATTTTGTGGACATAGACAAACCCCTTAATCAGTGGGTCCTTTTGGCTTTCTGCATTTATAATGAGGGAGAAGGAAACCCCTTTCCATCCTCCCTTTCAATGCCAATGTCTGCGATTCCTTGACCTTGGGGCAAGGAGACTGAATAGCACAGTTTAAGGATCTTTTCTGATATTAAGCAACTTGAGGGCAGAATTTATCTCACTGAATCCCCAAGTGGCCTGTGATAAAGATTGACATGTTTGAAATTTATGTCAAAAGTCTATGAAGCAGAAAAGGAAACAGTGAGAGTAGCTTCAGCAAGTTCCTAGGACTCAAGATATAGGAAAGATCTAGAGCAGATGCAACTTTATATGTGGTAGCTTTTGAGGCAACCAGCATGTCCATGGGTCTTACAGACAGGAGGGGATAATTGTTGAGTACTTCCTGGTAATAATGTACTATAGGAATGGGACCAGGGATGAAGGGAAGGCCATAGTCTTGGTAGAGCTTGAAATACTAGCTTTACAAATGAGACTTTCCCCATTTCCCTTGTGTAAATATATTTTGCTTATAAGGAAAATTTCTCCCATCCCTGAATGAATCTACTTCCTGTCCCTACCTGGATGCCCCACCTCAAATTAGGAACACAGTAGTGCACTTACCTTGTGTGGGGTACCAGGAGGGGACTGGATCAAGCCCAAGAGTGTTACCTGTCCTGCTTCTTTCTCAGGAACCTTGCTCTATCATTTCTCTCATCTTCTACTATACCACCAGCCTCCTCCTCTCCATCATCTTCTTTCACTCAGTCTGCAAACATGCTCAGTTCATTTTAATCCATTCATTCTTAAATTGTAAATCACTTTGGATTTTATTTAAATACTCTCTGGGAATGACATCTGTTTTTCTCTTTCCCATTTTTATAATTTTCAATCCTTTTTCTTGTCATTGCTGTCTAAAGTCTTAGATATAGAACTGATTAGACATGGTGATAGTAAATATCTTTGCCTTATTTCATAGCTATAAGGGAATGACTTTAGTGTTTGTGCTAAATGTTTATTAGCTATCTTTTGCCAGGTGAAACATATTTCTTCTAGTTCTAGTTTGCTAGGAGAATTTTTTTTTTTTTTGCAAATGTGCTTTAATTGTATTGATTTTTCTGTATCTCCTTATATGATGAATTACAATGATAAATTTTCTAATGATGATCCTAACATCCATTTCTGGGATGAACTCAAATTACTGAGTGCATTTCTAAATGAGCTTTGCTAATAATTTTTAGAATTTTTCATCTACATTCATGAGTGAGTTATACTTTTTAAATATAAATTTATTTAGTTTAATTGGAAGTTAATTACTTTACAATATTGTATTGGTTTTGCCATACATCAACATGAATCCGCCACAGGTATACATGTGTTCCCCATCCTGAACCCCGCTCCCTCCTTCCTCCCCGTACCATCCCTCACTTTTTTAAAAGTTTTATTGGTGTGGACTATTTTTTAAAAGTCTTTATTGAGTTTATTGGGGGATTCCCTGGTGGCTCAGACGGTTTGAGTTTATTACAATATTGCTTCTGTTTTAGGTTTTGGTTCTTTGGCCATGAGGCATGTGGGATATTAGTTCCCCAACTAGGGATCAAACCCACACCACCTGCACTGGTAGGTAAAGCCTGAACCACTGGACCACCAGAGAAATCTCCATGAATGAGTTATATTTCATTTTCCTCTCATTGTTCTCCTGTCTACTGGTATCCAGCTTACACAAATTCCCAAAATAAGCTGGATAGTAAAACTTTTTTTCCCCTTGGAGAAAGTTCTAAGATTGGGATTAGCTATTTGTTGACTATTTTCTAGAGTTTGTAAAAATCATGTGGACATGGTGTTTTTATTGCAGGAAGATTTTAAGCTACAGATATAATTTCTCTAATGATTATAAGACCAGTCAGATTTCTACATTATTTTGAATCTGCTTTGGTTATTTGTAATAATTTTATAGAGATTTGCCTTCAGAATATTTTGTTATAAAGATACTTGTCATTTTCTCTTATTATCTTTTAAATTTATGTTGCATTCATAATTATGTCCCTGTTTTAATTTCTAAAATCACTGAAGTTTTTCTTCTCTTTCTCTATTGAACCTACCAAAGGCAGGAGTATTGGTCTTCTAAATGAATTAGGTTTTGTTGATTTCTTTGTTGATTTTCTCAGTTTTATATTTATCTGATTTTTCATCTATTTTGCTGTTATATTAATATATCGGATTTCTTTTTAATTTCTCTGGATTTCTTATGCTGTTCTTTGTATAACTTAATGTTAGATATTTAATTCATTAGCTTTTGACCTTTCTTTTTTCTAGATGAAACCATTCAAGGCTGTGAATTTCTCTACTATAGCTGTGTCCCACAGGTTTTATAAATATCTTTTTTATTATTCACATGATATTTATACTTTCCAGTATCATATCTTCTATAATTCATAAATCATTTCAAAGTATGCTTTAGATTTCCAAATGTATAGTTTTAAAAAATTATCTTTTCAATATCAATCTTTAATTTGTGGTCTTATATACACTATTTCTTAAATTTGTTGATATTTATGATATACAATACAGTCCATCTTTATAACTTTTTCATATGCTTAGGTAGTATTCCATACTTGCTTATTAGAACACTCATTAGTTTTATTCATCAAGTCTTCTATATAATGTCCTTGTTTGATTACTGTTCTGGAGAGATTTGTCATGGTGAGTGTTGAGGGTTGTGGCTGCTGAGGAAGAGCACAGCATGGTTGTGGTAAGAGTGAGGAAAGAGCACTTGATATTATATCACCCTGCCCACACCCGCTTCCTTGGCACACATCATATCCCACTTAACTCTTTGGCATGCTGGAAGATGACAGGTCTCTATACAACTTTATGTTTTACTTCTTTTCTTGAACCTTTCCCCCAATTCTCTCACATATTTAATATTACTAGAACACTAGATCACTTACTCTGTTTCCCTGTCATGGCTTGCCTTTGCTCCTGTTGTTCCCTTCTCTTTTAATGATCTTCCCCAATCCACATACACATATTAAAACCCCCATATCCCTTGATACTTTATATAGAAAACTATAAGGTCTCCATCCCAAAACTATCAAATCTAAAAATGAATTCAGCAAGGTTTCAGGCTACAGGATTAACATAGAGAAATCTGTTATGCTTCTATACATTAATAATGAAATGTCAGAAAGAGAAAGTTTAAAAAAAATTCTGTTTAAAATTGCACCAAAATGAATACAATACCTAGGAATAAACTTGACCAAGGAGGTGAAAGAACTATACTCTGAAAACTATAAAATACTCGTGAAGAAAACTGAAGATTATACAAAGAAATGAAAGGATATCCTGTGTTTGGGGGCTGGAAAAATTAATATTGTTAAAATGGCTATGCTATCCAAAGCAATCTACAGATTTAATGCAATCCCTATCAAAATACCTATGGATATTTTTTGCAGAACTAGACCAATTAATTCTAAAATTCATATTGAACCACAAATGATCCTAAATTTCCAAAACAATCTTGAAAAAATAACAAAGTTGGAGATATAACCCTCCAAGACTTCAGACTATATTACAAAGCAACTGTAATCAAAACAGCATGGTATCAACTCTCTCTCTCTCTCACACACACACACAAAACCACAAAGATCAGTGGAACAGAATATAGAGAGAACAGAAATAAACCCATTCACTTATAATCAATTAATTTACAACAAACAAGAATATATACGATGGAGAAAACAAAAAAATATACAATGGAGAAGAGACATCATTTTCAACAAGTGGTGCTGGGAAAACTGGACAACCACTTGTAAAACAATGAGATTAGAACGTTCTCAGGGACTTCTCTGGTGGTCCAGTGGCTAAGACTCTTGCTCCTAAGAGGGAGGCCTGGGTTCAATCCTTGGTCAAGGAACTAGATCCCACTTGCCACAACTAACACTTTGTATACTGCAATGAAGATCAAAGATTCTGAGGGCCACAACTAAGATCTGGTGCACCCAAATAAATAAATAAATAATTTTTTTTTTTAAAAGAAGATTCCCTCACATATTATACAAAAATAAACTCAGAATGCTTAAAGACCCAAGTGTGGAAACCATAAAATTCCTTGAAGACAACATAGGCAGAACATAATTTGACATAAACGATAGCAATATTTTTTTGGATTGGTGTCCAAAGGCAAAGGAAATAAAAGCAAAAATTAACAATTGGGACCTAATTAAACTAACACTTTTGCACAGCAAAGGAAACTATCAACAAAATGAGAATATTATGGCAGAAAATACTTGCAAATTATGTGACTAACAACAGTTAACATCCAAAACATATAAACAGCTCTTATAATTCAATATAAAAAAAAAACCCAACCAAAAAATGGGCTGAAGACCTGATTAGATGGGTTTTTTTTTCTTTTTTTCCAAAGAAGACATACAAATGGCTAATTCTTGTGTGCTTAGTCATTCAGTCATGTCCAACTCTTTGTGACCCCGTGGACTATAGACTGCCAGGCTCCTCAGTCTTTGGGGATTCTCCAGGCAAGACTACTGGAGTGGGTTGCCATGCCCTCCTCCAGGGGATCTTCCCAATCCAGGGTTCAATCTCAGGTCTCCCACATTGCAGGCAGATTCTTCACCATCTGAGCCAAATCAAAACAACAGATATCACTTCACACCTGTCAGAATGGCTATCATCACAAAATCTGTAAATAAGAAACATTGAAGAGGATGTGGCATATGCAGAACAGAAACAGATTCACAGAACAGAACAGATACGAACAGAACAGAACAGAAACAGAAACAGATACGGAAAACAAACTCGTGGTTACCAAAGAGGAGAGGAGGGAGGGGAGGGACACACAGGGGTATGGGGTTAACAAACAACTACATGTAAAATGTACAAGCAACAAGGCTTTACTATATGGAGCAGGGAATTATAGTTATCATCTTATAATAACATAATGGAGTATAATCATAAAAATACTGAATCATCATGCTGTACACCTGGAAATAATGTAATGTTGCAAATTAACTATACTGTAATCAAAAATCATAAAATAAAAACCCTATGTCCTTTAAGAATCTTCTCAGATTCCTCCTTTCTCTAAAACTCAATAGTACTCACTGTATTTCTCAGTTTTTAATTGCCTTATTTTGTATTACATGATATTTTCATGAACATATATATTCTTTGTGACACTTTGCAACACCATGGACTGTAACCCACCAGGCTTCTCTGTCTATGGGATTCTCTAGGCAAGAATATTGGAGTGGATTGCTATGCCCTCCTCCAGGGGATATTCCATATACTTGTATCTATTCTCTTTTAAATTCTTTCCCTATTTAGGTTGTTGCATACTATTGAGCAGAGTTCCCTGTGCTATCCAGTAGGTCTTTGTTGGTTATCCATTTTTAAATATAGCAATGTGTACATGTCAATCCCAAACTTCCTAACTATCCCTGACCCTTCCCCATTGGTAGCCATAAGTTCTACAACTTGATCATTTTTGTAGCCCAACACTACCTAGGAAAGTATCAATATATAAATACTAAAAGAAGAGGCAAATTTTCATATTCAAATGCAGAAATGTTCATGTCTATAAGTTTACTAATTAAAAATCACTTTGAAAGAATCTGTCTGCCTAAACATCATAAATGTTCTGGGATAAAGCAAACTAATTATAGAACATGAATAGATTTCCATAAATACTACTGACATTTTTACACAAATTGTTGTGTAATTCAAGACCCAGATGTTCCAGACTTGCTGTACTAAAACAACTTGAATCAATTTGGCAGCTCATTTCACACCCCTGGCAGGCTTTGTGACATATCACATCCCATTTCCTACTTAGCTAGATTTGTCAGCATTTTCTCCAATGTGGTAACTGAATGGCTAAAGATAGAGCATCAAGAGAGGCTCAATGTTAGGATCAAAAAAACAATAAGATACTCATCATTTTAGAAGTTGCTTTCTAACTTGATTTTTTTCATGAAATATTAATAATTAAGATGATCTTTCTTTAGACAAAGTTATGTTATGTTCCCTGCTTATTTACCATTTATGCAGAGTACATCATGCCAAATGCCAGGCTGGAAGACTCACAACCTGGAATCAAGATTGCCAGGAGAAATATCAACAATCTCAGATATGCAGATGATACCATTCTAATAGCAGAAAGCAAAGAGGAACTAAGGAACCTCTTGATGAGGGGGGAAAAGGAGACTGGAAAAAGTGGCTTAAACTCAACATTCGAAAAACTAAGATCGTGGCATCTGGTCCCATCACTTCATGGCAAATAGATGGGGAAAAAATGGAAAGAGTGACAGACTTTCTTTTCTTGGGCTCCAAAATCACTGTGGATTGTGACTGCAGCCATGAAATTAAAAGACACTTGCTACTCGGAAGAAAAGCTATGGCAAACTTAGACAATGTCAGGCGATACCTAGATGGCGTTACTGACTCAATGGATGTGAGTTTGAGCAAACTCCAGGAGACAGTGAAGAACAGGGAAGCCTGGTGTGCTGCAGTTCATGTGGTCACAAAGAGTGGACACAACTTAGCACCTGAACAGCAACAATGCTTATAACGATTTTCAGAAGAATTTTTTTTTTTTCCCTATGGAAGCCTACGTATTTTGGTGCACCTTGTAATGGTATCAAGGCAGTAGAGGCCTGAGTAGAGTGAGCCACCTGGGTCTGAATTCAAACTCCACCATTTACTAGCATGAGAGCTTAACCAAGTTATGTAACTTGTCTGTACTTCACTTTCCTCATCTATAAGTGGTTTTAATCCTAGAACTTGTCTGACAGTGTTGTGTGTGCATGCTCAATCGCTCTGTCATGTCCGACTCTTTGGGAGCCCATGGACTGTATCTCGCCAGGCTCCTTTGTCCATGGGATCTCCCTGGCAAGAATACTGGAGTGGATTGCCATGCTGTCCTCCAGGGAATCCGTCCATGTCTTCTTGTGTCCCTTGTTGAACCCGTGTCTCGTGCATCTCCTGCATTGGCAGGTGGATTATTTACTACTGAGCCACCTGGAAAACTCCTAACAGTGTTGATGCAAGCATTGAGATCTCATAAATGCAAAGTTTTTAGAGGAATGCCTTTCACACATGACAAGTGAACTCCTATAAGGTTAATACTGTGCTTGGATATCCAACTACAACAATCTCTTATTTACATGATGAATTTATGTGCTTTAAAAAATAAAGTAATGAAGAAATTTGAACTTAAAATATGTATACCTGCTGCACTATCTTTGAAACAGCTTGTTTAAAATTCTTGCCAATTCTGGTGGTGCCATATGTCAGTAAAAAAGTTTAGAAATGCTCATAATGACCCTGGAAAAAGAATAAGAAACTCTTCCCAGTCAAATGCAAGACTTTCTCTGGAGAATCCACCTTCCAGTTGCCGTTGTTAAAGAGCTCTGAGATAACATTTCATGAAATCCTGAACACTTTATTGTTTTTCTTCATTTTATAAATAAATTCACTTGATTTAAACATTTTGATTAACCACTACTTTTCAACATCTTAGTCATCCATTATATGCATTTGTGAGCCAGGTTTGTGTTCTAACTTCACATCTGCTTTTAACCTTTCATGTCAAATGAGACATTTTAATATGTATTTTAATATGGGAATTCTAAGTATACGCTAAGATGATAAATTACTGGGTCGGACTTTGCCAGATGAACAGACTCTTTCAAGTATAACCGGAAACCTAGTTCCCCTAATGGCCTGAAAACTAAACACACCTCTAAAAACACTTACCTTGAAGTCAATGAGTTGCTGATTTGTGCCATGGGATCTGCCGGTTTTTATCACCTGAAAGTGTCTTCTTTAATCATCGTTGAAATGTACTTTTTCACTTGGATGGTATTTGTGATTATCTCAGTTCACTAAACTGCAAACCTGATTATTCTCCCAATTAAAACAGCAGTGGTTGCCTATTTCTCAGCAAGACACATGGATCCACGACAGGGTCTTGAATGACCAAGATTTCATTTCTTTCTCAGAATATTTTATACGATTCAGTAATCAGTAAAATTGGTTCTTCTACAATGGGCACCCTCTGTCATTAGCGAGAATTAGCAAAGTTCTATTGCCCTTAAGAAAAAATAAAGTGGTCTATTACTGTGAATGAATGTGCTCTTTTTTGTGTGAAGACTCCTTTTAATTTTAAGGCGGGCTTTCATGCCTTTGTGTTGTGAATTAAATAACCATTTCATGAGGTTTATCTTTGGCCAGGAAGGAAGAAAATCAATCTTTCATTAAATCGGTGAGACCAAAAAATCATGCTCACCAAAAGGACTGTAGACCTGGCAGATGCAAGCACGTGTCCAATCGAGAGCGTCCAGGGACACGTCACCCTTCATCCCATGCTCAGACACTGCAAAATATATGTTATTCCTGATAAGGAAATACCATACAATTTTCATTGGAAGGACTGATGTAGAAGCTAAAATTCCATTATTTTGGCCACCAGATGCGAAGAGCCGACTCATTAGAAAAGACCCTGATGCTGGGGAAAATTGAGAGCAGAAGGAAAAGGGGGTAACAGAAGATGAAATGGTTGGATAACATCATGGATTTTGTGGACATAAGTTTCAGCAAACTCCAGGAGATAGTGAAGGACAGGCAAGCCATGGAGTTGCAAAGAGTCAGACACAACTTAGTGACTGAACAACAACAATATAGTTTTTAATTTTAAACAGCTGCATTAATATCAATATTCCTTAAGTGGCTTGTTGACGTATGGGTTTGGATATATTGGAGTTAAATCTCGTGTGCTCTGAAGTGTAACATGTGGAACTTGTCCTGAGAGCAATCACACAGCCTATAGATTTGTTATGACAGAACCTCCTTGGCAAACATGTTAGCTGGTGTTTCCTGGTGGGCTGGGTTGGAACCTCACATGTCAAGTCCTTACAATGCTGTGTGTGTGTGTGTGTGTGTGTGTGTGTGTGTGTGTGTGTGTGTGTGTGTGTGTGTGTGTAGGGAGAGGTTGGGGATGCCAGTGGAGATGAAAAAGGGGATCAAACCAAACTGAAATGAGAGACAACACTGGTTCAGTGGAAAGAGCCCAGGCCCTGGAACCAATTTCAACCCAGCTTTGTCACTTACCCACTCGCTATCTTGGGCAGGTTCACTAGCTGAACTGTGACTCCTTATTTATAAAATGGACATATGCTTAACTCATATGGTAGTTAGAAAGATTCTTGATAATGAATGTGCTTATTCCATAGTAGGTGTATCAGTTTGTTTTCATTGTGTAGCAAACCAACCCCTGGAGGTGGTGGTTGAGTCTCCTCTCTTGAGTGCTTTGGAAAGAGCACTCAAGATGACTCCTTGAGTTTTTAGGTATTTTTTTCTCAAAAACATACAGATGAGAATAAATGCACATGAGGGATTTCTATTAGACTGCAAATAGGTACTCTATAAAAGTGGGATAAAATAAAACCTTCCTTGTGAATTTCTTGTGAGCACTGAGTTATTTCATATAAATGCTTAAAATACTGCCTGAAACATACAAAATGCTCCAGAAATTCTACATATTGTCATTATTGTCATCATCGTCATCAGAACAGGACCAAAATGTCATCAGGGTCCCAGGAAGTCCTTGGGAAGAGCTTTGGCCTTTGTTTCTCCTCTTCCTTTTGTCTAATTTCTCATCTGCCTCTCTTCTCTGCATCGCTTTCAGGACATCTTTCTCTTTCTACACATTGGTTTCCTCCTACTATCTTCCACATGTTTTTTGGTTTCTCACAGTTTTGAAGTGCAGATATCCCTAGGGCTGCCATGCTAAGTTAGCACTCATCTTCAGCTGCACTGCCAGGTGGAAAATTCACTTCATGTTTCCCACCATGAAAGAAGCTGATTAGTCCAGCTTATCCTTCTGCATTGGCCATAGGTGGTTAGATAGCCAGCTTAAGACTGACTCTCCTTGGATCAGATATCCATCTCTGGTCCAATCAGCTGTGGATGATAAAAGTGGGTGATTTCTCTTGGAAAGGAGTCTGGGGGGTATAAATAAGACTGGTCTTCTCAGTACTCTTCCAAACCATATTGGTTTGGTGAATTGACAAGGAAACCCTGAGGATGCAGATGGCAAAAACTGTTGCTTTATCAGGATGAAGGTAGGAACTGGAGACAAAATGTGTCTGAACTTCCAGCAATGGTTGAGGAAGAACTGGGGAAATAAGTCAGGAAAAATAAAGAGGCTATATTACCAGTAAATACAGCTCTGAAAACTAAAGCATTCAATCTACCATTATAGATCTTCTATCATGTGCAAAAACCCTTCAGATACTTCATTAATAAAATGTCAATGTTTACTGAGTGTTACCATGCACCAGGACTTCCCAGGTGGCACTAGTGGTAAGAACCTACCTGCCAATGCAGGAGACATAAAAGGCTCGGATTTGATCCCTGGGTCAGGAAGTTTCCCGGAAGAGGGCATGGCAATCCACTCCAGAATTCTTGCCTGGAGAATCCCATGGACAGAGGAGCCTGGCAGGCTACAGTCCACAGGGTCACAAAGTGTCAGACATGACTGAAGTGACTTAGCACACAAGATGCACCATGTACCAGGCACTAAGATAAGTCCTTGACATGTACAACATGCATTTCTCTTTTTTTCTAAGTGAAAAAAGTAAGTTTTATTGGGGTATAGCCAGTCGATGAAGTTGTGATAGTTTCCAGTGAACAGCAAAGGGACTCGGCCATACATATACATATAACCATTCTTATTTAGCCATCGCAACAACTCTGGGTCAGACAGACCGTCAAAATGCCTCACAGCCTCGATGACCCAGACATAAAGTGACATGAGCAGATGCCAACCAGAAGTAACTGGTGAGACCATGCAGGGTTTAATGTCAGCTCTAGGGGTAGCTTCTATTATTATCACCATTGGTAAATGGAAAACTAAGACACAGAAGGAAAGATGTGCTGGAAAGTCTGGATGCTGGATATTTGAAATGAGGCATCTAATTCCAGAGTTCTCACATCCTTACCTACCAGCTCTGGAGCTCAGAAGTGTCACACATGTTCCTGATTAACTAGAGTTAAGTAACAATACAACCAGACACAACAGTAGTCAGACTGTAGTGTAATGGCCTACAGCAGTTTTTATGTAATACTGTAAATTAAGTAAAATCATTGCTTTAACAGGAATACTATGGGCTTCCTTGGCAGCTCAGACTGTAAAAAGTCTGCCTCCAATGCAGGAGATGTGGGTTTGATCCCTGGATTGGGAAAATCCCCTGGAGAAGGGAATGGTACCCACTCCAGTATCCTTGCTTGGAGAATTTCACAGACAGAGGAGCCTGGTGGGCTACAGTACATGGGGTCGCAAGGAGTCAGACAGGACTAAGAAACTAACACACACAATCAATTCCTACTTCAAGATTCACTCTAAACATTACGCTTTCCCTGTAGTCTTTTCTGAGTTCCCCTACCCTGCTCCATATACAGAATGAGTCACGTCTTCCTTGGTATGGGAGCAGAGCGTACACACCTCTATCAAAGCATATCTTATGTTGTATTGAAGTTACTTATATGTACAATTTTCCAGGAAGACTGCGAGTTCCTGGATGTCAAGGATTACTACTTTTTTGAGTAATCGTTGTGTCTGGATTATCTAATATTAACATTTGGGACAGAGCAGATGCCTTATACATGTTACTGAATGGATAAAAGAATGAATGAATGAATGGCCTAACCAACTGCTCATGGTAGAGTGCTGTTCTTATATCTTTCAATCATCGTGAAGAGACAAAAATCACTTACAGAAATGTGAATATCTAATTAGATTTCTATGACATTTCTTTATTATTTATTCCTATATTCTACTGTATTTTGGGAAAAGTGATCAAATTTATTGACAAGGATTATAAAAATTATTTGGCCTCAAAATACCCAATGGCATTGTTCTTTTTTTTTTTTTACAAATTCAACAAGAGTATACATATTTTTCAGATGAATGGATGATAATGTTTTCTGATATGCAGGAAGATAAACTGGTTTACTGAGAGGAAATATACATGGGGAAGTATTTCTAAAATGCCATTTCCAACACAGAAGTCACTCATATGCTAATAACTTTCTTTTTCTCCATTCTGAAATTTTTCAAAAAAATTATTTTAAAATTATTTAGAAATTAAATAAATTAGTTAAGTTTATTAGTTAAATAAATTAATTAAATAAACTAGTTAATGTATCAATCAATGCAGTGGGAAAAAAATACTGGAAAAGTGCACTGTGTTTTAGTTAACTACAAACTCCTAGTTAGTACATTGATTTTTTTTTTTTTTTTGCTTTTCAATCAGTTATTTCAGCAAAATGTTTTGAGATAAAATGTATATGAAAAAAAATATGCTCATCTCAGAAGTGTTTTATATTCTAAAAGATAAAGTTCAATTATTGGATGGGCTTCCCAGATGGCTCAGTGGTAAAGAATCTGCCTACCAGTGCAGGAGACATAAGTTCGATACCTGGGTCAGGAAGGTCACTTGGAGAAGGAAATGGCAGTATTCTTGCCTGGGAAATCTCACAGACAGAGAAGTCTGGCAGGACTACAGTCCATGGGGTCGCAAAGAATCTAGCGTGACTTACTGACTAAAAAACAACAACAAAATTATTGAATAGCAATTATATTTTAGGTAATGTCTTCAGTTCAGTTCAGTTCAGTTCAGTCGCTCAGTAGTGTCTGACTCCTTGCGACCCCATGAACCACGGCACGCCAGGCCTCCCTGTCCATCACCAACTCCCGGAGTTCACTCAAACTCATGTCCATCGAGTCAGCGATGCCATCCAGCCATCTCATCCTCTGTCGTCCCCTTCTCCTCCTGCCCCCAATCCCTCCCAGCATCAGGGTCTTTTCCAATGAGTCAATGTCTTAGGCTCTGATAATATAAAATTAATAGTCATGTGTAATGGCATTGCTTTTAAATCTTGGTGAGAAAAGTAGCTGTTTTGCTTTTAAATAATTTTTGTTAGGCATTTCTTCCTGTATCCTCCCTCTCCTGTTCTTGCCTTTCCCTTTCCCTACCTCTTCACATCACCTGCCACCGAGATGCCACTTCATTTATTTAGACTCCATTTTAGTGGATTAGTCATTCACCTAATGGAGCTGGCCTCTCCGGTTCAGAAAGTAAACATGTTGAAAAGTAAATACAACTGAACAGATCAAGTAACTATGTCCGGTGGCTGCACCTGCCATTTGGACCACTTTCCATGGGCAATTTGAAAACTAGCTGGCAGAATTCTTTACCTTCTGAAGGCCAAATAGAAAGAGCACTGGAACATGAGTTTGGGACTCTCAGGCCCCAGCCAGAGTTTTGATCTTAAGAGCGACATGACCATTGTTGGCTGCACATTTTTCTCTCTGAGTCTCATTTTCCTGGTCTTTAAAAAAGAGGGTTGGACAAAATTACCTCTAAAAGTCCTTCCCATCTTACAATTCTACATTCATTCATTTAATAAATATTCAGCAAGATCTGCTCTGAGTTCAACACTCTGCATGGCACTGCAGGGACAAGGAGGTATAGACAGCATGGCTTCTGCCCTCAGGGCTTGCCATTAACAAGTGCTTTGTCATTGTTCTAGTTACTAAATCGTGTTCAATGCTTTTTCGACCCCATGGACTGTGGCCCACCAGGCTCCTCTCTCCATGGGATTTCCCAAGCGAGGATACTGCAGTGGGTTGCCATTTCCTTCCCCAGGGGATCTTTCTGACCCAGGGATCTAGGCTGTGTCTCCTGCATAAGGCAGGCAGATTCTTTACCGCGGAGTCACCAGGGAAGCCCAACTGAAACACACAGGATCAAAAACAAGCTTGAAATGTATATCAAACTCATTTTAAAGTTTTATTTGTTTATTTATCGATATTTGGCTGTGTCAGCTCTTAGTCGCAGCACACAGGATCTTCACTGCGTCACGTGGGATCTTCATCAAAGCACAGGGATTCTCTATGTGTGGTGCTCCAGCTTGGTTACTCCACAGCATGTGGGATCTTAGTTTCCCGACCAGGGATCAAAGCCATGTGCCCTGCATTGGAAGGTGGATTCATAACCACTAGACCACCAGGCAAGTCCCTTAGACTCGTTTTTTTTCAAGGCTACTTAGCCTATGTTATAAAGCTTTTTCAAGGAACGATCTTCATTAAGTCCCACAGTTTTGTACCTATATATTTAACTAAAGGCTTGCTGAATCTTGTTATCTGGTAAGCTCTTCCAAAGATAATTGAAGAGGTAAAAATTCTCTTGTGGTGGATGTGCTTTTTTTCCTCATCCTTCTTCATTTGGCTCATGGAGTTTACTATTTCATGTCTTAGAACTTTTGTTTTAGTTTGGTTTGGCTTGGTCTCCTTTTTTTTTTTTTTTTTAACTGAGCCACTTGGCATGTGGGATCTTAGCTCCCAGACCAGGGATCGAACCAGACCTCACTGCAGTGGAAGTGGGAAGTCCTAAACACTGGATCACCAGGGAATTCCCATCCACTTTTAGAACTTGATTCACACAAGTTCTCCAACCTCTTGACTACAATAAGCCAACAAAAGAACTAAATGTTAACTTTTTTCTCAGAAGCTTTCCAAATTCAGCACCAGCGGAACTCAGCTCTGAGACCCACCTGTTCTGAGATGAAAGTGAAAGTCACTTAGTCATGTCCGACTCTTTGCAACCCCATGGACTATACAGTCCCTGGAATTCTCTGGGCCAGAATACTGGAGTGGGTAGCCTTTCCCTTCTCCAGGGGATCTTCCCAACCCAGGGATCAAAACTAGGTCTCCCACATTGCAGGCAGATTCTTTACTAGCTGAGCCACAAGGGAAGCTCAAGAATACTGGAATGGGTAGCCGAAGCCTTCTCCAGCTGATCTTCCCCACCCAGGGATCAAACCAAGGTCTCCTGCATTACAAGTGGATTCTTTACCAACTGAGCTATGAGGGAAGCCCCATTCTGAATGTAAAGATACTGTAGATTGTGTTTGTGCTTTATCTAAATTTATTATCTCTCAGTTGGTGGTGTGAAGTTTTTGTCTATATTTCATATCAGTCTTAATTTATACAGCAGAAACTCCAGATAATAGCTCGATTGTATTTTCTACACTGATATAACCATGACAATATCTTTTTTATAGTAGTACTTTGCATAGAAAAGTTCAACTAGCTTATGAAATATTATTTTTAATAATATTGCCATACTCTAAAATGTTTATGACAGTTTCCAAGTGACTTCTTCTTTTCTGCTAAAAAAAAGTCTTAAAAGGTCACTAAACACCAAAATTCTAATTTCTGAGATGTCATTTTATCCCACTAACCATCTGCAATAAAGCAAGCATCAGATGTGTACTCACAAGATATTGCCACCTTAACATTTGGAGTAGAAATATATGGCAATCAATTTAGGTTAGGTGATTAAACACCTTTTTTAAGACATGAAAAGCAATATTTTAGTAGCTACTTTGGAAAAAAACTAACATATGGAAATCCAAATATATACAAAACATACATTTGTAATAATTTACTTCACATAAAGATTCACCATAAAATTGCATTTAATATTAAATTTTTCTAAAACATTAAAAGGAAGTTTATTAATATAAATTATACTTAAATCTAATTTTGGTGGCACTTATCTATTATGGAAATCATGATCTCTGGCATTATAACATTCTTTACTACTTATCATTTACTGTCATATAATCAATCATAATTAAATACTCTGGGACTTCCCTGGTGGACCAGTGGTGAAGAATCCACCTTGCAATGCAGAGGATTCAGGTTCAGTTTCTGCTTGGGGAACTAAGATCCCGCATGCTGCAGGGTAGCTAAACCTGCATGTCACAACTACTGAAATCTGTAGGCACTGGGGCCTGTGTGCCACAACTAAGACCCTATGCAGCCAAATAAATAAATATTTTTAAGAAATAAATTCTGGATGTCTATGGGAAATCATTGAATTTGTGAATGTTATGGAAAATCTTACTGCATTACATATTTGAAATTAAGTGAAGATGAAGAAGACAAGTTAGCTTAAAAAAAAAAACAGTAGTTGGCAAATGTTCTCATGCTCTCAATGCCTTGATCTCTACAAAAACATTCACAGTACACTTTCTGTAATCATTAAAATAATTCCAATTAGGTACTCAGGACAAATGCCCTGTTTTATTCAGTGTCCTACCATCTGCAATTTAAAAATCTTCCCCAAAGGCACATTATTAATAATGTTATAATTACACATTTAATGATTTATCATGCCCTTCTGATAATTAGAAAAATTTTCTTTTTGTTGGCAAACCTCTAGCCACAATAAGCTTAATGATATATTGGTAATTATTTTCAGTCACGAGATTTAATTTCATGAAAGTACCAAGGCTTGTCTCCTTTTCCCAGCTGTAGAGGATAAGGTGAAGTTAGTTGTTAAAGAAACATGGATGTTATCTATGGCAGTGCCAGAAAAAGAAGAAAGTAAAATAAACACATTATATCAGCAAGAAATGGGTACTTCAAAGCAATGGCTTTCAATGTTGGTTGTACAATAGAATTATCTGGGAAACTTTTAAAATCCCATTCTGTAGGCTACATTTATTCCAGTTACAGAGATATGGTGGGCTCATTTCCAGCCCACTTCAATAAGGCAATGTCTGTTTTATTGCACATGAATTTTGGGTTTTCCCAATGCATATATAGCTTCTCAGGTAGCGCTAGTAGTAAAGAACCCACCTGCTAATGCGAGAGACTCAAGAGATGTGGGTTCGATCCCATAGGGTTGGGAAGATCCCCTGGAGAAGGGCACGACAATCCACTCCAGTATTTTTGCTTGGAGAATCCCATGGATAGAGGAGCCTGGTGAGGTATGGTCCATAGGGTTGCAAAGAGTCAGACATGGCTGAAGTGACTTAACATAACATGCATGCAATGTGTATATGTCAGGTTTACACTACACAGTAGTCTATTAAATGCACAATAACAGTTATGTCAGAGAAATGTACATACCTTAACTTTTTTTCCAGTGTTTTATGGAAACATAAAACACTCTCTCTTTTTTTAAAACATATAATTCTTTTTTTTTTTTTTTTTACTTTATTTTACTTTACAATACTGTATTGGTTTTGCCATACATCAACATGAATCCACCACGGGTGTACACGTGTTCCCAATCCCGACCCCTCTCCCACCTCCCTCCCAGTACCATCTCTCTGGGTCATCCCAGTGCACCAGCCCCAAGCATCCTGTATCCTGCATTGAACCTAGACTGGCGATATCTTAACTTTTTTTTACACACCTTACTTTAAAAATACTTTATTGCTCAAAAATGCCAACTATCATCTGAACCTTCAGTAAGTCATAACCTTTTTGCTGGTAGAGGGTCTTGTTTCTATGCTGATGGCTGCTGATTAACCAGGGTAGTGGTTGCTGAAGGTTTGGGTGGCTGTGGCAATTTCTTAAAGTAAGACAACAATGATGTTTGCTCCATCTGTTGACTCCTCTTTTATGAACAATTTCTCTGTAACATGCAGTGTTGTTTGACAGTTTCTATCCACAGTAGAACTTTCAAAACTGGAGTCAACCCTCTCAAGCCCTGCCACTACTTTATTGGCTAAGTTGATATAATATTTTAAATCCTTTATAGTCATTTCAATGATCTTTGCAGCACCTTCACTGGGGCTAGTTTCCATCTCAAGAAACCACTTTCTTTGCTCAGCCATAAGAAGCAATTCCTTATCTGTTTAGTTTTATCATGAGATTACAGCAATTCAGTCATACATTTAAGTTCCACCTCTGTTCTATTCTAACTCAGTACTTCTCTTGCTATTTCTACCACACCTGTGGTTCCTTCCTCTGCTGAAGTCTTGGATTCCTTAAAGTCATCCATGAAAGTTAGAATCAACCTCTTCCAAACTTCTGTTAATGTTGATATTTTAACCTTTTACCGTGAATCACGAAAATTCTTAATGACATCTAAGAACAGTGATATTTTTTTCTTTCCAGAAGACTTAATTTATCCAGATCCATCAGGGAAATCACCATCCACAGCAGCTGTAGCTTAGCAAAATGTATTTCTTAAATAATAAGACTTGAAAATGGAAATTACTCATTGACCCATAGGATGCAGCATGGATGTTGTGTTAGCAGGCATGAAAACAGTATTAATCTCATTATACATCTCCATCAGAGCTCTTGGGTGATAAGGTGTACTGTCAACAAGCAGTAATATTTTGAAAAGAAGTCTTTGTTCCTGGTCTCAACAGTGGGCTTAAATTATTCAGTAAATTGTGTTGTAAATAGATGTGCTACCATTCAGGCTTTGTTGTTCCATTAAAAGAAGATAGGCTGAATAGAGTTAATGTTATTCTTAAGAGCCCTAAGATTTCTCAGAATGGTAAATGAATTTTGCGTTTCAACAAATATTAATACACCAGACTGTCCTTTAAAGCGCTGAATCCAGGCATGATTTCTGCTCTCTGATGATAGAAGTCTTAGATGGTATCTTCTTCCCACAGAAGGCTATTTTGTCTACACTGAAAATCTATTGTTTAGTATAATCACCTTCATTAATTATCTTGGCTGGATCTTTGGATAACTTGTTGAAGCATTTACCTAAGCACTTGCTGCTTCACCTTACACTTTGATGTGATGCAGACGGCTTCTTTCCTTCAACCTCATGAACCTACCACTGATAGTTTCAGACTTCTCTTCTGCAGCTTCCTCCCCTCTCTCAGTCTTCATAGAATTGAAAAGAATTTTCAGATCTTACCCTGGATTAGGCTTCGGGTTAAGGGAATGTTGTGGCTAGTTTGATCTTCTATCCAGACCACTTGGACTTTCTCCGTCAGTTAAGTTGTTTCACTTTCTTGCCATGTATGTGTAACACTTTTAATTTCCTTTAGGAACTTTTCTTTGCATTCACAACTTGGCTAACTGGTGCAAGAGGCCAACCTAGCTTTTGGCTTATCTCAGCTTTCTACATGCCTTCCTCACAAAGCTCAATCATTTCTAGTTTTTGATTTAAGGTGAAAGATGTGTGATTTTTCTTTTCACTTGAACACTAGAGGCCATTGTAGGGTTGTCAACTGGCCTAATTTCAATACTGTTGTGTCTCAGGGAAGAGGGGAGCCCAAGGAGAGGGAAAGAAGGGGGGAAATGGGTGGTCAGTGTATCAGTCAGAACATATGCAACATTCATCAAGTTCACTGTCTTATATGGATGCAGTTCATAGCACTCCAAAACAATTACAATGGTAACATCAATGATCACTGATCACAGGTCACCATAACAAATGTAATAATTTTGGAAAGGCTTGGAATATTGCTCGAATTACCAAAATGGGGCGTTGGGACATGAAGTGAGCAAATGCTGTTAGAAAAATGGCACCAGTAGAATTGCTCAATGCAGGGTTGCCACAAATCTTCAATTTATAATACAATATCTATGAAGCACCATAGAGTAAAGCACAGTGGAAGGAGGTATGCCTATACATCAGACTTTTTGGGGATGCAGCCCAATTTTCCATATTCACTAAAGCACCCAGAGTTGATTCCAACATGCAGTCAAGGTGAGAACTGGGGATATAGAAGAGACAAGAGGAGAAAAGAATCTGAGTGCTGATTGCTTTCATATCTCTCATTTCCAGTAGATCACATTTCTGATGTCACCAAATGAAACATTCAACCACCTAGAATTTTTTTTTTTTTTAATGTGCATCTGGATTTTTTTTTTATTTATTTATTTTTTTAGTTTTTTATTTTTAAATTTTAAAATCTTTAATTCTTACATGCATTCCCAAACATGAACCCCCTCCCACCTCCCTCCCCATAACATCTTTCTGGGTCATCCCCATGCACCAGCCCCAAGCATGCTGCATCCTGCGTCAGACATAGACTGGCGATTCAATTCACATGATAGTATACATGTTAGAATGTCATTCTCCCAAATCATCCCACCCTCTCCCTCTCCCTCTGAGTCCAAAAGTCCGTTATACACATCTGTGTCTCTTTCCCTGTCTTGCACACAGGGTCGTCATTGCCATCTTCCTAAATTCCATATATATGTGTTAGTATACTGTATTGGTGTTTTTCTTTCTGGCTTACTTCACTCTGTATAATCGGCTCCAGTTTCATCCATCTCATCAGAACTGATTCAAATGAATTCTTTTAACGGCTGAGTAATACTCCATTGTGTATATGTACCACAGCTTTCTTATCCATTCATCTGCTGATGGACATCTAGGTTGTTTCCATGTCCTGGCTATTATAAACAGTGCTGCGATGAACATTGGGGTACATGTGTCTCTTTCAATTCTGGTTTCCTCAGTGTGTATGCCCAGCAGTGGGATTGCTGGGTCATAAGGTAGTTCTATTTGCAATTTTTAAGGAATCTCCACACTGTTCTCCATAGTGGCTGTACTAGTTTGCATTCCCACCAACAGTGTAGGAGGTTCCTTTTCTCCACACCCTCGCCAGCATTTATTGCTTGCAGATTTTTGGATCGCAGCCATTCTGACTGGTGTGAAGTGGTACCTCATTGTGGTTTTGATTTGTATTTCTCTAATAATGAGTGATGTTGAGCATCTTTTCATGTGTTTGTTAGCCATCCGTATGTCTTCTTTGGAGAAATGTCTATTTAGTTCTTTGGCCCATTTTTGATTGGGTCTTTTATTTTTCTGGAATTGAGCTGCATAAGTTGCTTGTATATTTTTGAGATTAGTTGTTTGTCAGTTGCTTCATTTGCTATTATTTTCCCATTCAGAAGGCTGTCTTTTCACCTTGCTTATATTTTCCTTTGTTGTGCAGAAGCTTTTAATTTTAATTAGATCCCATTTGTTTATTTTTGCTTTTATTTCCAGCATTCTGGGAGGTGGATCATGGAGGATCCTGCTGTGATTTATGTCTGAGAGTGTTTTGCCTATGTTCTCCTCTAGGAGTTTTATAGTTTCTGATCTTACATTTAGATCTTTAATCCATTTTGAGTTTATTTTTGTGTGCGGTGTTAGAAAGTGATCTAGTTTCATTCTTTTACAAGTGGTTGACCAGTTTTCCCAGCACCACTTGTTAAAGAGATTGTCTTTACTCCATTGTATATTCTTGCCTCCTTTGTCAAAGATAAGGTGTCCATATGTGTGTGGATTTATCTCTGGGCTTTCTATTTTGTTCCATTGATCTATATGTCTGTCTTTGTGCCAGTACCATACTGTCTTGATGACTGTGGCTTTGTAGTAGAGCCTGAAGTCAGGCAAGTTGATAACAACAAAAAGATCATACACCATGACCAAGTGGGCTTTATCCCAGGGATGCAAGGATTCTTCAATATCCGCAAATCAATCAATGTAATTCACCACATTAACAAATTGAAAATAAAAACCATATGATTATCTCAATAGATGCAGAGAAGGCCTTTGACAAAATTCAACATCCATTTATGATAAAAACTCTCCAGAAAGCAGGAATAGAAGGAACATATCTCAACATAATAAAAGCTATCTATGACAAACCCACAGCAAACATTATCCTCAATGGTGAAAAATTGAAAGCATTTCCCCTAAAGTCAGGAACAAGACAAGGGTGTCCACTTTCACCGCTACTATTCAACATAGTTCTGGAAGTTTTGGCCACAGCAATCAGAGCAGAAAAAGAAATAAAAGGAATCCAAATTGGAAAAGAAGAAGTAAAACTCTCACTGTTTGCAGATGACATGATCCTCTACATGGAAAACCCTAAAGACTCCACCAGAAAATTACTAGAGCTAATCAATGAATATAGTAAAGTTGCAGGATATAAAATCAACACACAGAAATCCCTTGCATTCCTATACACGAATAATGAGAAAGTAGAAAAAGAAATTAAGGAAACAATTCCATTCACCATTGCAACGAAAAGAATAAAATACTTAGGAATATATCTACCTAAAGAAACTAAAGACCTATATATAGAAAACTATAAAACACTGATGAAAGAAATCAAAGAGGACACTAATAGATGGAGAAATATACCATGCTCATGGATTGGAAGAATCAATATAGTGAAAATGAGTATACTACCCAAAGCAATTTACAAATTCAATGCAATCCCTATCAAGCTACCAGGCACATTTTTCACAGAACTAGAACAAATAATTTCAAGATTTGTATGGAAATACAAAAAACCTCGAATAGCCACCTAGAATTTTTGATCTTAGAAGTCCTGCCTTTTGAAAAGGAAAAGGCCCCATTCCCTGGCCTGCTGGGGTTTGGGCTGATGTCTATGAAGGGCTCTTCTAGGAAAGAGCTAATGTCCTCTGAGAAGATGAGGTCCATCTGCTCCAGGCACCCACCGCAGCAGCATGCCATCCCCTCTGAGGTCACCTGCTTAGTGTGACTGGGTCTGTGTGCAGTTGCTTCACAAATGCTTAGATGAGTGTGGGAATGGTATTCACTCCGTGGACTACAGGGATCTTCCCACATGATTATTCTCAGTACCTGAAGACCTGCTCTGACAACTACTATCTGTCCATTCTAAATCCATTTGACCCTTGAACAATGGGGGTAGGAGGAAGGATGTTATGGGCACCAACCCCTCAAACAGTCCCAAATCCAGGCATAATTTATAGACAGCCTTCCATACATGTGGTTTTCCTTATCTGCAGTTCCCTATCCACAGATTCAACACACCAGGGATCATATAGTGCTATACTATTTCTGAGTGAAAAAAACTCTTGTATAAGTGGACCTGTGCAATTTTAATGTCTTTTGTTCGAGGGTAAACTGTCTCTTCATCTAAGCAATTCCTGGCATTCTATGAAAGGAGGAAATGGAGGTGAAAAATCCCTAAGTTAGTGTTAAGGCAGAATTGATCAAAGATAGTGCTAATGACATATAAAACTATATTATAAATAACTATCCACGAAATGTCCTTCTTTGTTATCTTGACTCCAAAGTCATAAATGTAATTTATCTTTTACTTGGACATAATTTACTTTATATATATATATATATATATATATATATACATATATATATTATATAATAATATATATAGTTTAATATATATTATTAAACTAATATTCCTGTTAAATAGGCAATGATGATTCCAAAGTACATGGACATCTCTGTAGGCCTTTACTTGAGGTGATTTTAGAAGTTAATATATTAGTTTGTCTCTTAAAAGAACATATTTAATGGGAAGCAGTAAACTGAAGCAAAGGAAAAAAAAAAAGGAAAGTGGATATTATTGTATTATCTTATTTCCTCCAAGTTTCAGGGACAAATGCAACCAATAAATGTCTGAAATGAATAGAATTGTTTAAGTAATCCCAGAGGATCGATTAAAAAAATAAAGAGTGTGTTCTTCAAAAGTTGAACCCCACTCCAACAGTATAAAAAGCATCTAATACAATTACCTTGAGATAAGAAAAAATAATCAGAAACAGACATTGGAAAATGCATCTACTAGAGAAATTTCAGCAGTGGTTATTTGTTATATGGGCTTCCCTGGTGGCTCATCAGTAAAGAATCTGCTTGCAGTGCAGGAGACACAGGATCAATCCCTGGGTTGGGTAGTTCCCCTGCAGGAGGAAATGGCAACCCACTCCAGTATTCTTGCAAGGGGACTCCCATGAACAGAGGAGCCTGGTGAGCTATGGTCCATGGGGTCCAAAGAGTCAGACACAACTGAAGTCTTAGGCAAGATTATTAAGCTGTCTTAACTCCAATGTTCTTACCTGTCCAATGATAGTAACTCTCAAGGGACATAATTGTTTCACAGAAGAGCACAAGCTCTGGAGTCAGAAAGATGTGTCACTGAATCCCATTTCTGTCAAATACTAGCTGAGCAATCATAGGCAAGTTAACTAACTTTTCTGAGCTTCACATTTTTCACGTGAAAAAAAAATATAAAAACAATCTCCAGTATAGACAGTAATAGCAAAGTTAAAGAAGTAACATGAATTAAGAGCCTAGTTAAATTCTGGGTGCATTCTAAGCACTTTAAAATTAATAGTAATTATTATTTCACATCAAGTGGAATCTACTGCAAAGATTAGTCATTGTAAGAGCCAAATACTGGGCCCCAAATAAATTTGTTCCATAAATATTTACTGAGCCTTAATGCTAAATCTGAAACTCCAGTACTTTGGCCACCTCATGCGAAGAGTTGATTCATGGGTTCGCAAAGAGCGACTGAACTGACTGAATGCATAGACACCTACGCTTCTATGTAGAGAAATTTTAAAAAATAAACTAATGGCGCTCAATGAGTAATAATTTAGATAAGACATAGGGGCATATAAAAACAGCTATCGGCAGCTCAATGCCTAATACCTGCCTCAATCAAGTTCTTTAAGACAGTGGAGAAGTCCAGGAGAGAAATTTGGAGACTAGAGGGAAGTGGTAGCCTTTGAGTTGGGTCTTGAAGGAGCTGCATGGGCCAAAATGTGAGTGAAGGAAATCCAGGTGAGACAGATAGGTATCAGTCAATAAAACAGCCAAATTAATGGACATCATTTAATTTGTCCATATTTTTAACAGAGTAGAAATGATCAGCAGTAATCCAATTGCTAGCCAATTACTGACTTATTCTAAAATAGTCAATTTGATTTCAAGCTTGCAGAGTCACTCAAAGTAAATCCAAAATAAGCTAGTATTTTAAAAGCTAAAACATGGAAGCATTCTGTAAACTCTAAGAAATGATCACTTTAAGAATGCTGAGGCAAGGACTTCCCTGGCAGTCCAGTGGTGGGACTTTGTGCTCCCAATGCAAGGAGCATGAGTTCAATCCCTGGTCAGGGAACTAGGATCCTGCAGGCCACATGGCATTGAAAAAATAAATAAACAAATACAATTTTAAAATAAATAAATAAAAATTTAAAATAAATAAATAAAAATTTAAAATAAATAAATACAATTTAAAAATAATTAACATAGTAAAATAAAAGTTTAAAAACTTAATTAAAAAACTAAAGCAGAAATATGCCATGCAATTGAAGACACCAACCCTCTCAATACCAGATAAAATCAGTTTGACAGTCTGTTTTAATAGAACATAACTGGAAATTGAAGTGATTTTACTAAGGGAAATTTCATTGGATAAACATTTACCATACATTAATTTACCTCTTTAGCAATTAATTCTATTTTAAGGGCTTAGGATTTAAATGATTTGGAAGAATGTCAGAATATATTCTAATGAACTTATGCCATATGACTCTGTACCATATGTGATCAAAGTTAATTAAACTGATTTTTTTAAATGATGTTGTTATTTGTTGACAGTGTGGATATAACCCTTGGAACCTAAACATTCCAAATATTGGAAATGAAGTCATAAGAATAGTTCAACCGTGCAAAGATTTAATATCTTTTTAAAGACATAGACCTGGGAGAAAGGGATTATCTGTTCATACGGTCAGAGTAAACAAGCCACTTTTGGGCCCAACAGATGGAGGCTTTGAATCTGGGGAAGAGGAAGCAGAGAAGAATAAAAATGAAAAGCTTAAAATGACCATTTGGACTATGTCTTTAAAAATCTTCTTTCCTACTCAGTGTGAGCCCAGAGGCTCATTATTACAAATATAAGAAAACATAAAACTCTTCTGGGTCTGAAATTTCTCAGTCTTTATTTTTTATTCATTAAGAAGTATGCTTAATTTTTATTATGCATAGTTAATTTTTAAAAAATTGATTAAATAAGACTATTATATTTTGCTTTATTTTAAATAATTTATTTCCACTCCTTTAATATTTTATCTTGGTAAAACTACACTTTGAAAGAAACAAAAAATTTTTATGGTCTTTAAAAGAAAATCAAAACTATAAAATCAATATTTGATAACAAATTTTAAACCCATGACTTCTGAATTTGCTAAAATGAAAGCCTCTTTTTCACTGTAACAAGTACCATTTTCTACACACACACAAAAATTGTTACTAATAGTCTGATCAGTTGATATTTTGAGTTAATATTTAGTGAAATGACATGGAGAAAATATATTAGAAATGTAAGTATTGCAATGCAACATAAGATAGCTAAGTGTTTTGCAGTTTCTCAGACTCATTTTTGCTTGAAAAAAATAGAATAAAAATGAAACATTTCATTTGTTCCAGACACCATATAATAATTTGAGCTCTGGTGAAGAAATTTGACTAATATTCTATTTACTTTATGTCAAAGAAAATTTTATGAGTATATAATTTATGAAACCAATATTTCTTACACAATTCCAAGAAGTAACTTCATTTTTCCATTCAGGAATAAACTGTTCAAATGCTGCGAGTTTGAAATGAGAAAGCAGAAATAAAACTCTGCTCCTCTACTTCCCATGAGTATTCCCAGACCAATTTGTCCTCCTGATACCCACCCCAATCCTTCCTTTTTCCCATGAGATTGCCCCCCTTTAAGATTAACCTTTCCCATCACTTTCCCACTGGGACTCTCCCTGATTCTCTCCAGTCTAGCTGTGCCTAGCTTCTTCATTACTCTGTATATCTCTCTCTCTAGCAGGTGGATTTGGCTGTACCAGTCAGAAATGTAAAGCTTGTATTTAAATGATCATGCAACCTAGATGTCCATCAGCAGATGAATGGATAAGAAAGCCGTGGTACATATACACAATGGAGTACTACTCAGCCATTAAAAAGAATGCATTTGAATCAGTTCTAATGAGGTGGATGAAACTGGAGCCTATTTTACAGAGTGAAGTAAGCCAGAAAGAAAAACACCTATACGGTATACTAACGCATATGTATGGAATTTAGAAAGACGGTAACGATAACCCTGTATGCGAGATAGCAAAAGAGACACAGATGTATAGAACAGTCTTTTGGACTCTGTGGGAGAGGGAGAGGGTGGGATGATTTGGGAGAATGGCATTGAAACATGTATAATATCATATAAGAAATGAATCACCAAAATAAAATAAAATGATCATGCAGCCATAACTGAACTAAACAAGACTAAGTTTAAAAGAGAAAAAATATTTTTGGATCGCAGCCATTCTGACTGGTGTGAAGTGGTACCTCATTGTGGTTTTGATTTGCATTTCTCTAATAATGAGTGATGTTGAGCATCTTTTCATGTGTTTGTTAGCCATCCGTATGTCTTCTTTGGAGAAATGTCTATTTAGTTCTTTGGCCCATTTTTTGATTGGGTCGTTTATTTTTCTGGAGTTGAGCTGCATAAGTTGCTTGTATATTTTTGAGATTAGTTGTTTGTCAGTTGCTTCATTTGCTATTATTTTCTCCCATTCCGAAGGCTGTCTTTTCACCTTGCTTATATTTTCCTTTGTTGTGTAAAATCTGCAAGCAATAAATGCTGGAGAGGGTGTGGAGAAAAGGGAACCCTCCTACACTGTTGGTGGGAATGCAAACTAGTACAGCCACTATGGAGAACAGTGTGGAGATTCCTTAAAAAATTGCAAATAGAACTATCTTATGACCCAGCAATCCCACTTCTGGGCATACACACCGAGGAAACCAGAATTGAAAGAGACACATGTACCCCAATGTTCATCGCAGCACTGTTGATAATAGCCAGGACATGGAAACAACCTAGATGTCCATCAGCAGATGAATGGATAAGAAAGCTGTGGTACATATACACAATGGAGTATTACTCAGCCGTTAAAAAGAATTCATTTGAATCAGTTCTGATGAGATGGATGAAACTGGAGCCGATTATACAGAGTGAAGTAAGCCAGAAAGAAAAACACCAATACAGTATACTAACACATATATATGAAATTTAGGAAGATGGCAATGACGACCCTGTATGCAAGACAGGGAAAGAGACACAGATGTGTATAACGGACTTTTGGACTCAGAGGGAGAGGGAGAGGGTGGGATGATTTGGGAGAATGACATTCTAACATGTATACTATCATGTGAATTGAATCGCCAGTCTATGTCTGACGCAGGATGCAGCATGCTTGGGGCTGGTGCATGGGGATGACCCAGGAAGATGTTATGGGGAGGGAGGTGGGAGGGGGGTTCATGTTTGGGAATGCATGTAAGAATTAAAGATTTTAAAATTTTTAAAAATAAGAAACTAAAATATTTTATCTTAAAAAAAAAAGAAAAATAAACTCAAATGATTAAATTTTTATAAGGTATAAAGCAGCTTATCTATGTTTAATGTTAGGTGAAATAGAAAATAAGATCAATAAGGCACATAATTGGCAGCCTGGATGGGAGAGGAGTTTGTGGGAGAATGGATACATGTGTTTGTATGACTGAGTCCCTTTGCTATTCTCCTGAAACAATCATAACATTATTAATCAGCTATATCCCAATGCAAAATAAAAAAATTTTTAAAGGCACATATTACTAAAAAGAAAAATGCAACCAGTTACAGTATCACTTGCCAGTTACACTATCTGTTGTAAGATACATCTCCAATGGTTTTAAAAATGTTTGACTTAGGATCAATGAAGTACAGTGTTACTTATATTTGTGAAAATATATATAAATTGTAAAACTTTTCTAAAATGCAAGAGATTAATAAGGCACTAAATGCATGATAGTGGCAACTGTCTGGGGAGGAAGGGAGTAAAATGTGACTGTAATGTTTCATTTCTTCAAAAAAATCTTGATACTTAAAAAAAAAAAAAAAAAGAGAAAAAATAGCTAATAGCTCTGAAGTGTTCATTGATTGCCAAGCTCTGCATTCAGCCCTTTTAAGTGTATCATCATTTCAATTTGCCAACAATTCTATCTGACGTACACTATTATAAGCTCCCTGTTATAGATAAGGTGACTGAAGCTTGAAAAAAGTAATGTTTCCAAGGTCATGCTGCAAGTAATCTTCAGTGAGAGAGTATTTCAATCCAGATCTTTCTGACTATAAAATCTGTTCTATTAATCGCTTTGGTGTACCTACTTTCCTCGGGATTTTATTCTATGTTTAGCATCGAAAACTCCTTTGAGATGTAAATGCAGAATTTATAAGAAGCAGCATTTAATAGAAGAAAACAACTTCATTGTCTTTTTAAAACAATGTACTGGCTCTTCTTATCAAATGTGTAGCCATTATATGAGGAATTTTCAATACACACTTCCATTATTCATTTACATATATGGAAATCAACATGATGATGTTTTCCACTCACTATTCAAATATCATGACCTGATATTACAGTAAGTCAACAATAAAGTACTCAAAATAATCTGATTTAGACTCTTTCCAGCAGTCTTCATAGCTAAATAAGTCAAGGCAAGGCAACTATTCATTTAAGAGTTCCATATGAAGAAGGCATTTTTTCATTTGAAAATCGACTTGTCTCTCTTTCAAATGTTTATGTATAGATATACTGTGGAGACCTAAATAAAATCCTTTATGACTATACAGTGGAAGTGAGAAATAGATTTAAGGGACTAGATCTGACAGACAGAGTGCCTAATGAACTATGGACGGAGGTTCATGACATGGTACAGGAGACAGGAATCAAGACCATCCCCAAGAAAAAGAAATGCAAAAAAAAGCAAAATGGCTGTCTGAGGAGGCCTTACAAATAGCTGTGAAAAGGAGAGAAGCGATAAACAAAGGACCAAAAGGAAATATATACCCATTTGAATGCAGAGTTCCAAAGAATAGCAACGAGAGCTAAGAAAGCCTTCCTCAGTGATCAGTGCAAAGAAAGAGAGGAAAACAACAGAATGGGGAAGACTAGAGATCTCTTCAAGAAAATTAGAGATACCAAGGGAACATTTCATGCAAAGATGGGCTCAATAAAGGAGAGAAATGGTAAGGACCTAACAGAAGCAGAAGATATTAAGCAGAGGTGGCAAGAATACACAGAAGAACTATACCAAAAAGATCTTCACGACCCAGATAATCAAAATGGTGTGATCACACACACTCACCTAGAGCCAGACATCCTGGAATGGGAAGTCAAGTGGGCCTTAGAAAGCATCACTACGAACAAAGATAGTGGAGGTGATGGAATTCCAGTTGAGCTATTTCAAATCCTGAAAGATGATGCTGTGAAAGTGCTACACTCAATATGCCAGCAAATTTGGAAAACTCAGCAGTGGCCACAGCACTGGAAAAGGTCAGTTTTCATTCCAATTCCAAAGAAAGGCAATGCCAAAGAATGCTCAAACTACTGCACAACTGCACTCATCTCACATGCTAGTAAAGTAATGCTCAAAATTCTCCAAGCCAGGCTTCAGCAATATGTGAACCGTGAACTTCCAGATGTTCAAACTGGTTTTAGAAAAGGCAGAGGAACCAGAGATCAAATTGCCAACATCTGCTGGATCATGGAAAAAGCAAGAGTGTTCCAGAAAAAAACATCTATTTCTGCTTTATTGACTATGCCAAAGCCTTTGACTGTGTGGATCACAATCAACTGTGGAACTGAAAGAGATGGGAATACCAGACCACCTGACCTGCCTCTTGACAAACCTGTATGCAGGTCAGGAAGCAACAGTTAGAACTGGACATGGAACAACAGACTGGTTCCAAATAGGAAAAGAAGTACATCAAGGCTGTATATTGTCACCCTGCTTCTTTAACTTTTTTTTGTTTTTTTGCTTCTTTAACTTCTATGCAGAGTACATCATGAGAAACGCTGGGCTAGAAGAAGCACAGGCTGGAATCAAGATTGCCAGGAGAAATATCAATAACCTCAGATATGCAGATGACACCACCCTTATGGCAGAAAGTGAAGAGGAGCTAAAAAGCCTCTTGATGAAAGTGAAAGCGGAGAGTGAAAAAGTTGGCTTAAAGCTCAACATTTAGAAAACTAAGATCATGGCATCCAGTCCCATCACTTCATGGGAAATAGATGGGGAAACAGTGAAGACAGCATCAGACTTTATTTTTGGGGGCTCCAAAATCACTGCAGATGGTGATTGCAGCCATGAAATTAAAAGACACTTACTCCTTGGAAAGAAAGTTATGACCAACATAGATAGCATATTGAAAAGCAGAGACATTATTTTGCCAACAAAGGTCCGCCTAGTCAAGGCTATGATTTTTCCAGTGGTCATGTATGGATTTGAGAGTTGGACTATAAAGAAAACTGAGCGCCGAAGAACTGATGCTTTTGAACTGTGGTATTGGAGAAGACTCTTGAGAGTCCCTTAGAGTGCAAGGAGATCCAACCAGTCCATCCTAAAGATCAGTCCTGGGTGTTCTTTGGTAGAACTGATATTGAAGCTGAAACTCCAATACTTTGGCCACCTGATGTCAAGGGCTGACTCATTGGAAAAGACCCTGATTCTGGGAAAGATTGAGGGCAGGAGGAGAAGTGGACAGCAGAGGATGAGATGTCTGGATGGCATCACTGACTCAATGGACATGGGTTTGGGTAGACTCCGGCAGTTGATGATGGACAGGGAAGCCTGGCATGCCGTGGTTCATGGAGTTGCAAAGAGTTGGACATGACTGAATGACTGAACTGGAACTGGATACTGTGGAGAAGGAAATGCCAACCCACTTCAGTATTCTTTCCTAGAGAATTCCATGGACCGAGGAGCCTGGTGGCCTACAGTTCATGGGAGTTGCAAAGAGTTGGACACAACTGAGCACAGCACACTAATGTTCTAGACATGGTTCATCCCTTGGGAATATAGAGATAGAAGACAATTGACCCTCCAAAATAGTCCACACTTTAGTGGATAAGAATGATCAGAAAACCTACAAATAAACACTACATTGTGCTGGATAGAAATGAGCGCAGACTGAAGGGAGAACTAGGTTGGGGAGGGGCCTGTTACGGGATGGGGAGGCGACGTGTTTAAGGGGGTCTTAACAGGTCAGAGGAGAACTAGGGTAAGTTTAGGGATAGCAATTCAGGCTTAGGAATATTCATGGAGATTGACAGTGAAGTTCTCTATTTTTGCTCTCATTTCAACCTCACAACAAACCTACAAGTTACTTATGAATATTCCCATTTTCAGACAATGAAAGAGCAGAGACTGGAGAGTGCTTATCAATGTTTACAAGTATGAACATCAGATAATAAATGAGTGTGACAATCATATGATGTCATGATTCAAAGACACAGCAAAAGAGGGTAGTTGATTAAGACCAGCTGGGCCAGGATCTCAACACAAGTGAAGCAAGAGACTAACATCAATTCTATTCCAAGCTGGAGTGACTAGATTTCTAAAGATATCAGAGGTCCTACTGAAATCCCTTGGAGTGAAAAATCCCCAATGAAAAATTGGGGAAAGTTCATTTTGCTAAGAAAACCTCCTCAGACATTTCCCACATCTATCTTTTCCCTGGTCCAAACCAGGAGAGAAGGCAGGCTCTCATAAGAGGCTGCTGAACAAACAGAGACTACACAGTTTCAGTACAGCTTATATTAAATAAGAGAACAAACTCAAACACACAGGGTGGACAATACCCAGTGATGCAAATCGGTTGGCTTTATGTTATCATACTGAAAGACTAATATTACCTGTTCATTAGGAAACAAAAGCCAGGGTGAGTGAGCAAACCAGTCAATTTTCAGATTTTCTTGCCTTCCAGGAAAGAGTTACATGTGTCAACATTGACTCAGCAGGGCTCATTGCCATTTAGAAAGAAAGCTGTGTTACACCCACTAAGGTTTTTGTTCAAGCTATGACAATATTCCCTATAGAACACCAGCTTCTGCATTGCTAGGGTCATGATCTGGTGTTTAAGTAAATGAAAACATTTTCCCCAGTTACAAAAATCAAATATATCTAAATGTAGGTGTGTTTAATTTTATAAAAGACTCATATTTTACTTCTAAGAAAGTCAGTTTAAGAGTCTTTGAGATAAAAATGCAAAGAGGTTTATCAGCTCATAAAAGAGAAACAAGGCTGGATTTAGGCATGTCACCATAAGGCACTCAAACATCACCAGGCCCTGGTTTTCCTGACTCTCCATTCTTCTTTTTTCCATCTTTGCTCCCTTCTCCTCTTGTTGTTGTAAAATGGCTTTAGCTTAACCCTAACTCTGCCCCTAAATCTCACACATCTCACTTTCACATGTAGTAGGAAAGGTGAACCTTTTTCCCAAAAGCTCCTACATGTGGTTCTGAGATAAAATCCAGCTGGTATAGCTTTGGACTCCACCCATCCTAGAAGAAACCAATCATTACAGCCACAGAAATGCAGTATGTTGATAATCCGGGGGAGGGAGAGGCCGACATGAGAGACAGAGTCAGCATCCTGGTAGACAGTAATTTATAGCAGAAGGTCACACTACTTCAGTATCAAGCTGTATTTTAAAATGCTGTCTTGGGACTTCCCTGGTGGTCAGTGCTTAAGAATCTGCCTTGTAATGCAGGGAATTCAGGTTCAATCCTTGATCAGAGAACTGAGGTCCTACATGCTTCAAGGCAACTCACCCCTCCTGCCACAACTAGAGAGCCCTCATGCCTCACTGAAAGATCCACATAAGGCAATGGATATCCCTCAGCAACTCAGACCTGACGCAGCCAAATAAATATTTATAAAATAAAATGCTGTCTTTCCCATTTTCTCATATGCTCATCTTTATTCCTAGTGCCCAGAGTCACCTTCACCATTCATTCTAAAGTTACCCCACACAGGTAACTTCTATTCTTAATTATGGCGGTTTTATTTCCCAAGTATCCAGGTTCACACAATAGGGAATGGTGAACATGCCAGATGCTTAAGTGGGATGCAGTGCCTGCGGACTTCTGTGGTTGATCCAGCCAAAGACAGTTCCCATGGTGTCCCTGCAGGTCCTCAGCAAAGAATGAAACCAGAGGCAGCTGCTTTTGGGAACACAGTAATTTTTCAAGCATTATCTCATTTAATCCTCATGACACTTTCAAATTGTGGTGCTGGAGAAGACTCTTGAGAGTCCCTTGGACAGCAAGGAGATCAAACCAGTCAACTCTAAGGGAAACCAACCCTGAATACTCATTGGAAGGACTAATGGCTGAAGCTGAAGTTCCAATACTTTGACCACCTGAAGCAAAGAGTTGACTCATTGGAAAAGACCCTTGATGCTGGGAAAAATGGAGGGCAAGAGGAGAAGAGGGCGGCAGAGAATAATATGGTTAGACAACATCACTGACTCAATAGACATGAGTTTGAGCAAACTCAGAGAGATAGTAGAGGACTGAGTAGCCTGTCATACTGCAGTCCATGGGGTTGCAAAGAGTCGGACACAATTGAGCAAATGAACAACCTCATGACACATCTATGAGGCAGGTAACAGTATCATACCAATTCTACAGATGAATAAATGGAGTAAAATAACTTGTCAAAGGCCACACAATCAGTCAGGTGAATCAGATCTATCTGATTTCAAAATCCATGTCCTGAATTATTTTGAGAGGATGATGAACCTTCAGAAACTCCTCATGAGAATATGAGCTCTTGAAGGAGATGAGTGGGGTCTGATTAATCTTTGTGATCTTTATCACTACTACAGGCACAGTACCTAGCACACTGGTGCCCTATCAACTCATTCACTCATTTATTCATCCACAGATCTTTGCCTAGCCCTGCTGGTGTCCTCATGGTATCTGCCCTTGTTGATACAGAGTACAGAGCATGCAAACTTCACTGGAGTGAGTTGACTTTCTTTAGCATTGAGAACACAGAGCAATCATATTTCTGGGCTGACTGGATAGGGCAGGACATATACGTGGATAAATTAAAGGCCACACAACTTCCCACCAGGAGAGGTCATGGGGTTGGACCCTGAGAAACTCTGGAAAGAAGTTCAGCTCAACTCCAGACAATGGAGATCTAAGCTGGACCCTCGATTTCTAATTAAGGGTAGCCACGTTCCAACACCTGGCTTGGGTGTGGGACCTGCAACTCTGGTTAGTGGAGCATGGAATAGACTCTACCTTTGGGCCAGGGGATTTGAGAGCACAGACAGCTTGAATGCCAATCTAGGCCTTGTCATTTAGTAGTTTTGTAACCTTGAACAAGTCGTAAGATGAAATAATAAGAGCATCACTCTTATAACATTACATGAATAAATATGTTTAAACACTTTGAGTGTATATGTGTTCATAAATATCAGTGCAAGCATCACAGCCTAGCACTGATATCCCATCACACAATCCAGGGTACCCACTGCCTCCTCCATATCTCCACAACACATTCATCAGACTCTTAAGCAGCCAAGAAAATTGTTGAGTTACCACCTTCAAGACTGTGCTCAGCGAACACAATTACTCCCTCTGCTCCCTGGCTGACTACACCACAGTTAAGAGTGGCTTTTGAAAAGAAGATGTACCCAAAACCAGAAGCAGAATGAAAAGAATGAGGTCCATAGAGCTCAAAGCTGAAGGAGGTGCTCACACTGAGGATCATCTGAGTGCATCTGTCCATGGCTTTAAGAAGAAAAACTGCAGGGATAAGACTTCAGCATTTGAATTACTGCTGGGCACACCATTTGTAATAGTGTAGTGTTAGTTACCCAGTCGTGTCTGACTCTTTGTGACCCCATGGACTGTAGCCCACCAGGTTCCTCTGTCCTTGGGTTTCTCCAGGCAAGAATACTGGAGTGGGTTGCCATTTCCTTCCCCAGGGGATCTTCCTAACCCAGGGATTGAATCCAGGTCTCATGCATTGCAGGTAGATTCTTTATGATCTGAGTCATCAGGGAAGTTCTCAAGTATCGAAGAGTAATTTATTTTCTGTACAAGTTTTATTCCTCCAAAGTTTTAAAAATTGAATTACAGCTTTAAACCAATAGGAGGGGATTTTTCAGTTAATACTGCCCCTCATAATTATAAGAATAAAATGAATTAAATGATTTAAAAAAAACACTACGGGAACTTGTTTCTTATGGGAATTAACTTGTGAATGCATTTGCAGAACCAAGACTTCTTTAGAGAAAAACTTATTATTACCCAGAGACTGGATTGTTCCATGTTGTGTTTGACTGAACTGCCTTTCTAAAAACTGTCATATGTTATGCACGCAATATTTGTTTTCCTCACAGCAGAAGAAGTAAATTCATGGAAGGACGTCTTTGTGCAAGAGGAACACAGCCTTGAGGGAAGTAAAGCATCAAAGAGTCTCAGAAAACTGCCATAGATTTTTCTACATTATTGTAGGTGTGTGTGCATGCTGAGTCGCTTCAGTTGTGTCCGACTCTTTGCAACCCTGTGGACACCAGGCCCCTCTGTCCATGGGATTCTCTAGGCAAGAACACTGGAGTGGGTGGCCATGCCCTCCTCCAGGGGGTCTTCCCAACCCAGGGACTGAACCAACGTCTCCTGTGTGTCCTGAGTTGCAGGTGGATTCTTTACCACTGAGCCACCAGGGAAGCCCATATTACTGTATACATGCTGTATACATATATTACATACTGTAAAATAGAATCTTTAAAAGTTGCAGCAAAGAAACTGCCTGCAACACAGGAGAACTGGGTTTGATCCCTGGGTCAGGAAGATACCCTGGAGAAGGAAATGGCAACCCACTCCAGTATTCTTGCCTGGAGAATCCCATGGGCAGAGGAGTCTAGGGTGCTACAGTTCACACAGTTGCAGCTAACACACTTCAAACACTTCACGGGTTGTGCAAGCTCTACAGCAATTATGATCTTGTTAGGTTTGGGCCACTTGATAATTCTCCTCTAAGAAACACATTTCATCTTTTAAAAATCCACTCTTTTCTTCTATTTTGTGAATATGTGTTACTGTCAAAATATTCTCTTCTTCCTTCTTGAGTCTATTCTGTAGTTCTCTTTTTAAATTTTCTTGAGTTGATTTAAATTTTCTTGAGTTCATTAGTTTTCTCTTTCTTTTGGACATATGCATTTAGAGCTTTAGCTGCATCTGTAAGTTTTGCAATAAGTGTTTTCCTTCTCAAGTTCTGCTTCTTTGGTGGCTCAGATGGTAAAGAATCTGCCTGCAATGTGAGAGACCTGGGTTCGATCCCTGGGTTGGGAAGATCCCCTGGAGAAGGAAACGGCTACTCACTCCAGTATTTTGGCCTGGAGAATTCCATGGACTGTATAGTCCATGGAGTTACGAAAAGTTGGACACAATTGAGTGACTTTCACTTCTCAAGTTCTAAATATTTTAAACTTTCATTAGATTTCCTCTTTGTTTCAGAACACATTATGAGTGTTTAAAGTTTTCAAGCATGTAGATATGGGGAGAGAGATAATCTTTTCATCTGATTATTTTGCTTTGTGATTGAAGAATGTGGTCAGTGTAATTTCAATTCAATTACTGAGTTTTCATTTGTGACTTTCAACAGACTCATATTTTGGAAATTTCCATATATCTTTGAAAAAAGGTATTCTGTAATTGTCTTATGCATGATTCTAAATATATTTTTTATTGGATCAACTTTAATCATTGTTTTGTATATGGGAGTAATATGTTACAAATTACCATTTAAATTACATATTGGTCAATTTCTCCTTGCAGTTTATTCAGTTTTTCTCTATATAATTTGAGGATTATTTTCTTAAAAGAATACAAATTTCTGACTATATATTCCTGATAAATTATTTCTATGTAATGATGTGTTTTTCTTTTTGCTAATAATGCTTTTTGTCTTAAGGGCTATTTAATTTAAATAGCCTTATATCAGTTACATTTTGATTTCTAACCACATGGTGAATCTTTTCCTATTCCTTTATGTTAAAATTTTCCTTATAAATATGTCTTGCGTGCCTGTGTGTAAGTCACTTCAGTCATGTCTGACTCTTTGTGACTCTATGAAGTATAACCCGCCAGGCTCCTCTGTTAATGGGATTCCCAGGCAAGAATACTGGAGTGGTTTGCCATGCCCTCCTTCAGGGGATGTCCCCAATCCAGGGATGGAACCCCTGTCTCTTGTATCTCCTGCATTGGCAGGAGGGCTCTTTCCACTAAAGCCACCTCGGAAACCCAATAAATATTTTTGGGTATACCTACTATAAAAAAAAATTACTGAATTAGTTATTGTTATCACTTTTGCTTTTAAAGTCCAATCTAGAGATTCTAGGCAGATGGTAGTGACAGTGTGGTTTTCAATCTTATTTATTTATTTTTAATTACTTTTTCTTTATTTTACTTTACAGTACTGTATTGGTTTTGCCATACGTCAACATGAATCCACCACGAGTGTACACGTGTTCCCAATCCTGAACCACCCTCCCACCTCCTTCCCCATACCATCTCTCTGGGTCATCCCAGTGCACCAGCCCCAAGCATCCTGTATCCTGCATCGAGACTGGCAATTCATTTCTTATATGATATTATACATGTTTCAATGCCAATTAATCTTATTTAATCTCCACATTAAAGCAAACATAACAAATTAAATAGCAAAACCAAAGATAAATTGAAATTTACCAAAACACTAGGCAACAGCCATAAGGATCACATGGTATTGGCACTTGTGTAAGAGAAAGAGGAGGAACCAAATATGGTTGCATTTAATGATGAACAGAATCCCAAACAGCTAATAGTCATTTGCTGGGGAGCACAGTGGGTCAATTTGAGAAAGCAGATGAAACTGAGGATGGATTCTCTAACACCAAGTGAGTTCAAGGAGCATGAAGCAAGGGACTGAAAGGGCTAAAGCAGCTTAATTCTTAAAAAGAAGGTTGAGTGTTGAAGAATTGATGCTTTCAAACTGTGGTACTTGAGAAGACTCTTCAGAGTCCCTTGGACATCAAATATTCAGAGTCCCTGAATATTCATTGGAAGGACTGATGTTGGAGCTGAAGTTCCAATACTTTGGCAACCTGATGTAAAGGGCTGACTCACTGGAAAAGATTCTGATGCTGAGAAAGATTGAAGGCAGGAGGAGAAAGGGATGCCAGAGGGTAAGATGGTTGGATGGAATCACTAACTCAATGGACAAGAGTTTGAACAAACTCCGGGAGACAGTGATGGACAGGAAAGTCTGGCATGCTGCAGTCCATGGGGTCGAAAAGAGTTGGACACAATTTAGCAAATGAACAACAACAATCCTTACGAAGTCTCAAAATGTAAATGGATCTCCTTCCAGTTAAGGAACCATACTCTGGAGAAATTACTAGAAGTTGAATAAAATTGAGCAATTATAGAAAATTAAGATTAAAAAAGAGAATATTTCCACCCAAGTGGAGAAAGGAAATCTTGGGAAGCAAGAGACCATTGTTTTAAACATTACATAAAAATAACAAAAAAAGAGGAGCTTTGTGACATTAGAAGAGCTTTCCTAAATTCTGCCTTAATATAAAGGGTCAGGAAAACTAATTTCACATAAAAACTGAACGACAGAGAAGTATCAAGTTCAAATCCCATATGTTATAGTAAGAAATGAGATAATATGGAGCATAATAACATTTTCAGAGATGATGAAAGCATGCTAGAGAGATATGTCCACAAAATGCAACTTACTATTTAAAAATTAGTTAGAAGACATTAAGAAGATGACATTGAATATGAAAAAAGAACATATATCAGAATTGTTAAAGCTGAGAATCTAAGTGCTAGAACTCAGGAAAGAACTAGAAATAAAATATCCTCTAAGAAATGAAGACAAGAATAGAAAGATACAGTTTGGAAAAAAAAACATTCAGCTAATGGGCTAAACGATAGCAGGTGAAAAGGGAATTTTTTAAAATCAATGGAAAGAAAGACTTTTTTAAAAAATTTCAAGAGAAAGTGACAAATACAAAGATGAGTAAAGATTATCTAATATATAGATACTAGGAGTTCCTGAAGAATAGAACCAAAGTAAAGAAGCAAAATAGAAAACTTCCTTAAATTTAAAAAAAAAAAAAGGATTTGAAATTACATATTGAAACATCGTACTGGGCCTTTCCTAACTTTATTGCAAGACTCAATAAGTGATTGAAATAAAAGAAGAGACATACTATGCTCATAGATGACCTGATTCAACATCATAAAAATATCATCTCCTCAAATTAATCAATAAATTTGACATAATTTCAATTCAAACCCTACAAAAAGTTGATCCTAAAATTCACATGAGAGATTAAATGGCCAAGCAGTTTTGAAAAACAAGCTAATGTCCTCAACCTCCCAGACATTATAATTCTTAAATCAAAATTTTAGTAATTAGGATAGTGGTGGTTTGGGTAGCCTAAAAGACACATAGACCAATTGAATAGGTCAAAGAATCCAAAAACAGAAACACATAAATGGGAATTTGAATCCTGAGTCATGATTGACTTACTTGATTTTGTTTTAGTCTGGAATCCAGCATTATGTCAGGGCTCAGATTTCACTATTATAAGACCTTGAAAGTGAAAGTGTTAGCCGTTCAGTCATGTCCAACTCTTTTCGACCCCATGGACTGTGTAGCTCACCAGGCTTCTCTGTCCATAGGATTTTCAAAGCAAGAACACTGGAGTGAGTAGCCATTCCTTTCTCTAGGGGATCAATCTTCCTGGCTCAGAGATCTTTAACTCAAAAAGACCTTACGGCTCTCCTAGAATCATAACTTTGTTATAAATAAATTTAAATTTTAGAATGTTCAGTCCAAATAGTATAGGCTTTTTTTTTTTTTTAGGTTTTTCCATTAAGGTAGAGTGAAAAAATTTTGGCATGGAAGGTAGAAGTCAGTTGTAGTGTTGTCTTTTTTCAGTGGCTAGTGACTTCACCCATCTTAACTCATCTGAGGATAAAATGCAATAATATTCATAAAGCACTTCAAAAATTTTCAGGTATCCCTCTGTCTCAAGGCCAAATATAATTATCTGTTAGAGCCTTTATCATAATCTGACACTCTTACTCAACATATTATATAAATTATAGGAGTTCATCCTGAAAACAACCTTACAAGGACAGTGTGTCACCCTCGTTTTATGCTTGGTGCATTTGAGGGTACAAGGGATTAGTAATTTACCCAAGGTCAAGGTCAATTAGCTAGGAAGTAATGAAGCATGGACTTACATTTATGTCTGTTGAACTGCAGCACTTGATCTCTTGATGACTCCTCCACAGTCTTGCTATAAAATATTGTTATTGCTCTGTTTGAAATTGAATGGGTACATTTTCAATATTAAAATCAGAATAAAGGGAAAATTATATAATCTGAATTAACTAAAACCAACCAGTTATCTCTCCCCAAAATATCTTTATAGAACTAGGTCAATTTTATTTTTTAATAGACTATTTAGCCTGTTGCCAAGAAATGCACAGGTGACTAGTAGGCACTTCTAAAAAACAAATTTTTTAAAGTGTGAGAAACTTGGAGAGGATGCTGTTTCCTGAAACAAGAGTCAACTCCTAATGCCCCATTTATAGACCAGGTCTTACACTGACACATGAAGAAGCTCTTTTAATTAACTGGTTAGGAATTTAATATCTTCACATATGCAAGGCAAGTCGACTTCCCCAGGCAACCAGATACACTGAGCTTTGTATATTAGTTCTGCCCATTTGGCTTTTGAATGAACTTTCTAAGTCATGGGCATTAAAAATTGTCTTAAGTAAATGGTTTTAAACTCAAGTGCTCTTTGGGAAAATGAGGATATGCTAACCAGTGTAGGAGAGTACAAGGTGACCAAGCAAATTAAAACTTAACAATAATAATATTAAAGAACAAGTGCCCAAATAACAAGATCTAAGAGATTAGTTTGCTGGATATCACATGGTTCTCACTAAATGTGGACAAAGAGATCTTTAGTGCTTTGCCAAAATATGAAACTATCAGGCAAACTATCCCAAATGGATATCTGCTTTTGCATGGCTTTTTCAGAAACCATTTCCAAGAAGTTAAGGTGAGTTTTGCCACCTCACTATAATGGTGAATTTGAAGGCATATCTTTGGTCTCAGTAACACTGTCAAACTCAGATCGTTTTCATACTTGTCTTAGTGTTCCCCTGAACTCTCCTACCTTAACAAACGTGAGGGTAGTTTTCCTAAAAACATAATATAATTTCTTCTGATATTTGTCTTCAAGAAATTTAAGGGTTGCACTTGGGATTAGCATAACACTTTCTTACACAATTTCTTAGTGGTATCATTTACACTTTAAAATTTTTCTTAACCATTTTATTTGAGCTATGTCACCTCGGCCCACAAACTATCTCTATGAGATTACAATCACCTTAAGGGTAAATGTTATAGTAATTCCTATGTATTTTTAAATTCTCCCACCAAAACTCATAACTGATTCGTGTACAAGTTCTGCAGATCTTCTGTTTGTATTTTTTGTCTTCCATAAAATTTAACAAAGATTATTACCTGGAGAAGACAGGCAGTAATTTATTCTTTGAGTAGAACAAAATTTGTTTAATTAAACTTGTAAAGATTTAACTACTTCCTATATCAAAGTTTGTAACTTTCATTTTTCCTCTCATTCAACAAATATTTACTGAATTTTACACATTTTCTCTTAAAATAGCTTTTTTACAGATTTATGAAAAAAATAAGCTCATCGAATTTGATAGCTAAAAGGAACTTTGAGGGTTACTAATTCAACACACTGATTTCAGGGACAATGAGGGAATTTTTCAAGAGTCTATAGAAGTAGTGTCAGGCCTAAGGGAAAATAGCTGGTTGCTGCCACAGTGGGAAATAACAGCTAGATATTTTGACTTTGGTTTCAGGACTTTCCTCCCTCAGAAGTTACTTTTTAAATTTTCTAACATGTTTATAGATGAGAAATTCATCACAATATGACATTCATGGTACCTGGAAATGGTTACTGGTTCCTCTTGACACAGTGACTCTAATAGAAGAGAAATAAACCTATATTAGTGGAAACAGTGTCAGACTTTATTTTGGGGGGCTCCAAAATCACTGCAGATGGTGACTGCAGCCATGAAATTAAAAGACACTTATTCCTTGGAAGGAAAGTTATGACCAACCTACATAGCATATTCAAAAGCAGAGATACTACATTGTCAACAAAGGTCCGTCTAGTCAAGGCTATGGTTTTTCCAGTAGTCATGTATGGATGTGAGAGTTAGACTGTGAAGAAAGCTGAGTGCCAAAGAACTGATGCTTTTGAACTGTGGTGTTGGAGAAGACTCTTGAGAGTCCCTTCGACTGCAAGGAGGTCCAATCAGTCCATCCTAAAGGAGATCAGTCCTGGGTGTTCTTTGGAAGGACTGATGCTAAAGATGAAACTCCAATACTTTGGCCACCTAATGTGAAGAGTTGACTCATTGGAAAAGACTCTGATGCTGGGAGGGATTGAGGGCAGGAGGAGAAGGGGACGACAAAGGATGAGATGGCTGGATGGCATCACCAACTCGATGGAAGTGAGTTTAAGTGAACTCCGGGAGTTGGTGATAGACAGGGAGGCCTGGCGTACTGCAATTCATGGGGTCACAAAGAGTCAGACACAACTGAGCAACTGAACTGAAGAATGCTTATAATCACAGTCAAGAAACGTAAGAGTATTTGTACCTTTTGTGTCAGTAATTCTAGTTTTTAGGGATTCATCCTGGGGAAATCATCAGAGGTACACACAAATCTTCAGATACAAGACTCTATGGCAGGATTTTTATCAAAATGCCTAACCATAAATCATGTAACATCTATATGGCAGAATACTATACAGTTTCAAATGAGGTACAGTTACATAACAGGACTTACTTGGTATAATGCTAAGTTTTGAAAAGGTAACATAGCACAGTTTAGTAAAATGAAATTAGATGTGTGCAGCAGTCCATCCTAGTCTGAAGAAAGCAGACTCATAACTATGGTTATGTCAGAGTAAGAAATCAGTGATTTTAACTTTCTTGTTTTACTTTTTCTGTGTATCCAATTTATAAAACAAACTTGTATGCAGGTATACTAAGGGGAGTGAAAACAAATGTTACTGTAAAAAGAATACCTTTTAGTCAAGGTAGACCCACCCAGCAAGTGGCCAAGCTGAACTGACATTCACAGGGGGGAAAAAGTTGTTTAAATGAAGCCATAATACCTCTTTATTTTAAACTTTTTAATGAGCTCTTTTCTCTTGTCATAGTTATCTTTCCTTTCTGGACTGAACCTGAAGGGCACCCGCAGAGCAAGAAAAGTTCCTAAAGGATAATAACCCCTGGTGATTGGTCACATTTCTGGCCAGGAGTCCCTCTCCTTCCCTGCCGCACACTCTCAACCTTACCTAACCTGCATTTGGGATCATAAGGCAAACCCCATCATGCCCCTTCATAACTATATATGATCCCAGGACATCCCATATAACCCGGACTCTGATTCCTGTATGTCTCTGTCCGTCCTCTAGTCTGATCTCATTTCTCACACTCCTTTGTGACTCCAAACCCTTCTAGTACAGCCTGGAGAGTGCAGCCTGGTCAGCATTCTACATTGCCGATCTCTTCCTTGAATATCTCCCACACTTTGCTTTTGAACTGAAACCTGTCTCCTGGGGCCATGTCTCATTAGAGAAGGATAGGAGTTTCTTTCCCATCCTTTACCATCTGGCCTAAGGTGGGTTATATGTCTTGCAAAATGCTGTCCTCCCCTTCTCTATAAAACCACTTCTCGTGAAGCTCGTGCCATCAAAACATATCTTATCGTGGAAATATATTTATTTAATGTTCTGCACTGTTAGCTTCAAATCTGAGCGTGACAGTGCTTCTAAATCGTATACCTAGAGTAAAGCGTTAGTTGCTCAGTCATGTCCAACTCTTTGCAACCCCATGGACTGTAGCCTGCCAGGCTCTTTTGTCCATGGAATTTTCCAGGCAAGAATACTGGAGTGGGTTGCCATGCCTAGAGTAAACCCACACTTAAAAGGTTCACCTGGCTTTAGGTCACAGTTGTGCTGCAGCCCTGTGGCTGTAAAATGAACTCTGTCATTGGTGTCCTTTGTAAAATGAACTGAATGTTCCCATAGATGATGCTGAAATGGTTAGAAAAGAGCGAGGTTTAATTCAGAGCATACTACCCATTTGATTACTGTGTCACAAAGGATGAAGGAAGGAAATGAGCCAACCATCCAGGATGGACAAAGGAAAAGCCCTATGGACCATGGCTGCCGTGGTCCCGGGCACTGTCCAGGCACACAGCAGGCCCTCTGATGTACTTATTAGCTGACTGAATAATGGTTTTTAATGTTATTCCATATACTCCAAATTAGTTTAGCCTACAAATTTCTATAGCCTGACATTTCCCATTCAACAATCTACAATTTAGCATGTGACTTGATCTTTTGATTTGACTGGTTTACTTAAAGTCAGGGATTTGTAGGGTCTAACCCATAGAAAAATAGAAAATGAGTGGACTTAAAAGCAAAAAGAATTATGTTTATTTATAACTCCAAAATCAAAGTCTGAAGCTAAAGCACTCTCTGATCATATGGGGCTTTCATTTGATTGGATGGTTACTTTATCTCTTACAGTTTCTCCTTATTTATCTTTATATCTCCATATATACCTATGCAAATGGCCCCAAGCAACATTTTTTCACTCATTTTTTGAAACATTTGGTTTCCTTCAGCAAATAATTATCTGGTTCCTTCTATGTTCCAGACACTATGCTAGGTGCTAGGAATGCAGCCATAAACAGCACAGATAATGTCCCTGCCCTGTTAATCTTCTACCAAAATGGTAGGTAAATGCTTTATATATTTTGATTCTATTTCATTCTGTTCTATTCTAATAGACTTAGAATTATATAATAAAACAATAAATATTATTTCAATAGACATTTTTAGTTAATAAAGTAGTTTCACAGCCAATATCTTATTTGAGGTTCAAGAAAACTCCATGGGAGGGTGTAGAGAAAAGGAGAAAAGGGAACCCTCCTACACTGTTGGTGGGAATGTAGGTTGGTACAGCCACTATAGAGAACAGTATGGATGTTTCTCAAATAACTAAAAATAGAATTACCATATGATCCAGCAGTCCCACTCATGGGCATATATCCAGATAAAACTAACTCAAAAGATACATGCACCTCTGTGTTCACAGCAGCACTATTCACTATAGACAAGATGCAGAAATAACTTAAATATCCATTGACAGAGGAATGAATAAAGATAATGGTACACACACACACACACACACACACACACATACTGGAGTACTACTCAGCCACATAAAAAAAGAAGGAAATAATCTCTCTGCCTGCAATGTAGCAGACTGAGGTTCAAGCCTGGGTGAGGAAGATCCCCTGAAAAAGGGAATGGCTACCCACTCTAGTATTCTTGCCTGGAAAATCTCATGGACAAAGGAGCCTGGCAGGCTATAGTCCATAGGATCACAAAGAGACAGATACAACTGAGTGACTAAGTGAAAAAAAAACAAAAAAGCCATTTGTGGCAACATAGATGGAGCTAGAGATTATCATATGAAATGAAGCAAATCAAAAAAAGAAAGACAAATACCATATGATATCATTTACATGTGGATCTAAAATAAGGCACAAATGAACTGATCAACAAAACAGGAACGGATTGACTGGCATAGAGAACAGATTTGTGGTTGCCAAAGGGGAGGGTGGAGTAGCAGTTTAGGATTAACAGAGTCAAATTATTATATATGTGTGTGTGTGTGTGTGTGTGTGTGTGTGTGTGTGTGTGTGTATAACAGATAACAACAAGATCCTACTCTATAACACAGTGAACTGCATTTCAATATCCTGTGATAAACCATAATAGAAGAGAGTATTTTTAAAAAATACATATGTATGTATAACTGAATTACTTTGCTGTACAGCAGAAATTAACACAAATATTGTAAATCACCTATACTTCAAATGAAAAAACATCCTATGGGGAAGGAAAGGGAACTAGTTTTACTGATATTATTTTACAGATGACACTGTCAAGACACCGAACATAATGACATTAGCAGGTATTGCTTCTAAGGGACTGAGACTCACATGGGGACAAGGCAGGGGAGAGAGCAGGAGCTAGCAGAGAAAAGACAGTCCATACACACTGCCCACCATCACTGTTTGGAAATTTCTTAGGCTAGTTTATGTATTCATTTTGGGTTTTATGGGACTCATGCTGCGCAACAATTCTATTTATCTCCATCCTGAACCTCTTGCTTTGGGAGGTCTGTTGATCAAGGCCAACTTTGATGCTCATCTTAAACAACTCTCCTTCTCACTGGCCTTCGACAAAAGATCCCTCTCACCAGGAAACCTACCAACCTTGCAAGCAAAGGATAAGATCTTTGCCCAGACAAATTTACCAGCATTCTCTACAGTAATGTTTACACTCCTTGAACACAGACACTGTGTCTTCTTTTTAATGAACTTCTAGAAAAAGCTTCTAAAACCATATAACAAGTGCATTCTTGAAGAGGTCTGTTTCAGGTCAAATCATGGGGAATTCCCTGGTGGTTCAGTGGTTAAGACTCTGTCTTGCAAACCAGGGGACACAGGTTTGATCCGTGGTCAGGTAACTAAGATCTTATGTTGCTTATGGAGCTACTAAGCCCACGTGTCATAACCACTGAGCCCAAGTGCCACAACTAAAGAGTCTGCACCACAGCAGAAGACCCCGCATGAGGCTACAAAGATCCCGTGTGCCACAACTAAGACTCAAGGCAGCCAAGTGAATAAATAAATAAAATACTTCTAAAACAATGTCAAATCATGATAATTACATAGAAGAATATATTTTTATATAGAAAGGAGACCAAAGTCCTAAAAACTCGATATCCAAAATAGGAGGAGGAAATGCCATGGGACAAAATCTGCAGGATTGGTCATATTTATGTCTGGATCTTTATGTTATTGGTCAGCTGGCCCACCCCAGGACTGTCCAGCTGAGGACCGCCATTCAGGAGCATGTATATGCACTGTGTTACCAGAGGAGTCAGAATGGCTAATTTCTATTTGGTTATCTAGTCTGATCAGCAAGATATTTTTCTCTCTGTGATTAAAGTAGTTATGTTTGTATCCCTTTATGGTTTTTAAATTCTGAAGAAATTCAAAGAAATAACAAAGAAAAAAGCAAGGGACTGTCAATTTGGTCAAGATAAGCGTGTGCAAAAGTAGGGGCTGTCTCTTCCTCTTCCTCTCTGGATCTGGGGGAGGGGGGAACAAAAGCAGCCGTCAGATGGAGCCCAGGTTAATCTTGAATGCTGCTTGCTTAATTTGACTATTTAAACTTTTTAGTTTGTTTTTTTCTCTTCTACATCTTACAAGAAGAGTATTTTTAGATCAAAGAAATACCATATTTTGTGAGCAGGTGGAGAGCTAGAAAACTCCAGTCACCAGGTGTCACACTATCAAACAGCACACCAAGTATAAAAAGTGGAAAAATAACCTTCTAGGGTATCTGGGGAAAATTCCAAGGAAGGCCAAACAATGATTCTTCTAACCCTTGGCAGCAATTTTGCTTTGCAACTTGACCACAAAGAAAATATGATTATGAAACAGATATAAGCTAACAAGGGACAATTCCAAATTCATATCTAGGAACAAGCTGGCAAAAAGCAGAGAAGGCAGGGGTAGTTGCTTTCAGCATCACTGGCTTTTTCTCTTGTTATTCTCCAGTTCATCCATGCTTCACTGGATAACTTTCCAGGCTCCAATAAGACATCATCCCTTCCAGGAAGGAAGGACGGACATCTGGTTCCAGTCAATTCACCAACACTGTGCCAGCTAGTGAGGGGTCAATAGAAATGAAAATAGACAGCCTCAAGCTGCCAAGCATCTCATGGAAACAGAGATGCCAGGCATTCTATGAACAACAAATGGGTCTAGTACCCAGTGTGAGCCAGGCATGATTCTAACAGTGCACATTCACATGGGGAAAGGTGAAGTGAAAGTTGTTCAGCCATGCCCAACTCTTTTTGATCCCAAGGACTATACAGTCCATGGAATTCTCCTGGCCAGAATACTGGAGTTCCCTTCTCTAGGGCATCTTCCCAACCCAGGGATCGAACCCAGGTCTCCCACATTGCAGGTGGATTAATTTACTGAGGAACAAAAAGATAGCTGCAATATTTGTATGTGTGTGAATTTATGCAGACTCTAAGCGTATAAAGGGTACTGCAGTTGTTTATGAAAAGAATTAGAATTATTTCCAAGAATAACAATAAATAATGTTTCAGTAGTAACATATAGCCTTACAAGACACTTTCACATCGGGAATTTATTCAGTGCTCAAAAAAGCCCAATGGGGTAGGAAAAATAGCTAGTTTAATAACATTACTTCACAGATGACAAGTACAAGGAGTAACCAAGTGGGGTCAACTTAGAAACATGCAAACTGAACTGGAAACACTAAATTCCAGGAGGGGTTACCTCTAGAGACCCAGGAAGGGTAAGGAGTGGGATGCAAAAAGGGAAAGGAGGTGACTTCAAGTTTATCTGCAAGATTCTATTTATACTATTTAAATAAAACACAAAGCAGAAGGGAAAAAAGGTGAATTTTAATTAATACTTTCTGATGAATAAACAGTTCTTCCTCTATGAGACTCTGCTTTTCTGCATTTTGAAATATCTTTTTTTTTTTAAAAAAAAAGGAGAAATAGGCAACAAAAAGGAATTAATAGCTTCCCTGGTGGCTCAGAGGTTAAAGCGTCTGCCTGGAATGCAGGAGACCCGGGTTTGATCCTTGGGTCGGGAAGATTCCCTGGAGAAGGAAAATGGCAACCCACTCCAGTACTCTTGCCTGGAGAATCCCATGGAGGGAGGAGCCTGGTAGGCTACAGTCCATGGGGCCGCAGAGTCGGACACGGCTGAGCGACTTTAAGTAAGTAAGTAAGTAAGTAAGAATATTTATACTTCCCTCTGTGTTTTCACCACATATTACAAAAATTAAATGTGATCACAGAAATGGAGCTTCTAGCCTAGCTAGTAGCAACAAGCATTACAAACAATCCTTTCCTTTTATTTTCTTTTTTATTCACTTTCTTTCCTTTCCTTTGCTTTTTATCCTTCTTTTCTTTTTCTGGATACTCAGCAATTAGGTTATTCTGCTTTATATAACAATTAGAGGAAGTTGTTTAAGTGTCTTCATCCATTTCTAGATTAAAGTATACTGAAGCCTGGGCCTCTGTCTCATATCTGTCTGTCTTGCATGTTTTATGGAGCAGTATCACATTTACTTAACAGGCACATAGTAATAACTGTTTCTACAGGACATATACACACACATACAAACAGGGAACTTAATTCTAAATGGTAGTAGCAGTACCCATTTCACTTATTTTTTCCTGAGTCTTGCTCTTTCATTAGGATTCAGGATTTTTTTTAAAGCAGTGATTAAAAACAACAACAGCAGCAACCACACCACCACTCAGGATTAGGCTCACAGTGTCTTTTCAAGTGCAGCTATCTGAATTACAAGTCCTCCTGAACTTGTAAGCAAGATTTGGTTGCATTATACTTGGATAAAAATCGGGACTTGGTATTGATTTTTACCCCCTGATCCAAAGAAAGTGCAGGTGTTTAAACGTTTATGAAATTGATTGACTCCCCTCTAGCAGCCAATTGATAGTAAGTTTAAGCTTCAGAGTGAGGCTGTAAAAGGTTTGATTATATTAACAATACTCAAAGTCATGGGTTCATAAATCTTAAGAGAAAGGATGCATATGTCACATATAACACATGAAAAAAAGTTGTTCTTTTATCATGGATAACTCACTATTGTGTGGAAACCTAGTTGATCAGCTATTCCATTATTTGAGTAAGTATCTGATGTCTTGTTTTCTTTCAAGAAGGCAGGTGCAGGATGAAGCAGGAAGCCTGCCAAGAAAGATGATAAATTACCATTTGGTGCTGGCGACCAGAGCTCTATGAATGCAGGGCTGCCAGGAATTAAGAGGGAGAGTAACCAGAAACGAGGAGGGACATGACTTCTGACTACAACTGTGGAGGTGTTTGCTTTTTGTCCTCATTATCTTTGCGGTATTTTAAGGGTCTCTGTTAGTTTTGTAACCTGCAGAATGAAGTGCTGTTTTAAAACAACTGTACACCACCTCAAAATATTATATTACAGCTGCTGAGGTCAAATACAAAATCAGAGTTGAGAGAGCACAGCTCAGTGACAGCAAATAAATGCCCCAAATAGACAAATAACATGGTAAAGCCAAGGTGCTGCATGGCTGCAGCTTTGTTTGGGAGGGATATCTGGGCCGAATCAGTGGGAAGACCTCTGCCCCAAGTGAAACTGCACAGCAGTGTGCTAAGGCTGGGTTTCACCCTCCAAAACTAGGAAGAATCAAACAATAGCAATAGTAACGACCATCAATAATCACAGTATTTGGAATGTCTGTTCCATGAAAATTTCCTGCTCTGCAGGTTATCTTTTCTGCTATCTGGTTATAGGTTTATAAATCAGTGTTTAATATTCATGCAATGTCTATCAGAATCACCATTGGCCATGGCTGTTCTTAATTTATTAAACTCAACAAGATTTACTGAGCACCTAGAAAGTCCCTGGCATTCAGTTGGGTGTTGGGGATATACAGATAGAAGATCCAGAACTTCTGCAGTCACGATCTAGTGGGGGAAAAACAAATCCAGTGCAGGGGCCTCAGTAGGGTGGTAATGATCCATGAAGCACCACGAGAGGGCCCCTGGGAAGCCAGGCAGGCTCAGGTAAGGTTCTTAGGAGTGGTGACATCTGCAGTGGGAAAGAGTCGGGGGTGGGTAATTACTCGAGGCATTGGGGAAATAATGAGCTAGAGATGTAGCCCTTTTCAACACTCCAGCTTTATGAATGAAAGCGTTTTGGCTGGCAAGATGTGAAATGAGATGTTCTCAGGGCTTATACCACAAAGGATTCTGGATTTCAGATTGAGTTTGGAATTTATTCTGAAATTAATGAGCTGTCCCTAAAGGATTTTGAGCAGGGGAGTTATGTGATATATCAGCACTTGGCAACAAATATTTACAATACAATACAGTGGGCACTCTGATAGAAACATGATGTAAGTACTGTGCAAACATAGAAAAGCAGTTTTGTGGGAATGGATTGAGGTAAGTCCAAGAGGTCACTCTGAAGATGGGTTTTAGAGGATCAGTAGGAGTTCACCAGACACAAAAGGAATAGATAGCCTATCTACTGAAAGGCTATCAAGAGAAAGAAAAAAGAGAGAAAGGGAAAAAAAATTCAACAGAGCTTCAAAGAACTCTACTGTACTGCCTCTGGTATCTGATACAGAATGACAGAAAACAGACCCCCAGGAAATAGTACAAGGTCAAGACTATTTAGGATTGTAGGCCTTGAACCATTAAAATTCTCTTGCTCTAAAGAGAATTTAGAGAGCAGTGAGTCTTAACTCCTCCTTCTACACAGGAGAAAACTGAAGCCCAGGGAGGGGAAGTGACTTAGGGCCCAGGGACACACCTCGTGAGAGCCACAGGGAGGACAGGGCAGGCCCCTTGACTAACCTAGCATGACTTTTTTCTCTGTCAACAGTCACCCAAGCCTTTTCCTCAAATACTTTTCCAGGCTGTCTGCTTCCAATAAATCACACATTCATTATATGCATAGGTAAAGTCTAGTTTGCTCATTTGTTCCAGTTTATTTTTATGCTACCTATGTGTTCGCAGCAGACATGAAATAGAGGAATATTTTTAACACAGGTTATTTTGCTCCAACACCTGATGAAGCGTAGCTGTTGGGACATTAGTCATTCTTTCTATGCCGGTGTGACTCAGTCTCAGACCATCTGGGAGCTGGAATTTGTGTTTCCAATTTAGACTCACCACTGACCCACTAGGGGACAACTAGGAAACCTTGCCCAGGTTCAGTTTGATAAGAGAAAGACTATGCCCCTCCTCTTCCATGTAGAATCACTAAGGTTGTTTTTTTTTTTTTTAATGCAATAAAAGAACAAGAATGTATTTTGCATACATTATACACTACCTAACTAAAGCTATAGGTAAAATTCAATAGACATAAATGGTTGCTTTTAATAATCAGTTTAAAAATGAACATAGCATTATGTTTGGGCATAACCTATGATAATGGAGAGTGTACCACTCTGCTGGAGGACACATCTTAACTGTAACTTTAACTCCATCATCCACTCTGTAATCTTGAGCACATCATTTAACTCTCAGGGCATATTTTCTCATCTACGAAATGAAAGGTCTGGATTCTTTCATTCTTAGTGTCATGACTGAAAATAGGTCTAGTTTACTACTATACTACGGTGCTGTATCTAAAGATCTAAAAGGTAAGAATAAGGAGGTGGTATGGGAATAAGATCACTAAATTTAAGAAAACAGAAATTAGGGAAAAGAAGAAAGAGAACGAGGAGGAGAAGGGAGATAAGGAAGAGATGGGGGGGGGGGGAGGGTGGCGGGAATGGAAAGGGGGAGAGAAGCCCTTGCCTCTGACATGATTATTTCATGGGTCTGAAGCAGCACTAATGTTTGTGCAGTTTCAGACTAACACACTTGCAGAATTCCTCCAGATACTGATTATTTGAACTAGAAAGTTAAAGTTCGAAAACAGAAAGAAGTATTTGTTTTTCTGAGGTGTGTGTGTGTATGGGTGCGTATGTGTGCGCGCACTTATTTTAAACTACATTTTCATTTGGATGGAATAAATGAATCCTTCTCAAGGTTTAGCATTTTCTGTCTGGAAGAAAAAAAAAACAGAATTACACCCTCTTCAAATTTGATAAACAGAAGTTTTCAGCTGCTATTCTTTTGATCTAGCCAAACACTTTATGCTCGATTCAAAACTGATCTCCTTTAGTTTCCAAGGTCCTAATTGATATGCCAGTGTTGAACTCTCTTTCCTCCTGATATTTTAACTGCTTGGGTCTATATTAACTGCTCCACTCCATTTTGGAGTTTTCTTTCATGAGAAAGGAGATGATCTTTAGAGAAAAAAAAAATCACTCATTTTTCCCATCTATAGTTTATTTTTAAAATTTAAAGTAAATGCCTTACCCAAGTTCAGTTGGATTTCAATCCTTAAATTCCATATTTTTATCAGCATCTCCTACATTCCATTTTCCTGTGGCTGATCATCCAGAAAAGAAGAAACTTGTTTCTATGGTTATTTCATCTACAAGCTTCAGGAATAATTATTTTAGTGGAAAGTCTGACAGAAAAAAAAAAAACATGTTAACAGAATTAGAAAAAAATTGTAACAGATACCTTTTAAACTATATAAGAATATCATAAATAAATATATACCAGTAATTTTGAAACATATATTAACCACATTAAGTTTTGAGAAGTAATATAAAAAGTCAATATTGAAGCAAGAAGAAAAAGAAAACTAATGCACCAACATGTTAAAGATATTAACATTGTATGCCTAAGAGCCTTTCCCTCTGCTCCCTAAAACCCTAAGCTCAGGTAGTTCTATGCAAAACTTCAAAGGAACCAATAATCCTGATCTTAGATAAACTGTTACAGAGCTAAAAACAATACAGAAAGAACCCAATTCGTTTCATGGGGCTATGAGTTTATACCCCAAATTAGGTAAAGACATATAAGAAGATTAGAATTAATTTCACTTAATAAAACAGAGGCAAAACTCTCAAATAATTTTTTTTGGAATGTGTCATGATCAAACAGTTGTCTTTTTATAAAAATCAAGATAGACATTTTTTTAATTACATGTTCACCTCAGTGTATGTTAGAAAAAATTTTTTTAATGAATTTCAATACCAAGCCAAATTTTTAAAAATTTAAAACTACAAATAGGAAAGAACTTTGATAACATGGTAACAAGCTACCAAAAACTTATAGCAAGCATTATATTTAATGAAAAACATTTTCAGTCATTTTCTTAGACATTGGAGACCGACAGGGGTGACAATTGCCATTATCATTCTCCCTAGTGTTTGTGGAAGCTTACTGTCTTCTAATACCCTTCCTAACTACACCCTGTCCTCTCTACCAGGCTCATCTTTAGCCAGCTCTCCCTTGGGACCCACCCGTTAGCAGAGTGGACCTCCCAGGGCATTGTTATCAAGTCTGGCTCTGCCGCATCCATCAAGAAGCTCTAAGAGTTACCATGTCTGGATTAGTTTCTTGTGGGGTCACTGCTCCTTTCTCCTGGGTCCTGGTGCACACAAGGTTTTGGTGAGAGACTCTATTTTGGGGGGCTCCAAAATCACTGCAGATGGTGACTACAGCCATGAAATTAAAAGATGCTTGCTCCTTGGAAGAAAAACTATGACCAATCTAGATAGCATATTAAAAAGCAGAGACATTACTTTGTCAACAAAGGTCTGTCTAGTCAAAGCTATGGTTTTTCCAGTAGTCATGTATGGATGGGAGAGTTGGACTGTAAAGAAAGCTGAGTGCCAAAGAATTGGTGTTTTTGAACTGTGGTGTTGGAGAAGACTCTTGAGAGTTCCTTGGACTGCAAGGAGATCCAACCAGTCCATCCTAAAGGAAATCAGTCCTGAATATTCATTTGAAGGATTGATGCTAAAGCTGAAATACTTTGGCCACTTGATGCAAAAAACTGACTCATTGGAAAAAAACCCTGATGCTGGGAAAGATTGAAGGCAGGAGAAGAAGAGGATGACAGAGGATGAGATGATTGGATAGCATCACCAAAGTGATGGACATGAGCTTGAGTAGGCTCCAGGAATTGGTGATGGACAGGGAAGTCTGGCATGCTGCAGTCCACGGGGATGCATAGTTGGACATGATTGAGTGACTGAACTGAACTGAAGAGTTACAACATGGTTCTGCAATTGCCTTTTCCCCTATGCCATCAGAAGGCTATTATTTCCCAGATGGGAGCTGCTTCTTCCACTGGATCCCAAAAGAAAGGAGGCAAGACTGCATCCATTCACAGCCAATTGTTACCAATGGGTAGATGCAATCACGTCGTTGATTTTGGAAACCTCTGAGATTTGATAGTATTTCTTATCATATTGTGACTCGATGGACGTGAGTCTGAGTGAACTCCAGGAGTTGGTGATGGACAGGGAGGCCTGGCGTGCTGCGATTCATGGGGTCGCAAAGAGTCAGACATGACTGAGCAACTGAACTGAACTGAATGAGGGTTGATCAATACAGTCCTGGAGATCTTTTCCAACATAAACATTTTTTAAAATTAGATATAAGGGCTGAAAGAGAAAAGTCAGAATTTTCATAGTTGTATGGTATTATGATTTATAATAAAAACCCAAGAAATGCAAAAAACTATTAGAACTCACAAATTTCAATTATAAGTCGTTGCATATAAAAATCAATTAAAACATCAGTAAGTTACACTAGCAAAAACCTAGAAATGGTGCTCACCCTAAAAGAGTGGACTGTATGTTCCCATTTTTATGTGTGGGCTGCCCATAGAGATTTCCAACCAAAGCGTTCAGTCTGGAAAATGGAATAAAAAGAATAACTTCACAGTAGAGACCACTGATGAACACTACCTCAGCTGAGTGATCAAGGTCAACATCAACATTGTTAAATCATATTGATAGCATCTATTCTTGACATGATGTGATGAGAATGGGACTTTACTTCTGTGATCCTCCTCCTCAAAACCCACAATCCTAGTCTAATCTTAAGCAAAACATCATACAAACCCTAACTGGGGGACATTCTACAAAATGCCTGACCAATAGTCCTCAAATTGGTCAGTCATCAAAAATTACCCCTTCATCCACATGGATTAGTAAGGTATACTGTGACAATTGTTGTTGCTGTTTAGTTTCCCAGTCAGGTCCAACTCTTTGCAACCCCAAACCAGGCCTCTCTGTCCCTCACCATCTCCTGACATTTGCCCAAGTTCATGTCCATTGTATCAGTGATGCCATCCAACCATCTCATCATCTGATGCCCTCTTCTCCTTCTGCCCTCAATCTTTCCCAGCATCAGGGACTTTTCCAATGAGTCAACTGTTCGCATCAGATGACCAAAATACTGGAGTTTCAACTTCAGCATAAGCCCTTCCAAGGAGTATTCAGGGTTGATTTCCCTTAAGATTGACTGCTTTGATCTCCTTCCTGTCCAAGGGACCCTAAGGAGCCTTCTCCAGAGCCATAGTTTGAAGGTGTCAATTCTTCGGTGCTCAGCCTTCTTTATGGTCCAGCTCTCACAACTGTACATGACCACTGGGAAGACTATAGCTTTGATTATACAGACCTTTGTCAGCAGAGTAACGTCTGTGATTTTCAGCATGTTGTCTAGGTTTGTCATAGCTTTCCTGCCAAGAAGCAAAAGTCTTCTGATTTCATGGCTGCTGTCACCATCTGCAGTGACTTTAGAGCCCAAGAAGAGGAAATCTGTCACTACTTCCATCTTTTCCCCTCTATTTGCCGTGAAGCAATGGGGCCAGATGCCATGATCTTAGTTTTTTTAATATTTAGTTTTAAGCCAGCTCTTTCACTCTCCTCCTTCACCCTTATCAGAAGGCTCTTCAGTTCCTCTTGGCTTTCTACCATTAGAGTGGTATCATCTGTATATCTGAGGTTGTTGATGTTTCTCCTGCCTATCTTGATTCCAGCTTGTAATTCATCCAGCCCGGCATTTCTCATGATGTGCTCAGCATATAGATTAAACAAACAGGGTGACAGCAGGCAGCTGTGACAATGTCAGGTAACAAACAACCCTGATCACTATGTTTTACAACAATCAGTATCTTTCACTCTCCAGCTTATAGAAACATAATTTATTTTCTTGGGCTCCAAAATCACTGTGGACAGTGACTGCAGTCATGAAATTAAAAGATGTTTGATCCTTGGAAGACTAGCTATTACAAACCCAGACAGTGTATTAAAAAGCAGGGACATAATTTTTCTGACAAAGGTACATATAGTCAAAACTATGGCTTTTCCAGTAGTCATGTATAGATGTAAGAATTGGACCATAAAGAAGGCTGACCACTGAATAAATGATGCTTTCAAACTTTGGTGCTGGAGAAGACTCTTCAGAGTCCCTTGGACAGCAAGGAGATCAAACCAGTCAGTTCTAGAGGAAATCAACCCTGAATATTCATTGGAAGGACTGATGCTAAAGCTGAAGCTCCAGTACTTTGGCCACCTGATGCAAAGAGCTGACTCATTGGAAAAGACCCTGATGCTGGGAAAGATTGAGGGTAGAGGGAGAAGGGGGAAACAGAGGGTGAAATGGTTGGATGGCATCATCAACTCAATGGACATGAGTTTGAGCAAACTCTGGGAGAGAGTGAAGGACACGGAAGCCTGGTGTGCTGCAGTCCACGGAATCACAAAGAGTGGGACACGACTGAGTGACTGAATAACGCTTGTAGATTGGAGTCTGGGTCTGCTGGGTGTGGCTGAGCTCAGCTGGACTTGACTCCAGTAGGTATCCAGGATACACCTTAGGTTTAAGTCAGCTTCTCAAGTCTCTCATTGCTCTCAATGGAGCACTACCCTTGGCCAGATGATACATTTGTTTACAAAGAACAAAAAAGGACACATTGTCTACAGAAAGTCTCGGAGGCATTTTTGATTATTGATCGGATCTTTTCCTACAGTAAAGGAAAATAAAATTAACTCACTTCAAAATATGCTTCCAGAAATTAATTTTTCCTCCACTTGATAAAAGTATGCTTTTCAAGAATCATCCTTTTTTCCTCCACTATGAAAAAAGAAGCAAAGAGATTAAAAAAAAAAAAAACCCAAGGACATAACATTACAGGCCAAGCTTGTGTGGTTTGTTAAGATGAGGTCTGTCCAGTTGTATATGCAGAAGGCAGTGAGGAGTGATGACTCCACTTTGAGGAGTGATGTGGGATTCTCATGCTGACCTCTGCCCACACACTGAGCTCCCTTCATCTGTCAGTCAGTATTGGAGTGAGGTGCCCCATCTTATCTGCCATGCCAAAGAGCAGGCACACTAGTGTCCTTACTGGTGAATCAATGGCACGTGCCACCTCTTTGCCTGTTCACTGTAGCAATGTGGACATGTCACAAGGGTTCTACATGGGGAAACCACCCTGAGGGAGAGTTTAGTAAAACCTCAGGACAGTATTTTTCTCAAGTTATTCCATAGAAGCACCTTTCTTCTTAGAGGCAAATGACAAGTGCACAAACACTCCAGGAAACCAGAAGGTAGAGCCTAAAACATTCTGGCCTAAGCAGAAAATGTCTTTCAAGTCTCCTGACGGGGCTTTAAAATGTCACATGAATGTTTCATTTGATTTCATATTCTCTTATTTAATGTAAAACAATGTTTTATATTGCCGTCTGGAACTGAAAATGTTTCCTAGCATTTTAGCCTATACCTTAATCTGCAATCAGCATGTTACACGGGCACAGAGTGAGGTGCTGACAAAGAATACGAGATCTGGTGGCTGGTAACCTCAGACCCTGCCCACTTGTCTGTTTCCACAACCACTATCGTAGTTGTTGTTTAGTCGCTCGGTCATGTCTGACTCTTTTGTAACCCCATGGACTGTAGCCCGCCAGACTCCTCTGTCCATGGGATTTCCCAGGCAAAAAGTGGGCTGCCGCTTTCTTTTCCAGGTAATCTTCCTAACCCAGGGATCGAACATGAGCCTCCAGCATTGGCAGGAGGATTCTTTACCACTGAGCTACATGCGAAGTCACTAGTCCAAGTCACCACTATTCTCTTCCTAGACCATGGCTGTAGGGCCTCTACGCTGGACTGCCTGCTCCCACTCTTTTGTCTGTATTCAGAGTGTATCTGACTAACAGAAACCCTTCCACACCTTTTCATCACTATCAGTAGAAAATCAGAATCTTTATCAAGGCCTCCAGGCTCTTGGGTCTGGCCTCCACTAATTTATTCAACCTGATCTCTGATCACAATCTCCTCGCTCTCTGTGCTCCAGAAATACAGCCTCAAGCCTGCTAGTCTGTTTCCTGTTCCCAGACTTAGACCAACCAGTTTCCTCCTTAAACCTTCTTCCTTTAACCCTTATTTTTGTTTTGACTCCCTAATAAATCCATTTTCTCCTATTCTACATTCTGACAGTTCCTCATATTTCCCACTCACTGGCACTAAGCTCCCCAAAGTGAAAGGTAATGTCTTCTTTCTATCTGTTCTTGGCACCTAACACCTTCCCTGACACATAGTAGCTGTTCAATAAATGTTTTGTGACAGAAGGAAAGAATGAGCTAGTGAAGAGTTCATCTTCTTACAAGTCCAGAAAACTAAGGCTGAAAGAAAATAAGTAACTTAAAGAATTTTCTAATGCAATACATACTTTGTTAGCACATCATTGACCAGAGAGGTATTAACTCCACAAGTATAAGTTTCTGCAAAAATCCCCCAGTCAATAATGTGTTAAAATTCCATTTTAATTGGATGGCACCACTGATTCAGTTGGGACATGAGTTTGAGCAAACTCTGGGAGATAGTGAAGGACAGGTGTGCTACCGTTCATGGAGTCGCAGAGTTGGACATGACTTAGCCACTGAACAACAACAACAACAACAAAATGTTAGACTGAAAGCTTTGCTCCAGTTCCACCCAAGACACCTTTCAGGTAACTCTGGGGATGAGGAAAAAGTAAGCGACAGAATCTCCTCAAAGACCTGAGACAGAATTTATGAATCTCGTGAGTCTTGATGCCTGAATGTTCCTAATCTAAGCAGTTCTCCTAAGAACGTAAAATGAAATGGCAACACTGCCGATGATATAAATAACTATTTGGAGTTTTTATTTCTTACTCCATCATGCCTATTTGGAAACACGGAAAAATAGAATGTTTTATTAATAAGCACCATCCCTTGATGGTGATCCTTGTATTGACTTGAGGCCAACATGAAAAGAGGGTAGAATGAACTGGAAATGAAAAGCAGAGCATTCACTCGATAATTATCCCTCCAACTTATGGAGGTCCACCTGCTGCTTAGAGGTACGAGGATATGATACTGACATTCCCTGACCACAGGTGGCTCAGGGCCTCCAGGGAAGACAGGGCGTCATCAGAGAGTCACTAACAGTCTGTGCCTTGGATGTGGTACATAAGCTTTTTCAACTTGTTTCCTCATCTCTAAAATTAGGGAAATGGCAGTACTTACCTCTTAGAATTGCTGTGAGATTAAATGGAATGATGACCGTAAAAGACTTACCTTGGTGTCTGGCACATAGTCATTTATATCAGTTGGAATGTTTTTGCTTACAAGAGACAGAAAACTTGACCAGCAGTGGCTTAAATCATGTATTTATTTTTCTGTAAACAAGCAGCCTGGGGTGGGCGATCCACAGAACTGTTTAGCAATGATGAGCATCTGGCCCTGCATCTCCAGAATTCTCCTGACCTGCCTTCACAGTGTAAAAACACCTGCTGCTTCCCAAGTGCCTCTCTTTTGACAGCAATAAGCAGATCATTCCTAAGAATCCCAAGAGACTTTCTTATATGCTCCATTGGCCAGAAATACGTATTAAGTGCATAGTACAGGGCCTGGCATCTACTAACTAATCGGTACAATTTAGCCATTAGACGATAGTGATGATGGTAGTAATGGTGATGATGATGGCGGTGGTGGTGATTGTGATGATGGTGGTGATGATGCAATAGAGAGGCAAAGCACATGTACTTTATGTTTATAATCAAGACCATCTGTCAACTTCTGGATCCATTTGTCCCTCTCTTCTAAGGTCTGATATAAAGAGATGGAATCACAGAATACAGAATCGTATTGGACTAAGTTAAGGTATTGCTTGAGAGAGCAAAAAGGAAGGTCACAAACAAATGGAAGTAGATAAAATAGGATATTGTGGGTATACCAGGGAGGTTGGTAAAATTAGAAATAGCATAGAATCATAAAACATGATCCCTGAAACTCCTTCTCATTACCAGAGGAATGAATGAGTCTTCTCTGAAACCAGGGCCCAGAGAAGGTAAATAATTAACTCAAGGTAACACAGAATTTAGAACTTAGGTTTCCTAAAGCCTATAATTTTTTTTAAAAAAAACATTTGTTACCAAAAAATGCAATCTAAAGGTGGAAGAAATACCTAAAATAAACTCTGATTATTAGTGGAGTCAATTACTGCCCATCTGCCATAATTTTACCTTCCCATCCTGGCATAAAAAGAGTTAATAAGCAAGCGTTTTCTGGTTGTAAACAACAGAAAATACCAAAGTTTCCTTGTTTTTCTGAATGGCACAAAAACCTGATAAACAAACCTTGCTTTCAAAAGATTTCATAATCTAAAGTGTGTGCTTAGTCACAAGCTGAACTCTTGATTCCTTGCCTCTGGAAACAAAGAGAAATCTCTAATTCAGTAAAATTTAAATGATCTGGGATCAAATCATGGTTTGTGTCCCCTTGAAAATACTTAGTTTCTCAGAAATAGACTCACAGACAGAGAAAACAAACTATGGTTAGCAAAGAGGAAAGGGGGGAGAAAGGGATAAAGCAGGGATTCAGAAGTAACAGATTGAAAGAAAGTGAAAGTTGCTCAGTCGTGTCTGACTCTCCACGATCCCATGGACTGCATAGTCTGTGGAATTCTCCAGGCCAGAATACTGGAGTGGGTAGCCTTTCCCTTCTCCAGGGGATCTTTCCAACCCAGGGATCAAACCCAGGTCTCCCACATTGCAGGTGGATTCTTGCTTCTCAAAAATAGACTCACAGACAGAGAAAACAAACTATGGTTACCAAAGTGGAAAGGGGGGAGGAAGGGATAAATCAGGGATTCAGAATTAACAGATACACACTACTATATAGAGGGTTCCCAGGTGGTGCTCGTGGTAAAGAATCTGCCTGCCAATGCAGGAGATGCAAGATATGCAGGTTCAATCCTGAATCAAGAAGATTCCCCTGGAGAAGGGAACGGCTACCCACTCAAATATTTTTGCCTGAGAAATCTCATGGACAGAGGAGCCTGGCAGGCTATAGTTCATAGAACCACAGAGTTGGACATGACTGAGCATACTGCTATACATAAAATAAATAACAAAGACCTACTGTATAGCACAGGAAATTATACTTAATACTTTGTAATAACACATAATGGAAAAGAATGTGAAAAAGAATACAAACATATATGTGTGTATTTACGTATATAAAAATGCACACACACTATACATATATACACACTTTGCTGTATACCTGAAACTAACACAACATTGTACAATAAATCAACTATATTCCAGTTTTTTAAGAGTCCAGTTTCTTTGTCCCTCTGGAAATAGAAACAGCCTCTCAGATCATAATCCCATTATATTTAACAGCTTTTATTCTACGTTGTTTCTTGATTTAGCAATCTGTCCATGGACTGGGTACATATACAGTAGATGGGAAATAAGTATGTGTCAAATGCTATCCCAACATTAATCAATACCTAATCATCTAGATCTTAAAAAGATGGTATTAACTTGAATATCAGAGAGACAAAACATAGTGGCACATCAGAGGAGACGGCAGCCAGAGCTAAATCTCTAATAACACCTAATTTATATCAGCATCTTCCACAATCAGATGTTACGCTATGATTTTGACATGGATTGTCTATTGCATTTCATCCTTACAACAAGCCTCTGAGGCAGGAATGGCTATTGTCAACACCCACTTGGTAGATGAGGAAACTGAGGTTTAGAGAGCATCAGCCAAGTGGAAAATGATGGGGCCAGGATTTGAATAGCATTGATCAGGGCTGTATTCAGTTGTGTGTAATAGGAACCAGATTTCAGTGACTTAACCCAATAAGGGTTTGATTTTTCTCACATAACAAGGAATTGAAGCATAAAGAACTCAGGGCTCATAACCAGCCCAGGAAGTCATCAAAGACCCACAGACCCAGCTGCCTTCTTGCTCCCACAGGCACCACCCTTAACCTGTGGCTGTTGTCTGCCGAATCAGAAGTGGACTTCTGCGCCTCCAGGCACTGCATCTGTCGGGAAGCAGGAAGAAGCAGAAAAGCAACAGACAAAGGTTGCTCAGTCGTGTCTGACTCCTTTGCTGCCTCATGGACTGTAGCCCACCAGGCTCCTCTGTCGATGGAATTTTCTAGGCAAAAATACTGGAGTGGATTGCCATTCCCTTCTCCAGGAGATCTTCCTGACACAAGGATTGAACCCAGGTCTCCTGCATTGCAGCAGCTTCTTTACCATCTGAGCCACCAGGGAAGCCCATGAGAGACAAAGGACATGTAACCAAATCTGTTCCTTTTTTTATCAAGAAAATGGTAGCTTTTCCAGTAGAATTCTATTTATTACTAGTTGACCAGAACAGGCTGTTAACACAGCTACTCTAGCTGCAGGGAAGTATGGATATGTGAACACTCAACCTAGCACATTGTTGCCCTAAATAAAACTCAGGTTCTGTTACTGAGAAGTAGAGAGATTGGGTAGACAACCAGCAGTCCCCGTACTGAATCCAGGCAGCCACTGGACGTTAAAGCTCAGAAATAAATGTGCTCATAACCTCTATGCCAGCACAAACATCAATATCCTATCCCACCGTTCCCCACCAAAACACTGTTTGAAGCCAACTCATCACTGGAGTGACAAGTTTTTTTTTGTTGTTGTTGTTGTTTGTTTGTTTGTTTGTTTTTCCACATAGCTTCTTCTAAAAACCCAGTCCTGGAGCATAGAGGGAGGAAGCCTGAATGCTGTCTGGGTCCTATAATCATCACTTGCCTCCCACTCCCCTTTTCAATGAAGTAAATGACCATCAAGCCTTCTGCTCCCCGATGACCAAACACCGAAAATAATTTTCTTTGAGAAGACTTTGTTCCACCTAATTTGTGAGTAAAATTTCCTAAGGGCAGCAGTGAAAGGTCTAAGATAATGAGGAAGTCTTCAAACTCAAGGGAACTGATGAGATCTGCTCTCAAAGTCACCATACACCATTAATCAATTGTTACTAGGCAGAGTCACGGAACCCAGATAGAGGTCAGCAGATCACATGACCCACGGCCAAACGGCCAGCATCCTGCTGCTTAAAGGAAAGCAGAAGTGACTTTGTAACTCTTCCCACTTAGCCGAATTCATAACTTATGCTGATTTTCATAGCCAGGGTTCAGTTTAGACTGTGGAGAGCCACTGAGTAAAATAAAGTAAAAAAAAACCCAGAGATGGGTGGGAAAGTATGTGTGTGTGTGTGTGTGTGTGTGTGTGTGTGTGTGTTGACAGGGGCGGTGTTACCAAGTAAACAAGATAAGCTGGCCATAAGATTTACAAGAAAAGCAAACTGGAAATAAAAATTACATCTTAGCATATTACCCAATTTTACTTTATGTGTCCTTATTTGAAAATTACAAGTACCTTTACTCATTATTTCCATACGCATTTAAATTTATTCTTGTCCCTTTTTTTTTCAGTCTAAATCATAGATGCTGTGTTTCACCATTTTCCATAGGGCACAGTATTTTGATTTTTCAGATGCTCTGTAAACCTAAATAGTCATTATTATGTCAGACTTGGACACATCTTGACCTTCTTTGACTTCTGTTTGTTACTGCTTATATGCTAAGGTGCTTCAGCTATTTGTAAGAGTATCTTTAGATGGTTCTGAAAGGTAGATAACTGAACATCTCAACATTACCTTCAAGTATTTCTTATGTTAGCAAAATCCAAAACTCCCTCTCTAAATAAAAAGGGAGATTTAGTACATTCTTCCTCTGATCCTAGAAATTTTTGAGCACTAAGGAAAATATAAATTAAAATATAAAATCATGTATTACAGAGGGCAGGGCAATTTTATTTAATAAACAATTCCCTCCCACATTGGTTCAGGCTGTTCTTTTTAGTCATACTTGGGACAAGATGCTGGGCAACAACCACGTTTAACAGAAATACCCAAAATACCATCCAGAGAAACAAATTGGGTCATATTAAGGTTCTGTTTCCATATCCACTTAGATATGGAACAGTTAGTGCTTGGAAGTTCCCAGTTTAGCTCCTAAAATAAGAGAAGTCCTCTAATTTGTCAAATAAAAACTTTCCTACACTTATACCAAAGCGGAAAAACCTGTGCAGATCAAACAGCATGACAAAAGATGAAGACACAAAATGATTCAATTTAGGATCTCTGGTGTGTATTTTTAGTTTAGGCTAAATCTTTTCTAATACCAGTTCTTTAAGTTCTAGAAGTCAGAGAGCATGTCCAGTGAAATACTTTAGAATTTTTCTGACAAGGGCAAAAGAGAAGCAAAAGTTTAATCTTGCATGCATTTCAACCAGCCTTCCACATTTAGGAATTTATAGTATAAAAATAATCAAAAAAAATACAAATAAGAACATGTAAGGTATATTCATCATATTAATTACAAAAAATATTTGCTAATAGTGAAATCTGCAAGTCACTAAAATGTCCCCAAATAACGGATTGGCGAATTGCATTATGACTATGCAATGAAATTCTCTGTAGGTCTTTGAAACAGCAATAAAGGTCACTATTTATTGATATTGCAAAGATAGCCACAATTCAGTGTGATAAGGAGGAAAATCAGCTTATAAAGCAATGTGTGCAGTATGAGCTCATTTTTGCAAGAAGAGTACAAAGATGCAATATGTTAAGAAAAAGTATTAAAAAGATATGCTCCAAAATGTAAACAGTGATTGTGACTGGGTTTATTAGGCCATAGACAATTTTCACTTTTTTCCACAGTAGACAATTCATGTTAAGGTCTCAGCATAGTATCTGACACATGGTCCATATATATTAGGTACTATTCATATTAGGCTTTTAATTTATCAGTCATTGCCTCTGATGTGTCACTGTTTTTTGTCTCCTAAGTAATTTCTTTTTCTTTTTTTCTGACAATAATGAGAAAACTATGCAAGAAGTGATTTCCATTTTGAGAAAAAAAAGGGGGCTGGGGGGAGGTTAGGGAGAGGTTTCTGCACCAATACTTGTCTTCCCATCTGGGTTAGTGACATGCATGCAAAGGGCCTAAAAAGAGAGGTGGAGGGGAAGCGAGAAGGAAGACTTCGCCACAGTAAATGAAAAGCAAACAATATGCATATCAGCATCCCAAGATGTACCACTCTGCTGGGAAAATCCAAGACAAAAGAATTTTCGGACACAGCAGTTCAAAGCATATTGCACCTGTCAAAACGTCTGTCATCTTCTATAGAAAGGCACCATTCTAAGAGAGAAAAGGGAAACTTTCGCAAAGTCACTCAGGAACAACAGCTTACTTTGTCTCCTTCCTCTGGTCAACTCCTCCATCTGAAAGCCATTTAGCTCCATGCTATAGCTTGCCTGGAAGGACCAGACAATAGGAAGGTCTCTTTCATTGTCAAGGACAGTTACACTTTGAAGATGACGCTCAAAAGAGGTTAAAATGGGTCAACAAGCAATTGTTGGCCCTATGCAAGGACATGCGAAGAGGACATTGTTAAAGTCACACACACACACACAAAATCTCTATCTCAAAGAATTCAACTCTAACCTAGAGGAGGTGTGGGAAGGAAGAAACTAACATGCAATACTGGTTTTATCCCAAGGAGGAATTCGGAAAGGAAGGGATTTACCCCAAGAGGATTAATTAATAGATAGTTTGGGGATGGTCTTTGCCATTCCAAATATCCATCCACACTGTGTATTAAGAAGGTAAGTGTAATTTAGGGCAAAGTGAGTGACTTTTCTAAAAATAATTTATGCTAGTGATGTTAATTCCATGCTGGCTATTACATTTGTTAAGAGTTTTATTTCCTAGATTCACTTTGGGAAAAGTGTTTGACATGTAGTCAGATGATGGGTAAAAGTTGAGTGGGTGGATATATTTAAATAGTAGTTATTTCTTTTGTGCAATTTCTTAGATATCTTTAAAAGGAAAGTCTCAGAACCCATCAGAGCAAAGATGATCTAAAGAGAAGTAACAAGGAAAATCTGAATCAGCCCAACTCTATGCCTATATTCACAGCCTGATTCTGCCTTGTTTAGGCCATGTGACTCTGGACGAGGAACTTAACCTCCCTCTTGCCAGTTTCCACTTGTGTAAAAAGAGGTAACAACAGGCCATCAGAAATATTGGGAAGATTAAAGGAGAGACTGCATCCTGCAGAAATGAAAACATATATTTACACAAAAGCTTATACACACAAGTTTTTCATAATAAAAATGTACACACCACATCATTCATAATAGTCAAATAGTCAAATAACGCCAATGGAAAAACAAAATGTGGTCTAGCCACACAGTGGAATATTATTCAGTCATAAAAAGGAATAATATACTGACATCCTATAACATGGAAGAATATTGAATGTTAAGTGGAGAAAGCCAGTCACAAATGACCACATATTATATAATTCTGTTCATTTTAAATTCCCAGAATAGGGAAATCCTTAGAGACAGAAAGCAAATTAGTGATTGTTCAGAGCTGGAGAGTGGAGAAGAAGAGAATAGAAAGATGATAGCTAAAGGGGATAAAATTTCTGTTTGAGTAGGTGAAATGTAAAATTTACTGTGATGATGGCCCCACATATTTGTCAATATACTAAAAACCAGTGTATTGTACACTTTAAATGGATGACTTGTATAGTGTACAAATTATCTCAATAAGGTTGCTAAAAATAAACAAAAGAGACCAAGCAAGAATGATGGACAAACCTTTGTGGCAAAAAAAAAAAAAAAATACTTTTTTTAAAGGAGGGTGGAAAAATACTATAATAAAAGAATTAGAACTGTGCTTGACACAGAGTAAGGGCTCAATAAACACTGAGCATCAGTAATTATTTTTATGAGTAAGTATAAATCATTGTGAATAGCTTTGGAAAAAAGAGTACTGTTATGTAGTATGACTAAAAGTAAGACTGAAATTTCAACTTTAATCTTAAAAGATTAATCTTTAAATATATTTCAAAATTCAACCTTATCCCCTAAAATCTAAAGATAATCCATTCCTAAGTAGTCTACTTAAAAGGTAAATTTCAAAATGAAATGCAGCCCTTTCTCCTCTTTAATGAGTTTGCTATGTAAGTATATTAAATTATCTGTGATTGTCAAATCTTCTTTAAGGTTTGGAAACTGACTAACTACAGAGTCAAAACATGAGAAATGTGATAAAGTTCTTTCATTATGAAATATACTTACAACTGGAATCATTCTTTAAAAAAAAAAAAAACTTGGAGGGACTTTCCTGGTGGTTCCATGATTAAGAACCCACCTTCCAATGCAGGTAACATGTGTTCAAATCACAGTCAGGGAACTAAGATCCCACAAGCTATGTGTCACAGCCAAGAAATTTTTTTTTTTTTAAGTTTAAAACCACCTTTAAAAAAAAAGTTACTTGTGATGGTAGATACTGCCGACTATCATTTTGTACTCTGAACTCTTCTAAACTGAAGGTTCTTAATGAAATATTTTGTTAATTCATCAACTATTTACTTCATTTTAAAAATACAGAATGTTGAGCATGAGTGTTGGAGGAAGTCACTGTCTGAACAAATTGCTTTGTCTGTTTCCTCATCAATAAAAGAGATACTACAGTACTACTTAACCCCACAATGCTCTGATGAAGGTAAAGAATATAGAGACACGATAACCTGGTCACCAGAAATAATACTCACTGTCAGTGTAAAGCAGCTGTATCTAGAAGCCTTCCATTAGCCCTGCATAACTGATGGTGATATTTGCGCTAATTATTGTTGATACTTGTAGGAGGAAATGGCAATCTGCTCCAGTACTCTTGTCTGGAGAATCCCATGGACAGAGGAGCCTGATGGGCTACAGTCCATGGGATTGCAAACAGTCAGACATGACTGGGTGACTAAACCACCACCGCCACTGTCTATACTAGTCACAAAATAATTATTTGCATTTGCACTGCCGTTGTGCTTTTCAAAATGCTTTGATTTGGTAGAAACTTGATCCCCAAAGTATCCCTTGCAGTAAACAAAATGTTACCCCAATTTTACTGAGAAGATATTGCAGCCAAAAGATAGACGAGATGCTAAGTTCAGATCACATTTACAGGAACGTGCTTCCGGCTCTTCAGACCCAAGTCAGCCCAGCTCCTGAGCTCTTCCTTCCCTCTCCCTCTACGATGTCCCGTCCCTTCCACCACTTTGATGCAGGTCAGCTCTAGTAATCTTGGAAAGCGCTACCATCTTTAACGAACCTCAAAACCACCTTCCCTTTCTTAAGTTTCTGAGACTTCATTCACAGAGATGATGTTGCTTCACACAAAAAGAACTATGTGACGATCATCTCTGCTCTTCAAAGTGTTCAGACATATATGTCCTCAACTCACAACACTCACCTCCCATTCTCCACTTTGTTACAAGGAAGAGGGATATAAGTAGAGTTTCTAGACTTACCTCACTTAGGTACCAATAGCATGAAATAAAAACTAATTTATATATGATATCTATATAGATAGAATATACACACATATTCATTGTACTTATATAATAGTTCTAATGACACAGTACACAATAATATGGCTTATATACAAAAAAATATTGTTTAGTATATAATAATATCACGTATAAAGCTTCCTTGATGGCTCAGACAGTAAAGAATCCGCCTGCAATGCAGGAGACCTGGGTTGGATCCCTGGGTTGGGAAGATCCCCTGGAGGAGGGCATGGCAAACCACTCCAGTTTTCTTGCCTAGAGAATCCCATGGATAGAGGAGCCTGGTGGGCAACAGTCCATGGGGTGGCAAAGAGTCAGACACAAATGAGTCAATTAGCAGGTATAATTATAAGCTTCAAAATATACAAACGTATATATAATCGTTAAGAATAAAGCTTCCTCGTATGTGAAATGGCACTAATGACAATAGTAACTACTTCATGAAGCCACTGTGAGGACTTAAATGAATTAATATATTCTAAATGCTTAGAACAGTCTCATATAAAATACACACTCAGGAAGCATTATCTGTCATAACTATTACTTATATATTAAAAAGGATTCCTCACTTATAAACATTGTTCACTAGAGATGCTCTTAAATATTTTGTTTCTTCCATGTACTAGTTTTATCACTATTTTTCAGCAAAACTTTCAGAAAAACATTTTTTTCCCTAAAGTGACACATTATCTTCTTAGGAAGACTATTATAGCGTGTGATAATAAATATCCCTTATGGCAAAACCAATACAGTATTGTAAAGTAAGATAAAGTAAAAAAAAAAATCCCTTAAATCAAATCACATACCCCCAAAAAAATAAAAGCAAGCTGTAACCCAAAATCTTAGCAACATTGATTTTATACTATAGGACCTTGTTCTAGTCCTCAGTCAGACTCCAATGCAAATACACATATTATTTATTTCTTAAAATTGATTCATACTCAATTACAATTGTTCAACATGATTTTCAGAAAAAAATGACAGTAAGAAAGATTTAACTATGCTTACCTTGGGGCATTTTTGTCTAAGTTCTAGTGCCTCTCAGAAAGACCTGAACACCCGTACCCCATAACTATGACAGTCAAAACTGCAAATGTTCTTTACCATCACTATCTAAACTATGGTCATAGTTAGGCCAGCTAAACTCCCAACCATATGCATCCAAAATGAGGTAAATTAAGACAGCTCATTACATTTCCTCCAAGGAAGAACGGGTTTCTGGAAGTATTTATGAAGGACTGCTCTCTTTAGCTTTGATCCTCTTTTTTTGTTTTAAAGAAGCCCTTACTTTGACCTCTACTGGTTTACATGGATTCTAGTATATTTAGAATAGAGTTTTGAGTCATGTTATCTCAAATGCATTCCACAAGACACTAGTGTCCAAGGTGTTTATAGGCATTATATTTAAAAAAAAATACACACCACATCAGAGTTCCCTGATCACAAAAATGTAGACATACTACATATAGTATATATATGGTAGTATATATGCTTTATATATATTTTATATATATTGAACTGAAGGGGAAAATGCAGTAGGATTTTACAGCCTCCATGTATCAAATTCTATAAATCCAAGTTTGTGGAAAAATTGCAAGAAACTTGCAATTCAAACTGTGTGTGAATGTCATGGTAATATTGATTTGTGTTTCACTCTGTGAAAAAAACAGTACATTAAAAAGAGAAAAAACTAAACTCATAAAATCATTTGCTAAATTAGTTTCTGCATTGCCTCACAGTGAAAAGCTGCTAAGTTTAACTGACCTTAAACCAAAATCGAAAACACTGCCTAAAACCTCAAGTTGATATAAATGTTCCCTAAGTGTCTCTTCTGCATTAACCTTAGTTCCATGTGTTTCAGGGGCCTCCAAAGAGGTTCTAGCTTCAGGTTTCTGACATAAAAACCTTAATATAGCCTGAAGAATTCCCCTAGGCACATGGAGAGTAATCAAATTTCATGTTAACTATTAAATTACAGACATTCAATTATGTTTTCCAAACCTCTGTTTAGAGATTCAAAAGGCCCTTAGAAAACATCCTTAAACTGAAGCCCAGGCTGGCAAGCGAAACCGTTTACCTGCGAGAGAAGAACAAAGTGGGGTCGGGCCCATCCCTGGGCCCATGGTGAAGTGGCACGCGATGTACCCCATCCCCATTGTGAGGTGCAAATTCTTTGTGACACTGAGAGACACCGCAGAACAAAAATACTATTAGAAATGCTTCAAAAGGAACATTTTTTGGCTGTGATAGAGACTTTTGACATTATTTATTAGGTTCAGAACGGCCTCTGTGAAGCCTGACAATGGTTCTGTGGAAACCAGTACATCTGAGGCCCTTTCTGTTGTTCTGGGCAGGCATTGATTTGAAGATAGGCAGCACTCACCGAACAATTCCCTCGCAGCGGTCAGTGTAAGTGAGCATTCACCCCCGGCCTAGGAGGGGCCTGTGAACAAACCATATGGAAACGCGGGGGTGGGCGGGAGTGGGGAGAGGAGCAAACCTTGATTAACCTCTTGGGGAGGAGACGGGTAGGAGTACTGGCAAATCCAGGAAGGGAAGCTCCTGCCAGACTACTGTGGAGGGAGGCGTCTGCCCCGGGCCCATTTTCCTCGGGGGGAATGAGGATGCTTGGGGAGCATCTTTGGTGCCATGGCAACTGTGCCTATTCGGACTGGATTTCCGGGCGCGCCTGGGAGCCGGCTTTGGGAATCTAGGCCTACGGGTCGGTGCACCTACTGGGGCTGCTGTCTTCTCCACCAGCTCCAGTTCTGAGGAACTCCAGTAGACTCTGGGCGATGCAAAGGGGGTCTGGCTTCTCCGGAAGAGACCAATGGCAATGTAAGGCCTCAGAATAAGACCTGGAAGGCAAGGAAGAGCCAAGGTGGTGCTCAACTGTGAGGAATTTACACCGACCGACCGTCCACCCCCGCTAAAACTTAAAAAAAAAGAAGAAAACTCTCCTGATAACTGGATGTTTCAGAAATCCACGACGTTTGTATCAAGCTGAGAGAAAAAATTTTAAATCCCCTGACATTATGCTCGTGTTCTTCCCATGTTTCTTTAAGAAAATAAAGTGCTATCTATTCCTTTCCTGGAGAAGGCGATGGCACCCCACTCCAGTGCTCCCGCCTGGAAAATCCCATGGACAGAGGAGCCTGGTGGGCTGCAGTCCATGGGGTCGCTGAGGGTCGGGCACGACTGAGCGACTTCACTTTGACTTTTCACTTTCATGCATTGGAGAAGGAAATGGCAACCCACTCCAGTGTTCTTGCCTGGAGAATCCCAGGGATGGGGGAGCCTGGTGGGCTGCCGTCTCCGGGGTCACACAGAGTTGGACACGATTGAAGCGACTTAGCAGCAGCATTCCTTTCCTATTGTTTGAAAGAACCTCCTTCTCCCAAAACAATTTTTACAGAATCCTCCTAAAACTTTTAATTTCAAGGAAAACAATCCAAAACTTCTAAAGAGAGGGAAGAATGAGTGACTAAAATAAAGCCTCATATTTGAAATTTGGGGAAAGGTTTTGAATAGAAATTATACTGGAGTTAGAGATCATGGAAAAACAAACAATTTTACAGCCATTTAGACTATGACTGACAATTTAAAATCCAAGAGGCAATCATTTCATGAGCTTTATTAGAAATATCAAACCATGTGAAATTAAAACTGTGTTTTAATCTAATGTTGGCTCTACACAATACATACATATACACTAATAATAGATTTGATTTTTTCTTTATTTAAACAATATATATGTATATATCACATGCATTTGTATGTAGATATATATATATATATATCAAATCTTAATATATGTCATACATATAAAATCATTTTCAGGGGACTTTCCTGGCAGTACAGTTGTTAAGATTCCCCATTTCAACTGCAGGGGGCACAGGTTCAATCCCTGGTCGGGGAACTAACATCCCATGTAACAAGGGCAAAAAAATCATATTTATGTAACAAATCCTGTCCATTGACCTTGCAAATTAAAATCTAATTCTTCAGTAGTGTATTAAGATAACTTACATGCTTTAAATTGCTTTTTATGAGCTTTTAAAGGACTTTGAATAGCATGCAGATGGCTCAATTATTTGGAACAACCCGAGACATCACCAGATGGCCAACACCAAAATCAGACTGATTATATTCTTTGCAGCCAAAGATGGAGAAGCTCTATACAGTCAGCAAAAACAAGACCGGAGGCTGACGGTGGCTCAGATCATGAACTCCTTATTGCCAAATTCAGACTTAAATTGAAGAAAGTGGGGGAAACCATTAGACTATTCAGGTATGACCTAAATCAAATCCATTATGATAATACAGTGGAAGTGAGAAATAGATTTAAGGGAATAGATCTAATAGACAGAGTGGCTGATAAACTATGGACAGAGGTTCATGATATTGTACAGGAGACAGGGATCAAGACCATCCCCAAGAAAAAGAAATGCAAAAAGGCAAAATAGCTATCTGAGGAGGCCTTACAAATAGCTGTGAAAAGAAGAGAAGTGAAAAGCAAAGGAGAAAAGGAAAGATATAAGCATCTGAATGCAGAGTTCCAAAGAATAGCAATGAGAGATAAGAAAGCCTTCTTCAGCAATCAATGCAAAGAAATAGAGGAAAACAACAGAATGGGAAAGACTAGAGAGCTCTTCAAGAAAATTAGAGATACCAAGGGGACATTTCATGCAAAGATGGGCTCAATAAAGGACAGAAATGGTATGGACCTAACAGAAGCAGAAAATTTTAAGAAGAGGTGGCAAGAATACACAGAAGAACTGTACAAAAAAGATCTTCATGACCCAGATAACCACAATGGTGTGATCATTCATCTAGAGCCAGACATCCTGGAATGTGAAGTCAAGTGGGCCTTAGGAAACATCACTGTGAGCAAAGACAGTGGAGGTGATGGAATTCCAGTGGAACTATTTCAAATCCTAAAAGATGATGCTGTGAAAGTGCTGCACTCAATATGGAAAACTGGCAAATTTGGAAAACTCAGCAGTGGCCACAGGACTGGAAAAGGTCCGTGTTCATTCCAATCCCAAAGAAAGGCAATGCCAAAGAATGCTCAAACTACTGCACAGTTGTACTCATCTCACATGCTAGTAAAGTAATGCTAAAAATTCTCTAAGCCAGGCCTCAGCAATATGTGAACTGTGAACTTCCAGATGTTCAAGCTGGTTTTATAAAAGGCAGAGGAACTAAAGATCAAATTGCCAACATCTGCTGGATCATCAGAAAAGCAAGAGAGTTCCAGAAAGCATCTATTTCTGCTTTATTGACTATGCCAAAGCCTTTGACTGTGTGGATCACAATCAACTGTGGAAAATTCTGAAAGAGATGGGAATACCAGACCACCTGACCTGCCTCTTGAGAAACCTATATGCAGGTCAGGAAGCAACAGTTAGAACTGAACATGGAACAACAGACTGGTTCCAAATAGGAAAAGGAGGAGGTCAAGGCTGTATATTGTCACTCTGCTTATTTAACTTCTATGCAGAGTACATCATGAGAAATGCTGGGCTGGAAGAAGCACAAGCTGGAGTCAAGATTGCTGGGAGAAATATCAATAACCTCAGATATGCAGATGACACCACCCTTATAGCAGAAAGTGAAGAAGAACTAAAGAGCCTCTTAATGAAAGTGAAAGAGGAGAGTGAAAAAGTTGGCTTAAAGCTCAACATTCAGAAAACAAAGATCATGGCATCTGGTCCCATCAGTTCATGGCATATAGATGGGGAAACAGTGGAAACAGTGTCAGACTTTATTTTTCTGTCCTCCAAAATCAGTGCAAATGGTGATTGCAGCCAAAAAATTAAAAGACGTTTAGTCCTTGGAAGGAAAGTTATGACCAACCTAGACAGCATATTAAAAAGCAGAGACATTACTTTGTCAACAAAGGCCCATCTAGTCAAGACTATGGTTTTTCCAATAGTTATGTATGAATGTGAGTGTTGAACTACAAAACAAGCTGAGTGTTGAAGAATTGATGCTTTTAAACTGTGGTGTTGGAGAAGACTTGAGAGTCCCTTGGACTGCAAGGAGATCCAACCAATTCATCTTAAAGGAGATCAGTCTTGAGTGTTCATTGGAGGGACTGATGTTGAAGCTGAAACTCCAGTACTCTGGCCATCTGATGGGAAGGGCTGACTCACTGGAAAAGACCCTGATGCTGGGAAAGATTGAGGGCAGAAGGAGAAGGGGATGACAGAGGAGGAGATGGTAGAATGGCATCACCGACTCAATGGACATGAGTTTTGGTGAACTTTGGGAGTTGGTGATGGACAGGGAGGCCTGTGTGCTGCAGTTCATGGGGTCACAAAGAGTCAGACACGACTGAGTGATTGAACTGAACTGAACTGAAAAGCATCACTGGCAAATTAAAAAAATATGCAGACTTCAAATGCATATTGCATTCCCAACAGTGGGTGTTGAACTGTGTGAGTATGTGCTCAGTCACTTTAGTCATGTCCAACTCTCCGCGACCCCATGGACTGTAGCCCAACAGGCTCCTCTGTCCATGGGATTCTCCAGACAAGAATACCTGAGTGAGTTGCCATTTACTTCTCCAGGGGATCTTACCTACCCAGGGATCAAACCCAAGTCTTCTGCATTGGCACTCAGATTCTTTACCACTGAGCCACCTGTGAAGCCTTTGCATTTCTTCAAACTAAGCAAGTATCTAAGGGAAGAACATAATAAAATGTAAACCATCTAGTATATAGTAAGTGCACAATTGTTGCTGTGGTCGTTCAGTTGCTAAGTTGTGTCCAACTCTTTGGACCCCATGAACTGTAACATGCCAGGCTCCTCTGTCCTCCACTCTCTCCCAGAGTTTGATCATATTCATGTCCATTGAGTTGGTGATGTTATTTAACCATCCTGTCCTCTGCTGTCCCCTTCTTCTCCTGCCCTCAAGCTTTCCCAGCATCAGGGTCTTTTCCCATGAGTCGGTTCTTTGCATCAGGTGGCCAAAGTATTGGAGCTTCAGCTTTAACATCAATCCTTCCAATGAATATTCAGGATTGATTTCCTTTAGGATTGACTGGTTTGATCTCCTGGCAGTCCAAGGCACTCCAAAGAATCACATTTTGAAAGCATCAGTTCTTCAGCGCTCAACCCTTCTTTGTGGTGCTTAGTACCCAAGTGCTATTAGTGTCATGTTTAGAATCTTAAAATAAGAGTGCTCTGACATGGAGTCAGAATGGAGGCTTGAATCCTGGCTCCTCCCTCCCCAAAGTAACAGAATCTTTATAAGCCTCTAGTTCCTCATCTAAGCCATGGGGAGATAACAGTTCTTTTCTCAGAAGGTACCCATATGGACCATAATTGCAGATGCATATTCAGATTTTATTATATTGCCTTATACATAAGGCTCAAAGTGTATTAACTAGCCAGCATCCTCAACATCCCATCATCAAGCTCATCCTCCCAGAAAAGAAGAATCTCTGACTCAACATCTGTGGTGGAAGTCTCCCAGCACCAACCTTACAATTTACAGCCCAGGAAGGGCATTATCCTCTAGTTCAAAGAAGGCTCTCAAAATCTCTTTCTTCTATTGGTCAATTCCAACAAACTGTACAAATATTTGCATCAAAATTAACCCATGCTGCTGCTGCTGCTAAGTCACTTCAGTCGTGTCTGACTCTGTGCAACCCCATAGATGGCAGCCCACCAGGCTTCCCCGTCCCTGGGCTTCTCCAGGCAAGAACACTGGAGTGGGTTGCCATTTCCTTCTCCAAATCAACCCATAAAGTTACCTAAAAAACAGTATGGCCATCATCAAAAAAAATCTACAAACAATAAATGCTAGAGAGAGTGTGGAGAAAAGGGAACGCTCTTGCACTGTTGGAGGAAATATAAATTGATATTTAGCCATTATGGAGAATAGCATAAAAGCTTCTAAAAAAAAACTAGATATAGAACTACCATATGACCCAAGAGTCCCACTCCTGGGCATATACCCTGAGAAAACCATGATTCAAAATAACACATGCAAAAAAAACACAAAACAAAACAAAAAAAAAAAATAACACATGCATCCCAATGTTCATTGCAGCACTATTTGCAATATCCAGGACATGGAAGCAATATAAATGTCCATCGACAGATGAATGGATAAAGAAGATGTGGAGCATGCATACAATGGAATATTACTCAACCATAAAAAGGAATGAAATTGGGTCGTTTGTAGAGATGGAGATTGACTAGAGTCTGCCATACAGAGTGAAGTAAGTCAGAAAGAGAAAAACACATGTCTAATGTTAATGCATAAATGTGGAATCTACAAAAACTGTATGGATGAACCTGTTTGCAGGGCAGGAATAGAGACACAGATGTAAAGAACAAACTTGTGACACAGTCAGGGGAGAGCAGGGTGGGATGAATCAAGAGATTAGGATTGACATATACACACTACCGTGTGTAAAACAGATAGCTAGCGGGAACGTGCTGCATAACAGGGAGCTCAGCTTGGTGCCCTGTGATGACCTAGAGGGATGCGATGCTGGGGAAGTCCAAGAGGGAGGGGATATATGTATATATATAGCTGATTCACTTTGTTGTAGAGCAGAAACTAGCACATTATAAAACCATAAAGGAGCTACATAAAATGAGACTAATCCTTATTCTACACGACACTTTTTAGAATATTTGGAGGTACATGTTGTTTCCTTACATTTCATCTCCTGCAGTCAGAACACCACCGCTATCCTCACAACCACCATTTAGTCAGCTCTGCTGTGTTCAGGGAATTTTATATCAACAACATCTCATCAAGGCAGTGATTGTCAGTTTACAGAAAATACCAGGCTCAAAGAACATTTATGGGACTTGATAATGGCTAAAGAACTGAAACTGGAGACAGCAGAAATTTGAGGTCAAGTCTTTCTGGTTCTGAACTCAGGTTTCCATGATTTCAAAGCTTATTCTTTCTGGTCCATCTTCATGCATCCTATTATGCAGTTTTATAATTAATTTTTATATACATTAACTTGTGCTATGAATTTACACCTTCCTTATCTGTGTGTACGTGCATGCTAAGTCACTTCAGTCATGTCTGACGTTTTGTGACCCCATGGACTGTAGCCCGTCAGGCTCCTCTGTCCATGGGATTCTCCAGGCAAGAATACTGGAGTGGGTTGCCATGACCTCCTCCAGGGGATCTTCCCAAACCAGGGATCAAACCTGCATCTCTTATGACTCCTGCATTGGCAAGCAGATTCTTTATCACTAGTACCACCTCCTTATCTGTAAACCGGGGATAATAACATTAACTGCCCAAGAGAGTTATATGAGGATTTCATAAAATAATGTGAAATGCTCAGCACAGAATCTGGCATTTGGTGACAGGCTAGGTTGCTGATGATGACAATTGCCCTCATCACCATTATCAGGTACAATAACTGAATCATCAAACATGTGTCATTAGCTCATACCTGTTCTCTCCTCCAATATAATATGTGGCAACAAGTGGATTTCCATGAAAACTTGGCAACTACAGTTTTTATAGAATGTTTTAGAACAGTATCTCGGAGAAGGCAATGGTACCCCACTCCAGTGCTCTTGCCTGGAAAATCCCATGGACGGAGGAGCCTGGTAGGCTGCAGTCCATGGGGTCGCAGAGTCGGACACGACTGAGCGACTTCACTTTCACTTTTCACTTTCATGCATTGGAGAAGGAAATGGCAACCCACTCCAGTGTTCTTGCCTGGAGAATCCCAGGGATGGGGGAGCCTGGTGGGCTGCTGTCTATGGGGTGGCACAGAGTCGGACACAACTGAAGCGACTTAGCAGCAGCAGCAGCAGCAGAACAGTATCTGCCCTTGAGTCAAATAATTTTGCTTGTTTCTATCGAAGTTAAAAGCAAAATATGGCCAAATGAAAAGAGGTAAAAAACAGAAAGCACGAACTGATACTCAACCGATGGAACAGAATCTCCCTCGGAACTGCAAGAGGGCAGGTTCTGAAGTCTCATTGGCCCCTGGATGTGTGTCCCTATGGCCTCCAGGTGCATAGGATTTACTAAGTGGGCCTGAACACACGTTTTTGTCATTGACTGTTCTAGAAATAAACTACCCCAGGTCCATTTGGGTGTGCCTCTGGCTCCCATGTTCACATTTTGCCCGACAGTGAAGATGAGTGGGGTCTCTTCCCACTGACTGGGTGGTGTTGGGGAGGGACTCACTTCTCCATGGTTTTCTTCTTTGCAAGAAGCTGTACTGGAGGCCCAGGGGGTGCTGTACTGGTGAGTGTAGCACTGTCTTCTCTATGCCATTGGAGACTGAGTCCTTTCTCTAAATACCATAAAAGGTAAACTATTTTGAAGGAATACACTTCGATAGCACCTACTAAATTAATGGCAGGAAGGGTGAAATCAAGTCATGGATGGATTTTGTTTGTTTCATGTTTCTCTCAGGAGCAAACAAAATGACAAAGAAGCCGAGGATCCAGGTGCCCAAGCAAGAGAAGAAGAGAGAAAACACGTGGACTGGAAGAAAAGACATGGACCGTGCTTTCACTGAGGTCAAGCTATGCTGCAGGTGCTGAATGAGAGCCTGGGCACGCTGGTCATTTAGCCTCATCAGAACATCATCTAACAAACAGAATTATTGGCTCTATTTTTTTCAGGTCAGAAAAGCTAGTTTGACGCTTATGGGTTTAGTTGAGTCCCCCAAGAAGATATGTTGAGGTTTTAACCTTCTATATCAGTGAACATACATTATTTGTTAATAGGGTCTTGTAGATGCAGTCAAATCAGGATGAGGTTGCTGTGTTTTGTGCTAAGTCTCTTCCATCATGTCTGACTCGTTGCGAATCTATGGACTGTAGCCTGCCAGGCTCTTCTGTCCATGGAATTCTCCAGGCAAGAATACTGGAGTGGGTTGCCATACTCCCCTCCAGGGGTCTTCCCGACTACCCAATGATCAAACCAGCATCTCCTGTGTCTGCATTGCAGACGGATTACCTGCTAAAGCATCAGGGAAATTCTGAGGTTGTTAGTGTTAAGGCCTTAGTCCAATGTGACTTGTGTCCTTATAAGAAGAGAAAACAGACACACAGGAAGAATGCCACGTGATGGCAGAGGCAGAGAGTGGAGTGGCGTAGCCGCAAGCCAAGGTAACCGAGGACTGTAGCATCGTCCAGAAGCTAAGAGGAAGACATGAAGTGGCTTCTCCCCTGGAACCTCCAGAGGGGTCAAGCCTGATGATGCCTGAATTTCCAACTTCTGCTTCCAGAACTGTGAGATAATAATTCTGTTTTAAGTCATCCAGTTTGGGGTTTTTGTTATGACAGTCCTCGGAAGCTAATATACCCACAAAGAGTCCAACTCACACGTGTTATCTAAGAATAATTATTAATAGCAGCCCTTTTCACTGAAAAAAAAATTGTTTAGGTTTGGGGAATAGGAAAGAATAAAACCTAAGAGGTAAGGAAGTGTGGAGTGGAGACAGGAATGAAGTGGATTTCTTCGGTTCTACTATGTGGCAGAAACTGTGCCAGGATACAACTCCCTTTTGGGGAAAAAAAATTTTTTTTTTTTTTTAGATTTTATAATGTGGACCATTTTTAAAGTTTTTATTGAATCTGTTACAATATTGATTCTGCTTTATATTTTGCTTTTGGGGGGGGGGCTTGAGACATGTGAGATCTTATTTCTCTGACCAGGGATCAAACCTGTGCCCCCTGCATTGGAAGGCGGGGTCTTAACCACTGAACCACCAGAGAATTCTCCCAGGGTGTACCAACTGTTAAAAAGACTTGCATTCCCTGTGCTCAATGTTCAGTCAAGTGGCAAAGACGCTCACCATGTTAGGTACCAGGACACACCATTCCTAAACCACAGCTTTGTCTTCAGTAGGGAATCAAAAGAAATGCCTCCAGAGGCCCCACATATAATATTAGAAATGAGAGAAGAGGTCAAGTGGGAGCACCCTGGGAGTATATTCCATCAGAAGGGGCAGTCACTTCTCAGACCTTCTTTTATTGTCCTGAGGGAATGTGGGCCCAGTGAAGACAGATTTTTCTGGATTTCAGGAGAAGCAGACATATGGTTTTTATATATGTAAAAGCTTCTGATTTTTAAATATTGGTAATTCAATTTGGAAAAATATATGGTTTGGATTCCACATAACACCTGCTCTTTGAATCATCAAGGGCCACCAGTGTGCATCTTTGAGCTGCAGCCAGCCCTATAAAAGTCACACCATCATTCACCTCCTCTCATACCATCTTCATCTTAGAACATGATTTGTTAAATACTTGGCTTGGAGCCATGGGGATTTGTTTGCAAGCTCTGTGCCTAAGCAGACTATAGAGTTCTAGAAGTCTCAACTTCCTCCAACTCTTTAGGGAGACCTAGCTTTTCATTTTAATCTTAACTGTCTCGTCCTTTTCATCATAAAGCCCAGAATTTGAAATGGTAAACAAATCTAAGTCTTTCCCAAATGCAGAGAAACTTCTAGAATCTTTGAAAAGAGTAGCTATGGGACTCTTGATCCCAAAGGAAAATCTACAGCCTTGGAACCCACAGCATTTGATCTGCCCTCTCTTTTGTTCAAATATCAAGAACAGATTGGAGGGCCTGAAAGCACTTTAAGTACCCTCACACTCCAGAAGTTATGGGTTGAAAGAGAACTTAAAGGCCATCTGAGGCTGACCTTCACCATCCATCATCACCCACTTCTGTTTATATACCACCAGGGCCCTCAGTCTCACTACCTCTGCATCAGAGATTTCACTCCTTATCATAAAAGCAAGTAAGTAACTTTGTATTTGCTACATAAAAAGGCACATTTAGATAGATAGATAGAAAGGAAAATAGGCAAGTTTTATATAGGGAATAATTATCAAAGTCAACTTATATGATGTTGAGACAGCTGGTGACTATGTTTGTTTAGTTATTCAACCAATATTCCTTGAACTCCTATGATATACTAAGGTACCACAACAAAGGCAAAATGTTACCCACATCAACAGAGTCCATCATTTTGAGGTTAAATTGATCAGCTGATTTTTTGCAAAATGGACTTCAGCACAGGAACTCAGACCCTCCCAATTTCACCTGCGTGAATTTCAGGTTTCCTCTATGATACAACTGCCAGGTTGCCTGAATTGAATAGAAACACCAGTAGTCTGGGCTTCCCTTGTGGCTCGGCTGGTAAAGAATCTGTCCACAGTTCAGGAGACCTGGGTTCAATCCCTGGGTTGGGAAAATCCTCTGGAGAAGGGAAAGGCTACCCACTCCAGTGTTCTGGCCTGAAGAATTCCATGGACAGAGATCGCAAAGAGTAAGACATGACTGAACTGCTTTCACTTTCACCAGTTCAGTTCTGTTCAGTCATTCAGTCATGTCTAACTCTTTGCGACCCCATGAACTGCAGCACACTAGGCTTCCCTGTCCTTCACCAAGCCCCAGAGCTTGCTCAAACACATGTCCATTGAGTCGGTGATGCCATCCAGCCATCTCATCCTCTGTCGTCCCCTTCTCCTCCCGCCTTCAATCTTTCCCAGCACCACGGTCTTTTCCAATGAGTCAGTTCTTCACATCAGGTGGCCAAAGTATTGGATCTTCAGCTTCAGCATTAGTCCTTCCAATGAATATTCAGGGCTGATATCCTTTAAGATGAACTGGTTTGATCTCCTTGCAGTCCAAGGGACTCTCAAGAGTCTTCTCCAACACCACAGTTCAAAAGCATCAATTCTTTGGCACTCAGCTTTCTTTATGGTCCAACTCTCACATCCATACATGACTATTGGAAAAACCATAGCCTTGACTAGACAGACCTTTGTTGGCAAAGTAATGTCTCTGCTTTTTAATATGCTATCTAGGTTGGTCATAGCTTGTCTCCCAAGGAGCAAGCATCTTTTATTTCATGGCTACAGTCACCATCTGCAGTAGTTTTGGAGCCCAAAAAGATAAAGTCTCACACTGTTTCCATTATTTCCCCATCTATTTGCCATGAAGTGATGAGACTGGATGCCATGATCTCAGTTTTCTGAATGTTGAGTTTTAAACCAACTTTTTCACTCTCCTCTTTTACTTTCATCAAGAGGCTCTTTAGTTCTTCTTCACTTTCTGCCATAAAGGTGGTGTCATCTGTGTATCTGAGGTTACTGATATTTCTCCAGGCCATCTTGATTCCAGCTTTCCAGGATTTCTCCTGGAAATCTTGATTTCACTAGTAGTCTGGGCATTAAACAACCAGAGAGTGTTGATAGAAATGCAATGGCCTTTCTCAATTTCCAATGGCTGTGTCTTTATTTTTTTCAATTTTTCAAATCTCCCTACCAAGACAGTGGCAGAACTTGAGCCCCAATCCATTGCTCAGGATTGAAATTCCAGTGCTCTTTGTTACATTATTTGGCTCTTGAGTCTGCTTCAGTATTTCTCAGTCTTAGCTGTTCATGCACCAGTATCTGGCAGGCTCTGAAAAATACAAGCACATGGTCCCAGGGTCCCAGTCTTGTAGTTAGTAAGCCCCTTGGGGATTATGATGTGTAGAGCCACCAGTCTCAGTTATCAGAAGTGTCAGATACTGTTACAAACTGTACACATCCCAAACATTCACGAACAAGCTAGAGCCATGACCTCAGGGATGTCTCTCTCCTCCAAGCATTATCTCTCTGTGAACAGTCCTCATGACAGATACCAGAAGTATCTGCTACTTTACAGCTTAGATATTCCTTATGCTATTTGCTTTCATACCAGTAATCACCACTTGATTCAGACCACAACTCTTCAGTTTATTCACTCAGGAGGAACCTGAGGTTGAAAGTAAGCATCTGTCTATATCATGAATCAAGCACCAGAGAAGCTGGGGTTGGGACACAGGTCTTAGATTTTGAAGGAGTTTGGTTTTTTTCTACTGCCCCATTAATGCCAGTGGTGCAAGAAGAAACATGTGACTACCGTGAACTGGGCTTGATGAGGTGCTAAGTCACTCAGTTGTGTCCAACACTTTGTGACCCCATGGACTGTAGCCTGCCAGGCTCCTCCGTCCATGAGATTTCATAGGCAAGAATACTGGAGTGGGTTGCCATGTCTTTTTCCAAAAGATCTTCCTGACCCAGTGATCAAACCTGTGTCTCCTGTATTGGCAGGTGGATTCTTTACCACAGAGCCACCAGGGAAGCGGCTTAATGAAGGGAGGGATACATATGTCCATGACAACAGCTTGCAAATAGTGAGCACTGACCACCCTTCTGGACATGCCTTTGCCAGCAGCTGATGCAACCAGCATGTAACTTCTGTGCAGAAGAAGGCAGGGCACTTTAGGCTAAGTACTCTGCCTGAAGACCGGTGACTGAAATCAGGTCCCACGAAAGCCCACAGTCTAACCCAAACCTCTCCCCAGGCTCACTCACTGATGTAAAGACTCTACTTTTCTCAACTACTTGTTTTTGGGTGTTTCTCATCTTAAGAAATTCTTCCTGACATTCAAGTTTAGCAGGTTATTTCAATGTGTAGGCAACTGTGCCTCTTAAGCTGTCGCACAGGTGTTCCATCTGTTGCTATTTCTCTTGAAATAATATTGTGGCAGACAGGAGATTTCAAGGCAAATAAGATAAACCTCAGAGCTGAGTGTTATTTTTTCACAGAAACAATTCATCTTTCTCTTGAGCTGCAAAATAGCTCACGATACATCATGACAGATGCAGATTTATTCATTTTCTATTCATTAGGAAAAGACAATTGTGGTAGCCCCCTGCATGCGGCGTCCCCTCTGGGCTGCCGCAGAACAGGGTGGCATACTCCTCACACCTACTCCTGGCATTTTCGCCTCAACACAGAACTTCTAAGTCTTTGAGTCCCAGACCTATGTCTTTTTCTCTCTTGGGCTTCTAACTCCAGCATGTTATGAAGAGACTAGAGGCACTTGTCCTAGAAGGAGAAATAAAAATCCAGAGGAAATTCATTCCCTAAGTTCATCTTGCCCTGAACTGTATGCATAAATAGGGGCTGTGTGTGTTAGTCACTCAGTTGTGTCCAACTCTTTGCAACCCCACGGACTGTAGCCCACCAGGCTCCTCTTTCCTCAGGATTCTCCAGGCAAAAAGACTGGAGTGGGTTGCCATTTTCTTCTCCAGGGGATGTTCCCAACCCAGGGATCAAACCCAGGTCTTGCCCATTGCAGGCAGATTCTTTACCATCTGAGCCACCTGGGAAGCTCAAAATAGAGGCTAAATAATTTATTTCATCTCCTGCATTAAAGTGTGTTAGTTGCTCAGTTATGTCTGACTCTTAGTGACCCCATGGGCTGTAGCCCTCCAGGCTCCTCTGTCCATGGAATTCTCCAGGCAAGAATACTGGAGTAGATTGCCATTCCCTTCTCCAGGGAATCTTCCCAACCGAGGGATGGAACCCAGGTCTCCTGCATTGCAAGCAGATTCTTTACCAGCTGAGCCACCAGGAAAACCCATCTCCTACATAACTAACATCAAACCTAAACCTTAACTAGGTCTTCATTTAATACTGAAAACTCTAATGACACGTGCTTTTAAAGTATTTTTAGACCACACAGTGGATTTGAATGAAGTCTGCCACCTCAATGTCACCACTTCCCCTAGGGGCAGAGTGACAGTTTTTTAAGTCCATGGGAAGAGGCTGAAGGCATCAAGCCCTGACCTGAACATTGTAAAGCCTAGAGGCCAAGTGCACAAGCTCTGAGCCCAGACTTCTTGGATCAAATCTGGCTTACCTCTTCCGGGCTGTGCTGCTTAAGTCAAGCTACTTAAGTGCCCCGTGCCTCAGTTTTCCCATTCACAAAATGGCAATAAGATCATATCTACCACTTAGGGTTGAGGTGCAGATTTTAAATAGTTAATAAACAAGAGTTTAGAGCCCTGTGTGACAGGTAGGGGGTACTCAGTAAGACTTAGATGCTATTATTGTTGTTGCTGTTGTTGGAAATTGTTCTTCCTTTCTCTCCTTCTGTAGCTCCTAAATGGACTCTTTCAGCAATAAGGACTCAAGTGGAAAATAATACCTTTTCATTCAACCAGTTTACCTCGCTTTATTCATTCTGTCCACCTTATCCCCCTCCATCCTCCCTTTCTGCAGACTTGCCTGGGTGCAGCAAGGCAAGTCTTTCCTCGAGGATTAGTCCATGTTGCTCAGTTCACCACAATCATTCTTTCTGGCTCTAGTGTCATATCCGATACTAAGAAGCTTCCATTTTGGGCACCAGTACCCCTTTGTGCTTCAATTTTTCAAGAGTTCCAGGACTGTGTCTCACTCTAAGGGAAATTACCGATGTCTGTCAGGGATGTGGGAGGATGAAATGACCACAAGAGGGGCAGGCAGTTGTCCTCGCTGAGGGACTCTGCTAAGTAAGAGGGTGCCTTCCCTGCCTTCTGGGGGAGGGATGTGCCTTCTCCTGGGTCACTCAACCACCTCTCTTCCTCTAGTAAAAGGACGCAAGGGATCAGAGTCCTTGGGTAAAAGGACACTGGAAGGTCACCCAAGTGCATGCAGATACACTTCCCCTTTGCCCATGACACCATCCATCTTATGCAGTTGCATTTGAATCATAGAGTCTTCAGACCAGGGACACAGATGCATGTCCAAATATTTTGTTTTTAAATTTTTTAAACATGAGGTATAATTTAAGAGCCACTACATTTGGTTTCTGGTGAATCCATTTAATAACTGTCTGAAGGCCTCGATTTCTTCAGTGATGGAAGAATTAAAATGACCTTTAAAGTATCCTCTAGCCCTAATAATTCTGTGAGTTTCTGAGGTTATTTTTCATTGCATGAAACATCTTTTATTTAACTACTTTATTTTTGGAAACGTTATGTTACCATACAAAAGTGCTGTTTTATAGGATAAAAATTGTTATATGTAGGGAATTTCACATTTTATAACTTAATATCATGGTTATAAGAGTATAGGTGACATATGCTGCAGTTTAGTTGTTAAATTGTGTCCGACTCTTTGTGACCCCAAGGACTATAGCCCACCAGGCTCCTCTGTCCATAGGATTTCCCAGGCAACAGTACTGGAGTGGGTTGCCATTTCCTTCTCCAGGGGATCTTTCCAATTCAGGGATCAAATCCATGTCTCCTGCTTGGCAAATGGATTCTTTACCAGTGAGCCACCTAGGAAACCAATAGATGACATATACATATTGTTTAAAGGAAACAAACAGCCACAGACCAACTCAATTTCATTATACAAATATCTATAAATTATTCATCCATTCCCTTACTGATGAGTATATGCATGAAATTTGCTTTTGTTTTGGTCTTAATATTACAAAAAAAAAAAGGTTGCTATAAACATTTTTATGCATGTCTTCTGTTGCATGTACTCTAGTTTCTCTAGGAGTAGAATGGCCAAGTCCTAGGGTATCCATGTCTTTGATATTACAGTTTTCCAAAGCGGTTTTACCAACTGACACTCCTACCAGCACTGTATAAGTCTTCCTATTATTCCACATACTTGTCAACACTTGCTATTACTTTATTGTGTTTTTCAGTGTGTGCTATTCTGGTGGGTATAAAACAGGACTGCATAGTGATTTTAAATTTTTCATTTTCCCAATAGCATCTCTCCACCCATCACATCTTTAATCGGAATTGCTTACAAGCAATGTGATTGTGGGTTGAGTTTCCACCCCTTTCCTTTCTCCTGCCTCTGATATTCTAACCAGCTGATACATAGTGGCATAGCCCTGGAGGACACAGTGGGGAGCACATGGATAATCCACAAAGTTGATAATTTGCCTCAAAATAAATAATCAGGAGTTGACTCTTGGGGATTGTACTCAACGCAATTCAACTGCCATGACCCAGTGCAATATTTCATGTCTTGCTAAAACTCTGGCCAAGCATTGTTTTGCATGCAACCAAGTACTTGTACAATTCTTTCATCTGAATGATGAGCTATTTCAGCCACAGCTTGCTTGAGACACAAAGGGCTTCTGCTACCTGTCTGTCTATCTGTAACACTCCAGATGGCACCCCAGCCTTCTTACATGAAATGGTTTTTAAGTTGCTCACCCTTTCCCCCTTGAGAATGTGCAGTTTCTCAGTGACCCTTTTTAAAATGAGATACTAAGACTGGAAAACATTTTAAATCACACCATTCAACGGCACATATTCAGGAAAGAAAACTTTTATTGTATTTATTCTGTAAGAAAAAAGGCAAAAGCGTTTTCCCCTCAAGCCAGAGAATGCAATGGGAATGATGATCTTTCTTAAATGATGCTGATGAATAACATTAAGAAGGGTGGGAAGAAAAAGTCACACATAGAATCAGAAACAATTGAAAAAGGAATCCAGGCTACCCCCAACCCCGGCCTTTGTTGAAGGGATCACCGGAGATCTATGTAGATATTATTTTGAAATTTAGAGCTTCAACTTGTATGAACATGAATGCCCATGCTGAGTTTTTGCATGCCTCTGTGAAACAGCAAAAAGAACCCAACAGACCCTATTCTTGCATTAAAGAAACACACTGTGGAAAGCCTGAAAATAAACCATCTATGCTTGATTAATTAGGTTTGTAAGTATTGTTTCAGAACCAAACAATATTTCTAAAGATTTCAATAGTTCAAAGATTGCCCTATGGCCGTCTGGCCAATACATCTTCTAACACACGCAGTTTACAAGCATTTTTCTTCCCAATATGTTGTCTTTGGTTGGTGCGACATTGTTTGAAGGCAGGGCTATTTGGGTCATAGTGGTTTTCTCCCCTGCACAGCAGTGGTGCTGAGCACAGCACTTCGACCATACATCTTCCATGTCATTTCCATCAAAGGCACATGATACTTCCTAGTGACCAATCAGGAGTAGTCCAGCATCCTAACAGAGGGCATATTGGCAAACCAAGCTTTCTTAATGACAGCCATTGTTTGAGGCCAACAAAAGGAAGGTCCTGAATATTAACATGTGGCCTTGTGTAAAGGTCACTGGTATGGCACATCCATCATATTTCACAACCGAGAAAGAGAACTTTATAAACTGTCAGAAACTACTGTTGTCCAAATAAATGTATTAGTCTGACAGGTGACAGCAACAAGGCAATGATCTTGAGTGATGATCTCCTCTCTTAACAAATCTCCTTTCACTTCTTTGAAGCAGCAGACATTATGGCGAGAGATTGTGTTTAAGAAATATACCTTGAGGTCTCAGGGGGTTAGAATAATCAGGCAACCCAATTAAAATATTAATTTAATAACATGTAATCATTAGACCAAATGGCATCTCCTTCTTATAGGTATAACTTTCCACACTGAGAAGAGAAATCACATAGTTTAACAGGTTAGAGTCTTGAATGGTCTTCTTAATAGTAAAGACCAACAAGTTCATGAAAATTCTGTCAATAAGGTTTAATACAATTGGCACCAAAGGACTCAAAGGTCTGGGACTGAGGACAACACTGCATCTTTGTTAAAACCTACATAAAGTATGACAGCAGAACTGAATAAAACTAAATGGTAGCACATGCATTTAATACTAAATCTAAGAGCAGGTTTAGTAACCATTATGAAATAATGAAGCTCCAATACTTTGGCCATCTGATGCAAATAGCTGACTCATTGGAAAAGACCCTGATGCTGGGAAAGATTGAAGGCAGGAGGAGAAGGGGACAACAGAGGATGAGATGCTTTCATGGCATCATTGACTCGATGGACATGAGTTTGAGCAAACTCTGGGAGACAGTGAAGGACAGGGAAGCCTGGTGTGCTGCGCTCCACGGGGTGGAAAAGAGTCAGACACAACTGAGTGACTAAACAACAGCAAAGAGCAGGGAGCAAGCTTTCTTACGTGATGGTCTTGATCAGAAACTGTTCTATGCTCAATACTAGAAATATGGTGTTCTGCTTATTAAACGTCATTTTAAAGTAAAAGTTGAAAATTATTTAAGAAAGCTGAAAGAATATAATCAAGAGAATGATTAGTGAATAAGTGTATATCTCAGCTCCCTCACTCTGACCTTACTATCACAGTCATGCGCGGGGTCAGGGAGGGAATAAAAGAGGGAAAGAAAGAAAAGAGAGAATTCTGTTTAGTTCCTTGGATGCATCATACTCTCATACTCTCTCCTGACATTTAGACAGTTTCTTTCTATCTGGTGTTTTTCCACAGCCCCTGTTCCTCTGACTAGTTTCTACTCCCTCCCCGGTTTTTCACAACTCCCAATATGCTCAGATCCTTCTGCTGTATGTTGTCATCCTTCTTCTGATTTGCTTTATCATAACACTCAACACTTTAAAATGCTTATTGAATCAACTTATCTTCAAAATTACTCCAAACTTCATAAGAAGAGAGACAGGATATGTCAATTTCACTCTCATAGGTCCTCCACAAACTTTTGTACATAAGTAGTAACTTTCAATAACAAAACTGTAACAAAGTCTGAATTTATCATCTCTTGACTTATAACACGTTTCTGTTAAATAAAAGAAATTTTTGTGCACATGAAGGAAGGATTCAGCATTGGAGCAATTCACCTTTATTGTATTATAGAGAAGACACTGAGCAACTACAATGAAGCCTCACCAATTCATAACCCATTATTTCAGAACAAAGCATAACCAGATAAGGGATAGGAGAAAGTCAGCTTAAACCATCTTTGTAAAGGGTGTTTGCTAGGCAAAGTACTTACATACATAATATATCAGTGACAACACTTAGCCACATGTTTTGGCATTAAGGTCTTCTTTCTTCCTTTGTGTGTCAATTCCACTTAGAAGGTCCTCCATGTAGAATGCGGTCCACCTGTCGACAGTGTATTAGCCTTCAAGGCCCAGGATATGTACTACTGTTTTGATGAAGATTCCCCCTCACAGCCCTCTCCCTGAATCCTGAATGGCTCTAGTTCTTCCTGTATTCCCAATGGACATGAACCACACTGTAATTGAAAGTCTTAGATAAGTGTGCATTTTTTTAACCAAAAAAATATATATAAATTATTTGAGGGAAGAATCTGTATAGTTATACTTTTCTGAATTCAACACACTGTCTACTATGTTGCACTCTGTGAGTGAATATTTTCAAAATAAATGCAGTAACTTATAAGGACAAGCATTTAAGTATGTAAGGAAATTCTAAAGAAATCTCTGTTGGCAATGTTTGGTTTCCATATAATCATATTTTAGTCTGACCACTCAGACATACACTTGGGACAATGATTCTATGGCTCTAAGTGGTTTGAATGAGAGTCTTGTGATTATTAGATTTCACTACAATGACAAAAATCACTCAAGATGGTACCCTACTTCCTTTCCAGAGTTGATGGGTCCAGGTTCATGCAATTGATGCACGCTTGGACAATGAGACTGTTTCAATGGGTTTTTGTTCTTAGGACCTAAGAGACTATATTTCAGTTCCTTTCCAGAGGGGATGCTGTGACATGTGAAATGAAAATTATTGGAGGCCATGTTTTCAGCTTTCATTGAAGAAGCTTCTCTGAGAAAATAAAGGCAACATGCAGAGAGAATGAGAGGCACAAGATGGAGGGTCTTAAGGAAGCTCATATTCCCTGGTTCAGACGTTCCTTGAGGCCTGACTCACCCCAAATTCCATTTAATTTAGATGTATAAGATACCTCTCTTTCTGACCAAAGCAATTCTGATTGATCTCCATGAGTATTCAAATAGTTTTAATAAAACTAGTCACTATTATTGTATCACGTTAACTGAAACTGTGCTTCTTTATACGTTTAAACTGATCTCTCCATCACAAATGTCTAAATTCACAAGAATGCTATTAGGTTCATCTGTTGTTTCTCTTAAATAAATGGGATATTTATTTTAAAAAGTTACTTAGATGAGTTATGAAGAATTTTGATCCTCATAAATATAGTAACATTTATTACCACCTCTTAATAAATTCAAAAGACAAGAACAATAATGACAAGGCTGCTAATAACAATAATAATTGCTCATTTTCTACTGGAAATATTGCATTTATGTACATAAAAAAATGAAATATTGCTCAGTTCCACTCTATCTGTTGCACTCTACAGATGATGAAGAAATAGACCTAGTGAAATTAAGAGGCTTGTCCCAAACTCTTCCAAACTCTTCATCGGCAGAAGCAATCCTCTAGGCTTGACTTAAAGTACTTAGCACAATGGTTAGCACCCAATAGGTATACATATCCATGAGTTCTCTTCCATCTCTTTTTCCCCCAAAGTCTGGTCTTTTCTCACCACATTAATCCCGAATACTATACGGATTCGTAAAGCTGAATTCCTCAACCGTCATTTCTGACTTAGGGCAGCTACTAAGCCTCTTTGCCTCTGTCTCCCATTAGAAAGAAAGACAGAAATAGTTATTATGTTCATCCAACAAAAAGGAAATTAATGGTTGATTAGATGCCTGTTCAACACACTGAGGATAAAAACCAGTCTTCATGGTGAATTATTGAATTAGGGGGCCAACTTACAGTGAGGCTGTGTCTACACAAAGCCAAACATCCAGTCAACTCAGCCAAAAAAAAAAAAATACAGTTTAGCAACAGAAAAAATTAAATTAGTTGATCAGGACTGTGCAGACAACATAAAATGAAGAAACAAAGGTCAGTACAATAGCATGGTGAAAGCGCTGGTGGCGATTATAGACTTAAAAGGGATAATAAGTAAGAGGAAGATTTTTGATGCTCACTGTCAGAAATATAGAGGTGCTATTGAATATACAAAAACAGATTTATTAATTTTGTATGGGGTTATATATTTCTCTCTTTTTCCTCTTGGTTACATTTCATTTTCAAAATTCAAGCTTAAGATGCAAATCAAGAAAAAAACAAAGCTGGTATCCAGAGATCTGAGTTCCACCTCAACTAAGGATATTAAAAAGAAGCACTCTCTTTTGCTAAGTCTGTCATATGACAGACTCTGATGTGATCATTCTATGTGGCCTAGCTTCATATTTGGTAGATCAAATATTATCTTCATTTTCTACAGGGCAAAAAGAATATTGAAATGCATACTGTCTATGGAGATTTCTAAATAACAAAACTTGTTTGATGTTCACATCAATTTCCCCAAAACATTTTTAATACTATGGCAAAAATCAGAAAATCCTCTGTTGACTCTTTGAATAGTAATCATTCACTAGCATTAACAGTGTATGTCAACTGTGCTTTTAGGGGATGTCATTGTAATGCCCTGTATCATTTTTAGATTGATATTTCAATTATAAACCCTGCAATATTACTATGCTGTAATATTTAGAGTCCATAAGCTTTCAATAAACTCTAAAATTGCATGAAGTTTTCATAACTATTGACTCATAACTATTTCATAACTATTGACTTCTAAGTAGGAAAGGATAAGAAATGATGATGACTTATGAGTAATGTATCACTTCATTAAGAGTGAAATATGATTAATTAAAATTGCAGATCTTAATTAATAACTTATTAGTTTAACTCTCCCCCTAACCCTAAAAGAATTAGTCCCAGGAGTTAGACAAAGGAGGCCTTCTTCAAGACAAAGCGAAAAGTACAGTTTTGTGAACTGAGTCCTGCACCCCAGGAATGAACATTTGCAGCTGCACCATGGACTGTTTTCTGTTACCTTAAATACCGCTGGGCCATATGGAGCATTTCTGAGGACCTTCTATTTTAAAATGTTCTGTTCATATTTTATGCTTTTCCATATGTCTCATCCTTATTTCAGAGTTTCTATTCATTTCCATGAAAATAAGACCTTTGTTTTCCAAGAGTTCATTTTCCTCTCTCTCCTCATCTCTATTATGGCCACAAACCTCTACTCGGGTTAGTTCAGCCACTCTAGGACCGGCCAATTGTGACAAGATGAATAGAGAATTATTTGGAAGAAAAACAGCAGCCGCAAATGATCCGCGGTGCCGCGGTGCCCCTGTTTTCTTTGCTCCTTCCAACCAACCCAGCGCGGAGGATAATAAACCTGACGGCGTTGAACTGCTTCAAAAGGAAGAAAATGCCTACAGAAATCATCGCTGAACCCCTGAAGGAGGTGCCGAAGGAAGGTATCATTTGGTGAACGGAAAATTAACCAAAACGTTTTTTCTGAAAAAGGGAGCTCCCTGTAGTTTGGGGTTGACTTGGAGCAATTATCCAAACAAAACAGTTGGCGCCTGTGTTGGCGACAGAACTGTGTTTGCATAAAGTAGAGCGAGATGACAAATATGCATGAAAATTAAATTTAGGGCTCGGGGACTCCTTTCGGGGCCATAGAAGAGCTGATTACATGTTCACAGCTGGAACTGGTGTTGGCAGGCGGGCCTCATTCACGGGCAGAGTGTGGGGACTCCCTTTCTGAGCACCAACTCTGTGGCAAAGCCAGAACAACAGCGTTAACAGAATCTGATGTTTATAGACCCCGAGCCCCGTGGCCCCAAGCTTTACCATCCAACTGGAGCTGTCTTCACTGAAAGATCATTATATGGCTCGAAGTGTGTGTGTCCAGTGGCACACAGGTCCTCCTCCTTCACAGCCCTGTCAGGCTCTCATATCCCAAGACTGCCTTTTGCAACGTTTCCCTTTAGAAAGTAGCAAATCCAGCCAAGAGAAGAGCCAGCACTCTGGACGGCAGGGAAACTGGTTCTTATCACCCTCGAAGGTCACAGCATGATGCTTAAGTTATCTTTGATCAAGGCCCTTAGGGTACTTAAATGACCAAAAGTGTGTGTTTCAGCACCTTTTGGCAATCCTTCTCTTGGCTTCTGTGGTGGAAGATTCCAAAAATGGCCCTAATTCTCCACCTTTCCTTTGGAATACAACTCTGCGCCATCGCAAAATAAGAGTGTGTCTCCCTACCCCTGGACTTGTGACTTGTTAGGTCCAATTAAGTGGGGCAAAGGTGATAGGGAAGACTTCTTATGACAATAGGAAGTGTAAAGGATGAGCAGAAATTAGCCAGATGACTAGGGGGAAGTGGGCAATATTGTCCTAAGGAAAGAAACAGAGTGCTGGGCGGAGTCATCATAGTATCTAATATTTATTTGGGCATTTATTATTTACTGTGATATGCCAGGAACTGTTCCAAGCATTTTGCGTGTACTTACTAATATAATTTCCCACAACAACCTGATGAAGTAGGTATAATTATTATCCTCATTTTTTTTTTCAATTAAGAAAACAAGGCCCCGGGTAGTTAAGAGCCTTGGCTAGTATCCCACAGATACTAATTGGCACAGCTGGCCAAGGCCATTGGGTGTCGGAGCTCATATTCTTCCACCGATTTTCTATGGAGCTCCAGAGAGGACTGGGAGAAAGTCAGTAAGACAAGAACAGGTTGCCAAAGGCAGGAACCAAGACCCTGCAATAAGCTCAACATCAGGGTCAATGTCCATCCTCATGCTCCTCAGTCTGTTCTCCATGGAGCCATCAGAGGCGTCTTTTTAAAGATTAAATCAGATTAAATTAAATCTTCTTTGTCCAAACTCTTCCAATGACTTCCCCCTGCACTTACGGAAAGATTAAAACCTCTTAGATCCCCTGGAGAAGGAAATGGCAACCCACTCCAGTATTCTTGCCTAGAAAATTTCACGGACAAAGGAGCCTGGCAGGCTACAGTCAACGAGGCTGCAAAAGAATCGAGCATGACTGAGCAACTAAACAATAACAAATCATGGTCACAAGATCTGATGTGGTCTATTTCCTTCTTACCTCCATACCAACCTATCACCTTACCACACCCCATCTTTTTAGGTCCACTCTAGCCTCTTGAACTGCCTGAGATTATTCCCTCCGAGATCCCATGCCTTTGCTCTTGCCTCCGCTTAGAATGTTATTTCCCCTGGACATTGACATTGGCTCAACCTCTTGCCTCCTTCAGACTCTGCAGATATCTCACCTCCTTTGAGAAGCCTTCTTTGATCACATTATCTAAGATATCACCTCTCAAATCTCAGTACTTTTTCCTTATCTTGACTTGGAGAAATATGGCATGAAGAAAATGACATAGGACTTATCACTGCCTGAAGTGATATAATAATCTATTTGTTCACTTGCTTACTGCCTTGCTCTCCTACTAGAGTGTCCATTCCATAAGGTAGGATCCTATGTACTCTTGTTCATTACCTAAACCTGTGTCTGGTATATAAAAAGCTCTCAATATGTTTCACAAAACTCCAGAGCCTTAATGCTGCTTAAGATTGCTTTACTTTTGAGCATTTCAAAAATGTGGAACATTATTCAAGAAGAGCATGCCTGAGAAAGACAAGTAGGAGTATGAGAAATAAAGTGGTCATTCTTAAGCTTCAGTGAACAAGTGTACACCTTTTGAATCGGGACCTCCAGGGTGGGGAATACCCAGGTGATTCTGACGCAGATTCTCTGTGGTTAGGGTTGTCAGATTTAACAGGCAAAACTCCAGGGTGCCTAGGTAGGCCTGAATTTCAGATAAACAAAAATGTATTGCATGGGACATGCTCATACCACTAAAAATGATCTGAAGGATAAACTGAGTGTCCTATATCCTATCTGAAAACACTGCAGACCACACTTAGAGAAAAACCTTGTACTAATAGGAAAAGGAGTCCGTCAAGGCTGTATATTGTTACCCTGCTTATTTAAGTTATATGCAGAGTACATCATGAGAAACGCTGGGCTGGAAGAAGCACAAGCTGGAATCAAGATTGCCGGGAGAAATATCAATAACTTCAGATATGCAGATGACACCAACCTTATGGAAGAAAGTGAAGAACTAAAGAGCCTCTTGATGAAGGTGAAAGAAGAGAGTGAAAAAGCTGGCCTAAAGCTCAACATTCAGAAAACTAAGATCATGGCATTCAGTCCCATCACTTCATGCCAAATAGATGGAGAAATAGTGGAAACAGTGCCAGACTTTATTTTTCCAGGCTTCAGAATCACTGCAGATAGTGACTGCAGCCATGAAATTAAAAGACACTTACTCCTTGGAAGGAAAGTTATGACCAACCTAGACAGCATATTCAAAAGCAGAGACCCTACTTTGCCAACAAAGGTCCGTCTAGTCAAGGCAGTGGTTTTTCCAGTGGTCATATATGGATGTGAGAGTTGGACCATAAAGGAAGTTGAGTGCCAAAGAATTGATGCTTTTGAACTGTGGTGTTGGAGAAGACTCTTGAGAATCCCTTGGACTGCAAGGAGATCCAATCAGTCCATCCTAAAGGAAATAAGTCCTGAATATTCATTGGAAGGACAGCTGTTGAAGCTGAAACTCCAATACTTTGGCTATCTGATGTGAAGAGCTGACTCATTTGAAAAGACCCTGATGCTGGGAAAGATTGAAGGCGGGAGGAGAAGGGGACAACAGAGGATGAGATGGTTGGATGGCATCACAGATTCAATAGACATGAGTTTGAGTAAACTCCAGGAGTTGGTGATGGACAGAGAGGCCTGGCGTGCTGCAGTCCATGGGGTCACAAAGAGTCGGACATGACTAAGCGACTGAACTGAACTAAACTGAAAGGGAGAGATGATATTTAGTCTGGAGAAGATAAGTTTGATTGAGAAAGGAACCTGGTTTTCAGTGATACTCACATAGCTGAAGGGAAACGACCTTCATAACTGAAGGGAAATGACCTCTGTTACTCTAGAGGACAGATGAAGACCAGATGTTGAAGACATCTTTCCAGTAAATACAGGCAGGCAAGAGTGCAATGGCTTATCTCTCCCAGCACTGGTTTTCCATTCCCATATTGTTGAAAGAATTGAGTGAATGTTGAGACAAGCGGTCTGTTCTGGGTGAGGGTGGATCAGTTCCAAAGATTCTTCCAGTGCTAGAAATTCAATCCTACAGAGGAATGAAAACAGACCTCTGTATTAGATGGGTTTCCATTCATTGCAAAGGACTAGAATCTACTCAAACAAGCTTAAGCAAAACAAAACAAAACAAAACAAAACAAAACAAAACAAAACAAACAAAAAAAACGAACTTATTACTTTGCACTGAAAAAAAAAAAGATCTTGACTCAGGAATAACTGAATTGAAATATGTAGAAATGATGCCCTCAGAATTCAGATCCATCTCTGGCACTACTTTCCCTGCATCAGCTCCATTCTCAGGCAGTCTCCTCTGGTGGAGATAAGGATAAAGATAAGGTAGGTCACCCATGCTCCAGGCTGATATCCTCACAGGTTAGCAAGCTCATCCAGGAGAAAGCATTCCTCTTTCATCAGTTTCAGTAAAATCACCAGGACATGATGTCATGGTCTCTCCTCGTATCAGATGCCAATCCCCAAACCCGCTTCACAGTGCCCAGCAGAATTAAATGCTCTGATGAGTATTTAACTCATTTCGATTATGGACTCATTCATTCCTGGAAATTTGGAGTAGGGTCGCCCCACCCAAGTTGTAGGAAACTGCTAGCAGGGGAGGACGGTGATTTTACCAGAGGAAAAGGGAAATCAGAGCAGATAAAAACATCAGAGAGTCTTATATTCCAAATTCAATCTCTGCCAGCTATATAAAAGGTATCATACACCCTAACACACTTTTATTAAAATCATCCTCTTCCAGCTATGCTTCCATTATTTCTACAGCAATACCAGAATGCATCTCTCCCCCTCCCGCAAACCCACTGTCCAGTTCCATTTAGTGAAAACAATTATTGAACTGAAAATATTTCAGTTCTTTAGAAGGCTTCCCTGGTGGCTCAGAAGTAAACAGTCTGTAAAGTGGGAGATCCTGGTTTGATCCCTGGGTCAGGAAAGATACCCCGGAAGGGGGCATGGCAACCCACTCCAGTATTCTTGCCTAGAGAATCCCATGGACAGAGGAACTTGTGAGCTACAGTCCATGCTATCACAAAGAGTCGGACACGACTGAGTCACTACCACTTAGATGGACCACCTTTCCAATAAGTACAGACAGGCCGTGACAGAATGCGTTTCCTCTCCCAGCACTGGTTTCCTAGCTCCAGGAGTAGGCAAGCCATCGTGCTGACAGAATGGAATGAACGTGGAGGGGGCAGTCCGTCCTGGGTGAGGACTCCAATTCCAAAGATTCTTCCAACACTGTGAAATCAGTGCCTTGGAAGGAAAGGGAGCTGGTCCTCCTCTGTATTTCTTGACCATTTCTGAGTTGAAAACAATTATGGAGCACCTAGTATGTTCTAGCTACCATGCCGAAAGCTAGGAATACAAAGATAGCTAAAGCATGGTTTGTGCCCTTCAGAATATCCTGACCTAGGGAGGTGGGGGAAAAATGCGGAGGAGACTGTGAAATGATGCGATGAAGATAGTGAGATAGATATGCATTCGGGGCCGAGGCAGCACAGGAGGTGGCACTTAACCCAACAGGGACACACAGAGGGCTCCTGCCACTACCTTTTCACAAGGGGCCACAGGTTTGTGTGTAAGAATTTTTAACATCTTTTAGTTTGTCACCTTGCTCTTTCAGTGGCTACTAAGATAGTCCAAAAGAGACTAAACCAAATGATGTTATAGGTCTTTTCAAAACAGGAAGGCTTTCAATTTGCTAATATAAAAGCATAAATGCTCATGGCACAAAATTTGGCAAATAAAGTATTAAAAAGGAAAAATGTATAATCACTATTAGCATTTTCATGCTATTTTTATTGTGGTTTTTCTCTGTTCTTTCTTTACAAATAGATAATTGTAATCTATATTAACATAATATATGTAAAATGTATAATGTATATATGTAGCCTTGGAGATATATATATACACACATACACATACATATATAACACCTACAATAATACAGATGATTTATGTTTATGCATCTTTAACCTAACTCTCCGCTGTTAGAAATTTTCCATGTCAATAAATATTCTTTGAAGACTTTTTTATGACTCTAATATTGCTGTATGATCATATCACTGTTCATTTTGGACAGTCTTTTTGACAAAGGCGATAAAAAGAAATTGTCAAGTGAAATGACTCATTTGGGCAGGCAAAGATGTCAGACTGCAAAACAGACTGTGATTTATAACTCCAAAATTTAAGAAAATTAAAGTGCCATAAACTTTTAAAGGAGATAAAATGTTGTTGTACTTCCTTTGCTCATTCACCTTTCAGATGATAGAAGCAATGACAAAATATAAGTAACAAACAACCCTCATGTGATTTTACAATACTCTCCCTTACACTCAGACCAATATCAAAGCATTCTCTATTTACACTGTTGGGTTGGGATGAGTATTATACTTTTAATACTCCATTTAAAAATTTAATGGGTCAATCCTATTGAAGATCGAGCTATACACAGAAGATGTGGTTCTTAATTTTGCAGACCTATATCTGTGTTAATGTTACTAATGATTTTCAGACTGTCTTATCTTATTTTGTAAATTCAAGAATGAGGAAGTAGTTCCACTGGAGGTAAAGGAATCGCTCCCAGGAGTGCAGAGGGAGTCCTAATAGGATTAGACCCATTAGCGTCAATAAGTCCCTTGGTGTCAAAGTCTGTATAATCTGTAACCATTAACTTTACACTGAAGTGGTTGGCTGCTCAAGCCCACAGAATAGAGGCACAATATGGTCTGAATTTATTTCAATAGTTGGCCAAGACAAGCACAACTTTGTGCTTGTCTATCATTTCTATTCCTAAATCCTCATCTTTTGCGTTCTAGTTGTGTCCTTTTTCATCATTTTTCTCTGTTCTAATCCTCCTTGGGCTTTATTTCTTGCCACTTGTATCATCATGAATTATAGTTATCTGTGTTCCTTACTGGACTCCTTTGTTTGCAAAGATGACCTGCCTTCCTCATCTATTTTGTTTCCATGTGTTTATATTTAAGTGTAGGAGGAACTCAATGTCCAGGTCTCATTGGTCCTCTCTCCCATCACCAAGCTTCCTCCTCTTCCCAGGGTAAGACTGGCCAGATTGCCAGCTACAGGAATCACTATTCCCCAACGCAGGAAAATGGAATGTTTTCCTTTTGTCATGCTCCTGTTCTCTTATATGCCTGCTGCTCTTCTTCAGGATGGACTCACCTGGTCCTTTCAATGCTCATGCTGTAAGCACACCAGGCAAAACTGCCACTTTCTCCCATCCAGCTTTACCATTAGCTGGTAAAATTTAGGCTTTGATTCTATTCTGTCTTCTTATGTCTACTGTCACTTGGATGGGGAGGGATTAATGACTACTCTTCTACAAACTTTTAGCACTCCCATTTCTCCAGAGTGCACAGAGGCACACATGACTGGGTATGCTTTCATGAAAGTCAACAAGACATCTACCACCTCTTGGAAAGGCCTTTGCTCCATGCATCATTCACTCTCAAAGAAGACTTACAACTTTCACCTAACAATTCATGTTACCATCTACTCTGTGCAAGGTATTGTAGCCTACCAAGCTCCGCCCTCCATGGGACTCTCCAGGCAAAAGTACTGGAGTGGGTTGCCATTTCCTTCTCCAGGGGATCTTCCCAACCCAGGGATCGAACCCAGGTCTCCTGCATTCCAGGCAGACGCTTTAACCTCTGAGCCACCAGGAAAGCCCCAAAGAGTGGTCTTATAGCAATAACTAAATGAAACCCCATCTCTACCTTCTAGAGACTCCAGTCCAGAAGGAGCAAAATAAGTAAACATACTGTTGCCACATAGTGTAACAAAAGCTGTCATGGAAACCTGCACCAATGGGATAGGAGCATCTCACAGTAGTTCTGGCATGTAGGGTTAGTAAACATTAATATTCCCATTTTACAGATGAGATAACTGAAGCTCAGAAACATCAGGTTCCTGAAGGTTGTGCTGTGCTGTGCTAAGTCTCTTCATTCGTGTCTGACTCTTTGTGACTCTATGGACTGTAACCCACCAGGCTCCTCTGTTCATGGAATCCTCCAGGCATAAATACTGGAATGGGTTGCCATGCCTATCTCCAGGGGATCTTCCTGACCTAGAGATTGAACCTGTTTCTCTGGCATATGGCACAAGATAGTTAGAATCAGAAAAGGTTCTGGTCTATTACATGTCTACAGCATGATACCTCTGCAGAAACACAGGACTTTTTCTAGAAGGGGAGGGAAGCTAGGATGATTAAAGTAGTCATCCATTATTGTGTTATGTTTACGACTGATTGCTCCAGCCATGTAAGTAGGATTATCTGAACCACTCTTCTAGATCTGCTGCTCATAAGAAATCATCTAGCACTTGGTTTCAAGCTATATTAATGAGTCAGTTTAAGACTCACTTATGCTGCAGTAACAAACAATCCGCTAATTTTGTGGTTAATAGAAATAAAGAATTATTCTCATGCTCTATTCCTGTTCATCTACCTGTTGGCATTAGCTCTGCTCCACATTAACTTCATCCTGGGTCTCCTGCAGAGGAGCAGGCTCTACGTGGAACACTGCTGGTATCAGAGCAAAGGGAAAAGAGGGCACAGCTCTTACAATTTCTGCACAGAAGTGACACACTTCTCTTCATACCTCACTGGCCAAAACAAGTCACATGGCCAACCCTGATGTCAATGAGGCAGAGAAGCAAAATCCTCCCATAATTCAAGGCAATAAATGTTTTGAACAATAATGCACTATTTTCACAACTATAGAGGTGCAACTAAATGTAGAGACAGAAGATTTGGGGATGAATATTAGCTCATTTGGGCTTCTCAGATGGTGCTAGTGGTAAAGAACCCATCTCCCAATGCAGAAGTTAGAGATTCCCAGATTTGACCCCTAGGATGGGAAGATCAGATCCCCTGGAACAGGAAATGGCAACCCATTCTAGTATCCTTGGCTGGAAAATTCCATAAACAGAGGAGAATGGTGGGCTATGGTCCATGGGGTCAAAGACTGACTGAGCACACTCACAGCAGCAGCATTAGCTCTTTCTTGGCAGGTGAACAGAAATCAAACTCTCTGAACCTTAGTAATATCACCCATAAAACAAGGATAACTATTTCCCTCTATCTCAAGAACTTAACACAAGATTCAAGTACAATGTGCAAGAAAGTTCCTGATAAATCATGGAACACATTGCTCTCACGTATTGATTCATGTTCAAATATTACATTCCTACCTGTAGAGCAGATGTTCAGTCAGTCAGCTCAGTCACTCAGTCGTGTCTGACTCTTTGCAACCCCACAAACTGCAGTACGCCAGGCTTCCCTGTCCATCACCAACTCCCGGAGTCCACCCAAACCCATGTCCATTGAGTCGGTGATGTCATCCAACCATCTCATCCTCTGTTGTCCCCTTCTCCTCCTGCCCTCAACCTTTCCCAGCATCAGGGTCTTTTCCAAAGAGTCAGCTCCTCACATATGATGGCCAAAGTTTTGGAGTTTCAGCTTCAACAGGTGTTAACAACTTCAAATATCTATAGAGTCAAGTAGATGACACAAATATAAACATGTAAGTTATTTGTTCTGAAAAGAAAAACAAAAAACCTTAACATCCACCTACTTATACTTTTTTCTGGTGAGTTTTTGTCTTTCCTTCTTTTTAATCTGCTTTCCAAGGAAAACTGTGCACATCTGAAGGCCAGACTGGCCTGTAGAACCGCTGTCTTAAACTGTGCCTTTCTTAGGAAAAGAACATAAGACTCATATGTCCAATCCACTGCTCCAAGTACAGTTCTGACCCTCAGCAAATCTGAGATTAGGTTAATAAAATTCAAGTCCATTAACAAATAAATATTTATCTTAATAAAACTATGAACAACAGCCAAATGTGTCAGCATCCTAAACATAAGGAATTAAACAAAAGAGATGGACATAGAAATAGTCCTTGGCAACCGGGGGAGATGAGTTAGGACACAGCGTAGAAATGTAGGCTTGGAGGTGTAAAGTGCTACAGAGAAGTCTTAAGTGGATGGGTTCTAACCTTCCCACCCTATGCAGTGGGGAGATGCACAGTCTTTGAAATGGGCTCTGGAAAATGGTGAGGATTTTAATTAACAGAAATTGGGAAGGGGAAGTTCTAAGAAATACACAGAGGAAGAAAAGAGAATGACAATGAAAAAAGTTTGTTCAAAAGAAGTATAAAGAAAGAAGGAGTAAAAGAAGAAAATGAAAAACCTCACACACTGGAGCATTTGCTTCTCAAGGACCTGTGTGTATGCTGGGTACTGAGCTTAGTACCTTCCACAAAACTAGCTCATTTAACTCTCACAATCATCTCATTCCACTAGTAGCAGTACTGAAGATTTCTTCTAAAGTAACTTTCTTCTGTTCCAGAGGCACTAAGTCAGAGTCGTGAAAGCAGTGTTTGGGGAAAATCCTTTAGGCAATGAAGTGCAGGTGAATTTGAAATGGAAGACTAAGAACAGTACAGGGAAGTTGCTGACTTAGCCATTAAGAGTCCTGAACTATCCAAAATCTCCCCCTACCCCCTAAAAGAAAAGTACAGAACCAGGTGGCTCTATTGGTGAATTCTACAACACATTTAAGGAAGAATTAATACCAATCCTCCTCAAACTCTCCCAAAAAAATTGAAAAGGAAGAAACACTTCTAAGTTCATTCTAGAGAGCCAGCAGCACTCTGATACCAAAATCCAGTAAGGACACTACAAGGAAAGAAAATCACTGATGAAAGAAAATGCTGATGAACATAGATGGCAGAAATTCTCAAAAAACAAAAAAAAACTAGCAAACTGAATTCAGCAGCACAATAAATGAATCATATACTGCAATCAAATGGGACCCATCCCTGGGTTGCAAAGATAGTTCAACATACACTAATCAGTAAATATGGTACTCCACATTAACATAATGAGGGATAAAAGTTATATTATCATCTCAGTAGCTGCAGAAAAAAAAATCTGACAAACTTCTACATTCTTTCATGATAAAAACTTTAAATAAATTAGGTATAGAAGGAATGCACCTCAACATAACAAAGGCCATATAAGACAAACCCATAGCTAACATCACACACAATGGTTTTCAGCTTTTTCTCTAAGATTAGGAATAAGACAAGGTTATTAATCACAGTATTAGAAGTCTTAGTCACAACAATTAGGCAAGAAAAAGAAATTAAAGGAATCCAAATCAGAAAAGAAAAAGGAGAATTCTCTGTTTGTAGATTACACAATCTTATCTTACATGTAAATTACATGATAGAAAATCCTAAAGTGAAAGTGAAGTTGCTCAGTCCTGTCCCACTCTGCAGCCCTGTGGGCTGTAGTCTACCAGGCTTCTCCGTCCATGGGATTCTCCAGGCAAGAATACTGGAGTGGGTTACCATTTCCTTCTCCAGGATATCTTCCCAACACAGGGATCGAACCCCAGTCTCCCACACTGGAGGCAGACGCTTTAACCTCTGAGCCACCAGGGAAGCCCAAAGGCTCCACCAAAGAGCTGTTAGAACTAATAGATAAATTCAGTAAAGTTATAGAATACAAAAGTCAACATACAAATTCCACATGTTCCTATATACTAATAATGAACTTTCCAAAAAATTAAGAAAACAATCCCATTTATAAAAAATTCAAAAAAAATACTTAAGAATAAATTGAACCAAAGAGGTTAAATATCTATACACTGAACACTATAAAACATCGATGAAAGAAAATAAGGACACAAATAAATGAAAAGATATCCTGTATTCATGAGTTAGGATTAATATTGTCAAAATGTCCTTCTTATCTAACAAACTGATCTTCAGTTCTAACAAACTTTCAACAAAGTCATCATCAGAGCACTGCCCTCAGTGTTCTTCAGATTCAGTGCAATCTCTATTGCAATGAACCCACATTCAATGCGATCCCTATCAAAATTTCAATGACATTTTTTACAGAAATAGAAAAAAAAATCCTAACATTTGTATGGAGCTACCAAATACCCTGCCTACCTAAAGAAAAACAGAGCTAGAGGTATCATATTTCCTGATTTCAAATTGTATTACAATGGTACAGTGACCAAAACAGTAGGTATTGGCATAAAACAGATATATAGGCCAATGAAACAGAACAGAGAGCAGAGAAAGAAGTAAACCCATGCCCACCAGCCAACTTATTTTTGACAAAGGCACCAGGACAAAGGCAAAGGAGAAAAGAAAGTCTCTTCAACAAATACTGTTGGGAAAACTAGATTCCCAAATGAAAAACAATGAAATTGAATCTGTATTTTACACCATATAGAAAATCCAACCCAACATTGATTAAAGACTTCAATGTCAAACACCTAGAAGAAAACAGAGGAAAACTCCATGACATTGGTCTTGGCAATTATTTTTTGGATATGATATCAGAAGCATAGATCAAAAAAACACAAAAATAAACAAGTTGGACTATATCAAACAAACAAAAAAACCCTGCATAGCAAAGGAAACAATCAGTGAAATGAAAATGCAACCTATAGAATGATAAAATATATTTGCAAACCATATATCTGAAAAGTGGCTAATATCTAAAACCCATATAACTCAATAACAAACAAAGAAACCATCTGATTAAAAAAAATAGGTACAGGACCTGAATAGATATTTTTCTAAAGAAAACATATAAATGGCCAAGAGGTATATGAAAAGGTGTTCAATATCACTAATCATCAGCAAATGCAAATCAAAACCACAATGAGATCTCACTCTACACCTGGTAGTATGGCTATTATCAAAAAGCCAAACGATACGTGTTGGCAAGGATGTAGAGAAAAGGCAACTCTTAAACATGGTTGGTGATAATGTAAATTTATATAGTCATTATGGAAAACAAAATGGATAAACCTCAAAAAATAAAAACTAGAACTACTGTATCATCCAGCAATCCCACTTCTGGATATATACCCAAAGAGTTGAAATTACCATCTCAAAGAGATATCTGCACTCCCATGTTTAGTACAGCATTGTTCACAATAGCTAAAATATGGAAATAAGTGTTCACCAACAGATGAATGATAGTGAAAATGTATATATATATATAGAAATATTAATATTATGTAATATAAATAATATTAAGCCTTAAAAAAAAAAGGAAATCTGCCATTTGCAACAACATAGATGAACATGGAAACCTGGGGAACATTATGCCGAGTGAAATAAGCCAGACACAGAAAGACAAATACTGAGTGATCTCACTTACATGTGGAATCTACGAGGTTGGACACACAGAAACAGGGTGGAAAAATGGTTACCAAGGGCTAGGTGGGGGGGAAATATGGTGAGATGCTGGTCCAAGGGTACAAACTTTGGTTATCAGATAAATAAATTCTGGAAACTAAAGGGTGACTATAGTTGATAATGCTGCTGCTGCTGCTGCTAAGTCACATCAGTCATGTCCGACTCTGTGTGACCCCATAGACGGCAGCCCACTAGGCTCCCCTGCCCCTGGGATACTGCATCGTATACTTTAAATTTGCTACAAGAGTTGGTCATAAGTGTCTTCACCACAGAAAAAGTTAAGAAACATATGGTAACTATGTGAAGTGATGAATATGTTAATTAGTTTGAATTTGGGAATCATTTCAAAGTATACATATATCAAAATATCATCTTTTGCACTTTAAGTATATACAATTTTTATTTGTCAGTCACACCTCAATAAATCTGAGGGGGCGGAAAGGAGTCCTTTACTGACTGTTCCAGTTAAAATAGCCACCTGTATTTTAATATTTTTACCCTGTCTGATTTTCTAAATAGTACTTATCCCTACCTGAAAATCCTAAAGGAAATCAACCCTGAATATTCATTGGAAGGACTGATGCTGAAGCTAAAGATCCAATATTCTGGCCACCTAATACAAAAAGCTGACTCATTGGAAAAGACCCTGATGCTGGGAAAGATTGAAGGCATGAGGAGAAAGGAATGACAGAGAATGAGATGGTTGGATGGCATCATCAACTCATTGGACATGAGTCTGAGCAAACTCTAGGAGGCGGGGAAGGACAGGGAAGCCCGTCGTGTGGCAGTCTGGGATCGAAAGAGTCGGACGTGACCGAGCAACTGAGCAACAACTACCTGAAAATACTGTATGTGCTTGTCTTTCCGTCTGTTTCATGGAGGCTCCCCAGGGGCAGGATTAGGTCTGGTTGCTACTGTCTTCTCAGCCATGCCTGTCCCATGCTAGGCACCTGCTATGAGTTGAATTTTGTCCCCAGAAAGAGCTATTCACATCCTATGTACCTGTGAAAGTGACCGATTTGAAAAGAGTCTTTAAGGATGAAATGTAGGTGTAAGTTAAGATGAAGCCAATTGGAATAGTAGTGGGCCCTTAGTCTAAAATGACCAGTGTACTTAGAAAGGGAGAAGAGCCTCAGAGACACCCAGTAAGGTCGTCTGATGACGATCAAATGATGCAGCTGAAAACTAAGGAACACAAAGGATTGCTGGCAAAGACCAGAAACACAAAAAGGGCAAGGGAGAACCCTCCTGTAGGGAACATACCCTGCCCACAGCTTGATTTCAGACTTCCAGCTCCCAGAACTATGAGAAAGTGCTTTTCTGTTGTTTAACCACCTGGTTTCAAGACCGTCTTCTTGTACTAGGATCAAATTTTCAATGATAAAATTTCAAAATGTAGGAAGACAAGAAAAAATGCCTGTAATTCTTTCATTTCAAACCACCAAGAAAATTTGCTTTTAAAAGCTCTGAAATGTAAAACACAGTTGTTGTCATTCAAGATGTCTCTCTCTGTGAGGAGTCAGCTTTGGAAGTCAAAGTCCAGAATTATGACCAAGAACAAAGGCCTATACTTAGTATGAGTTCCAGGGCTATCATTGCAAAGCAAGAATGGCAGCCTAAGTACCTTCTCAAGGTTGTAGCTTGCAAGCCCTCCCTAACTGCTAGTGCTTCTTAATTAAAATTGAAGTTACTGAGTGAACAATTTCAGTTTAATCTGTTTTATGCATATTAATACCCAGCTACTCTGTAATTGGTGACTTTTTCCTCCTTCTTCTATCTTGTTCCCTTTGGATAATGTAATACCCAGAAAGCACCCAAGCTGTATCTCTTCAATGCCCATATGACTCTCAACATTGCTGCCTGGGATCCTCTGAAGAGAAAATAATAATAATAATAACCCATACTAACTCGCTTCAGAAGGTTTGAGTATCCTATCTGAACCAGCTCTTATCTTAACCTGCTGATGTGAGATTTACAAATGGGAGGAGAACAAACAAGGAGTAATTTAAATTTTAATTTTAAAAAACCCTCTATTTTCTTATCCCTTATCAAACTGCCAGCATTTTTCCTGCTGACAATGAGCAAGGGTCACTGGCACAGGCTAGACTCTACCCACAACCAAGGAATCTCTTTCATCTAAAACCCTGATCCCTTTAATAAACAAAATACGAAAAGGCAGTCAAAATTACGCTGTGGCTTTATAAAAGAAGGCAGGGAAATCCTCTGAGTACAATCCCCTACTTGTTATTTTCGCATGCCATGTGACTCCAAGTCATTCTGAAGGATAAAGAGACAAGGGCTGCCACCAGATCCCAGCCATGACATCCCCTCCGTTCCCAGCCCTGGCCCATCTGTTCTCCAGAGGCCACATGAATGGCATATGTCAAGAGAGTCAGAGCTGTGCAAACTGCCCAAAGAAACCACTCAGCCAACTTCCCTTTGCTTCCACGACTTTAGCAATTGTTGCTGCGCCAACCACCATATGGTGAATAATTAGTTTTTCGACCTTACTCAAGAAAAATGTCCGCTTCATTGCCAAACATTAGCAATATGTGTGTTAATGAACAGTGTGAGCTGAATGCCTATACATTCACAAAAGTTAGGATTTTTTTTTCTTTGCCAGCTTCAAGCTCTGTCCCTTTTTCTCTGCCTCCTTTCAGATAGGTGATGATAGGGAGTCTGTAGTATTTTAAAGCAAACTGTAATTATTTTTTTCTTCTTCTGAGAGGCTGCAACCCAATGTGAGATGCCCAGTTTTCACAACCAAATGCATTTCTTTAAATAAGCTGGCTTCCATCTTCTTTTTCTCAAAATGAGTGACTTAATCCATGTCAATATGGCTCGTCAAAGCCAAGCACCAGGATGCTCTCTGCCCTTGATGCAGAAGAGGTGAACATAAATTTGTAGTGAGTACCGTTAGTGCTGTCCCAAGCAGGATGACCTTTTTGATCTCTTTAAATAAACACCTCCTCATTCCATCAGAAAATACACTTGGTGCTCTTAGCATGAAAATTTAAGAACCCAGTCAAGATTTCAAGCTCACTGTCCCCAAAGTAGAAGGCTTAATCAGCAGATAATTTCTCTCAAAAGAGGGAAAGATCTCTATGCAGTCAGAAAATAATCATTTATTCCATATACAGTGCAAGATAAAAATACCTAAGTTTGTATCTATTTTTGCATTTTCTAGGGTAAGGCAATGCTGATTTGCTCCTGAGAGGTTTTACATCAAACTGCTTTCTGACCTTGGCCTTCACGTTCTCTGCATGCAAATGTATGAACTCTGAGAAAGAGAGATGGGGAATTGAAATGTTCTCTAATGCAATTCTCAGGGCCTTGCTATAGGTCAGTGGTTCCCAAATATCTTTAGTTTGCAGACCATTTTACCATAGCCAAGTCCTCCAAGATCCTCCCTCCTATTCATGGCTGAAAAAGAACTGCCTCATTGGAATAAATCAGCTGAGGAGGAGCTGATTTAATGAGCCAGTCAAGAGAGGTCTCACAAGAAAAAAGAGTCAGTGCCATAAAATAACAACTGTTATTTTCATTTTATATTTTTAATCAATTAGGGAAATACCTACATCACCGGCTAGACTATCAACTCACTGAGGACATGGTGGGTTCTATTTGCTATTTACTGTGTCTTCAGTACCTAGAGCTTAGCACCAGTGAGATGGTTGGAACCACAGGATATAAATTTTAAGCATGCAGAGGTCAAGGAACTACTTTAAATTGTCTTGAATATTACACAAGAGCAGTCTAGGAACCATGAGACCTTTGGCAGACCATAGTTTGAGAGTTCCTTCCCATGGGCACTGGAAGTTGATATTGAATATAGTAACTAGGGGCATCTTCCATTCCATCTAATTAGAATTATCCTTTTGACTGCCACTGGCCTGTAATTGTCATATTTTTCTCTCTACTCTAAAATTGTAACTGTAGGAAAAAACATTTCATTTTTTCCTACATTTCCATTTGTGGTCAAAGAGCACCTGCCATGGTGTTTCCCATGTACTTTTGTCCAGAAAAGGTAGGGGCAACAGAATAATTTGGAAGTCCTACATCCCAAGCTTCGTGCCAGACGTCACCACCCAGTCACCACCCGGTTCCTTTAAGCCTCAATTCCCTCATGTGTTTATAAAAGGTAAAGAGAAAGAGAAAGGATAATATCTCCTTTGCAGCATTTTATGGATTAAAAGGTAAGCTGTACAAACTGCCTAATATGTTTCTTAACAAAGTCTATCATCTATGAAATGTGGTTATTCTTAGTTACAATCAATGACTAAATCCTCAAAGCATCCAATCTACTTAATCCTGGGGCATCCAATTTGAAGGAATCATTAATAAACACTAACCTGGAACATGAGAGGAGCTGATTATGGATCTACCCTCTTATTTTGAGCAAAATATTATTTTCTCATAGATATCAATTCATAAAACACTAAAAATACATTACTGGGAAAAATAAACAGCTTGAAGTGACTCTCAAGCTGGTTGGGCAAACAGGAAGTGGCAATCAATATTAATTCTGTGGAGAGTGGCATAGACTCATCCATGGAGTGAGCTGAGGTGTGCTATAGAGTCTCCCTTCCTTTCTCAACTTATGTCATTACTAGGTTACCCAGAAATTCTTACCCTTTCATGTAGTCGTGATTTGGTGTTAAGATGTTGTCTCCAGAAGTCCTCCATGTAAAATCCTACATGGTGCTTAGAAGGGAATACCACATTAATTCCCTTAGCACTCATTTCCTCACCTCTGTGGACCTGCCAGGGTAACCACACGAACCTTCTCCAATCTCCACAACCCCAGGAGCCATTCCCAGCATGATCACTTCTGATGCAGCCATCTACCATGAACTCCTTCATGTTCTTCCTCTCTCTTCCCACTCACCCAACTTTTCCTGTCCTCTTTTCTTTGTTAAGATTCAATCCAGAGACTTCCCCAGTGGTCCAGCAGTTAAGACTTTGCCTTCCATTGCCGAGGATATGGGTTTGATTCCTGGTTGGGGACCTAAGATCCCACATGCCTTGGGGCCAAAACACCAAAATATGAAACAGAAGCAATATTCTAACAAATTCAATAAAGGCTTTTAAAATGATCCACATAAAAAAGAAAAAAGGAAAAAAAAAAAAAAACCACACACACACACAAAAAAAAAAAACCAAAAAACTCAATCCAGCCTTGACCTGGCCTCTTCGTTTCAGCCCTTGTCACTTCTCCCCATACGACATTGTAGTAATTGTCCATGTTTCTGTTTCTGTTGGGAATTTCCATCTCTTCTTCTATACCCCAAAGTGAGTCAGACCTCTACTATTGCTCTACTAATTGCTATCTTATTTTTCTTTTCCCTTTACACAGCCAAACTTTTGGGGAAAGTAAGTATGGTTTACCTGATCACCTCTACTTTCTCATTCCGAACTCCTATTTGAATTCTGTCTCCACTACTGAAACTGCTCTCCACATAGTCAGCACCAAGCCTTAATCACCTAAGCCAATAATTACTTCTGTATCCTCTTCCTCCTTGTCTGCTGGGCAGCATTTCTCTATTTGGTATGTTCCCTACTTTTGTAGCTCATGTTGTCTCTTTAGATGTTGCCCTCTCTGGCTCTCCATCCATATTTCTGATTTTCTTCTTTTCTGTCTACTGCTTAACCATCTCTGCTTAACCATCCACCTCTCTAAAACGTAAAGTGTAAACTGGTGAAAGCTCTTTGCGACCCCATGGTCTATAGCCCAACAGGCTCCTCTGTCCATAGGATTCCCCAGGCAAGAATACCGGAATGGATTACCATTCCATTCTCCAGAGGATCTTCCCAATCCAGGGATTGAACCCAGGTCTCCTGCACTGCAGGCAGACTGTTTACCAACTGAGCCACCAGGGAACCCCCTAAAATATAAGTATCCCTTTAAACAGCACTGACTAAGAGCTTTCTACACAGATGGAAATGTTCTAGATGTGTGCTTTGGTAGTGGCCACCAGTCAGATGTAGCTAGGAAATATTTGAAATGTGGCTAGTGCAACTGAAAAACTAAAGTTGATATTTTCAGTAATTTACATTTGAACTGCTGCATGGGGCTGGCGGCTAGCATGCTAAGCAGTGCAGACATAAAGTTCTGTCACTTCTTGTGTGCTTCCTCTCTCAAGGAACCCTCTCCCAGCACCTGCCCTATCTTACCTACACAGAGAAAAACCAAAGCATCCTCACAGGGCAAAGAAACAGACCATGTTTCCAGGTTCCTTTAAAAAATCTATACGAATTCTTTCACCATTATCTAGAACTCAGCATTTCAGATTCTGTGTTTTACTGCTATACTGATACACTTGAAATGGAAGCCATCCAGGGACAGCTCACAGTAGCATCTGGCTTCTGGACAGCAAACTCTTCTAAGGAGGTCTGAAGAAAGGTTTCCTGGTCACTTGAAATGGTTCTGTTGTGTTCAATCTTTATAATCCTCTCCTCCAAGCCCAGATTTCTCTATAAGGTACTAGCTTCCAGAAGGGTTTTTATTTTCCCCCAACACTTTTATCCTTTTCAGATTTCAGACTGCAGCTTCATCCTGTTGTTGCCAGATCCTTGACACTTGTCAAATGAAAGAGATGCTCTGTGGGGTTTCTTGCTGATTCCTGGTTCACAGGGGCTGGCAAGGCATGAACTGGCAGAAAGGGGCTGGAATGGGGAGCAGTGCAGCAGGGGGAGGGCAGGAGAGGAGGAAGAAGGCAAGAGCCTGAGACTGATCTCAGCAGTTTTTTCCAGCGTATTAGCTGAATCCAACTCTGTAGAGACACAACCGTGGAGCCGCAAGGGACAAACCTATCTCTCCTTTGTCATGAAGATACATAGAAGCACATTTTTATAAAAACAACTTGGAATATTCATTCACATTCAACATAAACATGCTGATGTTTCATCATCTGACTGATTTTTAAACTATAAACAGATTACATTTAGATGACTTTTTTCTTAACTTTCACAATAAAAATAATTCAAGACATAAATTTTCTAGTGGGTCCTTGAACAACAGAGTTGAACTGCATGAGTCTGCTTATACAGATACTTTTTTTTTCCAAGAGTAAATACTATAGTACTGCACAGTTCTTGGTTGGTTGAATACATAGATTAGGTGCCATGAATCTGAGGGAACTATGGATACAGAGGGCTATTAGTCATTCATGGATTTTAGATGGTGCAGAAGGGTTGGTCAGCTGTATTTGCATGTTGGGTGTCGAAGACAGGATGACATACTAAGATATATATATTATTGGGTAAATTCAAATATAGATTTGAATTTATATTTCATTTACATGTTACTTGTACTCTAGTAAGGTCATGGTATTTCAGAATTTCCAGTGATATTCAAAAGATCATCTGTACTCAAATAATTTACTCAGAATTTAAATAAAATCATCTATTATGAAATGCATTTAACAGTGTTTCTTAGAAAGTGGGAAAAACTTTTTAAAATTTGCTAGAAAAAAATTAACATGGAAATCAAAAAGGACAGTGAACTTAGAGAGACAAGAGAAAAATGAGATGGTTGCTAAGACTGTCTAGCTCACCACCTTCTAAGAGATTCCTGGCCATGACACGGGGAAGGGGAACCCTGGCAAAATATTTGAACACTTCTCCAGAAAAGATATGTCAATAGCAAATTGGAGTGTAAAAAGATAATCAACATTAGTCATTAACAAGCAAATTAAAACCATTACACACCTATTATGATGGCTAATTAAAACAACTAAACTGTTGCTGAGATGATGGAGCAACTGGAACTCTCAGACACTGCTGGTGGGAACTTAAGCAGATCGATCACAATGGAAACAATTTAGCAGTTTCTAAAAAAGTTAGAGTTGTTAAGAAGAAAGTTAAACTACGGGATGATCTAACCATTTCCATCCTAGGTATTAATCCAGGGGAAATGAAAACATATGCCCATATGAAGACTTGTACACAAATGTTTATACCAACTTTATTTATAAAAGCCCTAGGCTGAGAACAATCCAAATGCCCCTCAACAAGTGAATGAATAAACACACTATGGTGTATTCATACAGTGGAATACTACCGAGTTCTAATAAGGAACAAACTGTTGGTATATGCAAAAGCATAGACAAATCTCACAATAATCATTCTGAAAGAAGCCTGACCCCCCCCCTCCAAAAAAGAGTATATACTGCATGATTTCATGTTCATAAAATTCTAGAAAATGCAAACCAATCTACAGTGACAAAAAAGTGTCACTACAGTGTCATCTACAGTGACAAAAAAGTAACCAATGAGTGGTTGCCTAAGGATGAGAGGCATGGAGAGATAGGATGGAAGGATTACAAAAGCAAATGAGGAAACTTTGGGGGGTAATTGTTATGTTCACTATTGTGAGTGTGGTGAAGCTTTCATAGGTGTATATATGTCAAATCTTGTATTTGTGTCCCTTAAATATGAGCAGTGTATTTTATATATATTATGTCTTGATTAAAGAGTTGCCTAGCTTAAGTCTATTTTACATTTTAAAAAGAAAGAAAGATCCCTTAGACTAGAGGGAAAGTACACTTTGATGTTATATGCCCATCATTTCTCAGTTTCTTCCTTATCTATAACATTCTTTACCTACAATGCATCCACTGGGTATGTTGTATAATCAATAATTCAAATAAATAATATGTGATGATGTTGATGTAGAAGGAGAAAGATAGACAGACAAGGATGGTTATTGCATTTCTACAGACTTTCAAGGTAGAGGGGTGCTGGGTTGGACACCTCTGGCATGTGATGGGCCTCAAAGACTCAGCAGATACTCAAGTTAATTGATGGTCCTCCTCAACCTTCTCCTTTTAACTGAAGAAACAACTTTCGAAGACAAAGTGTTGTAAGGATATCAAGTGACAGTAATAGACTTTCTCTCTCTTCCCATTAAGTCTGGGATATGGCACTCTATGGGCTTTCTTGGTGGCTCAGATGGTAAAGAATCTGCCTGCAATGCAGGAGACCCATGTCCAATCCCTGGGTTGATGAGAAGTGAATGGCTACCCTCTTCAGTATTCTTACCCGGAAAATCACATAGACAGAGGAGACCTGCATGCCATTCATGGGGTTGCAAAGAGTCAGACATGACTGAGCAACTAAGCACTCACACATGACCTGTTACTCTAATAGAGATGTAGGCAAGGAATGGTGCCTTTTTGGATCTCATTACAAACGGTGTTCACATTAAGAGAGGTGGAAGAGAAGAATGAATACGCATTGAGTTCCTATTGTGTATCAGGCACTGTAGTCAGTCAGTCAGTCAGTTCAGTCGCTCAGCCCTGTCTGACGCTTTGTGATCCCATGGACTGCAGCACGCCAGGCCTCCCTGTCCATCACCAACTCCCAGAGCTTACTCAGACTCATGTCCACTGAGTCGGTGATACCATCCAACCATCTCATCCTCTGTCATCCCTTTCTCCTCCTTCCCTCAGTCTTTCCCAGCATCAGGTTCTTTTCAAATGGGTCAGTTCTTCACATCAGGTGGCCAAAGTATTGGAGTTTCAGCTTCAGCATCAGTTCTTCCAATGAATATTAAGGCTGATTTCCTTTAAGATGGACTGGTTGGATCTCCTTGCTGTCCAAGGGACTCTCAAGTCTTCTCTAACATCACAGTTCAAAAGCATCAATTCTTCAGCACTCAGATTTCTTTATAGTTCAATTCTCACATCCATACATGACTACTGGAAAAACCATAGCTTTGACTAGACAGACTTTTGTTCGTAAAAATGTCTCTGCATTTTAATATGCTGTCTAGGTTGGTCATAGCTTTTCTTCCAAGGAGCAAGCATTTTTTAATTTCATGGCTGCAATCACCATCTGCAGTGATTCTGGACCCCAAGAAAATAGTCAGCCACAGTTTCTACTGTTTCCCCATCTGTTTGCCATGAAGTGATGGGACTGGATGTCATGATCCTAGTTTTCTGAATGTTGAGCTTTAAACTAACTTTTTCACTCTCCTCTTTCACTTTCTTGATATTTCTCCCAGCAATCTTGATTCCAGCTTGTGCTTCATCCAGCCTGGCATTTCATATAATGTACTCTGCATATAAGTGAAATCAGCACTGTAGTAGGTGCCCTATAGGCACAACCTCTAGTCCTCCAATCTGCCCAAGTACAGCTTCATGACTTCACCATATAAACTCTCTAAGAAATTCAAGCAAGTTAATCAGAGAGCTTGTAAATGACCAAAAAATCCAAGCTCTTTTTTAAGTTAAAAAAGACTCGAAGATTACATATGCATTTCCCCCCTCTCTTTCTAGAAAAACAAATCTACTCTTAAACAAAACCCCATGACAGAAGCTACAACATGCAGAGACGATGGGACTGAATTAAATTACAGAGATGACGTCAGTTTCTGAGGGTCAGCGTTGATAGGAAAACCTCATTGTCCTGTCACCAGGTCTCTGTTGCCCTTCCAGATGTCAGAACAAAAATAACCAGACAAGTACAGGGGGTAAATTCAAGGGTACTGTTCAAGAACACTTTGCCTGTTTACCCTGTTTACAACCTGCACTCCACATCCAGGATGCAGAGCGTTGTAAGGACCTGTCGAAGCTGTTGTAACATTGAAGAAAAGAAAAAGAAGACTGTTCTATACATCTGTGTCTCTTTTGTTCTCTCGAATACAGGGTTATTGTTACTGTCTTTCTAAATTCCATATATATGCGTTAGTATACTGTATTGGGAAAGGGAGAGGGTGGGATGATTTGGGAGAATGGCATTGAAACATGTATAATATCGTATAAGAAATGTATTGCCAGTCCAGGTTCGATGCAGGATACAGGATGCTTGGGGCTGGTGCACTGGGATGAACCAGAGGGATGGTACGGGGAGGGAGGTGGGAGGGGGGTTCAGGATAGGGAACACGTGTACACCCGTGGTGGATTCATGTTGATGTATGGCAAAACCAATACAATAAAAATAAATAAAAATAAAAGATGTATATGTTAGAGTTTTAGTACAAATCCAACTGGAATGATCTGTTTTCAAAGTAAAAATGTGGCTGCCAATGTAGTTAACAAAATTTTAAAATTCTAATGTTCACAAAGGAAAGCAAAACTCTTCTATACCAAGTACACACAAAGTCTTCCCACAGAAATTGAGATATTTAGTATCCTCTTTTAGCTTATTTCTATATAGGTATTTGAATCACAAAATCGATTCAGTTTGAGTTCTTTTTACCCTGAGAAAAAAAATAATTCAGGAAAGTGAAATTAAAGGATTGCTTTAAAAAGAGAAGTATGCTAAAATCAATGATTTTTTGAAAAATTGTGGACACAGTTCTCCATTTCCTAAAGAATATTTACGAAAGGAATTTTGTAGTTGAATAATCTTAAAAGAAGCAACACAGTCAGCCGAGGAATACCTCCTGACATGCCTTTTAATGGTGTTTCAGAAGGCAGAATTTTTAGTAATGCTTGAATTGAAACATGGGGATAAAGTCCAACATTTTTCTCCAGGGCTGCTAGCTTTAATAGTACAAATTTATTGACTTGTTACCATAATAAGCACTACCAATTAGTCTAGCCACATGCCCTGCATGTATATATCCAAAAAAAAAAAAAAAAAGATTTTTATCTTTGTCATCTTTAACCCAGACCAGAAACAGTGGCCAAGCTCATGCACATTACCAGATGTCAGCTGATGCGATCAAAACAGGGAAAGGCCATTAATCTGAAGGCTCTCCTATATCTGTGCAAAATTAAGTTGTTTTCAGTCATTTTCATCTTTGTTACACAATAAAGAGGGGTGGGGGCAGCTGCCTCTTGGATCAAGATAAAGAAGTCCTCCTCACTCATCCGCAAAGTTGAGAGTTAGTCTAATTCAAACTTCTTGAGGCTGTGTTTTCATGGCACAAAGGGAGCAGCTGCTGAAATGACCACGATGATGCCAGAGGGTTGGCCAATGGACACTGAATCCCTCCATGCAGAATTCCACTTGAGAATTCTGAAGGATTCTGTGTATGAGCTGAAGCAGGCGGCAAGGAGCTGCTGCTGCTGCTGCTAAGTCGCATCAGTTGTGTCTGACTCTCTGTGACCCCATAGACGGCAGCCCACCAGGCTCCTCTATCCCTGAGATTCTCCAGGCAAGAACACTGGAGTGGGTTGCCATTTTCTTCTCCAATGCATGAAAGTGAAAAGTGAAAGTCAAGTCACTCAGTCGTGTCTGACTCTTAGCGACACCATGGACTGTAGCCTACAAGGCTCCTCCGTTCATGGGATTTCCCAGGCAAGAGTACTGGAGTGGGGTGCCATTGCCTTCTCCAAGGCAGCAAGGAGCACACTGTCCCTTTCCTCTACTGGGAGAGCTCAGGTTTTTGCCTATTTCATTTCAATCAATAATAAATATGTCAACCCCTGCTTAGAGAAAGGGAACTACCCACAGCCTGGTACCATGTCAACACACCCACATACACACACACACCACAGGTGTTTAGATAAATCCTGGGCCAAATTGGACCCCTCAGACACTCCATTCTCAGAAATCTGAAATTCAGACACAGGGAATAAATCAAATGGCTGGAAAATTCTGGTGGATCTAGGGAATACAGGCACATTTAGGGAGGTCCATGATTGGCTAAGTGCAAGCAGTAAGAGAAAGCTGGTTTACAGAAAGAGAAGAGTGAAGGATCAGGTACCCAGAGAGAGAGAGAGAGTAACACTGTTAGCAGAATAATGTGAATGTCTAGCCATCATTCCAGGCTCAGCGTCTCTTTATTTTTTGTTAAAATCTAAGCCTCAGAGACACCCTAGGCTAGATTTTAAGAGGCATTTATATCCAGATGAGATGGAATGAGAACAGTCATCAGTGCCATATATAATCTTTAAATAATTAGCAAAGGAGTCCAAGCTGATTGGAAAATAGGAAAGAGACTTTTTCCTCTGCCCCTGTCTACCTCCTGGCCCAGTGAACAAGGGTTTGTGGTCAAAAAATAGAAATTAAAAAATTTTAAAGGCAGAGCCTCCTGTACATATTGTAGACACTGATTCTTGAGGCAAGGCATGTACTCCACTCCCTGCCCTAGAGCCCTGCCTGGATGTACAGGAGAGAGTGGCAATTGTGCAGTCTATTCCAGAAAATACAGACCCTGCACATCAAGTGGCAGGTCAAAGAAAAGTTTCCTGGTAACAATGCTTACTGGAGTTGTAACCCTCTTATATTCCATGAGTACCAGATAATTAGGCAGTGAGAGGGAGGTCTCACTATATCAGGAAGAGCAGCATGAGATAGAGGTGGAGGTAGGCCTGGCTTAGGGCTGGCTGAGGGTTAGGTTCCAAATAGGAAAAGGAGTATGTCAAGGCTGCATATTGTCACCTTGCTTATTTAACTTATATGCAGAGTACATCATGAGAAACACTGGGCTGGAGGAAGCACAAGCTGGAATCAAGATTGCTGGGAGAAATATCAATAACCTCAGATATGCAGATGACACCACCCTTATGGCAGAAAGTGAAGAGAAACTCAAAAGCCTCTTGATGAAAGTGAAAGAGGAGAGTGAAAAAGTTGGCTTAAAGCTCAACATTCAGAAAACAAAGATCATAGCATCTGGTCTCATCACTTCATGGGAAATAGATGGGGAAACAGTGGAAACCGTGTCAGACTTTATTTTGGGGGGCTTCAAAATCACTGCAGATGGTAATTGCAACCATGAAATTAAAAGACGCTTACTCCTTGGAAGGAAAGTTATGACCAACCTAGATAGCATATTCAAAAGCAGAGATATTACTTTGCCAACAAAGGTCTGTCTAGTTAAGGCTATGGTTCTTTAAGTGGTCATGCATGGATGTGAGAGTTGGACTGTGAAGAAAGCTGAGTGCTGAAGAATTGATGCTTTTGAACTGTGGTGTTGGAGAAGACTCTTGAGAGTCCCTTGGACTGCAAGGCGATCCAACCAGTCCATTCTAAAGGAGATCAGCCCTGGGATTTCTTTGGAAGGAATGATGCTAAAGCTGAAACTCCAATACTTTGTCCACCTCATGCGAGGAGTTGACTCATTGGAAAAGACCCTGATGCTGGGAGGGATTGGGGGTAGGAGGAAGGGGACAACCGAGGATGAGATGGCTGAATGGCATCACCAACTCAATGGACATAAGTTTAAGTAAACTCCGGGAGCTGGTGATGGACAGGGAGGCCTGGCATACCATGATTCATGGGGTCGCAAAGAGTCGGACATGACTGAGTGACTGAACTGAACTGAACTGAGGGTTAGGGTAAGGATTTAGGCTATTCCCTGAGAACAGACTTGGCCCTTATGAACCTACTTCCCAGCATCAAGCCTAAAAAAGAACAAATAACTTCCAAGTAGATAATGAACAGAAGCAAAGTACATGTTGTGCCTTCTAGAAAGCTTCAAGGAAAATATACTGCTGCCCACTCAAAGATGAAAAAATAAGAGGGACTTCTCTGGTGGTCTGGTGGTTGACTACATTCCCAGTGCAGAGGGCCGGGATTTGATCCCTGTTCAGGGAACTAGATCCTACACACCACAGCTAAGACCAGGTACAGCCAAATTTTTAAAAAGATGAAAAAATATGAACTTATACAGTGCTATGTATGAATGGATAAGTAGTTACACACAATAGAGCCAACTGAGGAAGAGAACACATCATCCCAGAAGCTCAGAAAAACCTCCTGCAACGAACCATTTTGGAAATCCTAGAAAACAGTTTGGCATCCTTAACAGGATACAAGACAGAGCTTTATGAAACAGGAACCTGCAAAAGAACAGAATAAGATGAAAGGACAAGAGCATTAAATGGTTTAAAAACATCAGGATGACCAGCAAAGACCTGTAAGCAGAGACAAAGCAGAGCAGAGCGAGATAAGGAACAATTCCACGGAAATTAAATGTCCAATAGCAACATCAAGTAAATGGATGAGTAAATGGAATGAGCAACACTGCAAGAAAATCAAATCACTAGCAAGGAAGGTGCAGCAGACGCCGCTGGTACAAACAGAAACCATAATCTCTGCAAACAGAAACCACCTTTGATTCAAGTACCCACAGCTCAGAAAGAGTCCAATTCTTCAGTTCAGGGGGAAGTCCCTGTGAATGAGAACCACATTCCTTTTACCATGATTGGTTCAGGGGAGAGTGGGAGACTTGGGTAAAGTCAAAGAGACCTGAGGGAAGTCTGCTGGGGTCTTCAGAGAAGAGTTCGCTGGGGATGGTGATGACACACAGATACAGTGATTTTCTTCTGGAATGCAAGACTACATTACTAATTCAAGGGCAGGGCCCCCACCGTGGGCATGGCTTCTGTTAGTTGTATTTAAAAGAATCCTGATATGCAGGACAAATTGAAAAGTGCACCCATTCTGAGGGGGAAAAAAAGGACAAAGAAATGAAAACCATCATTGAATAGTAAGTAAGGAGGATAAAGACAAATAATACAAATTAAACCTAAGAATTAAAGGAGTTCCCAAATAAAACTAGAGAACAATTGAAATTCATGCAATGAGCAAAGATATAATTTAAGGAAAATGAGAGCTTCCCTGGTGCCTCAGTGGTAAAGAATCAGCCCGCCAGTGCAGGAGACACGGGTTCGATCCCTGGTCTGGGAAGATTCCACACAGCACTGAGCAACTAAGCCCAGGCACCACAACTATTGAACCTGTGTTTCGGAGTCCAGGAGTCCCAACTACTGAAGCCTATACACCCCAGAGTTCGTGCTCCTCCACAACAAGAGAAGCGACCATAATGAGAAGCCTGTGTGCTGCAACTAGAGGGCAGCCCTCCACTCACCACAACTAGAGATAAGCCCACACAGCAATTAAGACCCAGCACAGCCAAAATTAATTAATTAATTAAAGGAAAAATGATCCCAGGATGAAAATATCCTGATAAATCAGACCAAAGCACTCACTGTGTTTTAAATAAAATTAATTTTAAGGGTGTCGTATAGGCTTATAATAGCAAATTTTGTTTTTCATTTCAAGGATAAAGGAAAACTATGCAAGCATTTTCATAGAAAAAGAACAGATATCCATACACCTTAGTACCAGAATTAAGCTAATATTCTGCTTCTTATGCAATTTTAAATACTAAAGACAATGAATTATCATCTACAAACACCAAATAATTTTACTTTTAGTTTTCATTCATATGAAAAGACAACAGAAAAAAAATGCATTGTTAAGATATGCAAGGGATCAGAAGATATACCAAGTAAATATGCATCTTTAAAATTTACTTAAAAATGTCCTTAATAAACTGAAAGGTTAATCAAGATAAAAGGCCATGGTAAACACAGAAAAAATTTAAACATAGATTGGCCTGCCTGAAATGGTTATTATAAATAATATAATTCAAATACATGAAAGGAGCTATATAATTAGTCAATGGATTTATGATTAATTAAATTAAAGGTTTACAAAAAATAATCCCAATAGCTTAGAGGCCTCGAATAAACCTTATGCATACCAGGAACCAGGGACCCCACAGAGACTGAGACAGACTGTGTTTGAGTGTCTCCTGCGGAGGTACGGGTCAGCAGTGGCCTGCCGCAGGGGCAGGGCCTCTGGGTGCAGCAGGCTTGGGTATGGAATAAGCCCTCTTGGAGGAGGTCACCATTAACCCCACCATAGAGCTGCCAGAACTTACACGGAACTGGGAAATAGTCTCTTGGAGGGCATAACAGAAACTTGTGCACCAGGTCCCAGGAGAAAGGAGCAGTGACCCCACAGGAGACTGTCCCGGACTTGCCTGTGGGTGTCCAGGAGTCTCCAGTGGAGGCGGGGGTCAGTTGTGGCCTGCTGCAGGGCTGGGGGCACTGAGTGTGACAGTACACGCATGGGATCTTTTGAGGGAGGTCACCATTATCTTCATTACCTCCACCATAGTTTGGCCCCAGGTAAATAGCAGGGAGGGATCACAGCTCCATCCATCAATAGAAAATTGGATTAAAAATTTACTGAGCATGGCCCTGCACATCAGAACAAGACCCAGTCAGTCTCTCCCATCAGGAAGCTTCCATAAGCCTGTTATCCTTCTCCATCAGAGGGCAAAGAGAGTGAAAACCACAATCACAGAAAACTAACCAATCTAATCACATGGACCACAGCCTTGTCTAACTCAGTGAAACTATGAGCCATGCCATGTAGGGCCACCCAAGACGGACGGGTCATGGTGGAGAGTTCTGAGAAAATGAGGTCCACTGGAGAAGGGAATGGCAAACCACTTCCCTATTCTTGCCTTCAGAACCACAAGAACAGTATGAAAAGGCAAAATGATAAGACACTGAAAAATGAACTCCCCAAGTCAGTAGGTGACCAGTATGCTACTGGAGAGCAGTGGAAAAATAACTCCGGAAAGAAAGAATGAAAAGATGGAACCAAAGCAAAAACAACACCCAGTTGTGGATGTGACTGGTGATGGAAGCAAAGTCCGAAGCTATAAAGAGCAATATTGCATAGGAACCTGGAATGTTAGACCCATGAATCAAGGTAAATTGGCAGTGGTCAAACAGGAGATGGCAAGAGTAAACATTAACATTTTAGGAATCAGCAAACTAAAATGGACTGGAATGGGTGAATATAACTCAGATGACCATTGTATCTACTACTGTGGGCAAGAATCCCTTAGAACAAATGGAATAGCCATCATAGTCAACAAGAGTTTGAAATGCAGTACTTGGATGCAGTCTCAAAAGCAACAGAATGATCTCTATTTGTTTCCAAGGCAAACCATTCAATATCACAGTAATCCAAGTCTAAGCTCCAACCAGTAATGCTGAAGAAGCTGAAGTTGAATGGTTCTATGAAGACCTATAAGACCTTCTAGAACTAACACCCAAAAAAGATGTCATTTTCATCATAGGGGACTGGAATGCAAAAGTAGGAAGTCAAGAAACACCTGGAGTAACAGGCAAATTTGACCTTGGTGTACAGAATGAAGCAGGGCAAAGGCTAATAGAGTCTGGCCAAGAGAATGCACTGGTCTTAGCAAACACCTTCCAACAACACAAGAGAACTCTACACATGGACATCACCAGATAGTCAATACCGAAATCAGAATGATTATATTCTTTGCAGCCAAAGACGGAGAAGCTCTATATAGTCAGCAAAAACAAGATAGGGAGCTGACTGTGGCTCAGATCATGAACTCCTTAATGCCAAATTCAGACTTAAATTGAAGAAAGTAGGGAAAACCACTAGACCATTCAGGTATAAGCTAAATGAAATGCCTTATGATTATACAGTGGAAGTGAGAAATAGATTCAAGGGATTAGATCTAATAGACGGAGGTGCCTAAGGAACTATGGATGGAGGTTCATGACATTCTACAGGAAGCAGGGATCAAGATCATCCCCAAGAAAAAGAAATGCAAAAAGGCAAAATGGTTGTCTGAGGAGGCCTCACAAATAGATGTGAAAAGAAGAAAAGTGAAAGGCAAAGGAGCAAAGGACAGATATACCCATTTGAATGCAGAGTTTCAAAGAATAGCAAGGAGAGATAAGAAAGCCTTCCTCAGTAATCAATGCAAAGAAATAGAGGAAAACAACAAAATGGGAAAGACTAGAGAGCTCTTCAAGAAAACTAGAGATACCAAGGAAAAATTTCATGCAAAGATGGGCACAATAAAGGACAAAAACAGTATGAACCTAACAGAAGCAGAAGATATTAAGAAGAGGTGGCAACAATATGCAGAAGAACTATACAAAAAAGATCTTCATGACCCAGATAACCACGATGGTGTGATCACTCACCTAGAGCCAGACATCCTGGAATGTGAAGTCAAGTGGGCCTTAGGAAGCATCACTACGAACAAAGCTAGTGGAGGTAATAGAATTCCGGTTGAACTATTTCAAATCCTAAAAGATGATGCTGTCAAAGTGCTGCACTCAATATACCAGCAAATCTGGAAAACTCAGCAGTGGCCACAGGACTGGAAATGGTTAGTTTTCATTCCAATCCCAAAGAAAGGCAATGCCAATGAATGCTCAAACTACCGCACAATTGCATTCATATCACATGCTAGTAAGAGGTGAGGTGAAGTGAAGTCGCTCAGTCGTGTCCGACTCTTTGCGACCCCGTGGACTGTAACCTACTAGGCTTCTCCATCCATGGGATTCTCCAGGCAAGAATACTGGAGTGGATTGCTATTTCCTTCTCCAGGGGATCTTCCCGACCCAGGGATCGAACCTGGGTCTTCCGCATTGGAGGCAGACTCTTTAACCTCTGAGCCACCAGGGTGCCAGACACACTAGTAAAGTAATGCTCAAAATTCTCCAAGCCAGGCTTCAGCAATACGTGAACTGTGAACTTCCAGATGTTCAAGCTGGTTTTAGAAAAGGCAGAGGAACCAGAGATCAAATTGCCAACATCTGCTGGATCATGGAAAACGCAAGAGAGTTCCAGAAAAACATCTCTTTCTGCTTTATTGACTATGCCAAAGCCTTTGACTGTGTGGATCACAATAAACTGTGGAAAATTCCGAAAGAGATGGAAATACCAGACCATCTGACCTGCCTCTTGAGAAACCTGTATGCAGGTCAGAAAGCAACAGTTAGAACTGGACATGGAACAACAGACTGGTTCCAAATAGGAAAAGGAGTACATCAAGGCTGTATATTGTCACCTTGCTTATTTAACTTATATGGAGAGTATATCCAGCCCAGAAACACTGGGCTAGAAGAAACACAAGCTGGAATCAAGATTGCCAGGAGAAATATCAATAACCTCAGATAGGCAGATGATACCACCCTTTTAGCAGAAAGTGAAGAGGAACTAAAAAGCCTCTTGATGAAAGTGAAGGAGGAGAGTGAAAAAGTTGGCTTAAAGCTCAACATTCAGAAAACTAAGATCATGGCATCCAGTCCCATCACTTCATGGCAGATAGATGGAGAAACAGTGGAAACAGTGGCAGACTTTTTTTTGGGGGGGGGGCTCCAAAATCGCTGCAGAGGGTGATTGCAGCCATGAAATTACTCCTTGGAAGGAATGTTATAATCAACCTAGACAGCATATTTAAACAGCAGAGACATTACTTTACCAACAAAAGTCCATCTAGTCAAAGCTACGGTTTTTCCAGTAGTCATGTATGGATATGAGAGTTGGACTGTAAAGAAAGCTGAGCACCGATGAATTGATGCTTTTGGACTGTGGTGTTGGAGAAGACTCTTTAGTGTCCCTTTCGACTGCAAGGAGATCCAAGCAGTTAATCCTAAAGGAAATAAGTCCTGAATATTCACTGGAAGGACTGATGCTGAAGCTAAAACTCCAATACTTTGGCAAGCTAATGTGAAGAGCTCACTCATTTGAAAAGACGCTGGTGCTAAGAAAGATTGAAGGCAGGAGAAGAAGGGTATGACAGAGGAGGAGATGGTTGGATGGCATCACAGATTCAATGGGCATGAGTTTGAGTAAACTCCGGGAGTTGATGACTGACAGGGAGGCCTGCATGCTGCATTCCATGGGATCACAAAGAGTCGGACAAGAATGAGTGACTGAACTGAACTGAACTGAACTGAATATCCCAAATCTTAAATTACATAAACAAAGACTGAAAGTTAAGAGATACTGGATGTAGGCATAGCTTGCTAAACTCCTTGTTTCAAATACATTTTTTCATAAATTTTCTCAACTACAAATATATATTGAAGAATTTATTTGAAACTATTAGAAAAAAAAAAGGGAGCTATTAGAGGTAACCCCTAAGAAATGACAGTATTATTATCCACATGTTTCAGTGGAAGGAAAAGTTAGTTAGTATCTACCCTTAGAAGAAAAGACAGATAAATGTATCATTTATCTCAAGATGGGCAAGATTTTCTTGGCATGAAAATTGTGGTTTTTTAATAAAGTCTTCTTGATCACATCCCTGTGAAAAGCCCAGTCTCTTTAGGGACTGCACAAAATGGTCTCACACATCATATGCAACAATTACTCAAGGCAGTAGTTAGTGTTCAGGTGAGAGGAGGTTCTGAAATCAAACTCTGGTTTGAAAATTTAGCTCTGCAGTGGACAAGCTGCGTGTTCTTAAAATAAAATAACATATCAAAGTGCTAAGCAGAGTTAATGATACCACTAAACAGTCAATAAACGTTACCTACAATTATTATTGCTTCTATCTAATCTTTCCAATATCAGAATAAATTGCTACCCACCAGATGTAGCTTATAGCCCCCGCTTTTATGTGAAGAATTCTCAAATATGTTGGCCAGAAAATGTAATAACACTATTCTGTTATTTTGCTATTAATATCTTATGGAATAAGAAGTTAATTTCTCCCCGAAAAGCATAATCTGTGAAGCAGATGGATCATGGTAAACAATTAAATATTACTCGAATTCTTCATATATGGCCTGTTACAGTGTGCATTTCTATAAAGAAAATTAGCTCATTTGTCATTGGTAAATAACGGATGAGGTCAATATAATGCAGTCATTTGAAAATCACATTTTTTTTCATATCTAGCTTTCCCAATGTGTTAATGTTTGAACCACTAGTAAAAGCAGCTGAATTTAACTTGCCCTAATATAGTTTCCTGGTGGCTCAGACAGTAAAGTGGAGAAGGAAATGGCAACCCACTCCAGTATTCTTGCCTGGAGAACCCCAGGGACAGAGGAGCCTGGTGGGCTGCCATCTATGGGGTCACACAGAGTCGGACATGACTGAAGTGACTTAGCAGCAGCAGCAGCAGATGGTAAAGAATCTGCCTGCAATGAAGGAGACCTGGGTTCAATCCCTGGGCTGATAATATCCCCTGGAGAAGGGCATGGCAACCCACTCCAGTATTCTTGCCTGGAGCATCCCCATGAACAGAGGAACCTGGTGGGCTACAGTCCATGTGGCCGGAGTCAGACATGACTGAGCAATTAGCACAGCACAGCAATATAACTAAACACAGCAAGTTACGGAGGATCCACCATCACACCCTTCTTACTCTGTCTGACCAGCAGCTCAGTCCTGCAAAGTTAATCATGAAAATCTCCCAAATCACTATGCATTCGCCCTTGCCTACAAAATTTAGCAACCTCAACACTTCCTTGTATTTTCTAACATTAAACTACCTTAAGATTCTGTAAGAGTCATATTTAGCAATGAAAAGGAAATGTACTGATGTGGAAAGAACTTCAAGATAGATTATTAACTGAAAAATGAAAGATGCAGACACCTTGCACAATGTGCTCTCTTTTGCATCCGAAAAGGAGAAAAAAGTTAAAAATTATGCCCTGCTTTAACATTTTTAAAAAAGCTGTAAAAAAAGACAGAAAAAGCTGTTAAAAGGGGCTACCTTGCTGGGTCTGGAAAATTGCTCTGTTTTTTTTTTTAATTGGAGTATAATTACTTTACAATGTTGTATTACTTTCTGCTGTACAACAACGTAAATCCACTATGAGTACACATATATCCCCTCCCAGTTGAGCTGAGCAATCTGTGCTGTATAGCAGCTTCTCACTGGCTAGTTATTTGCACATGGTAGTATATATATTTCAGAGCGACTCTCAGTTAGTCGCACCTTCCCCTTCCCCCACTGTGTCCACAAGTTCGTTCTCTACGTCTGCATCTCTATTTCTGCCCTGCAAATAGCTTCATCTGTATCATTTTTTCTAGATTCCATATGATGTAGATATTGATATAGATAAATACATATGTATGTGTTAATATACAATATTTGTTTTTCTCTTTCTGACTTACTTCATGCTGTATAACTGACTCTAGGTTCATCCATGTCTCTACAAATGACCCAATCTCATTCATTTTTTATAGCTGAGTAGCATGCCATTGTATATAAGGACCACATCTTTATCCATTCATCTGTTGATGGACATCTAGGTTGCTTCCATGTCCTGGCTATTGTAAATAGTGCTGTGATGAACACTGAGGTACATGTGTCTGTTTGAATTACGGTTTTCTCAGGGTATATGCCTGTAGTGAGATTGATGGGTCATATGGTTCTTTGTACTCTTCAGCCATTTAGGGAATTTCCCATACTTTGGGAATGCAATAAACAAAAATTAAAAGGTTTTTAAAATGTTGTATTTAGTGCTCTGGTTCTTTAGCAGAAATTCAATATATCTTTTTAACAGCATCAGTATTTTCATCTTGTTACTATTTCTGTAACTTTCCAAAACTGCATATGCTATGAGTGATCAGTCCAACTTTATTTTTTCCATTTTTGTATATGATTTTGCAGAACATAGGTTTTTTTTAAAAAAAAAAAAACATAACTCGTAATAACTGTCAACTAGCCATAGCTCTTTCTGTCTCCCATGTTCTCCTTCTCCTTCCAGTCTCCTATCAAATCCAGTCTTACATCAATCATCTCATACTGTCTACCATGTAGAGAGACAGGTCTTAGAGATCTTCTAACATCTGTTACTTCCAGGAGAGACAGAGGAGTGTATTTGACACTTGAAGTGACTGTTTGTTATGACGAAGCAACGCTATGTCTCCAAAGGAGCAGCCAGATACCAAGCAAAGGACTTTAGTTCTCATACACACTGGAAATAAATTAAGGACTATTTCTTCTCAAAAAGGCTTTCCAGGTGCTCAGAGGTAAAGAATGCACCTGCCAATGCAGGAGATACCAGAGATGGCAGCTCGATCCCTGGGTTGGGAAGACCCCCTGGAGGACAAAACAGCAAATCACTCCAGTGTTCTTGCCAGGAAAATCCTGCGCTGTCCATGGTATCACAAAGAGTCAGACACAACTGAGTACACACACCATTTCTAAAATTAAAAAAAAAAAAAAGTTCCTTTTAAAAGCATTTGTCTGTAGAAGACACCATAGAATTTCAACACTCAAGTGATAACAGCAAGTCATTCAATAGCAAATATCTTTCCATTTCATAGCTCATACCCCCAGGCCACCCAACATTTCTTGGATAAACACAATCTCAAGACACATGCATTAGTTTCAAAGAAAATGGTTTAATTTCACAAGGTACTAGCCTAGACTCAGAAGTATTAATTAACTACCTAACAGTCTATGAAGTCTTAATCCACAGGCTGCTGTTTTTAGTAGCTTATGAAGTAAGTTTAGTGACAGTTATTTCTTACAGAAGAAAAACATGCTAAACATCAAGGATAGTATAAGCATTCTAACCCAATTTGATTATATCTAATAAATGATCGGTTAATCAAAAAAAAGCAAGAAATCCAAATATTCTTCCTATATATTTTTTTTATTTGTTTAAAACATACATCTGCATATGTCTGCATACTGTTAACCAAACTTTTGATGTAGGGTCAAGGCCTTTTCTTTGAGCATGGGTCTAAGAGCTGATGGAGTTTCAACTTTCCTTTCTTGCATAAGCTGCATTCATAATATACATCTACAATTACCCACCTGCAGTTTCTAGTTTCCATTTCCTAAAGTAGAGTGGAATGCTTCCAGAGTGAGCTAAATGCAAATTCATTCTAGATTTAGTAATTTCCTCTTATATTCTTACTACTATCAATAATTGTAAGCCTAATTTAAAACTATTTCTGAAGCATTCAACTTAGTACTTTCAAAGAAACAACTCGTTTGCTTTCATGTAATATTTAATTGCTACATGATCATAATACATACACAACTGGCAGACACACGTTAGAGAAAAGACAACGGATTCTTGACAAACATAATACTCACTGGTGAGAGAAATAGATGGATAAAATAGACACCCACAGCAGATAGCAATATGCTGTGGGTATCATAATGTCCTGCTAAGGAGATGGGGGAAGTTGGTGAATCTGGAGGAAGCAGAAAGTCAGTTAAGTTGGGGGTTGTAAGAGAATATTTACTGTCATCTGGGAGTATATAGTCTTTAAATACTTCAGTTTTGGAATAACTGAAACCCAGATGGCATGTGCCAGCAGCTGTGACATGGAACTTGTACAGAAGACAAAGAGTTGAAAGATAATATTCAAGATTTTCTAATCTCAAGCCTTTACGTAACAGAGAAGTACATTTTAGCTCAAAGAATACAGGTGACTTTTCCAAATTCACTCAGCTGATTAATAGTGAAAACAAAAGTCCTCACTCCTGAGTCAACATACAGTTCAGTTCAGTTCAGTTGCTCAGTCATGTCTGACTCTTTGCGACGTCATGAACTGCAGCACGCCAGGCCTCCCTGTCTATCACCATTTCCCAGAGTTCACCCACACTCAAGTCCATTGAGTCGGTGATGCCATCCAACCATTTCACCCTCTGTCGTCCCCTTCTCCTCCTTCCCTCAATCTTTCCCAACATCAGGGTCTTTTCAAATGAGTCAGCTCTTCACATCAGGTGGCCAGAATACTGGAGTTTCAGCTTCAACATCAGTCCTTCCAATGAACACCCAGAACCGATCTCCTTTAGGATGCACTGGTTGGATATCCTTGCAGTCCAAGGGACTCTCAAGAGTCTTCTCCAACACCACAGTTCAAAAGCATCAATCCTTGGGCACTCAGCTTACCCCATAGTCCAACTCTCACATCCATACATGACTACTGGAAAACCATAGCCTTGACTAGGCGGGCCTTTGTTGACAAAGTAATGTGTCTGGTTTTTAATATGCTATCTAGGTTGGTCATAAATTTCCTTCCAAGGAGTAAGCATCTTTTAATTTCATTGCTGCAATCACCATCTGCACTGATATTGGAGCCAAAAAAAAAATAAAGTCTGCCACTGTTCCCCCATCTATTTGCCATGAAGTGATGGGACTGGATGCCATGATCTTCGTTTTCTAAATGTTGAGCTTTAAGCCAACTTTTTCACTCTTCTTGTTCACTATCATCAAGAGGCTCTTTAGTTCTTTTCACTTTCTGCCAGAAGGGTGGTGTCATCTGCCTATCTGAGGTTATTGATATTTCTCCCAGCAATCTTGATTCCAGCTTGTGCTTCATCCAGCCCAGTGTTTCTGGGCTGGATGTACTCTCCATATAAGTTAAATAAACAAGGTGACAATACACAGCCTTGATGTACTCCTTTTCCTATTTGGAACCAGTCTGTTGTTCCATGTCCAGTTCTAACTGTTGCTTCCTGACCTGCATATAGGTTTCTCAAGAGGCAGGTCAGGTAGTCTGATATTTCCACCTCTTTTGGAATTTTCCACAGTTTATTGTGATCCACACAGTCAAAGGCTTTGGCATAGTCAATAAAGCAGAAAGAGATGTTTTTCTGGATCTCTCTTGCTTTTTCCATGATCCATCAGATGTTGGCAATTTGATCTCTGGTTCCTCTGCCTTTTCTAAAACCAGCTTGAACATCTGGAAGTTCACAGTTCACATATTGCTGAAGCATGTCTTGGAGAATTTTGAGCATTACTTTACTAGCGTGTAAGATGAGTGAAATTGTGTGGTAGTTTGAGCATTCATTGGCACTGCCTTTCTTTGGGATTGGAATGAAAACTAACCATTTCCAATCCTGTGGCCACTGCTGAGTTTTCCAAATTTGCTGGCATATTGAGTGCAGCACTTTCACAGCATCATCTTTTAGGACTTGAACTAGCTCAATCGGAATTCCATCACCTCTACTAGCTTTGTTCATAGTGATGCTTCCTAAGGCCCCACTTGACTTCACATTCCAGGATGTCTGGCTCCAGGTGAGTGATCACACCATTGTGGTTATCTGGGTCATGAATAGTTCTTCTGCGTATTCTTGCCACCTCGTCTTAATATCTTCTGCTTCTGTTAAGTCCATACCATTTCTGTCCTTTATTGAGCCCATCTTTGCATGAAATTTTCCCTTGATATCTCTAATTTTCTTGAAGAGCTCTCTAATCTTTCCCATTCTATTGTTTTCCTCTATTTCTTTGCATTGATCACTGAGGAAGGCTTTTTTATCTCTCCTTGCTATTCTTTGGAACTCTGCATTCAGATGCTTATATCTTTCCATTTCTCCTCTGCTTTTTGCTTCTATTCTTTTCACAGCTATTTTAACATGTCCTCAGACAACCATTTTGCCTTTTTGTATTTCTTTTGCTTGAGGATGGTCTTGATCCCTGTCTCCTGTACAATGTCATGAACCCCTGTCCATAGTTTATCAGGCACTCTGTCTATCAGATCTAGTCCCTTAAATCTATTTCTCACTTCCACTGTATAATCATAAGGGATTTGATTTCAGTCACAACCGAATGGTCTAGTGGTTTTCCCCACTTAAGCCTGAATTTGGCAATAAAGAGTTCAAGGTCTGAGCCACAGTCAGCCCCCAGTCTTGTTTTTGTTGACTGTATAGAGCTTCTCCATCTTTGGCTGCAACGAATATAATCAGTCTGATTTTGGTGTTGGCCATCTGCTGATGTCCATGTATAGAGTCTTCTCTTGTGTTGTTGGAAGACGGTGTTTGCTATGACCAGGGCGTTCTCTTGGCCAAACTCTATTAGCCTTTGCCCTGCTTCATTCTGTACTCCAAGGCCAAATTTGCCTGTTACTCCAGGTGTTTCTTGACCTCCTACTTTTACATTCCAATCCCCTATAATGAAAAGGACATCTTTTTTGAATGTTAGTTCTAGAAGGTCTTGTATGTCTTCATAGAACCATTCAACTTCAACCTACAGGGTGCTAGTTATTATCTATTTACCTCCGTCCCACCTACAATTACTTTCCTCTCTCTTCTGGGAAGATCTGTGCCACAGGTGGCTTGTCTCCACTGAGTGTATCACCAGTCTTCCTCTTCTTTTGCCTCCCAGTCGGGTTTGGATTGCAGGAGGCACTGAGAGACTGAGGGGATGAAAGAGGAAGGCGTCTAGTTCTCCCGCTGTGTTTCACCACAGTACCAGCACGCCCTTATACATTATACTTTCTTTCAGCAGACAGCTCCACCTTCCACCAGGCGCTGGTAACAACACCTAGAAATAGCCACTGCCTTCCAGCCTTCTTATCTTAACTCCCTCGTGCCTCAAGTTATAGAGCCTAAATCCTCCCACTTCTCTGCATATTGCTCCTTTACTAAACTCTTTTCTCTGAGATGCCCACTTCTTAAAATGTCCTGATGTTTTATTTGTTTATTTATTGACTGAGAGATCCTAGTTCCCCAACCAGGGACTGAACCCAAGCCCCCTGCATTGGGAGGTCAGAGTCTTAACCACTGGACCACAAGGGAAGTCCCTGTGAGACTCTTTCAAATGTGCCAAATATTTCTTTCTGGATCCTAGTTATAGGGCCAGTTATCACTATATGATTCTCCAATTATATTTTCCCCTGCCCTGAAAACACAAAATCTTCACTTTTTAAAATTTACACCAGCACTTTAAGGGCAACTAATGGAATATCTTGATTTTATCTTGCGTTTTCAGACATTTCTTTAGGAAGTGTTGTAGCCTGGATTTCTTTGGGTTTATCTACTTGGGATTCTCTCAGCTTCCTGAACATGCGGGTTTATGTCTTTCACCAAATTTGGGGAATTTCCAGTCATTATCTCTTCAAATAGTTCTCTGTGTTACTCTGTCTCTTCTCCTTCAGGGACTCCAACCGCTCTTGGTTATCATCATGTGTGTCCCCCAGGGGTTTGTTGTTGGTTTTATCAGTCCATTTTCTCTCCCTTGTTCAGATTGGGGAAATTCTGTTGATCTGTCTGAATACTTGGATTTTAAAAAAGAGAGAGATGTGAAAAAATCTTATTAGAAATGTATGTCTAAGGCATTTCGCTGAGAATTCATAACCTACTTTTCTTCCAAAGCTCTATATACAACTGCTGCTGCTGCTGCTGCTGCTTCTAAGTCGCTTCAGTTGTATCCAACTCTGTGAGACCCCATATATACAACTAGATTCTTATTTTCCTGTCATGATTTAACTGTTACTTTTGCAGGAAGTAGCTCCAATTTTATTTCCTTTATTGATCTTTTCACAATGTGTACTGATGTTGTTTATAGGTTTTTAGTGGTTTCTTTTCTGCTTCCTTCCCTGGGGAGCCAGCTTTCAAGGGCAGGGATCAAACCTTGTTCACTACTGGTTTGCACTGAGCTGGCTCTCTGCAAATATCATTATGAACAAAAAGTGAATAAATCTACTACCCCTTATATATCCAAGAAGAAACAACTGGCAGGTCCACATATTTTAGTGATGGGGCTGAAGTTGGACCAAGAAAAAGATAACACCTATGCTCACAACCTGGGAATTTTAACTTCCTGGGGTGTGTAACCTCCAATAAGGGGAGCCCACTTGTGGCCCCTTCTTACCCAGATATGCCTACAAATCTTAGTAAAATCAAATTTAACTGGTATCCAAAAATTGTTCAGACTAAAAGATTAATACAAATCTTTAATTCCAATCTGTTGAGGAAAGACGGAAGAAAGTTTAGATTTATTTCTGTTGTTATGTCCGACTCTTTGCGACTCTTTGCAACCCCATGGACTGTAGCACACCAGGCTTCCCTTCACTATCTCTTAGAGTTTGCTCAAACTCTTGTCCATTGAGTGATGCTAACTAATCATCTCACACAACAAATTCCTTAAAAGCCTTTTCCCCTAACTTCCTGCCCCATCTTCTCCCCTTCCTTCCCCACTTCTCCGTACTCTCTCCCCTTCCTGCTCTCTCCTATATTGCAACACAGTCCTCCATTTCTCCCCACAACAAGCCCCCAAAGCCCTCCTCCACACCAGCTGGCACCATAGGCTCCTTCGCCCTTTCTTCTCTGCCCTCCTTGACATTGTCATTTTTCTTCTCTTGCTCTGCATACATTTTGGATTCTTTTTTTTTTTTTTTTCCTTCTGGTTCTTTGCTCTCCTATCACCCTGCTCTGATATACAAGGCCAAGAAGCTCCCTGGAGAGGGCAGAATCTTCCTTGCTGGTCAGTTTGAAGAGGAGACCAAGTGGGCGGAGGCACAAGAAAGGATTCTCACTCTGGAAGGAAGGGGAGGGGGGAGGATGCCGTGTAAAAGAGAGGTGACAAAAAGCAAAAACAAGTCCCTTCCCCACCTCACAGTGACATTCGCACAGACAAGGACAAGATGCCATTGTAACTGTACCTGTTGGTTCATTTCACAGATTTCTCTCCCCTCCCTAGCCACTCCCCTGTCCTCCAGGTGTTTCTCCCTCTCTGTTGTTTTGTCCTACAAGGTTTCAATCAGGGTTTTCCAGCCTATGAATGATAAGAACTATGCACTGTGGGCTCAGAACAGAAACTGCCATTTTACTTCCTCACTCTGAAGAAGGCACAATTCAGTAAGAAACTTGAAACACAGCCTATAAGTATTTATCTCACTGTTGAAGGTAATGGTTTAAAAAAGCTTAAATGAGGGCTTCCCTCAGCGGCCCAGTGGTTAAGAATCTGCCTTAGCTGGGGACATGGGTTCACATCCCACATGCCATGGAGCAGCTAAGCCTGTGCACCACAACTACTGAGCCTGTGCTCTAGATCCTGGGAAGCACAACCCCTGAGCCCACGTGCAACAGCTGCTCACCCTAGAGTCTGTGCTCTGCAACAGGAGAAGTCACCACAATGAGAAACCTGGGCACTGCAACTAGAGAGACGTCCCCATTCGCTGCAACTAGAGAAAGCCCGCAAGTAGCAATGAAGACCCACTGCAGCCAACAAATGCTTAAACAAACTGGCTTCAAGCTATGAAAAAGTAGCAGCAGAGGTTAGGGTCCTAGGCTCTGGAGAGTGACTGAGCTATTTCAGTCCCACCACTAAGCAGTGGCCTAAGCCCCTATCCAGATGCTGAGCATCCCTGATGCCAGCTACTCTTTTGGGAAATGCAAAGGATAATATGCTGCCCCAGAGGGGTTCTCTGAGGGTGAAAGAAATACTTCAGGTGAAGTGTTAAATCAATACCTGGCAGATAGTCAAGTTCAACGAACTTTAGCTGTTGTCAATGCTGTTGTTGAATCACACATAGGCTGACTGATCTTATCCCAGAAAACAAGGAAGTGTGGGTTTATGAAAGACAAACAGGCCAAAAAGGGTTGGGACCAATATTTGCATATCTATCTAGCCAAGGGCCTTATCGGATACCCCTCAACATGTCCTAACTGGCTTTCATTCAGTCCTTCCTCTGGTTTACATGTGAAGGACAGCAACATGCAACTTTTCACTCACAGGAAATCATGCAGAATGTAGGGCCCACAAGACACCGTGAGTCTCCCCTGGGGCACAAAGGTACAAACAAGCGCTTTGCACACTGAGAGATTACAGGAGCCCACCTTCCAGAGGGGCTGGGCCAATGGACCCAATGGCCGGGGCACTCATAGAAGATTCCAGGCCTTCTGTTCTCTCAAACGTCCACAGAATTTAAATGGCGGGAGGTGGGGGCGGGAGTGAGGGGCCAGAGAGGGAGGGTGATCAGCACAAAGGCACCGTGAGTAAAGGCGACTTGCTATATTAATCCGTGTGATTAATCCAGCATGCTAAGGAAGAATCTTTACAGAATCGAAACTTGTGTGGTTTTGATCCAGGGAGATTAGAAAACAGTGTTGCTTTTACTTGCCAGTGCCTCCTTGGCTTTGCACTAGAGCTGTATTCTTTGGAGTCCAGTAGGAACAAAGGAGGAAGCATTTCTGTGAGCATGGGGAGCAAGGGCACATTGACAAACGTCCTTCTTCCCCTCCCCTTCTGGGAGACCCTTCCTGAATTTCCCAAGAACTAGGCCCAGGGATTGTGTTTGCATTATTTCCCTCCAAAAGCCAAACGACTGAAAATTTCACCCCTCCTCCACCCAGTGCAGATTTCTGTCAACCCGTGAAAAGTTGTTTTCACCCAGGCCTGGGTGGATGGCAGATCCCACCCCAAGCTCTTTGCAAGAGAGCGGCAAGAATGGCGCAGAAGCTTTCACGGTTCCAGTGGGAATCACAGCTTCTTCAGGAGGGGAAGTAGCCCGAAAGCATCCTGTCAGAAACCGAGAAGAACGGGAGCCTTTGGAAATGGCAGGGAAAGAGCAAGAAAGCCTCCAGCAAATGCAAACTTATCTGGGTGAGGCCTAGTCAGGCTTCATCCACCTCTGGTGGGCTATGAGGTAATTCTGAAGACTGACGTGAGCTACATCTGAGCAAACAATGACATTTTGAAGCCATTTCATCTCTCCTAATTATACTTGGGAAAGTAAAAGTGAAAATGGCTTTGTTGTGTCTGACTCTTTGCAACCCCATGGACTACATAGTCCATGGAATTCTCCAAGCCAGAATACTGGAGTGGGTAGCCTTTCCCTTCTCCAAGGCATCTTCCCAACACAGAGATCAAACCCAGGCCTCCTGCATTGCAGGCGGATTCTTTACCAACTGAGCTATCAGGGAAGCCAAATTATGCTTGGGAGGAGCAAATATAAGTCTTTTCCTGGAAGCTTCCGGGGTCTATGTTACAGGGGTCTCCAACCTTGGGAAGACTTTTCCAGCCAGTGGATTGTGCTGAAGCCACCCTCAGTGCCAGCAGAATGGTGGTGAGAGGCAGCAGTCACAGGAAGCCTCCCAGGGCATGTTTAGGGAAGGAGAAGCACTTCACTCTCAGCTCTAGAAAGAGAACCATGGTTTGCCAGTGAAGTGACATGAGTGAGGAGAACAAGACCCCAGCTCTCCCTCTCCCCTTCCTGACCCTTCTTATAGTTCTCCAGGCCATGATCCCTAAGCTACTGCCAAGACTAAGGCCAGCAGAAGGAGAGCTCCCAGCTGAATGCCAAGGTCACCCAGCTACTATTAGTCAGTGTGTGAAAGTGAATGTGTTAGTAACTCAGTTGTGTCCTACTCTTTGCAACCCCATGGACATAGCCCACCAGGCTCCTCTGTCCATGGGATTCTTCAGGCAAGAATATTGGAGTGGGCTGCCATTTCCTTATCCAGGGGGTCTTCCTGACCCAAGGATTGAACCCAGGTCTCCTGCATTGTGGGGAAGACTTCTTACCATCTGAGCCACCAGGGTTCATAAAAAAGCTGAAAGTTTATGAGGCCTCACCGTTAGAAATAATTTTACACTCCCCTGACTTTTCTCACTGTTGTTCCCCTGTTCCCAGCATGGTGCTTGGTGCAGAGTCAGCATTTAATAAATGTTTGAACTGTGTCATAGAACTCATACCAGCCAGCTCTCTTGCCCTTTGATAAATTCTTAATCTTGCTACTAAATTATAAGATCTTCAAGGATAATCACATTGACAGATTTATCCATGTGTCCCCCTTCCCCTGCCAACACCTAGCAGAACATCCAGAACATGGTAAGTTTTTAGTAAGTGGTGGTTGACTCTGTGGTCTGTGGCATAATCTCCTTACATGCAGTCTTGTCATAGGGATCGCTGGACAGCATGACTTGTGTTTGCACATGTGTGTGTTTGTGTTTGTGTGCATGGACAGACACATACTCTTGTCTGCATTTACATCTGTATTGGTGTACATGTGGGGTTTCCCTGGTGGCTCAGATGGTAAAGAATCTGCCTGGATTGCAGGAGACCTTGGTTCAATCCCTGGTTCAGGAAGATCTCCTGGAGAAGGGAATGGCTACCCACTCCAGTATTCCTGCCTGGAGAACCTGAGGAACCTGGTGGGCTATAGTCCATCAGATCATGTACATATCTTGCTCTGAAAGGAGCAGCACCAAGGAAAGTGAGAAGTGGGAGGCTATAAGTTTTGGCTAGTTATCAACCCTACTATCTGCAATTTTTTTTTAATATATATTTCTATAACATTCTTCTGACTGACCCTCTGGGTTCTTATCAGTTGACTGAAAATATTCAAAAACAGATAATAGATCATCTGGTCTCCTTCTCTTCTTGCTTTATAGCTCAGGAGACTGATCCAGAAAGGTTAAACAGCTTGTGCAAGGTCACACAGCAGATGATGGAGCCAGGGCCTCACATCTTCTCACCTCCTGGAGTCTCAGCAGCCTAGTTTGAGCTCTACGACTCTTAAAAACCTACTTTTGTTAAAGTTACCAAATGGTCCTAGTTGTCAAATTAAATGAGCATCCCTAGTACGTTTCTTTTCTCTTTCTTTACTATTTTATGCCAACTAGACTCTCCCTCCAGTTGAAACCCATGACCTCCTTTAAACGCTGCTAACAGTCATGCTAATGGTCATCGGCCATGTGATGGGGAACAAGCACATTCCAAGAACTCTATTTTGTGATCCTTATCCCCACAATGAACTCTAGCAGTCAGATATAGGATTGTCCTCATTTTTTAAAATTTAATTGGCTGTGCTGTGTTTTAGTTGCAGAACATGGGATCTACTTCCCTGACCAGGGATTGAACCTGGCCCCCTTGCATTAAGAGAGCAGAGTCTTAACCACTGGACCACCAGGAAAGTCCCATGATTGTCCCTATTTTAACTTAGGAATACTAGGAGAAATGAGGATGAGGAACTTGGCCAAGATCACACAATTCATCCATGGTTAACTTGAAATTTAAACTCAAAAGTCAGCCTGTGGATTGGATACTTCCCACCACAGTTGGGAAGTACCAAGGAAAATGAGAAGTGGGAGACCACAAGTTTTAGCTAGTTACCAACCCTACTATCTGCAATTTTTTAAAATACATATTTCTATAAGATTCTGCTGACTGGCCCTCTGGGTTCTCATCGGTTGACTGAAAATATTCAAAAACAGAGAATAGATCATCTGGTCTCCTCCTCCTCTTGCTCCTCCACAATTGTCAGCTCCTGCCTCTTTCTCACCTTTCTTGGTCACAAGCCTTCTCAGTTTCCCCCTCCTTTCGTGTCCCTGAAATATTATCCCTCTGAGTTCCAGTCTCAGCTCTCATTTCTTTTCCCCTCTTTTTATCATCTCATCCACTCTCAAGACTTTCTTACAACCCCTGTATGACTCCATAACCTTTTCCTCAAGCTCAGACCTCTATTCTAGGTCACAAACAAATAAAAGCTCTGTATACAGGTCTACTTCAATATCTGTGTCTGCTAAGGTCCATTGCACAGAATGGTCTCCTTTCCTAACTTCCGCTCCGTTCAGTTCAGACGCTCAGTCATATCAGACTCTTTGCGACCCCATGGACTGCAGCACACCAGGCCTCCCTGTCCATCACCAACTCCTGGAGTTTACTCCTGCTCAGCTGATAAGAAATTTGGTTTAGCTTTATGATATTCCAGTGTCTTTTCTCCTCATGCCACTTGGGTTTGGTTTATTTAAGGCAAAAATAGCAAACTAATCCTTCCTTGTTATTTTAACTAAAGGTATATTTGTTACTTTTAACCAAAGGGTTAACACACGCTGCAAGAGGAACACTCCACCTGTCAGCTGAGGCAAGGTCCCAGTTGCTCAGGAAGCCAGTCGAGACTCCAGAAACTCCTTCTTCATCACTACCATCATCCTGGGCCTGGCATCTGATCTCATGATCATGGTCAGAAATGAAAAATCAAAGGCTTATTTTGACTTTGGCTACCATCCATAGAGTTGGACACAACTGAGGCAACTTAGCACACACTTAAACTAGACAACTAATGAGAGCATATTGTATAGCCCAGGGGACTCTACTCAGTGCTCTGTGGTGACCTAAATAGGAAGTAAATCCAAAACACAGAGGACATATGTATACATATAACTGATTCACTTTACTGTACAGTAGAAACTAATGCAACATTGTAAAGCAACTCTACTCCAGTAAAAATTAATTTTAAAAATTCCCAGATGATTTGTATATACAATAAAGACATAAAAGACACTTTTATCTAAAGAATAAAATATCTTTCCCATGGTATAGGAGGCTGATCATGACCCATCATCTATTTATCCCTTTCCCAACCCCTGATCTCACAGGGCTCTCTCTGTGATCTGTTTGACAAATTAAGGAACCTGAGGCATCAAAAATCTAAAGAGGCAATTCCCCATCTTCTCCATCCTGGCCACCCTAGAGCCTAGCACAGTCCCTACCTCACAAGACACATGCTGAGTCAAACGGAACTGGATCAATGAACCCTTTAAAACATGGATTTCTGAAATAATACAGTACTACGTTCACATTGCATCTTTCATCCAGGTATGGTCTAACCGGAACAAGAAACAATGCAAGGAGAAAAGACAGTCAGTGTCATGAGCTAGATGCATCTTACTGCTTCAAACATGGAAGAGGGCATCATGGGGCAGGGGAGGTGGGGACGTGGTCTTGCCTGTGAAATCCTTGCTGCTCTCAGTTAATTTACTGCCTAAAGTCAAACCCATGCTCTATATATTAAAGCACAACCCCCACCTTTCTTTTGTTTAAGAAGAGCAAACTTTCACCACAAAGATACAAGAACAACAAATATTGATATTCTTGACGGATGGTACACCTCACACCACAGGCCACTCAAGCATCTGCTCGTTACCACCCAGCCCTCCCCTTTGTGGGGAAATCGTGCCAAGTGGCCTCCTGTGTTGAGCGACTGCAGACCGCAAATATTTAAAAGAAATAAATTTCTCTGAATGAAAGCACCTTTCTTTGTTCTTCAACCCCCTCTTCTCCCAAGTCATGTTGATTCTGGGGCTCTGCATACTGCCAGCACCTGGACTTTCAATTGTTTGCTTGCCAAGATCGCTGTGGTTTCCTTGCTTGGTTTTAGGAACCATTATAAGTACAGTAGCCAATGAAGGTGTGTATTCTTTCTCTCCTGGAAATCTGTAGGGGAAGCGTGGGCTTCAGGACACCTAGCAGCAACTGTTATTAGAGTGCAAGGGAAGAGGGATACAAAAATTAAAACTCCTCTGTCTGAGCACTTGTCTCCTAGGAGGATAGGAAATGGACCACCGTTGCAGATCAAAAGGAAAGGACTGGATTTCCTCAATAGCCTTAGTATTTGGCAGAGAAATTTTTGAACCTGGTTTTTCTGAAATCCAAAACCATTCTTTTCTTTTAATTAATGAATTTACTTTGTTTCATCAGGTCTTAGTTGCAGCAGCTGGGATCTCTCACTGCGTCATGGGTGCCTTCCGTTACGGTGCACCAACTCTCCAGCTGTGGCTCGTGGGCTCTGGAGGGCAGAGGCTCAGGAGTTGCGGTACACAGGTTTAGTTGCTCTGAGGTATGTGGGGTCGTAGTTCTCTGACCAGGAAGCAAACGCGCATCCCTTGCATTGAAGAGAGAATTCTTAACCACTGAATTACTTTGGAAGTTTCCAAAACCATTCTTTACCTGAGCATGAAGACTTGCAATCAGAAATAAGTATGGAATTTCAGCAAGCAGAAATTCCAATTGTGACTGAGGGTGGCCACTTAGAATATTACCCCAAGTGTCTAAACACAAATACTGAATAAAGCTACTATTTGACATTAAGCATCACCCACCATTCAATGGAGTAGGATGATGCCCCATGTGATCTTGATTGCTGCTCTTAATCTCTCTCCACTGAGCTATGTTTCAAGGTAGCATTAGAGTTAAGTAAACGTCAACCAAACCGTGTGATCAAGTTAGCGTTGATGACAAACTGGATGGAGGGACAAATGGTCGGTGTAAAGCTTTAGCTTTTCTCTTACCCAAAGCTGACTTCTCAAAGTGTTGCAGCCTCTGTTAATACTACCAATGGGAAGGATGTTTGTTACTTTTCATTCCCTATATATCTTTATTTTGCTTCCAGAAGCAATTATTGGGAATCTACACAGCTCAACATTCAAAGAACTAAGATCATGGCATCTGGTTCTATCACTTCATTGCAAATAGATGGGAAAACAATGGAAACAGTGACAGGCTTTATTTTCTTGGGCTCCAAAATCACTGCAGATGGTGACTGCAGCCATGAAATTAAAAGACACTTGCTCCTTGGAAGAAAAACTATGACCAAACTAGACAGCATATTTAAAAAGAGACATTACTTTGTCAAGAAAGATCCGTCTAGTCAAAGCTATGGTTTTTTCAGTAGTCATGTACGGATGTGAGAGTTGGGTTATAAAGAAAGCTGAGCACCGAAGAATTGATGCTTTTGAACTGTAGTCTTGGAGAAGGCTCTTGAAAGTCCCCTGGACTGCAAGGAGATCAAACCAGTCAACCCTAAAGGAAACCAACCCTGATTATTCATTGGAAGGACTGATGCTGAAGCTGAAACTCCAATACTTTGGCCACCTGATGCGAAAAACTGATTCATTGGAAAAGACCCTGATGCTGGGCAAGATTGAAGGCAGGAGGAGAAGGGGATGACAGAGGATGAGATGGTTGGATGGCATCACCAACTCAATGGACATGAGTTTGAGTAAGCTCCGGGAATTGGTGATGAACAGGGAAGCCTGGCATGCTGCAGTCCATGGGGTCGCAGAGTTGGACACAACTGAGTCACGGAGCTTAACTGACACAACTCAAAATCTTGATCCATACAGTTAAGTGAGTGATTCCCCTAAACTTCAGGGATAAAACAAATGCTCAGATCTGACACACCAGCACATTACAATGCTATTAGAGCTGCAGGGTTTGAAGTTCAGAACCAAAGTGATGTAATGAGATCTCATTGGGGCAACCAGGGTTAAGGTTTGACAGTAAGAGACTGCAGGGTCTGGAGTGGCTGCAGCCATCTCATAAACACAAGTGTCTGCTGACTTTAAATTACTTTTTGGTGAGACAGCTTGAGTTGGGTGAGCTCTACTACTTTGCCAATTCTGTCTGGTTCTTAGAGACTTGTATTTGTGATATGAGGATCAAAATGCAGTCTGTGGTCATAGGATAGTCTGTTTCACCTTGGGGAAAAGTGATCAGTTCTGATAAGGGTTGTACTAATAAAGAATGATGTGCACTTCACCTTGTTGACACATTCCCTAACCAGTTGAGCCAAAAAGTCTTAGGTAATTTACTCATTCCAAAAGCGAAAGACAAACTACAAACCCTTACAACTAAAATAAAAAGGTATTTTGGTCTTGTCAATATACAGAGGAGCTGAAACCAGCCTCCCTTTGGGGGCTGGATTAGGAAGATCACCAAAGAATTACATAACAAGTGTTTTGAATTATATGAAAATCATTAAGCCGCCTTCATTTTCTTATAAGTGAAAGTGAAAGTGAAGTCACTCAGTCGTGTCCGACTCTTAGCGACCCCATGGACCGCAGCCTACCAGGCTCCTCCATCCATGGGATTCTCCAGGCAAGAGTACTAGAGTGGGTTGCCATTGCCTTCTCCATCGTTTTCTTATAAAGCCTCCACAAATTACAAGAAATATCAGAGGAAACATGAAAAAGCCACTATTTAAATTTAAATTTAAAATGAAATTCTGATTTACATAGAATGGATTTGCACAGAGTCAAATATTTTTAGGAAAATTATTCTATAAAAATCATCAACTCTAGATGTACTAAAATTTATGTTTCAAAATAATCTATCATAAATGTATCTTTGTATTTCACCCTCCATAAAATACACAGTTGTTAGTTGCATCAGCAGAAAAACTCTCCTGAAAATCAAAATTTATCAAAAGTTATTGGCAATCTTGGCTATCCAATCATATTTAATAGTAAGGCACTAAGAGGCTGACTGCAAACTCTGGACTCACTGGAAGCCTTGTTGATTACTGGGCTTCACTGTGGCATGAGTCATTTGTCCTGCCCTTTCCTTGAAAGACTCCTCAATGTCAGAATGTGAGGGTTTTTCTCTGGTTTCTCCAGAAAAGATTCCTCCAAATCCCAGCCTAGGAAATTGTTGCTTGGTTGATGGCACTCAGGGAACAGAATAGGAGAAAGGGTCACTTTCTAAATTTCAGGAAACCCCTTTTTGGAGATCCCACTTTATCTCTGAGGCCAGTGTCCCTCTCTAACTTAATTTTACTGGATAATAAATCTCTTCTCCTTGGAAGGAAAGCTATGACAAACCTAGATGGCATTTTAAAAAGAAGAGAGATCACTTTGCCAACAAAGGTCTGTCTAGTCAAAGCTATGGTTTTTCCAGCAGTCATGCACTGATGAGAGTTGGATCATAAGGAAGGCTGAGTGCAGAACTCTTGAGAGTTCCTTGCGCTGCAAGGAGATCAAACCAGTCAATCCTAAAGGAAATCAACCCTGAATATTCATTAGAAGGACCGTTGCTGAAGCTCCAATAATACTTTGGCCACCTGATGGGAAGAGTCGACTCACTAGAAAAGATGATGCTGGAAAAGATTGAAGACAAAAGGAGAAGGGGGCAGCAGAGAATAAGATAGCATCACTGATTCAATGGACATGAATTTGAGCAAGCTCCAGGAGATGGCTGGGGACAGAGGATCCTGGCATGTTAGAGTCCATGGGGTCTCAAAGAGTCAGACACGACTTAGTGACTGAACAACAACAAAATCTCTGTCCTGACTCTGGAGGTTGAGCTAAGGAAGAGCGGAGCCCTGCATCCAGACTGTCACCAGCCCCTTATTTTAGCCCTGCTTTAGAAAGTATGTGAAACCTTTGAGTTCCAGTTTTCTCAGAGGTAAATGAATTGACTCACTTCTTCTTGCAGGACCCCTGTGTAGACTTGCACTGGGAAATCACGCCTCCTGTGACCACTTTTTAACCAGCTTCACAACTTTCAAAAAACTGTTGAACATGCCTACTTGATATTGTCTCCTTTCTTTGTCTTTGTTTTTTATCCTTGTGGGTGAACGTTTTTGTTTTAAAGCAGTGTTTCCCAATTATTTCAAAGTCACAAGGGACAAAAAAACATATAACATTTGTTGGAAAGTAGTAAAGGCAACTCTTCTTACCCTCATCCTCCCCACCTAAGACAAATACCTCCATAATGAGTCACTTAAGTCACAGAGGCTTGAACCCCAGACACATTCATCCTGGTCCCTGGTGACTGGAGAAAAAGGAGCATCTACCCCAGCCAATGAAACAAAATTGCAGTGAAGTCAAAGGGAATAATCTAAAAAGAAACTACCACACAACTTGGCAGGACAGTATAACACAGCACTGAAGACCATAGTGCCTGAGCTGGAATCCTGCCCTCCACTTTTTGCTGCATCTCTGATCCTAGGGAAATTGTTCTCTCTCTTGATGTCAATGCCCTCATCTGGAAAACAGGATTTAAGAGTAACTCCTGTTGCTATGAATGTTTAAGGGAGAATGTAACTGCAAAGTGCCTAGCACAGAGTTGGTGAAACAACGAGTGGAGGAAATACTGATAAGGGTTAAAATGAAAAAAACAACATTCACAAAGGAAAAGGATAGTCTTAGGGAAAAAACATTAAACAGAGAATAAAAGGGATCAGAGCCACAGTTTACAAATACATAGATCCTTAGGCCCCCACCATCCATGAAAATACAGAACAGATGGATAGAGATATATAATATATAAAACAGGGTATGTGTATAAATATATATATATAATATATTAGAAAGAATATATACATATATAATGGAGAAGGAAATGGCAACCGACTCCAGTATTCTTGCCTGAAAAATTCCATGGACAGCAGAGCCTGCCAGGCTACAGTCCATGGGGTCACAAAGAGTCGAATACAACTGAGCCACTGCACACACTTACATACAAATATATATTTGTCAATAGTATCTGAGTTCCTTTGATGTGACAGAGGTTCTAAGAGTTAGTTTGTTTTCAGGAGAGGAACAAATTTACTATCTCCACTTGGTTATTAATTAGCCCTTCAAATGAGGTCAGGCATTCTCCCTTATTGTTAGCTCTCTTTTTACAAGGCTATAAATAAAAGTACAACCCATCTCCCATCTTATCATCTGCCTCACTCAGATGCCAGCCCACACATTATTCTCTGTGGAAAAAAAGTCCAATGTGAATATTTAATATTAAATTGTTGAGGGATGTATATGTGTGAAGGTCCAGACCATCACACACTTGTAACCATATATTCCAGTATGTGAAAGCAAAAAAATTACTAAAGTAGGAGACACTAAATAAAAAGTCAGTGGCTTTTGGATAGCTATGAGTACATATGTTATTAAACCTACAAACACTGCTTCTCAAGAAAATATAAAGTTCCTTCCAGGTTCCTGTTAGTGTTTGAGGTTTAGATTGTACTTGGACAAAGGAATCATAATTCAATTATCCAATGATTTATTACAAAACACTTTGCCCACACTGGCTATTCTGATGTGTAAACATCAGAGTATTACACTCCCTCTATCCCAGGCTTCGCATTTCAGATTTCATTAGCCAATAAAGCCAGGTTTATTTATAATAAAGTTAAGCCCTTCAAACCACTGACCATGGAAACCAGATTTTGAAATAATTCAGATTTGTGTTTCTGTTCTTTCTAATTAAGGGTAATATCGGGAAGCACAGACAGTGGGTAGCATTGTTGGAGCACCATGGATTTAAGCAAGAAAATCTGATTATCAGCTCATGTCAGAAGCCAAGCAATAATGCAGCTTAGCATTCGTTTGGGTTTTCTCTTTGGCCAAAGATAATTACCGTTCGTGAGGCCTTACGTAAGTGTATCTAATATCTAGGGCCCTAAAATTTATGAATAGCAAAAGCACACAATAGGCAAAGAAGAATTACTGTATTTATTATTTCTATGGCTTGTTCCACCATGATAATTTTGTTATCTAGCAGTCAAACCTCTAAAATCAAAGTATAATTTCTTAAAGGACAAGAAGTTAGCTGTGCTGGCAAGGTTTTCTGCCCAATTTCATCTGATGAAAGTTTTTTATACCGAATTAGAAGTCGAAGAGCCAGAATTTTAAAAGGAAATTTACAAAAGGGGATTCAGAGTCACCTACTGAGGTCACTGCACCAACAGATGTTAAGCTTCTGCGGTGAGATTTCTTTTTTCATAAAGCGTAATTTCTTAAATCTGTGCTGTTGATAATAAATGCAATGCTTCCTACCAAACAACACCAAAAGATGTGTAAGATGTAAAACAGTTCTTGGCAAAGAGGATGGTGTCTCAGAGAGTAGTGCTGTGTTACAAGCAACTTGAGTACACATCACATAGAATAAATTCGGGAAACCCAGAGGGGGGGAAAATTACTGGAACTAGGGATTAAAAGTTTGATAAAAGCAGATCTAATTATTAGGATGAAAAAAATACCAAGTTGTAAAACTGCCTAAATAAGAATGCCGAGATCCACCAAAGGATAAAGATACAATTGCTTTTGGAAGAAAAAGATAGTGTGATTCTCCATAACTGTAGTTTACTTTTTAGGAATATGTTTTATAATTTGTTTACTACTCATTATATGCCACCAGTAACTAACACTTTATTGAGTGTCTACTACCCTGTTCTAAACACTTTCAACATCCTAAATGCCTCAAATCTTCCCAGTAACCAATGACATCATTATTTTATCCTCCCCATTTTACAGAGGAAGAAAATGAGTCACCAAGAGGTTAAATAAATTTCCCAGCTGCCTTCCACTACTCTCAAAGTTACATAACACTTTTTCTTGATGAAATCCATCATGGTAATTAGATTTGGCTTTATACATCAAACTTCTAACTCTAGCTCAAACAAATTTTCCCCTTCAGGGTCCCAAAATCTATTCCATGTGACCCTGGGTTGGCCAGAAAGGTGGTTTGGGTTTTTCCATAAGTTGGTATGGGAAAACCCAAACAAATTTTTGACCAACTGGATATACACTCAGGCTACTCACTTTGCAGCACTTTACAGCAATGCTCACTCTAATTCCAACCTGAAGGAAATGGCGTGTCAAGACCCATCAGAGTAGCTCCACTGCTAGCTCAGGCTCCAAGCACCAGCTCTCCATCCTTGAGCAAATCACCCAACTCTCTACTGAAACAAAGTCCAATGGGAGTAGTGACATTGACAGGATAATGACAGGTGAAGGTACGGTCAAAGACAAAGCTCTTACAATCTGAGTCTAGAACATTCCCCGCACTCCCCCACTCTGCTCCTGAGCTCTCACTTACAATCTAGGTTTATTTGAGGTGGGTGGGAGGAAGGCAAAAGCACAATCGGAGTAACAATAATGGTGACAATGACAACAAGTGTAACAATAAGAAAGAGAAGTGCTCATCAGCACAAAGAAGCAATGTGTGCAGTGGATTACAGCACGCACCCTGGGGCCAAACTGCCCAGACCAGATCCTGGATCTACCACTTGGGCAAGGTGCTTTCCTTTTCTTTGCCTTCATTTTCTCACCTGTAAAATAAGGATAACAGAAACTCTCATCTGATATTTATGACAATTCAATGACAATATTCATAGAGAATTTATAATAGCCAGATGGAGGGTCATCAACATGTATTAATACCTATACACATTGGAGAGTTATGGGTAGTAATACAACTAATTGTTCAGTGACAGGTGCCATCAACTGATTGGTTATTGTACTGGGAAGTTAAAAGATAGAGTCATGACTTTTCTTTGTTTCTACTTTTTATCCTGATGAAAAGTGAGTGATTTTTTTTTTCCACCTTGGCCAGAGAACTAAAACAGGAACTTGTGCTTCATGATTTACGTGGCTGATTTCATCTACTTCTGTTTTTACATTTTAATAACATAATGTTCTTTTGAGCACTGTAGAATCATATTAGGCTATTGAGACTTTAGGATTTCATGAGGACTGCTTTATGGTGTTCATGAAGATACTAAGGCAGAAGTAGCAGAGGAGAAAATAGTCAAGTCACTAGGGGCCATGAAGAAGGAGGGAAGAAGGTACAGACGAGCAGTGGGCCTCCTGCCCCCAAACCCATGGCCTCTGCTCTTCCTCTGACACTAGAGAGATAAAATAAGGAAGAAGAATAAATATAGCAGAAATGCACCTAAACCTTCATGGCAGCCATTCCAATGAGTGTGATATGAAGAAGGAAGGAAGGAAAGAAAAGAAAATGAACAAAGGAAGGAAGAAAAAGAAGCTAGGGAAACTGGTTCAGAATGGGTCATGTGGCTATGCACAGTTGCATGGGATAGAAAGTAGTTGAAAGGGTGACTCAGATTCAGTGACTGAAGAAGCAGATGACCAATATCAGTGCCCTGGCATGGCGGTCCCTTCAGTGTCTGGCTAGAAGCTTCAGTGACGCACCATTAAGGAGGCACCGGTAGTCCAGAGCAAACTGACCAGTAGTTCTCTTACCTTTCATGTTTGCTTGGACTACAGTTTAGTCGATTTCCCCATACTTTGGCTTTCCTCTTGCATTTTTTTTGTTCCTATCATTTTGCTTTACACTCTAGGAGATTTTCCACAACTTTTTTGCAATTTTCTGTTAAATTATTGACTTTCAATACATATATGTTTGATCCTTGAACTCTTTCTGTTTGCTGACTGCTTATTTTTCCAAGACGCAGTTGTCCCTATTTTATGGATTTTCTCAGAATCTCCCAGAGGATATTAATTAGGTATCTTTTTAGAGTGAAATTTTTTTCTGGTTTCTGAAATATGCTTGTGTCTTTTGATGCCCATTTTTCTATTGAATCTTCTTGGTCCTTTTGTGCAATTGCTGTTGTTGTTGTTCAGTCACTAAGTTATGCCTGACTCTTCACAGCCTCATGGACTGCAGCATGCCAAACTCCCCTGTCTTTCATTGTCTCCCTGAGTTTTTTCAAACTCATGTCCATTGAGCTCAGTGATGCCATCCAACTATCTTATCCTCTGTTGCCCACTTCTCCTCCTGCCCTCAATCTTTCCCAGAATCAGGGTTTTTTCCAATGAGCTTGCTCTTCGCATTAGGCAGCCAAAGTGTTGGAACTTCACCTTCAGCCTCAGTGCTTCCAAAGAACATTCAGGCTTCCCTGGTGGCTCAGTTGGTAATGAATCTGCCTGAAACCCAGGGTTCGATCCCTCATCAGGATCTTCCCCTGAAGAAGGGAATGGCTACCCACTTCAGTATTCTTGCCTAGAGAATCCCATGTACAGAGGAGCCTGGCAGGCTACAGTGCATGTGGTCACAAGGAGTTAGACACGACTGAACAACTAACACTTTGTGCAACTGGTTTTTCTTAAAATCTGGCAGTCCTTGATATGATGGCTCAAAGCCTAGTGAATGGGCTTTGTCTTTCTTTTTGCCAATGTTTATTCTCTTATTAGAAGATTCAGGGCTACACCTCAAGGACCATGATCTTGGTAGACACTGTCAAAGCATGTGAACGGAATGGCTTCTTTATCGGTATGGGTGAGCTGGCTGCAGCTCTTCCAAATGTCAGAACGGGAGGGCTTCATTCTAAGACACCAATTCCCATGCTAAGAGTCTGGTCCTCCTTCTACGAACTCTCACCCTCTTTATAAAAAATACCCTCCAGTTTTGTTTTGTCCTGAAGAGAAAACCCTGCCTGCAAATCACTCCTGGCCTCTCTTCATCCCCTGAGGGTGGGATGCCTTGCCCGATTGGAGAATGTGGAGGAAACAACTGAATACCTTTGGCTCAGTGAACACTCCTCCTTCATCTTTGGGGGTCTATGGAATGCATGTGGCTCCCCTGCACCTTTAGACATGAGGTTAGTTTTCAGAAAGCATCTGCTGTCCCCCACCACAGGGGGATTCTGTCATATTAAAGTGCTACCACAGAGCCTCAGGCAAGCTGGCCATTCTGGAAATCAGAAGACAAAGCCTATTTTTGGCACACACTTAAATCACATTCCTATCCTATCTGGTGTTTTGACCTCTTTTAGCAAATATTTCTGTCTCTCTCCCTGCTTCAAAATTCATGCAAAGAGTTAAAACAAACAAACAAACAAACAACTTTTACATTGATTCGCAGATTCGTGTTAATGTGTGGCAGAACCAATACAATATTGTAATTAGCCTCCAATTAAAATAAATAAATTTCAATTTAAAATTTTTTTAAAAAGGAAACATTAAAAAAAATTTGATTCCTCAGATCCCCCAGTAGGAACATTTGTCTGGTTTTGTTTGGATTGGAGTTTTGTGTTTGTTTTATTTTACCTGGTGTTATTTTCACTTTTGTTTTCTGGTCTATTCAGCACCAAACCAATTCTTCACATCGTGGGGAAGAAATTCTCCACTGAGAAGCAGCACCCAGCAGAAACCGAAGGGGCAGACAGACCCTCCAGTTTCTGCCCAATCCTTGCTTGTTGTTTAGTCGCTCAGTTGTATCCAACTCTTTGTGACCCCATGGACTGTAGCCCACCAGGCTTCACTCTCCATGGGACTCTCCAGGCAAGAATACTGGAGCACATTGCCATTTTCTTCCCCAGGGGATCTTCCCAATCCAGGGATTGAACCCGGGTCTCCTGAGCATCTCCTGCATTGCAAGCAGATTCTTTTACCACTGAGCCACATGGTACCAGGCAAAGGTTTTTCTCTCCTAACCTATAGAGATAGCTTCGTTGCTATTTTCCAAACCCAGCTCTCTAGACCCATACAGACGCTATGAAGACCTAATGTCCATTCTGCAGTTTGAAGCAGAGAAGGCAATGGCAACCCACTCCAGTACTGAAGCGACTTAGCAGCAGCAGCAGTTTGAAGATGGAAAAGCCCTCCCTGATATGTCACCTAGACGGCTTGTGAGGAATGAAACCATGCAGTGACTTAACTCTGATCTGCCCTTTCATCTGTGCACTATTCTGTTTCCAAGAGCCTTAGTATAATTATCTAAACTTGTTAGGCCTTACATTAGAAGCAGTTTTCTCCACAATCTTACATTCTAAAGCCTTTTGAGGCAAGAAACATAACTGCTGCTTGGGACAGTTCCTCCACTTAAGAAAGAAAGAAAGAAAGTGAAGTCACTCAGCCGTGCCCAACTCTTTGCGACCCCATGGACAGTAGCCTGCACCAAGCTCCTCTGTCCATGGGATTTTCTAGGCAAGAGTACTGGAGTGGGTTGCCATTTCCTTTTCCAGGGAATCTTTCCGACCCAGGGATCAAACCCAGGTCTCCAGCATTATAGACAGACACTTTACCGTCTGAGCCACCAGGGAAGTCCTCCACTTAAGAGAAATACTGCTATTCAATTTATAAGAAAGACAACCTGTATCACTAAATATATCTGTTTTCTAAACTATAAAAATAATGAATGGTCACTCAAAAAGTCTTAAACAGTACAGAAGGGCATGCTGATTTTATCACTCTCAAGAACCAAGCAACACTACAAAAATGTTCCGGAGTTGCTTTCAGTAAATTTTGATGCGTATATAGCGCCATTATACACACACTTTTCTTTGCTTTTCTTTCTTTTTTTTCTTTTTTTACACAAATGAGATCACAGTGCAACCCAGATAAAGCTATGTCATTTCATGGCCCACTTCAGTGTGGGTACCACAAGGAAGCAAGCCCAAATTCTACATCCAAAAACTGGTTGGAAAGTATAATGTACAGACCAGCAAGTCAAGAAACACATATCACTGCCCCCCAAAAAACTCCATTTTAAAATCTAAAGACTGAAAATTAACCAGTTACTTCATGTTTTTAGCAAACACACTTGCCATTGTGTGGGGCTTTATTGTCCCCTCAGTGAATAGAAGCCTTTAAAAATGTATACGCCTAGAACTGAATACCGTGTCAAATCTATTGGCACTGCATGTTTAAACACCTGCGTGTCATCATCAGCCCTTCATAATATTGTTAAACAATAATTACACTTATGATGAGTAATGAACCCAAATATATTCTTCCTTGAGATGTACTCACTCTTGTGTTATATAAGTAACCAGTTGGTAGAATATGAAAGCGACACAGGTAAAACCAGATTCATAAATAAATTCCTATAATGCTCAATAAAGTTTTTAAATGATTAAAACAAGCTGTAATGATGTCATCTTCTTCATTAGAGAATTCTGGACTTATTTTTCTGAGGACAATGTATTTCATCATTTCTGTTTACCAGAGTACTAAATTTCATTTGTCTAATCAGATTTAAACATCCCCCACCACCCCAAAAAAGCAGTTTTACTTTGAAATCCGATGAAGTTTAGCTTGATTTTTTTTTCATATTTGAAGTGAAAATGAAAACTTGAGATGCATGTTACGCCTGACTTTGTTTAAAACTAAAAACATTTGCTGATGGATTTAGAGAGAATCTCAGAGGAAATAATTCACCTACTTCTCAAGCCAGGAAGATGACAACGTGCCAATCACCGTGATCAAAAAGGACCAGCCTTGTGAAAAAGAGAGATTCAAATATAAAGTGCACTAGTCAGAAGAAATGCTAGTAAAAGCTAATGTATGTAGCTGGCTTTCCATGCATGCCAGGCACAGTGGTAGGCATTTGACATTGAGCTCACTTAACTCCTACAATAACCTTATGAGGTTGGTGCTATTATTTCCCCATCTTGCAGACGAGGGTGCTAAGGCATAGAAAGATGAGACCTATCTCCCAAGTCACAGGCCAAAAAGCAGCAAAGCCAAGATTTGAACTAAGGATGTCTGCCTTCAGAATCTGTCTGTATAAGCATTATTCTTTACCATTTATTCAGTTTTCCACTCACTCAAGCCACAGCCTGAAAACAGGTACCAGTATCCTCAGCATCACATTTCTAAGTAACCTGGAACACAGTAATCTGGAACATAGTAATCCAAAACTCGGTGGTAGTTCCAAACTCTTCTCTAGAACTGAATTGACCTCTTGAAATTCCATCTTGTCCTGACCCCAGGTTATCTCTGGCTTACTGATATGGACTTACTCCTCCTTTCTCAATACTCTAAGCCCTGAAACTCATCTGATCAATGTCACACACACTGTAGTAAGGGAGGTTACTCAAATACTGGCTAAGTGTTCAAAGTCCCTGCCACTTATCATCTTCTTGAACTTGTCATGAATATGACTTTGGTCCTTAGGCATAAAGTTTATCACAAAAAAGGGTTGGCATGATCCAAAATATGGCAACCGCTCTTGCAGTGTGGGACCACTTAGAAGACACAGAATAAGCTGAAGTCGCACACACTATTTTCAGCTGTTTTTGCTGCAGCTGTCATGAAGTGAACCAGCTCTGAAGTGGGTTGAACTTCCACACATGTTGGAGTGTTGACTGAGCCTCCAGATGTTAGATCTTGGAGGGAGTCCTGAGGATCAGACTGGGCTGCCCAGGTACCTCTCCTATCCAGAACCCCGATCTCCTGGGGGAAATCCACACCTGCTAACTCTTTCTTCAGCTCCAAGAAGTCAGCCAGAATGGTCCTGTTAAACCCAAGTCACATCCAGCCACTCACAGCCCTCCAGTGGCTCCTCATCTTATTCAGAGTACAATCCTCAACGACTGCCTGGTAGACTGAACAGGATCTAGGACCAATACCTCCCACCCCCATCCCGCACCCCCAACCATGACTGCTTTGAACAATTTGAGACATTTTTGAGCATGAAAGGGGAGCCTACTAAGAATTACTCTGGAACCAATGACAGGTGTAAACCTGGACTGTCCTAGGCAAGTAGGGATGTCTTTCATGGAATGAAAGTCATAGACCTTCCCTTGAGTGCCCCCATTATTTCTATGTTATCCTCATGGATTCATTCATCAAGCCATCCAACCGGTTTCTAACCCTGGGGTCACAGAAGAGGTTGACCTCAGATCCAGGGATTTTGCTGAGGAGTCCACTGTCCCTGAAGACAGGAGGCCCAGAGAGGCTGTGAAGTTCAGTCTAAACTCAGGCAGCACATGCTGAACTCACCTGCACTCCCAGCTGCCCTGTTTTCACATCTTGCATCTCAGGTCTCTCTGGGGCCATACTGCTCTTTCTTGAAACAGCAGTTTTAGAAATTCCTTTCATTATTGTCTGTTTGTGGTAAAATCTCTGTTTTCACTTTAACTCTCTTTATTTAATCCCCATCCTTGAAAGATCATTTCGCTAGTGACTCAAGGTTAGTTTATTCTCAGCACATTAAAGATGTTATTTCAATGTCTTTGGTCTCCAGCATTGCTGCTGGACATTCTGCTGCTAGCCTGATTTTCATTCCTCTGTACATGTCTTTTCACTCTCTTACAATTGCATCCCCAGTATCTCATACAAAATTAACATTTGTGCCACTTATAGAGCACTTACCAAGTTCCAGGCATAATTTTAAGTGCTTTGCATCATTTCATCTTTATTTTTTATAATTACAAATATTATCTTTCTAATTTTTTGTAATTATAAAAATTATAATTATATTGCAACATAATTATTTTTATAATTACAGAAATATACAAAACTAAAAATTTACCATTTTAGGTACTTTTGAGTATATAATTCAGTGGCATTAAGTAGGTTCACAATTTTGTGCAGTAGTCATCATGACTAATCCCAGAAAATTTTCATCATCTCAAACAGAGACTCTATATTCAATAAGGGATAGCCCTCCCTTTAACTCCTCCCTCAGATTCCCTGACAAATTCTACTTTGTGTCTCTCTGAATTTGCCCATTCTAAATACCACATATAGGTGGAATCATGCAAACTTTTTTTTACCTAGAATACTGTTTCCAAAGGAGAAGGCAATGGCACCCATTCCAGCACTCTTGCCTGGAAAATCCCATGGACAGAGGAGCCTGGTAGGCTGCAGTCCATGAGGTCGCTAGGAGTTGGACGCTACTGAGCAACTTCACTTTCACTTTTCACTTTCATGCATTGGAGAAGGAAATGGCAACCCACTCCAGTGTTCTTGCCTGGAGAATCCCAGGGATGGGCGAGCCTGGTGGGCTGCTGTCTATGGGGTCGCACAGAGTCAGACACAACTGAAGTGACTTAGCAGCAGCAGCAGCAGCAGCAGCTGTTTCCAAGGTCCATTCATGTTGTAACAAATACCAAAATTTCATTCCTTTTTATAGCTGAGTAATATTCCATTGTATAGATATACCACATTATGACTATCCAGTCATCGATTAATGACACTGGGCTACTTCTACATTTTTACTATTGTGAATAATGTTGCTATGGACACTGGCATAATTGTATCTGTTTGAGTCTCTGTTTTCAGTTCTATAACCTACAGTGGCTATTTCATTTTACATTCCTACTAACAGTGCAACAGTCCATCGTATATATATGCTGCAATGTATTTATCCATTCTCCTGTTAATAGACAGATATGTCTCTTCAGTTTGTCATTACCAAAAATTAAGGCAACAAAACCATTCTTCAGTGTGTATCCCTGAGTACACATAGTCTCTAAATTCACAGATTATGGGAATTGTTGGGACAAATGTTTGCATTCTATTATTGTGTTAGCTCATGAACATGCTCTCCAAAGTGATTCTACAGCAGTGAGTACAAGACTTCTTATTTCTCTATACATTTGCCAACAGTTGTTAACTTAAGATCTTATCATTTATGTCAACTGATGGATACAAGTAAACCTAAACATCAATTAGCACATTTATTGGATATTCAGCTTTCTTGTTTGTGAATTGTCAGTTTCTATTCTGTGCTCATTTTTCTACCCCATTACTTATCTTTTTCTTATCAACTGCTATGAATTCTCTGGATATTCAAGGTACCAATCCTTTGTTAGTATTTACTGTCCGAATATTTACTGTTAACTCATCTTTCCAGACTGAGTGAAAAAAATCTTGTAAAAAAAAAAGTTCTAATTTGAATGTAGTAAAATTTATCATTATACTGTTTTTATTTTTAAATTTATTTATTTTTAATTGAAGGATAATTGTTTTACAATATTGTATTGATTTCTGCCATACATTAGCATGTATCAACATAATTTCAAAGTTTGTGATTTACATTCCTTGCTGAAGAAAGCTTTTTTAAACATTTAATATCGCAAAAATATTTTTATTTTCTTCTAAAAGTTATTCCTTTCATATGTGGGTCATAAAATCACCCAAGATTTACTTTTTTATATGCTATGGGAGATGATCACTGGAAAAGACCCTGATGCTGGGAAAGATTGAAGGCAGAAAGAGAAGGGGACAACAGAGGATGAGATGGTTGGATAGCATCACCAGCCCAATGGACATGAGTTTGAGCAAGATCCAGGAGTTAGTGATGGACAGGGAAGCCTGATGTGCTGCAATCCATGGGGTCGCAAAGAGTTGGACATGACTGAATGAATGACCTGAACTGAACTGATGAGAGATGCATTAGGGAATTCTTCCTTTCCCCACCAGTATCTAATGTCCCTTCTCATATATAAGATTTACATATTCTATTCTATTCCATTGGTCTATACTTGATCCAATAGCTCATTGTCTTGTATCTTTATGAAAAGTGTTCATAGCTGATACAAGTTCCCTTATGTTCTTCTTCATAACTCTTTTATTTATACTTAGTCTTTGACCTGCCAAACAACTTGTAGTATCAGCTATTTAGTTTTACCAAAAACACTATGATTATCTCTCATCCCTTAGCCTAGTGTGTCTCTTCCTTAATCCAGGTCCTTCTTTGATCATCAAGTATTTAATAACATTTTGTACTTCTCTCCACATGTGTCTCAAAAATATTTTGTTACATTTTTTCCAAGCTAATTGGTAGCTTTGGTTTTAATAATTTGGAGATAATTTTCAAAGTATATAATCAATATTGTCCTTTTTCTCCAATGCTTGTACCTCTCACTCACTCAACTGCTATGAACCTAGTCCCAACCACCACTGGAGTATTCTAGTAACTTTCTGCTGGGACTCAAGGTCTCTTATTTCCCCGACACTTCATCATATGCAAACAGCCAGAGAAACTTAAAAAGCAAATCAGATCATTGCATCCCCAGCCATAAAATAAACTCTCATATGGCTTCTGCCTTACAAGCAGAAAAAAGTACAAGCCCCCTTCATTGGCCACAATTCATCACCCAAGTTCCTGCATAATCTGGCCCCTGCCCACTACTCCACCTGCTTCCAGCTGCACTGACATTCTGCCAGCTCTTGGATGTGCTAAGCCCAGCCCATCTCCAGGATGCTCTTTCTGCTAGGTGCAGTCTGCCTCCAAGGACTTTCTGCCAACCAGAGCTTTACCTGAGTGCCTTCCTCTTATAGACTGCCTCTTCAGAAAGGGCCTCTAGGCCACCTCACCCTAGCTAAAGCAGCAACCGCCTGCCACCATAAGTCACCCTCAACGTCAGTACCCCAACTTACCTTCTTTACACCATTGCAGTTTTCATTACTTTATGTTTCAATTGCCTTATGTATTTGTGCTGCTTATTTTCCACTATTTCTGTTTCTCACTTTATGATGGGTTTCTAGAAGGAAAAGATGTTTCTTTTACTGTTGCTTTTAGAACAGCCAGCTGACCCCCACTGGTGTTGGTAAATAGAATACAGCATATAATATATAGTATTGGAACACACATCATATAATTATTTGAGGTATAATTGTTGTTGTTTAGTCATTAAGTTGCATCCAACTGTTTGGCAACCCTGTGGACTGTGGCCTGCCAGGCTCCTCTGTCTATGGAATTCTCCAGACAAGAATATGGGAGTGGATAACCGTTCCCTTCCCAAGGGTCAAACCCATGTCTCCTGAATTGCAGGCAGATTCTTTATCATCTGAGCCACTAGGGAAGCCCATAATACATGGTAGTATTATATATGACGTCTAATATATTACATAAAATATGTTCCATATACAATAATATACAATGTACAACACATAATACACAATGTATAATATATACTATGTAATAAAATGTATAGTAGTCAATCTACTACAAACAATGACAAGTAATATGAAAGCCTTTGAAAGATGTACATCTTAAAATTTTGTATTCCTACTTCTATAATTCCTCCAAAGTCACACACATAGAGAACGAGAAAGAAGAGGAGCAGAAAGGAGGAGAATGGAGGAGAAAAGGGAGGAGATTTCAACAATTTGAAAGAGGATCTAGCTGATGCTGATGCTTTCATAGGACTGCACTTGTTTCCCAGTCCTTGCCATGAGGAAAGGGGTGATGGGTATCCATGTGGCACCTGTCTGTAATCCTGAGAGGTTGTATATGGCTGTAGCAAAAGCTAATTACAATGTATGGTTCTCACTGTCACCTGCACCACTCTCTGCCAAGTGGACGGGCCTGTGGTCCCTTCTTATAAAGCCTTGACCTCTTGGGGCCTGTGCATGAAGAGTGGAATGGCAAGAATCAGGGGAATTTGCTGGAGTCTGTTTCCTCCACAACACAGTCCATGCTGGGAGTCATGGAACCCCTTCAGTTACTCAAAGTCCAAATGGAAAAATAACTAATGAAACAGCATATCGTAGATGCCTTATTTAGATATATTCCTGGGTTTTAGCAGTTAGAAAACCAGGTTATGCTTTTTAACCAGGTCATGTTTTGCATCTTCCCTCAGCTGGCCTTTTACTTTCATCTTTAAACATGTGATTTTCCACATCACTTGATTTCTACTCTTGATTTCTATTTCCAGTCACCATATGCTACTTTTCAGCAAGCAGTAACTTGGAGCAATTTGGCCCAAAATTTTTCGAAAGTGGAAACAATTGATGATAAAACTAGAACTGCCTCCTCCCCTAAGGTTTGGGACTTTATGATTTCATCAGTGTCTCTGAGATCTGTAAGTAAGTAAGTGAAAGTCACTCAGTCGTGTCCAACTCTTTGCAACCCCATGGACCATGAAGTCCATGGAATTCTCCAGGTCAGAATACTGGAGTGGGTAGCCTTTCCCTTCTCCAGGGGATCTTCCCAACTCAGGGATCGAACACAGGTCTCCCGCATTGCAGGCAGATTCTTTACCAGCTAAACCACCAGAGAAGCCCTTGTGGTCATCTCTAAAGCCCCCTGAGCTCTGTGGTCATCTCTAAAGAACTTTACCTTTCTCTTCATGGTAAACAGGAAGGAAATGAAGGCAATTAGAGCCCTTAGGATGTAAATTTCAGTGTTGGTTGAAAGGTTCTTTTTTCCCCCTGGTCCTGCTTTTATTAAAAAAAAAAAAAAAAAAAAAAGCTCTAGTAGGACTAAACCTAGGAGCTACCAAATCTCCACGCCAACTGGCTGGGCCAGCTATGGCGACCATCTCCATGTGCACATCACAGCCATTTACAGACATGCATATGCACGCTGCAGGACAAACAGTCACTTATGCTCTCCCCAAGAGGGCATCACTAGCAACTTGTGTGTACAAGGTAGGCTGGGGAGAACACTACTAATACATCAGCCTTTTACTTGATGAACTCAGTTGTTTCTTTTTATTGATTATACTAAGATAACATCATTATCCTCTTTTCTGCATGTTATACCAATACAAGTACTGCCTTTCTATTCTTGCTCATCAGATTGATTAATGATACATGTTGTTGTTTTTCCCCCCTCAGTGCACATATCTGTGTGTAAAGGAAAAAGGGGTGGAATGATTTTCAAACAGGGATCCAAAGTACTATGGGAAATGTCTTTTAGCATTCTCCTTATTTTTAAATCTAAAAAATAAATCTTTCTCCAGTTATACATTTTTTAAGTGAAGGAACAAATCCTTTTATGTACTGAGAAATGGACTATTTCCTGCCATATTAGTAAACAAGGATGTCACAGTCATCAGAGATTGCAGCCCTCCAATGTGAGCTGGTGAGCCTTCAGGGTTCAGGAAGGAGAAGAATACCTGTGATCCAACAGGTATCAGGCTGCAGCCACTCCGTATGGTGAGCCCCCAGGGAGCTCAGGATGTGAAAAAGCACAGGATAGCAGCTCAGGATAGCTGAGATGCATATGAAAGGAATGATTTTACTGAGCCCAGACTCTTGCATCTTCCCATACACAGAAAAGCACAAAATTCTTTAACTTGGTATGTCTGGTTTTCTATAATTTACAATAATCTTTTGATGTTCAGACTATCTGCCCTTTGTTGCAAAACTTCTATATAACCTGGCTGGTCCCCCTCCTCACCTTCTCAGAACAGTTCTCTCAAGATTACTTGAGATGCTGTTTCCCAGGCTTGAGGTCTTAAAAATTCCCACCAAATAAAACATAACTCTTAACTTTTAGGTTGTGACTATTTTTTAAGTCAACAGTATCAAGCGACTGAACTCCAAACGATGACACAATGGATACAGTCCTGCCAAGGACATCCTGCTTACTCACCTGTGCATGGGACACCCTGTTCTCTCAGAGTTGCACTTCTCACAGTGGGAATATAGCTGGAGGATTTCTGAAAAAATTTGAAACACTTTAATAATTCTTATAAAACTATATTTCTATTCCTGAGTTAAATTGCGGGAAGATCAGAAGCCATTTCTCTTTTTTTTTAATGGAATATTACCCAGTGATGAAGGAAATGGCAACCCACTCCAGTATTCTTGCCTAGAGAATCCCATGGACAGAGGAGCCTGGCAGGCTACAGTCCATGGGGTCACAAAGAGTCAGACACGACTGAGCGAGTTCACTTCACTTCACCCAGTGATGAAGAAGAATGAAATTCTGCCATCTTCAGTGATGTGGATGGACCTAGAGAATACTATGCTTAGTAAGTCAGATAAAGACAAATACTATATATCACTTACATGTAGAATCTATAAAAATAATATAAATGAATGCATATGCAAAACAGAAACAGATTCATAAATATAGAAAATAAACTAGCAGTTACCAACAGGGAGAAGGAATGGGGAGGGGCAAATCAGTCGTACAGGATTAAGACATACAAACTACTATGTGTAAAATGATAAGCAACAGGAATATGGCATGGGGAATTATAGACATCATCTCAATAACTTTTAGTGGGTTATAAAGTGTAAAGATACTGAATCCCTATGTTGTAGACCTGAAATTAATATAATATTGTAAATCAATTATTCTTCAATTTAAAAATTCAGACAATGGCTATTTACTCACTCAGTGCCTGACATTGGCCAGGACATTGCCCAGGGTGCTAAGGAAGCAATGGTGAGGCCAAACAGATACAATTCCTACCATCAAGAGTCCAGAGGAAGACACGGGTAGTAATTAAGAATTATACAAATAAATGTAAATATTCAGCAATGACAGATATTATGAATGAGAGAGACTAAGAATTTTGGGAGCACAGTGATGTATTAGGATGAAATAGAATTATACATGTATACTCTTTGCCATGTGACTTTGAAGTATCTCCCACTTAAGTAAATGAAGTATGTTTCATTGTCCCATTGGTGCTGACAAAGGCCTCATGACTTGTTTCAGCCAATGACATGTTTGTAAGTATGACATGAGAAGAGGTTTTAAATATATGTGCAGGGTTGGGCTCCACCTCTTGCAGCTGTATGTTGACAAGAGAAAAAAAAATGCCCTAGGCAGCTACTGGTCCCAGACAGGCGGAGACAAGTGTAACAGATTCAAACCTAACCCGCAGCCTCAAGCTAATCCCAGATGTGGCTAGCAGAGACAAAGCCAACCACAGACCTGCAAACATGAATTAAAAATGGCTGCTGATGATGGTAAGCTACTGATTTAGGTGCTTGTTATGCAGAATCATTACTGCAGAAATATAACTGAAACAGATATACAATAAGTTCATTCATGGAGGTCAGGAAAGGCACCCATGAGTATGTGACAATGGTAAGGAGCCTTGTAGTTTTACTTCAAATACCAAACCTTAAAAAGACCATCTCAGGATTTATTTTCATATTTCTGTTTTTCAACTTGCTGCTTTTTTGTTTGGTTAGCCAATCCTCAAAGTCTTTGGCTTTTTGTTGGTCAATGTTTGTTAATATCGTGCCTCAGCCTTTTATTGGCCCAAATAACCTGTTGTTAAGAAGGAGAGACCCCAACTGAGCTATGACCAGGACATAAGCATATGACGAAATACCAAAGAAGGCAACTGTGACTCCACCACTTCCTCTCCTCAAGGTGATTAGAGTCCAAAGCAGAAGATGGTAGGCAAAAGAATCACATAAATAAAGGCAAATTTTCAATGATGCTAAATGTTATAAATGAGAGATACATGGGATCCAGGCATGTGGGGAGCCAAGGAGTACGGATTATGTTGACTTAGACAAAACTGGAAGAAGGAACATCTTAGAGTGGCATCTATGAAATCAAAGTAACCAAGACTGAAAGAGTATGACAAGAGAAGAAGGAGTTTCCAGGTGGAAGAAGAACAGTAAAATGACAGGAGGAAACCATTGAGGGAGTGGGAGGTGTCTAAAAAGCTGTCAGAGCACTGAGATTCAGTGGTACCATAAACATACCCCACTGGATACAGCCTAGCAGGTGCAGCTGGAGGCATTTAAACCACTTATTTGTCTCTTCATGAGGTCAGAAAATGTGTTTTTTACACAGTAAAGGAAGAATCTACTTTTACAAAGTAAAAAAAGAACCAGAGATCGGAGTTATCTGTTCCTTGACATCAACTTTGTGCTGGGCACCAGGTAAGCATCCTATCAATGTATTTAAAGAACACAGGTGGATCCTCCAATGATCCTAAAAGAATACAGGTGGACTCTGTCATGATCCTCTCCCGTGTATTAAAGAATCTAGAGTGTAAGAACTGAAAGATATCCTAAATCACCAACATTCTCATTGAATAGATGAGAAAAATGCTCAAAACCACGCACACATGCAATGACAAGCCAGCGGCCAAATTTCAAAGTCTGGACTCCCAGGTCTATCCCATAGTCCTATATTCAGTTATGAGCACATCTGGTCTTCAAAGTCCAGCTATTAGGTTTGATTGAGAAAGCAACACCTTGTCTTCAGGAAGGAGAAGGAATCTCAGTTACAAAGCAAGAATCACCAGATGGAGAGTTAGGCTCAGTTCCATAACTTCCATCTCAATCCTCTTCAGTGAACTTCGTGCTACTCACTCCAACCACATTGCTTCACACATCTGCTTGTCTTCTGAGTAGGTAACTCTTGCCGAGGGCAGTCAGCACTAAGAACTGGATGCTGTCCCAAACTACACTGCTCTTAAATCAATGAAGATTTTTCAACACCACTACTCAGAGCTCTGCCTGTTGTAGATGGAAGAACTGAGTACTATCATTCACAGAGTGTGCGATACAAACAATGCATCCCTTTGGTTGTTCAGTGCACCACCTGAACATCTATACACAGCCATCCTGAGACTTCTGCTCTCCAAACAATAAGCCATCATGGTAGCCAACAGTCCAAGGAAATCCTGTGCATTCTGTTTCATTTTAATAGGAGACTCTCTCTAAAGGGTAAAGACAGCTGTAAGAAGAAAGAAGACTTAGAGATGGGCTTATCTGATTCCTTAGAAAAGCTCTATCCTGAACTTTTAAGCAAGCCTAGAATGCAGGTAGACTTTTTTGATAAACAAAAAAAGCTATTGTAATCAACAAGCTAAAAAAAAAAAAAAGGCTTGAAAGAATAAAGTAGCTGGGATATTCATTGCCAGTCATTAACCTGATTTTCTAATGAATATGGCATTAGGCATTCATTAACAATCACTTGTGTTTATGTTGAACAGTGGATGTATAATGAAGGTTGGTAAATGAAAGCAAAATTAAACCAGGGGATTTTGGACACTTATAAAGCAATTAACTTGTTTGGCAGTAATTACACATTGAAAGCTAAATCAAGTGCATTTAGAAAGCCACAAGAGTCGCCACATAAACCAGAGGTGCTTTGCTCTAAAATAATAGAAGAACCTCCCTTTCTTTCAGAATGAAAGAGAAAGGCAAAAGTATGGTGTAAATGACAAATAAGGCCCAGGTCTAATGAAAAGAAATACGGTTACAGCCCATATGTTAGAGAAGAGGCAAGTTACTGAAAAATAGGACAGCTCAGCTAATTAAAAAAGAGAAAGAATGAAAAAAAAAAAAACCCTTTGTGACCACAATGATGTGAAAACAGGTGGTCTGTGACAGAGAGTTCAAGTTTTTGTTCTGCTTATGCACACAGGCGTGCACACACTTGCACACACACAGGTTCTACATTCTTGAGATACCTATTAGATGTGTAAAGCATAAAAGCTGAACCCTCAGTGAAGTCCTTAGCCAACCCCTGCATCTCAGCTTGTAGTTACCAGGTCTCTGTCACTGGCAGTTCTGTTAACTCGAGTTTCCAAATCAGTGCTGGACTACAGCTTTTTACTCAAGTTAGCACACGGCATGAAGCGGTGTGTGTGCTCAGTTGTTTCAGTTGTGTCCGACTTTTTGTGCCCCCACGGACCACAGCCCACTAGGCTCCTCTGCCCACGGGATTTTCCAGGCAAGAATACTGGAGTGGGTTGCCATGCCCTCCTCCAGGGGGATCTTCCTGACCCAGGGATCAAACCCATATCTCCTACACTGCAGGCGGATTCTTTACCACTGAGCCACTGTGGAAGCCCATGGCATGAAAGGTCAGCCATTAAATGCGTGCAAGGCTCCTTTTAAAAAGGAGGGAAGAAGGGTAGTGGTAGGGAAAACAAAGGTGACCTGCCCTGGGAAAACTCTATCCTGGAACTGGTTAGAGAGCAAGGGGAAAAGACAAAATTCCAGGTGGTCCCAGCATTCATCAACAGAAACATTGCTCCAAAAATACACTCATAATCCAACGAAGCCTTCAAAGTGAAAAGCACTTCAGAATTTTCAACCCAGCAATTGTCATTCATGAAATATTACAGAGGCGCTGGCTGGATGTGTTTATTTATTTTGCTTTCCTCAGGCTGCAAGAGGATGGCTGGGCTGGAGTCTTCAGATGAGCCCAAAGGTCTCAGAGGGGACAAAGTCTTCCAAACAGGAGTCTTGAGTGTCCTCCTCAAAAAGAGCTGAAGACACATAAGCCCTCCCCATCTGACAAATACCTTTGCAAATGGGGGTTGTAGGCACTTGACGGTTAGTAACCGAAACAATGGTTCCCAGGGGGATCCTTAAGGGGCAGCTGGCTTTGTGGAAACATTTCCCAAGAACTTGGATGTCCACTATGGTAAAAGCAAATACTTGCTTTGCCCTGGGATTGGAACAGAAAACGGAAACCAGGAGTAGCTTTTGAAATCCTTACATAGTCATCTAACTGACACCAAATTTAAAAATGTGTTTGCCCTGACATGGTGTGTACATATCTTTCAAGACATGTGGTCTCACTTTTAAAAGATAAATGTTTGGTTGGGTCCTAAGATGGCAGAGGAATAGGATGGGGAGGCCAACTTCTCCCGAACAAATTCATCAAAAGAACATCTAAACGCTGAGTAAATTCCACAAAACGACTTCTGAAGGCCGGCAGAGGACATCAGGCACCCAGAAAAGCAGCCCATTGTCTTTAAAAGGAGGTAGGAAAAAATATAAAAGACAAAAAAAGAGACAAAAGAGATAGAGATGGAGCTCTGTCCTGGGAAGGGAGTCTTAAAAAGAGAGAAGTTTCCAAACACCAGGAAACACTCTCACTGCCGAGTCTGTGGCGAGCCTTGGAACCAGAGAGGGCAACATAACTGGGAGGAAAAATAAGTAAATAATTAAAACCCATAGATCACGTGCCCAACGGTAACTCCCCCAGCAGAGAAGCAGCTCAGATGCCTGCACCCACCACTAGCAAGCGGGGACTGGGCAGGGAGGCGCGGGCTGCATTGCTTAGAGTAAGGATCGGGCCTGAATGCCCCGAGGGCAATCTGAGGGAACTAACTTGGGCTAGCAAACCAGACTGTGGGCCACTCGAAAAGCCCAACTTAAGGCACCGCCAGGCCCGCTCCCAGAACAAAAGACTGTACAGAGCTAGTCGGCTGCATACCAACCCCCTCCAGGGACAGGCAGCCAGAGCTGGAAGGGGGCAATCACAGGCCCAGAGAGACATTATCTACCAAACTGCAAACAGGCTTCTTTGCTAACTAAGACTTCTTGGGGTTTTGGATGGTCAACATCCGCCTGAGAAGGCGCTCCAGTTGTACACCCAGAAAACCGAGCGGCAGGGACGGGGGAGGTGATAAGTCACAGCGACTGCGCTCACCAAACACCTCATCACCTGAGCTGCTTGGACCTGGGAAGGGCACAAAACACGGGCCCAACTGAGTCTGCACCTCTGAGGACTACCCAAGTGCCTGAACCTGAGAGGCTTAGACCTGGGAGGTGCATGCAGCTCAGAGCCGGCCTCGGACGGCTCCTGGTGGAGCAACCTAGAGCCTGAGCAGTGTGGGCAGGGAGGGCACACGTGCCGTGAGCAGGGGCAGACCCAGTGCGGCTGAGACACTGCGAGCACACACCAGTGTTATTTGCTTGCAGCATCCCTCCCTCCCCACAGCGTAACTGAACAAGTGAACCTAAAAAAGTGTCCACCACCACCCCGCTTGTGTCAGGGCGGAAATCAGACACTGAAGACCAGCAAACAGAAGCTAAAACAGAGGGAACCGCCTTGGAAGTGACAGGTGCAATAGGTTAAAACCCTGTAGTTAGTACCGACTACATGGCTCAGACGGTAAAGTGTCTGTCTACAATGCGGGAGACCTGGGTTCAATCCCTGGGTTGGGAAGATCCCTTGGAGAAGGAAATGGCAATCCACTCCAGTACTCTTGCCTGGAAAATCCCATGGACAGAGGAGCCTGGTAGACTACAGTCCATAGGGTCACAAAGAGTCGGACACGACTGAGCGACTTCACTTTCACTTCACTACATAGGAAGGGGCCTATAGATCTTGAGAAATATATAAGCCAGACCAAGGAACTATCCAAAGATGAACTGACCCCACACTGCCCACAACAACACCAGGGAAAGTACTAGATATATTTTCACTATTTTTATGATCATTCTTTTTTAAAATTTTTTTAAATTTTTAAGTCCTCTATTACTCCTTTAACTTTCTTTTTTATAACCTATTATTATTTTGCAAAAAAAAGACCCTATTTTTTAAAGCAAACTTCATATATATTTTTTAAAATAATTTTTGTGACCTTTTTTTTTCTTTTCTTTAATATTGTATTTTTGAAAATTCAACCTCTACTCTAGATTTTTAATCTTTGCTTTTTGGTATTTGTTATCAATTTTGTAACTCTAAGAACCCAATCTTCAGTACCTATTTTTACTTGGGAGCAAGATTACTGGCTTGACTGCTCTCTCCCTCTTTGAGCTCTCCTTTTTCTCCACCAGGTTGCCTCTATCTCCTCCCTCCTCCTTCTCTTCTCTAGCCAACTCTGTGAATCTCTGTGTGTTCCAGACGGTGGAGAACACTTAGGGAACTGATTACTGGCTGGATCTGTCTCTCTCCTTTTGATTCCCCCCTTTATACTCCGGGTCACCTGTCTCCTTCCTCCTTCTTCTCTTCTCTGTATAACTCCATGAACATCTCTGAGTGGTCCAGACTGTGGAGCCCACATAAGGAAGTGATTACTGGCTAGCTTGCTCTCTCCTCTTTTGATTCCACCTCATCTCATTCGGGTCACCTCTAACTACCTCCTCCCTCTTCTCTTCTCCATGTAACTCTGTGAACCTCTTGGGTGTCCCTCACTGTTGAGAAACTTTTCATCTTTAACCTAGATGTTTTATCAATGGTGCTGTATAGATAGAGAAGTCTTGAGTCTACTGTAAAAATAAGACTGAAAACCAGAAGCAGGAGGCTTAAGTCCAAATCCTGAGAACACCAGAGAACTCCTGACTCCAGGGAACATTAACTGACAGGAGCTCATCAAATGCCTCCATACCTACACTGAAACCAAGCACCACCCAAGGGCCAACAAGTTCCAGAGCAAGGCATACCATGCAAATTCTCCAGCAACACAGGAATGCAGCCCTGAGCTTCAATATACAGGCTGCCCAAAGTTACTCCAAACCCAGTGACATCTCATAACTCATTATTGGACACTTCATTGCACTCCAGAGAGAAGAAATCCAGCTCCACCCACCAGAACACCGACACAAGCTTCCCTAACCTGGAAACCTTGACAAGCTACCGTCCAACCCCACCCACAACGAGGAAACTCCACAATAAAGATAACTCCACAAACTACCAGAATACAGAAAGGCCACCCCAAATGCAGCAATATAAACAGGATGAAGAGACAGAGGAATACCCAGCAGGTAAAGGAACAGGATAAATGCCCACCAAACCAAACAAAGAGGAAGAGATAGGGAATCTACCTGATAAAGAATTCTGAATATGATGGTGAAAATGATCCAAAATCTTGAAATCAAAATGGAATCGCAGATAAATAGCCTGGAGACAAGGACTGAGAAGATACAAGAAAGGTTTAAAAAGGATGTAGAAGAAATAAAAAAGAGTCAATGTATAACGAATAATGCAATAAATGAGATCAAAAACACTCTGGAGGCAGCAAATAGTAGAATAACAGAGGCAGAAGATAGGATTAGTGAATTAGAAGATAGAATGGTAGAAATAAATGAATCAGAGAGGAAAAAAGAAAAACTAATTAAAAGAAATGAGGACAATCTCAGAGACCTCCAGGACAATATTAACCACCCCAACATTCGAATCATAGGAGTCCCAGAATAAGAAGACAAAAAGAAAGACCATGAAAAAATACTTGAGGGGATAATAGTTGAAAACTTCCCTAAAATGGGGAAGGAAGTAATCACCCATGTCCAAGAAACCCAGAGAGTCCCAAATAGGATAAACCCAAGGCAAAACACCCCAAGACACATACTAATCAAATTAACAAAGATCAAACACAAAGAACAAATATTAAAAGCAACAAGGGAAAAACAACAAATAACACACAAGGGGATTCCCATAAGGATAACAGCTGATCTTTCAATAGAAACTCTTCAGGCCAGGAGGGAATGGCAAGACATACTTAAAGTGATGAAAGAGAATGATCTACAGCCCAGATTACTGTACCCAGCAAGGATCTCATTCAAATACGAAGGAGAAATCAAAAGGTTCACAGACAAGCAAAAGCTGAGAGAATCCAGCACCACCAAACCAGCTCTCCAACAAATGCTAAAGGATATTCTCTAGACAGGAAACACAAAAAGGGTATATAAACTCAAACCCAAAACAATAAAGTAAATGGTAATGGGATCATACTTATCAATAATTACTTTAAATGTAAATGGGTTGAATGCCCCAACCAAAAGACAAAGACTGGCTGAATGGATAAAAAAATAAGACCCCTATATACGTTGTCTACAAGAGACCCACTTCAAAACAGAGGACACATACCGACTGAAAGTGAAGGGCTGGAAAAAAATATTCCATGCAAATAGAGACCAAAAGAAAGCAAGAGTAGCAATACTCACATCAGATAAAGTAGACTTTAAAACAAAGGCTGTGAAAAGAGACAAAGAAGGACTACATAATGATCAAAGGATCAATCCAAGAAGAAGATTATAAATATATATGCACCCAACATAGGAGCACTGCAATATGTAAGACAAATGCTAACAAGTATGAAAGGGGAAATTAACAATAACACAATAATAGTGGGAGACTTTAATACCCCACTCACACCTATGGATAGATCAACTAAACAGAAAACTAACAAGGAAACACAAACTTTAAATGATACAATAAACCAGTTAGACCTAATTGATATCTATAGGACATTTCAACCCAAAACAATGAATTTCACCTTTTCTCAAGCACACATGGAACCTTCTCCAGGATTGAAATTGAAATTATTCCAACCATCTTTTCTGACCACAACGCAGTACACAAAAATAAACTCAAAACTATAAAACTCCTAGAGGAGAACATAGGCAAAACACTCTCCAACATAAATCACAGCAGGATCCTCTATGACCCACCTCCCAGAATATTGAAACTAAAAGCAAAAATAAACAAATGGGACCCAATTAAACTTAAAAGCTTCTGCACAACAAAGGAAACTATAAGCAAGGTGAAAAGACAGCCTTTGGAATGGGAGAAAATAGCAAATGAAGCAACTAACAAACAACTAATCTCAAAAATATACAAGAAACTCCTGCAGCTCAATTCCAGAAAAATAAACGACCCAATCAAAAAATGGGCCAAAGAACTAAATAGTCATTTCTCCAAAGAAGACATACAGATGGCTTACAAACACATGAAAAGATGTTCAACGTTACTCATTATCAGAGAAATGCAAATCAAAACCACAATGAGGTACCATTTCATGCCAGTCAGAATGGCTGCAATCCAAAAGTCTACAAGCAATAAATGCTGGAGAGGGTGTGGAGAAAAGGGAACCCTCTTACACTGTTGGTGGGAATGCAAACTAGTACAGCCATTATGGAGAACAGTGTGGAGGTTCCTTAAAAAACTGGGAATAGAACTGCCTTATGTCCCAGCAATCCCACTTCTGGGCATACACAGCGAGGAAACCAGAATTGAAAGAGACACATGTACCCCAATGTTCATAACAGCACTGTTTATAATAGCCAGGATGTGGAAGCAACCTAGACGTCCATCAGCAGATGAATGGATAAGAAAGCTGTGGTACATATACACAATGGAGTATTACTCAGCCATTAAAAAGAATACATTTGAATCCGTTCTAATGAGATGGATGAAACTGGAGCCTATTATACAGAGTGAAGTAAGCCAGAAAGAAAACCACCAATACAGTATACTAACGCACATATATGGAATTTAGAAAGATGGTAACGATAACCCTGTATGTGAGACAGCAGAAGAGACACAGATGTATAGAACAGTCTTTTGGACTCTGTGGGAGAGGGGGAGGGTGGGATGATTTGGGAGAATGGCACTGAAACATGTAAAATAGCATATATGAAATGAATCACCAGTCCAGGTTCAATGCAGGATACAGAATGCTCGGGGCTGGTGCACTGGGATGACCCAGAGGAATGGTATAGGGAGGGAGGTGGCAGGGGGGTTCAGGATTGGGAACACATGTACACCTGTGGTGGATTCATGTTGATGTATGGGAAAACCAATACAATATTGTAAAGTAATTAGTCTCCAATTAAAATAAATTTAAATTAAAAAGAAATAAAAGATAAATGTTTTATTTCCAAGCAGAGGATCAAGGTGTTATACTGAAAAATATTTTTCTCCCTTGTTTAAAACCATTTTAAATATTTAGATCATCTACCTAGTTCTAATCTAATGTGGAGTGTTTCATTCGAGATTTTCTTAATCTGAAAATTACTTTCTGGTTTTGACCAAGACCTCATCAATCTTTCATTCTCTTTGCAATAGTCCCAATATCATTTGCTGAGTCTTCATAAACAAACATGTTTCTTTATATATCAGGAGAGTCAGGGAATAGACTAACCGTTAAGGCACCTGCTACTAATCCAGTGCTTCTCACATTTTATAAGGCGTTCACATCACCTTGGAAACTAGTTAAAATGCAGATCCTGATTCAGAAGGTCCCAAGTGGGACCTGAGATTCTGTTTTTAATATAACAAGCTCCCAGGTGACACTAGTTTCCACACAGCAAAGTAGTAATCTACTAATCTTTGTAGCTGGTAACTGGTTTTAAAAGGTTGTACTATCAGGACTTGGGCTTCCTTGGTGGCTCAGTGGTAAACAATCCATCTGCCAATTCAGGAGATGTGGGTTCAATCCCTGAGTCTGAAAGGTCCCCTGGAGGAGGAAATGGCAACCCACTTCAATGTTTCTGTCTGGGAAATCCCATGGACAGAGGAGCCTGGTGGGCTACAGTTCATGGGATCAAAAAGGAGTGAGACATGACTTAGTGACTGAAACAACATGGAAAAATCCCAAAGGACATGGTGGCGCTCAGTTCAGTTCAGTCACTCAGTCGTGTCCGACTCTTTGCGACCCCATGGACTGCAGCGCACCAGGCTTTCCTGTCCATCACCAACTCCCAGGGCTTACACAAACTCATGTCCTTCAAGTCAGTGATGCCATCCAACCATCTTCATCCTCTGTCATCCCCTTCTCCTCCCGCCTTCAATCTTTCCCAGCGTTCCCATGTCTCTTTTCCAATGAGTCAGTTCCTCACATCAGGTAGCCAAAGTATTGGAGTTTCAGCTTCAGAAATCAGAATCAGTTCTTCCAATGAATATTCAGGAGGCGGTGGAGCTAGAGTCCAATACAAACCTGCCTAGTAGCTACGCCTGTGTTAGTTCTCTGCGTTCTGGAGTCTTTCATGACTATTTCAGTGTGACCAGGCTAAGGGGTGTGAGGCAGAGACTGATCTGGTAAGATGCTTACATTAATTTCTCATACGGATTCCAGCTTTGAATTTTCCTTCCTTCAACTAGCATTTTGCTATTCATCCCAACCCCATAGTGATTTAAGATTTTAACTGTCTTGGGCAGACACCAATTGGCAAAGAATTGTGGACTCTTTAAAAACTAATGATTTCCCTGTTGACTGCATGCTTATTTATTATCTTTTAAAAGGTCTAGATTTTGAAGAATAAGGTCAGGGAGCACAGGCTGAGACTGGACCAAGAATACCATCAAAGAAGCTACAGCTAATCCAATGGAGACTTTGGGGAAACTGCAGAAAAAAAAAAAAAAAAAAAAACCCTGCTCCATCTGGGCAGATACAGTCCCAAGACAGGACTTGGTTTCACCAGAAAATGGGGCTGAATTTTAGCCTGATTTTTATCCCCTTGGACTGGAGCCCTTGAGTAGGGTACACCCTTCCTGCCTTCTTACATGGTGGCCCTGATGCTGGTGACTTCATCTGGAGTACACAGTGCACAGGGGTGAACATCAAAACTAGACTTCGAAAAGATAGCGAAGCAGACACAAGAGCCGTTAAGCGCAGAACACTCAGCCCTTAGGAGTTTAGCCATGAATAGAAGACAGGAGATGAGACCAAAACCAGACAGGGCAACAGGGTCAAGTGTTGACTTTCCCCCCTAAATAATTAGAGACCTGGGAAAGCTCAGAAATAGAGGGAAAGGGTGTGGAGGTGAGGAAGCAGGCTTCACACACACAATAGTCAACTTTAAATTCAAAGCATCGATTCCTTTTTCTAATCCTCTCTTCAAGGAAAACAAAATCATCTCAGGATTAAAAGGTTCTTTGAATCGAAGAAGATGTAAACTTAATTCCTCCTAAAATAGGCGCTAAGACTTAAACTTGAATAAAATAACCTATTCTTTCCATATGTCACCATAATAAAATTGATTCCTCAGTTTCTAAGAGTCAGCTACTGATTTCAGAAGCCCAAGAATAACAATGGGAAAATGGATTTCTAATCCACATATTTGTGTAATTATTGTTTTTTTATCAAATTGTAACTTAGGCTTCATATTTAACAATATGCATAATAATAAATGGTTCATAACCAAAAACTGTATATTCTTTGTCAACACTTCTTGTTATAGTTTCCAAAAAAAAGCACTAAAACTACATCTGCTGCCAGTTCTCTTCCTCTGGTGACCAGAGAATCCTGGGGATGGACAAGTTTTATTTTGTGTGGTCAAATATTAGTAACCTTATTATAAATCTATAATCCTAATTTCTACTTGAGGACAAATAAATATAGTAAACTCTTTAAAAAATATTAGCCTTAACAATAATTATCAGGAATAAGAAAAGTTAGGCTTTTAGTCAGTTATGTTCCCTCTTTTATTGTGGGTACCATTTCAGAAGTCTCATTGAATTTTTAGGAACCTGCCAGTCCAGTCAAAAGAAATCACAAATCCTTAACTAACGTATGCTAACTTTTCTTTGAGGAACAAAAGAAGCATCTTTGTTTGTTCCTCACCAGCAAACACCAAGCCATCTAAAAGGAGTCCTTTCAGTGGCAGTGTTAGCAGGGAAATTCAATTGTATTTAATTAAGTTCTTCCCCCAAAAACTGCACACAGAAGCACCAAAGAGGTTATCAGAGGTCAGATGCCTGTCATGACTTTCTGACCCTCCCAAAATGCAAAATAAAAGATAGAGGTAGCCCCGCTGGTAGGATGGCCTTCCACATTTGTGTGTCTCCCTTTCTGCTTTAATTTAATAGCAATCAGCACAATATGTCTGCTTTTTTCTGAACAATGGGACAGGCAGAAGTTAGATTTACAGCTCGGCAAGGGGAAGGCAGGAGACAAGAGAGGCTTACTATGGCTTTTAACATTCAATAAGAACATCACTTTGATACCCATTAAAAAGAAAAAAAACTTGAAATCTACTTAACATTCATTGCTGTCAGAAGTGGACAGATGTGCACTTTTTGAAATTTCGTATTCTAGAATTATCTTAAATTATCAACTCTCTTACAGATTCTTTTTTAAAAGGATGCTCAGATGAATAAGATTTCTTTCCTACTGAAAAAAATAGACATGATATCTAGTCATGCATTTAGGAGTGCCCTGACTTTAAAATATTAGGTATTTATGTAACGATCCTTATTTTCCAAATTTCCCAATTTTTACAAGTCTACTGATAACTTTATAATCGGCAAATGTACCGACATGATCAAAAGTGCTAAGTGTGTTGTATGAAACCAGACAAAACTTAATTAACCGAAATGTCATTTAGGGTCTTGAATGTCTAGTAACAAATGAGCGCCAGACATGGAACTTACTTCCTGAAAGATCTGAAGTTCAGGAAATTGCATTCTTGAGTGACATCATAAGGAGAATCTTAGAATCAGGGCCCCAGAAGACATCTTAAAGATGATTTAATCTGACATCCCAGTGGATGTGTGAATGGCTGCATCCCATTCCCACCCCACTGTCACCCAGTCTGTGGCTGGATAATTCCACGAAGACTTCAAACTCACTGTTTCCTACAGCCACCCATTTCCAGGGAGACAACCCTTTCTTTCATAAGTGAAAATCGAAAACCTAGACTAAAAGGAGGCTTAATTTTGAGGTCAAGAACCCCAAATTTTAATCCTGGCTCTGAACCCAAAATAGGATCTTGAGTAACACTTAATCTCTCTGTGCTCGTGTAAAAAGGAAGGCAAAAATATTTGTGGGATCATCTTTGGGTCAAGTTCTTTGCATTCAAATCTGTGTGCTATAAATTTTCTTCCTCTAGAGCTATTAGGTCAGGATAGAGAATTGGCTTCAACTTGGATACCAACTCAGATCCATTGGTGGCAGCTATCTGGACGCTGCATTAAGAAGGATGTTGAGACCATCCAGGTTTCATGGGAAAGAGCATCCTGTCTCAGGGTGGGGGAGGAACGTGCCCATGTTGGCCACCTTTGCTCTGAGTAATGCCTAGGAAAGGGCTAGAAGAAGGACACTTGAGACCAAAACTTTGCTTCAGTAAGAACAGCTGGGAGATTGGGGCAGGTGAGAACATAGGAACTAGTTCCAAAATGATTCCAGTCTTGGGGATCAGAGGAGACTGACCTCTGTCCTTTCAGATCAGCAAATCAGGTTAAAAGAAATAGACTGTAAGTTCAGGTCCATCCACTCTCTTGAAAAATCAAGCACAGAGTCAGCAGAAAGAAGTTACTGAGCACATCTCAACAGCTCTGAAGAGGAGTTCGTCTCTATTCAGGAGAGAGAGCTGCCTGGAAGATTAAATGATAGTCCTAAGGATACTTGGCGCTACTAAACAAGGGGGATCTGAATTAAATCTGTCCCCAGAATGTTGCCAAATGCACGTCAATAACTTTTACCATTATTCTAACTCCGTTCAAATCAGGAGTACAGAAAAAAAGACTATCCTCCAGTGATTTCCATCCTCCCCAACACTTCTGACACAATGCACACCTGCAAATTTGCTTGTCAGCTTTCTGCATTACATCAAGCTAATAGGCAACTAATTTGCTATATGTGTGTATATATATATATATATATATATATTCTAAAAAAAATCATTAACCTTCTATTGTAATAACATCATTCTAATGGGGTCATCCCACATGCTAGTAAAGTAATGCTCAAAATTCTCCAAGCCATGCTTCAGCAATATGTGAACTGTGAACTTCCAGACGTTCAAGCTGGTTTTAGAAAAGGCAGAGGAACCAGAGATCAAATTGCCAACATTTGCTGGATCATCAAAAAAGCAAGAGAGTTCCAGAAAAACATCTCTTTCTGCTTTATTGACTATGCTAAAGCCTTTGACTATGTGGATCACAATAAACTGTGGAAAATTCTGAAAGAGATGGGAATACCAGACCACCTGACCTGCCTCTTGAGAAACCTGTATGCAGGTCAGGAAGCAACAGTTAGAACTGGACATGGAACAACAGACTGGTTCCAAATAGGAAAAGGAGTACGTCAAGGCAGTATATTGTCACCCTGCTTATTTAACTTCTATGCAGAGTACATCATGAGAAATGCTGGGCTGGAGGAAGCACAAGCTGGAATCAAGATTGCTAAGAAAAATATCAATAACCTCAGATATGCAGATGACACCACCCTTCTGGCAGAAAGTGAAGAGGAACTCAAAAGCCTCTTGATGAAAGTGAAAGAGGAGAGTGAAAAGGTTGGCTTAAAGCGCAACATTTAGAAAACTAAGATCATGGCATCCGGTCCCATCACTTCATGGGAAATAGATGGGGAAAGAGTGGAAACAGTGGAAACAGTGGCAGACTTTATTTTTTTGGACTCCAAAATCACTGCAGATGGTAATTGCAGCCATGAAATTAAAAGATGTTTACTCTTTGGAAGGAAAGTTATGACTAACCTAGATAGCATATTGAAAAGCAGAGACATTACTTTGCCAACAAAAGTCCATCTAGTCAAGGCTATGGTTTTTCTAGTGGTCATGTATGGATGTGAAAGTTGGACTATGAAGAAAGCTGAGTACAGAAGAACTGATGCTTTTGAACTGTGGTGTTGGAGAAGACTCTTGAGAGTCCCTTGGACTGCAAGGAGATCCAACCAGTCCATCCTAAAGGAGATCGGTCCTGGGTGTTCACTGGAAGGACTGATGCTGAAGCTGAAACTCCAATACTTTGGCCACCTCATGCAAAGAGTTGACTCGCTGGAAAAGACCCTGATGCTGGGAGGGATTGGGGGCAGGAGGAGAGGGGGACGACAGAGGATAAGATGGATGGATGACATCACCAACTCGATGGTCGTGAGTTTGAGTGAACTCCGGGAGTTGGTGATGGACAGGGAGGCCTGGCATGCTGTGACTCATAGGGTTGCAAGGAGTCGGACATGACTGAGCGACTGAACTGAACTGAACTGAACTGAGTGGGGTTATATATTTAACCCCATTAACCTTTCTTAATATGCAAAAGTTTTAACCTAAGTAAAGATCAAGAAGGAGTTCCTGTTAATTTTATTATGAAAAACTGTAGCAACCTAAGCTTTTTGCAACTCTCTATTTCTATTTGATATAGTATCATTGGGTATTCGGAGAAGGCAGTGGCAACCCATTCCAGTACTCTTGCCTGGAAAATCCCATGGATGGAGGAGCCTGGTAGGCTGCAGTCCATGGGGTTGCTAGGAGTTGGACACGACTGAGCAACCTCACTTTCACTTTTCACTTTCATGCATTGGAGAAGGAAATGGCAACCCACTCCAGTATTCTTGCCTAGAGAATCTCAGGGATGGGGGAGCATGGTGGGCTGCCATCTATGGGGTTGCACAGAGTTGGACATGACTGAAGCAACTTAGCAGCAGCAGCACCAGCATTGGGTATTATAAAATACAGTTATTCAAAAGTGAAACCACTGAAAGAAAATCTGAAATAGGGACAATTAGAGAAAGACAGAGAAAGAGAGAGCAAGAAACTTAAAACGGATGACTTGTATTCCCCACCTCAACCCCACTCTAAAAATAAGTCATAAAGAGCCCTGGGAACAGGCTGAATGACAGATGAGTGCCAGTGAGTACTGGCAGCTAACTCCAGTGCTCTGAGTTTGTAGATGCAATTAAATAGACGCTGCAAACACTTAGGTGCCACATCTGGACTGGTTACCAAGGCAGTGCAACACCATCTGATACCCCAGCATTAGGCATATGTTCTGGAGCTTATCCTGCTAACTAACATTTTCACCGGGTCCAAAGTTTTAACATTTGAAACAGCACAAGTGAAATGTCAGATTTTGGAATCAAAATAAGAAATACAGTGAACACTGGGTCCTTTATTAATGAACAGGCTTTCAGATGAACATGAAGATTATTAGACCTCCACTAAATGGTAATAACCAGATAGAACTGTAACACAAACATATGTTATTGCCGGGGTCCAGCCCCGGTGGATCCAGGGTGATTCGAAGGTGGGGACGGAGTCGGCGTCTCTGGAAATAACTTACTTAATTACAGATAGAAAGGGATTAAAAGATTAGCAGAGAAAAAGAGGCTGAATAACTTGGTTCACATGGGATACCAATCACCACCTACGTAGGCCGCAGGCGTCTTCCCGTTCTCCAGAAGGAGAGGTGGCACTGGGGCCCCCCCGGTCCGATCTTAGAAGCCCAGGCAAAATTAGTAGGCTTGGTGGGTACCCATGTACCAGATGGAAATTCGGCCAGAAAATAGTAGGAGAGAAAAAAGGGGGCTGAATAACTTGGTTTACGTGGGATACCAATAAAATTCCAAGACAAGGAATTTGCACCATCTACGTTGGGCCACCGGTGCCACTTGAATATCGGAAGGTGCCCCTCCTTGGGCTCCTTCTCGCGTGGTCTTGAAAACCGGGGCGAATAAGTAGACCTGGAGGGCACCCACGCTCCAGATGGGAATTCAGCCCGAAAAATGGGGAGCAGAAAAGAACGACATGAGGGAATCAGTTTTTCCGGAAACTGATCCGATTTCTTTATTTTGGGGTTTGCTTATATACCTTTTGTTACACATAGGGATGAATACAGAGTCACGTGGGGGTCAGCAGTCCTGACCTTTATCAAAATCAGGTGCTTCACATAAATGTATAAAAAAAGGTACATCATCTTCTGGCCATGAGTGAGACCTGCTGACATTTTATGATGCTTTCTTTCTGATAACCAAAAACTTATTTCTTCCAAGGGTGTTTTTTCTTAAACCAGGCACCACCCTCCAAATAAAGTTACATTCCTATAGGGTGAGGGTGTAGTGAGTTACAATCAAGAAAGGAATTTATTCAACCCAAGGTTAACATGATTAGTCTTAAAGGTTAATACTTATTTCTTCCTATATGCTAGTTATATTCATTATAAGGGTAGGGAACATGGAGATTTAGCAGCAAACATCAACCCAACAAATGAAAATCCTTTCACCAATGCTCCCCTTAAGATCTATTTAGTCTTAAGATATGATAAAGTTACATTCTTACACAGCAAGGACACAGTGATATATAACAAAGTACAGTGATCTATTACAAAAGAGAAAATCCATTAACTCAAAAAGTCTAGTATTGCTAACATCAAAAACTACCATATTTCCTTTGCTATATTCCAAATACATTGATTAATATATTCCCAGGTACCTAAGGATATAGAGGCCTGGCAGCGATCATTGACTCAACAAGAAGAAAAAGTCCTATGCTAATTAAGACTCTCAAAATACTCCAAAACTCTCTGTGCTGTTTATGGTTGAGAGGTAGTAAACAATCATGTGCCTAGTGGCAGCAGTAAGGATAATCCTGTCACACAAGCTAGTCTGTCAGCAGAGAGGTTTGACCTGAGACATCCTTGTCCCACCCAGAGCAGGGAATCAGCAGCAATTATTGACACAACAAATGAAGAGACCCTTCACCAATACAATTCCTAACCAACTATACTAATAATTTCTAACTCCCCAAAAGAATTTGTCTTTAGTAAGTCTAAAACATCTCGTGCCTCTCAGATTGGGAGGCTGTAAACAATCACATGTGGCCGGACAAACCTATACAGGTGGGCTAGATAACCTTCAGAGGAGTCCGTAAGCTGAAACACTCTTGTCACGCCCAAGAATTTTTATTGCCTTGGAGCTGCACGTTTACTCCTTCTCAGAGAGGAACGGTTATGGGGGAGAGCCCCCGTAAAGTCAGAGGTGTAGGTGAGAGCATAAAACAGACTCTGGTTTTGGGGTTAGATGCTCGGGAACAGGGGGTTTCCTGAGGCTTGATCACGCCTTTGCGTATGCCAAGCCTCCTTCCTCATGACCTTTGCCATGGGCGGAATTCCTCACGCTGGCCCCCGGCATGTTATGGTGTTTAACAAATGAACTGGAGTTAAACAGTAGAGAGAGAGACTCCTCTCCCATACCAAAGAGCGAATTTGGCTTTCCTTTTCACATGGAAGGATGTGCCATGAACGAGGCGGGTGACACGTGGGCTTTGCAGCCTGGGTTGCTGTGCCTATCCCTCCTCTGCTAGCCCTAGGACCTGGGGAGATAATCATGAAAGCAATCATTTATCAAACACCTACCTGCGCCCGGCATCTTACCTGTGTTAGCTCTTCTAATACCAGCCCAATGAAGTATCAATTGATAATAGAGGACTCAAATGGTGAGTAAAACTTATGGTGTGATATAAAGATACCTATACCTATATGTAAATATAATCAAATTATATGGGCTTCCCTAGTTGTTCAGATGGTGAGGAATCTGCCTGCAGTACAGGATATCTAGGTTCAATCCTTGGGTCGGAAAGTTCCCCTGGAGAAGGGAATGGCTACCCACTCCAGTACTCTTGCCTAGAGAATCCCATGGACAGAGAAACCTGGTGGGCTACAGTCCATGAGGTCGAAAGAGTTGAACACAACTGAGTGACTAGTACTAGTACCTTTCACTTAGTTGTTTTATATATATATGGTTTCTCTGACAGCTCAGTTGCTAAAGACTCTGCCTGCAATGCAGGAGACCCCAGTTCAATTCCTGGGCTGGGAAGATTCCCTGGAGAAGGGATAGGCTACCCACTCCAGTATTCTTGGGCTTCCCTGGTGGCTCAGCTGGTAAAGAATCCGCCTGCAATGTGGGAGACCTGAGTTTGATCCCTGGGTTGGGAAGAGCCCCTAAAGAAGGCAAAGGCTACCAACTCCAGTATTCTGGCCTAGAGAATTCCATGGCCTGTATAGTCCATTGGTTGCAAAGAGTCAGACACTCACTACTGAGCAACTTTCAGTTTCATATATATGGTGTTCATATATATAGTCAAGAAAAGTTGTAGTTTAGAAATAAACTAGTTTAACTATCTGAGGAAGAGCCAGCCTTCACCAAACATGAGAACCAAACATAAAAGGACAGTGGAAACCTATGAATGTCAGCTTACTGCCGAATGGGTCTATAACACATTATGAATTAAGGTGATGATTGTTGCAAGATCTCGACCACAGAGGCGTGGTAGGGCCGTGTGTGCTTGGTTATAGCTGAGTCAGGACGGCATGGCCCATGATGGGCTAGCATGCAGTAATGACATGGTTATATAGGTGGTGATAGATAAGCCCACTGTGGTCAGAGAGTTAGGAAGCCCTGTGAGACTCCCCTGGATGTGGCACAGAGTGCCTCGTGGGAATCAAAAGAAGCAAAAAAGACAAGTAAATATTTAGAGGAGGGTGACTTGTTTAAATTGTCAATTCAAACATGAGCGTCTGAAAACTTCTGGGTACCAGAGACCCCTTCCTTTTCTTGTGGATTCTGGGCAAGTCAATGAAATTAATACACTATCCATCTAGATAGTCAGGCTTCCCTGGCTGCTCAGTGGTAAAGAATTGCCTGAAATGCAGGAGACACAAGAGATGCAAGTTCAGTCCCTGGGCGGGGAATGTATCCCGGAGAAGGAAATGCCAGTCCACTCAGTCTTCTCACCTGGGAAATCCCGTGGGCAGAGGAGCCTGGCAGACTACGGTCCATGGGGTCGCAAGAGTTGGACACGGCTTAGTGACTAAACTACCACAACCTATACATTCACATAGTCTCACCTGTCCCTCAAATTACTCAACCTGCTACTGGGAGAAAGCCACAGAGTGACACCATACCTAAGGCAGCCTGTTCGTAGGGCTTTCCCTTCACCTTGCACCACCCAGGGGTGTAGGGCCTGCCCAGAGGCAGCTCGGCCACACTGGCTCTTGCCTGCATTTTCTGAACAATGATGCTGTCCCCCGTCAGGTCAGCTCTTCAGGTAAGAGGTGATACTGTGAGTTCCAGTCCTCAAGCCCTTGAATGCAAAGCTTATGCCTCGCCCACCACCCTCCCTGAATCAGTCCACAAACCCGTTAATAACAGCCTCTGCCGCATGATAAGCATTTAGTCGAGGTACCTCTTTGCTCTTTAATTTTTAAGACAGCTGCTGAATAATCTGCAAAATATGACAACAGTCTGTGACTCGAGCTTTACAGTAACATATGCTTTCAGAGTTTCATTTCACTTTGAGCAGAATTAAATGTGCTGAAAATTAGACTGCAAGATATTCATAATGAGGGACAGCATACAATAGTCACCTTACACAAAGAGCAATTATTTAACATGAATTCACGGATTGCATGATGGTGCTTTCTTGTGAAGACAGGCACAGCTGCTACACTGAGAAAGGGCCAAATTTTATTCATTTCCCCCCATTTCCAGGAAGAGAAAACCCCTTGGCCTTCTTATGCAGTCTCCCCCTCATCTGAGATGGGTCCACATGATCAAGCAGTGAAGACTGAGGCCCCCTTGCCTTTGTTTCCAAGTGTTTCTCACTTGCCTTTTTGCAACTCAGTGTGTGTGCACGCATGTGGTATGGTGTCGCTTTGGTTCCTTTTTTATAATAATTAAAATATATGTCATTCAACAGGGGCGTGTGCACTTATATAAAATAATACAGAAAGTGATACACAAGAAAGGTAGAAAAAAGTATCGACTCCCAGAGCTTTTCAGTTGATCTGAAGAGCTGAAGTTCTCAAAATCCAACAGTACTCTCTGAACCAAAAGGTTTACTTTTGGGGGAAAGGGGAGCTGACAGTGTGGGGCCCTGGGCAGAGCTCCACAGACCAGGGAAACAGGCACATTTTCTTGGGAGGCTGGAAACCTAGTGGTAACCAAGGCACATTTCTGCAATGAAGTTTTAGGTTGGTTGGTTGTTTTTAAACAAGGCTCAGCAGGAATGATCAATGGGTAGGGACAAGATATTCTCTTAAAATGGAAGAAAGCATTAAAGTAGCCCACTCCCCCAAAATGAAGGAGTTTATTTGTATCTGTGCTCTGATTACAACTGCATGCAGGCAGGTAAAACAGAGCTTACTTCAGAGAGAACAGAGAGATTCTTGCCCTTAAGTAACTGGTGGCTCAGATGGTAAAGAATCCGCCTGGAATGCAGGAGACCCAGGTTCGAGATCTGGGTCAGGAAGATCCCCTGGAGAAGGGAATGGCTACCCACTCCAGTATTCTTGACTAGAGGATTCCATGGACAGAGGAGCCTGAAGGGCTACAGGCTATGGGGTCAAAAAGAGTCAGGCATGATTTAGCAACTAAATAGCAATAACAGCTAACAACTCTGCAAACACTCTATCCACCCTGTAAGAAAGGAATAGACTGTTCATACTTTGCATGATTCTAACTTTGTTTCCTTTGAAATTGGTGGCCTTGAGAACAGAATTAGAATTCTTCATCTGTCTTAGTCTTCCATATCCCCAGCATTGGTTTCAAAGCAAGCTATATCACTAATGAGTCAAATATTTGTTTTCACGGTAGTTACACAAAAGATATCACAACCAGTACGTGTAGGACAAAGGTTTCTAATGCTGATGTTATTTTACTAAGAGAAGAGGCCCCTCTTTCCCCCAGTCTCAAACTTAGACTTTGATAATTGTATCTTTTCTCTAAGCCTTCATCTGTCACCCCAACAAAAGCTACCTGAAGGTTTCAGCTCAAGAACAGTACTTTCCAATGTACAAATTACCCTCCTGAACACTTAGGAGAAAGTCAACATTGGACGTAAACCAAAGAGTCACATAAACATAACTGCTCTCCTCTATTCCTGAAATATGACCAGTACCTGAGGAGTTTTAATGGGAAAGTCCCCTAACTTAACTGTGACACAGTCCATGTGTTGTAAGTGACCCGGATCAGAGCAAACCTAATTATCTCGAAGCACTAACCAGTCTCTCTGCCTCTTATCTCTCTCGTATCCCACTCCTCCAATCCATCTCCCAAATTGACCTGGATTGATCTTCCTAAAGAATAGTTAACCTTCATGTTATTTTCCCTGCTCAAAAATCACCCCAGGTTCTCCACACTCCTTTGTTTGACATTTAAGACCCTCTGCCCCTATATCCTGGGGAAGGTAATAGCACCCCACTCCAGTACTCTTGCCTGGAAAATCCCATGGACAGAGGAGCCTGGTAGGCTGCAGTCCATGAGGTCGCTAATAGTCGGACACGACTGAGCAACTTCACTTTGACTTTTCACTTTCATGCACTGGAGAAGGAAATGGCAACCCACTCCAGTGTTCTTGCCTGGAGAATCCCAGGGACGGCAGAGCCTGGTGGGCTGCCGTCTATGGGGTTGCACAGAGTGTTCTTGCCTGGAGAATCCCAGGGATGGCAGTGTTCTTGCCTGGAGAATCCCAGGGATGGCAGAGCCTGGTGGGCTGCCGTCTATGGGGTTGCACAGAGTCAGACACGACTGAAAGGACTTAGCAGCAGCAACCCCTTTATCCAAATTGCCTTTCCAACCACGGGCACTGTTCTCCCCTGGACACACTCAGCTCCTCTTCCACAAACCTCAGGGTCCCCGCCATCCTTCACACTTTTCCAGCTGCATAGCAGCATCACACTCTGTCTTCTTCCTTGGCTCTCTTTCCTCCATATTTAGGTCTTAATTTTAATGCTCTAAGAGACCATTAGAGTCTGGGGCTTCCCTGGTGGCTCAGATGTTAAAGAATCTACCTGCTGTGCAGGAGAGTCAGGAAGGTCCCCTGGAGAAGGAGATGGCAACCTACTCCAGTATTTTTGCCTGGAGAATTTCATGGACTGAGGAGCCTGATTCCATGGGGTCTCAAAGAGTTGAACATGACTGAGTGACTAACACTTTTACTTTTGCTTTCAAGAGACCATTTTACTAATGGTAAATTAGCACTTTGAGAAGAAAGACTGCCCTGATTATTTCTGAATCCCCTCAATGACTATGAAAGCCTAATCCTGGGTAGATGCTTACACAACTTTTACAGGGTAGATAAATGGATGGATGCAGACATAGATAGGAGAAGAAACAGCTGGATTGATGGGTGGACGGAAGGATGAGGAATGAACAGATAAGTGGATAAATGGATGAATGATTCAACAGTTGAATAAATGAACCAATGAAAGTGAAAATTGAAGTCACTCAGTCGTGTCCGACTCTTTGCAACCCTATGGACTGTAGCCTACCAGGCTCCTCCATCCATGGGATTTTCCAGGCAAGAGTACTGGAGTGGGTTGCCATTTCCTTCTCCAGGGGATCTTCCTGACCCAGGGATTGAACCTGGGTCTCCTGCATTGCTGGCAGATGCTTTACTGTCTGAGCCACCAGGGAAGCCAATGAGGTATATCTTATTATAATACATGAGATTCAAATAGAAAAACAGTTACAAATAAAATCAATTGAAACAATTTCTGGAAAAGAACATCTGCTGCTGCTGCTGCTGAGTCGCTTCAGTCCTGTCCGACTCTGTGCGACCCCATAGACGGCAGCCCACCAGGCTCCCCAGTCCCTGGGATTCTCCAGGCAAGAACACGAGTGGATTGCCATTTCCTTCTCCAATGCATGAAAGGGAAAAGTGAAAGTGAAGTCACTCAATCATGTCCGACTCTTCGTGACCCCATGGACTGCAGCCTACCAGGCTCCTCCGTCCATGGGATTTTCCAGGCAAGAGTACTGGAGTGGGCTGCCATTGCCTTCTCCAAAAGAACATCAGGTGAACTCTGTTTCTAATCTAATCCAACTTTGTTCACAAAGACATTTTTAAAAGATAACTTAGGGGCTCTGATTTACATCCAAGAGCTATTTAGAATAGCTATTTATTTCTAAAGCTAGCTTGGGAATGATATTTAAATTAATCTCAACCCAGATCTATTTCTAAAGTACTACCTAACCAAATCCTCCTTTCACTGACTGGGAACTTATATTGTTTTCTCAATACAATCATCTTCATCTCCGAAAAATTCACGTTTCTGGATCCATCAACAGCTAGACACAGGTTTTCTGAGTTTTCAAAACAAGGATAGGAAAAGTCTGATACCAGCAGCCATGTGCCCCTCTTAGATAGAAGTGTGCGGTCTTCACGGAAAGTCCACAGACTCTTACATAACACACAGTGCTGCTGAGATAATTTGATCTCCAACGAGACTGCAAGAAGCTACTTGGATATGGCAAAAAGGTCTGGCATAGACCAGTGTCTTTACTCAAGTAAGAACTAATAATTTGTAGACAATTGCTAACCAGAGTGTCCAAAAACTGTTTTTGGAACCTCATTTTTCATATGTAATAGTCCATTAAATTTATTGTTGCTTTCTGTCATTAAGCACGAGAGGGTGGGATAGGGCAAGTAGAGTTGGTAGCCATATCGTACAGCTTACTTATATTGTCTCTACTGCTGACAAAAGTCTGGCATTCTTTATACATGTGCTTCTGGTTCTCTGAGTCTATTGGTGAAACAGAGAATTAAACAGGTGAGTCTCAAACAGCTTCACTAGAGGAGGGCCATCCAAGCCAGTCCGGGGATATCACAGAAGGCTTCCTAAGGAAAGCACCATCCAAATTTGGTCCTGAATGTTGGATAAGCAGGAAGGCAGCACACACCACACACCTGGGAAGATGATGGTAACTTCAGAGAACTATGAGTAGTCCAGAGAGATGGCAGCCGAGAGAAGAAAGGGACTTTGGTGGCAGATAAAAGCTGGAGAAGAAACTGAGTTTAGATGGCAAAGGACCTTGCACATTTGTAAAGGAGTTTGGAATTTATTCTGGAGGCAATGGAGCAGGAGGTACAAGAAGGTTTCAAGCCAAGGTGTGATTTTTTTTTAAGTAAAAGTACATTTTAGAAGGGTCACCTTGGCCCCAGGTTGGAGGTTGTGTGGGTTAAAATTGACCAGGGGCAGTGTGATGACAGGGGACCATGCCATTGATGACTGTAAGGATCCCAGGGGGGTTCGAATGGCCCCTCCATGAATTCTCCAGGCTGAACTCCCACATTCTCCAATTCTGCTCAGTACACACACCAGTCCTTTGGGCCTGTTTGTGTCCATTCCTGTAATTGAGCTTGGCTTCTCCAGGTTTTCCAGAGAAGCTCAGGTGAGAATCACCCTTTGGTTCTTTCAATTTTCAATTTCTGTCCCCTCTGGGGATACCATGCTCTGCCACCTAGAACCCAAACCTACCATCTACAGGGGTTTTACACAGACGGTTCTCTGCCACAAAACTGAACTCGTACAGAGTCTTCTGCAACAAAAACTTCCATAATCATTATTAACCATATAAAATTATATATGCATTTCATATAATGTTGCAGTTTTTAAATCCAAAGGAAATATTAGAAAGGGGAAAACTCATGTTGTCCTGGGCACACACACACATTTTACTGGGTCCTTATCACCATAAACGTAAATATAGAGGTACGGGGGAAAAAAAATCCCCTGAGACTAATAAGAAATGAGAAAAAGAGAGAAGGGATGAAAAGAACATAAAAGGGAGGTAAAGAGGCAATGAGAAGATTAAGACCAAGTAAAGGTAAGCTCAAAAATACTTTAGAAAATAAAGTATACTGATACAAGATTCCCAGGTGGCACTAGCGATAGTAAAAGAAGCCACCTGCCGGTGCAGGAGACATAAGAGGCACGGGGTCAATCCCTGGGTTGGGAAGATCCTTGGAGGAGTGCATGGCAGCCCACTCCAGGATTCTTGCCTGGAGCATCCCACAGACAGAGGAGCCTGGCAGGCTACAGTCCATGGGGTCGCAAAGAGTCGGACACGACTGAAGCAACTTAACACAGAATACACACATACTGATACCAACATGATCTATTGGCCAGAAGTAGCAAAAGAACCAACTAAAATTTGATGGAACTAATATTCTGGTACAGTAGCACTGGCTCAATACTGCTACAAAACAGCTGTTCCAATACATACCCTTGGCTCTAATTCCCTCTAGCAACTGAAGGTTGCAGGGCTTCCTGAAGTCTACACTAGTGTTTCTGCAAAAGGTACAAATTACTTGCTAAAACTGCCAGTATAAGAGCCTTCGAGGAGTGACTAATCACAAAACCCTCAGTCCTATTCTCTGGCCCTGTATACTTGCTCTGTTCACTTTCCAAAAGAATTAAATAAAATAAGATGGTCAGAAAACACACTATTTGTACCTGAAATACATGCCTTAGAGGCAGAGGGAAAAATTCATGTATAACGCACTTGATTAGATTTGGTGTTGAATTATTAAATCATTTCTTTAAAAAGGAAAAAAAAGAAGTGTTGCTCTGAAGCACAAGAATGGAATATGTCTGAGTGAAAGCTCTATTTTTGAACAATCTCTTGTTCTATTCAAATCTCTTTAAATTCACCAAAATGAATTTAAGGTCTGTAAAGGCCATGATTCAAAAAAGAAAAACCCAAAATTGATTTAAAGGGGCTAATCAAGGAGGAGACTTGCAGTACTTTCAAGAAACAACCTTCTGAAATGGAAGAGAATTGGCCAACAATTCCATTTTACTGAGCCACATGTTAATATAACAGCCAATTATTGTTCAACAAAAGCCATATCCCAATTCATTCTTGTTCACAAAGTAACGACTCTGGTCTGTGAGTTGAGAAAATAAAATGATGGGCTAGACACACGCCATAGAGGAAAAGTGTGGGGTAGGATTTGAGGTTTTTTACGGATGCAGTACATTTCATTAGAGGTTCAGAGTCTCCCGCTGGGCTCTTATTTCTCAGGCTTTTGTGTGGGATTTTCCTTTTAAAATGATACCTCAATGCAAACGTCCACACTAGTGTAAGAAAGCACTTAGCACACGCCTAAGAAACCTGTAGAATGGTCATGGAAAGCACAGAAATTTTGTCAAGGAAAAAAATACAGGGGAAAAAATGGAATATTTTAGGCTGTGCTAGCAGGTGGGTATTCGGTGGTTATAGAACAAGTAGGACTGTAACTGTAGCAAAAGACATTGTGTTCCCATATTCCCAACAAAACTAAATTGCAGACCTGGGAACATTAAAAAGAAAACACACACACACACACACATCACCCTTCAAAAGAAAAATAAAACAATGCTTCCCAAATAGGCCCGATTATGTGGGTCACTGCATACTGTGTATTTCCCCTGTAGCATTTTCTCGTGGTTACTGTTGCCAGGGGACACTTGATGCTCTCATTATATATGTTTGTCTTTCACATCAGAGCCAGGCTTTTCCTTTGGATGCTCCCAGAACTGTAACAAAAATAAAAATAAGGACTGGACCCCATTCTTACACAAATACCTACAAAGCCGAGGGAGTGACCCCCGTGGGTCACCGTGTTGTCCCTGGAAGCATTGACGCCCTTGCCCTGGGGGCCCCCGGCCTTTTGTCACAGGGTCAAAGCCAGGACCTCGGCTGAGTATCCTCTGTGAAGAATTAACAAGTGTGACAATTTGTGGGCCCTCCCCCCGCAGCCCTCGGTCCGGCCTGCCTGAACGCGGTAAATAGAGACATCTGGATGGAGCCCTTTCACTGCAGTAATTGAAAATGAACACGGATCAAGTTCTGGCCTGTTGTATTCATAAATCTTGAGGCTTAATTACATTAAAGGGAAATCTAGGGCCCAGCGCTATGGAAACTGCAGCTTCTATCAGGCGCTTCAATCATGAATCTTTAAGATAAGTGGGTTTTCTCTCCCCACCCCACCCCCGACTCTTTAGTAGGGTTGAATGGGAAATTTCCAAATCAAGCCCTTCAGTATTAATGCACCAGGAAACTTCTGGGGAGATTTGGGCTCCACTATTCCTACATGTGCCCGTTCGATGGGTGACACTTGTGGCATTCCTCCCAGCAGATCAGCATTTCCAGGTTTACAAGAAGGCACATTTCTACGAGCAAGGATGACGGACTTGACAGATATTTAAACTACGCTTTTCCCCCCAAGTTGAGCAGAAAGAGTGTGCATCTAGTTAAAATTTAATGAGTTGCCAAAAAAGAACTAGCAAATGAACACTCCGAATGAAGTCAAAACTCTCAGCAACTCTTCTGAAGATAACAAGTGGAAAATTATATTCCTAGGTAATTCTACTGAGATTTCAAATTTATATTTCTATTTTTTATATACGAAATTTTTTTATCTGCTTAACATAAAAATTCACTCACCTTTATTAACTGAAGATGAATTTAAAAGGAAGTACATGGCACTGGTGGTTTGTCTGGTTTATGCTTCTGTGATAATCTTTGTGTTGTATGACATTGGGGCCATTTTGGAAAATAGATGGATGGAAAGCACTGGCACTTAACTTGCAAGAAACACATCTACATCAGTCTTCACCTAGAAGTGAAGCGCTTTGAGGTCAGGCTCCCTATGGACAGGGCCTTTTCCATTTTCTCACACACAGAGAGCACAAGATACATACTGTGGGTATGAACTTATAAATGAATCTACAAACCTGATCTGCAGCTCTGAGGTCAGCTGTAATAATGTAATCTGTTACTAAACCCTCTTTATCTTCATTCCTTTGTGGTAACTACCTATCACCAAATAAGAAAAATCACTCAGCATAGAAACATAGGAAGGATGGTAAGGAGACTGGAAGAGTAGTGATCACCTAGAATCTGATCTTTCAGACATTGTGCTAAGATCTTTGTAGACAGCCTCTCAAATGCTCACATCAATCCATTAAGTCATATTGTCATTATTTCCATTTTCTAGGCTGGGAAACTCTGACTCAGAGAAACTAAGGGTCCAAGACTACACAGTGAGGGGTGATGGAGTTGAGAATTAAATAAAGGCCATTTTGACCCTAGAGTCCATGCTATTTGTGCCAAACTGCATTTATATCTAACCTTTTATGAAGGCCAACCATTTATGAAACACTTTCCTAAATATCATGAGTGGTGTAATATTGTGATAAAACCATGAGCTGTGGGTTCACATCTTGCATCCTATACTTAGTCCTTCTGACTGCCCAGAGAAGTCAGCATCTCTTACCTCTCAAGTTCCTCTCCCTTAAAAGTTAACTGAGGGTTCTTTTGAAGCTGAAATAACATATGTAAACTACTTAACCTAATCCACAGTAAGTGCCCAGGAAACAGGAGTTATACTATTTTCTCCTTCACACAAGCTTTCAGTGAATGTTTTCTATTGTGACTTAATTTTCTAGAAACCTCTTACTAGAAATTTACTAGAACTGTATTAGGAATTTATGAGTTATAATAGAAGGTTCCTGCTCCCTAAAAAGGTTTGAAGCTAGTGAAAGAGACAGTGCATAAATACTCAGCCTTACCTTATTCTCCTTGGAAGGAATGTTATGACAAACATAGCATATTAAAAAGCAGAAACACCACTTTGCCGACAAAGATCCATATGGTGAAAGCTATGGTTTTTCCAAGAGTCATGTACAGGTGTGAGAGTTGGACCATAAGGAAAACTGAGTGCCAAAGAATTGATGCTTTCAAACTGTGGTGCTAGAGAAGATTCTTGAGAGTCCCTTGGACTGCAAAGAGATCAAACCAGCCAATCCTAAAGGAAATCAACCCTGAATATTTATCAGAAGGACTGATGCTAGAGCTGAAGCTCCAGAACTTTGGCTACCTAATGTGAAGTGCTGATTCATTGGAAAAGACCCTGATGCTGGGAAAGATTGAAGGCAGGAGGAGAAGGGGACGGCAGAGGATGAGATGGTTATATGACATCACCAACTCAATGGACATGAGTTTGAGCAAACACCAGGAGATAGTAAAGGACAGGGAAGCCTGACATGCTGCAGTCCATGGGCTTGCAAAGAGTTGGACACGATTCAGAGACTGAACAACAACAACTTTATATTATGGGCTGAACTGTGTCCCACAAAATTCATATGGTGAAGTCCTAGCCTCCATTACCTCAGAATGTGACAGTGTTTGGAGATAATCCCTTTAATGATATAATTAAGGTTGTGCACTAGCTAAGTTGCTTTAGTCATGTCCGACTCTTTCCGGCCCTACAGACTATAGCCCACCAGGCTCCTCTATCTATGGGATTCTCCAGGCAAGAGCACTGGAGTGACTGCCATGCCCTCATCCAGGGGATCTTCCCCATCCAGGAATTGAACCCTTGTCTCTTATGTCTCCTGCGTTAGCAGGAGTGTTCTTTACCACCAGCACCACTTGGGAAGCCCATAATTAAGGTTAAATGAGGTCATAATGGTGGATCCTAATCCAATCTCATTACTGTCCTTTTAAGAATAGATCAGCAGATGAATGGATAAGAAAGCTGTGGTACATATACACAATGGAGTATTACTCAGCCGTTAAAAAGAATTCATTTGAATCAGTTCTGATGAGATGGATGAAACTGGAGCCAATTATACAGAGTGAAGTAAGCCAGAAAGAAAAACACCAATACAGTATACTAACACATATATATGGAATTTAGGAAGATGGCAATGACGACCCTGTATGCAAGACAGGAAAAAAGACACAGATGTGTATAACGGACTTTTGGACTCAGAGGGAGAGGGAGAGGGTGGGATGATTTGGGAGAATGGCATTCTAACATGTATACTATCATGTAAGAAGTGAATCGCCAGTCTATGTCTGATGCAGGATACAGCATGCTTGGGGCTGGTACATGGGGATGACCCAGAGAGATGTTATGGGGAGGGAGGTGGGAGGGGGTTCATATTTGGGAACGCATGTAAGAATTAACGATTTTAAAATTTGAAAAATAAAAAACTAAAAAAAAAATAAAATAAAATAAAATAGACTCAAAAAAAAAAAAAAAGAATAGATCAGCAGAGAGCTACAAAGGGAAGACCATGTGAGAACACAGCAGTAAAGAGCTGAAAGCTTAGAAGAGGGGTCTCAGAAAATAACAACCCTGCTGCACCTAGATATTGGACTTCTAATCTTCAGTATTTTGAGAAAACAAATTTATGTTGTTTAATCCATTCAGTCTATAGTATTTTGTTATAGCAACTCTAACAAATTAATGCACTATACAAAATAGATTAAAAGCAATAATATAAGACCCAAACCCAGAAGGACTCCCACAGAACCAAGTACTAAATAATATTCCACACAATATGGCAATCATTTATTCACTCATCTGCATTACTGGGTTCACAAGCTTCCTAACTGGGTCCAGAGCTTTCCTGGTGGCTCAGATGGTAAAGAATACACCCGCAGTGCAGGAGACCTGAATTTGATCCTTGGGTTGGGAAGATCCCCTGGGGAAGAGAAGGGCTACCAACTCCAATATTCTGGCCTGGAGAATTCCATGGACTGTATAGTCCATGGGGTTACAAAGAGTCGGACACAATTGAGCAACTTTCAATTCAGGCTTCCTAACAGTAGAGTGCAGATATGGTTGCTGTTGTGTCCTCAACATTTAACATTATTTCTGGATCACAATAGATATTCATTAAATGAGTAAAACCAGAGGAAATGTTTTATCCTTCCTTTCCTGTGGTCTTGGATAACCAAATAGTTGATGTCAGAAAGTTCTTCTTTATAGGAATATTATAGCCAATAAGTCCAAAGGAATGATAAAATTATGCAATTGCCAGCTTGTTACTCAATGTAAAAATGGGGCTATGCTGATTGCTTTTACAATTAATGCTAAAATGACTAAAAATGGATGTTAAAATTATTAGTGAATGACTGATGGGGAATTTACAATGATAGGATCATGTTAACACCATCTGTGTTCATTGATCAATCTTAAAATATCTAAAAAGGGGGTGACTAGTATGCCTCATGATATGATATAACAAGGACATAGCACCATCTTTGAAGTACCTTTCCTAAAAAATTGTGCCAATGTCTAATGGAACCTCTAGATCTCACCAGCTGTTCCTAAAAATATAGAGGCTGAGAGGACAAGTTAAAAGGTATATCAATGAAGCAATCACTGAAATCCAGGATGTGGGACATTTTACAAATATATGACCTATTTTCTCTAATAAAGCAATGGCGTGGGCTGGAGGTAAGAGGAAAGGGAGGGTGCCACAAAATTAAAGAGAACATAAAAGAAATAACAGCATATTCAGAGTGTACAATTTCTTTGAATCTTGATTCAATCCTATTAAACATAAAATGACTTTTTTTAAGACAAGTTGAGAAAAACAAATGGGAACTAATATTTCACTGTGTTGATGAATTATTGTTAATTTTGTTATGTATGATCATAGTATGGGCTTCCCTGGTGGCTCAGCAGTAAAGAATCTGCCTGCAATGCAGGAGATGTGGGTTTGATCCCTTTGGGAAGATGCCCTGGAGGAGGAAATAGCAACCCATTCCAGTATTGTTGCTGGGAGAACTCCATGGATAGAGGAATCTGGTGGGCTATAGTTCATGCGGTTGCAAAGAGTTTGACTCTACTTAGCTAGCGACTAAATAACACCACCACAAATCATAGTATGGTCTGATGTATCAATGTAGAGAGATATAATTTAGGTATAGATATGGACATCCTAAACAATGAATGATGCATGCTGAAAAATCTATGGATACAATAGCATGATGTTTGAGAATTTCCAGAACAGTTTTAAAATTAACTTGATTCTCAAGTGCTCTACAGAAGAGGGAAGATGTTATTGTTGTTGAAGCTGAAGACATTGGAAACACAATTTTCTTGGTTAAGAGGTTTGCCAAGATTATTCAGTCAGGTTACCTGCTTCTTCTAAGTCCTACTCCAGTGCACATGGGTGTTTCACAATAGACCTCTAACTACAAAGACTAAGGATCAGTTCAGTTCAGTCATTCAGTCATGTCTGACTCTTTGCGACCCCATGAATCACAGCACGCCAGGCCTCTCTGTCCATCACCAACTCCCGGAGTTCACTCAAACTCACATCCATCGAGTCAGTGATGCCATCCAGTCATCTCATTCTCTGTCAGACCCTTCTCCTCCTGTTCCCAATCCCTCCTAGCATCAAAATCTTTTCCAATGAGTCAACTCTTCCCATGAGGTGGCCAAAGTATTGGAGTTTCAGCTTTAGGATCACTCCTTCCAAAGAAATCCCAGGGTTGATCTCCTTCAGAATGGACTGGTTGGATCTCCTTGCAGTCCAAGGGACTCTCAAGAGTCTTCTCCAACACCACAGTTCAAAAGCATCAGTTCTTCAGTGCTCAGCCTTCTTCACAGTCCAACTCTCACATCCATACATGACTACTGGAAAACCATAGCCTTGACTAGAAGGACCTTAGTCGGCAAAGTAATGTCTCTGCTTTTGAATATGCTATCTAGGTTAGTCATAACTTTCCTTCCAAGGAGTAAACATCTTTTAATTTCATGCTGCAATCACCATCTGCAGTGATTTTGGAGCCCCCCAAAATAAAGTCAGCCACTGTTTCCACTGTTTCCCATCTATTTCCCATGAAGTGATGGGACCGGATGCCATGATCTTCATTTTCCGAATGTTGAGCTTTAAGCCAACTTTTTCACTCTCCTCTTTCACTTTCATCAAGAGGCTTTTGAGTTCCTCTTCACTTTCTGCCAGAAGGGTGGTGTCATCTGCATATCTGAGGTTATTGATATTTCTCCCAGCAATCTTGATTCCAGCTTGTGCTTCTTCCAGTCCAGCATTTCTCATGATGTACTCTGCATAGAAGTTAAATAAGCAGGGTGACAATACACAGCCTTGACGTACTCCTTTTCCTATTTGGAACCAGTCTGTTGTTCCATGTCCAGTTCTAACTGTTGCTTCCTGACCTGCATACAGATTTCTCAAGAGGCAGATCAGGTGGCCTGGTATTTCCATCTCTTGAAGAATTTTCCACAGTTTCTTGTGATCCACACAGTCAAAGGCTTTGGCATAGTCAATAAAGCAGAAATAGATGTTTTTCTGGAACTCTCTTGCTTTTTCCATGATCCAGCGGATGTTGGCAATTTGATTTCTGGTTCCTCTGCCTTTTCTAAAACCAGCTTGAACATCTGGAAGTTCACGGTTCACGTATTGCTGAAACCTGGCTTGGAGAATTTTGAGCATAACTTTACTAGCATGTGAGATGGGTGCAATTGTGTGGAAGTTTGAGCATTCTTTGGCATTGCCTTTCTTTGGGATTGGAATGAAAACTGACCTTTTCCAGTCCTGTGGCCACTGCTGAGTTTTCCAAATTTGCTGGCATATTGAGTGCAGCACTTTCACAGCATCATCTTTCAGCATTTGAAATAGCTCAACTGGAATGCCATTACCTCCACTAGCTTTGTTTATAAAGGTATAAATTTTAAATTACCATTTAGCCTCAATGCAATATTCTTGCTGGGTGTTCTATGTGTATTATCTCATTGATATTCACCACAAAACCATTTAACAGGTGCTGTCAGACATATTTTGCAGATGAACCAGAGCTCAAAGAGGTCATGTGAGTTGCCCAGGGTAGCAAAGGATTCCAAGCCAGATTTGTCTGCCTCCAAATCAAATGAAGACTGCAGGTCATTGGTCAGGGAGCCAAATCAGCGTGGCAGCTTCCTTCTTGGTGAGTTGCAATGTACACTGGCTTTTTTGATTAAACAACAGAAATTTGTTTTCTCAAAGTTCTGAAGGTTAGAAGTGCAAAATCCGGGTGCAGCACGGTTGTTATTTTCTGAGACCCCTCTTCCTAGCTTTCAGCTCCTTGTTGCTCTGTCCTCACATGCTCTTCCCTCTGTACTTCCCTGTGTCCCACTCTATTCTTTTTTTAATATAAATTTATTTATTTTAATTGGAGGTTAATTGCTTTACAATATTGTATTGGTTTTCCATACATCAACATTAATAAGGGACAGCAATGAGATTGTATTAGGATCCACCATTATGACCTCATTTAACCTTAGCCAAACTTTGAACATAGCCCTTTTTTACACTGAACATCTATTAACCTCATGTATGCCCACAAGATACACTTTGAGAAATGCTACATTGATCCATGTTATCAGTGGGTGAAATGTTACTATATTGCTATAATTTTTTAAATTTGAGAATATGAATGCATACCATTAAATGGAAAAGGAATAAATCCATTTCTTTAGCAAGAAAACAGTGGATTATATGTGACCAGTATCATTTTTTGTTGGTAAGCAACTATCTTTACTCTATCGAAAACAGTATTATTTCCTTCCAAGTATTTAATCTCCAAAGAGCTCGTGATGTCTAGGATCTCTTCCCCAACCCAAGCTCATTGTAAAATTTTCTTCCTCGAATGGTAAGTAGAAAAGGGAGAAGAAATTTCCATTTTTTAAGATGTCTACACATCTTGATGTCAGTTACTACTAATACAAATTGAAAGATTTTGGCTTACAGAAATGAGCTAATTTTTTTTCTCCAGGTGTGAAACCTTTGAACTAAAACTTGATCATGAAAAGGAAAAAGGAAATTGGGGCAACTACTTCAGAGTGAACTGTTTTAAGAAATGCTTTCTACACATAACCAAAAACGTATCACCTCTTCCTGCCCCCTATATGTCCCTGTGTGTGAGTGTGTGTGTGAGTGTGTGTGTGTGTGTGTGTGTGTGTGTGCGGGCTCAGTAATGTCTGACTCTTTGTGATCCCATGGACTGTAGCCTACCAGGCTCCTCTATCCATGCAATTTTCCAGGCAGGAATATTGGAGTGGGTTGCCATTTCCTCCTCCAGGGAATCTTCCCAACCCAGGGATCGAACCCAGGGATCGAACCTGAGTCTCTGGGGTCTGGGGGCATTGGCAGGGTGATTCTATACCACTCTGCCACCTGGGAAGCCCCCCTATATGTCCCAAGTTTTCATAATCTCAGATTCAGACATCTTTGTGAACCTGCCACCCAGGAGCAAGTTTCTGAGACTGTGAGAAGCCCTGATAAAGCTTCAGTCAGGAATGAATGATTAAACTCATCACAGAAGAGTCCTAAGAAGCAATAGCAGTGGGCTGAGGGCCAGGTGCTATGTCAAGAAACCCCATTTTCAGGACGTACATGGCAGCATCCTTCATCTTTCAGGGCTGGTACAATTTTTAGATGGGCAACTGTGACACCAGGAAATGTCTTCTCTAAAGAAAACCAGAACCTTCTGTTGAGAAAGGGAGAAATGTTATTCCACTTTAAAGGAAATCCAATCATTATAGACAAATTCTTCCCTCTTAAAAATCAAGAATCTGTATGGTAACCTTTAAAACTTCCACTCATATTTTCACATGCTCCTCTTCCCTCACTTTGAAAACTCTCCTCTAACCTCTGTTCCATACTCTAAAATCTGGTGTACATATTTTCCCCTCGATTTTTACAAGAAGGTAATGCCAGCCACTATCCATAACACATGTGCACCATACTGCCATTTCTCTGCAAAAGCAAGGAGAGAACTGACTGATGATCTCATACCTACTTTTCAGGTCTCACAGTCACACGGGGATGACAGCTCTGTGAGCTGTGACATTGGCACGCACTGGACAGCACAGACGGGCAAGTTAACAGATTGCTGGTTGAGGCACCCGAGGACTTCAGCAGGAAGAGGAAGAGGAGGTTCTCTCAGGAAAACCCTATTGCTGACATTCCAATCTGGCGAATAGAGCCCTAGACTGTTCCATTCTGGCTTCTTCCTGCCAAACTCTATCAGCCCTCCATCCTATAACTATATTTTTCGGTGCACATTTTTTATTTCCATCTTGGTATACATTGAATTTTCATTTTTTAAACAAATCATTCAAATCACAGTGCTTTGTGATTAGAACAATGTAGATCAATTTCTTGAATAAACAAATAAACATCTTCTATGTGTCAGACACTGTCCTATATGCTTTTCTTTTAAAAAGAAAAATAAAAAAGAAATGAATTAAGACATCATGAATACATTAAATAAAAAACAATCTTTCATATAATTCAAAATGGAAATTGCCCTTCTAGTTATATGTGCACTACTTCTCTCCCAGATATATATTTTATGTTTCTATAATTATGTTTAATCATATACTTAAATTCTCTATAACATAAATATATGATAGATTGACTATATTTGATATTTGATTTTGTATAATTTTATATTTAATTTTATATAATTACAAGATAATATTTAATGATATATTATAATTATATGTGCATAATTATCTATCTGTCTATATATAATTATCTCCTTTCATATAATCATTCATTCAGCAAATATGTACTTAATTCCTATTAGTGCATGTGTTGCCCTAAGTGCTAAGAACAAGAGTAAACAGGGCAGGTGTTAAATCTGACTAAAAAGAGTTCACAGTCCATGGAGAGAGGTGCCAAGTGAAGACAAGGAGCCTGTAAAAAGAAACTGAAGTTTTGAGTTTGTTTACAGGCTGTCGAGGAGGTGCTAGCTAGCACTTCTGTACTTTAGAGCGAACTGACATCAAACATCAAAGCAGAGAAGGTTGGTTATTACTGAACATGTTGTCAAGATAACTGTATTGCTCACCTTGTTTCTAGACCGAGTAACAGGTGTCTATTTTATATAATAGAAAAAAAGAACAGAAGGTAAAAGAGGAAACTGATATTTTACTGGACCCTCCAATTCTGCTGGATGTTTCCACATTCATTCTTAGTCGATATCCACTAACCTTAGCAATCATTTTATAAACCTAACATTCTCTCCACTCTACAAAAAAAAAAAAAAAAAAAAAAAACAGAAAACCTACCAGCTCTGGAGTTTAAGTAATTTTCCAAAAACAGCCCTGCTGGTGGAACAGAGTTAGGATTAAAACAAGAACTGCAGCAAATGGAAGAGCATGAACCCCATCTAATCCTCAGCTATGCCAGAAATATGGATTTCTAAGTGAAATCCCTTGAATTATTTTTAAAATTGGCAATAATTCAAAAACTTTCAAAACACTATGTGGGTAAAACTAAATACATCTGTATCAAATCCTGACATCCATTTGAAACCTCTGTTCTGCAACATTTTGCACATCTGAAATTACCCAACTGGGTACCTGGAGAGACGGGTATCCTAAAGACTACTAAGGCAGCATAAGAAGTCATGTTGACTCCTAGAGGAAAACGTAGGCAGAACCCTCCTTGACATAAATTAAAGCAATGTTTTTTTGGATCTGTCTCATAAAGCAAAGGAAATAAAAGCAAAATTAAACAAATGTAACTTAATTAAACTTGGAAGTTTATGCGCAGCAAAGGAAACTATTGACAAAATTAAAAGATGACATACTGAATGGGAGAAAATATTTGCAAATTATATAAGCAATAAGATCCAATATCCAAAATACATAAACAGCTTATACAACTCAACATCAAAAAACAACCGATTAATAACTGGGCAGACCTGAATAAACATTTTTCCAAAAAGGATATGCCGCTGGCTAACAGGCACATAAAAAGACGCTTAACATGGTTAATCACCAGAGAAATGCAAATCAAAACCAACATGAGATACCACCTCACACCTGCTATAATGACTGTAATCAAAGAGAACACAAATAACAGATGTAGTTGAGGATGCAGAGAAAAGGGAACCCTCATACACTGATGGTGGGGACTGATGCGGCTACCACTGAGAACAAAAAACTGAAAGCAGAACTTCTGTATGAGCCAGCGATCCCACTCCTGGGCATACAGCTGGAAAGTATCTTTGACTGGGTTGTTTGGGCATATGTGTAATGGGCATGTAACTGAAGAAAACTGTAATTCAAAAAGATACATGCACCTGAATATTCACAGCAGCACTATCCACAATAGCCAACACATGGAAGCAGCCTAAGTGTTGACATGTGAATGGATAAAGGAGATGTGGCCACACACATGCGTAACACACACACACACACACACACACACACACACACACACACACACACGGAATATTACTCAGCCGTTAAAAAGAATGAAACAATGGTATTTGCAGCAACATGGGTGGATTTAAGATTATCATACTAAGTGAAGTAAGTCAGACAGAGGAAGGCAAATCTCATATGGTATCACTTATATGTGGAATCTAAAAAGAAAAGATTCAAATGAATTTATTTACAAAACAGAAATAAACTCACAGACATATAAAGCAAACTTATGGTTACCAAAGGGGAAATGGGGCAGGGGGGATGGGAGTGCTGGAGAGGATAAATTAGTAGTTTGGGATTAACATATACACATGACTATATGTAAACCAGGTAACCAACAAGGACATACTATATAGCACTCAATATTTTGTAATGACCTATATGAGGAAAGAATCTGAAAAATAATATATATAAACATGAAACAAAGTGAAAGTCACTCAACTGTGTCTGACGCTGACTCCATGGACTGTAGCCCACCAGGCTCCTCTGTCCATAGAATTCTCCAGGCAAGAATACTGGAGTAGGTAGCCATTCCCTTCTCCAAGGGATCTTCCCAACTGTGTATCATATATGTATATGTATGTATGTATATGTATAACTGAATCACTGTGCTATACACATGAAACAAAAAAATTAAGACCTACCTTTTCTGCTCTCCTAGAAGTCTTTGAAGGAGTCTTTTCCTTCAAATAAACTATCTTCGGCACCTTTCCTCTGTTGCCCTTTCCTCTGGTCCTCGCAACACTGAGAAGTCAAATCTCTCTCCCACTTGTCCCCTCTTAAGCTATGAGAGTCTTCTTCTACTTTCACTGATTTTCCTCTTAAAAATAAACTTTTTGTCCTTTTCTATCCTTAGAGAGGAGATCCTGTCAAACTCTGAATAAATAGGAGTTAAACTGGAGACATTTCAAGCATCTACTTGTACAATATTCCTTTTAACTTTCCAATACTAATAACTTCACTTACTAAGAATCCAAGATCTACAGATTCTTCTTTGTCTACTTGATGTTGGTATCAGTGATGTTTCTAGAACAGACCTCCTTTGAGTATGAAGGCTTTTGGCATTTGTAAGGCATTTACTGGAAACAAACAGGGTTTTTCAAAAATCAGTCAAAGACTTTTCAGCCCTGCCTTAGTTCACTAATGTTTGGACTCAAATCTCCAGTTTTAGAACTGCCATGTTCTCTGGACCAGGAAAAAGTAGACTTTAAACTCAATATCCACAATTCTTGTTATGCAAATAACAGAAACACAGCACATGAGAAAAAAAAAAAAAAACAAGACCAAAACATAAAATAAGCATTTGGAAATTAAACACTGAATATTTCCTCTGATATCTCCTTGGGTACACAGTACTACATGCATTCCCATAAAAAATAAATTCTTGCTTAAAGGTGGAGGTTTGTCAGTAGATCTTTGAAATTCGGCTGCAACTTCCCTCTTCAATCTGAACCCATCAGCTTTCCTTCATTTAAAAATTCCTCACAGATTCAAGGCAGTTTCTAATGTATCTCTTTATCAAATAAATTGGGGCTTCCCTGGTGGCTCAATGGTAAAGAATCTGCCTGCCAATGCAGGAGCTGCAATCCGTGGGTCAGGAAGACCTCTGGAGGTTCAATCCGTGGGTCAGGAAGACCTCTGGAGGAGGGCATAGCAACCCATTCCAGCATTCTTGCCTGGAGAATCCCATGAACAGAGGAGCCTGGTGGGCTACAGTCCATAGGGTTGCAAAAAGTCGGACTCTATTGAGCATTCATACACACACATCGAATAAATTAATAATCTAGGAAAATCCTTTATCCAATCAGATTATTTACGTCTTCTTTGATTTCTAAAGTAATATAATCTTCTTTGAAAAGTTCATCAGGATGACGAAAAGATTTCTCAAAGAAAGAGATTGTCTGGTCCAACTGCTGGTTCTAAAAATGCAATTTCTGAGAAGATTAAATAGTCCACACATGACACAGAAGGAAGGACACCTGAGCCTGATGCTTCATCTCCCTCTTGTGATCTTTCCTCAGCTAACTTGATCACCAATATGTATTGAAGAACTACAATGCTCATAGAATTTCAACCTGTTGGCTGTAAGTTACTGGAAACCTTTATTTCTTTCCTACTTTAAACCTACTACCTCTGATGAGAAGGGGATAATTTGGGGGAATTCGCAGTTCCAAATGAATGTGTGAAGTGAAGTGAAATGAAGTCACTCAGTCGTGTCCAACTCTTCGTGACCCCATGGACTGTAACCTACCAGGCTCCTCCATCCATGGAATTTTCCAGGCAAGAGTACTGGAGTGGGTTGTCATTTCCTTCTCCAGGGCATCTTCCCAACCCAGGGATCAAACCCAGGTCTCCCGCATTGCAGGCAGATGCTTTACCATCTGAGCCACATAAGACCAAATCTCTGGATCACTTTCCCACCAAAGACTCATTTTAAATATACTTAGGAATAGGAGCCACTGGCAGCGGGCATCCTGTCTTTCTCTGAGAAAATTCACTTCTCTCTATTCTGTGTTTGCACCCTGGAAATGGTTAGTTTGCACCTCTATCTGTGGTTGACAGGTGCAGAAAAGATGAAGCTAATGGTACCGTTGTACTTGTTTAGCAGGGGGGCTGTAGCCTCATCCAGCTGACCATCTCCCTGAAGGCAGTTAAGAAAATGACAGTCGTGGTACCCAGACTGTCTCCTGGCAGAAGCTGTTGTTCCTTAACCACATTCTTTTGTGTAATCCCTCCAGTTGTCACAGCAATGCCTTACTTCAGTGTCAAGCAGGTCAGCTGAATGGGGATCTACTTGTGTCTGTTTTTAAAACATTTTTAGTTCCCATACTTACAAAAACATATAGTTAAGTTGCCCAAATAGCTTGGTCTTCCAGGCTTTTAAATCGGTTGCCATGGTAACAGATGTTCCAGACAGGGACCTACAGTTTTATATTAAACTATGTTTTCCTCAACTTGCCACAAGATTCACATGTACGTGCTTTGTCTTGGGGAAGGAGCTGGTGTCGGGTGGTAAAGGCACAAATAGGATTTAATCTTTGTTCCCACTTTGCATTGCATCTTTTTAATAAAAAAAAAATCCACATTGTCCTTGTAAACTTGGCCATCACATAATGTTATTTCATACCACTCCTGGAGTTTAATAAGATCTGAAAATATTGAAGTAATAGCCATAGTAACTGAGAAGGATAAGGGGAAAAAAGCCTTAGGCTCTGTTGCCTGTTCTCTAACTACACTTCAGATAAAATTAAAACTACACAACTCCATTGACTGGTCATTTTGAAACAAAGAACAAAAGCTTAATCGCATATCTAGACAGGGCAATTAAAGTCAAGACTACAGAAATCTAATTCTCTAAGCACATCCATGCATAATAACCACTTTTGGAAATGGGGTTCATACTGAAAAGCCTCTGTGTCTGTATAGAATCTTTAGTTTTTAATTATGAGACATTTCACAAAAAGAAGACGTAGGGGGCTGGGGAGGGCAACTCCAACAAAATGTGGAAGGAGGCCTTTCCTCCTCCACGGACTCTGAAACTGGTAAGTTTCTAGCACCAGCTTGTAAGAAGAAAGCAGACAGTACTTTTCTAAAACTTCACTGCAAAACTGCTTTCTGAAGAAACATGTGGTCAAGGAGAAAGAATATGAAGGGTTACAGAATAGAGAAGATCTGGGTTCAAATATCAGCTCTGCCTCTTATCAGAACCTCACCTTTTTATCCCATCTTTGGGATAAAAAGCATCTACTTGAAATGGATTTTCATTTAATAATCCAGTGAGATCCCAGATGGAAAACATTCAGCCTAGTACGGTTTTAGTGAATCCTTTAGTTCATCATTTTTTGTTTTCCCATCTCTATTAGGAATCCTGGAGTTTAAAAGCAAGTAGCTAACCACAATGAGGTACCACTTCACACCAGGCAGAATGGCTGCGATCCAAAAATCTGCAAGCAATAAATGCTGGAGGGGGTGTGGAGAAAAGGGAACCCTCTTACACTGTTGGTGGGAATGCAAACTAGTACAGCCACTATGGAGAACAGTGTGGAGATTCCTTAAAAAATTGCAAATAGAACTACCGTATGACCCAGCAATCCCACTGCTGGGCATACACACCGAGAAACCAGAATTGAAAGAGACACATGTACCCCAATGTTCATCGCAGCACTGTTTATAATAGCCAGGACATGGAAACAACCTAGATGTCCATCAGCAGATGAATGGATAAGAAAGCTGTGGTACATATACACAATGGAGTATTACTCAGCCGCTAAAAAGAATTCATTTGAATCAGTTCTGATGAGATGGATGAAACTGGAGCCAATTATACAGAGTGAAGTAAGCCAGAAAGAAAAACACCAATACAGTATACTAACACATATATATGGAATTTAGGAAGATGGCAATGACGACCCTGTATGCAAGACAGGAAAAAAGACACAGATGTGTATAACGGACTTTTGGACTCAGAGGGAGAGGGAGAGGGTGGGATGATTTGGGAGAATGGGAATTCTAACATGTAGACTATCATGTAAGAATTGAATCGCCAGTCTATGTCTGACGTAGGGGGCAGCATGCTTGGGGCTGGTGCATGGGGATGACCCAGAGAGATGTTGTGGGGAGGGAGGTGGGAGGGGGGTCATGTTTGGGAATGCATGTAAGAATTAAAGATTTTAGAATTTAAAAAATAAAAATTAGAAAAAATAAACTATACCTTAAAAAATAAAAATAAAAATCAATATAAAAATAAAAAAATAAAAAATAAAAGCAAGTAGCTATCTTCTTAGTGACTTTTGTAACTTGATTTTCTCATTTCTTGGGATCTTTGTAACCATACTTTACCCAAGATTCCATGTACAGCTCAAGGGGAAATACTCATAGTTTGTAATGGAATCTCACCCAGTCAAGGAACTAAATGAGACAGCCACAAATTCCTTACATTTTAAGAGAATCAGACTTCCAACAGAAAGATGGGACTGATTTCTGGATTAAATTTAGGTCCTCTGAGTAGGGAACACCAGAACAGACTAAACATGAAGAAGTTTATTCAAGGAAATCTCTGTGGGAAAATGGGGCGGGACGAGCCTGACCTCAAGGGAAGGAGAGAGGAAAGGAGGGAAGGAAGGAAGGAAAGAAGTTTGGGTGGAAGCTTCCTAGATTGCCATGCCATCAAGGAAAGTACGTCTAGAACTTCAAGTTCTCAAGCCAAAGTCAGCCAGTCAGCTCAGTTCAGTCACTCAGTCGTGTCCCACTCTTTGCAACCCCATGGGCTGCAGCATGCCAGGCCTCCCTGTCAATCACAAATTCCTGGAGTTTACTCAAACTCATGCCCATTGAGTCACTGATGCCATCCAACCATTTCATCCTCTGTGGTCCCCTTCTCCTGCCTTCAATCTTTAGCAGCATCAGGGTCTTTTCAAATGACTCAGTTCTTCGCATTCGGAGGCCAAAGTATTGGAGTTTAAGCTTTGGCGTCAGTCCTTCCAATGAATATTTAGGACTGATTTCCTTTAGGACGGACTGGTTGGATCCCCTTGCTGTCCAAGGGACTCTCAAGAGTCTTCTCTAACACCACAGTTCCAAAGCATCAACTTCAGCGCTCAGCTTTCTTTATAGTCCAACTCTCATATCCATACATGACTTCTAGAAAGACAATAGCCTTGACTAAACAGACCTTTGTTGGGAAAGTAATGTCTCTGCTTTTTAATATGCCATCTAGGCTGGTCATAGCTTTTCTTCCAAAGAGTAAGCATCTTTTAATTTCCACCATTAGCCATTGGAGGTCTCTTATTTGCCAGGATGGATCTCAGTATCCTGGCTATATTTGGCCTCATGACATATCTGAGAGGGGAAATCTAATGACTTCTACAGCTCCCTAATTGGGTTTCATATTTTCTCCAGCTGTAGAACAGCCTTAAATTAAAACTTGGAGAGTTCAAGAAGGATTACTTAGATATATTTATAAAGCCAATCTCTCAATTAAGAAAGTTTTTGTGTGAAGCAAGCTATGCACAAGCAGAGCTGCTGATGACATTGCCTTTGCACTGTCTGGAACACTTGCAACAGATAGAAGACATTCTTTCATGGCTGAGCAAACACCTACTATTGAGGCCCCTCATACCCTTGCCTTTCTCCATATCTTTTCTGTAAGAAGCCTTCCTCCTCAGCTACCTTGAGAGCTCCTTGTATCCTGAACCTCTTCCTGGCTGCCATCCCATCTTATCAAAGAATTTAGACCAAAGTGATTTATCTTCAAGGACACTGGACTCGTAGCAGTATAAGTTAATCCTCACTGCTATGATAGATAAATTCTTTAAGCTCAGTGGCTTCACACAGTTGAAATTTATTTTTTGTATATCCAGCAATCCATGCAGGTAATTAGCAGGTAGTCTTCAACACAATGAGTCAAGGACCTCTGCTTGGTCAACTCCTAGGGGCTGGGGATCTTCTCTTCCAAACAGTAAATAGAAATTAAGAGAATGTTGGAATCGGGAAAATTTTTATGGGTTAAGCCTGGACATGGGATCTATCATTTCCATAAATATCTATTGACAAGAAAAAATTCCATACCTACATCCAGCTACAAGGGAGGCTGGGAATTGTGATTCATCTATATCCTCCAGATCAAGAAGAAGATTTGGTTAGTCCCTAGTCATTTCTGCTAAGGTCCTACACTGGGAACTGAGAACTGGGCTCTCAGCTAACTGAGCTACTATCTATCTGTGCAACAGGACTGAGTTAAAAGGTCTTGCTTTAAAATATTTCTGAGGTTGGCTTTCTTTGGGAAGATCCCCTGGAGGAGGAAATGGCAACCCACTCCAGTATTCTTGCCTGGAAAATTCCATGGACAGAGGAGCCTGGTGGGCTACTGTCCCTGGGGTCGCAAAAACTAAGCAACTGCACATGCAAGAGGTTGGCTGCAGAACCTAACAACCAGGCTGTGAGCTGCCTGGGGGCTCAGCCTTGGACACTTAGTAAATGCTGTTAGGTGGAAAATTCCTGTAAGAAAGTGGATTTGGGGTTATAAACAGCCTATTTATCAACAAAACAAGAAAGTCTATCCGTAAACTAGGAGTTAAATATATGTGTCAGCATCAGTTCAGTTCAGTTCAGTCACTCAGTCGTGTCCGACTCTTTGCAACCCCATGAATCGCAGCACGCCAGGCCTCCCTGTCCATCACCAACACCCGGAGTTCACTCAGATTCACGTCCATCGAGTCGGTGATGCCATCCAGCCATCTCATCCTCTGTCGTCCCCTTCTCCTCCTGTCCCCAACCCCTCCCAGCATCAGAGTCTTTTCCAATGAGTCAAGTCTTCGCATGAGGTGGCCAAAGTACTGGAGTTTCAGCTTTAGCATCATTCCTTCCAAAGAAATCCCAGGGCTGATCGCCTTCAGAATGGACTGGTTTGATCTCCTTGCAGTCCAAGGGACTCTTAAGAATGTTCTCCAACACTACAGTTCAAAAGCATCAATTCTTCAGCGCTCAGCCTTCTTCACAGTCCAACTCTCACATCCATATATGACCACTGGAAAAACCATAGCCCTGACTAGACAGACGTTAGTTGGCAAAGTAATGTCTCTGCTTTTGAATATGCTATCTAGGTTGGTCATAACTTTTCTAAGTATCTATTAAATGTGAATTTGGATACCAGGCAATTGGTTACCATCCTCTAACAAGATTAAATTCTTACCATAAGATGAGTGGCTCACAGATATGTTAGGAAGTGACTATCTATGGTCATTCAGGGATTTTCTTGTGCAACATACAATCTGTTAAAAACACCATGACATTGACCTTTAGTGGTCTTTGGAACAATACAGACTGACTAAAAATATTGTCTTCCACTAACATCCAATGAGGCAACATGTTTTATGAGAATAAAATTTTTGGACCCCATTTATTGCATTATGGTGAAATTTTATTTCGTGTCTTTACACATATGCAAATATGCCATCTTGAACATATGCTTGGAGGGAAGGCAAAAGACTGCTGGCAGTCTAGCCACTTAGCTCAGACAACAAACAATAGAATCTTTTTTAAAATCTGAATCAGAGCTTTTTACTTTGAAGATGACAAGCAGCTTTCATAATCTCTGAACAACATAATCCTGCATTGCATTGTCCATTTTATTTTTTAACCCATTTATTTATATTTATTGGAGGATAATTACTTTACAATATTCTGATGGCCTCTGCCATACATCAACATGAACCAGCCATAGGCATACATGTGTCCCCTCCCTCCAGAACTCCCCCTCACTGCCTTGTCCATTTTAGAGGATAGACAATACCGTATGCTTACAAATTAAAATCAGGAAATTTTAGGTCTGCTAAGAAGACGAACAATACAATCCTGATTAGAGAAATATGCAAAGACTGCCTTCCAGATGTACTCTGCATTTACAAAATATTTCCATAACACTTACAGACACATGGACATAAATGATATTGTATTTGCCATGTCTGCATTTATTCTCATGAAACTGGATCAGAGATTAATTTCAGGGGATGGTAGAAAGAGCTCTGATCTAGGAGTCCAGAGTTCTTAAATTCTTGACTCAGCTCTGCATTTACTAGCTGTGTAATTTTGAATAACTTATCTAACTTCTCTGGGCTCTGGTTTCCTCCTTTGTAAAACTGATATTTTAATTAAATCACTTCCCCCACATATCTTTAACCTTTCTGAATCTCCATTTCCACAAATAGAAAACTACCTATAAAATTATCTACTCTTTTTCCAGCTTAGGGCTCTCTCAAGAATAAAAGAAAAAATATATGGATAAGAACTTTGAAAACTGCAGAGTGATAAGCAAATGTAGAATGTTTTAAAGAAAAATAAGCACATTTGTAATGTCCAAATCTCTTGCAAACTTATTTAGTCTAGACCCAAGGATCGATACAGTGGAGTTTAAGATTCAGCTATGCTGATTCATCTAATCATCATTTCAAAAACTGAGAGTTATTTGCATTTTTGACAAGCTTTTAGTACTTCTAGCCTAAAAGTCCAAAATGGAAATTTTTAAAATTCCTTGAGATAAAGGAAAATGGGGACACCTTGATCCAAAATCGATGCGATGCGGCAAACGCAGTTTTAAGAGGGAAACTTAAGACATAGTCACACATCAGGAAATAAGGAAAATATTAACTAAATAATCTAACCTAACACCTAAAGAAACAAGATTAAAAAAAAAAAAAAAAAGCAAAGCCCAGAGTTTAGTACAAGGAAGGAAATAATAAAGATCAGAGCATAAATTAATAAAGACTTTTTTTAAAAAAGAAAGATTAATTAAGCTGAAAGCTGATTCTTTGAAAAGACAAAGTTTACAAACCTCTAGCCAAACCTCATTAAGGAAAAAAGAGAGAGAGAGAGAGAGCCCAAATAAATAAAATCAGAAGTGCAACAGAAGTTACAACCTATACCATTAAAATACGACAGATTATAAGAAATTACTATGACTCACACATGCCACAAATAAGACAGTGTAGAAGCAATGGACTTCCCTGGTGACTCAGATGGTAAAGCGTCTGTCTGCAATGTGGGAGACCCAGGTGTGATCCCCAGGTCGGGAAGGTCTCCTGGAGAAGGAAATGACAACCCACTCCAGTATTCTCGCCTGCCTGGAAAATTCCATGGACAGAGGAGCCTCTTAGGCTGCATGGGGTCGCAAAGAGTCGAACACGACTGAGCGACTTTACTTTCACTTTCACTTTCTTTCAGAAGGAATGGATAAATTCCTAGAAATCTGCAGTGATTTTGGAGCCTAAAAATATAAAGTCTGTCACCCTTTCCACTGTTTCCCCATCTGTTTGCCATGAAGTGATGGGACTGGATGCCATAATCTTAGTTTTCTGAATGTTGAGTTTTAAACCAATTTTTACACTCTCCTTTTTCACTTTCATCAAGAGGCTCTTTAGTTCTTCTTCACTTTCTGCCATAAGGGTGGTGTCATCTGCATATATGAGGTTATTGATGTTTCTCCCAACAATCTTGATTCCAGCCTGTGCTTCTTCCAGCCCAGTGTTTCTCATGATGTACCCTGCATATAAGTCAAATAAGCAGGGTGACAATATACAGCCTTGACATACTCCTTTCCCTATTTGGAATCAGTCTGTTGTTCCATGTCCAGTTCTAACTGTTGCTTCCTGACCTGCATAAAGTAGAAAGTCAAGAAATGCCTAGAGTAACAGGAAAATTTGATCTTGGAGTACCGAATGATCCAATGTTCCCAAGAGAACACACTGGTCATAGTAAACACCCTCTTCCAACAACACATGAGAAGACTCTACACATGGACATCACCAGATGGTCAATACCAAAATCAGATTGATTATATTCTTTGCAGCCAAAGATGGAGAAGCTCTATACAGTCACCAAGACAAGAACAAGACCAGGAGCTGACTGTGGCTCAGGTCATGAACTCCTTGCTGCCAAACTCAGACTGAAATTGAAGAAAGTAGGGGAAAACACTAGACCATTCAGGTATGACCTAAATCAAATCCCTTACGATTATACAGTGGAAGTGACAAATAGATTCAAGGGAGTAGATCTGATACCAAACATGTAAAGAAGTGTTAATACCTTTCTTCTTGAACTATTCCAGAAAACTGAAGAAGGACCATATCCAAACTCATTCTACAAAGCTAGCACCACCCCTGATTCCAAAACTAGTCAATGACACCACAGAAAAGATAATTATAGGCCAATATCACTGATGAACATAGACACAAAAATGCTCAACAAATTATCAGCAAATCAAATTCAATAATACATTCAAAGGATTATTCATCATGATCAAAGGGATGTATCCCAGGGGTGCAAGGATGGTTCAATACCTGCAAATCAGTCAATGTGAAACATCACCTTAACAAAATGAAGACCAAAAATCATATGATCATCTCAATGGATATAGGAAAATTTTTCACAAAATTCAACATCTATTTATGAGCTAAAAACTCTCAACAAAGTGTGCATAGAAGGAACACACCTCAACATAATAAAGGTCATATATGAAATACCCACAGCCAACATCATACCCCATGGTCAAAAAGTTAAAGCATTTCCTCGAAGATCAGAAACAAGACAAGGATGACCACTCTCATCACTTTTATTCAGCATAATATTGGAAGTCCTGACTGAGCAATCAGACAAACAAAAAATTAAAAAGAATGCAAATTGGAAAGGAAGAAGTAACTGCTACTATTTGTAGATGACATGACACTACATAGAAAAAATCCTAAAGACACCATGAAAAAACTATTAGAACTAATAAATAAATTCAGTAACTTTTCAGGATACAAAATTAATATACAGAAATCAGTTGTATTTCTATACACTAATAAACTATCAGAAAGAAAAATTAAGAAAATAATCCCATTTACAATTGCATCAGAAAAAGTAAATACCTAGGAATAAGCCTAGCCAAGAAGATGAAAAACTTCTGCACTGAAAACTATAAAGCACTGACAAAAGAAACCGAAGATGACATAAACAGGTGGAAAGATATACTGTGTTCATGAATTGGAAGAATTAACATTGTTAAAATGGCCATAATACTCAAGGCAATCTAGAGACTCAATGCTATCCTTATCAAAATATCAATGGCATTTTTCACAGACCTAGAATCAAGAATCCTAAAGTTGGTAGGGAACCACAAAAGATCCCAAATATCCAAAACAATCTTAAGAAAAAAGAACAAAGTTGGAGGTATCATACCCTCTGATTTCAAACTATACTCCAAAGCTACAGTAATCAAAAAAAGTACGTTACACAAAAACAGTCACATAGATCAACGGAATACAATGGCAAGCCCAGGAAGAAACCCGTGCGTATATGGTCAGTTAATCTACCATAGGGGCTTCCCAGGTGATGCAGTGGTAAAGAATCCACCTGACAATGCAGGAGATGCCAGAGATATGAGTTTGATCCTTGGATCAGGAAGTTCCCCTGAAGGAGGAAATGGTAACCCGCTCCAGTATTCTTGCCTGGAAAATTTCATGGACAGTGGAGCCTGCCAGGCTACAGTCCATGGGGTCACAAAGAGTCAGACACAGCTGAGCGTGCACACAAAAACAAATCTGTAACAACAGAGGCAAGAATATACAATAGGGAAAAGACAGCATTTTCAATAAATGGTATAGGGAAAACTATAGAGCTATATGCAAAAAATAAAGAAACTGGACCACCTATACAGAAAAAAACTCGAAACAGATTAAAGACTTGAAGACCTAAAATCATAAAACTTCTAGAATAAAACAGGCAGTAGGTTCTTTCGGCATCTGTCTTAGCAATATATTTTTGGATCTGTCTTCCTTAGGCAAGTGAAACAAAAGCAGAATTAAACAAATGAGACTACATCAAACTAAAAAAATACATAAATAAATAAAACTTTTGCACAGTGAAGGAAACTATCAACAAAACAAAGAGTCAGACTATTGAATGAGAGGAGATATTTGCAAACAACATATCCTATTGAGGATTGATATACAAAATATACAAAGAACTCATATACCTCAATATTTTTAAAAAATCTGATTAAAAAATGACCAGGGTACCTAACCAAATATTTTTCCAAAGAAGACATATGGATGGCCAACAGATACATGTAAAGATGCTCAACATCACTAACCATCAGGAAAATGAAATCCAAACTACAGTGAGATATCATCTCACATCTGTCAGAATGGCTTTATGATAACGTTTATGAGAATGTAGAAAAAGGGGAACCCTCAACACACTGTTGGTGAGATTATAAATTAGTATGTCCCTATTTGAAAACAGTATGGAGATGGATGGGCGGTGTCTTCTCCCTGAAATGGGATTTCTGCTAAATGATTGGATGGATATCAATTTCTGTTCACAGTGCATTCTGAGACTGCTCCTCATCTCTGAATATAAAGCGTCTGTCTACAAAGTGGGAAACCTGGGTTCGATCCCTGGGTTGGGAAGTTCACTGGAGAAGGAAATGGCAACCCACTCCAGTACCCTTGAATAGAAAATTCCATGGATGGAGGAGCCTGGTGTCTATGGGGTCGCAAAGAGTCGGACAGGACTGAGCGACATCACTTTCACTTTCACTAACTGCACCCCGAATCAAGCAACTGGAATTCACATGGAGGATTTCTCCCTAACTTGGAGAAATCCAAGACACTGGCTTGTCCTGGCTGAAAAGTAAGCATCCTCTGCTCTGCTTCCTCAGAAAGAGTAACTGTGGAGCCCTCCATGATTAGGGGGGCAAACACTGGATTGAGTAAGTATATTTCAGCATAGCCGCTCTTTTCTGCAACCAAGGGATCATGAGCCTGCCTCCTGTATTTCCATTCAGCCATTGCACTGCAAAAAATGACTTCTGTTTTAAAAGTCTAGATGTCATAAGGGCTTAAACTCACATTGTGTATTTGGGCAGGATTGGAGAAAGATATTTTGATACTCAGAGCATCAACACTGCCATATGTAATTCAAAATAATATATGCTTTTTGGAGAGGTAGAAAAAGATGGCGGAGGAATAGGACGGGAAGATCACATTCTCCCTCACAAATTCCTCAAAAGAACATTTCAACGCCGAGCAAACTCCACAAAACAACTTCTGTAGGCTGGCAGAGGACATCAGGCAACCAGAAAAGCAGACCATTGTCTTCAAAAACAGCATCCCCCCTCCCCACAGCGCGACTGAACTAGTGAGCCTAAAAACCAGCAACCAGAAGAAGTTAAACAGAGGGAACCACCTTGGAAGTGAGCCCACACGGCCCATAACATCAGAGAAGAGCCAGATACATTTTTAATTTTTTAATATTTTTAAAATCATTCTTTTTTTTTTTTTTTTTGCTTTTTGCTTTTTTTTTTTCCTTTTTTTTCCGAGCTTTTTTTTTAATTGTTAAGTCTTCTATTTCTCCTCTAATTTTTATTTCTATAACCTAGTATTACTATTTTTAAAAAAAAAAGACTTTTTTTTTTTTAAGGCAAACACCATATATACTCTTTGGATGGTTGTTGGTGTTTTGTTTTGGTTTTTTTTTGTTTGTTTGTTTGTTTTTTAATAATTCTTTTTTTTCTTTCTTCCTTTTTCCTTCTGCTTTTCTTTAATATTGTATCTTTGAAAATACAACCTCTACTCCAGATTTTTAATCTTTGCTCTTAGGTTTTTGTTGTCAATTTTGTACATTTAAAAACCCAAACTTCACTACCCAAGTTTACCTGAGAGCGAGATTACTGGCTTGACCACTCTCTCCTCCTCTGGACTCTCCTTTTTCTCTACCAGGTGGCCTCTGTCTCTTTTCTCCCCCATCTCTTCTCTATCCAACTCTGTGAATCTCTGTGTGTTCCAGACGGTAGAGAACACCTAAGGAACTGGTTACCGGCAGGATTTGTCTCTCTCCTGCTCATTCCTCTCTCTTATCCTCCTGGTCACCTCTGTCTACTTCCTCCCTCTCCTCTTCCCCGTATAACTCTGTAAATACCTCTGAGCAGTCCAGACTATAGAGCGCACATAAGGAAGTGACTACTGGCTAGCTTGCTCTCTCCTCTCTTGATCTCACTGCATCTCATTCCAGTTACCTCTAACTACCCCCTCCATCTTCTCTTCTCCTTGTAACTCAGTGAACCTCTCTGAGTGTCCCTCAATGTGGAGAAACTTTTCATCTTTAACCTAGATGTTTTATCATCGGTGCTGTATAGATGGAGAAGTCTAGAGGCTACTGTAAAATAAAACTGAAAACCAGAAGCAGGAAGCTTAAACCCAAAGCCTGAAAACATTAGAGAACTCTTGAATTCAGGGAACATTAAGCAATAGGAGCTCATTAAATGCCTTCATACCTACACCGAAACCAAGCTCCACCCAAGGGCCAACAAGTTCCAAAACAAGACATACCACCCAAATTCTCCAGCAACACAGGAACACTCCCCTGAGCCTCAATTTACAGGCAGCTCAAAATTATCCCAAAACCTTTGATGTCTCATAACCCATTACGGGTCACTCCACTGCACTCCAGAGAGAAGAAACCGAGCTCCACCCACCAAAACTCCAACACAAGCCTCCCTAACCAGGAAACCTTGACAAGCCACTGATAGAACCCCACCCAAAGTGAGGAAGCTCCATAATAAAGAGAACTCCACAAATTATCAGAATATAAAAAGGCCACCCCAAACGCAGCAATATAACCAAGATGAAGAGACAGAGGAATACTCAGCAGGTAAAGGAACAGGAGAGTTGCCCACCAAACCAAACAAAAGAGGAAGAAGTAGGGAATCTACCGGAGAAGGAATTCCGAATATTGATAGTGAAAATGATCCAAAATCTTGAAATCAAAATGGAAACACAGATAAATAGCCTAGAGACAAGGATTGAGAAGATGCAAGAAAGGTTTAACAAGGACCTAGAAGAAATAAAAAGAGTCAAAATATAATGAATAACACAATAAATGAGATCAGAAACTCTCTGGAGGCAACAAATAGTAGAATAACGGAGGCAGAAGATAGGATTAGTGAAATAGAAGATAGAATGGTAGAAATAAATGAATCAGAGAGGAAACAAGAAAAACGAATTAAAAGAAACGAGGACAATCTCAGAGACCTCCAGGACAATATGAAACGCTCCAACATTCGAATTATAGGAGTCCCAGAAGAAGAAGACAGAAAGAAAGATCATGAGAAAATCCTTGAGGAGATAATAGTTGAAAACTTCCCTAAAATGGGGAAGGAAATAATCACCCAAGTCCAAGAAACACAGAGAGTCCCAAATAGGATAAACCCAAGGCGAAACACCCCAAGACACATATTAATCAAATTAACAAAGATCAAACACAAAGAACAAATATTAAAAGCAGCAAGGGAAAAACAACAAATAACACACAAGGGGATTCCCATAAGGATAACAGCTGATCTGTCAATAGAAACTCTTCAGGCCAGGAGGGAATGGCAAGACATACTTAGAGTGATGAAAGACAATAACCTACAGCCCAGATTACTGTACCCAGCAAGGATCTCATTCAAATACGAAGGAGAAAGCAAAAGCTTTACAGACAAGCAAAAGCTGAGAGAATTCAGCACCACCAAACCAGCTCTCCAACAAATTCTAAAGGATATCCTCTAGACAGGAAACACGAAAGGGTGTATAAACCCGAACCCAAAACAATAAAGTAAATGGCAACGGGATCATACTTATCAATAATTACCTTAAACGTAAATGGGTTGAACGCCCCAACCAAAAAGACAAAGACTGGCCGAATGGATACAAAAACAAGACCCCTCTATATGCTGCTTACAAGAGACCCACCTCAAAACAAGGGACACATACAGACTGAAAGTGAAGGGCTGGAAAAGATATACCACGCGAATAGAGACCAAAAGAAAGCAGGAGTGGCAATACTCATATCCGATAAAATAGACTTTAAAACAAAGGCTGTGAAAAGAGACAAAGAAGGCCACTACATAATGATCAAAGGAACAATCCAAGAAGAAGATATAACAATTATAAATATATATGCACCCAATATAGGAGCACCACAATATGTAAGACAAATGCTAACAAGTATGAAAGGGGAAATCAACAATAACACAATAATAGTGGGAGACTTTAATACCCCACTCACACCTATGGACAGATCAACTAAACAGAAAATTAACAAAGAAACGCAAACTTTAAATGATACATTAGATCAGTTAGACCTAATTGATATCTATAGGACATTTCACCCCAAAACAACGAATTTCACCTTTTTTCAAGTGCTCATGGAACCTTCTCCAGGATAGATCACATCCTGGGCCATAAATCTAAACTTGATAAATTCAAGAAAATCGAAATCATTCCAAGCATCTTTTCTGACCATAATGCATTAAGATTAGATCTCAATTACAGGAGAAAAACTATTAAAATATCCAACATATGGAGGTTGAACAACACACTTCTGAATAACCAACAAATCACAGAAGAAATCAAAAAGAAATCAAAATATGCATAGAAACTAATGAAAATGAAAACACAACAACCCAAAACCTGTGGGACACTATAAAAGCAGTGCTAAGAGGAAAGTTCATAGCAATACAGGCATACCTCAAGAAACAAGAAAAAGTCAAATAAATAACCTAACTCTACAACTAAAGCAACTAGAAAAGGAAGAGTTGGAGAACCCCAGAGTTAGTAGAAGGAAAGAAATCTTAAAAATTAGGGCAGAAATAAATGCAAAAGAAACAAAAGAGACCATAGCAAAAATCAACAAAGCCAAAAGCTGGTTCTTTGAAAGGATAAATAAAATTGACAAACCATTAGCCAGACTCATCAAGAAGCAAAGAGAGAAAAATCAAATCAATAAAATTAGAAATGAAAATGGAGAGATCACAACAGACAACACAGAAATACAAAGGATCATAAGAGACTACTATCAGCAGTTGTATGCCAATAAAATGGACAACGTGGAAGAAATGGACAAATTCTTAGAAAAGTACCATTTTCCAAAACTGAACCAGGAAGAAATAGAAAATCTTAACAGACCCATCACAAGCACGGAAATTGATACTGTAATCAGAAATCTTCCAGCAAACAAAAGCCCAGGTCCAGATGGCTTCACAGCTGAATTCTACCAAAAATTTCGAGAAGAGCTAACACCTATCCTCCTCAAACTCTTCCAAAAATTGCAGAGGAAGGTAAACTTCCAAACTCATTCTATGAGGCCACCATCACCCTAATACCAAAACCTGACAAAGATGTCACAAAGAAAGAAAACTACAGGCCAATATCTCTGATGAACATAGATGCAAAAATCCTCAACAAAATTCTAGCAATCAGAATCCAACAACACATTAAAAAGATCATACACCATGACCAAGTGGGCTTTATCCCAGGGATGCAAGGATTCTTCAATATCCGCAAATCAATCAATGTAATTCACCACATTAACAAATTGAAAAATAAAAACCATATGATTATCTCAATAGATGCAGAGAAGGCCTTTGACAAAATTCAACATCCATTTATGATAAAAACTCTCCAGAAAGCAGGAATAGAAGGAACATACCTCAACATAATAAAAGCTATCTATGACGAACCCACAGCAAACATTATCCTCAATGGTGAAAAATTGAAAGCATTTCCCCTAAAGTCAGGAACAAGACAAGGGTGTCCACTTTCACCGCTATTATTCAACATAGTTCTGGAAGTTTTGGCCACAGCAATCAGAGCAGAAAAAGAAATAAAAGGAATCCAAATTGGAAAGAAGAAGTAAAACTCTCACTGTTTGCAGATGACATGATCCTCTACATGGAAAACCCTAAAGACTCCACCAGAAAATTACTAGAGCTAATCAATGAATATAGTAAAGTTGCAGGATACAAAATCAACACACAGAAATCCCTTGCATTCCTATACACGAATAATGAGAAAGTAGAAAAAGAAATTAAGGAAACAATTCCATTCACCATTGCAACGAAAAGAATAAAATACTTAGGAATATATCTACCTAAAGAAACTAAAGACCTATATATAGAAAACTATAAAACACTGATGAAAGAAATCAAAGAGGACACTAATAGATGGAGAAATATACCATGTTCATGGATTGGAAGAATCAATATAGTGAAAATGAGTATACTACCCAAAGCAATTTACAAATTCAATGCAATCCCTATCAAGCTACCAGGCACATTTTTCACAGAACTAGAACAAATAATTTCAAGATTTGTATGGAAATACAAAAACCTCGAATAGCCAAAGCAATCTTGAGAAAGAAGAATGGAACTGGAGGAATCAACTTGCCTGACTTCAGGCTCTACTACAAAGCCACAGTCATCAAGACAGTATGGTACTGGCACAAAGACAGACATATAGATCAATGGAACAAAATAGAAAGCCCAGAGATAAATCCACACACATATGGACACCTTATCTTTGACAAAGGAGGCAAGAATATACAATGGAGTAAAGACAATCTCTTTAACAAGTGGTGCTGGGAAAACTGGTCAACCACTTGTAAAAGAATGAAACTAGATCACTTTCTAACACCGCACACAAAAATAAACTCAAAATGGATTAAAGATCTAAATGTAAGATCAGAAACTATAAAACTCCTAGAGGAGAACATAGGCAAAACACTCTCAGACATAAATCACAGCAGGATCCTCTATGATCCACCTCCCAGAATTCTGGAAATAAAAGCAAAAATAAACAAATGGGATCTAATTAAAATTAAAAGCTTCTGCACAACAAAGGAAAATATAAGCAAGGTGAAAAGACAGCCTTCTGAACGGGAGAAAATAATAGCAAATGAAGCAACTGACAAACAACTAATCTCAAAAATATACAAGCAACTTCTGCAGCTCAATTCCAGAAAAATAAACGACCCAATCAAAAAATGGGCCAAAGAACTAAATAGACATTTCTCCAAAGAAGACATACGGATGGCTAACAAACACATGAAAAGATGCTCAACATCACTCATTATTAGAGAAATGCAAATCAAAACCACAATGAGGTACCACTTCACACCAGTCAGAATGGCTGCGATCCAAAAATCTACAAGCAATAAATGCTGGAGAGGGTGTGGAGAAAGGGAACCCTCCTACACTGTTGGTGGGAATGCAAACTAGTACAGCCACTATGGAGAACAGTGTGGAGATTCCTTAAAAAATTGCAAATAGAACTACCTTATGACCCAGCAATCCCACTGCTGGGCATACACACCGAGGAAACCAGAATGGAAAGAGACACATGTACCCCAATGTTCATCGCAGCACTGTTTATAATAGCCAGGACATGGAAACAACCTAGATGTCCATCAGCAGATGAATGGATAAGAAAGCTGTGGTACATATACACAATGGAGTATTACTCAGCAGTTAAAAAGAATTCATTTGAATCAGTTCTGATGAGATGGATGAAACTGGAGCCAATTATACAGAGTGAAGTAAGCCAGAAAGAAAAACACCAATACAGTATACTAACACATAGATATGGAATTTAGGAAGATAGCAATGACGACCCTGTATGCAAGACAGGGAAAGAGACACAGATGTGTATAACGGACTTTTGGACTCAGAGGGAGAGGGAGAGGGTGGGATGATTTGGGAGAATGCCATTCTAACATGTATACTATCATGTGAATTGAATCGCCAGTCTATGTCTGACGCAGGATGCAGCATGCTTGGGGCTGGTGCATGGGGATGACCCAGAAAGATGTTATGGGGAGGGAGGTGGGAGGGGGGTTCATGTTTGGGAATGCATGTAAGAATTAAAGATTTTAAAATTTAAAAAATAAAAAACTAAAATTAAAAAAAAATATATATATATATATATGCTTTTTAATGACACAAAATGTCTTGCATGCTGGGATGTTGCTATTCTGATTGTAAACTTCCTGATATAATATTGGGTTGGCCAAATAGTTCATTCAGGTTTTTGCTAAGATGGTATGGAAAAACCCAAATGAACTTTTTGGCCAACCCAAATACAAAAAGCCAAACATTTCTGTATTTTAGTTTCTATTTAGTTTTTTTTTTCTTTTCAAGGAAATGAGAGATTGTTTTTCTGTCTACTTTGCTGGTTGCAAAAGCATATATGTAACCCTTGTGTTAAGTAATCTATCTATATGCAGATTAGGGAAAAAAACAGGAAAGATAGATTTTTTTTTTTTCCTACCTGGCCCTCTCAGTCTGCCTGAGCCAGGTCCACTCATTTTAAAATGAAATCAATACCAACAGCAAACTTGAATTAGTAAATACAAAATGAGTAAAGTTTCATACAATGCGCCTTGGAAAAATAACATTTCTGAATGTGATCACACTGTAAGAACAAAATTGGTAGTTTAAGTTCTAATTCTACTATAAGTTCTATAATTGTAACTGGTAATATAATTTCAGCCTATAAATATTTATGTGGAATACTGTATTATTTAATAAACTTGCTAACCACTCTTCTGATTTTAGCCTGCTTTTAAATTTTAACCAGAGATAGGAATGAATCCATTTGCAATGCAGGAAACATGGGTTCAATCCCTGAGTGGGTAAGGTTTCCCGGAGAAAGGACTAGCAACCCACTCCAGTATTCTTGCCTGGGAAACCTCATAGACGGAGGAGCCTGGCAGGCTACAGTCCATGAGGTGGCAGAGTCAGACAGGACTTAGCGACTAAACAGCAACAACAAAAAAGTGTTCAGACAAATATAAAATGCTAGCATTCAAAGAGTAGTTGATGGACAAAGTACAGTTTTCATCCTCATAAAGGTGGCCTGCCCTTCTAAATCCCCTGTATGCAGTTTCTTAGGACTCTGGTTTAAGAAAGGTACTTATTATCCAAGGAACTGCAAACATAATGCATGTGATAGTCACATTTATAGTTTGCTTATGTCATTTTATTAACCAGAAGCTTAAACTGCAAACTGCAAACTGCATACAAATTGTAACCCACAGTTGTTTCCTGGATCAGACTTTTAAAGGTGAAATCCCCATTGTCCCTAATTCAGACTCTTACTCTTGACTAGGAGGTAATCTCCTCGGTGTTTAACAGGAGGCAACAGCTTGGGAATTCTCTCCCATTTCAAGTGCACACAGAACTGCTACTGCCTTTTATAAAAGTTGTGCATAAGCCTGGATACAAAACAAGCCCTATAGGAAAAAAGAGTCCAGTGAATTCAAGGAAAGTGCAAATAACCTCAATGCCTAGTCTTTCCTTTTCTGAGAACTAATAAGTGAATTTTATGAATCTGGACAAAAAAATCCCACTGAAGTGAGGCTTTGAGAAACATTTGTGCTGATGATGACAGCATTTTCATGGTAATTCGTCAATGTTCTTGCAAAGCAATGGTAATTTACTCCAGCAAAATCCAGCTAATAGCCCTGTAGATTTGAGGCCTTCTTCCAGGAGGCCACATGCATGCCGCCCTGCTGTCTAGTGCCCGCAGACTCCATCACCACTCAAGAATTCCAAGCTGAACTGTGTTGTTCAGTCACTAAGTTGCATCTGACTCTTTGTGACCCCATGGACTACAGCAAGCCAGGCTTCCCTGTCCATCACTATCTCCCGGAGTTTGCTCAAACTCATGTCCATCGAGTCAGGGATGCCATCCAACCATCTCATCCTCTGTTGCCCACTTCTCCTCCTTCAATCTTTCCCAGCAACAGGGTCTTTTCTAATGAGTCAGCTCTTCACATCAGGTGGCCAAAGTATTGCAGCTTCAGCATCAGTCCTTCCAATAAGTATTCAGGACTGATTTCCTTTAGGAATGACTGGTTTGATCTCCTTGCAGCCCAAGGGACTCTCAAGAGTCTTTTCCAACACCACAGTTTGAAAACATCAGTTCTTCAGTGCTCAGCCCTCTTTATGGTCCAACTGAACACCCGTACATGACTATTGGAAAAACCATGGCTTCAACTATATGGACATTTGTCGGCAAAGTGATGTCTCTGCTTTTTAATATATTGTCTAGGGCTGAACCCCTGGAACATCCAGGCCTGCTTTTTCCATGTCACAATTTCAAAGCCAGTGCCCAGTATGGGAAGCCCAACTGGGGTTAGAGGTAGCGGTGAGTTGGGGGAGGGAAGGGGCTGAAGACACAGTATTTATGATTGTCAAACTCTGAGAGGCCTTAACATGACAGCTATATTTCTGAGCAGAAACAAGACTAAAAAAGCAAATTGTAAAAGACATCTATCAGTACCATTCACTTCCTTTTCTGATTCTGAAGAAAATACACGTTCATTATAGATTTTTAAAAAACAGAAAGACTTCAAAAGGGACACAATCATCAATAATTTTATCCAGATATTTTTACACAGATATCTTTTATCCAGATACAGTTCCTTCCAGCTTTTCTCAATGCAGATTTTAATTACTCTGTGCAACTTTTTTGGCTTCCCAGATGGCACTAGGAGTGAAGAACCTGCCTGTCAAGGTAGGAGCCGTAAGAGACATGGGTTCCATCCCTGGGTCGGGAAGATCGCCTGGAGGAGGGCACGGCAACCAACTCCAGTATTCTTGCCTGGAGAATACCCTGGACAGAGGAGTCCAGTGGGTCACAAAGAGTTGGGCACGACTGAAGCGACTTAGCACATGTGCAACTTTACTGTGTATAAGTACTTTTTTGAAAATATGATTCTTCCAGTCACAGAATATCACTATCTCTGTGCACCTGTAAGTTACAGAATGTTCATATTACTAGACAATATAGGTGGTTTCAATTACTGCGTAATTAAACATAACAATGTAGTGACAATCCTTCGTACAAAAATCTTGGTCTCACTCTCTATTTTCTTAAGAAAGAGTCTCAGAAGCGATGAAAGGTATCGATGGATATGGATATTTCAATATAATTGATACATAAAACTGAGCCAGGAATTCCCTGGCAGTCCACTGGCTAGAACTCCATGCTTTCATTTTCTGACAGATTCAAACCCAGGTCAGGAAACTAACATTTCACAAATCTCATGGAGTAGCCAAAAGTTTAAAAAAAATAATTTTAAAAACTTGAAAGTTGAACAAGATTAAATAAAAAATAATAAAAATTGAGCCAAATTGCTTTCCAGAAAAGCTGTAACAATTAGACAATCTGTTCAACAGCAAAGTAAGAGTCTCATATTAATGTACTTTCATCAACATCGAGCTTTTAATCTATGGTAATTTCAGGTCAAAACTCACTTTTGTACTTTATGTATACACAATACATTACGTATGGCTTTGGTTTGCTGTAAAGTCAACGTATTTGGAAAGCCACAGGAAACAGAGTGACCTCCAAGAGCATACGATATGCTGAAAGCGAAGCAGCTTGCCAGGGGTCATCTGACCATTTAACCATGAATTTGGGACTAAAAACTAAGAATTCTTCTAATTCCTAACCCAGTTTCCTAAGCAGTAGCGACTTTCAGTAAAAATAAAATCAATTTTAAAATGTGGAGAGAATGGGGAGATAGGAGATACTTTTCATTGCTGTTTGGTAAATAATTTTTTTAATTAACTTATTTATTTTAATTGGGGGCAAATTACTTTACAATATTGTGGTGGGTTTTGCCACACATCAACATGAATCAGCCACAGGTGTACACGTGTCCCCCCATCCTGGACCCCCCTCCCTCCTTCCTCCCCACCCCACCCCTCTGGGTTATCCCAGAGGACCAGCTTTGAGTGCCCTGCTTCATGCATCGAACTTGCACTGGTCATTTATCTTTACATATGGTAATATACACGTTTCAGTGCTATTCTTGCTTGGTAAATAAACTTTTTCCTCATTGAATTTTCATATCTTTGCAGCACTGTCTTAGACCAGCAAGCCTGCTACCCAGCAGTTCACCAGTCATCACTTTTCAACTCTCAGAGAGGGTTCTTTGGGAGGAAAGGAGTCACAGTGTGCAAATCTCATGTTTCAGAGTTAACCACAGTAGTGTCATTAGGAAACTCAGTCTCGCCTGAAGATACCCCACGACAATCTAAAATCAAATACAAATGAATCTTCTCTGCCTCTGTGTGTGCATGTTCAGTCATGTCCATCTCTTGGTGACCTCATGGATTGTAGCCTGCCAGGCTCTCCTGTCCATGGAATTTTCCAGGCAAGATTACTGGAGTGGGTTGCCATTTCCTTCTCCAGGGGATCTTCCCAGGGATTGAACCCACATCTCTTGCACCATTCTACATTGACTGGCTTGTGTATTAAACAGCTTCAGTCATTTGACTCTTTGCAACCCCATGGACTGTAACCTGCCAGGCTCCTCTGTGAATGAGATTCTCCAGGTGAGAATACTGGAGTGGGTTGCCATGCCCTCCTGATTGGCAGGCAGATTCTTTACCACTGATAAAAGGCTGTGCAGCTTCTTCCTGGTCTGCTGAGAACACTTACTCTTGGAGCCATCATGTAAGAAGCCTGACTGCACAGAACCCCTACTGAGGAAGTCTACATCCTATTGAGAAGCCCCAGGGAGATGCACTGATTGACAGTTCCTAATTAACCCAGTCTTCCAGTCAGACAGGCACCAGGCGTGTGAGGGAGGAACTTCCAGACCACTTCAGACCCCAGCCATTTGAGTCGATCACAGTCTTCATGACTTTCCGCTAATGCTCCAGACTTCACGGAGCAGAAGAAAGCCATCTCCACTGTGCTCCTGCTGAATTCTTGACTCACACAACAAGTGTAATAAAATGACACTTTTATTCATTGTATTAAGGGCAATTGGTTATACAGCAATAAGTCATACCTTATTCCAGTAATAAGATAATTGTGGCTGCTTGCATAGCTCAGTCAGTAAAGTATCTGCCCTCAATGCAGGAGACCTGGGTTCAAGTCCTGGGTCAGGAAGTTCCCTTGGAAAAGGAAATGGCAACCTGCTCTAGTATTCTTGCCTGGAGAAACCCAGGGACAGAGAAGCCTGGTGAGATCCAGTTCATGGGATCGCAAGAGTCGGACACCACTTAGTGCTATCTTTTTGCTATCTTTTTTTATTATTCCAGTAATAACCTGGAATACCTCTCCTCCGCTCCCCTGTCCCTCATCCTCCCCACCCTCCTGTTCCCTTACATTATTGCTATCATCTAATCTTTGTGTCCCACCACCACCTTCAAATTACATGTTAAAATTCTAATGCCCCCGATTATGGTTATAGGATGTGAGGCCTTTGGGGTGATTAGGTCATCAGAATGAAGCTTCTTGAATGGCAGTAATGCCCTCATAAAAGAGGTCCCAGAGAGGTCCCCTTCCACCCTGTGGGGACACAGCAAGAAGTAAGCAGTCTACAACCTACAAGAGGGCTTTCCCCAGAACCTGACTATGCTGGCACCCTGATCTCCGAATTCCAGGCTCCAGAACTGTGAGAAATAAATTTCTGCTGCTTATAAGCCACCCAGATTATGGTATTTTGTTTAACAGCCTGAATGGACTAAGACAATTATTCTTCATCTTTACCTTTTCCATCTTCAGCCCATGAGCTACCAGGTCTCCTACTTTTCTTTCAAAAGTCTCTGAACATTGGATCGGGGCATTCATAGCAATATTGAATATTAATATTTTTGATGACTGCATTGACAAAGAGACTTGAAGTCACTGTGGAGCACATGAGAATATCTAGAAATGGACTTTTCAGTTGGCATTTAAGTGTCTGTGACGTTTTCTCTGCTCTTTTCTATTTTGTGTCTACTTCCTATCCCAGATCCTGCTGCTGAGCCACATCTTTTTTTAATTAATTTTTGTTAGAGTATAGTTGCTTAGAGGAGCAACCCCACATCCAAGGAGCAGTGGCTGTGCGGGCGCAGGAGGGCCGAGAGGAGCTCCTCCACGTTCAAGGTCAGGAGGGGTGGCAGTGAGGAGACACCCCTCATCCAAGGTAAGAGGCAGTGGCTACACTTTGCTGGAGCAGCTGTGAAGAGATACCCCATGCCCAAGGTAAGAGAAACCCAAGTAAGACTTTAGGTGTTGCAAGAGGGCATCAGAGGGCAGACACACTGAAACCATAATCACAGAAAACCAGCCAACCTGATCACATGGACTACAGCCTTGTCTAACTCAGTGAAACTAAGCCATTCCCTGTGGGCCCACCCAGAATGGACAGGTCATGGTGGAGAGGTCTGACAGAATGTGGCCCACTGGAGAAAGGAATGGCAAACCACTTCAGCATTCTTGCCTTGAGAACCCCATGAACAGTATGAAAAGGCAAAATGATAGGATACTGAAAGAGGAACTCCCCAGGTCGGTAGGTGCCCAATATGCTACTGGAGATCAGTGGAGAAATAACTCCAGAAAGAATGAAGGGATGGAGCCAAAGCAAAAACAATACCGAGCTATGGATGTGACTGGTCATAGAAGCAAAGTCTGAGCTGTAAAGAGCAATATTGCATAGGAACCTGGAGTGTCAGGTCCATGAATCAAGGAAAATTAGAAGTGGTCAAATAGGAGATGGCAAGAGTGAACGTTGACATTCTAGGAATCAGCAAACTAAAATGGACTGGAATGGGTGAATTTAACTCAGATGACCATTATATCTACTACTGCGGGCAGGAATCCCTTAGGAGAAATGGAGTAGCCATCATGCTCAACAAAAGAGTCTGAAATGCAGTATTTGGATGCAATCTCAAAAATGACAGAATGATCTCTGTTCATTTCCAAGGCAAACCATTCAATATCACAGTTATCCAAGTCCATGCCCCAACCAGTAACCCTGAAGAAACTGAAGTTGAACGGTTCTATGAAGACCTACAAGACCTCCTAGACCTAACACCCAAAAAAGACATCCTTTTCATTATAGGGGACTGGAAAGCAAAAGTAGGAAGTCAAGAAACACCTGGGGTAACAGGCAAATTTGGCCTTGGAATGTGGAATGAAGCAGGGAAAAGGCTGTCATAGCAAACACCCTCTTCCAACAACACAAGAGAAGACTCTACACATGGACATCACCAGATGGTCAACACCGAAATCAGATTGATTATATTCTTTGCAACCAATGATGGAGAAGTTCTATACAGTCAGCAAAAACAAGACAGGGAGCTGACTGTGGCTCAGATCATGAACTCCTTATTGCCAAATTCAGATTTAAATTGAAGAAAGTAGGGAAAACCATTAGACCATTCAGGTATGACCTAAATCAAATCCCTTCTGATTATACAGTGGAAGTGAGAAATAGATTTAAGGGACTCAGATCTGATAGATAGAGTGCGTGATGAACTATGGACGGAGGTTTGTGACATCGTACAGGAGACAGGGATCAAGATCATCCCCAAGAAAAAGAAATGCAAAAAAGCAAAATGGCTGTATGAGGAGGCCTTACAAATAGCTGTGGAAAGAAGTGAAAAACAAAGGAGAAAAGGAAAGATATAAGCATCTAAATGCAGAGTTCCAAAGAATAGCAAGGAGAGATAAGAAAGCCTTCCTCTGAGACTAATGTAAAGAAATAGAGGAAAACAACAGTATGGGAAAGACTAGAGATCTCTTCAAGAAAATTAGAGATACCAAGGGAACATTTCATGCAAAGATGGGCTCAATAAAGGACAGAAATGGTATAGACCTAACAGAAACAGAAGATATTAAGAAGAGGTGGCAAGAGTACATAGAAGAACTATACAAAAAAGACCTTCATGACCCAGATAATCATGATGGTGTGGTCACTCACCTAGAGCCAGACATCCTGGAATGCGAAGTCAAGTGGGCCTTAGAAAGCATCACTACGAACAAAGCTAGAGGAGGTGATGCAATCCCAGTTGAGCTATTTAAAATCCTGAAAGATGATGCTGTGAAAGTGCTGCCTCAATATGCCAGCAAATCTGGAAAACTCAGCAGTGTCCACAGGACTGGAAAAGGTCAGTTTTCATTCCAACCCAAAAAAAGGCAATGCCAAAGAATGCTCAAAATACCACACAATTGCACTCATCTCACATGCTAGTAAAGTTATGCTCAAAATTCTACAAGCCAAGCTTCAGCAATACGTGAACTGTGAACTTCCAGATGTTCAAGCTGGTTTTAGGAAAGGCAGAGGAACCAGAGATCAAACTGAAAACATCCGCTGGATCATGGAAAAAGCAAAAGAGTTCCAGAAAATCATCTATTTCTGCTTTATTGACTATGCCAAAGCCTTTGACTATGTGGATCACAATAAACTGTGGAAAATTCTGAAAGAGATGGGAATACCAGACCACCTGACCTGCCTCTTGAGAAACCTGTATGCAGGTCAGGAAGCAACAGTTAGAACTGGACATGGAAAAACAGACTGGTTCCAAATAGGAAAAGGAGTACGTCAAGGCTGCATATTGTCACCCTGCTTATTTAACTTCTATGCAGAGTACATCATGAGAAACGCTGGGCTGGAGGAAACACAAGCTGGAATCAAGATTGCTGGGAGAAATATCAATAACCTCAGATATGCAGATGACACCACCCTTCTGGCAGAAAGTGAAGAGGAACTCAAAAGCCTCTTGATGAAAGTGAAAGAGGAGAGCGAAAAAGTTGGCTTAAAGCTCAATATTCAGAAAACGAAGATCATGACATCTGGTCCCATCACTTCATGGGAAATAGATGGGGGAACAGTGGAAACAGTGGCTGACTTTATTTTGGGGGGGCTCCAAAATCACTGCAGATGGTGATTGCAGCCATGAAATTAAAAGACGCTTACTCCTTGGAAGGAAAGTTATGACCAACCTAGATAGCATATTCAAAAACAGAGATATTACCTTGCCAACAAAGGTCCATCTAGTCAAGGCTATGGTTTTTCCAGTGCTCATGTATGGATGTGAGAATTGGACTGTGAAGAAGGCTGAGCGCCGAAGTATTGATGCTTCTGAACTGTGGTGTTGGAGAAGAGTCTTGAGAGTCCCCTGGACTGCAAGGAGATCCAACCAGTCCATTCTAAAGGAGATCAGCCCTATGTGTTCTTTGGAAGGAATGATGCTAAAGTTGAAACTCCAATACTTTGTCCACCTCATGCAAAGAGTTGACTTATTGGAAAAGACCCTGATGCTGGGAGGGATTGAGGGCAGGAGGAGAAGGGGACAACAGAGAATGAGATGCCTGGATGGCATCATCAACTCAATGGACATGAGTCTGAGTAAACTCCGGGAGTTGGTGATGGACAGGGAGGCCTGGCATGCTGCAATTCATGGGGTCGCAAAGAGTGGGACACGACTGAGCGACTGAACTGAACTGAATTGAACTGATAGTTGCTTAACGATGTTGCTTTACTTTCTGCTGCATAGCAAAGTGAATCCACGTCGAATGTAAAAAAACTCCCAGAAGATTCTATTACTCAACTAAATAAACAGTTAACAGAGGTTAATTTCAGTTAAAATAGTAAAATAAGCTACCATTTGTTGAATGTAATGCTAAGCACTTTAACCACATTTTTTTAGCATCATAACCATATGAGGTAAGTCTTATTAAACCCATTTTACTGAAGGGGAAACTGTGACTTAAAAGAGTAACACGGCTCCTGCATGTTAAAGCTAGAATTTGAATCCAGGGTCATATGACTTCAAATCCATTTCTCAACTACTGCATGAGTAGCTTTCAAGCCTTTTGGCCATGCCCCATGGTGAAAAAAAAAAAAATGCATCTTACATCATAGCCAATGAACGCCAACACACATGAATTAGAAGTGTCAGGAAAGCAATAAATACCTTACCAGGTATACAACATATTGATCTTCTCTATTCTTTTTGGGCTAGTTCTCATTTTTAAAATTTAGTTGTGTGTCTTAGTTGCTCAGTTCAGTTCAGTCGCTCAGTCGTGTCCCACTCTTTGCAACCCCATGGACTGCAGCACACCAGGCCTCCCTGTCCATCACCAACTCCTGGAGTTTACTCAAACTCATGTCCATTCAGTCGGTGATGCCATCCAACCATCTCATCCTCTGTCATCCCCTTCTCCTCCTGCCTTCAAGTTGCTCAGTCGTGTCCAACTCTTTGCGACCCCATGAACTGGCTCCTCTGTCCATGAGGATTCTCCAGGCAAGAATACTGGAGTGGGTTGCCACTCCCTTCTCCAGGGAATCTTCCTAACCTAGAGACTGAACCCAGGTCTCTTGCATTGCACGCAAATTCTTTACCATCTGAGCTACCAGGGAAGCCCAAGGTGTGTGTGTGTGTGTTAGTCACTCAGTCATATCCAACTCTTTGTGACAAAATGTACTTAGTAGTCCATCAAATTGATTGCATAACTTCTTGCTAATTGATCATAATACAGAGACTAAAAAAATCACTACATTCCTTATCCAACTTGACTTAAAATCTGGGAGGTCATTACTCCAAAACCCTTTTCTACTTTAAAGATTACTCACCACAGGGAAGTCTTCTACCCAATGTCCTTTTTCTGTCCTGGGGTCTTAGGTAGAAGACTTCCCTGTGGTCTAGTGGTTGAGAATCCACCCTCCAATTCGGGGAATGTGGCTTTGAGCCCTGGTTGGGAACTAAGATCCCAAATGCTGTGGAGTATGACCAAAAAATAAAAAGAAAAAGGACATTAGGTAAAAACTAAGGAAATCTGAATGATGTATGAACTTTAGTTAACAAGAATGCATTAACATTGGCTCTTTAATTGCAACAAGCACACCATATGACAGTAAGATATTAACAATAGTAGGAAATTGGATATTTGGATACTTGGGAACTCTGTATGATCTTGGCAATTTTTATTAAATGTAAACTGTTCTAAAATAAAGTTGGATTAAAAAATTATAAAAAAATAAAAAATGAAAAAGTAAAGATTACTCACCAAAGAGCTAAACACAAAATGTTTTAATACAACCTTTTTTAAAATTAAAAAGAAACTTTATCATTTCTATCAAACCCTTCTCTTTTTTAACATGAGACTATTTAATGAAAAGGTCTATTTGATAAATTTAACAAACAAACTGATATCTCAGTTCCACACTAGATCTGGTTTCTGGACAGCAATAGAAGATACAGGAAAGATATTCACCCTGCATTTGCCTCATTGCTCAAAGCCCTTCCCAAGGGCCACAGCCCCAACCAGGCACCACAGCACAGGATCCCATTTGCCCCTCTGCTTCTGCTATTTGGACCATTAGCTGGGTAGAGAATGATGATGTGCCTGACATGAGAAAAGGAGCTGGACCATGTGAGGAATGAAAGTGAGGGCATGATAAGTCCCTTCAGTCATGTCCGACTCTTTGTGACCCTATGGACCACAGCTCCTCTGTCATCGGGATTCTCCAGACAAGAATACTGCAGTGGGTTGCCAAGCCCTCCCTGCCATGCAGGGATCCAGGGATCAAACTAGGGATCAACCCAGGGATTGAACTCACGTCTCTTACATCTCCTCCATTGGCATGTGGGTTCTTTACCACTAGCGCCACCTAGGAAGCCCATGAAAGTGAGAATGATGGGTAAATAATCCAAAGAGTCGAGAGAGTAGACACTGAATGGTCATGTGGCAGGATGGGGCTGGAGAGGCCATGGTAACGACGGGCATACCCCAGCGATGATGATACCAAAAAGGCCACACAAAGCAGGAGGAAGATGTATGCGTGTGAAGAGGAGCACACAGACGCCTTGTGCCCCCAGACAAAGAGGAGCTGCTCGCTCTAGGCAGGACAAGTCCCACGGGCTTTCTGGTTTCAAATCCAGTGCTGTGTACTCACAACAAAAACACACAATTTTCTTTCTGGAGATCTGTAAAGCGTTTAGTTCTTTACAACACAAAGTTCCTTAGTTAAATGGGCTCTTGAAATATTCTCACAGCAAGAATCTGAGAGAAGGGCAGAGTGGGACAAACACAGAGTCACAGACAGGAGATTCATGGACACAAGATTTATAGAGGACTATTCCTATCCTTTTGTCTTCTGGAATATTAAAAATCTTCATTACAATGCCTTTTATTTGAGTCATACAATACTTTCTAGCCCACAAAATAATCTGTAAAGTGGGATAATAATTTTAACTGTTTCATATTTTTTGTGGAAGGTGAAATAAGCAAACACAAGAAAAGTCCTTAAACTAAGACTTTCCACATAGTTGATGCTCAGTAAATAGGACTTGATCTTATGACAAACTATGACATGGGAGGGTATTACATATGACAGGTGAAGACATGGGCACACACAGAAACCTCAGGCCATGCCAAAGGTTACACAGCTAAAAAGTGGTAACAGAGGTCTTTGGGTTTTGCATCATCCATAAATATTCCACAGATATTTATGGAGTCCAGGATCAGTGCCAGGTTCACACCATCTCAGTGAATGAGACAGATGCATTTCTTGCCTCCAGCAAAATATTCCTTCCCCACATCTTATGTTTATATAATATAGGCATCAAACTAGAGAGTTGTTCTTTTTTTACACTCTACAAATAAGATTAAATTTAGCTCTAATAAGAAAAAGCCACAAGACTAGAAAAGCATGCATCTTCTGCTATCTTGAGAAATTATAGAGTTTCCTCCCCTGTACCCGTCTATAGCCTCCTAAGGGTTACCACACCATGGTGCTAGGCACACTGTATTGTAATTTCTTGAATAATTTTCAGTCCCCAATCTTCACCCAAGACCATCAGCTCCCTAAGGACAGGAGCTCTCCTCAGGGCAGCACAGTGTGCTAGTTGCTCAGTCATGTCCAATGTTTTGCAACCCCATGGACTGTAGCCTGCCAGGCTCCTCTGTCCATGGGATTCTCCTGGTAAGAATACTGAAGTGAGTTGCCATGCTCTCCTCCAGGGGATCTTTCCAACCCAGGGATTGAACTCGCATCTCTTCTGTCTCCTGCACTGGCACGCAGGCCCTTGACCACTAGCACCACCAGGCTCTTATATCAATGCAAATGCCTTGATTTTTCTTAACATTCAGGTTGGTCTTAGTTTTTAGTTCACTGAGAGATTTTTATTCCTTGTGTTTGTGAGATTCCCCCTCCATGGTGATTTTTTTCAGTTTAAGAAATGCATAAGATACAATGAGACCAAGGAACTAAAATGGTTCCTCCCACAACTACTAATAACACTTCAATACATTTTCTAATTAATTATACACATATTTATTAATATAATATTATTCACTATATATATATGAGAGAGAGAAGCAAAGAGAGAGATCAAGAAAGATTAGTGAAAAAATTGGTGTAGAATCCTTTGAAGTCTTTTATTAAAACTAAATGTAATTCTAAAGAAAAAATTCAAAGCAATCTATCCACTAAAGACATAGTTCTCACTTTGAGATAAAGCCATCACTTTGGGTCGATTAAACCTTGCCCAATGTGGGTTGTTTTTTTTTTTTTTTCATTATTAACATATTTCATTCCTACCAATTCAGAGTAGAGTGATTTTGAGATCAAAATGTCTTTCCACCAAAGCTGGAGTTTACAAAGTCAACAGTGCTAAATGTTAATGGATTCTGCCCTCATGAACCAGGGGTATGGGGAGGTAGCTGGACCATTTAAAAACTTCATAAAGATCAAAGATTGGGAGTTAGCTATGAAGAAGAGAAGGTTTATAGAGACCCTCAAGATAAACTTTCCCAAGTTAGGCTTCTCTCCTGGTTAACCTAAATCAATGGCATCTTGGGGAATACAGTAAATGTGAACTTTTGTGTGGCCTTTTTATTCGTATGTGTGTGTTTTTGCAAGCACCACGGAATGGCAGAGGCTTCCTCATCAGTGGAACCATGTAGATTCAGAAAAAGCCATCTTCCATTGAGAAGACAATTGTTTTCTATAGAGACAAGAAACAAATGCCTGTGACCCAGGTCACCTCATCCCAGCAGGCTTTTGCTGCGGCTTCCTCTGAGCAAACACAACAAAGTCCGGAGCAGTCAATCCTGCCGCCCCACACTGGGCCCCTGCAGTTGTGCTCTGCTATTTACCCTTCCTATTAATCTGTCAGTGTTCTAGTCAAACACGCAAAACAATATGGTGGGTGCATAGTTTGATTGGCCATTGCTAAGTAACTTGGGCCAAAGATGAAGAAATGGAACTTCCAACCCACAAAATGTGAGGCCCAATTTGGCTGTTAGAAAACGTTCAACAATACTGGGGCATGACAATTTTTCAGGGTGGCTGTGATTTAACATCTCTCTCACCAGAAAAGTTGTCTCATTAATGACATTCCATTCTGGAATCTAAATTCAGGTCATGTCTCTGTTCCTATCACTGTGGGATAGGACTGTCAGGGCGTTTTGGAGAGGAAGGTGCTCCGAGTAAGATGCCATCATCCTCTTAGTGATGGGACTACTAGATTTGGTTTGGCACACAGGTAAGCCTCTGGCTAACAACTGAAACATTCTTTGAAATGAAAAATTTCATTGTTGATACAACACTCTTGGAACACTAAAATATTATAGCTCCACAGTTCCAAAATATAATCCAAATTATCAAACAGTTGAAGTGAATTTAGTAGCTCATTTCCTCACTCCACTTTCCTCCTTTTCTGTTAGCCAAGAATCCTTTTCTGTTAGCCTCAGAATCCTTCTCAACACAAAGCTCTAGGTGGCCATTTTTAATGTGTTAAGATTGGCACAAAAGATGAAGCAAATAAGTCATTCCAGCCCTGGAGTATCAAGTAAACAAACTCACCAGAATATAAGATGAACAGATGATCAACAACTGTCCAAGACATTCTCTGGTAGTAATACAGGGCATGCATTTCCCTGTTTCAAGTTTTCAGAAATCACACAGGATGGGAAGGATATGTAGAGGTATTCATGCATCAGAGAGGCCGGGATGCAGCACAACAAAGTGAAAGAAAATATGGCTGTTGAAGTCAGGCTGACTTGGGGCTCAAATTCCCCCCATTTACTATTTACTAGCTACTCAACCTATGGCAAGTATAAGAGTCTGCTCTGTGATATGTTTGTTCATCCATCAAATACAGAAAACCAGGTTGTATAATACGTAAGTCAGGACTTTTCAACTCTGGTCCCTGCTCCATTTTTTCCAGCTATTTACTTTACAGACCAGAGGCATCTTTGGGTTCATATCCTTGCAGTTTTTGACCCAAGAGGAAAAAGAACCCTCTCTTCCTAGCTGGAGTTTAAAAATTGAGAAAAAGAATTCTGATTGGTTTGACTGAGTTGTGTCACTCACTGGACTCCCACTGTGGGGACTCTGATTGGCCCAGACTGGGTCAACCACCAAGGTCCTGTGCTCAGGCTATCCTGAGAACCACCTGGTGACCGTGGTAGGAGCAGTTTCTCAAAAGAAGTATGGAGTGGTGAAGACACATTCCTGGGATAGACAAAACAATAAATGCGTGCTCTAAAACCACGTGGAGTGAAAAAAGTAAATAAAATAATACATGTAAAGAGCTTAGTAACTGGTACATAGTAGCATCCCATAGATGGTAGCAAAAGTGATGGTATTATTACTATCAATCTCCAGTCTCAAAAGGTACAATCAGTAGGAGGGTGATTCACAGAAAGATATTTAGTGCTTCATCACTTCCTGATGTCAGTTTTAAGTCTGACTACTCAGATTGTGTACTCAAATAGCATTCTCAGTGAAAAAGCCAAGTGCAATGGTCATACTTATCATACTTAAATTTAAATTTAGCTAATTCTAGTTGCAGAGATTTCACTTTGGTCCAGCTCACTGAAGAAAAGGTTGTGTTAAAGGATGCAATTAAGAATGCGATTTATTTATGCATTTACTTGCGCTCCTATGTGTCAGTCACTGGGCCAGATGCTGGGTGACCCAGGGAAGCAAAACTGACCAAGTCTCTGCCCTCAGGGAGCTGACTTTCCAGCAGGGGAGCCGGAGAGACAAGCTATAGGGGGAAATGAAGCACCATAAAAGGGGGGAAAAGCACAGAATGGATTTCAGATAGAGCAAGGCCCTCTGAGGAATGGCATCTGGACAGAGACATGAATCAAGTAAAAGAGCTATGAGAATGCTTTCCCCCAGGCAAAAGAGAGAGAATGGTGAGTACTGAGTCTGGATGTGGGGCAATGTAGCCAGAGCAGAGCAAGCAAGGTGATGGGGATAGGAAGTGATGGTAGACAGCTTGGCCACCCTCTAAGAGGCCTACAACCATGTTACCTTACATGGCAAAAGGGACTTTGCAGATGGGATTAATTTAAGGACCTTGAGGTGAAGGCTTTGGCCTATATTATCCAGGTGAGCCCAGCGTCATTACCAGGAAGTAATTACCAGCGTCATTACCAGGATCCCTAACAGTTGAAGAGGAAGGCAGAAGAGAAGGCCAGAAATGCACTATGAGAAAGAGTCAACCCAGTTTTTCTGGAGTGAAGGTGACAGGAATCAAGGGATGTAGGCAGTTTCCGGAAGCTGGAAAAGGCAAGGAAACAGAACCTCCCTCAAAGTCGCCAGAAAGGAACGTAACCTTGATTTCCTAGTGAGACCCACATCAGACATAAGACCTGCAGAAACACAAATAACAGATTTGTGTTGCTTTAAACCAGTAAGTCGGAGAAGACAATGGCAACCCACTCCAGTACTCTTGCCTGGAAAATCCCATCCACAGAGGAGCCTGGTAGGCTGCAGTCCACGGAGTCACAAAGAGTCAGACACGACTGAGCAACTTCACTTTCACTTTTCACTTGAAGGCATTGGAGAAGGAAATGGCAACCCACTCCAGTGCTCTTGCCTGGAGAATCCCAGGGATGGCGGAGCCTGGCGGGCTGCCGTCTATGGGGTCGCACAGAGTCGGACACGACTGAAGCGACTTAGCAGCAGCAGCAGCAGCAGCAGCAGCAGCAAACCAGTAAGTGTGTGATAATTTGTTACAGCAGCAAAAGGCAATGAATATAGTATCATTCTTAACATTACGAGATGGTTATGTGTCAATGAAAAGTCTCTATCTTTTCTTGAAAGCCTTGACTTACTCAACTTATCAGGAGTAAACCAGTTGCTTTGAAGTGAGGAGATAAGCCCCACCCTAATGATCTGGAGCCATCTAATAAGTGCACAAAAGAAAGCAGAGAAAATAGGAACTGTCTCTCCAGGTTTTCCTAGCAGAGATGTAACATATCCTGAGGGTGGCAAAATTTTTTATGAGGGGATTAAAATGACCAGAGATCAAATTGTCAACATCTGCTGGATCATGGAAAAAGCAAGAAAGTTCCAGAGAAAACATCTATTTCTGTTTTATTGACTATGCCAAAGCCTTTGACTGTGTGGATCATAATAAACTGTGGAAAATTCTGAAAGAGATGGGAATACCAGACCACTTGACTTGCCTCTTGAGAAACCTGTATGCAGGTCAGGAAGCAACAGTTAGAACTGGACATGGAACAACAGACTGGTTCCAAATAGGAAAAGGAGTACGTCAAGGCTGCATATTGTCACCCTACTTATTTAACTTCTATGTAGAGTACATCATGAGAAACCTGGGCTGGAGGAAGCACAAGCTGGAATCAAGACTGCTGGGAGAAATATCAATAACCTCAGATATGCAGATGACACCACCCTTCTGGCAGAAAGTGAAGAGGAACTCAAAAGCCTCTTGACGAAAGTGAAAGAGGAGAGTGAAAAAGTTGGCTTAAAGCTCAACATTCAGAAAACGAAGATCATGGCATCTGGTCCCATCACTTCATGGAAAATAGATGGGGAAACAGTGGAAATAGTGTCAGAATTTATTTTTTTGGGCTCCAAAATCACTGCAGATGGTGATTGCAGCCATGAAATTAAAAGACGCTTACTCCTTGGAAGGAAAGTTATGACCAACTTAGATAGCATATTCAAGAGCAGAGACATTACTTTGCCGACTAAGGTCCGTCTAGTCAAGGCTATGGCTTTTCCTGTGGTCATGTATGGATGTGAGAGTTGGACTGTGAAGAAAGCTGAGCACTGAAGAATTGATGCTTTTGAACTGTGGTGTTGGAGAAGACTCATGAGAGTCCTTTGGACTGCAAGGAGATCCAACCAGTCCATTCTAAAGGAGATCAGTCCTGGGTGGTCTTTGGAAGGACTGATGCTAAAGCTGAAACTCCAATACTTTGGCCAACTCATGCGAAGAGTTGACTCATTGGAAAAGACTGATGCCGGGAGGGATTGGGGGCAGGAGGAGAAGGGGACAACAGAGGATGAGATGGCTGGATGGCATCACCAACTCGATGAATGTGAGTTTGGGTGAACTCCGGGAGTTGGTGATGGACGGGAGGCCTGGCATGCTGCAATTCATGGGGTCGCAAAGAGTCGGACACGACTGAGCGACTGAACTGAACTGAAGTTTTCACATCCTTTGGGTAAATACTAAAGAGCATGGTTGCTGGATCATGTGGGAAGAGTGTGTTTAGTTTTGTCACTTTGAGACCTTTTAAAGCAACTTATCAGAAGTACCTCCCACATTCTCTAGCCTTGCCCTTTCTACCTAGAATATGGTACTACTGCTGCTGCTGCTAAGTCGCTTCAGTCATGTCCAACTTTGTGCAACCCCATATATGGCAGCCCACCAGGCTCCCCCGTCCCTGGGATTCTCCAGGCAAGAACACTAGAGTGGGTTGCCATTTCCTTCTCCAATGCATGAAAGTGAAAAGTGAAAGTGAAGTCGCTCAGTCATGTCCCACTCTTCGAGACCCCATGGACGGCAGCCCACCAGGCTCCTCCGCCCATGGGACTCTCCAGGCAAGAGTACTGGAGTGGGTTGCCATTGACTATGGTACAAATCCTAGTAATTCCTAGAACTCAAAGGGGCCTGTGCATGCAAGCTTTATTTATTTCAGTATATCAACAATAAATCTGTTTTGGGGAAAAACATGGGTGCCTACTATCACTAGGCTGTTCAGTGCTATTTTAGAGATGTAAGCTAGTGCAGTAAGACAATAAAAAATGGAAAGGAACAAACATAGTGTCACTATTAGCAGGTGATACAGTTGTTCACACTAAAACCCCAAATAATTTATAGATGTATATTTGAGAATTAATATGAGAGTTTAGCTAACTTGCTGCTTTAAAACTGTATATAAAATTAAATCACATTTTTAACCCTTAACATAATTAGAAAAACATGTAATTTAAAAGATACCATTTATAATGCAAAATAAGTAAAACTGACCAAACAAAAAAAATCCCACTAGTACCTAAGATTACATCTTACAAAAGACAATCAAGAACTTTATGTAGAAAAGTATATAATTTTATTGACAGTCACTGAAAAGAAATATGTTCATAGTTAAGATGATTCAGTATCTTAAAAATGTCATTTTTCTCATTGTCTCATCACTGTTAAGCTGTTCTTTCTCCATCCACTGTTTATAAGGAGCTGAACTCATGGAACATGAGTTGATGTCTAAAGAGATATAGCAGGGAGCAATGGGAGAAGAAGCATTTTCATTGACTCTAAATCAGACCCCTTGCAGTCAGGATGCAGGTAGTGTATGAGAGGTAATGCATCTTCCTACATATTTTTATGTCAGTAGGTTTGCTTCATTTTAGCCAACAGTTTTGATTCTTGATTCAGTGCTGTTGGTCTTATAGTTTGGAACATCCCCTTCAGTTCAGTTCAGTTCAGTCACTCAGTCATGTCTGACTCTTTGCGACATCATGAACCACAGCACACCAGGCCTCCCTGTCCATCACCAACTCCCGGAGTTTACCCAAACTCATGTTCATTGAGTTGGTGATGCCTCCAACCATCTCATCCTCTGTCATCCCCTTCTCCTCCTGCCCTCAATCTTTCCCAGTGTCAGGGTCTTTTCAAATGAGTTAGCTCTTCGCATCAGGTGGCCAAAGTATTAGAGTTTCAGCTTCAGAAACAGTCCTCCCAAAGACCACCCAGGACTGATCTCGTTTAGGATGGACTAGTTGGATCTCCCTGCAGTCCAAGGGACTCTCAAGAGTCTTCTCCAACACCACAGTTCAAAAGCATCAATTCTTCAGCGCTCAGCTTTCTTTCACATCCATACATGACCACTAGAAAAACCATAGCCTTGACTAGACAGACCTTTGTTGTCAAAGTAATGTCTCTGCTCTTGAATATGCTATCTAGGTTGGTCATAACTTTCCTTCCAAGGAGTAAGCGTCTTTTAATTTCATGGCTGCAATCACCATCTGCAGTGATTTGGGAGCCCAAAAAAATAAATTCTGACACTATTTCCACTGTTTCCCCATCTATTTTCCATGAAGTGATGGGACCAGATGCCATGATCTTCGTTTTCTGAATGTTGAGCTTTAAGCCAACTTTTTCACTCTCTTCTTTCACTTTCATCAAGAGGCTTTTGAGTTCCTCTTCACTTTCTGCCAGAAGGGTGGTGTCATCTGCATATCTGAGGTTATTGATATTTCTCCCAGCAGTCTTGATTCCAGCTTGTGCTTCCTCCAGCCCAGGTTTCTCATGATGTACTCTACATAGAAGTTAAATAAGTAGGGTGACAATATGCAGCCTTGACGTACTCCTTTTCCTATTTGGAACCAGTTTGTTGTTCCATGTCCAGTTCTAACTGTTGCCTCCTGACCTGCATACAGGTTTCTCAAGAGGCAGGTCAGGTGGTCTGGTATTTCCATCTCTTGAAGAATTTTCCACAGTTTCTTGTGATCCACATAGTCAAAGGCTATGGCATAGTCAGTCAATAAAGCTGAAATAAATGTTTTTCTGGAACTCTCTTGCTTTTTCCATGATCCAGCAGATGTTGGCAATTTGATCTCTGGTTCCTCTGCCTTTTCTAAAACCAGCTTGAACATCTGGAAGTTCACAGTTCACGATTGCTGTAGCCTGGCTTGAAGAATTTTGAGCATTACTTTACTAGCATGAGAGATGGGTGCAATTGTGTGGTAGTTTGAGCATTCTTTGGCTTGCCTTTCTTTGGGATTGGAATGAAAACTGACCTTTTCCAGTCCTGTGGCCACTGCTGAGTTTTCCCAGTTTGCTGGCATATTGAGTGCAGCACTTTCACAGCATCATCTTTTAGGATTTGAAATAGCTCAACTGGAATTTCATCACCTCCACTAGCTTTGTTTGCAGTGATGCTTTCTAAGGCCCACTTGACTTCACATTCCAGGATGTCTGGCTCTAGGTGAGTGATCACACCATCGTGGTTACCTGGGTCATGAAGATCTTTTTTATGTATTTCTTCTGTGTAGTCTTCCCATAGTCAGCACTTGTTCATGGGTATTTTAGGATATTGGCATCTATATTCACAAGTAAAACATTTTATTGACTTTGGTTTTTTACACTACTTTTGTCCAGTTGGCTGTCAAATGCATTTTAAAAATTTCACCAGTTTTTATATACTATAACAGTTTCTATAACGTGGAACTTCTGTTTCTTTAAAACCTTGAAAGAGCTTGCCTGTAAAACTGTCTGGGCTTACAGCCTTTTTTAGAGTTAATTATTTGAAAGCATTTTTCATCTTTGTCATGACTACTGTTTAAGTTAAGCCCTCCATCTCTCTTGAGTGAATTTTAATTGTTTTTGCATTTCAATATGACAATTTTGTTGAGGCTTTTAAATGTATCCCCCCCTCAAATTTTTCTGCGTAGGGGTTTCTTATATTTTAAACCTCTATATGTACTAAATTAAGAGGAAACTCTGGTTCATGGATTTTATTTCCTTGGAATTATAGGTATACTAGCTTCTGTTTTATGCCTGAAGGGAAAATATAGAAATGGTCCCCCCTTCAAGAGATAATTGGTGAGATTGGAGAAAAGCTTATATCTACAGGGCTAAATTTATCAAGAGTTAAAGCATTAAAAAGGTAATATAGGTATATCTCTCACTCTGTGTTTTCACCTTGCATCCTCTTCTACCTTCCTGTGCCTGGACATAGCAGGTATGGTTTCTACAAGCCAAGTTCTTGGGGTCAATATGGTAAGCATACCTCATAGACCTTGGCAATGGGCCTGCCAATCACTATTGTTCTTGTGAGCTATAATCAGTCATTTCAGACTGGAGAGAGTGGGAATTCCATTCTGGTTTGAACTCAAGCCTCAATCCCCAATTCATCTCTATCAGGAGCCCTTTACTCAGAGAGTAATTGGCCTGTGTTAATATAGATGATTAGCTTGATGCAAAACATCAGCCTTTACCCTATTAAACAGGACTGAAGAGAATGAAGGAATGAAGAGAATGATATTCCAAACATAACCCCTAATTTTTTAGATACATCTCTTTTCATTCTCAATTGTATGTGTTTGTGATTTTGTTATTTTTTTTCTTAAATAGGCTTTCCAGCAATTTGCATGTCATTATTGTTATTTCACAGTCTAAACTAAGAGATTCAGTCTGGGTCAAAAGTGACTGTAAAGACCTCAACTTCATGACTTTATACATCCTCATTCCAATGTTATCTAGTCACATGGCACAGTTTCTTTACATAACTTACTTCTCTCTGTCACTTTCTCCTCTAACAAATAATTTCCTCCCCTTCAAGTATGTTTCATAGCTTCTGCTTATTCAAGTCACCCATTTTATTATGATCTTTAATGGATTTTTCCCTAGCTCAATACTTTTCACCTCATCCTCTGATGCTCAGTATTCCCAGTTCAGATTCAGGAGGTAGGGAATCTTCCCAGCTCAGCTCATGCCTTCTTGCCAAGAAACATTAAAGATCCCAAGGAAGCTAAGGAATGACAGGGGGCCCGTGCTCAGTCACTTCAGTTGTATCCAGCTTTTTGCCATGCTATGGTCTGCAGCCCACCAAGCTCCTCTGTCCCTGGGATTCTCCAGGCAAGAATACTGGAGTGGGTTGCCATGCCCTCCTGCAGGGGATCTTCTCAACCCAGAGACCAAACCCATGTCTCTTAAGTCTCCTACACTGAAAGGTGGGTTCTTTACCACTATTGCCACTTGGGAAGCCCAACAGGGGGCCTAGGGCCTCTTAAGTGTCTGTCCCTAAGCCTATCATCTTGATTTGACCTCCTCAATAACAGCTCAGAAAAAACATGTTGAAACAGATTTCTTGACTCACACCCTTATTCAAGCCTGTCTCCCATCTTTGTTCTCTCCCCTGTTTCCACACTACGATCTCTGTCTCCCAGTTCTTCAGTGCTACATCCTCTCCTCTCGGTTCCTCCCTTTCTCTCATCACCTCACTTGCTCCCATCCATCAAGTCCCATCGTTTCTCTAAAGTAGATCCCAAATCCATCCATTCTCTTAATTTCCATTAATGCTATCTTCATCCACACACCATTATTTCCTATCTGGATTATTACAACAGCCTCCTAAAGGTTTCCTAACCAGTCACCTCACTCCCTATTCCTTCCATTCTTCTCGCTGTACTCCACAGAGCAGCAATAATGACCTTCTAAAAATATAAATTCAATCAAAGAGCTCCCTCACTTAAACTTCTTCGATAGCTCCCTATTTTTTCTAGGATAAAATACAGCCTTCTCCTATGCCTGACACAGCTCTCCATCATCTGGTCCTGGCTAAACTCTCTATGTCATCTCATTTATGCTTCTCCCACTTAGAGTGCTCCAGCCACAACACCTTCTTTCAGAGACCCAGGACCCTTCAAGCTCTTCTCTGCCTTAGGATCTCTGCACACATGCTTCTTTTTGCTTGACCTTCTGTCTGCTCCTTCACTTGCTTTACAGGTTAGATCTTCTCTGAATATCTTTACTTGGCCACTCTATCCAAAGGAAATTTCTCCCATTATAATTCTTTATTTTATTGCCTTATGTTTTCATTTTTTAAAACCTATCTCCCTAAATTATTGAAAAAGAAACTACAAAGAGTAGAAGAGAAGAAAAAGCCAAAAAGAGAAGCAAAAATAACAATTAAAAAAACCTTCAAAAAGAAAAATGAAGGAAAAGCAAGAAATTGGAAAGAAATAAGCATAAAATTATTAACCTTCCTGGAGAAAAAAAGACTCATAAAATTTTTAAATAAATGTAAAGATTGTAGGTGCCGCAAGTGAACATTCTAACCACTTTTCCCCCTAAGTCTTCTGTAATGGTTTCCAACTTTTCTGCCTTCAAAATCCTACAAGTCGATTTCCCTTGAACTCTGGTGACTACAAAATTCTCTAATTTGAAAACTTATCAAAATGAAGCCTCAAAATGAGTTAGAAGCATTTGAAAAAGTCATTATAAGCCACTAGAAGAGTCTAATGCTTCTTTTGTCATTGTAAGTTTGCACAGCGAGCATCCAAGACAAGTTTTAAAATAAAACGACCCTCTCTTAGGACCACGGGTACATGAGGCATCATTTCCCCACAATAGCCTGGCCCTCTCGCCTCCTTTTCTCCTCTGCAATGCCTCTTTGTAAATCCCAGGTGTTTGCGGGCATAAAGCCCATCAGAAGGGAGTTTATTGTGAAGAGTTCTTTCTTTGCCACTTGTTCTAAACCTGTTAAGAGAGTGCTACATGCCTTAGACCAAATCTCCATAAAAATCAAGAAACAAGAAGTTTTCTGTACTCCTGCCCGACAGCCACACTATGACATCGGTTCGACAGCTCTGTGACCCTTTATTGTCCCAACTTTATTCACTAGTCTCTTTTTCTCTTTCTCCCTCCCTCCCTTTTTTTAAGCCTTTATTGGCATTTTTTTATCTACTGTAAAATGAAAAGGAGGAGGTTGGTTTTTTGTTGTTGTTTTCTTTCAGCACCCTATGTGGCAGCTAGAAAAAGCTATCTGCAGTTACTGTAGTAATGGTTTCAAGAAACACCTGCAAATCAAAGAAAGGCACCAGAACAGGGTCTTCAGATTTTTTTTTTCCTCTTCCCTCAGAGTTCCTTCTTGGCCATTATAGAGTAGGCTCGGGAATGAATTTATGTGACAGCTATGAAGTTAGTATTAAAATTGTGAATAATGCCTAGCAGTTTTCATGCACTTACTATGAGATCGCCTCAATTTGCCACACAGCGGTGAATAGGGTGAGGAGGGCGGGGTGTCAAATGAATGGGAGGAGGAGGGACTGTGAATGGGGAAGGTTTCCCTGGAGGGAGCAACACGGTAGTTACAAGAGAAGAGTGATTTATTTTTGAAATTTCAGATAGAAAAGCCAAGAGAATCTGCCTAAACGTCCTGAAGCACGAGGGTGAAGGATGTGAGATAAATGATAGGTTTGTACACATTTTACAAAGTGTCAACGCCAACTCTAGAATCAGGGACCAGGCGCGGGGTGGGGATACGGGGTGCGATGCTAAATCCATTCCTCTGGTCTTCCAAAATTGAATATTAAATGCCAGCAGGGAGCAGATGTGGGTAAGGGCTGCAGAATGGGGGTAAGGGCCACGGAAGGAGGGGGTTAAGCGTTTAGTTCAATGGAAATTAACCACTTGGGGAGAATTAGAAGAGAGCTGGAGCGGGCTGGGCGGGGGAGCGTGTCTATTCTGGCTAAGGGATTTGGGGAGGGCATTCAGAAAAATGAGGTGAGCCAGCCTGCAAAAGCAGGGTGGGGCGTCTCCGCCGGCCTCATGGCCCCGCCCCCGCAGCACCCGCAGCACCCCCACCCCCCGCATTAGCATGCGGGCCGCAGCAGGCCGGCCGGGCGGGGGAGGGCAGCAGTGGGATCGCCGCGCGGGGCTCATTGTGGGCCGCGCTCGCCTCCGCGGGGGACCATCTGCTCGCTGTCAATGCATCACCTGCTCGTCTGGGCCGTCGCCGGGGCAACGGGGGGCGGGGGATTAAGGAGCGTGTGCTTCTCGTCCCCGCCGCCGCGGCGGCGGCGGCGGCGGCGGGGGCGAGAGCTGGGCGCTCCTCTGCTGCCCGCTCTTCTGCTGCCCGCAGCCCAGGGACAGGTCAGCCCGGCGGAGGGGCCCGGCGATCACCGTGGCGGGCGCGAGCGCTCGCCGCTGCCCCTCGAGCTTTGCAAAGGCACCCGAGCTGCCTCCACTCGACGAGGTGGCGGGAATCTCGAGGTGGGGCAGAGAGCAGACTCACCCAGAGGGCGAGAACTGCGACCCTCGCGTCTACCTGGAGCTGCGTGGGCCAGGTCCGGGGGCAGGAAATGGGGGGCGGTGAGTGCCGCCCTCCGCCTCTTCCTGGGAGCTGGCCCGCTCAGCCCGTCCCTGTGGGCGCAGCGCAGTTCAGAGAGCCCTGCAATTTCTGGGCAGCCACAGTGGGATCAGTGTCACGGGTAGAACTTCCTGGGCTCCAGCCTACCAAGTCACAGATAACTGCCCCCCTCGCCCTCTCTTCTGACATTCTGGTCTGCGGATCATCGCCAAGACGGGGAGCCTTGGAGAGCAGAATATGAGTGATACCTGCTCTCTGGGCTTACCTGAATGGGCTGCTTTTCCATGGAGGGGATAGTTCTGGAGATAAACCCCCCAAGAAGTCCTGAAATCCCTCTTCCACCCACTCCTATTCCTTGCACTCAACATAATTTTTGGACAGCAGATGCTTAGTGAGTGATGCAGCCGACAGCAGGGGGCAGAGCTAGGCTACAGATGAGAACAGGGCCACTGGGATTATATTTGATCCAAGTCATGCTGTCTGGTTTAAAAACTTCCAGGAAAATCTGTGCTGTGTCCTTGCGCATCTCCACACCATCCCGCCAATGGTCAAGGACACCAGATGCACCAACAGAGGTCAGTCATAAACAAGGGACAGTTGACTGCCCCACATAAACCCAACACAGCCCACAAAGAGCCAAGGAATTGTTCAGCTTTAATCACAACTCATATCTGTTTTTCTTTCTTCTTTCTGTGTGGGCCAGCTGCTTTTATTCCTTTGCAGAATAACAGAAGCAGTACAAAGTTGGGATTCAATGAGTCCCAAGCTGGATGCCCCCACTCCCTCCCAGACCACCATCTAAAACACTTTCAGCCAGGTAAAATCCCAGCATGTTTCTAAAGCTTTCTGAGTCAAGAATACCCCAAATCTTTCTAGAATAGATCTCATTCCAGAAGCTGGCAACCCTTGAGGGACCAACAGTCTTTGTTTGACTTAGTAACTCAAACCCACTTCCTGCGGTTCTGCTTTCTGAAGAAACAGAATTTGTCTTCTTTTCAAGTCAACCCTTTGTATTGAAGAAATTGTTACATTGTCTACTAATCTCAAATTTTCCCCAGTCCTTTGCTACATTTTTCTTTTCTTTAATAAAATCCATATTTAAAATTATGCTAAATCAGGTTTGTGATATTGACCCCCTATAATTTCTCCAACTAAAATCTCATTCATCAAATAAGTTTCTCCCACACTTTTATGATTTCTAGATATGAACACCATGAATTAGGCTAATTTTGTGATTAAAATTTCAAAATTTACTGTTACATTTATTTGTTGTTCCTATCATTTAATGTAAGAGAAAAAAGTCAACCATAAAAATATCTATGTGCTTTTCATGAGATGAAGGAAAAAGAAAAACAAGTGAGTAATGTATAAACTTGCTTAAAAGATTTTTTTAAAATCTACCCATCCAAAATTGCTTTTTTAATTTTCCAGAATTAAAGGTAAGAGTTCTTAGAAGGCATGCTCTTTGATTCAAAAGGTACTTCCAAATAGACAGAATCATGGCATCATTCCCACTATAGAAAAGATGCTATGCTAAGTCACTTCCATCGTGTCCGACTCTGTGCGACCCCATAGACGGCAGCCCACCAGGCTATCCTGTCCCTGGGATTCTGATAATTGAAACCAAAAGATAAGTACCCCAAGATCGTTACAGACTGAGGCTGGGGATGTTCAGGGCACCTTCAACCCCACTAACCACCCAGCAGAGCAGCTTTCCCCCGCCAAGAGCACCTCAAAATGCTCTTAATCTGCTCTATTCCCACTTCAACAGCTGCTGGCTTCACGACAGAGATGAGAACCCTTCACCCGTTCAGCAAATAATCATCGAACACCTGCCATGTGCAAAGCAAACTAGACAAAGACCCCTCGCTCATGGTACTCACTATTCGACAGGGGTACATAGATATTTTCTAATATTTATTTATTTGTGGCTGCATCAGGTCTTAGTTGCAGTATGTGGGACCTTTCACCGTGTTGCCCAGGCTTTTTTCTAGTTGCGGCTCGTGGGCTCTAGAGTACAGGCTCAGTAGCTGTGGCACACGGGGTCAGTTGCCCCACAACATGTGGAAGCTTCCTGGAGCAGGGATCAAACCTGTGTCGCCTGCATCGGCAGGCGGATTCATAACCACTGGACCACCAGGGAAGTCCTAAATTGATTTTTTTTACCTCTTTATTCTTTTACCCAGCAAACATTTCTTGAGCACCTAATTGACAATTTAGATAGGGGAAAATATACCCACAAGTAAGATATCACTCTCAAAAAGAAAAACACACGCACAAAAACCAGAGCATAATGTAATTAATTAGAAATTATTATCAGTAGAACAAAGTGTCATGGAAGTATAGAGACAGCATCAGATGATTTTTGTGTAGATAGAGCCGCACAGATGTCATAAACCGGACCATGAAGAGTTAGTAGGCATCCCCAGCACCCAGATCAGGACCTGGCACAGAGCAGATGCTCTAAAATAGTTGTTAAATGAATGATGTATTCTCCAAGTAAGAAAGAAATTCCAGAGGAAGAAATCACAGCATGAGCAAAGGCTTCAAGACATATTGTTTAAGGAATGAATGAACAATTCACTGTGGGCAAAACAAGGGAGAAGAAAGAGAAAGATGGACCGGTGGTGTGGAGGCATGTGGAGAAGAGACAGGAATATCACGCCAAGAATGTGGACTTTGTCTTGAAGACCAATAGTTTTTTAAGAGCAGAACACTTGTTTTAAGCAGAATCTTGTAAGAAATTCAAATACAATGAAATTGACCAAAATACAGCTGCCCTAGCTCAAAGAGGAATAGGATCTGACATCCTGCTTCCCGTCCACAACCTTGCCCACTAGGCACTGCTGGGGAACCCTACTATTTCCCCTTGAAATACTTTTTTTTTTTAAGTGCCCTGGGGAGTGGGCTATCACTGAACAGCATTAAGCACGAGAGTGTGAGTCTGGATGAAAAGGAGTCTAGGAAAGCATTTAGGTTGCTATTGAAATTGTCAAAGCACAAAATAATGAGGACATATTAGATAGGTGCCAATGGTAGTGAAATGGATGATAAAGAGATTTTGAAGATGAAATCCTTAATATGAACGGTCTTTCTGCTTCAGGGAAAATAATTTCAGCTCTGGTACAGTCTGAATTTGGATATTTTTCAATAGTAATATGTAACAAACTGTGCATCTTAACTATTACTATGGCCAACACATTCCCGCACTTGCAGAAGCTTTGGAAAAAATATAAATTCCTTAGTACTAGCTGCTTCAGATGTAACCCATATGTCAGAATATAGATTTTTGAGTCTCAAGAAAATGGAAGATTTGTAAATATAACCAAAAGGAGGGTAGAGATGAGAGATATCTAATGCTCCTTTAACTTATTAATCAGGAGAACCAATTATTGAGCAACAATCAAAGTTATGATGCATAGTGACACTTCCCTGCACCCCCACAAATGTAAGCATTCAAGTGGTCATCTTAAAAGTCACATGAAATTCATCACTGACTACTTAAATTTAGCTACAACTGCACATTAAAAATTCATCTTGGGTAGAAAGCTTGCAATTTAAAGAATCCACAGCACTCTTGAACTGGGTAGGAACAAAGATATATACTCACACAACTAAGCTAAAGGAAAAGATGCAGCAAAGGGGAGCTGAGAAGCTGAGGAAATTCACATGATGAAGATAGCTGGCATTTAGCCAAAACTGAAAACTATAAATATTAATCAGATGAGAATCAGTGTCACTTTACTGCAAGAATGTTCTGTAATTAAAAGGGTGGGCATTGTGTTGTGCATGTTAGCACAATTGCCACCCATAATATTGGATGCCAGCAGCTCCTGAGTGCTAGAACACAGATCTCTAAGGATGTCACCTAGCAGAGGATTTACTACATAAGCATCAGACATTTACGTCAAATTCAAATAACACTCTAAAATAAAAGGAGAAGAAATACCGGAGTTTCAAAATTATGCTTCTGTCTTGAAAAGGCAAGAAAAGTAATATTCATTGGGTACCTGTTAAATGCCAGGCATCTTCTAGATGCTTTCCATACATTATGTCACTTAATCCTTTTAATTCAAGCTTGCAGACAAGGTGTCATCATAACCACATTTCAAAGATACAGTTCCTAAGCTGGCTTTGCAATCCAGGATATGGCTGCAGGTGAGCGTGTCTGAAGTGGAGCTAAAGCAAGGTATCCCTGACACTGACAAAGTTTACAACCATGAGATTAGAATGCCAGATCATCCACATGAGCACTGAGTCTTGCAGGAAACTGATGACCTTAGAGTCGATGAGAAGGGTGGGAAGGAGGCACCAAAGCTCTCATTTGGGAAAATGAACAGTAACTCTACTAAGTTTCAGTGGTCAAGCAAAGGATGTTTGGGCAACATACCAGGTGTGTCAAAGAAGAGGGGATTGTTAATGGTTGAAAGAGCCAGTAGGGGGACAAAAGAATATTATTCCCTTCTTTCTCCTCTGTCTGATCAAAGATAAGTGAGGATGAACAGCGTCTGCCCCAGGGGGGTGCAAACGAAGTCATCCTGACAAAGGAAAACAAGCTTTAGTTAGGTCAGAAGTGGAGGGACCTTTGAATGAAGAGGCCAGGAATGCAGAGGAGTTCTGATTAGGTCACTGTGTTGTCTCTTCCTTGCCTACAGTCTAAATCCACATCCTTCAGGGTTATCTCAGCCCTCCATATGATCTTGTCCCGTTGTGCCCTCACCAATGTTTAACAACCAGCTCTCTGGGAGGATAAAGTCCTGATTTGTTGCCAATTTCCATGATGTAAATACTCCAACCAAACATGACTGATTTCCAGCTTCCAACATGACGTTAGTGAGAGCAGAGTTGGGGAAAGATATGTACAAGCAGCTTTGAGGAGTCAGTGCAAGTTGACTCACAAACACCACTGCCCTTACTATTTCATGTTTTCCTGTCTCTTCTTCCCACCCTGTATTCTTGTTCAAAGATGAGGCTGCTAACTTGTGCAAACTCCACACTGCACACCATGGTAGTGCCATGTTCATCACAGTCCTCACTGGTATGTCTGTGTAATATGACAGTTACCCTTCAGATGGTGAGAAATATAGAGCAAGATGCCTTCCTTAATTTGCACAAAGGCATCATTTGGTTTTCGTGCTGGTCGAAGACCACGTACCGCAAGTCATAAGCCAAATCCAGCCCACAGACATGCTGGGTTTAAAAAATGCTTGCTTTTATTTTTTAACTACCTTGCTAACATTTAAAAATAGAGAAACAAGTCCCCAAATTTCTAAGTTCTCTTGAAAAAATCAGAGCAGGCTGTTATTATTAACATATGGAAAGTTCTGACATCTAAAACAAGGTTGTCATTCAAAAGATATCAATATCCTTCAGTCATCCTGAATGCTTACCATTTTCACCTCAATAATCCATTGGAATCTATGTCATCCGGACTCTGTCTTCCCTACAGCTCCTCTTTTACCTTCGCTCAGTTTCTAGAATAGTCTTTCCACCTTGGCACCTTGCACTTGCCATTCTTTCTGAAACTCTCCACTCTCCACCCTCTTCACTTGGCCAGTTCCTACTCATCCTTCCTTTCCAATTTAGACACAATTTCTACCATCAGCTCTCACCGAGACGTCCTAACAGTTTCCAACCTGCTTGTACCCAGGCCGTGGGCCACAGAGCACTTGGAGTGGCCTTTTTAAAATGCATATCATAGCACAGTGCAATTATAGTGAAACACAGACTCCTTAAAATGACCTTTGAATTACTGTGAGGTTTGGACCTCTCTCCGTTCTCTGTCACACTGTTCCCCTTTCTCCTTCACAAGCACTTGTGCTCTGCCTGCCCCCTCTGCCTGGAATTCTCATTCCCAGGACTCCATAGAGCCCATATCTTCATATCATTCAGGTCTCAGAGCCAGTCACCTGCATGTTCTCAGAGAGGCTTCTCAGTCATCTATATAAATGAGCAGCCCTCTTCCCTCCCAGCCTCCCTGCAATGACTCTTCATCACATCCTTTTGTTGCATTTTTCAGATATCCCCCAGCACCTCCAGATCACAACTCCTGGTGGTGGATCTGTCGATCTGCACTTATTAAGCTGCTGTGAATGGTTCTGATTCACCAACTTGGGATGCCTGGGCTATAGTGAAGGTGATGGAGTTCTGATTGAGCTATTTCAAATCCTGGAAGATGATGCTGTGAAAGTGCTGCACTCAATATGCCAGCAAATTTGGAAAAGTCAGCAGTGGTCACAGGACTGGAAAAGGTTAGTTTTCATTCCAATCCCAAAGAAAGGGAATGCCAAAGAATGCTCAAACTTCCACACAATTGTACTCATCTCACACGCTAGTAAAGTAATGCTCAAAATTCTCCAAGCCAGGCTTCAGCAATACGTGAACCGTGAACTTCCTGATGTTCAAGCTCGTTTTAGAAAAGGCAGAGGAACCAGAGATCAAATTGCCAACATCTGCTCGATCATGGAAAAGGGAAGAGAGTTCCAGAAAACCATCTATTTCTGCTTTATTGACTATGCCAAAGCCTTTGACTGTGTGGATCACAATCAACTGTGGAAAATTCTGAAAGAAATGGGAATACCAGACCACCTGATCTGCCTCCTGAGAAACCTATATGCAAGTCAGAAAGCAACAGTTAGAACTGGACATGGAACAACAGACTGGTTCCAAATAGGAAAAGGAGTATGTCAAGGCTGTATATTGTTACCCTGCTTATTTAAATTCTATGCAGAGTACATCATGAGAAACGCTGGGCTGGAAGAAGCACAAGCTGGAATCAAGATTGCTGGGAGAAACATCAATAACCTCAGATATGCAGATGACACCACCCTTATGGCAGAAAGTGAAGAGGAACTCAAAAGCCTCTTGACGAAAGTGAAAGAGGAGAGTGAAAAAGTTGGCTTAAAGCTCAACATTCAGAAAACGAAGATCATGTCATTTGGTCCCATCACTTCATGGCAAATAGATGGGGAAACAGTGGCAGACTTTATTTTTTGGGTCCAAAATCACTGCAGATGGTGACTGCAGCCATGAAATTAAAAGATGCTTACTCCTTGGAAGGAAAGTTATGACCAACCTAGATAGCACATTCAAAAGCAGAGACATTACTTTGCCAACAAAGTTCCATCTAGTCAAGGCTATGGTTTTTCCAGTAGTCATGTATGGATGTGAGAGTTGGACTGTGAAGAAGGCTTAGCACCGAAGAATTGATGCTTTTGAACTGTGGTGTTGGAGAAGACTCTTGAGAGTCCCTTGGACTGCAAGGAGATCCAACCAGTCCATTCTAAAGGAAATCAGTCCTGGGTGTTCTTTGGAAGGAATGATGCTAAAGCTGAAACTCCAATACTTTGGCCACCTCATGCAAAGAGTTGACTCACTGGAAAAAACTCTGATGCTGGGAGGGATTAGGGGCAGGAGGAGAAGGGGACGACAGAGGATGAGATGGCTGGATGGCATCACTGACTCGATGGATGTGAGTTTGAGTGAACTCCAGGAGTTGGTGATGGACAGGAAGGCCTGGGGTGCTGTGCTTCATGGGTTCACAAAGAGTCGGACATGACTGAGCGACTGAACTGAACTGAAGTGAACTGGCCAAAAAGTAATGGAAAAACCTGAACTAACTTTTTGGCCAACCCAATATAATAGGTGAGGGAAAAAAAAAGTAGCAAGCATGTTGAGGATTGCTGTAGCTCATTGTTAGTGATTTGTTCCTTCTGAGTTTTTGTAGTTCAGTACCGCAGTGATGGTATGATACCACAAACCCAGCATGCTTTTATTATCATCAGTTCCCTGTCTGTTTATTAGTGGTTTCTAATTCTTCCATCATCAAAATTCTACAGAACTTGCTAGAAACAAAACCAAAAATTCCTCCAGTCCCCATGAAGAACAGTTATGATCATCCTAGTGAATGGATGGAGTGTAGGATGGACACCTAGAGGTGAACTCAGCAAGCTAATAGGATGAAACAAGCACAGACACGTGTTAGGAAGAAAGCCACAGAATCTACCGGTGCTCAAGAATTGATGGGAAAGTGTCTAATGTCACAAAGAATTGTAAGATTAAAATCATAATTAATGGTGATGAAAAAACAAAGCCTAAAGGAAAGGAAAGATATGGAAAGTGCCCATGTGATTAGCAAATATGAATAAATCTTGTGAGTAGAGCGACTGTTTTGCTGCCAGGGTGAACATGAGAGTCACAGAAAAATTATTTCCCAGCAGCTTTGCAAGCGTTTGAGTTTCTCTTAGCAAAATTGATGACATTTGATATGTCATTTCCATGACAAGCTTCCATTTAACACTTAAATAGGAAAAAAAGGTACCAAGTCAAATCTGAAAGCCCACAGCCAATAACCAGAAATGCAATTCAGTCAGTATAAGACTGACAGTATTGCAGTTGTCCACTCTCCTGCTAAGAAGAAATATCACTCTTCTCTGAAATTTCCCTCATTTCCCAATTTGATAGGATCTCTACTAGGATCTTGTAAATATATATATATACATATATATATATATACATGTATATATATATATATATATAGGCAATATTATAGTTAATCCTCACAAGAACCCTTTGAGGTAGCTACAATATTTTCCCCATTTTACGGATGAAGTCAACTGAGACTTAAGGATGCTAAGTAATTTACTCAAGTCCACACAGCCAAAAGCTGATTCAGTTCAGTTCAGTTCAGTTGCTCAGTTGTGTCCGACTCTTTGCGACCCCATGAATCGCAGCACGTCAGGCCTCCCTGTCCATTACCAACTCCCGGAGTTCACTCAGACTCACGTCCATCAAGTCCGTGATGCCATCCAGCCATCTCATCCTTGGTCGTCCCCTTCTCCTCCTGCCCCCAATCACTCCCAGCATCAGAGTCTTTTCCAATGAGTCAACTCTTCGCATGAGGTGGCCAAAGTACTGGAGTTTCAGCTTTAGCATCATTCCTTCCAAAGAACACCCAGGACTGATTTCCTTTAGAATGGACTGGCTGGATCTCCTTGCAGTCCAAGGGACTCTCAAGAGTCTTCTCCAACACCACAGTTCAAAAGCATCAATTCTTTGGCGCTCAGCCTTCTTCACAGTCCAACTCTCACATCCATACATGACCACTGGAGAAACCATAGCCTTGACTAGACGGACCTTAGTCGGCAAAGTAATGTCCCTGCTTTTGAATATACTATCTAGGTTGGTCATAACTTTCTTCCAAGGAGTAAGCGTCTTTTAATTTCATGGCTGCAATCACCATCTGCAGTGATTTGGGAGCCCAGAAAAATAAAAGTCTGACACTGTTTCCACTGTTTCCCCATCTATTTTCCATGAAGTGATGGGACCAGATGCCATGATCTTTGTTTTCTGAATGTTGAGCTTTAAGCCAACTTTTTCACTCTCCTCTTTCACTTTCGTCAAGAGGCTTTTGAGTTCCTCTTCACTTTCTGCCATAAGGGTGGTGTCATCTGCATATCTGAGGTTATTGATATTTCTCCTGGCAATCTGGATTCCAGCTTGTGTTTCTTCCAGTCCAGCATTTCTCATGATGTACTCTGCATAGAAGTTAAATAAGCAGGGTGACAATATACGCCTTGACATATTCCTTTTCCTATCTGGAACCAGTCTGTTGTTCCAAGTCCAGTTCTAACTGTTGCTTCCTGACCTGCATACAGATTTCTCAAGAGGCAGGTCAGGTGGTCGGGTATTCCCATCTCTTTCAGAATTTTCCACAGTTGATTGTGATCCACACAGTCAAAGGCTTTGGCATAGTCAATAAAGCAGAAGAAGATGTTTTTCTGGAACTTTCTTGCTTTTTCCATGATCCAGCGGTTGTTGGCAATTTGATCTCTGGTTCCTTTGCCTTTTCTAAAACGAGCTTGAACATCTGGAAGTTCACGGTTCATGCATTGCTGAAGCCTGGCTTGGAGAATTTTGAGCATTACTTTACTAGCATGTGAGATGAGTGCAATTGTGCGGTAGTTTGAGCATTCTTTTGCATTCCCTTTCTTTGGAATTGAAATGAAAACTGACCTTTTCCAGTCCTGTGGCCACTGCTGAGTTTTCCAAATTTGCTGCCATATTGAGGCAGCACTTTCACAGCATCATCTTTCAGGATTTGAAACAGCTCAACTGGAATACCATCACCTCCACTAGCTTTGTTCGTAGTGATGCTTTCTAAGGCCCACTTGACTTCACATTCCAGGATGTCTGGCTCTAGATGAATGATCACACCATTGTGGTTATCTGGGTCATGAAGATCTTTTTTGTACAGTTCTTCTGTGTATTCTTGCCACCTCTTCTTAATATTTTCTGCTTCTGTTAGGTCCATACCATTTCTGTCCTTTATTGAGCCCATCTTTGCATGAAATGTCCCCTTGGTATCTCTAATTTTCTTGAAGAGATCTCTAGTCTTTCCCATTCTGTTGTTTTCTTCTATTTCTTTGCACTGATCTCTGAGGAAGGCTTTTTTATCTCTTCTTGCTATTCTTTGGATCTCTGCATTCAGATGCTTATATCTTTCCTTTTCTCCTTTGCTTTTCTCCTCTCTTCTTTTCACAGCTATTTGTAAGGCTTCCCCAGACAGCCATTTTGCTTCTTTGCATTTCTTTTCCATGGGATGGTCTTGATCCCTGTCTCCTGTACAATGTCACGAACCTCTGTCCATAGTTCATCAGGCACTCTATCTATCAGATCTAGGCCCTTAAATCTATTTCTCACTTCCACTGTATAATCAGAAGGGATTTGCTTTAGGTCATACCTGAATGGTCTAGTGGTTTTCCCTACTTTCTTCAATTTAAATCTGAATTTGGCAATAAGGAGTTCATGATCTGAGCCACAGTCAGCTCCCCGTCTCGTTTTTGCTGACTGTATAGAGCTTCTCCATCTTTGGCTGCAAAGAATATAATTAATCTGATTTCGGTGTTGACCATCTGGTGATGTCCATGTGTAGAGTCTTCTTTTGTGTTGTTGCAAGAGGGTGTTTGCTATGACCAGTGTGTTCTCTTGGCCAAACTCTATTAGCCTTTGCCCTGCTTCATTCCACATTCCAAGGCCAAATTTGCCTGTTACCCCAGGTGTTTCTTGACTTCCTACTTTTGCATTCCAGTCCCCTATAATGAAAAGGACATCTTTTTTGGGTGTTAGTTCTAAAAGGTCTTGTAGGTCTTCATAGAACCGTTCAACTTCAGTTTCTTCAGCATTACTGGTTGGGGCATAGACTTGGATTACTGTGATATTGAATGGTTTGCCTTGGAGATGAACAGAGATCATTCTGTCGTTTTTGAGATTGCATCCAAGTACTGCATTTCAGTCTCTTTTGTTGACCATGATGGCTACTCCATTTCTTCTGAGGGATTCTTGCCCACAGTAGTAGATATAATGGTCATCTGAGTTAAATTCACCCATTCCAGTCCATTTTAGTTCGCTGATTCCTAGAATGTCGACATTCACCTTTGCCATCTCTTGTTTGACCACTTCCAATTTGCCTTGATTCATGGACCTGACATTCCAGGTTCCTATGCAATATTGCTCTTTACAGCATGGGATCTTGCTTCTATCACCAGTCCCATCCACAACTGGGTATTGTTTTTGCTTTGGCTCCATCCCTTCATTCTTTCTGGAGTTATTTCTCCACTGATCTCCAGTAGCATATTGGGCACCTAATGACCTGGGGAGTTCCCCTTTCAGTATCCTATCATTTTGCCTTTTCATACTGTTCATTAGGATGCTACTTACATTTAGCCCATCCGATGCCAGAATGAAATAATTTGTAAAGCACTCAGTTCGGCGATGAATGCCTTGAGTGATCTTTTCACACTAGGGTTTCCTCATGCCCCTCCCCATCTGCACCATTTGGTAGGTATTAATCTTACACTACCTTATGCTCCAAAGTATGCAATGTTTATTGCTGAAGAATTGGGAAGGATACAAGAGTAAGTCTATAAAGTATCTCACTCCTTCTGAAGTTAATCACCACCCAACTAAGAAGCTCAAGGAAGAACCATTTTCCCAGAACATTTCCAAATCTGCCATTTTCAAAGGAAAAAATAAATAAATTTCAGCCCCTGAGCCAAGACTGAACACCTGTAGACAGATTTGAACATTCAATTTAAACAATAACCAAAAAAGCATCCTTGTACAAAATACAGATGAGACTGTCAAGGAGCGAAAATGGTAAATCACAGTGAGTTTCCAAGCCTGAACCAATTTAGCATCACTTCTGAGCAGACCAGGTACTGGATATTATACCTGGGGACCTTGACTCTAACCAACTCACGTTTTTATTCTGAATTCCTGTTTTGAGCAGTATAACCCGGCAAGATTTCAGAGGTCACACCCACAGGTGGTGTATAATAAATCCTAACAGACATTTTCTCTTTTCTTCCCTAAACACATAATAACAATTTCCACATCCTGTTTCAGCTTAGACCTTTAGACTTTCTGAACCGAGGGAGTTCTGACATGGAGATATAATTTTCTTTAAATCCCTCTGAAGCAATCCTTTCATCTGTGATAAAATTACAGTATCACACTCCCTCCCTCCTTTGTGCGATAGACTCAAAAGAAGCAGGGTCATAAGTATTCGAGGACAGAAAACTTTGATGTGAAATCAATAATCGTATATTTGCCTCTTTTCTAATGAATGACTGCAATTTGGGTTTCAGCCCATCTTTAATCCTTGTTGCACTTCTGCACACTGTGCTTCTCCTCTGTATCCTGTCCTTGTACATCAGGGCCAACCCCCTCTTCTCCCAACACTTCCCAAGCAGCTAGGAAGTGATAGACATCACCTGTACACTTTGGAGAGATGTCAAGGTACCCTTCCATGAGGCTGGGTGACAAAATTTTCCATCCTGACTCTCAAGAGGCTCCCAGGTGAGAGTTCCAATTTTTAAAGCCCCCAAAGAAGAAATGGAAGAGAGGCCTTGGAAAAGAGAATTTCATTCACCAAAGATGTGAGTCTCATTATGACCTTCAGTTGGAGCCCAGTGATGTTTAGAAAGTTGAAGAAGTAAAAGAGAACCAAAACAAATATTTTCTATGTTTAATATATATTTAGTAGAATTATATTTTATATAATTTATATCAATAATAGTATGCATGCATGCTAAGTCACTTCAGTCATGTCTGACTCTGTGACTCTATGGACCATAGCCTGCCAGGCTCCTCTGTTCTTGGGATTCTTCAGGCAAGAATACTTGAGTGAGTTGCCATGACCTCCTCCAGGGGATTTTCCCCACCCAGGGATCACACCCGTGTATCTTACATCACCTGCATTGGCAGGCAGGTTCTTACCACTAGCACTACCTGGGAAGCCCTAATAGTATACATTTATATAACTACATTATAAAATGTGTAATATAAAATTATATAATACATGTATGTATATATACATGCATATATATATATATTTTTTTTTTAAGTCGCTCAGTCACGTCTGACTCTTTGTAACCCTATAGACTATACTATCCATGGAATTCTCCAGGCCAGAATACTGGAGTGGGTATCCTTTCCCTTCTCCAGGGGATCGTCCCAACCCAGGGATCAAACCCAGGTCTCCTGCATTGCAGGCAGACTCTTTACCGGCTGAGCCATCAGGGAAGCACACACGCATTATAGATATGCATGTATATACACATATACATACATCTCATATATGAGATGTAACAAAGATTATCACTATAAAAACACCCTTTAATCCTCACTTTGGGGTGTAAGGCATTTCAAACTGGTTCACTCCATCACTCAACTCTCCTTTCTCTTGTTTCTCCTAACTTTGCTCTCACACTTTCTAGAGACATACATATATTCACTTACTCAAAAGAGCCACTGATGTATTTGTGCATCTTCAAAAAGTTTGTACAGCTAAAACCAGGGCAAGTAGACATGTGTCCCTTGGTCTCTAAGTTGGCCAATAATGTAACATCCCTGATGAAGTCAGTAATGCCTTTCTAACTGCTCTTGCTGCTGCTGTTAAGTTGCTTCAGTCTTGTCCGACTCTGTGAGGCCCCATAGAGGGCAGCCCACCAGGCTTCCCTGTCCCTGGGATTCTCCAGGCAAGAACACTGGAGTGGGTTGCCATTTCCTTCTCCAACGCATGAAAGTGAAAAGTGAAAGTGAAGTCGCTCAGTCATGTCCGACTCTTAGCAACCCCATGGACTGCAGCCTACCAGGCTCCTCTGTCCATGGGATTTTCCAGGCAAAAGTACTGGAGTGGGGTGCCATTGCCTTCTCTGTTATAACTGCTATTCCTTAAATATTTAAATTTTTACATTTCTTTACATTAGTGTAAGTCTTGAAATATACAAATATACTTTTAAAATTTACATATTTAAAGCCCTAGCTTCACTGTTAGGAAATGGAAGCTACCTATATGCTCTTGCTTCAAATGTGCTTTAATCTACTCTGCAAACCAGAAGTCCAGGAGGCACCCTGACCAGTCTCCTGAGAGCAGTTTGAGAAGTGAGTGCTCAGATTTGCACCTGCTCCTTGGGAATCTTGGTCCCTTCCCAAGAAGAGGAGCCATATTTTCTTTCCTGTCACAATGGTTCTCAACTGGAAGTACATATTTTCTCCCTCGCATTACATTTTCAGTAATATTTTGGCTTCTTTCATGGAATTTATAGCCAAGAGCCCAAGTGGCCTGCCCTCCAGTGAGACTTTGGGAAACTTTCGGGACTATCGTTGCTGGGGATGGGAAGGACGCTGGCCTTGACTGTGTACAGACACCTAAAACACCTACTGCTGTCTGCCCAGCATCCATTTCAGTTTCTTCAGGCAAGAGTTTGCTAATAGTCCTTTAGGAAAATGCCCACCCCAAACTTTCAATTCATCTGTCCAATGGGGCATGTGTCCCAAAAATGGCACAGTAACCGATTCGGAGGTCAGGATGTTTGCATGAACCCTCAGCAAAGGGGAACTCTTTCTAGGAGGTTTGGCAAACAGTTAGAAGGGAAACCTGGAGCTCCATTTGGCCATTTCCGGCCACCATGTGAAAAGAAAGATGAAGCCACAGGGAAGGAGCAGAGATTCCAGAAAGAAAAGGATTTCTGAGGCCATGACTTCATAACTGATCTAGCCATCTGTAAGGCCAGTTATGACCCAGAATATCAATTACACGAACAAATACCTTCCCTTCTTTGCTTAAACCCATCTGAGTTAGGTGTTTTGGGTCCCTTGCAACTAAAAAAGTCTGAATAAAAGCAGGCTCTATAATCAGACTTTCCCTCCATAACAACAACAAAAAAATTATTTTAAGATTTTACCCTCAGATTAGGAGGTGAGGTCTTTCTCCGAGGATGGATAACAGTCCATCTCTGGATCTGGATCTCTAATTTGCAAGAAAATTAAAACAGAACCAAAACCCACTTGAACTAAATGCATTAACAGAAACAGCATTCAGTCCTTTAACATGCATTTATTGAGCACTAAATGCTTGCTGGAGAAGTCACTGTGTCCAACACTGGGACAGCCTGAAAGAGAGGTAGCATTGCTCTCCTGTTGCTCACAGTCCCGGGAGGAAGCCAGAATATGAGTAAGTACTATGCCACGTGGTGACAGGCGTTTTGGAGAAAAATAAAGCTGGATGGGGATTGTGGGGGGGGATAGGGAGTGGTAGGGAATGGGGGATGGGTTGATAGGAGAGGCCTCTCATCTGAGCAGAAAGCTGGAGACACTGTGGGAGGGACACACACAGCTCTCTGAGTGTGGGAGTTGGCAGGAGTTGGTGGGGAGGGGGGGGGGGGGGGGGGGAGGGGAAACAGTTCAGGTCAGAGGGTGGAGCACCAGGGAAAACTCAAAGGTGGGAATGTATTGGGCTGTACCCATGATCAGCCAGGAGACTGATGTGGTTGAGACAGGTAAGGAGGGATCCAGGGGAAGTAAAGTCAGAGTTAGGAGAGAGGCCAGATCCTGGGATCCCCCAAGGCATTAGAAAGACTATACTTTGACTCTGACTCAGATGGGAACCACTAGAGGGTTTGAGAAGAGAAGAGATATGACCTGACATCATAGAAAGAATCAAATAGTTTCGCTGTAGAAAATGAGTAAGGGGATGGGCAGGGCGGGGTAAGACAGAAGCTGAGAGATAAGTCTCTAGGTAATCCCACTAAAGCTTTTAGACAGAAATAGTATAAAAACCTCCAAATCCAAGTAGTTTATTGGTATGAAGAATGAAATGAAAATGAAGAAATTAAGACTACTGAAGATGATTCGCAATTATACCAGCCAGTAAAGAGTTCAAAGCCATAGTGCAGAAATAATTATTTCAGTCTCTCACAGTTCCAGACCAGTGGCTCTCAATCAGGGGAACGTTTGACAATATCTGAAGACCTTTGGGGTTGTCATGATTTTCAGCAGGCAAGGAGGGGAGAGAGTGCTCCTAGAAGCTTGCGGATAGAAGCCAGGGAGGCTGCTGAACATCTATAAGGCCCAGCACAGGCCCCCACTGACAAAGAACTATCCAGCCCCAGATGTCAATAGAGCTGAGGATGAAAAACCCGAGTCTGTAGGATATAAAGATTCATTGTTCTTAGTTTTTGTGTTAGTGACTCTTAAACTGGCAATAAATATGAAATCAGAGAAGCACAAGATGGATTTGATTATTTTCCTCCTGGGCTAAATCATCTGAAAGGCAAAGATTATAGTTGCTGTTTTACATTTAAGAACAACTTATTAAAAAAAAAAATTAACAGCAGCCTATGTTCTCAAATAGACTATTGGGGGTAAAAGTGACATAAGAGTATTCCTGAATTTGCAATGGAAGAAAACTTTTTTTTTTTTTAATATGAAAATGTCATTCCAGAAAAACAAAAGTACCTGGCACAGATTTTGCTTTGGGGAGGAAAATGCCTTTGAAAACCCAACTAGTTGCATAATTAAGTGATAATGAATGCAGAGCTGTACTTTGTATTCCATTCCAGCACATTGGAGTTGAATCTGAGCTTGAAAAGCTAAATCCCTCAGTGTTCTGGCCCCTCATCAGTGAAGTGCAAATCAAGGCCTTTAACTGCTACAGAAGGGGTGGCTCCAAAAAAAAGTGTGAACTACAAATATGATGTTTTCAAACTGCCTGCTTTCTAATGATATGCTAACTGTATGTAATAAAAAGAGATGTTTCATTGGAACAAGAAAGCGAACTATCATATGTGATGTTTTATGTACAATGGAGCAATAATCTACTTAAAATAAAAGAAAGGCTCTTAAATTCCATTTTATATGGTGAGCAGAAACACTTTCTGGATTTTTAACTCACTGATGATTGTACCTAGAGAAAGATTACATAATATTTTATATTTGTGCTCTAGCCAGCATTATTTATCAGAAAGATATGTGAGAGGTGAGAGTACATATGCGTGTTGGAACGAGCTTTTTCCTAGGTTATAGAAATGCAACATTGTTCAGTTAGTCCTTAGAAACTTATTTTAAACTAAATTGGGAAAACATTAACCTTAATAGAGGTTCTGCAAACATAAGAAATTCTTGACTTGATGAACTACTTAATATTTTCTCATCATCATTAAAGAACATAATATAGCAACCTGTGGCTAGGCAATCATTCAAAGGAGCCCGTATCATTTGATTTTTTTTTAAAGAACTAATCATTTAAATTTACTTATTTTTGGCTGTTCTTCTAGGCATGTGGGATCTTCCCCAGAGACAGAACCTGTGCTCCCTTCAGTGGAAACAGAGTCTTAACCACCGAACTGCCAGGGAGGTCCTGATACTGAGGTTTAAAAATGAACAAGCATAACGTTAGGACTTCCCTGGCGGTCCGGCGATTAAGAATCTGCCTACCAATACAGGGGACATCAGTTCAGTCCCTGGTTGGGAAATATCCCACATACCTTGGAGCAATTAAGCCTGTGCACCACAGCTATCGATCGAGCCATGCTCTAAAGCCCCTGAGCCGCAACTAGTGAGCCAGCAGGCTGCAACTACTGAAACCCTCACACCTGGAGCCCATGCTCCACAAGAGAAAGCCTGCGCAGCAATGAAGACCCAGTGCAGCCAAAAATAAATAAATATATATATTTTTAAATAGGATAAAGGTGGAAGAGATGGAAATTTGTTTTTACTTCTCTTCAAGTTAGTATTTTCTCAAAGAAGGGATAAAACAAAAATTCCACATGCAAAGAATTTAGGAGGTAAGCGTGATAGGGAGCAAAACACACAATCTAATGTACGTTCAAGTTCGAGTACCATTTTTATAAATAGGTAGAGTTAAACATCTGACAAAAAAACAGGGCTCTACAATAAAGGAGTAAACAAATGGCAGAAGCTGTGAGAAAACACACACCCATTTAATACAACTAGTATCTAGTAGATTTAACAGAGAGCACAGATTCTTGCTTAGCTTTGACCCCAAGCACATACCATGGTGCAACAGCCCCTGGAAGGAACCGACCAGTTACAGATCTGCTAAAGGGACCGCCAGGAAAGACCAGGCTGTCCAATCAGCCTGTTCCCTATACAGTGGGTAACACAATAATGGAAGGAAGAAGTTTGGGCAAACCAGATTGGTGACACAGTAAGACAGACCCTATATACATATGTGTCCCTTCTGTAAATATACATCCAACCAACTCTTTTTGCTTAAGAATCCTCTGGGTGAGACAAGCAAGTAGCTGCTTCTGCTAGCTCCTGTCAAAACAGTATAATTAATTAATCATGGAGCTGTATATCCATATTGCCCTGCCTTTCCTGCAAGCCGACATTCCTGTACCAACAAAACTGTGGCCTGGGAAGCTTGCAATCTGCAGCAAGAGATTTGGATAGAAGTAGTCAAGGTCATGGGCTTCCCTGGTGGCTCAGATGGTAAAGAATATGCCTGCAGTACTGGAGACCTGGGTTCGGTCACTGGGTTGGGAAGATCCCCTGGAGGAGGGCACGGCGACCCACTCCAGTATTCAGGCCTGGAGAATCCCCATTGACAGAGGTGCCTGGTAAGCTATAGTCCATGGGGTCACAAAGAGTCAGACAGGAGTGAGCGATCTGAGCACAGCACAGTCAAGGTCAGAGCACCGAGAGTGGGATGTGGAGGAGGCCTTTGGGACGTCTTTGTTGATGCCAATCAGGCAATGGCATCAGCCCGCTTGAAGTTCAGGAGTGATGTGATCTGCTTGATGGATGACCCATAAATTAAACAGACCATTTCAGGTGAGTGGTTAGAGAGTTCAGTGAGCTAAAACTTCTTTTTTGGTATTTTCAGATTTGAAGATACCCCTAAGATAGGCCTCTGTCACAAGAGAGGCTGGACTCTGGGAACTGTATTACTTGAGCTGTGCTTTGAACTATCAAATTTTTAATGGTAATGTCTTTTCTCGCAAAGTGGGTCTCTGTTACCCCTGGAATTTAGCTTTTAAAGACAGTCTTTAGCAAGATTCTGCTCAGGGGAAAGAACTAAGAGCCACAGAGGACATAGTTGGGATTTGAAAGAAAATTCATTGAACCATCATTTTAAATAGTTTCTTCTGAAAGAAGATGTAAAATAATGGTATGTCTGTAGATTTTACCTCCATATTTTTTCTTCCTTTTTTGTCACCATAAATCAGAAGAAAAAAAAAATTAAGCAGTATTGCAAAGGCAATAGAAATACTTTAACGCCTCTGAAGGCCCAGCAGAAATGAAAACACTTCTGTCTAGATAGGAAGGTTAAAGAAATTTTGACTTTTGAGAAAGATGCACAGATGTCTTTTTGAACTCTAAGCAATAAATTGGCTCACAGGCTTGCTTCAGTGTGACATATTTGTCAGAGTCCCTGATGACAAATAACAGAATCTACCTTGGCTGGTTTAAGTAGAGAGAGAATTTATTAAAAGGTATGTAAAGTAGACACCCCACGGGATTCTCTAAAGAAATATTACTGCCAACTCTGCTCAGCATCCTCTCTTGGGACCCAGTACCAGAAGCTCCCACTGTTGCCCCAGATGACATTGCTCCACCACACCCAAAAGACTGACTCACCCCTACGTGTGGCCAGCTCCTCTCACTCCTGTCTTCCAAATCAGATTTCACGTGGGTGGTCCCATCTGACAGAACCTGTCCACACACAGGCATCCCAGGTTTCAGAGAGTCCAGGAACGTGGACTTGCAAGGTGAGAAACCATCAAAATGTAGAGAGAATATTCAAAGTCATTCATTTAACAAATGACAGCCACAAATGACAAAAGTCCCATATGAATCCCAATCTACCTTTTTCATTCATATTTCTTCTCCCCAAACCCCACATTCTGGGCAGCCTGGTCTCGTTATTATTTCCCATACATCCTACTTCCCAGTTCTGGAATATGAGGCTTATTTAAGAACACACAATGATGAAGCAAAAAAATCTGGATTTGAACCCAAGTCTATTCTCACATCCCAGGTTTGCCTCTCAGTCATGCGCCAAGAGTAAATTTAAAGTCTACTCTTCAAATTGTTCCCAAATACCAAGTTCTCTGTACTAGCTACTTAGTACCAGATACAAAGCAGACAGCAATTTCATTCACTTCAACTGTTACTTTTTTTTTTTAACTGTTACATTTTTAACGCTTGCAATTGAGTCTTAGATCAGCCACCTAGAAATTATGTAATGTTTGGGCAAATTACTTAACCCTCTGAATCTGTCTCCTCATCCACAAAGTGGAAATGATGAGAGTTTCTCACGCAGTTGATGCAATGACATCTTTGGAAACAGCGCACAAACGGACTAGAATAGACACAATGAATATCAGGTCCACACATCAAGGAGACAAAAACAAGCCTTATGCTTTAATGGAGTAAGTAGGTGCCTATCTGTATTACGAGGGTCCCAGAAAGCCCTCATCCAGGCCCCCTACACACACACACACACACACACACACACACACACGTGCACTGGCACAAACTGCTCATTGATGACTATAAAGTCGGGGAGCAGGGTTCAACCATAAGAAATGGGCTTGACAAGATCATGGACTTTAATAACCTACTTTGAGACAGAAGTGAGGGTTATGAGGTCCCATTCTGAGAGCAGTGGTACGGGAAGAGAAGGGCAGAAGGCACAGGACATTGCACAGACTTCTGGTGGCAGGAGATGGGCACCACAGAGGCCACCTGGCAGTGGAAAGGAGTGACATGGCCACTGAAGTGGCCCAGACAGCCCTCAAAGGGACGAATGACAAGCTCTGCTTGACTAACCTGGGGAGTGAGTGGAGAGTATAAACAACCCACAAGACCCAGGGTAGGGATCACAAAAGACCGGAAAACCATGATGTCCAGTTCACCTGACGACGGAAACAAACTACCCCCAATTCCTGGGCAAGGCAGCTTGGAAACAAGCCTCACTGTCAAGAGGATGATGGAAAGAGCTGACATCTAGCAGGCTCTTGTGGCCGGATAAGCACACCCCTCTCACTCCCAGAGAGGAAAATAACCCCAGCTCTGAAATGAGTCAGTCTGAAGGACTATCTTTGTATAGCAAGATTATTTCCTACATCTAACTTGGTTCAGTATCAATGTTGCTATTGTTCAGTGGCTCAGTCATGTCCAACTCTTTTGTGACCCCATGGACTACAGCATGCTAGGCTTCCCTGTCCTTTACTATCTCCCAGAGTTTGCTCAAACTCGTGTCCATTGAGTCACCGAGGCTATCTAACCATCTCATTCTCTGCCACCCCATTCTCCTTTTGCCTTCAATCCTCCCCAGCATTGGGATCTTTTCCAGTGAGTCGGCTCTTTGCATCAAGTGGCCAAAGTATTGGAGCTTCACCTTCAGCATCAGTCCTTCCAACGAATATTCAGGGTTGATTTCTTTTAGGATTGACTGGTTTGAGCACCTTGCTGCCCAAGGCACTCTCAAGAGTCTTCTCTAGCACCACAGTGTGAAGGCATTAATTCTTCGGTGCTCAGCCTTCTTTATGGTCCAGCTCTCACATCTGTACATGACTATTGGAAAACCCATAGCTTTGACTATATGGACCTTTGACAGCAAAGTGATGTCTCAGCTTTTTAAAATGCTGTCTAGATTTGTCAGAATGGGTATAGGACTTGCCTAAGGCCACAGAGATAATAACTGCTGAATCTAAGATAAAAATTCAGGTCTATAAGACCTTATTGTTACCATCACTCACTCATTCATCCACTCAAGTGACAGGCATGTTTGGGTACATGGCATGTGCTATAACCTTTGGGTAAACATAGTTGTTATTCAACTCCTGTGTGCATGTGTGCTAAGTTGCTTCAGTTACGTCCAACTCTTTGTGATCCTCTGGACCATAACCTGCCAGGCTCCTCTGTCCATGGGATTCTTCAGGCCAAGAATATTGGAGTGGCTTGCCATGCCCTCCTCCAGAGGATCTTCCTGACCCAGGGATAGAACCTGAGTCTCTTAAACAGCTCCTGCATTGGCAGGTAGGTTCTTTATCACAAGCGCCACCTGGGAAGCCTATTCAACCCCTGCTCCTCTAAAAATGTTCCTTCTGCCAATTTAATTCAATTATTCTTTTTACTCAGCTTAAGCAGATTGAAAGGATAATAGAATCTGATCTTCCCTTTTGGCTTATTTTCACAAACCCTAAGACCCACTCTGCTTCTCCTTTTTCAAGGATTTCTTGTTCTTGTATTATCTGTTTGTTCTCTGGCCTTTAGCTCACCTACAAAGGAAGATGAAAGAGGAAATCAGCCCAGTGATTTGAGTCTCTCCCACCACCCCACTCCTTCCTTCTGTCTGGGAGGAGAGCTTGGGTCTATAGCGAGGAACCAAAAAATGGGTGAGAACAGGGCCCCTCGGGTTCAGCCATGCTTCCTTGGGGCACAGAGTGGGGACAAGAGAGACATGCCCAGTCACATTTCCCAATGCGCCCAAATGAGGGAGACACGCTTCCCTTGCCCCTTCCCCAGGCACGCTCCACATTCACACCAAGCAACAGCTAACCCTGGACACATGCTCCCTTTATTTTTTTTATTTTTTTTCTTAATTCATTTAAATTTATTAGAAAAACTTTAAATATATTTGAAACAACATGGGTATGTGAAGCAACAAGCAACAGCTAACCCTGGACACATGCTCCCTTTAAAGCGCTACCCATGAACAAACCTAGCAAACCCAGATGGTCATCAACCTTGCCACTTATCAGAATGTCAGCCAAGTGACACAGTGAGGCCAGACCAAATCAACTTTGATTTATTTGAACCATATAACTCGCTAAGTACATTTATTTGTCACAGTGGCTCTGATCACTCCCTGACAGGGTGTCTCATGATGAATGGCTGCTCAGGGGCATAACAAACAGAACTGTTCCCAGATCCATCAATAGACAGGACATGGGTGAGCTAAGTGCCAAGAGACCCACAAGACACCCTCCAGGAAATGTTCTCAGGGACACCTATGTTGTCACCGTGACTGGCTAAGCTCAGCATTGCAGTACCTGCATCTGGTTTTGATCTGTGTTGCCTCCTCCGGTGTCCAAGAAAGGCTAAGGACAAAGCACACCTAGACCAAGTGCCAAATTTCCTACTGGACCTATTAGATGGGAAGGGCTATTGTCACCCTGCTTATTTAACTTCTATGCAGAGTACATCATGAGAAATGCTGGGCTGGAAGAGCACAAGCTGGAATCAGGAGAAATATCAATAACCTCAGATATGCAGATGACACCACCCTTATGGCATAAAGTGAAGAGGAACTAAAGAGCCTCTTGATTGATGAAAGTGAAAGAGAAGAGTGGAAGAGTTGGCTTAAAGCGCAACATTCAGAAAACTAAGATCATGGCAGCTGGTCCCATCACTTCATGGCAAATAGATGGGGAAACAGTGGAAACAGTGGCTGACTTTATTTTTCTGGGTTCCAAAATCACTGCAGATGGTGACTGCAGCCATGAAACTGGAAGACACTTGCTCCTTGGAAGGAAAGTTATGACCAACCTAGACAGCATATTTAAAAGCAGAGACATTACTTTGTCAACAAAGGTCCATCTAGTCAAGGCTATGGTTTTTCCAGGGGTCATGTATGACTGTGAGAGTTGGACTGTGAAAAAAGCTGAGAGCCGAAGAATTGATGCTTTTGAACTGTGGTGTTGGACTCTTGAGAGTCCCTTGGACTGCAAGGAGATCCAACCAGTCCATCCTAAAGGAGATCAGCCCTGGGTGTTCATTGGAAAGACTGATGTTGAAGCTGAAACTCCAATATTTTGGCCACCTGATTAGAAGAGCTGACTCATTTGAAAAGACCCTGACGCTGGGAAAGATTGAGGGCAGGAGAAGAAGGGGACGACAGAGGATGAGATGGTTCGATGGCATCACCAACTCAATGGACATGCGTTTGGGTGGACTCCGGGAGTTGGTGATAGACAGGGAGGCCTGGCGCGCTGCAGTTCATGGGGTTGCAAAGAGTCAGACATAACTGAGCGACTGAACTGAACTGAAGTTGAGTCTTAAAGGAGCCATTTGGGAAATACTCTTTGACTCAGCAATTCAGCTCCTCTAGGAATTTACCTTAAGGCTTTCTTAGTGGCTCAGACAATAAAGAATCGGCAGGAATTTGTCTTAATGCATGCAAACGTTTCACTACAAAATGTGACCATGATGATGATGATGATGGAGAAAACAGGAGATCAGTCTTGGCACTGGTTTATGCATTTCTTGTATATTAACTCAGTTTATCTTCATAACAACCCCACAGATAAGTGCTGTATTGTTACCACTTTACAAATGAGGAAACTGAAACATCAGTTGATTAATTTCTCAATATTACACAGCCAGTAAGAAGCAGGGCTGGACATGTGGCCCTGGCAGTCTAACTTCAGAGCCTGCTCTCTTAAACAGTTATGCTATTTGCAAGAAACCTCCTGTGTCTTATTTTTCAATCATGCAGAACTTTCCAATTTACATCTTTTAGTCCTCAACAAAGAATGATAAAGAATCCATAATAGTATTCTTAGCTAAATTTTCAATACTCTGGCCATCTGATGCAAACAGCCAATTCATTGGAAAAGATCTCAATGCTGGGAAAGACTGAAGGCAAAAGGAGAAAGGGGTGGCAGAGGTTGAGATGGTCAGACAGCATCACTGACTCAATCAATAGACACAAATTTGAGCAAACTCTGGGAGATATGAAGGACAGGGGAGTCTGGTGTCCTGTAGTCCATGGGGTTGCAAAGAGTCAGGCACAACTTAGTGACTGAACGACAACAAAGCAACAATAAAATAGAATTACCAAGATACCTTTGCATATCTGAGGTTATTGATATTTCTCCCGGCAATCTTGATTCCAGCAGATGACACCACTCTTATGGCAGAAAGTGAAGAGGAACTAAAAAGCCTCTTGATGAAAGTGAAAGAGGAGAGTGAAAAAGTTGGCTTAAAGCTCAACATTCAGAAAACGAAGATCATGGCATCTGGTCCCATCACTTCATGGCAAATAGATGGGGAAACAGTGGAAACAGTGGCTGACTTTACTTTGGGGGGCTCCAAAATCATTGCAGATGGTGATTGTAGCCATGAAATTAAAAGACGCTTACTCCTTGGAAGGAAAGTTATGACCAACCTAGACAGCATATTCAAAAGCAAAGATATTACTTTCCCAACAAAGGTCTGTCTAGTCAAGGCTATGGTTTTTCCACTGGTCATATATGGATGTGAGAGTTAGACTGTGAAGAAAGCTGAGCGCTGAAGAATTGATGCTTTTGAACTGTGGTGTTGCAGAAGACTCTTGAGAGTCCCTTGGACTGCAAGGAGATCCAACCAGTCCATTCTAAAGGAGATCAGCCATGGGTGTTCTTTGGAAGGAATGATGCTAAAGCTGAAACTCCAGTACTTTGGCCACGTCATGCAAAGGGTTGACTCATTGGAAAAGACTGATGCTGGGAGGGATTGGGGGCAGGAGGAGAAGGGGACAACAGAGGATGAGATGGCTGGATGGCATCACCGACTCAATGGATGTGAGTTTGAGTGAACTCTGGGAGTTGGTGATGGACAGGGAGGCTTGGCGTGCTGCAATTCATGGGGTTGCAAAGAGTTGGACATGACTGAGCAACTGAACTGAACTGAAGATATCTTTGAAAAGAAGTAATACAACCCTCAGGCAAAATAAGACACAGTTTACTTTTTTAGGTATATGTAAGCTACCTGGCTTAAAGCTCAACATTCAGAAAACGAAGATCGTGGCATCCGGTCCCATCACTTCATGGCAAATAGATGGAGTAACAGTGGAAACAGTGTCAGACTTTATTTTGGGGGGCTCCAAAATCACTGCAATTGTGCTTGCAGCCATGAAATTAAAAGACGCTTACTCCTTGGAAGAAAAGCTATGACCAACCTAGATAGCATATTCAAAAGCAGAGACATTACTTTGCCGACTAAGGTCCATCTAGTCAAGGCTATGGTTTTCCAGTAGTCATGTATGGATGTGAGAGTTGGACTATGAAGAAGGCTGAGCGCTGGAGAATTGATGCTTTTGAACTGTGGTGTTGCAGAAGACTCTTGAGAGTCCCTCGGACTGCAAGGCGATCCAACCAGTCCATTCTGAAGGAGATCAACCCTGGGATTTCTTTGGAAGGAATGATGCTAAAGCTGAAACTCCAGTACTTTGGCCACCTCATGCGAAGGGTTGACTCATTGGAAAAGACTTTGATGCTGGGAGGGATTTGGGGCAGGAGGAAAAGGGGACGACCAAGGATGAGATGGCTGGATGGCATCACTGACTCAATGGACTTGAGTCTGAGCGAACTCCGGGAGTTGGTGACGGACAGGGAGGCCTGGCGTGCTGCGATTCATGGGGTCGGAAAGAGTCGGATGCAACTGAGCAACTGAACTGAACTGAACTGAACTGAACTGAAGCTACCTGGCTTCCTGGCTTGGAACAGTCACCTTCTTGCTGTATATTCTCACATGGTGGAGAGTGAGCTCATCTCTGTCATGTCTCTTCTTCTAAGGGCACTAATTCCATCCTTAAGCCCTCCACCTTCATGACGTTATTACCTCCTAAAGGCCCCATCTCTGACTTCTGTTGCATAGGGGTTAGGTCTTCAATTAAATGAAATTTAGGGGGACACAACATTTAGTCCATAGCAGCACCAAGACTCACTGAAGTTAACAAATGTGTTCAAAATCACACAACCAATGACTAGCAGAGACAAAATTCAAATGTTGTGAACCCAAAACTAAATGTTCTTTCAACCATTTATGTTTCTAAAGGATTATAAGAGTTTGCACCTTAAAAAAAAAAACACTGCAAGCTAAATTTAATATTTCATCCTATGGTTTTATGAAAATCAAAACATGCCCATCCTCCAAGTACCCGAGAGCTTCCATGAAGGACAGGACTTAAAAAATAGAGATGGTTGGTGTCCTTAACCTTTATTTCATCTCAAACATTCCCAATAAAAAGTAGCTCAAGTTCCCAACCTTTGCATCCTCTTATTTCCTTCTTCTCTTTACCACGACTGGTGGCCACAATTATTATGTTTTAGTGAATCCTCTATGATTTCTTTCGATAAACAAAGGTTTATTAAAACCTTTGCTTCTGAGGTGGATATCCTCAGAATGTGATATCTACCATGCTAGATTTTGTTGACCTATTTGTGGAACTGCTGTGATGGCTTTCCTGGTTAATGAACTATTTCAACTGTGCCTGAGCAAACCCTCCGCTCTCAGGAAAGTCAATGCCAGGTGAACACCCAATTCTGAACAATACCACCTCATAAACGAGCTGCACTGAGTTAGCACAAAACCCCACAGGTCTGGGCTGGCAGCAGGAGATAGTCAGGGATGGGGGGTTTGAGGACATGAGCTCTACAGACTGTTCTCTGGAGTGTACTGGAGGGTAGGAGTCCCGCTCTTCAGAACCCTGGCAGCTGGAATAAATGCATTTCCACTGATTAGTTCAACCTGCAATTTGCAGAAATCTGATTCCCTTTACTACTTTGGCTATTTCAGTGTTGCAGCATTACCAGCCCTCCACCTGGGCATGGAACTCCCATTGGTTTTAAACTTCTGCTTCCCCCCACTTTCCCCTGCCCTGAAAAGCGACTTCCAAAAATTTCCTTCACAAAATGATCACCTTGTGTCCTCATTCTTCCTTAGCTAGCATTACAGCTCTGACACCATCAAAATTCCCCCCAGAGACCTAGAGAATGGGTCTTAGAAACACATTTGTACAATCACCCTGTCTTGGTTTTGCTTCAGTCAATTAGCTCCAGGCACAAGTTATTAAAAAGTGTATCAGCAGAGGAGATCCAGAGTGTTCAGAGTCGTATGAGTACAGAGGTAATGTGGAAACTAAAAAGAAATAATGCACATGAAATTACAAAACAGAAACAGACTCACAGACTTAGAGAACCGAACTCACACTGAGGGGTGAGGATGGTGGACGGAAGGGATAGTTAGGGAGTTTGGGGTGGGCATGTACACACTACTGTACTTAAAACGGATAACTAACAGCGTCCTGGGGTATAGCACAGGGACTTGGACCAGAAGGGGAGTTTAGAGGAGAATGGATACAGATACACATATGGCTGAGTCCCTTTGCTATTCACCTGAAACTATCATATTGTTAACTGTCTGTATTCCAATACAAGATTAAAAGGTTTTTTAAAATACAAATATACAGCGAAAAGAAAAAGTGTATTAACGACCTGACTCTAGGCTTGCACAGTACAAAGGAGGTTGCCTCTGACACAGCTAGTGGAGGAGACACTGAACATCACAAAGCCCGGGGTGGGAACCTTTCCATGTTCTCCTTTTCAGGGCTTCGGAAGGTAAACCGTGCCAGGCAATCCTAGTCACCAGGAACTGTGTGTGGAGTTTTCCTGGAGGCCCTTCTCTTCTGGAATCCAAGCTGTCAGCAGCACATGGGGCCGGCTGACTTATGGAGAGCGGGGGCCGGGGCTTTGGTATTCTGCGGAGGCGGCGGCGCGTGCTGGGGGCCCCCGGGCGGGCGCGCTGGCGACGACGCCGGGCTCTGCCAGGCTTTGCGCTCCCTGCAGCCTGGCCCTGCCTCCCAGCAGGGGCGACCCGGGCTCCGAAAAAGGTTAACTAGCACAAACAGCCATCATTTGTGCCGAGTGGGAAAGCCCCATGTGCTGCCCCAGCTTCTCTTTATGCGGCGTGAGGGGTGGCTTTTCTCTGTCGTTCAGTCGGTTGGCACGAGGTGGGTGCCCAGCAGGCTTCCGCTTGGGGACGGGAAGGGCCGGGCTCCAGGCGAGTGCGCGGGAGGCAGAGAAAGGCGGCCATCAGCGGCCCTCCCGGCTTCAAACCAGGGGAGGCAGGGCTGCGGGGAGAAGGGGGGGCCGGCAGGGAAGTCGGGGTTGGGGGGTGGGGTCCGGAGCCGAATAGCGCTCCAGTATGCGCTGAATAAAGGCGGTCACCTCGACCTAATCGGTTCAAACGCTCTGTTTTCAGACCCCATCTGCTTATCTCCAGCGAAGTTTGGGGGACAGCGCCGTCCTATTGTGGGCCCATCATTTTGCAAATCTATTCCCGTCAGGGTTCTCATTATCGCAGATGTCAGCGGAGGAATCCGAGCTGTCGGGGGACAGCCGACCATGAAAAGGAGGGGCCCAGCGGCCGGCAAGGCAAACAAAACAGCCGCCCCACACCCCACACCCCCCACCCCCGCAAACGTAAACAGGCCTGAGTGTCACAATATTTTCCCACATCGCCCGACCATTCCAGGGAACTTATTTCGAAAAAGAAAAGGGGGGAGAAAACTGTATCAATAAAGAGGCGCAATCCGCCAAGTTCATTTCCTCCAAATGGAAGGATGTGTATAACCTCTTCCTAACACCATCCCTCTCTCGGCAACACAAGTTGATCAGATGTTTATTCCCCATCAGAGAGTTTCTCCTTACCGTGAAAACCGGTGCAGTGGCTAACGTTTAGTCTGGGCAGCAATCAATGAAGTTGAATTCTTTTAGTTTTCCTTTTTTAACAAAATAAACCTTGGCCTCACCTCACCTCATGTGGTGATCAACATGAGACATTTTAAAGCTTCAACATTTTGAATGACAATGGTGATCAACAACAACGGTGATCAACATTTTGCACACTGTAGGAGTGAGTGAGTGAGCAATAGTTGCTCAGTCTAACTCTTTGCCACCCCATGGCCTGTAGCCCTCCAGGCTCCTCTGTTCATGGAATTCTCCAGGCAAGGATACTGGAGTGGGTTGCCATTTCCTTCTCTACACATTGTAGCAAGGAGAGCACAACTGCTTGCCAGCCCTACCCTCTTGTCAGCAGGTTGGGATAACCCAGGAGGGTCCTCTGTAGCAGCAGGACATGAACAGTCAAGGGCTACTCATCTTGGGAGGAGTTGGTCTAAACAGGGTTTTCTGTTGTCAAAGGAAAGCAGAATTGGGTCTTGGAACCAGAAATATGGAAGGATCTGGATTTGAGTGGGCTTCCCAGGTGGCACTAGTGACAAAGAACCCGCCTTCCAATGCAGGAGACGTAAAAGATGCGAGTTCCCCAGGAGGAGGGCATGGCAACTCTGGAGAATCCCACAGACACAGGAGCCTGGTGGGCTACAGCACATAGGGTCACAAAGAGTCCAACACGACTGAAGCGACTGTGCACGCACACACGCATGATTTCAGTGGTTTGAGTGGCAAGTTCTTATCATTATATTTTAAGTAAAAGAATATTAACCAGGGAACTACTAAAACTTAGCATTCATCAAAACATACTAATTCCTGGACCCTGAGAGGCTCCTCTGAACTCTCACCCAGTATCAAAGTCCATGCATGGCTTCCCTGGTAGCTCAGTTGGTAAAGAATCTGCCTGCAATGCAGGAGACCCCAAACGATTCCTGAGTTGGGAAGATCTGCTGGAGAAGGGATAGGCTACCCAGTCCAGTATTCTTGGGCTTCCCTGGTGGCTCAGATGGTAAAGAATCCGCCTGCAACGTGGGAGACCTGAGTTTGGTCCCTGGGTTGGGAAGAGCCCCTGGAGAAGGGAAAGGCTACCCACTCCAGTATTCTGGCCTAGAGAATTCCATGGACTGCATAGTCCATGGGATTGCAAAGAGCCGGGCAGGACTGAGCAACTTTCACTTCGCATCAAAGCCCATCAGTGATTCTGTTTGAAGGCTAAAGCCCTCACAGGACCTTCAAAGGAAAGCAGAGTCAGTCACCCCAGTTCTTTGTTGAAAAGAAGACAACTTCATAAAAGTGTGTGGTGATTCCTTAAAAGTTTTATTTTACCCAAAACTTTAAAATCTGCATTAGGAAGAATTGAGGGATTATAGTTTTGACATAATTTGGGTTCTGATGTTTGGTGGGTTAAGACCAAATGATGAAGACAGATTCCAGTGTTATAGTCTATCTCTGAAATGATACCCAAATGTTCCATAAACATATCTATAAATAAGAATTCTTTATGAGCTTAGCATGTTCTAGGCTTCACAGAAACTAAACTGTCATGACAACTCTCCAAGGCTGCCAGGCAAATATTCGTACTCCCATTTTACAGCTGAGGAAACTGAGGCCTTCACAGAGCTATGCTTTAAACCTGTGTCTGTCCTCCACACCCTGTATATGAAAAGCCCATTTGCATCACAGAATATCAAATAGCCACAAAAAAAGAAACAAATAAGTAAGAGATGATTATTTACCAAAAATAATAAGGACCTACTGTGCAGCACAGGGAAGTCTACTCAGTACTGTGTAATGGCCTGTATGGAAAAAGAATCTAAAAGAGAGTGAATATATGTATGGGTGGAACAGATTCACTTTTCTGTACTCCTGAAACTAATACAACATTGTAAATCCATACTCCAATGAATCCTTTTTTTAAAAGTCAATAAAATATTTACAGCATACAAAAATGGAAAAAAGAAAAAAAACCTGATACCAAAAGTGTGTCTAGTATGAGGCAACTTGTTTTATAAAATGGACTTATACTTAAATTAGAAATGGGAAGCACTGGTGACTCAGTGGTAAAAAATCTGCCTGCAGTGCAGGAGATGCAGTTTCCACTCCTAGGTCAGGAAGAGTCCTTGGAGAAGGAAATGGCAACCAACTCCAGTATTCTTGCCTGGAAAATCCCGTGGACGGAGGAGCCTAGCAGGCTACAGTCCATGGGGTTGCAAAAGAGTCAGACACAACTTAGCAACTAAACAACTCTCTGGTGACCTAGATGGATGGGATTACGTGCGGAAAAAAGGGGGGCCCGAGAGGGAGTATATATACATATATGTGTGTGTGTGTGTGTGTGTATACATGTATATATATATATACGTGTGGCTGAGTCACTTTGTTATGCAGTGGAAGCTAACACAACATTGTGAAGTGGCTATACCCCAATAAAAAAGAATAGAAAAAAGTTACTAAAAATAATAAAAATCACAGTTATTAGAGGATCTCTCTTAAAAAGAAAAAAAAATTAAGATGTACTAAAAATATTCATTGTGGTTGTCACTGATTTTTTTTTCTATTGCTGCTGCTGCTGCTGCTGCTGCTGCCAAGTCGCTTCAGTCATGTCCGACTCTGTGCGACCCCATAGACTGCAGCCCACCAGGCTCCCCCGTCCCTGGGATTCTCAAGGCAAGAACACTGGAGCGGGTTGCCATTTCCTTCTCCAATGCATGAAAGTGAAAACTGAAAGTGAAGTTGCTCAGTGGCATCCAACCCTCAGCGACCCCATGGACTGCAGCCTTCCAGGCTCCTCCGTCCTACTTTGAATTTAAAACAGTTTATACCATAGCTCATAAAACAGTCATTTTGTCTATCAGGGGGAAAAAGTATGTATTTATTCTCAATGAGAGAAAATTTCTTAAGAAAGGGAAGTAGCTGTATCTAATTTTGTTTCATTCTCCACAAACTCCTGACACAATGACATAGAAACTTTTTGGCTTTCAGATCTCCGACCTCCATGGCAAAATCAAACGTTGTCATCTGCCGTCAGACTGCTATGCTTATTAAATTATCATTAGTACATGTGACCTACTAACTATGTGACCGCATGCAGGAGAATGAGGATGACTGCTGTCCCAGTTCCAGTGGTCTCCGGGCTTGCCAGCCTCCTCTGTACAACAGGGTGAGGCACAGCATTGAGTCTTCAAAGAGGTCACATCAAACCACGCTTGCCCCACAGGCAAGGTGAAGCGTGGATCACAGGGACAACAGCGAATTGTGTGTCTGCTGGCAGGACTGGAACCGATGCCAATCACACAAAGACCCAGCCTTCAGTTCAGCCCTTGACAGGATGTGATTCCTTTCAGGCTGACTCGGCCAACAGAGCAGGCTCCTGGATATTTTCTGGCTGCGTTTCCTAACACTAACGATGTAAATGAATATTTAGCCTCGGATATTAACTTGGAGTAACAATGCTGGTTATGTCCTCTAACTCAGTAATCACTGAGCTTGTTGAATACGGTGGTGATTTGTCATGGCTGAAAGCAGCAAATTCGTTTTGGGGAACTTGAATTTTCTCAAATTGTCTCTTCAGATTTCCAGCCAGAAGTTCACTCTGACAGTGTAAAGTTTTAATATTTGGCAGAGCCCGGCTAATCTCAAATTCGCTAGCTCAATGATTTCAGCAGCTGCTGTCTTTATTGTTCCACTGTGTTTTTTGGTCCTCACACATCTTAGGTGAGAAATATCCTCTCCCTGATCCCCATTTTCTATGAAAACGTCCTCTGGATGACCTCAGGGTCTAGGTAAAACTATGATGCCAGGCATGTCTGGGGAACCAAAGCATGTCCTGTACTCAGTATATTAATGTTTCTGAAGCTACTTTTTGAAAAACCACATTTTCTGAGATGTTTACAGCACACAGTTGAGATGAAAATATGTGAAAGCATTAAATACCATTTTTATAGGGCAAAAAGTTTCACAGATCAGCAATTTGATCTTATTCAAGTGCAAAATACTTGTCAAGCTACAATTTTCAAGTCATAGGATCAGAAAATGATCCAGTGAAAAACACAGTATGTGCTAATATCCTACCACCCTCCTCCATAAATGATAACTCTCCAACCTTGGCACTTTGTGGACAAAGATGTATTGTGTGGAGTCATGCCTAGGTCTGAACACCAGCCTAGCACTTGCAAATAATGTGGTGAAGGTCAGTCTTAATTTCTCTAAGCCTCAGTTTCCTTGTCAGCTAAATGGGGCTAATATAGGACCTACTTTATAGTATCACTGTGCCAGTGAAATATATTAAATGCTTAGCTCCATGCCTGGTTGCATGTTTGGGTATATAGTGAGTACTCAATACATTTACTTCTTTAATGCAATCAACAAAATATATTAAGGATCTATTACCTCCAAAAATACCCCCATGGAGCTTACATTCCAGTGGATGTTACTGTTTTATCAAAATTCCTTGAGGATCGTTTAAAGATTCTTCTTGTACCAAAAATACCTGCCAGTTACCAGCCTAGAGGGTTTTCCTTGTGGCAAGGCTGGTAAAGAATCTGCCTGCAATGTGGGAGACCTGGGCTCAATCCCTGGGTTGGGAAGATCCCCTGGAGAAGGGAAAGGCTACTCACTCCAGTATTCTGGCCTGGAGAATTCCATGGACTGTATAGTCCATGAGGTCGCACAGAGTTGGACATGACTGAGCAACTTTCACTTCACTCACCAGCCTAGAAATAGCATTAGATTTCAAATAAATATCACAGCAATTTTCCTGAGGCTCTGTACACTCAACTTACATGCTCTGGAAGAGGGGAAAGGAGAAGAATGTTGGGGCACCTCATAATCATATCCTCCTGTTCCTGCAATTACATTCCCAAATAGTTGACCAAGCATGATCCAGAGACGCTATGACCCTTTCAGAGAATCCCAGCACTGCTTCCCAGATACTGCTGTAGCCTTAGATAATAAGAGCTAGACATGGAGCACCATTCCCAACCCTGTGTTACACATAGACCTGAGGGCATTCATTCATTCCACAAATATTTACTTCATTTACCATGCACTAGTCACTGTCCTGGGCTTCCCAGGTGGCTCATTGGTAAAGAACCTACCTGCCAACGCAGGAGATGCAAGAGACTCTGGTTTGACCCCTAGGTCAGGAAGATCCCCTGAAGTGGGAAATGGCAACCTGCCCCAGTATTTGTGCCTGAAATATTCCATGGACAGAGAGCTTGGTGGACTACAGTCCATGGGATTGCCAAGAGTTGAACACGATAGAGCAACTACACACACACACTCAGTCACTATCCTAGGGATAAAGCAATGAAAAGAGATTGCACCCTGCCCTCAAGCAACTTACAGTACAGTTAGACAAAATATCAAATGAACAAGCACTTAGAAAAAACTGTAATAAGTGGTATGAGACAAATTTTCCATGGTCTCTCAAATTTCTGCCTGACTTGTGAGCAGAATCATTTATTGCATTTTTGGTGAGATGAAATTTTCATGGATATTTGCAGAGCAAACAGTCTTGGAAACTAGAAATAGTATTTCCCTTCAGAGAAAGAGCAAGTTTTTTACTGTCCAGTAAAATAAAGATAAAGGCTCTCCCTGGGATGAATTTTGGGCAGGTTTTCTTGCAACCCATTAGAAAAGTTTCAGGTTCTCTAAATCCAGGATCCCGCCCCTGTAATGCAACCCACCGAGTGCAAGTGTCAGCCCTCCTTACCTCACCCTGTAGAAACCGAACTCAGAGAGCCATACAAGAAATGATGCTACTCTGGCAACTGCTGCTGCTGTGAGTAATATGCCTTCCTTTGTCTTTGACTCAGGAGTCTGTGCTCTCTGCCAAAAGCTAGGAGACTGGGGGAAGCTAACATTTATTAACATTTTCAAGTCGTCTTCCCAAAAGAAGGGATTGAGGAGCCAAATCCTGAAGGCTGCATAGAGTTCACTTATCAAATGGGAAGGAAAGTTGCTTCAGGTGGAAAGAATGGTGTGCATATTCCATTTTCCTGAAGTCTAGAAGTGACTTTCCTGAACTTTGCTCACCCCACACTCAGCTCTTCCAACAACTTTGAGAGTCTCCAGCTCCGTATATTATACCCCTCACTGTTTGAGATACCTAGAGTGGTTTCTGTTTCCCTGGTCCAAACCTTACTGATACAAAGAGCTTAGAAAAGCAAGAAAGGACAGGATCGTTTGTGGGAAGAGGACAGGGAGGCAGGGGAGATAAGGACAGCATTCAGAGTTTGAGTAAAGGAGTGAGCCTTAAAGAAATCGGAATTATCTTAATTATCTCAGAAGAGAAAGAAAAAAGGATGAGTATGAATAAACTCGAGAGAAAAAAAGGGTGGGACATCCAAAAAGTCATTTCTCTCTCAGGATCAATAGTATTAATTGCTACCATGTATTGCTCCCCTGCTGCTGCTGCTGCTGCTGCTGCTGCTGCTGCTGCTAAGTCACTTCAGTCGTGTCCGACTCTGTGCGACCCCATAGATGGCAGCCCACCAGGCTCCGCCCTCCCTGGGATTCTCCAGGCAAGAACACTGGAGTGGGTTGCCATTTTCTTCTCCAATGCATGCAAGTGAAAAGTGAAAGTGAAGTCGTTCAGTCATGTCCGACTCTTCGTGACCCCATGGATGGCAGCCCACCAGGCTCCTCTGTCCACGGGATTTTCCAGGCAAGAGTACTGGAGTGGGGTGCCATCACCTTCTCCAATTGCTCCCTTAATCTATGTCAAATAATGATCTAAGGACTTTAAATCTATTAGCTCATTTAGTGTTCACCATGATGCAATAAATATAATTATTATACTTCCATATTGCACAGAAGGGAACTAAGATAGAGAGATTGACTGCAGAGCCAGAATTTTAACTTGGGAAGTCCATCTCCAAATATACATATATAGATACAGATATAGATACAGACATAGATACTCAGCTGCACTGAATTTGATTTAATATTTACTTATTTATTTGACTGTGCTGGGTCTTAGCTGCAGCATGTGGGAACTTCCATCTTAACTGTGGCATGTGAGATCTGGTTTCCTGACCAAGGATTGAACCTGGGCGCCTTGCATCAGGAACGCAGTCTTAGCCACTGGACCATCAGGGAAATTCCCTAAATTTTATTTAAATGATCTTTCCTTTTTGTTTATTACTTTAATAAGGAAAAATCACCTATCTACCCAGAATCCAAGACATGAACTTGAATACTAACAAGTTACATTTACCTATGTGCATCCTCAATTCTGTTCCCATACCTCTCCCCATCTGAAATGGTTTTATTGAATCTTATCTTCACAAAAGCTTTACTTTTTAAAATACAGTCTTAAGACATATGTGTGTATTCCTAAAATTGTAGGATTAATTAAAAGTTGACATGCTATGTATACTATCATGTGGGAATCGAATCGCCAGTCTATGTCCGACGCAGGATACAGCATGCTTGGGGCTGGTGCACGGTGATGACCCAGAGAGATTTTATGGAGAGGGAGGTGGGAGGGGGGTTCATGTTTGGGAGCGCATGTACACCTGTGGTGGATTCATGTCAAGGTATGGCAAAACTAATACAGTATTGTAAAGTAAAATAAAGTAAAAATAAAAATTTAAAAAATAAAAAATAAACAAATAAATAAATTTGTAAAATGAATAAATAAAGTCAAAGATGTATTTTAAAAAAGTTGACATGCTAAACATGTCTGAAACAGTATTTCACCTTATATTTTTTTGAACATGAGATCATATACATTCTTTTCACTTTTCAACTCTTTCATAGTTTTGTCCCCTTGATCTATCCATTACTGAGAAAGATGTACTAAAATCTCCCTAGAGATTTGTCAGTTTTTCCTTGTAGCTAGTTTTGGTTTCATGTATTTTGAGGGTGTGGTTGCTAGGCAAATTATCTTTAGAATTTCTGTATTCTTCTCATAAATTGGAACTTTTCTCATTGCATGGCAACCTTCATTATTTCTCATGTTGTTCTTTACTGTAAAGTCTAAAGTCATTAATATTGCTACACCAGCTTTATTGTGACTAACATTTGCCAGCTATATTATTTTCTATACCTTTCAAATTTTTGTATGTAATGTTTCAAATTTCTCACTTTTTAAACGGCACATGGCTATATATATATTTCTTAAACCCAGTCTGACAATCTTTGCCTTTTAATTGGAATATTTACAATTTAATTTTTTGCAATAACAAATACATCTGGAATTACTTCCACCTACTTATTTCTTATTATATATTATATATAATAAACAAATTATATATATTATATACATATGAAAAAAGTGAAAGTCCCTCAGTCATATCTGACTCTTTGTGACCCCAGGCTCCTCTGTCCATGGGATTTACCAGGCAAGAATACTGGAGTGGGTTGCCATTTCCTTCTCCAGAGGATCTTCCTGAGCCAGGAAATGACCCCCGGTCTCCTACATTGCAGGCAGATTCTGAATTAGGGAAGCCCATTAGGTACATATGCATATACACGTGTGTGTGTGTGTGTGTATGTGTGTGTGTGTGTGCGTGTGTGTGTGTGCGCGTGTGTGTGTGTGCGCGTGTGTGTGTGCGCGTGTGTGTGTGTGCGTGTGTGTGTGCGCGCGCGTGTGTGTGTGTGCGCGTGTGTGTGTGCGTGCGTGTGTGTGTGTGTGTGTGTGCGTGTGTGTGTGTGTGTGTGTGCGTGTGTGTGGCTACACTGGGTCTTAGTTGCATCTCTCAGGATCTTAGATCTTTGCTGCAGCATCCGGCATCTTTAGTTGCAGCATGTGAAATCTTTAGCTGTGATATGCAAATTCTTAGTTGTGGCATATGGGATCTAGTTCCCTGACCAGCGATCAAACCCAGAACCCCTGCAATCGGGGCAGGGACCACCAGGGAAGTCCCTCTACCAATTTATTTTGTACTTTATACTCGTCTCATGTGTTCTTTTTTGTAATCTTCTTTCAGGGGTTTACCAGGTGGCTCAGCAGTAAAGAATCCACCTGCAAAGCAGGAGCCACAGGAGATGCAGTTTGATCACTGGGTCAGGAAAATCCCCTGGAAAAGGGAATGGCAAACCACTCCAGTATTCTTGCCTGGAAAATTCCAAAGATAGAAGCCTAGGGGGCTACAGTCCATGGGGTTGGGAAGAGTCAGACATGACTGAAGTGACCTAGCATGCACACACCTTCTTTGGGATTGATTTTTCCCCCATTCTACTGTCTCTTCTAATGATTTAGAATTTATAATCACTAATTCTATTGTTCTAGATTTCCACATAAATCATAAAGTCCAAAATTAATTATATCTTTATCATCTTCCCATGAAATACAAAGCCTTAAAACACTTCAATCCAATCAGTTACTTCCAATTTGCACACTATTGTTATTCTGTGTATTTAATTGTCTTGGCTTATCACTATCGATATTTTATAAAATTGATCTTTGTTTTAGACTTATATATAGATTTACAACGTTTTAAGTAGGCATTCCTCCTTGCATCTAAGAACCTTCTATATGGAAACACCTTGGTTATTCTTCAAGTGCATCCTTTCAGAATTCTCAGCAGTCACAAAGAATCTGTTAATATCAAACATTCTCAGTTTTTATTCTTTCTGAAAATGTCTTTATTTCAATTTCACTGTTAGATATTTTTCTAGGTAATACTAGGTTGACAGGTATTTTCTCTGTACATTCACAAAATTCTAGTTTTTTCTGGCTTTCATAGTTGCTGCTCAGAAGTCAGTTCTATTCAACTGCCATTCTTTTGTAGATAGTCTATTTTTCTCATAGACAATAGCTTTGAAATTATTATCTTTCTTTGGAGATTTTAAAGTTTGATTGTAAAGTTTCCGAGTGTGTATTTCTTATTTGTCCTGATTGGGATGGATTCGTTTCTTAAATATGAAGATTGATGCTTTTCACTGGTTCTGAAAAATCCTTTGCTATTATCTCCTCAAATACCCTCTCCTTCACGTACCTCTTCTCTTCTTCTGAGACCCCAAATGTTAGACCATCTCACACTATTCTTATGTCTCCTCTTTTAGCTATCTTTCATCTTTTTATTTCTTTGTACTTTGTACTGGATACTTCCTTCAGGTCTAGCTTCCAGTTCATCATTCCTTTTCCTCACTCTGTCTAATCTACTGTTAAAATCCATCCACTGATTATTTTTCTTCTAGTACCAGGTTTCAAGGCCGACCATTTTCCTTGTTGTTCTCTACTTGGGGGCCTGGCAGCTTTATTTTTAGCTTACCCTTCATACTCAGCCTGTATGGACTTGTGGGGTTCCAGCTATACTGGGGACCTCCCTTATTCTTCCCATTACTTTCTCCCATCTGTAAGAGACCATTACAATCAAAACCTAGCTTTGCTGGGGTTTCTTCAAATGTCCTCAGAATGAAAGTATCTTTAGTACTTTGTTTACCTCTTGAGATTCATTTCCTCCTAACAGTTCATTGATGCATTTTAGGATTTTTTAAATTTTATTCAGCATTTGAGGACTTCACTGGGAGGATAAGTAGAGTATCTTTTCTACTATTCTTCCAGAAATAGAAGATTGGTTTGTTTTCAAATGGGAATCAGAACAGACACCAAATCTAACACACATTCCATTTTTATTATGAACAATTCAAACAGATGTTGGATACACCAGCTATGTGAAGAACAAGTTGTAAGCAAGTGTATACAGTATAACACAATTTTTCTAACAATAAATATTTTTTTAAATATTTAAATATATATTTACTTGCATATGTGTATGAGCATAGAGAAAGATTTAAAGAGCTACATACAAACTGTTTTGATTACTTCAGAATGGCCAACACTTGGTGTGAGAAAATAAGGGCAAAATATTATAAAAAGAGGGAAAATATACAAGTTGTTAAAACATACATATTCTTCCAAATATGTCTAAATCTATAGACAAGGACTGAAAGGTAACATGGACAAAAGGGTGGATTGTTAAGTGCTATCTTGCCCAACTATAAAGAGGTTGACCAGATGGTCTTGCACATATATCCTTTAAATTGCCACTAAGGTAAGGGGAAGTCTTGAATTACAATGGACCCACAGCACTCAGGGGCTTCCCTGGTAGCTCAGTTGGTAAAGAATCCACCTGCAGTGCAGGAGACCCCAGTTTGATTGCTGGGTCAGGAAGATCCACTGGAGAAGGGATAAGCTACCCATTCCAGTATTCTTGGACTTCTCTGGTGGCTCAGCTCGTAAAGAATCTGCCTGGAACACAGGGGACCTGGATTGGGAAGATCCCTTGGAGAAGGGAAAGGCTACCCACTCCAGTATTCTGGCCTGGAGAATTCCACGGACTATATAGTCCATGGGGTCACAAAGAGTTGGACATGACTGAGCAACTTTCACTTTCACAGCAATCAAACCAGTCAGTCCTAAGAGAAATCAACCCTGAATAGTCACTGGAAGGACTGATGCTGAAGCAGAAGCTACAATACCTTGGCCTCCTGATGCGAAGGGGCCAACTCACTGGAAAAGACCCTGATGCTGGGAAAGATTGAGGGCAGGAGAAGAGGGTAACAGAGGATGAGATCGTTGGATGGCATCACCGACTTAATGGACATGAGTTTGAGCAAACTTCGGGAGATAGTGAAGGACAGGGAAGCCTGGCATGCTGCAGTCCACGGGGTTGCAAAGGGTTAGACATTACTTAGCAACTGAACAACACAGTAATCTTTTCTCTTTCCCAGTTTCATTTCTGAAACACTTCCTCTGCTTTACCTATATTTGAATTTCAAACCATCACCTCAACCTGCTTGTGACCTCAGAATTATTTTGTCTGTTTACGATTTTTCCTTCATTCTTAAACCCAAAGCTCAATATTGTTGAATTTCATTAAGGCTTCTCCATCTGGATAGGGGGACTCTATAAAAATAAGAACAACTCGTATTTCTTGAGCACTTACTGTCTATCAGGCACTAAATAGGTGCTTGCTCTGCATTACTTTCTTTGTCTTTAAAACAACCCTGTGAGGAGAGGTGCAAAGGCTGAGAGAAAGCATCTGAGGGAAATCTGATTAGAAAGTCAGATCAGAAAGTCATTCTGATGGAACTTCCCTGGTGATCCAGTGGTGAAGAATCTGCCCGCCAATGCAGGGAACACGTGTTGGGTCCCTGGCCCAGGAAGATCCCACATACCGCCTGGCAACTAAGCCCGTGCGCCACAATTCCTGAGCCTGTGGTCTAGAGCCCATGCTCCACAACGAGAGAACTCACCAGGAGAAGCCCAGCACCACAACAGAGCATGGCCCCTGCTCACAGCTAGAGAAAGCCACACGCAGCAGTGAAGACCCAGCACAATCAAAAATAAAAGAAGGAAGGAAGGAAGAAAGTCATCCTGAGAAGATGATGCAGCCAAGCCCTAAAGAATGGGTAGGGGCTAAACTGGTGATTCAATCCAAGAAATTGGATCTAGGAAACTCAGTATATAATGACTCAGTATTAACCTTCTAATTGACTGGCAAAGGAAACTATCTAGATTTCTTTAAGACCCAATTACAATTTTGCCCCTAAAGAGGAACCAATGTTTGGAGTCCCAGTGAGCTTGAGGCTTTTACAGAAAGGTCTTGCCATGACTCCCTAAGGGAATGATAACATGAATTCTATTTTTAAATTATCACTATTTTCCTCATTACTTTTAGGGTTTTTTTGTGTGTGATTTTGTTGTTTAGATGATGAGTTGAACAAAATAAACACTTAGGAGAAACAGTATTTCCTGGGGATCTTAAGGGATGTGAGAGAACAGGAGAAGAAACTGCTGGTGAGGTGGTACAAATGTGAGGTGTTTTGAAGGATGTCATTGTAAGATAAATGAAGACTGTTGAAGTGTGAAGCTACTGTGCTTAATAACTTATCATCTTTCTGTGCTGTCCAATATGAGGTCAAAAGATACATACAGCTCTTTAAACTAAATAAAAGGAAAAATTAAATTCCTCAACTTCACTAGCCATGTTTCAAGTGCTCAGTAGATATCTGTGGCTAGCAGGTAATGCATTGGAGAGCTCAGATTTAGAATATTTCCATTGTTGTAGAAAGTTCTATTTGAACTGAGAGCCACATCTTGGAAGGGAATAGCCCTCCCTAGTGTCCTATTGCACATTTACAGATACAATTTTTAGTGACATTTGAGATGGTCTAAAGTTAAATGCCTTACATGGAAATTCTATCAACTTCAGTCAACAGTTATCTATTCTACCAACCCCAGTCTTCTAGATACAATACATTGAACCATCCATGGGAGGGGGAAGAGGGAGATGGACAAAAAAACAAATTAGACATGACCACTGCCTTCAAGAAGTTTATTACCTAGAAAGGAAGAAAGATATGCGACCTGCTTCAGGGGATAGAAGAACCCAGGAAACTTTTCCTTAGGCACAATTTCTTCCAAGACTGAAACTGTCCAAAGTACCCCAATCCAAATTTTCCAATTTTAGTTTCAAGGAATGTTTTTGGAACTCTGGGGACAATGGAATGAGATTTGCACAGTGTGACAACAGAGGGCTCTAACAGAGAATCCTAGACGGGGGTCCTTTTAAAGCTGTCTCCCTCACCCATTTTCAGGATAAAAGGGAGCATGTTCAGACAGCATCACATGGTCCAGTGTGGTTCACTGTTGTGTGATATTAAGTGTTCAGATTCCTCCAAAGAGAGAATGTAAATCAGTTCAGTTCAGTCGCTCAGTCGTGTCTGACTCTGCGACCCCATGGACTGCAGCACGCCAGGCCTCCCTGTCCATCACCAACTCCTGGAGCCTACTCAAACTCATGTCCATCTCGTTGGTGATGCCATCCAACCATCTCATCCTCTGTCATCCCATTCTCCTCCCGACTTCAATCTTTCCCAGCATCAGAGTCTTTTCCAATGAGGTGGTTCTTTGAAATCGGCTTATTTCCTCATTTGTAAAATGAACAAGTTGAGACTATAAGACCATCCCCTGCAGCTTCCAAAAGATCATGTTCAAATTAATTATATTTACTTTTATCTGAAAACATGAGGAAGCCAGTTTCACTCACCTGGATTGACCAAGGCGCCCACCTCCAGGCTGCGTCGGAGAGTCTGTGCTCACACAAGGTATGTGAGGAATCGTTAGGGAGCAGCAAGATCTCCACAGCATGGAGGCTCTGCCACTCTGCCTTGAGCTTATGGTGACACATGACAGCTGCAGACCCAGTGAGTACATGGACATGTTATACTAAACAAATCACCAGTTTTTCCGAGATAACGGTTAAAAAATTTCTACGTAAGAATAAATGCAGACTGAAGATAATGCAAATAACACAGCTATAGATAGGTTAGACTGCATGATATTGCCAATGTTTGCTCAGCTTTTATATGAGAAAACTAACAATTTAATGTGGTTCAAGCTAATGCTTGCAAACAACAAGAAAATGACACTATCCCTGGGGCCAGCCGATCAGCCACATTACCAGGCAAGACAATGACCATCTCATGAGACTTTACAGGAAGTGAGTTCAAAGAAGGTGAAATTATCAAGATCATTAGAAATGTGGACAGTATACCCACTAGCCTTAACTATCAACTTCCCTGTAAATATACATTCTGCCTTACAATATTGGCTAACAATAGAATGAAGATATTAAAGTGGCTTATTGACTTCATCTTCGCATTATTTTTAAATCCTCTTCAGTGGTTTATTTTCTAACATACATAATATGTTAGTACCGCAGTGCTGATTGGACTATACAATCAAAACCTGTCTAGCTGACTCCTTGATGGCCAACCACGGGGCCTCAGCAGGACCTCTGAAGAGGATGGTTTATGTTCTGCTGCCATCTCGTGGTAAGCAAACTGGGAACACACTATTGGGAAGAGTGGGGAGGACTGGTTTGGACCAGTGAACTCCAAACTTCTAGGGATCCTAGTGTGCAAAGGAAAGAATCTGTGTTCTCCTGCGTGTCACTGTCACAACACCTGGAAAATTTCACAGCTCAAACCAGTCTCTTTTAGGGGTCTACAACCTTAGCAAGTAACCTTACCTCTTCAGACCCCTCTTTCCTTACCTGTAAAATGTTGACTATTTTCTAACTCTAGATGAACCACACAGACACCTCCAGTTCTAAAATGGCTATGATATTAGTAGTGTCATTTTTTATTTTACTAGCTTCCAAATTCTTTATTATTTTCTTATTCCTTATTCCATAAAGAGCTATAAAATCTCAGAGTTGGTGCCTCCTTCTCTGCTTCTATCATACTGTGCACACATCTGTATCTTACAGCACTTATTGGGGGTTTGGAGGGTTTTGGTGGTGGTGGTTGGGTTTGGTTCAATTTTACTTCTTATTTTGGTGTAACTTTTAGATTCACAGGAAGTGGGGGGAGTGTACAAGGAGTTCCTGTGCATCCTTCTCAACCTGCATCAATGGTAACATCTTACTCACCTATAATACACAACTACTGTACAGAAGCAAAGCCAGGAAACTGACTTCAGTGCAATCCAGAGGTTATTCAGATTTCACCAGTTTTATGTGCACTTAAGTTTGTGTCTGTGTGTGAGCTGTTCGTGTGTGTGTGTCTGTGTGTCTGTGTGTCTGTGTGTGTGTGTGCTCAGTCATGTCCAACTCTTTGTGACCCCATGGACTGTAGCCTGCCAGGCTCCTCTGTCCACGGGATTTCCCAGGAAAGAATACTGGAGTGGGTTGCCATTTTCTCCTCCAAGGGATCTTCCCAACCCAGAGACTGAACCCGAGTCTCCAGCATTGCAGACAGATTCTTTACCACTGAGCCACCAGTGACATTCAGAGCCTCGGGTAGCAGCTGTTGAAGTATGCAGCTCTATACAGTCCTGCGGGGTCACAATTACAATCCCTGATAGCCTCTGGACCAGGAGATCTGGGGAGTTCCCTTGGAGGACAATTGAAAAAATCAAAGCTCCTGATGAGGGTATCAGCTGCTTTCTGAGGAGTCTTTTTGAGCTGTAGCAAGGCAAAGGGGGTACACATAGATGGCACTTCCCTATTTACATTCTCTAGGAGCACCTCCTTAGCCCCAGTTCAGTTCAGTTCAGTTCAGTCGCTTTGTCATGTCCGACTCTTTGCAACCCCATGAACTGAAGCACACCAGGCCTCCCTGTCCATCACCAACTCCTGGAGTTTACCCAAACTCATGTCCATTGAGTCAGTGATGCCATCCAACCATCTCATCCTCTGTCGTCCCCTTCTCCTCCTGCCTTCAATCTTTCCCAACATCAGGGTCATTTCAAATGAGTCAGTTCTTCTCATCAGGTGGCCAAAATATTGGAGTTTCAGCTTCAACATCAGTCCTTCCAAAGAACACCCAGGAGTGATCTCCTTTAGGATGGACTGGTTGGATCTCCTTGCAGTCCAAGGGACTCTCAAGAGTCTTCTCCAACACCACAGTTCAAAAGCATCAATTCTTCGGCGCTCAGCTTTCTTCACAGTCCAGCTCTCACATCCATGCATGACTACTGGAAAAACCATAGCTTTGACTAGACAGACCTTTGTTGACAAAGTAATGTCTCTGCTTTTAAATATGCTGTCTAGGTTGGTCATAACTTTCCTTCCAAAGAGCAAGCATCTTCCAATTTCATGGCTGCAATCACCGTCGCGGTGATTTTGGAGCCCAGAAAAATAAAGTCAGCTACTGTTTCCACTGTTTCCCCATCTATTTGCCATGAAGTGATGGAACCAGATGCCATGATCTTAGTTTTCTGAATGTTGAGCTTTAAGCCAACTTTTTCACTCTTCTCTTTCACTTTCATCAAGAGGCTCTTTAGTTCTTCACTTTCTGTCATAAGGGTGGTGTCATCTGCATTCTGAGGTTATTGATATTTCTCCTGGCAATCTTGATTCCAGCTTGTGCTTCATCCAGCCCAGCGTTTCACATGATGTACTCTACATATAAGTCTGTGGAAAACATGAAGCTTATCCCTCAAGATGACTTTCCATGCTAAGTAAACAGGCCTTTTTCAAAAAAAGACTGTGAAGCTCTCTTGCTTCACAAAGGCATCAGGAAATAACTGCGTGTGCCCAGGAGTTTCAGCAAGGCAGCAGCAGTGTGCCTTGTATGTACATGCTTCGGGTTTAACACCAGCCCCAGGAAGGGAGTGGGGGAATGCTGCAACCAACAGAACTTTCAACTTTAGCAAGGCAGCAGGATAATTCTGTGACTGCTCACTCCTGTTGGAGCTTTCCCACCTGAGCTAGCACATTAGACGGGACTCACAGCGATGTCCACCAGCGCCTCTATCTCCGGGGACCAGTTCTTCTATCCCCTGCCCATCCAGCCAATGCTTTTAGCTTTGGAGATAACTCTCCTTTGCATACAATCTCTGCAGTTTTCAAACTTCTGGTATCTAATGGCATCTCAGGGTGACTGAGACCGCAGGCAAGCCTTGTAAGAGAGCACTTTGGGCTGTTTGGATATCAGCCCCATTGCTTTCCTATGCCAGATGCTTTGGGGGCTCATCCTTCTGATATAGATTCTAGGGGACATGGCTGCCTAATGCGGGGTGCCAGCTCTTCAGTCATCCAGGAGAAGCACCCACCTGGTGGGATCCCTCCCTACCGTGTGAATCACATCAGAGGTAGGGTTTTGGCAAGAGCGTCTTTCTGCCTCTCCTACCCCTCTCAATGTGGTCCTTTTAGCCTTCATTGTGAAGGAGATGTTCACTAGTTCTCAGGTTCTTTTCAGAGGGAAATGATTGACAGGTAGCTGTGTATTTGTTGTGCTCATAGGAGTAGGTTAAGTTCAGACTCTTCCTATGCCACCATCTGCGTTCAACGGCCCTCCCTCTAGCTTTTGGTCTTTATCTATAAATGGGGCGTTTAAACCTTCCCTTTATTCTTCGCTGTCATGAACATTACAGGCCAAAACCTGTGAATGTAACCATGAACCTGACCTTGTTTGGACCAAGAGTCTTTGCAGATATTAAAGGTCTCAGAACAAAATCATCCTTGACTATCCAAATGGGCCCTCAATCCAATGCCAAGTGTTGTTCTAAGAGGAATATGGAGGAGAGATGGAGGGATAAGAGGAGATAGCCAGGTGAAGATGGAGCAGAGATGGGAGTTATGCAGCCACAAACAGAGGAATGCCTGGAAATAAGGAAGGAATCTGCCCTCTAGCCTTCTTAGGGAACATGTCCTCCAGAGCTACAAGGAGATAAATCTGTTCAGTGTCAAGTCACCCAGCTGGTGATCATCTCTTATGACAGTCCTGGGAAACAAATACAGCAGCCAAGAGCAAAATAAACAATATTCGGTTCCAAGAAAACATTTGAGTTCATCCAGAGTCATGCAAGAAGGAATAGAAAATGATAGGAAGAAAGATTGAACATAGTGAAAGACACAAAGTTTAGAAATCAATGAAAACATGTCGAAATTTTTTAAGTCAAAAAAATTCATTCAAGTTTTTTAACTGAAAACAAAACAAAACCAAAAGTGTCTATGCTCCCAGAAAAAATAAAGTAAAATAAAAAATAATAATAATTTTTAAAAAGTGTCTATGCTCACACATTCAATTGTTTATGAAGTATTTCAGCTGTTGTTGTGCAGTCGCTCAGTCGTGTCCGACTCCTTTTGACCCCGTGGACTGCAGCACACCAGGCTTCCCTGTCCTTCACCATCTCCCGGAGCTTGCTCAGACGCACGTCCATTGAGTTGATGATGCCATCCAGTCATTTCATCTTCTGTCGCCCCCTTCTCCTCCTGTCTTCAGTCTTTCCCAGCATCAGGGTCTTTTCCAATAATTTGGCTCTTCATATCAGGTGGCTAAAGTATTGGAGCTTCAGCTTCGGTATCAATCCTACCAATGAATATTCAGGGTTGATTTCCTTTAGGATAGACTGGTTTGATCTCCCTGCAGTCCAAGGGACTCTCAAGAGTCTTCTCCAGCACCACAGTTCAAAAGCATCAGCCTTTTGTTCAGCCTTTCATTCAGCCTTCTTTATTTTCACTGTGTGTTAAAAGTTGTAGGCCCCACCACATGGGCCTTCTATTACAATCTGGCCCAATTGCCAGCATCTGCACCATTTTTGCCTAAAGTTTTCCTCTGGTCACAGAGCCTGCTCTGCCTAGGACACATGGCAAGGTAGAGTCCTGAAGGTCCCAGGAAAAACCCTCAAGCAGTGTATAACTGGAGTTGAGGTGTACACACCCCTGTGCCCCACATCTCTGCTGGGACTCTCTGACCACTGAGTCACCAGCAGGACTAAGCCCCAAATGCCTAGAAGACTACCCTGCTCCCCTTCCTGTCTTCTTTCCCTACTCCCCTACCAGTGTCTCCTGGGATCCCCTCCCAAATAAACCACTTCCCCTTGGATCTTTTTCTGTGGGTCTGTTCTTGAGGAGCCCAAACTAAGGCAGATTGCAAACACACTGAGCTGGAAGCTGTTCAGAACCAAAAGCATAACATGAAAACTTTGTCTTCTTCAAGAATTTATTTAAACTGCCTACCTGTTTCATTTTAATGTTATCTAAATGTTAAACTGGCCTTGCTTGACATCAACATCTACCAAGGAGATACACAGAGCTGTGGAACTCCTCTTTTTCTCAACCTTATATCCACCTCCCGTCAAGAGGTGAGTTCTAAACCCCAAATACATCTCATGTCAGTCCACTACTCTCTGTTCCCACTGGAAATCTAAATGCTTGTGGAAGAGAAGTCATTGCCTTCAAGGAAAAGAGGTTGGAGGAGATGAAAGGAGACAAGGCCTTGGTAAGGTGAGGTTCTGATGCCCACGAGCTGAGTGACTGGGACACGTGCAAAGCAGACTTCATGTTTAAGCCTGTGCACATAATTACTGGTGCAAGGATATATACTTAGCTTTCATGAGATTCTTAGAGCAATGTGCAATCCCAAAACGGTGAAGAGCAGCCAGTATCTGTGTGCATGGTCAGTTACCAACAGCACAAGGAATGGTTATGTGCAGGTTCTGGAGTGTGACTGGATGGGAATCCAGTTCAGCTGTTCCTAGTTCTTTCCTGAAGTCTATGCCTCAGTTTTCTCATCTTTAAAATGAGGGTGAAGGAATACAGACCTCAGGAGTCACTGTGAGGACACAACAAGATAGAGATATGCCTATAAAGCAGAGAGCATATGGTGCTTCTCAATAAATGTTAGCCACTGTTACTGTTCCACAAGCCATCCAACAGCGAAATCCATGGGGTCAGTCAGAGATTCCCAACCTTTTTGGCAGGAACTGGTTTTGTGGAAGATCATTTTTGCACACACCAGATGGTTTCAGGATGATTCAAGAGCATTACATTTATATAATTAAATAATTACACAACTCACCATAATGGAGAATCGGTGGGAGCCCTGAGCTTGTTTTCCTGCAACTAGATGGTCCCATCTGGGGAGTGATAGGAGACAGTGACCCTCAGGGTGTGTTTCACTCCTGTGAGAATTTAATGCTGCCGCTGACCTGATGGGAGGCAGAGCTCAGGTGGTAATGCGAGCAATGGAGAACAGCTATAAATACAGATCAAGCTTCGATGGCTTGCCCACTGCTCACCTCCTGCTCTGTGGCCCACTTCGTAACGGGGGTTGAAGACCCCTGATGTGAGTCATCCTTCTCCCTCACCCACAGCATTCAATTAATAACTATGACGATTTTCAGCCTGAAGCTCTTCAACTCATTCAGCTCATTTTCACTCAAATTTCATTTCTCTAATCAAGGCGCTAGCTTGTCTTCCAGAAGATCCCCATGCTTCAGTTCTGTTCAGTTCAGTCGCTCAGTCGTGTCCGACTCTTTGCAACCCCATGAATCGCAGCACACCAGGCCTCCCTGTCCATCACCAACTCCCAGAGTTCACTCAGACTCATGTCCATCAAGTCAGTGATGCCATCCAGCCATCTCATCCTCGGTCGTCCCCTTCTTTTCCTGCCCCCAATCCCTCCCAGCATCAGAGTCTTTTCCAATGAGTCAATTCTTCACATGAGGTGGCCAAAGTACTGGAGTTTCAGCTTTAGCATCATTCCTTCCAAAGAAATCCCAGGGTTGATCTCCTTCAGAATGGACTGGTTGGATCTCCTTGCAGTCCAAGGGACTCTCAAGAGTGCTCTCCAACACCACAGTTCAAAAGCATCAGTTCTTTGGCGCTCAGCCCTCTTCACAGTCCCTCCACTGGAGTGATCAGTAGGCACTAAAATCCTAACATGACTTGAAACTCTAAGACTTTGGCCTCGACGGGACTCTTCACACCACGCTCCAAGGGGCGTCTGGAGTGCCTGGGAGGAGATGAGGCTGGGGCAGGGGCCGCTCTTGTTTGAGCCAAAGCCAACCAAGTGTGTAGATTCTGTGCGCTGGGCTTCCTCCTAGTGTGAAGAAGGGGCTGCACTTCTTCAAACAAAACACACAAACACACAAACTAGACAAGTAACCACACCCACTCTCTTTTGAAAAATGAATACAAATGGTAAAGAATCTGCCAGCCAACACAGGAGATATAAGAGACACAAGTTTTATCCCTGGGTCAGGAAGATTCCCTGGAGGAGGACATGGTATTCCACTCTGGCATTCTTGCCAGAAAACTCCATGGGCAGAGGAGCCTGGCAGACTACAGTCCATGAAGTCGCAAAGAGTCGGACACAACTGGGCACACACACACAAGGTCCTTGATGCTATTGTAACGCGTCCTCTGGCTGCATCTTTGCCTTCTTCTCTGTTTCCATGTCACTCACCTCTGCCTATATCATTGAGCTTCATGATCCAGGACAGTATTTTTCAAATTTTCTGGTCCACCCTCATACCTTTTTTAAAGTATTGAGCCTCAATACTTGTTTTCTTATTACTACTGAAACAAATGACCAAAAATTTAGTGCCTTAAAAACAACACAAATGCCTTTTTTCTCCAGTAAGAGGCCTGAAGTGACCTCGAAAAATAGGTCACTATTCACTTGACTCAGAAAGCCCCACAAAATCGTGTAAATCAAGAGGTTCAAATCTTTGTGTACACTTTAAGAACACTCATGAAACTGCCCAGGCCATTGAGGGTATGCACATCCGAAATGCCACCAAGTAGCTGAAGAATGTCACTTTTAAGAAGCAATGCATGTCTTTCTGTCATTACAATGCTGGAGCTGGTAGGTATGCACAGGCCAAACACTGGGGCTGGACGCATGGCCAGTGGCCCCAAGAGTGCTGAACTGCTCAAAAAACTTTTTGCACCTGCTCAAAAATACAGAGTAATGCTGAACTTAAGGGCTTAGATTCTCCGGTCATTAGCACATCCTGGTGAACAAGGCCCCAAACATGCGACATTGGATTACAGAGCTCATGGTCAGATCAACCTGTTCATGAGCTTTCTCTGCCCCAGGGAGATGATCCCTACTGAAAAAGAACAGATTGTGCCTAAACCAGAAGAGAAGGTTGCACAGAAGAAAAAGATATCCCCCCATCCCTCAAAAAAAAGGATATCCCAGAAGAAACTGAAGAAACAAAAGCTTATGGTCAGGGAGCAAATGCCACAAAAAATAAATACAAATAAAAGTTTAAAAAAAAAAAAACCACCACAAATGTATTATCATACAGTTCCGGCAGTCAGAAGTCCAAATGGATCAGCAGGGCTTCATTCCTACTGAAGACTCTAAAGCAAGTAATTTTGATATGTTCTAATGCACAATGTCCTCAAGTCAGGCTCTGCAGAAACAATTTGTCATGCTTTTGTAAAAGCCCCATTTCATGGAGCTAGAAGTACTTAATTTCCATCTTCACCTTTTCAACTTATCCAGGTGTCTCTTGTCCATTAATATCCAACTGCTGGTGCCAGAGTGTCTGTTTTAAGCAGGGCTGCTGTCTTTTCTCCCCTTTTTCACTCTACCTGTCAGATTCACCAAAACCTCAGAATTGTTACTAATGTCACTTGGTTTTCTGGCAGTTGGAATCTGGAAATGGCCCCTATTTGTCAAGCATTTCCTGTGTCAAACCTGGCATTTGTCAGCTCGTCCCATGCCTTATCAGCTTCCGTCTCCACAATAACACTTTGCCAGAGGAACAGTCATTATCCTCATTGGACTCATGAAAGGGGACATTCAGAAAAGCCACATGACTTCCCAGCTCACATGGTGAGAACACAGGGTTCACTGATCTAGAGATCACCCCCCACCACCCAGCTGACTGTTTTCACCAGTGTGATAGTCTCTCCCTATGGGGCTCCAACATGACTTCACAATTTCAGAAAGTTCTTGTCCAGGAAGATGAAGATCTGAATAACTCTGCTCCGGGAACTTTCTGTGGTCAAACTACAGACTACTCAGCTAGCCCACCTTGGGGTAAAAGGGGCTTTTCTCAGTACTCTCAGCCAGGGTCATCAAACCACTGCTCACTCTCCAAGGCTCCCTTCTAAACTCCACTCTCCATGTGCAGGAATTCCACGCTGCTGTATCTCTAGGTGCACCTTTAGAGGTACCCTAAGGCATGGGCATGAGAGCTGGGCTGTGAAGAAGGCTGAGCGCCCAAGAATTGATGCTTTTGAACTGTGGTGTTGGAGAAGACTCTTGAGAGTCCCTTGGACTGCAAGGAGATCCAACCAGTCCATTCTGAAGGAGATCAGCCCTGGGATTTCTTTGGAAGGAATGATGCTAAAGCTGAAACTCCAGTACTTTGGCCACCTCATGCGAAGAGTTGACTCATTGGAAAAGACTCTGATGCTGGGAGGGATTGGGGGCAGGAAAAGAAGGGGACGACCGAGGATGAGATGGCTGGATGGCATCACGGACTCAACGGACGCGAGTCTGAGTGAACTCCGGGAGTTGGTAATGGACAGGGAGGCCTGTTGTGTTGCGATTCATGGGGTTGCAAAGAGTCGGACACGACTGAGCGACTGAACTGAACTGAACTGAACTGAACTGAACTGAACTGAACTGAAGGTATCTGACCCCTTTGCCATCAGTCCCTTGCTTTGAAAGATCTGTGTTAACCAGAACCCTAAAACACTGTCAGTCTCCCGGCTATGACACACCACTCCCCCTTCTAGGATGCTCCTAAGACTGGCAGTGCAGCCATCCCCCTACTGCAGTGAGCAAATGCATTTGGATCTGCTTGATCAATGGGTTACTCTGACTGACTCTTCTAAGAGTCAGCCATCAGTCCCTGGTTTCTCATATAGCTTGTGTGTGTTCCCAGTGTGTATCCACATTCTCTTCAGGTCTCTCAAGCAAGTAAACCTTCTCAGGTACCTTTGCCCAACAAAGCAGTGAATCACTGACAGCACATCTCTGGGAACCCTGCTTCGTGGTCAGCCTGGTTCTCCTCCAGCCTCCAGAATGTATATGTATCCTGGACTCATCCCAGATATTCTCTGGTCCCCTCATCAGTTTCCATTGTATGCTACAGCCAATCAGAATCCATGCAAGAAAAGATCTAGAATTGCCCCGAAGGTCACAGTTGCACTAAGAATACATCTAGCCTTTAAAGGCTAGGACAGAAATGAAATTCCCTGGGTCCACGTATCAGTATTTTTTCACAACATAACTAATAACCACTTCATTGTTATAAGTGTGTGTGTTCAGCCACTCAGTCATGTCCAACTCTTTGTAACCCCACGGACTGTAGCCTCCCAGGCTCCTCTGGCCATGGGATTTCCCAGGCAAGAATACTGGAATGGGTTGCCAATTCCTTCTCCAGGGGGTCTTCCCAACCCAAGGATCAAACTCAAGTCTCTTGCATCTCTGGCATTGGCAGGTGGATTCTTTATCACTGTGCCATTTGAGAAGCCCCCATTGTCATATGACAGTAGGCATTTACTTTTCACCCTTTTGAGCTCTGCTATCTTGTTTCAATTCCAGGGGTTGTCTGACTATCAGATGATCTAGACTGGTTTCTGCTAAGGTTACCGGGATGAATGAGCTCTGTGCCCCCTGACTCTCACCCTCCAGCAGGCTAGCCCTCGAATGTTCTTGTGGCAATGCCAGAGGATCAGGAGATCACGTCCTAGTGCTCAAGGTAGTTTCAGGCCTCTGCTTACATAGCATCTGCTAACATTCCATTGGCCAAAGCCTGTGCTCAGGTCAGGCAGCAAGTGCACTACAGAGCTCCATGGCAACAGGCACTGATGTAAGGAGAGGCAAAGAGCAGGGACCAGATGAAGGGTTCCCCTTCAGACCACTGCCCCACAACACATGCTGTGTACAGCTCCCCATAAAATAAGTCTGTCTCCTACACAGTGATTTGACATTTGCATCTGGGCTTCCCAGATGGTGCTACTGGTAAAGAACCTGCCTGCCAATGCAGGAGACATAAGCGACATGGGTTCAATCCCTGGGTTGGGAAGATACCCTGGAGAAGGGCATGGCAACCTACTCCAGTATTCTTGCCTGGAAAATCTCATGGACTGAGGAGCCTGGCAGGCTACAATTCACAGGGTCACAAATAGTCAAGACGTGACTGAAGCAACTTAGCATGCACGCATACACTGTGAAGTGATCACCATGGTAAGTCTAGTAACCATCTGTTCACATGCAAAGTTATTACAATAGTACTGACCATGTTCCTTATGCTGTATGTTAGATCCCTGTGGTTTATTTATTTTACAACTGGAGGTTTGTGCCTCTTAATCCTCTTCACCTATTTTACCCAACTGCCTACCCACCTCCCCCGTGGCAACCACTCACTGGTTCTCTGTATCTATGAGTCTATTTTTGTTTTGCTTTTTTTAGATCCCATGTATAAGTAAGATCATGTGGTATTTGTCTTTCTCTGTCTGGCATATTTCACTTAGCATGACGCGAAAGGATGAAACTTTCCCAAACCATATACAGAAATAAACTCAAAATGGATTAAAAACATAAATGTACAACCTAAAACCATAAAACTCTTAGGAGAAAACAGGCAGTATGCTCTTTGATATCAGTTTAAGTAATATTTTTAATCTGTCTCCTCAGGCAAAGCAAACAAAAGCAAAAATAAACATATAGGACTACATCAAACTAAAAGCCTTTTGCACAGTGAAGGAAAGAAGCCACAAATTGAAAAGGCTACCTACTGAATGGGAGATGATATTTGCAAACAGCATATCTTACAGGGAGTTAATATCTAAAATATAAAAAGAATTCATATAACTCAACATCAAAAAAAAAAAAAAAACAACTGAAAAATGGGCAGGGGACCTGAATAGACATTTTTCCAAAGAAGACATACTGATAGCCAGCAAACACATGAAAAGACTCTCAACATCACTAATCACTGTTGCTGTTCAGCTGCCAAATTATGTCCGATTCTTTGCGACCCCACAGACTAGCCCACCAGTTTCCTCTGTTCATGGGCATTTTTCAGACAGGATATTGGAGTGAGTTGCCATTTCCCTCTCCAGGGAATCTTCCCAGATCAGAGATCGAACCTATGTCTCCTGCATTGCATCCTCCTGGTAAGGGTGTGGAGAAAGGGGAACTTTGTGCACTGGTGGTGGGAACGTAAATCGAAGCAGCCACTAAAGGAAACAGAATGGAGGGTCCTCAAAAAGCTAAAGCTAGAAGTACCACATGATCCCGCAATCCTACTCTTTTGGGTATTTACCAGAAGGAAAAGAATACTAATTTGAAAAGATACTTGTACCCTAATGTTTATTGCAGCACTGTTTACAATAGCCAAAATATGGAGGCAACCTAAACATTCACCCACACATGATTGGATAAAGAAGTCGTGGTACACACAGACACTGGAATATTATTCGGCTATCGAAAAGAATGAAATCTTGCCATTTGCAACAATATGTATGAACCTAGAGGGTATTATGCTTAATGAAATGTCAGAGAAACACAAATACCACATGACCTCACTTACATGTAGAAATTTAAATTTAACTAGGTGTCCTGTATTTTTTTATTTAATTTTTATTTTATACTATAATCAATTGAGAGTCCCTTGGACTGCAAGCAGATCCAACCAGTCCATTCTAAAGGAGATCAGCCATGGGTGTTCTTTGGAAGGAATGATGCTAAAGCTGAAACTCCAGTACTTTGGCCACCTCATGCGAAGAGTTGACTCATTGGAAAAGACTCTGATGCTGTGAGGGACTGGGTGCAGGAGGAGAAGGGGACGACAGAGGATGAGATGGCTGGATGGCATCACCGACTCGATGTACGTGAGTTTGAGTGAACTCTGGGAGTTGGTGATGGACAGGGAGGCCTGGCGTGCTGCGATTCATGGGGTCGCAAAGAGTCGGACACGACTGAGTGACTGAACTGACTGATAATCAATCTACAGTATTGTACTAGCTCAGTTCAGTAGCTCAGTCATGTCTGAATCTTTGCAACCCCCATGGACTATAGCACGCCGGGCTTCCCTGTCCATCACCAACTCCTGGAGCTTTTTCAAACTCATGTCCATTGAGTTGGTGATGCCATCCAACCATCTCATCTTCTGTCATCCCCTTCTCCTCCTGCCTTCAATCTTTCCCAGCATCAGGGTCTTTTCCAATGAGTCAGTTCTTTGTATCAGGTAGCCAAAGTATTGGAGCTTCAGCTTCAGCATCAGTCCTTCCAATGAATACTCAGGACTGATTTCCTTTAGGATTGACTTGTGTAGGCAGCCTGTATTTTTATTTGCTAAATCTGACTACTGTATCCAGAGGAAAAATGAAAATACTTTTAATAAGAGGAGAATGCACACTGGGCCAGCCACACACACACACACACACACACACACACACACACACACACACACACACACACACACACACAAGAAATGGATCCATTTCCAAGAAAAACTGGTTTTAGTTCTGCCTCACATTCTTACTTCAGTCCTGAGACTTATGGCCATTGTCAATCCACAGATCTTGCTAGGGATAGGAAGATACAACTTCTTTCCCGCTCTCATTACGATTGCTCTGTAACAATACCTAAAACAACAAAGAATTTTTCCCAGATTATCTCCACACAGCCATACTATTTTCGAACCAGAAGGGAACTTCAAGTCATTCCTGTCGGCACCATCATTTACCAGATAAATGTATCAGGACCCAAACAGGTGAAGAGGCTAATCAGAGGTTACACAGTTCTTTGGAACAGAACTGAATCTAAAGTTCAGATTTTCTCAGCCCTGGTCATTGTAATTCCCACTATTTCTGTGGTCACCTTTGCCACTGCATCCAGCAAGTTCTTCTGGGGCCAACACTGTAGCACTTTAAACAGTTGAGAGAGAAATTCTTCTTGTCCCACATAACACTAACTGTGTGCTCTGCCAGAGAGAGGCCAGACATTCCCAAAGCAATGTGCCCCTTAGAGGCCAGAGAGCACCTCCAAACACACGCATGACCCAGTGCAGCCTTAACTTGCAAAATCCAGGAGAATGTGAGCTCTCAGATTCTCACTCAGCATCCATTGCTTGCTTCGGCAGGCCTCCTGGGGCTGGCCTGCCCGGCTCCTGTTCAAATACAGCTTCCTTTTGTTGACAGCAATTGCGCCAGCTGAGCGACTCTTTTGAGTCACACAACAAAAAGACACCCAAAGAGGCAGCTTTCAAGATCTAATCTATGGCTAAGACCACCCCTCCCCAGGCTAGCGGAGTGGCTGTCAGCTGTCGGCACAGGCCCGCATTCCAGGGTGGAGCGGCAGCCTGTGCCCTCTGCCCAGAGCCACCCCGCTCGGCCTGATAAAGGCCTGGCTCCGTCCCCCAGGCGACATTCCACCACAGAGCAGCTGCACTTAGGTTTTAATGCGTCCCATTGTCCCGTTGATTTAATGAGGCCTCTTGGGCGCTGGGTTTGTAAATGACAGTTATCGTAATGCCAAGGCCACGGAGACACAAACCATCTTGTGTTTGCCATCTTGGAAGCTCGCACCGCAAAAGGAAAATGTTTTTCATTTACAAACAAAATGCAATCATAAAAAAATCCACCAGTCTGGAATTTATTACTTTATTAATTCTCCCCTCATCCAGCAAGTCATTATAGCAAAGCGGTGAAGAGCATAAGCTTTGGAGACACAAGTCCCACTCCACACCTGCTAGATGGCACACGCTGTTCCACTACTTGGAACTCTCATTTTCTTGGCTATGCGTATGTGCATGCTCAGTCGTGTCCAACTCTTTTGCGACTTCATGGACTGTAGCCCACCAGGCTCCTCTGTCCATGAGATTTCCCAGGCAAGAATATTGGAGTGGGCTGCCATTTCCTTCTCTAGAGAATCTTCCCAAGCCAGGGATCAAACCTAGGTCTCCTGGGTCTCCTGTATTCAGGCAGATTCTTTACCACTGAGCCATCGAGGAATCTCACCTCCTCAACTGGTTGCTGGGTGACCGAGTAAGGTCACACAAGGACAACACTTAGACTGCCACCTGGTATTTTGTAGATCTCAACCAATATTTAAATAAATTACATAAACATATGTATATAATTTGGGGCTTCCCAGGTGGTGCTAGTGGTAAAGAATCCACCTGCCGATGCGGGAGATGTAAGAGACGTTGAATTCAGTCCCTGGGTCAGGAAGATCCCCTGGAGGAGAGCATGGCAACCCCCTCCAGTGTTCTTGCCTGGAGAGTCCCATGGACAGAGGAGCCTGACAGGCTACAATCCATGGGGTCTTCAAGAGTTGGACATGACTGAAGCAACTTAGCAAGCATGGCATATATATATAATTTATGTTACTAAAATACATGTGATACTACAAAATAATAGCCGAAAATTAGTGTGTGTGTGTGTGTGTGTGTGTGTGTGTGTGTGAATATATCATTATTAAGTAAACCTCTTTACCAGGTCTTAATCCCTTTCTCTTAGGGCTTCCCAGGTAGTGCAGTGGTAAAGAATTTGCCTGCCAATGCAGAAGACACAGGTTCAATCCCTGGGTCAGAAAGATCCCCTGGAGAAGGAACTGGCAAACCATTCCAATATTTTTGCCTGGAAAATTCCATGGACAGAGGAGCCTGGCAGGCTACAGTCCATAGGGCCGCAAAAAGTCAGGCATGACTGAGCATGTATGCAGGGGTCAAAAAACTAGGACCACGAGGCAAACTCTGGCCATTGCCTGTTTTGGTAAAGTTTTACTGAAACACAACCCCACTCATTAGTTTATACATTGTCTATGGCTGCTTTTGCAGAACAATGACAGAGATGACTAGCTGCCAAAGAGAGCTTATGACCAACAAAGCTTGAAATACTCTCTGGCCCCTTACAGAGAAAATTTGCTGACCCATGGGCCAGAAATAAACAGGCCTAGAACAGCCTTTGGCACATAGTAGGCCATAAGTAAATACTTGCTGAAAAAAAATGAGTGAACGGAGTAACTGAAAAGCAGGAAGTGGCTGATTTACTGCTGGACCTGACCTATTGAGGGCTTCATGAAGTCACGACCACTTCATACTGATGCGTCAGCTCTCTTATTGTCCTGGGGAATTGTTGGAGCCATTGTTGGACATGAATAGGGCATAAATATCTCTTGTAAATCAGACACAACGGTACTGGGCCCCTGCCAGTAGGCTCCAAGTGTTCCATCCTCTATTCAAGCAGAAGGAGAGAGGGAGCTGGGAATAGCGGGAAATACACTGGACTTTAGATAACAAAGATAAGAGAGAGCAAAAGGGGCAGACTCTAAAATGTGCATTTTGTCTCTAGCAGCAAAGGAAAAGGATGTGGCCTAATCCTAATCCTGCAAAATTCTACAGAGAGCAGTAAGAAAAGAAGACCTCCATATCAGAGGTCGATGAACACTGCAATTCTGAAAAAAAACAGGATAAACACTTGTGTTTAGATTTGGCTAAGTTGGACTAAATTATTTGGATACAATTGTCTGCTAAAACTTGTATCAAAATGCCTAGCTGAGGGACCTAATCAAACTTGCAAGCTTTTGTACAGCAAACTATAAGCAAAACAAAAAGACAACCTACAGACTGGGAGAAAATATTTGGAGGCGATTTGTCTGTAGAGTTCAGTTCAGTCACTCAGTCGTGTCTGACTCTTTGCAACACCATGGACTGCAGCACACCAGGCTTCCCTGTCCATCTCTAACTCCCAGAGCTTGCTCAAACTCACGTCCATTGAGTCGGTGATGCCATCCAACCATCTCATCCTCTGTCATCCCCTTCTCCTCCTGCCTTCAATCTTTCCCAGCACCAGGGGCTTTTCAAATGAGTCAGCTCTTCCCATCAGGTGGCCAGACTATTGGGAGTTTCAGCTTCAGCATCAGTCCTTCCAATGACTATTCAGGACTGATGACTGATTTCCTTTAGGATGGACTGGTTGGATCTCCTTGCAGTCCAAGGGACTCTCAAGAGTCTTCTCCAACACCACAGTTTAAAAGCACCAATTCTTTGGCACTCAACTTTCTATTTGGTCCAACTCTCACATCTGTACATGACTAGTGGAAAAACCAAAGCTTTGAACTAGATGGCCCTTTGTTGGTAAAGTAACGTCTCTGTATTTTAATATGCTGTCTAGGTTGGTCATGGCTTTTCTTCCAAGGAGCAAGCGTCTTTTAATTTCATGGCTGCAGTCACCATCTGCAGTGATTTTGGAGCCCAAGAAAATAAAGTCTGTCATTGTTCACATTATTTCCCCATCTATTTGCCATGAAGTGATGGAACTGGATGCCATGATCTTTGTTTTTTTGAATGCTGAGTTTTATGCCAGCTTTTTCACTCTCCTCTCTCACTTTCATCAAGAGGCTCTTTAGTTCCTCTTTGCTTTCTGCCATAAGGGTGGGATCATCTGCATATCTGAGGCTACTGATATTTCTCCCAGCAATCTTGATTCCACCCTATCTTTTTAAAAACATTTACTTATTTATGTATTTATTTTTGGCTGCACTGGGTCTTTGCTGCTGCTCCAGGGCTTTCTCTAGTTGCAGCTATTCTCTGGTTGCAGTGTGTGGGCTTCTCACTGCAGTAGCTTCTCTTGCTGGGCTGGGCACAGGCTCTAGGCACGCAAGCTCAATATAATTGTGACACACGGGCTTAGTTTCTCTGTGGCATGTGGAGTCTTCCAGGACCAGGGATCGAACACATGTCCCCTGCATTGGCAGGTGGATTCTTAATCACTGGACCATCAGGGAAGTCCCCTCTCCTACTATCTCAGTTGGCATGGATTGTGGGGGAAAATTCTTTTATTACCCAAAACAGGTCCACTAGCTCACCCTGTATGCAATGAAATTTTTGAACCCTCAGGTGTCATATATTAGCAATTAGTGATAGGCACAAGCCAAAATTATCAAAGACACAAAGCTATATTTTCCTTCTATTGTGACTGAAAACCCTCCTTTGGAAGGTGGCAGGAGGGGACCCAAGTACAAAATCTAAGATGTCACTTTCACTCTATTAAAGTATAAAGGACATGAGTTGCTCAGTGAACCAGAGGCAACTGTTTACTAAAATCACCTGTCAAGGCCCCATGAACCTTATCTGACATGAAACCTAGCATCTCTTTATGGAAGATTCCACCCTACTCGGTACCCCCCAATCCACAAACCCCAGGGAACTGTACAGTCAGAAAGCAGGGTTCACATGCCTCCCACATCCAGGCTGGGAGAAAATTGGAATCTCGAGGCTTGTCATTGCTCCTTTTCACCACACGGGGTCACTGTTAAAGACAGATGCTGCAGGTCCTCATGGCCTTGGCGCGCAGGTCCTGGTCCCTGTGCCAGTTGTCCTGAACTGACTCTGGAGGGACGGCCATCCTGACTCCTGTGTCAAGTGCAACAAGGGGGCCTGTGGAGCCCCCAAGGTGACTACTTTTAGGGATCAGCTCTTTCAGTTCACAGGCCATGCTGCCTTCCAGAACATTAGCCAACCCCAGGCTCCCGGAATCAGGGTTCTTTCTAGCACTCTCCTCAAGGACAGAGCCTTCTGCCACCTTTCTCTCTACAACTATACCTTTTTTTCAAGTGGGTCACATCACGCCTCCAGTCTGAGGAGACCATCCTCTGTGGCTCCCAGACGTCGTGTGTTTAGAAGGGAAACTGCCCGCTCCACCACCAGGGTGATCGCTCACCCTGGTCCAGTGATTCCAGGGGCACTTCTCTCACGACAGAAAAGAGCACACAACACACTTAAAACCAGGCGGCGCATCCCACGCTAGGACCAAGTCGGTTTCAGGCTAGTTCCTCTTGGGAGGAAGGGAAGCAAGAAGCAAAGGAACTTGAGATCAGTGCCGTTCACCTCTGCCCGGCACGCGAGCCGGATTCCGTGGTCTCTCACTTCAAGAGAGGGAGAGGGCGACGGCACCCCACTCCAGTACTCTTGCCTGGAAAATCCCATGGACGGAGGGGCCTGGTGGGCTGCAGTCCATGGGGTCGCAAAGAGTCGGACGTGACTGAGCGACTTCACTTTCACTTTTCACTTTCATGCATGCATTGGAGAAGGAAATGGCAACCCACTCCAGTGTTCTTGCCTGGAGAATCCCAGGGACAGGGGAGCCTGGTGGGCTGCTGTCTCTGAGGTCGCACAGAGTCGGCCACAACAGAAGCAACTTAGCAGCAGCAGCAGCACTTCAAGAGATCATTCACCCTGCGTCTGCTGATACAACTCCTTCCATTATTGTTATTAAATCCACAGGACACAGAAGAAAATATAACATGGTGTCTATTTTTGCTAAAATCCCATTGACTGTCCTTTTGGGACTATTTTGGATCACTTATGAACTATCAAAGGGTGGTTCATATGCCTTTATAGCAGGACCATAAAGGACCACAAAAGGGGCCATGACTCAAGGACACAAGATTTTTCCTTTTTTGGCCAAGCCCTAAGGCTTCCAGGATCTTAGTTCCCTGAACAGGAATGACCCCACATCCCTTACGGTGGAAGCCTGGAGTCCTAACCATTGGACCACCAGGGAATTCCTGATGTGAGACATTTTTTTAAGCTTTTGTTTTTCACCTAATGTGCATCCCAGAGCAGGTAGTAATTTTTTATTATAATTTTTTTCAATAACTTCAATGCATACAAAATTTAGGTAACCAATAAAATATACACTTTATTATAGCAAATGCTGGCAGGAGGTATATTTTCAAAGAATAGGAATAATAAAGCAGATCTTTGCTTCTTCAACTGTCTGAGGTTTCCTTTCCGTTTTCCTTTCTCCACCTTCTTCTTCTGCTCTGTCTTCCTCCCTCTCTGTCTCACACTTTTTACCCTCTTTACCTTTCTCTTTTTTCGCTCCCTTGATTATTGGTCATATTTAAATGAAATATTTTAATCAATTATTTATTGAATAAAATATTATATTCCTGTTCTTTAAGAAACAGCCTTAGTGAAATTTTTTACATCCAAGACACAAACATACCAAATTACGAAAATGTAAGAGCCAAAACTATAAAAAGCTTTCTAGAAAACATCACAGAGGAAAAGTTTCATGACTCTAATTTGGCAATGATTTGTTGGCCATGACACAAAAAATAGAGCCAACAAAAGAAAAAAACAGATAAATGGGACTTCATCAAAATTAAAAATGGTTTGTGCATCAAGGGATCCTACCAACAAAGTGAAAAGGCAGCTCATGGAATTGGGCAAAAATATTTATAAACTATATATATGATAAGGGGTTAATATCCAGAATATATAAAAAGCTACAACTCAACAACAAGAAACAAACAACCTGATTTAAAAGGACTTGGATAGACATTTCTCTAAAGAAGATACACAAATATCCCATAAACATACGAGGAGATGTTCAACATCATGCTTCATTAGGGATATGCGAGTCAAAACCTCAGTGGGATATCACTTCATTAGGATGGTTTCTAAGGAAAAAAATTCAAAACAACAGGTGTTGGCAAGGATGTGGAGAAACCGAAACACTTGCGCACTGCTCATGGGAATATAAAATGGTACAGCCGCTGTGGGAAGAAATATAGTAGCGCCTTGAAAAATTAAAGAGAACTACCACATGGTCAGCTGCTGGAAGGGGTCATGGACAGGATATTGACCACTGATTTTCCCCGGAGCCGGATGCTGGCAACAGAAGCTCCTCACCCCTGCCCCTGTCCGCTTGCTTTCCCCAACATTCCACCTGCTTTCCCCAACCTAGAAGCTGCCCCAAGGACACAGCCTTGAGATAGCAACGGGTTGCTGAGAACTTCTGGACATGCAAGTAAATGAACGTTACGGCATCTGTACAAATTTTTAAGACTCCAGGCATGGAGATCTGCTCATCTTCCCACCACCAGGATAAACAACATAGGAAAACCCCTTTGGTTATTAAAACAGCCGCTTATCAATCTGGCACCATCCACCTCTTTCTTGGGTCTCTCCTTGCTTTTTGTGGGACCAGTTTCAGATTTTACCCCCAGAAGGTCCTGAGGTTATGCACCGACACCAGCAATTCCTCTCTTGGTAACATGGGAGGACAGGAAATGGAGACTCTTGGGCATGCACCCTGGGAAGAACGAAACCTACCAACTGAAACCTACCGAGATTGATTTCCTATAAATGCCTGATTACAGAAGACAGAGACTCATCTCCTGACCAATAAACACCTGCCAAAATCTTTCCCCGTCCTCAAGTCAGTGAACTCGCTGCTTGGACTCCGGTTGGACACCCTGCGCTTTGCATTCCTTGCCCATGGATACAACCCACCCCAAACCCTCAATGACTTACCTGTGAGTTGTACAGCATGCATTTGGGGAGTCGCAATTCCTCTGCTATTCCTAAAAAAAAAAAAAACTTGATTTCTGCTCTTTTGAGCTTGCCTCAGTAAACTTCTTTATCTGAGTTCACAGGTACAGATCCAAAGGAATTGAAAGCAGGGACTCAATGGAGATTTGTACAACCGTGTTTGTAGTGACATTATTCACAGTAGCCAACAGGCGGAATCAACCTAAGCAAGGGCCCATCAAAAGATGAATGGGTAAACAGAATGTGGCTATATACACAAGGTAATATTATTCAGCCTTGAAGGAAATTCTGACATATGCTTAGACATGGATGAACCTTGACGACATTCTGCTAAGTGAAATAAGCCAGACACGAAAGGACAAATACTGTGATTCCACTTGTATTCCATACCTAGAATAGTCAAATTCTTAGAGACAGATAACAGAATGGTGGTTGCCTGGGGCTGGGGTGAGGGGGGAAGTGGGGAGTTAGTATTTAATTGGTATAGAATTTTCGTTTGGGATGATGAAAAAGTTCTGGAGATAAATAATGGTTATGTCTATACAACAATGTGAACACTTAATGCCATTCAACTGTACACTGAAGAATGGATAACATGGTAAATTATATGCTGTGTATTAATATATTAACTGCAATAAGGAAATGAACTTCCTTTTAACAAATTATGAACCCTCGAGTTGTATTTTTCTTAGGTTACTTAGGTCCTCAACTAGAGAAAGAGAGAGAAAGAGAAAATGAAAAAAGAAAAACTTTCTGATGCAGATCTCCAAAAAGACTCAGCAAAGCTAGTATAATTTAAAAAAAGAAAGTCAAAACCAGAACAGACTCAACTTGAGGAGCCTAAGAATCCTAATAGTTATGTGGCTTGTCCAAGATTGAAAGAAAGAAAGTGAAAGTCACTCAGTCATGTCCGACTCTTTGTGACCCCAAGGACTATACAGTCCATGGAATTCTCCAGGCCAGAATACTCGAGTGGGTAGCCTTTCCCTTCTCCAGAGGATCTTCCCAACCCAGAGATCAAACCCAGGTCTCCCACACTGCAGGCAGATTCTTTATCAGCTGAGCCAGAAGGGAAGCCCTTTATACAGCTTGTAAATGGAGAGCTAAAATGTAAAGCCTGGAGAATGTACAGCCACTTGGTAACTTTTCACAGCTTGGAGTAAGAAGTTTGGAAAAGTTTTATTTTAAATGGTTTGGGGGTCTTGTCTGAGAGTCTGTGATAGCTCCACATTGCGTTTGATCTCCGACAAAGGTATTCACTGCAGCAAAGTGCCACCAGGCAAGACGTCCTGGAGAATTGCACAGGCCACCCCAGCCCACTGCAGACTCCTCCTCTCAAGGACCAACGCTGGGCTGGGGCTCCTGTAGGGAATGTTGGGGGTGGGAACGTGAAAGAGATGGGTGGAGTTAGGGCATAAGTCACAGGTTTACAGGCGTCACATCGTTACTTGGGACAGACAATGTGGAGTTGTTTTTGTGTATGTATACTGGACTCTTTTCACAGAGCCTAGTTAAAACTTATCTCCCTTCCATGTGGATTACAAACATTTAAAAAACAAACATTTAACATTTCAAAGCTTCCTGCAGAAGTCTCAAGGCCAGAAGTAATTGTCACTTCAGTATCTATGTGTGTGTGTTAGTTGCTCAGTCGTGTCCAACTCTTTGCGACCCCATGGACTGTAGCCCACCAGGCTCTATACATCCCAGCAACACCAGGTAGTGAATTAAGTAGGATGATATAAATAGCAATGGTTTTTCAAAATTGAAATTATTTCTGAACATCATCCAATTTTCCCTCTCTGTGGGAACATTCCCAAGAGCATATAAAAATGCAGTTATATCTCTCATCTTCCAAAAATCCTTCCTTGACTCATTTCCCCACTTACCAGGTACTACATTATTTTTTGCTCCTCATTTGGGGGAGAATCCAATTTTTAAAAAAATGAATCTTCTCCATCTCTAATTCCTCTCATCTTATTCTTTCTTAAACCTACTCCATTCAAGCATTCTTCCCTACCTCTCCACCGAAATTGGTCTGGTCTAGTTCACCAAAAACCTCCATATTGCTAAGTCCAGAAGCATAGCATCAATCCTTTCCATCTCACATTGTCATGGACACAAGGTAAGCATTCCCTCCTGCCTCACCTGGTTCTCCTGCATCTGTTAATGTCAGTGTCCCTGGCCCTAAGTGATCTACTCTTTACCTGCTCTCACTCTTTTATTGATATACCCTAACCCAAGGCTTTATATACAACCTGTAAGTGCTGGTGATTTTCAAATATCTATGTAACTCCAGCCTCATTTATTCAACTATCCTTTTCTCTATTTGGATATCAATTAACCATCTCAAATGTATCATGTCCAAAACTAAATTTTTCAATGCCTCCTAAGTCCCTTCAGTTCAGTGCAGTTCAGTCTCTCAGTCGTGTCTGACTCTTTGCGACCCCATGAATCTCAGCATGCCAGGCCTCCCTGTCCATCACCAACTCCCAGAGTTCACTCAAACTCATGTCCATAGAGTCGGTGATGTGATGCCATCCAGCCAGCTCATCCTCTGTCATTCCCTTCTCCTCCTGCCCCCAATCCCTCCCAGCATCAGGGTCTTTTCCAATGAGTCAACTCTTTGCATGAGGTGGCCAAAGTACTGGAGTTTCAGCTTTAGCATCAGTCCTTCCAATGAACACCCAGGACTGGTCTCCTTTATGATGGACTGGTTGGATCTCCTTGCAGTCCAAGGGACTCTCAAGAGTCTTCTCCAACACCACAGTTCAAAGGCATCAATTCTTCGGCACTCAGCTTTCTTTACAGTACAACTCTCACGTCCATACATGACCACTGGAAAAACCATAGCCTTGACTAGACGGACCTTTGTTGGCAAAGTAATGTCTCTGCTTTTCAATATGCTATCTAAGTTGGTCACAACTTTCCTTCCAAGGAGTAAGAGTCTTTTAATTTCATAGCTGCAGTCAACATCTGCAGTGATTTGGGAGCCCAGAAAAACAAAGTCTGACACTGTTTCCCCATCTATTTGCCATGAAGTGATGGGACCAGATGCCATGATCTTTGTTTTCTGAATGTTGAGCTTTAAGCCAACTTTTTCACTCTCCACTTTCACTTTCATCAAGAGGCTTTTGAGTTCCTCTTCACTTTCTGCCATAAGGGTGGTGTCATCTGCATATCTGAGGTTATTGATATTTCTCCTGGCAATCTGGATTCCAGCTTGTGCTTCTTCCAGCCCAACGTTTCTCATGATGTACTCTGCATAGAAGTTAAATAAGCAGGGTGACAATATGCAACCTTGACATACTCCTTTTCCTATTTGGAACCAGTCTGTTGTTCCATGTCCAGTTCTAACTGTTGCTTCCTGACCTGCATGCAGATTTCTCAAGAGGCAGGTCAGGTGGTCTGTATTCCCATCTCTTGAAGAATTTTCCACAGTTTATTGTGATCCACACAGTCAAGGCTTTAGCATAATCAATAAAGCAGAAATAGATGTTTTTTCTGGAACAGTCTTGCTTTTTCCATGATCCAGCAGATGTTGGCAATTTGATCTCTGGTTCCTCTGCCTTTCCTAAAACCAGCTTGAACATCTGGAAGTTCACGGTTCACGTATTGCTGAAGCCTGGCTTGGAGAATTTTGAGCATTACTTTACTAGCATGTGAGATGAGTGCAATTGTGCGGTAGTCTGAGCATTCTTTGGCATTGCCTTTCTTTAGGATTGGAATGAAGACTGACTTTTTCCAGTCCTTTGGCCACTGCTGAGTTTTCCAAATTTGCTGGCATATTGAGGCAGCACTTTCACAGAATCATCTTTCAGGATTTGAAATAGATCAACTGGAATTCCATCACATTCACTAGCTTTGTTCATAGTGATGCTTTCTAAGGCCCACTTGACTTCACATTCCAGGATGTCTTACAGTCGTGTCCAACTCTTTGCACCCTGTGGACCATAGCCTGCCAGGCTTCTCTGTCCATGGGATTCTCCATGCAAGAATACTGGAGTGGGTTGCCATTCCCTCCTCCAGGGGATCTTCCCAACTCAGGATCGAACCCACATCTATTAAATCTCCTGCTGGTAGACAGGTTCTTTACCACCAGCACCAACTGGGAAGCCTGAATTTCTCAATATCCCCTACAAAATCCTGCTTTACTCATACCCTCCTATTCCAAAGGATAGCAACCTTATTCTTTGAATTACTCATGTCAAAAGCATCGAAATCATCCTTGACTCTTCTCTTTCTTACTTGCCTCCCATGCAAACTATTAATAAATTCTGTTCATCCTCCTTGGGAAATAGAGCAAGAGTCTGACTCCTTCTCACCACTTCCATGCTCCACCACGGTTAAAGCCACCATCATCTTTTGTCTGGTTGTTGCAATACCTGTCGGAAGCCTTCCCACTTGCTCCTCCAAGATCTATTCTCAGCACAGCAGCTGAAATGATAGTTTCCTGACAAAGCCACATCTTTCCTCTACTCAGAACCCTCCAACATTTTCCAGAATCTTCACTGAGACTTTTACTTTCCATCTCCCATGACCACTTCCACTTATGGACCATTTCTCCTGCTGTTCCCTGTATCTGCAATGCTACTCTTGACTATCCACTCAGCAAATCCCCTCAGCAACCCTGAGTCTTTCTCACATTTCACCTTTTCAGTGAGGATTACCCTGTGAGCCCTACTCAAGATGCCTTTTCCAGCTCTCTAAAAACTCCTTACTCTGCCCAGCTGTCTCTATCTTAAAAATTCTTACTAATTTTTAAGAAAGGGTCCTGCATTTCCATTTTGCACTGGACCCTACAAGTTATATATCCAGCCTTCTTTAAAGAGCTCTACTTGCCTCTGTCCTTTTGATTTGTAAAACAAAAAAAATAATAGTACTTTTCTCAAAGGAATTTTGAGAAGATTAAGTTAAGAACCAGGCACATTAATACTTACAAATTCATTCAACAAAAATTTAATTTGCTATTTGTCTACTATGTATCAGGCACTGTTCTAGGCACTGGGGAAATGCCTAGGGTAAATTGCTTTCAGGGAGCTTTCATTCCAGTGAGGGAAAGAGAACCAGTAACAAATAAGATACTGTCACATGGGATAAGTACTAGGTGGAGAACCAAAGTGGACTGGTGTAACACAGTGTCTAGATGACTGTCCTGCTTAGGTGATCAGGGGCAGCTTCTCTGTAAGTGACATTCCAATAAGAACTGATGCACAGTGTGGGGAGGGGAGGGTGGGACAAACTGAGAGAATAGCACTGCCATATACATACTGCTGCTGCTGCTGCTAAGTCGCTTCAGTCGTGTCCGACCCTGTGTGACCCCATAGACGGCAGCCCACCAGGCTCCCCCGTCCCTGGGATTCTCCAGGCAAGAACACTGGAGTGCGTTGCCATGTCCTTCTCCAATGCATGAAAGTGAAAAGTGAAAGTGAAGTCACTCAGTCGTGTCTGACTCTTAGCGACCCCATGGACTGCAGCCTACCAGGCTCCTCCATCCAGGGGATTTTCCAGGCAAGAGTACTGGAGTGGGGTGCCATTGCCTTCTCTACCAGATGTAAAATAGAGAGCTAGTGGGAACCTGTTGTATAGCCCTGGAGCTCAGCTTGGGGCTCCGTGATGACCTCGAGGGGTGATGACAAGAAAAAGTCAACTGTGCAAAAATCAGAGAGAAGCACAGTCCAGGCAGAGGAATAGCATTTGAAAAATGCCAAAGAGGGGAACAAACTTGAGGTGTGGACGACACAGAATAAGGCAGGAGGGGTGCAGCAGAGTGCATTAGAGAGTGCTTCAGGACAAGGCCAGAGAGAAGTGGTGGTGGTTGTTTAGTTGCTAAGTCGTGTCCAACTCTTGTGACACCATGGACTGCATCCCACCAGGCTCCTCTGCCCATAGGATTCTCCAGGCAGGAACACTGGAGTGGGGTGCCATTTCCTTCTCCAGGGGATCTCCCCGACCTAGGAGTTGAACCCAGGTCTCCTGCATTGCAGGCAGATTTTGTACCAACTGAGCTGCAAGGGAAGCCACAGAAAAGACCAGAGACCAAATCAGCTAGGACCCAAGGCCACAGGAATAAGTTGGGGCTTGGTAGAAAATGTGATGGCAAGTCATTCAAGAGTTTTAAGCTGGGAAAACTTGGTCTTATATGCTTAAAAGGTCATTCTGACTGCTGTTCAAAAAATGGATTAGGGGGCAAAGGGGGGAGGAGGGAGGTCAAGTAGGGTGTTACGATGGTACTATGATAATGTAGGCAAAAGATGATGGCAGCATGAAGCAAGGTGAGAGAGGTGAGGATGAAGAGAAGTGTTCAGATTTATGCTAGGAGTCTACTTATGGAAAAGGAATGAAAAGTGACAGTCACTCAGTCATGTCTGACTCTTTGCAACCCCATGGACTGTAGCCTCCCAGGCTCTTCTGTCCATGGAATTCTCCAAGCAAGAATACTGGAGTGGGTTGATGTTTCCTTCTCCAGGGGATCTTCCTGACCGAGGGATCGAATCCAGGTCTTCTGTATTGTAGGCAGATTCTTTACCATCTGAGCCACTAGGGAAGACAGGATCAATAGGAATGGCTGGTTCTACCAATGGAGAGGAAAAGAAGAGAAACAAAAATAACTGTTGAACATTTAGGAGGATAAATGCTCATGATGATCAAGTAAATATCAAAACTTATTATGTAAATACTAAATAATTAACACCAGCTACCAACTAGTGAATGCAGAGTTCCAAAGAATAGCAAGGAGAGAAAACAAAGCCTTCTTCAGTGATCAATGCAAAGAAATAGAGGAAAACAACAGAATGGGAAAGACTAGAGATCTCTTCAAGAAAATTAGAGATACCAAGGGGACATTTCATGCAAAGATGGGCTCAATAAAGGAGAGAAATGGTATGGACCTAACAGAAGCAGAACATACTAAGAAGAGGTGGCAAGAATACACAGAAGAACTATACAAAAAAGATCTTCATGACCCAGATAACCACGATGGTATGATCACTCACCTAGAGCCAGACATCCTGGAATGCGATGTCAAGTGGGCCTTAGGAAGCATCACTACAAATGAGGCTAGTGGACGTGATGAAATTCCAGTGGAGCTATTTCAAATCCTAAAAGATGATGCTGTGAAAGTGCTGCACTCAATATGCCAGCAAATTTGGAAAACTCAGCAGTGGCTACAAGACTGGAAAAGTTCAGTTTTCACTCTCATCCCAAAGAACGGCAATGCCAAAGAATGCTCAAACTACTGCACAATTGCACTCATCTCTCACGCTAGTAAAGTAATGCTCAAAATTCTCCAAGCCAGGCTTCAACAGTACGATTCACGTGAACCGTGAACTTCCAGATGTTCAAGCTGGATTTAGAAAAGGCAGAGGAACCAGAGATCAAATTGCCAACATCCACTGGATCATAGAAAAAGCAGAGAGTTCCAGAAAGACATCTCTTTCTGCCTTATTGACTATGCCAAAGCCTTTGACTGTGTGGATCACAATAAACTGTGGAAAATTCTGAAAAGATGGGAATACCAGACCACCTGACCTGCCTCTTGAGAAATCTGTATGCAGGTCAAGAAGCAACAGTTAGAACTGGACATGGAACAACAGACTGGTTCCCAATAGGAAAACAAATATGTCAAGGCTGTATATTGTCACTCTGCTTATTTAACTTCTATGCAGAGTACATCATGAGAAACGCTGGGCTGGAAGAAGCACAAGCTGGAACCAGGATTGCTGAGGGAAATATCAATAACCTCAGATATGCAGATGACACCACCCTTTTGGCAGAAAGTGAAGAAGAACTAAAGAGCCTCTTGATGAAAGTGAAAGAGGAGAGTTAAAAAGCTAGCTTAAAACTCAACATTCAGAACACTAAGATCACAGCATCCAGTCCCATTACTTCTTGGCAAATAGATGGGGAAACAATGGAAACAGTGAGAGACTTTATTTTGGGGGCTCCAAAATCACTGCAGGTGGTGACTACAGCCATGAAATTAAAAGATGCTTGTTCCTTGGAAGAAAAGTTATGACCAACTTAGAGAGCATATTTAAAAGCAGAGACATTACTTTGCAAACAAAGGTCTGTCTAGTCAAAGGTATGGTTTTTCCAGTGGTCACGTATGGATGTGAGAGTAGGACTGTAAAGAAAGCTGAGTGCTGAAGAAGTGATGCTTTTGAACTGTGGTGTTGGAGAAGACTCTTGAGAGTCCCTTGGACTACAAGGAAATCCAACCAGTCCATCCTAAAGGAAATCAGTCCTGAGTATTCATTGGAAGGACTGATGCTGAAGCTAAAACTCTGATACTTTGGCCACCTGATGTGAAGAACTGACTCATTTGAAAAGACCCTGATGCTGGGAAAGACTGAAGGCAGGAGGAGAAAGGGACAACAGAGGATGAGATGGTTGGATGGCATCACTGACTCAATGGGCATGAGTTTGAGTAAACTTCAGGGGTTAGTGATGGACAGGGAGGCCTGGCATGCTGCAGTCCATGGGGTCACAGAGAGCTGGACACGACAGAATGACTGCACTGACTGACTAACTAATTGATTAATACTGAATGCTAGGGATTGGCCTGGCAGTCCAGCGATTAGCACTTCACCTTCCAATGCAGAGTGTGAAGGTTTGATCCCTGTCAGGGAACTAAAATCCTCCATGCCTCAGGGCCAAAAAAAAAAAATATATGTAATATAAAACAGAAGCAATGTTGTAGCCAATTCAATAAATGTTTAAATGGTCCACATCAAAAAAATCTTTTCAAAAAAATAATGAATTCTAACTAAGAATTAGGATATTATCTTGAAATAACATCCCAATCAGAAACATGCCCTGAGGATGGAGAACAACATCCAGTTAAGACTGGTCGATGGAACGGATGAAGTGGGGGGCATGAGATGGTGACGGGGAGGGAAGGCGGAAGCCAAAGAGAAACTCTGCCTACTTTACAATTTTGCCTAAAGCAGGACCTGCTGACTGGCCTCCACAGAAAGGAAAAACAAAATCACAAAAAAAGAAAGTTTGCTGCCTGGAAAGATTTGCCCTAACAAAGGAAAAGGAAAGGGCCAAGAGGACATGGAGACACGTGTTTGGACACATCCCCTGCTTGGGAAAGCTGACTCCTGCAAGGGCCAGGATCTGATGAGTGTGCAGGAAACCCTTTTGCCCTGTCAGTTCCTCATAATAACTGCACGCATTTATTTACTCTCTCAGAGCACAACACAGAGGAACCAGGAGGGGTGTTCAGGGCCAGGTGAAGGCACGGACGTTTATTCATCTGCATAGTCAGCACTTCCCTTCTGTTAGGAAGCATGAAGGAGAGGCGATGCCGTGACCCCAGTGGACGTGCTACCTGGAGACACAGCACTTCAACTCAGACTGACAGTCACTTGAGCCCTTGTATCTTCATACTCCCAATAATAACCTTCCTGCAAACTCAGCCCCTGAGAAATGACAATGGACTCGGAGGGTGCCTCTCTGTGAAGATTAAGTTTCAAACTGTTTTTGTATCATGAATAGTGCTACACAGGTACATGTGGGGTGTACCCTGTGAAGCTTATTTTTGACCTAAATGTATTTCGTATGGTTCAGCCTGATATTTTCCTCTTCAGGCTGATGAAATCACTTAGGCAAAATACCACCATGACAATAAATCCTAGCTTAACTATATCCCCACCACCCTCTTCTCAAAATCCTGGAATGTTTGTTTCCTTTGAGACAGTCATTTTGAGGGATTTAAGCCAATTCAGATTACTTGGGAGGGAAAGTAATTTACCTATAGTTCTCTAGGATGCACCCAGAATTCAAGTCAATCACCAAACATGTTCAGGCTTAAAGAAATGTGGAAGGAGAGAAATCTTAGGGTGAGAAATGTGAAAAGAAATGTTTTATTTTATTATTTGTTATTACATTAAATTATTATCAAATTATTATATTACATAAAGAAGTTATATTTCTTTATTACAATATGCTGTAAATGTGGAGAAGCAGATTATATATCACGTCATTCAACCCTCTTCTTTTATTATCGAAGTTGAAGGGCTTGCTCAAGGTCAGGGTCAGTAGGGGCATCACTGGAGCCAGACCCTTGTATGTGTTGAACTAACTCTCTTTTCTGAATCTATATTAATCATAGATGGAAAGAGCCTAGGACTTGTGGATGAAAACCACTTTGTAAGAAACAGAAAAAATGTTTAACAAAAGTTACAAGAATTTTATTTCCCAGGTATCAGAATAATAATCCAGCAGAAAAAGATGTGGAAAAAACTCAACAAGCAACAGGGAAATTTTAGAGTGATTCATTTAGAGAAGTATGCTATGGCAGAACTGAGTGGTGTCAAGTGCAGAAAGAACTGATTTGTGGCTCACGGAATTTAAAGAAAAAAGAAAAGTATGTTTCAATAATGTTTTGGGGGTGATGGTGGTGTTTTTATTGAATTATCTAACCTGTTTATGTAGCTGAGAAATATTCACTTCTGAGAGTTCTGTCAGTCACCTGTATTGAGTGCTTATAGTCTATCAAGCACCCTTCCAGATATTTGAGATCTATCAGTTAAGTAAACAGACAAAAATCTCTGCTGTAAATGAACATATATTCTAACTGGGGGGAGCGAGGAAAAAAATCTCAGGATAAGAAGCAGCAGCAGCTGTTCCTGCTGGGGCGGGAGCTTTCAGTAGAATAGTCTGCACATGTCTCTTGGAGAAGGTGGATTTGAACAAAAGCTAGAAGGAAATGAATCAAATGACTCTCAGGAGAAGGTTGTTTCCAGGCTAGGCAAGTCAGGAAGGGAGAGGCATGCTTGGCAAGTGTCTGCTCCACCATATGCTGCATAGAGCTGGTGTGGTACATGGTCCTGGAACATGGCTAAGTTTTTTTATATAAAAAAACAGGAAGCCTCAATCCATCCGATTTGCCATGCCATGTTATGCCACAGACAACAAGACCAGGAGATCATGCAGTGGGCCACCGGGAATGGGTATACTTCAGTTCTGGTGCAAGTATGTCTGTGTCTGTATGAATCTCAATCATATTCCTTATATTTATTCTTCAGGACTCCTGGTGGTCATGACCTTGCCTCATGTGACAACAAATAGACAAGTTTGGCATTTGAATGAATGAATTAGATGAACCATGATAATCCATTCATTAGCTGGTTTATCATAACAGGTAAATGCCTCCATTTTCACATCTACCAAATCAAGATATCACCTTTTCCCCAGTCTATTTCACAAGGGTATAATAAAATTTAAGCAAGATAACGTGTGCAAAAATATGGTTAAAATTATAATGCACAGTGCAAGGTGACTTACCCACTTCTGTGTCCTGAGAGCCCAGAATGGTGTCTGGCATTCCACAAATGTCTGTGGTACAAAAGAAAGACGAAGTAAAATTTACAGTGTGGTGGCAACAGAAAAAGCATCCTGTTAGACTCAACATATGTCTATACAATCAAAGATATTTGGGAGTATTTGGAACAATGACATATATAAACCAGACCAAATAAAATATTATTTAGACTTTTAATTGAAGACCTTTTAAAGAGGTTATTCAAAACATGATATGACAAATTGGAAGGAAATCCAAAACAGAGGGTATATATGTATCTGTGTAGCTGACTCATTTTGCTGTACTGTAGAATAGACTCCAAGCTAGCACTAAGTCACTTCAGTCGTGTCTAACTCTTCGAGACCCTACAGACTGTTGCCCTCCAGGCTCCTCTGTCCATGGGAGTCTCTAGGCAAGAAGACTGGAGTGGGTTGCCATTTCCTTTTCCAAAGGATCTTCCCAATCCAGAGACTAAACTCTCATCTCTTGTTTCCTGCATTAGCTGGCAGGTTCTTTACCACTAGTGCCACCTGGGAAGCCCAGACTAGACTCCAATAAAAATTAATTTTAAAAACGAAATTTTAAAAAAAGAAATTTCCATTGCTTATATAAAAAATATGATATGAAATTATAGGATACCTTCAGTTTAGCTTGTCAAGTCCTTTGATTTAGAAAAGTGTAAGATATTTTTTTACCCAAAGCAGGGAAGAGAGAAGGGCAAAGAAAAAAGAATTCAATATTGCTCTGCAGATGGATACAAGAAAAAACTTTTTAAAACAGAAAGAATGTGGGTTTTAGTAATTTCTATATCTGGAATATAAATAGCTGTTGAATTGTTTCAATCTTACTATTAGATAAAGCTGAGACATTACTTTGACAACAAAGTTCCCTCTAGTCAAAGCTATGGTTTTTCCAATAGTCATGTATGGATGTGAGAGTTGGACTATAAAGAAAGCTGAATGCTGAATTCAATGCTTTTGAACTGTGGTGTTGGAGAAGACTCTTGAGAGTACCTTGGACTGCAAGGAGATCCAACCAGTCCATCCTAAAGGAAATCAGCCTTGAATATTCATTGGAAGGACTGATGCTGAAGCTGAAACTCCAATATTTTGGCCACGTGATGGGAAGAACTGACTCATTTGAAAAGACCCTGATGCTGGGAAAGGTTGAAGGTAGGAGGAGAAGGGGACAACAGAGGATAAGATGGTTGGAGGGCATCATTGACTCAATGGACATGAATTTGAGTAAACTCCAGGAGTTAGTGATGGACAGGGAGGCCTAGCGTGTAGCAGTCCACGGGGTCGCAGAGTCGGACATGACTGACTGAAATGAACTGAGTAAGATGTGAAGGAGAGAAGCAAAGATTTCATGCTCCGGCCAAGATATTTCAGATGCCAAGAATTCTACCCAATGAGTACACAGGAAGAATATCCAGGATAATCATCAGCAAGCTATTCCTATTCTAAAAAATGGATTCCACTGAAAATGCCTGCTCGGCATAAAATCCTCAAGCTACAGCACAAGCTAGTTCTCTCTTCTGGGAGACTACATTTAACACTGCTTAAAATTACAAACTGCGATTTTCGAAAGTCTGTTTTGTTCATTCTGTTTGTTCCACCTTGGCCAAAATTTAAATTTCATCAACGTTCATGTTAGGCTTGGAAGGGTCTGAGTAGGGATGAGCGGCGTTGCCAGAAAGTTCTCCCTGATTTTGAAATCGTGGGTTAAATCCATTTCACCTGTAATCTGCCTTCACTAATCAAGGTCGTTTTCATTGCTGCTACAAAACTCACAAGTCCTTCAAGGATTTTACGGTCTAGAGAGTAAGATATCTGCCAGATTCTTTTCCAGCAACTTGAAGTCATGGGCATCCAATTCTAATTGAGCTGGTTAAGACCAGTTTGGACCACCCACCCGCCAACTGGGCATGCGCGGGTCCTCCTAGTGACCTTTTGAATTTGCAGATGCCAGTAACCTAGTTACGCCTGAGCTGAATGTCAATTACCACACCTTCCAATCACCTCTCTCCGTGCTCCGTATGCCTTGGACCACCCTGCTCCGTTATTCATTATCCCATAAATAACCCCAGCCTGTTGCCTTTGGGAGTGCAGATTTGGGATTTTTTCTCCAGTTTCCTCCTTCGGCACCCTTTTGAATAAACCCTCCTGTTTGCTGAAAAACCTCAGCACGAGCGTTTTGGCTAACAAACGTGATTCAGTAACAAGTTTCTCATGCTGAAAGGTTTCAGGAATGTAGTCTTGTTTTCCCGTTTCTACATTTTTATTTCCCAAAGCACCATTTGGAAAAATTCTAGGAGTTCTTGGAGATGTTGAAGCTACATAAAGCAACTTTTCCCATTTTCTAGATAGCTGCTCAAGAGAGACCAACAGGTAGCCACCGTTCTGAGTTCTTTTTCTTCCTCAGTCTAGCAAAAAGTGCAGAGAGAATGAAAAATAAATCTTGACCAGAAAACTCACCTTACAGCTCAATTTCTGGCCTTTTTTATTCCCCTGCAAAGCAAAAGATACAGTTAATTTCCCAATAAATGATTAGGTTTTTTCTACTTCGGAAGCTCTAACTCTGTTGGCCGCTTCAAAAAGTCCAGAAGCACGTTGTTCAAGATTCAAGATCCAAAGCAGGACCTGTGGATGGCGCCTCAGCATCTACCGGGGCTTCACACTGCCTTCATTCGTCTCACACTCCATCACTCATAGTCTTGTGACCTTGGACAACTGAGTTAACCTCTGTCTGCCTCAGTCTCACCTGCAAAAGGGGGGTGTGCATGCGTGTGTGTTAAGTCGCTTCCACTGTGTCCGACTCTTTGTGACCCCATGAACTGTAGCCCACCAGGCTCCTCTGGCTATGGGAGTCTCCAGGCAAGAATATTGGAGTGGGTTGCCCTGCCCTTGTCCAGGGGGTTTTCCTGATCGAGGGATCAAACCTGCCTGCATCTCCTGCATTGACAGGGGGATTCTTTACCACTAGCACCACCTGGGAAGCCCAAGTGAGTTAAAAATTGAGTGTGTAAAAGTTTATGTGTGTGTTTGTGATGGTCATGGTGAGGATGATAATTCTCCGTTCTTAGAAGGCTGCTCAAAGCACATGTGAAACATTTTATTAGTTGAAGTGGTGGTGGTTTAGTCACTAGTGTTAGTCACTAGGGAAGTTAGTTCTTTGCTGGTGGCTTAGACAGTAGAGAGTCTGCCTGCAATGTGGGAGACCCAGGTTCTATCCCTGGGTGGGGAAGATCCCCTGGAGGAGGAAATGGCAACCCACTCCAGTATTCTTGCCTGAAAATCCCATGGACAGAGGAGCCTGGCAGGCTATAGTCTGTGGGGTCGAAAAGAGTAGGACATGACTGAGCGACTTCACTCGCTCATTCACAAGACTGCTGCTGCCTTGACCCTTAGTCACTCGGTCATATCCAACTCTTTGCGACCCATGGACTGGAGCCCACCAGGCTCCTCTGTCCATGGAATTCTCCAGGCAAGAATACTGGAGTGAGCTGCCATGCCCTTCTCCAGGGGATCATCCCGACTCAGGAACTGAATCCAGGTTTCCCTCATTGCAGGCAGATTTTTTACCATTTGAGCTACCCAGGAAGCCATTAACCACTAAGTCGCGTTCAACTCTTTGTGACCCCATCGACTATAGACTGCCAGGCTCCTCTGTCCATGGGAGTCTTCAGGCAAGAAAACTGGAGTGGGTTGCCATTCCCTTCTCCTGGGGATCTTCCCCACCCAGGGATTGAACCCAAGACTGTTGCATTGCAGGCAGATTCTTTACCTCTGAGCTGCCAGGAAAACCTAGTCAAAGTGACCAGGGACTAAATCTGAATAAGTGGCATGATGTAGAAAAAGGAGCACTAACAATCCAGAATCCTGCAGCCATAGGGGGTGCTCCACGATGTGACCCAAGAAGTGTCCTCGCCCCTCTGTTGCCTTTTCCAATATGGAACAATCTCCAGATTCCAATCAGGAAATTAACCCTCTCTCTCACGAAGAAATGACCACCCGTCATGTTGTCACTGCTGAGGGCAGATCACAGGGGTCGCGGGGGTGGGGGGCACTGGTAAGGAGGTGAGTGCCAGTCAAGGGGGACATGAGGAGGAAGCAGGAGAGCACAGAAGAAGAAAGCCATGCCCAGGCCTTGAATAACTGCCAACATCCCAGTAGCAGATATTGGAGGGGACAAACTGCCTGTGAAGTACTGTTGATTAAAAATCCTCATCTGAAAACAACCGTGAATGGCTAGAGACAATTTATAACAATCAGCAAAAAGGAACAGGGTCCACTATAGTGAAAATGACATCCCACCCCATGAGGCACACAGAGGTCAGCAGAACTGGGTCAACTCAGGACAGAGGAAATTCAGAGCCACCTCACAGCTCTGCTGGGCTAAGAGTAGAGATGTGATGTGTGTAGAAGCCATGTTTAATAATACAATGATAGTAAAAATGGCTCAGCACCTCACCTAAGGGTAGAGATTTGTGCAGCAGTCATCCATGACATCAGCAGATTTTAATAATACAATAATACAGAGTGGTTGAACACTGCACCATTTTAAGCTCTTGTTCATTGCATGTGTTTTGCAGAGGCAGTGGCAGAGATTTGAAATAACTTGAACCTTTTTTCACAGCAATCAAATGAGCCTAACAGAAATAAAATTAATAAATCTATTCAACTGCTAATCAAAGCCAGGTATTTAGAAATGTTTCTGATGCAATTAATAAAGTGTGTGAACAGGTCCTAGACTGCAGAATCCCCATGGCCACTGGCAAGCTAATTTCTAAACCTTAATGTTGAATTATTTAAAGATGGCATATTCAACCTGCTATAGTCTAGGATAGTATCTCCCTTAAAATATATAAAATAGAATGTAGACCTGGAGGTGCGAAGGTTAGTTTGCAAAGAGAGAAAGCTCTCTTGGTCTAAAACTTTTGGAAAGTACTGCTTTCAGCAAAGTGAAGCTGTTTGGTTTTATTACCTTATGTTTTACTGAAAGATTTCTCAGAAACTTTAATGAGCTAATGAGCATGGTCAATCCATAAGAAAGGTACAGCAGAGGCAGGGTGTTCCAAATTATCTAATAGAATTCTTCTCTATAACCCCCTGAAGCATCTTCCACAACCATTTGCTGCTGCTGCTGCTAAGTCACCTCAGTCATGTCTGACTCTGTGTGACCCCATAGACAGCAGCTCACCAGGCTCCCTCATCCCTGGGATTCTCTAGGCAAGAACACTGGAGTGGGTTGCCATTTCCCTCTCCAATGCATGAAAGTGAAAAGCGAAAGGGAAGTTGCTCAGTCATGTCTGACTCTTCGCGACCCCATGGGCTGCAGCCTACCAGGCTCCTCCATCCATGGGATTTTCCAGGCAAGAGTACTGGAGTGGGGTGCCATCACCTTCTCCATCCACAGCCATTTAGGAAATGCAAATAAGGGTTCATTCCCCCTCCCCACCCCCACACACAGGAATCCAACGCATTCCTAGGCACAGACACTAATCCATGTTCTTCAGAGAGAAAAGAATCAGAAAAAAATGCTCTCGACTTCTTCCCCTCAAGTATTAGTTAAGGTAACATAGCTCTGTTAACAGGTTAACCTCAATTTCATTGACTTTGCACAGTAATAGTCCATTGTTAAGCAGCTATCACCCATGCAAGTGGAATCATCTATAAAGCTTTGTAGATTCTAAATGAGGTTGAAATACACTGAACCAAAGGATTGTGAGGACTTCCTCATCTGGTGTCTTCTCATTCAGACCTCTGGGTTAGCCTCTGAAGGGCTTATCTGTACCAGAAGTTTCTTGGATTACTGATCAATAGAATATAATGTTTCAAACATCCACAGGGAAAGATTTTTTAGAGTTAGGATTATTTAACAAAAACTAGTATATAACTGTGAGTCTCCCAGTTAACTCGGTGTCATGAGATACACCTTAAGCCTGTTTTGGTGATTATTGTTTTTCAGTCACTCAGTCATGTCCAGCTCTCTATGACCCCATGGGCTGCAGCATTCCAGGCTTCTCTGTCCTTCATTATCTCACAGAGTTTGCTCAAGCTCATATCCACTGAGTCAGTGATGCTATCCAGCTATCTCATTCACTGTCTCCCCTTTCTCCTCCTTACCTCAATCCTTCCCAGGATTAAGGTCTTTTCCAATGAGTCAGCTCTTCCGTCAGGTGGCCAAAGTATTAGGGCTTCAGCTTCAGCCCTTCTAATGAATATTCAGGGTTGATTTCCTTTAGGATTGACTAGTTTGATCTCCTTGCTGTCCAAGGGTCTCTCAAGAGTTGATTAGCCCAGACTTTATCCTTTGTGGTGCTAGGTCTGACATTTTTCTATCATGTCAATGAGACTGGAGCACCACCTGCTATTTATATGTAAAGTATTGTTTTAGGAAGTTGAGGATAGTGGTTAATAGTACTAGCTCTGGAGTCACCCAGTTTGAAAACTAGATCTTCACCTACTTGCTGTGTGACTTTGGAAAAGTTGTTGCCTAACCTCTCTGCCTCAGTTACCTCATCTGTAAAATGAGGAGAACAATTCTATTTCACCAAGAACTGTGAGGATTAAATGGGTTAATCCATGGAGAAGTCTAGCAGAGTGAGTAGTACATAGTAAGACTTCAACAAATGTTGGCTGGAGTTGTTTTTCTTATTTTCAAATACAGATCTCTGCTCTATGCTGCTGGAGTTACAGAAGTTAAAGGCTAGGCCTGCTCCTCAAGAAATTAATAATTGGTCACGGGAGACAGACAGTGAATTGTGGATGGAGGTGACTGGGCTTTCACAGCATGATGTGCAAAATGCTGGGAGGACCTCCAAGATGAATATTAGAGGAGCAGGACAGAAGCCTTCCTGGAAGAGGTGACATTAGACCTAGGCCTTGAAGCGTAAGATGAGACCTGTAGACTCAGTTATTTGCTGCTAAAGTGACCTGGAAGAGGCCAAAGGATGAGTCAAAAACTCAACCAATGGCATCTTAAAAGAGACATTTCTTTGTGATAGACTTTTCCACCACCATCACCTAAGTCAAGAACCAGCCTTCTGCAACATCCCCTCCACACCTGGAATTGTGCCCATTTATGGGTACCCCCGTATATACTGCCTGATGACAAGCTCGGACCTTTGCATTCAGAGAGAGAGGCTTGCAGTTTTCCATGGTGTGGTTGTGTTCATGTTGGCAGGGCCTGAGGTCAGCAGTAGGCAGGACCAGAGGAGGATGGGCAGAGCAGTGGGAGGCAGGAGCTTTTTCTTGGGAGTTTCACAAGGCACAAAAATTCCAGATCATGTCTCTGCCTCGGCCCCTTCAGGATATCCTGTCATTGAGCCAGGACATGTATACAGTTGAGAGTAGCCGATTTCACCACGACCCCTAGATTGGCCATTTTTCCTGTCTAGAGGCAGCTCTCACATATCATCTGTTACAATCCAGGAAAAAAAGGAGAGGAAAAGATTTAAAAGCAAACACTGAAATGAGAAAGAATTCACTGGGCGTTCATCAAACTAAATTTAAGTAGCTACACAGTCCTGACAGTTGCCTGACGTGGAGAAGAAGCGAATATTTCCTCACCATGCTACAAAGTATAATACTTTTCTTTCTTGGATTGGTGGTACAAAATCTCTGCTCCCTGTCTGAAACTGCAGAACAGGTAAGATGAAACTTATGTTTTTTAAAAGTTTGTTCACCTTCATGATTGTGTTTAAAACCTTTTGCTTTCCTATGTGGTCGTGAGTTAAGTGTACTCTCTGGGCTTCACAAAATAAAGAGCTTATGGAGAATAGGATGCTAACAAGGATCCATCTGTCTGAAGAGGTACTAAGCCAGTTGGTTCTATTCTGTGCTAAAATGCAATCGCTGGGATCTCTGATTTTAGCCCTAAAATTCCTCTCTCCATTGTGGATTTTGCTGTCTTTTCTGTTTGTTTTAATGAATCCCTCCCATTGCATCATTCTGAATGTTGAAAATAACAATGACTGTAGAGAGATGAGTAGAGAGGAGCTCTGGGGAATTCCAGGTCAGGTCATAACTGATTGAGAAACACAAGGTCACCAAAATGCCAGGAATCCATCCATCTACCTACCATGAGTTGCAGTCAAAGGACCCAGGGTAGTGGAATCAATGGCCTGATGAAGGACACCAGCACGCCTGCCTGTGATGACACGTGAGTTGTCATCATAGAGCAGGTTCAGAACCAGCTCTGCAGCAAGTCTAGGCTAGAGGAGGGTATGTGAGGGACCTCCCTGGCAGTCCAGAAGCTAGCACTCTACTGCAGGGGCCATTGGTTTGATCCCTGGTCAGGAAACTTAAGATAACACAAGCTGTGCAGCCAAAAAAATATAGGAGTGTATGTGAGAGATGGTCTAAGTGACTTATTTAAAATGTGTTTCACAAGTTAGGATTTCTGCTTTATGACCAATAAAACATAAACATGACTCTGCATCTGTGCCAGGCAATTTCTTTATATATATACCCGCATATATATATATATATATATATATATATATATATATATATAGTCTTTTTTCATATTCTTTTCCATGATGGTTTATCACAGGATATTGAGTATATCCTGTGCCATGCAATAAGACATTGTAGTTTATCCATTCTCTGTATACTAGTTTACATCTGCTGATCCCAAACTCCCAGTATACCCCTCCCATATCCCCCCACCCCCTTAGCAACTACAATTCTGTTCTTTATGTCTGTGAGTCTGTTTTGTGACAGGCAATTTTTTTTTATTGAAGTATAACTGGTTTACCATGATGTGTTAATTTCTTCTGTACAGCAAAATGACTCAGCTATACATATCTATTTTTTTCATATTTTTTCATTATGGTTTGTCATGGGATATTGTATAGTTCACTGTGTTATACATTAGGACCTTGTTGCATACCATCCCACAGATAATAGTTTGCCCCTGCTAATCCCAAAATCCCCATTGTTCCTCCTTGTGCCAGGCAAACTTTATCAATACCAATTTTACTCTAGTTGACTATACTCTGATAATGCTTGAGAACATTCCAGTGCTATTTTGGTTCATAATGATCACCAAATGAAACCTGCCAGTAAAAACAGATGTTTGTTTTCTATATGCCACTGATGATGCTGATGAAGGAATCAAAATCACTGACAGTGTGACCTTGGCTGAGTCACTGAACCTCCCCCACCTCAGCTTTCTCTCCGCTAAAGTGAGGATAATGATACCTCCTTTACTTATCTCTACAGTGGTTGAGATCAAATAAGATGATGCCTTTGGAAGCTTGCATGACCATAAATTTCCCTGTAAATGTAAGCTTTCTTCTTATGCAGCCCTCACATATTTCAGTGAATTTAGAAGTAGCTAGGATGTTCCCACCGCCACTAACCTAGTGCCAGATCCCAGGGATGACAAAGAAATAGGAGAAAATGGTCCTTTCCTGCAAGGGTCTTTCTAATGGAGAGACCACAAAACATTCTTCACTGATCAGCCATAGGGCGAAGAGGAGTTGAGAGAAGAAAGATGAGTGTGGTTTTGTGGATATGGTGACACAGGGTATTAAAGGAGACAAGGTTTTGGTCACCAAGGGAAGAGGAAAGAACACTCTGATCAGTACAGTCAAGAGGCCAAACACAGAGGTCAGAACAGAGAAGCAGCAGGACTTCCCTGGTGTCCATGGTTAAGACTGCATTTGTGTGCAGGTGTGCCTGCTCAGTCGTGTCTGATTCTTTGCGACCCCATGGACTGTAGCCTGCCAGGCTCCTCTGTCCGTGGGATTTTCCAGACAAGATCACTGGAATGGGGTGCCGTTTCCTACTCCAGGGGATCTTCCTGATCTAGGGATTGGATCCATGTCTCCTGTATTGTCAGGTGTATTCTTTGTCACTGAACTGGGCTACCTGGGAAGCCTCCAATGCAGGAAGCATGGGTTCAGACCCTGATCAGAGAACTGACTTCATTGAATGCTGTATGATGTGGCAAAAAAAAAAAAAAAGCATCACAGAAACTGACATTTATGGCCTGTGACATTCCAGATACTGGCCAGGTGATTTGCACGTGTTATACCACTCAGAGGTCTCAATAACTTGTACAGTGGTTATCAATATCCCCCCTTTACAGATGATGGCAAAGAATAAGGAGTTCATTTGAGACTGTATATTTAGCAAGATACAGAGCTTGATTCCAATCTTAGGTCTTTTGAGTCCCAAGTTCAATCTTTTTTCATTGTACAAAACTGCTGCTTATGTTTGATGGGGAGATGAAGGAAACTTGAGAAAAGGGGGGAGATCCATGGAAGATCGGTACCAGAATCATGGATGAGGGACCCTGAAGACAAAGCCAAAGTGTGTCTGCATCGTTCACTTTAGCAGTGAATTCTTTGCCACCTGCTATTGCCAAATGACTATTTATGGTGTGTCTTGGTGATTTCCCGCAAGTCATTCATTCAATAAACAAATCATTACTAAACTCTACTGTGTGCTAGACACTGGTCCAAGTGTTCGGAGTACAGCAGAGGACAAGATAGATAAAGATTACCACCCTCGTGGAGCCCACATCCTAGCTGGATTGTAACAAGAGATTGTAAACATCTTTGGAGCAGGAACTGTATGCTTAATTTAGCACCTATACCACATTATCCCTATGGAATCAATGCTGAAAGAATATTCTTCAGACCTGTTGATCCATGAACAATTGACCTTGAAGAACCCGCTTACAATTTCCCATTTGAAAAGTGTACCCTGTGGTATACTTTCAGTTTCCCATTTGAATATATGTCAATAGTGACATTGCCCTGTTTTGCCAGACTCCATACTTGAGATCCATGATGGCAAAGGCATGGTACCAGCAGCAGCTTCCCACGGCAGACACTGATCCCTGTTGATCCCAACACTCCTTTCAGATCTGATGGAAAGACTGGTCAGTCATCACCTATCAACCTCTTTGTCGTCCCTGTCATTTCATTTACATGAAGCTAATGGAGGAGATTGGCCAATCCAGGCTCTGCTAGTGGGATTTGATTTTTTTTTCTTTTTTGTGTTTTCACAGGGAAAAAGATGTGATAAGAAGTCTCTCGTTACAATTAGAACTGAGTGCCAGTCCTGCTTAGTCACCTTTGGAATAAAGTGCCCAGATGGTTATACCAAGATTACCAACGGCACTGTGGGAATCCGAGATTGCAGGTACTCATCATGAGATAATGTGCTGGAGTCTTGGAAATTAAGGGATTGTGATCCAAATGGAAACTTCCCGACTTAAAACTACAAAGCATTTCCGTGATTTTTTCTTGTTCTAAGGTTATACTGAGCCCAAACTTCAGCAACTCACAACTATGACCATGAGTCTAAAAATTATATTACGATTCACATTTTCATACAAAATTGATTACATTGCATTGCACAGAAATATTCTCCTCTCATCTTGCCCTTCTTTATTTTGAACATCTGGGGTTTGTTTCCTCTGGAAAGAGTTCTAGTGAGAGCCTGTTAAAAAGCCTTGGGTCTTCCTTTGAAACTAATACAACACTGTAAAGCAACTATACTCCAAGTAAAATTAATTTTTAAAGGCTTTGGTTCCAATCGTCATCTTACTAACCAGCTCTGCATCCTGATACTATAGAACCCAGAGAAGGGAGACAGATTTGTTTCATTTTAGGTGAGTGTTGCATTCTTGAAGACCTCTTTTTGACCTCAAAACTCTTATAATTCAAATTTAATCCTTACAAAGATGACAAGCATTTCTGCCCACTAGCTCATGAATGCATCCAGGCAGCTCAAATGCAAACACAAATTTAATTTACTCAGTCTCCTAATTTAAAAATTAAACTATTCAACGAGTTTCCTTTTAATTCAGGGGTGAGGGACTGGAAAAATTTTGTATAAAATGAAACAATTAACTCTGTTATACTATTTTAAATTCACATTTGCTTAATGCAGCTGTGCATCATTACATGCTAAGTCACTTTAGTCATGTCTGACTCTGTGAACCCATGGACTGTAGGCCCCCAGGCTCCTCTGTCTATGCGATTCTCCAGGCAAGAATACTGGAGTGGGTTGTCATGCCCTCCTTCAGGGATCTTCCCAAACCCAGCGATCAAACCCAAATCTCTTAAGTCTTTTGCACTGGCAGGCGGGCTCGTTGCCGCTAGTGCCACCTGGGAAGCCCTAATGCAATTAACTGTACTATATTCTAAAACCCCAAGTCATCATTTTTAATAGAAGTTTCCCAGCATTAACTGGCCTGGTATTAGCAAGGATGTGCAGCAGTTGACCACTCAGTTACTAAAGTAGGCACAATTTGCAACCAGATTCTCTGAGAAAGTACATCAGAAAGATTTGGGGCTCAAGGTTAAAATTACAGGGGAACTTAGAACACTCTTTATACTGTACTCTTCACGACCAAAGTGGGCACTTGGTTACGTGCCCCCCCACTTCTTCCACTTCCCACAAACACAAAAGAATATGATTATTGCACGCATGCTATCTATTTTAGATAGATAGCATAGATTTTAGATAGATTTTATCTATCTGTTTTAGAACTGGGGACATTTATGCTGAAACAAATACAAGGCTGGTTTTTTAATATAAAATTTTAATTGAAATATAGCTGATCTACAGTGTTAATTTCATGTAGACAGCAAAGTGATTCAGTTATATGCATGTATTCTTTTTCTTTATAGTTTATGACAAGATACCAAATATAGTTCCCTGTGCTATACAGTAGGTCCTTGTTGTTTATCTCTTTTATATATAATAGTGCATATCTGTTAATCCCTCCTAATTTACCGCCCCCCCACCACCACTTTCCCCTTTGGTAACCATAAGTTTGTTTTCTATGCCATGCCTGGTTCTTGAGGGGACATTTCATTTTCCTTTGTGCTCTCCATTTCCCATTCTTTGTGAAGAAATGTCCATGCCAGTATGTTCAGCCTTTCAAAGAAATACTCAACACTATCTCCAACTCGAGTGCCCACAAAGCCAGTAGCTCTGCAGTTAATCAGCAATGTTCCAGGGACTGGTTTAGGGATACAACCTTGAACTCAGCATCACACTATTCTTAATGACCCAATGAAAAGAAATGACAGTCATGGAAGAATGCTCTAGATACACTGCAGTTGTGTCCTGGAATAAGCCATCCGTGCAAAGATCTCTGCAAATAGACAAGTGTTTAACCTCCATAGAATATCTGTTCTTCAGCTGGTACAAAAACTGTTCCAAGGAACTCATGATTCTCTCTCAAGGAAACCATGGCAAATATTGCTCCCTACCTTAGAACACCTCTCACAGAAATTTTCCATCTATAGCATCTGCAAAAAATTTACAAGTCCTAAATGATCAGTTTATTTTGAAGCCACAGATACTGTGTATCATGTAACACTTGAACTTTCCCTTCTTTCACTGGCTGCTAGGATGGTCAGAGACAAGTCTGAAGTCTACATCTAACATATGCCTAGAACCTAATATCATTTCTTTTATCAGTTAACTCTATTTCTAACATTTTAGATATTTCACCCTTATTTCATCCTTCCCTGATTTTTTTCATCCAGCTCTTACATTAAAGATGAATCATGATTAAGCTTTCTTTCACCTAGGAAGCAAAATGTGTTCAATCTATATATTTTTAAATATAGGCAAGTGTAAAGACCTGAATTAAAACCTATGGCAATTTCGCTGCCCAGAGTTCACTGAGTTGCTGTAACCATGGGTGAACATCCATTTTTTCCCTTCAAGGTACACCTTTGAGGTCAGAGCATACTCCCTGTTTCTGCCCGGATGCCGCCATATCTGTAGGAGGGATTATCTCCAGCCTCAGTGCTGTCCAGGCCACTGGGGCCCAGACTGCATGGGTAAGTGGCCTGCGTGTTTCTTTGATATTTGCTTCTCAATGTCTCACTGTACAGGAAATCAAGAGGAAGGAAAGAGAATGTTAGCATCTTTTTCTAGAAAGTTCCTTTTCCATCCATATGTGGAAAACCTTTTCAGCCCTGTCAGCTTTTATATTGATATCTGCTTTTCTCTCTTTTGGGATCTCTCTTTAAGACAATTCCTTTGCAAAGAAAAGGGGGCAATTGAAAGGATATTCATTTTTATAAAAGACTTTACTAGCCATAGAAATGGAGAAGGAAATGGCAACCCACTCCAGTGTTCTTGCCTGGAGAATCCCAGGGACGGGGGAGCCTGGTGGGCTGCCGTCTATGGGGTCGCACAGAGTCGGACATGACTGAAGCGACTGAGCAGCAGCAGCAGCCATAGAAAGGGAGTAAGATGCTGGACTAGTATGATCTCAACACAATTTTCTTTAAGATGACATTTGATTACAGTATCTCAAAAACTGTAGGTATTGTTTAGCAACCAAAATAATAATTAACTTTTCTGAAAAATTGTCTTAGGGTGCAGTAGCAAGCTCTGTAATGACCAGGCTCCATTGTAAGAAGAACCACTGGCCAAACCTGAGCCAGTAGCATAGTTTGAACTCCTGTGGTCAAATATAACATTCCTCAGCTGAAACTGAACTTTTATCATGATTAAAGATGTTGACCCTCAAGCAGTGACTAAGTCCCTGATAGTTTAGTTAAGTCACTCAGTCGTGTCCAATTCTTTGTGACCCCATGAATCGCAGCACGCCAGGTCTCCCTGTCCATCACCAGCTCCAGGAGATCGCTCAGACTCACGTCCATCGAGTCCATGATGCCATCCAGCCATCTCATCCTGGGTTGTCCCCTTCTCCTCCTGCCCCCAATCTCTCCCATCATCAGAGTCTTTTCCAATGAGTCAACTCTTCACATGAGGTGTCCAAAGTACAGGAGCTTCAGCTTTAGCATCATTCCTTCCAAAGAAATCCCAGGGTTGATCTCCTTCAGAATGGACTGGTTGGATCTCCTTGCAGTCCAAGGGACTCTCAAGAGTATTCTCCAACATGACAGTTCAAATGCATCAATTCTTCGGCGCTCAGCCTTCTTCACAGTCCAACTCTCACATCCATACATGACCACAGGAAAAACCATAGCCTTGACTAGACAGACCTTAGTCGGTAAAGTAATGTCTCTGCTTTTGAATATACTATCTAGGTTGGTCATAACTTTTCTTCCAAGGAGTAAGCGTCTTTTGATTTCATGGCTGCAGTCACCATCTACAGTGATTTTGGAGCCCCCAAAAATAAAGTCTGACACTGTTTCCACTGTTTCCCCATCTATTTTCCATGAAGTGATGGGACCAGATGCCATGATCTTCGTTTTCTGAATGTTGAGCTTTAAGCCAACTTTTTTGCTCTCCTCTTTCACTTTCATCAAGAGGCTCTTTCGTTCCTCTTCACTTTCTGCCAGAAGGGTGGTGTCATCTGCATATCTGAGGTTATTGATATTTCTCCTGACAATCTTGATTCCAGCTTGTGCTTCTTCCAGTCCAGCGGTTCTCATGATGTACTCTGCATAGAAATTAAATAAGCAGGGTGACAATATACAGCCTTGATGTACTCCTTTTCCTATTTGGAACCAGTCGGTTGTTCCATGTCCAGTTCTAACTGTTGCTTCCTGACCTGCATACAGATTTCTCAAGAGGCAGGTTAGGTGGTCTGGTATTCCCATCTCTTTCAGAGTTTTCCACAGTTTATTGTGATCCACACAGTGAAAGGCTTTGGCATAGTCAATAAAGCAGAAAGAGATGTTTTTTCTGGAACTCTCTTGCTTTTTCCATGATCCAGCGGATGTTGGCAATTTGATCTCTGGTTCCTCTGCCTTTTCTAAAACCAGCTTGAACATCAGGAAGTTCACAGTTCACGTATTGCTGAATCCTGGCTTGGAGAATTTTGAGCATTACTTTACTGGCATGTGAGATGGGTGCAATTGTGTGGTAGTTTGAGCATTCTTTGGCATTGCCTTTCTTTGGGATTGGAATGAAAACTGACCTTTTCCAGTCCTGTGGCCACTGCTGAGTTTTCCAAACTTGCTGGCATATTGAGTGCAGCACTTTCACAGCATCATCTTTCAGGATTTGAAACAGCTCAATTGGAATTCCATCACCTCAACTATCTTTGTTCATAGTGATGCTTTCTAAGGCCCATTTGACTTCACATTCCAAGATGTCTGGCTCTAGATTAGTGATCAATCATCATGATTATCTGGGTCATGAAGATCTTTTTTGTATAGTTCTTCCATGTATTCTTGCCACCTCTTCTTAATATCTTCTGCTTCTATTAGGTCCATACCATTTCTGTCCTTTATTGAGCCCATCTTTGCATGAAATGTTCCCTTGGTATCTGTAATTTTCTTGAAGAGATCTCTAGTCTTTCCCATTCTGTTGTTTTCTTCTATTTCTTTGCATTGATCACTGAAGAAGGCTTTCTTATCTCTTCTTGCTATTCTTTGGAACTCTGCATTCAGATGCTTATATCTTTCCTTTTCTCCTTTGCTTTTTGCCTCTCTTCTTTTCAAAGCTATTTGTAAGGCCTCCCCTGACAGCCATTTTGCTTCTTTGCATTTCTTTTCCATGAGGATGGTCTTGATCCTTGTTTCCTGTACAATGTCACGAACCTCATTCCACAGTTCATCAGGCACTCTATCTATCAGATCTAGACCCTTAAATCTATTTCTCACTTCCACTGTATAATCAGAAGGGATTTGATTTAGGTCATACCTGAATGGTCTAGTGGTTTTCCCTACTTTCTTCAATTTAAGTCTGAATTTGGCAATAAGGAGTTCATGATCTGAGCCACAGTCAGCTCCTGGTCTTGTTTTTGTTGACTGTATAGAGCTTCTCCATCTTTGGCTGCAAAGAATATAATCAATCTGATTTCGGTGTTGACCATCTGGTGATGTCCATGTGTAGAGTCTTCGCTTGTGTTGTTGGAAGAGGGTGTTTGCTATGACCAGTGCATTTTCTTGGCAAAACTCTATTAGTCTTTGCCCTGCTTCATTCCACATTCCAAGGCCAAATTTGCCTGTTACTCCAGGTGTTTCTTGACTTCCTACTTTTGCATTCCAGTCCCCTATAATGAAAAGGACATCTCTTTTGGGTGTTAGTTCTAAAAGATCTTGTAGGTCTTCATAAAACCAGCCAACTTCAGTTTCTTCAGCATTACTGGTTGGGGCATAGACTTGGATAACTGTGATATTGAATGGTTTGCCTTGGGTTGCCCCACAGGCATGGCTTGGTTTCATTGAGTTAGACAAGGCTGTGGCCCTAGTGTGATTAGATTGGCTAGTTTTCTGTGAGTATGGTTTCAGTGTGTCTGCCCTCTGATGCCCTCTTGCAACACTTATCATCTTACTTGGGTTTCTCTTACCTTGGCGTGGGGTATCTCTTCACAGCTGCTCCAGCAAAGCACAGCCGCTGCTCCTTACCTTGGATGAGGGGTATCTCCTTACCGCCAGCATTCCTGACCTTTATCGTGGGATAGCTCCTCTAGGCCTTCCTGTGCCTGCGCAGCCATCTTTCCTCGGGTTGCTCCTCCTGGCCAGCGGCCCTGGCCTCGGGCGTGGGTGGCTCCTCAAGGTCACCGCCCCTGGCCCCGGGCGCGAGGTGGCTTCTCCTGGCCGCCCCTGATCTCGGACGTGGGGTGTCTCCTCCCGGCCACCACTGGCCTCGGACGTGGGGTAGCTCCTCTCGGCCGCCGTCCCTGACCTTGGACGCGGGGTGTCTCCTCCTGGCCGCTGCCCCTGACCACAGACATGCTAATTACATGAGATCCCTTTTGGAGAGGGAAGGATAGTAAAAATCAGGCATTTTTATTCATGAATTTACCATCACTTTCCATCTTCTAAGATGTAATGAAAACATCTTAAGGATCTACTTAAAGGGAGAGATTAGTTCTCTTTTGCTGTGTGTTTTCTCATTAAAATAACATGAGCAAATTGTACATAACTTGTAGAATTTAGAAAAGTATAAAGAAAGAGGAAAAAATAGTGACTTGTATTCTATCACACATAGAAAACTATAAATACTTTGGCTTATTTCCTTGTTCCTTCCCCCCGCCCCCCCCCCCGCCCCATATTGCTTGTAAATAGTTGAGCCCATATTATATGCATAACATTGCCTGTTTTTTTTTAACTAGTGATTAAATGAAAAATAATTTCAATTTACTCAATACTGCTGACACTAGGTACTAGAGAAGTAGTTGGCCTATACAATCTGATTTAATTCTTAAGACACATCTTCAAGTTACACTTTCATATCCCTATCCTGCCTATGAGAAATATAATTTAAAGATTGTCTCTTGCCTCTCTCTTTGGAGTCAGTAGATGAAGCAACTTCAAGTTCAGGGCTGCCTGTCACCAAAGTCTGCTCGCTTTCTACTCTGTCCCACTGCCTGGAGCAGAATTTGTTTTTAAAAAAAAAAAAAAAAAAAAAGGACTTCCCAGTATATTTCTAATTTCTCTTTTTTTCTACAAGTATTTTTTATTTGTTCCCATGGTTTTATTAATTGTAATTGTTGTGTAATAATATGTTACAGGTATACAATACAGTGATTCACAATTTTTAAAGTTTACACTCCACTTATAAAATACTGTCTACATTCCCTGTGTTGTACAGCATATTCTTGTAGCTTATTTTGCACCAAATAGTTTGTACCCCTTCATCTCCTACTTTAATATTTGCCCCTCTCCCTTCCTTCTCTCCCACAGGTAACCACTACTTCATTCTCTATATCTGTGAGGTTGCTTATACTGACTAGTTTGTTACATTTTTAAAGCCCATATATAAGCATCATACAATATTTGTCTTTCTCTGACTTATTTCACTTAGCATAATACCCTCCAAGTTTATCCATGTTGTTGCAAATGGCAACATTTCGTTCTTTTTTTATGACTGAGTCATATTCCATTATATATACCATGTCTTCTTTACCCATTCATCAGTTGACGGAATCTTGGGTTGCTTTAATATATTATCTTGGCAATTGTAAGTAATGCTGATATGAATATTGGAGTGCATATCTCTTTCAAATATATACACAGGAATGGAATTGTTGGATCATATGGTAGTTCCCTGGTGGCTTAGACAGTAAAGAATCTACCTTCAATGTGGGAGACCCGAGTTCGATCCCTGGGTCGGGAAGATCCCCCTGGAGAAGGAAATGGCAACCCACTCCAGTATTCTTGCCTGGAGAATCCCATGGACCGAGGAGCCTGGCAGGTTACAGTCCATGGGGTCGCAAAGAGTTAGACACTACTGAGCTACTTCACTATGGTAGTTTTAATTTTAGTTTTTTGAGGAACCTCCAAAATGTTTTCCACAGTGGCTACGCCAATTTACATTCCCACCAACAGTGTACAAAGGTTGCCTTTTCTCCACATCCTTCCAACATTTGTTGGCTGTGTTCTTTTTGATGATAACCATAGTGGCAGGTGTGAGGTGACATGTCATTGCGGTTTTGATGTGCATTTTCCTGATAATTAGTGGTGTTGAGCATTCTAATTTTTCTTCTGTTTGGTAGGTCCCTTCAGCCCTCTCAGTCAATTTCTGGATCATGCTCCTTACCCTGGGAAGCTCAAGGTTTGGGGTTTAGGGTACCCTGGCCCTTCTCTGTTAACCATTCTGCTCTGTTTCACCTTAACATGTTGGCACTTTGTGTTCTAGGAGTTGGTCACATCAGAATGAAGCAATTAACCCAGACATCCAGATGTCGTGAATTTTCTTTTAAGCATCAGATGGGGTCATGGTCACATCCAGTTCACAGAATCATCCTGATAAAATTGAATTTTTTATTTGCTTTTCTATTCCTAATCCACAGAAACTAATGTGCTCTTAAGTTAATTAGACACAGAGTAGACAAGAAAAGGCTTTGTCTAAGAAGCAGTAGTGAAAGTGAACATATCCAGTCTAGTGAATAACAGACCACAGCCCAGAGAGCAAAAGAACCCAAGGCCCGCTACCAGAAGTTTGAGGTTTGAACCTATTCCCCTCATCGCTAATTTGGGCAAATGATTTGCTGCTTCTCCAACAGTCTCCATAGCTATCAAATGAGGGTAGAGTCCTACCTTACAAAACTCTAAGAGGGATTTTAAAACATCAATATAGGCAAAAGTACTTAGTAGAGTCTACGACACAAAGAAAGCTTTGTGTAAACATTTTATGAATGAATGAACGAGAGAATCAGAGTCAAACAGACCTCTGATCATGAAAGGCAAGTAAAATGACTCCCTTTCTCTGAGCTCCTTTTAAACAGTGAGGCCTTCATAAAACAGTCAACAGGGTTCAAAATCTCTGGTGGGTTTCATGCATCACACTGGCTATACCAAAATTGTGGCAATACTTGCACCTACAATAGAAGGAGTCGCAGATTTCCTTGAATGTTCAGGCCTTTCCTTGTGATAGGTCTCAAGGCCAGAGAAGCAAAATGTGGAAACCAAGGTCAGGACATTTTTCTGCTGTTCTCTCGTTGGGGCAGAAGGGCACTCCCATTTATCTTCATCTTCCAAACATACCAAACATCTCAAAAGGCTTCCTTCCTTTGGCTCAGGAAAGAGATAAATGCTCTACTTGGCTGTGTATTTCACCTCTCCCATTTTGCAGTGATGACAAGTGAGATCTTGATTATTGCTTTACATTGCTGAAAGGATAAGGCCATTTCACAGCCACTGACATATGTCCATCCTTCTTTTTGAGGAAGTACAAGCCCTGGCACAGGCTTCTTTCCAAGGCAAGGGCTGAATCCACTTCCTTCTCAATGCCATTGACAAAGACATTCACAGTCAACACCTCTGGGTTACCTTTTAAATTATTTTCATAGTGCCTTATGCAAAATTAGATAATTCAATGATAAACTCTGAAAACTTAGAAAACAAAGAAAAGCACACAGAAAGAACTGATTTATCTTCTAAAATTAGGAATAAGGCAGGAATTCTCCCCGGGGGGAGAAATATGTCATCCTGATGTCAGGAAGATGTTTCTACTCAGGGTTACCTTGCTTCTCCCTCATTAAAACTTGTACAGCCTTATCAAAACTGTGTATGGGAGTCTCTTCTGATAAGCACAAAAACATTTTTAACCTTGAAACTTAATCACATTTGAACAACCAATATTCTATTTCAGAGGAAATGGATGTTTCAGTTTGAACATCCCAGTTCTTTTTTATCCTATTATGAACTTTAGCAGGTTTTTGCAAAATCTCAAGAGCATCAGAAAAACAATGTGGGTGTAGGGTTACACAGAAACTCAATTGTTTCCATCTGATTATTTAATATAGAAATGGCCTTGATGCTTTGTGAAGTCAATGTCATCAAATTAGGCACATTTATTATTTTGTGTTGTGTCACTGCATCTTCAGACTTCTTATCCTTTCCTTGTGTGTGTTTCCTGCCATTCACTGCCTGGGTTGCAAATAATGGACTACGTGGATTTGAAAACACTCTGTGAGGCATGTCCTTCTTGGCTGTGAGTGACAAATTCACACTGAGTTCACACGAGGAAGCTAGTTTCATATCAGTTTCCCAGGCAGACAATTCCAGCTAGAGCTGTCAGTGAAATATTCACCATTTTTACAAACCAGGACAGAGTTTCTGTCTAGCACTGTGCAGCAGGCTTTGAAACAAAGACAGTGGCACAAGTGGCTGCCTCTGGAGTTCCTTGAGAGATAAAGTTACAGGGAGGTCCCTGGCCTCTTGCTGGCCAGGAAGTTCATTATCTGCCTTTGAAAGAACAGAACGTCTGATGATTTGCTGACACCTTGCCTGGGTAAGCCTCCTGCGTGAGCAAAGTCACGATGTGAGACCCTCAGAGCAGTGGTGATCACAGGGAAATGTGATAATGACCGAAAATAGCTTTATCAGCTGCCTGAGCCCTCCCCCAAGTTTCAGAAACATGCCTTGAGAACAAATGTTAGAAGAGCTTTTTCAAGGGTGGTTGCTGAGAATGTCAATCCTCACCAACTTTTTTTCCTAATGAGGGCCTATTGTTGTTGGTTCAGTTGCTCAGTCGTGTCCAACTCTTTGCAACCCCATGGATTGCAACATGCCAGGCTGCCCTGTCCTTCACCATCTCTGGAGCTTGCTCAAACTCATGTCCATCAAGTCGGTGATGCCATCCAACCATCTCGTCCTCTGTCATCCCCTTCTCCTCCTGCCCCCAATCCCTCCCAGCATCAGAGTCTTTTCCAATGAGTCAACTCTTCGCATGAGGTGGCCAAAGTATTGGAGTTTCAGCTTTAGCATCAGTCCTTCCAATGAACACCCAGGACTGATCTCCTTTAGAGTGGACTGGTTGGATCTCTTTGCAGTCCAAGGGACTCTCAAGAGTCTTCTCCAGCACCACAGAAGGGACCTGAGGTAATAGAAAATGACTTGAGAAGCAGTAAAGAAATGTACACTTTTAAAATTTGATTTTAAAACCAAACAAGTTGTTTTCACAAATTGTTAAAACATTCGACATAGGACAACAGATGAGGATTCTCCATACTCTCACACTCCTGCTAGCTTTTTTCCAGAGTTCCTTCCAGGGTTGGCCAACTTATAAAATTCAAGCATTTCTTGAGCCCCTGCTGTAAGCTGCTCATAGCCTCCTACATGATAAACCCAGTCTCTACCCACAAGGAGCTCACAGATTGAGAGACAGGGATGCAAAACAGACACACCTGAGAGTCCAGGTGAGAACCCAGGGCCTTTGGGGCCTTTGGGGCCTTTGGGGCCTTTTGCAGCTTGCCCAAGGAGAGCCATCTAGTAACCACGGAACAGAACAAGAAACAAGGGCCATCTTCTGCAGAGCCCCAGCTACAACCCATTCCTGTCTCCTTGCCCAAATACCTGGTTGTGTTGCCAAGTCAGCTACTGGGAAAGCAGCCTGTCCTCAACGAGCCTGCTCCTGACAAACTTGCTTCCACTGTTAGCTGGGAGCTTGTCACCTGCCTGGAGCTGATTCCTTGACACCAGAGTCCCCCCTAGTTCCAACCTGGCACTAAGAGGTAATGTGGCTTTACAAAGGTTGTAATCACTAAAGTCAAATTGCCTTTATCACATTCTCCTTCTGAGACCTTGCTAGTTACTTACCCTCCCTGCCCAGTTGCCAGATTTATCAAATAACACTAGAGAATACCCAGTTAAGTCAATTGCAGATAAACAACAAATAGGCATACAATATTTGGGACATGCTTATTCTAAAAAATTATTCATTGTTTATCTGCAATTGAAATTTAACTGGCATCCTATATTTTATCTGGTAAATGAATCCTTTGGTCTCAGTTTTCTCATCTGTAAAACAGAAATAGTAGTGGAAATATGCATGGGTGCTAAGTTGCTTCAGTCGTGTCCGACTCTTTGTGATGCTATGCACTGTAGCCCGCCGGGCTTCCCTGTCTGTGAGATTATCCAGGCAAGATTATAGGAATGGGTTCCCATTCCCTTCTCCAGGGGATCTTCCAGACCCCGGGATTGAACTCTCATGTCTCCTGCATTGGTAGGCTGGTTCTTTACCGCTAGTGCCACCTAGGAAGCTCTGGTGCTACTATGCCTACCTCCAAAGGCGGTGCTGAGGACTAAGGGAGCTGGTACATATAAAGCACTTAGGATGTGCCTGGCGGATAGTAGGCATTCAGAATATGCTCCTTACCAGTTCTGTTTCTGTGGTTCTCAGATCACTGGCTGGCCTCTTTAGTTCAGGAGGTGTGTCTTGGTTTAGTCTTATATTCTAGGCTACTGATCTTATATACTCTGGCTTGGTGTTAAGGACTCAAAATCTTGAGTTGGGCCTGATTGCAATGGCAACTCCAACACTTACCAGACCTGTGATCTTGGGCAAGTTACTTACCTCTCTGAGCCTGTTTTGTTATCTGTAACCTGGAAAGGAAGACAAGGATGAGAGCTTCCTGTACAGCTGTGAGAATGAGAACAGACATGCAAACTGCTTAGCAATAATGCGTATTCAACAAGTTCTCCCCATCTATTGCTGAGCTGATAACCACCTCCCCACGTAGGACATTTCTGTGCATCTCATTTTTTTATATGGCTTGTGATCCCTTGGGTTTATTATTTTTCTTCCCACCAGTGTCTGACTTTCTGTGGACCCCATGGGTCACCCTGATGCCTCAGGTCAAAGCAAAGGCCTGCCCTTCAGAAATGTGGGGACAGTAGTCGGTTGGTCTGCTGAAGTTGCTTTAACAGAATACCATAACAACAGTCATTTATTTTTCATAGTTCTAGGGGCTGGGAAGTCCAAGTTCACCATGCCAGCAGCTTTTGGTTCCCAGGGAGGGTCTTCTTTCTGGCTTGCAGATGGCTGCCTTCTCTCTGTGGCCTCACATGGCAGAGAGAAAGCTCTGGTCCCTCTTTCTCTTATAAGGGCTCTAGACTCATCATGGGGTCCCCACCCTCATGATCTCATTTAAACTTAATGATGTCCCAAAGCCTTGCCTCCTAGTGTAATCACGTTGGAGGTCAGGGCATTAGCATATGAATTGGGGAGCACAGATATCCAGTCCATAACAGTAGGCATTCACTTTGCCCTTTAGCCTGGTGGGTCACAAGCCACCAGCTGAGATGGCTGGCCAGAAAGAGGAACATGCTGCAGAGAAAGCCTCATGTCGCCTGAAGAACATGTGATGCTTAGGCTCAGGAAGACTCCTGGAGACAGCCAGTTCTAGCCAGCAGGCGACGTACCCTTAGCCCCGCCATAAGCAGACACTCAATGGGCCCTGCATGGATCAGGCTGCTCATTCCAGAGAAGGAGGCATCTTGAGAAATCAGCCTGAAGCACTGAGGTTGCCATATCAGCCCCTCCCTGCACGCAGGCCCTTGAGGACATGGAGGAAACATCACCAACTTTGAAGATAATTGAGGGCACTTAGTGAAGGTTTAACTAATTCATTAAATGAATGACTTATAAAATATTTAAGCCATTTAAAATAATTATAAGCAATTCATTCAGAGAAGCACAATCACAAATTCTTAAAGTCAGACCAGGCCCGTGTGAATCATTATCTCTGAGCCCAGAGGCCTGGTGACCTATCTATGAATTCCTCAGTATCCTCATAGGTAAAATGGTGAATATAACCACTCCATAGGGTGAACAGTAATAATTCACAGTTGTGGAGATTAAATACACTGATGCAATATGTATACAGTGCTTAGCATTCCACCCGAGTCTCGATTGCTAACAACAACAGCAACAATAATAATAAAACAGGACAGCACAGAAAGGATAAACAAGTCATATTGGTCTTTCTAGGACCAACATCTGGCCTAGTGGTTTGCTAAATGGTGTTTTGGACCTGAAGAAACACCTCCTGAACATGGATATTTTTACAACTACACTGAAGTATTCAAATGAAAAAATTTAGGGGTTGAAGGTAGGAAATTGTTCCACTTCAGTTCAGTCGCTCAGTCGTGTCTGACTCTTTGCGACCCCATGAATCACAGCACGCGAGGCCTCCCTGTCCATCACCAACTCCCGGAGTTCACTCAAACTCACGTACATCTAGTCGATGATGCCATCTAGCCATCTCATCCTCTGTCGTCCCCTTCTCCTCCTGACCCCAATCCCTCCCAGCATCAGAGTCTTTTCCAATAGTCAACTCTTCGCATGAGGTGGCCAAAGTATTGGAGTTTCAGCTTTAGCATCAGTCCTTCCAATGAACACCCAGGACTGATCTTCTTTAGAATGGACTGGTTGGATCTCTTTGCAGTCCAAGGGACTCTCAAGAGTCTTCTCCAACACCACAGTTCAACAGCATCAATTCTTCGGTGCTCAGCCTTCTTCACAGTCCAACTCTCACATCCATACATGACCACTGGAGAAACCATAGCCTTGACTAGATGGACCTTTGTTGGCAAAGTAATATCTCTGCTTTTGAATATGCTATCTAGGTTGGTCACAACTTTCCTTCCAAGGAGTAAGTGTCTTTTAATTTCATGGCTGCAATCACCATCCGCAGTGATTTTGGAGCCCCAAAATAAAAAGTCTGACACTGTTTCCACTGTTTCCCCATCTATTTGCCATGAAGTGATGGGACCAGGTGCCATAATCTTAGTTTTCTGAATGTTGAACTTTAAGCCAACTTTTTCACTCTCCTCTTTCACTTTCATCAAGAGGCTTTTGAGTTCCTCTTCACTTTCTGCCATAAGGGTGGTGTCATCTGCATATCTGAGCTTATTGATATTTCTCCTGACAATCTTGATTCCAGCTTGTGCTTTGTCCAGCCCAGTATTTCTCATGACATACTCTGCATATAAGTTAAATAAGCAGGGTGACAATATACAGCCTTGACGTTTGGAACCAGTCTGTTGTTCCATGTCCAGTTCTAACTGTTGCTTCCTGACCTGCATACAGGTTTGTCAAGAGGCAGGTCAGGTGGTCTGGCATTCCCATCTCTTTCAGAATTTTCCACAGTTTATTGTGATCCACACAGTCAAAGGCTTTGGCATAGTCAGTAAAGCAGAAAGAGATGTTTTTCTGGAATTCTCTTGCTTTTTCCATGATCCAGCAGATGTTGGCAATTTGATCTCTGGTTCCTCTGCCGTTTCTAAAACCAGCTTGAACATCAGGAAGTTCACAGTTCACGTATTGCTGAAGCCTGGCTTGGAGAATTTTGAGCATTACTTTACTAGTGTGTGAGATGAGTGCAGTTGTGCGGTAGTTTGAGCATTCTTTGGCATTGCCTTTCTTTGGGATTGGAATGAAAACTGACCTTTTCCAGTTTACCATGTGTTTAAAAGCAGCCCTTTCTGACTCTGGGTCCTTAATTTGTTTTCCTTTCCAGTGAGTATAAACTATGGAAGTAGACTCCCCTCTACGTGGAAGTAAAGTTTAATTATTTATAGGGACATTGACTACTTTTTCCAAATCTGTCATTGAAGAACATGATATGCTAAAGGATTTTTCACTTATGCTTAAGTCATAATTTACCTACAGTAAAATTCTCCTTTTTTGATGTAAAGTTATACACACTTTGATGAACCTAAACCATTGTGTAACAAGGACCACAATCAAGATAGAGAACAGCTAGGTCATTCCCCAAAATACTTTTTGTGGTCAAGTTCTCCCTCTACCCCCAACCCCTGGCAAATACTGATCTGTTTTCTGTGCCTTGTGTCCTGTGATTGGAATCATACAGTGCGTACCTTTGTGAGTCTGGTTTCTCTCACTTAGCCTATGTGTTTGCGATTCATCCATGTTACAAGGTCAGCAGTTCATCCTTTTCTAATGTTTCATAGTCCACCATCGTCTACCCAGTTCATCTCTTCACCAGCTGAAAGACATTTGGGTTTCCAATTTGGTGCAGCTAAGAATCAAGCTGCTATGAACATTCATGTACAGGCTTTAGTGTAAACATTAGTTTTCATTTCACTTGAGAGTAAATACTTAGAAGTGGGAGTCCTGGATTGTATATTGAATGTATTTTAACTTTATAAGAACTGCCAAACTCTTCCAAAGTGTCTGCATCATTTTTTCATTCCCACCGACAACATGTGAAAGTTCAAATTGCTTGGTATCATTGATAGCACTTGGCATAATCAGATTTTTGTTCTTAATCTCAGCCATTCTGATCAGAAGTATTTCATTGCAGTTTGTTTTAATTTCCATGGTTTGTGTGCTTATTTGCTATTAATGTATCATTCAGGTGGTTTTCTTACTACTGAGTTTTGAGAGTCCTTTAACTATTTGAGATATGTCTTTTATTTGGTATATGGTTAATAAACGTTTTCTCAAAGTCTGTGGCTTGCCTTTTCACTCTCCAAACAGTACCTTTTGAGGAGCAAGCGTTCTTAAGTTTGGTGATATCAAATATTTTAATTTTTCTTTGAAATATTGCTTTTTGAAAAATTGCTTTTTGTATCACATCTAGAAGTCTTTGCCTAATCTAATATCACAAAGATTTTCTTCTATATTTCCTCCTAGAAGCTTTGTAGTTTTAGGCATTACTTTTAGGTCCATCATCCACTACAAGTTAACTTTAGCGTGTGACTCGTGGTCTGAATCAAAGTTCATTTCTTTTTATACAAATATCTCATGATTCCAGCATCGTTGCCTTTGGGCCCTTGTATAAAATAAATTGATCATCAATGTGTGGATCTATTTCTGGACTCTATTCTGCTCCATTGATCTATGTGTTTATGCCTTCACCTTACACTATCATGATTACTGTATCTTTATAGTAAGTCTTGAAATTAAGTAGTGTAAATCTTCCAATTTGGTCATTTTCAAAATTAACTTGGTTGCGCTAGTTCTTTTACTTTTCCTATAAAGTCTAGAATCAGTTTATCAATTTCTACCCAAAAACTCCTGCTAGGATTTTAACTAAAATTGCAATGAATCTATAGATCAGTTTAGGGACAACCTAAAATATTGACTCTTTTAATCCATAACCACAGTGTATCTGGGATTTTTAAATATTTTTGTCCGTGTTTTATAGATTTCATCTTACAGATTTTGCACAATTCTTGTTGTATTCACACCTGAGTTTTGACTTTGTTGTTAAGCTTACTTATATACTTTTATTTCAGTTATCAGCAGTTTCATGTTAGTTTATAGAAATGTAATTGATTCTTGTTTATGTGTCCTTGTGTCCTGAGAACTTATAAATTCATGTATTAGTTCTAACGAATTTTTGGAGATTGTTTTGAATTTTCTATGTGGAAAATCATATTGTCTGAGAATCAAGAAAATTTTCATTTCTTTTCCAATCTGTATCCATTTTGAGTCTTTTTTTTCTTACCTTACTGCACTGACTATAATGTATTATGTTTTGTGTACCATTGGATTCAGTGGGCATAATTTTGTTTAGAATTTTTTAATGTTCAATATTTGTTCTAGATTTTAAAGAATTTACATCTATGTGGGACTTCCCCAGGGGCTCAGACGGTAAAAGCATCTGCCTGCAATGCAGGAGACCTGGGTTCAATCTCTGGGTTGGGAAGATCCCCTGGAGAAGGAAATGGCAACCTATTCCAGTATTCTTGCCTGGAGAATCCCATGGACGGTGGAGCCTGGCAGGCTACAGTCCATGGGGTCGCAGAGAGGGACATGACTGAGTGACTTCACGTCACTTCATTAGGGATGTTGGTCTGTAATTTTCTTGTGATGTATTTGTCAGTTTGGGGAATCAGAGTAATAATGCTCTTTGTATAGAATGAACTGGGAAGTGTTCTCTCTTCTTCAACTTTTTAGAAGAGTTTTTTTTATAATTGATATGATTTCTTCCTTAAGTTTGAGGTAATATTCACTGGGAATCCATCAGCATGGAGTTTTCCTTGTGGGGAGGATTTTAACTTCAAATTAAATTTCTTAAATAGATACAAGAATATTCAGGTTATCTATTTTCACTTGAATGATCTCTGGTGTGTGTGTGTGTTATTCAGTCGTGTCCAACTCTTTGCGACCCCATGGACTGTAGCCTGCCAGGCTCCTCTGTCCACAGGACTTCCCAAGCAAGAATACTGGAGTGGGTTGCCATTTCCTTCTCCAGGGACTGAACTCAGGTCTCCCAAATTGCAGGCAGATTCTTTACCACCTGAGCCACCAGGGAAGATCTTTGGTAGTTTGGAACAATGAATTTATTCATCTCATCTACATTGTCAAGTTTATTGGCATAAAGTTGTTTCTAGTATCTGCTTATTATCCTTTTAATGTCTCTAAGATTTGTGGCAATGTCTCCTCTCTCATTCCTGCTATATTCTGATGAAAAATAATTTCTAAATGAAAGCATTAGACTGAGATCATCCTGAAGTTACAGAGTATACCTTTTGATCTTGTATCCCCAGTGTTCATTGAAATCTAGAATATAAGCTCCATGTGGGCAGGACAGCTGGCCTTCCACCAGCTGCCCAGGGCTGCGCTTTCCTCTGAAGCACATCTTGGTCCACTTAAATGTCCAGACACTCACTCCTTGCTAAGCTTGTTCACAGCAGACCCTGGCCGAAGCACAATGGACCCTGCCTGGTGCCCCGCCCATACACAACATAACCATCCCCATGCAAAGACCCACTGACTCATCACCTCCCAGTGGCCTAAGAAGCATAAAACCCTGGGGGTTGTAATGGAGATGAGTTAATTAGTTGATTATAAAGTGAACAGCAAATGCTTAAGAAAGGGCAGAAGGTCTGACGGGTCCTAGTACAGTCCCTGACTACATTGCGATTCACTCCTCTCCCCTACGTAACCCTAGATGATGCCTGCAGGGTCTTCAATTATTTCTTATCCCTGGCACCTAGCAGATGCTTCATGCATCTTTGCAGAATGCTTGTTGTGTGCAATTTCAAATGAATATATCTGCCTTTTGATTCCCCAGAGTGCCCAGGAGGAGCAAGGTCCCCCTGCAGTGGCCGGGGCCGTTGTGCTGAAGGTATGGAAGGAAATGGAAGCTGCTTATGCCAAGTAAGTTCAAAACAGTGTTCTCCTCCTTCCTGACTCTGCTTTCTCCTTATCTGTTGTCCCTCTGTAAACACGCACTGGGTGAAGACTCTAAGAAGCAGCGGTGTTAGTGGGGGTGGGTGGGGGAAGTGTATGCAGTGGGCAATAAGATGACACGTTACAGGCTGGGGGACCTTAGAGCAAGTCAGTTAACTGCTCAGCCTTAAGTGAATCCATCTGTAAAATGAATTTAATAATAATACTGAAGCAATTATACTTGTTGAAAAACTGAGATGAGAACAATGCAGGGCTCTAGAAATTGTGTCATTGTTACCCTTTAAAGTCACCACTATTAGCAGACTAGTCTTTGGAGCTGTACTCAGACCCGTAGGTGAGCACTTGGTCTGCCAATTGAGGAATTTCTTTGCTATCCCACGAAAGGGACTTTTTGCAAGCTTCAAGCCTTACACTATGGGAATACAAAGAAATCCTCTGAAAAGAATTGAGCTCAACTGTCTTTAGATTAGAAATGCAAAGCTGAGAACGTATTCATTTCCCCCTTGGGTGGATTTAGGATGTGGCCCTCAGTGTTGATTCTCTAGTTGTACCTTTGAAGCAACTTTCTTCAGAAGAGCTCCAGACTCAGCTCCAGACCGAGTCAAGGGATGAATGTACAAGTTATAACACAAAAAAGAGCAAAGAAGAAAGAGAATTTCAGGACAGGCACAAAGGGAAGATCCATTGGAGAGATGAATGCTGACCAGATAGTCAGAAATCTATGGTCTTCATGGGTAACACAGATTGCTTGAGTCTAACACGCTCCCCCGTGGTGTCCTGCAGGAAGGATTCAGTGGAACAGCCTGTGAAATCTGCGCTGCTGACAACGTATTTGGGCCCAGCTGTTCAGCAGGTATGTCTCACTCTGGTGTCGTCAAATGCATTTGTGAAGGTCCAAAGCCAGACATGGCTTATACACCTCAACACCCCAGAAATAAAGTTCCTTGGAGGGGGATGCAGAACAATTCTCCAAACCAAGGCTGCACAGACAAGACAAAGAGTTGACAACAAATCTTTTAAAAGGCAGTCTGAAAGGACAGACAGTACGTCTGTGGTTTTCGGCACTTGCAGGCAGCCACTCACCAGGAATGCTTCCTGACAAACTCAGGGGTTTAGGATTACCTCACTCTAGGCTCCAGGATCCAACATCCACCAGTTGTTTTCCTGCCCAGCTACTCCCTGAGGTCTTTTTAGACTGTGGTCTCAGCACTGACCTTCTCCCCAAGGGCCTCTATATCCACCACAGGTCCCAACACATTCTAACCTATCCCTTCCTTTCTGGAGTCCGCAAACACCTGAGGTCATCAGAGGTTGTTGGTCCCATTTTGCAGATTATGGATTTGTCCCCAACATGGGTTTCTCCACTCTCTCATTGTTGGTTCTCCCCAAAAGCTGACCCACTCTGTGAATGTTCTCATATAAGTGGCATATTTGAGAGGGGACCCAGGGGAACACTAAGAAAGTGACATAGAGGAAATAAAGGGTGTGCTGTCAAGCCAGAGACCAGCGTGAATGACTAGAGCTTAATCCCCTGGGGAACTCTGGAGTCTGCAAAGAACACTCACCTTGGAGTTACCTCACCTGAGAGGAGAGGGAGCCTCGGGGTAGTAGGCAGAATAATGGAACCCCACTCCCTCGCCACCAAAATGTCCACATTCTAATACCATGAACCCGGGAATATATTGCCTTCCATGGCAAGGGGAAATTAAGGTAGCAGACGACAGACGATGAGATGGTTTGATGGCATCACCGACTCGATGGACATGAGTATAAGCAAGATCCAGGAGCTGGTGATGGACAGGGAAGCCTGGCATGCTGCAGTCCATGGGGTCGCAAAGAGTCAGACATGACCGAGCGACTGAACTGAGCTGGAATTACAGTTGCTAATCATCTGACTTTACCATGAAGAGATTATCCAGGATTATCCTGGTAGGCTCAGTGTCATCACAAAGGTCCTTAAATGTGGAGGAGGGAGACAGAGACAGAAGATATAGATGTGTACCTTCTGATGTGTGAAAGATTCCAGATGTGATGAGATGTAAGAGTGGCAAGATGGGAGAAAGACTCTACCTTGCTGGCTTTGAAGGTGGAGGGAGCCACGAGCCAGGCAGTGTGGGCAGCATCTCAAAGCCGAAAAAGGCAGGGAAAGAATGCTCCCCTCCAGAAAGGAGTGGAACCACCAACACCTTGATTGATCTTAGTACAACTGCTTTGGGTTTCTGACCTCCCAAACTGTAAGACAGTAAATGTGTGTGGTGTAAGGCACTAGGTTTGTGGCAATTTGTTACAACAGCAACAGGAAGCTAACACATACAGTCACTAGGGCAGAGTCATTCATTTCCTGGCACTTCCAGCTCCAAGTGAAGCAGCCGGTGGAGCGGCCATCCCAAGAAGTGTCCACAGGCTACTGCTACTGGAGGGGAGCTGAATGTGTGGACTTGGTGAGGTCTGAGAATGTGGGCATGGTAGGGACAGTGTCTGCCAGAGCCTTAGTCTCCCAAAAAAAGGATAGGTCAGGTCACCTTTCTCCAGCACCACTTTGGCTTGGCTTTTATGGAAAAAAAATCATATTTGGTAGGTACTGCATTGATTCAAATATTTCTGGCAAGAAAAATACAGACATCCCACCCCTGTAAGTTTGTACACTGCATAGCAAGTTTCCTTTGTAATAATGAAGATATTATCTCCCTCTAATCCATGGGGTCCTTGGAGGCCGATGCTGTCTTTATCTGCTTCTGTCCTGACCCAGAAGCATGGGTGTTGGAAGGCATGGTGTCGAGGTGATTAGCTTTAGACTCAGACTGGGTTTCAGTCCCAGGGCTGCTGCAAATTGTGGAAACCTTAAGTTTACTGAGCATGCTTTCTGCATCTTCTTCTGTAAAAATAGAAACAACATTGCCTCCTTTAGAATTATCATGAGGATCTAATGAGATAATCGGTGCACAATAAGTGTTAGCAATTATTATGACTATTATTAATACCTACTATTTCCTAGTGTTCCCTCCCAGTCTTATGTTTTTCTTAATCCATCACTTTATGAAAGATTATTTCATAAGAGTGTTAGCAAAAGCAAATTTAAACCAGATGTTAGCATTCTGAGTGTTTCTTTAACATTGTATTGGATTAGCCAAAACTAATACATTAAAAGACAGTAAAATGTAATCAACCAATTGTTTATCAAGAACATGATAAACAAATTGTCCCTTCCTTGCCACAATACAGTTTAAATCACATATTTTAAATAAATACTGAAATGGGAAGAAAGACAGAATCCCACACCTCTTACTTAGCAAGAAAGCCAAGTAATTGTGGATAAAAATTTAGAAAGAAGATGAGCTCATGTCACTTCCAGGAAACTGGTGTTGGTTGCCAATGAGCATAGACATACATGGAAATTCCAAACATTTTTTAATTTAAAAAGTTGCCTCTCTTTACACCTCTTTGTGCCATGGGGAAAGGGCAAGTGAAAGGGAGCAAGGTGGTTTGTTGAAAATCCAAATTTTTGAGCCAGAAAATTGGAAACCTAAACTGAGACTCGGGAGATAAGACTCCCAGTTGTTAGTGCCAACAGAACTTTGTGAGATGATGGAATGTCCTGATCTTCACTATCAAACATGGTAGCCACAAGGCGTGTGTGTATGCTAAGTCGCTTCAGTTGTGTCCAACTCTTTGCAACCCCTTGGACTGTAGCCCACCAGGCTCCTCTGTCCATGGGATTCTCCAGGCAAGAGTACTTGAGTGGGTTGCTGTGCCCTCCTCCAAGGGATCTTCCTGACCCAGGGATTGAACCTGACTCTCTTATATCTCCCACTGGCAGGCAGGTTCTTTACCTCTAGCCCCACTTGGGAAGCCCCTTAGCTCATGTTACTCAATTTAAACTTAAATAGCCTCAAGTGGAGGAGAAGACAATGGCACCCCACTCCAGTACTCTTGCCTGGAAAATCCCATGGACAGAGGAGCCTGGTAGGCTGCAATCCATGGGGTCACTAAGAGTTGAACACGACTAAGCGACTTCACTTTCATGCACTGGAGAAGGAAATGGCAACCCACTCCAGTGTTCTTGCCTGGAGAATCCCAGGGACGGGGGAGCCTGGTGGGCTGCCGTCTATGGGGTCGCACAGAGTCGGACACGACTGAAGTGACGCAGCAGCAGCAGCAAGAGCCTCAAGTGCCTAGTGGCTCCCATATTGGATAGTGTTGCTCTAGACCATAATGGCCAAGAGAGCAGGCTTGAAGTCAGGCTGGCCTGAGTTTGAAACCAAGCCCAGTTGCCTATGGGATTTGAGGCAAGCTATTTAATCTGTCTATGCCCTCCCCATCTATAAAACAGGAATAATAACACCTGCCTCATGGGATTAACTTGTAGAAAAGCTCTTAGCAGCATGTCATGAGCACTTGGTAAAAGCAAGTATTGATATTAAGTGAGGACAAGAGCAGTTCTACAGTAAGGAGAGCATTCACTCACCTGTGCCCGAAGGATGGCTCAGTGATGCTGACCATTTCCCATTGGCAAGAACTGGGGGAACCTGCGAACCTTTTTAGCCAAGCATCCACTGGGTGCCAGTGTTGTTTCACCCACTGAGGCGCTGGCCGTCGGCGGTGGCAATTCTGCCTGTAAGTAGGACAGCTATGAGTTGCAGTTTTATTTTTAACACTGACTTTAACCTGCTGCTGGAGCATTCTCCTACCTGATTCTTGATGTGCTCAGAGGTAATTTCAAGCTGCATTTATCAAGGGTGTTCATCTCAACCACCAAGGCCTTTGCCTGCTCAGTGCCTCACCCCAGGTTAGGGCAGAAGACAAAGCCCCCCTCTCTCACATGACCCCAGATCAGTCCCACAGTCTTGCCTTGTAAATAATAGTAGCTGAATGCCTGCTGGGCACCAGGCAGTGCACAAGGCTTGACACACAGAATCTCTTTGGAACAGCTCTGCAAGCTGGGTTCCTTGTGTTATGAATGAAGAAGCAGCGAGGTTGCTCAAGGTCCTGCAGCTACTTCAGGAATAGAGGCAGGGTTTGACCCCAGGTGTCTTACTCCAGAACCTGGGTGCCCAACCACTGCACCATTCGGCCCCTGGCACACATCCATCTTGCGTTAGACCCCTGACAGGCGATGGGCATCCAAAGAGGGGGAAGAATAGCTCCCCACCCTCAAGGATCTGGAAATGTGGGTGATGCTTCTGAGCCAGTGTGCACCATGCATGCAGGATGCTGCAGGAACACAAGAGGGCAGCCTGCTCTGCCGAGGGGATGGCTCGGGGGCTTTGTGCCCTGCCCCTCTGACCGCGGTGGCCATGGCTTTGGCCGCTTTCGAGTCCTGTCCCCAAGGTTCACATGTCTCTACAGATTTGCTGTAGCTGGTTTCACAAATGCCCAGGGCTCTCTCAGTGACATTTGGGAATCCCTCTGCCGCTCACATCTGCTTTCCAAGGACGCTTTCTGGGCAGTGACTGGCAGCAGTGGGTGTCAGAAGCTCCTGAAAGCTACTGTGCCAGGTCGGTTAATCCAGTATAGAGATCGTGCCAGAAGGCAGGACACGGGGTGCCTGGAAGAGAAGCTTAGCGAGGAGGACAGCCCTTGTAGTTAGCACTGAGATTGAGAGTAGGGGCTGAGTCATGTTCGACTCCCCTCTTCCACCAGGTACATGACATCATTCAGGACACGCGGCATCCCTGTATCTTTTAGAGTCTGGCTGTCCCACTACGCTGTGAGCAGCTTGAATCCAGATATTGTGAATGACTTATTTGTATGCTGCTGCTAAGTCGCTTCAGTCGTGTCCGACTCTGTGCGATCCCAGAGATGGCAGCCTACCAGGCTCTTCTGCCCCTGGGATTCTCCAGGCAAGAACACCAGAGTGGGTTGCCATTTCCTTCTCCAATGCATGAGAGTGAAAAGTGAAAGTGAAGTTGCTGAATCATGTCCGACTTCACGATCCCATGGACTGCAGCCCACCAGGCTCCTCCATCCATGGGATTTTCCAAGCAAGAATACTGGAGTGGGGTGCCATTGCCTTCTCTGACTTATTTGTATACGCAGTGCCTAATCCAGTGCCTGCCACTAAGTTGGAACTGGGTAGATATTTTTTTAATTGAATTAATTTACATCTTTGCTACCAAGTCCATAGTACACTCCCACGTCAACCCAGTTATCTCCATGACCAATTCAACTTCCCTCTGGAACTCTGTTCAAAAAGCTACAGCCAGAGGTTGACATCAAAGTGCTTTGCTGATACGGAAACAATGATAAATTTATTTTTGAAGGGAAGATGATAATTGCAAGTCCATTTAATTCTTCAATAATTTGAATAAGTTCTGGAGCTAATTGTCTCCCATGTTTTATATGTAGCATGGGGTTAATTATCTTATCTCCCCAGGTGCTGTGAGCATCAGATGAGATCATGCCTATAAAGCATGTGACAAAATGCCTGAAGGAGAGTAAGTGCTTAATAAAGGGTCAAGCAGGGCCAGTTCTAGGGCAACATGAAGAAAAACATGTCTTAGGTACAAAATTTAAGGAGGCATCAAAAACTCAGTAATTGAGAGAAATCGTTTTTTAAGATTATCTGGGGTGGCTGCGACAAACTGTCACACACCGGGTGATTTAAAGACATGAATGTATTGTCTCAGTTCTGGAAGCTAGAAGTCCACAGTCTGCATGTAAGCAGGGCCAGGCTCCTTTGGAAGCCTCTAGGAGAGGGTCCTTCCTGTCTCTTCCAGCTTCTGGAAGCCCCAGGCATTGCTGGGCTTGTGGGCACGTCACTGCAGTCAGAGTCATCTTTTGCTGTCTGTGTCCTTGCCTCCTCTTATAAATCATATTGGACTGAAGCCACTCCACTCCAGTAGGACCTCATCTTAGCTACTTATATCTACAGTAATAGCTCTACTTCCAAATAAGGTCTCGTTCTGAGGTCCTCGGAGTTAGGACTTTGGAGGGGACAAAATGCAACCCATGACAATGATATTTTTAAATTATCAAGCAAAACATCAAAATGTTAAAAAAAAAAAAAAAAAGGCAGGATTCCACTCTGCATTTGAACTCCCCTGCCTCGCTGTCCTCACCCTAACCCAGCAGGATGCTGTCTTCATTCAAACTGAGCTATGCAGTTGTCAATGTTATAAGATGCTCTAAAAGATGTTATAGGGAAGTAGGAGGGGAAAGCCTTCCATGGGATTCTAATGGAATAGAAGACAAAAATAGATAGAGAAAGAGAAACAGAGCCCCCGACAGCTCTCAGCCAGTTGCTAGCCTAGTTGTTCCCAGCCAGGCCGTGGTGTGGCTCTGCTGAGCATAGGCAGCGTCACAGAGTGTCACCATCCATGATTCCTGTGTCTGTGCTATAACAAGACAAAAACTAGGCCACCGACTTGTCATGCCTGAATAGAGAAATAAACAGTGACGGGGGGCAACCCAACCGCCATCTCTCCTGGTTAACACAAGTGGCTACTGCTACTTCTCCAGGACCACTGCACCCCACCCTCACCCCAGCACTGCCGATTTGAACCACTGCTGTGTTCCTGGTGATATTTGGCGGGCACCACAAAATGAATAGTTGCAGCAGAATGTGATGGTGAACAAGGTACAAAGAAAGTGTTGCTGGAGCCCAGAGAGACGCAGGTTCTGTTCTGGCACCTCTGAGATGGCACCACAGAGGAGAGGGGCTTTAGCCGGCCTGGAAGGATGAAGATTTCAACTGCATGCAGAAGGGAGCACAGTGGAGGCCAAAGCACGGAGCTGTGAAGTACAGCGTGCACCTCCGCGGGGCACGGTCTTTCCCAGGACAGCTCCACACCCATCTCTCCCTGGACAGCCTTCCCATTTCTTCCTGGCCAGCCCTCATAGCCATTGACTCATTGCTTGTTGTGTTCAGTCAGTAAGTCTTATCTGACTCTTTGGAACCCCATAGACTATAGCATGCCAGGCTCCTCTGTCCTGCACTGTCTCCAGGAATTGACTCAAATTCATGTCCATTGAGTCAGTGATGCTATCTAACCCTCTCATCCTCAGTCTCCCCCTTCTCCTCCTGCCCTCAATCTTTCCCAGCATGAGGGTCTTTTCCAATGAGTCGGTGGCCACATCAGGTGGCCAAAGTACTAGAGCCTCAACATCAGTCCTTCCAATGAATATTCAGTGTTGATTCCCTTTAGGATTAACTAGTTTGATCTCCTTGCAGTCCAAGGGACTCTCAAGAGTCTTCTTGAGCACCACAGTTCGAAAGGATCAATTCTTCGACACTCAGTCTTCTTTATGTTCCAACTTTCACGCCCGTACATGACTACTGTTATGTCATATGGCTTGTATGTCATATCGTATGTCATAGCATTGATCACACCATGTTGTGATGGGCTGCTTTCTCCTGCCTTCCAATTGTGAGCTCTTTGTGGGCAGGGACTTCGAGTCCTCAGTCCCGAACACAGTGCCCTATGTATCGATGTTCAATACCTGTTTTGAAGATGGTGAGCTAGTGGGTCTTCCCATGCACTTAGATACTAGGACGTATAAAATGAAATGGTGAAAGATGAACATGAAAATTGTTAAAGATTGGAGTCGGCTTGGAGAGGACCTTGTTTTCCAAACAGGAATTTAGATTTCATTAGGTTAGCAACTGGGAGTCTTTGAGATATTGGAGGGAAGATCAGTTTGATACCATTACTGATCAAGTGAAATGGATAACATGCAGAGGTGAGAAGTCAGACAAGAAGTCCAGGTAAAATGCTACTGCAACAGTCTGGGCAAAATAGGATAAGAACCTGCAAGAGGATGGTTCCCGTGGAGATTGAAGCTCAGAGGATTAAGGGGGATATGTCACAACGAATGCAAAGAATGTGAAGGTTTATTAGATATTTGAAATACTTAAAACCTAATTCATCTGGCTTTTCTGGCATGATTAGGATTTAAGCTGGGGTATTCTTAATAATGTTTCACTTGAGCTAATGTTAAATTGACTTATGTGTACTAAACACATGCATTGTAGGCAGGATAATGGTCCCCTCAGAGATATCCATGTTCTAATTCCTAAAACTTGAGAATATGTTAGGCTACAGGCAAAGGGAAATTGAGATTGCTAAACAGGTGATTTAAAATGGGAGAAGTTGCCTGGAATATCCAGGTGGGCCCAATGTGGTCACAAAGGTCCTTGGAAGTGGAAGAGGAAGGCAGAAAAGAAAGGACCAGTAAAGATGGCAATTTAAGAAGGATTTGGCCTGATGCCACTAACTTTGAAGATGGAGAAAGGGGCCAGGAGCACGGGAATGCTGGCAACCTCTAGAGGCCGGAAAGGCAAGGGAGCTGATGGTCCTCTAGAGTCTCTGGAAGAAATACAGCCCAATAAATAACTTGATTTTAGTCCAGGGAAACACATTTCAGGCTTCTGACCTTTGTTGTTGTTCAGTCACTAAGTCATGTCCAACTCTTTGCAACCCCAGGGACAATAGCATGCCAGGCTCCTCTGTCCTCCACTATCTATCTCCTGGAGTTTGCTCAAATTCATGTCCAGTGAGTCAGAGATGCTGTCTAACCATCTCTCCCTCTGCCTCCCCTGTCTCCTTTTGCCTTCAATCTTTCCCAGTATCAGGGTCTTTTCCAATGAGTTACCTCTTTGCACCAGGTAACCAAAGTATTGGAGCTTCAGCATCAGTCCTTCCAGTAAATATTCAGGGTTGATTTTCTTTAACTGGTTTGATCTTGCAGTCCAAGGGACTCTCCAGAGTCTTCTCTGGCACCACAATTTGAAAGCATTAACCCAAGGAGACATACTTCAGACTTAAAACATACAGAACTATAAAATAATAAATGTGTGTTGTTTTAAGCCACTGACTTTGTGGAAATTTGTTACAGCAGCTAAAGGAAACCCATACAATATACTTCACAGGGGGCTGGACAGAGGATGCTGGTGACCCAGTCAGACAGTAAACCTTTCTACAAATGAGCCACAAGCTGAGTGCTAAAGAGATGAATATTTATTTCAAATGCGCTTCATTTCTCATTCCTTTTTTTTTTTTAATATTTATTTGGCTCCGTCAGGTCTTTGTTGCAGCGTAAAGCTTCTTCGTTGCTGCTGTGCACAGGCTTCTCTCTAGTTGTGTCGGGGCTCAGTAGTTGCAGCACGTGGACTTAGGTACCCAGCAGCATGTGGGATCTTAGTTCCCTGACCAGGGATTGAACCTATGTCCCCTGCACTGGAAGGCAGATTCTTAACCACTGGACAACTGGGAAGTCCCTCATTTCTCATTCCTGAAGGGATCTGTCACAGGGCTAAAAAGTCATCTGTTTCAAGCTAGTCAATGTGGCTTAGTTATTCTCTAGCCTTTTGAGTTTCGTCTTTACATTTGCATTGCCCTCATCGTTTGGGGAGTAGGTTTCCTGTAGATTCCTCCTGCCAACAGCAATTGAGTCAGCAGTAGCAATTCTCTTTTAAATGTGAAAGGTGTGTATATAAGACATTATATTGAGGTATCGGGAGATGAAGTAACTAACTTGAGAGCAGGGAAGAGCACTCCAGTGCCTGTGATATACCACCTGTGCTTTATATACATGTCCTCATTAAACTCTATAGAAATCCCATGAAGTGGGCATCATTTTCTACATGTTACAGAGGCTCGGCAGTGAAGAATCCTCCTGTCAATGCAGGAGACTTGCAGGAGATGCGGGTTCAATCCCTGGGTTGGAAAGATCCCCTGGAGCAGGAAATGGCAACCCACTCCAATATTCTTGCTTGGGAAATCCCATGGACAGAGGAGCCAGGCAGGCTGCAGTCCATGGGCTTGCACAAAGAGTCAGACCCCACTGAGCAGTCACACACACATAGACAAATATAGTAAGTCCCCTACACGCAAGTTGTGAACTTTCAAAGATGTGAACGTGCATCTGGTTCCAGCAAGAAACCAGAAACCGTGCCAGGAAATTGCAGCTTGCCCTCCATCTCCTATTGCTGACGATCCTTCAGGCCTACTATTTCCCACCTCCTCTCCCTCCTCCAGTCAGTAATTCTTCTTGCCTCTTCACTCAAAGCCAGCCCTTCTATGCCAGCTGCTGTACTATACTACTGTACTTTTCAAGGAAGTGTATTGTAAGATTTTAAAAGCTTTCTTTATTTCTGTTTTGTATTTATTATTAGTGTGAAAATTATGATAAACCTATTACAGTACAGTATTATATAGCCTATTGTGTTAGTTGGGTACCGAGACTAACTTGGTTAGACTTATGAACAAATTGGACTTACAAACGTGCGCTCAGAAAGGAACTCATCTGCAGGTAGGGGACTTACTGTAAACTGAAGCTAATAAAAAGAAGCCAAGATTCAAACCCAGGTCTCTAGGGCTTCACACCCATGGTTTTCGCCACTTCGTCAAGCAAAATCTCAGTCTACACTTTCTGAAAACAGTACCCTTCCAGAATCTCTGGAGGAAGTCTGTATCAGGTAACAAGAAGCCCCCATTTTCTGTCCACAGTGTGCAGCTGTGTTCATGGAGTATGCAACAGTGGAATACACGGTGATGGGACCTGTGAGTGCTACTCTGGGTACACTGGCCGCAACTGTGATGAGCGTAAGTATTGCTAGTTTCCTTCATTCCACTGGGCTTCCCTGGTGGCTCAGATGATGAAGAATCTACCCTCAATGCAGGAGACCTGGGTTTGATCCCTGGGTCAGGAAGATCCCCTGGAGAAGGGAATGGCTACCAACTCCAGTATTCTTGCCTAGAGAATTCCATGGACAGAGGAGCCTGGTGGGCTATAATCCATGAGGTCGCAAAGAATAGGACATCACTGAGCAACTAACAGTTAATATATCATGCAAATCAAATACACAGATGTATGCATTTCACATGTGTGTTCATTACTGGGGCCCTAGGTGGGTGATGTGCATCAAATGTTTTGCTGGAATATTGTCAAAAATTTAAAAAGAAAGAGGACAAAAAGAGAGGGAGGGAGATGGGGAGAGGTAGGGGAGGAAGAAGAGGGGAGGGATAGTCTGGAAGATGGGAAGTCCCAGAAGGTTTGGGAGGAACACAGTGGCATGGCTGCAGCCGTGTTTTAGGAAGGCCCAAGCTGGTGGCAGTGAAGATGGGGTGGAGAGGAAGACGCTGGGGCCACTGCAGCCAGTTAGGTCCCTTGTAAGGGAGATGAGGCATGTACTCACTTATAGGTCTCAAAGGCAGAGCGCATCAGCAGGAAATGGAGGCTCACCAAGGTTAAATGATTCACCAAAGTTCACAAAATAATGAAGGGCTGGGTGGTACTCAAGTCACGAAATTCTCTACACAATTGATCCCCTTGGGCTCAAGCAAGAGACAGAGGTCACAGGGTGATTGCAACAAGGGAAGTTTAATGTAAAGAATTAGTAATAGGAGAGTGGCTGTAAACACACAGATTAAACCACAGGGCTGATGGGGCCTAACAGAGAAGGCCACAGCCATTCCCAAGACTGGGTTCAAATCGTCTTGGAGAAGATGTGGTGGCAGCCCGCTTGATAGGGGAGAAGTTTGCTGATTTGCCAAACCAGCATGGGAGTGCAGTCACGCAGCAACATCTGCCAGGGCACCGACGAGCCAAGGTTGAAGGGCACGGAAACACTGAGGACACTGAGACCTGAGAATGTGGGGATGCTCTGGCTTAACACGGCAGAGGTTTATTTCTTACTCAGGTAGCAGTCCAATGTGGGTGTTCCTGGCTGATACCAGCTCCCACCACATGGTGTTTAGGGATCCAGAGCTTTCCACTGTGTGTGTCTGTCAGTCTATAGAACCTCAGAATGCTCTACTTTGAGCCACAGAAGGAGGGACAGAGTGTAGAGACAGATTTGCTTATAAAGTCTAGAATGATACATAGGATGCCCAATATTCCATCAATGTAAGCAAGTCATATAAGCCCACCTGGATGCAAAGGGGTGGGGGGGTTGAAAATGTGACTCTGAAAAGGCAGCCCCTTCCCAGCCACAGTTTGACTTTATGGAAGAGGTGAGGGGATATTCTCTATGAATTTTTAAAATTTTAATGTTAACTGAAGGATAATTGCTTTACAATATTGTGTTGGTTTCTGCTGCACATCAGCATACATCAGCCATAGGTGTACATATGTCCCTTCCCTCCTGAACCTCCTTCCCCCCTCCCACCCCATCCCACCCCTCCAGGTTGTCACAGAGCACCAGGTTTGAGCTCCCTGCGTCATACAGCAAATTCCCGCTGGCTGTCTATTTTACATACAGTAGTATGTCTGTCTCCATGCTGCTCTCTCCATGAGCTCCACTGCCTCCTTCCCCACCGTGTCCACGGGTCAGTTCTCTCTGACTGCGTCTCCATTGCTGCCCTGCAAATAGGTTCATCAGTACCATCTTTCTAGATTCCATATATGTGCATTAATATATGATATTTGTTTTCCTCTTTCTCACTTCACTCTGTATAATAGGCTCTAGATTCATCCATCTCATTAGAACTGACTCAGATGCATTCCTTTTTATGGCTGAGTAATGTCCCATTGTACATATGTACCACAGCTTCTTTATCCATCCATCTGTTGATAGATATCTAGGTTGCTTCCATGTCCTAGCTATTATAAATTAGAATACTTCCTAACACCATGCACAAAGATAAACTCAAAGTGGATTAAAGACCTAAATGTAAGATACTCTCTCTGAATTTTTGATTCAGCCAGCCAGTATCGGGAGACAAATGTGTACCTCACATTTGTACACATCTTGAGAGTCATTACTTTGCCAACAAAGGTCTGTAGTCATGTATGGATGTGAGAGTTGGACTATAAAGTTGAGCGCCAAAGAATTGATGCTTTTGAACCGTGGTGATGGAGAAGATTCTCTTGAGAGTCCTTTGGACTACAAGGAGATCCAACCAGTCCATCCTAAAGGAAATCAGTCCTGAATATTCATTGGAAAGACTGATGCTGCAGCTGAAGCGCAAATACTTTGGCCACCTGATGCAAAGAAGTGACTCACTGGAAAAGACCCTGATGCTGGGAAAGATTGAAGACTGGAAGAGAAGGGGACAACAGAGGATGATATCATTGGATGGCATCACTGGCTCAATGGACATGAGTTTGAGTAAACTCCAGGAGCTGGCGATGGACAGGGAGGCCTGGCGTGCTGCCATCCATGGGGTTGCAAAGAGTCAGACATGACTGAGCAACTGAACTGAGAGTCACACACTGACTACCCTTTGTTCCAACATCTTTCTGAGGATGTCTGCATAGCGAGCAGCCTTGGAAGATATAAGACCTCCCTTGGGAGCAAATACAGGCACACTTACTGCCTGTTAATGGATTGCCTGTCAGCTCCAAATTCACCCTTCTTGCCTGCTCTGTGAATATAAAGTAGGCTTTGGAATATTTCTCATTTGCCTGCCAGCAAGATGTGAAACCTCACCAACAGAGGGCGCTAAAGGGACACCAAAGGAGGAAGGGTGTTTTCTTGTCTTGTTTCTGGCTTAGCACACTGCTCAGCCCCGCACAGTTTCTCCAGCACTAGCTTCCTGCGGGGATTAGGATGCTCTGCTATTTGATATCTGCATACCTTGTCTGGTGATCAACTCAGGCAGCAGCAGCATCAACCAGGAGTCCTGGGACAGTGAGGCTGGTGCCCCAGTTCAGGAGCAGGCGTGCTGTTCTGCACACCCTCCCCTCAGCCCCATCCACACCAGGGACCCCACAGGACTGGCCACCTGGAGAACTGACCACCCACCTTCATGCCACACAGCTGGCTCCTGAAGCCACCCCACCCCACTCACGCACAGGAGTGCACCATGCCTCTGAGAGCATGGGCTTCTCAGCTCCTACTTCCAGTAACATCCTGAGGTGAGCAGCCTGCCCAGGTGCCAAGGGAGCCCTAAGGCTTAGCACCTCCCTGTGGATGACCTTCCCTGGAGCCCCAGAGGGATGGAGTCCAATAAGTCTCACCGTCGGACACCTCAGCAACCTCTCCACTCTAGAAGTGACCAAGATCCTGTCCTTTTCAGTGACATCTGTGTCTCAGCTCTGGAGGGAGGAGGACTTGCTCTGATCTTAACCCAAGAGGAGTGATGGCTGTTTATTTTTTTCCCTTTATTCTTTCCAATTCTTTTTAACTCTCAGGGGCCATTTTAATCTGTTCATGAATCTTTACACTAAAACTTTCCCTGTTTAAATAATTGTGTGATTTCTATCTCTTACCCAGGCCCTAACTCAAACATTGCCTATTATTTAAAGATAAACAAACAAAACAGCATTTCACTTCCCTAAGTCAGGGCATGTCTTCTGTAATGACACCTGTTCAGGTCTCAGTCTGGCCCTCTTCCCATTGCCTGGTAGGAACTGGGGCTTCAAGAACTGGTCCAAAAATACCGACCCTCTGGCTACTGCTCCTGATGTGAGTGATAAACTGTCCTTTATCTCTGACCCCGGCATATCATATCTTCTAGCAGCATCCGTGTTACTGTGTCAGTCCAAATTGTTTACTTTGCAAGCTGGCTCCTTATGTCAGATTCTTTATCATTTTTAAAAGCCATCTAAGTACCATCTATTGATATAAAATACTATGCAGTCATTAGAGATCAAAGTACATCCTTATATACCCCCATGCTGCTGCTGCTGCTGCTGCTAAGTCGCTTCAGTCTTGTCCAACTCTCTGCGACCCCATAGAGGGCAGCCCACCAGGCTCCCTCATCCCTGGGATTCTCCAGGCAAGAACACTGGAGTGGGTTGCCATTTCCTTCTCCAATGCATGAAAGTGAAAAGTGAAAGTGAAGTCACTCAGTTGTGTCTGACTCTTAGCGACCCCATGGACTGCAGCCCACCAGGCTCCTCCATCCATGGGATTTTCCAGGCAAGAGTGCTGGAGTGGGGTGCCATTGCCTTCTCCAAAATACTTCCATAATGTTAAATTAAAACTTAAGTTCTTAAATATTTTAACAGGATTCCATTTTGTTTAAAAAAATATCTTATATGTAAATGTATTATATTGGTTTTTGCCATTTATTATTTTGAGAGTGGGGTAGGAGAATGAGACTAAGAAGACCGCTAATTTTTGCCTTACAAATTCGGTATTTTTTAAATTATTACAAGGAATCTGTGGTCACTTTTGTAATAATAGGAAATACTGTATTTGTTGAGTTGTGTGTGTTTGTTTTTTTTAAGAACTGGTTGTACTACTAATGCAATTACCTCAACAATCTTCCTTTCCAGCCATCCCGGAATGTGCAGCCTTGCTCTGCCCAGAAAATTCCAGATGTTCACCTTCTAGCAAAGAGGAAATGAAGCTAGAATGCAAATGCCTTCCCAATTACAAAGGCGATGGCAAACACTGCGAGCGTGAGTAGAACCTCCATCCTGCAGGTTTATTTATTAAGATGGTTAGATTCCTCATCAGAAAAAGCCTCACAGCCTTCTTAATATTAGCACAATGAACACTTCTATTTCTCTCTGTGTAGTTGAATGGTATATATTAAAAGTTCTAGGCAAAATGCTCATCATGTGGTAGCTCTTCAATAAATGATCATTTCTCCTGTTATCAAAGTGTACCTATAGATTTTCAGGGCTTCCCTTGTGGCTCAGACAGTAAGTAATCTGCCTGCAATGCAGGATACCCAGGTTTGATCCCTTAAACATATATATGTTTTTGCTTTATATCACCTGAATCAGTGTTAAGATAGAATGTACTTTGATTGCCTCTTCCTTTCTCCCTTCTTTCCATGCTCTTTCACTTCATGAGAGGTTGTAATTGGTTCTGAACATGCTATTGGAACCAGGCCATCTGTGTATAAATCCCAGATCTGCTTGTTGACTGACAACATGACCTTGGACAAATTCTTGAATCTGCCTGTGCCTCCATTTTCCTGTCTATGAAATGGGCATAATAGTGGTAACTACCCTAGAGGATTGTAAGGCTTAATTGAGTTCATATATGTCAAATGCTTAGAAAAGGGCCAGTACATATTATAAATTCTATAAATGTTAGTGCTTTCTTTCATGCCACTTTATATTTAAATCCACACATAGCATGGCATAATAATACATCATCACAGTACTGGTAGTTATCATTCCTGCAAGGCATATATAAATCTATCTGGTAGGTGGAGGTGATCCAGAAGATAAGATGAAATGTTTTTTACTCTCTCTTGAAACTGTTAGGTTGCCTGTGCAGCTTCCCTGGTGGCTCAGATGGTAAAGAGTCCACCTGCAATGTGGGAGACCTGGATTCAATCCCTGGGTTGGGAAGATACCCTGGAGAAGGGAACGGCTACCCACTCCTGTATTCTTGTCTGGAGAATTCCACGGACAGAGGAGCCTGGCAGGCTATACAGTCCATGGGGTTGCAAAGAGTCAGACACAACTGAGCGCCTTTCACTTTTCACTTGGTTGATTTCCCCTCTCCTTCCCTGCATGTGGTAACCGCCTTGTTTGGTCATTGCTTCTCCAGCCATCAATCCGTGCTCACAAAATATCTGCCACCCTCATGCTCGGTGCACCTACCTGGGACCAAATCAGCACAGGTGCACGTGTCAAGAAGGCTACCGCGGGGATGGCCACGTGTGCCTCCCGGTGGACCCCTGCCAGGTTAACTTCGGAAACTGCCCGACAGAGTCCACGGTGTGCAGATACAATGGGCCTGGACAGGTGAGCTAAGGGTGTCTGGAACTGATGCGAACAGGAGGAGGACCACCCGCCGAAGGTCAAACCGTGCCGGGGTGTAATTTGTCATCCGCGCCTCCCACTTCTCCCTTTCCCTGCTCAGGTTGGGCTTCCTCCCCAGCCAGGGCCCCATGTGCTTGGGGTCAACCTCAGTGAGCCCTAATCTACCCTCTGAACTTGCCCTTGCCCAGCTTTCTAGTCAAAACTTCACTGTCTCTTCTATCCCTGTCCTGTTTGATGACTGACAAAATACATACATATGACTCAAATTTGACTAAGAAATTCATCGTTAACTGTTACGTGAATATGTAATTGACTTTCGTCCGCAATCCTCCATTCTCTCTAAGGTCTTTTCAAAGTGACAGAGGACTCTAAGGACCAAAAAACTGTCCCAGAAAAGATAAATGCTGACAAAATGTTAGGCAGCATGGACAGATTTGTAGGGAGCAATGAAGATGCCCTGCAGTGAGCCATATGTTTTTCTCTAAATCACATCATGACCTTGCCAGGTAAAATCAGCCTGGTCAGGAGACCTTTGCTGCAGAATCCAGATAAGAGAGACCTTTCCCCAGTATCTCATTTACCCACCAAATAGTGGGTGCCTACTGCAGCCATGTGATCTTCCCTAGTGGCTCAGAGGGTAAAGTGTCTTCCTGCAATGCGGGAGACCCGGGTTTGATCCCTGACTCAGGAAGATCCCCTGGAGAAGGAAATGGCAATCCACTCCAGTACTCTTGCCTGGAAGATCCCATGGGCAGAGAAGCCTGGTAGGCTACAGTCCCTGGGGTCGCAAAGAGTCGGACACGACTGGGCGACTTCACGTCACTTAGTGCAGCCATAATTGCATGTGAAGTGTCCAGTGGGGGAAATCCATCCGTGCAGGAGACTACAGCTGCCTGAGGAAAGGAAAGGCCTCAGTGCCCGACCAAAACCAGCCACAGGTTCCCAGCAGTCTCATTGCATGCCCTGGGGATGCTCCTAGAGTGCCCTGCAAAGAATCCACCGCATCCCATCTCTAAGAAAAAGAATATGTCTCGCAACATTTCTGCTATTGATTTCTGAGGCGGGTTGGCAAGAAATTCAAAGGGCTGAATTCCCATCTTCTACATGAGATCTCTTGTGGGAAAAGTTATGTTACATTGTGAATCAAGGCCCCGTACCTTGGGAGTGAGATTAAAAATATACCTTGTCCCTTTAAAAAATAAAGAAGAAGAAGTCCCCAGGCATATTTTCAAGTCTTAGAAGCATCGTTCACACAGAAACATTGTTCACATTCATTTTTCCAGAACAAGTCATTCCTCAACCTGGGCATAATTAATACTTTGAACCTGAGACCTCTTTGTTGTAAGGAGTGTCCTGTGCATTGCAGGATGGTTAGCAGCATCCCTGGCCTCTCATGACGCTGGCCCCTTCTCCTGTTGTTACAATCGAAAATGTCTCCAAGCATCACCAAGGTCCCTTGGGTTGAGACTCCCAGTTGAACACCACTATTCTAGAGAAATAATACATCTGAATGTTGATCTCCACCATCTAAATCTAAAAGCAGGAAGTATGGCACCAGGGAGGCCCAGGGTTAGCAAACCAGGAAACTGAAAGGTGGATTACAAAGTATATGAATTTCCAAACAGATGAGAAAACATGATTTCCAATTTTAGATACACTGATGAATTTCAATTTCAGCCCATACTTTAGACCTACCCCAAGTCAGCTTGCATGCCAGGGTAAAGACAGGAATTTAAGAATGTCAGCCTAAGTGACTAATGAAAACCATTTTGTTCTTCTCTTCCCATCTGCTGAAGGCTTACTGCGAGTGTAAGCAACATTACCACAACTTTGTCCCTGGAGTGGGATGCAGTATGATCGATCTGTGTGAATCTAACAACCCCTGCCACACACATGCAGACTGCATCACCATCGCACCAGGCCAAACCAAGTAAGTCTTTTCAGTTCCACCACGGTCTTTCCAACAGGGGGAGGTGGTGGCCAGTCAATGCTGAAATGTCCTCGAAGGGCAGGAAGTGTGTCTTATTCAGCCTTGCATCCACCCCCACCCCCACATAGCACAATGCAAGGAGCATAGTAGAGGCTCAGTATGTCTTTGTATAATCAATGAATTGTTCAATAATCAATTTGCTTGATAGTGATCTTGACAACACCCTGAAATATTGACCTGATCTGAAAACATGGTGTAAAGTGGTCAGAGCATGGGAGAATGAAGCCATTGCCACTGGGAAAACGAATGTCCATTGCAATGACAGGGGTTTGACCTCTAATGCACATGTCCTCTATGAAACAGTGCTTGTCAGTGGCGCAAAACAAGGGGAAAGTGAAAACTGGGGAGTGTGAACATACGCAAGTGGTGTTTTCTGGACTCCAGGTTTCAAAAGAAGGGGTTTACCGTGAGTAAAAAATATTTGCATGAAAATGCTTGGGACAGGGGCAGTCCATCCGGTGGGAAGATGGTACTTGGAGTTTAAAGACCTGGATTGAAGCCTCCGCATTGGTGCCTGTCAGATTCATGACCTTGGGAACGTGATGTGGTCTCTCTGGCTTCAGCTCCTCCATGGAGTGGTGATGTCTGCTTCAGACAGTTGTTGTGAAGATTCATGAGAGAATGTTCTGGAAACTCCTCTCCAGCTGTGTTATGTTGTATCAGTGGGTGAACTAAGGCTGGAACCCAAGTCTTTTGTCTCCCAGGTAGAGGCTTGCATCTCGAGGCTACTTTTGGTTCTCATTGTCACCCCCATCTGCAAAGAGCCCATTCTGCTGTAGAGAGCTCAGAGCCACAGTAGACATAGGACAGTTTCTGTGCTTCTTCTAGCATACCTTTCATAGATGGGTCTTGAATGGGTGGATTTTTCCCAGATTTGATGGTCACTGTGTTCTTTCTGGGCAAGTAAATGGATCTGTACACTCTGTGGATGGAAGAGAAAGAGCATGGGTGTCAGAACCCCTGGGTTGAAACCCAGCTCTGCCACTTCCCTTAACCTTTCTAACTTGTTTCCTCTGTCACAAAAGGGGAAAACTTTAGCCTCCAAGCAGGGCTGTGATGAGGATTAAATAAGGTTGCATTCACCCGTCTCTGAGAGGAACCTGGTACACAGAAAGCTGCATACACACATGCACACACAGACCCCTCCCAGACGCACACACAGGCACACACGCATCCGCAGAGCACGCCCTCTGCTGAAACCAGGTTCTGGCAGTGACCGCAGCACTGGCCAGCTTACACGTTTTGTACTATCCTCTGAGAAAACTTGAGCAGAACACTTTAAACATTTTCTTTCTTCCGTATTTGAGAAGATAAAATAGAAAAATGAAACTGGAACATCAGAATAATAGAAGTTGCATTAAAACTTGTGTCTAGAATGTCAGTGGAACTAATCATCAATGTTAGGGGTCTGTGTGTCACTAAAAAATCTCCTTGACTCCCCCCTCAAAAGAAAACTATCCTCAGCTGGGAAGTTGTTTTTGTCATTGTTTAGTCACTGAGTCATGTCTGACCCTTTTGTGACACCATGGACAGTACCTACCAGGCTCCTCTGTCTATGGGATTTCCCAGGCAAGAATACTGGAGTGGGTTGCCATTTCCTTCTCCAGGGGATCTTCCCAACTCAGGGATTGAACCCACATCTCCTGCATGGCAGGTGGATTCTTTAGCCACCAGGGAACCTCAACAGGGACGAAGCCTAGGTTAAAGGCTGGCTGAGTGACATTGATAAAATATGGGGCCATCAGTAATTTAGTTCACCCAGAAGAGGGATTTGTTAGGTCTATGCCTTCTCGATGTGGCAATCAGTCTATGCAGAATATTCCCAATCCTGCTGCATTGGTCATAGATAGATGACCCATGCATTGTCTCTTCTGTCAATAGCCCTGATGTTGTTAGTAAACCCATTTCACAGATGAGCGAACTGGGGCCCAAAGATGTTAAGTAATCTTTATCATGTCATCATCAATTATTTGTTTTCAGGCTCATTTCCAGCAACATGATGCTAAAAGAGCAAGATATCTGTTGTTATTATCTTTATAGCCCTCTCGCCTATCACAGTTTCTAGATTTCAGTAGGTACTTCAAAAATAATTGGTTCAACAATGAGGCACTGTCCCAGGTGCGGGAATACAAGGAGAAGAAATAAGGTGGGATCCAGATTCTAGGAGAACTTCCAGCTAGCAGAGGGGGAAACACCTGATGAGGCCATTCTGGTAGGAACAGTCGTGGTAGAGGTACTGACGGGATGCTTCTGTGGGGAAGGTGTTGGGAGGTCAGGTAAGGCTGCCCAGAGCAGGTCACACCTGAGCTATGAGAATGGTCCTGGCAGGATACCCACTTAAGAAGAACAGAACAGTCTAGAAAAAAAAGCAAATTGTTGCTAGGATTTTGCATGAACAGCAAAAGGGAGACACAAGCAATATTCCCCTCTTTGAAGTCTTGAATGCCTGCTAAGCACTTAAACTATATCCCATAGATCAGAAGTCTCCAGCCTGTCTGGCACCAGGGACCAGTTTCATGGAAGACAACTTTTCCATGCACTGGGGTGGTTTCAGGATGATTCAAGCACACTACACTTATTGTGCACTGTATTTCTATTATTATGACATCAACTCCACCTCAGATCATCAGGCATTTAGATTCTGGAAGTTGGGGACCCCTGCTGTAGACAAAAGGAGCCCCTGAGAGAATTAAGCACAGAGATGCCAGATTGCCCTTTAGGACAGACCACCCAGGGCTTGTGTGGAAGACTGACTTAATGGGAGGAAAACTCAGGTCAGAAAGACCAATTAGGGAGTCATTGCAGCAATCCAAGCAAGGGATTTGTTCAGAAACATGTTTCAGCAAACATTGAAGATATATATCTTCGTGCCATGGGACTGATTTAGAAACATAACTGGATTAGAAAGGGTCTAATTGTTCTTTGGAATTGTTCTACACATGAGTCATACCTGTGGTATGCTTGCTCACAGCACCCTTGCATCTCTCCTGTCTGAACTGTTCTTCCCCATCTCCTGTTTCTCACTTATCACCAAGATCCTGGTGAATGTCACCTTCCTAAGCACCTTGCCAATTTCAGCCAGCCGCCAACCAGTCTTTGCTAGGGAGCAGTGGTTTGCTAAAGCCAGGGCTTATTGAGTCCTGAGAGCCGATGATTAAATTCTCAGGAACTTGCTGGCTGGTTAGTGTCACACTAGTTTGAGATTGGCCAAGGTGGGAGTGTGAACCATGGAAACTGTCAAAGTCTGCAAATCAGAGCTATTTTTTCCCCTGGTGATTTGGGTGTTTAACATCTACCAGGACACCACTGCTAGTACATCTTTAATTCCATTTCTCTTTTGCAAGAAACTATTATAAAACTATCATATAAAATTCTGTGACTTTCCTTGTTTATGTATTTCTGTTTATTTTACAACTATTCATTAAACACATACTATGGGCCTAGGCTTGCACTGGATCTTGGGTTTATGAAAATGAATAAATACACACATTGCCCTTGTCCTCACTTTTTTCTCAAATCAGAAGGGGAAGTAGATCTTAATCAAATAACCCCTCAGATGAGGGTAAAATTGTAACTGGAACTGGTGCTGCAGAAAAGAGCCACCTGGTGCCATGAGCTTCATGGCACACTAAGGGGGATATGATGTACCAAGTTGGGGGGGGCAGGGAATAGAAAATCAAGGACGGCTCCCCTAGGAAGGGATGGTTGAGCAGAGATCTCAGAAAGGAAGAGGAGGGGGAGAATCTTTCGAGCAGGTCCACAGCTCTGACTCTTTACTTGAGGCCAGCTTCAGCAGCTTATTCTGATTCTGTGCTTCTGCAGTAGGGACTGAGACCCTATATTTATAGCAAGTCCTAATGGTTCTGGTGTACATGGGCTTTTGGTCATGTTATTATTCAGTTGCTAAGTCATGTCCAACTCTTTGTAACCCCATGGGACTGCAGCATGCCAGGGGTTCTCTGGCCCTCACTATCTCCCTGAGTTTGCTCTTGCTCATGCTTGGAAAAAATATTGAAAACAAAGATATACAAAGAAATCTAGTGTAGCAAGCCAGGCTCCTCTGTCCATGGAATTCTCCAGGCAAGAATATTAGAGGGGGTTGCCATTCCCTTCTCCAGGGGATCTCCCCAACCCAGAGATCAAACCCAAGTCTCCTGCATTGCAGGCAGATTCTTTACCATCTGAGCCACCAGGGAAGCAATGTTTACATATACACACATAATTTATTAAATATCCATGTCTCGTGGGCTGCTCTATGTGAACCAGAACATTAGGAAGGCTCACCTGTGGTCATCCCACTCTTCCGGCCTTGTCTCTGTCCCACTCTGAGCATCATCTTCCCCTTCTGCACAGTGAGAGGTTTGAACTGTATGTTCTCAACATCCAGTGACTTTGGGACCCTGAAAATATGTTTTCACCCTCTCGTAGATGCACTTGTCGTAAAGGTTACATAGGCGATGGCTCAACCTGTTATGGAAACATCATGGAGCGACTCAGAGAATTAAACACCGAACCCAGAGGAAAATGGCAAGGAAGGCTGACCTCTTTCATCTCTCTCCTGGGTATGCAGGCATGGGTGCATGTTTCCGCAGAAAAGGCAGCCTTCTGGTGGGCAAGGACATCTGAGACACACAATTACTCAGAAAGGGGTGTGCAGGGTAGGCAAGCCTCTTATCTAGCAGGACCAGCCCTTTCTAGGAAGGGCAAATGGAAGGAAATGGACAGGCAGATGTCCCAAGGAGACAGGAGTTAGTGCCAAGAGATCCAGTAGTGCAGCAGCTCAGGCAAAGGTCCTGGGGTCACCACTGAGTAATAGGTCTGCAACAGCAGTGAGATAGGCAGCTACAGACGTCAGGATGGATGCCATCCTCTTTCCCTTGACCTTATGGGTCCTCCAGATGGGAAACAATGTTGACAGGCAATACTGGCAGGCGGTATTCATGCTCTTCAGTGGAGGTGCTGTTTGAATGTGGGGCATAGTCTTGATGGCATGTGACCGACCGTCTCACTCATCACTGGGTGTTTAGCATCCTTTCCCACCCCCAAACACTAACAATCTAGAGTGACGCATTTTCCACCAGCCCCTGGACAAGGTGACAGCCAAAAACACCCTTCTGCATGTCCAAAGGCCCCCAAGAGGTCATTACCCCTCCCTCCCATAAGAATGAAATAGAGCCAATTACAGCATTAGACAAGATTTTCAACAAGACACAAATTTTGCTGATCAACAGAAAATGGGCTTGAGCAATCAACCAAATCCTTAAAATATCAGTCTCTAGAACTGACCAGTCAGCAAGCACAATTTCCCAGAAAGAGCACAGACAGAGAAGAAAGTGTTCTGCATGGATCGGGGCTGTGTTCTCAAGGCAAATCACATGCATCCTACACAAACAGCTTGCTCTTTGCCAGACACCCCACGGGCAGTCTGGCATCACTGGTGGGCCTCTGGGATCTCCCTCCCTCCTCTCTGTGCTTGTAGAATATCAGCGAGAGCAGACAAAGGGGGCAGTGTACAGACCCTCAGGCAAAGCCCAGTCACCCTTCACCTGCCTGGTCTACAAGGTGCTAGGACACATGGCCTCCTGTGTGAGAGCACAGAGCCCAGCCTGCTGTCCCAGCTCCCCAGGAGCATGGAAACAGGACCAGCTATGAAATTGGTAGGGCCCAGTGCAAATGAAAAGACAGGGAGGGGCTCTTTGTTCAGAAAGTATTGAGCATGTCACAACGGCAGCCGCAAAGCGTTAAACCAAGCATGAGGCTCTTCTGAGCTCTTCCATCTCCTGGATGAAACAAGAGCTACATCTTTACTCACTAAGATGGTGACAGCTCGAAAAGTCAGGCACAGGGACAGGAGGTGGCCAATGATTTTGTCACATGACCCTCACAGAGCTTCTCCTCCCAGGGTATCTTGGAGCCAAGACTGTGGCTGCAGGGAAAATCACACAGTTGTGAGGAACATTTCACATTGTTAGCATCTCCCTTCCTTGAGGGCCTGCATAATACCAGTTAGAACAGAGAAACTCAGGAGTCAGAAGGTCTAAGTGGACAAGGGCCACTGCCTGATTTTACTCCTCATGTGCCACTGACCCATTTGCTGTTTTCTTTCTTTGTGTGTTTCGACTCCTAAGACAAAGCCTATGCCTGGCCACTGAGTAACCTGGGACCATTTACTGTGCTGTTGCCAACAGACAAGGGATTAAAAGGATTCAATGTAAGTATTTAAAATAACTTTATTTTATAAATAGGGGCTAAGGCAAAAAAAAAAAAAAAAAAAAAACCTTAGTAGACAGTATCCTCTTTATCTAAAGTGGGAAACCTCCATTAAAATTCAATCTACTGATGACAAGGATGGCAATTTCTTTTGTAAACTTTTTGTAAAATATGACACCGTTAGGGATTGTATACAGATTAGGAGTGTACAACTCAATGAACCGTCACAATATGTATGTCCATGTATCTAGCAAGACCATTTGTAGCTCCCTACAAGACTCCCCAGTGCCCTCTTCCAAACATTACTCCTCAAGGGTAATCCCTAAGGGTTCTCAACTGCGGTCACATGCTAAATAAGATTTGCATTATGCAAAACTGCTCACTCACCACAAGAAGAATTAAACTTATGTACCAGCTAGGTATTTGTTTCTTTCAAATGACCATAAATGGCAACAAGGATAGAGGAAACTAGAAGAGAAGTGGAGTCTTCAATGTGAGCAGCCGCTATCTCAGATAATGTCCACCAGTGGGGATGAAACCCACAGTACCTGGTGGATGTGTCCCATTGTGATAGCATCAGTGCCATAGTTAGATATGGTTTAATGTAGATAGTGAACACATTGATTTATATGGAATTGGTTTATCTTAATCCAAGATATTTTGTGATTGTAATGTGTGCTAAATTAAATCAACACCCAGAGAGTTTCAGACTCTCTCCTCCTAATATGCCACCGCCATTCATCTGCCCAAAATGAATATGTCATTAATCTTTGGAGAGGCACTCACATCTCCCCTGTGGGGTAGGCGAGCTAGTGGATGTGGAAGGTGCCTGGGCTAGACACTCTGCATGTGATCGCCAGTTTAATATAGGGGTTGAATTTACATAGGATTAAGAAAGGTCTCTGTTGAGTGATTGTTGATTATATAATATTGACAAAATGTCCATTTGGTCCGGTGGATTTAAAAATTCTTAATTTTTTTTAATTCAAAATCTCTATTTGTCCACTCTACCCGTGTTTTTAAACAACTTCAAATTTCGTTCCCAACTGATTCCTGGGCTCAAGATGACTGATCCCTTGACTCTTGCCACTCACCTTGGTCCTGCTGGCCCCAGTGCTCCCCACTGGTTCCCTGCTAGAGCGTGCCCCAGAGTTTGAGAGCGTACCATGTATCACCTCCCACTCTCCAAATTTCTGCCCTCTTTACCACCTGGCCCAGGGGAGTTTAACTCTGGGAAGGTCATCTGTATTTGAAAGAGCCCAGACTCAAGTTGTACACTCACTTTGATGTTCTTGATGATGAAGGAGTCATAGCCCAAGTCCCAAACCTCATTTTTCTCGTCCAAACCGCCATAGAGATGGAAGGAATCGGCTTTCTTTTCTCAGGTAAAAGAGTTTTTGCTGGATAGCAACGCTGCTCAGTACTTTGTGAAGCTCCACATAATCGCTGGGCAGATGAGCACTGAGCAAATGAACAACACAGACACATTCTATACTTTGACGGGAAAGTCGGGAGAGATCTTCAGTGAAGATAAGGTAAGGGTCTCTCTGATCTTCACTCCCCGAACCAAAGTGTCCACTGAGTCGATCGCCACAGCAGGCTCTCTCTTGGTGTCCAGGGGTCATGAAAGGTTATGAAGAACTTCTTTCCTTGTTCCTCCTTTGTCACAGTACTTTACTACATAAGGCAAAAACGAAGAGCCAACGCTGGAAAGGGTCAGGTGCAGGGGGTGGACTGTTAACAGAAATGGGACTGTACAGTGATTTTGCCCTGGTCTGAGTTAGTTTTCAAGGCAGGCATCATTCGACTGCCAGCAGGAAGGAGAAAACTGACAGTAAACCCATTTCCTAGAAGCATCAGCACAAAGCCGGATCCGCACTCATCTTAGAAAAGGAAATGGATTGCTTGTTTTAGGTGGCCAAGTATCCACCCTCTCCAATTCAACATTCCATCTCTCCTAATGCCATTAATTCTGTTTTGTTTGTTTTAAAATAATTTTTTGTGACTTTACTGAGCTGAAGGGCACATGGTCAATCAACAGAGAGTCATGGTAGGGGATGGGGTTGGGGGTGGTTATGACCTATCTGGTTGCATTTCACCAAATATCAATAGTTGATAGATCACTGAGCACTTAGTACATGCAAGATACTGGGGTAAATCTCTATTTGTGATATTTAAGGCTCACAACAATCCCGTGAACATTTTTCCAGTGGGAAAACTAAAAGGTCACACAGTAAGAGCCAAAGGCAGGATTCAAACTCAGGTCTGCCTGATCCCCAAACGTGAATCACTGTAACTTTTTTTTTCTTTTTGGCTGCCCTGGGTTTTTGTTGCAGTGTGTGGGATCTTTGTCATGACACACAGAGTTTCCGTCATTGCAATGTGCAGATTTAGTTGCCCTGAAACATATGGGGTCTTAGTTCCCCAACCAGAGATCAAACTTGCACCCTTTGCATTAGACGGCTGATTCTTGACTGCTGGATCCCCAGAGAAGTCCCCCAAAGCCTGAGCCCTTAACCAGTATGTTGTATTGTGTGTATAAGGGTGGATGGATGGATGGATAGATGAGTGGATGTATGGATGAAGATGCGGTTTCCTTTCTCACAGGGACATGTGCTCATTCATTTACCTATTCATCCAGCACATATTTTTTATGGTGTGCCTCTTCTGTCCAAAACACCAAAGTAGGTAAGGAATGAGTTTACAATAAATTGAAGAGTTTGGGGTCCCTTTGTAGCTTGCCGTCTTTTGGGGGGAGACTATACAGTAATTCCTTATTCCCCATTTAGCAATCATTGATAGTCAGAAGTGATTTCGTGTGTTATCTCATTTGAGCTCAAGGGAAGACCTGTGAATTCAGTGTGGCAGAAACCATCATCCACGTTTTTAGGTTAGGGAACTTATCCAAGATCATACAGCCAATAAATGACAGAACCCAAGGATTTAAGACTTCTTCTAATCCAGTGCTCGATTTTCAAGGACACACATTAATTTTGTTTTATTTTTCCTTGATGTTTTAGGACAATCAGCTAAAGCTTAAACTCTATGAAGGCAAAAAGAAGGTAAAAATTATACAAGGGAACATACTTGCTTCCAACGGGCTCTTGCACATCCTCGACAGAGCCATGGACAAGGTGGTGCCCACATTTGAGAGCAATACTGAGGTGAGAACTTCAGGTAAAAGTGATGTCAAGTCAAATCCACCGTCCCTTGTTCCTTAGAGACTCATATTCATGAAGAAAATGCAAGCCAGCACTATGTGCTTGTATTTCTGTTTTTAGTAGAATTCTGACACTGAGAAAGAGAAAGGCATTGACTGAAGTGACTTAGCAGCAGCAGCAGCAGCAGCAGCAGGTGTAGGAAAGAGGTTGATTGTGTGATCTTTTTCATAGACACACCTGATAACTCAGACCAGTTGTCACATAAATTCATCCCTTGTGCATTGTGGAGGAAGGCATATCCTCCCTGTGATAACATTCATTCCCTCTGATCTATTAGATGATGGCCAAAGACTGTTTTGGGGCTTTCCAGGTGGCTCAGATGGCAAAGAACCTGCCTGCCAGGGCAGGAGACATCAGAGATGCAGGCTTGATCTCTGAGTTGGGAAGGTCCCCTGGAGGAAGGCATGGCAACCCTCTCCAGTATTCTTGCCATGGACAGGACTGGCGGGCTACAGTCCACAGGGCTGCAAAGAGTCAGACATGACTGAAGTGACTTAGCATGCGAAGACTTTCAGAACATGCAGATCTGAACTACTGTTTAAATGAACACTGGAAACACATGTATAATGTATTGTGGTTAGCCAGATCCTTTTATAGATGTCCACTTTCCTCTTTAGCTTTCCATCAGAAAAGAGAAAGTGTTAGTCACTCAGTCGTGTCTGACTCTTTTGCCTCATGGACTACGGTCCACCAGGCTCCTCTGTCCACGGAATTCTCCAGGCAAGAATACTGGAGTGGGTGGCCATTCCCTTCTCCAGAGGATCTTCCCGACCCAGGGATTAAACCCAGGTCTCCTGCATTGCAGGCAGATTCTTTACCATCTGAGCCACCAGGGAAGCCCATAGATGTCCACACTTCCACGAAATCCCGTCATCAGTCTTTTCATGTTAGAGCAGCTGTTTCCTAAACCACTTCCATTTTTTGTACTGAACTTTAAGCAAAATGTCTCTTTTTAGCAAACCATAATGACCATGCTACAACCAAGATACAGCAAATTCAGATCTTTGTTAGAGGTACGTACTTTTCATGAACTCCTAGAAAGTTTTTTATGTCTAGTCCTTGGTACAATAAAATTAGCAGGGGGTATCAATTATAAATACTTTCTGGGGAATTCATATATCTATCTGAGATAGGTTACAGATACAAATTTTCATTTCTTAAACGCAGAAAACCAATGTGGGACATGCCTTAAATGAAGATGGAGTTGGTGGACCATACACTGTTTTTGTTCCAAATGATGAAGCATTGAATAACATGAAGGATGGCACTCTCGATTATCTCCTTTCTTCAGAGGTATTGTATCCTGAGTACTCTAACAGTGTCATGACAGCACCACTGCTTCCATCTGTACCTACACAGGCTTTTTCTAAATTAAGGACAACAAATAAGTAGCACATGTACCACTTACATTTCTGCAACCCAGGCAGACATCATTAATCAATCACAGGTGCTTGGAACTAGTGCTCTGGAACTAAGCCTAGATGTGACTACCATCTCCCCAGTAGAGTTGCGTGTCACTATAAGACCAGTCTATGTCCTTTCTCTTCTAAGATTTCTCAATAGCAAAATCATAAATTTTAAGTTCCCTACAACTCTAAAACCATCTAAAAAATGAAGCCTGGCAGGGCATTCTGGGTCAAGTCTAGGTTAAATGTAAAAGGAATGTTATGTTTAGGGGCTCCCAACTCTGCTTTCTATGGCTTTCAGTTCTCTCCACAAACCTTCACCTCTCGCACATCCTCCTCAAGAAAGGAGATTTGTTTTACTCTTTCAGTCTAGGGTAAAAATAATGGACACCATTTAAAGTGTTTCCTCTTTCAGGAATAACAGCCTTAAACGGAAAAGAAAAGTGAAATTTGCTCAGTCGTGTCCAACTCTTTGCAACCCCATGGACTATACAGTCCATGGAATTCTCCAGGCCAGAATACTGGAGTGGGTAGCCTTCTCAAGGGGATCTTCCCAACCCAGGAATCAAATCTAGGTGTCCCACACTGCAGGCAGATTCTTTACCAGCTGAGCCACAAGGGAAGCCCAAGAATCCTGAGTGGGTAGCCTATCCCTTCTCCAGCGGATCTTCCCGACCCAGAAGTCGAACCGGGATCTGCTGCATTGCAAGCGGATTCTTTACCAATTGAGCTATCAGGGAAGCCCAACTGAAAAGAAGGTTAGCTAATTATGGAATTTTTCATTAGAATGCCAAATAGTGAAATTATAGGAAAGGCCACAAACTTTTTCCCAGTGCCCTGAGGTCCTGCCACCATCTTGGAAATGGGGCAGAACTACTTGTGACCTTGCGTAGATCAGTGTTGATTACACCGGGGGTCTGAGTCTCTTAGAGTAGTGATCCTCAAACTTTGGCGTGCTTAAGAATTACCCAGGGAGGGCTTCTCTGGTGGCTCAGTGGTAAATAATCCTGCCAGTGAGGGAGCCGCAAGTTCAACCCTGATCCAGGAAGATCCCACGTGCCACAGAGCAACTAAGCCCCTGTGTCGCAACTGCTCAGCCTGTGCTCTAGAGCCAGGGAGCCGCAGCGAGAGAGACCACAGCAGCGAGAAGCCTGCACACCGCGACTGGAGAGTAGCCCCCACTTGCCCCAAGAAATGCTGTGCGGCGGCAAAGATCCAGCACAGACAGAAATAAGGAAGAGAATTACCCAGGGAACTTGTTAAATAGGCAGATTATAGAAGCTCACCCCAAGAATTCTGATTTCATGTCATTGGAAATAGACATTTTGGTAAGCACCAGCTTTCTAACTCAGATACCAAGTCACACTGTTTTTGGCACTTGAAACTTGTTGCCTGAATGATGCAGAGGGTCACATGGATACTTCCCTTTCTGGAATACTTTCAGGTATCTACAAGGATATCCCGCATCCAGAATGCATGCATGCTTAGTCACTTCAGTCATATCTGACTCTTTGCAACCCTACGGACTATAGTCTCCCAGACCCCTCTGTCCTTTGGATTCTCCAGGCAAGAGTACTGGAGTGGGTTACCATTTCTTCCTCCAGGGATCATTCCAACCCAGGGATAGAACCCGTGTCTCTGCCTCCTGCATTGGCAGGTGGGTTCTCGACCACTAGCACCACCTGAGAAGCCCTGCATCCAGAATACTTTGCATTAAAAAAAAAATAGGTATCAAGGAAATAAGTCAGAAGGTAATCTCTTACATTACAAGCAGATGTTAAACATATTTAGAGACCTGTTACAGGTTTTCATTGAAAAAGTCATATTTCCCAGTGCCTTTAAAATAGGATGCTATTTTAAAAATATGATTCACACTCGGGTTTCCTGAAACCTAGCTATTATAGGAAAACTTATTCTTCTCTTTAGAACTCATACTCGTATTTAATTTTAAAAGCCAAAGAAGTAATAATTTCTCCCCTGGGAATCTATTAAAATTCTGAGATTATATGGTTTTTCTTTGATACAGATACTTTTTAATAAGAATAAAAGAGTTCTCAGAAACCTAATCAGGTGAACTTAAAATTAAAACCTTTTAGCTAGAATAGAAAAAGTCAACCTTGCTGCTTTTCTGTCAAGCACTTTTGTTCGAGAACCCCCTCTCTTTTTGTAACTCCTTCCAGCAGTGACTGGGGCTGCCTCACTCAGGCTCTCAAGAATAGGCTGTAGCTCTTCCCATCTCCTAGACAAACCTAGACAACATATTAAAAAGCAAAGACATCACTTTGCTGACAAAGGTCTGTGTAGTCAAAGCTTTGGTTTTCCAGTAGTCATGTACCAGTGTGAGAGTTGGACCATAAAGAAGGTTGAGCATCAAAGAATTGATGCTCTCGAACTGTAGTACTGGAGAAGACTCTTCAGAGTCTCTTGGACAGCATGGAGATCAAACCAGTCAATCCTAAAGGAAATCAGTCCTGAATATTCATTGGAAGGACTGATGCTGAAGTTGAAGCCCCATTACTTTGGCCACCTGATTCAGAGGGCTGACTTATTGGAAAAGACCCTGATGCTGGGAAAGATTGAGAGCAGGAGGAGAAGGAGGTGACAGGGTGAGATGACTGGATGGTATCACTCACTCAATGGACATGGGTTTGAGCAAGCCCTGGGAGATGGTGAAGGACAGAATAGCCTGGTGTGCTGCAGTCAGACACGACTTAGCAACTGAGCAACAACAACTTCCCAGCTCCATTCAGTGAAATCACATCAGTAGCTTGAACTCAGTCCCTGGCAAGAATATGGACACCATGGAAACTGGCCAGTACTATAAATCAGGGCTTATTTTTTCCTCATAGAATGGATTTAACAGCACAGCACTGCTCCTGGCTCTCAATCTCATTTCTCTCAAAGGCAACATCTTACTTCTCACAAAGAACATATAACTTCAAGTCTCTCAATCCTGAGTCTCAAGTTGTTTTTCCACTTCCGATTTCTAGGTGAGGAATAGAATCATCTTTTCTACCACTTTCTCTGGTCCAGAGCCAATGTGGGTTAAGATTCCTGAACCTATAGGGAGCTCCCTCTTTCTCCACGAATCTTAATGACATCCTTCAGCTTTACCTTCAGGGAGGAGCCTCAGAGAGAGACAATAAGCTCCCCATCAGTTAGAAATGAAAGGCAGGCTGGTTTCATTAGAGGGATGTTTTCCAATTCTGCTTTGGGAGTGCCTTGTTTCCTTCCCAGTTATCTTTCTGCTTCTCCTTGAAGCAAAATTTCAGTCCTGAACGATCTGATCCCTGCAGAGACCATGGCTACTGATCACAAGCCCCAGTGTATGACTTCATCACTGAACTAGATAGAAATTAAAGCAAAGGGAGCGAGAGACCAGCCCCTGCAAATTCACAGAGACCTTGTGAACAAAATGGGACAAAACGAGGTGAAGTGACAGAGTTCAAGGTCGTAGTCACTATTTGGTAGAAAAACTCTCCCTTTCTGTCTCTGGCACCAAACAACTCAGTTTTGTTGTTTGTTTGTTTTCACCTAAAACAGCAAGTAGGAAGTGAACATCCACATAAAGGAAAGAATGCATTGCACCAACAAGCTCTCCGACAGCATCACCTGTAAGCGAATCCTGTGGATCTGAGCCATCTGGACTAAACTCTGGCTGGATAATGGCCCCCAGCCAGATAAGTGGCAGGTTCAGACAATAGAGGAATGATGCTGATCAACTCCTTTGTCCCTTTCATTCTCCAGTTTCCTATAGAACGGTCCGATGCTAATTAAGTCTTGAGGCTTTAGAAGCAGATAATCCAGCTGATAGTCTTTCCTATAAAATAGAGGGCTGGAAGGGGCCCAAACTAACCCTGTTATTTTGCAGCCTAGAGGTATGAGATGCTTGCTCAGGGTCACACAGAAGAAGAACCAGGACTAATCTCAGATTCCCAAGGTCTAGCTCAGTGACCTTCTCAGGACCTCTTCCCTCCTCCCTTTAATAACTTGCTGGCACAAATGTTTATGCAGGTCCTGCTATGCTGACTGGGGACACAGAGATTAATAAGCCAGACAGACCCAGTTCCTGCCCTCTGGGAGTTTGAAGTCTACTTTGGTCTGATATTTTCAAGGGGTCCCCACTTTTCCCCACCCTTTCTGCCACTGAGCATTCAAGCTTGTATTGGCATTGCTTCTGCCTGCAAGTCCTCACTGCTAGGTTCCATAAAGTAGTTGTCAGGGAAAGTTAAGACTCAGAAGCTAAGTGATTTGCTCAAAGTCTTATGGTAACAGAACCAGGGTTACAGAAACAATCACTTCCAGGGCTGGCCAGCTGGTGGTCAATTTCTATATTCTTACCAGTCACCCTGCCCTGTGCTTAATGCTGTTGACCTGTAGAGATAGTGGCCTTCCAAGTGTTCACGCCAGGACAATTTTGAAAGTGAATGGGGCTGCCAGGATGATCGCTGTAAACCAGGGTTGTTCTAGACAAACGAGGATGTGTGGTCCCTCTGCTTACAGGTAATTCCACTGGCATAGGGGCCAAGGGAAAGTGCAGAGAAGAATCTGGGCGAATAGAACTCGGGTTCAGCAGGGCTTTCTTTCCACCTGGGACCTCACACTGCTGAAACATGTCCCTAGCTGGTCAGCCTCTTGGAGGTTATTATGATCTCAATTTGTGATCCTTTACTTTTCCAAGACACATTAGCTATGGCTGTGCCACTGAAGTAGCAGAATTCAGGGCTTCAAAGCTTGTAACCCCCGGCTCTGACTCAGCTGGGAGATTACATCATCCTGTAGTCAACTGCCCCTGCCTCCTTCCCCCAGAGAGTGGCACCTGTGTGCCTTAATTCTGTCCACTGTCTCCAGGGCACCCCTATAGGGACTGCTCATCCTGCTTAGAGTCCCAAGACTCTTTTTCTATTTCCTGAAGCATGAGAAACCTTGGAAAGGACCTTGAAGGTGAGATGAACATGTACCATAAGAACACAGAAGAAGAAAGAGTCCTGGTCACATATTCCTAACAGGACTGTATGTTCCGAAATAACCAGTACATGGCCTGATGAGCCCACAGTTATTTATGGAGTGAGTGAAACAGAATTGCAAACTGAGGCTGTCTTAGAAAATCTAGAAGGTAGCCTTAGACATTGAGAGAGGTGATGGAGCAGAGTAACTGAGACCTTGAGTTACTTCTCAGGCTTATAGTCTAAGTTATAAATAGCTTTGTGACCTTGGACATGGCTTTAAAACTCAGTCTTATTATACATAAAATGAGTCAGTAGTATCCCCACCTCACAAGGCTGTTGGGAGGACTAAATGAGAGGTGCACATAATGGGAACATATGGGAACAGCCCCTGCCTGTCACAAAAAAAATGTTAGTTATTTGGGGGATGGGGTTTTTCTCACCCTGAATTTCCCAAGAGAGATTATGGGTCATTTATTTTTATTGACCAAGTGACCAGAGTCACTTGAGAAATTTTACACAAGAGAGGGAAATCTGTGTTTTCCTCAATGACTTAAAGAAGTATTTTGATTCCTTTGCAGGGATCTCGGAAGCTACTGGAACTCATCAGATACCACATTGTCCCATTTACTCAGGTTGGCCCTCCTTTCCTGCCCTATTTTTTTCCCCTGTTTTCAAGAAATCTGGTCTTAAATTTCAATATTTTAGTGCTAGAGAATGTGTAACAATTATTTATTATCTTAGCTCTGAGCGCATGCTTATGTGAATAATGAACCTGTCATCTAAGAACTCTTCCAAACCCATTGCAGAAAGCTCCCATCACTTATTTCATAAACTTACAAGTTATTTTTTCCAGTGAAGACTCTGGGCATTGCTCTCAGTATCTCTATTGTTCTCTTGTTCTTGCAGCTGGAAGTGGCCACCCTCATTTCGACCCCTCACATCAGGAGCATGGCCAACCAGATCATAAGATTTAACACAACCAACGAAGTAAGTGAAAACTGTCTCTGGTGTCATTGCTCACATGTGTTTTTTCCTCTGCTTATGGCTGTTCATCGGGTTATCCTACCTCAGCGCTAATTCACAGGCTTCAGCTCTTTGTGATTGCTTCACTCATTCATATGTCTTTCTGCAAATATCTGCTGAGCAACTCCAAGTGTGTGAGTCTAAACTAGAAGCCAAGGATAAAGATGTGGAAAAGACAGGCCTACATTCCAGCAAGGAAAGCAACCCTTAAGCAACTAATTAGTGACCAGTTAGTTATTTAGTTACAATTATAACAGGGCTCCCATGAGGAAGTTAAGAGGGCTCTGGAGCAGCAGAAGCAGCAACAGAAGTAGACAGCAGATCTGGGGCTCTAGAAGTCCTCAGTCAGGACATGATGCTTCAAAGGATGAGTAGGAGCGAGTTCCAGGCAGAAGGCAAAGCAGGTGCAAAGGTCCTGAGGTGGGAGGGAACATGACTTATGTAAGAAACTCAAAGAAGGCAGTGTTATTCAGCTAACTTCTCAGGGTTGTAATATTAACAGAAATCTGGCATCAGAAAGATTATGTCTCCTGTTGGTTCACTATGGATGGTGATGGCGATGCCCCTCATCCTTTCAACAAGTTTCTGTTGGGTGCCAAGAATGTGCCAGGGATCATTCTATGCCCTCAAGTTTGGAACAAACAGATAGAAGTCCCTGGTTGCATGGAACTTTCATTCTAGTAAATAAGATGATAGATCATAAGCAAATTAAATACATCCTATATCAGAGTAGTAAGTGTTAAGGTTAAAAAAAAAAACAGCAAAGCAAAGATGGGAAATAGAAAGTGGGAATGGGGATGACATTTTAGATACAGTGTCTAAGAAATCCTCATGGAGAAGAAAATATGTGAGCAAAGACCTGATGGAAATGAAGAAATAGGCACTGTGAGTACCTGGGGACAGAGTACTCCAGAGAGAGGAAACAGAGAGTGCAAAAGCACGAAGCAAGGAGCGTGCCGGCCTGAGTGAGGAACAGCAAGGTCCTCGGGGCCAGAACAGAGGGACAAGAGGAGTGAGGTCGGAGGAGGTCCAGGCGGTAAGAGGGAGAAGGAGAGGTGTGGTCAGGTCACACGTGGCCTAAAAACTCGGGGCGAGGATGACGGCTCTTAGTTTAAAAGAGATAAAAAGCCATTAGAGGATTTTGATGTGATCAGACATACATCCGGGGAGATTATTTAGGAGGGAATGTAATCACTCGGAGAAGAGGGGCAGTGACTAGCAGGGAGACAGGGAAAGGGGCAAAATAGAGGTACACATTATTGGGCATAAGATAGGCTTAAGGATGTATTATACAACCTGGGCAGTGGAGTCATTATTTTCTAATAACTGTAAGTAGAAAACAACCTTTAGAATTTGTGTTGAAGTTTTTTAGTTAAATGGAATGATGGTAACTGAGAGCAGAGTGGTAGCTGAGACCTGGTAAGGAGTGGCTGAATTCTGAAGGTGTTTTGAAGGAGACCAACCGAATTTGCTGAGGGATCCAACGGGGGATGAGGAAAGAGGAAGCCAGAGATGTTTCCTGAGCTTCTGATTGGAGCCACCAGAAGGGTGGTGTTGCCATTAGTTTCACCCAGCGAGATTTGGAAGGAAAGTAGAGATCAGAATTCTCTGCTAATTTGTTCATTTTCTGCTCCCTCGCCTACAACATAAGCAGGAACTTGTCTGAGTTTGTTCACTGATATCTCCTGAGACCCCGAAGTAGAGTCACTCCAGTGTATCTGAGCAAATGGATCTCCATTTCACCATGGGGGTAAGACAGCTTGCCCAAGGTCTCATAGCAAATATATCACAGAACTCAAAAGTTATACCTCCTCCCCAGTCCAGCACCGGCAAGGACCATTTCTGCAAGGACATCCTTGCTTAGAACCAGTTGAGAATTCATTCAACAGAGTCGTCTTTCCCTGTCAGCCAAGCCCTTCTAACCACAATCCTCCCCTCAGCAGAAAGTTAAGTGAAGTTGAAGGCTCTTTCAAGAAGCTGCCACCATTCGGATCTGCCTGGGGGCCACCAGTGCTCCTCAGGCAGAAAGACGGTGTTGTTTCTCTCCAGGGACAGATTCTGGTGAACGGCATGGCTCTGGAAGAAGTGGAGGTCGCTGCCAAAAACGGCCGGATTTACACGCTGAGGGGAGTTCTCATACCTCCCTCCATCATCCCAATCCTGCCCCATCGATGTGATGAAACAAAGAGAGAGATGAGACTGGTAAGGAAACTAGGGAACTCGATAAGGGGACCCTAAAGAGCCCTCACAGAGCTGACCGTTCCGTCCTCATGATTTTGAGGGAACTGACGGGGAGAGTCTCACACGGGAGCCTTGTTGTAAAGGCGTTTCCATCTTCATGAAGAGGCAGAGGGGCCTGAGGTCCTATTTCACTGAACACAAACCAAAGTTCCTGGGGGAATTTCCACACTGACCATTGCTACCCTGGGATATTCATTTTCTAAAGCTGCCATAACAAGTTACCACAAAACAAGTGACTCAAAGTAACAAAAATTTATTCTCTCAACAGTTCTGGAAGCCCGAAGTCCAAAATCAGGGTTTCCTATTTCCATTGCAACTTTTTGGCTCAGCTGGTTTTAATCAGAACAACTAAATTTCAACAAGCTTTTGAACAACCTGGACCAGAGCCACCCCACAACAAGGCAGGGAGTCACAGCTGCCCTTGTCCTCCACAGACTTCCTTCCCTGAACTTGAACAACAGCTGCTTAGGGTGGGAGAGCTCTAAACAAGTCTAACTGTTGACTCCTGTCAAGACTTTCCTGAAGATTGTTCAAGAGCTTATTCTCCATTTCCCCCCAAAAAAGAATCAAGATGTGGGCTTGAGCCACCCAAAGAATTTTAGTTAAATAAGAAGAGCTTCCCCATAGCTACCTTAGAATGAAGTCTTCTTTTACTGTTTTATCTGGATTTAAATCAAACCAATGTGCTCTGGTTTAGGGTTGTTCTGATCAGATCTATTAAAAGTAGCAGTGAATTCTCTGAGAAGTATTGAGGGCTAATAAACAGTAGGAATAGCTAGTCCCTTCTAGAAATCTTTCAGAACCCATAGCTGCCTTTGGGCATGTATACTTAGATTTAGAGGTTTAATTAATAACTCTCTATACCAGTTAGGCAGAGAAGGCAATGGCACCCCACTCTAGTACTCTTGCCTGGAAAATCCCATGGATGGAAGAGCCTGGTAGGCTGCAGTGCATGGGGTCGCTGAGAGTTGGATACGACTGAGCGACTTCACTTTCACTTTTCACTTTCATGCATTGGAGAAGGAAATGGCAACCCACTCCAGTGTTCTTGTCTGGAAAATCCCAGGGACGGGGGAACCTGGTGGGCTGCCATCTATGGGGTTGCACAGAGTCGGACATGACTGAAGCGACTTAGCAGCAGCAGCATACCAGTCAGGATCCCGGCCGGATACAGAATTTATCCCAGTGGTTCAAATGAAGAGACTTTAAGAACCTGTGACAGAGCACTTTTCACTTTCCTGCATTGGAGAAAGAAATGGCAACCCACTCCAGTGTTCTTGCCTGGAGAATCCCAGGGACGGGGGAGCCTGGTGGGCTGCCGTCTCTGGGGTCGCACAGAGTCGGACACGACTGAAGCGACTTAGCAGCAGTAGCAGCAGCAGACAGAGGGGTGCGCAGGGCTGAGGAAACAAGCAAGTGATGCTGGACCATCCACGGAGAAGCAGTGGCAGGAAACCAATACAACAGAGAATCAAGGGTGGGTAGGAGTGGGAATCGCCTGCAGCCACTGGGAGCAGGGCAAAGGGAAGAAGAGGTGTCCACCAGGAGCTGGAGGGATGGCACTCGAGCAGAGAGGAAGCAAGAAAGAGATACCTTGACCCTGTCCTCCTCCTACCCACCGATATCCTGCTGGCCGCTCAGCCAGACCAATTGGAAACTGGTGAGGAAGCCCAAGGTTGACCTGCGGAAGCAAAGAACCCAGTAGAGAGAGTCAGAGGGACTTGAGTGTGTAGTCAATGCTAATGCTTCATTCTTGGAACAGGTGGGCAACTGCAGTGTCCCCTCAGGGGCAAGGGCCTCCCTACATGGCTGAGGGTTAACCTGAAGCCTGAGGCCTGCAGACGATCTGAACCTGAAAGAGGATGAGGAAGGGGCTCCTCTGAGCAGACCTAATTACTTCTCCCAAACCTCTCTAGCGTTGACATCACTCCTTCTCTCTAGGGAGGAGGCAGTAGGGGCAGGGAGAGGGGCCAAGAGTGGGATGCTAGTGGGACCATCTTTCTAAGGGACATAAGGAGACATAAGGCCAGATGCAGTGGCCTGCTGCTCCTTCTTATAGGGACCCCTGCACTGACCCCTGTCCTTCCTTCCAGGGCACCTGTGTGAGCTGTTCCATGGTGTACTGGAGCAAATGTCCTGCCGACTCCGAGCCCACAGTGAGTGTGACAGCTTCAGGGAAGCACACGTCACCCCAGCAACCCCACGGGTGTGATCTCTCATCCTTCCCACCTTCCCTCTTAAAAGATAATCATTCCAACTAGGATAATAAAAAGTTGCTTCTTAGCCTGCTCTATCTGGGGAGACGATAGAAAGATAGCTCACAGATCTGTGTTTGAGATCTTGCTCACTTATCCAAGGTAAGTTGCTTCACATTTTTACTCTAATTTTCTTATCTGTAAATAGTAATAATAGTAATAGCAACATCTGCAGCAGAAGCAGGATTCAGTTCAGTTCAGTTCAGTCACTCAGTCATGTCTGACTCTTTGCAACCCCATGAATTGCAGCATGCCAGGCCTCCCTGTCCATCACCATCTCCCGGAGTTCACTCAAAGTCACGTCCATCGAGTCAGTGATGCCATCCAGCCATCTCATCCTCTGTCGTCCCCTTCTCCTCCTGCCCCTAATCCCTCCCAGCATCAGAGTCTTTTCCAATGAGTCAACTCATCACATGAGGTGGCCAAAGTATTGGAGTTTCAGCTTTAGCATCAGTCCTTCCAAAGAACACCCAGGACTGATCTCCTTTAGAATGGGATGGTTGGATCTCCTTATAGTCCAAGGGACTCTCAAGAGTCTTCTCCAACACCACAGTTCAAAAGCATCAATTCTTTGGCACTCAGCTTTCTTCATAGTCCAACTCTCACATCCATACATGACCACTGGAGAAACCATAGCCTTGACTAGAGGGACCTTTGTTGGCAAAGTAATGTCTCTGCTTTTGAATATGCTATCTAGGTTGGTCATAACTTACCTTCCAATGAGTAAGCGTCTTTTAATTTCATGGCTGCAACCACCATCTGCAGTGATTTGAGAGCCCCCCAAAAATAAAGTCTGACACTGTTTCCACTGTTTTCCCATCTATTTCCCATGATGTGATGGGGCCAGATGCCATGATCTTCATTTTCTGAATGTTGAGGTTTAAGTCAACTTTTTCACTCTCCTCTTTCACTTTCATCAAGAGGCTTTTGAGTTCCTCTTCACTTTCTGCCATAAGGGTGGTGTCATCTGCATGTCTGAGGTGATTGATATTTCTCCCGGCAATCTTGATTCCAGCTTGTGCTTCTTCCAGCCCAGCGTTTCTCATGATGTACTCTGCATAGAAGTTAAATAAGCAGGGTGACAATATGCAGCCTTGACATACTCCTTTTCCTGTTTGGAACCAGTCTGTTGTTCCATGTCCAGTTCTAACTGTTGCTTCCTGACCTGCATATAGGTTTCTCAAGAGGCAGGTCAGGTGGTCTGTATTCCCATCTCTTTCAGAATTTTCCAGTTTATTGTGATCCACACAGCCAAAGGCTTTGGCATAGTCAATAAAGGAGAAATAGATGTTTTACAATAGATAAAAACCCAAGTGCAATGCCTGGATCAAATAGCCACTCAGTAAACATTCCCTCTCTAGTTTTCCTCTTAAATAAAACCTAGTGTTTGTTTAAGAGAGACAAAACTTTACCTCCACCCTCTTGGGGTCCTTGGCTGAGCCTGCAAATTAAGTTGATATAAGATAAATTAACAGGAGAAAAGCACAATTTTTTTTAACATGTACATCAGTTCAGTCACTCAGTTGTGTCCAACTCTTCGCAACCCCATGGACTGCAGCATGCCAGGCCTCCCTGTCCATCACCAACTCCTGGAGCTTGCTCAAACTCATGTCCATTGAGTTGGTGATGCCATCCAGCCATCTCATCCTCTGTCTCCTCCTTCCTTCAATCTTTCCCAGCATCAAGGTCTTTTCCAGTGAGTCATTTCTTCACATTAGGTGGCCAAAGTATTGGAGCTTCAGCTTCAGCATCAGTCCTTCCAGTGAATATTCAGGACTGATTTCCTTTAGGATTGACTGGTTGGATCTCCTTGCAGTCCAAGAGACTCTCAAGTCTTCTCCAGCACCACAGTTCAAAAGCATCAATTCCTCAGCATTCAGCTTTCTTTATAGTCCAACTCTCACATCCATACATGCCTACTGGAAAAACCATAGCTTTGGCTAGACAAACCTTTGTCGGCAAGGTAATGTCTCTGCTTTTTAATATGCTATCTAGGTTGGTCATAGCTTTTCTTCCAAGGAGCAAACATCTTTTAATATCATGGCTGCAGTCACCATCTGCAGTGATTTTGGAGCCCCCCAAAATAAAATCTGTCACTGTTTCCACTGTTTCCCCATCTGTTTGCCATGTAGTAATGGGACCAGGTGCCATGATCTTAGTTTTCTGAATGTTGAATTTTAAGCCAACTTTTTCACTCTTCTCTTTCACTTTCATCAAAAGTCTTTTTAGTTCTTCTTTGCTTTCTGCCATAAGAGTGGTGTCATCTGTGTATCTGAGGTTATTGATGGATGTGAGAGTTAGACTATAAAGTTGAGCACCAAAGAATTGATGCTTTTGAACTGTGGTGTTGGAGAAGACTGTTGAGAGTCCCTTAGACTACAAGGAGATGCATGGGTCAGAGCCCAGAGAGCCCCAAACTGCCCCTCCCAGGCTCCTATGGTCTGTACTTGGCTAGGTATCCTGACAGCCAAAGAGGGTTGAGTAATTCTTCCTCAATGACTTCAGAATTCTTCCAAACATCTAAGATTTTAGGATTTTACTGACTGTGGAAGTTTTCATTGATCTCTTCTTGAGTAAGAGCCTAAGATGAGGAGTACCTTGATACTAGTTTTTATCGAACATAAAATTGAGCCATGGATTAAATGCTCAGGATGAAAGTTGAGATCAACACTTTTGTCCCATTTCACAGATTAGGCAGCTTGAGGCCCAGGAGGCAGTATGACTTGCCTCTGAGATCCTAAAGTTAATAGGTGGTAAGACCCATTCTCTCGACCTACCACTTACCAGCAGTATTCCTTAGAAAGAAGATTTAACCTGTCCAGACCTCAGTTTCCTCATCTATAAAAAAAAGGGGAGGGGGATAAGAAATATCCATACAGAGTTAAAGAATGATGATCTCTCCTATGGGCAGTGTGTCTGGCCCTAGGAGGTTCTCAAACATTCTGAGTGGGTATCAGAGGTTAGAGAATGGTAGGAAATCTGCCCCTATAATGCCACAGACTGCACTGTTTTTGTTTGGTAGATCTTTGTACAAACTAGGGTGGAAATCTCTAATAGCTGCAGAATTTCTGTATACAAGGAGGTTTTGTGTGTATGTGCTAAGCTACATCAGTCATGTCTGACTCTTTGCAACCCTGTGGACAGTAGCCCTCCAGGCCCCTTTGTCCAAGAAGAGGTTAGAGATGGTTATTAATTGAAAGGAAGGCTAAACCACACCCACGATGTACAGGAACATGTTCCCTGATTGATCAGCAATGTCTGCCAGGACATGAGAGGGGATGAAAGGTACCTTTGCCCCAGGTCATCATGCAAACCCTGGCCTGTATTCTCCCAACAAGGAAACAGAGCCTAACAGGTGACCGAGTTCTGCTGGAGCCGTGTGAGCTGCGTGAGCTGTGTGCTTTAGTGCTCTATCCTGGCACCGATGGTAAACTGAAGGAGATAGATCGTCTAGTGTATAGAGAAGCCAAGTGATGCCCAGATGACCTCAAAATGCAGACTGCAGTGCTTTTTCTCCTTGACTTTCTTCCAGACACTCTTTGTTCACAAGTGTATCTACCCTGGCCGAATCAGGAGCCTGAAGAATGGATGTGCCAGATACTGTAATGCCACCGTGAAGGTGAGGCGTGTGTGTGCGGCTGGGGACCTCATCCAGGCCACCAAGGCCCATACAGAAGCCAGCAGGCTGGGCAGTTCTTAGGCCCCAGGCAGGGTCTGTGAATCAGAGGTTGCCAGTGGGAGCCTGGCCACACTTTCCTGCAAAGGAAGCTTGGAGCAGAGTCTCCCTGTGGTGGCCAGGTTGCCTCTTCCCTGCATCTTTGCATCCATCCCATGGTTCCTATGGCTCTTATCACAGAGCCCCCACCCCTGACACTCCCCTACCTGGCGCACACTCAGCAGTGCCCTGGCGTGTCTCTCACCCTCATTCCCACCTCAGCATGTGTGCCTTTGCTACTTCCTCCCTCAGGATGCTTTTCCAGGTTTTCTCGGGGCTGACTCATCTCTCAAGTCTCCATTCCGCCATCACTTTCTCAGTCACCGCCCAATCCACAGTGGCCCCCAGTGGCCCCACACCTCTGTCCCCAGCCACCACTTGATAACAGCACTTCATTTTCCCAGCACATACCACTCTCTGAAATCCTCTTTTTTGTTTTTTAATGTATTATTTTTATTTTCCCTGACTAGCTGGAACATAGGCTCCATGAGCACAAGCCCATGTCTCTCTTGCTCGTACGGTGCCAGAGCCGGGCAGGCAGCCAGGGGCAGCCCTCAGGAGGTTCACGGTGAACAGATGGCTGAGCACAAGCCACGCTGTCGTCCACCCAAGAAAAAGGCATTCTCCTGGGAAGGGAGGGGGGCTGATACTGTTTGTGATTATAATAGGAATGAAAATGAATAAGATTAATTTCCTTTGAGGAACTGGCACTCTGCTTGGGATTCCAAAAGGCAACATGCATTTTGTTTTTCAGATTCCAAAATGCTGCAAAGGCTTCTACGGGCCAGACTGCAACCAGTGCCCAGGAGGCTTCTCGAATCCGTGCTCCGGGAATGGGCAGGTGATAAGGGCTGAGGCTTACTTTTTCACAAAGGCTGAGGTTGACCTGTGTTGTTGTTCAGTTGCTCATGGAACTCTTTTCAACCCCATGGACTGCAGCATGCCAGGCTTCCCTGTCCTTCACTGTTATGCCCATTGAGTCTGTGATGCCATCCAACCATCTCATCCTCTGTCGTCCCCTTCTCCTCCTGCCCTCAATCTTTCCCAGCATCCGGGTCTTTTCTAAGGAGTTGGCTCTTTGCATCAGGTGGCCAAAGTATTGATAGCTTCACTATCAATCCTTCCAGTAAATATTCAGGGTTGATTTCCATTAGGATTAACGGGTTTCACCTCCTTGCAGTCTAAGGGACTCTCAAGAGTCTTCTCCAAAACCACAGTCCAAAAACATCAATTCTTTGGCACTCAGCTTTCTTTATGGTCCAACTCTCACATCCATACATGACTACTGGAAACACCATAGCTTTGACTAGACAGACCTTTGCTGGCAAAGTAATGTTTCTGACCTGTATTAAGTATAAAAAAAAAAAAAAGAATTCTTAAAACCATTAAACCAAGAAATGATTCAATGCCAGTCACAGTTCCCAGGGAACAAAAGAAACAGATCAGTTGTTAAAAGAACAGAAGATGTCTACAGGTGAAGGAATCTTTCCTGGGGAAGTGGCAGGGGGCAGAGTGTCCGGCAAGGTCCCTTCTGGCCTGCTTTCCTACTGCTGAAGGCATGACCTTGAACAACTCCGCAAGGCTTTCTGGACCCCACTTTCCTCCTGTGGGAGATAGCATTGTTGGCCTGTATTGATGTTCCAAGATTTTTTAGGACCAAAATTTTGTTATTCTTTAAAAAAAAAAAAAAGAAAAAAAGAAACTGCTCAGGGAATGCTTTTTTAGCCCACCTACAAAACCTGGCTTAATGAAGTGCAAGAGCCAAAACTTGACTCATCTAGCATGGAGGCCAGGGCTGAACAAACAAAGGTAAAAGTGGCTGTGGTTCGTTTGGGGAAATTATGGATCTGCACATATAAGAAATCCATGTCAAAAATATGCCTCTTTCAAGGAAGGAAAAACTGCCTGACCACCAAGGGGGACACCACACAGACGAGGGTAATAGGGCGAAGCTGCTACAAATTAACCTCTGTAGCTGGGAGATCTGTTTGGGGCCAAAAGCCCTATTGTGATGCATATCAGTCAATACAAATCAAACCTTGAAACTGCTGGAGAGCTAGGGGGCAAAATGCTCACACTGAAGGGACAAACACTGCCATTTGGAATCACATAGCTGAGCACGTGAGAATCTGTAGAGAAAGGATGGCCTTCATTCTGAAGGCTGGAGGTTTATCAGTCCGACCCTTAAGCATTGTGTAGAAGTTCCAGTTGTGACCGCCCCCCGTCAAATGACTTCCTGTAAAATTCTGAATCCTGGCTCGGGATTCCTATATGTCATTCTCTTAGCTTTGTACCTAATACCCACGGCTCCACTTTCCACAAGGGTTCCCAGGGAGTCATTTCAAGCAGAATCTGAGTCAAAGAAGCAGGTCAGGAAACAAAAGCATCTGGGACTCCTGGCCAGGGGTAGTGGGTGGGAGGTGTGTTGTCTTGACGGCCAGGGGCCCTGTCTTTGTTCCCAGTGCGCTGACGGCCTTGATGGCAACGGGACGTGTGTTTGCCAGGATGGCTTCCGAGGCTCCTGGTGCCAGTTCTGTTCAGACCCCAGTAAATACGGACCTCGGTGTGACAAAAGTAAGTGTCGTTTCCAGAGCTGCCTTCCGCTCCTTAGCCAGGGTCCCCACGGCTCTGCGGTGCAATTCTGGTGTTGGGTGCCCCTTTGCGTGGTGGGTGCCCCTGTCACAGGGCATTTCTTAAGCCCTTGGGTCCCAAATGCTAGCATGTGCCAGGTTGCTGAGCCCTCTCACAGAGCTCTGAGATAGAAGGCCTGAGTGGTACCCTGGGGATTTGCAGCTCTTAACAAGTCCCTTGGGATATCAGCACCACTGACCCAAGACCACCTTTAAAAACCAGCCATGTGGGGTTTCCCATGTACCTGAACTGATCACAGACTTCTTATCAGCACATAGCCCCCCCACCTTTCAAGCAGTCGTCTTCCATCAGCTCCTCCCTTTGCTAAATGTGTGGCCTTGGGTTAGTTAGGCCTCAGTTTCCTCATCTATAAAATGAGAGTCATATTGGTAACTACCTCATAAGGCTAGTACAAGTTCTAAATGGAAAACACTTGCCCAGGAACGATGCCTCACACCTAGAATGCACTACCAATATTATTATCTATTATTGTCATTCTTACCTATTATTGTTGGCACTGTTGCTGTTATGCTAAGTTCAGTGACATAAATGTCAGGAAACTCATAGAACATGTAGAAAGTTCCACAATACTAGGTATTGAAAAATGTACAGCTATATAATCTTAGAAAATACATTGTTCTTAAAAATAATACAATGTGAATATATAAGTATATAAATAAAAATATACACCTCTGTGTATCGAAGCTAAGATCAGAACTCACTGGGGGAAAAAATGGCTTCCTTGGTGGCTCAGTGGTAAAGAATCTGCCTGCAATGCAGGAGACCTGGGTTCAATCCCTGGGTCAGGAAGATCCCCTGGAGAAGGAAATGGCAACCCACTCCAGTAATCTTGCCTGGAAAATCCCATGGACAGAGAAGCCTGGCGGGCTACAGTCCATGGGGTCAGAAGAGTCGGACACAACTCAGTGACTAAACCAGCACCGCCAAGCTGAGATCAGAACCTGATGGGAAAAAAAAAAGAGTAGATCAGAGCTTGCTGTGGAGTCAGACCAACATGAAATTAAAGCTCCATTCTGAAACTTACTGGCTCTATGACCTTAACGGGAATTCCCTGGTAGTCCAGTGGTTAGGACTCCATGGTTTCACTGCTGAGGGCATAGGTTCTGTCCCTAGTCAGAGAATTAAGTTCCCACCAGCCATGTGGCACAGCAAAAAAAAAAAAAATCTGAGACCTTAGACAAAGTCTCTCATTGAAGCTCAGTTTCCCCATTTATAAAATGAAGACAATACTGTACACATTTCCTAGGTGGCTGATTAAGTTGAATCATAATTTAGGACTTTAGCCCAGAGCACGTACCTAGCAAATAATCAGTAAATGAAGCCATTCTTACTACTAACACTGCTAACTCCACTCATATGTTACAAAACACACAACCCCTCTCCTCTCTTACCGTATCTGATTTTCACAACTACCTCTCAAGAGGGATGGGACACCAGAGCCCAGCAGAATCAGGGCTGCTGATCCTAGTCCAATGCTCTTTTTGCCAAATAAGGTTTCTGAGGGAAGAAAATAGGAGCTTATTCCAAAGCCTGTTGATAGAGGCATTTTTATGAGGCTAGCAGGCAGGATGCTAAGGCTGGGAAAGGACTGGTAGGCTTCCTGCTCCAAAGCCTCTTGTCCGGGTTTGTGACTGCCCACCATCTCACACTGGGGAGCTTCCTCTTCTTTCTGGGGTCTTCTTCCTTGCTAACTAAGCCCTGACTTTCATAAAAGTTTATGGAAAGTCTTTTTTGTTTTAAATCTCTTCCAGCCCCCACTCACTATGTTTCTTTTTCCTGGATGCTGGCTCCAAGCCCCCACACTAATTCCTCTCCCCACAGTCCCTTCTGGGGCAAACCCACAGATTCCTTCATTTCTGATCATATTCAAACCCCCAAATCCTTGCCACCTGCCTTTGAGAATCTCTAGAGTGTGAGCCTGACTCTGATAAGCTGGCTCACATTGCAGCAATTTTTAAATATTTGTAATCAAAAGCAAAGTTAGCAGCTAAAGTTTAAGATGATAACAGACAGGTGGAAATGCCAGCCGATTTACTGATCTACTGTTAGTGACTCATGGTCACTAACTGAAATGGAATTTGAAGGTCTGAGTTCGAGTCCCTGTATGGGAACTTACCAGCAAGTTAGGCAAATTAGACAATCACCTCTCTGGCCTGTTTCCTCATCTTGAACATGGGAATGGTAACTATCTCTTGAAGCTGGTGACTATGAATGAGAGTGGTTTGGTCGCTAAGTCATGTCTAACTCTTTGTGACCTCGTGAACTGTAGCCCACCATGCTTCTCTGTCCATGGGATTTCCCAGGCAAGAATACTGGAGTAGGTTGCCATTTCCTTCTCCAGGAGATCTTCCTGACCCAGGGATCAAACCCAGGTCTCCTGCATTGCAGGCAGATTCTTTTACTGCCTGAGCCACCAGGGAAACACCGTGATTGAGAGGGTACAGGTTAAAGGCTGGCCCAATGCCTAGAACAAGGTCAATGTGCAAATACTAGCCATCAGTGAGCATCGGTCTGCTATGACAGAGAGTGAAGAACGCATATATAAGCCGCACATGAGAGGCTGTGCTGGCGGGAGAAATCACTCCTGTTTATTCCAGAACCTCTTCAGGAGAAGGCAGAAAATGTCAGACTAAACTCTCCAATAGGAATTAGGTGAAAATTGAGCTCCTTGGCTGCTTTCGTTCATCACCACCCACCCTCCCACTGCACCGCACACACAGACATACACAGCAGTACAGAGCTCAAGCTCTTTTCTCTGAAAGCTGTCCTGGCACAGGGACAAAGATGCTCCCAGAGCCTTCCCAGGCTCAGCCACCAGGTCTGTCCTGACAGGAGTGAGGAGACGGGGGTTGAGGATGGGAGACTTCCTCTGTGACCCATGTGCCCATTGCTAAGCTTGGCCCCAAGCCCTGAATGGCCCTTTTCCTTCTCCTTCAGCATGTCCGTGCATTTTCGGAACGTGTGATAACAGGATTGACAGCGACGGCGCCTGCCTTCCTGGGACCTGCAGGAACGGCTCTGCGGGGAGATTCTGCCACAAGCAGACCTCAGTCTGTGGGCCCTACGTGCAATTCTGTCACATCCATGCCACCTGTGAATACAGTGATGGGACGGCAAGGTGGGCCAGGGCAGGCATGCCACCCTGTTACCTACAGACAGACCCAACCCATATCTAACCTCTCTATGAACCAAGGCCTGTTCCCTCCAGCTGCCAGCACGGCTTTAGTGGAGAAAACCTCAGACTGAGCTGGGTTCAAATTGTGGCACTTCCTATTTTTGAAACCTAACCAGCTGTGTGACTTTGGGCAGTTACTTAACCTCTCTGAGCCTCACTTTCCTCATCAGTACAATAAGGGTGATGTTGCATACCTGGCAGGGCAGTTGTGGAGGTCAGAACAACTGAGTGTCAAAGCACCCAGCACCAGGGCTAGTACATCATAGGTCTTCAGTCATGGAAACTGCAATGATTACCATCACTCATGTGAAAGAAATGAAGATTAACTCACCAACTTTCCAACCCTTTAAAATCTCTTTTACTTCCTAAGATCATTAATAACAACTCCCATATTAAAGACATCTTACAGGAAAACTGGGTCTTTGGATCACCAGTTGATGTCTCAATGTTGTCTAACATATACAATGGGCTGGTGTGGGGGGCGAGGGAGTCAGAAAATTTTCCTCTCTGGGAATATATGGTTCAAAAGCAGCATCTACACAAAAAATTTCCTGGAAAATGCAGACCTGAGGGATTCTTGGCCTTATTTTTGCAGCACTTTTCTTAATTTGGGCTTCCCTTGTGGCTCAGCTGGTAAAGAATCTGCCGGCAATGCAGGAGACCTGGGTTCAATCCCTGAGTTGGGAAGATCCCCTGGAGAAGGAAAAGGCTACCCACTCCAGTATTCTGGCCTGGGGAATTCCATGGACTGTATAGTCCATCAGGTCACAGAATCAGACACTGAGCGACTTTCCCTTTTCTTAATTTGGAGTTACCTAATTAAGTGCATCCATCCCTGTTTATGGCCAACCTCCCCCACCAGTGTGCAGGCGGCATAGGGGAGAGACTGGCACTGCTCTTCCATGGTGGTACAATAGAAATGCATCTTCCTAAGGGGTTATATGGACTTCCCTGTGGCTCAGACAGTAAAGGATCTGCCTGCAGTTCGGGAGACCTAGGTTCGATCTCTGGTTGGAAAGATCCCCTGGAGAAGAGAATGGCCACCCATTCCAGTATTCTTGCCTGGAGAATCCCATGGACAGAGGAGCCTGGCAGGCTGTGGTGCATAGGGTTGCAAAGAGTTGGACACTCTGGAGCAACTAACATTTTCACTTTCACACATAGCTTTATAAAGACGTTAAACCCATTTTCCAGATAAGGAAACAGGTTCCCAAAGGTTAAAGGACTCACCCAGGGTTCCACAACCGCTAAAAGGTGGGGCCTGGATTCCCAGCCAGGTGTGTCTGACTACAGAGACAGGAGTGGCCCTGACGACTGTGCCATTTGCTCCCCTCATAAGGGCAAAGCGTCAGGGCGCTCAGCCGTGAACCCGGCCACCGCTAGCTAGCTGGACTTTTGGGAGCGGGGTGGGGATAGCTGGTACTTACATTTCTGGGGCTGACTGTGTGCTCACTCTTCTTTGCAGCTGTGTTTGCAAACCAGGATACGAAGGAGATGGAAGCTTCTGTGTGGAGATGGACCCTTGTTCAGGATCAACCCCGGGGGGCTGCAGCCGCTATGTGAGTGTTGCTCTTTATATCCAGGCTTCCGGGTAAATTCTGAAGGAAGGCAGTGTTGAATGACTTCATGGCATGAGGCATGTTTGCTTGAACCCTGCATTTTACAGATGGTGCCAGGTGCTTTCTGTGACCCCCCGGTTCTGAAATCCACTCGTGCTGGGGGTCCAGGACTCTTCCCTACAGTTTAATAACTGCTGTCCCTGCTGCTTCTCTATAGCCGCAGCCAGAGTGGATCAGATCCTGTTTCCCCCACACGCTGAAACCCCTTCGGGAACTTCCCCTGGCTCTGATGGTGAAAACAGATGCAAGTGCCTTGCCCGACTCTCCAGACTGCCTTTGGACAAGCCCCACCCACTCAGCCTCACCTGCACAGCCCTCCTTGCTCTTCTCACTCTGTCCTTCAGCCTCCTGGTGTCACCCTGAAAGGCCTGGAATTCATACAGACAGGAGCTTGGGTTAAAACATCCTCTGTACCTGGGTTGATGCCTCTTCGTGGCTGTGTGACCTTGGGCAAGTCACTTAGCTCCTCTGAGCCTCAGTTCCCTTATCTGTAGTTAGAGATAATCACAGTACCTTTCTCAAGATGCAGGCTTACACCTGCCAAACATTCAGAACCGTCCCTGACTCAGTAAGTGGCAGTGATGTTAGCAGCGCTGGCCATTAGCTGGTCAACAACAAGCCAGTTTGTTCTTTACATCATCTTAGCTTTTCCATCGATCTCAATGCAAGTGTGTATTTTAATCATTTCCTTTGTACTCCATGAAAATATATACCTCTTCAGGGCACCTCTGGAAATCCTTCTTTTGCACTTACAATCATGTGTCTGGTCTGGCGTTTCAGAGGCTTTGTTGCTGCTTTTCCTCTTGTAGGCAGAATGCATCAGAACTGGCAGGGGCACCCACACCTGCGTATGCCGTCAGGGATGGACCGGGGATGGAAGAGATTGCTCAGAGATCAACCCCTGCTTGCTGCCCAGTGCTGGAGGCTGCCACCACAATGCGACCTGCTTGTATGTAGGCCCCGGGCAGGTAGGCGTGATGAGGTGGAGGGCAAAGAAGAAACACGATTCCTGCAGTGGATTTTCTTTTTTTCTCTAAACACAGAAGTACTCTGGCTAGAACTTACTGCAACTCTTTAATCATTTGTAACAGTGGGAAGGAGTTAATTGTTGCAACAAACCTGTGACTAGGTAGTATATTTTCTTTTACCTTTTGACCCCATTCACCCACACCCCACCTCTGGCAGCCACCAATCTGTTCTCCATATCTATGAGCTTGGTTTTGTTTGTTTGTTTTTTAGATTCCACATATACGTGAGATCATATGTTGTTTGTCTTTTTCTCACCTGTTTCACTTAGCATAATGTCCTCAAGGTCCATCCATGATGTTACAAATGGAAGATTTTACTCTTTCTTTGGCCGAATAGTACTCTAATGTATACATACCCTACATCTGCTTTATCCACTCATCTGCGGATGGTCAGTTTGGTTGCTTCCATGTCTTGGCTATTGTAAATAATGCTGCAATGAACATGGGGGTGCATATATCCCATCAAGATAGTCTTTTCATATTTTTCAGACAAATATCCAGAAGTAGAATTGCTGGAACATATGGCAGTTCTGTTTTTAACTATTTTGAGGAAACTCCATACTATTTTCCAAAGTGCCTGCACCAATTTGCATTCATACCAGTAGTGCACAAGGATTCCTTTTCTTCACATCCTCGCCAACACTTTATTATTTCTTGTCTTTTTGATGATAGCCTTTCTTACAGATATGAGATGAGATACCTCGTTGTGGTTTCGATTTGCATTTCTCTGATTATCAGTGATGTCGAGCATCTTTTCATGTACTTATTGGTTATCTATATGTCATCTTTGGCAAAATGTCCATTCAGATCATTTACCCATTTTTTAAAATCATAACAGATTGTGATTTGTAACTATTTTCTCCCATCCCATAAGTTTCCTTTTCATTTTATTGTTGCTTTCCTTTGCTATACAGAAGCTTTTTCATTTGATGTAATCACACTTGCCTTAAAGAGCAATATTGCATAGGAACCTGGAATGTCAGGTCCATGAATCAAGGCAAATTGGAAGTGGTCAAACAAGAGATGGCAAGAGTGAACGTCGACATTCTAGAAATCAGCGAACTAAAATGGACTGGAATGGGTGAATTTAACTCAGATGACCATTATATCTACTACTGCGGACAGGAATCCCTCAGAAGAAATGGAGTAGCCATCATGGTCAACAAAAGAGTCTGAAATGCAGTACTTGGATAAAATCTCAAAAATGACAGAATGATCTCTGTTCATCTCCAAGGCAAACCATTCAGTATCATGATAACCCAACCAGTAACGCTGAAGAAGCTGAAGTTGAATGGTTCTATGAAGACCTACAAGATGTTTTAGAACTAACACCCAAAAAAAGATGTCCTTTTCATTACAGGGGACTGGAATGCAAAAGTAGGAAGTCAAGAAACACCTAGAGTAACAGGCAAATTTGGCCTTGGAATGCAGAATGAAGCAAGGCAAAGACTAATAGAGTTTTGCCAAGAAAATGCACTGGTCATAGCAAACACCCTCTTCCAACAACACAAGAGAAGACTCTACACATGGACATCACCAGATGGTCAACACCAAAATCAGATTGATTATATTCTTTGCAGCCAAAGATGGAGAAGCTCTATACAGTCAACAAAAACAAGACCAGAAACTGACTGTGGCTCAGATCATGAACTCCTTATTGCCAAATTCAGACTTAAATTGAAGAAAGTAGGGAAAACGGCTAGACCATTCAGGTATGACCTAAATCAAATCTCATGATTATACAGTGGAAGTGAGAAATAGATTAAAGAGCCTAGATCTGATAGATAGAGTACCTGATGAACTGTGGAATGAGGTTCGTGACATTGTACAGGAGACGGGAATCAAGACCATCCCAATGGAAAAGAAATGCAAAAAAGCAAAATGGCTGTCTGGGAAGGCCTTACAAATAGCTGTGAAAAGAAGAGAAGTGAAAAGCAAAGGAGAAAAGGAAAGATATAAGCATCTGAATACAGAGTTCCAAAGAATAGCAAGAAGAGATAAGAAAGCCTTCTTCAGCGATTAATGAAAAGAAATAGAGGAAAACAACAGAATGAGAAAGACTAGAGATCTCTTCAAGAAAATTAGAGATACCAAGGGAACATTTCATGCAAAGATGGGCTCGATAAAGGACAGAAATGGTATGGACCTAACAGAAGCAGAAGATATTAAGAAGAGGTGGCAAGAATACACAGAAGAACTGTACAAAAAGATCTTCACAACCCAGATAATCACGATGGTGATATCACTCATCTAAAGCCAGACATCCTGGAATGTGAAGTCAAGTGGGCCTTAGAAAGCATCACTACGAACAACGCTGATGGAATTCCAGTTGAGCTATTTCAAATCCTGAAAGATGATGCTGTGAAAGTGGTGCACTCAATATGCCAGCAAATTTGGAAAACTCAACAGTGCCCACAGGACTGGAAAAGGTCAGTTTTCATTCCAATCCCAAAGAAAGGCAAGGCCAAAGAATGCTCAAACTACCGCACAATTGCACTCATCTCACATGCTAGTAAAGTAATGCTCAAAATTCTCCAAGCCAGGATTCAGCAATACATGAACTGTGAACTTCCAGAAGTTCAAGCTGGATTTAGAAAAGGCAGAGGAACCAGAGATCAAATTGCCAACATCCGCTGCATCATGGAAAAAGCGAGAGAGTTCCAGAAAAACATCTATTTCTGCTTTATTGACTATGCCAAAGCCTTTGACTATGTGGATCACAATAAATTGTGGAAAATTCTGAAAGAGATGGGAACACCAGACCACCTGACCTGCCTTTTGAGAAATCTATATGCAGGCCAGGAAGCAACAGTTAGAACTGGACATGGAACAGCAGACTGGTTCCAAATAGGAAAAGGAGTACATCAAGGCTGTATATTGTCAGCCTGCTTATTTAATTTCTATGCAGAGTACATCATGAGAAATGCTGGACTGGAAGAAACACAAGCTGGAATCCAGATTGCCGGGAGAAATATCAATAACCTCAGATATGTAAATGACACCACCCTTATGGCAGAAAGTGAAGAGGAACTCAAAAGCCTCTTGATGAAAGTGAAAGAGGAGAGTGAAAAAGTTGGCTTAAAGCTCAACATTCAGAAAACGAAGATCATGGCATCCGGTCCCATCACTTCATGGGAAAGAGATGGGGAAACAGTGGAAACAGTGTCAGACTTTATTTTGGGGGGGCTCCAAAATCACTGTAGATGGTGACTGCAGCCATGAAATTAAAAGACGCTTACTCCTTGGAAGAAAAGTTATGACCAACCTAGATTGCAACCTAGATATTCAAAAGCAGAGACATTACTTTGCCAACAAAGGCCCGTCTAGTCAAGGCTATGGTTTTTCCTGTGGTCATGTATGGATGTGAGAGTTGGACTGTGAAGAAGGCTGAGCACCAAAGAATTGATGCTTTTGAACTGTGGTGTTGGAGAAGACTCTTGAGAGTCCCTTGGACTGCAAGGAGATCCAACCAGTCCATTCTGAAGGAGATCAGCCCTGGGATTTCTTTGGAAGGAATGACGCTAAAACTGAAGCTCCAGTACTTTGGCCACCTCATGCAAAGAGTTGACATAAAAGAACTCACTGCATTCTTATCTCTTGCCAAGCATTTGACCAACAATTCAATTCATTCTGGATTCACCAGAGTTGCCACATTGTACTCGTGGAAGTCAGAACTTCTACATAAGAGTGAGGAGGGCTGGGAAGGGACACAATTCAACCTGTAATAGTATCTGTTCCCTTCTGCTCTATCATCCTTTCTGCAAACAAATATGAAAAACTTCTAACGGGGGGTGATGGAGGAAGAGAAAGGACTTTTTATGGTGTAATGTAAGAAATAAAATAGGCCGTATCTATGATTGCCCTCAGTAATGTTACTAGTTGCCTTGCAGTCTTGGAGATATTCCAAATAGGCAAAAGTCCTAATTACCATGAATGTTTATTTTAAAAGACAGACCATCTGGGGGTCAACATATTAGTCTTGGGGGTGCAGGAAGGTGCTACCCCAAGAAGATTAAACACTCTTATTGATAAGGTCTTGCCCTAACTTGTAAAGTTGTATAGATGAGCATGTATTTACATATATAAGTGAGCATATATTTACATATAAGATACCCAATTTACCTTATAAAGCATACACAGCAAATAATACTTAAACCCTTAAAGATGAAAATTCATAAATAAAGGTTCTGTTCATTTCTTCCCACAACTTGGTGGGTCATCTTGTATCACCTCTAAATGTAACCACTCTCTAGACCAGTCCCTCTGTTCCTTTTTCTCCAACATGTGACCTCAGTGTACATGGGCTCTCCACTCCTCCCACCCTCTCTTAAGGTCCATCCACACCACACTTCCCAGAAGAATCTTCCCAGCTCATTCCCCCTCCTCTGAACAGCTGTGGTCTTCATCACAGAAGCATCTCATGTGCCACTTCATCCATAAAACCTACAGCATCTCTTGTTTCCCAGTGTTTGTTAAAGGTCGGATTCTTCTTGCTTACTTGGTATGCTTTGTCTTCCTCTCTTCAGTGAAAGCAGCCTCAAGGTTCATTGCTGGTACCTAAGTACTAAGTACCTCTGTTTGTTGAAATGATTACTTCTTTTTAAATTAAGTTTTTTAACTTCAATATGATGTTGGAAGACATTTGGGAAAATAAAAGTGAAGAGAAAAATTAACACCATTCACAGTGTACCCGCAGTCACCATTTGTGTGCCGATATATTTTTTCCTTCTGGTCTTTTTAATGCAGAGGGTTTTATTTTCCTCTCCATTGTTGCAATCCATTACATTTTTGTTTGGTTCCTGTTCTGTACTTAGCACAGACATCTCCCCATTTTGTTATACAACCCATCACTATCATAGTTAGTAACTGCATGATCGGGGCCGCTGCTTCCTTGTAGTTGGTATGCTACACAAAGTATCCAGCCTATGGGGCAAGCCGGGGCTGAAACCCAGCCTGCACCCTGCTCACCAAGGTGTGGACCCTGGTGTGAACCCAAACCTTCCCAGAAGAAGGGGGACATTTTTTTTTTTTTTGCATGATGAAACTGTCTACCTGCTGAGTCACTTGCCGTGTGTTGTGCATGTAGAGATGGTACCTTCCTTACTCAGATCTGCCTGCTCAGAGGGGATGACTGTTCAAAATTACACCCGTGTGCCTTATAGGCTAGCAGTGGTCTTGTGCATGGATTTCCACCAAGTGGATGCCTCATAACTTACTTCATCTTTCCCTCTTAGGTGAAGGGGCCAATTTTTTCAGTGGAATGTTCTTTAGGGTCTCTCTGAGACAAATCTCCATATGGTCCCTCTAGGGCAAGGAATTCAAAAAGGAAGTAACAGCCGGCTAGAACCTACTGTATAGCGCAGGGAGCACTGCTCAATGTTACACGGCAGCCTGGATGGGAAGGGAGTTTGGGGGAGAATGGATACATGTGTCCCTACGGCTGAGTCCCTTTGTTGTCCACCTGAAACTATCACATTGTTAATCAGCTCTACTGCAATACAAAATTAAAAGTTTTAAAACATTTTTAAAGATTTTTTAAAAAGGAAAGTAACAAGGAGCTTTAGACTGGGAAATGTAACATAGAATGCAAAGACCAATAGCTCTGGAGTCAGAAGTGTAAGAAAGACATTACTGGTGTTCTCTAAAAGGGCCAAACAGCCATGGTTTCCATAGTTCATTTCTTGGTGTTGTGAGAGGGCAAGGTATGAAAGTCTGTTGTTTTCAATAACCTCTTTCACTTTGCTCTTGGAATTACAGAATGAATGTGAGTGCAAGAAAGGATTTCGAGGCAATGGGATTGACTGCGAACCAATAACATCATGCTTAGAACAAACTGAGAAATGTCACCCACTGGTGAGTTACTTGATTTTTCTCATTAGTACTTTAAAACAATTACTTGAGAAAGAAAGAAGTTTGGGTTCTTTTTAACCTGGGCCCAGTAATGAACAAAATCTCTCTTACTCCCAAAGGGAGTCCCTAAGCAGAATGTAAGTAATTATTGCAAATTCCTCTCCATTCCAAAGCATGGAAGAATCAACACGCAATTGCCAGAAAAGATTCCCAGCTAAATCTGAATTTCAAATAAATGACAATCCTTCAGGACAAGCATGACCCAAATATTATATAAGATAGATCTAAACAAAAAATTATTCATGACTTATCTAAAATTCATTCTTGGTATTTTTATTTGCTAAATCTGGCAATTCTAAAAAAACAGAATAGTTGAAAGGGTAACTAGATTCCCATTTTGAATGTCATAACAGAGTTTAACCCAAATTACTGGAGAAAATGCCCATTCAAGGATAGGCTGAGCCTTGTATCTAAATTAGGGAAAAGCAGGCCCAGATGTTAGAGCTGGTCATGGTTGTGTTTTTAAGAGAACATCACTAAGCACCCAGCATCAGAACCGATGAAAACACTTAGTCACAATGCTTTTGGTTGCAAATAACAGAATCCACAAAACTCAACTTAAGCAAAAGAGGGATTTGTTGGACATATGCCCCCAGGGTAGTTCCATAGGCAGGAATTACAAAACTTCCCAAGGGCTTAGAATCAGGATCTAGGCAGCTTTTTCCATCAATCCTCTGAGACCATCCAGTTTCTCATTTTGCTATTCCCTGTGCTTTTACTTACTGCGTCTGTCTCTGTCTCGTTCTCTCAAATTTAAGTGCAGTTGTTTGCATCTTGGAATATCTGACTCCCCATTCTTAGAGGGACATCTACCAATGATGCCCACTAACTCAACAGCATCCATGTCCTAATTCTTACTCATAAGAGAAAGGATCTGACCAGGGTCTGGACCAGAAAGGTTCCAGCGCAGCTGGGCCCAGATGTCCACACATGAGGCAGTCAATGCTTGCCAGAGAGTAGGATGACATGAGCAGGGCTACCAGATCCAGCCCTAGTATATGTGGGGAGGTGGGTGATTTTCAAAGAAGAAAAAATGGGGGGAGATGTCCCTAAAGTATCTGTTACCCAAGAGTCATAAGAGCACTTCACAAAGCTGAAGAGACTCCAACAGTCTTAATTTAAGGCTGACTAAGCCCTGATATTCCAAACATGAGAGGTTATTGGAACTTCCACTTTATCCCAAGGTGTGGAAGAATGAGCATAGGGTTGCCAGATAAAGTGCAGGATACCTAGTTAAATTTGAATTTCAGATACACAGTGAATTCTTTTCCAGCACAAGCATGCCCCCAAATAGCATATGGGACATACATACACAAAAGCCTCTTTGTTTATCTGAAATTCACATTAACTGTGTGTCCTGATTTCTGCTTATTAAATCTTGACAGGATGAAAAGAATCTAATTGTGATTCCGTAAGAGCTACACCAAACCTGCAGGAAGGGCTGAGGGCCTGTGGGTTATTTCCAGCAATCTTTCAGCCCTGAATTTCACTGTAGACAGAGCCCAAGTATTCACAGGTACATCTCAGATCTAATGCTTTACTTAGGAAAGCAGATCATTTCTCTCATCTCCTTTGTATCAGGCAACCTGTCAGCTTACTTCCTCCGGCATCTGGAGTTGTGTTTGCCAAGAAGGCTATGAAGGAGACGGCCTTCTGTGCTATGGAAATGCGGCAGTGGTAAGTTCTCTGAGAGCAACTTCAGGACAGAATCATAAAGACAAAAATCTTCCAGTTTAAAAGAAAAAGACAAACACTCTTGGCTAGGATGCCTTTAAAGTGCTCTTCCAATCATGTGCTCCAGGAGATTCTATCTGAAACAAGCAACTTCTCACAAATGGCATATGTGTTCAATGGGTCACAAATTTTCTACAAATTGAAGGGAGGAAACTTTTATTCGGTACCTTCTGTGTACCAAAGCAGTCTCGACTTCTCTTTCTTGCCATTCTGCCTCTTTCCAGTCCCAGACTTCCCAAACAAGCAAATAACTGGCACCTGCTGAGTTCCTGGGCAATCCTGTCCAGTTTGTAGGCCTTCTATAGGTATCTAGAGCTCGCTGTGCTTACCCCTATCTAAGGTATGTGTGTGTGCACATGTATGCACCTTCTGTGTACCAGGCATCTTACTAAATCCTTAACATGCAGCTGCACTTCATTTAAACCTCATCACAACACTCTGGGCTTATGCTGTTATTGTGCCCATTTTATTAATGAAGAAACTAAGAGCCTAATCAAACTTTCCTCAGCTCATCAGCTGTCTACGTGCAGAGCCCAGCACTTAACCATCAGCACAATCTATCAATATAGGACACACCCCACTGGACCATCGCCTCTGGAGGGCAGGTCTTCGTCGTGTTTCCTACTTCATTCCTACTGTTCATAAAGATCTTTTGAAATGAGAAAGCAAGTTGGTGAATTTTCTCCTCACTCACTTTTTGCTCAGCTCTCTGGAGTTTGGTTCCTGCGCCTCCTCTCAATGGGCACCACTGGTCTCACAGTGCCAGGGCTGCGCCTGCCCTAACATGCTCTTTGACGGCTGCAGCCTCCACCATGGCTGCCCTGCCTAGCAGGGTCCTTCCCACCCTTCACTGCACCCGTTTCTCTTCATCCCATTAGGCTCATCTCCTGACACCCATACCCTGGAGCTTGAACCTCACATTTTCTCTACACTGTCCATGGCCACACTCCCTAAAATTTTAGAACTCTAAAACCCCACTCTCACAATGCTCCTCTCCTCCCAGGGGAAGCAAGATCAAGTCCAAGTCCTCCTCCTGGCACTGCGAGCACCTCACAGGGCCTCAACTCAGTTTGCTTCCAACAATTTTACCAGAGCTGTTGTCTTCCCAGCTCGACACCAGCTCTGTTCCCCTCCACCACAGACCCAGCCTTGGGTCTTTCTCCCCTGAGTTCAGTTCCAGCTCGCACCCTCCTCTCCCTGAAGGGATTATTTGAGCATCTCAGTTCTTGTATCACTTACTAAACTGGTTTACTTTTTAACCAGGGTTTACCAACTTACTCAATAACCTCAAGTACTTTCAAAAAGTAGTTAAGACAGCTCTGAGATATATTATCTTTTGGCAAATTTGCACATAGTAATTGTTATTGCCATTTTCGTGGTGTTCAATAGTTTTTAAAATGTTTTCACAAACATTAATGAATGTAATGTTCATAATCCCAGGAGCAAGGTGTCATCAAAATCATTATTCAGATTATGCTCTTGCATTCTCAGAGAGGTTAAGCCCAAGATCATACAGCTGGTAAATGGCAGACCCAGGAACTGAACCCAGCCTTTTTAAACTCAAAGTCCAGAGCTTTCCTTACTCTATCATACCTTCAAATGTCACTAATCTACTAGCATTCTGGGTTATCTTTTCAAATCTTAAAGTCCCCAAAACAGCTATAAGTTGCATAAGGTCAGGGGCCAGCTTTTCTCTTTCATATCTTACAGCCTCCCTCCATCCTGGTGCCAATTGTGATGGTTCAGTATATATGTTCATTAACAAACCCCATGGTGGATAAGTTAGAAATAATAGTGGCTAAAACTTACTGTGTCCTACATGCCAGCCTCTATTCTAAGCACTTTAAAAACATTAACCTTTCCAGCTGCCACATCAACCCTAACAGTCAGAACTTTGGTCATCCCTATCTTACAGCTGGGAACACTGAGGCCCAGAGAGATGAAGTAACTTGCCTCAGGCAGCAGCCCCCATCCTTTTTGGCTCCAGGGACCAGTTTCGTGGGAGACAGGTTTTCCACAGATTGGGGATAGAGGGATGGTTTCAGGATGATTCAAGCATGTTACATTTATTATGCACTTTATTTCTATTATTATTACATCAGCTCCACTCAGAGAATCAGGCATTAGATCACAGAGGTTAGGGATCCCTAACCTAAGGAACTACGAAATGGCTGAACCAGAAAGAAAACCCAGGTGGTTTGGTTCCATGTCCCAAGGCCCTGCTCAATGCTGGCTCTGAAAGCCGGCAGTTTACTGAGCTCTGTGACCTTTCTGAGGGGCAGGGTGGCCATGTCCTTACAACCAAAATACAGATTTGGACAAACTTGAAGTTGTTGTTTCATTTGAACTTTCTGGAAACACTCCTTGACCTTAAATATAGAAGATAATTTGAGCCAATAAGCATGAAAGAAACTGCATGGCTCTAGCAACACAGGGACTCATCCAGCCTGGGCATCATTCATGTCAACATGGGCAAGGCTGGCAAGGACGATTCCCGGAGCTGCCCTGACATGCCTCTCACTGATCCTCCTCTGTGTTCTCTCTCCTCCCTCTCTTGCACGAAATGAATAAGGAATTGTCCTTTCTCTCCGCTGCAGCTGTATTTAACCAGTGGATAAATGTGAGTACCTTTGTTGAAAATAGGATTGGAAATATATATAATTTTATAGATACGGACTGCATGTAATAGAAGACTGAAAATGCAGCTGGTGGGGGAGGGAAGGCAGTCGTCTAGAGCAGTGGTTCTCAGCCCTGAGTCCACTTTAGAACCATGTGGAACACACGTCTTTCAATAGCCATGCCTAGGCTCCCACCCCCAGATGCTCTGATCTGATTGGCAGAGGTTAGACCTGGGCATCCATGTATATCAGGAGCCTCACAGGTGATCTAGCATGCAACCAGGGCTCAGTACTTCTAGTCTAGGATAAGCTGGGGTGATCGACTTTCCAACCAACCTAAATATATATGTATGGCTTCATTCTTCATTGAAAAAAAGGTCTTTTTACAAACTCAATATAATTCATCATTAGTAATTCACCAAGTTAGATTTGGCAGTTATAGCTGCAATCCTAGCACACTTCACGTGGGTTTTGCCCTCAGCCCAACATGTCCTGAGAAACTGTCCCCTCTCCCTTGGAAAGTTCTAAAACCAAGAATCTGATCTCCAGCTTGCCCAGTTGTCTGAATCTCTTGCCCAAGTGGCCCAAGGTGGCAGGTTCAGCAGCCATTTGTGACAAGTGTTTAGTGCCATCCTGAAAGATGATGCTGTGAAAGTGCAGCACTCAATATGCCAGCAAATTTGGAAAACTCAACAGTGCCCACAGGACTGGAAAAGGTCAGTTTTTATTCCAATCCCAAAGAAAGGCAATGCCAAAGAATGCTCAAACTACCGCACAATTGCACTCATCTCACACGCTAGTAAAGTAATGCTCAAAATTCTCCAAGCCAGGCTTCAGCAATACATAAACCATGAACTTCCAGAAGTTCAAGCTGGATGTAGAAAGGCAGAGGAACCAGAGATCAAATTGCCAACATCCACTGCATCATGGAAAAAGCAAGAGAGTTCCAGAAAAACATCTATTTCTGCTTTATTGTCTATGCCAAAGCCTTTGACTATGTGGATCACAATAAACTGTGGAAAATTCTGAAAGAGATGGGAATACCAGACCACCTGACCTGCCTCTTGAGAAACCTGTATGCAGGTCAGGAAGCAACAGTTAGAACTGGACATGGAACAGCAGACTGGTTCCAAATAGGAAAAGGAGTACGTCAAGGCTGCATATTGTCACCCTGCTTATTTAACTTCTATGCAGAGTACATCATGAGAAACACTGGGCTGGAAGAAGCACAAGCTGGAATCCAGATTGCTGGGAGAAATATCAATCACCTCAGATATGCAGATGACACCACCGTTATGGCAGAAAGTGAAGAGGAACTCAAAAGCCTCTTGATGAAAGTGAAAGAAGAGAGTGAAAAAGTTGGCTTAAAGCTCAACATTCAGAAAACGAAAATCATGGCATCTGGTCCCGTCACTTCATGGGAAAGAGATGGGGAAACAGTGGAAACAGTGTCAGACTTTATTTTGGGGGGGCTCTCAAATCACTGCAGATGGTGGTTGCAGCCATGAAATTAAAAGACACTTACTCCTTGGAAGAAAAGTTATGACCAACCTAGATAGTATATTCAAAAGCAGAGACATTACTTTGCCGACTAAGGTCCGTCTAGTCAAGGCTATGGTTTTTGCAGTGGTCATGTATGGATGTGAGAGTTGGACTGTAAAGAAGGCAGAGCGCCAAAGAATTGATGCTTTTGAACAGTGGTGTTGGAGAGACTCTTGAGAGGCCCTTGGACTGCAAGGAGATTCAACCAGTCCATTCTGAAGGAGATCAGCCCTGACATTTCTTTGGAAGGAATGATGCTAAAGCTGAAACTCCAGTACTTTGGCCACCTCATGTGATGAGTTGACTCATTGGAAAAGATTCTGATGCTGGGAGGGATTGGGGGCAGGAAGAGAAAGGGATGACAGGATGAGATGGCTGGATGGATCACTGATCGATGGATGTGAATCTGAGTGAACTCCGGGAGTTGGTGATGGACAGCGAGGCCTGGTGTGCTGCGATTCATGGGGTCGCAAAGAGCCGGACACGACTGAGCGACTGAACTGAACTGAACTGAAGAAGACAGGTGCCAAGACATGCAGTGTGTGATCAGCAGCCACTCCAGGACAGCTTCCTGTTGCTTCCACGTGGGGTCTCTGACTCCCATCACATGGGAGAGGAGGGCCCTACAGAAGGTGACTTAATCCTTGGCAAAAATTTCCATAGGACCCACCCCACACTCATGAGTTTGCCCGTGGTGTGCTGAATCCCACTCATCCCAGCTCACAAGAGTATAGCTTTCCCAGCCCCTCTTGCAATGCTGTCGTGATGGCGGCTGGAAATCAGCCATTATGGGAGAAGTTACACCATAGAAATCAGCAAGCACTGCAAACCAGGGCTTTTGTTTGTTTGTTTGTTTGTTTGTTTGTTTGTTTTTCTGGAGAGCCAGTTGTTAAACATTAAGTCCATCACAGCTTCTACCCAGAACTTTTAATACCTCTAGGCAAATAGATAAAGTTTGATTTCAGGCCTTCAGTCTCTCTCTCTTGCTGAAACTGTTTCCCGCGTCTTCCTACCATCCTTATTCCAAAGGCATCCAAGGATTGTCAGGGTCTCTGCACACACGTCTGCACATACACATACACACATGATCCTGTCAAGACTGTTCTCTGCCTCTTCGTTTAGACTAAAGGGTGAATGACTGATAATGATTTGAAGTGTGGCCTGATTAGGAAGATATACCTTTTGTCAAGGCTCCCACATTTAAATAAAAGTAATGAGTCTCAGAAGGAATGTGGAGGCATCAGTCAGTAGGTGGGATGGATTTGGGAAAGGAATCCCTAGGACCTTCCCAGTATCTCTGAAACGATATCACACGGGATATTGGATTTCTGCCAAGGATTAAGTCAGCCCCGTTTGTCCTCTGACATGAGTCAGGCCACTTTCTTTTCCTTCTGGGATTCAGAATGCTTCCCTCCAACACCTGCTGTCGACCACCTCAAACCTTACTGTCCTTGTGCCCTCCCGACAAGCCATTGCGGACATGGACCAAGAAGAGAAAGCCTTTTGGTTGACCAAGAGCAACATTCCCATCCTCATAAAGTAGGTATTATGTATTTTGTTCTTCACGATGTCTTACTAGCATCAATGTGAATGAAGTACAGTGGAGGTGGGCCCCATGGACCTTCAGATCCTTGCCACTGAACATGTTCTAGGACCGCCCCCGCCCCCGCTCCTTCCCCCAGGATGGAAGTAGTCAACATGACTGACAGCCAACTCTGTGCTAACTGCTTTTACATACAATCTAGTTAATCCTCTCTGTGAAATAGACATTATAATTATTCCCATTTTACAGATGTGGAAACCAAGGCACAGAGTGATTAAGTAACTGACCCCAGAGGCCATGGCCAATAGTTTCAAGGGGAGAGTTTGAACCTGGTGGTCTGGCTCCAGAACCTACCCTCTTAACTACACCTACCACCACTGTCTCAAGCATCAGTGCCTCATTACAGCCCTTATGGACTATTGTTATAGGTACCATACGCTGCTGGGCACATACGGAGTGGCTGATCTGCAGGCCCTGTCACCTTCTGACATGCTGGCAACATCTTTGCAGGGCAACTTCCTCCACCTGGTGAAGGCAGATGGGGTAAGAGAGCACCGTATTGGGTCTGTTCAATGGAAACTTGCGACATACGTTCATATCGTACTGTGAAGTTTTTATGTTATGGAAATTTCCGAACATGAGCAAAAATAGATGGAACGTAAAACTCCATGGTAGGCATCACCCAGCGTCAACGACTATCAACATATACTGATACACACACTCACAGAGTTTCTGTGTAGCAGGGCTCCTATAAAATGAGGCTCTCTGCCCACTGGTTGGCCACAGGCTCTTCTATTAGACCACAGACTGATCCAGAAAGACAAATATTTCACTTCTTCTGGGTGAAGGCAGTGGAGTTTCACAACTTGGATTTTTATGTGTGGTTAAGAGCTTGTTATTGGTAACCTACTGATTGAATCATTAGAGATCACTACGATATTATACTAAGTTAGGGTCAGTCAGTCAGTCTGCAGATGTTTACTGAACACCTACTGTACGTCAGGAACTGATCAGAGTGCTGGAGACAGGATAGTGCACAGGAAGAGGGGAGCCCTATAGATGCTCACCTTCTGGCATTTTCTACAGCATTTCAAGGACTTGGATTTGGTTTTTTGTAAGGAGGTCTGGCTGCCCTGCTGAATGCAGCAGTGATTCAAAGCTCTTTCTATGAACTGCACAAAATGAGGATAGAGGGTCTACTGGGAAGTGAGAACTACCCCATCAATGGATTGTGGGCCACAGTCAGAATGCTCTAGATTTGCAGTTCTAAAGCATTTTTGCCTTCCTACCCATCAGCAATGGTGCTGTGAAAAGGTTCTATCTATTTAGGTATTACATAAACATATGTGCTTCATCAGAATAGTCCTTTCAGAAAGTATAAAAGAGTTTCATAGGGCCGCATGGTCTCTCTACATTTTATTACAATAATTCTAGAACCTTACGCACATATATCAGTCAATGGGTGGTTTTACACTAGTGTTTTAAATCATTGACTCTCTAAACAAGCATTAACTGAACACTCACCTTGGGAAGGTTCATCCCAGGGTTGTAGCTTCAGAAGTAAATCAATTAAGACCTGTGAATTAGAGGAGGTAACTATCAAAGGCACAATTATAATGAGTTCTTTCTTAAGTCTGATATAAACATCCCCCTGTAATCAAAAGAGAGGTGCAAGGCGGCCAGTGTTATTTGCTTCAGGACCTCTGCTGACGTGCCTAGGATGAGACAAGTCCCCTCAGGATCCAGGGTTCCCGGGAAGAATTTCAATCAGACTGCAGTGGTGGGAGAAGAGGAGAGGAGCCCCGAGAGAGCGGAGGCCAGTTGTGTCATACGTGGCTGGTGGCTGCACGAGTGTGCATTTAGCTTTGCTTACCTCCATTCCCCATGCATTTCATATTCTTGTAACTGTCAGTAACTGTCTGCATCATTTTGCTAAGGCTGCTGTAACCAAGAACCACAGACTAGGTGGCTTAGACAACAGAAATTGCTGTCTCAGTTCTGCAGGCTGGAAGTCCAAGGTCAAGGTGTGGACAGGGTTGGTTCTGTCTAAGGACTGGGACATCAGGCGCTCTCTTCGGCTTGCAGATGGCAGTCCTCATGTTCATATGGTGTTCTGCCCACATAGCTCCTGTGTCCAAATTTCCTCTTCTTATAAGGACACTGGTCACATTGGATTAGGGTCCACCCTAATGACCTCAATGGATATGAATTTGAGCAAACTCCAGGAGATAGTGAGGGCCAGGGGAGCCTGGCGTGCTACAGTCCATGGGGTCACAAATAGTCAAACGTGACTAAGTGACAGAAACAACAATGACCGCATGTTAACTCAGTTACCTGGTATAAAGACCTCGTCTCCAAATAAGGTCACATTCTGAGGCACTGGGGGTTAGGGCTCCAACATATGAATTTTGGGGACACAATTCAACCCACCATACTATCTACAGTGCTTTTCCAACTACAGGGTCTGTTTAGTGAGCCTCAGCCAGCACTTTTTTAATGAAATAGAATGGAGTAGAATCAATCAGATGCCTCCCACATGGCAGAGGAAATTATTATTTCATTTCAGTTGTGTGTGTGAGAGAGAGAGACATCAAATGGCTCACAATTTTAAACTATTTCTAACTGTACATCATGGTCCAAAAGAGAGAAGGTCGCTACTGCTCAAAATGTGGAAAACCTAGAAATCATTCAGTCCCTGGGTGTACTCTGTAGGGACTCACCTTCTCACTCTGGTACGTTTACAGAATATCACAATCGGAGGAGCGTCCGTCATTGATGGTGACAATGCAGCCACAAATGGAGTGATACACATCATCAACAAGGTACAAGACTGCTTCCTCCTACGCATGTGGCATCTCCTCCTTTTGTTATTTATCCTCCTGTATGTTATCTTGGGGGGGGGGGGAGTACTTAGCCTTAATATGAAAGTAACCTGCTTCATTATTTGTATTTTAAACCATTTAGAGGCTCTACTCATTCAGTAAGACTCAGCTATTCTTTACTTATGCCTGTATCCTGCAGTGGGTTCATATAAAGTGTAGTCATGTATATCTCTTATTTATGAGACCATCTTACAAGGCACCCAAGAACCTTAGTATCAGGAAGTCCATACACCCAGGTGGGACATCATCAAGAACTGGAAGAAAGGCAACTATGTGTGTGTCACTGGTCCTCTCCTCTCTGCATTATTATGCCCAAGGGAGAAAAAGGAAAATGGTAGAAAATATATTGTGGAAGTTTTATTTTCTCTTCAGATGCAATTCAACAGTATTCAAAGGTATGAAATAGAAAGAAAATTAAATGGAAAATGACTTTTTAAGCTATCCTATAATTTTCAGTTACTGTGTTAAGAACTTCATTTAAATTTGAAGTTAGAATTTAGGGCATATTGGAAAATTTTGAAAAGTAGAAGATTAGAAAAGACAGTTAACTAATTGCATTTTAACTAAAATTACTCTCATTTGACACTTATACACTCCCTTTTTTAATTTCAAGTTACAGAATATGTTAACAGTCTCTGTTCAGGAAAGAGAGGCTTCTTATAAGACTTCTGAGTGTGATATTTTCCAAAGACCTTGCAAGTCTCTTGTATTAACAAGAGGCATAAATAAATACATTTTATGAGCAAGTGGTAGGTCACTTGCAGAGAACCATGCTGAGTTTATGGCTTCATTTATCAGAAAGCAACATTACCAAGAGTGTTTTTTCTCCAATCCTGGCTTTTCAAAGTACTAAAAAAACACACTTCTCTTAAAAAAACATCATGGAATTACCTCTTCTTATCATTTATGTTTTTATTTCTGATGAACACAACCCCATTAGTAAAATGGCACCCCAACCCATCTCCTATACTGAACGTTATTATCATGGGACCCATTCAAAGTCCTACCTCCTCGAAAGCCTTTCCTGATCTCTACAACCCATATCACCGAGGTTAACATAGTGGCAAGCACATAAGTCCTAGAATCATACAGGATCTGGGTTCAGGCATTCAGCTAACTCTATAACCTTGGGCAAGTTACCTAACCTCTCTGAAGTTCATTTTTCCTTCCTTTGAGGATTGAGCAACACCGTCTCTCTCAATGTCTGCTGCCTAGTGAGGCCACACTAAATCTCAGTTTTATTCCCTTTTCCTTCCTCTGAAATCCTGTGGGATTTCTGATATGGAACTCATTTGACATAACTGCACCCCCTTGTTTGATGGTTCTTTGTGGACTAGGCCATGAGCATCATTCTTGTATGATGGCACGTCCTGGAGGGGTGGAACTGCTTCTTTTCTCTGTCCCGCATCAGCATTACCACCTCACCTGACATGCAGTAAAATTGGAATGATTGACAGCCCGATAGGTGCCAGGCATCATGCCGAGTATCATGCATCACATTTGACTTTTACAACAACCCTAAGAAAGTACGTACCATTCTCCTCACTTGCCAAATGGGACACGTGAGGCTCCTATGGGTTGAGGAAGAAATGTGTGTGAACACAAAGATTCATGGATGTGTGTCAACTGATTCAAGTTTGCTGCTTAGCCTCTGGGTTGCACTGGCTCCTTGAGCAGCCCCTTTTCTATCTATCCATTGGATACTGTGGTCCCTCTTGTCAGGGCCACCACAAACAGCTATGCAGGCTGTTCCCTGCCTAGCGGGGCCTGGTCTAAGGGTGCAATGGGGCTGAAATCCAACCCACTTCATGCCCCAAGCTATACACCCCTGTTTAGTCTTGCAGACTATCAGAGAATGCCTTGTTTCAACTTGAAGTGGCCTCAGGATCACATGGGGTTCCCTGGAAGTTCAGTGGTAAAGAATCCACCTGCCAATACAGGAGATGCAAATTTAATCCCTGGGTCAGGAGGTCCTCTGAAGGAGGAAATGGCAACTCACTTCAATATTCTTGCCCGGGAAATCCCATGGACAGAGGAGCCTGGTGGGCTATAGTCCTTGGTGTCACAAGAACAGACACAACTTAACAACTAAACAACAACATTATAATTACATACTGTTGTGACGTGAACCAGTATATTGGAGAGCAGGAAGCCCTACCAACACAAGCTAACAGAATTTTGGGACTTCCTTTCCCAGGTTCTGGTTCCCCAGAGAGGTCTAACTGGCTCCTTACCAAACCTGCTCACCCGACTGGATGAGATGCCTGACTATTCCAGCTTCCGGGGCTACATCATTGCAAGTACCACATCCTCCGCGTGACCCTCTGCTCAGGTTACCTAGGAACGGAAGTCCCTCACGTGCTCCTGTCTCTCTCCATCACAGCAATATAACCTGGCGACTGCGATCGAGGCTGCTGATGCTTACACGGTGTTTGCTCCAAACAATGATGCCATTGAGAGTTATATCCGAGAGAAGAAGGTCACAACTCTGGTAGGTATTAGCAGTAATAACCCAGGAAACTATTTTCCGGAAATTCAAGCACTTAAAGTTTTCAGTCGATCCACCATGTACCATTTCACTGTTTCATCAAAACTGCCTTGTCAGTATCCACTTATTTAATAGAAACTCAAGCAGAGACTCTCATACCCATTCTGTTCCCAGGTAACCTCCCCCAGGCCAGAGCTGTTCATGTATTTCATCCATAGCCCTGGAAGCACACACTCAGGCTCACAGACACAAAGATGCAGTCTCCCCAGGAACCTGGAAGCATCTTCATAGCCACCCCTCCTCCCCTCCCCGGCTTCTCCCCGGTCCCACGCAGCAAGCTGTCAGCACAGGGGATCTAGAGGGAATGGACTATCCCCATCTTCCTCCTAATTGCCCCATCTCTGTCTTCCCCGATTCCTAACATCTGGGGATAAACAGTCAAAACTTTTTCAAAGGACTTTGTGAAATAATACTGGGTTGGCCAAAAGGTTCATTTGTGTTTTTCTGTGACATCTTATGGAAAAACTCAAATGAACTTTTGGGCCAACCCAATGAAAAGCTCCAATCCCTTCACTCTCTGGCTCAAAACCCTTGGGTGGCTCTCCATTTCCTCAGTGACTAAGTCCAGACTGTCTCCCCAGGTACTTACAGCCTCCACAAACTGGTCACAATTACCTTCTATTCAGTGCTGGTACCAGACTTTCCATTTAGAAGGATCCCAGGGGTGTCCCACCCCCAGCCCCATAGCAAGGGAACAAGTTTAAAGTTGTAATTGCACAGCAAGTGAGCTGTTTTCACTTCTAACTTAATATAGGGTAATCAATGCTAAGGAGACAGGGCTGATACTTGAAGTCCCGCTAAGCCATTGTTGGTCCACTGCTCTCTCCCTACCCATTCTCTGCAGACACCTTGTGGTCTAACCAGAGTGATGTCATATAGATCTAAAGACGCCAAAGGCGTGTTTGCTCCTGTCTACACACACACACACGCACACACACACACAGAGGAACACTCCAGGCTCTTCTGTCCATGGGGTTTTCCAGGCAAGAATACTGGAGTGGATTGCCATTTCCTCCTCCAGGGGATTTTCCCCACCCAAGGATCGAACTGGGTCTTCTGCACTACAGGCAGATTCTTAACCAATGAGCCACCAGGGAAGCCCCCACAACACACACACACCACCGCCTCATTCAGGAGGGCTGTCCTTCCTCCTTCCTTGCCTCCTGAATCCTCCTCATCCACACTGATTCTTCAAGTCCAGTCTCACCTTCCTCAGGAAAGCTGGTTCTGGCCCCTTCAGTTCAGTTCAGTCACTCAGTCATGTCTGACTCTTTGCAACCCCATGGACTGCAGCATGCCACGCTTCCCTGTCCATCACCAACTCCTGGAGCTTCCTCAAACTCATATCCATTGAGTTGGTAATGCCATCCAACCATCTCATCCACTGTCTTCCCCTTCTCCTCCCACCTTCAATCATTCCCAGCATCAGAGGCTTTTCAAATGAGTCAATTCTTTGTATCAAGTGGCCAAAGTATTGGAGTTTCAGCTTTAGCATCAATCCTTCCAAGGAATATTCAGGACTGATTTCCTTTAGGCTGGACTGGTTGGATCTCCTTGCAGTCCAAGGGACTCTCAAGAGTCTTTTCCAACACCACAGTTAAAAGCATCAATTCTTCGGTGCTCAGCTTTCCTTATAGTTCAACTCTCACATCCATACATGACTGCTGTAAAAACTATAGCTTTGACTAGATAGACCTTTGTTGGCAAAGTAATGTCTCTGCTTTTTAATATGTTGTCTAGGTTGGTCACAACTTTTCTTCCAAGGAGCAGGTGTCTTTTCATGGCTGCAGTCACCATCTTCAGTGATTTTAGAGCCCCCAAAAACAAAGTCTGTCACTGTTTCCATTGTTTCATCTGCATAAAACATGATGGGATCATGCATACAGACTTTCATTTTGAAGAGTTGTTAGTTTTAAGCCAGCTTTTCAACTCTTCTCTTTCATTTTCATCAAGAGGCTCTTCAGTTCCTCTTCACTTTCTACCATAAGGGTGGTGTTATCTGCATATCTGAGATTATTGATATTTCTCCCAGCAATCTTGATTCCAGCTTGCGCTTCATCCAGCCTGGCATATCAGTTAAATAAGCAGGGTGACAATATGCAACCTTGATGTACTCCTTTCCCAATTTAGAACCAGTCTGCTGTTCCATGTCCAGTTCTAACTGTTGCTTCCTGACCTGCATACGGATTTCTCAAGAGGCAGGTCAGGTGGTCTGGTATTCCCTTCTCTTGAAGAGTTTTCCACAGTTTGTTGTGATATACACAAAGGCTTTGGTATAATCAGTAAAGCAGAAGTAGATGTTTTTCTGGAACTCTTTTGCTTTTTCCATGATCCAGTGGATGTTGGCAATTTGATCTCTGGTTCCTCTGCCTTTTCTAAATCCAGCTTGAACATCTGGAAGTTCATGGTTCACATACTGTTGAAGCCTGGCTTGGAGAATTTTGAGCATTACTTTTGCTAGCATGTGAGATGAGTGCAATTTGCGGTAGTTTGAACATTCTTTGGCATTGCCTTTCTTTGAGATTGGAATGAAAACTGACCTTTTCTAGTCCTGTGGCCACTACTGAGTTTTCCAAATTTGCTGGCATATTGAGTGCAGCACTTTCACAGCATCATCTTTCAGGATTTGAAGTAGCTCAAGTGGAATTCCATCACCTCCACTAGCTTTGTTCTTAGTGATGCTTTCTAAGGCCCACTTGACTTCACATTCCAGGATGTCTGGCTCTGTGAGTGATCACACCATCATGGTTATCTGGGTCATGAAGGTCTTTTTTGTACAGTTCTTCTGTGTATTCTTGCCACCTCTTCTTAGTATCTTCTGCTTCTGTTAGGTCCATAACATTTGTGTCCTTTATTGTGTCCATCTTTGCATGAAATGTTCCCTTGGTATCTCTAATTTTCTTGAAGAGATCTCTAGTCTTTCCCATTCTACTGTTTTCCTCTATTTCTTTGCATTTATCACTGAGGAAGGCTTTCTTATCTCTCTTTGCTATTCTTTGGAACTCTGCATTCAAATGGGTATATCTTTCCTTTTCTCCTATGCCTTTCACTTCTTTTCTCAGCCTTTTGTAAGGCCTTCTCAGACAGCCATTTTGCTTTTTTGCATTTCTTTTTCTTGGGGATGGTCTTGATCCCTGCCTCCTGTACAATGTCATAAACCTCCGTCCATAGTTCTTCAGACACTCTGTCTATCAGATCTAATCCCTTGAATCTATTTGTCACTTCCAGTCTATAGTTGTAAGGGATTTGGTTTAGGTCATACCTGAATTGTCTAGTGGTTTTCCCTACGTTCTTCAATTTAAGTCTGAATTTGGCAATAGGAGTTCATGATCTAAGCCATAGTCAGTTCCCAGTCTTGTTTTTGCTGACTGTATAGAGCTTCTCCTTCTTTGACTGCAAAGAATATAATCAATCTGATTTTGGTGTTGTCTATCAGGTGATGTCCATGTGTAGAGTCTTCTCTTGTGTTGTTGGAAGGGGGTGTTTGCTATGACCAGTGTGTTCTCTTGGCCAAACTCTATTAGCCTTTGCCCTGCTTCATTCTGTACTCCAAGGCCAAATTTGCCTGTTACTCCAGGTATCTCTTTACTTCCTACTTTTGCATTCCAGTCCCCTATGATGAAAAGTACATCTTTTTGGGGTGTTAGTTCTAGAAGGTCTTGTAGGTCTTTATAGAACCATTCAACTTCAGCTTCTTCAGCATTACTGGTCAGGGCATAGACTTGGATTACTGTGATATTGAATGGCTTGCCTTTGAAACGAACAGAGATCATTCTGTCATTTTTGAGATTGCACCCAACTACCGTATTTCAGACTCTTTTGTTGACTATGAGGCCTTTAACTGGCCCCTTAGCTGCAGATAATCTCTTCTGCCTCTGAGTTCAGACCATCTGTACACCCCATAGCACTTCTACACCTCATATAAGGAAATGTCTTTGCAGGTGGGTAGGTCTTAGTTCTCCAATTAGATGAAAACTCTGGGCATTCGATTTTTGTAACTGGCATGCTGAGCAAGCAGCACTCCTGGAATAGAAGTGGAAGTCATCTTTTCTTTGTCTCCCCACTCCTCCCCCATCCCTTTGAACCTGTTTAGCAGAGAACATTCATTAACTGCCCTGGGATAAAACCTCAGGCAGTCTTGCAGAAAATCTTATCATCACTTTCAGCCACAAACATAATCTCAATTAAGTAAAAATTTAAAAAAAAATTTTTTTAAACCAGCCCCTTGTAGTTATCAACATTTTGAACTGGATTTAAAATTAAATCTTCTTTCCTCGCTTGCTCCATGCTGGTACTTTGTCCCAACAGGACATTAGAGGAAGGGGCTTGGTCCTTGCACCAATCAGAGTCTATCAGAGTGTAGGGGAGGGATAGATTGGAAGTTTGAGACTGACATGTACTCACAAAGTGCTCTTCCATGAAAAGGATATTAGTATAGAAAGGTAAAAATTATTAGTAAAAAAAAAAAAAATAGGGTCCATTAGGAGACAGAAACCATACCAGAGAAAATTTAATATTATGAATTGTTTATTGGGTATTAAGCTATATAAATATAATTGAAAGGTAAAATAGAGATAGCATAGAAGCATCTATAACCCCAAAGGCTGAGAGAAGAAAGGAAAGAGGTCAGGACAACTAAAACTTAGAAATATGGAGGGGCCCAGAGAAGCGGTGACTCAGACCTGTGAGGGGCGGGGCCCATTCGTCTAGTGGCTCTGATGTTGGAGGAGGGTCCCTGAGGGCCCTCAGAGAAGGCATTGCCAGGCTGGTGCTGGCGTCTTGAGGAACATGGGAACATGATAGAACCACTCTGGGAGTCACAGGTCTCTGCCATTCAGATTCAGCTGCCACTGCAAGTGTGATGAGATGCAGCTGGGACGATGCCCAGTGAGTAGCCCAGTGAGTGCCCAGGGACTGGTGGGCCTGTGGGCTGACTTTCCCTTCTGTGTGTCATCCAGGAGGAAGACATACTCAGGTATCACGTGGTCTTGGAGGAGAAGCTGCTGAAGAATGACCTGCACAACGGCATGCACCGGGAGACCATGCTGGGCTTCTCCTACCTCCTCGGCTTCTTCCTCCGTGATGACCAGGTGCGATCCTCCCCCTGAACACACAGTGGGCATCCTAGCTCTGTCATCCACCATCACTTCCGCATTGGATAATCTTCACCACCACTTCCTCAGCCTTATCCACAGCGGACAGCTGTCTGTGTTCCACCATAAAGTAATGGCTGGGCCAGACTGGGAAGCTCCCTCTTGTCCACCCCATCACCAGCCCTCAGACCATCAGTGTGGTCTGACTGGTCTTGGGATTGAATCCCAACAGTTACAGGGCGCTTCAGTTCTGCTTCCTAATAACAGACAGTCCCCAAGCCACCTCCAAGGTGGCAGGGAACCTGGCAGCCAAACGTAACCCCCCAAAGTGGCATGGCCTCAGGGTGTAAGGAGCCACCTGACATGTGAAGGAAGGATCCAGCAGCCAAATGGATGAACGTTATTACCACTGCTTGTTCATACAGACTGCAGACCTAGAGCCAACTGCCCCCACCCCAGTATCCCAGTATTAATCTCACACAACCTCTAAGCACTGTAAGTGTTTAGAATTTGTAAAAAGAATTGAGACTAAATACATATTTTAAACATTTCAGTATGCAATTCTATGTACCTATGTCAAATAGCCAGTGAAACAGTCAATCTGAAAATTCAATAAGAAATTCACTATGTGACTCTGGTATAAATTCTCACAAGAAAAGGTAATCAAAACTAATGATTATTTAGAAGAAACTAAGCACTATATTCAGAGAAGGCAATGGCACCCCACTCCAGTACTCTTGCCTGGAAAATCCCGTGGATGGAGGAGCCTGGTGGGCTGCAGTCCATGGGGTCGCTAGGAGTTGGACACCACTGGGCGACTTCACTTTCACTTTTCACTTTTATGCACTGGAGAAGGAAATGGCAACCCACTCCAGTGTTCTTGCCTAGAGAATCCCAGGGATGGGGGAGCCTGTCGGGCTGCCATCTATGGGGTCGCACAGAGTCGGACACAACTGAAGCGAGTTAGCAGCAGCAGCAGCAAGCACTGTATTAAAATGATGAAAATTTAATCCCAAATTTTTAAGAGGTAATATTGTTCCCTGTAAAAAAAAGTGCATTTTTTTTAAAAAGCACAATTTTGAAAACAATATTCTCAGTGTTATCATCATTGAAGCCCAGGTGAATTTTGTGTAACAGTTGCTTTTTTTTTTAACATGCTCAGCTTTTGGGTTTGTGTTTTTTTTAATCTTTCTGGTTTTTCATTACTTAGAGAATAATCTAACACCAAATATTTCCCTCTGACTCCTATAAATAATCTTACCTATTGGGTAATAATTTTGAGGAGATCCTTTTAAATACATTTTCTTTTTTTTCCAGGTAAGGCAACTTTTGTTGATAAGGGCCTTCTATATTGTTTATCTTTGTTATCTTTTATTTCACCATGTAGAAATGAATATTCTGGTTAGTTGGATCAGTTTTTATTCTGTCATGTTTATTTTCCATGTGTTTGAAAAGTCTCTGATCAGGAGCTTTTTTTTTTTCTTTTACAATAGAGACTTTATCTTAAATAGTTCTATCTTACAATAGAGGTTTTGCTTTTATTGATAACTCATTCACTCTCAGGACAACAGAGATGTGGGAAAATGCTGTCTAAATGAAGAGACTTGTGTTCAGATCAAAATTCTAATGCAGCTTGTAATTCAAGTAAATCTCATAATAAAAATGATTCAGATTTTTTATGCCAAATAAACAGTATTACAACATCAGAAGTTCTGACATTTTAATATTTTAAATCAGCTCAGCCTCTTGGAATTCTGCAGATTTGTTTCATGATCACCGTTTGACATCACAAGTGAGGCCCCTGCTGCTTCTCCAAACCTACACAGGCCTTGGACCACTTCTGTGGACCTCAGTCATGATTCAGCCCAACATCCCATGGAAATTCACTTGAGTCCAAGTAAATCGTCAGGGACTTTAACATTCAGTGGAAGTTCAAATTTAAACACTTAATAGAGTCACTTCACTCTTGATGCATTGGGGAGTTTGGGAGATGTTAATCATTTTTAAATGCTCATTAGATATGAAGTTGACATCTGTTTAGTACAACAAAGAATTCCCTCTTCTCCCAACCTCTGCCCTACTACACCTATACACACACATATAACCCCCCAGTTTTTCAAACAGCCATTTGTTTTCAGTTATATTAGTTATACTCAGGAATGAATTAATGGCTTTACTTATTTTACACTAAACAATCATTAAGATATCCTCCCATTTTAAAAAATCAAAACCAAACAAGTTATAACTCAAAGTTGAATTTAAGTTAGAAATTTAGTTCCCATGTCTTACACGCTTACTGACACACTAGGCAAAGACAGCACAAACAAAGACAATACAAACGTACTGCGAACACCAGAGAAGCCCCAAGGAAAACATGATATGGTTAATGAGACCTCTGAGCAGTCTCCACACCCTGGAAAGTGATCTGTCAGGGAGATAGATCTATCAGGTAGAACACATTTTTGCAAACTCTAAAACACTCAAATATTTTTATTCTTGTATAATGGTAATTTAGTCTTAATGAGGGGTGGTTGCAAGTTAACCAGGAAGCAGAGATATGCTAAAAGGATGCTAAGTTTCGTTCTCTATGTCTTGGCTGTGGAAGGCATCCACACCTCTGAGGCCACCAATAACTAGCACAGCTGAGCACATCCTTGGAGACATATTATCAATGGCATTAACATAGTGATCATGATTCAGAATTTTTTGAACAGTGAAAACCGATCATTTGGATGATGGAGAGAAAACTTAGAGATTATCAGGAACAACCTCTTCTTTTTACAAAGGAGGAAATTGAGGTTCAAAGAGGAAAAGCAACTGGCCCAAGGTCACACAGATAGAAGGTACCAGGTGCAGAACTGTCACTCAGCTCTCCTAGGGCAGAGCTGCCTCCAGCACAATGTGCTACACCTGCCAGGTGAATATTGCAGTATCTCCTTGGCTAGTGTCATGTTGACATCCTCCAATCCCTATCGTCCTTATTTCCCTTAAAAATCACTGGAGTACAGATTGACAGTTAACCTTCCTGTTCACAGCTCTACGTAAATGAGGCTCCGATAAACTACACCAATGTAGCCACTGACAAGGGAGTGATCCATGGCTTGGGGAAAGTGCTGGAAATTCAGAAGAATAGATGTGACATTAACGACACCACTATCGTACGAGTAAGTTCTATCCAAGACCAGTGATGTAACTAAAGAGTGTTGGCTTATTTTTTATAATTTTGAAAGCCTGGGACTCGTCTATTAGAGTATCTCAATTCAGTTCAAAACACCACTACAGGAACATCTCCAAGTGCCAAGGAGCGTACTTGGTTGTGGCTCTACAGAAATAAATATGACATGACCCTTGCCCTCAATGGGCTCACAGTCTAGTGCCTTGTATGCCTTGGAAAGGCTGCCTGAAGGGTTGTGTTGAGCCGGATTTCAAAGCCATGGTCTTCCTCAAGGGGAAAATGTGTCATGCCCAGCATAGCCATAGGGAAGGAGCCCTGTACACCCACTGGCAGGGATGGGCCCACCATCGTCTACCAGGAGAGAAAATATGGAAATGGATCATTTCAGTATAATATAGGATGAGTAATCGAGACTTTTTGCTCCATGAGATGGTATAGGTTCTCTCAGTAATAATGATAACTGTTAACATCTGTTGGGCACTTTTTATGTGCTAGGCACTGCTCTAAACATTTCACATGTATTAACCCATGGACTCCCCACAACACCCTACAGAGTAAGCACTATCAGTCTGCCATTTTGAAGATGGGGAAAGTGAGCCCTAGGGAGATTAAGTGACACCCCCAGGTTCACAGAGCTAGCAAGTGGCAAAGGAGTTCAAGTCCAGGCAGTCTGGCCCCAGAGCGAGAGCTGTGAGTGGCCAAGCTATACCATCCAGAGGCGCCAAGTTAAGAACTAGTCACACTGGCCTCCTCCTGTTTTGGAACAGGCTGGCACTTTTAAATGTCTTCACTTGTGAATCTTTGTCTCATGACAGTGGGTATTATCTCCATGCTGACCTCGCAGTTGGACAGTGTGCCCCTAGGGCTGAGGGCACTGTAGGTGATACATTCTTTAATCTCATAGTCTGGCCCAATTCACTACATAGTAGGTTTTCAACAAATGAGAGTTGGTGTTAGAGGAATTAGGATTTAACTGAGCTAAGATTCACACAGTTTACAAGATTACACGCCTCTGAAATGTATAGTGGAGAAAGTGATGCTCCAGTGTCCATGACCCGAAGTAGCTGAAGTGTTTGGCTCAAAGGACATGAAAGAGGTTAGCCAGATGAGCTTCTGATTTGCAGTTCTGTAGCCTGAAACCTTCAGTCTCAAGTCTGGAAAATATTTGCAGCCTTGTTTTGATTCAAAGTAATAACCATGAAATGCTCACTTTGCCTCTGTGTTTTACCAAGGGAAAGTGTGGAAAGTGTCCCCAGGCGCCCATCTGCCCGTTTGGAACTAAACCACTAGTAAGTATTTCTTTGATATCTTCTTTGATAAAACTGTTTCTGGATCACAGGAAGGTCTGAATTAGAAAGTGAGTCTCCAGCACACCTCATTTCACTGCCCTCCTTCCTTCACTGGGTTTTAATTTAATCTCACCTTCTTAATCTTGTATGCATCTTTCTAAAATCTTGAATCCATTTTTTTCAACCAAAGCAAAATTTTGATTAATAAATAAATATAAACAGGAGCTCATCTCTATCAACGCCCTGTGGAAGAAGGGATTTTTCAGTTTCTGCATCTTCCATATCCCAGTAGCTGGTTGAGGACAAGAGCAGGAAATGGACTTCACAGTAACACTGTTTCAAGCCTTGAGGAGTCCCACCTTCCTGATTCCCTCTATGGTTGAAGTTAGTTATCCACATGACAGACTTGGGGTGTGATACACTTATCTCTGAATGAATGACCTGTCTATGTTTCTTTTAGCTGTTTATAGGGAAAAAGTGCTTCAGAGGATACTCCAACAATTACAAAGAATCAACACACATGCATCTTCCATGGCACAGTAGTCATTTATGACAATAACAATGCTGACTCTTCTCACTGGAATTTGCATTTACTCTTGTATAAGTCTTTGTAAACAGCCTTAATCCCGCCTCAGACCAGGCAACCATCAACCAATAAGTAAAAAGAAACCAAGTCTCAGTTCAATGTCAAGTGTTGGGAAGATGCTTTTATCTGAGATACTCTATAATTCTTCCTAACTTGGACTCATCTTCTAAAGAAAAGTTCTCTTTATGGAGTATCACTTTAAGGGATAATTATCTGCATTTTGCCACCTAGTATTCTGGTAGCCAACATTCCAATGTTGCATTTTCTTTTTTATGAAGCAGCTCCAAGAAGCCAACCCCCTCCCTTTCCAGAACATTTCAATTAGAGAGACAGCAATGTATCACCCACCCCCTTGCTTTCAGAGATTGGAAAGCTTTGTCCTAACTGAAAAGCTGATATTAAGATAATTGCTGTTATTTCATAGGGCCAAGAGACGAGGAGATGTCTCTATACCATTTATTTCATGGGCAGGCGATCCCCAGTCTTTGGGTGCCAGCCAAAGTGTGTGAAAACCGTCATTGTGAGTATAACAATTTAATAAGCCTTCTAACAGTGGCAGTAATATTGAGAAATATAGTCATATGCTATACTTTTCAAAGTGCCTTTGCATGGATTCTTTCTGCCATCTTGCCTTCCTTCTCATTAGTTTTAAATATTTATTTGTTTAGCTGCATCAGGCCTTAGCTGCAGCATATGAGAGCTTCACTGCATCATGCAGGATCTTTCATTGTGGCACATGGGCTCTCTAGTTCTGGTGCATGGGCTGAGTTGCCCCATGATATGTGGGATCTTAGTTCCCCAACCAGGGCTTAAACCCACATGCCCTGCATTACAAGGCAGATTCTTAACAAGTGGACCACCAGGGAAGTCCCCTCATTATCTCCATTACAGCTGTCACTCAAAATAGCCAGAGTAGCACTAAAACTGAGGACAGCCCTACAAGTCAGTACACTGGTGACAGCTGTAATTTGCAGTCTCATGATGAAGAAATAGAGGGACCAGGAGGCTAAGAGGAGCTTCCTGTTCTCACAAGAAAGGGAAAGAGACAGGAAATGGGCAACTCCCTAAAGCAAGAACAGGGGTGCCTGGTCATTTAGAAAAGTGGAACCCCAGGGCTAGGGACCTCTCATCTGTGGCTTTGGAATCTGCAGGAAAATTCTCTATAACATCCTGCCCTGCTCCTTTCACAGAAGACACAGCCTCTGCCAATCCTAGAGGCCAGTGATTCAGCTCTTAAGTTGTGGAGCATGCAGCTGCAGGAGACGTTGTGTTTTAGTGCAGTCAAGAATAAAAGCAGGCCCAAGCAAATAGATAATCCTGCAGGGCTTCCTGGAAATAAGACAGTCATCATAGAACATCAGAGGTCTCACCTGCCTCCCAACCTTCAGTACCAGATGAAATAACACAACACACAGGGGCCAGGTTTGGGGATGACCAGGGCCCCTCACAGGTGGCTCAGTGGTAAAGAATCCGCCTGCAGTGCAGGAGACATGGGTTCCATCCCTGGGCCGGGAAGATCCCTTGCAGAAGGAAATGGCAACCCACTCCAGTTTCTTGCCTGGGAAATCCCATGGACAGAGGAGTCTGGCAGACTACAGTCTATGGAGTCGCAAAGAGTCGGAGACCACTTAGTGACTAAACAACAGCGGGGCCCATCTGGCATCACCTACATGACTCTTTCTTCCTGCTGCCCCTCCTCCCCTCTCACTTTTCTTCACCCTCTCCTCCTGCTTGCGTTTTTCCTTCCGGTCCTTCCTAGCTCTTCAGCAGAAGCCTCCATGCTGATGCTGGCACCCCTGGAAATTGCATGCCCCCCTGCCCCTTTCTTGGGGGATGCTGTCCCCGTCCCTTATAACCATTCCACATGGGGTCAAGGCTATGGGCACACATCAGTCCCGCCTGCAAGATGTCCACACTGTGGTTGGACACATGCAAAGGACGGCTGTATGGCCCAGTCCCCCCCTCCCCCCAGCCTGGCCCTTCTGTTTCAGACAAGAGAATGCTGTGCGGGCTACTTTGGCCCCCAGTGCCAGCCTTGCCCAGGGAAACCTGAGAACGTCTGCTTCGGAAACGGGATCTGCTTGGACGGAGCCAATGGCACAGGCGCGTGTGAGTGTGGGCGGGGCTTCAGCGGGACGGCCTGTGAGACCTGCGCTGAGGGCAAGTACGGCGTGCACTGCGACCAAGGTGCGTACCCCACCACCACCAGCGGGCTCCCCAAGCCAGCCGGAAATGCAGGAGGAAAGAGTCTAAATACGTGCTCCCTAACCAGCTGGTGTCCAGGGCAGGCTGGAATCCACCCCCCACCACCTCGCCCCCACCGCCATTACCATGTGAATGACGAGAACTTCTGTGCTGTGTAATTTGCACCGGACAGCAAGGGCAGCAACGCCAAACATTTATAGTACTGACCAACCTGCACCTACCAGCCCACTCCCATCTGCTCACTGACATTGCCCAACACTCCCGTCTTTCTGTGTGAGTCTGTGGGCCCTGGTCTCTGTGGTTACACTCAGTTTTGGACATTGTGTGATTGTTTGAAAAGCAGATCTGTGCACATTATCTCCTTTAATCCACATGGGAACCATATATACTGGAGTGTTCATGCCCCCTTTTTACAAATGAAGACTTAAGGCAAACAGGGTGAATGACTTCCCCCAAGGTCACACCTGGTGAGTTTGAATGCACACCCTGCTCCCTCCAAAGCCTTGTTCTTGAATCAGGCCCTTTACGTGATGGTCACTCTATAGGTCCACACAGCCAGCCACATGCCTTGTGCTGTTTTTACAAAAATTGTGATCTGTTTTAGCTAAGTCACCTGCAGTCTCTCACCCTGACTTTCTTGTGCCCAGGGGCACACACTTATGAGTGGGCTGACAGGAAAGAAGGGGTTTTCTAATCCAGGATGGGCAAACAAAGCATTTTTTCTACCTTCTACTGAGAGTCATGCATGTGATCTGGCTATCACTGTTTTCTCATCAGCCAGTCCAAGCCAGACAAAAATCAGTATATAATTGAATCATTATAATTGGGCTGTATAATATGTAATTGGCATTACTGTGCTGATTTTTTCTGTGTTATATGGAAGAATTATATACCTGCATTTATGCAGGATTTCCTAACCTAGGATCCACAGATGATCCTTCCAGCAAACCCCCAAGGCTGAATGTTTTTTTCTGAGAAAGGCATCCTTAGCTTTCATCCAGTTCCTAAAGACACTCACCACACTGCTGCATAACAAAGGAATCAGCATTTCTTTTTATTTTTTAATTTTTATTTTTACTTTATTTTACTTTACAATACTGTATTGGTTTTGCCATACATTGACATGAATCCACCACGGGTGTACATGCATTCCCAAACATGAACCCCCTCCCATCTCCCTCCCCATAACATCTCTCTGGGTCATCCCTGTGCACCAGCCCCAAGCATCCTGTATCCTGCATCGGCCATAGACTGGCGATTCGTTTCTTACATGATAGTATACATGTTTCAATGCCATTCTCCCAAATCATACCACTCTCTCCCTCTCCCTCTGAGTCCAAAAGTCCGCTCTACACATCTGTGTCTCTTTTGCTGTCTTGCATACAGGGACATCATTGCCATCTTTCTAAATTCCATATATATGTGTTAGTATACTGTATTGGTGTTTTTCTTTCTGGCTTACTTCACTCTGTATAATCAGCTCCAGTTTCAGCATTTCTATGTAGTCAATGAAGGCAGTGCCTCACCAGGTTTATGGGATCCTAGAGGACTTCTCTCTGAAACCTACTCTTAGGGAATAAACATGGTTCTATCCCAAGGGATCCCACATAACCTTGGCTCCTCTGATAACCTGAGCCAAGGACGCGCTCACGCTGCTTGGGTCACTGCCCCGCAGTGCTACACAGTCCCCAGAGGGTGGTCTTTGTTGAAGCACAACCTGTTTCACCATTTAGCCTACTCCTATGCCCCCTGCCCTTCCTGGGAATCCAACCCCTTCCCCCACCCACCCATTAGTGACACTAATTATCTGGAAGTGGACTGGAGAATTTAAATGCACAGAAGTATAATCAATACAGTATTGTAAAGTAAAATAAAGTAAAAATTAAAAAATTTTTTTAAAAAGATAGAAGTTTAAATGCACAGAAGTGAAACTTTGTAGTAAATGAAAAGTGAGTTGTTGAACACAGGTCAAAAATCTGACAGTGTGTGGCTGTTTCCACTTAGAGTGTACTTGTGTCCACGGGAGATGCAGTCAAGGACCCTTGGGTGACGGTGCCTGTGACTGTGATGTGGGCTGGCGAGGAGTGAAATGTGACAGTGGTAAGAGCTAACCTTCTGGTACTTGTGATCTGTTCTCTCTTTTTTCCTCCTAAAATAGAAATGGCATCTTCATTTCTTTCTTTGGCAATAATTCCTACTTGCAGCAAAAATAGTTTGTAAAATAAAAGCATTAAAAAGAAAATGAAAATTATTCATACTCCCAAGGCAGGGAGAAAACTATCATTAGTATTTCATATTGGCCTTCCAGCCTTTTTCTAGGTATAGATATGTGTATGGGACCATGCTCTGCACACAGTTTTGTGAGTCTCTCACTTCACATAATACATAGGATCAATATCTTTTCATGTGAATAAATACATAGAGAAATATCTTTTTTTTAATTTCTATATAATATCCAATTATCAGACCGTGTTAGTGGCTCAGTCGTGTCTGACTCTTTGTGACCCCATGGACTGTAGCCCACCAGGCTCCTCTGTCCATGGAATCTTCCAGGCAAGAATACTGGAGTGGGTAGCCATTCTCTTTACCATGTTCTTAAAATTAGTTTTCTTCTATAATAAACAATGCTGCAAAGATTATTTCATTCATATATATATATTCATGCATATGTGTGTATATATTCATATATATTTGCATTTATCTTATTAATCCATTTGGTTAGTTTTCTTGAGATGGAATTTCTGAGTTAGCAGTTGGTACTTTGGGGGAAAAGTTTGCTACTTATTGCCAAGAGATTATGTCAGTTTACTCCCCGCTCTCAGTAGGGTCTGAGCCGGTCCATTTTCCTAAACCCTGCCCCCTCCTACTGCACTGATGATTCCTTATGTGTCCCTATGAGAGTGATGAGAAGAGAGAAAATTTCACACAGAAAGAAGCTTATGAAAAGCCCAAAGATGTAGGGGACCTCTGCACATCTACAGAACCACAGGATTGCAGGATGAGAGGAATATAGGGGCAAAGAGGAACGTGGAATGAGAACAGGCCAGAGATGTGGGCAGGAGTCAGGTCATGGAAGCCTAAGGGTGGCGGACCTTCTGCTGAAGCTTCCTGTTGGGAAGCCGTTCAAGGGTTTTGAGCAAGTCAGCAGTATGATGTGATCTGTGTTTTAGAAAGGTCATTCTGACACTGGACTGGAGAAATTACCCCTAGAAGCAGGTATTCAGAAAGTCCCCCTCTTCTGGGGCGGGAGCTGGAGAGGAGTCACAGGTGCCTGACAGCCCAATGAGAGCTCCAGGGATATGGAGTTATCAGAAGGAGTGTCTTTGCCCAAAACTCCAGGTGATGCTAAAAATCAGGGTAACACAGATTTCATTGAAAAGCTAAAGTTGGAAGTGTAAATGGTCTCAAGCCAAGGAGATACCCTAGAGCAGATGTAGAATGCTGGTGTGCCAAGCAAGAGTTTAGAGGGTCTGGGATAGGAAAGTAGGGAGCAATGGGGTCACATAAACAGGAAGACAGCCTGGGGGAATCCCTGAAATAGAGCAAGACAGAAGTGACAGCCAAGGATAATCAGGAGGTCATCTGTTGTATCATAGACTACCCTCGTGAGCACAGGCGGACCAACCACATTTAAAGGGACAGGGAACAACCTGGAGGCTGCACAGGTTTTCAGGAGGCAGTTAACAAAAATCTGAACCAAGGTGGTGGCCTGACTGTGGCAGGGAAAACAAAGACACTTAATTGTCAAATGAGTTAAAATCAAGAGCACGAGGCAACTAGAGATACAGAAGAAAGGAAGAGGGAGGGAGGGCTCCACTGTGTAGATGCTGGGCCAGTTCTGGAAGAGTCCAGCTTAGGGGCATGGTGCAAGAGGTAGCATGGTTTGCAGGCGGGTGGGTTTGAGGGGCAGGAGAACACCCAGGTGGAGATTCCCAGGAGGTATTAGCTCACTCATTCATTCATCAGACACTTGGAGCTCCTGCCGGAGAACACGGCAACGAGCAGTGTGTGGTCCCTGCCCCAGCAGCCGGCAGTCTGGGGAAGATGAGGAAGGTTTCCAGACAGTCACTGTAGAGCAGGTGTGAGTGTGTGCGTGGAAGTCTCAAGACTGAGGCCAAGGCTGGAGACATACATGTCATTAAGCAGGCAGAGGTGTATTTGTGCCATGAGGGGAGGAAAGCGGGGCCAACGATGAACCACCAGATTCATCTTCTTCCTGCTTTCTCTACTGCGGAAAAAGACCCCAGTCCACCCCCACCTGCTCACCCAGTCTTGGAGCCACCCTCTCAGCCTCCCCTGCCCTGTCCCTAGTACCGTAGGTGAACTGTTTCAGCTCCTTCCTCCTACTGCTCCTCTCACCAGCGCCCTTGTGATCCGTCTCTTCGCCTTCTGCCACATTTTCCTCCATTTCATTCTTCACGCTGCTGCCACACAGAACCGTCTAAAGCGTAGATGTCTTGGTCTGCTCAGGCTATAACAAAGTACCATAGACTGGCTTATAAACAACAGAAAGTTATTTTGTTCTGGAGGCTAGCATTCAGAATCATGGCTGGGTTCTGGTGACAGCCCTCTTCTGGGTTGCAGAGGGCTGTCTTCTCACGTGGTGGCAGAAGGGGCAAGGGAACTCTCCAGGGTCTCATTTATAAGGACATTAGTTTCATTCATGAAGATTCCACACTCATGAGCTAATCACCTGGGTCCCCACCTTCAAGTACCAACATATTGCAGATTGCATTTCAAAGTGTGGACAGGGGGAGGGGACAGAAACATCTGGACCACAGCAGTATTGCTTCCCACCCACGCCCCAGAACTTAGTGACCTGCTGTGATTCTCTGTTGCTTGCAGGAGGAGAATTTCATTGCCTATAGGAAAAACACCTTAGGAGGGTGTTCAGTTCAGTCACTCAGTCGTGTCTGACTCTTTGCAACCCCATGGACTGCAGCACGCCAGACCTCCCTGTCCATCACCAACTCCCGGAGCTTACTCAAACTCATGTCCATCGAGTCCGTGATGCCATCCAACCATCTCATCCTCTGTTGTCCTCTTCTCCTCCCACCTTCCATCTTTCCCAGCATCAGGGTCTTTTCCAGTGAGTCAGTTCCTCACATCAGGTGGCCAAAGTATTGGCATTTCAGCTCCAGCATCAGTCCTTCCAATGAATATTCAGGACTGATTTCCTTTAGGATTGACTGGTTGGATCTCCTTGCAGTCCAAGGGACCCTCAACAGTCCTCTTCAACACCACAGTTTAAAAGCATCAATTCTTTGGCTCCCAGCTTTCTTTATAGTCCAGTTCTCACATCCATATATGACTACTGGAAAAACCATAGCTTTGACTAGAGGAACCTTTGTCAGCAAAGTAATGTCTCTGCTTTTTAATATGCTCTCTAGGTTGGTCATGACTTTCCTTCCAGCGAGCAAGAGTCTTAACTTCATGGCTGCAGTTATCATCCACAGTGATTTTGGAGCCCAAAAAGTAAAGTCTGTCACTGTTTCCATTGTTTCTCCATCTGTTTGCCATGAAGTGATGGGACTGGATGCCATGATCTTAGTTTTCTGAATGTTGAGTTTTAAGCCAACTTTTTCACTCTCTTCTTTCACTTTCATCAAGAAGCTCTTTAGTTCTTCTTCACTTTCTGCCATAAGGGCGGTATCATCTGCATATCTGAGGTTATTGATATTTCTCTCAGCAATCTTAATTCCAGCTTGTGCTTCATCCAGCCCAGCATTTCTCATGATGTACTCTGCATATAAGTTAAATAAGCAGGGTGACAGTATACAGCCTTGATGTACTCCTTTCCCAATTTGGAGCCAGTCTGTTGTTCCATGTCCGGTTCTAACTGTTGCTTCTTGACCTGCACACAGATTTCTCAGGAGACAGGTCAGGTGGTCTGGTATTCCCATCTCTTGAAGAATTTTCCACAGTTTGTTGTGATCCACACAGTCAAAGGCTTTGGTGTAGTCAATAAAACAGAAATAGATGTTTTTCTGGAACTCTCTTGCTTTTTCAAAAATCCAATGGATGTTGGCAATTTGATCTCTGGTTCCTCTGCCTTTTCTAAAACCAGCTTGAACATTTGGAAGTTCATGGTTCACATACTGTTGAAGCCTGGCTTGGAGAATTTTGAGCATTAGTTTACTAGCATGTGAGATGAGTACAATTGTGCGGTAGTTTGAGCATTCTTTGGCATTGCCTTTCTTTAGGATTTGAATGAACACTGACCTTTTCCAGTCCTGTGACCACTGCTGAGTTTTCCAAATTTGCTGGCATATTGAGTGCAGCTCTTTTACAACATCATCTTTCAGGATTTGAAATAGCTCAAGAGGAATTCCATCACCTCCACTAGCTTTGTTCTTAGTGATGCTTCGTAAGGCCCACTTGACTTTGCATTCCAGGATGTCTGGCTCTAGGTGAGTGATCACACCATCGTGGTTATCTGGGTCATAAAGATCTTTTTTGTATAGTTCTTCCGTGTATTCTTACCACTTCTTCTTAGTATCTTCTTCTGTTAGGAGAGTGTAGTACAAAGCTATTTGCCAGTTGGCACTTGCCCAGTTTTCCAAAACAGTCTGTACAAGGAGCACAATCTGTACAAGGAGCTTCAGCCTAGTAATGTAAATAAATGTTCACTCATATTCAAAAAATTGTGATATAAGAGTGCAGAGTAAAGCGCCTCTCCACCAGACTAGATTATTCTTTGTTCGCATGCAAATCCCCCACTCCCGAGTCATGTCAGACATCGTTAATTGATCGTTGCACTCTTCCCTCTGAGGTCAGATAGGGGCTCCACATCCTTCTCAAAAGAGCACACCAACATGGTCTCTATCAATTAACTGAATCAAATGTCTAGAGCAGATTCCAGAGAGGGAGCCCTAAAAGGTGGCTGGGATTTCAGAAACAGAACAGAGAGAAAGAGATTTCCAGACTCAGGGACTAGCACACGTAAAGGCACAGAACGGCACTGCATCCACTTAGCTCATCAGAATCTATAAATGTTCCCTCTCACAGAAAACACGACCACTCTCACAGCCAGGCCTCTGTTTCAGGACCTTCTATATAACTTGGCCAGACCTAACGAGCTTTCTTTCCCAGAGGCTCTTAGCCTGAGTGACCAGCCCAGTGGGTACTTTTCCATCATCTCTAACAATTTCTTGCCAGATCCTCCCCTGCCAGGAAGTATCTGTTAGCTGGGCATCCAAGAATAAGAACTTAATATTGTTCCAGGAAATTTAGGAATTAATTCGGCAAAGAGGTAGTAAGTACCTGCTGCATGCCAGGCTCTGGGCTATTTTTGCACATGCAAAACAACAACAACAGTAACTTAATTATAATTAGGTATTTGCTTATTTGGGCTTCCCTGGTGGCTCAGCAGTAACGAATACACTTTGCAGTGGTGACGGGGGTTGTGGGTTTGATCCCTGGATTGGGAATATCCCCTAGAGAAGGAAATGGCAACCCACTCCAGTATTCTTGCCTGAGAAATCCCATAGATTGAGGAGCCTGGGGAGCTATACAGTCCGTGGGGGTCACAAAAGAGTAGGACACATCTTAGTGACTAAACAACAACAACAAAATTTGCTTATTTATATCACTCTGTAGCAAAATGATGAAAAAACAGAATAAGGAACATAGAAAGTATAAATATTGGGTTGGCCAAAAAATTCATTTGGGGCCTTCCATAGGCTCTTACAAAAACTTTACATGAACTTTTACAAAAGCTCTTACATGAACTTTGTGGCCAACCCAATAAAATAGGAAATTAAACCCCAGGGAGTAGTGTGCAGCCTCACCACCTAGCATGAACCTGGCACACAGGAGACACTCCATTGGTGTATTTGACCTTCAGATTTGTCTCTGAGCTTCCTAGAAACCAAGGTAAAAGAGAATTTACATGGTCACATAGTTCCCATGATGTGTACCAGTTAACTTGTGAGGAACTAAATCATTTCCTATCACCAAGTACTAAAAGAATATTAACTTGTGAGGAACTAAATCATTTCCTATCACCAAGTACTAAAAGAATACTTTTGAGTGAGATTTATTAAAGAAAGGCTGACAGCATTTGGTTCTCTTGTTTCAGAGATCACGAAAGACAACTGCAACGGGACCTGCCACACCAGCGCCAAGTAGGTGCCCTCTGGCCACCTTTGGGAATGATGCAAAGGGGATTTTTCCTAATAGTGTGTGTCCACCAGACCCCATCTTTAGGGAAGCAGCTTCCTGAGACCTTTTCTGAGGATTTATGATAGATTTAAGTACAAAACTAAAAATGATGCCACCATCAGTTTGCCAGATCCAGCCTTTTGAACAAGCTGTCCCCTGAGCTACCTGACATGTTGGCAGAGTGCCAATTGTTACCCCTATTCAAGCCACAGGGACCCTTTCACAGAAGCAGAGGGAGCCTGGTGGGCCTCAATTTCATCAAATCTTACTTGCAATTCACAGCCAAGCCTTCCGTCTTCATAAGTGAACTTCATATTCATAACACCCAGAGGAGCTTAATGGGTTAATTCATTAAGAATCCAGAAGCTGGAGTTAGACTTGAATCAGCCTCTTTTATTTCCATTGATTGTATAACCTTGAGTCACTTATTTAATGCCCCTAAGCCTTGCTCTCCTCATCTGTAAAATGGGAAGAATGATAGACCTACCTGTTAGGGCTACTGGATATTGTGTAGGTTATGTGAAGTGATATGTAAAGTATAGGTTTGAGCACATAGGATGCTCTCTGAAGATGGGCGGCTGCCCTCCGTATCCTTGGACCAGTGCCTCCATATACACACTCTGTTGTTTACCTGATAAGTGACTTCAGTTTTAGCTGCCCGTGGCAGGGTTGTACTAGGGATCAACTCTTCTCCCAAGCCTTAGGGAGGACCTCTGAGTGCCTCATGGGGCAGGAGCTAGGGTCCTAGAGGGAAGGGTATTGTGAGTCCCATCCAGGCGGGAGGCAGGATGTTGTGCATTTTTCTGCAAACACCACTTGCCCTTTCTCTTGGCAGCTGTCTTCTCAATCCGGATGGCACAGCCTTGTGCAAATGTGCAGCAGGGTTCCAGGGGAATGGGACTGTCTGCACAGGTAAGTAGAGAAGGAATTTGCTAGGTGGAGGGTAACCCAAGCTATTGAGAGATCTGTGTTTCTGCAGACTAAATGGGCAGCTGCAGGAGTTCCCTGGTGGTCCTGTGGTTAAGACTTCATGCTGCCAATGCAGGGGGTGTGGATTCGATCCCTGGTCAGGGAACTAAGATCCCACATGCCATGTGATGAGACCAAATATAAATAAATGGACAGCTGCTACCAAACAGTGATGGGGAACTGGATGTGGTAGGGTAGCTAATCTCATTCAGGGGCAGGATACCTACTATTCATGGATGAGATGTGTTGGTTTTGGAACGTCCGGGGCCACTGCCCTGGTTCTCTTCTCTAAGTCTTGGCCACAATTGGAATCACCTGGAGAGCTTTAAAAATCATGGATTTGGCTGACCAAGGGTGTGGCCTGGGCATGGGGACTCTGAAATGGGACACAAAGAGGCTTGAGCCCTGGTTCTTTTTCCCACTCCCCACATGGCCTTGGGTGGTCTCTAAACAACCCTTAAAGTAAACATAAAACAATGTCCCTTGTAGAGCAATTTGGGATGAAATGACCTCTCCACGTACAATAACAGAATGAGACAGCTGTCAAAAACAGCCCCGATGTTAGTCTCCTTGGGTTCAAATCCATGTTCTTACAGTTTATGTTACCTGGGGACAGCTGCTTGACTTCTCTTTGCATCATTTTGTCATCTGTAAGTTAATATAATGCTCAATATTTCTATAAAACTTTCATATACATTATCCAAACCTGCACATAAGCTTGTATGGGTGTGCCCCAGAATTCATACTAATTAAGTCGTTTGTCTAAAGTCACATGGTGAATGAAGGGCAAGCCAGGACTCATACGCACACCTTGGGACTCCAGATCTTGGATCCACTTTGAATTGATTTCTGTATACATGCCTGTGTCCTCAGTTGCTTCAGTCTGTCCGACTCTGTGCAACCCTATGGACTGTAGCCCACCAGGCTCCTCAGTCCATGGGATTCTCCAGACAAGAATACTGGAGTAGGTTGTCATGCCCTCCTCCAGGGATCGTCCCCACCCAGGGATCGAACCTGTGTCTCCTGCTTTACAGGTGGATTCTTTACCGCTGAGCCATCAGAGAAGCTCTTTTGTATATATAGTGAGGTCCAAATTCATTCTTTCACATATGGATATCCAATTGTCTCAGTATCAATTTTTGAAAAGATCATTCTTCCTGTGATGGAAATAACATATTGGCACCTCTGTGGCAAATCAGTTGACCACAGATGCTTGAGTTTATTTCTAGACTCTTAATTCCACATGGATCCTTCTGCTAGTTCCACCCTGTCTTCATTACTGAAGCTTTGTAGTAAGTTTTGAAATTAGGGAGTGTGAGTCCTCCAACTCTGCTCTTTTTTTTTTAAAAAGATTGTTTTGACTGTTCTGGGCCCTTTGAATTTATATACGAGTTTTAGGATAATCTTGTCAGTTTATGCAAAAAATCAACTGGGATTTTGATAGATTGCCTTTAATCTGTAGATCAGATATAGGGAGTAATGCCACCTTAACAATATTAATTATCTCCATCAATGAACATGGAAGGTCTTTCTATTATTTAGGTCATCTTTTATTTCTTTCCACAATGTTTGTAGTTTTCAGAGTGTTTTATAGTTTGTTAATGGAGTCCATCTTTTGATGCTATTGTAAGTGGAATTGTTTTCTTAATTTCATTTTCAGTTTGCTCATTGCTATGGTCTAGGAGTACAATTGACTTTTGACTGTTGATCCTGTGGCCTACGATATTGTTGAATTCAATGATTCGCTCTAATTCTTTTTAGTGGGTTCTTCAGGACTTTCCATAGCACATCATGTTACCTGCAGACAGAAACGCCATTACATCTTTTCTAATCTGATGCCTTTTGCTTCTTTCTTGCCTGATTGCCCTGACCAGAACCTTCATCCAACACAGTGTTGAACAGGAGTGGTAAGAGCAGGCCTACTTGCCTTGTTCCCAATCAGGGGAGGAAGCGTCTGGTCTGCCATCACTAAGCGTGACCTTAGCTGTGGGCTTTTCATAGGTAAAAAATGTCCTTTATCAGGGTAAGGAAGTTGCCTTCTATTCCTAGTCTGTTGAGTGTTTTTATCATTAACAATATTGAATTTTGACAAGAGGCTCCGCTCCTTATACCAGGATGATTGTGTTTTTGTCTTTCATTCTGTTGCTGTGCTCTGTTACGTTCATTGACTTGGGGGATGTTAAACAATTGTACTCCTATATTAGTACCTCTTTCTTACAGTAAGTAATCACATTTATACATTTCTAAATCTGACCTGCAAGTATTTTCTTGAGGATATTGAATCTATATTCATGAAGGATATTAGTCTATAGTTGTTTTGTGATAGTTTTGCCTGGTTTTGGTATCAGGGTAATACTGGCCTCATAGAATGAATTGAGAAGTCTTCCCTCCTCTTTCAGTTTTTAGGAGAGCATGTGAAATTTTGGTATTTATTAAATGTTTGATAGAATTCACCAGTGACATCTGGTGCTTTGCATTCTTTTGAATTATCTATGTTTAATCCAATGCCTGCCAGTTTGAAGTAACTTCTATTTCTCAGTCACTCAAGTAAAAACACATCAATTTTCCCCCTCCTCCTTACTGCTCTGTGTCGTCTTTCTCTTCTATAGCAATCAATGCCTGTGAGATCAGCAATGGAGGTTGCTCTGCCAAGGCTATCTGCAAAAGAACCACCCCAGGAAGCCGGGTGTGTGTGTGCAAGGCAGGCTATACTGGTGATGGCATCGTGTGCATAGGTAGGTACCACCTCTCACCTGCGATTTCCAACTGCCTTTAGTTTTGACCCCTCGGTCAAGGTGCTGTCTGATCCCTCCACTTGTTTTCCATTTACTTGTTTTCCCTTGGCTGCTTAAAAGCAATCGGCTAGGAAACACTTTCACACCAAGCAGACATCCTGCTTGCCATCAAAATGTCCTCCTAAATTGAGCATCTACTGATGATTCTTCTCTGAGCCAATTACACTGTGATGGTTACAAATGTGTTTTTTTTTTTAATTCCTACATGACTTCATTCATAACATGCTGAATTAGACTCCAAAATTCTATTATTTCAAGTCCTTGGCTGCAAACACTCATATTCATTCAATAGAGGGACAGAGTCAAGCCTGCAGATACGCCTCTGCTGGCACAGTCCCGTCCCAGAGGAGGCAGTTTTGAGAAACCACAGCCAGCACCCTCCCTGTTGGGTTATTTCAGCCACAGAGTTGCCAAGAAAACTGACTCACGCCTTGACACCTGCTCTGCTTGGTTGGATCCATCAAGATGCCTTTACTTAAAAATAAGGCTCAATTCTTATGCCAGGTGTGGGATTTTTGTTTTAAAGAGATCAACCCCTGCTTGGAGAACCATGGTGGCTGCCACAGGCATGCAGAGTGCACACAGACAGGACCCAACCAGGTGAGCTCTGCCTCTCTGGGGGGCTACATTTTCCTAGTAGCAAATTCCTGCAGATACAGACCCAGGCCTGAGGGAGAGGGGCTGAGAACAGGCCTCTAGGGAGCAACAGGATGAAATCAATACATTAGAGGAAATTCTGAAACAATTCCCCTAGAGATGGTTGTTTTGGAAAGAAGAGGAAGGTGGGAGGAGCAGGGAACAAAGAGTTCATGGGGGAAAGGCCTTTCCTACAGTGGGGATTCCCTGGTAGCTCAGCTGGTAAAAAATTCACCTGTAATGCAGGAGCCCCCGCTTCAGTTCCTGGGTCAGGAAGATCCCCTGGAGAAGGGTTAGACTACCCACTCCAGTATTCTTGGGCTTCCCCAGTAGCTCAGACGGTAAAGAATCCTCCTGTAATGTGGGAGACCTGGGTTCAATCTCTGGGTTAGGAAGATCCCCTGAAGGAGGGCTTGGCAACCCACTCCAGTATTCTTGCCTAGAGAATCCCTATGGACAAGAGGAGCCTGATGGGCTACAGTCCATGGGGTCACAAAGAGTTGGACCCAACTGAGCGACTAACACAGCACAGTGCAGTGGGAAGAAGTGGGCATGTGCAAACACCAGATGGCTCCAGAATCATGAAGTTCTCCAGCCATGCTCTCCTTTCCTTCAGCTTTCTGATGCCCAGAATCTTACCATTTTTCTTGGGCTTGAGCCTCTGAAATACATGTACAACAGCAGAAGATAATGGTTTTAAGCCCTCTCTTGGTCACATACTCCCCAGCACTGTGGCTGATGCATTGCCTCCCTAGGGAGAAGGTTAGGGGAGGCGGGAGCATGTGAGGACTCCACATAAAGAAGGGGAGGGGTTGAGGGGCGAAAAGACTCAGGTGGGGAAGCTGGAGGCTCAGGAACCCGACTCTGCCTCCCTCAGTCCCTGTCACACTGTGAGCAAGCAGGAAACGGTGCATCAGAAACTGGATGGGTGATGGAGTGAGAGCCAGCAGGACCTGTCTGTGAAATGCCCCATTCTGCCTTCTTCCTGGACAGGCCGTCTGTAACTGTTTGCCAAAGTACACTGGAGATGGGAAGGTCTGCACCCTCATCAACGTCTGCTTGACCGTGAGTACAGCCCCCTCCCTGCATCTAGGGTGCGGTGTTGAGGTGGCCTCCATCAGAGCTACTTCTGGGCCATTTCTTCCTCGTGTCCCAGTTGCAGAGTTGGAGACACTGCAGTCTCTGCCTCCGTCTTCATGTGGCCTCACCTCTGTGTCTGGGTTTCCTCTTCCAGTGAGGACACTAGTGGACTTAAGACCCCCTGGTTAATCTAGGACATTGCATCTCCGAGATCCTTCATTGCATCTGCAAAGACTCTTTTTTCTAAATAAGGTCCCATTCACAGAGACCAGGGCTTAGGATGTAGACATAGCTTAGGGGGGGGCACATAATTCAACCCACCCCAGAGCGGGAGGAGAAGGGGTCTCTGGCCCCAGTCACAGAACGAGCGCATGGCAGAGTCAGAACTTGAGGCCCTGTCTGTCTGACTCACAGGCCACACCCTTGACCACCTCTTGTGCTTGTTTCTCCACGAGGCTCTGATCCCCAGCAGAGGCCCAGCTCATACACCTTCCCTCCTCATCCACATCTCTGCCCACGTGAGAGCCTCCTGCAAGCATGAAAACAGCACAGATACTCCATAATTAAAGCCCCTTCTCTCCAGGCGAGGTCCCTACTGTCCCCCGTGATGGTCTGTCTGTTCTACACCAACTGCCTTCTGGCTGGTGACTATTACTTTTCTATCATGGATTAGAGTTTAGCTGTCAGCTGAGAAGTGTCAAACAAGATTGATGCCTTTCTAGTTAACTCCTGGGTGCTGATAAACTTCCCATTTGGCAACTCTGGACTGATCTCTTCAGGGCTGGAGATCTGCTGGGATGGACTTGCCATCTTGAGATATGGGCACACCTCAGAGACATTGTGGCTTTGGTTCCACACCACCAAAATACAGTGACTGTTACAAGAGAGCAAGTCACGAGAATTTTTGGTGTCCCAATACATATAAAATTTATATTTACACTATATTGAAATCTGTTAAGTATGCAATAACATTATGTCTAAAAAATACAATGTATGTAAGCCAACCATACTTCAATTTTAAAAAGAAGACATTAAGAGTTAAATAAATAAATAATGTAGTGGGTTGCCCAGAAAGTTCATTTGGATTCACTTGTGACATCTCATGGAAAAGCCCAAACGAACTTTTTGGCAAACTCAATACATACCTTAATTTAAAAAAACACTTCATTACTAAACATTGATAACCATCATCCAACAACACAAAGTCATCACAAACCTCCAATCTGTAAAAATCACAGTACCTGCAGAGTTCAGTAAAATGAGGCATGTCTGTGTAAGGCTGGGTCAGTAGGATGACTCTTACAACTTTAGGAAGATGGAACACAGATTCAGGAAAAGGGCAAATTATGCAAACCAGTCAGTTCAGTCGCTCAGTCGGGTTCAACTCGTTGCGACTCCATGGACTGCAGCACGCTAGGCTTCCCTGTCCATCACCAACTTCCGGAGCTTACTCAAACTCATGTCCGTTGAGTTGGTGATGCCATCCAGCCATCTCATCCTCTGTTGTCCCTTTCTCCTCCTGCCTTCAGTCATTCCCATCATCAGGGTCTCTTTTCCAATGAGTCAGTTCTTCGCATCAGGTGGCCAAACTATTGGAGCTTCAGCATCAGTCCTCCCAATGAATATTCAGGACTGATTTCCCTTAGGATTGATTGGTTTGATCTCCTTGCTGTCCAAGGGACTCTCAAGAGTCTTCTCCAACACCACAGTTCAAAAGAAACCAGTCAGAGTGTAAGACAAAAAGTGAATGTCAATACAGAATTGCTTTGTGAGCGTTGACAGGGCTGGCAAGCTAACTGGTCTGATTTCTATCCCCCACTCCTTGGAAATTTTACCAGAATAATGGCGGCTGTAGTGAATTTGCTATCTGCAACCACACTGGACAAGATGAAAGGACTTGTACTTGCAAACCAAACTACATTGGGGATGGGTTTACCTGCCGTGGCAACATCCATCAGGTAATGCAAGGCATGTTTCTGTAAAGGGAACTCCACTTTCCTCCTTGTGTGAAGAATCTAAGGCACTGAGAAGGGTGCAAGAGTTTTGTTCCATATAAAACTAAAATGTGAGGGGGGTCCCTGGAGGGACCTGGAGGTCCAGTGGTTAAGACTTTGCACTTCCATCATAGGGTTTGATCCCTGGTCTGGGAACTAAGACCCCACATGCCACACAGTTCAGTTCAGTCACTCAGTCGTGTCTGACTCTTTGCAACCCCATGGACTGCAGCACGCCAGGCCTCCCTGTCCATCGCCAACTCCCGGAGTTTATTCAAACTCATGTCCATTGAGTCAGTGATGCCATCCAACCATCTCATCCTCTGTCTCCTCCTGCCTTCAATCTTTCCCAGCATCAGGGTCTTTTCCAATGAGTCAGTTCTTTGTATCAGGTGGCCAAAGTATTGGAGTTTGAGCATCAGTCCTTCCAATGAATATTCAGGACTGATTTCCTTTAGGCTGAACTGGTTGGACCTCCTTGCAGTCCAAGGGACTCTCAACAGTCTTCTTCAACAACACAGTTCAAAAGCATCAATTCTTCGGCGCTCAACTTTCCTTATAGTCCAGCTCTCACATCCATACATGACTACTGGAAAAACCATAGCTTTGACTAGATAGACCTTGGTTGGCAAAGTAATATCTCTGCTTTTTAATATGCTGTCTAGGTTAGTCATAACTTTTCTTCCAAGGAGCAAGCATCTTTTAATTTCATGGCTACAGTCACCATCCGCAGTGATTTTGGAGCCCAAAAAATAGTCCATCACTGTTTCCATTGTTTCCCCATCTATTTACCATGAAGTGATGGGGCCAGATCCCATGATGTTAGTTTTCTTAATGTTGAGTTTTAAGCCGACTTTTTCACTCTCATCTTTCACTTTCATCAAGAGGCTCTTTAGTTCTTCTCTTTCTGCCATAAGGGTGGTGTCATCTGCATATCTGAGGTTATTGATATTTCTCCCAGCAATCTTGATTCCAGCTTGTGCTTCTTCCAGCCCAGTGTTTCTCATGATGCACTCTGCATATAAGTTAATTAAGCAGGGAGACAATATACAGCCTTGACGTACTCCTTTTCCTATTTGGAACCAGTCTGTTGTGCCATGTCCACTTCTACATGTTCCCTGTCCACACAGCATGGCCAAAATGTAAAACAAACAAACAAAACTATAAAACATGGAAACTTTATCTTCCCATGAGAATTCACTTGATCTGGCATGCAGTGATTCAGATTAACAGTTCTCAAGTCAGAAAATGCCTGGGTATGAATTCAGCTCAACCAGTTATTATGGTAATGTGGCTTTAGGCAGATTATATCACCTCTTTGTGATATATCTGTTTTCTAGCCTTTAAAAGAAAATAATGGTAGCATTCCCAGCGAATTGTTATAGGATTTCAATGAAACAACGTGTGTAGCAGGCACAGAGTACACAGTAACTCAAACGCATGGCCATGATGTAGGCTGTTGTTGGGGTGTGTGTGTGTGTGTGTGTGTGTGTGTGTGTGAACATACCTGAGCATCTGTACTTGGTGGAGAGATGCTTGGATGTGATACCTGTAGATGTCTACCTATTATAAAGTGAACATCCTGTTTTTTGGTTTAAAGAGGGATCAGAGCATTCTGGCTGATTCAAATATTCTTGTTAGTAGAGAAAATAAATCTGCCATAAACCTATGACAGATTTTTCTAATACTTGAACTTTCAGAAATGCTCTTAAAGCTCAGGTACTTCTATAACTGGCTGAACCTCTCCATGGTAAATCAGATGGTGACTCCAGGAAGCTTTGAGAACTCACAGTATATCCACACTGTCATTCTGAACATCAGTCGCGAGCCTACAGGTGAGACTTGTTTAAGAGGCCTGCCCTGGCAGTGCATTCGTGCATGCTCAGTCACTGAGTTATGTCAGACTCTTTGCGACCCCATGGACTGTAGCCCATAAGCAGGCTCCTCTGTTCATGGGATTTCCCAGGCAAGAATACTGAAGTAGGTTGCCATTTCCTACTCCAAGGTATCTTCCCAACCCAGGGATCAAACCCACATCTCCTGCATTGGCAGGCAAAGTCTTTACCACTGAGCCACCTGTTAAGCTCTAAAAAGATGGTAGATTCTCCCAATCTTGGAGAAATTGCCTTGTGATGACCCTCTATTGTTCTTGTGTTTGATTCACAGCCATTAAGTGGACCTTTTTGTCTTTGTTTCCAGGAGCTTCCCAAGAATCCAAAAACATCTCAGTTTTACTTCCAGTTGCTGGTAAGAATGAGTATGTATGTCAAACTAGAAGAATTGAGTCTCAAACCCTGATATGGGTTAAAGATATGAGATTAAATCTGTAACCTCTGGAGTAGGTAAAGATAGAAGACAGTCCTGGAAACTACATTTCTGCAATACTCTCTGTGTTGGTCATCTGTGAATTTCTCAGGCCCCAGGTGGACAGCACACGAGTGGAATAAAGGTTGCCTTTGCCTGTTGCACATGTGAGAATGTATTTTATGAAAAAAAAACAGCCATCCAACTCGTTGAGACAAGAAGCATTACTAGGGCAATCAGCTAACTCTTTGGGTGAAAATATTAAGTTAAATCTTTCTGCTTCTCATACATCAGAATACAGTCCAGAGATATTGAAGAAAAAGAATAAAAATCTATAAGAGTAAAATCTAGAAGAAAATATAAGTAACCATAAGTCCTCAGCCTTGGCAAGAACACAGAACAGTTGAGTAAATTGTCATATTACTTACATTTGCATTCTTATCTCAACCATAGAAAACATTTAGTGTGTGAAAGAGACACACTGGCAAAAAGTTATCTGGAAATGACAGGCATCTTTCTAGGTAGTAGGATTATGGGTAGTTATTTTCTTTTTTATACTATATTTTCAAATCTTTCATACCAATAAACGTATGTCATTCTACAACCAGATAAAAATGAACATTATTTCCATGTCTAAGGAAGTGGGTGATTCTGAATCTAAGGCTAAATGAAACACAAGTCTCCCCATTCAGTTTTTCTCTCCTCTCTGCCATCGTGTACTCTCTCTCTTTTATTTGTCTGAGCCCCTGCCTTTACTTATGTTAGGTATTGGGTTGGCTGAAAAGTTCATTTGGGTTTTTCCATACGACGGTACAAAAAAGCTTGAATGAACTTTTTGGCCCACCCAATACATGGCATGTGGCCCCCACTTGCCTTCCCCACAGGAACATTCTGTGCGAGACCTGATTGGCCCTGGCCCCTTCACTGTCCTGGCACCTTTATCTGCAGCCTTTGATGAGGAATCCCAGGTAAGCATGAAGCTAGAGGCAGGTAGGTAGAAGAGCTTTGGGACTGGAACACAATCTTTGGGCATTACCCTGGAACCAACACGAAAGACATTTCTAAACAGGAGATTTAGAATCAGCTGGAGGAGACCAGCAATGAAAGGGGTTGCCTGTCAGTGTGGGAACCCCCATCAGGAGAAGCATTCAAGTGGATTTGGGGTCACCACTAGCAGAGACTTCTAGAGGACATCCCTAAATAGGGTAGGCGATTGGGAAAGACCAACCATTCTTAAATAATTTAAACCCTGATAGATACCCCTCCAAAAAAAAAGGAATGCTAGATTAATGGGATATAAATAGGTTCTTTTCTTGCAGAATTTATCAGAGGCTTTACTGTCTAACATTCACTTGGACTCTTCATGCTGGATTATCCATTAATATGTAATAATGTAGAAAGCATTTATTGAATATTTCCAGCCAGAGGGCTGCTAGCTCTGGCTGGAACCCTCGGATCTATTGCAGATTAAGGACTGGGACAAAGGGGGCCTGATGCCCCAGATTCTTCGGTATCACGTGATCGCCTGCCACCAGCTGCTTCTGGAAAACCTGAAATTGACCCCAAATGCTACTTCTCTCCAAGGGGAGTCACTTGTCATCTCCGTGTCTCAGGTAGGAGAAGCCACTTCAGGAAGGTGCTCATTTTCCTTGGGCCCTCTCTCCTTCCTCTTCCTTAGAGCAATAAGAGTAATAATAATAATAACAACTAACGCATGTGGGAATGACTGCTCTATGCCAGCTACTATCCTAATTGTCTGATGTGTGTATGCTAAGTCACTTCAGTCGTGTCCGACTCTTTGAGACACATGGACTGTAGCCTGCCAGACTCCTCTGTCCATGCGATTTTCCAGGCAACAATACTGGAGTGGGTTGCCATGCCCTCCTCCAGGGGATCTTCCCACCCAAGAATCAAACCTGTGTCTCCTATGACTCCTGCACTGCAGACAGATTCTTTATCCCTGAGCCACTGGGGATATGTACTAACTGATTTAATCCTCAGAATCCCATAATGTAGATATTATTATTTTCCTCAATTTAAAAATTAGGAAACTGAACTCAGGTTAAGTAGCTTTTCCAAGGTCACACACCAAGTAAATATTAATATTAGAGCTGGAATTGAAACTCAGAGGCAAGGCAGCTTCAGGTGGTCAAGAGAACTGCTTTCAGCAGTAGCTGGGGAGGGATGAAAGCTTTTGTTCAAATCCTTGACCATACTGATGCCTTCCCTCACCACAAAAAGAAACACATGGTGACTGTGGAATTCATGACAAAGGGAAAAAGTATGTGGTGGGGTCAGAAGAGGGGTTGCTAGGGAAGACATCTGAAAGAGAAGCCAATTTTGATCAGCTTATTATTTCATATTGGAGAATCACAGTGAAATAACTGTTTTGGTTAATTATTCAGTCGCTGAGTTGTGTGTGACTCTTTGCAACCCCGTGGATTGCAGTATGCCAGGCTTCCCTGTCCTTCACTGTCTCCCAGAGTTTGCTCAGACTCATGTCCATTGAGTCGGTGATGCCATCCAACCATCTCATCCTATCACCCACTTCTCTTCCTGCTCTCCATCTTTCCCAGCATCATGGTCTTTTCCAATGAGTTGGCTCTTCGCATCAGGTGGCCAAAGTACTGGAGATTATTTGCTATTAACTTCTCCAGGTGAAAACTATATTCTTGATATATGCTTAAGTAATTTGGATCTTCAGATTTTGCTCACAGCTCTGCTTGAACATTCACTGTCATGATGGTTTAATATGTTCACAGAATATTTTGCAAGAAGTGATTTTGTGTCTATTTCTCTTTGTGCTCATTTCCTCTTTTTTCTTTTTTGGTTGATTTCAGGACATGGTGTTGATAAATAATAAAGCCAGGATCATATCCAGTGATATCATCTGTACAAACGGAATCATCCACGTCATAGATAAACTGCTGTCTCCCCAAAACTTGCTTATCACTCCTAGAGATGCCTCTGGAACAATTCTGGTGGGTGAACTCATTGTCAGATTCTCAGCATGGAGTGACTCATAAGATGTAATTTATTATCTCAATTCTGCTTTTGAGGCATTGTTCAAGACAGTTAAATTTTGCTGCTTCAGTCTCAAGTTACTATTAAAAACCTCACTGGGGCTTCCTTGGCAGTTTAGTGGTTAAGACTCTGCACTTTCACAGAAGGAGATGCTGGCTTCGATCCCTAGTCAGAGAAATAAGATCCCACAAGCCACATGTCACGCTACCCCCCAAGAAAAACAAAACCTCATTAATACTGTTCTTGCGTGCATGCTAAGTCGCTTCAGTCATATCCGACTCTTTGCAACCCTATGAACTGTAGCCCGCCAGGCTCCTCTGTCCATGGGATTCTCCAGGCAAGAATTCTGGAGTGGGTTGCCATACCCTCCTCCAGGGGATCTTCTCAAACCAGGAATCGAGCCTGAGTCTTTTATGTCTCCTGCATTGGCAGGCAGGTTCTTTACCAGTAGAGTCACCTGAGAAGCCCATAAGAAATACTATTCTTCAGTTCAGTTCAGTCACTCAGTCGTGTCCGACTCTTTGCGACCCCATGAATCGCAGCACGCCGGGCCTCCCTGTCCATCACCAACTCCTGGAGTTCACTCAGACTCATGTCCATCGAGTCAGTGATGCCATCCAGCCATCTCATCCTCTGTCATCCCCTTCTCCTCCTGCCCCCAATCCCTCCCAGCATCAAAGTCTTTTCCAATGAGTCAACTGTTCTCATGAGGTGGCCAAAGTACTGGAGTTTCAGCTTCAGCATCATTCCTTCCAAAGAAATCCCAGGGCTGATCTCCTTCAGAATGGAGTGGTTGGATCTCCCTGCAGTCCAAGGGACTCTCAAGAGTCTTCTCCAACACCACAGTTCAAAAGCATCAATTCTTTGGCTCTTAGCTTTCTTCACAGTACTATTCCTAGTAAGAAGTAAATAGGTGAAAGACTATTTAAAATAGTTGAATGGATTTTGTAAATTATTCCTTAGTTTCCACAAGGGCAGGTTGTGCATAGATTTGGAAGATGGAGAAATTACATAGATGGGTGATAACGATGATGAGAGAGATGATAGATAGATGAGCCACAGGTAGATAGGCACATAGGTAGGCAGACAGATAGACGGACAGATACCATTAAAACTAAGAAAGTGAAAGTGAAGTCGCTCAGTCATGCCTGACTCTTTGTGACCCCATGGACAGTGGCCTGCACGAAGCTCCTCCGTTCATGGGATTCTCCAGGCAAGAGTGCTGGAGTGGGTTGCCATTTCCTTCTCCAGGGAATCTTCCCAACCCAGGGATCGAACCCAGGTCTCCCGCATTGTAGAGAGACGCTTTACCGTCTGAGCCACCAGGGAAGTAAACATCTTCTCAATGGACAGAAAAGACACTTTCAACTTTTTCGTTACTTTTTAGTGTTGGGTTCTCATTGCAGACAGCCGAATCCACTGTATCTCATTTAAATAAAAAGGAGTTTCTAAGGATGTTAAGTATATCACCAAATCTCTTGGAAAGCAAGAGAGCCTAATTCAGACACTACACAGCTGGGGACAAAGTAGCCGGGGCACTTGTGAAGGGAGGACACCTGACTCCCCCACAGGGCCGTTCAGAACCAGCTCTGCCCGTGCCCTCTGTCTCCGGCCCCATCACTAGGAGACAAGAGTCTGCATACCACATGCCTCCAGCCCTGTGACCATCAGAAGATCTAATAGCCCTGCTAGCAGCCACCACCTCCTCGTGTCGTGTCTTTCTGCCTATAAGTTTTGCACAAGCACTTCTGCTTGGAGGATCCCATACCACATGTGGGACTCTAGCTGCGGGGCAGTCTGGGAAAACGTAGCGCGTAGCCATCCAGCCCCTGTGATACGGAAAGGCAGGCGTACAACCTACAGAGCCTCCTGTTATCTTCCCCTCATTTTATTCAGTTGAGCTTTTGTTAAAGTGCTTTGTGAACTGTACGAATAAAAGTTTCATTCCCATTCTTACTATCTTTGCAGCAAAATCTTACAACAGTGGCCATGAACCACGGCTACGGCAAATTTAGCAACTTGATTCAGGTAAAAGCCTCGGAGAAAAGTTGCCTCAGAGGGTGTAACCTACCTAACGGGGTTTGGTTTTTTGTCTGTTACAGAGTTTTTGTTTGCGGCACTAGCCAGCTGCTGTGGGGTTTTAAGGAAGTCTCATGTTCTGGAGAATACAGTCATGCTTTGCCACTCCATCCCCCAAATGTTTCCTCGCTGAGTTAGAAGTTAAAGTATTTGAGGCTAGAGGGAGGGAAAGGAATTAGGATGTGCCCATTCCTAAAATAGGGGCTTATGTCTGGAATGAGCACCCCCTTTACTGAGATGGGGAAGCTGAGAGGCAAAGACGGGAAATCTCTGCCCATTAGACAGGCAGAAATTACATCTCAAACCACATTTTTCTGACATCAGAGACAAGTCCCACGAATTGTGTAGAGAAATTTCTTGTTCAAAGATTTCAGAGAATAATCAGGAAGGAGCAGATTCTTCCACGACCTCCTCCACCACCTACCCCAGCAGTCTCAGGAGGTCTCTAAGAACCCTAGGGTCCCCATAGCACAGACTGCAAACCTCTGTGCAGACCAGCGATTTCCAGAGGGGTCTGGGGCTTGGACTCTCTGGGGAGCTTTTTAGAAAAGGAGATTGGAAGGTGCTCATAATAAGACTCTCCAGTGGTGTTACAGACCAGTATCTTTGCCCACCCACCCACTCCCTAAACCTTCTAGTGCCCCCACCCCTGGGCATTGGGTCTGCTTGAACACAAGCTTTTATAGCAAGTTAAAAGGCTCTCTGGGTCTCAAAAAGAGGGAATCACAATGCACTTCATAGGGTCTTGGGAAAACTACGAGGAAAAATGTATATGATGTACAAGAAAAAATGTAGATTCTCAGAATGATTCTTTGCCAGTCACCTGGCAATTTCTTTTTTGAGTTTATGTGATCTAGAAATCCTCTAAATATATACAACTATCTCAAAATTGTATAGGTTTCACATTTTTAAAGGAAATATGGGGAAAGTGCTACGTGGGTCTTCCAGAAATTAAAACGTTTGGACGAGAGTAGTGGCGAAAAAAGAGTCTTGCTAAAGTGTGTTTCCCTATTAACTAAGCCCAGAATTGGCTTTTCTGTTTTACTTTCTAAGAAAATCAGAGTCAGAATGACAGGAGTGTGAAGAAGGCCTCTAGTTTCAGGCTGAATCTCGCTTAAACTAGCCAAAGGCCTGAGAAGCCCCATGGCGGCAGGCACAGAGAGGGCCCCAGGCTGGCTTTTGCTCTGGCCCTTGGGTTCCAGAGCCAGGGCTTCTTGGCTGGGCTTTGGGGCGCACCTGACCAACTCCTTGTGTTTCAGGACTCTGGCTTGCTGAGTGTCATCACAAACCCAATCCACACCCCAGTCACACTTTTCTGGCCCAGTGACCAAGCTCTCCAAGCCCTGCCCCGTGAACAACAGGATTTCCTGTTCAACCAAGACAACCAGGACAAGCTGAAGGAGTACTTGAAGTTCCATGTGATCCGAGATGCCAAGGTATTCTGTTTTCACACAGACGGGAACGGCAAGGCTGCCCTCGAGGTGATCAAATCCAGGAACTGTCTTGACCTCTCAGCCCCCGTGGTGTTGGGAGGTCTGAGCATCCCCTGCCCCCGCTGTGTCCTCCTCTGGCTGGCTGTGGGGAACTGACCACAAGAGTATAGCTCATCTGGTTCTGTTTCTCCCCCACCATGCATCCTTCCCCTCTTCTACTGCAGACCAGCTCCCTCCCTTCCCTAGTTCACAAGGCAAAGTGTCTCTTGACAGTTCCCAAGTTTCTCCCAGAGGGACTCTTTCTCCCCCAGTTCCAGAGTTTCTAGGCAAAGGACGGATTCATCCAGCTGCGACCAGTTGTTGGCTCGTGTACCGATCTACTGCGATTAGGGGAGCAGGATTCTGTAGGAACATGGCAGCTCTTGCTGAAACCCTGTCCCTCTGAATCCTCCACCAGGACCGTTTCCCCCGAGGAGTAAGACATCTAATCCAAGAGGGCCTGCTGTCCTCACTTGGGTTAATTTGTAGGTCCTGTGTTAGTTTCCTAGGCTGCCATAACCAATGACCGCAAACTGGGTGACTTGAAACAGTAGAAATAAATCCCCTCGGAGTTCTGGGGACTGGAAGTCTGAGATCAAGGTGTTGACAAGGTTGTTTCTGCTGGAATTCCCAAGGGAGAGGCTGTTGCCTGCCTTCTTCCTGGCTTCTGGTGGTGTCCAGACATCCTCGGCACCCCAGGCTTGTAGCTACATCCCTCCAGTCTCGGCTTCTGTTGTCACGTGGCTGGCTGTCCTCTCCCCGTGTGTTTCTGTGTCTTCACATGGCACTCTCCTCTTCTCTCTTCTTCTTAAGATGACACCAGTCTTTTTGGATTAAGGGCCCACTCTACTCTGGTGGCCCAGAGGTTAAAGCGTCTGCCTCCAATGCGGGAGACCTGGGTTCAATCCCTGGGTCGGGAAGATCCCCTGGAGAAGGAAATGGCAACCCACTCCAGTATTCTTGCCTGGAGAATCCCCTGGACAGAGGAGCCTGGTGGGCTACAGTCCACGGGGTCACAAAGAGTCAGACACAACTGAGCGACTTCAACTCAACTACTCTGGTATGGGCTTCCCTGGTGGCTCAGACATTAAAGAATCTGCCTGTAATGCAGGAGATCTGGGTTCGATCCCTGGATCAAGAAGATCCCCTGGAGAAGGGAATGGCTACCCACTCCAGTATTCTTGCCTGGAGAATTCCAGGGACATAGAAGCCTGGCAGGCTACAGTCCATGGGGCCGCAGAGAGTCGGACACGACTGAGTGACTAACACTCTCTCTACTTTAATGTGACCTCATCTCAACCAATTACATCTGCAATGATCTCATTTCCAAGGAAGATCACATTTTGAGGTAATGGGGACCTAGCTTCAGTGAAACTTTTGAGGGGTCACAATTCAACCCATCACGGAGCCCTAATGCAATTTCCCTAACCCTGGTCTGCCGCAGGCTTTGTGCAGCAACACAGCATCTTCCATGGACTCCTGAACACAGAAGGGGAAGGAAGGGTGACTGAAACAAGCTGGAGAGTTTCCTACAGAAAAAAAGGCCAACTTCTTAGAGAATCCACACTTATTCTTCCTTTTGATTCTGTCTACTGTCATTTTGAAGCTGGAATTATTAGAACTCAGAAAAAAAAATCTTGCATCTAAATTTGGTTTGTTAGCAAAGCTCCTTCTTCAACGCAGATTCAGGGTATTAATATGATCCCATCACTCCTACAGGTCTTGGCAGTGGATCTCCCCAGATCTGCTACCTGGAAGACCCTGCAAGGTTCTGAGCTGAGTGTGAAGTGTGGAGCTGGCAGTGACATCGTGAGTATTGTCACCCAGAGCAGGGGCGGGGGCAGAGAATGCATGCCTCAACCATTGCCACTTCCAGGAGATGTTTCATTTTTTCCCACATTGGTAGCAAGTTCTTTCTCTCAGTGCTTTCATGACTATATCCCCTGAATAAGTGAATATGAAAACCCTGATAAGTCCTGGCCAGCCCAAGCCCTCACCAGGTGTCAGGGAGCCCCCCTTACACTTGTAGAAAGTAGCTTCTGGTTGATTTTTCAGAAGATTTATTTTCCAGTGTGAGATACCTCCCTGAAACAAGAGAGAACGCAGTCATTGCTTTCCCTTCCTTCCTGGCCCCTCTGCAGCCTCCCCTCCAGCCCTCTCTTGGCCATCAGGGCCAGCTCTGGGCCATATCTACCTAGATCAGCAAACAGAGAGAAAATTTGCAATTTTCACCTTCTTTGGCTAGTTCCTGACAATATTACCTTCCTGTAATTCCACATGATAAGTAGATTTGGTGGGATAATAGTAGCTACACCCTGTATCTTATATTTAATGGAAAATGACAGTGGCTTAAATATATAAGTGTTTAGCTCTCTTTAAAAAAAAAAAAAAGACTACAAGTAGCCAATCCAGAGTTAGTATGATAGCTCACTGAGGGAGCTCCTTCTGTCTTTCTGCTCTGTAGCATGTATTTCTAGCCTCACAGTCACCTCAAGGTCCAACATGACTGCTGGAGGTCCAGCCATCACACTTACTTTCTAAGCAGGGGAAAGTGAAGAAGTGATTTACCTCCAAACTGAGTCGGTTACCTTCAGGGAGCCTTCAGAGAAGTCTCAGACAACATTTTGTTTACATCTTCTGACAAGCAAGAATCCCTCTTGATGATTGGATTGGAATGGCATTAAATTTGTTCCTGAATCCAAAGAGTGTTAACATCTTTACACCCCAACTTCTGGAAAGTTATCCCAATGTACTTATACTCTTGAGATCAGCTACACTATCTCCATAGGAACTGGGAACTTATCAAAAGAATGTCAACTGTTCATCCTGAGTGCTCAGAGAAGGCGATGGCACCCCACTCCAGTACTCTTGCCTGGAAAATCCCATGGACCAGGAGCCTGGTAGGCTGCTGTCCATGGAGCCACTATGAGTCGGACATGACTGAACGACTTCACTTTCATTTTTCACTTTCATGCATTGGAGAAGGAAATGGCAACCCACTCCAGTGTTCTTGCCTGGAGAATCCCAGGGACAGGGGAGCCTTGTGGGTACACAGAGTCAGACATGACTGAAGCGACCTAGCAGCATCCTGAGTGCTAGTAAGGCTTTCAGAGCACTTTGTATTCAGAGTACCATTTAGTTAAACTTTACATGCAATGTAATCACTAATCCTATCCACCTGGTGAAAACAACTAAACCTCAGTGAAGTTTAGGGACTGGCTCGTATAGTGCAAGAGTGAAAGTGCGGGGATTCAACTACAGTTTTCTAGTGTTCTTCCCACTGAATCACACTGTGTGTGTCCTATCAAACACTACTGAGATGTCTTTTTCTTTTCATGGAACTTTCTAAAAGCATTTTGCTTCCTGTTGAGGGGTGGGGGTGGGGAATATATCCATCAATTTACTAGCTGTGTGGACTTTAGGAAGGGATGCTCAAGGATTGTTGCAAGAATTAAACAAAATAATGTATCTAGAGCATGATTTAGACAATGTCTTCTTGTTCAGTCAATAAGTTGTGTGACTCTTTGAGATCCCATGGACTGCAGCACGCTAGGCTCCTCTATCCTTCACTATGTCCAGAATTTGCTCAAACTCATGTTCATTGTGTCAGTGATACCATCCAACCATCTCATCCTCTGTTGCCCACTTCTCCTGCCCTCAATCTTTCCCAGCATCAGGGTATTTCCAATGAGTTGGCTCTTTGCATCAGGTGGCCAAAATATTAGAGCTTCAGCATCAGTCCTTCTAATGAATGTTCACGGTTGATTTCCTTTAGGATTAACTGGTTTGATCCCCTTGTAGTCCAAGGGACTCTCAAGAATCTTCTCCAGCAGTACAATTCAAAAGCATCAATGCCTGCTGCTGCTGCTAAGTCGCTTCAGTCGTGTCTGACTCTGTGCGACCCCATAGACGGCAGCCCACCAGGCTCCCCCACCCCTGGGATTCTCCAGGCAAGAACACTGGAGTGGGTTGCCATTTCCTTCTCCAATGCATGAAAGTGAAAAGTGAAAGTGAAGATGTTCAGTCGTGTCCGACTCTTAGTGACCCCATGGACTGCAGCCTACCAGGCTCCTGTGTCCATGGGATTCTTCAGGCAAGAGTACTGGAGTGGGGTGCCATTGCCTTCTCCTAGTGCATGTGAAAAAGAAGTTGCTGTCATTATAAGGTTAAAGCCTGTCACTGTATGGAAAGGAAGTGGTGCTGGAGCTTTGCTAGGTGCTGGCACTAAATAAGAAAACTGGGTAACTGCCTGTGAAGTGGCCGTGTCAGCCAAGTTTATCCTGAGCCAGGGCCAGGCCACATCTGCTCCACCTTGTCACCCCCACCACTACCATCTATACTTTGGTGGAGCAGTATTGCTGAGTGGCCAGGAGTGGGGGGCTGAGACTGCCATCCTGGGCATGAATATCTACACCACCACCTACTGGACGTGTGCCCTTGGTGAGTTGCCTAACCACTCACTGCCTCAGTTTCCTCCTCTGTAAATGAGAACACAGGCAATAGTAGCCACATCGTAGGGTGGCTGTGAGGACTGAAGGAACTTGCATAGGTAAAGCACAAAGAACAGTGCTTGGGAATAATAATACATTCTGAGCATTTGTGATGCAGACGCTGATATCAATACGTATCAGTTCTTTCTGACTCTGGTAGGTTCTGGCCACATTCCATGGCCTGAGAAGAGAAGTCTGAGGATCACTGACTGTTCACCCTCTCTCTCTCCCCGCAGGGCGACCTCTTCCTGAACAGCCAAACGTGCAGAATTGTGCAGCGGGAGCTCTTATTTGACTTGGGTGTGGCCTATGGTATCGACTGTCTACTGATTGACCCCACCCTGGGGGGCCGTTGCGACACTTTTACCACTTTCGATGTCTCGGTCAGTCCTGGAAACATTGCTGTAGAAAGAGACCCTTGGGCCAACAAACAGCCCTTGTGACCTAGCGTGGACCCTGCTGTGAAGACTCAGAGGGCTGGTCCCCAGCGAACATGGGAACCAGGGGATCAGGAGGCCACAGGACAGGGCTTTTCAGATTCACCATCAACAAGCATCTATTCAGTCCTGTACAGGCCTTGCCCATTCTCATTTATCCACCCACCCATTCATCCCCTCACCATTAAGTGAGCAGCTGTTGGGGACCAATAGTATGCCCTGTCCTGCCAGTCATTTTCAAACCCACCCATCCACTCAGTCATTCACTTATCCATTCAACAAGCAGTTTTTGAGCCTCTGCCAGGATAAACCATGTGAAACTGCCATGTTTGACAGAGTATGACTACAAAAATGGCCGTGTCATATGGTTCTAATATCTAATAGATGCTGCCCATACTTCCATTCACTTGTTCGTGCACTAACGCTGATTGAGCCTCTGTCCTGGGCCCTGCACTGTGTGAGGCACATGTGCATTTCACACTCGTTCATCCATCCAGTACCATTTATTGAGTATGACCTTTGAGCCTACTGTTCTGCTCAATGCCCATGTTACCCCTATCCAACGATAGGAGTAATGATCATCAACTCCATTATGTCAATTTGGAAATTGAGTCTCAAAGAGATGAAGTGACTTAAATGGCAAAGTCTGTGACCAGTTGATTTCTATACCAGGTGACTTATAGGCATTTGATAAATACCTAGATTGCTAGAATACCAATCAGCCAAAGTAAGAGATGAAAAAATAGTTGTTAACTTCTTAACTTCCAAAGTATATACACACACATTTTTTTTTCAGTTAATCATTTTTCCTCACAAATCCCCTGAAAATCAATAGCAAGAATTAGTATCCCTATTTTATAGATTAGAAGACTAAGGATCAAAGAATGTGATTCGCAAACATTTTGCAGCTGATCTCTAAGGAAACTGACACTTGTATCCACATTCCCCATGGCTGCTGTGCCGGGTGCCGTGTGACCCTGCCCTGGTGCCCCTTCATCTGATAGGGAACTTATCACCTCAAAAAACTAAACCAAGGAGCTGAGATCCAAGACAGACCTTCAGAATTCTCTATGGCAAAATTACAGTGCATTTGTTTTTATATTCTTAATCATAGCTTGAATCTTAACCAAGATTAAGTTCTTAGTCAAATAATCATAGCAATAACCAGGGGCATTTGCTTTGTTTCCTAATATTCTGGATTTTTAAGTGTTTCTTTTCTTGCATTCTAGGGGAGTTGTGGAAACTGTATCTCTACTCCCAGTTGCCCCAAGTGGACTAAACCAAAGGTAACTATGAGCACAGTGATAATGTTTGGAGAGTGATAGGTTTGTTTCTTTATTAGACCCCAGTGTCCTTATAGGTATGGGTGTGTGCACATCTGTGTGCGTCTGTGGGTGTGTTATAACTGTGTGTAACTAATTCATGTCTTTCTTTCAACAGTCAGGCCAATGGGATGAGAGTGTAAACATTCTGAGCCCAGGGAAACTGTCAGCCCACTTTTAAAATCTAGAAGAGTCATGAGATTAAAGACCTAGAAGGAGTTACAAAAATAATGCTAATTATGAAAATAATAGTTGCCTTTAGTTGGTTGCTGCTTATGTCCCTGGCTCTGTGTTGAACTCTTTGTTTTGACATTATCCTCTGTTCCCATTATAACACAGGAAAATATATTACTACAATTTATGACAAATGAGTCTCAGAGAGGGTAAGCAATCAGCCCAAGACCACACAGCTATAAGAAGCAAAGCTAGGCTTAGAGCCTAAAATACAATGTAAGAGTAATAGTTAAGACAATGAAATTCGGAGTCCACAGTTATGGGGTCAAATTCCAGTGGGTGATCTTTGACAAGTCACTTAATCTATATGCTTTTGCCCCTGCACAATGGAGCTAATAATAGTTCTGTGTGTGATTATTAGGAAAGTAAGTTTTCAAATGTGGGTACAGAGCCTGGCACATAGTAAGTACTAGTTAAATATTGGTTTAAGCGCTTACTCCAAAGTCAAGCTCTTTCTACCCTACTAGTAACCCCTCTAACAGAAACACCCCTACAAAAATGAACTGTACACCCTCTCTACTGATGATCTTGGGGGCTTGCCAGACCTCTCTCTGGATAGAAAGCTACATCTTCCCCACTTTCTCCCCAGGTAAACTCGTCTTTTGCAAACAGCTCTAAAGGCCCCCAAGTCCTTTGTCTTAAAATGGGCAAATTTTTTTTTCGTAGACTCCACCTCTGCCCCCTACCCCATTCATCTGCCTCTCTATGCCCCTGAGAAAAGAATTCCCTGCACAGGGCTCATGCCTATTTGAGGCCCATTTTCTACTTGGGCAGTACCTAGGATCTTCCACTAGGGGGCAGACTAGAGCCCAAGAGCTCAAGTACAGGGATGGAACGTGAAGGGATGGTTGGATCTCTTCCTTTAGGGCCAGAAGCGGAAGTGTCTGTACGACTTGCCCTTCAAGAGGAACCTGGAAGGCTGCAGACAACTTTGCACTCTGGTGATACAGCTCCCCAAGTGCTGCAAGGGCTACTTCTGGCCAGACTGTCAGGGTAAGAGTGCCTCTTATTATCTTGTGATTCTGAAATGATTGCACAATCACTGTGGACCCTTTGAAAGTACCAGAAGTATAAAGTGGAAGGTGGGGGCGGGGGAGCAAGGGAATATATTGTTCTTAATGATTCTACTAAGAAAAGATCCAAAAGCAATTATTCTGAAGAGTTGTGTAGCTTTCCTCTCCATTTTTTTTTCTTATCATATTTGGTTTTTACAGAGTTGAGATTCTGCTGTGCAAAGGTTGTAAATCATGTGTTTTTTCCTTAATGTTATAGAATAAGACATTTCGCATGGTGCTAGAAACCCTATATTTTATTTTTGAGATGGTACTGATTCCAGTCTATGATACTGATTAAGCGCACTAGTTTAAATGCATCTAAGGACATCCACCTCGGCAGGGTGCTATATCAATGTGGTATGTGTGGGCCATTATTTCCCGAAAATTCCCCTGTTATAAGACATGTAACATCACCCATCCTCCCTAGCCTCGCCCTTTCAGGAAAGGGCTCCTGAAACCGCTTCTAGCTAATAATGCAGCAGCAACAGCATGGCGAATGCCATGGAACTTCCTGTCCACCGTGCACTGTTTTAAATGAACACATGTATTGAGTGCTACCCCCCATACAGGGCTTCCCTGGTGGCTCAGTGGTGAAGAATCTTCCTGCCAGTGGAGGAGACGCAGGTTCGATCCCTGGGTCAGGACGATCCCCTGGAGAAGGAAATGGCAATCCACTCCAGTATTCTTGCCTGGGAAATCCCATGGACAGAGAAGCCTGACAGGCTAGTCTAGTCAGTCAACTTAATGACCAAAGAACAAAACAATTTCCCATATATGGCAATACATCTGAACCTCTCCACAAGCCCTAAGAGGCAGCTTCCATTGTTACCCCCATTTTACAGATGAGAAAATGGAGGTACCCATTGGATAAGAAGCGAGTCCAAGTTCCCGCATTGTGTCTCCAGGAGCCATGATTTTCGGTACAATGGGCTTTCCTGGTGTCTCAGTGGTAAAGAATCCATCTGTTATACAAGAGACATAAGAGTTCAGTTCAGTTCAGTCACTCAGTCATGTTTGACTCTTTGCGACCCCATGGACTGGAGCACGCCAGGCCTGCCTGTCCATCACCAACTCCAGGAGTTCACTCAAACTCATGTCCATTGAGTCGGTGATGCCATCCAGCCATCTCATCCTCTGTCGTCCCCTTCTCCTCCTGCCTTCAATCTTTCCCAGCATCAGGGTCTTTTCCAATGAGTCAGTTCTTCACATCAGGTGGCCAATGTATTGGAGTTTCAGCTTCAACATCAGTCCTTCCAATAAGTCAGTTCAGTTCAGTTCAGTCGCTCAGTCGTGTCCAACTCTGCGACCCCATGAATCGCAGCACACCAGGCCTCCCTGTCCATCACCATCTCCCGGAGTTCACTCAGACTCACGTCTGTCGAGTCCGTGATGCCATCCAGCCATCTCATCCTTGGTCGTCCCCTTCTTCTCCTGCCCCTAATCCCTCCCAGCATCAGAGTCTTTTCCAATGAGTCAACTCTTCGCATGAGGTGGCCAAAGTACTGGAGTTTCAGCTTTAGCACTATTCCTTCCAAAGAAATCCCAGGGTTGATCTCCTTCCGAATGGACTGGTTGGATCTCCTTGCAGTCGAAGGGACCCTCAAGAGTCTTCTCCAACAGCACAGTTCAAAAGCATCAATTCTTCAGTGCTCAGCCTTCTTCACAGTCCAACTTTCACATCCATACATGACCACAGGAAAAACCATAGCCTTGACTAGACAGACATTAGTTGGTAATGTCTCTGCTTTTGAATATATTCAGGACTGATTTCCTTTAGGATGGAATGGTTGGATCTCCTTGTAGTCCAAGGGACTCTCAACAGTCCTCTTCAACACCACAGTTTGAAAGCATCAATTCTTTGGCTCTCAGCTTTCTTTATAGTCCAACTCTCACATCCATACATGACTACTGGAAACACCATAGCTTTGACTAGATGGAACTTTGTTGGTAAAGTAATGCCTCTGCTTTTAATATGCTGTCTAGGTTGGTCATAACTTTTCTTCCAAGTAGCAAGTGTCTTTTAATTTCATGGCTGCAGTCAACTATGTGCAGTGGTTTTGGAGCCCCCCAAAATAAAGTCTGTCACTGTTTCTACTGTTTCCCCATCTGTTTGCCATGAAGTGATGGGACCAGATGCCATGATCTTAGTTTTCTGAATGTTGAGCTTTAAGCCAACTTTTTCACTCTCCTCTGTCACTTTCATCAAGAGGCTTTATAGTTCCTCTTCACTTTCTGCCATAAGGGTGGTGTCATCTGCATATCTGAGGTTATTGATATTTCTCCCGGCAATCTTGATTCCAGCTTGTGCTTCCTCCAGCCCAGGTTTCTCATGATGTACCCTGCATAGAAGTTAAATAAGCAGGGTGACAATATACAGCCTTGACGTACTCCTTTTCCTATTTGGAGCCAGTCTGTTGCTCCATGTCCAGTTCTAACTGTTGCTTCCTGACCTGAATACAGACATAAAAGATGTGGGCTCAGTCCCTGGATAGGGGAAGATCCCTGGGAGAAGATGGCAATCCACTCCAGTGTTCTGGCCTGGGAAATCCCATAAACAGGCTACAGTCCATGGGGTTGCAAAGAGTTGGACTCGACTTAGCAATTAAATCACCACCATACTTATTTATCATGATCCAGTTGAGAAAATTCTGGGCTGAGAGTCTACACAATTATTCAACCTTCACTCCCTTCTCCATCACTAAAGCATAGACCATTCACCAAAGTCGGTGCCATCCCATATGTTTGTTCAGTGCTTTATATTTTCAAATATAAATACTGCCAGTTACAGTATCTCATTTGATCCTCATAGTCACAACATGGAATAGGGCAAGTGGGCATCACCCCCAGCCTCTAGAGTTTAGAGAACTGACGCTCAGAGCAAGTTCATTATTCAGCCCAGACCAGCAACCCCAAGTCCCCGTGTGTGCTCAGTCACTTTGAATGTGTCCGACTCTTTGCAACCCCATGGACTGTGTAGCACACCAGGCTCCCATCCTGGAGATTCTCCAGGCAAGAATACTCGGATGCATTGCCATTTCCTCCTCCAGGGAATCATCCTGACCCAGGATTAAATCCACGTCTCTGATGTCTCCTGCATTGGCAGGCAGTTTCTTTGCCAAATCCAGGTCTCCTGACCGCCAAATACAGCACACAGTTCAATACATCACCCTTCCAGTCCTATCAGATACATTTAAACTCTCAGCCAGTGGCTTACCCTAAACATCCAGTGACACTATATGGATGTGTCCCCAGGACAGCAGACCTCCTAGACTACTGGAGGACAGAACCCACAGCTGAGGTCAGGTTAGCAGCACATTTACAAAGGCACTGAGCTGCTCTTGGCCTGGGGAGACTGTTCAGTCACTGCTGTTTCATCTCTTCCAGCCTGCCCTGGAGGCCCAGATACCCCGTGTAATAACCGGGGTGTCTGCCTGGATCAGTACTCGCCCAGCAGACAGTGTAAATGCAACAGCGGCTTCAACGGGACAGCATGCGAGCTGTGCTGGCCGGGGAGATTCGGGCCTGACTGCCAGCGTACGTGGCATCCCCTCCACTGAGTTTTCACCTGTCATCAGCTGGACATGCCTCCTTCCCTGAGGCATGCCATCCACCTGACCTAGAAGCATCCTTCCTCTTTTTCCCAGCCTCCCATTTGCCTGCTATTTTTTCCTCCTTGGATATGTTCCCAATTTCCATCCACTGAAAGAGCCTCATCCATAAAATTGAAATTCACATCCCCAGCAGCCAACCAGGCAAGCTGTAGCCAACCAATGTTCATTCAGTCATTCGACTACCATGTATATGCTGAGTCTTTCCTAGTATCAGTAGCTCACATGTATGGAGTGCCTGCCATGTGCCAGGCAGGTATGTTGTAGCATCTCATCCTCACAACAAGCCTTCGAAGTGGGAGCTATTATTATCTCTCCTTAACAGATGGAGAAGCTGAGGCACAAAGAGCCTAAAGCCAGGAATAGTCCTAAATTGTAGGGGTACAGGGTATGAGAAGGGGATAGCATCTCAGCTTTCAAGGAGTTACACTCAAAGGGAAGAGACAAAAGTAGACATAAAGGTGCAAAGAGAAAGAAGCAGGTGAAGGGGATCAAGAAAGAAAGGAAATACTCCTCCAGAAAACATCTCACAAAATATTTGAGTAGAGATCTAGCAGAGATGAGGGGGCCAGGTGTGGGGCTATCAATAATAGCTCTGTCCAGTCAGATTTCAGTGATGCTGGACATGCCGCCTAACTCTGCCATGGGGAAGCCACGAGCCATGTGTGGATATCGAGCACACAGAATCTGTGACTGAGGGACTGATTTTTGCTAATTTTAATTATGTTACATTTAAATAGCCACAGATGACTGGCTGCTCTGTGGGACAGTGCAGACTGAAGGAATGACTTTCTGGGAAGAGAGGCAAGTGCGAAGGCCCTGAGGAAGGACAAGTTTCGGCATGCAAGGCCCAGCCAAGCGGCCGAGGTAGCTGAGCAGAGTGGGCAAAGGAGAGAGAGAGAACGCAGAGATGGGCTCAGAAGGTGGCCAGGGGCCAGACGATATGGGGGCTGCTTGGCCAGAGACAGATCTTCAGCGTCTCATCCAACTGCAGTGGCAGCCGGTGGAGGATTGTGGAGGGTAGGGGTGTCCTAAACAGAAAGGGCCACCCCAGCTGCCCTGTGCAGAGAGTACCACGGGAAAGCAGGAGCAAAAGAAGGGCCAGCTTTGGGGACGCTACTGCCCCAATCCAGGTGGGAGATGGCGGTGCCTTGGGCTAAGGTGTTGGTGCTGGAGGTGGTCAGAAGCAGAAGGAATGTTTCTTGCAGCTTTGACTTTTAAATTGATTTCTGTCAGGAGGCCCAGATAAGGTTCCCTTCCCTTTCTGTTCTATTCTGTACCTCATGACACCCTCTACTTCCGTAATTTACAACACTCAACATATTTATCATTACATGTTCAATAGCCCATTACCCCTAGACTGTAAGCTCCCTGAGAATAGGGACCTTGTGTCTTATGTTTTCCACTGTAACCTCATTGCCTGGTACCCTGTGCCTCATGGTAGCCACTGAGTATGTTTATTTTTTGTAAGTTTGAATGAATGACTGTGGATAAGCATGGGGCCTCCCACACTGAGCACACAGCCAGCACATGGCCAGTGAGCTGGCAGATTGGACTTCAACCCCGGATCCCTGCTAAATGACTACACTCCAACTTGCTCTACAGCTTGTGGCTGCTCGGACCATGGACAGTGCGACGACGGGATCACAGGCTCCGGGGAGTGCCTCTGCGAGACGGGGTGGACGGGCCGCTTCTGTGACGCCCAGACAGGTCTGTTGTGAGGGTGGTCGGCCGCCAGCAGCCCCTCGCTGCAGCAGACCTTGCCAAGAGCAGCTGACTGAGGGTGGGGGTCTGAGCGACATCTGAAAAAAACAGCTCAGCAGGGGTTCAGTTATCCACGAGGAAAGATGGCTATGCGGACCTGGGGTCAGGAGGTCTGGGGACCTGGAGGAAACTAGATGAAAAGATTGAACTCAAACCCAGGAAATCAGCCTGCAGTCCTGTCAGTCATAGAAGGACCCACCTCAAGCAAAGGACTGTTGGGCAGGAGTGGTCCTCAGGATCACTGCCCAGGTCTGGTTGTGTGTGGACACAGAGTTGGAGGGTTTCATGGAAAATACAGTATTCCATGGAGGCCAGGATCTGACCCTGAACTCTGCTACGTACTAGACAAATGGCCTCAGAAAAGCCACCCTCTCGGGATCTTGATAAACTCGTCCGTAAACAGAGAGCCTCTTGCATGGCTTGTAGGGAAGGATTGTTGTGAGGGTCAGGGTCATGGGTTTGGAGCGCCAGTGCACGTGGGCACTCAGGAACAGTAGCTGCCAGTATCATCGTCAGTTACTGCCATCTTTGTCATGACCTCAATCCTTACTGAGCTGTCAGTTTTCTGATTCTCCCTTGCACCCTGAGCCCTGTGTTCCAGTCCAAAGGTCTCAGGTGTGAAGGCTGATGAGCAAGTTGTCACTTCATCGTCCCTGGGGGGCAGAAGGGCATGACCGAGCTCTTCTTATGAGTAACAGCAACCCAAAGTGCCAGAATCCTGGCAGTCCTCACAGCTTCAGTCCCTCCCCCTCCTTCCCTCCCTGCTTCTCCCCATCCTCCTCCCCCTTCTTCCTCCGCTTTCCTGCCTCTCTTTCTCTCCTAACCATCCCATGGCTTCATGCTGCCTCTGGATACTGCAGCCCCTTTCAATCACCAAAGCCCCAGATTAGTGGTACCCTAAGAAGGCTCTTGAAATTCCAGATGTTCAAGCTGGATTTAGAAAAGGCAGAGGAACCAGAGTTAGAATTGCCAACATCCATTGAAGCATAGAAGAAGAAAAGAATCCCAGAAAAATATCTACTTGTGCTTCATTAACTACACTAATGCCTTTGACTGTGTGGATCACAACAAACTGGAAACTTCTTAAAGAGATGGGAATACCAGACCACCTTACCTGCCTCCTGAGAAATCTGTATGCAGGTCAGGAAGCCACAGTTAGAATCGGACATGGAATATTGGACTGGTTCCAAATCGGGAAAGGAGTAAATCAAGGCTGTATACAGTCACCCTGCTTATTTAACTTCTATGCATAGTGCATCAGGCAAAATGCTGGGCTGAATCAAGCACAAGAGGGAATCAAGATTGCCAGGAGAAATATCAGTAACCTCAGATACGCAGATGACACACCCTTATGGCAGAAAGCAAAGAAGAACTAAAGAGCCTCTTGATGGAGGTGAAAGAGGAAAGTTAAAAAGTTGGCTTAAAACTCCACGTTCAAAAGATGAAGATCATGGCATCCAGTCCCATCACTTCATGGCAAAGAGATGGGGAAACAATGGAAACAGTGAGAGACTTTATTTTCTTGGGCTCCAGAATCACTGCAGATGGCAACTGCAGCCATAAAATTAAAAGACGCTTGCTCCTTGGAATAAAAGCTATGACCAACTTAGCGTGTTAAAAAGCAGAGACATTACTTTGCCAACAAAGGTCTGTATTGTCAGAGCTGTGGTTTTTCCAGTAGTCATGTGTGGATGTGAGAGTTGGACCATAAAGAAGGCTGAATGCCGAAGAATTGATGTTTTTGAACTGTGGTGTTGGAGAAGACTCTTGAGAGCCCCTTGGACTGCAAGGAGACCAAACCAGTCAGTCTTAAAGGAAATCAGTCCTGAATATTCTTTGGAAGGACTGATGCTGGAGCTGAAGCTCCAATACTTTGGCCACCTGATGTGAAGAGCCGACTCACTGGAAAAGACACTGATGCTGGCAAAGACTGAAGGCAGGAGGAAAAGGCGGTGACAGAGGATGCGATGGTTGAATAGCATCACCCACTCAATAGATATGTGTTTAAGGAAACTCCAGGAGATAGTGAAGGACACGGAAGCCTGGTGTGCTGCAGTCCGTGACATCACAAAGAGTTGGAGACAACAACAAAGAAGACCCTGGAATTTCTGCTCCAATTTTTAACCATCTCTTCTGGAACCCCATGCTCTCAGGGCCAAAGAGCTAGTCTGCAAAATTCATCCTTGATGGCAGACTTTGAGGTATAAAGTTTTCACTGGTTGCCCCTAAGGTTAACATCTTTGCATTTTGATCTGGATAACATGGCAGAAATAAAGTCTTAATACAAAAGAATAATTCTAGAATCTCAGAATCCCAGGCTGGGAGGAACCTTAGTAAATCACCCCATTACCACCCATCTCGCAGCCATAAGGGGGCACTTTAGAAACACAGGGGCAACCAGATGGCATCTCAGAAGATGCCTTAGCTGGATCCCAACACCTCACATCACAGTGGGAGATGAATTATGACTTCTTTCTTTGCAGCTTTGCCTCCCGTGTGCATGCCTCCTTGTTCTGCTCACGCTACCTGTAAGACCAACAATACCTGCGAATGTAACCTGAACTATGAAGGAGACGGAATAACGTGCACAGGTAAGTCCCGTCTGTGCATGGGTGGAATAGCAGCAGGGTGCAGGGCCGGATGGAACTCAGTCAGGGGACCTGGGCTCCGTCCCAGCCCTTCTGCTTCCTGCTTGGACCGCTTCAGCAACACCCACCCTCTCTGTGATGGCTTTGCTCATGCCTAACCTGCCCACTTCCCAGGCCATGACTTTGAACTTGCTTTGCAAACTGCAATGCACTTTGTTTTATGGTGTTTTTGTAACTTTACAAATAATCCAGTTGTATGTCAAAAAATTGAGAAAATATTCTATAGTATCTTAGGACAGTGCTTCCCTCAGATACAACTTAGCAACTAAACAGCAATTTTTAAAATATAAATGTATTTATTTTAATTGGAGGTTAATTACTTTACAGTATTGTATTGGTTTTGCCATACATCAACATGAATCCACCTTGGGTGTACACGATGCATGATACTGGATGCTTGGGGCTGGTGCACTGAGACGACCCAGAGGGATAGTACGGGGAGGGAAGAGGGAGGAGGGTTCAGGATGGGGAACACGTGTAAACAGCAATTTTAAAACAACAGTGAAACCTACACTTACTCTCACCACTCAGTGAGAATCACTTTGAACACAGATATGTCTCTGTCTCTAGTAATTAGGATATAGGTTCAGCCGCACAGAGATCCAAATAAACAGTGGCATAAACAAGGCAGATGTTTAGGTATTTATTTTTATCTTGTTTAGTACTTTGGATGGAGGTACCGAGAGCTAACATCGGGCTTCTCTGTGAAAGTCTGGGGCCCAGACTCGTTCTGTCTTGTTGCTCTGCCATCGTTCACTCACCTGGCCTGGGATGGCCTCGACCAAAAGCACATCCCAGGAAGCAGAAGTAAAGAAAGTCGGGGTCGGGGGGAAGCAAAGCTCATTCCCTTTAAGGACATACCGAGGGCTTCCCACATGGCATGGCGCTAGTGGTAAAGAACCCACCTGCCGATGCAGAAGACACGGTTCAGTCCCTGGGTCAGGAAGATCCTCTGGAGGAGGAAATGGTAACCCACTCCAGGATTCTTGCCTGGAGAATCGCATGGACAGCGCAGCCTGGTGGGCTATGGTCCATGGCGTCACAAAGAGTCAGACACGACTGAAGCAACTTAGCACACACAGAAGTTGCTAAACTCCTGTCTGCTCCATCACGTTGTCTAGAACCTCATTCTCTGTCACACCTGGGACAAAGGAACCTGAGAAATGGAGTCTTCAGTTGGTCAACCATGAGCTAAGCTATAAATCTCAGATACAAAAAGCAGACAGGAGATATTAGGGGAAAACTAGCAGTCTCAGACACATGTACCTTCTGTTTTCATAAACACTGATGAAAACATGAATGTCCCTGTTCATATAGGGGCAGATACTTTCTTTACAGAACTGAGATCTTGCTATTCCCGCTACTTTATAATCTGCCACAAGGCAGTCCAGAATTGGCTCAGCATCCTCAGTGGCAGCAAAGACCCAGGTTCTGTCTGTCTGCTCTGCCAGCCTTGGGCCTTCTGTCCTCATGTTCATGCTCTCAGCCAGAAAGGCAGAGGAGAGAAATCAGAGGGCTTTCCAGCTACTCCTGGGCCTGGAGCTAATCTGTTAGTCAGTTGAAATTTGGGGGATTGTGAAAACAAAGGTTAAGAGGCAACACAGAAGAGTGGGGGAAATGTGGGCTTTGGAATCAAACCACCCTGGGTTTAAAACCAACCCCTCCACGTTGTAGCTAGTTTGCCTTTGATGGTCAGTTAAGCTCTGAGTTTCAGTTTCTTCATCTGTAGAATGGGGGTAACAGTGTCTGTGTCACAGGTGCTCAGTAGTGCCTTAGCCCTACACACACACACACACATGCGCGCGCGCACACACACACACACACACACACACAACTATGTCCTAACATTAAAAACCCAAACTCATTAGAAAACTACTATCAAAGTGGAGCCTAGAAGTCTGTGATTAAAAAGGGCATAGGTGGACAGATATCCCCAGGCCTAGTCTATTAGGGCGGGGTCCCCAACCTCCAGAATCTTAACACCTGATGATCTAAGGTGGAACTGATGTAATAATAACAGAAATAAGGTGCATAATAAATGTAATGAGCTTGAATCACCCTGAAACCAACCCCTGGCCCCTGGGAAGATTGTCTTCCATGGAACCAGTCCCTGGTGCCAAAAAGGTTGGGGACCACAGTATTAGGGTGTTAACTGCAGGACACTAGCGTTGGCAGAGGTAGCACAGAGGCCACCAGGCACCAGGAGAGGAGGCACTGACATGTTGGGTCCCATTTCCTTGCCCGGTGTGCCTGGTCCTGGGGTGACCCACACCCTGATCTGAAGCCCCTGTTACACAGAGTCTACCTTCCTCTGCTCTTGCAGTTGTGGATTTCTGCAAACAGAACAACGGCGGGTGTGCAAAGGTCGCCAAGTGCTCCCAGAAGGGCACGAAGGTCTCCTGCAGCTGTCAGAAAGGCTACCAGGGGGATGGCCACAGCTGCACGGCGATTGACCCCTGTGCAGATGGCCTCAATGGCAGGTGTCACGAGCATGCCACCTGCAAGATGACCGGCCCGGTAAGTCTCTGTCCCAGGGGAAATGGGGGGTGGGGTACCACCTGTGCCTCCCCCAGCCTGGCTTCTCCACTCAGGTCGCCACTGGCCTCTTTCTAAGCCTTCTTACACCCAAGTCTATTTCTCTATTTCTTGATAAGTCAACAAGCTAAATACAAAGTGGAACCCAATGCAGGAAAAGGACCTTACTGGAAAAACTGGTTAGGTCCACTTAAAGTCTATTGTTTAGTTAATAGTAACACATCAACACTAGTTTTTTAATTTTGACAATGAACTCTGGTTAGGTAAGATGTTAACATTAGGAAAGACTGGGTGGAGAATATAAGGGGACTCTCTGCATCTTTTCTATAAATCTAAAATTATTCAAAATACAAACCAAAAAAGATAGTAAGAAGTGGCAGGAAAAGTGCACTCACTTACACCTTTATAGAGTGCAGTCAGTGCCCTGTTGCCCTTTTCTCTGATGGGAAGGGAAGATGGTGGGAGATGATGTCCATTACGGCTACAAATGTGAACTCAACAGTCAGGCAGCCTCTGAGTCTTGGCTCCTGGCCTGATATGCTGTGCAGTCTGGGGCTGGCTGCTTAACCTCTCTGAGCCTCAGTTTCCTTAGCCACAAATTACGAGCCTCATAATAATGCAGACCTCACAGGATCATTCATGGGGACTAAAGGAGCTCATTCATTGGCTCGACAAATGGTTATCAAGTACCTACTATGTGCTGTTGTAGCTGTCAGGGATGTAGTGATCAAAAGTTTATACATGATAGAAGGAAGAGGCATGCTCAGTTCTGAAATCAGGCCAGTGTGATAAAAGGGATCAGGAGACAGGGAGGGTCTCTCTGAGGAGGTGACTGAGCCGAGATGTAAAGGAGGACACTCCATCCTGAGTCTGGACGAGAGCGAGACAGAGCAGTAACTCAACTCCCACTGGACAGGAGAGGCATGTTGCTCACCCTTCTGAGCATCTCCTATGCTGGTTGGTAGCCCGTGGAGCACGTGGGATTCTGGGGGCCCAGAGAAGAGGCTTTTTCATCTTTCCTGCTCTCCCCCTAGGGCAAGCACAAATGTGAATGTAAAAGTCATTACGTGGGAGATGGGCTGGACTGTGAGCCAGAGCAGCTACCCCTCGACCGCTGCCTGCAGGACAACGGGCAGTGCCATGCCAATGCCGACTGTGCCGACCTCCACTTTCAAGGTCAGCGTCATCTTGACCCAAAGCGCGTGATCTTAAGGGTTGGGGAAAGAAGCTCTGTAGGAGCAAAAGGGAAAAGTCTTAAACTGGGACCAAACAGCCCATGCATTGCCCAGGAAGTAGTGGGCTTCTGCAGTCCAGGGGCAGAGTATGCTCAGAACTGGACTGTGAGTGTTAGAACCAGGAGGGAGCTCGCAGGTCAGCTACTATACTCATTCTTCCCTGGTTGCTTAGCAACCCTTGCCACTGTGGATTGGAGTTGAATCTGAGGAGCATAGTTTAAGATATTAAATAACAAAGAGATAGTGCCTGCCACAAGCAGAGCAGCAGTTTCTTAGAAGTTGTTTTAATAATAGCACATCAATCAGCATATATGCATTCACTTCCATGAATGATTTGAATGGCTTATCATAAACCCACAGGTAGAATCACGCTAAGAATCATAACACACAATAAAAAGCCAGGTAGCACTGCAGAGATGTGGGTGGTGGGGCATCTTGACCCCTGATGGAGAAAAGCCATCCAGGACCCACTAGTGGGGTTCTGAGCCCGGGGCAAGGAGTGACCGCAGTGGTCCAGAAAGCGATTTAGAGCACCGTGCATTGTGGCCAATCAGGATTTGCTGTTTGTTTTCTAGACATGGTAATGTTAGTGGCGCAGCTTTCTGACATCTCAATAATAACTGTTGACTTAACACCTGCTATGTACTGGCTTGGTCTGTTTGGGCTGCTGCAGTAAAGCCCAGGTGGCATACAAACAACAGAAATTTATTTCTCAGCTCTGGAGGCTGGAAACCTGAGATCAGGGTGCCTGTGTGGTGGGGTTCTGCTGAGGATTGTCTTCCAGGTTGCGGACTACTGACTTCTCCTAGTGTCTGCACAAGCAGAAGGAACAGGGAGCTCTCTGGGGTCCCTTTTATAAGGGCTCTGCCCACTCATTGTGGTTCCAACCTCCTTACCTAATAATCTCCCCAAGGCCCCACCTTCTAACATCATTGTTAATAAATCAGGTCTCACTGCTCACCACTTACAAAATCAATATTCACAAACGCAGGTAGAAAGGAAAGGCACCAGCAATCTGGGGAGGTGGTGGACTCAGTGTCCCCTTCCCCAAACCAACTTCCAAAGATTCTGCTCGGCCATGAAAGCTTTTAAAGGGAAACAGGGATGTAATCTCAGTTAATCATTGCGATGAGGGGGGACAGAGTTGTCACTATGCCCCACTGTGTGCAGGTCGACTTCTTATGATTTTTCTTTAGATGCTCTCTTGTACACACAGTCGGTTCATGAAATGACTGAAGGGGAAGCGAGGGAAGAGATCTGGTCATCTGTTAATTACTTATTCTTCATTTCTACTTCTTCAATCTACAGAAGAAACCAACACATTAGGCAAGGTATTATGTGATCAAAAGATTTGAAAGCTGGACTAGGGTTGGAGGTGGGTAGAACATGGGGATGTTGGGTTTAAGGTTAATGACAAGATAAGGGGACCTCCCGCAGAGAGCTCTGCCTGCCAAAAGCTGCTTGCTTACATGAGACAAATTGCTGTCATCTGTCTTACTACTTTTCTTTCCCCAGTTTTATTAATCTTAAAAAGGCCTCAACTACATTGGGAACATCCTTAAAAAAAGAGACAGTGTCATATATTGTCATATATCCTATGTATTTCTCCTGCTTATATACCCTCTATTCCATCCCCCAAATGAGTTGGAGGTGTCTTAGGACTTAATACATATTATGGACTAAATGTTTGTGTTCCTCACAAATTCGTGTGTTGAAATTCTAACCCTCAGTGTAATGATATAAGCAGTCCTCGGCAGGAAACAGCTCCCTGGGGGCTACAGTGGAGGCTTAAAAGATGCTTGAGCTGATTAAGCAGAGAGGAGCTGCCAAGGCATTTCTGCTGAGAGGACTCGTGGACAGCAGAGAATTATCAAGGGTAGCTGGAAAGGATAAGGCAACGAGGAGGTATGGTGTATTATCAAGCCTGTAACCCCAAGGTAACAGGGTCTCTGCTGGGAAGAGGAATGATACCAGGGAGAGAAGGGCACTCTGTAGACATGGAGAGTGAAGAAAAGGAAAGGATCCACCATAATGTAAGGTTTCCGTCTCGAGAGGCCAATTCAATGGTGGTATTAAAGCAATCTGGGAGAAGGGGACCCAAGAACTTGGAAAGCTTGGTTGGGGACATTCTATGTTCAAGGTGATTGTGGATCTTCCAAGTTCTATCACAAGGTGATGGTAGGACTTCAAAGCAGAGATTCTGTAGGCAGTTGCTATGTAGGATGGGGTCAAGAATGATCAGCTGGAATAAGAGATGTTGATTCACGAGTCATTTGCCAGGAGGAATGTAGAATTAAGAGATACTTGGGTTTTTTCTTTAGAGCACAGTTCATTTAGCCAGTCCTGCTTGTTCCCACAGCTCACAGAATCTATTCATTGCCTAGAGCATCACCCATCTTCTCCTGGGGGCTTCACCCTTCTACTTTATTATGAATGCCAAGAAAATTATGGTAGTGATACTAAGTGACCAAGAGTCACATTTGGATCCACCTTCTGTTGCAGCTGAGTGGTTACCCTTAGCAAGACAAGACGACATTGGGATAATGGCCCAGCCGTCCTGGTGGGCAGGTCGCAGAGTCATCCCACACTCAGGGGGACATGCCTAGTCTCACGTAGTTCAGAGGAGGGCAAACCAGCATAGCCTTCGAGGCAACCAGTTTGGCAATGTGTACAGAAAGCAATGCAATAATTCATGCCAAGACTCATAGCACCATTTCAAGGGACACATCCTATAGGAATAATCTAAGAATTGAATAAAGTTAACCTGGTGGCTCAGACAGTAAAGAATCTGCCTGCAGTGCAGGAAACCTGGATTTGAACCCTGGGTCAGGAAGATCCCCTGGAGAAGGGAATGACAACCCACTTCAGTATTCTTGCCAGGAGAATTCCATGGATAGAGGAGCCTGGCACGCTACAGTCCATGGGGTCACAAGAAGTCAGACACTACTGAGCAACTAACACTTTCACTTCACACCACCCCAGCATTACCTAACATCACAAAAAATGAGAAATAACAAATTAGTAAATGATGATCGAATATACTGTTATATCCTCTCAAAGATACAGTTAAGAATTGTGTTGTCATGGCGAGGATACGAGGCTAAACACCTATCCATTCCTCCCCAAGCTGTTCTTTTGGTGAGTGTTTATGTTCCAGATCTGGCTGACAATATTATATGGCCTGTGGAATGAATATACTATTGGCTATTGTCACAGAAGAAAATCTTGTGCATTTCCTGTTGGTAAAGAATCTGCTGTCAATGTAGGAGACCCCAGTTCAATTCCTGGGTTGGGAAGATCTGCTGGAGAAAGGATAGGCTACCCACTCCAGTATTCTTGGGCTTCCCTTGTGGCTCAGATAATAAAGAATCTGCCTGCAGTGCGGGAGACCTGGGTTCAGTCCCTGGGTTGGGAAGATCCCCAGGAGAAGGGAAAGGCTACCCACTCCAGTATTCTGGCCTGGAGAATTCCATGGACTGTATAGTCCATGGGGTGACAAAAAATCAGACATAACTAAGTGACTTTCACTTTCACTGGTTTGGACTCCACACTTCCCCTGCAGGGGGCATAGGTTTGATCCCTAGTCAGGGAACTAAGATCCCACAGGCAGAGCAGCCAAAAAGAATAAAGAAAACCTTAATCTTAGCTCTTTTGGAGGGTAGAATGTACCCTCTTAGTGGCATCTGATAATAAACTTGACAATATAAAAATGTGACTTGGTTCTTGATCTATTTCTGATCTCTGCATTAATTGGTTTAAAAGAGATATCATATATTTTAAAGGTATGAATATTTTCTATTATCTAAGGGGAAAATGGCTAGAAAACTTTTTTAAAGGCATAATGGCGATCAGAAAATACATGGGTTCCTTGGCAGAAATTCATTTTAATGTATTTTTTTTCATGGCTGTGAAGTTCACAAAAAGTGTTCAACTTAAAGTATCAAGGTAAAATCATGTTGTCAGAGAAAATGTATAATATTGGGAAAGAATCCTCAGAAAGAATGTTATAAGAAAGACTTCTAAAAACTATACATGCAGCACACTGCCGTATTTGTGACATATATGACCCTCGAATAGAAAAAAGACTGAAAGAGTGAAATTACATCAAAATTAAAAGTTACAAACATAAAAATTCTGGACGGAAGTACATCAAAATGTCAGCCATGGAGTAATGATTATTTCCAGAGAGCAGGAAGGTGGGTGATTTTCATTTCTTTTCTGTCTGGCCCACATTTCCACCTTGAACACATGCTACTTGCATAGTTAGAAAAGAAATAAGTATTTTAAATGACATCTCAAAGGAAAGTGGCATCCCAAGAAACCCTGGGATGTGGCCAGCATCCCACTTTGAGAATCTCTGCTGGGAGAACTGCCAGCCGAGGTGTGGGGCTGAACAATTCCTCTCCTCCCCCTTTCTAGATACCACCGTCGGAGTGTTCCATCTACGCTCCCCGCTCGGCCAGTACAAGCTGACCTTTGACAAAGCCAGAGAGGCCTGTGCTCAGGAAGCTGCAACCATGGCAACCTACAACCAGCTCTCCTATGCCCAGAAGGTGGGTTGCCAGTCTGTGGGTGCCATGCAGGCAGGGTCTTCTGGGTGTCACGGTGGGGTTGTTGCTTCCTCTTAACACAGGAGGCTTTGGCTGTTGCCTTCCTGGAGGGGGGAGTTCAGGGAGCTCCCAAGCATGGTCTGTCACGTGTCAGCACAGAGTGGGTGCTTCACTGACATTAGTGTCCATTCTTACAACATCCCTGGAGGTAGATGTTCCTACTGCCATCTTACAGATAGGGAAACTGAGGTTCGGAAAGGTAACGTGCCCAACATCACCCAACCAAGAAGTGGCAGATCCAGGACTCAACATACTGAAAGGTGGTTGTTGAATCACGACGCCGGGATTCTTGGCCCCCAGAGCAGAAGAATTCAATCCGGGGCCAGAGACGAGGCTTGATCACTCAGAGCTTTTGTGTAATAAAGTTTTATTCAAGTATAAAGGAGATAGAGAAAGCTTCTGACATAGGCATCAGAAGGGGGCAGAAAGAGTACCCCCTTGCTAGTGTTAACAATGGAGTTATATACTCTCCAGCAAATCAAAAGAATGTCAGGAGGTTGTAAAGACCTCACCAGACCTACTCCCATAATTTACATTTTAAGATAACAGAATTAGCCAGAAGGTTTAATCCAGAGACTGTTCTCAGGCAGAATACATTGTTGTTATATAATCCTTGTAAAGAGCAGGTCTACTCCCATAATTTACAGAATTAGCCAGAAAGTTTAATCCAGAGACTGTCCTTAGGCATAATACATTGTTGTTATATAATCCTAAGGAATGTAGAGAAGGAAAAAAAGTTTTCCTTCCTCCTTGAGAATTCCAGACCCCTCTCTCCTTGGGAACCCCTAGACTTCTTATCAACCTGCCTAGGAAATGACTCTCTCAATACCCCGACTCCACAAGTCTGCTCCCGATCATGACATTCAACCACCGAGGCAGAGGCACTGACTGGAAGTGTGCACCTCACGGCTGGAAACCAGAAGGAGATCAGTTACCCACAAGCCTAGGGAGCCCCTGAGCCCAAAGGCAGCCAAGTGTCTCTGGAATAGCCCAGGTTCTCTATGCCTGGGGGCATTGCAAAGGGCGTACAGAGAAATTGCCCCAGCTGTCAGCCAGGTAGGAAATGAAGCTCTGGCCAAGGTAACTCTCTCAGCCTCTAACATCAGAAGCCCAGCCCATTTGGAAAGGAGCAGCCTACTAGTGAGTGCTCACAAGATCACTGCCCATCCTCGTGATTTTACTGCCCTTCCTCCAACCTCCATCATGACCAGATCTTCAGACCTGACATTTCTTTACAAGGAACAAAGCCCTTGATGCCAGGATCCAGCATCTTGGAGGGTCAGAAATTCTTGTTTCTCCTTTTTGCTTGAGCTTCCAAGGTGGCTCAGCAATAAGAATCCGCCTGCCAGTGCAGGAGCTGCAGGAGACTTGGGTTCAATCCCTGGGTTAGGAAGATCCTGTGGAGGAGGAAATGGCAACCTGCTCCAATATTCTTGCTGGGATAATCCCATGGACAGAGGAGCCTGACAGGCTACAGTCCATGGGGTTGCAAAGAGTCGGACACTACTGAGCAACTGAGCATGTGTACGCCTGCCTGCTTGTTTGTTGTGTGACCTCAATCAAGGCACTGAAACCCCAGTCCCACCTGGCATGTTTATAAAGGCTTAAAGGTAATAAGCCACACAAGGGCTTCCCTTGTGACTCAGCTGGTAAAGAATCCACCTACAATGTGGGAGACCTGGGTTCAGTACCTGGGTTGGGAAGATCCTAGGGAGAATGGGAAAGCTATGCACTCCAGTATTCTGGCCTAGAGAATTCCATGGACTGTGTAGTCCACAAAGTCGCAAAGAGTTGGACACAGCTGAGCAACTTTCACTTCACTTCACTTCAAAGGTAATAAGACAGAGTGACTGACACACATGGGAACTCAGGTTTTAAGATTAAGAGCTCTGGAGTAGAGTGCCTGGGTTTGAATCTCAGCTCTGCTACTTGCTGGCTCTATGACTTGGAGCAAGTTACTTAACCCCTTTTGCCTCTGTTTTCTCAATTATAGAGACTTTTTTTTTTAAGGTTCTATCTCAAAGGGTTGATGTAAGTGATAAAGGTTTTAGCACATGAAAAGTGCTTGCAAAAGGACCTGACCCAAAATAAGCTCTCAGTAAGTGCTATGATGGTGATGCTGGCAATGATGGTTCATGATGAGGATGATGATGGTGAGGATAGCGATGGTGATCAATAGGAGTCCCATTGACCCGTAAGCAGAGGAATTTGCACCTAGGGGTAACTAACTAATTGTAAATACCTTTTCAAGAGCAGAGGGAAGGAAAATGGGCATGAAGGACTTGAGCACTTACAGGGAAGAGAAGGCACCACTTTCATCCATCCAGTGGCTCAATCAACAAAAATGTAATGAACACCTACTATGTTTCAGGCACAGGGGTACAGTAGGCAAAATGAGCCATAACTCCTGACTCCATGGAGTTTGCGGTCTGATGGGGGAGTCAGCCACTAGCCACAGAACTCCACGACAGATATGAAATCTCAGCTGACCAACATCCACATCTTTCTCTCTACAGGCCAAGTACCACCTCTGCTCAGCAGGTTGGCTAGACAGTGGGCGAGTAGCCTACCCCACATCCTATGCCTCCCAGAACTGCGGCTCTGGTGTCGTCGGGATAGTGGACTACGGACCAAGAAACAACAAGAGCGAGATGTGGGATGTCTTCTGCTACCGGATGAAAGGTAATGGCCCCAACCTCGCTTCCGATTCCAGGCCATGCAGCTGCTAAGCCATCCTCAGCTGGGCTGGCCAACCTCCCAGCGTGAGATGGGGTAGCCAAGACGCCTGCCTCACCAGTGTGAGACTCTATGTGTTTCTGCCTTCCAGATGTGAACTGCACCTGCAAGGTGGGCTACGTGGGAGATGGCTTCTCGTGCAGTGGAAATCTGTTGCAGGTCTTAATGTCCTTCCCCTCACTCACAAACTTCCTAAAGGTCTGTACCACATCTGTTTGCTTTCACCTTGGGGTGGAGGGGTAAACTCAAAGCAGATATGAGAGAGTCTAGTCCTTGAGAGAAGGCGGAGGCTCACAGGTCCATCTAGTCCAACAAAGGTCCATGTAGTCAAAGCTATGGTTTTTCCAGTAGTCATGTATGGATGTGAGAGTTGGTCTATAAAGAAAGCTGAGCACCAAAGAATTGATGCTTTTGAACTGTGGTGTTGGAGGATACTCTTGAGAGTCTCTTGGACTGCAAGGAGATCCAACCAGTCCATCCTAAAAGAAATCAGTCCTGAATATTCATTGGAAGGGCTGATGCTGAACCTGAAACTCCAATACTTTGGCCACCTGATGTGAAGAACTGACTCATTGGAAAAGACCCTAATGCTGGGACAGGTGGAGAAGGAAATGGCAACCCACTCCAGTGTTCTTGCCTGGAGAATCCCAGGGACAGGGGAGCCTGGTGGGCTGCAGTCCATGAGGTCGCACAGAGTCAGACACGACTGAAGCGACTTAGCAGCAGCAGCAGCAGCTGGGACAGATTGAAGGCAGGAGGAGAAGGGGATGACAGAGGATGAGATGGTTGGATGGCATCACTGACTCCATGCACATGAGTATATGGAAGCTCCAGGAGTTGGTGATGGACAGGAAAGCCTGGTGTGCTGCAGTCCATGGGGTCACAAAGAGTCAAACACAACTGAGCAACTGAACTGAACTTATCAAAGAACTGAGCTTTGATATTAATAACAGCAATAATAACAATAGTTAACATTTCCTGTGCATTTTCTTCACACAAGGCATTTTCTGAGGCCTTTCAGGTTACTTTTCACTTGCTTCACAAAACATAAGCTCCATAAGGGAAATTATTTTCTCTGCCTTGTGGCTAGCATATAGTAGGTGCTCAGTAATACTTGTTAGATAGAATAAATCCTTATGCAACCTTATGAAGTCACTTTTGCCATTAATCCCATTTTGCAGAGAAAGAAACTGAGGCTTAGCAAGGTCAAGGACACAGCCAACGAGAGGGGATGGAGCATAAGTACAGGGCTTGTAGGAACAGGGCAGAAGCTAGACCAAGGACCCCAAAATAGTGAGTCTTTGTCCACAGACCAAAGGTATCCACTTAACTAACCTAAAAACTCAGGGTTACTGTAAATGTTCTAAAGATGAACACCCAAACCAATGTTTGTGCTGTGTAGGGGTGTGGCTTGTGACAGCATCTCAGAGAAAAAACTTTGTAGAACAAAACCCACTGGCTGTGTGCCCTTCAGCAAATTCTCAGCTTCTCTGGGCAGCAGCAGGGGCTCTCTGTACGATGACAGTGCTGAACTGGGTAGTGAGATTTCTTAAAATCTGTTCAGTGAATATTTATTGAGTACTTAACAATGTGCTTGAGATATATCAGTGAACAAAACAGACAAGAAACAGAATAAAGAGAATAGTATTGAATGCTAGAAGGTGATCTAGACTGTGGGGGTGGGGAGGGAACCCACAGGGTTCCCATGTTGCCTAGAGTGATGAGAGAAGACCTTAGTGAGAAGGTAAGATGTAAACAAAGCATGGACAGAAGAGAGGACGTTAGCCATGCAGGTTTCAAGGAAGAATATTCCAGGCGTAAGGAACAGCCAGGCAAAGGATGAAAGGCAGGACGTTGCTGAGCAAGCCTGAGGAACGTCAAGGAGGCCAGTGTGGCTGGGGCAGGGTGAGCAAGAGGACAGCTGGGTGCAGGGTCAGAGGAGCAAGAGGACAGCTGCGTGCAGGGTCAGAGGAGCAAGAGTCCAGGTGGTTTGGGCCTCGTGGGCACTGTAAGGACTTTGGCTTTTCCTCTGGGTGAAGCGGGCGCCTTGCAAATTTTTGGCAAAAAGAGACTCCAGAATTCACTTAAGATTTCAAAGCCTATACAAGCTGCCTTGCCGAGAATGGCCTGTGATCTGGCTGTGTCTTAGGACCATAGGATTTATCGAGGAAAGGAAAAATCCTCCTAATATTTTCCCAAGGGGCACTCAGAAAAATGAGCAGATGAGTGGCAGCCTGAGCTGGGGTAATCATCAGGAGTACTCCCAAAGGGGTGATGCCACCCTCTCTAGCCAGTCCCTGAACACCACGCTGACTCTTCTAACCACCTCCTTCCTATCCCCAGGAAGTGCTGGCGTATTCCAACAGCTCAGCCAGAGGCCGGGCATTCCTGAAACACCTGACTGACCTGTCAATCCGAAGCACCCTCTTTGTGCCCCAGAACAGTGGGCTCGGGGAAAATGAGGTGAGCTGGGTTCCTGGTATCTGTGCTTCTAGACAGTATCAGTTATCACCTCAACGATGCAATGTCACAAATGACCCCACGATGCAGTAGCTACATTAATGTGGCTCACACAGCTGCAGATCAGCTGGCAGTTCTCCTGGGCTTGGCCAGGCATGCTTACGTGTCTGAGCTGGGCTGGCCATCAGCTGATCTAGCCTGGCCTGTCTGGGACTCTGCTCCACAGGGCTCTCAGGCTTCAGCAGGTTATCTCAGGCATGTTCTTCTGGCAGAAAACGCCAGCACCTTCTAAGACCCTGTCTGGTCTCATTTGCTAACATACCACACACCCAAAAAGTCACATGGCTGAGCCCAAAGCCAGAGTGGGAGGCCCTCAGAGTTATATGGCAAAGGGCAAAGATACAGGGAGGGGTGAAGAACTGGGGCCAGGGATGCAACTGATCTACCACACTGACCTCCTTCATGTCATGGCACACACAGGAACTGGCAGCGTTTATTAAGCCCGCCCACAGGCTCTGCCAGCCCCGAGCCCTCATCCCACTGAGGGCTGAGATAATCAATACCTCTGCTCACTTGTTACCAACTCGAGACCCACTCCTCCCAGGACATCACTGGGAAGCTTTGCTTAGACCATTAAAATGACTTTCAAAGTGGAGGCAGAAAAGCCAAGGCCTTCAGAAGTGATTTTTTTTTTCTGTGTCATCCTTATCATGAAAATGGAAAAATATTGCTTGACTTTTAAAGACCATTCTTATGTCTCTCCTCTCCTCTCAGACCCTGTCTGGGCGGGACATAGAGCACCACCTCTCCAACATCAGCATCTTTTTTTACAATGACCTTGTCAATGGTACCATCCTACACACGAGGCTGGGAAGCCAGCTGCTCATCACCTCCAGCCAGGACCAGCGCCAACTGGTATGAAAAGTTTTCTGGGCTTATTTGGAGAAATGGAGATAATAAATGCAAAGTTTCTAGCATATAGTAGGTGCTTAAGAGATGGCAATGCTTATAATGTGAAAGAAAACTCTAAAGCTGCAGTAAGATGGTACCGGCTGAAGACCAGAACACACCATACTGACGGTCAGGCAGCCCCTACCCCTTGAGAACTAAGCCCCTGGTGACCACCAGCCCCTGAAGCTGATAATGAGGATCTGTAAATGAAACCATTCTAAAGCTGTCTGATTCTGTGCCTTTATTTCTGTCAGATTGTCAGCCAATCCCAGGTGTTAACATGTGAGCCCTGAAGTCAAGTGACCCTAGTATGTCTGCCACCCACTAGCTCTAGCTTTAGGTAACTTGTCTGAACTTCTCTGGGTCCCAGTTTCCTCATCTGAAAGACAGGGATGTTGGTGATGTGTTGATGATGGCAATAGCAGTGATGATGCTTATGATGGTAACAGTGATATTATTTTGATAATGGTGGTGTTGATTATTTCGATGATGATGGTGGGGATGATGGTGGTGGTTGTGATATTAGAAGTGGTGATCGTGGTGGTGGTAACATGACCATGATGTTCAAATCATAGGCTTTTAAAGTATTCTTTCAACTGAAGTCTAGTTGATTTACATGTTGTACTAGTTTTAGGAGCACAGCAAGAAGATTCAGTTTTTTATAGATATATTCAGGTATATATGTATTTTCAGATTCTTTTCCTATATAAGTTATTATAAAATATTGACCCTCAGACCAATTGGTGGCTCAGACAATAGCACAGAGAACTATATATTTCCTGTGAAAAGGAACCTTGAAGAAGGGAATGGCTACCCACTCCAGTATTTCTGCCTGGTGAATTCCATGGACAGAGAAGCCTGGCAGGCTACAGTCTATAGGGTCGCAAAGAGTCGGACACGATTAACACTTTTTTCACATTATGTATGTTAATCCTTTACTCATAATTTATCCCTCCTCCCACCTTTACATTTTGTTAACCATTCAGATCAGTTCAGTCGCTCAGTCGTGTCCAACTCTTTGCAACCCCATGAACCACAGCATTCCAGGCTTCCCTGTCCATCACCAACTGCCGGAGTCTACCCATATCCATGTCCATTGAGTCGGTGATGCCATCCAACCATCTCATCCTCTGTCGTCCACTTCTCCTCCTGCCCTCAATCTTTCCCAACATCAGAGTCTTTTCAAATGAGTCAGCTCTACACATCAGGTGGCCAGAGTATTGGAGTTTCAGCTTCAACATCAGTCCTTCCAATGAACACCCAGGACTGATCTCCTTTAGGATGGACTGATTGGATCTCCTTGCAGTCCAAGGGACTCTCAAGAGTCTTCTCCAACACCACAGTTCAAAAGCATCAATTCTTCAGTGTTCAGCTTTCTTTATAGTCCAACTCTCACATCCATACATGACCACTGGAAAAACCATAGCCTTGACTAGACGGACCTTTGTTGACAAAGTAATGTCTCTGCTTTTTAATATGCTGTCTAATTTTAACCATAAATTTACAGAAATAGCCTATGAGCCTATTTCTGTTTTGGAGACAATTTCGTCTTTTTCTTTTAGATTCCATATATGATACATTCAGAATTTACCTTTCTGACTTATTCAGTAAGGTAATCTAGGTCCATCCATGTTGCTGCTGCTGCTAAGTCACTTCAGTCGTGTCCAACTCTGTGTAATCCCATAGACGGCAGCCTACCAGGCTCCGCCGTCCCTGGGATTCTCCAGGCAAGAACGCTGGAGTAGGTTGCCATTTCCTTCTCCAGTGTATTAAAGTGAAAAGTGAAAGCAAAGTTGCTCAGTCATGTCAGACTCTTCACGACCCCGTGGACTGCAGCCCACCAGGCTCCTCCATTCATGTTGCTGCAAATGGCATTATTTCATTCTTTCTATGGCTGAGTAATATTCCATTGTATATGTGTACCACATCTTCTTTATTCATTCATCTGTTGATGCCCATTTAAGTTGCTTCCAAGTTTTGACTCCTCTAATAGTGCTACCATAAACATCAGGGTGCATGTATCATTTTGAATTATGGTTTTCTCTAGCAATTTGCCCAAGAGTGGAATTGCAAGATCATGTGGTTGCTCTAATTTTAGTATTTTGAGGAAACTCCATACTGTTCTCCATAGTTGTTGCACCAATTTATATTCCCACCAGCACTGTAGGAGGGTTCCCTTTTTTGCACACCCTCTCCAGCATTAATAATTATTTGTAGACTTTTTGATGATGGCCATTCTCACTGGTGTGAAGTGATAATTGTGGTTTTGTCAGATCATACGCTTTTATGGAGATTCAGTGATTCAGGGATTTTGATATGTGATAATGGTATCTGACATGTCCAGTTCAGTTCAGTCGCTCAGTCATGTCTGACTCTTTGTGACCCCATGAATCGCAGCACGCCAGGCCTCCCTGTCCACCAACTCCCAGAGTTCACTCAGACTCATGTCCATCGAGTCCGTGATGCCATCCAGCCATCTCATCCTCGGTCGTCCCCTTCTCTTCCTGCCCCTAATCCCTCACAGCATCGGTCTTTTCCAATGAGTCAACTCTTCGCATGAGGTGGCCAAAGTACTGGAGCTTCAGCTTTATGTAGCAAGGGCTAAATGAATATTTTTTATAAACACTGTATATTTTTTAATTTTATTTAGTTATTTTTGGCTGCACTGGGTCTTCATTGCTGCACATGGGCTTCTCATTGCAGTGGCTTCTCTTGTTGCAGAGCATGGGCTCTGGGGCACACAGGCTTCAGCAATCATGGTGTATGGGCTCAGTAGTTGTGGCCTAGGGCACAGGTTCAGCAATTGTGGCACATGGGTTCAGTTGCTCCAAGGCATGTGGGATCTTCCTGGGCCAGGGATCAAACCAGTGTCCCCTGCACTGGAAGGTGAATGGACTTCTAATCATTGGACCACCAGGGAATGAATGAATATGCATTCATTCACCACCTAATGAATATTTTTAATACTTAGCTAATAAATGATCTTTATTATTGAAGATCAGTAGTTTAGACCAGTACTTCTCAAACTTTAACAGGCATGTAAATCACTTATGAGCTTGTTAAAATGCATATTGTAATTCAGCAGTTGGGTTGTGGGGCCCCAGGTTCTGCATTTCTAATCAACTCCTGGGTGTCTGCCCACACCACAAGCTAGTGGATCACACTTTGATTAGCAAGGAATTAGCTCACTTAACATCCCTTTCTTGTGTGGTGTGATGTTCACAGCAGTGGGTTTGGAGTTAAGGCATGGGGTTTGCCACCTACTACCTATCTGATCTTGGTGTGTATGGTCACGAACTATGTGATCACACCATTTTCCTTCTGACTCCTCATCTGTTAAGCAAGCAGGCTGGATAGAATGACCTCCTGGGTTCTCTGCATCCCAGAACAGTTTGTTGGCACAAGAACTACTAATGTTTTGTGTTCTGGGCTGTCCAGAGGGCGAGCACAAGCCCCATACTGCTTGTCGGTGAGGATGGGCCTGAAACCCAGGCTCTAGGACCTCAGGGAAACTGGACAACTTTCCTCCATGGAAGGGCTTCCCACATGGAAAGAAAGAATCAGATGGTCAGAGATCTCCGATAGCCCTCTTCTCACTTCCCTAGACCAGGTTCGTCGATGGAAGAACCATTCTGCAGTGGGACATCTTTGCCTCCAATGGGATTATTCATGTCATTTCCAAGCCTTTAAAAGCTCCCTCAGGGGTGAGTACCCAGAGTTCCTGGTAAGAAGGAGCCTCGATGTCCATTCCCCAAGTAGCAAGCTACTCCTGGAAGCCCTGTCCACCTCATCCATGGCAGCTGGCGTCAGGGATGCCCAGCCCCCATCCAGTGTGTTAGTGACATAACACCCATCACCACCAATATTTGCTGAATGGAAAGGGCAGGGTGTGCCAGTGGAGAAACCACTGGAAGAGGAGTGAAAATCCTGAGCCCCTCCACTTTGTACCCATGTGAACTCAGACAAACCCCAGAAACATCATCAAGCCCCATATTTTCTTATCTGCAAAATGGAGGTCAAAATTCCTTCTTCCTTACAAAGAGTTAATGTAAAATAATAAAGACAGTCCCTGGCACATGCTTTATAAGTGTTGGTCAGCTGGCTGTGGTTGGTTGGCGGTGATGTTAGTTTTCTAACTTTGTTCTAAAGTTATGAAGCGCCAAAACCAGGCTGGCTTCAAAGCCCATCTCTACCACTCATGGGCTGTGTGACACTGGACAAGTGCTTACCCTCTCTGTGTCTCCATTCTCCCATGTAAAAATGGAAACAGTAGAAACTGTTCTCATCTCTTTGTGTTATTATACATTTAAATGGATTATTTTATGTAAGGGGGCTTAGAACAGACCCTGCAAGTAGTAAGGGCTAGATACATATTGACAGCTTTATCATTATTTTTATCCCAGCCGGCACAAGATGCCTCAGGCGAGCCAGAATGGGGTGGGCTCCAGGAAGCACGCCTCTTTGGGGAGGTCACCAGTTCTGATACCAGCCGCTGCCCTTTCTTTGTCTAGACGTCAGGCCACACCGGCCTGGGAACAGGAGTGTTCTTTGCCATCATCCTGGTCATCGGAGCCATTGCTTTGGCAGCATACTCCTACTTTCGACTAAACCGGAGAACGATTGGCTTCCAGCATTTTGAGGTGAGACAGAGAAAAACAGGACCATGGGGATGGGGGTTCACTCTGAATCCCAGCCCCAGCTCTGGGCTACTCCAGCAGACTGGCTGCTTCAGGGAGCTCGCTGAGTGCTTGGCACGTTTCCTGTCTCCTGGACGGGGCCTCTGCCCTGAAGAGATCAGCAGTGGCAGCTCCAGGGCCCTCTACCTAGCTGAGTCAGAGGATGGAGGAGGGTGAAGGGCAGCCAGTAGCCCTTCATGCCACAGGTGTGGCTTGGAGCCAAATTCACCAGGGCCCAGGAGGCCACTCACCTTGGAGGAATCAGAAGACAAGCTTCAAAGCTGAGTCTAAGGGTGGGGTGGGGACACGGTAGGGGGCCTGCGCAGCCAGAGGCCTCAGGTCACAGCCAGTGAAACACACTGGCCCTATTTGAATGGCTGAGCCCACATCCAGGAGCTCACCATGGGAGACCCTGTGGGCCAGATACGGCTGCAGCCGTAGGTCAATTCCTTCTGGCAGATAACCTGTACAAGCATTGTATACATCACATTTAGCAAAAGTGCCATGCTACACGCTTCCTTTCATATTAAGTTCAAGGACAGGCAAAACCATTCCAGGTGATGGGAGTCAGAAAAGCAGTTACCATGGGCAGGACCAGATATCGGCAGGCAGGGGGTGTAAGGGCACCTCCTGGAGGATGGAGATGCCCTGTGTGCTGATTTGGGTGCTGGTCACACATGGGTGAACATATTTAAGAAGTCATTGAACTGAACACTTAAGATTGGTGCATGATATTACATCTAAGTCAGATCTCAATAAAAGGACAACAGAAAAGTTCCCAGAGGTGGAGGTGGGGGCGGGGCTTACCTTAGCTTCCGACTTGGCTGCAACACCCCACCTTGGGGACTTTGTGGTGCTCAGCCCTGTGCTTGTCTGTCCGAGCAGTCTGAAGAGGACATTGACGTCGCAGCTCTTGGCAAGCAGCAGCCTGAGAATATCTCGAACCCCATGTACGAGAGCACAACTTCAGCAACCCCAGAACCTTCCTACGACCCCTTCACAGTGAGTTTGTCTTTTCATCTAAAACAGGTTCAGCTGGGAGGCGGCGAGGGGTTCAGGCTGGGGTGGCAGGCAAGGCAATGATGTCTTTCAGCAGACCTGTGGAGAGCACTGTGCCAAGAAATCTCACTTCTAGGACACGTCTCCAGGCTACAAGCCTAGAAGCAAGTTGGGTGAAGCCCTGTAGTGGTTCTGTGTTCTGAGCTCTCCTGGGCAGATTGTGGATTGCAGAGGCGTCCATCGGTTAGATCTAGAAAAGAACTAGGGGTTGCACAACCCCAACCTTGTGCCCAGGTGCGAGGTGACAAGGAGAAGAAATCTTGGGCTGAATTCTGCCACTACCACTGACGAGACACAAAGGAAGCCCTAAAACTGCTTCAACATTTACACTGTTGTTCGGGATTCTTCTGCCTATTGTCAGAGCTGCTTCTTACTTTAGGAGCTACGTCTCTTTGATGAGTTTTTTTTTTTTTAATCTAGGGGCATGGGTTCTGCTCTGGTCTTCCAAGAAAGGGCCACTTGTTTCTAGAATTAGTGACCCTTGAGCTTGGATGGTGCCGCCACTGACCTCAGCACCATGGCAGGGAACCCATTCACATCAAATGTGCGAGACACACTCTGCCTATGTTACCAGGTCTGGACTGAGAAGCTAAGAGTGAGATAAAAGAAAACATATTGGTCTTTGCCCCAGAGCTCATTAACTCCTCTGATTTTCTAAGTGGTAAGAGTACTAGGGACATTCTTTGTTCTGAGATTCTGGGTTGGCTCCCGTGTGCTTTCTGGATGGGGGCTGGTCACCAGAAAGACCAAACCGTGATTCGAAGGCTGGGATTTTTCAGTTCCACTCTTCACTCTCCAGAGGGAGAGAAAGCCTAGAAATGTAGCTGATAGTCGATGTGAAGAAGTCTCCATAAAAACTCCCCCTCTTTTTAAAAATGTGTATCTATTATAGATTTGTTCGTAGTTACCGTGAGGTTTTGTTAGAGCAGTGCATATATAAACAAGATTACCTTAAGTTGCTGGTCTTTTAATTTCAAATACATTTCCAACATCCTGCATTTGTGCTCTCCTCTTCTCATGACTGCTGGTTTTTATATCACTTCTGTGTGATATCCATCCTTTACTGGATGTTTGCCTTTACCAGTGAGCTTTTCTAGTCATGATTTTGTTTCTAGTTGTGGCCTTGTCCACTTAAGAGTAGTTCCTTTAGCATTTGTTACAAAGGTGGTCTGGTGGTGCTGAATTCTTGGCTTTTGCTTGTCTGCAAAGCTTTTGATTTCTCTGTTAAATCTGAATGAAAGCCTTACTTGTAATTTTGGTGTTTTCGTAAGAGGTGAGCTCACATCCTTCTATTCCATCATCATCCATAAATCCCAATGGTAGGGGGTTCAGAGAGCTTCCAGGGTGGTGAACATATCCACACTGGGAGGGTGATGCACCTGAAGTCCATGGAGCAGTGGTTATGCTGAATTTTTATAAGTTGGCACTGAAACATTACAGTATTCTGTTGTACCATTTTAAGCTTATAGAATGCAACACTTGTTATTTTTCTAGTGAACCAAATGCAACTATCCCATGGTTCTCAGTGCCTGTGGTAGTAGATTTAATATATTTGCAATACTGAAAAATAATCAGATCATAAATCCTATTGCTTTTTAATCAAACCCATGTAAAGGTTTCTAGTCCAAATTGCAAGGGCAAGTTCAGTTAAGCTGCATTTATTAACAGTCAATTTCTGTAAGCCTTGTGATATGGGAATTAATCTCATTTTAAAAACAAGGGGGAAAATTACACATTCTGTTCAGGGCTCTCCATGGCCTCTCAGCTATCTGGCCTCTTCTCGGGGCCCCATGAGCACTGTCCATGGAATACTCACCTGAGGCAGGTGAGAGTATCCTAAGAGACAGGACTCAGTTCAACCTTCCTAATCAGACCAGGTGGCAAAAATGTTCCAGTTACAGGAATCCTAAGCTGAGGGCACCAGCCCCAAATCTGCTTTATTCTCATGCCTTTTATGTTGGAGGAGCAGGTGTTGCCTCCTTGGAGCCTGGAGCCAATCCACACATTGTGAGCATCCATTATGTGAACGGACAGAGCTGCGGTCTGATCAGAGCCACAGACAGCAGGAGGTTCAGGAGGCCGCCTCTGGACTGTTGCTTCTGATCAGACCCAGTTCAGGCTGAACTGTCAACCGGAAAGGATTTTTTTTTGTAATCAGAGTAACAGCCATGTTTTGTGGGGTGGTTTTATTTTCCTTAGAGTAGTATCTAACTTAATTCACACACCTCCCTGTCAGGTAAATATTATTAGGCCCCTTAATAGATGAGAAAAACACTACAGAGGTGAAATGACTTGTTCAGGGCCACATACCTTCAAACAGCCGAGACCGTACCCATGTTCAGGCCATGAGCCACAGGACAGCAGCGTGAAGCCACCCTCGCTCTCACCGGATGTGTTCACAAGAGACTGCAGGAAAAATAGTGTTTTTAGGCTGAAAGGGAGGAAAATGTTCTCCTTGACCCTCTGATGATTCACGGCTGGGCCTGAAAAGTAAACTGGTAAAGACAGACTCACAGAAGAGCATATATATTTTATTGAACATTTATGTGTACGTGGGAGCCTTCATGAGAAAATGAAGACCCAAAGAAGGGACTGGAACAGGAAGCCTTTGCACCTAGAGGTAGTAAATGGTGAAGAAGTCACTAGGAAGATAAGGGTTAGTGAACAAGGTTTGTTTGTACAGGTTTCTTAGCCCCCAGCTCCCCAGAAGTGATGCCTCTTCTTTCCTCTAAAGAAAATTTCATGAGAGAATTTCATTACCCATTTCAGGGGAAAAGGGTAGGGGGCAGCGTTAGTCAGAGTGACCTTCCTGCTTCTGTCATTCAAAAGAATTCTTGCAGTTTGACATTTAACAAGCCAAGTTACTGTATTGGGGGTAGCATGTCCTAAGGGCTTTCCCCAGGGCTTCACTGGTAAAGAATTCACCTGCCAGTACAATACAGGTTCAATCCCTGGGTCGGGAAGATCCCCTGGAGAAGGAAATGGCAACCCACTCCAGTATTCTTGCTTAGAAAATCGCATGGACAAAGTAGCCTGGTGGGCTAGTCCATGGGGTCACAAGAGAGTTGGACATGACTTAGCAACTAAACAACCAGTGTGTCCTAAACCTGCCAAGGCCACAGACCAGTAGCCAATATTATGCTCAACCTGGAAGGATGCACCTTCTGCCTGGTTCACAGACTTCTCTTTTCCAGGACCCTGGCGACCAGCAGCTGGACAGCAGTGACCCCCTGGGGGCGCTATGAGGGCTGGACCTGCCCCATCCAGACATCACTGCTGCCACCTGGGTCCCCAGAGCCACCTCAGAAAGGCCATCAACTGTGAATTCTCAGCCCCAGTTGACTGTGGGAAATGTAAGCTCCTTTAACATTTCAAATTCTGGAGCACTCAAACAGTACCTCATCTCTTCAGTTGATCCAGGGGATATTCTGTTTCTATGGGTGAGAGCCCATTTAAGCCCACCCACCACCCAGGGGACTGCTCCCTCCCTGACCCTCTGCTATCTTCCCCAACCTTCAGTAGCACCTTTTACCTTTTGCCCAGCACTCTAGTGACCTTATTTCCCTGTTAGACTGTAAGCTTCCGAAGGCAGAGACCTTCCTCATTCATCTTTGTACCCTGGCACCCAGCACAGTCTGTGGCATGTGAAATGTGCTCAATTATTGGTTACAGAACAGAAATAAAGTCAGTGGAACAAATCCAGTGTCTGGGGAAGCAAATCGACCATTTGCCATCAGTTCAGTCGCTCAGTCATGTCCGACTCATTGCGACCCCGTGAATTGCAGCACGCCAGGCCTCCCTGTCCATCACCAGCTCCCGGAGTTCACTCAAACTCACGTCCATCGAGTCAGTGATGCCATCCAGCCATCTCATCCTCTGTCGTCCCCTTCTCCTCCTGCCTCCAATCCCTCCCAGCATCAGAGTCTTTTCCAATGAGTCAACTCTTCGCATGAGGTGGCCAAAGTACTGGAGTTTCAGCTTTAGCATCATTCCTTCCAAAGAACACCCAGGACCGATCTCCTTTAGAATGGACTGGTTGGATCTCCTTGCAGTCCAAGGGACTCTCAAGAGTCTTCTCCAACACCACAGTTCAAAAGCATCAATTCTTTTTTCAGCTTTCTTCACAGTCCAACTCTCACATCCATACATAACTACTGGAAAAACCATAGCCTTGACTAGACGGACCTTTGTTGGCAAAGTAATGTCTGCTTTTGAATATGCTATCTAGGTTGGTCATAACTTTCCTTCCAAGGAGTAAGCGTCTTTTAATTTCATGGCTGCAATCACCATCTGCCGTGATTTTGGAGCCCCAAAAAATAAAGTCTGACACTGTTTCCCCATGTATTTCCCATGAAGTGATGGGGTCAAACTCTGAAGGTAAAATCAACTCATTAGGGCTCATTAGGGCTGTTAGTTAGCCAACATCTGCATTAAGAGTGCTTCTTTCTTAATTCTGTTTGGTTTGCTTGTTTGTGTGAAGAAGACATAGTAACCACAAAGAGATACCACTTCACACCCACAGGGATGGCCATCCTTAAAAGACAGACAATAACCAGTATCCACAAGGGTGTGGAGAAACTGGATCCCTTCTACTTTGTTGGTGGGAATGTAAAATTGTGCCCCTACCGTGGAAAACATTCCAGCAGTTCCTCGAAAAGTTAAACATAGAATTACCATGTGATCCAGAAATTCCACTCCTGGGTACAGACCCAAGAGAAATGAACACATGTCCGTACAACAACTTATAGAGGTAGCATTATTAGTATTATTCATAGCCAAAACATGGAAACAAACCAAATGTCTACTGACTTACGAATGAATAACCAAACTGCATCTTGCCACACAATGAAATAGCATTCCACCCCAAAACAGAACTAAGTACTAATACACGCGACACCATGGATGAACCTTGAAAACATGACGCTCAGTGAAAGAAGTCAGACACAAAAGACCACATACCGTATGATTCCATTTATATGAAACGTCCAGAATCGGGCCAGTTCTTGTCCATGCAGGACTCTGTGCAAGGCTGGATGTCCACCAGACCCTCAAAAGGCCCAAAGTGGCCTCTCCATCACTGTGACAACCAAGTGCCTCCAGCCCACCCACCACCCTTTTGCAAGCTACCCCGGGGGTAGCACTAGCCAGGCTCGGGAACCCCCTCTGGGAAATGGAGATGGGAATGGCTGGGATGAACAGATCTCAGAACCTCCTCCATCACCCTCACGGCCCAAACAGCTTTGTTCCCAAATCATCAGGGTTTTTGCTGAGCCAAGTCCAAAGTTCAGAAGCCCCTGGAGTCTGAGAAGCTTCCTCACAACTCCAGGAAAGGGAATAAATGCCCATTTCAGGCAGAGACACGATCTACCACCTCCTCTTGGACAATGTGCCGTGACGGGGCAATGCTGGCACTCCAGGAACTCGCTTCCCAAGGGGACCGTGAGATGGATTCACTAGTGAGTCCAACTCCACCATCAAGGGGACAGAAAGGCATATGATTAAGAGGAAAAACAGCAGGCACCCGAGAGAGGAGTGAAGGAGATGAAGGTCCTGGCACAATGAGAGGTCAAGGATATTAAGTTTAAACACATTCAAACAGTTTAAAAAGGCTCTTCAAAATATAAGTATATCCAAAACCCAGCAGTGAACTGACTTCACAACATGCGCTCCTAATTCAGTATTAGTATTTGCTTCCCTTAAAACACTGCTTCCAATTTTCCATTCTCCTGGTACTTTGCAGACAAACAGGTGGATCACTGTCTTCTCCTTGTTCTCAAGGAGGGAACTGTCTGTGAGAGACAGAAATTCTAGGTGGGTCAACTGCTGCCCACCTAAGGCCAATTTCACACCCATTTTCCTTCTGTGGCTTCACTACATGGTCTTCAAACTCTGAGAACAGGCAAGTGTGCTTTCCTGAGGGTGGGGAGACCAGGGTAGTGAGGAAGGAACTATCAACCTTTTGCCCCTTTTCTCAGGGATATTCTTTTTTGGGTACATTAGAATGTGATGCCTTGGCAACGAACAGAGATCATTCTGTCGTTTTTGAGATTGCATCCAAGTACTGCATTTTGGACTCTCTTGTTGATCATGATGGCTACTCCATTTCTTCTGAGGGATTCCTGCCCACAGTAGTAGATATAATGGTCACCTGGGTTAAATTCACCCATTCCAGTCCATTTTAGTTCGCTGATTCCTAGAATGTTGACGTTCACCTTTGCCATCTCTTAATTTCTTTGGAAGGAATGATATGCTAAAGCTGAAACTCCAGTACTTTGGCCACCTCATGAGAAGAGTTGACTCATTGGAAGAGACTCTGATGCTGGGAGGGATTGGGGGCAGGAGAAGAAGGGGACGACCGAGGATAAGATGGCTGGATGGCATCACGGACTCGATGGACGTGACTCTGAGTGAACTCCGGGAGATGGTGATGAACACGGAGGCCTGGCGTGCTGCGATTCATGGGGTCACAAACAGTCAGACACGACTGAGCGACTGAACTGACTGAGAATGTGATGTGACTTTTGCCACTAACTGAAGCACACAAAAGCAGATGACTGGGAGTAAACTGGACAATACAATTCAAACTTTTATTTGGCAGTAAGTTCGACGTCATGTAACATAAAATCAATATTTAGAATAAATAGCAAATTCACATTCAGGATAAATAGCAAGTCTACCTAATTTGCATTTACCGTGCCTGAAATTAAACAGGCAACATCTGTCCTTCTACTAAATAATTAGAAAACAGTGTCCTAAGTCAGAGTTCAAGACTGCAGTGTAGAAAAGTACAGAGCAGTGTTGTGGGTTGGTTCCAGAGAGCAGGCATGAGGTGGGGAGTCTCACACGGGAAGTTTACAGGGAACTGTCCTTGGGATGCACGCCTGGGAAAGGGGAAGGAGGGCAGGAAGGAGCTGATGGGCCTTCAGAGTTGCTCCAGGGAGGGAGTCTGACCACACCCTCACCCGAGGCAGGACTCTTCAACAGGGGGAAGCTCCCAGAGAGGACCCACAGCTGCAGACAGTGAGCCAGCAGCAACCGACCCCCACAGCAGTTGGGGGATAAAGTCCTTCAGGGTAGCCAAGCCCATCACAACGCTACTAGCACAATCACAAATGAACACAATGAGAGGTATATTCAATGAGTGCCGAGCTGGCCACTCAGTCACACAACTGACAATCATGCCATGTGCTGGAAACACAGTATGTTACCACTGGCCACATAAGTATGTCCAGAGAGAAGCTCGTAGGGGAAGATGCGAGCTTGCCTACAGAACTTATTTACACTGGCTGCACACAGTTGTGTTCTGTGGTTGCTTACCACCCTGCACACACACTTTTAGCAAAGTCATCATCTCATCACGGCCACCCACACAGTCTGTCGATGCAGGGGTCGGCAAACCACCACCCGAGGGCCAAATCCAGCCTGCAGCCTGTTTTCAGAGGCCAGGCTGCCCTGGACCATAGGCAGGCCCAGTCCCAGAGGAGGGGCTGCAGGAAACGGCCAGCAAAGCTGTAAGTCTTCACTGTCTGGTCCTTGACAGGGAAAGTGTGCTGAACCTTACATTAGGGAAACTTCACTCCCTTTTTCTTCCTCAATCCACTAGGGTATTAAAGGTAAGCTAAGCTAAACTTGGGGGCTTCCCTGGTGGCTCAGATGGTAAAACATCTGCCTGCAATGTGGGAGGACCCAGGTTCGATCCCTGGGTTGGGAAGATACCCTGGACAAGGAAATGGCAACCCACTCCAGTACTCTTGCCTGGAAAATTCCATGGAGAGAGGAACCTGGTGGGCTACAGTCCATGGGGTCGCAAAGAGTCAGACACGACTGAGCAACTTCAGTTTTCACTTAAGCCAGGCTTGGAGCCTAGCTCCCATATGCTAACGGAAAAAAGAAAGGAAATTAGTACAAAAGGAAATCAGTACTAAGCCAGCACATCACAGCTCCTGGGTAGCTGAATGGAGCAATCAAGGAACCCTCCCTGCCTCTGGCCAGACTGAGTCTGAGAGCACATTCCAGACCAGGGCCCCCAAGTGGGTCTTTGGCAACAGATGAGCATTTGGCAGAGCGGATTCAATTCCAACGTTTAGCACACTCTACTGCTTTAGAGGCCTTTGGGGAGGAAAAGGGGCGGGGGAAGCTATTTACTTCATCCAAAGCTAAATTAGCTAGCAGGAAAGAGGACTTTGTATTTCTCCTTGGCACTAATTAAGAGGACCAATGCCTTCAAAGCAACTAGGAATTCAGTCATAGATGGGCCTGAATCAGTAACAGGTGGTTTATGTTAACTGGCATTAGTGGAGCTGAAGGGAATTTTTAAAAGAAAAAAAAAAAATTTAAAGGCTATGTTAGGAGGAAAGTGGGAGCTCTAAGCCAAACTTCTAAAATATATTAAAAGCCAGGTTTCATCTACTAAAAAAAACGATTCTGGAACAAACAGTTGTGCAGGTCCCTTCCCGGACAACTGGCTACAGCTACGGTGAGCCTTAGGGGCACAGACAGCCCCTGGACTGTGAATTTTTGTTCACATCCTTCCGAGAAAATCAGTCTAACTAATGCTAAAAAGGGAAAATATTTTTCAACGTGCAAGATAATTTTATTCTGCTCACTTTCCAAACTGATCTTTTAAGTGGTAGAAAATAGACTCCCTTCCCTTGTACCCAAATGCGTTCATCAGCGGGCTCGCCAGAGGCTAAACCAGGAGGAATAGAATGCTGTACAGGGTGCTGAATCCCAGCTGAGTCACGACAGTGACAAATTAAAACGACAGAGCACAGACAAAGAGAAGCCCTCTGTCCTTCGTACAGAGACAGCAGTCCTGACCGATTGTGCTGGCCCCAGCGCATGTTCGGTGGGTCCTCCGCAGACAGACCTCAGTACCACCACGTGCCATGGCCCACAGTTGTTCATGTCTGACTCTTTGCGACCCCATGGACTGCAGCATGCCAGGCTTCCCTATTCTTCACTATATCCTGGAGTTTGCTCAACCTTAATTGGTGATGTCATTAAAATTCCTTATTCACACACCTAGAAAATGTATTTCTTGCCCCAGGCTTGGGTCTCCTAACCCAGACATACATGAAAGCAGTCAGAACAGCTGTCCTGAGTTGTTTCTGAGTAACAATTTTCTTGAGTAAACAAAACATCCTATCACTGGCACGTAGGAGATAGCCAATGAATACCTGATTAGAAAAAGTTTTAAAATACCTACTTCCTCACCAGCTTCTCCAAAGCAGAAACTATCAGCCCAAAGCACCAGCATATCCTCTGAGGACCCCAACACTGAGCAGTTCTGGATGCCACCTGCACCCCTGAAATGCCAGTCTCCAATACACTCTGATGCTTAAAACTCCCAGGCACTAACAAACAGCCAACAAAGTGCCTCCTGCAGCCTGAAAAAGGAATGGACACCTGTGTTCATAATAAAGGGAAAAAAGAAGGCCAGCTGGGCCTATTAGGTCTAGAGTCACCTTCACTATTTTAGTTAAATACAAGAAAAGATCACAGGTGCGCCTGGTGGCTCAGTCAGGGAAGAATCCACCTGCCAATGCAGGAATGCGCGTTCAACACCTGGGTCAGGAAGATCCCCTGGAGAAGGAGGTCACAACCCACTCCAGTATTCCTGGTTGGGAAATCCCATGGACAGAGGAGCCTGGTGGGCTACAGTTCATGGGGTTGCCAAGAGTCGACTAAACAGCAACAGTCCCATTAAAACACACAGCGTCATACAACATGCTGTAGAAGTCACCTAATCTCTGCACTCGGGCAGGTAGCCTGTGGCAGGCCACGCTCAAATTTCCTCAATAGCTGGTTCCACACAAATCCATTAAAAACGCCAAATAAGCGAGCAGTCTCTCCTCAAGCCCCTTTCCTCCGCCCCTGCATCCTTCAGGTTTAAGGATAGGTGCCACTTGCCTTGTCCTCAGAAATGGGAACACTCACTCAGTGAGGCTACTTCCAACTCTGTTTCTCTCAACTTCAATGCCCTGATCTGCTCCCACCTTAAACACAGACACTAAAGAAATCCCCAAAACAGACACATAAACATGGCAAGAAAGCAATCTAAAGGGAGAAGGTGGGAGACAGCTAAGCAGACAGAGCCACCTCCCTCGCTCTGGCTGGATTCAAGCCCCTCTCCTCGGCTGATGAATCAGGAGAGAAGGTATTTGCTCACTGCCCTCCCACGAGGATGGTTTCTGGTAACACACAGTTTAACAAGATTGCAAAACACCTGACGGGAGGGCGGCAGGGGGTCACCATACGGCATTAAACTATGAGGACATTTTCTTTCGTTTCATTTTTCATCCTCCAATGAGCAGGTTCAAGCAACACACGTGTGGTGGTAGAGTCAGGGGCTATAAAGTCCTGGGATACCCACCACAAACGCACTGGGTCCTCTCGCTCGTTCACATGTAGCAGCCTCATTCTACAGTCTGCTCTTCCGGCAGGACATTAAACCAGAAGCTTTTCTCTCCTTGTCCTCCTTTTCTGAAAGAAAAGAGTGAACCTGCCCACCGCTTGGGGCACCATGGTCTTTCCCCTGCATGGGGCAAGACACAGGAAATGGATACTGAGAACAATCAAGGCCAAGGACTTGCAACTTCTCCTGTTCTTTCTCACATAAGACCTCCAGGGAGGCTGAGTCTGCTGTCAAGGGAGGCACCAGTGTGCCAGAGCCCTAGTACCAGATGTCTGGGAACCAGCTGCCACCTGGGGTCCATCTCTGCCGCTGACACCATGGTACGCTATCCAAGTGCCCACTAAAGCATCAGCAGTTGACCAGTGGATGCATGTCACTGGGTCCAGCACTGGGCGTGTTCAGCATTTTCCACGCACTTTCCGCAGAAGAGTTAAGAAGAGTTTCAAAACGTCACCTGCTGGAATACAGGACATCAAGAAGACTCCCCATCCCAGGAAGTCTGATGCTGGATACAATACCTTGGGAAACAAGAAGGCTGATCACAGGGTGTCGACAGGAGGCCAGCCGCTGTCCCCTCCCCACGTGCATAGGAGGGTGGGCTCTGTGAGCTGGGAGCTCCCTTCTCCACGAGCTGGGGGGTATCTTCCGTAATGTACAAAACAGGTATCACTAAGACTATCCGTATCATTTCCAAAAGGGACGCTCACATCCCCGCAGAGTCTGCCCAGCGTGGGGCCATCACCGGTCCTGGCTTTTGGTGCCCAGGGGTGGTGGGGCCGCCAGCTACTTAGCCTGGGCCTCCTGCAGCAGCGGCAGCCGGGCAGCTGGGGGCTGGTCAGACCAGGCGGGCAGCTCGTGCTGCAGTGGGGTCCGCCGGGGGTAGAAGGTGTGGCTGACGTCGTAGTTCAGCAGGCAGCTCAGGGACGCCATGTAGATGTCGGCGAACCGCGACAGGCGCCGCAGGAAGTATGTGGGGTTCTGGTCTGTGCGGAACAAGCTCCCAAACTGGGCATTGAAGAAACCTTTGGTCATTTCCCTGAAGAGGCGAGAGAAGAAAAAAAGCAACAGTGTGACTCCCCCGAGGTCTGCTTTTAGTTACTGACATCAGATGACACCAAGATCACTGTTTCACAGTGAAGAGATACACGTAGGACCTTCCCGGTGGTCCAGTGGCTAAGAATCCGCCTGCAGCTCCAGGGTATGTGGGTGCGATCCCTGGTCTGAGAAGATTCCACATGCCGCTGGGCAACTAAGCCCACGTGCCACAACTACTGAGCCCACGCAATGCAACTCCTGAAGCCAGGGCGCCCCAGAGCCTGTGTTCTGCAACAAGAAAAGCCCACACCCCGCACCTAGAGAAGGCCCGCGCGTAGCAACAGAGACCCAGTGCAGCCAAAAGATATTTTTAAAGATACATTATATGTTACACATATATATCTATATAACTGAATCACTTTACTGTACATCTGAAACTAACACACTTTTAATCAATTATACTCCAACATAAAATTAAAAGTTAAAAAAATAAGCTACAAAATCCATAAAAATTTTGAATCACTATGTTGTATACCTGAAACTAATATAATATTGTACATCAACTATACATCAATAAAAAAATTTTTAATCACTGTTTCATATGCTTCAGTTCAGTTCAGTCGCTCAGTCATGTCCGACTCTTGCAACCCCATGTACTGCAGCACGCCAGGCCTCCTTGTCCATCACCAGCTCCCGGAGTCTACTCAAACTCACATCGATTGAGTCGGTGATGCTATCCCACCACCTTATGCTTGGTCATCCCCATCTCCTCCCACCTTCAATCTTTCCCAGCATCAGGGTCTTCTCAAATGAGTCAGTTCTTCACATCAGGTGGCCAAAGTATTGGAGTTTCAGCTTCAATATCAGTCCTTTCAATGGATATTCAGGACTGATTTTCTTTAGGATGGACTGGTTGGATTTCCTTGCAGTCCAAGGGACTCTCAAGAGTCTTTTCCAACACCACAGTTCAAAAGCATCAATCTTCAGTGCTCAGTTTTCTTTATAGTCCAACCCTGACATCTATATACGACTACTGGAAAAACCATAGCTTTGACTAGACAGACCTTTGTTGGCGAAGTAATGTCTCTGCTTTTTAATATGCTGTCTAGGTTGGTCATAACTTTTCTTCCAAGGAGTAAGCATCTTTTCATTTTTGGCTGCAGTGATTTTGGAGCCCCCAAAAATAAAGTCTGCCATTGTTTCCACTGTTTCCCCATCTATTTTCCATGAAGTGATGGGATCAGATGCCATGATCTTAGTTTTCTGAATATTGAGCTTTAAGCAAACTTTTTCACTCTCCTCTTTCACTTTCATCAAGAGGCTCTTTAGTTCTTAGCTTTCTGCCATAATGGTAGTTTCATCTGCATATCTGAGGTTATTAATATTTCTCCCGGCAATCTTGATTCCAGCTTGTGCTTCATCCAGCCCAGCATTTCTCATGAATATAAGTTAAATAAGTTAATATAAGTTAAATAAGCAGGGTGACAATATACAGCCTTGATGTTCTCCTTTTCCTTTTTGGAACCTGTCTATTGTTTCATGTCCAGTTCTAACTATTGCTTCCTGACCTGTATATAGATTTCTCAAGAGGCAGGTCAGTTGGTCCGGTATTCCCATCTCTTTCAGAATTTTCCACAGTTTATTGTGATCCACATAGTCAAAGGTTTTGGCAAAGTCAATAAACTTTCAATAAATAGATATTTTTCTGGAACTCACGTGCTCTTTTGATGATCCAGTGGATGTTGGTAATTTGATCTCTGGTTCTCCTGCCTTTTCTAAAACCAGCTTGAACATCTGGAAGTTCACAGTTCACGTATTGCTGAAGCCTGGCTTGGAGAATTTTGAGCATTACTTTACTAACGTGTGAAATGAGTGCAATTGTGTGGTAGTTTGAGCATTCTTTGCCTTTCTTTGGGATTGGAATGTAAACAAACCTTTTCCGGTCCTGTGGCCACTGCTGAGTTTTCCAAATTTGCTGGCATATTGAGTGTAGCACTTTCACAGCATCATCTTTCAGGATTTGAAATAGCTCAACTGGAATTCCATCACCTCCACGAGCTTTGTTCGTAGTGATGCTTTCTAAGGCCCACTTGACTTCACATTCCAGGATGTCTGGCTCTAGGTGAGTGATCACACCATTGTGATTATCTTGGTCGTGAAGATCTTTTTTGTACAGTTCTTCTGTGTATTCTTGCCACCTCTTCTTCATATCTTCTGCTTCTGTTAGGTCCATACCATTTCTGTCCTTTATCGAGCCCATCTTTGCGTGAAATGTTCCCTTGGTATCTCTAATTTTCTTGAAGAGATCTCTAGTCTTTCCCATTCTGTTGTTTTCCTCTATTTCTTTGCATTGATCACTGAGGAAGGCTTTCTTATCTCTTCTTGCTATTCTTTGGAACTCTGCATTCAGATGCTTATACCTTTCCTTTTCTGCTTTGCTTTTCGCTTCTCTTCTTTTCACAGCTATTTGTAAGGCCTCCCCAGACAGCCATTTTGCTTTTTTGCATTTCTTTTCCATGGGGACAGTCTTGATGCCTGTCTCCTGTACAATGTCACGAACCTCAATCCATAGTTCATCAGGCACTCTATCTATCAGATCTAGTCCCTTAAATCTATTTCTCACTTCCACTATATAAGGGATTTGATTTAGGTCATACCTGAATGGTCTAGTGATTTTCCCTACTTTCTTCAGTTTAAGTCTGAATTTGGCAATAAGGAGTTCATGATCTGAGTCACAGTCAGCTCCCAGTCTTGTTTTTGCTGACTGTATAGAGCTTCTCCATCTTTGGCTGCAAAGAATATAATCAATCTGATTTCGGTGTTGACCATCTTGTGATGTCCACGTGTAGAGTCTTCTCTTGTGTTGTTGGAAGAGGGTGTTTGCTATGACCAGTGCATTCTCTTGACAGAACTCTATTAGCCTTTGCCCTGCTTCATTCTGTACTCCAACGCCAAATTTGCCTGTTACTCCAGATGTTTCTTAACTTCCTACTTCATATGCATAGGACTCAAATTAGCCTAGAGTAGCCCTGACTTCTCATTGGGAAAACAGTCTGTTCATCCATCAAAATGATTCCGACCACATTCCCCACTTAGGCCAGTGGACAGAACACGGCTGAAAGCTCCAGAGGCAAGGTGTGAGCCCCTAAACATGCACACCCCATTTCCCAAACAAAAATGGAAGGTGAAAGAGCCACTTCTGAAGGTCCACAGAAATGGAGAATATTCTCAGAGTCTCCAAACTTCCCTCATCTACAGAACAGGATCAAGGTCCCGTTCTTGTGAGGTTATAGTGAGAACTACGTAAGGTAAGAGAAATAAAACTCAAAAGTACTTTAAGAGAGTAAGCGTTATATTACAGCGATGTAAGCACACCTCTACCATCTAATACAGAGCTTCAAGCACCTCCTTGAAGCCTGCATTATAAGCATATATGCATCATATGCCCATCACCCTCTCACCCAACATTTCATACCAATAATCACATTATAATAACCAATACACTCCCAATAACCAACACGTTGAGAGGGAGGAGGATCAATTCAGTACAGCCGTGGCTTCTGCAGCCCAGAGGAATGGACTCTGCCCACTTTCCAGGCACACCTGTTCCACCAGACTGCCCACTGCTCAGAGGTCAGAACCAGGCAGTGAGCGCTACCTCCAAACCTTAGAGAGAGCTGTGCTACCTGGGAGGGAGGCGTGGGGGGATCACAAGAGCAGAAATGGCCACATCAACACTGTCCACATACACAGCACCCTCTTCTACAGGGAAGCACAACTGTCCACAAGGCCTCTTGAGAATAATTGCTCCTTTAAAATCTTTACCGTCTAGCCTGAATTAAGTGCCAGATGCTCTGAGCCAAGCCATGGCTCAGATGGTAAAGAATCTCCTTGCAATGCAGGAGATCCAGATTCAATCCCTGGGTCAGGAAGATCCCCTGGAGAAGGGAATGGCTACCCACTCCAGTATTCTTGACTGGAGAATTCCAAGGACAGAGGAATCTGACACACTACAGTCCAAGAGGTCGCAAAGAGTCGGACACGACTGAGCGACTAACACCTTCACTTTCACTTTTCATACACACACACACATATACTAGTCTATTACTCAGCCATAAAAAAAATGAAACAATGCCATCTGCAGCAACATGGGCAGACCTAGACATTATCACACTAAGTGAAGTAAGTCAGACGGAGAAAGACAAATACCACATATCACTTATATGTGGAATCTAAAAATATAATACAAATGAACTTATTTACAAAACAGAAAGATTCACAGACAGAGAAAACAAATTTATGGGTACAAAAGGGAAAAGAAGAGGGGAAGAGATAAATAAGGAGTGTGAGATGAACAGACACACACTACTATATAAAATACATACACAAAAAGGATTTACTTACTATATAGAACATGGAACTATATTTGATATCGTTATTCAACATATTCAATCTTTCCTATAACGGAGAAGAATCTGAAGCTGTATGCTTGAGACTAACACAACACTGTAAATCAGCTATAGTTTAATAAAAAGCAAAAACAACTTATGCCCTTAAGACAAACACCCATCTGACAGCAGACGGGCTTCCTTCATCAATAAGCATCATGATTTGAGTGACTGCACATACCTAACACAGCAGTGTTACAAATAAGCACCAGCACTGTAGGAGCCCCAAGGATTCACTGCGGTTCAGAGCCACCTCCACCACTGTTGCACCGGCCACGCTGGGCTGCTGGCTGCCCAAATGGGGAAGTTAAGTGGGACAGAAGGAGGGAGGGATGCGGGGAGGGATGGACAGACAACAAACTCAGGGGTGGGCAGAAGGTGGGAGGGAACTCGCTGCCACCTCGAGGAAATGTCACTCATCACTAATGGCAGCTGGCTCGTTCTGGATCCTGGGGGTCACAGGCACCCCCGGCAGCTAAGCAAGGCTGTTTTGAGTCCCACCTCTGGCCGGCCTTGGGGAAAGTGTGTGGGCTGAGTGCATGGGGCCACGGTGAAGGATTCACTCCGTTCACAACAGACCATCTTACCTCATCTCCTTCCTCTCCTTCTTCCACTCCTGCAAAACCAGCTGTGACTCCGCATCTCTGTGAACCTGCAGGACACAAGCCAATTACTGAGAAGGTTCTGGATACGAATAAACTCGTTAGGTCATGAGAATTTTCTAACGGGTGGCTCTTCTGGGAGAAATTTTATTCAGATCTAAGAGATAGGCACTTGGATGAAATAATACATTTTCAGACTACCCAGCTGCTGCCCTTCTTCACCAAATGTAGACATAATACGATGACGCAATACAGGGATGCAAGGTCCCTGTTAAACTAGAGATATTAAAGTATTATAAAGGCTTTGTATGAGCATAATACATATATGTCCACATAAAATGTATGTGTGTATTATACGTGTGTAATGTATCCATTACACGTGTGTTACACATATAAATATACACCTAACACACACTACCTAATAGACCCATTTATATATATCATAAATATATGTACTATACACACACACACATACAAATGGCAGTGAGTGGAAACAGCAGATTTAACAGGGCATCCACAAATTTCAAGCATGTAGAAACGTGCATTTGGAAATTAACATGAAACTTTTTCTTTAATTTGTTCAAGGGTAACAATTATAATTGGCTTAATCTTTTTCCTCAATATCATTTTATTAATACCTTTTAAAGTGCTTAACAGAAAGAAAAACTGTTTTTGTAAAAGGCAAGAAGGCAGAACACCTCAACCAGATGGAAACTGGAGATTTCTCCAGGTGGACTGAAATGTGAGCAAAAGGCAAAAAGAAAATGACAGCTGTATGCACCCTAACACATGGAATCTCACAAGTCTCTCTCCAAACCTCCTAGGGTTAAACCGAACACACGAACAGAGCCAGAGGTGCGTGTGACCGCAGGGGCCAGGCAGGGTTCCCGCAGTCCACAGTCACAGGGGCGGCCTCAGGACCCGGAGGAAAATGCCAAACGAGCAAACCATCTGCTTTTGACACGGGAGCCAAGGCCCTTCTGTTTATCACGTATGCCCAGGTCAAGAGCTTGACCAAGTCACCCGCTACGGGCTGCTGCCACTCAAAACAAAACCCTGAGCTTGTAGTCTCGATTTCCTGCCTGCCACTGTTGTCTACACCAGCAGGAAGCAGCCACCTCTGAATGGCCACTGGATGTGTGTTACTGGAGCACCAGAAGACTGGTCCCTTCTGGGGGTGGCGAGGCAGGTCCTGTGAGTTTGGTTTCAGTGAGCTCTCATATTTTAAGTCAACAAATCACTCACCATAGAACTGAGGCACTACAAAATGTAAGACTAGGTCAAAACTCTGTAGGGCGCCACAGAGAATCTGTTTACATATACATGAAAGCGAGGCCGCTCAGTTGCGTCTGACTCTCTGCGACCCATGGACTGCAGCCCACCAGGCTTCCCCGTCCCTGGGATTCTCCAGGCAAGAACACTGGAGTGGGGTGCCATTTCCTTCTCCAAGGTGCCACAAAGAATCTCTCTCTCTCTCTCTCTCTCTCTATATATATATATATATATATATACACATACATATATATATATATAAAAACATAAATATACATACACACACAAGTATGCATGCAGACATACCTATACAGATACACATGCATACATATAGATATACATGTATGCTGCTGCTAAGTCGCTTCAGTCGTGTCTGACTCTGTGCGACCCCACAGACGGCAGCCCACCAGGCTCCCCCGTCCCTGGGATTCTCCAGGCAAGAACACTGGAGTGGGTTGCCATTTCCTTCATACATGTATACATATATGCATACATATATACACACAGGTACATATTCAGCACCTCTGTATGGCGAGCGCTGTGCTAGATACTGAAGATATAAGAGAATGAGATGGAGACCCTGGCAGAGGGCACACCTAGGTAAGCAGACCAGGGCAAAACAGTGTGACCCTGCACAGAACGGGACATCAGTCTTCCCCCCACCTCTGCCCACTTCTTGGCCCACAAACGGGGCCCCTGTGTCCAGAGTAAAGAAGCAGCTTCTCCCTGAGCTTGCAGGATAGGAGAATTCTCTGACTAGCGACCAGAAGCAAGATACCCAAAGTGCATCTAGTGCTTTCTCCTTTGGGAACCTAGCGGCCATAGGCCACGTGACTGGGCCTCTCCATTCTACCCCCAGCAGGGGCCCCTACCCGAGGGCGGGCTACACAGACATGAAGAGACAGTTCGGGTCTCCAAGTCCATGGCACCTTCTCCAGCCCAGCTTCTCCAGAACAGGGCGGGGCCAGGGATGCGGGATCATCTGCAGCAAAGCCCAAGACTGCTGAAGGGACAAGCGAAGGAGGAAGGCCCCAGAGAGCTGAGCCAGGGAGCACCCCCCCAAGCAGGGGGCACCCGAGCTCTGGGTGTGTGCACCGCAACCCAGCCTCCCCTCACACTCTCCCATCCAAGGCCCACCCACACCCACCCAGGGCTCCCTCCCACCTGCCCTTTCTTCATCATTTATCATCTCTCCCATGTGATCAACATCCTCCCCTGGAGTCTACCCATCAGCATTTAAAGATGCTGAAGGCTCTCCCATTAGAAGTAAAAGCAGTTTCTCCTTGAGCCACCCCTTTCTCCAGCTCTGATCCTCCTACAAGGCTAAACTTTATAAGAGAGCAATCTCAAGAGTCTGATACCTACTTTAAAATACTTCAAAGACTGGGTATGACTTAGCTATAATTAACCTTTAAGTGATACCATGCACTCAAGGGTGGGGAGCTAGCACAGGAAAAGACTAACCAGAAGCCCACACCAGAAGCTGATCCTACAGACACCTCAGCCACCTTCAGCCCCTCTCGTGGATTAGCTCACTCAGCCATTTATGGCTACAATCGATGAAAACATACTGTACGGGCTAGCCCACTCCTGCATGGGCAGAATTATTGCCATCTAGCCAGAAGTCTGATAACCTCTACCAGCGGAGACCAAATCCAGCCCACTGCCCACCTTTCTATCATCCTGAGGAACTCAAGAACAGATTTTCCTTTTGAAGTTGTTGAAAAAAATTCAAAAGAAAAATATCTTCATGATGCTAAAAATGATATGCAATTAAAATTTCAGTGTCCACCAATAAAATGACAGGGATACAGCTACAACTGGTTGCTCACATGTTTTCCAAGGCTGCTTTCATGCTACCAGCATGGAGTTGAGACCGTACAACCACATAATGGCTAGCTGGCTTGTTGCAGAAGTCTGTCCAGCCCGGGCTAAATGTGGCTCTAACATAGTTACCCGAAAGACTTGATACCACCACACCATCCACCAGCATGACCACCATGAACAGTACCACTCAAGAGGGCACTTCAAGGCTAATGAGCAAAAATTCTTCTTTATAGCTACTTCCTTAAATCCAAAAATTAAATACTTGCAGTTAATTCATCAGACCTAGCTCCAGGTAACACTTTTGGCTACCAAAGGAAAAAGGAAAAAAAATCACACCCAACTTCAAGGACCAATTTCTCTTCTCAGAAAATAGCGTCCAGAAAATGTGCTGTGTGCACATTATCAGAAAAAGAGGAGCTATAGAAACATCTGACACAGGTCACGGGAATAATGTATAGTTTTCCAGGTGAAGACAGGGATCGGGGGAGAGGAGAAAGGGAACAGGAAGCACAGTGAGAAATGCCGCTCATTTGGGTAATTTTTTAATCATCAATCACCTTCCTCTATGTCCTAGAGAATCTTCCCAGACAGAAAGCTGGAAAAGGAAACCAAAGCTAAACCATCGACCTGCAGGCTGCATCTGTGTATCTGACCAGCTGCCCGCATCACAGAGAGACTGCACCTAAGGCGAGGGCTCTGGCTATACGCGAAAGCTCTAAACCGCCCAGTGAAACAGCACTTCAGTGCAGTGCCCCAAAGCAGGGACCACACAGCCCAGGTTCAAGTCATTGCTCTGTTGTTTTATGACCTTGGACATGTTACCTAACCTCTCAGACACCCAGTTTCCTCATTCTAACGTGGAAAATTGTACACAGGACAGCTGGGACGAGTGAAGAGTAATGTTGCAGAGCAAGCGCCCAGCACAATGCCCAGCACCTAGAGAGCAACTATTATTACGTGTGACCTATGCACAGACTTGAAGCTGCAGTAACCCAGAATCCATGCCTTTTATTTTTAGACAATCACCTCACAGACAAGCACAGGAAGGGAAACAGAACCAGTCCTCATCAGAGGCGAGCCAAAGAGCAACACAGCCAAGACGAGCTGGAAGCAAGGTCCAGGGGACGTGCAGGGCCCCATGCCCTGGAAGGTGTGCGCCCTGGAGTGAGGGCCTGGCGCTCCCTGGATCCCTGCCTGAGCTTGCTGCCAGCTGGGCCAGGCAAGGCAGTTCCCTGCCTGTTTCCAAAACAGGCTGGCAGGCTGTGGGCACCAGGCCATGGCCAGAGGCTGCAGGTGTGTTAGCCAAGAGAGCAGGCATCCATGCCCCTTATCCTAAGAGTAAGCACTCACGCTGAGACGCTGATGGCCAGGACAGCTGAACCAGGTGAGAAAGCAAGGTGTCTCATGAGACTTGGCGAGGGAGAAGGGTGGGGGGCGGGAGTCACAGCTGCAACAGAGGGCATATTCCATGGGCCAGGAAATTACCAAAATGACTTTCCTCACTACCTGCCTAAAACTGGCTATGTAACTCACAGAAAGAAAGAAAACCACCACTGAACACCAGTGAGCCAGCAAACTGATTCAAAGCAGACGGAAGCTGCACGCAGAGATCTCGATTTTTGCTCTGAGACTCTTCCCAGCAAGCCATGGTGTCCGGCCTGAAGTGTTCATTCCCTTTCACAGATGGGGAAACTGAGGCCCAGAAAGGAGAAGTCCCACAGCAGCCTAAAGGCAGCAGCAGGACTGGACCCGAACACTAGGCAGAGGTTCTCGAACCCCACTCCCCACAGAATCTCTCTCAGCGGGGCCTAGGTGGAGCAGTAAGGACTCTGGAATTCCCCATATGGGCCCCACAAAACTCTTTCTCCAAATGGCTTTGGCAGTCATTTTTAAAATTCTCTTTAGGGAAAATGGCAAGATTCTTTCAGGGGCAAAATCACCCCAATGGTTATTCTGCAGGATGACTTCTGCCTCATACTTTAGGACCACAATTGAACAGGAAAATATCTGAAATAACTCTGATCAGTGGACTAACCTCAGGCTTAAAGAAAAAGCAGGGGAGGATTTCCCTGGTGGCCCAGTGGTTAAGAATCCACCTGCCACTGCAGGGGACACAGGTTCAATCCCTGGTCCAGGACAGTCCCACGTGCTGAGGAGGAACTAGGCCCGTGTGCCACAACTAGACTGAGCCTGTGCATTCTAGAGCCTGTGCTCAACGAGAAAAGCCACCGCAATGAGAAGCCTGTGCACCGCAGCTAGAGTAGCCCCCCTTGCCACAACTAGAGAAATTCCGCACGCAGCAATGAAGACCTAGCAGAGCCAAAACCAAATAAATAATTCTTTTAAAAAAAGAAAAAGTAGGAGAGAAAAAGAATTCCAAACCTGCATCTGCTCCAATAACCCGGTCAGGGTCTGTAGCCAGGTCATAGTTTGAATGTACTGCTCCGTGTTCATGATTTTGAGCTCGGATCTTAATTCTGGGATAATCGCACCCGTTCGCCAGCCATGCTTCAGGGTCAAGTCCTGATTGCAAAGATCACAAAAAGTCAACATTCATCACAACAGAATTGAAACCATTTCATTACCTTTCCCAGACACAACAGGCATTCATTGCATTAATTTTAATTGTAATGGTTGGTCATTAACCAAGCCAAACTCAATGAATTATACTTAATTAAAGCCAATTTAGCCCCAGGCTTTGGCAATTTCCCTCCCCCCCAAAGAAAGTTTCTGTTCCAGAAATAATTGCTTGAGTCACAGCACCCACAGAAACACAGGATCACCAGTCATTAACCACAGTCTCTAAAACAACAATTAGGTCAGGGGCAGAAGAAGGGTCAATTGAAATGCTACTGAAGGTTTTTATTCAATCTACCCACAGAACACTGGAGGACACCCATGGCACCCAAGCCTCCTGGGTTATGGGAAATTTCAGACTTGGAATGATCATTCAGTACCAACCAACATACATGATAGTATCTTCATCCCAAATATTGTACTCCTATGATACGACAATAATCCAGAATATCTGATATAAGTTATGTCCTGGCAAATCTAAGATATAAAATCCCCATACTGAATGGCTGTTCATTTTCTCATTTGACAAACATTTATTAAATACTACTGTTTGCCAGACCCTGTGCTAGAAACTGAGAATAAAATAGTGAACAAAAATAATAAACCTCTGCTCTCATGGGAAATATGGACCAAAAAAATAAGCAGGCAAATACACAATGGCAGGTGGTAAGAAACACAATGGACAAAAATCAAGCAAAATAAGGACTTGCCATTTTACATGGAGTAAGAAGGCCAGGCTAACAAAGGGACATTCAAGCAGAGGTCTGAAGGAAAGGACGGTAAAAGTACGTAAATGTATGGGAGGAGAAAATTCTGGCTGGAAAAAGGGCAAGTGCAAAGACCCCGGGGCAGGAACATGCTGGGAGCAGGGTGTGCTAAGAAACAGCAAGGCAAGGAACCTAGGGCAGAGGGGAGAGAGGGCAGAGGCAGGAGGTGCCTTCAGAGAGGGAGGAGAGGTTGGGGAAACAGAGCTCAAGCACAGCAATTGCGGGAAGCCAGGCTTTTACTCTAAGGGAGAAAGGGATACTTCTAAGGAGAGCACTTTTAAGGATAGAAGTGGTATATAGTTTACTATTTTGAAAATTCACTCTGTTACTCCCCTAAAGCTAGAATCCCTGCTCTACAAGTCCTAAGGATGCCTATCTTCTTCCATGGTTGAATTTCTTTAAATCTTTCAATAATTCTCTTCCTCCTAAAATATATGAAACCCTACATACAGCACAGTTTTCTAAATATTCCCAGTGGTGGCAAACTTTTCAAGATGGATCTTATTTCTGACGATAGGTAAAAAGTCAACTGGAACACTCCTAAAAGTACATGACAATGAATTAATGATAACGAAATTAATTTTCTCCAGTGCCTCAAGCTGGTTCTCAAATATATCCCAAAGGGCGCATCTAAATTTATTTCAAGAAACTGCAGCAACATTGGAAGCATCTACATTCTCAAGGGATTCCTTTGAAGGGTAATATTCATTGCCCACATAAATCTCTGACACGTTAATCAATTCTGGTCTGATCACTTTAAAACCGTGGTTTTCTAACTCTAGGATGGATCCAAATATATTCTGTCTAACGAGACAATTTATTTTAGATCTAAGAACACACAGAGTTGAAAGTGAAAAGACTAAAAAAGACATTCCACGCAAATAGTAACCAAAGCAAAAGTGGCTATCCTAGTATCAGGCAAAATAGACTTTGGGTCAAAAACAGTTACAAGACACAAAGAATGACATTACATCATGATAAAAGAGTCAATTCACCAAAAATATATAACAATTAAAAGCACATATGAACCAAACATCAGAGGTCCAAAACATATGACACAAACATTAACAGAGCTGAAGGGAACAAGAGACAACTTTACAATAATAATAGGAAACATCAATAGCCCACTTTCTATAATGGATAAAATAAGCAGACAGATCAAACAAGAAATACAGGGCCTGAACACCACCACAGATCAATCAGAACACTCCACCCAACAAAAGTAGAATACAATAGTTTTCTCAAATGCACATGGAGCATTCTCCAGCAGCAGCTGTATTTTAGGCCACAAAACAAGTCTTGATTAGTTTTAGAAGACTGAAATCATACAAAGTATCTTTTCTTATCACTAAGAATGAAACTAGACATCAATAGCAAAAGGAGAAACTGAAAAATTCAGAAATATGTGGAAATTAAAAGACACACTCTTCAACAACCAATGGGTCAAAGAAGAAATCACACGGAAAATTAGAAAAATACCGTGGGACAAGTTAAAACACAAACACAACATACCCAAGTTTATGGGATACAAAAAAAAGCAAGACTAAAATGAAAATTAACACCTCTAGCCATTTAGATTGAAAAAGAAAGATCTCAAAACAACAACTTAACTTTATACCTAAAAGAACTAGAAAAAGAACAAACTAAACTGAAAGCTAGCAGCACAAAAAGAAATGGTAAAGATTGGAGCAGAAATAAATAAAATAGAGAATATAAAAACAGAGAAAAATCAATAAAACTAAGCATTGGTTCTTCAAAAAAAATCAACAAAATTGACAAACCATTAAGTTTGATAAGAAAACAAAAAGACTTAAAATTACTAAAATCAGAAATATAAGTGGTGACATTACCACCAATTCTACAGATTAAAAAAAAGATGATAAAAGAGTACTGTAAACTACTGTATGCCAACAACTGGATAATCTAGATGAAATGGACACATTCCTAGAAACACACAACCTACCAAGACTGAATCACGAAGAACTGGTAAACCTGAACAGACCTCTTACTAGCAAGAAGACTGAATCAGGAATCAAAAACCTTCCAACAGTGAAAAGTCCAGAACCGGATGGTTTCACTATTAAACATAAAAGAATGAACATCAATCCTTCTCAAACTCTCCCAGAAACTGAGGAAGATGAAACTCTTCCTAACTCATTCCATGAGGTCAGCGACACCGTGACATCAAATTTTGGCGGGGAAAGCTGAGAACAACACTGACGGCTGGGCCCCAACCCCAGAGCTTCTTTATAACTCGGCAGGTCTGGGGTGAGGCCAAGAATTTGCAGTTCGAACAAGTTCCCGGGTGATGCCAATGTCACAGGGATAACACTGGACAAACAACTGCAATGTGAAGCTTCACCTAGCACTAAGACCTGTCTCTGTGTAGGGGGGATCTCATGGGGCCAGGTACCCACATGCCTCCTGGGTAGCACAGTTATTAGGTTTCTACTTTACTAAGCACTTTTGTATACATTCACGTATTTCACTCTTCGTATAAATGAATTTTATTTATATATAAATACATATACATAAATTCATTCCACAAGGAACCAAGGGTGGTGATAAGTGTGACTCATTCATTCCTGTGCCAATTATAAATTAAGTCATAATTCAAGTCCTGAGACACTCCAGTCATTCCAAAGGGCACGAAAGCCTCATTTTCACCTAATAGCCATTTCCTAGAAATAGCTATTGTACTTTCTACAGTGTGTACTCTTTCAAAATGACTATCAGGCAAAAGAAACCCAGACTGATTGTTTACAAGCTTTTACAGACCATTTGTATGTTTCTGATGCTTAACAAAGGAAGGAAAAGGAAACAACATTGTCATTTATTTCCTACCTTTTTAAACGGAAAGATTTTTTTTCTGAGTAAAGATTTTTTTCTGATAACCTGAGAAAATTGTTAATTTCCATCATTTTCCCAAAATTCTTCTATTTCATGACTCTGATCCATTTGGTTTGGTAAAATATGAGACATTAAAAAAAAAGCAGCAAGCAATATGGCCCAGGTCTCATTTTTATGAAAGTATGAAAATAGTCTTAAATAAGAGATAAACTCCTCAATAAGTGGGCCTAAGACTGTACCAACAAAGAAATAGGAAATAAGTTTCTCACCGCCAGGTCACTATATATATGGTCACCAAAATATAACACTTTGGAGCCCCTCCATCCAGTAAGCTTCAAAAATTCATATAAATTGCCCTGCAATAACAGAAAAATATGGGTGTTATATTGCATTATATGACAGGTAAAAGGCCTGTACACCCCACGGCCCATGATACCTACTTTTTTTTTAAACTTAAAATATTTTTGCTTTTACAGTTTAAGTGTCGAAATATTAAGATAAAAGGCATTCATGTGAAGTCTTTCAGCCCTTTCTTCTAAGTCAAATGTACTTTTCAGGAGGGGTTCATATTGTATACCTTTCCAAAGGTCTCTTTTTTACATTTAACATTCTGCCATTTATTGACTATGTCAATAAATACTCTCCTGCCATGTAATTTCAGCAGCTGAGACTACCCATGATTCTCTTCATCAGTTATCTGATACTAGACATTTACCTTGCTACCTATTTTGTAAGTAACATCATGATAAACATTCTTTAGCAAAGCTTTAGCTACCTCTTAATAGTTTTCTTCAGCTAGCTACATCTTAATCATTTTCTTCCGCTAGCTTCCTAGATGGGGAATGGCTGTATCCAAGCTAATCTTTCAGGCCTAGAAAATATACTTAGTGCCAAATCCAGCAGTCTGTTACATATACAACAGGTATGAACCAGTTGGACAGTACATAATACAAGGAATGTACTACATGGTTCAAAAAAAACTATATAGTGCTCTTCTGTAATCTTATGTTATAATTATACAAATATAAAATGTTTAAAGGACAAAATTTAAAAACCTAATTTCAGTAACACAAAAATGGACAGCAATTCAATCATCCACTCAACATGGGAAAGCTTTACATGAAACCAAAATATATCAAAACTATACCTAAAACACAGTTCATCAGGAAATAATTACTAATTGGGGTAAGATGCCATGTGATTAAACACTTCTTAAAGAGAAACTTCTATTTTACAACTGGCATTCTAAATTTTATATCCTACAGAAAAAAATGCTTAACAATATATTTTTTAAAGCTGCTCAATTTTGAGTTAATTCACACAGAGCACATTAAAAATATATTGACTTAAGCTTAAATTCTGCCACCAAGTTATAAACAGTCAATTCAAGCAGAGCCCCCAGGACTCTGCCTGACACACAGTGAGCCTCAGTGAATGTCAGCCGTTACATCATATAACTGATCACAAAGCACAGCGACTAAAAAGACAGATGGGTCACGAGATACCTGCTTGTAAATCTGGCCTTTCTGCAGCTTGTAGATTTTATCCCAGAGTAAGACACCTTTCTCATTCACCTTTCGGAAAGGTCTAACAACAGAAACAGGAAACGTTACCATGTGTGGTAGCAATGCAGGCTGTGTGCTGGATGAAAAACTGCACGGTTACCCACCCGAAGAGAGAAGCGAGCCCCACAACCCAAACCAAACCCCACCACCACGTTCCCCAGCCTCCTGCAAACCATCCCATGCTACAGACCACGGGATCCAGGAGGGGTTAGTGAAAAACGAACACCAGAGTCAGATGAATTTGGAAAATACTGTGCCCTAGACACGTCCCTCTTTAAAAGTTATTGATGGTTCTGAAAAGCCCTCCTACAAAGAAACTTTCTTTAACCCAGATTTTCAAACTTATTCAACCATGCAGAAAATGTTTTACCAAAAATAAAGCTTATAGAAATACTGCTTATTACATTCAGCTTTGCATTTAAAATGCAGCCAGTCTAGACACAAGACACATCAGAGAATCGAGCATATTATTTTATGATGGAAAATAGGAAAAACAGAATAAAGGCCTCATTCCTCAACCTGGATGTGCTAGTCCAAAAAAACACAAGCTTTATTTGTTCTTTTTCTTTATTTAGGTAACACTTATTTGAACAGCTTTTCTGGTGAGAAAAATACAAACTCACTGCAAAAAACATCTGGAAAATGTAGACAAATACAATAAAGAAAAAGAAAATCATCCATAATTCCAGTACCCAGGTAGAAACACATGAGTTCAGTCCATATCTTTTGGTCTTTATGTATCTGTTCTCTTCCTCTTTTTTATGAATATAAAATGAGGATCATTTCTGGATACTGCTATGTATCTTCTCTTCTCCAAGGCTGTGAGCAATTTCCCATGTGATTCATACATCATTTTTTACAGTCAGGAGATATGTTCACTGCCTTTAAAAAAAAAACTTCTTTTTTAATGACTGCATAATATCTTCTCATACGGATGTTCCTTAACCTTCATCATTATAAATAACAGAAGGATGAATACAGGTAGAGGATTTTTAATCCAGACATCTAGAGTGAGAGCGAGTGAGCTGTGCTGGGTTCCTCCAGGGAAATCTAATAATCTAAGACACCATCCTGCCACTGTGCAAAAACATGACACAGGAGGGAGGTCCATGGGGAAAGGGGAGATGAGGTCCTTCCCCTGACCACCTCCCTGAGATCCATAAAGAAAAGGCCAGAGAGCATTTCATCAGTGACCAAGCAGCCAGTCAGTGATTACAGCTACAGGCACATCTACATCTAACTCTAAAACCTACAGACTGAACATTCTCTTAAATTCTCAGTCTCTGCACATTGTTCCTGGTTTTGCCTTTTCTTCCAGGAGCCACTGTGACATTCAGGAAACTAGAATTTAGCATCACAAGAGGAGTTTAATCCACTCAACGCTGACTACAGGACACCGAATTATCAAGCTTTAAATCACCTAGCATAGGAACTTCCCTGGCAGTCCAGTGGTTGAGATTTTTGCCTTCCGGTGAAGAGGGTAGAGGTTTGAGCCCTGCTCAGGAAACTAAGTTCCCACATGCCTTGCAGCCAAAAACCAAAACATAAAACAGAAGCAATATTGTAACAAATTCAAAAAAGATCTTCAAAATGGTCCACATCAAAAAGATCTTGACAATAGGAAAAAAAAAAAAAAAGACACACCCCATCATGGATACAGTCTTATTGTTCAAAAATAAGTCGCCTAGCAGAGCAGGGAAGACTGCATGGTTACCTATTGCAGGACAGAGAAATGTAGGTAAAAATGTTTCAAGTGTAGGCCATTACTACACAGATTCGAATCATTCTTATAATCCCAGTGCAGTAACTCTCAATGCCATAGACATTTGGGGACAATGACTTCCCTGGTGGCTCAGATGGTGAAGAATCTGCCTGCAATGTGGGAGACCTATGTTTGTTTCTGACTTGGAAGATCCCTAGGCGAAGGGGATGGCTACCCACTCCAGTATTCTTGCCTGGAAAACTCCATGGACAGAGGATCGTGGCAGACTGGCCTACAGTCCATGGGTCACAAAGAGTTGGACATGACTGAGCGACTAATACCCTCCCGGTGAACAGGTCAGTCCTGGATGTTAAAGAGACATTGTAAGACACTTGACCCTACCCTCAGCCCACCCGCCACTAAATGCTAAGAGCACAACCCAAACTCCCATGCCTCTATTTCCCAAAGCGACCATGGCAGAAAGTCTTTATCTAAGTCTGGGTAGAGATTTACTCCATTTGATGCAAAACTTGTGTTGTAGAGAAGTTTTGCAAAATCTAGGGACACCTGGTGCACCATTTAGAGTTCTGTTTAAGAGCTACTCGCCAGGTGGTTTGCTGTTGCTATTTTGTTACACTTCACAATGCATCCACATAGAGAGATCTAATTTACTATGTGATGTTAAGTTTGGATTTTAACTGCTGTCGATCATTTTCTTAAAGACTGACTCATAGGACTGACTAGCCTGAGTCAAATCGAGAACTGCTTCAATAATAAGCTATCTGCTGTGTACATACTCATCCTACCTTTTTCCCAATTACTTGTTAGGAGGTTTGTTAAGTATCAAAAGCTGTAATGTCAGATGCTTGTGATTTTCCAACTGTATTTCACCAAGACACATTATCACAATATCACCAAGATACAGTTCAGTATTCAGAGCATCAGATGAATCAAATTTGGTCTCTAAAAAGACACCTACCGCCGCTTATCATTAAAGAAGTTGGGCTTCTCAGCCTGAACGATGACCACATCAAACAGGTCCCTCCAGTCTTTTCCAACAATATACCTCATCCCTTTGTCCCTAGAACAACACGGCAGCCAGGTTAGCCTAACATTAAAGGGATTAACTATTGCAATTTTTTTATTTCAAATTTTCAACTATTTAAATACACAGAACATCAGAAGTGAGCCCGAAACTAGGCAGGAAACAAAGAACTTACACAAAGCTACTGGGGCTGTTGGTGATAAGAAACATCTTCTTGCCATGATCAGCCAGCTTGGCCAGCACCGCACGGGTCTGCTCAGCATAGCAGATGTACTTCTCTAAAGAGCAAGAGGAAAAAGCACACAGGGTTTCAGGGTGAAGTCAGCCAATCTGCAAGCACTTCCTAAGGGGGGCAGATGGATCCAGCACTGTCTGGGGCCTTCAAGAAGCCTGGGTCAAGTCGGTGTACTGGTGCCCAGTGAATCAGTAACCAAGACCTTGCCTCTTCAGTCTCAGTGGGAAAAACTTCAGTGGCTGTGGCTGCCAACTCCTCTACCTGAGTCAGGATTATGTCAACCACTGAGACAAAGGGGAGGGAGACATGTGAGGTGCAAGGAGGCAAGGTCCCTGCACTGCACTCAGAAGAGGTACTGCGGGGCTCCCTGGTGGTCCAGTGGTTAGGAATCTGCCGGCCAACACAGGGGACACAGGTTCGATCCCTGGTCTGGGAGCTAAAATCCCCCATGCCACAGAGCAACTCAGCCCATATGCCACAATTACTGAGCCTGCGCTCTAGAGCCCGTGAGCCACACTGAATCTTGTGTGCTTTACAGCTCTTGCTCCATAATGAGAAGACACTGCAATGAGAAGCCGTTGAACCCCAACTAGGGTAGCCTCCACTCGCCACAACTAGAGAAAGACTGAACACAGTAATGAAGACCCAGCACAGCCAAAAAAAATTTTTTTTTTTAAAGAAGAGGTATAGACCCTGCTCAGCACCTGGAGTGATAGTAAAATGCCTACATAATTATACAGCAAAAGGAAATGCTGATCTTCACATAACATCTGGTACATACCAATATCTGCTTCAATTGCTCTGTACATGATTCCTTTGGTGTGCACGTCCCGAATTGAATCCTGTCAAAATATAGGTTTTTAATCAGTCTGAGTATAACTGAGATAGTCTGAGTGAGAGGACAAGCGAAAGGTCATTAGGATAATGTCTGTCTGCAGAGTGTGGCAACCAAGGCACTAAATGAAATCTAAATTCTGGTCCATTTATCATGGGCAGGAAGAAACTTAAGTTTCCATGGTGACAGCAGCAGGTTCCAGTGCAATTTTCGAAAGAGTCACTTGGAGGAGGCAATTTGTGTGAACAATTCTGAATGAAGTCCCACAGGACAAACAGTCATTTATATGCTGTATGAAGACCAGGTAATTTCAGGTCACCCCGACAAAGGGAAGGACTGCTGCTTTCATCTTTGCACCCTTCTCTGGACCCCAACAACAGATTCTATGACCTAAAAAAAGAGGCAGAGACCAACAGCGTAAGATCCTCCTCTCTTCAGTGCTACCAAAAGGCAAGGAACTGTCAAGGAGCTCAGAACGCAGGCAGAGCTTTGATCCAGCAGGCAGACACAAGGAAGAGCCTGGCAGAGCGGCAGCCTGATGCCTGGCAGGTGTCAAAGCACAGCCCTGCTCTTAGCGGGGCTCTGAGCCGATCTACTACATAGGTGGGCATTCCCGGAAGCACATTGAAACTTTCCGGAGCCTGTAATGAGGACTGGGCTGCAGGAAAAGCTGGGTCATAAGAAATCCCATGGAGACAGGAGCCTGGCGGGCTACAATTCACGGGGTTGCAAAAGAGTCAGACATGACTTAGCGACTAAACAAGGACCACAAAACCTTAGAAAACTGATAGGTGCTTACTGTCAGGAACAAGCACCTCCTGATTGTAAACTCAACCTCAATTACCTTCTGGCAGAGGCCTGTTTCAACTGCACATCGGCAGAAAGCAGTGGTTAAGAGCACGCCGAAGTGCAGCTTCCTGGCCTGAAATCCAGGCTCTGCTACTTACTAACTGGATATCCTTGGGCGACTTACTCAGCCTCTCTGTGCCTCAATCTTTCTATCTGTAAAATGAAGGCGATGATACCTCATGGCATTCTTGCAAGGATTTGATTAATTAATAGGCATATAGCATTCAGAAAAATAGTGCCCAGAACACAGTAACCTCTACACGTGTGTACTCATGCACATGCAGTGGTAGTTCACGCTTCATAGTAAAAACTGAACTTTGCAGTAAACAGCTTTCCTCATGAATGCTAAGGGTTGCATAGCTCCAGTAATTCTTAAAGATCCTTAAAGATGAAGCATCTGTGTGAGCCAAAACAGAGGATGGAAACTAAATATTTAAATTTAGTTAAAACAATACCAAACTGATATTGAGAAACTGTAATTCACCCTGTATTTTCTAAAACCCATGATTTGAGGCAGTCAATATTTAAATCTAGTCATGAACACATAATAAAAACATTGTAGTATGTATATACAGATCTTTTAAAACTCTGCATGCTCAGTCACTCAGTTACGTCCGACCCTTTGGGACCCCATGGACTGTAGCCCGCCAGGCGCCTCTGTCCATGGCATTTTCCAGGCAAGAATACCAGAGCAGGTTGCCATTTCCTTCTCCACTGGATTGTCCTGACCCAGGAATTGAACCCTCGAATCTTGAGCCTCCTGTGTGGGCAGGTGGATTTTTTATCACTCCACCACCTGGGAAGCCCCTTTTAAAATGATATTTAAATTATATATATAAAGATGCTTAGAAACGTGCATTAAAAATATATATTAAATAAGCAATATATAAACATTTTTAAATACTGAAAAAAGCTCAGACAGCTTAAAGAATGCATCTATAAACACACATAAATGTGAACATAAAATACATAAATACAAGATTATTTAAATGATGTGGGTATGTATATGCACACAGAAATCTAGGTAACAAGTACCCTCTTCTTTTAACAAACAATTTGACTCATTTCCAATTCCCCTAACCCCTTTCTTAGGATTTCCAAGGTTAAACGGCAAATAAAAGAGATTCAAGACAAAGGACGACCTCAAACACCCAGCCAACAATGGAAGCCAGAAATTCTATTCCTTCTGAGGCACTGGAAGAGGTGCAGCATGGTGACCCCCCCATGTCTACACAACCTTGACATCTTTGTACAGGTGCACAGGTTCATAGTCGATGTTGTTCTTCAGAAAGTACTCATTCACACAGGACAGCAGGGTCATCTCAGGCAGGGAGAAGATGTCCATGAACTGCTTCATGGTGTTTCCGGAACTCTGCAGACAGGGAGGGAGGCTTTAGCAAGGCAGCCAACACCACAGCAGACTTTACATCAACCTGGGGGATCCTGGTCATCAACATCTGGCTCCCTCCCCATAAGGAAAGAAAAATTCTAAAAATAAGTTCACCCTGTTTTTGTCCTTCATGGCAGAGCTGATGTCTCACTCTAAGTGCAAATGGGCTTTCCAAGGAAATGCCCTGACTTCCCCTCAAAAGTCTAGCCAGCCTTCCCTTTCTGTTCTCCTTTAGGTTCCATCCAATTTTCAGCTCACACTCTTTCATCATACACAGAGGAAAGGCAGTAAATTGATTTTTGCCCACGTGAATGACACAAAAAGCCTCTAACTCTCCTGAATTTGAGCACCACCACTCCCACCCCCTCAAAAGCCCACATGGGAGCTTGGGAAAGAGCCTTTCCCTGAACACTTGTGATTTATAAAACTAAGTTTACCAGGTGACTAGGCATCTTCCTTGCATTTTGGTAACACAAAGAGACTGCATCTAACATGACAAGAAGTAAAAACTCTAAGGGCAAAGAAGACCACAAAAGTTAGAAAGGCAGAGGTCTCCCTTAGGCACAGAGCAGTGTGCTGCCCTGCTCTTAATCTCAGCGGAGGCAACAGCTGCTACAGTGACGACCTCAGTGACTCCTCCAGAGAGTGGGGACATGCCTAGGGAGGTGGTGGCAAATGGGGGAGGGCTACAAGGAAGCTGCAAAGAGCCTTCAGCAGGTAGGGAGGAAGGGCCGAGAAAGAAGAACCATGAAAGATCCCAGGAGCGACTCGAATATACTCACCTCTCTCAAATCGAGGGTCTCTCAAAACGCAACCTCAATTGCCTTCTTGAGTCCTTGCGAGCAAAGAGTTTAGTAGTTTAAGATCCTAAAGCTACCAGGCCACATTTCGTAAAGGAAAAAGATAGGTTACTTTAAATAAATAATTTCTCATTACCTTCCCATAAAAGTCGCTCATCTGTTCCAAAGGCACGTGGGAACCTTCGTACATTTCAATGACCTCCTCATCGGGGACCACACTGAGGCCTCTGGGAAAATCACAGGCAAAGCAGTTAGCATCAATTAGAGGCAGACAGCAGTGATATTCAGACCTCCAGTGACTGCTGAAATTTTTCAACTGAGGTGCAAGATGCTGCTGTCACAAGGAAGCAGGAGGTGGTGCCACTGGTAACTGCTACAAATAACAAGCATGATGCCGCTACTACTACTACTACTATCATCCTACTGGTAATGAGAGCAGGAAAGACAGCAGCCGACACCACACGGTCCTACTGAATGCCAGAAGTGAACTGCACACAGTCATTCACTTCATTCTCAGCAGTCTTAGGAGTGAGGCACTATTATTCTTCCCAATTTCCAGCAGAAGCCACCAAAGCACAGAAAGGTCACAGATCCTGCTCAAGGTCACCAAAGTAGAAAGTGGGGGGTCAGGACTGGCTCCTGGGCTCTGCAACCACCACATCACACTGCCTCCTTTAACGAGGCACACAGTCTCCTAATGACTTGCTTTGGGTGGGTGTGTTTTGTTTTGTGTTTTTTTAATGTTTTTACTACATTAGGGAGAGGCTGGTCTGTCCCCATCACTCCCCTGCCCTCCGACGCTCTACCCTAAGAAGATCAGTGCTGACGCAGAAAGAGTCAGGACCAGGCTCAGGTGGACTAACCCCCACGTCAGGATGCTGGACACCACCTCTAGCAGGGAATGATCCCAAATGCTGTGTCACAGTGAGGGCCAGGTTCCCCATCTGTAAAAAGCAGAGGTAACATGCACCACCAGCCTGCTTCTGGGGGCTGCACCAGAATCTATAAATGAATCCAGCTCGTCCAAACAGAGGGAACAAACACTATGGCATGTGAGTGGCCCAGACTCTACCCCTGCCTCTGGTGCCTGTGCTGCGAGCAGGTGCTTCCCCCTGCAACTTAATGGTCTCAGACTTCCTCCCCTGGAATCGCCTCGAGAGCCCTGTGGAGGGAGATGTCTGTTCCCCGCCCCCTCTCTAGAGGAGAAGGCTCCTGAGAAGCAGACACCAGTGGTGAGGAAACCACAGAACGAGTGATGGCAATACCACGCTCTGCTACCGTGGCTGTAAAAATAACTCAGCTCGAATTTCAGTTGCTCATACAGCTTATCACACAAAATCACCTGGTCAATATTAAAGTACACATAAAACATAACTTATATTTGACCTGTAACTTTAATGAAAACATCATCTCAGCCTCTTTCCTCCATTCTCCGCTCTTATCTTACTTTTAAAAATATCCAAGGGGATTCACTGATGTTTTGCGTCCGATCTTGATTAACCTGAAACAACTACTGGCCTTTGAAAACAAAAAAGCACTGTGCTTCCCTCCCATCTTTGCTCCAGAAATCAGATAAGACACTGGGACTACACCAGCTTCTTCCAGACAGTGAGCCTGGAAAACCACTCTGGCTAAAGCAGCAGCAGTAAGCAGTACATACCTTGAAGGATCTAACACCTAGAAAGAAACTCAACACAGTGAAAAGGAACTCCACTGGGTGAATTACCTTTCTTTCCCCATACTAGGACCACACTTCCAGTCCTTCAGCAGCCACTGCCACCTCCAGGACACATTTCCAGGCATGTGGCCACACAAGCCACATCTTTAAGGTCCACATAACCAAGTATCAGCTCAAAAGATGCACTGAACTCGGTGGGCCACAGTCAGCTGAATTCTGCTGCAGGCAGTACCCACAACATACAGACCTGCTGGAGCCGGGCTCAGACGGTGGCCAACCGCACCTGAATGTGGCCTAAACCAGAGCTGAAGCCACAATGAAAACTACTTTATACACCCTGTGTGTTTACGAGAAATAAAGGGTAGGAGCACAGATCCGAACGAGTCTGCCCTGGGTTCAAATCCCAGCTCCCTCAACTGCTGAGGGATTACCTGGACAAGGAACAAGTAATTTAACCTCTTCGGGTCTTAGTGTCATTTTTTAAATGAGCAGCAAAACCAGTCCCCACTTCCTGGTGCTGCTGAGAATATTTAAATGGGTTGCTATAAAGAGAACGGCACCCATTGCTTTGGAAGCGCCATCTAAGTTCCGTGCTACGGCTACGGTGGGAACAACCCTAGCTTTTCACCAGATTCCTAAAGAGAACTTAAAATGTGGGTGCTAAGCAGGCCTGTGGTGGAAAGTCAGTCTCCCCCTCAGCCCAGCAGTGCTCACCTGCACAGCCCACATGCAACCTGAAAGCCACCCAATGGAGGGGGATGCAAGGGCATGGGGCTCAGAGGGGAGCAAGGCTGAGGTGTGAGCACTCTTCCCCTCATTTTGCTCACCCATTATCCCTTCAGAGGGGCGAGAGAAGGAAAGGGACATTTTCCCAGGTGCCACTAGCGGTAAAGAACTCGCCTGCCAATGCAGGAGCTGTAAGAGACACAGGCTCGATTCCTGGGTAGGGAAGACCCCCTGGAGGAGGAAATGGCAACCTACTCCAGTATCCTTGCCTGGAGAATCCCATGGACAGAGGAGTCTGGTAGGCTACAGTGCACAGGGTTGCAAAGGGTCAGACATCACTGAAGCAACTTAGCACACACGATGTTCCAAGCCTGCTCTAGTCCAAACAACCAGCCGCCCTGAGGTGGGTGTTGGAATCATGCCCATTTTAGAGAGCAATAAACCAAGGCTTTAAAACAGGTGGTCAAGAATGGGCTCGAGGTCACACACAGGTGAGCAGTGGGGCTAGGGTTCACACTCAGGAAGTGCGACTCCAGAGCCACACATGCAGCCCTGGTCCCTTGGCTGCCACACCCCTTCTCAGCACTGAGGCCCCAGCGATCTGCCCAGGACCTCAACCTGAGCACTCCTTCCCATTTAAATGCCTTCGTGGCTCCTCCTACCTAGTCCAATCCATACCGCTAACATAACAGACAATTTATCTGGAGAAGGAACAAGGTAATTAGGAGCCACAGGATGGTGTGGCCCAGAAGAGAGGAGAGAAAGACCATGTCAAGCTGAGAGGGTGAGGAGAGGCCTTGCCACCTGTCAGCCATGCAGAAGGGTGAGTGAGATTTCAAGAAGCAGAGAGGAAGGAAAACCTCATCCTGGAAGAATGCCAGCCTGCACAGATGCGGAGCAGTAAAAAAAGGAACTCAGAGGAAAGGTATTTATCTGCTATTTGCACAAATCTGGCATCCACTCCCTCTGAGACTGGCTGAAACTGTTAGAAAGAATAACTCCCTTTTTCCGCTTAACCTAGAGCTGAGGGTGGAAGCCTGGTACTGCCAGGGTTCACCACGCAGAAGGGCCTGCTGTGAGTAAACCCAGAAAGGAGGAGTGTCAAGAGACAGAAAGAGCACTGACAACAACCATTTGGGCCTCTGGAGCCAGCTACACCTGCAACCAGATCTGTCCCTGCACTACAACATTAGTGAGTCCAAACTGAGTTTTTGTTTAAGCCAGCTTGAGTTGTGTCTCAGTCACTTGAAACCAAGACTTTTAACCAATCAAGGAAGTGAAGGAGCTGTGTATGGAAGAGGAGAAAGCTAAGGGTTTAGAGAAGGTTGATGGAATATTTAAGAGACCTGGGCTCTATTTCTTAGACAATGGGGAGCCATCCAGGATTCAGAAGAGAGAAGGGGGTTGTTTAAGGCAATGCTTTAGGTAAATCAGTCTAGCAAAACGTCCAGTCTGTGGGCTGTGCTGCAAAAAACCACAGGAGCCCAGGAGAGAAGGGGTAAGTGTCTGAGTCCAAGGAAGGATGGCAGACAGATTCGAAAGATCTGCTGAAGACTGCCAGTTAACTCTCAGACATTCAGAAATGCTACACATGGGCCAAGAGCACAGTCAGGAGCCAGACTGTCTGGGTCTGAATTCTACTTCCATGTGGCCTTGGGCAAGTTACTAATGAACATCTTTGGGACCAATAGCAGCAGTACCTACCTTATAAGATTATTTTGAGGATCAAATGAGTTAACTCAAAACCCTTACAGCCGTATCTGTTGCACTGCAAAACTCAATATTGTTGAGTTGCTGTTTATTATTGCTACTACTATAATTATTCGCATCATCACCACCACCTCTTCTCCCTCTTGAAACACCATTAAAATGACAGTAAAAGAATAAACTGCTCAACAGGTCAAAGGAAATGAGAGCAAAGACATCAGCACATAAGACATTTCAACATGTTTTGGGAAAACAGTTGGTGAAAGGAGGCCCCTGACTTAACATCATTGAGAACAGAGCCTGCAATGGGAGCCCAAAGAGAGGAACTGATGAACCATCACAGATCCCCAGAAAGACTCAGCCTTACGAGGCACCAGGAAGCTACTGCAGGATGTGCTCCAGCAAAATGAGGGAGTAAAGTTAGAAAGAGGAAGAGATGAGAGCCAGGAAAGAGAAAGTAGCAAATTGAAGTCCCTGGATGAGCAATCAGAGCAGATCAGAATAGGAGGCAGTAGTCAAAAAAAAAAAATTAACTGAGAAATTATGTAAAACATTTGAGTTGTGGGGAAATAAATGCCTGCTTGATATCTGTGAAGGAACATTTAGGGAAAAAACTAGATAGCTACATAGGAAACTAAGCAAATAAAAACTGAAGTTATTAGTAAACCTAGGAAAACCAAATGCTGCCCAAGAAAGAAAACAACGCAGTACTTGCTTAAGAATGAACACGACCTGCGGAATCATAATGCAAACAAGACGGCGAAGCAAGCAGACAGGGATCTTAATGAGGCTAGGGAAAGGAGGCTGGAGATGCGCCTGCATGTGTTCGAGGGCCAAGTCCTCAGTCCTCACAGCAGGGACAACGTCCAGAGTTCATAATTAGGAAGCAGAAGTATGAGCACATCATTTCGGAACAGAAAGAAAATACCAAATATTTATACACATGGTAAAGAACCTGCCTTCAATGTGGGAATCCTGGCTTTGATCCCTGGGTTGGGACGATCCCCTGGAGAAGGGAAAGGCTACTCACTCCAGGATTCTTGCCTGGAGAATCCCATGGACAGAGGAGCCTGGTGGGCTACAGTCCATGGGGTCACAAACAGCCGGATACGACTGAGTGACTAACACTTTCACTTTCACATACCTATCTGTACACACACACAAAAACCACAATCCTCAACAGCATCCCCAAATTTGAGAATTAGAAAAGGCAAAAGCCTTTATTTCAAAGTTACAAAGATCTCTCACTGAGCTCAGTACTTCTACTAATTCTAATAAACAAGAAGAAAAGAGACAATATCCAAACTACTTGACTATCATGGTGGGAACAACCTGCCCCCACCATCCTTCCCCACCTCCTCTGCAGGACTCTCACTCAGGGGGCCACCATCACCTCTGGAGAGCTCGCCCTCCCCAGAGTCCTCCAAAGTGGCCCCTAACAGCCTGAGCACACAGCCATCATAGCCTGGGTCACTGTGGACTGCACTCACTGGTTTCCTTGTGTGGATTCCCACCTACACTCCAAGCACCTTGAGGACACCCTCACAAGCCAAACCATTAGCATCTAACATGGTAGTGGCCCGATCAATGTTCCTGAATGACGGATGGAGCGGGCAAATGAATGAATGCTTTACAGACACACACACTGCAGGCCCCTAACACTAAACAGTCAGGGAGTCTTGAAAGCCAAAGCACTTTGGTTACTTGTGGGGGAGGGGATTAAATTTCCCCCCTCTTACTCTTACCTGTAGACAGTTCCCAGCTGGATATAATGAAAAGCATCAATCTTCATCAAGACCGCCTTCAAAAACACAAGCACATGCACAGGTAAATTAACGCACCACAAATTGCATATTTAATGAAAGTTCCAGGAGTCATTGTGAATCCTATCAACGTTAAGTCGTCATACACAAAGAAACACACTGTATGTTTTTGAAAGGTTTGCTTGCTAAATAAAACACTGTGAAGCCCATTAAGGAAATGACCTGTCTGCAAAAAAATTAAAAAAAATAAAAATGACAACCAGCTCCTCCTCAAAACATTGAAATTGACATAAGTAGTATTTGGACATAAGTAGTATTGCCCAGTGGCTAAATGCATTCATTCTCTTCCAATATATAGTCTCCTGGAAAAGACTTCATCCAAAAGTGTTTTGGATAATTTAGTTCTGCAGCCCCAGAGAATATAATTTCAAACCTATTTATGCATGCAGCAAAGAAAAGCACCAAGAATACATTTTATTCCCGAACGTGCTAAACTGTAGAAAAACATGAGAATTATACCTACCCGCTGCACGTCATAATGCAGTCCACGAATTGCAAAGTTTGGGTCATACTCATACTTCCTGATTTCCACAGGATACTAAGAAGGAAGAGAGGAACTGGTTTTAGCTAACGATGTACTAAGGTCAAGGTCAAGATAGCATCCACACTTGGCCTTTGTTAGGAGGCTGAGGCACTGGTGCACCTGGGTAGGAAGCTGTGGTCAGAAGGGACGGACCGCAGCTTGTCTCCTACTTCAGGCCAAGCGCCTCCAGGCCACAGAGCACCCTCCTCTTTATCTGCCCACACACAGGGAAGGCCTCAGCCCCCCAACCTCCACAGCCTTACCTATTCTCACCTCAGCTACAGGAATCCCTTAAGCCATCAGTACAGCCTTCCTCCCCCTGGGGCCAGAGACACTCTCTCTCAGCACATGGTAGCCTGTTATGGCTCCAATGCTGGTTTAGAACACGTGGCCTGGCTCCCCTGCTATTTCCTAGTCATAAACCAGTCCCTCCTACTACACAAAAATCCCAGCCCCTTCTTTATCCAGTACTTTCCTCTCTCCCCAGATCTCAGAAGTAGAATACCAGTGACCCCACTGGCAGCAGGCCCCACCATGCCCATTTGACAGAAGGGACCTCAGAGGCTTCGGATGAGACAACCTGGCCCAGGCCACACAGCAGGGATGTGCAGAGGCATGGGGGTCAGGGTCTCCCCACTGCCTCTGCGCTCACAGCATGGACCTACCAGCCAGAATATCCCCTCCTGAGTCCAGGGAGGCTGTGTCCCCACAATCTGCCAATCATGATGGAATCTGCTTACTTAAAGGCCTAGACAACCATCAACCAGCACGGCAGCCCCTCTGCGTGACTGCACTGCCATCTCCTCGTGCAGAGCCAAGGTCACGCGTGTGCGAGAACACCTCCTGGAATCACCAGGCTGACCCACACGCAATGAGTAATTCCAGCCAAGCGGCATGAAGCGCTGAGTCAAATGTCACATTTGGGCTCATTTATCTAACACCCCTCATGTGTGCCAAGAAATCACTCAATGCTATTTCCACTCCTGGGCGTTTCCAAGAATCTGCACACAGTGTATGGTCCTTCATTTTTACTAATACACTTCACACACAGACACACAGACATGGAAACTCTGGTTGGGAACACCGTTAACAGTCACATCTAGTCGAGGAAGTCAAACACGCCCCCATCAGCCAGGAAGTGACATGTCTCTCCAATGACCTACGGCTAGATTGTCTGGACTCATATAGCCTAGAAAGTGCCCACCAGCCAGAAAAGCATAACTCACCCAATGCGTCATGAAAATGACTGGTGTCCCTGACAGCAGAAGAACTATAAACAATAAAAGACCTTTACTTGGGGTTTTATTAAGACTTCTGATTTGGGCTTTGTATGGGTTTCCTTCAGTTCCTAGATTTGTTCTTATCTGAGTCCAATCTGGACAGGCTAGTGTGTGCAGGCAAAGATCAAAGTTTCCCCTTAAAATGCTACAGAACTGATCTTTACAGCTTTAAGTAAAGTTAATACTAAAATGCTGCAGAGAAACCCAGGAATTCCCTGTGCATAATTTCTAAAATTCTGTAGCCTGTCCACATGGACCCCTTCCTGGATAATCAATCATGGAGCTCTGGACAGAGCTGCGAACCTCCACATTACAGCACTGCCTGTGAGCTCCTGAGGCCCCAGTGCCTATAAATATGATATATCCGCTTTTCAGAGGCCTCAGTTTGATGTTTAAAGTAACCTAAATTATGAGTCTAATTAGAGGAGAGCAAAAGCGTATAGAAACAAAGTTTTCCAAAATCCACACAGAACATGAAGCCGGGACAAAACTACCTGCATCATGATACTCTCTTAACAGGTGAAATTCAACGAGTATGTCAAGTGCTTACTCAGCACGTACTTTGCGCCAAGGCCTGGGAACGCAGTAGTGAACAAAACTGATACCATCAGGACTTCCCTTGCAGTCCAGTGGTTAAGACTCTGAACTTCTGCTGCAGGGGGCATGGGTTGGTCCCTGGTCAGGGAACTAAGATCCTGTATGCTGTGCAGCATGGCCAAAAAAATTAAAACAACAACATTAAAAAAAAAAAAAGAAAACTGACACCATCTCTGCCCCTAAGAAGTTTCCATCCTATGCTGGGCAGGCAAAGCAAATCAACACTTGTACAGTGCTTCATGGTGGTAAGTACTGCAGAAAAAATGCACTAAAAGGGTTTGGAAATCTGGGGGGAAAAAAAACTAAAGAGTGAGGCTTCAGATTACTGGGAGCCAGGCAGGACATTCCACCAGAGGAACTGGAAAGCGCAGAGGCCCAAAGGTAGGAGCATGTGTGGCGGTTCAAGGAGTAGCCAGGTGGCTGCTGTGGTTGGAGCACAGCGAGGGCGGGTGGGAGGAGGCAAGGCGGGTGAGGAAGCCGGGGGTCCAGGAGCACTGGAGGCCTTCAGTGTCACTCCAAGCGTGATGCGAAGGCTCGGGGAGATTCTGAGTCCAAAAGTGAGATGCCTAGTGTTTAAAGGTTCACTCTTGCTGCCGAATGGAGAACAGACTACGGGGCATGAATGGAAGCAAGGAGCCTAGTCTAAGGCTACTGCACCATCGGGTGGGAGGTGATGGTGGCATGCACCAGGGTGGAGGCAGCGCAGGAGGTGAGAAGTGGATGGAGGCAGGACACATTTCCATTGAATATCTTCTGAATGAGTGAAAAGAGAGCTCACAGCTGCAGAGACTGACTTCCTCCCATACAGTGCAGCACCCCGAAGGGAGACTGAGAGTCATCCCTGGTTCGGGAAGATCCCATGTGCCCTGGAGCCACTAGACCTGGGAGCCACAATTACTGAAGCCTGCACCCTAGAGTCTGTGCTCCACAACAAGAGAAGTCACTGCAATGGGAAGCCTGCGTCACAACAAAGAGTAGCCCTCCCCAACCCCCCCTCACTGCAGGGAGAGAGAGCCTGAATGCAGCAATGAAGACCCACCACAGCCGAAAAAATAAGTCAATCTTTAAAAAAAAAAATAACTCCCACTCTCTTTTAACAAGAGAGGAGAGAATGGATAATTACGAAGAGGCTGGAACATTTACATCTGCTTTTAGGGAAGATGCTAAATTGCAAACTTGCTGCTCTATTACTGTGCATCTCAAAAGCAGATGTCTCTCATCTTCTCAAGTACTTTTAGTCTTTGGCAGAAAAAAAAAAAATGGAACCAAATTCAGTGCTTCCAACAGCATCGTGGAAGAATCATTTTCAGATCCAGAGAAAAATTTGCATAAGCATAATTGCCTCTATTAATATGTCTGATATAATTAGTGTTAGGACATACTTCTTTTATTAAAGCAAGAGACATAATGGGAATGAAATTTCAATTATCTTAAATCAAGAAGCTTTTCGAATCAGAATGAGTATACCTTTCTTTCCCTTATTTCATCTCTCTTTGTCCTCAAATTTCATAAATTTTTAATCTTCATGAATATTTTATTTTCATCTGAACAATAAACCCATAGGATAGAAAGAAAAGGTGTTACTAATCCCACAAGGGCCAATGTGAACAGAAGACAGCATCTGTGCCTTGCAAATAAATTGAAGTTCAAATTCGAGGACTTCCCTGGTGGCCCAGTGGTTAAGACTCCGCCCTTCTAATTCAGGGGGCACAGATTTGATCCCCAGTTAGGGCACTAAGATTCTACAGGCCATGTGGTTTGGCCAAGAAATAAAAAATAAATAAATAAATGAATTTTTTTTGTAAGTTCAAATTCTGGGTCTGCCTTCTTTCTTGTCTTGTGGCTTTGAACTACTAGCTGAACTCTGTAAGTCTCAGTTTGCTCAACTGTAAAACAGAGACACTATCTGCAGGGCTGTCATGCAGATTAGCAATAATAGTAGTAACAGCTAATAACAGTAGTAATAGCTACTTTAATGAGTGTTTTCTATGTGCCAGGCACTTCACATAAATCAACTCCTTTAATTATGATAATAACATTGTGAGGAAAGTACTACTGCTGTGCCCATTTCACAGAGGACAATACTGAGGTCCAGAAGCATTAAGTTACTCAAGATTACATAAAGGATAGGTAGTAAAAGCCAGGATTAAAAATCCAGAAGTCAGGCTCCAGAGCCTGTGCTTTTGGCACCAAGCAGACAACGAACAGACGGGATGCTGTTAGCATAATGACTTTCGTTTTATAAGTAATATCACAGCAATGATATTTTATTTAATATGTTTTATAAGTAATGTCACAGCAAACACTGCAGACGACCTAGAATTCAAACACCAGCTGCAGTGCAAGACCCCTTCAGCTCACTTTCCAGCAGGGTGGCGGGGAGATGGTGGGGCAGGCTGGCAGACAGGACAGCAAGGGCGGGACCACCTCACTCTTGCTCTGCTGCCATCCTCAAAGTCAGGGAAAGGTCCGCAGGTTAGACCGAAGAGAAGGGAGTCGCTTGAACAAACGGAGACATGCAGCTGGGTGGAGAATAGCTAGATGAGTTTACCTCTGATCAAGTGGCCATAACTAAAGAGAGCCTGGTGGCTGAGGGAATGTTACTTTGGGCAAGCACCATTTCTGCATTGTGAATAAGGACAGATGACAGACAAAAGCCGAGGGGAATCAGGAAATACACTGCATCAAATGGCAAGGACCTGCTATCCAGAACCAGGAAGCCGATGGTCACCCCCTGTTCCACACTAATCAGACCCCACCTGCAGGAACAGCTTCAGTTCGGAGCCTCATACTTGAGGGGGATAAACCAGAGCACACACAAAACGATGAAAAAGAAAAGAGGCCAAAGGGGGAATGGCTGGGAAAACCAGGAATAATCCAACTGGGAAAAGAGAAGACCTGGAGGGCATAACGGTCCATTATAACACCCAGCCCGTGACTCAAATAGCCAAGTAGAAAACATCCATGTTCACGATTTAGGTTTCTAGGCTACTCATGTCCACCCTTGCTCACCTCCAGCCCACCTCTGTGGATAAACTCCTTCCAGACTCCACTGAAATATCACCTTCTCGGCTGTTTCCTCAGGCAGGAGGAATTCCTGCAGAGAAATTCCCTTGGGCAGAGAAAACTGCTCAAACCATCCTCCACACAGGTCTAGCTCTCTGTTCAGATGTCTGTAGGGCTCCACCAGGTGGAGACTTCGTAATTTACCTGCCCACAGGACAGACACCTCCACTAGACTGCTGGTTCTCCAAAGGCAGCACCTGTGTCCTACTCACCTTCACCCTGCCTGCTTCATGACAGCTCAGCACAGAAGAGGCATTGAGTAAAGGATGAAGGAATGAGTGAAGGGATAAATGAAGGAAAAAGAACGTATCAGTGGAAGACTCTCCCCACATTCAGAACACCTCTGGGAGTGATGCCCTCCAGTCACCTCTCTTGGAATGCTGTGGGGGGTTTTCAAAGGGCCCTGGTCCAGACGACCTCTGAAGATGCTTCTCATCCTGCTTCCTGAAAGGTACTCCAACTAGACTGGAGAAAACCACGTTCAGTTTAGAGTGTTTCTTTCTTCCTTCTTTTTTATAAGCTCTCAGCAATACTAAGCATCAGAAGATATTAACATATTCCTTATCTAAGAATGCAATTCAGTTCAGTGATGAGGGAAACACACTGCCCACGGTTTGAAGGATTCCTTCTAACCAGAAGTCAACAGGCTGCCCCTTCATCAGACTTTGGGAGGACCTGTGTCACTTGCTCTGTGAGAGAGCAGAGTGCAAATGACCACAGCAGAATCTCCACTAATGAGTAACCTGGCACAGTCTTCTATCAGAGACATCTAAAGATCTTTTTAAACATACAACTACCTTCCAGGTACAAAGTTTCAGTTAGGCAAGATAAATAAGTTCTGGAGATCTGTTATACAGCATAGTACCTATAGCTAACAATATTGTATTCTGTACTTGAAATCTGCTAAATGCGTGGATCTTAGCTAAACATTGCACCACACACACATGCGTACACCCAATAACAATAAAGGGAGCAGGAGGAAACTTAGGTAAGTGACGGACAGTTATGACCTTGATGGTGGTTTATACACTTATCCCAAAACTCAATGAGCTTTATATATGTGTGTGTGTATATACATATGTATATGCATATATATGTAAATATATATAGCTTTTTACATGTCAATCATAACTCAAAAAAGCATTTTTTTAAAAAACTATTTTCCAGTCATTTGGAATAGAACCACATCTACTCAAACATTCAACAACAATTTACTAAATGACATCTACTGTGCCAGGTCTGAGATCAGGTCAAGCTCAAATCCCCATGGTGGCAGGGAGGGGGGCGCGGGGTCGGGGGAGACTGGAAGTCCCTGTGCTCTTACCCGGTGCTCGTTGATGAGAAGGTCCCGAGCAGCATTAAATATCAGTGTGTGAAGGTGTTTTGAATAAAACACCAAGGTGTAGTCATAGTCAAAGCCATAGATTTCAATGTCTGACAGGCTCATCTCATTGTTTGAGAAGATGGCATCTGGATTTAACAAGTTGTTCATAATTGAAGGAACCAGTTCTAGAAGTAAAGGGGGGAAAAAGACGTTACACCCTATGGTAAACAAAGGTTAGCAATACGTAAACAAAAGGAGTAAATTAAAGCACAAGAGTAATTAGCTTTACCTTGAAAACATGATGCTAAGTGAAAGAAGCCAGTCACAAAGAGTTGCCTATTGTCGGATTCGATTTAAATGAAATGTCTAGAATAGGCAAACCCCTTGAGACAGAAACTAGATTAAGTGGTTGCCTAGAACCGGCAGGATGGAGAGAAACAGAGCGAATGCTAATGGGCATAGAATTTCTTTGGGGGGTGATGAAAATGTTTAAAGTTGATTGTGGTGATGGCTGAGCAGTGGTTTTGGTGATACTAAAACCCACTGAACGGGAAACTAAGTGAGTGAATTGTATGGTAGGTACATAACATCCCAATAAGACTGTTATAAAAAATAATTTGCTTCAACATCACAAAAAGATTTGTTTTTGTTTATAAAAGAATATATGCCAGTTACAGATTTTAGAAGATAGAGAATCGTGTAGATAATCACCCATCATACATCATCCAGAAAAAAACATTGTATGTATTTGCTACCGATATTGTTCTATGCATATAGTGTACGTAGTTGACCTCACATTGTACACACATCTTTGTATTCCACTCTAATATTCTATCATAATGTATTCTATCATTACAGAGTTTCTGAGAATAAAACTTTAAATCATCATATACGATTGATACATTGCTCCAAATCAGCCTTTTACTCATACACATTTATGACTTTTCCTATTTAAAAAATAAAACAAAAGCAAAAAAAAAAAAAAAACCCACAGTAATAAGTACCTTCAGATGTTCACCTTTGCTTTCTGGTGATTTCCTCCAGATAGATTATCAGAAATGTAATTAACCCCGGGATACCATCAGAGTTCCCTGGAGTCATTGTTAGTCTCAAGTTCCTGTTTTAAGCAGTTCTATTTGTAAGGATTGTTATCTCATGACTTGTATTCTTTCTTGGAGATTTTTCAAAAACTCATCTTACTATACAACTTTCATGAGTTCACCACACCCTTTAAAAAATCTAAGATGCAATATGGGAGGTCAGTGATTTTATTTTCCAACATCTTGAAACATTTTGCCACTTTACCATTGCAGGAATCATTCCACCACTGTGAGTAAGGGGTGGGAAGTGTGGCTGGGTGTGTACTCAGTCGCTTAGTCATGTCGGACTCTTTGCAACCTCCTGGACTATACGGCAGGCTTCTTTGTCCACAGGATTTTCCAGGCAAGAATACTGGAGTGGGTTGCCATTTCCTTCTCTAGGGGATCTTCCCAACCCAGAGATCGAACTTGTGTCTCCTGCATTGACAGGAGGATTCCTTACAAGTGAGCCACCTGGAAAGCCTATTTCATCATTCAGTTCAGTTCAGTCGCTCAGTCGTGTTCGATTCTTTGCGACAGAATGAATCACAGCACACCAGGCCTCCCTGTCCATCACCAACTCCTGGAGTTCTCTCAGACTCACGTCCATCGAGTCAGTGATGCCATCCAGCCATCTCATCCTCTGTCATCCCCTTCTCCTCCTGCCCCTAATCCCTCCCAGCATCAGAGTCTTTTCCAATGAGTCAACTCTTTGCATGAGGTGGCCAAAGTACTGGAGTTTCAGCTTCAGCATCATTCCTTCCAAAGAAATCCCAGGGCTGATCTCCTTCAGAATGGACTGGTTGGATTTCCTTGCAGTCCAAGGGACTCTCAAGAGTCTTCTCCAACACCACAGTTCAAAAGCATCAATTCTTCAGCACTCAGCTTTCTTCACAGTCCAACTCTCACATCCATACATGACCACAGGAAAAACCATAGCCTTGACTAGATGGACTAGATGGACCTTTGTTGGCAAAGTAATGTCTCTGCTTTTCAATATGCTATCTAGGCTGGTCATAACTTTTCTTCCAAGGAGTAAGCATCTTTTAATTTCATGGCTGCAATCACCATCTGCCGTGATTTTGGAACCCAAAAAAATAAAGTCTGACACTGTTTCCACTGTTTCTCCATCTATTTCCCGTGAAATGATGGGACCAGATGCTTTGATCTTCGTTTTCTGAATGTTGAGCTATAAGCCAGCTTTTTCACTCTCCTCTTTCACTTTCATCAAGGGGCTCTTTAGTTCTTCTTCACTTTCTGCCATAAGGGTGGTGTCATCTGCATATCTGAGATTACTGATATTTCTCCCAGCAATCTTGATTCCAGCTTGTGCTTCTTCCAGCCCAGCGTTTCTCATGATGTACTCTGCATAGAAGTTAAATAAGCAGAGTGACAATATACAGCCTTGACGTACTCCTTTTTCTATTTGGAACCAGTCTGTTGTTCCATGTCCAGTTGTAACTGTTGCTTCCTGACCTGCATACAGGTTTCTCAAGAGGCAGGTCAGGTGGTCTGGTATTCCCATCTCTTTCAGAATTTTCCACGGTTTACTGTGATCCACACAGTCATTATCTTTCAATTATTCCCAATCATGATTTTTAATCTGCCTGCCAATGCAGAAGACATGCATTCGATCCCTGGGTTGGGAAGATCCCCTGGAGAAAGAAATGGCAACCCACCCCAGTATTCTAGACTGGAAAATTCCATGGACAGAGGAGCCTGAGGGCCCGTCCATGGGGTCGCAGTGTCAGACACAACTGAGCAACTGAGCGTGCACATACACAAGAAAGCAAGAGAATGACAGGAACTTGGCCAAGATATTGCAAAAGTAAAAGAAATTATCACTACAACATCACCCTTCAGTTTCCTCATCGCCCTGCCTGAAGTATCGCATCATTTTCAGGAAAGTATATCAAAGAAGTCTGAAGATAACATCTTTGCAGTCATTTCCTTAGCTTTCATGAAACACAGTTGAGAATTCACTGTATGGGATTCTATTTTCCACCCAGAGTGGCAAAAAGCATAAACCTGTCAGAAGAAGACATTTCACAATTATCAGATGAGTCAAAAGATGAACACAAAGATATAAAAAGCAACTCTCTAGAGTCTAGTAATGATGGAGAAATTAATCACATAAGTGAAACAGACTATGAGTTTTCAATAACCACGTCCCAGATGAAATTTAGGATCAGGGGCTGCATACTATATTTTTAAAGACAGGGAAATATGATATTGTCATCCTGTCATTTCACAAGTAGTCATTTAACACAAAGAACCTCCTCATGCAACATTCTGTGACAAGAACACAGACCATCCCATTTTGCTAAAAGGATATGGGACAGCATTCTCTCACTTTTTACAATGCTTATGCACCAAAAATTTACCTGAAGCAGTTCATCAATAGACAAAAGCTGAAGACAGGTGCCTTCATGGAAACAGGTACAAAACCACCAACACATACACACAGAAAGTGAACTGTCCACATCTTATGAATGAAATTGAATGGGTGTATTCTACTACTCTTTACATTATTAAGAACCACCTCTGACTCCATCGTAAGAGCTAATACTTATTAAGATCTTATATTTATTAAGATCTTAACCACGTATTAGGGGCTTCCCTGGTAGCTCAGATGGCAAAGAATCTGCCTGCAATGCGGGAGACCTGGGTTCGATCCCTGGGTTGGGAAGATTCCTTGGAGAAGGTGATGGCAACCCACTCCAATATTCTTGCCTGGAGGATCCCACGAATAGAGGTGCCTGGAGGGCTATAGTCCAAGAGATCGCAAAGAGTTGGACATGACTGAGCGACTTAACTTTCTTTTTCTTTCTTACCATGTATTACATACTCAGAAGCACTTTGTATCACCTCATTTAATCCTTATGACAACCTTAGCAAGCAAAAGCTCTATCATCCCCATCTAATGTATGAAAACATTAGTGACACACAGAAATTATACAATTTACTGAAGGACACACAGCCACTAAATGGCAGAGGTAGGATGTGAACCTGGGGAGTCTGGCTTCAGAATCTACACACTTGATGCTCTTCTGCAAGATTAGGGGAGTCAACAAGCATTTGAGAAGCAAGTATTTATTTTCTAAATAAAACAGAGTCAACTTTTCTTCATTTTAATGCTTACCATAGAGTCTACAGTGTTCCCTCCTTCCCTCTGCTCACCTTTTTCTCACATTATCCACTTCTAAAGAAATATCCTGAAATATCCAAAAGTACTTACTTTCACAGGGTGACAACTCTAATTAGGGGACCATATGAGCCACAATGACATACTCTGAGCATTTCAGAAAGCTCCTTAACACCTGCGGCGTTGGATCCCTTTGAGAACCTAATAGAACCCGTTGAATTCTCTCCCCTCAGAAAAACACCAACCTTGTGGAAAACTTCAGGGAGGTTGGCCCCAAAGCCTATTCATGGTCACCAAGCAAGATGCCACATTACACTAACTTTAAAACCAAGCCTTCACATCCCCACACGGCACATCCAGGCCAAAGACAGCAAATGAAGGAATGAAGGAATGAAGGAATGAATTTCTCTCCCATTGACAACTAGATATGACTGAGTCTACTGAAAATCACAGTCAAGATTCACCAACGATTTCATTTCTTCATTAGTTTCTTTTGTCAAAATCAATGAGACAATAACCTTGGTCTTATTCTTCTTTTTTACATATAAGATTCATCTGAAGATAGGGAACACATTTTAAGAAACTTGAAGGCAGACAGTTCACAGGAACTAGTCCTGAGAAAGGACTAGCATCCAACACTGAAGAGCATCTGGCCTCACATTATCAACAGGTCACTGCCCAGGATGTCACTTTCCAAATAGGACTGCATGGCACTGTCCAAACGAAGTCAGTGAAACAGGATCACTCACAGAATGACCAAAAGCTCCTCTTTCACAAATGACCTTTCCAAGGGAAGTTCTCACAGCCTGCTGCCATTAGAAGTTTCTATTTAGAACTGGTGCTGGCAGGAAAGCCTCTCTCCCTTTCTGCTACCTGAGAAGAGTATGTGAGGTCCTCAAGGAAACACGACTATGCTGGAACACGGTGCTGACAGTCAGCACATCTCCAGGGGCTGCCCAGGAATGAGTTCTCCACTGGCGGGAAAGCCCGGGGTGTATCCATCACATGAACATCACCAGAAAGCATGCGTGTTTAATTAGTCATCACTTGAAATAAACACCAGGAACACCAGTAGCTTAAAAGGAGCTCAACACCCCATGCAACCACTTCAAGAAAGTGCTAAGAATTAATGCAAGTCATTACAAGGCAAAAGAAAAGAATGCCAACCACTCAGACAGAGAGAAATGGTTTGTCTAAACCGTGGACTCCAAATATAAACAGAAGGGCCCTTGACTAGTCAGTTATGTACTTGCCCAAAGCAGAGACAAAAGTGGGTACGAATTAAGAGAGCAAATTTCCTTTGCACTCAATGGATGATGACAACAAGATGCCACAATGAGGACAAAGATGTGGAGAGACAGTTCTGTCACTCTGCCCAAAGCCCCAACCATAGCCAAGTTCCAAGGCAGCCACCCTGAACCGGGAGGTGACCGCCTTTCCTCGGGCAAGGCAGCAAGCTGGACAACCCCTGCACTCTCACAGGTTACCCACTTGCTGATCCCATGGAGCACCGGGACACCCAGTGGACCACCTACAACAAGAGTCATCTGCAAGCTTTCTGAGACTCTGTCTTTGCTTATTTTTATGGTGGTAAAAAAAAAAAAAAAAAAAAAAGCGTAACATAAAATTTACAATTTTAACCATTTCAGTGTACAGCACAGTGGCACTAAGGTGATTCACATCACCACCACCCATCTCCAGAACTCTTTCATCTTGCAAAACTGAAACTCCACACCCGCTCAACACTAACTCCCCATTCCTCCCCCAGCCCCTGGCAATCACCGTTCTACATTCTATCTCTAGGAATGTGACTCATATAAGGAGAATCATAGAGCAGCTGTCTTCTGGGGCTGGCTTATTTTATTTAGCATAATATCTATCTTCAAGATTCATTCATGTTGGGGCATGGGTCAGAAGTTTACTCCTTTTTAAGCCTAGGTAATATTCCATTTTCTGTATATCTACATTTTGTTTATTCATTCACCCACTGAAGGACATTTAGACTGCTTCCACCCATTGGCTATTGTGAATAATGCTGCTATGCACATGTGTGGACAAATATCTCTTTGAGCCCCTGCTTTCATTTCTTGAGGGTATATATCCAGAAGTGGAATTGCTGGCATATGGTAAACTGGATTGTAATTTTCTGAGGAACCATCATACTGTCTGCCACAGCCGCTGCAGCATTTTCTGGTGTTTGGGGTCCTGGTTTTCTAGTTTGTAAGATCACCACAGAAGAATTCCTTCCTTGCCTTAATTTTATCTTTACTACTGACAGAGAAAATGAATGAAATCACAACTTAGGTATAGAAGTCAGACACTTTCCACCTATTTAAGGAAATATTGTTAAACTGTATAAACATCTAAGTTTGGGAAATACAGTCTTTGCCAAGTACTTCGTGACGGCACTTTTCTGAACCCTGTGATGTTCAGAAATTCTTAAAAGGTCTCCAGTCTAATGAGTAGTGCATGGGGACAGTGCTGAGTAGAAACCTATGGCCTGAGTCACGTCAAGAAATACTCATAATGTCCTCAGAAAGGCAATATGACTGTCCCTCAGCCCTTGAGGACACAACCCTGGGAAGCTCTGAAGGAATCCATTCCCTGTCCTCAGCACCATCCCAGGAACAAGTCAGATAAAATCAGGAGGAGGGGCATAAGGGATGAGCTGAACCAACTGAGGTCCTCGAGGGAGCCTGTGGTGGGCAGTGACAGGGTGCCCTGGCCTTCTGTGCCACCCGGTGTGGCTGGGCCACCTCATGCTCACTCACATTCCCTCCTTCCAGGCACTTGGGGATTACAACCCTCTCTTCACCCCTTATTCTGGCCACCAACTTCTGCTCTGGCCAACGGGCTGTGGGCAGACGTAAGACACATCACTTCCAGACCACAGCACGCTCCCTCCCGCACTCTATCTATCACAGAATCATGCGCGAGGCTTCCACGACACATACAGCAGGGGATGGAGGAGACCGACAAGCCCGGCAGGCGAGGTCACCACATGGAGCACAGCTGCCCTGGAGAGGAGCCGGAGGCTCCAGAGAACAGTGCAGGAGAGAGAAATAAACTGCGGCTATAGCTGCCTATATTAAGCCACTGAGATGTCCGGCGTCACTGGTCACTGCAGCACAACTGAGCGTAACCTGACTGACACACCGTCTATTTCTCCAGTATGCTCACTTTTCCTGAGAAACTACCCCAAGCCCAGCATTCAGACTGTGTGGTCCCGGGGAGGTTCTGTTTCTAAGAGGAAACATGTGATCCAGACCTGGTCAAAGAGAACCCCAGAGTTACCAACACGGATTCATCCGGGACAGCCACAGAACACCCTCTGGCCAAACATCTTCCTATGTACCCTAAAGCCACAGGCAGCCAACTGAGTCCAATCAAGGAAATTTCTGGATCTATAAGGGAATTTCAAGAAAGAAACATTCGTTTTCCCCAAACATGGACCTAAGAGGATATAAATCTGGAGATATGAGGAGGTCACCTCTAGGAACCTAAAAAAGAGGCCAGTAGGGAAGAAAGCAAGGTCAAGAGACGGAGAGAAGCCACCCGACCACATTATCTGAACTTGGAACAAGTCACACTTGAAGCTGAACCAACCCACAAAATATCTTTCCAAGTTCCCCTTGTAATTAAATTAGTTTGACCCAGGCTTTTTTTTAAATATTGCTTGTAGCTGAAGGATTCCTAAAGGTTCATTTCAAGGATATTCAGGTTCTCAAACTTCTTACTGCCTACAAATGTCAACTTTTAACGTGGCATCTTAAGGCAGTCCCCACTTAGACTTTTATCCGTCTTCCCAATCTGAAATCCTCCTTCATATGCCCTATTTTCAACAAGATGGACCATCTACTAATCTGTGTTTTCCAGAACATACTGTAACTGAATAGCAGCTTGAATACTATTCTCTCTCTTTGCCTAACTAAACAAACACTGCTATGCTGTACGGGAAGGATGTTGAGTAAGATTCTCTTTAATGCTATGCTGTGGAACTAACACCATGTGAATGAGTTATGGTTTTTTTAACCATTAAAATGGTAGGAAAAATATATGGATTACTATCTATTTCATCCAAGAACAGAATATAACTTCCCAATGTAAAAGCAATAGAATAAGTCACAAAAGAAAAATACCAACAGATTTACAGTATAAAAATTTTAAACATCTGGGTATCAAAAACAGGGAAGGGTTATATTAGGCAAAAAGACAAACAGCAAAAGACTAACATCCTTAGGGTAAAAAGAAGTCATACAAATCCAAAAAATAGAAAGATAAGAGTCTCTCTCTTACAGGAAGGGAAATTATGGAGATGCAGACATAAAGAACAGACTTATGGACATGGGCAGTGGGGAGGAAGGAGAGGGTAAGACAAACGGAGAGAGTCGCATGGAAGCGTATACAGTGACACACGTAAAATAGACAGTCAGTGGAAATCTGTTATATGACTCAGGAAACTCAAATCAGGGCTCTGTTACAGTCTACAAGGGTGGTGGTGGGGGGGAGGTCCAAGAGGGAGGGGACATATGTATACCCATGGCTAATTCATGTTGGTGCATGGCAGAAAACAAACTAAACTGTAAAGCAAGTATGCTTCAATTAAAAATAAATGAATTTTTTAATGGAAATTAAATGGCTTATAAACATAAATGCTCAACCATTCCAATTATGTTTTAAAGAGCAAATGAAAACAATTGGATAGTTATAAGCTGCTCTCTCTGAAAAGGGATTACAAATGGTTTTAGTGTCTTTACTTCAACATTTATTTTCTAAAATAAGCATGTGTAACTTGGTTAAGAAACAAAACTAGGACGCAACTTTTCTCTGATAAGACTGCAGTGGTATTTCTGTTGCTGCTGCTGTTGTTATTTGTATGTGGTTTCTTTTTGTTTTTAATGACAGAACACAGAGTGGGTATTGGTGCTAAGACTAGGTAGCCTCACTCCTTGCTGTTTAAGGATATAAGCTGGTTCGACCTTTCTGGAAAGAAGGTTGGTGATAAGCACCAAGAACCTTTTAAAAATATTCATACCCTTTAACCTAGTAATTCTCCTTCTAGGAATGCATGCTAAGGACATATTCATACTGACCAAGATTTATATGAAAGATTTCACTGCAGTTATATTAAAAAGCAAAACTTGGAAGAAAACACGCTCTACTTGGAGGTCCAAACATACACATCTCAGATACCCAAACTCAGAAACCAAACATGGCAACACAAAAATGTTCAAAGAGAAAAGCTGAAAAGCATTTGAAAATCCTTGAAGTTCAATTTTTTGGTAATGCAAAATCCACAATCCCAGAGACATTAAGATGACATTTTTCTTTAACTAATTACTTTTTCTTTTTGGAATATGCCCTAGACATCAACCTGGTCTCCTAAAAAAAATTTTAACAAAAAGGAATATAAAGATACGAAGTCTCTTAGGAAGAAAAGGAAAAGGCAAAATGGGAAAAAAAAAAAAAACAACTTTTTTCATGGAGAATTTTAGAGCTTCAAAAAACAGAAGAAAAGTCTCCATTTTTCCCCATTTACAGTCAGTCTTCCAAATCCTTACGTTCCACCTTCACAAATTCAGCCAAATGCACATAGAAAATATCCCCAAAAGGAAAAATTCCAGAAAGTCCCAAACAGCAAAACGTGAATTTGCCACATGTCAGAAATTATTTGCATAGCCTTTACACTGTATTCACAACTATTTACACAGCATTTACATTGTATTTACAACTATTGACATAGGATTTATATTTATTAAGTATTACAAATAATCCAGAGATGATCTAACGCATATGTTACAACGTGCCAGGTACCATATGGACTTCCCTGGTGGCTCAGTGGTAAAGAATCCGCCTGCCAAGCAGAAGACCCAGGTTCAATCCCTGGGTCAGGAAGAGCCACTGGAAGAGGAAATGACAACCCACTCCAGTATTCTTGCCTAGAGAATCCCATGGACAGAGGCGCCTAGCAGGCCAAGTCCATGGGGTCGCAGAAGAGTCGGACATGACTTAGCAGCTACACAACAGGCACCGTATGAAGCAGATACATGGACCCCCACTTAACATGAGACACTAGTTATTATCCTCACTTTACAGCAGGAAAATGAAGATGAAACAAGATTACCAGCTTGGGGTCATAATTCATTGCTTGCAACATATCTCTATGCTTCTCCATCGACAAAAGTGAGGGCAAATTTTAAACATTTGTTTTGTCAAATATTAACTTCAGTTTATATCTCATAATGCTCCTATATTTCATGAAATTCATAAATATTCAAAATCAATTACAAATTAGTTGGTATTTACTTAACACAGCTTCAAATTTTTTTAACATTCACAGGTAGACTGAAAACAACGGTTCAAAATTTCTTTTTTTTTTTTTTGCATTTTTTTTAATTTTTATTTTTACTTTATTTTACTTTACAATACTGTATTGGTTTTGCCATACATTGACATGAATCCACCGCGGGTGTACATGCGTTCCCAAACATGAACCCCCCTCCCACCTCCCTCTCCATAACATCTCTCTGGGTCATCCCCGTGCACCAGCCCCAAGCATGCTGTATCCTGCATCAGACACAGACTGGCGATTCGTTTCTTACATGATAGTATACGTGTTTCAGTGCCATTCTCCCAAATCATCCCACCCTCTCCCTCTCCCTCTGAGTCCAAAAGTCCGCTCTACACATCTGTGTCTCTTTTGCTGTCTTGCATACAGGGTCATCGTTGCCATCTTTCTAAATTCCATATATATGTGTTAGTATACTGTATTGGTGTTTTTCTTTCTGGCTTACTTCACTCTGTATAATCGGCTCCAGTTTCATCCATCTCATTAGAACTGATTCAAATGTATTCTTTTTAATGGCTGAGTAATACTCCATTGTGTATATGTACCACAGCTTTCTTATCCATTCATCTGCTGATGGACATCTAGGTTGTTTCCATGTCCTGGCTATTATAAACAGTGCTGCGATGAACACTGGGGTACACGTGTCTCTTTCAATTCTGGTTTCCTTGGTGTGTATACCCAGTCAAAATTTCTTTTAAAACTATACATACAGATTGAAAACACATTTTAAAAAGTGAAGGGACTTTTTGTTTCTAATGTGAAGCAGTATTTACATCTCCCCCAAATGTTTCCACAAATGAACTCAAGGTTCCACACCCAAATTACAAACACTTAAACTTCTCATCTACAAATGCCAATTAAAAATAACAAGAAAAAGGCAACCCCCACGATAGGTGATTTTCTCTTAGCAAACCACCACATTACAACTTCCTTCTGACAAGTAAGACTTGGATAAGGGCCAGTCAGTTCTGCCACTGACATCTTCACATTCTCTGAAAAATGCTAATTTGTTCTGGTGCAACTAATATGTTAGGGAGCAATATGACCATAACAGAAGTTTCACAAGTATCTTTAGAATATGGTTTCCTGCCAACAAATGTTGCTTGATATGTGTTCACTTAATGTACTTTCTGTTGATACTTTGGCTCCCTGATGCGAAGAACTGACTCATTTGAAAAGACCCTGATGCTGGGAAAGACTGAAGGCAGGAGGAAAAGGGGACAACAGAGGATGAGATGGTTGGATAGCATCACCGACTCAATGGACATGAGTTTGAGTAAACTCCAGCGAAGCCTGGCATGCTGCAGTCCATAGGGTCGCAAAGAGTCAGACACGACTGAGCAACCGAACTGAACTGTTGATAATTACAGTCAGAGAAATAAAACTGCATGGCAAGTATGACCTGCAATCAGACAATTCATAGGAGCACAATACTACCAGACTTTAGAGATTTTAAAACAACCATTTTTACACAAATAGACAACAGGCATGCTCAACATCGCTAATATTGGAGAAATACAAATCAAAACTACAATGAGATACCACCTCACACTGGTCAGAATGACCATCATCAAAAAGTCTACAAGTAACAAATGCTGGAGACGGTGTGGAGAAAAGGGAGCCCTCCTATCCTGTTGGTGGGAATGTAAGTTGGTGCTGTAACTATGGAAAACGGTATGGAGGTTCCTTAGAAAACTAAACAAAGATTTACCTTATGATCCAGCAAACTCACTCATGGGCATATATCCAGAAAAAAACAAAAACTATAATTCAAAAGGACACATGTACCCCTCTGTTCATAGCAGCACTATTCACAACAGCCAAGACACGGAGGCAACCTAAATGTCCACAGACAGACGAATGGATGAGTAAGATGTGGCGCCTCTATATAAAGAAATACTACTTGGCCATAAAAAAGAACAAAATAATACCATTTGCAGCAACTTGGATGCAACGAGAGATTACTAAGTGAAGTAAGAAGGACAAATACCATATGATATCACTTACACATAGAACCTAAAATACAACACAAACAAAGCTATCCACAAAACAGAAACAGACTCACACAGAGAACAGACTGTGGCTGCGTAGAGAGGGGCGGGGCGGGGGAGGAAGGGATGGAGTGGGAGGTTGGGGTTAGCAGATGGCTACAGTAACAAGGTCCAGCAGTAAGGACAGGGAACTGTATTAAATATCTTATGATAAACAATAATGGAAAAGAATATTTTAGAAAAAGAATGTATATATGTATAACTGAATCACTTTTTTGCACAGCAGAAATCAGTATAACCTTGTAAAACAACGACACTTTGAGTTAAAAAATGTTTAATAAAACAAAAAATAAAAACAACTATCTTTTGCCAGAAACTGTTTTCTCCAGTATCTCCACTGACCATTCAGTTGCACATCACTTTTACTTCTGCGACAGCCCAATAAAAGACGCCAACATGAAACAAAGTGTCTTGGGCATCCTTTCCACCATGAAGGTGAACTTCTGCAGGGTTCCCTGCCCAGCAAGCCCTAACCCTTAGCTAACAAATGTCCCTTCCCCACCTCTAAACACACACATTCTGGGCTCTTCTGGGACTCTGCCCCATCCCTCCAGCCACAGCTATTCAGACTAAAACACTTGACTTGTGCTGGGCCACGTCTAGGGTCCCATCTCCAGGAGTGGGGGGTACTTGCCGCAAGCCAGGCTAAACCAGAGTCCTTCCCTTATTTCTCTGTCTTTACGATACAGCTTTTTTTTTTTTTTTTTTTTGGCCCCGCAGCCTATGAGATGTTAGTCCCCTGATCAGGGATTGAACCTGGGTCCTTGACGGTGGAGCAGAGAGTACCAACCACTAGACCGCCAGGGAATTCCCTGTCTTTATTATATACCTTTACTGAGTCACAAATGAAATATAATAAATTACACACAGAGCATACAGTGTGATGAGGCTTGACACACATACACAACAATGAAGCCATCATCAAAATAAAGATAATAAGTATATATCCAACATCCCCAAACATTTCCCCTCACCTTTCTGAATCCCACTTCTCCCTCGGTCCCCTGCTATTCTTCTTCTGGTCAGATTCGCTTGCATTTTCTAGAACTTTATATAAATGGGATCACCCAGAACATAACATGTTTGTAAACTGGTTCTCTCACTTACTAAGCACTCAGGAATTTTCTAATAAGCACTTACTCCACAATCGCTATGTGCCAGACACTGTACAGGGCACTGTGTAGGGAATATTAAAAGATAATAATAAAGCACAAGCTCTGTAGTAAGCAACATCCCAGGCAGAGGTGGGAGACCAGGAAATATCACGCTGATGGGTAGAGACGAGAGGAACTTAACTTGAGGCTGGGCAGGCCCGCTGAGGAGGGCAATTCAGAAGTCTTTCTACTGCATCTATTCATCTCAAAAGAAGCTTTCATTTTTCCATGAATTTAGGTATTTTGCACTATCTCCAGGGAAAAGTAATTCATGACAAATAGAACGAATCATCTGAATAATTAATAATACACATGACATTTATACTACTCCCACCACAATTTACACCTTATTACTTTGTAAGTAATATCCGTAATTCTGATGGCTCCATAGATATCCATCATGCTTCCTAAAGTCCCAAATAGAAAATTATATGCAATGGTACTTGAAATAAAATTATATAGAGTAATGATTTAATGACAACACAATCTTCAAAGTCATTTAATTTTTAAAAAACTGTTCAAAAGAAAAGTACATTTGTTTCAAGGGAAAATATTAGAAAAAGAATATTAATCGTATAAAAAGATCAAACACTAGGTAAGCTATCATGAAATTTTCATCAAAGCACAGAGGAAATAGAAGAAAGTAACTATTAGGGCCTTCCATACGCCATGCATTGCTTCTCTCCAGTCAAACCACACGCGGCCTCTTGCGCTCAGGACCAAGGATCCACAAGGGATGTCAAGAAACTCGAGTACGTGTGAACAAGCGTCCCAGATAATCAAGGCTAAGGGGAGGGCTAGGGTGATGCACGATCACCATCTTCCCACTTAGGCAGCGATCATATGGAAGGGGAACTGGAGTTACATACTCTCTGTGACTCAGGCCATCCAAAATAAATACTGGCTGCATTGGGGTCACATGGCAAACTCGAGCAGATGCCAGGTGGCCACCAGCGAGGGCGATGGAAAAGGGATTTCTTCTCAAAGCAGAGGCCTGGACTCCATGACCTGCAGAAGGCCTTCTGGCTCTCTCCTTTCTTAGCAACTCTTCCTACCTGAAGATGTGAAAATGATGCAACACGTTTCTCTCTTAAGCCCTTTTGCTACTTTTTCCTGTAGCCAAGGGTCATCAGTATCACACACCTAAACAAAAGACTTCTTAAGACTGTATCGTGCTGGTATGAGGAGGGAGGTGGCAGGGGGGTCCAGGATTGGGAACACGTGTACACCCGTGGCGGATTCATGTTCATGTATGGCAAAACCAATACAGTATTGTAAAGGAAAATAAAGGAAAATAAAAAAATTAAAAACTGTATCATGCTATTTTTCTAAGATACAAGAAAGGTATAAAAATAAAACAAACCACACCCACGTCCCCCGACCGCCTTGTGCTGTGTGTGCTCAGTCCCTCAGTCACGTTCAGCTCTTTGCAACCCCGTGGACTGTGGCCCGCCAGGCTCCTCTGTCCACAGGATTCTGTAGGCGAGAATACTGGAGTGGGTGGCCATTCCCTTCTCTAGGGGGTCTTCCTGACCCAGGGATCAAACCCACGTCAAGACATGATTTACCTTTTTTCGTTCATTCACTCATTAGAGTACAGTTTCCCAGAGGCTTAACAGACCTGTGACACTGCAGCAGACTGAATGCAGAACACACAGATATTCCAGCTGTCTTCTGGTAGGCCCCCATGCAGCTCAGGAAATAAACCCGCTACGCCCTCGCTGCATTCTCCTCCTGCCAAGGCGGTAACCACTACCCTGAATTAGGCGCTTATCGTCCTTCTTCCATTTCTTTAGACTTTGACCACGTACATGTGTACCCCTACAAGTATCTCTTATGTATTTCCAAACCTTTTATAATTAGTACTCATCTGCAACTTGCTGTTTTTTTCACTCAGTCTTATTTTGGGGAGACTCATCCATATTGATAAATAAGCACAGCTTTAGTTCAGGAGTCACACTGTGGGCTGTGGAGCCATAAAGTCTCTGTTGTACCTGCACAACTCTGATATCGCAACACGAAAAGAGCCAAAAGATACATATAGGGAAACAAATGGGTGTGGCTGTGTTCTGATAAAACATAATACACAAAAAAAGGAGGCGAGATTTGGTCCGTGAACTGTAATTTGCAGTTCTTCCCATAGTTAACATTATTTCCTTTTGATGCCATTTTAGTAGTTGTCTGATAGTCACACTTGCTGGTTTTCTTTGGTTCACATTTGCCCAAGATGTCTTATCCCATCTCATTAAACGTGAACCTCTTCTACCTCTTTTTTCAGGATGGATCTCTTGCAAACAGCATCTAGCTAGATTGTGTTTCTCACATCCGATCTGTTCACCTGAGTTTATCATGATCACCGATACATTGGGAATTACATCCACTAACATCTTTCATGATACTTGCTGCTTTTTCTCAGTTTCTGTCACCTCTTCTCCTGCTCCCTTTTGGACTGATTTCTGTATTGTCAATATGTGTTTAAATTCACTCAGAGGTCAGTCAATTCCTTTGTTCTTCCTTGGGACCCGGTGTGAAAGTCGATTCATCCAGAAGAGTTTATATTTGCTCCCATCAGGAATTCCAGGAGGCTATCACCCTGGGACCACTTTTAGTTAATTTCTTATCTTGAGGTTACACAAGCAGACCACCCAAGCAGAATAAATTCAAACTCAAACCCATGTGAGGACTAGCCTATGAGCACAAGGTCATGGGCAGACTTTCAGGACACCCTCACCCACACAGGAGCAAGCATAGAGCAGAAAGCAAGACTGACACATTTCCCTATTGTCTCCGCATGGAAGGCAGCTCCCTGTAGGTCCCAGATTTACTGAACAGTTTCAGACTGTGTATGTCCTCCCAGCAGGACAGAATTCACAGGCATCTCAGTGTATACGTGTGTGTATACGCACTCCCTCTTAGCAGGCACAGCCAATAAACCCCAACAAGCGCTCCCAAGACCATAACACCTTTAGCACTGCTCATCAATCTTCATCTTTAGTCCCTGTGATTTCTCGTCAGTTTCTCAGAGCTCAACTGTACATGCAAATAATGTTCTTTGTATTTTTCATTTACGTGTCAGTGCCCCGTACCATGGGCTTCCCTGGGGGCTCAGTAGTAAAGAACCCACCTGCCAAAGCAGGAGATACAGGTTCGATCCCTGGGTTGGGAAGATCCCCTGGAGAAGGAAATGGCAACCCACTCCAGTATTCCTGTCTGGGAAATCTCATTGACAGAGGAGCCTGGCAGTCCACGGGGTCACAAAAGTCAGACACAACTGAGCAACTGAACAACAGCAACATCCTGTACCAAAAGGGTTCTGAGACTGTCAACAACATCTAGTCTACCAAACTGCTGAAAGCCAAAATCCAAAAGAACTTTAAAACGCAGAGCATGTCTGTGTTTGCGCTTGTCTTCAAGAGCTCAACTAAAGATTGGTTTCCAAACCCAGCTTGTAAAAATATAGATTCCCTGGCTCCACACCATCTGAATCAGAATACCTGGGGCTAGAGCCTCGAAATGTCCATTTTTAACTGAGCTCCCAAATGATTCTGGTATGCCCATCAAGTCTGAGAATTACTGAAACAATAAATATGTTTAATTCTACCTACCTTTGAAGACTGACAATAAAGTTATCTTTTTATTTCTATTTTGTACTTTATCTCCTTTCACCTCCTAAAGTATTCTTTAGAACCTCTATTTTGGACCATTTCCTCCAAAAAGGGGGTTCTACAGTCAAATTCACTTGGGAAGTACTAAACCTTCATCCTCCTTCTTGGAGAGTTATGTATTTTAAAGACTCGGATTCACTAGCTCTGATAAGCTTATGTGTAAAGAAGTTCCTTTAACATACATTTTGCACATTTCTTTAAACACATCTCTCAGGAGACGGTGGAACCCAGTCTGAGAATCACTGGCCTAACGTTTCAATTATCTTACAGGTATCTCTTTAACCCGCTGCAGTTCCTCCAGGGAAGGATTTGCATTTTGTGCTTATTCTATACACACTAAGGTTGCACCATTGAGCTACACCCAGTCCTCACTAAACATCAACCAAGAACTCTGAATAAATCCTTTGACACCCTTTAAGAGCTTACAAATAGAGGAAAACAACAGAATGGAAAATACTAGAGATCTCTTCAAGAAAATCAGAGACACCAAGGGAACATTTCATGCAAAGATGGGCTCGATAAAGGACAGAAATGGTATGGACCTAACAGAAGCAGAAGATACTAAGAAGAGGTGGCAAGAATACACAGAAGAACTGTACAAAAAAGATCTTCATGACCAAGATAATCATGATGGTGTGATCACTCACCTAGAACCAGACATCCTGGAATGTGAAGTCAAGTGGGCCTTAGAAAGCATCACTATGAACAAAGCTAGTGGAGGTGATGGAATTCCAGTTGAGCTATTTCAAATCCTAAAAGACGATGCTGTTAAAGTGCTGCACTCAATATGCCAGCAAATTTGGAAAACTCAGCAGTGGTCTCAGGACTGGAAAAGGTCAGTTTTCATTTCAATCCCAAAGAAAGGCAATCCCAAAGAATGCTCAAACTACCACACAGTTGCACTCATCTCACATGCTAGTAAAGTAATGCTCAAAATTCTCCAAGCCAGGCTTCAGCAATACATGAACCATGAACTTCCAGATGTTCAAGTTGTTTTTAGAAAAGGCAGAGGAACCAGAGATCAAATTGCCAACACCTGCTGGATCATCGAAAAAGCAAGAGAGCTCCGGAAAAACATCTCTTTTGGCTTTACTGACTATGCCAAAGCCTTTGACTGTGTGGGTCACAACGAACTGTGGAAAATTCTGAAACAGATGGGAATACCAGACCAACTGACCTGCCTCTTGAGAAATCTGTATGCAGGTCAGAAAGCAACAGTTAGAACTGGACATGGAACAACAGACAGGTTTCAAATAGGAATAGGAGTACATCAAGGTTGTATATTGTCACCAAGCCTATTTAACTTGTATGCAGAGTACATCATGAGAAACGCTGGGCTGGATGAAGCACAAGCTGGAATCAAGATTGCCGGGAGAAATATCAGTAACCTCAGATATGCAGATAACACCACCCTTACGGCAGAAAGCAAAGAAGAACTAAAGAGCCTCTTGATGAAAGTGAAGGAGGAGAGTGAAAAAGTTGGCTTAAAGCTCAACATTCAGAAAACTAGGCTCATGGCACCTGGTCCCATCACTTCATGGAAAATAGATGGGAAACAGTGAAAACAGTGGCAGACTATTTTGGGGGGCTCCAAAACGACTGCAGCTGGTGACTGCAGCCATGAAATTAATAGACATTTACTTCTTGGAAGGAAAGTTATGACCAACCTAGATAACATATTCAAAAGCAGAGACATTACTTTGCCAACAAAGGTCCCTTTAGTCAAGGCTATGGTTTTTCCAATAGTCACGTATGGATGTGAGAGTTGGACTGTGAAGAAAGCTGAGTGCCGAAGAATTGATGCTTTTGTACTGTGGTGTTGGAGAAGACTCTTGAGAGTCCCTTGGACTGCAAGGAGATCCAACCAGTCCATTCTGAAGGAGATCAGTCCTGGGTGTTCACTGGAAGGACTGATGCTAAAGCTGAAACTCCAATACTTTGGCCATCTCATGCGAAGAGTTGACTCACTGGAAAAGACCCTGATGCTGGGAGGGATTGAGGGAGGAGAAGGGGACGACAGAGGATGAGATGGCTGGATGGCATCACTGACTCGATGGACATGAGTTTGGGTAAATTCCGAGAGTTGGTGATGGACAGGGAGGCCTGGCGTGCTGCGATTCATGGGGTTGCAAAGAGTCGGACACGACTGAACGAACAACTGAACTGAACTGAAGAGTTTCTTGTAACACTTTGTACTAATCTCCACACTTCTTTCCACAACTTAATATCCTTCGTAGCCCTGGCCAAGTAGCCAAACATTCTTAAAAGAACCAAGCTCTGAGATGACCTCTGCAGGGGGAAAATCCACCAGGCAACCCAAGTGTACAGCTGGAGTAACTTCTCTTGAAGGCACAGGAACGTTCCATCCTGTACCTAACAGGACAGGATAATTATCTGATCAGCACACAGGGAAGCCCAGGCTTGAGTTCAAAAAGTCACACACAATGTATAAATAAGAGAAAATAACAGACCACACACAAGTATATTCATATCTTTGAATTACAGTCACACAGTGATTTCTCAGACTTTCACCATTTTAGGACAAGGTTTCTCAGTCTTGGCACTATTGAAACCTGAAGCTTGATGATTCCTGGGGGAGGGTGTACTATACTTTGTAGGATGTTTAGCAGCATCTCTGGCCTCCAACCCTCCCTCTCCCTCCCCCCAGCCCTGGCTGGAGGCCAGCATCACCCTCTTTCTCCCAGTTGCGACTATTAGAAACATCTCCTGATACTGCCAAACATCCACTGGGAGTCAAAATCCCCCCTCCCTTGCTGCAGATGAGAGCCATAATTCTATAGGAAATTTTTGCTAAAGGTAACCCAAAAAGGAAATAGACTAGCATTTCTTTTCCTAAGAAAGAACCTTTTCTTCGGGCTGAGTTTGACTTCAGATACATAACTATTACATGCCCAGAAATCTCAAGTTTAAAAAAAAAGAGGAACAAGGAACTTGGAATAAGTGAGGGACATTCTACAAGGTATGTGACCACTATTCCTCAAAACTGTCAAGGTCATGGTAAACAGAGAAACTGAGCCGCTGTCACAGCCAAGAGGGGCCCAAGGAGACATGATAAGTAAATGCAGTGTGCTATTCTGGATGGGATCCTGGAGGAGAAAAGGAAACTAAGCTAAACATTAAGGAATTCTCAACTAAACAGGGACTTTGCTTAACACTGATACATACTGACCATGGAGCAGTATTGGTTAACTGTGACAAATGTACCCATTTTATACCCAACTCAGGTGTGGATTTTTTCCCCAGGCCACCAATGCGTGGACACAACAGGGTGTCCTACAAGACAGCTCACTTCTGACACCTCCTGCAGAGAACATCACACCCTACAGGTTAAAGGCTCAGCCCTCAAGACCACCCCAGCCTAACTTCAATCACCAGTGCTGGTGGTCACCTGCGCCTCTGACAGGCCAGCGATAGACTGGAGGGTCCACTGACTACCTCCTCAGGTTCAAGTAATTGACTAGAGTGGCTCACAGACCTCGGGGAAACCTTTTACTTTCTAGATCGCTGGTTTACTGTAAAGGGATACAACCCAGGCAGAGCCCGATGGAAGAGATGCATAGGGCAAAGTTGGTAGACAGCACAACGAATTTCCATGTCCTCAGTGGGTGTCCCTCTCTCCCCACATGAATTTCCATGGCAGTCCTGTAGGACTGAGCCCTTAACTTGGAGGGTCTGACGCTCTCCCCAGCAGTGTCAGGAGGAAGTGTCAGTGTGGAAGGACACTCAGATGTGTCCAAGAATTGGTGGCCGGGGGGAAAACCCACATCTGAATTGGGTGCAGAACCTTTTAGACACATTTGTCACCCAGAAGCCCTCAGAACCCATCCTTCTGGGTTTTTATGGAGACATTTTTGGAGTCGTCTTCATTATGCAGGCATTTATGGAGTCTTCGTTACATGGGCAATGATTGAATCATTGACCACTGGTGATCCATTCAATCTCCAGCCCCCTCTCCCTCCCCGAGGAGTGGGGGGACCAGAAGACACAAGTGCTAAGTCTCCAATCACAGGGCTGGGTCCCCCTGGCAACCAGGCTCCCCTCCTTGGTTGCCTAGGAGTACTCCAAAAGTCACCTAATTAATACAACAAAGGATACCTTTATCCATCCGGGTACTTGGGAAATTCCAAGGGTTTAGAAGCTCTGTGCCATATTTCTGATTTTAAAAAATCACAATATCACCATCCCATAGTCATGGGGTTTACAGAAACATGCAATTTTCTTGTAAATCTAAAACTGATCTAAACAACAGTCTTTTTTAATTTGGAGGGTGGGAGAGAAAGAGTAAGGGTAAAAATCATCTCCTCCCCGAGCAGGCTTCATTCTGGGAGTCTCTTCAAAGAGAAGACACCTGAAAGGATTGTTCCAATTAAGGCAAGAGATCAAACACCAGAAAGCAATAATCAGGAAGGGAGAAAATAAAACTTTGTCCTCTAGTAAACTGGAGGGATGGGGGGGCAGGGGGTAGGTTTTTGTATGAACATCAGTATCTCCTCTGAGTCTTTACTTCTATACACACACAGTGTCAAGCATTTGCTGCATATCCCCTGGGGCTGGTTATTTATTAATATCTTCCCCAAGCTGGACCAACACTTATCTGTTTACCAACCTCCCCATCCGTGCAAATCAGGTCCTTCTCCCTTGGCCCTGGCAGGTGCTCAGCCCCTAAGGGCTCCTCCCACTCAGTCGTGTCCATCTATGAAATCAATAGCTTTTAAGCCCACTGAAAGTGAAAAGTGAAAGTGAAGTTGCTCAGACGTGTCCGACTCTTTGCGACCCCATGGATTGTAGCCCACGGAATTTTCCAGGGAAGAGTACTGAAGTGGGTTGCCATTTCCTTCTCCAGGGGATCTTCCTGACCCAGGGATCAAACCCAGGTCTCCCGCACTGCAGGCAGAGGCTTTATCTCTGAGCCACCAGGAAGCCCTAAGCCCACTGGTACCTGCTTAATAAAAGTCTAGTGAATGCAAATACTTGGTGAATGAACTCAGGTTGGGCACATGTACAGACTTCAGCTAAAGTGGTGGTGCAGACCCAGACAGGGTGAAGGAAGAAAGTCCCTGTGTCCGCTGTGGTGAGACATGGACCACGTGGGCACGTGCTGGGAGGTGAGGACAGGACCCCGAACACTGATTCACAGACCTGTAACACCGAAAAAGCTCACATATTATTTACTCCCAGGGCTTCATTCAACAGAAAGACGACTAAAGAGATTAGATGGCTTGTTCAAGGCCACACGTGGTGCTCTGCTAAGCAAAAGGAGACACAGACCCTAGTGCTACTAGCCCATCTCCACAGTTTACTAAGCATGACTAAGACTGAGTTATTTACTAACTAGCCACAAGAGCTACTATCCCCTGAGTGTCTGCCAAGCCTACTCTAAAAATCCTCGCTTTATCCCCACTCCATTATTCCTGGGCTTCTCAGCTGGTAAAGAATCTGCCTGCTTTACAGGAGACCTGGATTCAATCCCTGGGTTGAGAAGATCCCCTGGAGAAGGCAACAGCTACCCCTTCTAGTATTCTGGCTTGGAGAATTCCATGGACTGTATAGTCCATGGGGTCGCAAAGAGTCAGACACAACTGAGCAACTTTCACTGGCAAATGAGAGCTGGAGGGTTGAATGATAAAGATCAGATTCAGGCCAGAGTTGGGCTTTGGTGTGGGATAATCCCACAGGGTTTGGAGTAGGTCAGCTTGAGGAGATTTTGAGATGTGTTAGCTCTGGTGTTGAGTTCCTTTTCTCTGACCTCAGTTTTCCCAAGCAGATTCTTTACCAGATGAGCCATGAGGGAAGCCCAAGATACTGGAGAGGTAGCCTATCCCTTCTCCAGCAGATCTTCCCGACCCAGGAATCAAACCGGGGTCTCCTGCATTGCAGGTGGATTATTTACCAGCTGAGCTGCCAGGGAATTTCATTCACCGGGCACTATTCTAAATACCTTTCATGATGGACGCACTCATTCCTCACCACAACCCTCTGATGTGGGTACAACCAGCATCCATCCCCATTTTACAGATAAGGAAACTGGAGCTTTGTGATGTTCCCAGAGTCACAATCTACAGCAGCAAACCTTGTCTGTAAAATTGGAATGGCAAAAATTTTGCCTGTAGTGTCATATAACGGAGAAGGCAACGGCAACCCACGCCAGTACTCTTGCCTGGAAAATCCCATGGTCAGAGGAGCCTGGTAGGCTGCAGTCCATGGGGTCGCAAAGAGTCGGACACGACTGAGTGACCTCACTATCACTTTTCCTTTCATGCATTGGAGAAGGAAATGGCAACCCACTCCAGTGTTCTTGCCTGGAGAATCCCAGGGACGGGCAAGCCTGGTGAGCTGCTGTCTATGGGGTCGCACAGGGTCAGACATGACTGAAGTGACTTAGCAGCAGCAGCAGCAGTGTCATATAAAACACACAACTGCCATTCAACCAAACATTTAGAGAAATGAAAACATCTGTTCACACAAAAACCTGTACACAAAGATTTACAGGAGCTTTATTTACCTGTCATGGTCAAAAACTAGGAGCAACATTGTAGTGAACTGTTCTGTATCTTGACCCATGCTGAATACACGAACCTGCACGTGATAAAACTGTGTAGAACTAAATACACGCTCATAAGTATGAGTAAAACTAGGAGATTCTGAATAAGATCTGTGGGTTGTATCAATGCCGATATACTGGTTGTGATACTGTGCTGTTGTTTTGCAAAATGTTGCCAGTGGGAGAAAGAGGTTAAAGGTTATGCTAGATCTCCCTGTATCAATTCTTACAACTGCACAGGATACAATTATCACAACTGAAAACTTCAATTAAGAAGTCTTGCCTACCCATCAGGTTTGATGATCTTTTTATATTCCTTTCACTTAAGATCTGCAGTTCTCAATATCTCAAAGCCAGTCTTCTTGCCACACACACCACTTCAAAAATCGATGCAAAATTAAACTCTGAGCAAAGGAAAACTAAGACAACAAACCGTATTTCACAGAATTTTGCACTTCCGGTCACTTTTGAGTTCCCTCAGAAAATTATTCCAATTGGTGAAAATAAGCCTCTTGTGTTCTTTCATGACTTCTGGACAAAAGATGGAAAGTGTGATTCTAAAAAATGTTCTCTCCACTAAATATTTTCTGCCTCTCTCTGCCATCTCCACCAGCACACATTCCCCCCCCCCAATACACACACACACACACACACAAAATATGAGTACAAAAATTTCTATTCTAAGTCCTCGCTGTAAAAGCAGCACGCATGAATTATCACTGGCCCTTTACACCAATTCCCAAATGATGAGCTGCTACTGGAAGGCAGGCGGGAAACAGGACAATGGGTGAGGGGCTGAGACAGACTCGAGGTGGAGACCACACCTTGGCCAGGCTTCTTAAACTTGAGTCTGGCCTCTCTCATCTATAGGATGAGGATGTGGCAGCTCCTTCCTAGGTATGGGGAAGAATTCCAGGACACAATTTATGTGTCTGATATGAGTATCTACTGGGTCCTCTTTCTAGCCTCCCTGTTTCCCTTACCAACAATCAAATCAAGCTCATTTTCTGGCCACAAAGAGGTCACGCCCTGGAATCCCCTCCTCGCTGAGGTTAGTAGATAACTCGGGACACTCCCAACCTGGACCCCTCTTATTACAAGTACAGCAAATCTTACCCTATCCTCTAAAACAAAGAATGAAGATAAACCAGCCTCCGGACCCTCGGCACCTGCCCAGCAGCCGGAATCCAGGGTAACCCGCCGCCTGCCGGACTCCGGCGGTTACTATTATTGCTGTTTATTAATAACAATACCTAACGATGCGTGGCGGTGACCGTCTCCCAAAAGATGTCCGTGGAACCCCCCAGGAGGGTCCAAAGCGCTTTCGATGTGGAATTCTGGCTAAACAATCTCAGGAATGTATAAACAGGCTTTCCCGACAGGAGAAAGGCAAGAGTTGTAAAGTTTCTCTGCAGGCGCATTTTTCCGCGTTTCCAGGAGTCGCACTGCAGAGGCGTTGTCGCCCGCGGTTGGGGTTGGGGACGACCGAGGGTGAGGAAGGGGAGGGAGGTCTGGCGGTCCTCAGCGGACCTCGCGGGTCCGAGGGTGCCGGCTTCCCGGATGGCCGCGTGGGACGCGACCTGGCACCCCAGCCCGGCGGAGAGGGGCCCTACACGTCCAGAGGGCTCGGGAGCCGCAGCCCCACTCACCTTCCGTGCTCCTCTTCGCCTCCCGGTAGCGCTCCCATAGATAGCGCTTCATGTCCGGGGCGGTCCCAGGTGCTGTGCACAAGGGCCGTGCGGGGCCAGCACGCGACCGCCCCCGGACCGCAGTCCGGCAGCCATCCCGCAGGGCCGTCACTGCCCTTGCACCGGCTCCACGAGCCGCCGCTGTTACCGCCGCCGTGGCCATGCCTGCCGCCGCCTGGCCGCGAGTGGCACCCCAGGGCCGCTGCTCTGCCTGTGCTCTGCCCAGCGGGCGGGCGGTCCCTGCGTCTGAGCACGTGGCGGCGCGGCCCGCCCCATCGGCCGCCGCGGGGGCGGTGCCTTAGTTGGGGCGGAGTCCTGAAGGGGCGGACCGGAGTTCTGGGGGGCGGGGCCTTGGTGGGGCGGAGTCCTGGAGGAGCGGGCTGGGGCGGGGCCTGGAGCAGGGCCTATTTCGCCGGGCAGGGCAGCAGCTTCCAGACAGCCGAGACCACGAGCGAAACATGCTACAGTCACTTCTTAATCGTGTGACGCGCAGAGGTGGCTGTGCGGTAGCGTGAACGCCCCATCAGCCGAGGTCACATGAAATGGAGTGACTCTTTGCTGGCCCTGGACCACGAGTCGGGATCCCAGCACCTCACGCCGACCCCGCAGCACCTTCTGCGACTGTCCCCCGACCCTGGCTGTACAGACAGCGCGCCTCTGGCCCTGACTCCAGGAAGCGACCTCTCTGCATTAATGACCTCCACGGCCTGGACCTCCCCTGGATTGCGAGGACGGGTCTGGGAGGTCCCGCGTCCCTGACTTGGATCCTTCCGGTCCCACCGAGGAGCCAGTATCTGGGCCCAGGTCCCACACCTAGGCCGATGTGCCTGACAGGCACCCCCCACCCCCACCCCACTGCATAGCCTGGCAGGGCAGTGCCCAGCCGCCACAAGATTTCTGGCTCGTGAGGGAAGCCCTCGGGACACCAGTCCCCCTGCTCCAGCCCACGCTTACATGGTGCAGTGGACGCGTCTTCTCTCAGACCTACAAGGCTGCACCTATTCTGTGCGTTACGGTTCCACCAAAGCCAAACAAACAGTAAACCTCACGACACCACGTTTCAGTGTCCAATGACTCAGACTTGGCCCCTGGGGGAAAGTCTGATGCGGCCCACCCAGAACCCAGCTGAGAATCCCTGGACTGCGAGGGCTCGCCGAGCTACCCTGGGTTTCAGTGCAGTACAAAGCAGACCACACCACCACCTGTGACACAGGTGGGGCACGATTTAAGACAAATAACCCAAAGCATTCCTGTATGCTTAAGCTGTGGGCTGAGGGGATCAGATGTTTTCATGGAAAAAGGTGGGCTATGGGTTAGATCATAACAGACAGTAATTACTATTTACTGAAGGCTTGCAATGTGCATTTTCTCATGCAGTCCTCTCAGAAATCCTAAAAAGTTGGCACTATAATTTCTCCCATCTTCTAAGTGATGAAACTGAGGTTAAGTGCGATAGTGCTGTTAAAGTCGCACAGCTAAGCCCATTCTTTCACTTGGATTCCTAACGTAATAGGTAGGATTTCACTGGGTGATAAGCAAGAAGGAAGTCAATAATTAATCCTCAGCAGTTAACAGGTAATATCTTACAAATCACTGATAAAATGAGAGGCAATTAAAATGTTTAACACAGATATGGTATCAACTCTGTGGACTCTAGTACTTTAAACTAACTTTATGGTTTTAGTTTATTCCAATTTATGTCTTTCCTTATGTTAAAGAGATGCAGTGACAGCAACTGTAAATTTTGTGTACATAAAACATTAATTCATAAATTCATAGACAAATGATAGTAAAAGTAACACAATTAGAACTTTAGTAACATTATCTCCATATATTTTTAGATATGGAACCCTGTGGTATCAACAGTTTTCTACTTACCACAGAAACATGAATGACTTAAAAAGTGTTCTTTTTAGCTACAGTCAGTTACAATATTTCAAGGGGTTAAAAAATAAAAATAAAATCCCCAGACCTTGATTATCACCAGAATATATCTCATCAAAGAATTCTAAATAATGACAAGTAGAAAAAAGTTACATAGAAGAGCCCATGAAAATCTTTATTTTTTATTAGTATCATATGAGGTCTTCCATCAACTTTGTTTCAAACTGAGATCTTCTCTGCAAAAAACACTTGCGAGAAACTGAACTGTAATCTGGTCTATGAAAAAGCCACTTCTCTGAGATGAGCTCAGATACAGGTTTCCAGGGATTATTTGCGCTAACAGACTCTACCAGGGGATGCTGGTAATTTGCATTAATTAGGCCCTTTTCACTCTCACTTTTAGTTGACAAAATCCGTTGCCGTGAAAGCTTTACTACACCACCCATTTTACCCAAAGGTAAAGTTTTAGAGGAATAATCTTTCTTTTTCTTCACTGCTTCTTTTTCCGGGCCATTCCATATTTCAACATTACTCTGTGTCTTCCATCGAGTCTTTTCCACAGCCGAAATGGAAACAATGGGTCTCAAGGGCTTTTTTCCTTGTCCTGAAGCGTGTTTTGATTTATCTGAAATTGTCTGAGCCACCAAGTCCAAGCTTTTAGCCCCCTGTAGCTTATCTGCTTTGGTGCACATTGCTGAACTCACCGTGTCTGAACTCTGAGCATTGTGATAGCTTAATTTAAGCAAGTGCTCCAAAAATGAGGCGCCACGCCTAAGACCTTCAGAAGACTGCTGGCTCATACCTTGAGGCCAACATCTCCTACCCCGAGTCCACTCAATTTCCCTCAGAAGGCTGCAAAGGAATGAAAGTTGTCAAGAGGTCATTTACAGGGCAAGAATAACCTGAAGTATACTTCTTGTTGAGATACAGAACAGAAACTCACTGTAGGATTCCAGGGATCGATGAATGAGAATATCCGAGGTAGGTGGCCCTTAAATCAAGTGATTTGTATAAATAGCCTACAGCCTCCATCATGACTTGATGACAGGAGTCACTTATCAATAACTGACCTGCTGGATATTTGAAAATGAGAATGTTAGAATTTTTAAAAATGACTCCTGGCTTCAGACATTTAAAAGAGAATAAAAAGCATTCTAAAAAGTGGCACTGGGACATTACCGATAGTAGTATTTTTGCCAAAAACATTTAACCTGAGTCTAATATCAGAAAACAATCAGATACAAATTCAAGACATTGGGACAGGGAGGGGAGGGTAGAAACTGACCTAGGTTCTTCAAAGATATCAATGTCAATGAAAGGCAAAACAAGTCCTACTAAAATGTTCTTAACTAAAGAAGGCAACCAAATGCAGTGGAAGATCCTCAGCAGAATTCCGGATCAAAAAGTAAACAGCTATAAAGAACATTTAATGGGACACTCTGGAACATTTGCATATGAGCTGTACGTAAGATAATAGTCTTGTGTAATGGTTAAATTTCCTGTGTTTGAGAATCCCCAGTGGCTCAGCGGGTAAAGAATCTGCCTGCAATACAGGAGACATAGGAGATTCAGGTTCGATCCCTGGGTCAGGAAGATTCCCTGGAGAAGGAAATGGCACCCCACACCAGTATCCTTGTCTTAAAGTCCTATGGACAGAGGAGTCTGGCAGGCTACAGTCCGAAGGGTCTTGGAAGAATAGGACAGGACTGAGCCACCAAGCAAGCAAGAACTTCCTTGGTGGCTCAAACGGGAAAGGATCCACCAGCATGCGGGAGACCTGGGTTTGATCCCTGGGCTGGGAAGATCCCCTGGAAAAGGGAATGGCAACCCACTGCAGTATTCTGGCCTGGAGAATTCCATGGACAGAGGAGCCTGGTGGGCTACAGTCCGTGGGATCACAAAGAGTCAGACACAACTGAGTGACTTTCACTTATGTAGGGGAATGTCCTATTCTCAGAAGACACATGCTGAAGTATTTAGAAATAAAAATGCCACATCTGCAACTAACTTTCCAATAATCCAGAAAATACATATATATTTGTGTGTATGTGAAAGGAAGAACACAAATGTGACCAGAATGTTAACAATTAGTGATCACAGATGAGTATGTAGGTGTTCATTATACAGTGCCCTCTGCCATTGTCAACAATTAATATAATTCTCTAAAATATGTGAAAAGTAAAAAAAAAAAAAAAATTAGTCAATCTGCAAGTGGCACTCATTTATTCATTTTACCCAATTACAAGACTGCTTTTAAGGGACTAAATTGATATTGTTGATTACAAACATAATGTAAGGCCAGTGCCTGTAGGGCATCAATCTGGATACTTGATAAGAGGCTGAAAGTGAAAGTGTTAGTCACTTAGTCATGTCTGACTCTTTGAGACCCCATGGACTGTAGCCTGCCAGGCTCTTCTATCCAAATAATTCTCCAAGCAAGAATACTGGAATGGATAGCCATTCCCTTCTCCAGGGGATCTCCCTGACCCAGAGATCAAACCCGGGTCTCCTGCATTGCAGGCAGATTCTTTACTGTCTGAGTCACCAGGGAAACCTGATACAAGACTGTTGAGTATTTAAGGGTAAAAAATACTGAAAGATGGCCTAGCCAGCATCCCTGTATTAATATTAATAACAATAAACACTGCAATTTATGTAATTACCATCTATCCGGTGTGTGTAATCCTATAAGGTACAAACTATCATCACTTGTCTTTTTTTGTCATTATTAATATTTACTCTCTTCAACAGGACACACATCCACAGGATTCAAAGATGAAAACGTATAAAGATGTGAAATAAAAAGCATCTCTCCCATCTTGGTTCCCATCTGTGCAATCTTCTCCAAAAACCGGTGTTCTTTCAAAGAATATTTTGCGCATGTCACTGGCTTTTAAAGATGGGAAAACTGAAAGAGGTCTAGTCATTCGCCCCAGCTTGTGGTTGAACAGTCTTGGGGTAGCCTCATCCACCAGCCCATGCCCCTGACTCTGTGGGAGGCCCCCTCTTCCCCACTCCTGGACTGACCTTCTGCATATCTGCGCTGTGACACTGTCTGCAGAGAGGCTCTTTCTGTAGCTCTGCTGCAGGGGTCATAGCACAGATCTCACAGTGCTTCTGCTGCTAATAGGGAGTTTCAGCTGTTGGCTCCGCTTAGCAATCAATGGCTATTTTTCTTCTTTGGGAATTATTTTCATGACCCTCTATGAGGTTCTCAGTTGCCCCCACAAAGCTCAGCAGAAAGCACTTGCAAATTACCCTGCTCAGGATGACCACGTTGTATTGGTCATCCTGTGTGTGAGGGCTAAATCACTTCAATCCTGTCCGACTCTTTGCGACCCTATGGACCATAGCCTGCCAGGTTCCTCTGTTCATGGGATTCTCCAGGCAAGAATACTGGAATGGGGTGCCATGCCCTTCTCCAGGCAGTCTTCCCAACCCAGGAATCAAACCTGCATCTCTTCCATCTTCTGCATTGGCAGGCAGGTTCTGTACCACTAGCGCCATCTGGGTAGAAAAGCACAGAGCTAGAATGTCTCAGGCGCTGGCAGCTGAGCAACTCATTCCTAGAGTTCCTGCGGATGCTGATCACCAGGCACGCAGACTGTTCCTTCTCCCCGAAGGCCCTTTAAGAGATTCTAACTTGCTGGGAGGTTGAAACTGTCCCCCAAACCAGCTGCTGATGCCCCTGACAAACTCTTTCATGCCTGTGCTCCCCACACTCCCTTTTGGCCACACACCTTGGCTCCTCAGGCCCCTTTACCCTCATGACCCATCTGGACCTGTATCGACAGCTTTGACCTCAGAACTTTCTTAAACGCAACCTATCTCTTTCTGGCAGCAAGCAGAGTAGTTGCCAGGAGAGGATATTCTTAGCTCAGGCCAAACCACAGTTCACCCCATTTTCCCTCAGGGGTGGTACCAACTGGATAGCAACTATCCAGCTCACTCAGTCCTTTCAAGCCAAGTAAGAAAAAAGACCAGGATGAGTTCATTTGCATACAAAAGAGGTCACTGAACCTCCTGCCCACTTCAAATTTCCATTCTGGGGACCTCCCTGGTGGTCCAGTGGCTAAGACTCCAGGCTCTCAATGCAGAGGGACTAGGTCCGATCCCTGGCCAGGGAACTAGATTCCACATGTCACACTAAGAGTTTGCATGCCACTGCAAAGATGGAAGACCCCGAGTGTTGCAACTAAGACTCGGCACAGCCAAATTAACTAATTCATTAATTTTAAAAAATATTCATCCTGGATGGGGAGGGAACTTAACTTTCATTGCAGACTCTGTTGGTCGTTTTACATACAGCATCTTGTTAAGTCTTCAGGATAACCCTGTGGGCAGAGATGGTCATCCTCTTTCTGCCATTAGAAAACTGAGACTCAGAGCTCATGTCCACAAGCCCAGAAAATAGCAGAACTGGGATTTAAACCCAGGTCCCAAGATCCAATGACCATAACTTCTAGAAATGGGAAAAGAGAACATTCTTCTCCCTCTCACATTGGTTCCTTAGGAGATTTTCTGTAAAACCGCAACCAGGAAGGAAGCATCCATTACCTTTTCCACTGTGTACCTCCCAGCCACATCTGTCCTGTTTCCAAGGGAGAGTGAATTGGGGATGGGAGTGAGGGGCAAGGTCCTAGGACCTAGCTTCCTGGAGAATCTGTTCTTGTATTTTAAACGATAAATTTTCCTAGTTCCCTCACCTTTTTTTCAGTGCTTAATAGCAAAAAATAAAGTAGTATCTTTATTATTTTGGTATTTCCTCTGGAAATACATCTTTAGTATTTCCTCTGGAAAAAGAAAGTAAGAATACTTTCTCCAAAGGCAGTCCTCTGTCCTCTTAAGTAATCTTCTAAGGTACAACTTCTTCTAACCTTTAGTCTACTGAAATTTAAGCCTGTTCCTCTTGCTTCATATAATATTTGCTGTCACCTAATAGGCAGATTTTTATACTGCCAGTCCTGTGTTCATTTCCTCCCCAGGGCACACAACTATAATTTAGGTTGCTGTCACCAGGTAACAAGCAAAATTGCAGGTGTTGGTGGAGAGCCTCAGGAAGTTTCCCTGAATGAGTACAGACTAGGGACCCTGCCCACAAACGAGCTTCCACACTGTGCTTGGAGTGAATAGCTACGAAGTGGAAATAATCATAGCTTATATTCTCCATCCAGAAGACAGATTGCCGACATGTAATAAGAAAGGGGAATTATGCAGTATTTCAAGGTTCTCTGTTTAAACTTTCCTTTTGTTTCATAAGTATGACTAGGCACAGTTGGGCCCATGTAAGTATGACTAAAGTTTGTTAGAAGTCTTTCCATTTGAGAAATGAAGCTTGTTTGACTCCTCCTTTCAATAAATGTATGTCTATAAACAGACTAGGGAGGGGGGAAATTGTCGATCATTGTCCCAAATGAAGCAATAAAAGCTTGCAATGGGATGTTTCCTTGCACTGTATTTCCACCCTATAGAAAACAATAAAAGGTTATGGGGATGTGGGGATGGGGGAGGGGACTGGATCTTTCCCTTTACCCCCTCCATTAAGGCCACTGGCTAGTCTGCTCAGAGAGACCTGGAAGCAGATGGCGGGCAGCGTCCTCTGTCTTCTGCCCCAAATACAGCGGGAACTCTACCAATTCAAGGGGCTGGGCCTCTGCAGACCCCATCTGTGGGGAGAAGGAACAGATGCATTGTTCTCTCTTACACAGCTTTTGTTCCTACCACTCTGCCAAAATTGATGGTTCCCTATGACCATTCTGCTGCTAAACGCAATGGTGTGTCTTAGATCTGGTGGTCAGTTCTCAGCCCCCTCCTTTCTTGGCATCCATGATTTTACTGATTCTCCGCTACCTTTAGAGCCATTCCTCATCTCTCGCTACAACACTTTCCTCAGCCCCTTTCTTTCTTTTCCACTTTATTTTTTAATTGAAGGATAATTGCTTTACAGAATTTTGTGGTTTTCTCATTCCAGGGAGCCTAGCCTGCCCCCCTGAAGGCCTGGGGTCTTCTGCTGTCGTCTAAAGGTTGTTTTGTAGAAGTTGTTCCATATCTTGAGTTTTTGATGTATCTGTGGGGAGGCTGGTGATCTCTGTCTTATTCCTCTGCCATTTTCTTCCATCTCTTTGGCCCATCTCCTAAGTTCTGTCTCCTGCCACCTTCTTGTCTTATACTCTTCTTGGCTCTTTCAACTCTTCTACAGGGTTTGGCCATCATCTGTGGACTAAGGACTTCCAAAGGTTTTTCTCCATTTCAGTCTGACAGCTTCTAAGCACCATATTCTGCCTACTGAACATCTCTACTTAGATAAGAGATTCAAGTTCAACAGGCCCCAAATTAGCTCATCGTGGCTCCCATTCCACCTCTCAACTTTATGCTTCCTGCCTTGGAATGCCAACAGCTCCAGCCACCCAGCTGCACTGGCCCTGGATATAGCCATAAACTGGAGAAGGCCTCTAACTAGTCCCTTTCCCTCACCTGCTATATCAAATCAGGCACTGAGCCCTGTAGGATTTACCTACTAAATCACAAATACACTCTTTTCTATTTGTCTTGGCCCTCTCTTAGTGAACACAGTAGAGTTTCCATTCTCCTCTTGACCAATTCCATCCTCTATTCAGCCTCGAGAGCGCTGGATCTAAAAGGCAAAATCTAGGGACTTCCCTGGTGGTCCAGTGACTAAGACTCCAGACTCCCAATGCAAGGGGCTGGGGTTCAATCTCTGGTCAGGGAAATAGATCCCACATGCCACAACTAAGACCCAGCACAGCCAAATAAATAAAAATAAACAAATATTTTTAAAAAATAGATAAGATTCTTCCCAATAAGACCACAAACTCCCAGAGCCCCAAAATAGTAGAAAGAGTTCAGAATTTCAGGTCAGGTGCCTGGGGTCCAAGTAATAAGTCTACTGCTTACTAGCTGCAAAGTTTTGGAATGTCACTTGGTCTTTCTGAGCCTCAGTGATTCTACAATAATATCTAACTGATAGGATGCTCTGATAAGCTGTACTGGGATAAGTCATATGAAATATCTTCTATTTCCTCAGCTTTAAAATTGCTGAGCCATATCTAGAGTCCATTTCAGGTTTAAAAGTTTAAGCTTATGAGGGATATTTGACATTCTCTTACAACCAAAAGCATTTACAAATATACAACCAATGTATTGTATAGTCTATAATATGTTATTGTACTCTATAAAAATAATGTTAAAAATCATTCAACATGCATAACATGTAAAAAAGAAGCTCTGCTAACAGACATAAACTGGATTGCTGGATTAACCAAGGGCCCTCTATTTCCTCTGCAGAACTTTCCACGTGATGCCCAGGACACATTAAAAGCCTGCATCTACAGGGCTCATCTCCACTGTGCTAGCAAGCTTCTGCTCCTAACTGTGCAATTCTAACACGACCAAGACCCAACTGCTTTTGTTAAGTCAGTTCAGTTCAGTTGCTCAGTCATGTTCAACTCTTTGCAATCCCATGGACTGCAGCACACCAGGCTTCTCTGTCCATCAGAAACTCCCAGAGCTTGCTCAGACTCATTTCCATTGAGTCAATGATCCCATCAAACCATCTCATCCTCTGTCCTCCCCTTCTCCTCCTGCCTTTATTCTTTCCCAGCATTACATCTTTTCCTGTGAGTCAGTTTTTCACATCAGGTGGCCAAAGTACTGGAGTTTCAGCTTTAGCATCAGTCCTTCCGATGAATACTTAGGATTGATTTCCTTTACGATTGACTGGTTGGATCTCCTTGCAGTCCAAGGGACTCTCAAGAGTCTTTTCCAACACCACAGTTCAAAAGCATCAGTTCTTTGGAGCTCAGTTTTCTTTATGGCCCAACTCTCACACCCATACATGACTACTGGAAAAGCCATACCTTTGACTTGATGGACCTTTGTCGGCAAAGTAATGCCTCTGCTTTTTTTTTTTTTAATTGAAGGATAATTGCTTTACAGAATGTTGCTGTTTTGTCAAACCTCAACATGAATCAGCCATAGATACACATATATCCCCTCCCTTTTGAACCTCCCTCCCATCTGCCTCCCCATCCCATCCCTCTAGGTTGATACAGAGCCCCTGTTTGAGTTTCCTGAGCCATATAGCAAATTCCCATTGGCTATCTATTTTACATATGGTAATGTAAGTTTCCATGTTATTCTTCCCATACATCTTACCCTCTCCTTCCCTATCCCCATGTCCATAAATCTATTCTCTGTTTCTCCCCTCCTGCCCTGTAAATAAATTATTCAGTACCATTTTTCTAGATTCCATATATGTGTGTTAGAATACAGTATTTATCTTTCTCTTTCTGACTCACTTCACTCTGTATAATAGGTTCTAGGTTCATCCACCTTATTATAACCAACTCAAATGTGTTCCTTTTTATGGCTGAGTAATATTGCATTGAGTCTATATACCACAACTTCTTTATCCATTCATCTGTTGATGGACATCTAGTTTGCTTCCATGTTCTAGCTATTGTAAATAGTGCTGCAGTGAACAATGGGATACATGTGTCTCTTTCAATTTTGGTTTCCTCAGGGTATATGCCTAGGAGTGGGATTGCTGGGTCATATGGCGGTTTTATTCCTAGTTTTTTAAGGAATCTCTATGCTGTCTTCCATAGTGGCTGTATCAGTTTACATTCCCACCAACAGTGCAAGAGCGTTCCCTTTTCTCTACACCCTCTCCAGCATTTATTGTTTGTAGACTTTTTGATGATGGCCATTCTGACTGGTGTAAGGTGATATCTCATTGTAGTTTTGATTTGCCTTTCTCTGTTAAAGAACGATGTTGAGCATCTTTTCACGTGTTAGCCATCTGTATGTCTTCTTTGGAGAAATGTCTGTTTAGGTCTTTTTCCCACTTTTTGATTGGGTTGTTTGTTTTTCTGGCATTCAGTTGTATGAGCTGCTTGTATATTTTGGAAATTAATCCTTTTTGTTTCATTTACTATTATTTTCTCCCATTCTGAGAGTTGTCTTTTCACCTTGCTTATAGTTCCCTTTGCTATGCAAAAGCTTTTAAGTTTAATCAGGTCCCACTTGTTTATTTTTGTTTTTATTTCCGTTACTCTAGGAGGTGGGTCATAGAGGATCTTGCTTTGATTTATGTCATGGAGTGTTCTGCCTATGTTTTCCGCTAAGAGTTTTATAGTTTCTGGTCTTACATTAGGTCTTTAATCCATTTTGAGCTTATCTTTGTGTATGGTATTAGGAAGTATTCTAATTTCATTCTTTTACATGTAGCTGTGCAGTTTTCCCAGCACCATTTATTGAAGAGGCTCTCTTTGCCCCATTGTATATTTTTGACTCCTTTGTCAAAAATAGCCCATAAATGCAGGGGCTTATTTCTGGGCTTTCTATCTTGTTCCATTGGTCTATATTTCTGCTTTTGTGCCAGTACCACACTGTCTTGATGACTGTAACTTTGTAGTATAACCTGAAGTCAAGAAGCTTGATTCCGCCAGCTTCCTTCTCAAGACTGCTCTGGCTATTCAGGGTCTTTTGTGTTTCTATATGAATTGTGAAATTTTTTGTTCTAGTTCTGTGAAAAATGCCATTGGTAATTTGATAGGGATCACACTGAATCTGCAGATTGCATTTGGTAGTATAGTCATTTTCACAATATTGATTCTTCCTACCCAGGAACATGAGCTATCTCTCCATCTGTTTCTGTCATCTTTGATTTCTTTCATTAGTATCTTATAATTTTCAGTGTACAGTTCTTTGGTCTCCTTAGGTAAGTTTATTCCTAGATATTTAATTCTTTTTGATGCAATGGTGAATGGAATTGAATCCTTAATTGCTCTTTCTGGTTTTTCATTGTTAGTATATAGAAATGCAAGTGATTTTTGTGTATTGATTTTGTATCCTGCAACTTTGCTAATTCACTGATTAGCTCTGGCAATTTTCTGATATTATCTTTAAGGTTTTCTATGTACAGTATCATGTCAGCTGCAAACAGTGAGAGCTTTACTTCCTCTTTTCTGATCTGGATTCCTTTTATTTCTTTTTCTTCTCTGACTGCTGTAGCTAGGACTTCCAGAACTATGTTGAATAATAGTGGCAAAAGTGGACATCCTTCTCCTGTTCCTGATCTTAGTGGGAATGCTTTCAATTTTTCACCATTGAGAATAATGTTTGCTGTGGGCTTATCAAATATGGCCTTTACTCAGTTGAGATAGGTTCCTTCTATACCCATTTTTTGAAGAGTTTTAATCATAAATGGGTGCTGAATTTTGTCAAAGGCTTTTTCTGCATCTATTGAGATGATCATATGGTTTTTATCTTTCAACTTGTTAATATGGTATATCACATTGATTGATTTGTGTATATTGAAAAATCCTTACATCCCTGGAATAAACCCAAATTGACCATGGTATATGAGCTTTTTGATGTGTTGCTGAATTCTGTTTGCTAAAATTTTTGTTGCATCTATGTTCATCAGTGATACTGGCCTGTAGTTCTCTTTTTCTGTCTTGTGTTTGTCTGGTTTTGGTATCAGGGTGATGGTGGCTTCATAGTTTGGAAGTGTTCCTTCTTCTGCAATTTTTTGAAAGAGGTTTTGAAGGATAGGCATTAGCTCTTCTCTAAATGTTTAATAGAATTCTCCTGTGAAGCAATCTGGTCCTGTACTTTTGTTTAGGGGGAGATTTTTGATCACAGCTTCAATTTCAGAGTTGTTCATAATTTATATTTCTTCCTGCTTCAGTCTTGAAAGATTGAACTTTTCTAAGAATCTGTCCATTTCTTCCAGGTTATCTATTTTATTGCCATATAACTGTTCATAATAGTCTCATAATCCTTTGTATTTCTGCACTGGCTCTTGTAATCTCTCTTTTTTCATTTCTAATTTTGTTGATTTGATTCTTCTCTCTTTTTTTCTTGATGAGTCTAGCTAAGGATTCGTCAATTTTGTTTATCTTCTCAAAGAACCAGCTTTTAGAGTTTTATTCATCTTTACTATTGTTTCTTTCATTTCTTTTTTATTTATTTCTGCTAGGATCTTTATGATTTCTTTCCTTCTACTAATTTTGCTTTTTAATATGCTGTCTAGGTTGGTCATAGCTTTTCTTCCAAGGAGCAAGCATCTTTTAGTTTCATGGCTGCCGTCACCACCTACAGTGATTTTGGAGCCCCAGAAAAGAACGTCTATCACCTTTTCCATTGTTTCCCATCTATTTGCCATGAAGTGATGGGACCAGAAACCATGATCTTAGTTTTCTGAATGTTGAGTGTTAAGCCAGCTTTTTCACTCTCCTGTTTCACCTTCATCAAGAGGCTCTTGAGTTCCTCTTCACTTTCTGCCATAAGGGTGGTATCACCCTTATTTGTTAGTCTAATTTTGGTAATCGACCTAAGTATGGTACACACTAGTAACATAAGAGTGTGACGTGAAAGAGGGCTGTTTTCTATGAAAAATAGTATGAATGTTTTGGAATTATGAACAAGAAAATCATAAAAGATTGAAGGCAGAAAAAGTCAACCATTGAAAGAATCCTGCCCAGAAGTATCACAACTGCCTGAAGTTCTCATCCTCCAGAAACTAAAACTAAAAACTGTGGATGAAGCATTTTGAGAGATATGACATTCAATTCCAATCAGAGGACCCATTAAAAACAAAGATCTAACTTCGAATTTTAAAGTTGACGCAAAGAATTACATGTATATGTTTAAGTTAAAATGAAAATGTAAAGTTTGTCTGTATCACTTTCCTGACATTTCTGATTCAGGGACCTCCTGCTAGCAAGAAGGGGACTCTGGCTGAGCCAAGAGTTTTAAAATCAAATGAGGAAAAGAGGACTGACTCACCCCACTGAAAGTCACCCACTAGTACCTTTGTTTAGGTTCTTCCAAGTGTGACTGAGATACTTGGCATTTCTTCTGTAAAAGATTCCCAGGGAGAGGGGAGTAACAGAATGTTCATCTACCATACCTCATCCAAATTACACAATTCCATATACAACACTCAGCAAGACAGAATGGAACATGAAAGCCACAGTTGTTTTTTCCTCCCACTGAAATGATTTCTCAATAGGTGGATTTAAACATTTATAAGAGAAGAAGAATTAAAGAAAAAAAGATTGGTCTGTGTCAAAGGTGGCAGAGAACTAAATCACAAAAATCCTCTTTCCATGTCTGGGGTTGTCTTATCTTTCTAGGATTAGCAGTTTTAGGAGATTAAGGTTTGTTCTTGAAACTGGATCAAAGTGGAGAGAAGAAGAGCTATAAAAGAAATATTGAACATAAAAAGGTTTCATTTTTGAAGAAGTGCCTCATGAAAATGTGATCAGAAGAAGCAATAAATCTCAGGATTATCACCCTCTCAGGAACCCATCATTTTACTATGTCATTTGCATGCTTAGTCACTCAGTCTTGTCCAACTTTCTGCAACCCCATGGGCTGTAGCCCGCCAGGGTCCTCTGTCCATGGGATTTCCCAGACAAGAATACTGGAGTGGTTGCCATTTCCTCCTCCAGGGAGTCTTCCCAACCCAGGAATTGAACCTGTGTCTCTCATGTCTCCTACATTGGCATGTGGGTTCCTTACCACGACTGCCACCTGGGAAGCCAAATTTCTTTTTCAATATGTGCTCAGTATAATCTCATGCATAAAATTGCTGTGAGCATAATTAAAACATGAATGATCATTGCTGGACGCCTACTATTTTTATACCCCTTGAAAGGTTATACTGTAGCCTATACATTGATTAAATGTAATAAAAGACTAAGGAAGATGCAGGTGCCAAAACTTTCAAGCTAGTAATTATCATCATTAATCTATAATCCAAACTGATATCTAAAATGTCCCCTAAAGATTATTGTTCTCAATAGGCTAAAATACAATTACAGTCACTTCTTTTAATGTTGTTATCCTGGAGCAGAGCCATCACTTCTATCGGAAAGCCAGGCAAATTGTGTAAGCCCCCCAGAAGGAACCTGTTTATCCACTTTCCTCACACTTCCTGCACTGATACAGCATAGTGATAGACCTACACAGCTAGCACTCTTTCTGATGCTTTGAAGATACAAAGAATAAATGACAAGACTCTTCCCCCTGGCAGCTCACAGTCTGTTTGAAAGGTCAAAATACTCACAGAAATAGAAAGGTCAAAAATGGGTTCTTTGAGCTCCTTCATGACACTGGACATACAAGACAATTTGAACATCTTGTGTGAGAAATCTCTGGTGATGACGATGCTGGAGGAATGCAGGACTCTAGGTTCCTAAAGCATCACTTCATAAGAAGCACCCTCCACCCATGCCCCTCCATCTAACAGACTGAGGTCCCCCATTAGCACTTGTACTTTGCCATGATAGCACTTTGCCAAATTGTAGTTCAACCATTGTGTGTTTAGCTATCCAACCGCCATCTCTATTGTGGCATTTTCCACAACTGCAGCTAAACAGTCTTGTATTTATTAACAGTTGTCTGACAGCTTGTTGGCCTCATTGTGAGCTCAGTGAAGATACTGTGGGTCTACCTGTCCTTCTCACTGCTCTGTCTCCAGGAATTAAAACAGAGATTGTCACCTAACAATCTCACTGGCCAAACTCTACTCAGGCTCTCTGAGCTTTTTCAACTAGGCTTGACTTTTGGGCTTCTATGTTCATCTCTATAGAGTCCAATTCTTCCAATCAGGAAGAATCCTGCTAAGTAAGTTTAGCCCTCCTCCAACCTGATCACCCTTGGTATCTAGGCAGATTTCTCACCTTCCACCACCAGCCAGGTGATGTCTGAAGCCAAGCCTGGCTTGATGCTTGGATAGAGGAGCCTGGTGGGCTACAGTCCATGGGGTCTCAAAGAGTCGGACACAACTGAAGCGACTTGGCATGCAAGCAAGCATCATATACCATAGTTTTCTTTTTTCCTCAATGGAACAACTCTTAAAGAGGATTGCTTTGATGACTAATATTCGGTAACACTTTTACTACAGAGGCCTCAAGACTTCTTTAAAAATGACTAGTGATGAGTCCCAGCTACATGTGGCTCTGGCTTCCTTCATATTTTATGGAGCCCCTTGGGCACACTCCCTGTAGATAGGCTTTTTCCATTAAAGGTAGATCAAGGGGATACCTGGGGCTTCCCTGGTGGCTCCAGATGGTAAAGTATCTGCCTGCAATGCAGGAGATCCAGGTTTGATCCCTGGGTTGGGAAGAACTTATGGAGAAGGGAACAGCTACTCACTCCAGTATTCTTGCCTAGAGAATTCCATGGACAGAAGAGCCTGGCGGACTATGGTCCAAAGGGTCACAAAGAGTCAGACATGACTGGGCGACTAACACTTTCACTTTCTCAAGGGGATCACACTATGCCAGCCCAAAGTAGGCCATGCTGACATGGGACTTATTATGAGCCGAGTTATTTGAGTTCCTAGGATCCCTTCTGTGCCTGAAACCAGAGCCTGTCGCAAGGACTCAAGTGTTGTAAGTCCCCTCCCTGGGGCAACAGGAAGCCAGCACCATACCCAGGCAGACATTGTCACAAACTGCCACATCGTCTATTCTCCTAAGGGTCTATTTATGCTTCCAAAGAGTTATCTGCCCTCCCATGAGTGCCTTTTCCCCACCTCCCTCCCCCCTAAGTTAGTACACAGATCGCAAGTTCAAGCCACCCCTTGGAGTTGCTCATTCCTGAGTGCGTGTGCAAGTATGATGTACACACAAATAAACTTCTGTTGGATTTTTCTCCTGTTGATGAATCTTTTAGCTTCCCTGGTGGCTGAGCTGGTAAAGAATCTTTCTGCAATGCGGGAGACCAGGGTCCGATCCCTGGGTTGGAAAGATCCACTGGAGAAGGGAACGACTACCCACTCCAATATTCTGGCCTGGAGAATGCCATGGACTGTACAGTCCACGGGGTCGCAAAGAGTCAGACATAACTGAGCAACTTTCAGTTCACTTAACCTCAATCAATCTTTTCTGAGGCTAATTTTACAGGGCCCCAGCAGGAGAACCTAGGAGGGTAAAGGAAAAAAAAAATTTTTTTTCTCTTTTAGAGTTTTGGTGACAAAGGTGGAATTCTATCATCCAGGACTCCTTACTAGGTCCAAAAGCTGCAGCTAAGAGATCCTGGGCCTCTGACAAAAGCCTGCTGAAGATAATATTTCTTATCAAAGTAGGCTCTCAAATTTCTGCCCACAGAGTCAGGTGGAATTGGGGTGGCGAAAGTCAGTCTTGTCAATTTAATTTTCAAGCTCAGCCAGGGACCCTGAGAGGATGGAGGAAATTTTTTCTACCTCCATGTAGGAAAACCAAAAATATGTCAAAGAGCAAATGATGCCAAGGTCTCTATAAACAGTCTATTTCCCTCCCAAGGTCTTCTTCTTCTTGTACTGAAGATACCCATCAGCTCTCACCACCAGGGACTGAAACAAAAGCCCAAGAATCCTGCCTTGACAGCTGACCTAACCACCTACAGTGTTCCTATAAGCCTGGAGTGCACCTTCTGCAAAATGAATCAACTTCAGTCAACAGTGGGAGAGAAAAATAATAAAATTATGGCGAGAAAGTGCTCCTTACAGAAAAATATTTTCTCGGAACCACATGAACCACACTGAAAATGGACTGCAAAACTGAAACATACCATGAAGACTTATTTAAGACATCACCAAATAGGACAACTGCCATTACAGCTGCTGCTGCTGCTGCTCAGTCACTTCAGTCGTGTCCGACTCTGTGCGACCCCATAGACGGCAGCCCACCAGGCTCCCCCGTCCCTGGGATTCTCCAGGCAAGAACACTGGAGTGGGTTGCCATTTCCTTCTCCAATGCAGGAAAGGAAAAGTGAAAGTGAAGTCGCTCAGTCATGTCGGACTCTTAGCGACCCCATGGACTGCAGCCCACCAGGCTCCTCTGTTCATGGGATTTTCCAGGCAAGAGTACTGGAGTGGGGTGCCATAGCCTTCTCCACAGAGGCTCTGTTATCAGAAAGCAAATGAATACATTATACTTTCATCATAGACAAGTCACCAAAACTGAGAACAAAATATAGGCAACTAGATCAGGTAAACTAGTTCCTTTTCCACTAACATGCTCTAGATTGGCATCTGCATTTTCTCTTTACAAACATAAATCTTTCTTTCATGTACTCAGCATGGAAACCCTTACCTTAAAAAAAGAGTATACACACACATGGGCACACTCATTCCTAAATCTACAGAGTGAAAACAGAAAATATTCTCTCCCTGCAGATATCAAGAATTTTAAGTCTTTTTTGTCAGCAAATGACTAGGCTGAAAGCAATCCTGTTTTACTGTAATATAGATGCCAATCGTACCTGCTGGGGAAAGTGGTTGGTTTAGATCAGGGTTTCTTTGTCTCAGCACTATTCACACCTTGGACTGGATAATGTTCACTGTGGGGGCGCTTTCCTGGGGACATATGATGTTTAGCAACTACTCAGGCCTCCACTGACTAAATGACTAGCACTCTCCACCCCTAGCCATGACATCAAACATTTCTCCAGCTTTTTTGTCCTGAGGGTCAAAATCAGCCTGGGTTGAAAACAACTCTTTAAAGCTGAAGTAGACTGTCCTGTGGTGATGAGATTTCAGGAGCTCTGATAGTGTTTCAGAATTTTTCTAGTTGTGGCATTTACAGAAACTGCAATTTTTAGTGTAGCCTTCTGGAAGAAATCAACAAAGCTGCCCAAGGGCAAAGAGATATGTATTTGACCATCATTGAACCCTCCTTCTATGTGAACCTACTCCTTGGAGGCACAAAGGTTGGCAAGTGCTATCTGTGGGAATCACATCCCTGACTCCCCCCAGCACACCCTCCTGCGGTGGCCTCTCTCCAGCTAACTACCAACCAGTATTTGCAGCCTCCAATTCAACTCTCATTCTCCTCCATTCTCAGGTTTGGTGGTGATGCTGTAGGAAGATGACAGAATTCAGTGTGTGACTATTTCCAAAACATGGGAATGGGCTACTGAATCCAATAAGTACTGAGGCAGTAAAAGATGTGGTCCTGTTACCCTCATCTCTGGCAACAGCAGAGCCCACCAGGAAAACAGGCCCTTTGTCTCAGAGGCTCTCAGTTCTTCAATAGTAGCCCTTAAAATGTAAGTAAATTCCACCTAACTGAGCTAGTAGGGCCTCCCACATGGTGCTAGCGGTTAAGAAACCATTCCTGGGTCAGGAAGGCCCCCTGGAGGAGAACATGGCAACCCACTCCAGTATTCTTGCCTGGAGAATCCCATGGACGGAGGAGCCTGGTGGGCTATACAGTTCATGGGGCCATTTGTTGATGTTGGCAATTTGATCTCTGGTTCCTCTGCCTTTTCTAAACCCAGCTGGAACACCTGGAGGTTCACAGTTCATGTACTGTTGAAGCCTGGCTTGGAGAACTTTGAGCATTACTTTACTAGCATGTGAGATGAGCGCAGTTGTGTGGTAGTTTGTACATTTTTTGGCATTGCCTTTCTTAAGGATTAAAATGAAAACTGACCTCTTCCAATCCTGTGGCCACTGCTGAGTTTTCTAAATTTGCTGGCATATTGAGTGCACCACTTTCACAGCATCATCTTTTAGGATTTGAAATAGCTCAACTGGAATTTCATCACCTCCACTAGCTTTGTTTGTAGTGATGCTTCCTAAGGCCCCCTTGACTTCACATTCCAGGATGTCTGGCTCTAGGTGAGTGATCACACCATTGTGACTATCTGAGTTATGAAGATCTTTTTTGTATAGTTCTATGTATTCTTGCCACCTCTTCTTAATATCTTCTGCTTCTGTTAGGTCCATACCATTTCTGTCCCTTATTGTGCACATCTTTGCATGAATGGGATTAGTGCCACTATAAAAGAGACCTCCAGAGAGCTCTCAGGCTCTTTCTCACACTATGTGAGGGCATGCCAAGAAAACAGCTGTCTCTGAACCAGTAGATAGGCCCTTGTGCTCAGTTGTTCAATCCTGTCCAACTGTTTGCAACCCCATGGAAAGCAGCCCACCAGGCTCCTCTGTCCATGGAATTTTCCAGGCAAGAATAGTGAAGTGGGTTGCCATTTCCTACTCCACAGACTCTTCCCCACCCAGGGATCAAACCCACATCACCTGCATTGGCAGACAGATTCTTTACTACTGTGCCACCTGAGAAGCCCAAGATAGGCACTCACCAGATATTTAATCTGCTGACACCTTGATCTTGGACTTCCCAGGCTCCAGAACTATGAGAGATAAAATTCTGTTGTTTAACCCACCCAGTCTATTCTGTTATAGCAACAGACTAAGACACTTATCTAATGAGGGAAAGTAAATAAGCAGCAAAAAAAAAAAAAAAAAAAAGAGAGACAGAGAGAGAAAGTTGAAAATAATATAGAACAGGAGTTGCTAACTTCAAAGATGAAGACTGTTTAAAAATAAGCAAAGTATGCAAGTGAGATGGAGGGAAAAGTCATCTGCTTCTAATAGAAATATGTCAAAGCAATTACCTAATTTACACAAGGTATCACTTAGGCTAATGCTCAGTTGATGCCTGACGAGTGGGGAGTTGGCCAGAGTGCCTGCATTTTCCTTTATTCTTATCACTTGTTTATAATATTCAATTGCTTGCTTCCTTTGGAATCTAGAAAAGAGAAAATTAATCAAAGTTTTGCATCAAAGAAGCATGGCGTTCATCCATGTATCCAACAAACATTCATGGAATGCTGGTGCTGGGGCCCAGGTGCAAAGACTAACCCTTGCCCTCAGAGAGTGTCCCTAGGTAGAAGGAGAGATTGGAGAGTGAAACATAGGACCAACCACTTGTTAAGGGTATTGAGTGTGAACCTAGGAGTTTGGGACTCCAATATTGAAGCTTTTTCATTAAGACTGACGTGGTTCAGGGACTTCCCTGGTGGTCCAGTGGCTAAGTCTCTGTGCTCCTAATGCAGAAGCCCAGGTTCGACCTCTGGTCAGGGAACTAGATCCCACATGCTGCAACTACAGATCTTGCATGCTGCAAATAAGACCCAGCACAGCTAAATAAATAATAAATTTTTTTAAAGAGTGATATGATTAAATTTGCATGTTAGAAACTTCACCTGGGTGCAAGTGAAGTAGCAGATGATGATTTATGCAGTGAGACCAGTTGGTCCAAAGAATGATGAGGGTCTGAGCTAGTGCAGCAGCCACAGATGTGACAGGAGGCCTGCTAAGTCTTGGCATCACATGGAAGGTAGTAGGCCTGGTGCCAGGAGCCCTGACATCCTCTTGGGCAGTAGGACGAAGAGGTTAGGAGCTAGAGCTCTGAAGTCAGGCAGGCTTGGCAGTGACACAGTGGTTAGGCATCAAGGCTCCTAAACCTTGGTTTTCTCATGTTCACAATGAGATTAACAGACCTGTGGTGAGGATTAAGTGAGAAAATGTATGGAATGGGTTTAGCATGGTGACTGATTATAATAAATATCACCAAGATGAATCATTAAAATGCTGCCCTGGGGTCTGCACTGGGTGACATGGGAGAAGATGCATTTTGTCACAGAGACGGGGTGGATGTGTTCTCTGTCGATAACGTTCACTCCGAACTGCCCTAATATGCTGGCTACCCAAAGGGAGAGGGCCAGTGGATGCACATGTGAGCAGCTGATGATGGAGGTCTGAAGAGGCAGAGACAAGACAAGAAGCCATCGCCTTACTGAATATTGGCTGCAGCCCTAGGCACAGGCAAGGCTGGGGCACTGTGACTGAGACATGCAGAGTTCAAGAACTGAACCCAAGAGAACACTGCCATCTGGTCGAGAGTTGGGAGAGAAAGAGAAAACCTACGAAAGAACCCGAGAAGGTGTCATCAGAGAAGATGGCCATGATGGAGGGTAGCTCAGAAACCAGGAGAGCACAGTTTCAGGAATGAATGATGCTGTCAAACGCTCCCAGAGCAGGGGACCATCAAGATCAAAGTGCAAAGACACAGACCTAGGATGTTACTGATGACATTCATAAGGATGGACAAAACAGAGCTGGGTGGAGGGAGAAAGTGAATGACATCAACAGGAAGTGAGGCAGTGGAAACACTTGTCTGTGGAGGGGACACAAGGAAAAGACGGCTGCTGGTGAATGGATTCAAAGTTGAGAGACAGCAATGACACTGACTTCACTGAGAATACATCCCTGTTTCTCTTATGACCCTTTGTTCATCCTTCTCCTTCCTGGGGTACAGGGGCTTACTTTTAACTTTGTGATTTGACCTCATGTATCCATCCCTACCTATCCCCACTCCCCAAGGCCCTCAGGACCCTTGGATTATTTCTGTAGGGCATGAGAGCTGTTTCAGGAGCCCCTAGCCACCAGGAGAAAGGATCTCCATATGTCTGAGAGATGAGCTGAGTCCCACAGCAAAATATTTCCCGATCTTAACCAATGTGGAAAATGAGGTCACCTAAGGACAACCTTCAGCAAGGAAAAAGGCTTCTCGGTCGTTTCAGAAGGTTGACCAGGGACAAGGGCATCTGGAAAGAAGGATACCAAGTATGGCCGGCTCCTCCGACACAGGGGCCACATGCGTGGAACAGCAGCGGGGTTCAGGGTCCCGTGAGTCACGAGCCACCAGCCCTGGATTCGAGGTGGGGCAGCCCAGGCCTAGCAATGACTCAGTCAGTATGCTACGTGTTTAGATTTCTCTTTTACGAGGCAATGGTTCTACTGTCAAGCCTTTTGCTTCTCTAAAGAAAGGCCTGTTCTCTGCTCACAGTGCTGGTCTTAAGAGGAACAAAAGGAGGTTTATGTGGTGTCAAGTGCCTCAAAAATTCCCTGCTAGGGAGCAAAATAATAATACTAAGAACTCAATTTATCAACTCGTTCAGTGTGCTCAGCACTTCACACAGAGGATCTCTCAGTTCTCAGCATCGTCCTGCGAGGAAGATACTGTCACTGCTCTCATTTTACCAACAAGGAAATGAATGAGACACCAACATGTTAAGTATGTGCCCAGGTTCTCACTGTTACCAGGCAGTAGAAACAAAATTTGAACCCAGGCAACTGAACCCCAGAGCCCAACATTTCAGCACTGCTGTAGAGCACTGGTAACTTGACTCTTAGAAGCACCTTTATTGGAGCTATTCTTTTTTTCGCTTATTGGAGTATAATTGCTTTACAATGTTGTGTTAGTTTCTGCTGACAAGAAAGTGAATCAGTTACGTGTCTACATCTCTCCCCTCCCCCTTGAGCCTCCCTCCCCCTCATCCCAATTCTACCCCTCTAAGTCATCACAGAGCTCCGAGCCCAGCTTGCTGTGCTGTCCAGCATTTTCCCATTAGGGACTGCTCTTTGAAAGGTAAATACTCTTGGAAAGGGCTTCCCAGGTGGCTCAGTGGTAAAGAATCCACCTGCCAATGCAGGAGATGTAGGAGACATGAGTTCAATCCCTGAGTCAGGAAGATCCTCTGGAGAAGGGAATGGCTACTCACTCCAGTATTCTTGCCTGGGAAATCCCATGGACAGAGGAACCTGGCAGGCTATACAGTCCCTGGGGTCACAGAGAGTCAGACACGATTGTGCATGCACACCACTCTTGGAAAGCGTTAATACTGATCTGCAGTTCAATGCCAGAGATGACTCATGTCATATTCTTCTTGGGAGCAAAAGCCAGAAGAGTCCTCTCCCTGGTGTAAATAGCATGCTCTCCAGGATGGTGGACAGTGAAAAGTGAAAGGCAAGGCAGGGAATAGGGAGGAGAGGGAGGGGCTGCAAAAAAGCAAAACCTCAAAACTTTATAATTTCACTTAGAACATCCCTGACCCTTCAGTCAGCTCACCTGGCTGCAAAACAGTACAGGCCAGGCTGAAGGAAGGGCGTGATGGGCTCCCTGTGGATTCACAGAGAACCTTCACTCACACCAGCCTGTCAAAGGAAGAAGCAGTCTTGCCTGGCAGATCCTAACAGGAATTAGACCCAGAGGGTGATACCTACAACCTGCTTTAAAACACAGGTGCTGACAGTGTCTCCTGACCAAACTCTACACAGGCCCTCCTGAGCAATTCCCAACTAGACCTCAACTTCTGGGCTTCTGTGTTCATCTCTGCCTTGGCCAGCTTCAGTGGGGATCCTGCTCAGTCAGTTCAGCCTTGCTTGATATCTGATTACTGTCCTTCTCCAATCCCTCACCCTCACTGTCCCACAGTGACCTCTGCTCCCCATGGCCTGTCTTAGCAAGAATCCTGTTAGATCAGTTTACCCAGTCTACCCCCACCCCACCCTTGATGTCTCCTCTCAGTAACTGTCCATCCAGCAGGCATGATGCTACAGACCCACACTCCACAGAGGCCTCAAGCACAACCCCTTTCCTCACAAGACCCAGGAGTGATGCCGGGACTGTGACGCCATACTCCTTTTTACTTTTCCTCCTGCCAAAACCTCTACATGGTTTGTGAGCTAAGAGCGCCTTTCAAATTCATGATGGTCAGTGTCCTGCAAATAGTTCAGGGTGAAATCTCAGGCCTGGTGAGTCTCTCATTTTCTGGACAAGGCTGCAGCCAAAGAAGTGAGATACCCCTATGAGTGAGTACAGATCTCCCTGCCAAACATGGGCTTTTTTTTAGGGGGGAGGGGGGTGGAGACACACAACTTGAAACATTTCATAAAAACTTACCTTTCACTGTATCTCAGTGGGAAAAACAGTAAATCTGCTAAAAATTCCATAATTTCTCCAACTAGGATGCTTTTCTCGCCAAACAAATTTCTCCTGATATGTAAGCATTCCTGAAGTTTCATTTTTGCAAGACAAGTGTTTCCAGCAGCAAATCTGAAAACAAAATGCACACGTGCGCGACTTACTGAGCACAGTACATGTTGGCTACCTTCGTTGTGCTTCCAAAAACAAATCTCATAAACGTCCTTTGTATTCAAGACACAAAACAGCACAGTAGTTTATTTTAGCAGAGATTTGAGGCTTTCAAAGTGATTGATAAGATGCGCATACATCTTCATGAGAAACTGGGACACTATTTTTCTCCTTCCTCTCGAGCCTCCCTTCCACCACCACCCCAATCCCATCAGTCTAGGTCATCACAGAGCACCGAGCTGAGCTCCCTGTGCAAAACTGCAGGTTCCCACTAGCTATCTATTTCACACCCGGTAGTGTATACATACATGGATGCACTCTCTCGACTCATCCCACCCTCTCCTTCCCAAACCGTGTCCACAAGTCCATTCTCCACATCTGCATCTCCACTGCTGCCCTGCAAACAGGTTCCTCTCTACCATCTTCTAGATTCCATATATGTGCGTTAACATTCGACATTTGGTTTTTCTCTTTCTGACTTACTCCACTTTGTATGACAGACTCTAGGTCCATCCACATCTCTACTATTGACCTTTCGGGTTGGACAGTTTGTTGTAGAGGGTCCTGTGCAGTATATAACGTTTAGTAGCATTCCTGGCCTGTACCCACTAGCTGCCAGTAGCAATGCCCCCAGTCATGACAAGCTAACATGTCTCCAGACCTTTGCCAAAGGTTCCACAGGGGACAAAACTGCCCATAGTTCAGAACTACTGAACCAGAGGATAGAAATGCTAAAATTCAGCCTTTCTTAACTCAATCAGCCAGGTGGGACGTGGATTGGCAAGTATGGATTAAGTAGATTAATTATAACAATAACAGCTAGTACAGAAAACTAAGACATTTTTCAAGAAAAACACATGCTTACGTTAAAACACCTTCGGTGTACTTCATGGTAGCCTGGTCACAGGGATTGCTGTCCAGTGAGCTGGACATTTCGGTAGCACATTGCAAAATATGGTTTTCTTTTAAGTACTCCTCAGTTGCTGACTTTGCCAGGTTGTTCAGCACTCTGCCTGCAGGGAATACATTTTGGCAAAGAAATGATGCTCAAGGCTTTTTCCTACAGAAGAGTTAAGAAGTCACTAGGCAGAGCATTTGGTAGCATTTCTTCATCGCTGCCAATAGTTGGGGTTTTTTCTTAATAAATCAATTACTGACCGACATTGCATGGGACTTGGTTTTCAAGTAATAAATTTGGTATGTGGGTAGCAGTTATGGGGCCAAGGAACAAAGACAATAGATTGAAACCAAATTCAAGTCTATTTTACAAATGAACAGGTCAGAAATAGAGAATATGGATGTAGTGAGACCAACTATCATGTGGTAACCGAGTTCTACAAAAGGCAGCTGGTACAGCCTTGAATAAGGAACAATGAAACATTAAAGCCTTATGACAGAAACACATGAATAAGCCCCATAAACCTAGTTAATAAATAACATGCTGTACCTAGATACACATCAAATGTACCCTTTGCAGAGGCCTAAGATTTTGCGAGTTATTTTGAGTTAGATATGCTAACAATAAGAGACTTCTAAAAAGTAGAAAGTTTTATGGTTTTCCAAAGTGAAAATGAAAGTCACTCAGTCATGTCCAACTCTTTGCAACCCCATGAACTATACAGTCCATGGAATTCTCCAGGCCAGAATACTGGAGTGGGTAGCCATTCCCTTCTCCAGGCAATCTTCCCAACCCAGAGATCAAACCCAGGTCTCCCACATTGCAGGCAGATTCTTTACCAGCTGAGTCACCAGGGAAGTCCACGATTTTCCAAGCCACACTCTATTATACTGAAATGAAGTCGCTCGGTCATGTCCGACTCTTTGCGACCCCATGGACTGTAGCCTACCAGGTTCCTCCATCCATGGAATTTTCCAGGTAAGAGTACTGGAGTGGGTTGCCATTTCCTTCTCCAGGGGACCTTCCCCACCCAGGGATCGAACCCGGGTCTCCCGCATTGCAGATAGATGCTTTATCGCTTTACCATCTGAGCCACCAGCGAAGCCCACACTCTATTATGGAAAGAGATAAAACTATAATTATGCTTCTAGAAGGTGTTATTAGAGTATTGCTAGCAGTAAACAAGGCAGATTTAACTCCCTATACTATGGAATTCAGCTTTAACCATAAAAGATTACCATTAAATTATCAAAAAAGCATCCCATCATTGATAGCACCTGATTCGTTGCCCAGCTGGCTCTAGGAGGCCAGTCCCGGAACCCACAGAAGTATCGGTGGTTTCCACATGGGTTTCCTCTGCTCACCACGGTCCCAGCATGCCTGCAACCAGGCCTGCCTGCATTAGGATGATGACTTAGAAGCCAGCCTCTACATGTGGAGCATTCCATTCAGTTCCGTTCAGTCGCTCAGTCGTGTCCGACTCTTTGTGACCCCATGAATCGCAGCACGCCAGGCCTCTCTGTCCATCACCAACTCCCGGAGTTCACTCAGACTCACATCCATCGAGTCGGTGATGCCATCCAGCCATCTCATCCTCTGTCGTCCCCTTCTCCTCCTGCTCCCAATCCCTCCCAGCATCAGAGTCTTTTCCAATGAGTCAGCTCTTCGCATGAGGTGGCCAAAGCACTGGAGTTTCAGCTTTAGCATTAGAGCTTTATAAAGGCCAACACTAGAAGAGATTCTGCACAGCAACGAGTTGTGCAGACAGCCTTAGGGCCAGACAGGCCTGGATAAACAGTCAGATAGGCCTCTCAGACTCATGGCACCAGAGGTGCCAGCGCTGGGAGCTGACGTACTTTATTTCATCTCTCTGACCTTCAGTTTCCTCATCTGTAAAATGGGAGTAACTGTATATACCACAGGAGGTATACCAGAAGACAAAAGAGATCATGAGCATGAAGTGCTTTGTACCTAGTGAGCATGAAACGAATGCTAACTATTACTGTCAAGGTGGATTTACAGGTGAAATGCAGAGAGGGTAACTAACTTTCCCAAGGTGACCTTAAATCTTACAGCAGACTGTAAAGATAGTGGTAATTCTCCATGCCAGCCTGTACCCAGCTCTCTCCTTGGTAATGCCACTCTGCACCTCCTCCCATCCAGAGGTCAGAGTCTCTTTCTTGGCCCCGGACTGAAGCCTAGCAACTTGTTGTGACCAATTACATGCAGAGTAAGAGGGTACTGTGCCAGTTCTGTTTAGGCGTAAACGTGTGCTCTCACTCTCAGAATTCTGCAGGCCCCCAGGGGAGCAGGACTGGACTATTTCCTGAATGATGAGCAGCTAGCTCGTGCCCAGAACCCTGTTGCCACCAGACATCAGGGTGAGGTGTTCTGAGAGTTGGAGCTCACTGGCCCTGCCAGCTGGGTTGCTTGCATGAGCCCAGCCCAGATCAGGGGGATCCCCTTGGTGGCTCATAGACATGGGCAAAAACAAGTGGTTGTTGGTTTTTGACCTGCTGAGTTTCAGGGTGGTTTGCTATACAACAGAAGCTAATTGACATAGCTATTTAAATATGACATAAATCTAGAGTCCTTATGCCTTGTCTGATTGTAAACCTTTCCCAGCATCAGGGTCTTTTCAAATGAGTCAGCTCTTCACATCAGGTGGCCAAAATATTGGAGTTTCAGCTTCAACATCAGTCCTTCCAATGAACATCCAGTACTGATTTCCTTTAGCATGGACTGGTTGGATCTCTTTGCAGACCAAGGGACTCTCAAGAGTCTTCTCCAACACCACAATTCAAAAGCATCAATTCTTCTGCACTCAGCTTTCTTTATAGTCCAACTCTCACATCCATACAAGACCACTGGAAAACCATAGCCTTGACTAGATGGACCTTCGTGAACAAAGTAATGTCTCTGCTTTTTAATATGCTGTCTAGGTTGGTCATAACTTTCCTTCCAAGGAGTAAGTGTCTTTTAATTTCATGGCTGCAGTCACCAACTGCAGTCATTTTGGAGCCCCCAAAAAATAGTCTGCCACTGTTTTCACTGTTTCCCATCTATTTCCCATGAAGTGATGGGACCAGGTGCCATGAGCCTAGTTTTCTGAATGTTGAGCTTTAAGCCAACTTTTTCACTCTTCTCCTTCACTTTCATCATGAGGCTCTTTAGTTCTTCTTTGCTTTCTGCCATAAGGGTGGTATCATCTGCTTATCTGAGGTTATTGATATTTCTCCTGGTAATCTTGATTCCAGCTTGTGCTTCATCCAGCCCAGCATTTCTCGTGATGTATTCTGCATATAAGTTAAATAAGCTTGGTGACAATATACAACCTTGATGTACTCCTTTTCCTATTTGAAACCTGTCTGTTGTTCCATGTCCAGTTCTAACTGTTGCTTTCTGACCTGCATACAGATTTCTCAAGAGGCAGGTCAGGTAGTCTGGTATTCCCATCTCTTTCAGAATTTTCCACAGTTTATTGTGACCCACACAGTCAAAGGCTTTGGCATCGTCAATAAAGCAGAAATAGATGTTTTCCTGGAACTCTCTTGCTTTTTCAATGATCCAGAAGATGCTGAAATTTGATCTCTGGTTCCTCTGCCTTTTCTAAATCCAGCTGGAACATCTTGAAGTTCATGGTTCACATATTGCTAAAGCCTGGCTTGGATAATTTTAAGCATTACTTTGCTAGCGTGTGAGATGAGTGCAATTGTGTAGTAGTTTGAGCATTCTTTGGCATTGCCTTTCTTTGGGATTGGAATGAAAACTGACCTTTTCCAGTCCTGTGGCCACTGCTGAGTTTTCCAAATTTGCTGGCATATTGAGTGCTGCACTTTCACAGCATCATCTTTTAGGATTTGAAATAGCTCAACTGGAATTCCATCACCTCCACTAGCCTTGTTCGTAGTCATACTTCCTAAGGCCCACTTGACATCGCATTCCAGGATGTCTGGCTCTAGGTGAGTGATCACACCATCATGATTATCTGGGTCATGAAGATCTTTTTTATACTCTTCTGTGTATTCTCACCTCCTCTTCTTAATATCTTCTGCTTCTGTTAAGTCCATACGATTTCTGTCCTTTATCGACCCCATCTTTGTGTGAAATGTTTCCTTAGTATCTCTAATTTTCTTGAAGAGATCTCTATTCTTTCCCATTCTATTGTTTTCCTCTATTTCTTTGCATTGATCATTGAGGAAGACTTCTTATCTCTCCTTGCTATTCTTTAGAACTCTGCATTCAAATGGGTATATCTTTTCTTTTCTCCTTAGTTTTTTACGTCTCTTCTTTTCACAACTATTTGTAAGGCCTCCTCAGACAGCCATTTTGCTTTTTTGCATTTCTTTTTCCTGGGGATGGTCTTGATCCCTGTCTCCTCTACAATGTCACAAACCTCCATCCATAGTTCATCAGGCACTCTATCAAATCTAGTCCCTTAAATCTATTCCTCACTTCCACTGTATAATCATAAGGGATTTGATTTAGGTCATACCTGAATGGTGTAGTGGTTTCCCCTACTTTCTTCAAGTCTGAGAGTCAAAAAATAAAAACAAACTTAACAAGTAAATAAAAGCAATGAGCCTAAAAATAAAAATAATAGATAAATAAATGAGAGCAAAAGACAGAAGTGGAGAGGCAGGATTTGAAGCCAGAAAGGCTGGCTTCACAGCCAGTGGTCCCCTTACTGCTCAAAGCAGCAGGAGGTGTGTCACAACAGCCTCCCACATGCTAAAAGGATGGTCTGTCAAAGGAGGTGTGCTCAGGGTTAACCCTCACATGCCCACCAAAAAAATCAAGCAAACAAAGCTCACACGCCCGGTTCCCTGTCTTCATGGTTGGTAAGAGCCCAGGAGTCTGACTCTGAACCACAAGAAGTGATGCCCTCTCCATGTGCCCACCCTACCTTTTTGCTTCACCAAGTCCTGGTTGTCTTTTAAATTTCTGGATGAAAATTCCATCAGGTTGAACCACGCTTTCTGGAAATACTGGAAGCCTTCCTGAGTCATCCCTATTTCCAGACAGAGCTCCCCAATAGCATTCTGTACTCTGGGAAGCATTGTGGTCGTGGACTGACTCTACATATAAGGAAAGAGAACACACTCATGAGGGGACACAGCATGAGACCAGGCACAGCCACCAGATACCCACCGGAGAAAGCTCACTGCATAATGAACTCGCAAAAGATGGCACGCTTCACAGCAGGTCTCGGGGAATTTTAAATACTTACAGAATGATTGTTACAGTCACACGTTTATGGGGAGACACTGCAAACCAAAACTAATCTTTGGAACATGTTTCCACAAGTTGTTAGTTAATGGTAATTTTTTTTTTTGAAGGTGAGAATAACATGCTGATGTCTCACATCTATTAAAGCTCACGGAGGAGGCGTTTAAAATCCAGTCGAACACCTAAAATCACCATCTGTGTGACTCTTGAATTCAACTGTGACCAGAGATCTGCTAACTTTATGGGGGTTTGTTTGGTTTGGGTTTTTGTGTTGTTTTGTTTTTTTGTTTTGTTTTGTTTTGTTTTGTTTTTTTGCTGAATTGGATCTTCTTTGCGGCATGTAGAGTCTTTCATTGCAGCACAGGGACTCTAGTTGTGGTGCATGGTCTTAGTTGCTCTGGGCAAGTGGAATCTTACCTTCTTGACCAGGAATCAAACCCACATCCCCTGCATTGCAAGGTGGATTCTTAACCACTGGACCACTAGGGAAGTCCCTGCTAACTTCATGTTTGATACATTTTTGCTTAAATACTGAACTTCAATTCTCTTTCCTGGTTTAGCATGTTTGTTTCAGGGATACTTAAACTTCATTAACTTAAATCACATCTCTATCAAAACCTTATCAATACAGAAGAATATACTAGTTGGTTATAATCTTTTAAAAGAGAGCTAGTGATGAGTTATCTTATTATTAATATCTCATTTCAGAAAACTTAATATTAACAAGAGTATCTGTGAATATGTTTGGCAATTAATAGGCCCTATTCAAATAGACAGCAGTACCATTATCAATGGTTATGTAATACTTCATGCTGTACTGAAATGTACTGACTGACTGAGCCTGTCTCCATCATGGGAATTCTTTCTGCTCTCCTGCACCTACTGAATATTACCTTCTGCAGCTTGACCCAGAGCTTTCCAGTAAGTGTCCTGCAAACACGTTATAGCTACTCTGAAATGATGACCTCAGTCCTGAAGGCAGCTGGGAGTGGTGTGGAGTCCATGGGCTTATAGACCTGTAGTCTTTTACACTCCCTCATGGCTATCCTTCAAAAAGCCCCCCTTCTCAGCAGCTATCCTAGATCTCAGCCCTAGTGCTCACACTGTCCATCCTCCACTTCAAGATGGCCTGCATGCTGACTTTATTGAGATCAAGACTACTCTGAAAGATTGCCCTCAGATATTGATTAAGATTATGACTGGGTACAAGTAACAGAAATCCCATATTAACAGTGGCTTGATTTCTCTCTAGTGCAACCATCAGGAAGTGGATGACACACCATAATGTCAGAGACATGGTTTCTCTTATCTCTGTTTGACCTTGCCTGACCTCCATTCCCAAGGATGCCTCTTGATCTAAAATGGCTGCTCCATCTCCAGCCATCACATCCACAATCCAAACAGCAGCAAGGAGAAAAGAGGAAAGGGAGACTTCTCAGAAGTTATCCTCAGCACCTCGATTTAAATCCTATCAGCCAAAACTTAGGCAGGTACTCGTACCTTGCTTCAACGGATGATGGAAGATGTAGTCTTCTTTCCAGTCGTTTGATGAGGAGGGTGGGGACATAACTTACAATGAAAGGGGGACCAGATATTGGGAAATTACAGTCTCTGGTATGCCTCACTTCTCTTTTCTTTTTAATTTAAAATTAGCAGTGCTTTCACCCATTTTCTTCCTTCCTGTCTATTCCAGAGGAAGGGATACCCAATCTCCTTACCAAGGGCTTGCTCCTTCCCTAGCTCTTGGGAATCATGTCCTCCTCACCACGTCCCCACCAGCATCTCCAATCCACCCCTCTCCCTGGGTCATTTCCTGCTCCACACAAATAGATATATCCTAGATCAAACCTAACTTGAACCTGGTAATAGCCTGATTGTTCATCTTTTACTGACACTTCTCAAACGGGTATCAGTGCATGCACATTCCCATTTCATTATCACACATTCACCTCTTAAGCTCTGCAGACTGGCTCTTCCCACTACACCCCCCTTCCATCTCAGGAGTTACCACTGACTGTCAATCACCAGGCCCAGGGTCCTTCTTTCAGTCCTCATTTGTCCAGACCTCTAAGCAACAACTGATGCTATTAGCCACTCCCACTTTGATTTAGAGGAACTAGGCTGTCCTGATTCTCTTCCAATATCTCACCCCTATACAGGTTCTTTCCCTTTGCTCCTTTTAAGGGTAATTTCCCAATAACCAATTCCTACTGTCAATCAGAGATCCTGTTTCCTCTTGTGGTTTCAGCATTCACATGTATGTAGACATCTCTCCAGTCTCTTTCCAGATTTCCAATCCTGCATTTCCCAGCTGGCTTGACACTCCACCTGGATATCTTTCCTGAACTGCAGACTCAGCAGTGTAAATGTTAAAAATTCATCATCATCCCTCCAAAACCAGGTTCCTCTTTGAATTCCCCCAAGTCCATCAACCAGACTCAGATCCTCAGGGTTTCCTTGGTTTCTCCCCATGTCATGCCCATGTTTTCAATCAGCCTGAGTGGGGCAGAACCCCTAGCCCAGGGAGGATGACAGCTCCCAACCCATCACCAGGCCAGGGTGGTCCTTTCTCCCTGACCACATTGCCAGAAATACTAATTGGTCAAATGCAGCTATATACTGTCAGCATCTTCTTTACGAAGACATGTCTTTTATTTCCCTCTTGCTCCAGACCATCTGCTCCTTGAGGGCAGAGACCCTGTGGCCCAAGAACTGAGCCTTATGGTTTGTGGGTATTCAGTAAGCATTTGTTGATCTGCACAATGATTGTGAAGCGTTCTTGGGCCATGGTCTGTACTGGCTTCCACCTATGGAGCCCTGACCAAGCGAAACTCTCACCGTACATGACTTCAGTGGATATTTACGGAAACCCTAGGAAACGGGGATTATTACTTCTCTCTTACAGGCAGGGAAGCTGAGGCTCAATGAGGTTACATCAATCACCCGAGTTCACATGACTGGCAAACAGGAGAACAAGGGTGTCCAACACAGACTGGCCTGTCTCCAAAGCTCTGCTCTGCACTTTTTCTTAACAAGCAGGCCTCTGATGCACAAACAGAGGCCCCATCACACAAGCATCCTTTAGTTTTCCTGTGGCCCAGTGGACCTACTGTTAAGTACTAAAGAGAGGGTCATGAGACTTAGTGTTTTAGTAAGCATACTTACTACTTTAAATCAGGGTTTCTCAGCTTCAGCACGATTGATTTCTGTGCCATATAATACTTTGCTCTGGGTGGGTGCAGGGTCAGGGGCAGGGCTGGTCTGGGCAGTGTAAAATGTATAGAGCATCCCTGGCCTCTACTCACTAGATGCCATTAGCAACCGCCCCTCCCAGGTTGTGACAACCAAAAATGTCTCTAACATCGCCAATCTTCCTTCAGAAACAAAACTGTCTCCCAGATGAAAACCCCTGCATCAAAATTTTAAAATAACCTAATGGAAAGAAATTACAAAAGTGGTGTGGTACAGAATGTATATAGCACAAATAACAAGCTCTTTCCCCTCAAAAATATTCAGCACATGTTTCAAAGAAGTTGTTATTGCCAAAAATAGTTTTAGAACTTCTCTTTTGGAAGTGCCTTCAGAGCCTAAAAATAATTTTTTTAGTCTCCGTGGTAGTTAGTCCTAAAGCACTGTTGCAAAAATATTTTGAGAATAAAATCATAAGATTGATGCCTCCGAAAGGAGTGCTCTGAAGTGGGAAATCCTCTCTGAATGTCTCAGCCTTGTCACACTTCCTGAGCAGCCACCGCCTCCCTTCACCCCACCTATTCCATAGGTTACGCTTCATAACTGATGGAAATGCTGGCAGTGACTTCTAGCTAGACTAGGAGCTCTATGAGGGTAGAAACCTCACCCGCTGCTATCACCCCAACTCCCAGCACAGAGCTCAGGCTGGGCAAGACCCTCAGTGAAGGTTTGGTGAGCGGATGTCTGAGTGACTAGGTGAATGAATAAATGAATGGCCAAGTGAGAGAATGAGTGAGTAAATAAATGAATGGCTAAGTCGACAGATGAGTGAATGAATGAGCAAGTGAGCGAGTGAGTGAGTGAGTGGATGAATTAGCAAATGGCTCAGTGAACAAGTAAGGCAATGGCTGGATGAATGAGTAAAGGGGGACTGAGTGAGAAAATGAGCGAGTGGGTGAGTGAGTGACTGAGTGAATGAACGAATAAGTGAGTGACTGAGAGAATGGCTGAAATCAGGCCCCCAGTGATGACCTAGTAACATAATTGGTGCTTTCCAAGAAGACACGTCAGGGATGAAAACTTGGACCTCATGAGGAAAAACATTTGGTACAGGGGGAATTCCATAATCATAAGATATCAGAGAATCACTGGACTCTACTCTGTCAAAATGCAGAAGAGGCCGAGATAGCTCAAATCAAATGCATTGTCTATAACCTAGGCCTCGGTTACTTTTTAACCCAGGGATGGTAATAAACGGAGCTTAAGACCTCATTATGTGCACACGCTGTGCGAAGCGCTTTGTGCACCTGCTCACTTCACCCTGTTAACAGCTCTTGAGACAGATCTCAGAACCCTCAACAATGAAGAACTCTGAGTCAGAGGTTCACATTCTTGCCAAAGTTGCACAGCATTAAGTGCCAAAGCACTTTAAATTTGGGTCAGTCTGTAAATAGCCCAGGCTCCTGCACTACTCCAATGCTACCTTCTAAGGACACAAAGTATTGCAAATTCAAGTTGGCTCATTGATTCATTTGTCACATTTACTAAGCACTGAAGAGGCTGTAATACAGCATGGAAGATAAATAAGCACAGCCTCTGTAATAAAGGGACTTGCAGATCTAGGGTCTTACACGTCTCTTTAGATGGAATTCCTTTTAGAAAGATGTGCGTTGATGGGACACAAACAGACCTTCATGAGAAGGTGAAGGCCTTTGTTTTCGAGCAAAAATAGCTTTGACTTGGGTTATACTACCCTTGGTCCAAAAATTACTAGAATTGGTAGATAGTTTTTAAAGGGCCATTAAATGTCATCCTAAGAACAGTTATAGTTTTAGGTTATGAGTGAAAGTTTCATTGTATTCAACAAGCCCAAAAGTTTCTGTTTTGGGAAATGTAAATCAATAATAGGAACAAGATAATCAACCTTCCCCAACATCTTTCTGAAAAGTATAACCAACTCTTTAACTAGTATTTTATTAGTTTATTTCAATCCACTGCTCACTTTACCCCTTGTTTTTTAACATTCCTCTTCTCCTCCAAAATGACACCTATTGGTATTCATTCATTCAATCATACCTCCCATCTACTTATTGCTTGTCATCACTAATACACAGTTTGGGGCACGGATTAAAATCAAAGATTCCTCACTGACCAACATAAGTAATGAGTATTTATTACTCATTAGTTCCTCTCCTTCTGGATGAAATTGTAAATGAACAAAGGTAAATGATACCTGAAAATATCTAAAATAAACTGAATAACAATTGAGGATTTAAAAAATTATTTCCCAATTTACCTGCAGTAACATGTTCTCAATGCTCAAGAATAACTCTTCTGCTTCCCTGGTCTTGCCCAGAAGCTTCAGAAATCTTGCAATAAAGAATATTAATCGGCATTTGTCAGCAGCAGTAACCTTAAAAAGCCTGCATTCCAACACTAGAATGGAAAGAAAAGTCAATAATCCTAAAGCATATTTGGAGAGGAACAAAGAGTGCCTATCATTTAATCTTGATAAAAGAGTTAAACATTAAATACTTATCTCTATTTCACTGTTTCTCTCTCAAAGGATCAGCATACCTGCTTTTATTAATATTAAGGTTTACATATATTACTGAGTATCTTAAACTACGGCATCAAAAACAAGTCTAGGCCTTTGACTAACTTCCATAAGTAAATTTTGAAAACCAAGCAGTCAAAAAAGAGTATTTCTATAGCTCAATCCGTATGTTGTTGTCATTTGTATTTGAGAGTGATTTTCGGGCAATAAATAAAAGGCATTTAAATTTCTTACACAATTCTGCCCTCTGTTGCAAATGTCTTGAATTACTGGCTTTAGCAGAAAGAACAAAATGCTAGAAGAACAAAATAGGGAGCATACGTGTGTGTGTGTGTGTGTGTGTGTGTGCGCGCGCGCGTCATGTCTAACCCTTTTGTGACCTCCTGGACTGTAGGCTGCCAGGCTCCTCTGTCCATGGAACTTTCCAGGCAAGAATACTGGTGGGTTGCCATTTCCTATTCCACACCGTATCATATACGAATGAAAAAAATACAGAATTTTTGAACTTGAAGACTCACATACATGGTAGCACAGAGTCATCATTTTCAGAAATTCTCTTTCCAAATGTGCCAGTATCTAAATGCTACATTTGTCCATTTGTTACATTTCAAACTGGTGTGCTTAATGTGTCTGGAACAAATAAATTCTTTTTTGCAAACAGACAGATCTTTTATTAAACAGTCAGTGGATAGTACACTCCCAAGACCTGGGACGGGCCAACCCCAAAGGAGAGGCTAAAACAAATATATTCTTATTCCTCATCTGTTCCTCTGGACAAACTGTTGGCCACCCAGACCTTGGGTATCCTCTTGCTTTCTTTCTGCCAACTTTTTGGTGGATCCTCATTCATGCACAGAATAAATGTTAAGTGAGCATCAACATGTCAGGCATCATTCCAGGCTCTGAACACCAAGCACAGCAGACACGGGTGTAGGCCTCAGCATTGGGAGGCCTCCAGGAGCCTCTGAACCACAGCTCTGGTACCTCGGGCTGGGGAGCAAAACTAAACAGGACCAGGGGAGAAAGAGTGCTGAGGGCCAGAGTCCAAGACGCCTGTCTGCGGTGGTCTTCTCAGCAAAGTGGCCTGAGGTGGGTAAGAGAACTGAGGGGTCGAACTAAGAGACGGGGGAACCCTAAGAACCAGAAGTAGCTGCTCAGAGCAGACAGAAAAGGGCAGTGTGGGGGCTTCCCCGGCGACTTGCTCAGGGGTAGAGAATCTGCCTGCCAGGGCAGCAGACATGGGTCTGACCCCTGATCTGGGAAAATCCCACGTCATGGAGCAACTAAGCCTGGGAGCCACAACTACCGAGCCTGTGCTCCAGAGCCTGTGCTCTGCAACAAGAGAAGCCGCCTCAAGGAGGAGGCATACGCTGCAACTAGGGCGCGGCCCCTGCTCACCAAAACTAGAGCAAAGCCGTGCAGCAACAAGGACCCAGCACGGTCAATAAAAAAGAAAGTTATAAATCACCTGCCTCCATCCACTAAAATAAGACCATTTTTAAAACAGGAAAAAAAAATAAAAGAGTAGTATGGACACAACTAAGGGATAAGACCCTGCCCACAAGTGGGGCTCTCACACATTCCAGGGGGTTACTGAGTCCAGGTTCCCGTCAGGAGCTCGGGTTGGGAAGGAGGGTGTCCACCACTAAGCGACTATTCAGCATCTCCATCGTGCTTGGTGCTATTCCAGGCACTGGAGACACAGCAGTGAGCAGGAGAGAGGAGAGCCCTACTCTCCAGGAGCTGCTATTCCAGCAGCTGAAAGGGTGAGAGTCAGGGGAGAGGGGAACAGAGATCCAGGATTAAAAAAGGAAACAAGGCAAACTCTGGCAGCTGTGATAGTTATGCCAAGAATTAAAACACGCTAACAGAGAATGACCACGTGCAACGCTCAGCTAGAAGGCCACCCTGAGACGTGACCCTGCGGCTGAGGTCCAAAGAACCAGAAAGAACCGGCACTACAGTGAGTGGGAGGAACGTTCCGGGCAGAGGGAACAGCTGATGCCAAGGCCCAAAGGCAGAATGTACTTGAAGGACAGAAAGAAGGCCAAGGAGGCTGGCATCCTGAGGCCCAGGGGAAGAATCATACAAAATGATGCTACCCAGGCATGTGGGGGCCAGGCTGTACCAGGCAGTGTAGGCTAAAGTGAGGTATTTAGATTTTAGTATAAGTTTAACAGCAGGCCAGTGGAATTTTCTTAATCTGCCATGTGACATGATCTGGTTTACGTTCCTAAAAACTCATCTTGACGACTATGAAGACAATTGATTTTGTAGGAACAACAGTGAAAGTAGGGATGCGGGGGTTGGGAGGTCCGAGGGGGAGGGGATGTAAGTATATAAATAGCTGATTCTCATCACTGCAGAGACTAACAACATTGTAAAGGAATTATATTCCAATAAAAAACAAAAAATGGAAGTAGGAAGACCACTTAGGAGACTGTTACAACAGGCCAAGGGAGAGGTGATAGTGACCAAGGCTCACTAGAGTGATCTCATTGTAGACCTGAAGTTAACATGACCCCTCTAACTTCAACATCATCCTGAGAGTCCCAGCTAGTGCAGTAAGACAGGAAAAGGAAATACAAGATATACACGTTGGGAAGGAAGAAATAAAAGTCTTTCTTTACAAATGATATGATTATCCATGTAGAAAAACCCAAAAAATAAACTTAAATGCTCCCGAAACATATACATTACTATATTAAAATAGACAGCCAGTGGGAATTTGCTGTATGACGCAAGAAACACAACCCTGGTGTTTTGTGACAACTGAGAGGTGTGGAACAGGGTGGGAGGTGGGACGGAGATTCAAGAGGGAGGGGACATATTTATACTCATGGCTGATTCCTGTTGATGTATAGCAGAAACCAACACAATATTGTAACTATCCTCCAATTTAAAAAAAGAAAACAACAAGAAATAAGTTAATACTTCAGTCAGTTCAGTTCAGTCGCTCAGTCGTGTCCAACTCTTTGCGACCCCGGGAATCGCAGCACGCCAGGCCTCCCTGTCCATCACCAACTTCTGGAGTTCACTCAAACTCACATCCATCGAGTCGGTGATGCCATCCAGCCACCTCATCCTCTGTCGTCCCCTTCTCCTCCTGCCCCCAATCCCTCCCAGCATCAGGGTCTTTTCCAATGAGTCAACTCTTTGCATGAGGTGGCCAAAGTACTGAAGTTTTAGCTTTAGCATCAGTCCTTCCAAAGAACACCCAGGACTGATCTCCTTTAGAATGGACTGGTTGGATCTCCTTGCAGTCCAAGGGACTCTCAAGAGTCTTCTCCAACACCACAGTTCAAAAGCATCAATTCTTCAGCACTCAGCTTTCTTCACAGTCCAACTCTCACATCCATACTTAGTTGTTATTTAAAAAAACTTCTGGAACTAGAAAGCAATTATAGCAAGGTTATAGGATACAAGGTTAATATTCAAAAGTCATTGCTCTCTTATGAAACAGCAATGAACAACTGGAATTAGACATTTAAAACAAAATAGCACACCAAAAATGAAGTACTTAGGTATAAATCTAACAAAATATGTATATGATATATATGCATAATACTGCTATATTCTGACGAAAGATATTAAAGAAAATCTAAATAAATAGATGCAGCTTCCCTAATAGCTCAGTTGGTAAAGAATCTGCCTGCAATGCAGGAGACTCCAGTTTGATTCCTGGGTTGGGACGATGACCAGGAGAAGGAAAAAAGCTACTCACTCCAGTATTCCGGCCTGGAGAACTCCCTGGACGGTATAGTCCATGGAGTCACAAAGAGTTGGACAGGACTAAGCAACTTTCACTTTCATTTGGGCTTCCCTGGTGGCTCAGACAGTAAAGCGTCTGCCTGCAGTGCAGGAGACCCAGGTTCGATCCCTGGGTTGGGAAGATCCCCTGGAGAAGGAAATGGCAATCCATTCCAGTACTCTTGCCTGGAAAATCCCATGGACGGAGGAGCCTGGTAGGCTACAGTCCATGGGGTTGCAAAGAGTCGGACACAACTGAGAGAAAAACAGATATACCATGTTGATGGATTGGAATACTCAACACTGTTAAGATATTTGACCAATAGATTCAATGCAATCCCATTAAAAATCCTCTATAGACGTCCAACCAACTTTTGACAAAGGAGCAGAAACATTTCAATAGAGATACTTTAATCAACAAATGGTGCTGGAAAGTTTGAACATCCATGTGTAAAAAGAAATTAATCTAGACACAGACATTACACTTTTCACCAAAAATTACTCAAAATGGATAACAGACCTAAATATAAAATGAAATATTAGAAAACATTTAGAAGGAAATGCTAAAGAAAAGCTATGTGACCTTGGATTTGGTGATGACCTTAAACACAACATCAAAAGCACAATTCATGAAAAAACATTGTTAGCCTTTATTAAAATTTAAAACTTCTCTGTGAAAAGTACAATTAAGAGACTGAAAAAACAAGCCACATATTTGTGGATAAAATATATGTTTTAATAAAATATATATCTGATAAAAGATTTCTATCCAAAATATACAAAACACTCAAACTCAACAATAAGACATGTAAAGACGTTCAACATTGTCATTGCTGCTGCTGCTGCTGCTGCTAAGTTGCTTCAGTCGTGTCCAACTCTGTGCAACCCCATAGACGGCAGCCCACCAGGCTTCCCCATCCCTGGGATTCTCCAGGCAAGAACACTGGAGTGGGTTGCCATTTCCTTCTTCAATGCATGAAAGTGAAAAGTGAGAGTGAAGTCGCTCAGTCGTGTCCAACTCTAGTGACCCCATGGACTGCAGCCTACCAGGCTCCTCCGTCCATGGGAATTGCCAAGGAAGAGTACTGGAGTGGGGTGCCATTGCCTTCTCCGAACATTGTCATTAGGTAATTGCAAATTAAAACAACAATGGAAGGTATCACCACATACTTATTAGAATGTCTAAAATTTTAAAATTGACATACCAAATACTAGCAAGGATACAGAAAAGCAGAAACTCATTCATTGCTAGTGAGTCTGGCAGTTTCTTACAAAGGTAAACACAGTCTTATCATGCAATCCAGCAATCATGTTTCTAGGTATTTACACAACTGATTTAAAAACTTGCATGCAAAGTTTATAGCAAATGTTTGTCCTTCAATAAGTGAACAGGTAAACCGTGGTACATTTGTACCCTGGAATATTATTCAGCATTAAAAAGAAATGAAATGTCAAGCCATGAAAGGAAACTTAAATGCATATTCGAATCACAATTGTGAGCAGGATTCCTGACAGCTTAGAGAAAGGCAGTGGTAGTAGAGGTGGACATGTTTGAGAAACATTTAGGAATAAAAAACGCCAGGACTCAGTAATAAAATGCATGTGGGGAGAGGAAAAGGAGAGGTAAGTATCAAGGATTACTCCAACGTGGCAAATTGAGAGACAGCCCCTGGAACACATCCTGTTTTGGAGAGACGTTCATGAGTTCAGTTTTAGATGTGTTGGGTTTGAGGAGCTTTGAAGGCATCAGCAAGTGGAATTAAGTAGGTAGCTAGATAGATGGATTTGGGAATCAGAGGATAAGCGTAGCTGGGCAAGTAAATCTGTGACTCACATGCATATGAACAATCACGAAAGCCATGGACACAGATAATATTCCTCTGGTGAAAACAACGATGAGAGGAAAAGAGCTTTAAGGAATTCTAACAGTTGGGAGCCAGGAAGAAGAGGAGGAACTAACAAAAGAAATAGAAAAGCGGCAGCCAGAGAGATGGAAGATGAACCAGGGGATATATTACCAATAAAACCAAGACCAGAATGTTTACTAGAGGAGGGCCAGGTCAAAAGTGTCCACTGATGCTAACAAGTCAAGTCAGACAAGGACTGAAAACATTCTTTGGATGACCTGTTCATGATTTTCCGTATTTTTATTGAAGTGTTCATTATTTTCTTATTGATTTTAAAAGCATTTTTACATATTAGAAACATTAATCCTCTGCCTGTTGTATATGTTACAAATATTTTTCCCAGTTAGCACCTGTAGTTGTGTTTCTGCTTTTCTCAGAGTTGATTTGTGTTATTTTACACATAGAAACTTCATGTGTTTATGTTGGCAGATTTATCAATTATCTTCTCTTTCATGAGTTACCCTTTTGCTTTCTTGCTTAGACTCATCTACATTTTCTTATAGTGTATAGTTTTCTTAATATAAAACCTCACTTTCTTATATTTAATTCTAATCCTCCTGGAGTTTTTTGGTGCAATGTTTCAGATAACAACTTTTTACCAAATAGTGTATCATTATCACAGAACTATTTATTCCATAATCCATCTAATTTGAAAAGCTTCAATCATTTACTATATTTTTTACATCTGCAACTGAATCTGAGCTTTCTATTTTGTTCCACTGAGCTAATTTTGCTCCCAGTAGTATTTTAAAAACTATTATTGCTTCATAATATGTTTAAATAACTTGACATTCAAATTGCCCTCATTATTTTAAGCTCTTATTCTTGTATATTTTTTCTCCAAAAACTGTGGAATCATTTTAAAAATTCAGAAATGACTTCATCCCGCTGCCTGAGTCAGGAAGATCCCCTGGAGGAGGAAATGGCCATTCCAGTATTCTTGCCTGGAAAATCCCAAGGATAGAGGAGCTTGGTGGGCTACAGTCCACAGGGTCGCAAAGAGTCGGACATGACTGAGCGTGCACACACTCACACATCTTCTGCCTATAAATCAATTGAGGAAGAATTGATGATAGCTTTATAACACTGAGTTGTCCTATCCTAGAATATGGTATAGCTCCCTACAGACTGAAATCTTATTTTCTGTAATTCTGAAGCTTTTTTATAAAAATAAAGATTTGCAGATTTCTTATTGAATTTATTCTTAGATATTTCATATTTTCTATGGCCATAGCAAATTGTATCCTTTATACTTTAAATTTTTCTGTAGAGCTATTTTGGCCCACAAAATATTTAGAGATTCTGAAGGTATCAAGGGCAAAGCTTCACACATTAGTCTTGAAAAGCTGATGTTCTCCCATTTACTACAAACTTCTGACAAGATCCAGTAATGTAATGCATTTACCCTTTGCCCTAAAACCCGCCCCTTAAATTTAAAAACATGATGACTCTCCTCACCCTACCCCAGCCACCACCTGGAGGGCATCCAGCCATCTAGTGGGCAAGACGGAGCCAGGCTGGGACTCATCCTTCTGCCGTGTCTTCTCGCCTTTGGCTCTGTCCAAAAATGTGACGGCAGCCAGAAACGGGTTTTCTTTACTTTAATGTGACTCAGGACTCCAGCCAAAACCGAAAGTATCATGTCGAAGTTCAGTTCAGTTCAGTTGCTCAGTCGTGTCCGACTCTTTGCGACCCCATGAATCGCAGCACGCCAGGCCTCCCTGTCCATCATGTCGAAGAGAACCTATAAAAACTGACCTGACTATAAAAGTTGTCTTTTTGAGTCAAAGACCTCTCTTCCAGCCTATCAATCAGAGATGCAGCTTTCCCAGCCAGCGCCGCGGGGTAGCGGGACCAGGAAGCATCAGCCAAGAAGCGAGTCCCAAACTCAGGACTGCACATCGTTCCACCAACCCAAGAAATCAGGTGTCTTGTTCTCGTCGAAGCCAGCAGGGGGAGCCAAACCACGCGAAAGGGAGGAATAACGAAGAAGCCGTCCTGGCGCTCCTTAATGGACCGACAGCCTGGTGGAGGCAGGAGAGATGTCTTCCGCTCCCAATCAAATTAAAACCACTGTGCACTCTTAGAAAACTCTCACTTTGTAAGGAACCTACCAGAGGCAGGTCGGGGTCAAAAGTATAAGTAGCTTATTTACCTTCCACATGGAGGATGAGTGGATCAGACAAATTTCAAAATTATATAAATCATACATGGTCATAAGGATAAAATCTGGATGTCTAAGGACAAAAAAGGATAAGAGTATGGCCCCAATCCTGGTGCTCAGGGGTAAGGATTCCACCTGCAATGCAGGAGCCGCAGGTTTGATCCTTGGGTTGAGAAGATTCCCTAGAGGAGGGTGTGGCAACCCACTCCAGTATTCTTGCCTGGAGAATCCCACCCACTGAGGAGCCTGGCAGGCTACAGTCCATGGGGTCACACAGAGTCAGACATGGCTGAAGCGATTTAGCAGGCATGCACGCAACTCCCCAATCCATTCCTAGCTATCTGAGACCTATCTCACCCTTTCTAAGGCTCAGTTCCCTTAACTTCAAGAAAAATATTAATAGTATTATAAAGGTCTTATAAGAATTAAAATAATACATACAATATATTAAACTTATAGCCTGGCATATGAGAAATGCTCAAAATTTGTTCTTATGATCACTAGATGCTACACCCCACGGGGTTTTTTTAGAGCAGGGATTAGTTCTTTTGAACTCATTTTGAACTAGTTTGCCTTGTTCGCTGCTGTCAGCAGTGCCCTGTGAGTCCATGTCCCAGGGAAGGCACACAGTTACTGTTTGCCGAAAGGATGAATGAAGGTTATTACTGTTTAATAAGCCAGGAAATAAAGGATGAGAAAGAGTGAGAGAGAGAGAGAGAGACAAGAGCAGCCTACTGCAGAGAGCAAAATAAAAAAAGAAGAAAATTAACCAAAGTGTTGTCTAAACCCAAGTCAATAGACAGAAAGTCAAAGAAGAACTGTCCCAGTGTGGACTGAGGCCATACTTGACAGCAACTGCATGTTTCTAGCACTGAGAGATGGAGGGATTAGTGGTAACATCAGTAGACAGAGGGACTATAGAATAAAGGGCAAGCTTGAGGCAGGTCAATCTGAAACAATTTAGGCTTTGCATCTCTTTAATTTGCAGGTCATTCAGGAAAGCCGTTGGTCAAGCAACAAAATTATTAGCAGCTCTCGGGAAATGGGGCATGGACCCTGATACTACAAAAGGTCAAAACTCCAAACACAGATAAAAAAGGAAGGCGTCAGGGGTGTGGCTGAAGCCATGAGAAAGTAGAGAGAATACGACTAGTGCTTGGAGAAACAGCCATCACAAGATGACAAAAAGGAGCCATTTCAAATTTCATACTAACGCTGCCTATCTTCAGAACTGGGGGTTTAAGTGGTGAGGAGAAGGCTCCGAGGTCTGGTGAATTGATCAGGATGATGTGTGAAAACAGAACAGTAACCCTGGGCCACACTATAGCCCAGCAGAACGGACCATGGAGACATTGGTACTCACTGTACCTGAGAGCGTACATCTCTTCTTCATTTTCTGGCACTGATCTGCTTTGATCTTGGCCGCTGTGAGCAAGTAGGCTTCAGTAGCATCATATCCCATTTCTGATAATACATTCCAGTAGTGGATGAGGTGCAGCCTTGTCCAGAAGCTCGGGCTTTGGGTCTTTGTTATAAAGTCGGTGATACTTGTAACACAACGTATTAGTGGAAGTTGTTTTAGTATTTCATGCCTTGAAGGCAGCTATTCTGTTTACCACATCCCATTAGCCTCTCTGTAAACTTCTTCGCTAATAAGACTTTAGTAGGTCACCAGATAAACATGAGCCTATCACTATTTACCAGCTGAAGCCAATGCCGGTCCTCTGGCCCCTCCTCAGGCCAGGCTCCCTGAATCTGCCAGCAGAGCCAGCCCCTCCCTCTTCTGAGCTCACCTAGGTCTGTGTGAAGCCTTTCCCACCATGGATAGCAATTCTCTGGCTCCATACCTTCCCTTCTAGAAGGAGAGCCATAGCTCCTTCACTCCTGAATTCCCAGGGCCTGGAACAGTCTGGGAGACAGCAGGGGTCAGTGAGAGATGTCTGCTGAATGAATGACAAGGAGAAAGGGGAGGGAGGGAAGGAAGTGGGGTGGAGGGGAAGAGAAGGAAAGAAACAAGGGAAGGAGGCAGGAGGGCCCAGCAGGAGAGCACGGTCTAGGCTTCATCCTTGCTCAACTCCAGGTCCTCCTCTCCTCGGAAGCCTCCTAACTTTGAGGGGAATCCAGGGGAGTTGAGAGAGGAAAAGAATCCTCTGCAGAGCCAGATGGGGCAACCCCAGGGATCCATAGGCCATAGAAGTCGGTCAAATGATGGTCCCATCCGAATGAATGAACTGGTGTTGAATGAATATATGTGAATGGATGTGTCTTGCTCAAGGGCATCATGGTACCTTAGTGCTGCTGCTGCTGCTTAGTCACTTCAGTTGTGTCCAACTCTGTGCGACCCCATAGATGGCAGCCCACCAGGCTCCCCCGTCCCTGGGATTCATGTACACCCATGATGGATTCATGTCAATGTATGGCAAAACCAATACAGTATTGTAAAGTAAAATAAAGTAAAAAAAAAAAAGAGTACTAGAGTGGGTTGCCATTTCCTTCTCCAATGCATGAGAGTGAAAAGTGAAAGTGAAGTAGCTCAGTCATGTCCGACTCTTCGCAACCCCATGGACTGCAGCCTACCAGGCTCCTCTGCCCATGGGGTTTTCCAGGCAAGAGTACTGGAGTGGGTTGCCATTGCCTTCTCCGTACCTTAGTGTAGGGCTTAGCAAAAGGAAGAGTGAAATCTGCCAAATGTAACATCAAAACAACGAGACTCACCTGGGACTTGAGAGAAAGCTGCTCAGATCCTCCCAGCAGCCGCTCATCTTCAAGTGCCAGGGCAGCTCCTGATACACTCTCCAGAAATCAGTTTGCCTTTGGAAGTATTTGACCAAGATTCGGTGGAAATGTGTTTTCTTGTGATTCACTGGGTCCTGGAAGCTATATGGACTGCTCTCTCTGACGGGAGTGATGACACCTATTCACAAATCAGTTACAGTCACTCTGCTGTACAGCAGAAATTAACACGTTATTTATGAAGTAAATCAACTATACTTCAATTTTTTTAACAACATAAAAATCAGTTACAGTAGAATGCATCTGACTTTTTAAGACTGTGAAAACACTACAGCAAACAGGTAACAGTTCAGTGGCCATATTCAGACAATAAAAGTCAAAGGATCTGGAAAAAGAAAAACTAAAACATCACAAATGTATCCTCTTATAAGGCAATTAAGAATTTACCAAAGAATTAGTTACAGTTATGATCACTGACCTAGATTTTCAGAAACTCTGTGAGCATGTTGACTTTTCATGTTGAGTCTTCCCCCTCCCCCAAGAAAATATTTGTAACCTACTTTGCAGTTTTAAATGTACACCATGGTTACTGCTTAAATGAGCACTTTGAAATATTAGAGGGTATGCATTTTTGGAGAAGTGAATCTCCTGCCTGCAGCTCACATAGGGCAAGGGGTAGCCAAGCAAATTAACTGCAAATTGGATGTTTGAGTCAAGATTATGATACTGAGTTTCCAAAGAGAAAGGGTTCCAATAGACCATACCCGCCCCCCCCCCCATAAACAAGCTTCTCAAAAACAAAAGGGTTTTGTTTAGTTCAGTCTTGGTGATATATAGCCTTGAAAACTGAAGCAGAAGTATTTTTAATTTTCTGCTTGACACTTTTTCCTGCAAGATAAATGAGACATACAGCTGGATGACACACCAAGCCCAGCTCTTCAGAAGAAATATAACCAAAAAAAGAAGCCCATTGTTCAAGTTATCATCCTGCATTTCTTCTGAAATGAATTCTAGGTCTTCTACCCACTTGGAGAGATGCCATGCTAGCTGGTCTAAAATGTGCTGATGTGCCTAGATGGCATGTGTGATGCTTAAAAGACCCCTGGAAGATGACTCCCCGCCCGCACAGGGTGTGGAAAAGGCATTTTTGTGGGTAGGAAATTAGGAAAGTGGCATGGAGAATGAGAGAAAATGAAAACTAGGACAAATGCCACCCTGAGTCCAAGATTTGGAGTGCTAAACGCAATGCATAAAGTGTGCAAAATGTTTTCCTATCAAACATTGCATTTTATTTTACTCTTCTACAAAATAATCTCTTGAGGAGGATGTGGAAACCCCTGTGCTGGTGAATTTTACATGTTCACTGACAGGGCGAAGGGGAGTCCAGATAGCTGGTGAAACTTTATCTCTGGGTTTGTACTGTGAGGGTGTTTCTGGAAGAGATTAGTGTTTGAATCAGTAGACTGAATAAAAAAGATTGCCAGTCTTCACACCAAAGCAACTGGGATGTGGGCCTGCACGATTTGCTCTCTCTAGAATATCTCCTGCCCTCAGATCTCAGTAGTGCTGGTTGTCAGACCTTTATTCTCTGACCAGGACTTATACCACTGACTCCTCTGGTTCCAGGCCTTTGGACTTGGACTCCAACTGTATGTACCAGGGGCTTTCCTGGGCCTCTAGCTTGTAGACGACAGATAACAGGAGTTCTCAGCCTCCATAATAGCATGAGCCAAGCCTTCCTAACAAATCTCTTTCTATAACTCTATCTATCTATCTATCTCCTGTTGGTGCTGTTTCTCTGGAGAGCCCTGGTTAGGGACTTCCCTCATGGTTCAGTGGTTAAGACTCTGTGCTTCCACTGCAGGGCACACAGATTCGATCCCTGATCAGGGAATGAAGATCCCGCATGCTGTGAAGCATGGCAAAAAAAAAAAGAAAGAGAGAGAGACAACCCTTGCTAATACAATCCCCATATAATAAACAAAACCTGTTTGAAATCAGAGGGACCAAGGGGCTTGTCCCTGGTCAGCACATGATCTGGGTGAAATAAAATTCATATCTTATGGCAAGACAAGGAAAATTTAAACACAAAAGCTCTCTACCCTCAGGCCTCCTCTCTCCCTGCTCTGCGCATAGTGTGTCTGCATTATGCACCCACCAGACCTCCCCCATCGGCAGGAAAACTGCTCAACCATAAACAGCAACATTCTCCTGGCATCAACAAGACAACTCCTCAAAAGATAACATTCCTTCTTGATTTTGTAAAGGGGTCACACGGCCCACCACAATGGTGCTTAGATCTGGATTATGTAAACTGTCAATGATATGTCATTTGATACCACTCCAATATTCTTGCCTGGAGAATCCCATGGACAGAGGAGCCTGATAGGCTATGGTCCATAGGGTCGCAAAGAGTTGGACACGGCTGAAGCAACTTAGCGCGGCACCCATTCACGCATATATGCGGAATCTAGAAAAATGATACGGATGAGCCTATCTGCAGGGCAGGAAGAGAGATACAGATGTACAGAGCAGACATGTAGACACAGTGGGGGAAGTGGATGGCGGGACGAATTGGGAGAGTAGCACTGACATGCTAACATACACACTCACGCCTGTGCTCAGTCGCTCAGTTGTGTCCGACTCTCCGTGACCCTATCAACTGAAGCCCGCCAGGTTCCTCTGTCCACGAGATTTTACAGGCAAGAATACTAGAGTGGATTGCCGTTCACTCCTCCAGAGGATCTGCCTGACCGAAGGATTGAACTCGCATCTCCTGCGTCTCCAGCATTGGCAGGTGGTTTTTTTACCACTGAGCCACTTGGGAAGCCCATCCTGGGCAGGCCGTATACACATTACCATGTGTGAAACAGACAGCTAGTGGGAAGCTGCTCCACAACACGGGGAGCTCAGCTCAGTGCTCTGCGATGACCTACAGAGGTGGGACGGGGGTGGGTGGGAGGGAAGTTCAAAGGGAAGGGATATATGCATATGTATAGCTGATTCATTTTGTTGTACAGCAGTTCAGTCATGTCCAACTCTTTATGGCCCCATGCACTGCAGCACGCCAGGCTTCCCTCTCCTTCACCATCTCCTTGAGCTTGCTCAAACTCATGTCCATTAAGTCAGTGATGCCACACAACCATCTCACCCTCTGACGTCCCCTTCTCCTCTTGCCTTCAGCCTTTCCCACCATCAGGGTCTTTTCCAATGAGTCACTTCCTCCCATCAAGTGGCCAAAATATTGGAGCTTCAGATTGTAAAGAAATTATACTCCAATTTTAAAAAAATACATCATTTGATGTATAACACTCTGTTTCAAAACACTTATATAACTGTGCCTGGTGATGGACTGGGAAGTCAGGTGTGCTACAGTCCATGGGATCACAAAGAGTCAGATAGGACTGAGTGACTGAACTGAACAGGTGGAACAGTTCTCAGAGTCTTCTGAGATGCTCTTTCTGGGTTTTAACCCTCAAATTTGACTTGAATAAAATTTTTCAATTCTTTCTTAGATAGACTGATTAATTTTTCATTGACACTTCTAAATGTAGAAGGATTCAAACCTTCTGACTTTATGCCAGTGCTCCTCCAATTACATGTGGGATGTGAGGAATGGCTTGACCATGGGATCATCTGTGTTACAAAGTTCAGTGTAGTTCTCACAGACAGACTAACTGGCTGACATTTACATAGTGCTGTTGTCTCTTAGGAGCCTCCCAGGTGGCACAGGGGTAAAGAATCTGCCTGCCAATTCAGGAGACCTGAGAAACACAGGTTCAACTGGGTCCAGAAGATCCCCCAGAGAAGGAAATGGCAACTTGTTTCAGGATTCTTGCCTGGAAAATCCCATGGACAGAGGAGCCTGGTGGGCTGTATAGTTCATGCATTCACAAAGAGTCCGACACAGCTGAGGCTAGATTTCACTGTGCGGATGAACAACCCCACAAGTCTCAGTGGCTTAAAAGAGCAAAGATTAACCATGTCCATCACGTGTTGGCTGGAACCCCAAATCCAGGTGGATCTCCTCACCCCAGGATGGATGGAGCAGTCGCCATCTTGAACCTGGCCAGTCAGCACTTACAACTCATGGGCAGAAGTAGCCACAAGCACCACCCAATAAGAGGCAGAGTATTTCAAACAAAAGCAGCCTGCAGGTATATGTGCCTAAGAGACCAGTTTGCCTCAAAATGACTGACATGACATCTGGACAAAAGACGTTAAAATGTAGCCCTTCACCAAAATATCACAGCAGACAAATGCTGTAGCCCCAGGCTTTGGGATATTTTTCATCCTTTAGGAATGGGCTTGCTTCTTATGCCAAGGCTGCATGGAACTGAATTATTGAAACTACAATTCCTGGTGCTTCGAACAAAAACTAGCATTCTCAGCCTGATTCTAAAGCAAGAAAACTTGCAGTTTTAACCACAGTGAATAGTGCCAGCAGTGCTTTATTTTGGGGCTCATCTTACAGGGAAGGAGTACAGCATGAACCCACAATTTTACCAGTAACATCATGACCCTTCAGTCCCTAGACCTCCAAGAATGTTACTGTTCTTGGTCAAATGGAGAGATTGAGAGCCTTGTAAACCATCATAAAATGGAATGAATAGAAAAGCTGATGCTACATCCAAGAACATCCTCATTCCTCACCCTGCTCTTCTCTGCGTTATGTAACTTAAGAGATGGTAGGAATGATGTCAATGTGGGAGGGGAAAAATAAAAAGGATTCATCTGGTTTAAAAAAAAAAAAAAAGTAAAAGAGAACACAGTAAACTGAAAAGGAAATTTAAGCTTAGAATCTTGCCAGAGGCTGTCATTTAAAGGGTTTTAAAGTCCTGAGATGCGAGGTCCCCTGTGTGAGTGATGCCCAGAGAGTGCTCCGACTCCAGGTAAGGTTCTGTGACTGCTGTTTCTCCGATTCAGATCTGCAGTTCTTTTCAGGAAGGGATAAGAATTTGATTTCAGAACTAAGGCAGAGACTGCTAATTCCTACCCCAAATCCATTTCCCTCATCTTTCTTAGTGACAGATTCCCACTTTGGTTTAGGGGAGCAATACACCCAGCTGAAACTTCTATCCCCAGATTCCCCTGTAACTGTGTGCTGTGCTTAGTCACTCAGTTGTGTCCGACTCTTTGCGACCCCATGTAACTAGCTATGGCCAAATGATGAAGTCCTGGGTCAAAGAGACTTAAGTGAAAATATTGGTGGAAAACTTCTAGGAAAACTCCTTAAAAGGAAACACAAGCCCTTCTCCCACACCAGCCCCTGTCCTTCCCATTGCTTGAAATATGATGGCTGGAGCTCCAGCAGCCATATTATGTCCAGTAGTCACGAACATGAGGTAACCTTGAGAATGTAAACCAGCATAACAGATCAGGGATGGGGTAGGAGCTGGGCTCCAGATGACTCTGAAGAGCCAACAGCATAGGCTTGGACTGCTGACCTCCAGAAGTCTTTCAAATGAGAGAATCAGTCAGTTCAGTTCAGTCGCTCAGTCTTGTCCGATAAACCCTGGTATATTAAGCAATTGAAATCATGGCTCTGTTACAGCCACATACAAATATTAATTTATGCAACCATTTTAATGCATATTTATAGACTCATTTCTACTCAAGAAATCCCAGCTATAACTTTCCCTTGGATGCGACTCTCACCTCCCCTTAGCCAGCAGGTGTCTGCAGAGATTCGAGCCTTACCCAGCAGCTTGTGTTCCACGGCGCTTCGCAGGGACTGGTGCCGGAAGTACAGGAGGCCGTTGGGCTTCTCCTGGAGCCAGTGTCTGGTGGCATTGCGGAAGGCAGCCCAGTGCAACGTGGTCACTTTGTAATGCCCCTTGTAGCCCAGCATGTCCAAAAGCTGGTATATCTCGTCCTCGGCCAGCCCACAGTGCGAGATGCTCAACAAACACAGGGTGTCAGACACCCAGCCGTCCAACCCTGTGCAGACAGCACACTGATGAAGGTGACAAAGGAGGGCTCACACATGCCAGATCATTCTACATGTTGTGTGTGATCAGCCAGCTCATTTCTTTCCATCATCCCCTAGGTGGCTACTATAGCCGCCCCATCGTACAAATAAGAAAAATGAAGCACAGAGAGGTTAAGTAACTTACCCCATGTCACACAGAAACCAGTGCAGAACCGGGATTTGAATGCAGACTGTATGGCTACAGAATCCATGTTCTTGACCATTAAATTATCACCTACATTGTCACAAGAATCCATCCGTGTCAGCTACGGTTACCAACTGGCAAGCTTGCCAGTTCTGACACAGCATTTCTCCTGAGCAGTCTTTATTTAAAGATTTCCAACATCAGATTTGCATGTACGGGCATGAGAGGCTTTTCTGTCTGGCTGCTGCCTACTGCATATTCATACACACCACACAAGCCAGCCACCAATTACTCACCTGACCCTCTAGATGTTTCCACCGTAGTAAGATCTCCCACTGGATCAACCAACTCTAAAGAGATCCTTAAGGCCACAGAGAAAAATGAGAGCAAGGTCTACCATTCGAAATGGATTTCTTATGCTATCAAACAGGACTGGGGAATGAGGCTCCAGATGCCTGCATCCTTTCAGCAGAGGCAGTTGTTCAGACTGATGTGCACAAGCTTCCTCTGAGGTTTGCCCCAGTTCAACTAAGCTCTCCTGGACCTGTGGTTGAACTCAGTGGGCCTGAGTCAGGGTCAGCAGACAGCACTGGGAGGGGGAAAATTGCCTATAAAAGGAGCAGTCCCTATGGGGTGTGGGGTGGGGAGGACCCGAGCTTTCCTGCACAATCCTGGAGACATGGGTCTAGCCAAAGGCACAGCTGTGGGCAGTTTTGTCTGGATGATTCTTCCTGGGGTACAGAGACCTTGTTTTCACCTCCGTGCAGGTTAGGGAGGGCACACTAAACTTGAACTTAACTTTCTCTGCAGAAATGCAAGCTCTAGACCAAAAAAAAAGGGGGGCAGATAATATGCCGGAGCAACAAATAATGTGCCTTTCATTCCCAGTATCTTCTGCTTCTCTCTCAGAGTTCCACCTCCCCATCCCTGCTCTGTTCTAATTCACTTAAAAGACAGCTGTCATAGCAGAAATGAAGAGAGAAAAACTCAAGTTTCAAGAGACTTTTGAGGCTCACAGTAGAGCCCATGCCTTGTGAGAATAAACTTGGGTTTTTGAAAGCCTGATTGTTGAATATTGAACCACAGATTCCTGGCCAACTCTTGGACTAATTTTTTTTTTTTTAAACCACAAAGAGCCTCAGACAATTACAGGAAGATGTAAAGAGGACATTTTTTTTTCCCACCCAGGAAGAAAAGAGATTTTGCTGAATTCAGAAAAGTTTAAAAAGAGACAGATCACCTATTCCATTTTTCTAGATGATCTCTCTGCCTCTCTTTTAACACCTTCCTGAGTTCAGCAAAATTTGCAAAACAGAGACACGGTCATAGAGAACAAATGTGTGGATACCAAGAGGGAAAGGGAGGTAGGTAGGAGGAATTGGGAGATTGGGATTGACATAAATACATTATTGATACTATGTATATGTAAATGACTAATGAGAACCTACTGTTTGGCACAGGGAACTCAGTGCTCTGTGGTGACCTGAATGGGAAGAAAATCCAAAAGGGAGAGAATATATGTACGGCTGATTCATTTGGTCGTACAGTAGAAACTATCACAACATTGTAAAGCAACTACACTCCAATAAAAATTGATTTAAAAAAGAAAGAGAGAGAGAGAGAGAGAAGAAAGCAATAAAGTTGCTCAAGTGGGTTTATGAGCAGGGGCCAGAGCCCTCCCCGTGAAGCAAATCAGCTTGGAGCAGAGAGAAACCGGCCTCTGGATGCATCTGAGACCTGATGGGAGGGAGGACCTGAGCTTCCAAAAGCCTGGAAGGCGGCAGCTCTACAGATTTCCCAGTGCCACAGGAAGAGGCGGAGAGGAGAAATGGCTGTGAGAACACTGGCGGAGACCTACAGGCCGCAGACCTCCGAGTGGCGCAGTGCGTGGCCACATTCTCTGTCGGGCATGTGGATTACCCGCAAGACTGGAGGCTCAAGCAGAGGGAAGGAGTGAGCCGACGATGCCCATGAGGACGAGGGCACGTGGCAGCAGATGGTGGCATACATGGAACCACCCCAGAACAGATGGGAACACAGGCATCCCCGAGGATGCCAAAAACAGGGCACATCAGTGTTGATGGACCATCTGGAGCCACGACCACCTCAGTGGAAGACAGCGGGGACAGGTGACAACCAAGGTCACCCAGCACCAAGGCCTTCAGATCTGAGCTCACCACAGCAGGGTCACAGCAAGGACACAAACCCTCACACAGCTGAAAAAATTCCTGAATCGACTGAAAATACACTAAACGGATGAGCTTAACCAGAATTAACCTAGTTTCTGCCATCAGTGGGACTGTAGGCTCAAAAGAAAGATTAAATTGAATCATAGGAATAATAAAGGCTCATTCCTTAGACCTCTGAGAAATGTGACTAAAATCTATGCTTAATGTATTTCTCCTTATGATCCACACACAGAGCTCCCTGGGTGGGGCTGCCAGATTTAGTAAATAAAAATATAGAGCCTCTAGCTACATCTGAATTCAGGTAAACAATAAATCCATTTTTGGCATAAGTATATTCCAAGAAATATTTGGGATATACTTATATACAAGATTATTTGTTACTTATCTGTAGTTTAAATAATTTTTAGTATATTTCCCATGCAATATCTGGGATATACTACAAGATTATTTGTTGCTACCTGAAATTCAAATTTAACTGGGCAAACTGTACTTTCTCTGACAATCCTCTCCCTCAACCTTCCTCCCTGGAGACGAAGGCAGGTGTGGGGTGGGGGTGTGGGGGGTGATCTTCCTCCCTATGGACTCAGACCAGCTGGTTAATACTGCTTAATGCCTACCTTCTCCTGAAGCCACAGTGTCAGAATTTGCCTTTTTTTGTTTCAAAGCCCAACTATAGTCTTCAACCCAGCGTTTCAGAATCAACCCCCAGAGCTCCTGAATCGAGGCCGCCCCCAAGTACTCCTTCAGGCACTGGAACTCGTTTCGGTAGATTCTGCACTCTTGGTATTCATTTGCCAGGATTGTGAGCTTTAAAGGACTCAGGTTGGTTTTTTTCCTCAAGCTGTATCTGCTCTGTCGGAAGGGGTCTCTATTGGAAAAAGAGAGATGCTCTCTAAAGATGCGTAGTTGGGCTTCTTTGTCCACTGTGCTGACGAGCTCCACTGTCCTCACATCAGGGCGGGCACACAGCGACTTGTAGGAGAGGCTGGAGGAGATGGTGCTCATGATCAGCTTGCAGTGAGGAGACAGCGAGCCTGGCAGCCAGGAGATGTCTTTCACCTGATGAAAAGAGTCAAAGACGGTTGAAAACTTCACAGCTTTAAAACTGCTTTGCTGGTGCAGGTGGTGGAGATAAAGGAACCCTCTTATGCTGGAGAAACCCCTCTCCACTATGGAGAATAGTATGGAGGTTCTTTAAAAATAAAAAAATAGAGCTACCACATGATCCTGCCCTCCCACTACTGAGCATGTATCTAGAGAAAAACATAATTCAAAAAGATATACACGCCCCAGTGTTCACAGCAGCACTATTTACAATAGCCAAGACATGGAAGCAACCTAAATGTCCATCAACAAATACAAGGATAAAGAAGGTGTGGCACATATGTACAGCGGAATATTAGTCAGTCAGAGAAAGAGTGAAAAACAGTCATTCGCAGCAACATGGATGGATCTAGAGACGGTCATACGAGTGAAGCAAATCAGAGAGAAAAAGAAACAAAATATGACATCACCACTAACTGGAATCAAAAAAAAGATTCAAATAGACTGATTCCTAAAACAGAAACAGACAAGCTATAGAAAATAAACCCAGTTACCAAGGAGGAAGGAGGGAGGGATAAATTAGGAGTTTGGGGTTAAAATATACACACTACTACATATACAATGGATAACTAACAAGGACCTACTGTATGGCACAGGGAACTACACTCAGTATCTTATAATAACCTAAAATGGAAGAGAATGCAAAAAAGAATATACATATGTATAACTGAATCACTTTGTTGTACACCTGAAACTAACACATTGTAAATCAACTATATTTCAATTTTTTAAATTTTTAATAGATTCAGTGGAATATAGTAAGAAAGTATAGGGTAAGGATTGGGGTTACAGTTATTAACAGCAACCTGGATAGCAAGCAATATGGTGCTAAGACAATACCAATTCACACTCCATATTGACTGACTCACCTCTCCATTAGGGATCTGATAGCACAAATGCAGACTCTGAAAAGAGGTTCCTACAAGTAAGCACTTTAACAAAATCACAGACTTCTGAAGAATGACCTACAGTGATGGCCAGAGTGCAAATTGAAACATTCAGCTGAAAAAAAAGATACTTCCTTGTGCTGAGAACTGTCACTTTGGGTAGCAATACTATCATAAATTAAATGGTTTCATTTTGGAATAAAAGAAACGCCTAATAAAATCTTTCTGGACTCCTTTAATAAACAGCTTTTTCCATCCCTCTTTGCCTAATAATAGCAATACTCATATCCTGACTGCTTACTCTGAGCCAGGCACTGTGTTGAGTGTGGACCAACCGCACTGGTTACTTACATTTTTAAAATTTTCTGTATCTTACGTTGTTTCCACATCTCTCGGGGGAACTTACAGATCCAGGGAAATTGCTCCTCCCAAGGCCATCCAATTCCTGGGAGCAGTGGACAGCTTGCATGAAACATACCTTCTGTGTGCAGACAAGCCAACCCATGACCACACCCTGACCCATCTTCTTATTCAACTTTCGCTCACCAAGCCAGTACTTCCTCTGCCCTAAATCATCCAAGGGTCAGGTGCCAGACAGTGAGGGAAAGCCCCTATGCCCCAAAGTCCACTAGAATTATTCAAACTAGCAATCCAAGACTGTGTCCTCTGCCCTGCCTTGCCTTTCCCATGAAAACCCCCAAAATAATTTTGTTGTATATTCTGATCTGCCTTATCTATACTGATTTTTCCATATATCAAATCCCATTGATTGGTCGCTATCTTTAGTTTTTCTTCTGTTTGAAGGGATACTGGATCAATGGCACCTCTAATGCTTTTTAGTGTCAGTCATTGCTTTGGCCCCTGGCTCCTGTCTTCTGCCTTCTGACACCCTAATATTTCCCCCCGGAGCCCTGCGTGACAAGGCATGTCTTCTCTTCAAAAGTGTAAATCATAAATAATTCTTTCAATGCCATTGGTTTCTCCATGCCATCACTCAGTTATCCCCCTATAAATTAAATCCCAGGTATAATTTTATTTCATTAACTCATTCAGTCCCCCTAACAACCCTCCAGAAAAGCCAAGGAGGAAACTGAAGCACAGAGGGCCTAAACGTTTTATCAAATTCATTATGAGGGTAAGCAGCAGAGCTGGGATTCAAACTAAGGGTCTGGCTGCAGGGGCTTGCCCCTCACCACTGCACTGATGCCTCAGAGAACTGCCTGACAGCCCCTCCTCCTGCAGAGCTCTCCCTGTGCCCCTCTTCCAGGAAGCCTTTTCCAAAGGTCCAGTGTTTTTGTTAGAGGCCTTCACAATACTACATACTGATCCCTGCCAGCACTTAGCTCAGCTGTCATTTTATATTTATTTATGTGATGATATTACTAATATCTGCCATTCCCTGCTAGAATGAAAGCTCTATTTCTTAGGGACTATGTCTGTCTGCATACAGTGCTTTTCCCATGGTAAGCAGTCAATAATTATTTGTTGGATGTATGGTGGTCACCATGTACTGAATTAAAAAGCAGATTACAAAATAATATGGTATATAACTTCATTTATATAAGCATATGTATGTGTATACAGCCATCCATAGAAAAAAGAAGGTTTAACAATGGTGAGGCTGTGAGGATATTTAATTTTCTATTTTCTTCTTCTTTGTTATATGCTCTATGAGAAATATACATGAATCACATAATTTATAATTATGCATGTATAAGTTTTAGAGAAAATGCTTCACAAAGTAATGACTAATACTAAAAAGCATTGGAGGTGCCATTGATCCAATATCATTTCAATCAGAAGAAAAACTAAAGATAGCAAACAACTGATAGAATTTGATATATGAAAAATTAAGTATAGATAAGGCAAATCAAAATATACAACCTAAAGAATATAATAGGGGCCCAATAAATGTCTGATTGAAGTATAAAATAGCGGGGCAGAACTGTGCAGCAGTAACGGCCAGTTTCTAGAACCAGGCTTCCCATGCTTAAATTCCAAGTCCACCATCTCCTTAGGACCTTCAGCAACTTGTCTAATATCTCCAAGTCCAATCCCATTTATATAAATAGAGATGATGATCCCAGTCTATCAAGGATTGTTGTGAGAATTCAATGTAAATATCTCTAAAGTTTCTAGAATAGTGCCTGGATCATTGTGTTACGTAAGTATTTGTTTCATAAAGTATTCAGAAGTAACTAGAAGCAGCATTGGCTATAACTATAGATATGCAATGCAAGGGAATGATATTATGTACATTCTAAATTAAGCCATTTCCCAACAAGGACCTACTGTATAGCACATAGAACTCCACTCAATGTTATGTGGCAGCCTGGAGGAGAGGGGGGTTTAGAGGAGAGCCATATACATGGGGGTTTACAGGAGAGCCTTGTACATGGGGATTTAGAGGAGAGCCATGTACATGGGGGTTTACAGGAGAGCCATATACATGGGGTTTAGAGGACAGCCATATACATGGGGGTTTAGAGGAGAGCCATATACATGGGGGTTTAGAGGAGAGCCATATACATGGCTCCATGTATATACATGGCTGAGTCCCTTCTCTGTTCACCTGAAATTATCACAACATTGTTCATTGGCTATACCCCAAAACAAAATAAAAAGTTCAAAAAAATTAATTAAGGGGTTTTCTTTTTATTAAATAATAATAAAATAGATATTATTTTGAAAGAGATTACCTTCTCTCCTGAAATCCCATAAATGCCAGCCAATTCTTCAATTCCGTCCAGTACAAGTATACATGGCTTTACATTGATGGAAGCAATGAACATGTCTACAAGAAGTGAAAAGGCCAAGATATTTGCATCTTCATTGAGAATATCAGTTTCAAGCTGGGTACCTGCAACATAGAAATGTGCTCAAATCAGGTGAAAATGTTTCCGTCGCTGCTAAAATATGTTAACGGGTTGGGGAAGCAGAAGGGGTTGGGAACGATGAGTGCTGCTCACAGCTGCACGACACACGCAGATGGCGTAGGATGGCGTGTGCGTGCTCACTCAGTCTTGTCTGACTCTCTGCGACTCCATGGACTGTAACCCACCAAGGTCCTCTGTCCACGGGATTTTCCAGGCAAGAATGCCGGAGTGGGTTGCCATTCCCTTCTCCAGGGGATCTTCTCGACCCAGGGATCGAACTCGAGTATCCTGTGTCTCTTGAATTGGCTGGCTCTTTACCAATGAGCCATCTGGGAAGGCCATATGTGTGATTAGCAGTCTCAAAATATTCAACCCTAAAGGGGTAAAGATATTTACCACCACATGTCTCCTATATATTTTCAGGATTTTATATAAAAAAATATTATGTATGACCCAAAGCGCTACTCTCACTTTCCAAAATGCAAAAATTGATCATGTTACAAAGAACTGGATGGGAAGAAAGAGAAGTCAGGCTATGTGATCTGTGAAGCTTCTGCATCCCCTTAAGATCAGTTCCTGTTTGGGGTCACAGCCACCACTCTGGGGGTCCAGCTGTGTGCACGCACACACACACACACACACACACACACAACATCTCCTACCCACCACCTAGTTTCTTTGGTCCTGGCTCATTTTAAACCTAACACAACTGATCCTAAATTACTCTACCCTTAGTAATGGACCCCAGACCTTCGATTCTAGAAATTACTAGGGAGAATTAAGTAATGAATCAGCAAAGACTAAGGAAGTAATTTGAGAGGACCAACTTGCAGGATGTGATTAAGTGACACACTAGCAGCAACCCAAAATGGTAATCACCTACCTAATATTCTAAGAGCACTTTGTGACATACAATTTCTGCCTTGCTTTTAATTTTCAAAACTAATATTTTCAAATAAATTAAGATCTGTTAGGATCTAGAAATCAAGTTATGCAAAGAAACTGGACTGGAGTAAGTTTCTTAAGTATATGAAGATTTAATCTATTTAAGAATCCACCTGCCAATGCAGGGGACACAGGTTCGATCCCTGATCCAGAAAGATCCCACATGCCTTGGAGCAGCTAAGCCCATGTGCCCCAACTACTGAGGTTGTGCTCTTAGAGCCTTTGAGCCGCAATACTGAGCCCACATGCTGCAACTACTAAAGCCCACGTGCCTGGAGCCTGTGCTCTGCAACAAGAGAAGCCACCGCAATAAGTCCATATGTGGCAACTAGAGAATAGCCCCTGCTCTCCACAACTAGAGAAATCCCTGGGGCAGCAACGAAGACTCAGCACAGCCAAAAATTAATTAATTTTTTAAAGATTTGCTCTATTTTGTCCAAGCAGGGAGAGTAACTGTATTACACAGAAGCATAACTGTGCTAACATCAAGAAAGACCTCTTGGGGAAAAACAATGAGATGTTGATGAAGCCCTCAGCACAGCATCTGGCACCCAGAAAGTCTTTGATAAAAGGAGGTCCTTGTTAGTCAGGGCTGCTGCCAGGGTCCGGAGTAATACAGTGAGGAAACATGAGAAGCGGAAAGGCGGAGGCTCTTCTCTGACCTTCTATGAAGCCTGTCATGAAGAGGACGTCAGCTGCAGCTGCCTAGCAGGCAAGGGCACTTGGGTCAGAGATTTGGCCATGGGTGGCCAGTTCTCCTCTGCTAGATCACTATATCCTGGCCAGCAGGGGTGGGGACGGAGGAGCAGAAATGTCAGCTTCACCCAACGGAGTTTTAGCATCCCCATGATGGGGAAGGAGGGCAGGGCTCACAGCCCACACAGGCGCTGCAGCAGCGGACAGCTAAGTTGGGTACGAGAAAATGCTCTCTGCCTGAATCTTCATGTGACCTCTCAGGCCTGGCTGTGCTCTCAGCAGTGGCTCCTTCTCTTTCCACATCCACCTCCTCCAGGTCCAGCTTCCGAGCCAAGGTGGTGATGCTAAACGATGCTGGAGGCAGCCAGCCCTGCTCATCCGGGCTTCCCCCAGGCTTCTGTGTTGCATGCATGCGTGCTCAGTCGTGTTTGACTCTTTGTGACCCCATGGACTGTAGCCAGCCAGGCTTCCCTGTCCATGGGATTTTCCAGGCAAGCATACTAGAGTGGGTTGCCATTGCCTTCTCCAGGGGATCTTCCTGACCCAGGGATTGAACTCACATCTCCTGCACTGCAGGCAGATTCTTTACCGTGGAGACACTGAAGAACAGCTACCAACTCTCTTGCTTTCCATCCTCGCTCCCCTTAGTCTAGATAATGAATAGGACTTTCTTGTTTCCCTCAGCTGCCCCCTACTCCCTGCTTCTTTCTCCAGCTCAGTGAGGAATAATAACAAAAGCAATAACAGCAAACTGTGCCAAGGACCCATTTAAGTTCTTTACATGTATCATCTGTTAACCCTGACACAGCTTTCTGTAGGTACTATTATTCCCATCCCCATTTTAGAGGTGAGAAACTGAGGCACAGATTGCTTAAGTGAACTGCCTAAGATCACACAGCTAGTAAATAGCGGAGCCAGAACTGAAAATCTGGGCAGGCCAAGTCCAGAACCACTGCCATCCCATTAACAAGGAGAGGTATTGCCTGACTGTAAAGTGTTCACAGGCTGTTAATGAATTTATTCTGCTTCGTCAGCTTAAAGATTTGTTTGTTTGAAAGGCAGCAACTGTTTTCATTAGGCGCTTTCCATACCTAAAAAGACACTCAAGAAAATAGCAATTTATTTGGGGAATAAAATCATAATTGCATGTGTACAGTTGAGCATCTAATCATCAGCCTTGCCAGAATAAACACCTTTGGGATGAGCCTGAGTGGTACTAGTCGCTTTTTCTTAGAATCAGACACACCTGCTGCTACTGACTTTGACTTTACCCACTTAGCACACTCTGAGAAATGTAGCCACTAAAAACTCACACCCACATGTTCACTTTATTTACTCACAGAAACACCTACACACACACACGCAGAAGGAAGCTCACATATTTTTCCCTTCATCCAGAGATGATCTACACTCATCAAAACTCACCCAGGGCCCCAACGCTCGCTCAGTACCCAGAGGCTCATGTGGGTACAAGCCCTGGGTGAGAAGGGATGAAGTCTCCAAAGCAGGAAGGGTCAGACACATACAAACATGCAAATACACAGAAGGCACCTAATGATGATGATAATATCTAATATCTGCTGGTGCTGTGGTTTCTCTGGTAGCTCAGCCAGTGAAGAATCTGCCTGCAAAGCAGGAGACCCGGGTTCAACTCCTGGGTTGGAAAGATCCCCTGGAGAAGGGATAGGCTACCCACTCCAGTACTCTTGAGCTTCCCTGGTGACTCAGATGGTAAAGAATCCACTTGCAGTGAGTGCGGGAGACCTGGGTTCAATCCCTGCAATGGGAAGAGCCCCTGGAGGAGGGCATGGCAACCCACTCCAGTATTCTTGTCTGGAGAATCCCCATAGACAGAGGAGCCTGGCGGGCTACAGTCCATGGGGTCACAGGGTCAGACCGACCGAGAAACTAGGCACAGCACAGCACTATATGCCAAGCATTGTGTTAAGTGTCTTTATTTCTCAGACTTTATCTTAGTTCGTCCTCTCAACTACCTATAAGACATCTTTTTCCTTCCTATCCATATTTTGCAGATGGGAAAACTGAGCCAGAGAGAATTAAAATAACTTGCCCAGGTCTCACAGCTAATAGAAGCCGTCGGGCTCCCCAGCTGCTCCTAGAACAGAGGTGGATCCCATAGGATTGTTCTCTCTGCCCACGTAAGCCTTGCATCTTCAATATCTCCTGACCAAAGCAGAACTCTTGATTACCCTCAAAACCTGCTGCCCCATCAATGCTGTCCCATTTCAGTGAACCACCCTGACCGTCCACCTAGTTTCCTTAAGCCGCAAACTAGGAGAATCCGTAATGTCTCCCTATCCTTCAATTCTCACATTCAGTTCCTCAGTGTGTTCCCATCCCTCCCCTTGCTACTCCCCTTCCCCAGGCCATCACCTCTTCCCACTTGGACCATTGTGATGGCCTCTAACAAGTGTCACTGCCACTATGCTGACTTGCCCACACCTATTTCTACATAGGAGATGATTTTGAGCTTTGATAAATACCAACCAAATCATGCCAGTCCCCTGCTCAAAATCCTCCACTGGCCTCCCACTGCACACAGTAGAATCTAATCCAAGTTCCTGTTCTACAAAACTCAGATACAAAGTAGCCCATCCTCTATCTTATCCTGATTCATCTGGTAGCACTCCCTGCATCCCCCACCAGAGTCTGGACACACTGCCTTCTTTCCTTTTCTGACTCACTCCACTTTGTTTCCAGCTTAGGGACCTTAGCTGTCCCTTCTGTCTGGAATGTTCTGATCTCCGCATGGCTGGCTCCTTCTTGTCTCTGAGATCTCCTGAGAGCGTAGCAGAGATGGCGGCCTGTCCTGTGAAAGTTTATGCTTCCCCTTAAAGATGGTGGGGGTAGCTTTCCGTTCCTACCTGACTCGCAGTGTGGCCATGGGAGCCCAGGGCGGCTGACTTCTTGCCAAAAGAATGGGAGTGGAAATGACTCGTGTCACAACCTGGCTGAGACTTTTAAGGAAAGGTGCGCCTTTTCCACTCGATTTCCTCTTCCTCTAGCCAAAGGCAGATGACTCTGAGGCCCTAGAAGATGACACAGCCTCAAGATGGAAAGAGCCCGCGGCCCCAAACCACCACGTGGGGAAAAGCCACTCATTCTCTAATGAGGAACCCTGAGCTGAACTGCTGCATGAGCTAGAGATGGCACAGATGGTAAAGAATCTGCCTGCAGTGCAGGAGACCTAGGTTCAATCCCTGGGCAGGGAAGATTCCTTGGAGAAGGGACTGGCAACCCACTCCAGTATTCTTGCCTAGAGAATCCCATGGACAGAGGAGCCTGGCAGGCTACAGTCCATGGAAGTCTCAAAGAATCATACATGAATGAGTGACTAACACAAACACGAGCTAGAAATAAACTTCAAGAAGCCACTGAAATGGGATATATAAACAGCAGCCAGAGTTATTCCAACTAATACAGAGATACAGTTCCTGACCACTCAACCTCAACAGCCAGCCCATTATCTCAGCACATCACTCTGTGTGGCATTCATCATTATTTGAAACATCTCTTGATTATTGGTCATCTGCCTTTTTCAACAGAACATTAGACCTATGGGAGTCATGATCTTACTTGCCAGACTCAGTGCTATGTCCCCAGAACCCAAACCAATGACAGGCACAGAACAGGCACCCAATAAATACTTTGTAATGAATGAGTGAATAAACATGCTTAGTAGAGAGCTACTGAACTAAACGGGAGGAGCAATAGCTGAAAGCAAAGAACTATGGCAGCCTCTTGATGAAAGTGAAAGAGGAGAAAAGTTGGCTTAAAGTTCAACATTCAGAAAACTAAGATCATGGCATCCAGTCCCATCACTTCAAGGCAAATAGATGGGGAAAGAGTGGAAACAGTGGCAGACTTTTTTCAGGGGGGGCTCCAAAATCACTGCAGATGGTGGCTGTACCCATGAAATTAAAAGCCGCTTACTCCTTGCAAAGAAAATTATGACCAACCTAGACAACATATTAAAAAGCAGAGACATTACTTTGCCAACAAAGGTCCATCTAGTCAAGGCTATGGTTTTTCCAGTGGTCATGTATGGATGTGAGAGTTGGACTATAAAGAAAGTTGAGCATTGAAGAATTGATGCTTTTGAGCTGTGGTGTTGGAGAAGACTCTTGCAAGTCCCTTGGACTGCAAGGAGATCCAACCAGTCCATCCTAAAGGAAATCAGTCCTGAATATTCATTGGAAGGACTGATGTTGAAGCTGAAACTCTAATACTTTGGCTATCTGATGTGAAGAACTGACACATTTGAAAAGACTCTGATGCTTAGAAAGATTGAAGGTGGGAGGAGAAGGGGGCAACAGAGGATGAGATGGTTGGATGGCATCACCAACTCAATGGACATGAGTTTGAGTAAACTCTGGGAGTTGGTGTTGGATAGGGAGGCCCGGCATGCTACAGTCCATGGGGTTGCAAAGAGTCAGACATGACTGAGCAACTGAACTGAACTGAACTGAACCTGAGCAATAGCTGAGAGGGACGTCCTGCCTTGGAGCCCTTGCAACCATTCCCATTGACTGGAATGTTCTCCCTGAGATAATCTGCCTGGCTCTCTCTTTCAAGTATATATTCAAATGCCCCTTTTTCAGTGAAGCTTGCCCAGATGATACCTTTAAAGTCCTGAAATCCTTACACATACACACTGCCTACTTTCTTTCTCTGATTTATTTTTCTTCATAGAACTTAACCGCCTCCAAACATTCTATAATTTTTAGTCATTAACTCTTTGTCCCCTTTGCTCTCCAATAACAGGGAAACCCCATGAGGCTAACGTATTCTGTCCATTTTTTTTCACGGTTGTATCCCCACTGGCACATAAGGCACTCAGTTCACCTTTGGGGAAGGAAAGACGAAAGAAAGGAAGAAAAGAAACAATTCTGAGAGCAGAAGAGGTGGGCGGATACACAGGCAAGACTATATAAAGGTTTAGATTGGAATAAGAGAAAAATAGCCTTATGGGCAGAAGACGGAATGACCACTTTTAAACAAAATTTTTCTGAATGAATTTCAAAGTCTGATTCTATTACCATAGTGTTCGTACTGCAATTCTGTGATGAAGTAATGGATCACGGACATGATGTCACTGCTTTCACAGGTGCTGCCCACGAAATGAGGGATCAGCAACATGTTCGGGTATTTCTTCTTGAAATAGTTCACCCAGTTGGCAAGCAGAGTGGACTTGCCACAGCCACGTTCTCCAGACAACAGCAAAATAGACTTGTAAGCTGGAAGAGGATTTATTCTGAAAAACAAACGGGGGAAACGTAGTCAAGGATAACTACCAAGAAAGAGGGAGGGAGGGAAACTTTTCCTGCATACATCTGTCTCTAAGAGATATGAAATTCTAGTCTCTCTGGGAGGGAGCTTAGTGAGGGAGGGAACATATGCATGCATATTGCATGTGTGTTCAGTCATGTCCAGCTCTTTGAAACTCCACGAACCGTAGCCCACCAGGCTCCTCTGTCCATGGGATTTCCCAGGCAAGAATACTGGAGCGGGCTGCCATTTCTTTCTCCAGGGATGTCTACATACAGCTGATTCATTTCATTGTACAGCAGAAACTAACACAACATTGTAAAGCAATTATATTCCAATCTTTTAAAAGTTAAAAGAAATTCCAGTCTCTCCACTGTGAACTCACTTGCTTCCAAACAAGTCATTCTCTCTCTGGGTTCGGCTCTGTCTTATATAAAATTAGGAGAGTGGAAAGATGGCAACCTTGGAAGGCTCCTCCAACTACCATAGACTCTAGGGTTGTCCAACATGAACCTGGGGTTACGTCAAGGGCCCAACCTGCCCAAAGATCCTGGAAGGGAGACTCTGCACCATCAGGAGAGAGAATAAAAAATCAAAACACTCATACGCCAAGGATTCCGATAATCCTGATGACCATGACATTAGAAATGCAACAAAATGACCGCAGTTGTCAGTGACTCACTGAGCAGTAGCCAGCTGCTCCATGGGGGTGTTTTGGCTTGTAATAATGAATAAATATGACTTCTCTGAACTGGCATGAGCACAGTATAACTTGTCTTGCTGCACAGTCTTAGCCACTGGACCACCAGGGAAGTCCCCCAAGCACCATGTTGTTTTAACCAAATAAACTGTCTTCCTCTTGGCTTGGGTTCCAGGAACCATAAGAATGTTGGTAGCTCTGCAGTCACAGTGGGTGCTGAGACTGGGGCAGAGACGGTGGAGCACAGCCCTGAGCCACTGTGGGTTTATCTCAAATCCTGAAACCCTCACAGAATAAATGATACCTGTGGTAAGAACTGGACGATGAGGATAGAAGAAATAAAATAGTCCAAGGAACCTCCCTATTTCTAGGGTTGAAACTGGGAAGGACACCACAGACAACCCCAGGGCTTTCTTCATGCCCCAGCCTCTTCATGCCTGTGGGTGGTGAAGAGAATACATCACCTCCCAGAAAAGGAAAAGATATGGGGGTCTGAATGAAGAGGACACTGAAAAAAAGTGAAGGAGTGCAAACTTTGGGTGAAGTTAAGTGAAAGTCGCTCGGTCGTGTCCAACTCTTTGTGACCCCATGGACATGGAATTCTCCAGGCCAGAATACTGGAGTGGGTAGCCTTTCCCCTCTCCAGGGGATCTTCCCAACCCAGGGATCGAACCCAGGTCTCCCGCATTGCGGGCAGATTCTTAACCAGCTGAGCCACAAGGGAAGCCCAAGAATACTTGAATGGTTAGCCTATCCCCTCTCCAGGGGATCTTCCCTTCCAAGGAATCAAACCAGGGTCTCCTGCATTGCAAGCGGATTCTTTGCCTGAATGAAGAGAACACTGAAAAAAGTGAAGGAGTGCAAACTTTGGGTAAGATAACTCAATTCCTTACTCACAAATACAAAGCTATGGCCCATAGTCAGCCATTAACAAGTGTTGGCTGAATATCTTAAAGTAATTAATAACGAGCTGATGATGTATGTGGAAGTTCTTTGTAAATTATGCAATACTGCACAGATGCATTAGTCATGTTTCCTAATCCAACTTTTTCTCCTTAAAATCATTACATCATTGTTAGGAATGACTGAGACAAACTTTGGACTATGGGATTAAACAGAAGGCAAGCCCTCTGTCCTCCAGGGTTTATAATCTTCTTGAGGAGACTGGAAGAAAGAAACTGAAATAGGAAAATTTCACAGCTGCAGAGTGAGTTCTGATGAGGAGATTCTAACCCGGGAGTGGCTTCTTTAGGAAGCCAGGGGTAGAAAAGGGGAGGGAAGGAAGACATTCCAAACTGGAGGAGTCTATTCACTAAAGTCAGACTGCTTTGCTTGGGATTTCTTGACGTCGTACCTGAGAACAGAGTCTAAGCTGGAGTGTGCTGCAGGACTGTTAAAATCAGATTCCATATCCTTTAAGGCAAATCTTTCCAAGATTTCAAAGATCTTGCTAGACTCCTTGGAAATAACAAATACTTCCTTGCACTTCTCAGTGAACTCTTCATGATAGAAACGTTCAAAGTTGTGCTTAAAGTCTTTAGAGACAAAAAGATATACTTTAATGTCTTAGATTTGTAGTTTAGCATTTTCCATTTCACATGGTTATTATGAATGCCCAGGAAAGTGCTCTGGGTCCCTATCACCATCTTTCTACGTTAGCACAATATTTCATAACCCACACTACATTGTAATGCAAGGAAGCTACAGGCAAGCAATGCTACTTGTATCTGAAATCCTGCTTAGGATTCCAAGTTATTTCATGACCTCACAATGAACAGGGCAAAAGAAAAAAAAATAATAAAACTGGATTTGCTACATATATCCTCTTGTATTTTTAGATTGTTAGCTAAGTATAAGTTACCTAATTCAATCTCATGGCATATGTGTTTCTACCCAGGGCAATGGCTGGGGGAGGGAGTGGGGTGTATTTTTAGGATAAGATGTCCTAATACAATGATAACCACGAGTATAGTTTCAACTCTGCCATTGGGCAAGTCCCTTAAACTCTCAGGTAAAATAAGTGGCAGCCAGACAACTGGATCTCTGAGATTCCTTCTAGCTTCAATTTACTGTTTCTAAGCTCACTGTTAAAGCCAAGGCATTCTGGACTGCCAAATTGTACCCCCATCTCCAGAAATACCTACATCTTCCAGAGTTTGGGAGGGGGTTGTTTTTTAAACGATGTGAGGCAGGAGAATGAACATCTCTGGTTTAACCTGGTAAGGTCTCAAGACATCTTATACTTCCATAGTTAACTGGGCTGCCCTCCGGTTCAGGTTAGGGCAAGAACAGACCTAGAGGACCAACAGTTTGGCCAAGGTCAGCTTCAAATTTCAAGATCTTAAGACAGAATTGGAGATGATCCCACAACCTAATGGGTCTCTTTAGCTCACCATGAACCTCACTCACCAGTCTCAGGTAACTCCAAGGACCTCAGTAGTGCTTCTAAAAGTCAAGAGTGTGAACTGAGAGCTCAACATTGCCTTATGATAACCATCAGCTACCCAAATGGCCTATTTTTACCCCAGCTATGCGATTTTGGAACTATGTGGGCAATTAAAGGGTACTGAAGATCCAAAACAAAAATAATTTAGCCTTCTTTTCTAAAGATTTTTAAATAATTCATACATTCTGTACCTTCTACTATAGACATGTAGTCCATATATTACATATTCAAAACTAAAGTCTAAAACAAACTAATCTTTCAACAGTAATCAAGACTAAGAAGAAAACTATAGAGAAACAATTTGTCTCTCACCCAAATACACAAAAAAGTTTGATTCTTAAACATGTTAATAAACATTAACTGACGGATGCATTTCACACTGAGACTAGTCAAACGTGAATCTAAGTGAGCTCCGGGAGTTGGTGAAGGACAGGGAGGCCTGGCGTGCTGCGATTCATGGGGTCACAAAGAGTTGGACACGACTGAGCTACTGAACTGAACTGAACTGAACTATACTTCAGACTTTAGTAAAATATATACTATATTCTCCCAGGACTCATTTTTTCATGATTCATCCCCATTAGCATAATATATGTCAGGCACTGTTTTCGGGTGCTTGCTGCTGCTGCTGCTGCTAAGTCACTTCAGATGTGTCCAACTCTATATGACCCCAGAGACAGCAGCCCACCAGGCTCCTCCATCCCTGGGATTCTCCAGGCAAGAACACTGGGGTGGCTTGCCATTTCCTTCTCCAATGCATGAAAAGTGAAGAGTGAAAGTGAAGTCGCTCAGTCATGTCCGACTCTTAGCGACCCCATGGACTGCAGCCCACCAGGCTCCTCCATCCATGGGATTTTCAAGGCAAGAGTGCTGGAGCGGGGTGCCATTGCCTTCTCCATTTCGGGTGCTTAACATATGTTATTGCTCTCAAGGTGATTAATGCTAACCAGAAATCAGAAGAAGAAACCTAGGCTTACCAATATTATGTCATTTTCCCAAGGTTACATAGCTAAAAACTGAAAAATCTTGGATCTGAGAACATGTCTGTCTTTGGACATTCTAAAACTCCAAGGCTGTAGTGAATACTCAAGATATTTGGGACTGCTCAACACCCTATTGAGCCACAGACTATCATTCGGGTCCCACCTTGTCTCAACTCTCAATTCATGTTAATGTAGTGGGTCCGTCTCCCTGCACCTCCAGAGGTGGTATAGGACCCAGAATTAGCCAAATCAGAGAATCTCATCACATCAATCACAATACCAGCGATTGAGTCAGATACAAGCATATAGTCCAAGTCCTGCTAATCAGGAACAGAAAGACTTAATGGTAGGACTTTGAGTCATTTACTGCTGGACTTGAACCTGGAGCTGCTACAGCCATCTTCCCTCCATAATGGAGAAGCCAAAGAATTGAGGCAGCATGAGGACAGCAGAGCCATCAGAGAAACAGTGAGAAACAAGGGCCTGGAATCCTCCTTTGAGCAAGTGGATGCAGCTTGAGCTGAACACAGACCTATCTCTAGGCTTTCAAGTTATATAAACTAATAAATTCTCTTTCTCTTGAAGCCAATTTAAGTCATTTGCAACCCAGAGTAATGAGCGATACAATATTCTTTTCTAGGACCCCAAAATTATTTGGTCTGTAGATGGAGTCTAGTTTGACCAGCACAGTGGGATTTCACATCTCACCTCCAAAAATGAATGTGAATGACTTTAGGTGGGTCAACTCCCTCCTATTCAGTTGACCACAGATCTGCTCCCTATCATATTACAAGGACTCTGCCTGCCTGGTCCCTAAAGCACCTGAGAATGCCCTCATTCCACATTCCCACACTACTTGGGCCCTTACAATGGTAATTCATAATGTTTTTTGTGTCATTAAACCTTTTTGATCAAAGACAGTGTCTTCCTTTGATTGATGTCTTCCTACGGCCCCCAAACACACATATGCATTAAAACATTCTATTTTTCATATAATTTCAGGGCATCGCAGATCCCTCCCAAAGTCTATTCTAGGTGAAGAATCTCCACCCTATTCTGATGTTGTTCTTCCCTTTTTAATCTATACGTGTCTACAAGACACTGCATTTAAAATAACTATAATCATTTCAATATGATGTCAGGCAGTGCTTTTCAAACTTTGATGCATGTGCAACCCACCTGTCATCTTTATTAAAATGCAAATTCTAATTCAATAGACCCAGAATGCATTTCTAGCAAGTTCCTAGGTGATGCTGAGACTACCAGTCCACGGATTACTGACTCTGAATAGTAAGGGTGAAAGCAAACGAGCATTGTTTTGAAGTCAAAAGGACCTGTGTTCAAATCCTAGAATGATCCCTCACTGGTGAAGTGACATTAGGTAAGTCACTTAACTGCTACACAGCTTTCATTGGTTCATCTGTAAAACAGCGATTATAGCATCTACCTTGCAGGTCTAAATCTTAAAGATTAAAAGTGATAACATGCAAAAATCACTTGACAATAAAAGTTCTTTTCCCTTTAGTTTAGGGTTTCTCAACCTTCGCATTATTGACATTTGGAATTGAAAATTTCTTCATTATGAGGGGCAGTTCTGTGCACTGGAGGATGTGTAACAGTGACCCTGACTTCCACCTGGCAGATATCAGTAGCACACCCCTAACTGTGACACCAAAAATGTCTTCAGATGTAGCCAGAAGTCCCTTTAGGGTAAAGTCATCCTTGGTCTAGAACCTCTGCTCTGGATCTTCAAGTTAACTGCCAAATATTTTAGGTCTCCTCTGAGCTCCTTGACTTCCTAAATCGTCTTCCATGACCTACTATTTACTCTTAGTTTAAAAAATCTTCACATGAAGTGAATGTTACAGGAATATGCTAACAATTTTAAATGCATAAATAACATTTTTCAACCATTTTAAAATTCCTTTCACAAGGAAGACACACAAAACACATGAACTTATGACAATAGACAGCTATCTCCATATTTACTAACCTGTATTTTCTGTCATTACAGTGGCTGGGCAAAGTTTCTCTATCACGACCAACCAGTCCTTGAGAATCAGCTCACCCAATTCATGGAGATCTCTATACAACCTGACAGGGAGCCCTTTGCTAATAATCTTGGCTTTCAGCATTCCGATCTTTAATCTCTCCTCATCATCAGTCAGACAACCTGAAGACAGCATCTCCTCCTTTTCCTCATCCCAAGTCTTCAGCGGCATGGTTCCGCTCCTAAAGTAAAAATACTGAAATTGAGACTCATTCAGAAATGCTGCTTGGATAACCTCTAACTCCATTAGACTGCAGGTGGGGTACTCCAGGACCCAAGGATAACCGTTTTTTGCAGCAACATAGAGATTCTGTTCCACTCTGGATAAACTTGACAAGTCAGTTGCCTTGGAGAAGATGACAGGTGAGTAGTTATGGAGAAAGTCCCCGTATGTCTGACCCAGCAAGCAGATGAAAAAAGGAAAGCAGCTGTTCACGTAGTCGAGACAGAGCTTCAGGTGTTGCGACTGGAGACAAAATCGCTGTCTAAACAGATTGGAGAGTGAGGGTATTTGAGCCTCCAACACTGACCACCTCAGGTCCACAGCTTTGAAATACGTGCCCCGGGAATTGCAGAGTTCATTCAGCTGAGGGAAGATGTAGCTTGCCAAAAAGTCTCTCTCTTCTTCAAAATCACCCAGAGTTGAACAGATGTAAGGCTGAATGGGTTTCTGTGGCTTTAAAAGGAATTGGGCAGACCTGTCTTCACTCTCATTTGCCTTCATTTCACTTTGCTCAGAGATGATATAACCCTTGAACAGAACAATTTCTGTTCTGGTGCAGCCACCAACCTCCTCTGCTTCTACAACTTTCTCTTCATTATGTTTGCTATAAACAGATTGAAATCTTTCCCCAGAATGTCTTCTTCTTATAGATACTATAACGTGAGTGACGGCAAACAATGCACAGATCAAACTTGAAAAACAACCGAGTTTAAGTCAGGACTGAAAAAGAAAAAAAAAATCTTTTTAGGATTCCAGGAAGTTCATTGATCCTCTGTTTCCCCAAAGCTTTTGCTGAAGAGCTGAGATCCACAGGTGCTAAGTGGGCACTGAATACAGTTCTCCCTGTTTGCCTCAGCACCCCCATCCTACCTTTCCAGTGTTCCTTTTGCCACCTGCTCCTTCTGGCCCTCCCTGTTAATTTGGAGTCTATGCAAGGGAACTTGCTGAAGAGTGTGAAAAGGAAGGCAAATGCGGAAAAGGAGCCTAGCATACCTAGCAACAGAATAAGCCAAGACCCATGACTGTGACCAGAAGCAAGAATGAGAATTGTTATGAAGTTGAGGCCAGGAAAGAGGAATAAATCAAAATAGCAATATAATAAGGCCCAAGACCAATAATGCACCTGGCCATCTGAGACACAAGGAAGTCTGGATCTGAGAACTTTATGGAGTACTGTGATTATTTCTACCTCAAGTTGTGTGGGCTCTTATGACATTCCATTCACCTACATGCATTGGGAATTCAATTCCACTGAGCTAATGGAAAAACACACACCCTCCAACAATGAGGTAGATATGCTTGCATCTTGCTCAGAAGCAAAAGATTAAATGAAAAGTACCTAGTTTTATGAGCTTTTTCCTGATGCAACTCATTTCCTTACCAAATGTTGCTTCACTGTTTGTTGCTTTCACCTATAGAGAAACATACTGTGTTATCAGGAATAGGGCAATTTTCCATCAAGATCACCTGACAAGAATATAATAATGCATTATCTTTTGAAAAAGTGTTAACCCTTTTGCATTTAATTGTAACAATCATACAATAGATAATATTACCACTCTGCTTCACTGATGAAGAAACAAAAGTTCAGACAAGATAAGAAACATGTCCAAAGTCACTTGGCTAGTAAGTGAAGAGCCAGGATCTAAAAACAAGTCAGCCTGACTCCAGGACACATGCATTATACTGCCTCCATATTATATGGATAAAACTCTAGGTCTTGAAGATACCATAGATCAATGCGTAGAAAACACCTATACGATAAATGATACTGTAATAAATAGGTGACAATTTGAAACAATTAATCTCACACAAACAAAATCGAAAAGATAACTGAAGAGGCATCCTGCCTGCCATGTAGGAGGCTAGAATTAGATTATCAGTACTTGAAAATATCCACTTTTTCCTATTTCCAAGTGATCAGAGGTAATTTATATCTTGGTCTCTACCAGGTCCCAAACAGCCAGCATAAGGACTGGCTCAGAGTAGGTGACAGGTGAATATTTGTTGAACAAAAGAATTTAGTATAATTTTTAAATGAAAAGAAAACATAATTAAAAGGAAAAGATTTCCAAAACTTTTAAGCTATAGAATCACAAAAGATGTACAAATAATAACCACATTTTTAAAAGACGTAAAGGCAAACAATGGACTGTAAAAAAATTTGCCACAAATAAATTTATCTTTATTCTAAGAAAAATACTGACATCCTAGTAGATATACAAGCAAAAGATATAAATAAGTTAAAAAAATACAAGAATATATCTAAAAGCATATTTAACCCTTCTAGAATTCAAAGAAATCTAAAATGATACAGATATTTGATATCTGTATCAAATTATCAATTATCTGTATATTATTATACAGATAATCAATGATAACAGATATTTGAAAGTACAGCTATCGAAACCATGGAGTCGCAAAGAGTTGGACACAGCTTAGTGACTGAACAACAATAACAATCTAAATATTGGTGAAATTCTTATGGAATTGTAAACTGGTAATTCTGGAAAGCTATTAGAAGGTATGTTTGGAAAGTAAATGGCAACGTACTTCAAAATATATTACTACTTTCTGGGAATCACTCCAAGGAACTAATCAAAATAGTGAAAAACTATAACTGTTAGGTATTAATTGAATTGTTTGTGATAGAAAAAAATAGAAAAAGAAAGAAAGACTCAATGGTCTTCACAAATGACATAACTAAGAGGGTAAAAGTACAGTCACTGATGGCAAGCGATATATATATATATATATATATATATATTAAAAAGAAAGTTATGGGCTTCTGCTTGCAGCCATGATAAATAACAGGGATAAGACTTACCTACCTCTCTTCAAAATATTAGAAAACTGGACAAAATATATGAATTAGGTATTTTCAGATATTATACATCAGGCAAGTAAACTAAGGGAGTTATCATCAGAAAAAGTAGATTTCAGAACAAGTGTCACTAGTAATAGAAAGTGACACTACATAATGACAAAGTAGTCCACGAAGAAAGCATAATAATCCTAAGTGTGCATGCACCTAACAACAGAGTTTTAAAACACACAAAGCAAAACTGGTAGAAATGACAGGAGCAATAGACAAACCAATAATACAAGTTAGAGAGTTTAAAACTCGTCTCTTCAGTAATCAATAGTTTAACTAGTCAGATAATCAGCAAAGATGTAGAAGATCTGAAAAACACTATCAAGCAAATTGATTTTGAACATTTCACCCAAAAGCAGCAGAATACAGATTCTTCTCGCATGCACATAGAACAATCACCAAAATGAACCAGCTTCTAGGCCAAAGTTCAACAAAATGCAGCCTAAAGGCCAAAGCCTACCTGTTTCCTGTTTTTATAAAGAACATTTTACTGCAACTCAGCCACTTTCACTTATAGTATTTAATATTACAACAGCAGAGCTGAGTAGTCATGATAAAGATTATTTGGCCCACAAAGCCTGAAATATTTTCTATCTGATGTTTTAAGCAATAAGTTTGCTGAAGTCCATCCTAGGTTATAAACCATCCAAGGTCATAAACCAACACTCTTAACAAATCTGAAAGAACTAAATACATATAAAATCTGTTCTCTAACCACAATGGAATTAAATGTGAAACTGATGACAGAAAGACACCTGAAAAATTGACAAATTTTGGAAATTAAATAATACATTTCTGAATAACTCATGAGTCAAAGAGAAAAGCAAGAAAAAAAAAAAAAAACAGCAAATGGTGACAGAAAATAGACCATTAGTTGCCTGGTGGAGGGTGAGGAGAAAATAACTGGGAAGGGAACTCTTTATGGCACCGGCAATGTTTTCTATCATAATCATAGTGGTAGTTAGGTGTAGGCATTCATCAAAACTTACCAACTGACCACTTAAAATGGGTGCATTTTATATAAATTAGACCAAAAATAGAGCTGATTACTTAAAAAATCAGAGAACTAGGACTTCCCTGGTGGTCCAGTAGCTAAGACTTCACCTTTCCAGTGCAGATGGCCCAAATTTGATTCCTGGTCAAGGAACTAAGATCCCTGCGGTATGGCCAAGTAATAATATTAATAACTCCACAACTGCTAAAAAAGAACCTTCCCAGTTTTTTTAGAAATAGAGGCTTAATGGGGACAGGAGTGGGGAGGTGGACAGAAGTAGAAGTTATCTTGGAGTAGAAAGATAAAAGTAGGATATGATTTTTTAATTTTACTTTAAAACAATGTAAGCAAAAAGAAATTAACTACAAACTTTTCATGATTACTATAAAGTGCAAAACCCTTATCACACGTCACAGATAGTAGCCATAAAAATAATGCCTTAAAAACCAAACAGTGCTGCTATATTTTAAATGCATAACCAATAAAGATCTACTGTATAGCACAGGGAACTCTGCTCAATCTTACCTGGCAGCCTGTGTGGGTGGGGAGTTTGGGGGAGAATGGACATATGTATATGCATGACTGAGTCCCTTCGCTGTCCATTTGAAACTATCACATTATTGTTAATTGGTTATACCCCAATACAAAATAAAAAAATTAAAAAAAATTTTAATAGCAAACAGCATTGAATAAATTCTATTAGATACATTCCTCTTTTTATGGAAAATGTAGACTAATATGTGCTTATTAGAGAGCTATTTAAGACAAACTTGGACCAAACTGACTTTCTCTTGGCATAATCAGAAAGACTAAAACAGAACTGAAAGAGCCCAACAACTGCGCCAGAGAACCAAAGCTACTTAATATCTGTCCCTGGCCTATTTGATAGCAGCAAGTGGCATTAGAGTGGCGCCTTCCACATTGCTGGGGATACAGAGGTTGAGTGTGGGCTCTGGAGTGACATAAACTCCCCCAAGATCTCACTCTGACGGTAGCTCTTGCAGCTGTGAGTCTGAAAACAATGACCACATCCAATATAGCAGGATTAAATGAGACTCTGCATACTAGTCACCTAATAAAACATTTTTTTTAATTTGTTTTCTTTTAACATCGCAAAGATGAACTTATTAAGAAAGCACATTCCCTCGTAAGCGCTGAGGACTCCTGTTCCAGTGCCCTAGATGAACATTACTGCCCTGGGTGTCCTGTTGATCCTGAGGCCTGGTGTCTAGCTTTTCCTTCCACTCTATGAACTGCTTCACCATCTCTTCAATAAATTCCCTGTTCTTATTTCCAAAAAGAAATGAAGAGACAAAGAGGGAGGGAGAGAGGGAATGGAGGAAGGAGGGAAGGAAGAAACAGCCTTCCCAACAGATTTCTTAAGCAAATCATCGTTTAGTTTACATTTTAGAATCCGCAAGGTATATATAAAGTCCTCAGTCAATGTTTGCTATTCCTACTGCTGTTGTCAGTGTTAACATTACCTCTACAGCAAATGTTTGACTTCAAATTTTGTGATAAAGTAGCCTCAAAGTAGTATCAATCTATTTATCACTGCAAGAGACTATTTACAAACTGGTGAAAATTTCCTCTGCTTTTTATTTTTTCCAGAAATTTCTCTTAATATGCTTAGGCTTAGAAATTTCTATATATAAATAACATGCCCCACCCCCACCCTTCATGATCACAGCATCTAACTTTAGTAATTTTAGTTTGACAGCCCCAAGCTGCACTTTTTCTTTTTTTAAAGCTTTTTATTCTTAAAACATAATTTGGTGGGAATGTAAACTGGTACAGCTTTCCTAGAGTGTAATTTATCAGTATCAAAATCCTTTAAACACAACTCATTTATTTTTATCAAGCATTTCAATTTTAAGTATTTATTCTATTTGTCTATAAGGATTTAATTTCAATTTAATTCTTCTCACTGAGTCGTGGCAGACTCTTTGTGACCCCTTTAAAAATGGATGCTCAATCTTAGTTAAGGAGGTCTCCCCCATTCCTACTATGTACTCACAGCCTTTCTTATTTTCTCCTAAGCTGGATTTCTTTTTCATATGGTATAAGACAGGAGTCAACTTTATTTTTCTTTACATGGATAACCAGTCAAGGTCAGCATCATTTATAAAACAAACCATCCTTTCTCCTCTAAACTGAAACATCTATTTTATCATGTATTAAATTGAAACAATCTATCTCTGGATTCTCTCTTTACCTATATTGTTCTGTTTGTCTATTCAAACATGTAGTGGATACATATCATCCTTTTTCATTGTGCAGCATCTGAATCCTCTTCCTACTTGGGGGGAAATCCCCACTTCTGGCTCTTGCCCCCCACCTCCCCCTTTCATGAGCCCATTACTCACAAAAGAAGCTGAAGATGCCAGCCAGAACCTTTCTCAGCTTCTCTTGCAGCTAGGGTATGGTAACAGCCAGCTTCTAACATGGCCCCAGTGACTCCTGGTATTCACCTCTTTACATAATCGCCTCTTTCACTAAGTAGAGTTAATTGTAGAAATGACAGTGTGTGATTTCTGAGGTTAGTTATGAGTTATTACAGCTCTTACCTTGTTTCTGATGTGGATCACTCACTCTGGGGAAAGCCAGCTACCATACTGTGAGCACACTCAAGCAGCCCAAGGGAGAGGGCCAAGCAGTGAGGAACTGAAAACTCCGGTAAATATGTGAGTGAGTCATCACGGAGCAGGTTCTCCAGCCCCAGCCAAGCCTTTGATGTCAGCAGCAGATGCTGACATCTTGATTGCAGTTTCATGAGACCCAGAATCAGGACTACCAAGCTAAGCACTCCTACATTCCCCACAATAGATACTGTGCAAGATAATACATGTTTATTTCTTTAAACTACAGTTTTGGGGTAATTTGTTACACAGCAATAATACCCTATAGGGTATGGCACCAGATTCAACTTCTCCATTCATTTTATATTTTTAAATAAGATGTTACAGTTTTCTTCATGTTGAAGATATGTCTTTCAAGTTTATTCCAAAGTATTTTACGGTTTTGGTCTCTAATATGAATGAAGGTGTTAGAATTTCCATTTCTGTGTTTTCTGCAAGATTAGGGTAAGTCTATTGATGCTTATTTTCCCCCTAGCTAGGGCTTCTTGAATTTTCAGATAGGCAATTATTTCACCAGTGGGAAGGAATTTTAAAGTGAAAGCCCACAACTGTTCTAAAATTAATGCTAACTATGAATTGCAGCCCTCTAGGCTCCTCTGTCTATGGGATTCTCCAGGCAAGAAAGATTCCTGGAGTGGGTTGCCATCCTGACCCAGAAATTGAACCCAGGTCTCCCACATTGCAGGCAGACATTTTACCGACTGAGCTACGCAGGAAGCCCCCTTCATTTTTTTGTCTCAGACACTTTTACACAGTGTGGGACAATACTGACAACTGGGGGCATCTCTGTCTGGTTCCTGCTTCCTACTGAAATGGGTTTTAGTGTTCTTTGTTTTAGATTTTTTTGTTGTTGTTCTTTAAATTAATAGTTGCAATTAGGGTTTTTTGGATTGAGGTATAATTTACATATGACGAAATTCACTCTTTTCAAAGTTTACAGTTTGATGAGTTCCAACCACAACGAAAATAAAGATCAAGAGCATTTCCATCAACACCCCTCAAAATTCCCTCACATTCTTTTGCATTCTCTTATATCTTTGCTTCAGTTTAAATAAAATGCATGCACTGACGATGTGAATATTTCTTCAAGTTCTGCACAGAGACCATATCTATATTGCTCTCCCTTACACTGCCAGCACTTTGCATAATCCTAGGGACATACCAGGTCTCCAACATTGCTGAATTAATAAATGAAAGAGTGAACCAAAAAATGAACCGAGAAATTCACCCTGGAGCTCAGCTCCTCACGTCAGTGCTCTCAGATGCCACCTGCTATCGTGTCTTCATCTCCCCAGTCTGCATTCTCCCTGACTCAGCACTAGACGACCCCTGTCAACCAGGTGAGCTATCCATTGTTCCTAATGGCACCCCTGTGCCTGTCTGGTTTTTCTCTCCCAAGTTCAACCACAAAGGAATGTGCTATCTAGTGAAGTTAACTGTGCTCAAGAAAAAGCTTAACAACAGCAACAGTAACAATAACACAAACAACAATGGTAGTCTTTCCAGTAGCATTCGTGGACACTGTCAAAAGGGAAAAACTAAAATTAGGAAGGAAAGGACTCAGATCCAAAGGTCAGGAGCTTAATAACAATCTGAAGTGTAAGTTCTGGAGAAGCTAGTCCAAGATAAGACCTGAGGATCAATCATGGGTCAAGTGGCAGGAGAGGTGGAGACCACATGGGAGAAACAGAGAGGCTGGAAACAGGGTAAGCTGCCCATCCCTTGGACAGGGTGCACAGCCATGAATCATGTCTTAAAGGGACAGAGTTGAGCCTGACAACAACCAACCATCTTTTTCCGCCAGTCTGTCTTGTGTTCTGTCTTGTGCATTCATTGTTTGCAAAAACATGTGCCCACAAGCAATGGATCTATTTTGGAGGGCCCATCTCACTCTCAGTTTCCTCCAGGTGCAGCACAAGTGACCCACCACTGACCAGTTAAGATGGAGTTTGCAATTTCAGAACTGATTGCTTACTTGTTCAGAACTAGAGAAAAAGGTGAAGCAATGTTATGAAAGGCAGAAAAGTCAAGGCACTCAGCTTTTTCTAAAAACAAAAAATAAGAGTTGAAACACACAAAAACGCAAATATTGAGATTTCTGAATGTACTTCATACCCTAGTATACCCTTAAAAAAAAAAAAGATGAAAGCACAGAAGCATGACAAAAGATTTGTAAGCTAAACTTTTCTTACTAACAACAAAGACAGGTAATTTAGGCAGATGTAAATGAAGCATCACCACAATGGGTAAGTGCTGACCACAGATTTAAGACTGGCAAACCTAAATAGGGGAAGTTATAAATAAATATGACAGCCTGTCATTGAAAACTTGCCTTCAGGAATTAGCATGATTATCTGAAAACAAATCTGAAGTTCAATTACCCTGTAGGAAGCAGTAAGGAAGGCAGTGTTTTTGTCAGAAACTGGGGTATGAGTCAGGGTGGGGGTTATGTAAAGACTAGGTTAAAGGGACAGAGAAAATATTTTCCAAGGCGCAAGCTTAGGGTGAGGGACTTCCCTCACACGAGACACCTGGTCTTTCCGTACTTCTATGAAGTTACAAAGCTGTACTCCCTCTCTCATTTGCAGCCCCACAGGTTTTGCTTTCAAAGATCTGCAGGTGTATCCTCCTGCACGTCAAACTGAAAGTGTTTCTTCTTTTTTGTGCTAGACTGGACTTTACTACCACGCTCGCCACCTGACTTACAGCAGGGACTCTGGGACCACCGGGTCACCGCCTTTGAACTTCATGAGGGAGTCGGGGCATTAAAGTTGCTCGCAATTTCCCTCAAGGGAAGGTGGAGGGAGCCCCGCTACTCTCTTCTGGAAATCGAATCTGGAGGCCTGGGGTTCCGGCCGTGAAAGGAGCAGACGCAATAGGGATTCCGGCTGCCCAAGTGACGCAGAGGAAGGCAGATTCGGAAAAGGCTTGCGAACGAGCACGAGGCTGGGGCCAGACTCAGAGAGGCCGCCCCCCAGAACACGGAGGGGTCTCGGCCAAGGCCTTGGGGGCTTTCTAGGCCCGCTTCTAAAGGATGTACACTGGAGAGTCTGGAATACGTACAGACCTCTACGGCAATGGGAACAAGGGGTAACTTCCAAAACACGCGGCGCAGTGTTCCTGCAAAGACACGGGAGGAGAAATGCAGAAGGAAGAGCCAAACTACGCAGCTGATCAAAGACTACGATTCCCAGCAGGCGCTACGGAGTTTCCTCTCTAGTACGTTGCATGCTGGGAACTGTAGTTCCTCATCACTCGCATGGAAAAGTGCTTCGGGGTATTTCCAAACTCTCACGTGTGTCTCTTTACCGAGAAGCACTGCCAAATAGAAAGCTGACTGTGAAAAGTCGCTCTGGAATCATTCCTAACGTGACCCCACGCGTGGACACGGAAAAGGTGGAGAACTCGTTGCCATGGCTACCGCTTCCCCTGGTCACGGAATAAACGCTCTCTAGGATCCGGAAGTGGTTCCGCGCGACCTCTCCGCAAGTGGGTATAAGTTCTGCGCTGACGTTCACTGGACGGTTTCCCTTAGAGGCCAGAACAACCCAAGCAAAGGGGCGGTCCCGAGTGAGAGGGGCCCGCGGAACCATTTGATTGGGGAAAAGGGGCCAGGACTGGCCAATCGGGAGGAGCCACGCTTCGGGCATCGGGCACCGCACCTGGACAGCTCCGATTGGTGAACTGCGGTCCCCCCAACGAGTCCCCATTGGGTACAACGGGTGCGTGGTGCGGCACGATTGGTGGATTCGTGTTTCCCGTCCCCCGCCCGCGAGAAGTGGGGGTGAAAAGCGGCCGGACCTGCTCGGGGGGTAGTGGGCGGATCGCGCGGCTTGAGGTGTAAGCCTCGGAACTCCGGCGTAGGAGGGGGGCGGAGGCGGCTCCTGAGCTCAAAGGGGACTTGAGACTCACCGGCCGTGCGCCATGAGGGTCCTGTGGGTGCTGGGCCTCTGCTGCGTCCTGCTGACCTTCGGTGAGTGATCCTGGAGGAGCGGGCACCCCGGGACGCCCCCCCCCCCCTCCTCAAGCGCGGCCTCTTCTCGAAGGTTCTGGGGGCGTTGAGCCTGGGAGGAGGGGATAACAGGGTTAGGGTTTGAGCAGATGGGGTGTCCATCGCTCTTCCTCGAAAGAGGTTTGGCGGATTTCCTTTTCTGTCACCTTCTGGAAGCATAAAAGGGGCCCGGATTCGTTTAAATCCCTTAAGATCTGGTATCCGCTCCTAGCAGTCTCAGCTTCCTCGGGGTGGGGCCTCCCTCGGGCTCGCGCCCCTCAAGAGCATCGTTTGTGCCTTTCCCGGAGGACTTTTGTCAGACGGCGCAACCTTTGATCATCAGAGTTTGAGGGCACCCCCCCGCCCCTAGTCTCCTCGCCAACGCGTTTCCTTTCTTAGCTGCTGGGCTTGGAGCGTGGGGCCCTGGGGCAGCAGACCGGCAGTGTCAGCGATTTGATTCACTTTTACTCTAGCTCCTTAAGGTCCTAAAATCTCTTATCATCTGTTCCCTTTCTCAGGCCCCTGGGGCCAATTTCAGTTCTCCTCGCTAGAAGTTCCACAAACCCATTTTGCTTTCTGACCTGTGATATTGAAGGCCTAAGTTTTGGCATGGTCAATTTGGAGGCCTTGTCTCGGCCTGCGCGCAACACGTGTGAATGTAGAAAAGACCTGGTATCAAGTCGGCTAAACAGTATTTATAAAGGATCCCGGGGCTACCCTTTTAGAGGTGATGGACGCTTCCATCTCCTGAGGTACCTCAGTGTCTGAACTGAAATAAGAAATATGCCGACTTGGGTTTACATCGGTTATTTAAACCAGTGGATCCATTCTTCCATCGCCGGCTCCAGTATTTACCAAGTGAATTTTGCAACCCCTATCCTGGCCCTGTTCCATCTTGCCACTTCATGAGAAGTACATGAAGCAACGATGTGTGAAAGTTTTCTGATGTTAAATCTTCCTTCAGGGTCAGTGCGGGCTGATGATGAAGTGGATGTGGATGGGACAGTGGAAGAAGATCTGGGTAAAAGTAGAGAAGGCTCAAGGACAGATGATGAAGTAGTACAGAGGTTTGTGTTCTTCTGAAGCTATACATATAACCCCTTGGGAACCTGGAAGGAAGTAGCTTCTTTGTATCTCTTCTCCAAAGGCCCAGAAGTACTCTGAATTTAAATAGGTGAAAAATAAAGACCTTAGGGGTAGCAGCTATGTGCATACATAGTATCTCCTGACTTTGCCCCTAAGAATGACTGGTCAGAATAAGATGAATTAATCCCCTTGAAAACTATTTTGATAACTATTTCAGAATACTAGCAGGATAGCCTTGCTAAGATCTTAAAAAAGACTTTGGTTGTATACTCAGTAAGTGTGTACACTTTGTAATTTAAAAAATTTATGTCTGTTGAGCAACGTTTTCATTCAGCCTTTTAGGGCTTAAAACTTTGTAGACCCTTAGAAGCCAGAGTCTCCCCGGCATGTATCCCATGTGAGGGGAATAGAAATGTGTGTGACTTTGCTTTATAGCAGAGGAAAGTTGGGTTCACTTTTCTGACAGTTTTAAGCATAGAGTATTTCCAGCTTGGTATTAAAAGTAATCTATCATTGTGGAAAAATAATAGTGAGATGGTAGACTGGTAATATAAAGGTTTCCTTTTTACCTTTTCAATCCTTAAGACCATTGTGCTTTCATCACAGATGCTGTATTTTTGGAAAGAACTAAGTAATGCAGTATTAGTTGATCAAATTTTTTTCCTCAGAGAGGAAGAAGCTATTCAGTTGGATGGATTAAATGCATCCCAGATAAGAGAACTCAGAGAGAAATCAGAAAAGTTTGCCTTCCAAGCTGAAGTTAACAGAATGATGAAACTCATCATCAATTCATTGTATAAAAACAAAGAGGTAAGCAGCCCGTGGTTATGATGTTATTTTGTTTCTGTATGGGAGCTAACTTGATGACTTTCACAGTTACTGTGCTTTGTTGCTGTTTAGTTGTGTAGTCCCTAAGCCATGTGTGACTCTTTGTGACCTACCAGGCTCCTCTGTCCATGGGATTTCCCAGGCAAAAATGCTGGAGTGGGTTGCCATTTCCTTCTCCAGGGAATCTTCCTGACCCAGGAATCAAACCTGTAACTGCTGCCTTAGAGGCAGATTTCTTTACCACTGAACTACCAGGAAAGCCAATAGTTAATATTCTTACATAATAGTAATTCCAAACAAATAGTTCTCAAAGTTTAAAGACCCAGCATGTGCACGAATGGCTACTAGATACCTATTTGTATTTGTGGGAAGGGGGAGAGACATTTTTCCTTCTTTCTGCCTTTCCCCTCCAGTTGTGTTCATGGCCTGCTGAATAGTTGTGAGTCTTAAGGACATTCATACAAACTGAGCCTCAAGTATTGAATACATTAATAAGGTCACTAAGAAGGGAAATAGAGTAGTAACTACTCTAACCAGTTCAAGTGTTCCATATAGTTGTTCCAGTTCTTTGTGTAAAGAACTGTATCTCCTTTTACCAAGAGAGTAAAGCCACCCTTGTACCATAATAAGTCTAGTCCTTAAGGAGAGTTTTTTCAGAGTACAGAGGAGAAATGAATTTGACGTTAAGTTTGATGTCATGTATTTTGAGGCTAATCGAAGTGTGTATTAATCTGGCTTCCATTTAGATTTTCCTGCGAGAACTGATTTCAAATGCTTCTGATGCTTTAGATAAGATAAGACTAATATCACTGACTGATGAAAATGCTCTTGCTGGAAATGAGGAGTTGACAGTTAAAATTAAGGTAAGCTTAGAACAATTTTAAAGTAGAAAGAACTCTTAGAGATAGGGAATCCATTGTCAGTCAAGGTAGACTAGGTTAGGGGCAGTAACAGTTAACTACCAGACTGTCAGGGACTTAAATCAGGGGTCAGTCAAATATGGCCTGTGGGCCAAATCCAACCTGCTGCCTATTTTTATAGATAAAGTTTTATTGGAACGTAGCCATGCCCATTTGTGAAATATCTGTGACTGCTTTTGACAGAGACCGTACGGCCTGCAAAGCCTAAGATAATCTCTGGTTCTTTTCCAGAAAAAATTTGCCAACCCCTGGCTTAAATCATTAATCACAGGCTGCCTTGGGGCCTCTGCTTTGCATCATCCTCACCCTAGGACACAAGCTGATGGAGCAGCTGCCATCTGGAGTGTAGCTGGTTGTCATGGTGCAAAGAAAGCTTGGTGGGTCTCACACCAGTTAAAGGCTCCAGCCTGAAAGCCATGCTTTTGATTCCCACTTGTAACTCATTAGCCAGAACTTGTCACATGGCCTTAACCAACTATCAGTGAGGGAAATACATTCTGGTAATATTTCTGGAAGGCAGAGAGCTGGGAATATTTAGTGAAGAACATTGATTCCCACAGATTACAAAGACAGAAAAGACAGAAATCATTTAAGTTTCAGATCCTTTTATCTTCTATCAGTGAAATAGAGAAAACATAAAATTTTATTTTTCTTGATTTTTTTTTTTTTTTCCCCTTAAGTAAGTTGTTCTGTTTAGGTCTATCTCTGCCCATTGACATTTAGACTGGTCCTTGCCCTCTTATATTGATCGATGCTTTATCAAATACACTAAACTTAAAATTCTTCTCTGTAAATAAAGATGTTTGTACTTAAGGTGTATGCTTTTTGAAAAGACCATAAAACACTTCTGAAGGAGGGAAGGAGTTCAGGTTTTTTTCTGTATTGGAATTGATGTGCTTCAGAGCTGATAGCTTCTCAGCATATAGCTGAGTATTTCCTTTCCATATTGTGAGTATTAAGCAAGTGTAATTGTCTTGTTCTTGGTTTTAGTGTGATAAGGAGAAGAACCTGCTCCACGTCACAGACACTGGTGTAGGAATGACCCGGGAGGAGTTAGTGAAAAACCTTGGCACCATAGCCAAGTCTGGGACAAGTGAGTTTTTAAACAAAATGACTGAGGCACAAGAAGATGGCCAATCAACGTCAGAACTGATCGGTCAGTTTGGTGTTGGTTTCTATTCTGCCTTCCTTGTGGCAGATAAAGTTATTGTCACATCGAAACACAACAATGACTCTCAACACATCTGGGAGTCCGACTCCAATGAATTTTCTGTAATCGCTGACCCCAGAGGAAACACTCTCGGACGGGGAACAACCATTACGTGAGTATTACTCACTCCTAATGAGAATTAATTGGCCATAGCCAGGCTCTGGACTCTCCCATTCTAGCTCTCTGAGCCAATGGCCTATTCTGAGCCTTAATTTCTTTGCCTGTAAAAATGAGGAACGTGAGACCAGTTCTCATCACATTAAGTATTTTGAGACCTTGGTAAGGACCAGACCCAGAGTTATGGTGGCTGCTGTCAATGGAGGGCATTAAGTAGGAAGGGTTAGCTCTTCCGGCTGAAGGCGCATCAGAGGACTCAGCCAGGGGGCTTATCTGTTTTCCAGGGAAGCAGGACTCAGAAAGGTGGTGGCAGTCTGAGGAGCATTGTGGATAAGGGCATGGCAATACAATGTGTTGACAAGATTCAAGGGATGCATTTCAGGCAGTGGAGTTACTCATTGAAATTGTAATGAAGTTTTAAAGTTTTCTGAAGGTGGTGTGGAGGATGGCAGGGCCAGTTGAGAAGAGACTCTCAGTAACCTGGGTAACCGTTGAAAATGATTCAAGATTGTAACTAGGGTTGGGGGCGGTTTAGAGAGAACAGGTACAGATAAAGGACTTGAAAGAGAGTAATGAAAATTCTCTGGAAGAAAATATCTCACTGGAGGATAGTTAGAACTTGCCTGGTGGCTCAGATGGTAAAGAATCTGCCTGCAATGCCGAGACCCTTGTTCAATCCCTGGGTTGGGAAGATCCTCTGGAGAGGGAATGGCTACCCATTCCAGTATTCTTGCCTGGAGAATCCCATGGACCGAGGAGCCAGGCAGGCTGAAGTCCATGAGGTTGCAAAGGGTTAGACATGACTGAGGAGAGTTACAAGTCGTCGAATTTGAAGTGGAATTTAAGTCACCACCTTTGTGGGGCCAGGGGCACTGCGTTGAGTTACAAGGGCTTCTCTTATTGTGGAGCACAGGCTCTCAAGCACATGGGCTCAGTGGTTGCCATGCATGGGCTTCTCTTGTTGCAGTGCATGGGCTCTCTAGTTACTTAGTTGCCCCAAGGCGTGTGGGATCTGATCTGAGTTCCCCGGTTCAGTTCAGTCGCTCAGTTGTGTCCGACCCTCTGCGACCCCATGAATCGCAGCACTCCAGGCCTCCCTGTCCATCACCAACTCCCGGAGTTCACTCAGACTGACATCCATTGAGTCGGTGATGCCATCCAGCCATCTCATCCTCTGTCGTCCCCTTTTCCTCCTGCCCCCAACCAGGGTTCAAACCCGTATCCCCTGCAGTAGAAGCTTGGAGTCTTAATCACTGAGCCTCCAGGGAAATCCCAAGCCAGTAACTATTGTTGGTGTAAACAAGGCAGATCTTAGGCCCAGTATCTCCTGGTGCTTACAGCACTGTGAAGTGTGAAGCAGACAGGAGACAGGACAGCTTTCTTGCTTTTGTTTTTTTTTCTCATTGTAGAGATAAAGAAATTCCAATTTAGAAGTCAGTTGACTTACCCAGTTCTGCCAAGTGAAAATGTGCCCACAGCCCTGCTTTTTCCTTTTTTTCTTAATTCAGTTTAAAATTGTCTCAATATAACTGATTTTTAAATATGCAGGTCGGAAACAAACATATATCTTATCATTTCAACGTTTTCTTCATCCCAGAAGACATTTTTTGCCTTCACTGTCACAAATTTTCCTTTAATAAAAACTAGACAACTGCATTTTAGTATTTTTACTAATTTTTCATTCTAAACTTACTTTTCCCTCCCTTTGTTATTAACATTCACATATCCTGATCTCTTAAGGAGGCATCACTGATGGTTATACCCAAGTGCCCTCTCTGTTAGGTGGTAGGAGAATACAGGTAAATCACATCTCTTAACTAGAAAGATAGAAAATGATGTCCCAAGAGGTGTTCATGTCTTGTGTTGCTAAGAGACAGGTGAGATGTATAGATATAAGTTCCACACGAGCAAACATTTTGTTGATACTCCATTCCCCGTGGCTAACGAGTGACTGGCAGATATTTGTATGAATGGATAAGAGTCATCAGGACAGTTTTCATGAATAGTATGGATGGTTGGTCAGTAAATGAAACTTTACAACAAGTTCTCCTTTCCTTGAGCAAAATTGCCTTTTTTCTTCAAGGCCTACCCCACCAATTCACTCAGTGGATACTTGCTATTAACTTGCGATTAGCAGTCTAAACTGCTAGAGTTTAGGGCTACAGTGGAGAGTAAGACAGTGGCTGTTCCTCCTTTCACATGGCTCATTCAACTAAGAAAACACATGAAATAATTTCAGAATGGCAAATGCCAGAAAGGAAGCTAAGGGACAACCCCCTTATCAGAAGGTCTTTCTGAAATGGTTTTGAGTTAGGGTCAGACGTTCTAGGCAGCAAGCACTGCACATTGGACAGTTTCAGAGGCACATTTGAGAAACTGAAGGTCTAGAATGGCCAAAGGGAAAAGAGCAAAGGCAAAGAAGTAGCAAGGTCAAGATCTTGCCCTACCTACATGTTACTTCATCTTAATATTGGACCAGTAAAGTAGAGGCTGTCAGACAATTGTTTCCTCCCTACTCCTGTTCTTACCCTTAATGAGCCACCACTTAGGGGACATTTAGTGAAGCATAAATGAGATCATGAAATCAGCATCTTGTAAATGCTAACATAAAATGGCTTCTGCCCCTCCTCCTATCATGAAGGGCGTATTCTACATTTCTCCCTTACGCTAGTCACTGCTTCTCATCTGTTGTCTCTCACACCATCTCCTCAGAGATGAGAGAATTAATTACTAGTGCATCTTTTAAAGTCAGCCTTTGCTGAACACCTTCCTCTTTGCATCAAAGTGTAAATGTATTGAAGTCTCTCTAGGAGAAGGAGGGGGCAGGCAGGTGATGCACCGTGCTGCTGTCAGGCACGTGCTCTCCCATTTTCTTTCCTGCTGTTGGGTGTTTCGAAAAAGCATACTTGCCTTTGCTGCTACTTCACCTTCTATTCCCCCCTCAGCCCATGGTATTTTGACTTTATCCACCACTTTTCCATGGAAATAAATTACCAATATTCCTTGTTGCTAAATCCAGTGGATTCATGCTTATTTTAGTTGCTGTGATCCCCAGCAATAGCTTCTCTTTCTCTCTCTTGTTTTTTTTTTTTTTTTGGAGTTTTTCTTTTGTGTTTTCTACAGAATTTGCATTTTACTGCTCACTCCTTAAGACAATCCACTCAGTACCCAGCATCATTTTTTTTAAATTTCCTTTGCCTGTTTCTTACATGTTGATGGTCTCTTTTCTTCAGAAGTGCAGTTTTAGCCCTCTATGTCCTGTGTCCATCATGCAGTCTTAACCACTGTTGTGGATTCAGACTCTGGCTCCTTCTCGGGCTTCTCTAATCTATATTTTTAGCCAAGATCAGGAGTCAGCAGACTTTTAATGAAAGGGTCAGCTAGTAAATATTTTCAGCTCATGAACATGTCAGAACTCTCCTATCTATAGTTTGAAAGCAGTCATAGAGTATATGATGAGGTTGTGTCCTGATGAAATTTCTTGTGAGTGGCAACCAGAGTTTGCCAGCCCCTGGTCTAGATCTTGCTACTGGGTTCTAGGCTTATATGTCTAATTACCTTTTGAATACCTGACTAAGATGTCTAATCATCAGCTTCAATTCGCATCTAAAACTGATACAACTTGGTGCCAACCTAGGCTCACTAGGTATGTATACTCCAAGACCCGAGGTTTAGTCCCCTCACTAGGCTGTGTCATCACGTACTGTGTACTTGCTGGAAACTCCTATACGCTTTTTGAGGCAAGGAGGGGACCATGGATTCTCCTTTTTTTTTTTTTTTTATTCTCTATTTTTATTGGGAGCACAAATATCAAGATATGGGCTACCCACTTGTTTGAGAGTATGATGTGGCTGTTATTTTTGGTGGGTGGAGGAGATGTTTGCAGAAAGGGTGGTAAGGAAGAAGAGGAAGCAGTGCTGCAGTTTTCAGTACTATAATTATAATCTCAGTCAGTGCTGTTCCTGATAGAACTGTCTGTGGTAGACATGGTCATTCACTACTCTGTCCAGTATGGCAGCTACTTGCCACATGTGACTGTTGACTTGGAATGTGGCGATTTAACTAAAGAACTAACTTTAACTGTTATGACTATAACTGACTATAACTGACTTTTAACTATTAACAAATAATCACATGTAACAGGTGGGTGGCTCCTGTTTTGTCTAGTGCAAATAAACAGTAGTTCAGATTAATGTTCTAGCTATTATTTTAAAATAAATTCATTTATTTATTTTTGACTATGTTGGGTCTTTGTTGCTGCGCAGGCTTTTCTGTAGTTGCGGTGAACAGGGTCTACTAGTCATGGTGCATGGGCTTCTCATTGCTGTGGCTTCTCTTGTTGTAGAACATGGGCTCTAGGGCACGTGGGCTCAGTAGTTGCAGCGCCCAGGCTCTGGAGCACCGGATCAATAGTAGTGATGTACAGGCTTAGTTGTTCCACGGCATGTGGGATCTTCCTGGATCAGGGATCAAAACCATGACTGTTGCGTTGGCATGTGAGTTCTTTACTGCGGAGCCATCAGAGATGCCCTCTAGCTTTTTCTTAAGGAATGTGTTTTTATTAGGGGTTAACTGTCTACAGTATGTAATCAGTTGATTTTCTAGGGAAGCTAGTAGAATGTGTATGATTCTACTTTTCTCCAGAATATTGCAGCAACTTCCCACCTTCAGCTAGCTTAAGATTTCTGTTCTTCAAATGAAAAAAAATCCAGCACATTGAGGAGGTTGGAAACCTTTTCATTTTTTGCTTATAATGAAGAATGTTTTCCACATGAGGGAGGGAGTGCAAAAAAGATTCTTCCTTTTACTATACCCATATTTAGTATATTTAGCTCACAAACCTTTATTGGTGATAAGAGTTCTTAACATGAATAATGGGGACTTTGTGGGTTATGCACAGTTGGCTATTATAGTCAAATGAATATTTACACAAATTTATAATCAGAACTTTTAAATAATGACGTGTCTCTAAATGTCTTATTTTCCTTGCAGCCTTGTTTTAAAAGAAGAAGCATCTGATTACCTTGAATTGGATACAATTAAAAACCTCGTGAAAAAATATTCACAGTTCATAAACTTTCCTATTTATGTATGGAGCAGCAAGGTAAATTTATATGAGTAAAGTTTATATATCTATATTACCTTGGACATATTTAACTATTTAACACAGAAAGAATGAAGATTAAATGTGGTTCTTCTAATGCAGGATACTCAGTATTTTCTTACTGAAGACTATTTTTTTGAGCTGTAATTTTGTTTCATATCCTATAGAATAAAATCAAGAATTATGAAACATTAGCTTAACCATCATTCTATTTTCTACATAAACAGACTGAAACGGTTGAGGAACCTGCCGAAGAAGAAGAAGCAGGAAAAGAAGATAAAGAAGAATCTGATGATGAAGCTGCCGTAGAAGAAGAAGAAGACGAAAAGAAACCAAAAACTAAAAAAGTAAGCCTGGTTCATCCTCCTACTTAAAATATTGTTTAGGTTATAAGGTACCCGATTCCTAGGAAAAGGGGTAAGATTTCTTGTTGCAGGAGAGGGGTTTGGGTTCAAGGAAGGTGGCCAAAAGATACAGACTTCCAGTTATAAATGAGCGCTAGGGATGTAAGATAGTGTGATGGAGCCAACACTGGTCTGTGATGTATGGAAAAGCTGTCAAGAGTCTTAATTCCTGAGAGTTCTCATTATAAGGAGATTTTTTCTTTTGGTCCATTTCTTAAAATTGTTTATTCTTTTATTCTCATCTATATGACATGATGGAGGTTAGCTTACTATGGTCATCATTTTCACAATATGTGTAAACCTTTATGTTATACACCTGCAACTCATATAGTAATGATCTCAATTGTATCTTGATAAAACCGAGGCAGGGGAGCGGGGAGAACAAAGGTGGAAAATATTTTTTAGATTATGTTAGAAAAAACACAGAAACCCAGGTATGCACAGACTGATGGAAGCTTCAGTTCTTCATGATCTTATTTTTTCAAGGAGTCTGCAGGCCCAGCTTTTAAAATCCAAGCTGTTTGTGTGTGTTTTCTCTCCCTAGAAAATTTTAAGTGCAAATGCAAATCATTTTTATGAATAATTCTCTGACTTCTATATATTGCCCAGGACTGGTGGCTTATGATAAAAGTTTTGAATTTTAAAACCTTGAAATCTTTTTGCATCTTCTTTTGTCACCTAGATATGAACTATTAAATTGATTCTCTGGTCTGTTCAGGTAGCAGAGTAGGTAGAAGTAATGGTGAATTTTGAGAAATATATAAGATGTTGGATTTCTGTACATCATGAAATAGAAATACATAATATGTATATCCTTGTAACCTCAAAACATATATTCAAGAAATAACATTTTAGCTAGTTAAAAATAACTGAAAAAAATCTTAATTGGATTGTTACCAATTATTATGATAACCATTTGCCTTTGTTGTATTAAATATCAGTCTTAAATATTTAGAAAGATACTTAAAAAATTTGTTTTGTTTTGTTTTTACTTTTAAATATTTATTTATTTATTTGGCTGTTATGGGTCTCAGTTGTGGAGCCCAGGTTTAGTTACTTCATGGCATGTGGGATCTTCCCAGACCAGGATCAAACCAGTGTTCCTTGAATTGCAAGACAGATTCTTAACCACTGGACCACCAGAGAAGCCCTTTAAAAAAAATTTTGATCCATTTGGCAGGAACCATATTATAATAGAGATACCCTATATTAATATTATTTTGAAATGTTCTAAAGCTATAGTTATTGAAGTATAACTATTGATACCATTGGTATACCTGTTAGGAGAAACTAATCAAATACTGTAACTTCAGGTTGAAAAAACTGTCTGGGATTGGGAACTGATGAATGATATCAAACCCATATGGCAGAGACCATCAAAAGAAGTAGAGGAGGATGAATACAAAGCTTTCTACAAATCATTTTCAAAGGTAAATGTTATTTTACAATAATGTGATAAGAAAACATCCCTATATAAAAAATAGGTTTAAAAACAGGTTCATAACTATTTCAGCACAACCAGTTTCCTTTTTAATCCTGTGTGTTTTATATTATGCACTAAAAACTTTACTCTGAGATGAAATTTATAGGCTTCCAGACTGGCACCCCACTCCAGTACTCTTGCCTGGAAAATCCCATGGACGGAGGAGCCTGGTAGGCTGCAGTCCATGGGGTTGCTAGGAGTCGGACAAGACTGAGCGACTTCACTTTCACTTTTCACTTTCATGCATTGGAGAAGGAAATGGCAGCCTACTCCAGTGTTCTTGCCTGGAGAATCCCAGGGATAGGGGAGCCTGATGGGCCGCTGTCTCGGGGGTCACACAGAGTCGGACACGACTGAAGCAACCTAGCAGCAGCAGCAGCAGACTAGATCACCAAGGGTCTATGCTACAAAAATGATTAAGAACCACCTACGTCAGTAGATGCTTGATTTTCGCTACAGAACCTATAAGGCATAAAATCATGCTATTGAATGGCTTTTACCATAATCTTAAAGGCTTGTTTACAACGTCAAACATTTATTTTGAGGCCATGCCTAGAAATGATGACTAAATCTGTTGCCCTGCCTTTTTTTTTTTTTAACTGATTGTTTCTTATAACTCTTAGAATCTAAAATTAGCTTTGACTAAGATGGTTTCAAGTTAATGTTTTCTCAAACAGCATTTTGTACAAATAGAACAATTTAATGAACTTAGCATGGCTAGAGAAAACTGTGTCCTTCATGCAGTGTTAACCACTGTTGTAGATTCAGGCTCCAGCTCCTTCTCGGGGTTCTCTAATCCATATTTTTAGCCTAGATCAGGAATCAGCAGACCTTTAATTAAAGAGTCAGCTAGTAAATATTTTCAGCTCATGAACTATAGGATCTGTGACATGTCAGAACTCTCCTATCCGTAGTTTGAAAGCAGCCATAGACAGCATATGATGAGGCTGTGTCCTGATGAAATTTCTTGTGAGTGGCAACCAGAGTTTGCCAACCCCTGGTCTAGATCTCGCTACTGGACTCTGATTATTCTTTATTCTTTATTCCATCTGCTGATTTGTTACTTAACCTTTGTTTCCCTTACGATAACATCCAACTACTCTTTAAGCTTTACCTCTAAAAACTTTCCCTTGGTTCTGCCTCCTTTTTCATTCTCGTGTAACCTAAAATCCTAGCATATATAGAGGTACTTTCATCTTAACAGCTATATTAGAAATATGTGAGCACTGTGTGATTATAAGTCTTTTAGAGGTTACATTAAAAAAAAATTGAAACAGGCCAAGTTAACTTTTAACAGTATATATATTTTTTAACCCAGTATATCCAATAGTATTTCAACAGGTAATCAGTACAAAAAAGTGATCCTTTTTGGTTTTTTGTTTGATTGGGGTTTTTGTGGGATATTTGTTGGTGCTACATTATCAAAGTCTGATGTATGTCTTACACTGACCAACACATCTCAGTGTGGACTAGCTACATTTCAGGTGCTCAGTATGGATAATACAGGAATTTTCTGTCTTTACATACCTCTTGGATCCACTGCTGCAGTCCAAGTTTCTTGGAAGAAATCTGTTGCTGAGTAATTTTTTAGTTGAACAGTACACTCACGAAATTTCTCATGTCATTTTGTCATTTAGACAGGATGGTGGTTTTCCTGCCCTATCCTCACACGTGTGTAGAACCTAGACTCAGCCATCCTTCCCAGGGGTAGGCAATAGAGAAACGTTATTGACAGCCACATCAGAAGAGCCGTGTCCAGCCAGTTCGAAGTGCAGTCTTAACTGTTTCTTCTTCCCTCTTTGCCTTCCTCTCCCCTTCACTTTTTTGGTAAAGGAACTTTTTTGTTAGTTGACTGTTAAACTGCACGTGTTCCACACCCTATGTTGCTTAGACTTTGCACTGCCTTTTCCTTGTGCCTTTTGAATGACCAAGATACCAACTTTCTAGGAAAGCGATGACCCCATGGCATATATCCACTTTACTGCTGAAGGAGAAGTTACCTTCAAGTCAATTTTATTCGTACCCACATCTGCCCCACGTGGTCTGTTTGATGAATATGGATCCAAGAAGAGCGATTACATTAAGGTGAATTTTTAAATAGTACAAACTGAGTTTAAAATTTGGAAGCATGATTTCCAGAAAGTGACCTTTGGTTTTTTTGGTCTCCACTTTAGCTGTATGTGCGCCGAGTATTCATCACAGACGATTTCCATGATATGATGCCCAAATACCTGAATTTTGTCAAGGGTGTTGTAAGTATCTGGAGGTTATTCGGGGAAGAGGGGAGTAGAGTGGGGGTCTGAAAGTGGGGTTTTTTTGGTCGGTTGGTTGATTTTGTTTTTCTCTGATGTTTGTATTGCCCACTGAACTTTTGCTGTCTGCAGGTGGACTCGGATGATCTCCCCTTGAATGTTTCCCGTGAGACTCTTCAGCAACATAAACTGCTTAAGGTGAGTGCCTTAAAAATGTTCAGACATAGAAGTTGAAAAAGTGTCCAGTGAGCACCCATATATATGTACCATCTGGTCTAAAGTTAGAATATAAACATGAAAGCAATCTTGTAACTGCTGCCACTGACAACTTAAGTTTCCATTCAGTCTGACACAGGAATACTTGGCCATCCCCTGCCCCCTTGATAAATACCAGTGTCTTTGTATCTTTCTCCACTACTCCCCTGCTACCTTATATAGTATAGGTTCTCTAAAGTTTGTGGTGAAGTTCTCTAATGAGTTATTCTATCGTTTTGTTTAGGTGATTAGAAAGAAGCTTGTCCGTAAAACTCTGGACATGATCAAAAAGATTGCTGATGAAAAATACAATGATACTTTTTGGAAAGAATTTGGTACCAACATCAAGCTTGGTGTGATAGAAGATCACTCAAATCGAACACGTCTTGCCAAACTTCTTAGATTCCAATCTTCTCATCATCCAAGTGACATGACTAGTCTAGACCAGTATGTGGAAAGAATGAAGGAGAAGCAGGACAAAATCTACTTCATGGCTGGGGCCAGCAGGAAAGAGGTGAGAAAACTTCGACTGGTCTGCTATGTAGCTAGGGATTGATTTATAGCCAACTCTTGAGAGAGAAAAAAAGGAAAATTTGTAAACTGAAAGAGTTCTGAGACCTGGTCAGTCACTGACAGGAAAAAAGTCATTTGTATTCTCTGCATCTCTTAATTCCCCACCCATAAAACGGGATTGTTGGTACTCTATTAACGTACCTACTTGGATGAAGAAAACATACTAAGCCCAAACTGGAAATTTGTGTTATTTCTTTCAATTTTGTAGGCCGAATCTTCTCCCTTTGTTGAGCGACTTCTGAAAAAGGGCTATGAAGTGATTTATCTCACAGAACCTGTGGATGAATACTGCATTCAGGCTCTTCCCGAATTCGATGGGAAGAGGTTCCAGAATGTTGCCAAAGAAGGAGTGAAGTTTGATGAAAGTGAGAAAAGTAAGGAGAGTCGTGAAGCAGTTGAGAAAGAATTTGAGCCTCTGCTAAACTGGATGAAAGATAAAGCCCTCAAGGACAAGGTATTCTAGAAATTAGAAACACTGAAAATTTTAGCGTCTGTGTATTGTTTTGTTAGCAAATTAAACTTTGTAACTGGTTACTTTTGTGGTCATTAAAAGTTATACAGAACACTTAATACTGTTACATTATTGGGAGGACAAGCTTAAAATTTAACTGAACAATTACAGGGATATGTGATTATTCTGTATGTAGGTAACTTTTTTTTCCTTTGTAACTGAAAGTTTTTCATAATTTAATATTGTTTTTACAATAGCTTAAAATTTTACAGGTTAAACTTAAGTTGTATATGTTTTTGAAAGTTTGTGTTTAAGTATTTGTGACTAAGAAATTCAGTTATGAAATGATAGTTTTCCTAAGAATCTGAATGAGAGGTACTTTTCTGATCTGCTTGTTTGTGATTTTAAGTGATGAGTCCTTAAGGAATTGAAATGCAATTACTTGACAACCTTTACTGTTGATATTTAGAGATAACTAACTTTCTCTTTCTCCTCCAAAGATCGAGAAGGCTGTGGTGTCTCAGCGCCTGACAGAATCTCCATGTGCTCTGGTAGCCAGCCAGTATGGGTGGTCTGGCAACATGGAAAGGATCATGAAAGCCCAGGCATACCAGACAGGCAAGGACATCTCAACCAAGTAAGCATCCTCAGGGAAGGCCCTGCCAGGATGTAAGCTCTCGCCCAGCCTCCCATTAGAAGATAACACAGCTTCTACACAAAGAACTAATGGGTTTTAAGTGTCTACCACCCTCCATTATAGAGAAGCTGACAATATGATTAGATTACTAAAGAAAAGGTTTTGCACTTGTGGTTTATATTTAGTATTTTGTATATAGATGGAAATTTTCTTATCTGTTACATATAATGTCTTTCAGCATTAGATTTTCTGCTTGGCCTAGTATCTGGACTGCCTTTACATTTTCAAATAATAGTTAAAGATGAAGTTAATGACAGTTACATTTCTTAAATGAGTTAAATCCTTTTTAATTACCCCTTCTACCCCCAAGTAGTATTCTCCACTAAATACAGGGTAGAAGATGCACAAACAGCAATTGAACTCAAGGACCAAGTACTGGAGGTACACTAGGTCTTTGGTACCCTTTATTTTTAAGAAATATGTATTTCAGGTTTATATTTGAACATAACAACAATAGTTTTGAAAATGACTTCTTCCTTGCTTTTATTCTCTCTTCAACCTGGACTATCTTCTTACTACCTACCTATTGTCACTTTTTTCCCCCAAGCATAGCTTAAGGATTCTTCTCCTAAGTGTAGGTTACATTGTCATAATTCTATCTAATAAACATTTGAGCACCTAATGTGTCTATTTACTGATGCTCTACAGTAAACATCACTACTCTCTTTTGCAATGTTCAGACTAGTCAGGATAGAGAAATCAAGGCATAATTCTGTAAGTCCTGTGTGTATGATAGGTATGCCAAGATATAGGGAGAAGGGTTCCTTCTGTCCTCAGCCTGCAGCTGTAGGAAGGAGGGCAGTCACGGAGGACAGCTAGGATGCTAACAATGATGAAGGTACACCCAAAATGTATTGCCGCCAAGCTTAGTGAAAAGATGCCATTTTTCTTGGAACCATATTGGTTGAGGCATCATGGAGAAGGTGTTACTTGAGCAGCACCCAGAGCCTGTTCTGTTCCAGAACTCTGGGGAGACACAGCTGCAGTTATGATAGTGAATACATTAAGAGGGGAAGAACAGGACATTAAATCAGTTCATCCACTCATCAAAAGGCACTTGGGATTCATTAGGAAATAAAGTAGTTCTTTATTGTACTATTTGATCTAACCATGTACATTGCCCTTTAAAAGGGAAAGCGTGATTTAACAATATATAAGCATGTCTTGATTTTTAAAAAGTTATCTGTAATTATATGTTATACTAGAATATGGGAAATGTATGGACCCTCAAATTTGATATATTAACGTTCATTTTTACTCTGTAACAGTTATTATGCCAGCCAGAAGAAAACATTTGAAATTAACCCCAGACACCCACTGATTAGAGACATGCTTCGAAGAGTTAAGGTGAGCAATATCACGGCCTTACTCCTTTTAATTTGACTTCTTTTGACCCTTTAGTATTAATAAAGTGTGTGACTCCTTTCATTTCAGGAAGATGAAGATGACAAAACTGTTTTGGATCTTGCTGTAGTTTTGTTTGAAACAGCAACACTGCGGTCAGGGTATCTTTTACCAGACACTAAGGCATATGGAGACAGAATAGAAAGAATGCTTCGCCTCAGCTTAAACATCGACCCTGACGCAAAGGTTTGATGTAACTTACTGAATGTTTGAGTCCTGGTATCAGGCACTGTGCCAAAAATGAATGAGAAATTTCCCCTTTTGCATCTATTTTCTTTTCTTGCCTGTCTCCCTTTGTTAGCATGACTGTTAACTCTAATTATAGGGTTTCCTCTATAGTTTTGTAGTTAACAGAATTAACCGAAGTGAAGTTAATTATGATCTTACACATTTAAATGAACAAAATGAACACAGAGCCAAGGTGTTGGATGCATTGATGGGCTCATAAATGTTGCCCTTAGGTTGAAGAAGAACCCGAAGAAGAACCCGAGGAAACAGCAGAGGACACCGCAGAAGACACAGAGCAGGACGAAGAGGAAGAGATGGACGCAGGAACAGATGAGGAAGAGCAGGAAACAGCAGAGGTAGAGCAAACCAAGAGGGGCCTTGCATTTGTAGTTCTTCAAAGTCAGAGCTATGGCCAAAGTCAGGAAATAGGCATCTAATACCAAAGTAAAAAGCTGGAACAAATCACTTTTTTATTTAAAGTGTGTATTTTGATCCTCCCCACTGCCTTTACTTCCTTAGTTTAGCCATCCATTCTTTCTATTTTTGAACAGGGAAGGAGCCTGAGGAGGCAGGGACTGGCAGCTGCAACTTTATTTAATCTTTTTACTGGCTGTGCTGGGGTTTTGCTGCTGTGCAGACTGTCTCTAGCTGTGGAGAGCAGGTGCTTACTCACCTCATCACGGTGGCTCCTCTTGTTGCAGAGCAGGGGCTTCAGTAGTTGCAGCACATGGGCTCAGTAGCTAGGGCTTCTGGGCTCCAAAGCATAGACTCAACAGTTGCGGCTCAGCTGCTCTGTGGCATGTGGGATACTCCCAGCTCAGGAATCAAACCCGTGTCTCCTGCATTGGCAAATGGATTCTTTATTCCTGAACCACTGGGGAAGCCCAGGCCATCCATTCTTGAGGTGTTTTTAAGCAGATTACTCCTTAGTCCACGGTGCTTCCATGTTCTTTGCCACTTGCTTCTGCCTTACAGTAACATTAATCTATTTAAGATTTTTGATTGTTCAGGGACTATTGATCTTACTAGATTCTAGGTTATTTTGCAGATTAGCAAGCTGAGATTCCAGCCTATATAGATCAGATAATGGAAACAGGCTGGATCTGTTTCCATTTTTTCCATACATGAACCTTCAGTGAGCAAAGGTTTGTTGTGCTAGTTTTTAATGTATTCTGATTTTTCTGTTTTCACAGAAATCGACAGCTGAAAAAGATGAACTGTAAATTATACCCTTGCCATTTGGATCCTGTGTGGAGAGGGAATGTGAAGTTTATTTCTTTTGGAAGAGACTTGTTTTGGATGTGTCCCCCTCCCCTACGCCCTCAGCCTCCTTCTCCTCTGCACTGTAAAATGTTGGGATTGTGGTCACAGGAAGAAGTGGGTTTTTTAGTTGAATTTTTTTTAACATTCCTCATGAATGTAAATTTGTACTATTTAACTGACTATTCTTGGTGTAAAATCTTGTCATGTGTATAAAAATAAAAAAGGTCCCAAATATCCAATGTCTTGCTTGTCTTTTTATAATTAATTGTGTAGAGCTCCCTGATAGTTGATTTTTCTTCCTGTTTTTTGGTGATATACAGCATAATGTCTTGACTTATATACATCAGGAAATGATACAAGTAGTGAACATCCATCTTCTCATAGATACAAAATAAAATAGTTCTTAGATCCTATGTCCTGAGTTTTCTTCTTAGAAAAGTAATGCATACTTTAAAAAAGTGGCTTTTAAAATTACTCTTAAAAATCACTCATAGAAAGAAGGGACATACTCTTCATTACAGAATTCCAAACAGTACATGTAGATGCTCCCCCTTACAGGAAGTGGAGCTGAATCCTTGCCTTTTTGAAGGTAGGCTGGATTTAATGACTGTCTTCTAGAGTGTGGGAAGCGGGAAACAGTAACGCTAGAGCAGAGAACCTAAGCAGATGCTACCCTAATAACCAAGTGATTTCCTATCAGCCAGTGATGCCATGTACCCACTGACGTGTGAAGGAGGGTACTTCACCTCTGGTATTCTTCAAAACCAGCCTAACCTAGAATATGTGAGAAGTACTCCTCCAAACTTTTTAAGGTCAAAACCAAGGAAAGAAGCCTCACAGGAGGAGACTAAGGAGACATGGCAACTAAATGTCATAGTAACCTGGATGGCTGAAAGCTGGGGAAATCCAGAATCAGACCTAGTTCTGGCATGTGTGATCTGTACCACGGTCATGTTACATGAGGGCATTCACGGAAATGGAGAGGGATTTGGGAACTCTGCTGTCTTGGCAGTTTTACTATAAATCTAAACTTAACTCCAAAAGAATCCAAACCTTAGAAATACTAACCTCACTAAGCACACATGGTCAATGTCATTTGTATCATCAGTTCAGTTGCTCAGTTGTGTCCGATTCTTTGCGACCCCATGAATCGCAGCATGCCAGGCCTCCCTGTCCATCACCAACTCCCAGAGTTCACTCAGAGTCACATCCATCGAGTCAGTGATGCCATCCAGCCATCTCATCCTCTGTCGTCCCCTTCTCCTGCCCCCAATCCCTCCCAGCATCACACTCTTTTCCAATGAGTCAACTCTTCGCATCAGGTGGCCAGAGTTCAGCTTTAGCATCATTCCTTCCAAAGAAATCCCAGGGCTGATCTTCAGAATGGACTAGTTGGATCTCCTTGCACTCCAAGGGACTCTCAAGAGTCTTCTCCAACACCACAGTTCAAAAGCATCAATTCTTCGGCACTCAGCTTTCTTCACAGTCCAACTCTTCACATCCATACATGACTACTGGAAAACCATAGCCTTGACTAGATGGACCTTTGTTGACAAAGTAATGTCTGCTTTGGAATATGCTATCTAGGTTGGTCATAACTTTCCTTCCAAGGAGTAAGCGCCTTTTTAATTTCATGGCTGCAGTCACCAGCTGCAGTGATTTTGGAGCCCAAAAAAATAAAGTCTGACACTGTTTCCACTGTTTCCCCATCTATTTGCCATGAAGTGATGGGACCAGATGGCATGATCTTAGTTTTCTGAATGTTGAGCTTTAAGCCAACTTTTTCACTCTCCTCTTTCACTTTTTATCAAGAGGCTTTTTAGTTCCTCTTCACTTTCTGCCATAAGGGTGGTGTCATCTGTATATCTGAGGTTATTGATATTTCTCCTGGCAATCTTGATTCCAGCTTGTGCTTCTTCCAGCCCAGCGTTTCTCATGATGTACTCTGCATAGAAGTTAAATAAGCAGGGTGACAATATACAGCCTTGATGTACTCCTTTTCCTATTTGGAACCGGTCTGTTGTTTCATGTCCAGTTGTAACTGTTGCTTCCTGACCTGCATATAGGTTTCTCAAGAGGCAGGTTAGGTGGTCTGGTATTCCCATCTCTTTCAGAATTTTCCACAGTTTATTGTGATCCACACAGTCAAAGGCTTTGGCATAGTCAATAAAGCAGAGATAGATGTTTTTCTGGAACTCTCTTGCTTTTTTGATGATCCAGTGGATCTTGGCAATTTGATCTCTGGTTCCTCTGCCTCTTCTAAATCCAGCTTGAACATCTGGAAGTTCATGGCTCACGTATTGTTGAAGCCTGGCTTGGAGAATTTTGAGCATTACTTTACTAGCATGTGAGATGAGTGCAATTGTGTGGTAGTTTGAGCATTCTTTGGGATTGGAATGAAAACGGACCTTTTCCAGTCCTGTGGCCACTGCTGAGTTTTCCAAATTTGCTGGCATACTGAGTGCAGCACTTTCACAGCATCATCTTTCAGGATTTGAAACAGCTCAACTGGAATGCCATCACCTCCACTAGCTTTGTTCATAGTGATGCTTTCTAAGGCCCACTTGCCCTCACATTCCAGGATGTCTGGCTCTCGGTGAGTGATCATACCATCGTGATTATCTGTGTCGTGAAGCTCTTTTTTGTACACTTCTCCTGTGTATTCTTGCCACCTCTTCTTAATATCTTCTGCTTCTGTCAGGTCCATTCCATTTCTGTCCTTTATTGAGCCTATCTTTGCATGAAATGTTCCCTTGGTATCTCTAATTTTCTTGAAGAGATCTCTAGTCTTTCCCATTCTGTTGTTTTCTTCTGTTTCTTTGCATTGATCACTGAGGAAGGCTTTCTTATCTCTTCTTGCTATTCTTTGGAACTCTGCATTCAGATGCTTATATCTTTCCTTTTTTCCTTTGCTTTTTGCTTCTCTTCACAGCTATTTGTAAGGCCTCCCCAGACAGCCATTTTGCTTTTTTGCATTTCTTTTCCATGGGGATGGTCTTGATCCCTGTCTCCTGTACAATGTCACGAACCTCAGTCCATAGTTCATCCGGCACTCTATCTATCAGATCTAGGCCCTTAAATCTATTTCTCACTTCTACTATATAATCATAAGGGATTTGATTTAGGTCATACCTAATCAATTTAGGTCTAGTGGTTTTCCCTACTGTCTTCAATTTAAGTCTGAATTTGGCAATAAGGATTTCATGATCTGAGCCACAGTCAGCTCCTGGTCTTGTTTTTGTTGACTGTATAGAGCTTCTCCAACTTTGGCTGCAAAGATTTCGGTGTTGACCATCTGATAATGTCCATGTATAGAGTCTTGTGTTGTTGGAAGAGGGTGTTTGCTATGACCAGTGCATTTTCTTGGCAAAACTCTATTAGTCTTTGCCCTGCTTCATTCCGTATACCAAGGCCAAATTTGCCTGTTACTCCAGGTGTTTCTTGACTTCCTACTTTTGCATTCCAGTCCCCTCTAATGAAAAGGACATCTTTTTTGGGTGTTAGTTCTAAAAGGTCTTGTAGGTCTTCATAGAACCATTCAACTTCAGCTTCTTCAGCGTTACTGATTGGGGCATAGACTTGGATTACTATGATATTGAATGATTTGCCTTGGAAACCAACAGAGATCATTCTGTCGTTTTTGAGATTGCATCCAAGAACTGCATTTCGGACTCTTTTGTTGACCATGATGGCTACTCCATTTCTTCTAAGGGATTCCTGTCTGCAGTAGTAGATATAATGGTCATCTGAGTTAAATTCACCCATTCCAGTCCATTTTAGTTCGCTGATTCCTAGAATGTCAACGTTCACTCTTGCCATCTCTTGTTCGACCACTTTCAATTTGCCTTGATTCATGGACCTAAGGAGAAGTGGCTGCGCTTTGCTGGAGCAGCCTTGAAGAGATACCCCACGTAAGAGAAACCCGAGTAAGACGGTAGGTGTTGTAAGAGGGCATCAGAGGGCAGACACACTGAAAGCATACTCACAGAAAACTAGTCAATCTAATCACACTAGGACCACAGCCTTGTCTAACTCAATGAAACTAAGCCATGCCCATGGGGCCACCCAAGACAGGCAGGTCATGGTGGAGAGGTCTGACAGAATGTGGTCCACTGGAGAAAGGAATGGCAAACCACTTCAGTATTCTTGCCTTGAGAACCCCATCAACAGTAGGACAAGGCAAAATGATAGGATACTGAAAGAGAAACTCCCCAGGTCAGTAGGTGCCCAACATGCTACTGGAGATCAGTGGAGAAATAACTCCAGAAAGAATGAAGGGATGGAGCCAAAGCAAAAACAATACCCAGCTGTGGATGTGACTGGTGATAGAAGCAAGGTCTAATGCTGTGAAGAGCAATATTGCATAGGAACCTGGAATGTCAGGTCCATGAATCAAGGCAAATTGGAAATGGTCAAACTTTTATTATAGTTAATTTATAATCCACATTTGCCATTATAGTCAAGCTTATTCAGAGAAATAAGCCAGAATTATAAGGGCAAGAGACTGAAACTACACTCTGGGTATCTATCAAACTACAGAAGCTGATGATATAAACTGGCAGTTTTCAAGATTACCTGGTCAAACCATAACTAAATCAGTTAACATCTACTGAGCACTTCTCTTGCAGTTTGTATTAGGTGCTTAAACACAAACAATTTCACTCATTAAATTCTAAAAATATATATTTAATTCTCATTCACAGAGTTCTTGGCAGAGTTGAATTTTGATGTTCCTGTTGTCGTTCTTTCAGTCCCAAAAGCTCTGTTTTAAGTTCTCCAGGTTTGGGTGGAATTTCAGGTATTGTCTATAAAATACAAAAACGAAATATACAGACAGCCGTGCTTTTTTACACTGTGAATGTGACCTGAAAAACATCAAAGAAAGTAAAAAGTAAAAAAGAACAAAAGCTCCCTGCCACTCAATGATAAATATTATGAGGACCTGCTATTGATCTAAGTTACTTTCTAGTCCTCTGTTTACAGCTATCACCATGGCTACAGCTTAAGTACTAAAGGACTCACAGAAAGTCTGCATCAATATCAATTGACAGGCCACAAATTTGAACAAGGTTTCCCACATTGGGAAATTCTTTCCTGCACTATTTACTGACTTCTCTTACATGCCTAGTCAGAAAACAGGTATTAGGAATCAATTCATTTGTTAAGAAACAGTGCCTACTATGTGCAAAGCATAAAGCAGTAGGGAAAAAAAATTACAACACTGCCTTCAAGAAAGGTGACTTCTCAAAAATTTGTAACAGCTTTAGTAAGATAACAATTCACAAAGCATGGTATGGTTTAAATATTGGTGTGGTATGGTTTAAATACCACCTATTTAAATATTCAATACCTTTGGTATAGCCACAAAGTTGCACATCCACCACTATAATAAATTTAGAGAACATTTCATCACCCCAAAAAGAAACCCCAAACCCATTAGCAGTCATCCCCATTTCCACACAACCCTCGCACCACCACCACCATCACCAAGCCACTGCCCTGTCTATAGGCATGCCTCTTCTGAACATTTCATATAAATGTATCACACAACATGCAGTCTTTCATGACTAGTTTTTTTCACTTAGCATGTTTCCAAGATTCATCCATATTGTCACCTGTATCAATACTTCCTTTTAGGACCAAAAAATACTCCATTGTATTTATTTATTGACTCACCATGTATCCATTTATTCACATGGATACACTTAAATGGATCCATTTATTTATCCACTCACCAATTAATGGATATTTATTTGGATTGTTTCCACTGTTTGGCTAAAGTGACAATTCAACTTTGATTAAAAGAAAGCACTTATTTACATACTAAATACATAACCAATTTTAATATGATTTTGACATTAAAAGTTAGCAATGTTGGCACAGGTCCTAAATAGCAGTTTTTGTATATATGGCTATTTTTGGAGACAGCCAAAATAAATGCTTTAACAAGAAACTTTGCTCAATAGTATATGGAAAGGAGTTTGGGGGAGAATGGATACATGTAGATGTATGGCTGAGTCCCTCTGCTGTCCACTTGAAACTATCACATTGTTAATTGGCTACACCCCAAAACAAAATTAATTAAGATGTCAAAAAAAGAAAATATCATAGTAAGTGGTGTAGAGAAAGGCTTTCAATATTTTAATTCAGAAACGTAAAATTCAAAATGTCTAAAGCGCACTTTACTTAAAATGATTCAGGATGAAAAAAAATTATGATCAACAACAATAAAAAAAAAATAGTGCTTTAAAATGAGTCCAGAGACTGTCTTTTGACCTACTATGACTCCAATATTAAAAGATGATAAGTTAAGAAAAACAGAACAAGTAAAAGTAATGCCAGGGGAGAAGGAAATGCAAAAGGGAAGCCTGAGGAGAAAACATTCAATTCCAGGAGAGAACATCTGCCTCGAGTCTTTGAATCTGCTCCTGGACTGGACGACTAGGAAAAGGTGCCCTTAAGGCAGCAGTCCCAAACCTTCCTGGCACCAGGGACTGATTCTGTAGAAGACAATTTTTCCACAGCTCAGGGGTGGGGGGTGGGGGAGATTATTTCGGGATGATTCAAGCACATTACATTTATTGTGCACCCAATTTCTTAATCGAATGCTGTTGCTGATCTGACAGGAGGTACCGGTACAAAGCCTGGAGCTCAGGGACAACTGCCTTAGAGCTTCTGCCTTAAGATAGCACTAAGCACAAGCCCCAAGCAGCCCTCCTGGTCTCCTCTGCTCTGAAATGCACCCCGACTTCTAGCTGTATAGGCTGAAAGACTCCTGCAAAGGCTGGTGATAGTTACAATAGTGACAATAACTGCTGGAACAATACTAACAGACACAGATAAAAGAACATAAATCCCTTAAGTGTTAGTAAAGCCAACAGCCTCCTACACACAGCCTGCCAGCCCTGGTCATCAAGTCCCTACAGAGGTCCCCCACTGCCGATGTCACCACCCAGTCAGGATGAGGTGGCCTGGGACACGTCAATATGCCCCTTCTAGAGATTCCTGTCCCATGCCACCTCCTCCCAAGGTCCAGGCAGCTGCTGGTAACAATCCTTGAACCTTCTTGCTGATGAGATGGGAGAATGAGGTGTCAATTCCCAGGCACTCCTCTCTTTGTGAAACCTGTTTGATGTCTATTCCTGCACAAGCTAAAGACCAAACAAACTGCATTTCTGTGGAAGGTTCTTACCCCTTCCTGTCTCTACTAACTATCCTTGATGATTCCCAAAAATTCAAGAGAAGCAGTCTAAAGTGGTAAGAAAGAGCTACTGCCGCATTGTTTGCACAAAACCTAGATACCAACTAAATGTCCGCAGAGAATTGAGTAAATAATATATGGAATATCTATACTATGAAATACTATTCAATGACCAGAAAGAAAAAGCTATTAATATAAACAAATCTATCCAAACAGTCGTTAACCAAAACAAGGAATCCACAGAGAAACATGTATATGAGTTTCTATTTGTATGAGGAAAAAGCACCCCATAAACTCTGTGTGTGTGTGTGTGTGTGTGTGTCTGTGTGTGTGTGTCTGTGTGTGTGTGTGTAAAACTCTGGAAGACTATACCAACCAACAAATGGTAGTTACACTGGGCAGTAGACCGGAGAAAGGGGGTGGTCAGTGGGGGGATTTTTCACTTTTAGTCTTTGTGTGCTGTACTAAGTTGCTTTCAGTCGTGTCCAACTCTCTGCAACCCTATGTACTGTTGCCCACCAGGCTCCTCTGTCCATGGGATTCTCCAGGTAAGAATACTGGAGTAGGTTGCCATGCCCCCTTCTAGGGAATCCTCCCAACCCAGGTCTCCTGTGTCTCCTGCATGGCAGGTGGATTCTTTACCACTGAGCCACCACGGGAGCCTACTCACATCCATAGCATAAAACACCAAGCACATTCCTGTAATTATTTGCACTGTACTTCCTTGCCTCCATCTTCCCAGGACTGTAACTCCTCAGAAGTATCTCCAGTTGCCAGTTCTAATCCAAAGAATGCTTATTAAATTCCTCCCTCCTTTGAAGGCCTACATTCACTCCTTCATTCAAGAAATATTTACTGGGCATCTACTACACTCTAAGATCTTTTCTAGATGATTGAGACAGGAGAGCAAACCAGACAGGCAGTCTCCCCACCCTGGAAATTATACTCTACTGGAAGAAACAAAGAACAAGTAAAGAGACAAATGAATAAGATTACTGCAAACTGTGACAAGTGCTCTATCCGAAACGAAGGACTAGACGGAAGAGCACAAGAGGAATTTTGGGGGGTGCCATACAAAGAACACTCATTGCTGGAGGAGATCAGATCTGAGCAGAGACTTTAAAGTTCTGAAGAAGTAAACCAAAACAAAATCTGGGGGGTGGGGGGGGGCGGTGGGAAGCATTCCGAGAAGAAAAAGAGCATGACCCTGAAGTGGGGACAGGCTTGATGAATTGGAGAAACAGCAAGGAATGTGTGGCTGCAACAGAGGGAACAAAGAAGAAAGAGGAGAAGATAAGGTCAGTGGCAGGCAAGTGACAGACCCAGTAAAACCTCAAAACTGCATAAGACTGTTTTAAGAGCAGGCCATGTATTGCTCTAATGGCAACAAGATGCCACTGTAAGGTTTTAGGCCCCAGGCAGATGCAATCCTAATTTCAACACCACTTTTGCAGAGTTCCAAAAATAGCAAGATAAGAAAGCCTTCCTAAGTGATCAACACAAAAAAATAGAGGAAAACAATAGAATGGAAAAGACTAGAGATTTCTTCAAGAAAATTAAGAGACACCAAGGGAACATTTCATGCAAAGATGGGCATAATAAAGGACAGAAATGGTAAGGACCTAACAGAAGCAGAAGATAGTAAGAAGAGGTGGCAAGAATACACAAAAGAACTATACAAAAAAGATCTTAATGACTTAGATAACCACGATAGTGTGCTCACTCACCTAGAGCCACACATCCTGGAGTCCGAAGTCAAGTGGGCCTTAGGAAGCATCAGTACAAACAAAGCTAGTGGAGGTGATGGAATTCCAGCTGAGCTATTTCAAATCCTAAAAGATGACGCTGTGAAAGTGCTGCACTCAATATGCCAGCAAATTTGGAAAACTTAGCAGGGGCCACAGGACTGGAAAAGGTCAGTTTTCATTCCAATCCCAAAGAAAGGCAATGCCAAAGAGTGTTTACCGCACAATTGCACTCATCTCACATGCTAGAAAAGTAATGCTCAAAATTCTCCAAATAAGGATTCAACAGTACATGAACCAAGACCTTCCAGATACTCAAGCTGGATTTAGAAAAGGCAGAGGAACCAGAGATCAAATTGTCAACATCCACTGGATCATAGAAAAAGCAAGTGAGTTCCAGAAAAACATCTATTTCTGCTTTATTGACTATGCCAAAACCTTTGACTGTGTGGATCACAACAAACTGCGGTAAATTCTTCAAGAGATGGGAATACCAGGCCACCTGACCTGCCTCCTAAAAAATCTGTATGCAGGTCAAGAAGCAACAGTTAGAACCAGGCATGGAACAATGGACTGGTTCCAAATTGGGAAAGGAATATGTCAAGGCAGGATATTGTCACCCTGCTTATTTAACTCATATGCAGAGTACATTATGTGAAATGCAGGGCTGAAGCACAACTGGAATCAAGACTGCCGGGAGAAACATCAATAACCTCAGATACGCTGACAACACCACAGCAGAAAGCAAAGAGGAACTAAAGACCTCTGGATGAAAGTGAAAGAGGAGAGTGAAAAAGTTGGCTTAAAACTCAACATTCAAACAACTCAGATTATGGCATCCAGTCCCATCACTTCATGGCAAATAGATGGGGAAACAATGGAAACAGTGAGAGACTTTATTTTCTTGGGCTCCAAAATCACTGCAGATAGTGACTGCAGCCATGAAATTAAAAGACATTTGCTCCTTGAAGAAAAGCTATGAGCAACCTAGCCAGCATATTAAAAAGTAGAGACATACCTTTGCTGAGAAAGGTCCGTCTAGTCAAAGCTATGATTTTTCCAGGAACCATGTATGGATGTGAAAGTTGGATGATAAAGAAAGCTGAGCACCAAAGAACTGATGATTTGAACTGTGGTGCTGGAGGAGACTCTTAAGAGTGCCTTGGACTGCAAGGAGATCAGTCAATCCTAAAGGAAATCAGTCCTGAATATTCATTGGAAGGACTGATGTTGAAGCTGAAACTGCAATACACTGGCCACCTGATGCAAAGAACTCACTGATTGGAAAAGACCCTAATGCTGGGAAAGATTGAAGGTAGGCGAAGGGGATGACAGAGGGTGAGATGGTTGGATGGCATCACCACTTGATGGACATGAGTTTGAGCAAGCTCCTGGAGTTAGTGATGGACAGGGAAGACTGGCGTGCAGCAGTCCATGGGGTCGCAAAGAGTTGGACATCACTGAGCGACTGAACTGAACTTTACCGCTGTGAAAATGAAGTGGTCCAGGAACGAGGGACAAGGATTCTCCAGCACTCACCAGGTCCGGTCGGTAGTACCTATGCACCACCTCGGCGCCGGCGCACATGGCCAGGAGGCTGGCGGCGAACATTTTCAGGTAAGACGTCCAAGACACACCAGCGGGCATCTTCGGCTAGCTGGACGGGGAGGGAAAGCAGCCAGTGTTAGAAGGTCCTGAGTAAGCCGTGAGAGCGCAGCGGCGGAGTCGAAACACCTGGGACCTCAATTATGAAGAGGGCGCTGGGCGCACGAACGCCCCCTAGAGGCGGACGATCAGCCCTCCACGGTGTCGAAGTGTGAGCACCCGGCCTTCGGGGTTCAAAGGCGGCTCTAGCCGAGCTAGCGGAAGGCCGCAGCGGGTGGTTCGGCACCAGATGGTTTACCGCGCCCCTGGAACTCCAGGGAGGAGAAGGACTACAGACCGCACTGCCCAGCCTACAGGTGCGCCCCGGGGGAGACTATACCGCCTGCTGCACGGGGGCTCGGCAGCGGGTCAGAGGACAGCGGAAAGACGCTGGGGAGCCGGACGGGTGGCCGCGGGCCGGACCGAAAGTGCGGGGGATAAGGCCTGCGCCGGACCGGAAAGCAGTGTCACTGCCGGCGCGGGAACCTAACCCGGACGGAAGTGGGGCTTTAGGCCAGAGCATGCGCCTTTTTTTTTTTTTTTTCCCCCAAAGCCATTACCCAAAACCCTTCTGGACCCCAGGATCTGGGCGCCCTCATTATTTTCTATAGAACTGAATTTTCCTTGCAGATGTCGAGTCTTGAGCTGAGCTCTGGCTGGATTGTTGCATCTTGTGTGCTTTCCCACGCACGAAGGAGGTTGCTCCCGTTTCTACCTTTCACTTCTACCTTTCACGAGTGGGTGGAGAATCACATACTGAGCTATGCGTGCTTAGGTGAGGCCACTCTGGAGCAAATGAAATTAAAAGCATTCTGTTGTTCCCTATGAAGGAAAGTTACACGGCTCAAAATAGCCTGGAGTTAAAACTCCCCTCCGGGTCCTCCCCACTATTCTGTGCAAAACAGAACTCTCTCACCGGAAGGGAAAAAAAAAATGGACATTAAGGTTGATTACACCCAGCTCCCAGCCGGTCCCAGCCTCTGGCTAATCTCCAGAATTCCTTGCCCCAGCCGGTTAAGAGAGAACTAGCCAGAACAACCTTGGAGACGAACAGGCCCCCTTAAGACAGTTAATGTCTACATATATGACTATGTATACTTACTCATTTCTTGGGTTAGTGCTGCTGCTGCTAAGTCACTTCAGTCGTGTCCGACTCTGTGCGACCCCATAGATGGCAGCCCACCAGGCTCCCCCGTCCCTGGGATTCTCCAGGCAAGAACACTGGAGTGGGTAGCCATTTCCTTCTCCAGTGCATGAAAGTGAAAGGTGAAAGTGAAGTCGCTCAGTCGTGTCCGACTCTTAGCGACCCCATGGACTGCAGCCGACCAGGCTCCTTTGTCCATGGGATTGGGTTAGTGCAGCAGCTCACTAATCTCACCTCATTAAAGGTGATCTGTTCCTGTAAAGTGCCCCTCTCGTTCTTTTTCCAAACCTTACCTTCTCGAACTCCCTTACCCTACACATCGTTTGTTACCTGAAACAGCCACACCGACAGCTATGACATGGTGCCGTGGTGCCACTGGAAAAGTGGAAGAATGAAATCAACATTTAGCCTATGTGTTTTTAAGGGAAAAGGGGTGGGAAGGACGGATAAATTGGGAGTTTGGGATTAACAGACACTACTATACATAAAATAGATAAACAACAGGGACCTACTGTATACCTCAGGGAACTATATTCAGTATCTTGTAATAACCTATAATGGGAAAGATTCTAAAAAAGAATATATATTCTTACATATATTTGAGTTTATCTGAATCAGTTTGCTGTACACCTGAAACTAACACAACATTATAAATCAAGTAAATTTCAAGTAAAACAAAAGATTGTGTTTTGTTTCATTAAGCAGAAGGTTAATGAAAGACAATCCAAAGAATTAACCTTCTATGTATAATATGTATCATGATACAGTCACATTTTTAAACACAAGTTTATGGTGGTATATTTGACATTCCGTAAACTGCATATATTTAAAGTATACAATTTCGATGAGATCTGACATATTTGTACACCTGTGAAACCATTACTAGGATCAAGATTATGAACACATCCATCAGCTTTAAAAGTTTCTTTACACCTCTAATTCTGCCCACACAACCTCATTTCCTAGGAAACAACTGATCTCATTTTCTGTCACTATAGATTTGTTTGCACTTTCCAGAATGTTAAAGAAATGGAGTCATACAGAATGTACTATTTTTGGTCTGGCTTATTTCATGCAGCACAATTATTTTGAGATTCATCCACACTGTTTCATGTATCAGTTGACTCTTTTGTATTGCTGAGTATGTTTATATGATGATTGGCTTATCCATTCACCTTTGGTGAACATGTGGGTTGTTTCCAGTTTGGCGCTAATATGAATAAAAACTGCTCTGAACAGTGAAGAGTGCCAGAAAAACATGTACAGATCTATGAATATATGCTTCTGCTTTTTGCATACATTCCTAGGTGTAGAATGGCTGCAGCCAATGTGGATATGTAGCTTAACTTTTTAAGAAATTGCCAAACTGTTTTCCAAAGTAGTTATATGATTGTACATTCCCATCAACCGTGTATGAGAGTTCTAGTTTCTCCACATACTCTTCAACACAGTGTAGCACTCTTCAAATTTTAGATATTCTAATAGGTGGGTAATGGTATCTCATGAATAACCATGTTGAGAACCATTTGGGGAAGTATAAGTTCAAGTCTTTTGCACATTTTAAAGTTGGGTTCTTTAAATTATGAGTTTTGAATCTTCTTTATACATTATGGATCACTTCAGTTCAGTTGCTCAGTCCTGTCTGACTTTGAAACCCCATGGACTGCAGCACGCCAGGCTTCCCTGTCCAACACCAACTCCCAGCTTGCTCAAACTCACGTCCATCAAGTCAGTGATGCCATCCAACCATCTTATTCTCTGTTGTCCCCTTCTCCTCCTGCCTTCAATCTTCCCCAACATCAGGGTCTTCTCCATTGAGTCAGTTCTTTGCATCAAATGGCCAAAATATTATAGTGAAAGTGAAAAGTGAAAGTGAAGTCGTTCAGTCGTGTCCGACTCTGCGACCCCGTGGACTGTAGCCTACTAGGCTCCTCTGTCCATGAGATTCTCCAGGCAAGAATACTGGAGTGGATTGCCATTTCCTTCTCCAGGGAATCTTCCCGACCCAGGGATCGAACCTGGGTCTTCTGCTTTGGAGTCAGACGCTTTAACCTCTGAGCCACCAGGGAAGCCAAAATATTATAGTATTATAAACTAATAGTGTACTTATAGTGTTGGAGTTATAAGATGGATCTGATCTACAAATACTTTTTCCCAGTCTATATTTTGACTTTTCTTAATAACCTTTTGAAAAACAGAAGTTTTTAATTTTAATGAAGTCCCATTTCCATTTTTCTCTTTAATGGGTCATGTTTTGCTGTTATATCTAAGAAATTCAACCCAAAGTCATAGATTTTCTCTTGTATTTTCTCCTAGAAGTTGTATAGATTTACGATTTTCAGTTAGGTCTATGATCCGTTTTGAGCAAAACATTTTGTCTGGTATGAGGTGTGGGCCCAAGTTTTGTTCTGTTTGCATGTGTGTGCTTAGTCACTCAAGTCCTGTCCAACTCTTTGCGACCCCATGGACTGTAGCCCACCAGGCTCCTCTGTCCGTGAGATTTTCTAGGCAAGAATACTGGAGTGTGTTGCCATGCCCTCCTCCAGGGGATCTTCCCGACCCAGGGTTGAAACCAGAGTCTCTTGCACTGTGGGCAGATTCTTTACCACTGAGCCATCTTGGGAAGCCTGTATGCATATGTTCTAGCACCATTTGTTGAAAAGATGCTAATGCTTTCTCCACTGAATTGCCTTTGTACCTTTGTGGAAAATCTGCTGATTAATTGTCTATGTATGTGTCTTTCTGGATATTTTCCATTGATATACTTTTATCTATTGTGATACACTATCTTGATTACTGTTGCCTTATAATAAAAACCAGGTAGTGTAGTCCTCCAGTTTTTTCTTCCTTTTTGCTATATTCACTATTTTGTTCTATTTTTTTAGATTACACACATAAGTGATATTATACAGTTCTTTCTTTATAAAGAACGTTTTGGTTATTCTAGATCTTTGAGTTTCTGTATGACTTAGAATCATCTCATCAATTTCTACAATAAAGGCTGTTAACGATTTTGATTGTCATAATATTGAATCTGTAATCAATTTGACAATATTGTCTTCTGATCTATGAACACAATGTATCTCTCCACTTATTTGGGTCTTACTTATCTCAGCAATATTTTTGTAATTTTGGGGTAACGTTTTACCAGATTTATCCCTAAGTATTTCATATTTTTTGGTATTATTGTGAATGGTGTTTTTCTGATGATTTGTTGGTAGTATATGGAGTACAACTGATTGTCCTATATTGATCTATCCTACAACTTTAACAAAGCAGATTTCTCTCAATAATGTGAGTGGGCCTTATTCAATCAGTTGATGGCTTGAACAGAAGAAGAAGGAATTCTCAAGCAGATGGCCTTCAGATTTGAACTGGAGCGTTGGCTCTTCCTGTTCTCCAGTCTGATAGCCTTCAAATTTGAGCCGTGACTGCTATGCCCAAGTTGCGAAATCTCCCAATGACCACCAGGGAGCTGATATCCGATGCAAAAGCAAGAGAGTTTTTATTACCAAGCTCGAGCTGGGGCTCCCACTGATACCGACGCTGCGGCTATAGGGAGGAGCCCCGGGTTTTGGATTACATTGCTTATATAGGGAGTATACATGGAAAAAAATGATTTCTAGGTAGGGGAACGTCTGATTGGTCACCTTCTTTCAAAGGGTTGTGTGTTGGTTCTTGTTTGGTCCCTATCGTCTAGGTAGACCACAAGTTCCTAAGCGGTAAATCAGGAGATTTTGGTCTGGGGTCCGATTGGCTCGTGGGTGGTGGGGTGAGGTCAAGGGATTTCCAAAGGCTCTTAGATTTCCAAAGGCTCTTTTCCCGGAACCTTACTAAATGGAGTGTTTCTGTTAACAAAATGGAGTAGCTTAGATTCTTCAGTGACATCTGTTCAAGAGTCTCCTCCTGATAATTATAAGGATTAATACACACAAAGCACTTAAAGCAGTACACAGTACAGTCAGTAAATGTATGCTGCTGTTAAGTTCTACCATCGTCATTACCACTGTTATCAATATAACTGCTGTCTTTAGTACCCACTCACCCTCCAAGACCCGCCCTATTCCACAGCAACACTGGCACATTTAATCTTCCTCTTTAACACCTGTCAACGGGATCAACTAATAATCTGTAAACCTCAGTTCAAGTAAAAATGCAGGCCCCTGTTAAATGAATAATTTCAAGATGGCAGTAGCAGAACAGTTAAGTCAATTATGGGGCCCTATTCAACTACTCGGGCCTCCCTAGTGGCTCAGTGGTAAAGAATCCACCTGCTAATGCTAATAGGTTCAATCCCTGGCTCAGGAGGATCTCCTGGAGAAGGAAATGGCAACCCACTCTAGTGTCCTTGCCTGGAAAATCTCGTGGATAGAGGAGCCTGGCCGGCTACAGTCCACGGGGTCATAAAAGAGTGGGACACAACTTAGCAGCTAGACAACAATAAATTCAACCGCACAGATGACACATCCATAAAGCTAGCCCTGCCTGCCAGCATCAGAGACGATCTCCTATCCAAGATGACTAATTCCTACTTCTTGAGCTTCCCATTAAAAACCTGCACTTCTAGTTAATTTCCACAATATTCTCACCTAATTCAGGCATTTAAAAATATATTCAGGATGCGGAACTTCCTGGTGGTTTACAGGTTAGGACTCGCATTCCCACTGCAGGGGATATACGGTCCATCCCCATGGAGGAGATAAGATTCCACATGCTGTGGCAGCCAAAAAAAATACAAGAATATGTTAAGAGATGTTGCTTTAAACCTTATCCAGAGCAGTTAGCAAACCCAGAGAGAAAAAGAGGATGGGCTGTTGCTACTTCAGTCACTCAACAGATAGTCACTGAATACAGCCCATAACTCAGGTTCTGAGTGATATCTACCAATAAGCAGAATATTCATGTAAGTTCTGAAGAGTTTAAAAGTGTTCGAAGTTTCACTTAAGCAATTTATAATACAAATCAATATTTCTGTATTTACTCATGAAAGCCCTTTTCTGAATCCTAGAATGAAGACAGAAACAGTAGAGCTTCCACCATTTCCCAGCTCGTATATTAATCAATGAGTGACAAAAAAAACCTGCTGTAAACCACTGAGATTTTGGACTCATCTAGTACGACAGCATAACCTATGGAAAGCTAATACAGCAGCCATGGCTCCCATCATGTAAACTAGAGAAACAGCAAAGCCTATTTTCATGCAGAGTTAATGAAGTCCTTATACAAAAACCAGTGATAACTTGAGAACTAATGAAAGAAACACGAGGGGCAAAGTCATCAAGAAATGAAGGGTTAGCCCAGAAGGTTGAAATGAGGAAGTCATACATGAATGCCATCTACTCTTAGACTTCGAACTTTCATATTTCTATACATTAAAAGTAAAGCAGAGAACAGCTTATGGAAAGTTTCACATTTTACGAAACCCTTTTACAATCACATATTGAGGCCCAATATGACACAGTGCCCAGAGTCCCAAGTTTTCTGACTGTAAAGTGTCTTCTTTTAATTACTTGGTAATTAATGCAAAGCACTGTTTTTAATCATAATAAAATGTTGGGTGGAAAGGCCCGGATAGCTCTAACAAGCATAAAATCCACACCTACACAGCGCCGAAGACTTCAACTCGCAAGCACCGCCCTACACGGCCATCACCGAACAGTCAGCAGGACAAAAGCTTACGTCAGCAGAGTGCTTCCCCTCCCAGCCTTTTCATCCTCCACCCTTCCCGAAAGGCCAACTGGCAAGCAGAAGAACCAACGAGAGGAGCGCGAACGTGACTGGACGGCCGGGCATCACGTGATAACCACAGGGCGTGGGATTTGGCTCTGAGCAGACGGAAGCACAGCGCTGAGGATGGGGCTGGCCTAGTGTGGGAGGGGGAATTGGAAGCTTGGGGGAGGAGCCTGTGCACCAGCCACTGTCCGAGTTCTGCCAGCAATCGAGTCCGAGTGTCTGGTTATTACTGTACCGCCGCTCGTGCGCCGCGGTACTACAGAGTCGCTGGGTTGCCGGGTCCGAGTAGCTGCGCGCGCGAGCGGCAGCAGGGAATGGAAACAGAAAACACGGGCAGGTAAGGCCGGGGCGGAACACCGCCCCTCCCCCCGCGCCCCTTGCTGTGGGGCAGGCCGCGGGCGCGCGCGCGCACACACGCACGCACACACACGCACGCACACACACGCACGCACGCACGCAGGGGTTCCTTAACAGTGTGGCCCCTGTAGCAAGGTCCGGGCCGCGCATGCGCACTGGCGGCCCGCCAGGCCACTTTTTACCGAAGTCGTTCCAGACACTTCAGTTCAGTCGCTCAGTCGTGTCCGACTCTTTGCGACCCCGTGAATCGCAGCACGCCAGGCCTCCCTGACCATCACCAACTCCCGGAGTTCACTCAGACTCACGTCCATCGAGTCCGTGATGCCATCCAGCCATCTCATCCCTCCCAGCATCAGAGTCTTTTCCAATGAGTCAGCTCTTCGCATGAGGTGGCCAAAGTACTGGAGTTTCAACTTCAGCATCATTCCCTCCAAAGAAATCCCAGGGCTGATCTCCTTTAGGATGGACTGGTTGGATCTCCTTGCAGTCCAAGGGACTCTCAAGAGTCTTCTCCAACACCACAGTTCAAAAGCATCAATTCTTCGGTGCTCAGCCTTCTTCACAGTCCAACTCTCACATCCATACATGACCACAGGAAAACCATAGCCTTGACTAGACGGACCTTAGTCGGCAAAGTAATGTCTCTACTTTCCAGACACTTAGCTGACATTAAAATACGGTCGTAAGCAACCAGCAGTCTCCAATTAATGTTTCTTTCCGGTTACCTTTCTCCGCTACATTTCCCTTCACCCTCTATTATCATGCACAGCTGTAAGGGTGAAGTGTTATATGTATCAGTGTGTGTGTGTGCGTGTGTGTGTGTGTGTGTGTGTGTGTGTACAGCTGTAAGGAGGAAATGTCACATGTATCAGTATGTGTGTCTGTGTGTCAGTCGCTCAAGTCCGACCCTTTGCGACCCCACGGACTGTAGCCCTCCAGGCTTCTCTGTCCGTGGAATTCTCCAGGCAAGAATACTGGAGTGGATTGCCATTCCCTTCTCCAGAGGAACTTCCGAACCCAGGAATCAAGCTCTGGTTTCCTGCATGGCAGGCAGATTCTTTACCGTTTGAGCTACAGGGAAGTCTCTCTGTATAACTCTAGGAGTTTTCATCTCAGAGTTGTAGGTTTACTGTGGCTTTCTTCCTCAACGGTGTACCTAAGGGGCACGAGGTGGATAACGTTGCCATTCTAGAGCTCTTGAATTCTGAAACTAGCAATAACACTTCCAATAAGTTATCTAAAATTGTGTTTTAGTGGTCTTGGCGACAGTCTTAAGTATTTACTTGTCATGTGCCCTTTGGGGAATGAGGTGCGTGGGGAGTTTTGCAAAAGCAGAGATTTCGAAATTGGAACCTCTGATGGAAAGCCAAATGAAAAACTAAGTATAATAACAGAGTCTTTTAAAAGAAAAAAAAAGTTTACATCGGAACACAATACTGTTAGACCTCATTAAGAATTATCCTGATTTGGGGCTCTAAACTTGGGGAAGACACTGAAGTTCTCCGGGCCTGTTGATGTCTGTAAAATAGGGCGTCGTGGAATCTGGTTCTGACATGAGTCAGTGTTAGGTGGAAGGGGAGTGCTTTAGTAACCAACAGAGATTGTCTTAAGAGTTTAGGGAAGGAGGTAAAGTGCAGACTTCATCCTGACATTATGAATCAAATCCTGAAATAAAGAACTCCATTTCTTTCCCTAAAGAACTTTACAAATAAAACTTGTGGAAATTGCTCCTGTCTTTATGATCTTCATTCCAATCAGAATTGAAACCTGGGTAAACACCTACCATCAAATAGATTGCAGTCATCTCTCTTGTATCCATAGATTTGTTCCAGGCCCTTCGGAGACACCAAAATCTGTATGCTCAAGTACCTTAAGAAAAAATGGCAGAGTCCAGTTGGCCATTGTGTAGGTTCTAGAATGCACACAGGGAGTGTCTTACAGCAAAGTAATAGGTTTCTCTGGTACAATGTTTAGCTCAAAACTGTCTGACTTCTGTTTGGTCTTAACTGAATCCATTGGGTTATAGACCATTTTTTATTCTGACTTATAACATTTTCACTTTGGGAAGTATGGGTAACTGTGTTAATACTCTGAGGAGTATTTTGTTGGGGATTCTGAAATGACTCAGGCCCCTGGTAATCCTGAGAAAGTAGTGCTTTGTCATCCTTGTCTTTGTGCTCATCATGAAATGTTTGGTATAGTTAATTTCCTTTTTATTTTGGAAGAGATTAATTTCAAAAAAACTACATATTATAGATGTAGGCCCTTTTTTTAAGAATGAGAAGAGAGTTCAAGAGTCTTAAAAAGTACTAACCAGAGAGAAGAAAAGGAAGACGAGGACCTGTGTATGTTTCTAATGAGCTCAGGCATGAAAAAGAGACTTACCAAAGATGGGAAGTAGGATGCTGAATCAATAACTGGAAAGGTGTGGAACAGACCACTGAGAATACAGACAGGAAAGATTAACCCTCAAATGAGATTGGAACTTTCTAGAAATGGTAAAGAGACTAAGAACTTATTTTCATTAGTGTAGACCACAAGAAGGACAAGAAAGTTTTGGGTTTTCTTCCCAGTTCACTGACATGTTGTTAGGTGACAGAGAACATAAGCACTTAGTTCTGATTTTGCTTTTTCATTTTCAATTAAGAAAATTGAGTGTAGATGGAAAATGGCAAATGGATGTCTGTAAGAGAGATTTAAAGCTCAAGATCAATAAGGGCATTTAAGAGAAGTTTCAGCTGCTCTAGCAGAAATCATGTTTCCTGGCCCAAATCAGTTGTATTTCAAGTGAGAGGCAAGATTACAACATTCTTTAAGAATCTGTAGAAAACAGGCGAGGGGCCTAAAGCCCAAATATAAGCACATGGGTCCCTTTTATTTTCCAAAGGTAGACTCTGCCATGGAATTTACTTTGATTCTCAATAAAATTTTTATTTCTCAGTGGTTATTGAGCATATTTAAAAGGATACTGATCATTAGGCAAAAGTTTGTGTTGAATAAAGCAAGACCTACCCAGCTAGGTTCTTTCCCTTTTTGATGATGATACTAGGTTAGATAGCATCAGAAGGAGATGACAGGAGTACCTAAAATATTTAATCATCTCCCGTTCCTTTGTTTTTGTTATGACAAATGTATTATATACCAGGCACTGTTTGGGGATTTTGTTTGCTTTTTTGTTTTGGTCACATGGCTTATGGGATCTTAGTTCCCCAGCCTGTGCCATCGGCAGTGGAAGCTGAGTCCAAACCACTGGACCACCAGGGAATTCCCTGCCAGTCTCTGTTTTAAGTGTTCTACATGTGGTGACTAATTTAATCCTCACAATCAATAAATTAGGTGCTTTTCTTCCTATTTTACAGATGTGGAAGCAAGGATGTGAAAAGGTTAAGGAACCTGTCTACAGGGCTAGTTAGCGGCAGAGCTGATGTTTGAATCCAGGCAGTGTAACTTTAAAGTCTAATTCCACTGCCTCTTGTGGGAAGATGAGGATGGAATGGTGGTGGTCATATTCAGTTCAGTTCAGTCGCTCAGTCGTGTCCAAGCCTTTGCGACCCCATGAACTGCAGCACACCAGGCCTGCCTGTCCATCACCAACTCCCAGAGTTCACCCAAACCCACGTCCATTGAGTCGGTGATGCCATCCAATCATCTCATCCTCTGTCATCTTCTCCTCCTGCCCTCAATCTTTCCCAGCATCAGGATCTTTTCAGATGAGTCAGCTCTTCGCATCAGGTCGCCAAAGTACTGGAGTTTCAGCTTCAACATCAGTCCTTCCAGTGAACACCGAGGACTGATCTCCTTGCAGTCCAAGGGACTCTCAAGAGTCTTCTCCAACACCATAGTTCAAAAGCATCAATTCTTCAGTGCTCAGCTTTCTTTATAGTCCAACTCTCACATCCATACATGACCACTGGAAAAACCATAGCCTTGACTAGATGGACCTTTGTTGACAAAGTAATATCTCTGCTTTTTATATGCTCTCTAGGTTGGTCATAACTTTACTTCCAAGGAGTAAGCGCCTTTTAATTTCATGGCTGCAGTCACCATCTGCAGTGATTTTTGAGCCCTCCAAAATAAAGTCAGCCACTGTTTCCCCATCTATTTGCCATGAAGTGATGGGACCAGATGGCATGATCTTAGTTTTCTGAATGTTGAGCTTTAAGCCAACTTTTTCACTCTCCTCTTTCACTTTCATCAAGAGGCTTTTTAGTTCCTCTTCACTTTCTGCCATAAGGGTGGTGTCATCTGCATATCTGAGGTTATTGCTATTTGTCCCGGCAATCGTGATTCCAGCTTGTGCTTCTTCCAGCCCAGCGTTTCTCATGATGTACTCTGCATAGAAGTTAAATAAGCAGAGTGACAATATACAGCCTCGACGTACTCCTTTTCCTGTTTGGAACCAGTCTGTTGTGCCATGTCCAGTTCTAACTGTTGCTTCCTGACCTGCATACAGGTTTCTCAAGAGGCAGGTCAGGTGGTCTGGTATGCCCATCTCTTTCAAAATTTTCTACAGTTTATTGTGATCCACACAGTCAAAGGCTTTGGCATAGTCAATAAAGCAGAAATAGATGTTTTCCTGGAACTCTCTTGCATTTTTGATGATCCAGCAGATGTTGGCAATGGTGGTCATGTTGGGTGAAATCAAAACTGCTTTACTACTGAGAGTCAAAGGGAGATGGAAGAGAGATCTATACTGATGTGCCATGTAGTCCTCCTGCCCCAGCTTTTCACAGTTTAACAGCTTTGAGGTGCTAATGGCATGATGATAAAATATTTGAGTGATGCAACTGTGCGAGGGGTTTGTGGAATTGATAGACTGAGTCAGAATCCAGGTTAGTCCCAACTGACTAGAATGTGAAGCATCTTTTAATGTGAGATGAGGGAGCAGCAGTGAAGGGCAGTTTTCACTGATGGTAAACTCAGTACGAATCAACAGTATAATGTGGATGCCAGCAAAGCTAATGTAATGGATTTTGTTATGTGTCTCCAGAATGAAGAATTTGATCACGCTGCTCAGTTTCAGGTCAGTGAGGCTATGGAGCATTTTTATTTTATCTTAAGCTGCAGAAAAATGATCATAGTGAGGAAACTTGAAATTATGCTGTATGCAGAAGAGCTCAATAAATTGGGGGTTCTGGCTCATTCTGTTTTTGAGTTCACAGTATCTAAATAGACTCTGCACAGCAAGTACCCCGTAATGCATGGTGAATACACACATTCCCACTTAGCAATATTGAATGTAGACTTTAGATAGTTCAGTTCAGTTCAGTCGCTCAGTCATGTCTGACTCTTTGCAACCCCATGGGCTACAGCACACCAGGCTTCCCGGTCCATCAGCAAGTCCCGGAGTTTACTCAAACTCATTGAGTCGGTGATGCCATCCAACCATCTCATCCTCTGTCGTCCCTTTCTCCTCCCCGCTTCAATCTTTCTCAGCATCAGAGTCTTTTCCAGTGAGTCAGTTCTTTGCATCAGGTGGCCAAAGTATTGGATTTTCAGCTTCAGCATCAGTCCTTCCAGTGAATATTCTGGACTGATTTCCTTTAGGATGGACTGGTTGGATCTCCTTGCAGTCCAAGGGACTCTCAAGAGTCTTCTCCAACACCACAGTTCAAAAGCATCAATTCTTTGGCACGCAGCTTTCTTTGTGTTCTTTTAGATAGCTAGGATAGTATTTCATCATAATTTATGTAATAGTCCCTTTTGGTTGTGCAGTTGGTTTATTCAACATTGATATTTTATAAGTGTTCAGTGTTATATATGCTTGTTTAAATGAAGGTAATAAAATGTTGCTGTGTTGGTTGTGTCTATCCAGAGTTCTTATGTTGAAATCTCTAAGCCCCAGTGTGGACACTGGGAGAAGGGGTCTTTTGGAGGTGATGAGGCCATGAGGCCCAAGCCCACCTAAATGGGAGTAGTGTCTCTGTGAAAGAGGTCCCAGAGAGACCCCTCACCCCTTCTGCCATGTGGGGACACGGCAAGAAGGCAACCTAAAATGAGCCAGAAAGCAGGTACTCTCCAGACACTGAGTCTGCCAGTACTTTGAACTTGAACTTTCCAACTCCCAGAACGGTGAGACACAGATATTTGTTGTTTATAAGCTACTCAATCTGTGGTGCTTTGTATAGCAACCTGAAGGGACTAAGACAAATATATTTAGGGAAAAAGCAACTTACATCTTTTTTTGTTTTAATTTCATTATACATTAAAAATAAATTTTATTATTTTAACCAGCTTTAAATGTTCAACTTAAGGACTTATTTTATTATTTTTAAAAAATATAAATTTATTTTGATTAGAGGTTAATTACTTTACAATATTGTATTAGTTTTGCCATACATCAACATCAGTCCGCCACGGGTATACACGTGTTCCCCATCCTGAACCCCTCTTCCACCTCCCTCCCCGTTGAACTTACATCTTCAACTTACATCTTTAGAACAGTGGAAAATGACTGAGGATTAAAGAAGTTAGTCATCTTAGAGAAACTTCCAAGTGTTTTTTTAAATACAGCAAAATCCGAATTAACTGGACTCCTTACTTAATCGACTGTGTGTGTTTGTGTGTATTTTGAGAAAGACAGTTCAAAAATGCACACTTTATCAAATTTCAGACAGTGGTAGAAAACCAGTCCTTTGAGCATTGTTCAAGTGAAGAGGATGTTCAGTGGAGGCTAGGAGAGAGTAGAGGGTTAACTGCAGGCAAAGGGGAGAGGTGCAAAACCATCATCATGAGAACAGACATAGATGATAGGGGACAAAAGGCAACAGGGAAGTAAAATCATTTGTCATGCTCCTGAGTTGGATATCAGGGAATTACAGAAAATTAAAATGTTTCAGGGCCTCTTCTGAGTCTGGACAGATTTGGTCCTATTTCCTGCACTTTCTCCTTATATGTGGAAATCACAGAAATCTCACCCTCATTTTCATGGGGAGGGAATGGAGGTCCTAAGACGATGAATGACTTAACTAACTGTGCTTCTTTTGCTGTCTCTCATACAGAGAAAATTATTGTTATAAACACTGCAGAATTCTGATACAAAGGGGCAGTTATCCTATGTTAATATATACAGCAAATGTATTTAGGAATTATATCCACATTAAGTTTGAAATAGGTTCATGCTGCTTCCAAACTTAACCTTTATTAGATAATAGGAAATGAAATTATCCAGAATTGTAGTTCATGAAGGTTTTCGTACAGGTGGAATGCTGTCTTCTGCCAAGTAGTAAGAATGTTGTAGTCCACCCTCTTTCCTTTTGTTCCACTATTGTTAGGAAGCTATCAAGATTATCAAGCTAAATCAAATGCTCAGATAGAGTATATTTCCTCAGAACTTACACATTCTATTATCCAGAGCCTTCTCTGTTTCCTTTCTAATTCATCTTATGATAAACTGACGGGGATAATTTTAGAACAATTAAGGGACCCATCTATATTATAGACAAGTTTCTGAATTTTTCTTTTCTAAATTGATACACATGTCTAAAATAAGACCGCATTTTCTCTTATTTTTTACTTTTTCTTCAGCCAGTTGACATCTAAAACTTTGATTTTCAGTTTTTGAACCTCAGAATTTAATGATCTGATAGTATGCTAACGGAGCCACATTTTGGAAATTTTTTTAAGTTCACAACCCTTTTGTAATGTGAATGTTGTTGCCCTGATTTATATATTTTTAGGAGTGGATCTTTGTGAAGTGCTCAAAATGGGGCAAATGGGAGAAACTGAGAGCCGTAACAGTAAACATGGGGGAGAGTGAGACACCGTCTTGGTGACGCTGTGACAAGCTAAGGACAGACCTTCCTGCATGCTCTTGGCGGCTCACTCACTGTGACCACAGGAGTGCTCTTTTGTATATTCAAGCTGAGTGGGGCTGTTGGCGTCTCAGGAACCTGATACTGGCCACAATCAAAAATCACATTATATTTCACTAGAATTTCCAGAGGGCAGCCACACGAGACCTCTCGACTAACTCGGCTATCTCCAGCTCCTCATTAGAATATCTGAGTCTTTAACATGGAACAACTAGTTCATCCAAAAGTGCTGTGAGTGTTACTAAAGAAAAGTGTGGGGAAAAAAGGACATTTGACTTCGTGCCAGGCAAGGTTTAAGACCTTTGCTTCTTTTCAATTTTACATCTTAATTTCTAGTCCTTTCCTACATGCTTTCTCTATGTGCAGCCTTGGCTCACAATGCCATTTTGTATTCTTTTCCACTTTATATTAAACATTCTCTATGCTTTTAAATATTAATAAACTTAATTTTTGTAACTGCATAGTATTCTCATGTTGATGTACTATAGTGTACTAAATCACTGTATTGTCTTTATTTTTTGTGTAATTTGAAAACTATATTTAAAGAAATAAAACTCTTAAGATAGTTTAATATCTTTCTCACTAATCCTTCACCTTTTCTCTACCATCTTACCCCTTAAAGATAGCTTGAAGCTAAAATGCTTCTCCCGTGGTTTGTCCATTGAGTTGGGCCTCAGTTTTTCTTTCAGTATCCAGTGCTCTAGCCTAGCTACCCCACCAATAGTCTGTGACCCTGTGTCTGCATGGGCCATTTAAGTTTATCCTGGAAATGTTTTGGTTTGCCTTTTTAAAAAACAAAACAAAAAACATTTAATTAAGATATGATTTACATGTGAAGCTCACCCATTTACAATGTACTAGTTTGCTTTTTTTTTAAGTTTGCCTTGTTAACCTCTGCTTTCTGAGCACCCTGTTTTCTTTCTCCACACGTCACAGAAAGAGAAAACCATTAAGTAGAGTAGCTTGTCAGAGAAAACACGGCTTTTCTCTCCGAATGGTAGACGTCGTTACTCATTTTATTGCCTGGTGCTTTTCTTCCTTCTGCATATTTAATGGCATTTTTTTGGCATCAGCTGTCACTCGAGTTTCGTACAACATGTGTTTACTTCCCCAGCTTTGTGCTGATAGCAACAGCTTGAGGTAGTAGTTTATAGCCCCCAGAAATACTTTTTAGCAGTATTGTTTAGCAGTATTGTGAAGGCCTGTGTTCCTTACGTTGAACAAAACACTTTGAACAGCGTTTAAATCGTGTTCAGAAGAGAAGTTTAGAGTGGTCTTTCCCATAAATTCACAGATATTTATAGAAATATCTATTTCTAACCCTCATTTAATGGCAAAAAATCCAGCGACCATTAAAAAACAGATGAGGGGGTAGGGTTGGGAGATGGTGGTCAAAGGGCACAAACCTCAAGTTATAAGATTAACAGGTTATGGGGATCTAAAATGTACTGGATGGTGATTCTACTTAATGATCCTGAAGGATGTACTTGCAAGTTGCTGAGAGAGCAGATTTGAAAATTTTTCTCACCACAAAAAAGAAATGGTAATTAGGTGCCCTGGTGGAAATGTTGGCTAAGGCTTTGATGGCAATCACTTTGTAGTATATGTGTGTCAGGTCAGCACTGTTGTACACATTAAACTTAAACAATGTTGCAATGTATCAACTATCTCTCAATAAAGCTGAACATAAAAAGGTTACATTGCAGAGGATTTCTGTGACAGGAGAATTAGATACTGAAGGTAGGAATACAAATTACTTTTGTGGATTTTTTAACTCTGTATGGGTTGGTGGGACTTTCAGCTCTGCTAGAAAATTCCCATGATCTCACTTCAGGGAAAGTATAGGCTTGCCTAACAGGACTGGTAAGTTTTACTGATGACACATCAGTGTGAGAGTTAATTATAGTTGGTTAGTAGGCACCAGGTGAAGATTGGGTAAACATACATATGGGAATAATCTTCCTCCTCTCTTTGCTCCTGTTGTCAACTCTAAATAAATTCTATAGTGTGGTTAGAAATAATTGAATCCTGGGGGTTTTTAAGAGCAGATCATTTGAACTTAAGTTTGGGTAATTTTGTCTTCCTATCTTATCCTGAATTGTTCTTTCAGCTATTCTCTTCAGCAAGCTCAAGCTTTTTATACATTTCCACTCCAACAAATGATGACTGAAGTTCCTAATATGGCAGTTACGAATGCACAAGAAATGCCAACCGAAGTTCCAGCCCCAACACCTGCTCAGGAACCCACACAAGGTAGTTTTCGCCAGGATAGTTTAGAAAATTACCATGGCATTAGCCAACTTATTTAAGAAAGGGTTTAATGATGAATTTTAACTCTATTTTTGTGTTAAAAAATTTAATCTACTTTTTAAGTGCTTACTGTGTTTCAGGAACTCTGATAGGTTTGGGGGGATAAAAGAACATAGCTTCTGCCCTCAAATCATCTCATAGGAGAACATAAAATTGAGTATGAAACTCCTCAGCACACCAAGTGGTGAAGAGGAACACAGGATGCTGTGGGGCTGGCACCTAACTCGGACTGAGGCTCAGAGGCAGCTTCATGGAGCTCTGAAGTTCAAGGGTGAGGGAGCGGTACAGGAAGAATGGGAGGAGGAAAATTCTAGGCCGAGGGAGCGGCGTGCATCAAACTATAGACCTGAGGAAGCATGACATGGTTGAAAAACCATTATTCTCTGTCATTGGAGACTGGAGTGGAGCAAAGAAGTAGTGAGAGAGGAGTCTAGATAGGGGGCAAGCAAGGCTTGTTTAACCTAAAGAACATATGTTCTATTCTGAAGGCAACAGGAAGCTAGAGACTGAATGGAAACAGTGACTTAATAAATGGATTGACATTTGAATATTCTAGAGAATAGACTGTAACAGAGATATGTAAAATATATATCTAATAATATAAATAAAGTAAGATGGTAGAGAGCAGGGCAGAACTTGGAGGTATGGCCATGTTAGTGGATTTCATGGAGGGGGATGAGGAAGATAGAGGAGTCTGGAAGTCACTTCCAGGCAGTTGGATGAAGGAGGTACCATTCACCAAGACAGAGAATTAGAAGAGAAGAGGACAGATTCAGCAGTGGATTGAGGGGAGAAGGTAATGATTTTCCCCCGTGCATCAGTGTGGTGTGAAGAGAGTGCTGAGTTTCAGTTTATGGTTGCAGAGCATGTGCAGCTCCACTGTGATGAAGGTCCCCCTGCTTCAACTCTTCTGTTTTTCTGGGCAGGAAGCACTAGGACAGCTACAGCTGATGGAGGTGGATCCCTTGGCACAGGCAGTGGTTGAAGCAATGTGAGGAGAAAAGAGGATGGATGGAAGGCTCAGATGAGAAAACGCCAAATAATAGTGGAATAGGGTGGGGGCCTGGGAGATGAAGAGCCATATTAGGGGAGTTGTGGATAAAAAGGCAAGGCTTCTTGTTGGATAATTTTATGTCACTGGTTCTTGTCCACGGGTAATTTTCCCCTGAGGGGTTTATGGCATTGTCTGGAGACACTTGGTCATCATGACTGGCAGGATGCTACTGGCATCTAGTGAGTAGAGGCCGCTGTTGCTAAATTATTCCACCTAAGATGTCAGCAGGGCCAAGGCTGAGAAACTGTTTAAGGTCCTGAGATCAGAGTTCTAGTCTTACCTTCAGACAGACGCTGCCAGCCCAGAGAGTTCATCCCTGGTGTCTCTCAAGTCACCTCTTTGACTGTGTGAAGAACAGAATATACACTCAGTTCAGGGGAAAGAAGCCTGCAAACCATTTGAAGTTTTCTGCTGCTGGGAATTATGGGGAAACTGAATTAAAATGTTTCCTTTCCTCCCTGTTTTTCTATTTGGTCTTTCATTTGTTTGTTTAATTATTTATGTATTTACATTTAGAATTCTTATAAATGGTATGTAGCTACTTTGTGTCCCTGGAGAAGCCATGATGCCAGGTAAGAGTGTGGAAAATCAATCTGATTGTTAAGGATCTCTCATCCCAAGAACTGCCAGCAGAGAAAGGAAGGTGGGGTTGGGACCACATAGACCCAGTTCTCTGGTGAAGGAAGGGGGAGATGTTACAGAGGAGAGTGATGTCGTGAAATAGAAGAGAAAGCTAAGGATGTTGATGGGTGACTTTTCTGGGAAAGCTGCCTAAAGTTTGTAAGTTAAGGTTTTCTGCAGCTATATCCTGGAAATCATTGTGTTTCAGAGACTCCTCCAAAAGGAAGGAAAAGAAAACCCAGAACAACAGAACCGAAAACGCCAGTGGAGCCCCAAAAACCTGCTGAGGCCAAAAAGTCTGGCAAGTCCACAAAGTCAAAAGAAAAGCAAGAAAAAATTACAGACACATTTAAAGTGAAAAGAAAAGTGGACCGTTTCAATGGCGTTTCAGAAGCTGAACTTCTGACCAAGACTCTACCAGACATTTTGACCTTCAATCTGGACATTGTAATTGTAAGGATTTTGTCCTCCTTTGGGTTTATAAGTAGCATTGGTGGATTAACGTGACTTAACCATATCCTTGCAAAGAGCATTTTTCCGAAAATAACCATTTCTGAGAATCCTTTTGGTGGTAAATGGTGTCACCTTCTTCAGGTTGTATCATATGGCTGTGTTTAAGAAGGTGGGCTCTAGGGCAAGGCTGTCTAGTCTCAGATGTTGCCGTGTGGGTGTATGTCCATGGACAAGCCTTCCTGAACACTTAATTTGCTCGTTGATGAAGCAGGCGTGTTGATAGGATGGTGTGGGTCCTCCGGCAATTACACGAAATGATCCACGTGAATCACTTGGGTTGCATGACACTATGGTTTCTCCATGAATGATAACACTGATTTTGAACTTTGATTTTTGTAACTGTAAGAAACACCAGCATGTAGACAACTGTGTAGGTGATGTAGAGGCAGCTGCTTTGGGGGAGCTGAGAAACAGACTTAAAGCTGCACACGAGCTCTGGTTGACTGACTGTTCCAGGACAGTTGGGAGTGAGGGTGCTGGGGATATAAGGGACTCAAACTGGTTTTTAAAAGCAACAGCAAGGAGTTCCCCATTGGCCTAGTGGTTAGGATTCCAGGCCTTCACTATCAGGGCCCAGGGTTTGTCTCTGGTCAGGGAACATTCCCCAAGTCACACAACGGAGCCACAGAGGAAAAATAAAATCAGCAAAACTTTAATATAAAGGAAATCTCTTTCCTCAAAATGCAATACTTTGTTCAGGTCAAGAGTAGATAATTGATAAAGCTTATGATGCTGGGTTAAATTTTTATTTTAATCAATTCACCACTCCTCCACAGAACCCCTACGACCTAAGCCTACTTTTCAAGACTGAAATATATAAACATTTTGTTTTGTAGATTGGCATAAATCCAGGACTGATGGCTGCTTACAAAGGGCATCACTACCCTGGGCCTGGAAACCATTTTTGTAAGTGGTTAACCTTCTTTTACTATTTTACTTTTAAACTAGATGTCCTTGTTAATAGTTTGGGTTTGTCTGGTTTTTTTTTTTAAACCAAAATGTGTTTTTAAAAAGAAACTTGTTGAGTAAGTACACATACGTCTTTTCAATGTGTGTGTACACAAAAATGAAAGGTGTGAAATCCTCTGACACTTAACATTTTGGTTTATAAGAGTGGAGGGATATGGAAAGAAATACTTTCTCTTTTGTTTATTTTCAGTGAGTTTTACTATCTTTTTTAAAACAATTTTTCTTTTTTTAGTTGTTGTCTACAGAATATTAACAGTAATCGTGCCAATGCAGACACAAAACTTGATACCTTTCCAGATTTCTGCTCATCTTATTTCCTAGGAGAAATGAAATGCATTGGCCATCAAGTTGTAATAGTTAAAAAATGCTCTGATTGTAGACATTCTCTATGGATAATTTCCATGTAGCAGAAATTAGTATTAAAGACCCTCATACTTGTAGAGTGAGCTTTAAAACCAAGTATAACTCCTGTTGTATTATCTTATATATAAATCATCTAACACTGCCTAACAGACAATCAGGAGTGCAACAGATTATCAGGAAACACCAGCTGATTATCTTAGTGCACTATTTAAAAACTTCTAGGACAGGGGACTTCCCTGGTGGTCCAGTGACTCAGCACTTACACTGCAGGGGCCATGGGTTCCGTCCCTGGTCAGGGAACTAAGATCCTACATGTATGCAGTGCAGCCAAGAAAAAAGAAAAACACTTTTAGGACAAATGATAGTAATATATTTTTAGAACTAATAACATGTTGTCTCCCTTATTTGAAAAAAAATTTCTAGAGATATTTCACTTTTTATTTTCTCCTCTGTCAGTATGTCTGAAGCCCTGAGTCACTGGTGTATATTTTATCTGTTTGGGGTTTTCCAGGGACAGGTGGTGTTACTTCCAGTTGTTAAAAAGCTAAACAGTTTCAGAGTTTAGTGCGCTGTCTAGCTATATACTCAACAAGCATTTCCTCCGACCCCCTATTAAAAGGACATAAATAATAGTGATATCTCATAAGATAGCTATGATGATTAAATGAAATAATCCATATGAAGGACTTAGCATAGTACCCAGCACATAATAACTGCTTGGTATGGTATTTGACCTATGTTATAGTTTTTAAAATATACTAAATCTTTTTTTCTTTTTTTTTGGGGGGGGGCCTCGATCAGAAGGACTTGGGCCCCCCACGAGCGGCGCCAGGGAGTGGGTCTTCCGTATGCCACATGTCCCACGCCCCACCACGGGGCGGGGATATTTTTTCTTTTTTTTAATTTCAAGAATAGACCCACGTAATTCATGGGGCAGAAAAACCTTTGACCTTCTACAGAAATAAACTGAACTTTTTCTAAATTAAACTCTCTTGTTCACAGGGAAGTGCCTATTTATGTCAGGGCTGAGTGAGGTCCAACTGAGTCACATGGACGATCACACTCTACCAGGGAAATATGGTATTGGATTTACCAATATGGTGGAAAGGACAACACCAGGCAGCAAGGATCTTTCCAGGTGATTATGGAATATTTGGTTTGATAGGTTGGAACCTTGGCCATACTTGTGCTTTACACACTCCAGGAGCATCCTAGGTTTCTAACTAGTTCAAGCTGAGCATAGCAGTTTTATGATTTTCTGTTTTATTGAAAGCTGTCTGCATTTAGCACATTATAAATACTGCCATATTTATATTTTGACTACTTTTTAATTCAATTTTAGTAAAGAATTTCGTGAAGGAGGACGTATTCTAGTGCAGAAATTACAGAAATATCAGCCACGAATAGCAGTGTTTAATGGAAAATGTAAGATTTACTTTTAAATTTTATCTTTTTTCTTCGATTAACATTATGGGCAATGTAAATATATTTGTATTTCATTTTAGGTATTTACGAAATTTTTAGTAAGGAAGTTTTTGGAGTAAAGGTTAAGAACTTAGAGTTTGGACTTCAACCCCATAAGATCCCAGATACAGAAACTGTAAGTCCTTAAAACTGCATTTGCAAATCAGATAAATATAAATTTTTTTTCTAGCTGGTTTTCCCTTTTTATTTATTCTGTTCATTTGTAATTTTTGCCATTAAAAAAAGAACACTGTATTTTGTGGAATAATATCTGCATAGTAACTTGAACTAATTTCAGATTAATTCAGATGCTTTTACAGTCGTATTAGAAAAAGGAAACATTTGTCAGATAAATGCCTTTATAACTTTATGTTAGTTATATTATTTGGCCAAAATATTGAGAGGAGGTTGCTCACATGCTGCATTCAGAATACATTTAACGGGATGTTCTTGCCAAATGCTAGTGGGTTAGTCCCTTATTCAGTTGTGAAACAAATATAGACACAATCCTGATCAGTGAAGCTGCTTATCACCCTTTGTTGGTGTACCTCAGCCCAGTCTCATGTTAGAGCCATATAAACAGGACAGCCCAGTCGCAGACAGGCATCCTGCCAACCTGACTGGCATTTGGTGCTGTTGTCCTTATGCATAAGGGCATCATACAGTGACATGCTGGTTTTAAAACTCTATATAAATTTCTGTGGAGTTTCTGCAGACATTTGGTTCAAATTTTGCTTCTTAAATATAATTTTTTGTTTACAACTTCTGAAATAAAAATACACATGCACAGACTTCTGTGCTGTAGATGAATTTTTAAATGATAAGCCAGTGTGCCAACAAGTTTCTGTGGAGACCTCAGAATACAGTTTCTGCCGCCAGTATATATTTTAACTTCGTTTATAGTTTCTTCTGTTTTTAACTAGTAAATGTGTAATTGATAAAGTAGGTTGTAGCACTGATCACTCTTTAAATAAAGGCATACCCTTGTCTCCTTGGGTAAAATTGCAGAGATAATAGACTCCTTCCTGTAGAAGGAGCATTATTGTCCCTGAAATGCCAGGGGAGCCTTGGTATATCTCTTGGGACGTGTGATCACAGTAGTGCGATAGTAAGTGAATCTGAATCATATCGAGATAGGTAACTTTGGCTCCTACAATGATCTGTGAGTGCATTTGTCTTATAAAATTTACTCTTTATCATGAAATATTCATAGGTATTGATGATGTTAGTGATCCAGCTTTTAAAAACATCTGCTTTTTCAAGTTTCTGGATCACTTTAATTGAAGGCTGTCTTGAGATTGGAAAAATGTGCTATTACAAAAACCTGGTAGCATTTGTACCTCTGAATCAGGCTTTTCTAAATACTGCATAAGTAAAACAAAATAAGTCAATAATAGTTTGGGTTTTTTTTTTCTATGATACATGGTATAGAGGCCAATTTAAAAATTAAAAATTATAAAAAATTGCAACGGGAAAGTCCGTAATTGAGCAGTCTCACTCTTTTATATATAAGATGTATATTTTGATATACTCTATGAAGGACAGTTTGTCACCATCATCCAAAATGATAAATGTAAATACCCTGCTTTCTAGCTATTCCATTTCTAGAAATTTATCCAACAAATACAGTCACATGTATTCAAATTTAAATATGTACAAGGCTTTTCACTACAGTTGATAATATTAAAAGATTGGAAACAGCCTAAATGCCCATAGGTAGATGCTGGTTAAATAAATTATGAAACTACTACACAGCTATAAAAAAGGAAACTTATTCTGATATAGATACTTGATACAGAGTTATCTCTGAGAGACATTGTTGAGTGAAAAAGCAGGGTGCAGGACAGGGAGTAGAGCATGTTACCATTTGCATGTTTTTTTTTTAATTTGATTCTAAATTCATGGAATATCTCTGGAACTAACAATGTAGATTGCCTTTGGGAAGGAGAACTAGGTGGATAGAAACAGAATTAGGAGGAAAGACTTTTCATTGTATAATTATATGCCCTTTTGTACAAACGCTGAGGGGGGAAAGACTCATTGGTTTTGATTTATTGACTTTGTAATAAGTAAATATTAGAAATCTGACTCAGACACAACTGCTGTTACTGATTTTGCATATATTAATATGTGGTAAGTATCAAGTTATTTACCCAAAGGAAAAGAAGGTCTCTAATCTCAATACGGAGAAGGCGATAGCACCCCACTCCAGTACTCTTGCCTGGAACATCCCATGGACGGAGGAGTCTGGTAGGCTGCATTCCATGGGGTCACTGAGGGTCGGACACGACTGAGTGACTTCCCTTTCACTTTTCACTTTCATGCATTGGAGGAGGGAATGGCAACCCCCTCCAGTGTTCTTGCCTGGAGAATCCCAGGGACAGGGGAGCCTGATGGGCTGCCGTCTATGGGGTTGCACGGAGTCGGACACAACTGAAGTGACTTAGCAGCCAATCTCAGTATGAGTGGATTCAATGGAATTATAAGGTTTCTGTAACTGTGAAATGTTGCGATTCCAGCTCTGCTATGTGATGCCATCATCCAGTGCAAGATGTGCGCAGTTTCCTCGCGCCCAGGACAAAGTGCATTACTACATTAAGCTGAAGGACTTAAGAGATCAGTTGAAAGGCATTGAACGAAACACAGACGTTCAAGAAGTGCAATATACATTTGACCTACAGCTCGCCCAAGGTGCGTTACCATTAGTCAGTCCTGTTGTTCGTGCCATGTATATCTACCTTATAGAAAGAATGTTGTGAATTTAAAAGCAGTAGAAAAGAAAACGATTTATCGGCAGCCAGAGTGTTCTGATAACAAGTGTTAGTCACTTTTAAAATCTCCTTTTACCAAGGGCTTCCAGTCTAATCCGAGTGTTCCTACATATGCTGAGAAGCAGGAGTGTAGGTCACCTAAAATTAAATCTCATAGGCTTTTACAGTTCTTAGGAGTTTATATTGTTTATGTTAAAAAGAGTTTAATATGAAAGTTGTTTCCGTGGATGTGAAATTCAACAAAAAGATTTATTCTTGATAATTGCCAAATAAAACTATCTTCAAAATTGTTACACAAAATCAGTTTTAAATCCCTCTTACCCTCCTCACAGAGGATGCAAAGAAGATGGCTGTGAAGGAAGAAAAATACGACCCAGGTTATGAAGCAGCGTATGGCGGTGCTTACAATGAAAACCCCTGCCCTGGTGAACCTTGTGGATTCTCTTCAAATGGGCTGGGTATGTCCCCTCCCCCTTGTTTGTCCCTTTCAAAGACTTGGCCAGGATTGGGGGAAAGAAGGTTTTGTTTTTTTGTTTTTTTAAGAGAGAGTTAATTACTGAAGAATGGGAATGGAAATACAAAAATCTATTTAGTGACTGGGGGACTTCCCTGGTAGTCCAGTGGTTAGAATATCGCCTTACACTACAGAGGGCCTGAGTTCAAGCCCTGGTTGGGGAGCTAAGATCCCACATGCCTTGCAGCTAGGAAACCAAAATAGAAGCAATATTGTAGCAAATTTAATGAAGACTTTAAAAATGGTCCACATTAAAAAAAAATCTTTAAAAAGTCTATTTAGTGATTGAGAGTGAAAATTCAATGGTTATTTGATGTTCAACTACACAGGCTTTTACAACTCATTTTCTTGAAGTTACTGACTTGAAGTCCTCCTTGGTGCATTTCCCTCCTTGAATAACAAGAATTTATCAGTCCTGTATCTTAGAATAGAAATTTAAGTTGTATTCAAGAAGCTTGCTTAGCTATTTTAGTAGCAACTCTGCTACAATAAACTGTTAAAATCTCCTAATTATATCACTTAAAGCTTTTAAATAGAGTAATGTTCTTCTCCTCCCTCCCACACCCCCATCCCAGCTGCTGACAATGGAGAATCAACTTTCAGTGACATTCCAAATGGACAGTGGATGACCCAGTCGTTTGCAGAGGAGATCCCTTCATTTAGTAATCACTGTGGGACGCAAGAACAAGAAGGAAACCACGTTTAAGGATGGTGTTTTTCAGCCCTGCTTAAATGCTGCAGTTTTAATGCAGTTGTCAAGTGGCCCTCGGTTTGCTAGCTGAAGCATTTTATTCGTATTTTATTCAGGTGTTGTGATCAAGGTACAGTGGAGTCAACTGTACGGACCTAAGTAGTTTGGAAGGAAAAGGGTTTTTCTGTATATCAGTTTTTATATGTTTTGTATGTTTTGAATGATTAACCATCATTCCAGCTTTTTTATAAAACTGTATTTCATTTATGAAGAAATTAATTTTCTTTTGGGCGTCACTTTTAACCTGTAATTTAAAAATGCAAGAGTCTGCATCTTTACACTTGACTATGAACTGTGCATAAACTTAGATGCACCATTCTCCCTTTTCATGCCTAAGAAGGGCATGCTGCTAATAGTATTCCTGCTGGTAAAGAGACACGTGTGCTGATTTTCATCTATGAGCTTAACCCTTGATGGAGTCTCATCTGCTAGTTTTTCACAGTGTTTAATAGGCTTCCTGACTTGTGGTCACACTCAGGCCTCCTTGCTTTACCAGTGGTGAGCATTTGTGAGGTTGTTTTGCAGTAGAAATATAGAGTATGGCCTTGCAGCAGCAAGGTTAACCCGGCCTTACCTGTCAGGGCATGAGCCCTGACTTTGGTCCTCTCACCCCCATCTGCTGATCCTCTAGTAGGAAGAAACTATTCTGCTGAGATGGTAAGTTCCAGAGAATGCAGAAAACCTTTTAAACTTTCCTACTTCATCTGTGTTTTGCTTGAGAGACATAACATTTGATAGGAAGGAGACTGAACTTCTCTCTCAGTATCTATCACCATTCTAATTTTATCCTCCTTGACTTTTAGCATGTAACATAGAAATGATGAGAAATGAACTTTCAGGGTGAGTAACAAGAGGCTGGAGGTTGTTTGATAATCTTATTTAAACTGGTGCTTTATGTACATGAGATGTACTAAAATAAATAATACAGAATTTTTCTTGCTAGATAAATCAAGTAAGCCAGTAATTTTTTTAAAATTATCTGCATCATTGCTGTTTGTTACTGTGGACTAAGTGAACCTCATGTCAAGGTTAGTTTGAAATAATGTACTTTTGTGATTTTCTAATGCATATTCCATGGTGCTACAAATAGTCCAGACTACTAGGCCTGGTGGATATCAAAGCTGGGTATTCAGAAATGCCACTTGCATTTACTCCTGATCACAGCTGAATATTCTGATTTTATTCCTACCCAGGGAGCATGTTGTTTCTCAATATGAAAATATTTATGAAGTTTTTTTTCCTAAAAGATTATATAGCCTTTTCTTTTTATAATAAGAGATACAAATTCTTGTGAATTTTAACATGGTTTTTAGCTGTAGCCATGATGGATTTTATTTTTCCTTTAGTCTAGGTCAAGCCATGTAAAAGTCATTCATGTTATTTAAATCATGTACTGTATTGCTGTTTACATGGATGTTTTGTGCGGGTGCTTTTATGTGCCTTGCATCAGGGATTAGGAACAATTTAATTATTTTTTCATGGGATTATGTAAAGCATGTAACTAGGTATTGCTTTGGTTTTTAATGATTGTAGTCTTTACATAGATTGGTTTTTTTTTTGAGTGGAGAAAATATCCTTTAAATTATGGTGGACACTCACTAGAGAATGGGTTTTAAGGATTTTTCCAAGCATACAATAATGGTGTTTTTCATTAAATATGACAGATGAATAGTACATGTTGATATACACTATACATGAGAATATGAGACTTTTTCATTAAATAATATTGAAAAAGTTTTAAAATTCATTTGAAAGTCTGATTGTTTTTTACAATAAAAAATATTGAGAATGATTATCCTTAAGTTGCAGTGTTTTCTGTAGCAAGACTCTGGTATTCTTTCCCTTGTTAATCTGAGATCAGTTTACTGCTATTATATTTAGCATGTAGAATAATAGATTATGAAAATCATTAAAAGTCTATGAATATTTTATTTTTTTAGACATTCCCATTTTAAATGTAACATATTGTTCTACAGAAGACAACATTGGCAACTTATTAAAAAAATAGCTACATGTAAAAAATACATTTAGAAATTTTTAAAATTTATGGCTGTAATTTTCATTCAGAGTTAATAAGCAAATTGCTGAAACCTAGCTCGGTTTATTTCTTTGCAATAATATATTTCACTCACATAATCTATAATTGTCACTTGTATTTAAGGAACTAAATCAATACCTATAGGGTTCAAGGTACTATTTGTACACAGTAGGGTTTTTTGCTTCTGTGGATCATTTGTATCAGCTTCTGTTCACAAAAAACAATGGTACAATAGGCTACAAATGGACAGTTCCGCATATTTGTACAGGAAATATTTTAAATGTCGAATTTTATCAGCTGTTGGGGTGGTGGAGTTTAAATATCCCTGCCGGGTCAGGAACAAACCAGCTCTCCCATAAATCATTGTGGACACTCGGGAAGTCCCATGGTTTATGTCTTCCATTCCAGTGGAGTAGTTTTGCCTCCTGCAGAAAATGCTCTGAATATCTGGTATCTGGATTCCAGCCTTGATTGTTTAGGGGACAATAATAGGTTCATTAGAAAAGTAAAATTTCATATTAAAAATTGAATACAAGTTCATTCTAAAGGAAAAAAAATGGATAAATTGATGGGTATACAATGAAGAATTTACCCCAACCCCGATTTTCAAAGAAACAACTGTTAAAAGAGTTTCTTGTGAAATTCTTCCAGTAATGTTCTACTGGTATAGCTATGTGAGTATTTTTGTACCTTGCCTTTTTTTTCAAAGATGAATATTTTTTTGATAAAAGGTACAATTCACAAAGAAAATAGACGTCATAAACTGTTAAACACCTAACAACAAAGAAAGATACATAAAGCAAAAATCAGAAGAAATATAAGGGAAAAGAAAAAATATATAATCATAGTGAGACACATTAACATTTCTCTGAGAATATTTTATCAAGTACAGAAAAAATAGCATCTTGAATGATGTCACTAATAATTTAATAGATTTATATGTATATATATCCTACATAAATATATTTAAAATTTTCTATCTCATACATTGTTATTAGATTTCAATAGAACTGTACCTTGCCTTTTGAAAATTACTATCTTGGAAAACTTTCCACAGCAGCACATGTGAATTCACTGAATCATTTTTAATAATTGCATAGAATGGATATGATTATTTACTGAGTTTCTTATTAAGGACATTTAGGTTCTGTCCCTTCACAAGCAGAAGTTGTTAAAAGATTGCTAAGTTGTTACAAAGATTGCTACAGTAAACAGCCTTCTATGCATGTCTATACAGATGTATCTGTAGGATAAAATCTTTTAGTTGGAATTGCTAGATTGAAGGGTCTGTGATTTTTAAATTTTGATGAGGGATTGTCAAATTATCCCCCAAAGAATTTACATCATTTCCCTCCTGCCCAGAGTTTACAGGAGTTCTTTCTCTGCCTTTCTGTCCTTAATATGGCAGCATTTTCTTTTAAGCAGTCTCATTTTTATCCTATAAAATGTGACTGAGAATAAGATCTGCTTTTATCAAACAACTGTCTCTATTTGAATATTTTTCCCCTCATAAGCAACTGCTTAGAGACTATGCATAACCCTGATATTGTTATTATGCAGGATATTTTTAGGGTGTATATTCCAGAAGTACATTAAGATCTTGTGAATGTAACTTTTTTTTTTTAAATATCCTCTGTTGTGTTACATTTTCTTTCTATGAAAGGGAATGTGATATTTTCAAACATCTAAAAGTCCATTGAGGCAAAAGAGGATGAATAGCTAGAATATTATAGTTTTAACATATGATGTAAGAGGGAAAAAAAAATCCTATGCCTTTCGTCTGTTATTCATAAACATAGTTGTGTAGGTAGTTGCGGAAGAGGAGCTAGGTGTTCGGGCGATAGTAGCATCATTGGAATAATTATCAGTAGAAGAATCTACGCAGGAAATGCTCATTTGGAGAGTGGAGCCTTCACGTGGGGTCATCTCCAGGAAGCAGAAGAGCAAGTCTCAGCCCCACAACTGAAGGACTCTGTAGGGACTTGCAGCTTTGCTTTTCACTAAGTTTTGTAAATTTTTAAAACCTTAAGCCTTAACTGTTTAGACCCAAACTTAATAGCCATTAATGTTAATACTGCTTACTGCTTTAAAACACTCTAAAATGGAATCATTTTTCAGATGATTTCTGTGTAGCTTTACTTTGCAGACCATCCCCAGTTCCAAAACCTTCAGCGCAGATGCAGGCTCTGTTCTATAAGAAAAAATGACTCCTCTCCCTTAGAAGGTTCTGTCCCTTCCTGCTTGTCAGTAAATTAGATAGTTCGTAAAACGTAATTCTGAGTCTCTGTTCCAAGATCATTAACTTCCCTAACCCAGTCTAAGTGCCACATCACTGTTCCTACACATATTTTATAGCTATTCTACTTTGATGGGATTTTCTCCACACTCATCACTTGACCTAACAATGAGCCCGGCATTATAAAGCAAATCAAATGAAATATTAGTGTCCTCAGTGTCCCCGTATCACTCTTCTGTGCATACAGATGTTCAGGAAAATCAGGGGTGATACTAGTGAGGAGACAGGAACTATTTATGCAGCATCATAAAGAGGAGACGGTCATGCAGTTTCCACAGTTCTGACCTTCCTTCTACAAGGGACAGTAGGAGACATGCTGTCTTGCAGGATTGTTGAGAGAAGTGACGTTCATAGCAACCCCCAGAGCCTCGCCCAGGGCTTGGCAGTGTATGCCCACAATCCATTGTCTCCAGTTCTAAACTAATCAATCCCCAAATGTTTGAAAGCAAAAGGATTTTTAATAATTTCTTTGGCAGCAACATCTAAAACCCCCTCAGTGTATTGCATAATGTAAGTATATGCACATTACCTTTTAAAATTTCAGAACGTTTCTAAGTTTCTAAACAGGTCTGGCCCAGTGGGTTTGGCAAATGGGTTGGGGCCATACATTTGAAAGAAAGTGAATGTCTTCTGTGTCAGGCTCTGTTCTAAGCAGTTTACACATATTAAGTAATTTAATCCTTATAAAAACTTAATAAGGTTATATTAGCTTCCATTTACAAGTGAAGAAACTAAGGCACAGAGGGCTTCAGTAACTTGCCTAAGGTCTTAGATAATAGCAAAGTTGGGATTCCAGTCCATACCCCAGAGCCTGTACTCCTGTAGTGAAGAGTGAATAAAAGACTTGAGGGACTCACATAGTATACAGTCAGCAAGCAGTTTTTTCCTAAAAGATAAATTACAGAACTTGCCTTGTGGTCCAGTGGTTTAAAATCTGCCTGGCAATGCAAGGGTCACAGGTTTGATCCCTGGTCAGGAAACTACGATCCCACATGCCTCAGGGTAATAACTAAACTCACTGACTGCGATGACTGAGCCTGTGCTCTAGAGTTCATGCTCTGCAACAAGGTAAGCCACGAAAATGAGAGGCCCACACGTCACAACTAGAGAACGCCTGTGCCCTGCAACAAACACCCAGCACAGCCAAAAAAATAAGATAAATTGCCAGCTATCTAAATTCATTGTCAACTATTATGCTAATTCGTTTGGTTCTGTCCACTATAGGTTACTGCAAGAGAGCAGTAAAGGCATGTGAAAAAGTTCTGCCAGTGAACATTGTATCTCAACAAAAGTCCATGTTTATTGAGCATATACTATATGCTAAGCATGATTCCAGTTGCTTTTCCTGAAGTGCTTTTCCTAGAAACATCTCTCAGGTTATTTTTTTTATCAGCTGCAGTTGCAGAATCTGAGCAGTGAAGGTTAAATAATGTATCCCAGGTGAGATCCCAGGTCACCTGGAGGATTTGAATTGAGGAAGATGGTATAATAGCACACTCTTCTCACCTTGGTCCTCACAGCATCTATAAAATGTACCTTGGTGTTCTAAAATACGTACCCAGGTGCCTTATGTGCCATAGGGGGTTGATGGTGGAGTATTTCCCATGAAACACAATCAGCATTGGGGAGGTGGCTACCCCTCCTCCCAGCGAGCTGCTGTAGAGATTTTCCCTAAGAAACAGAAGAGAAAAGCAACAGTTGGCCTGGAGTCCCACAGACTCAGATGAAGTAGAATCTAATCATTTTAAAAGGTTTGGCACAATGGTAAAGAATCCGCCTGCCAAAAAGGAGACATAGGTTCTACCCCTGGGTCAGGAAGATCCCCTGAAGAAGGAAAGGGCAACCCACTCCAGTATTCTTCCCTGGGAAATCTCATGGACAGAGCAACCTGGTGGGCTACAGACCATTGGGGTTGCAAAGAGTCAGGCATGACTTAGCAGCTGAGCATGCACAAGACAATCCCTTACTGAATAATAAGCCTATGGTCTTGGATTTTTCTCCAACTTTTTATTTTGAAAGTTGTTAAACCTACCCAAAATTGTGAGAATACCATGAACTCCTATATGCTTTACCTTGATTCACAGAATGTCAATATTTTGCTGTTTTACTTCTCAGGCTTTTTTATAGCAAACATTGAAGATCCCAAATTCTAAACCTATATTATTTAGAATGACTTTACTTACAAATTCAAGGTTATGATAATGTTAAAAATATCCAGATTTAAAAGATGGACAGGATATACACTGCCATGATAAGAGTGGTTGTTATTTTTATTATCACTTAAAATTTCAATAATGAAAAATGATTTAATAAATTCAACCTTTAAAAAGTTAACTTTATAAAATAATTATTAAATCTGTGTAAGGAGAAGCTCTACTAAGATAAATGATTTGTAGTTGAAAAGGTTCACTGGCATTCTGGGAGAAGATTTAAAATCACATTATTTAACAACATATTAGAAAATGTTTATATTAATAAGGGATTGCACAGGATCTCACTGCCTCTGACATATCATTTGAGAATAGCTTTTTCATCCACTGATCCCTTTTTTCTCAACAGTGCCTCTGTAAGAAAATCTGACCTCAGATTTCTAACCCCTGAGCTATGCATAGAAAATTAATGGAATAATGTTGTTCCTGAGCATGGAAAAAATGATAGAGGCCCACACATACTCCACATTTTTTTGCATCCATTTCTCCAACTGCTTGGTGATCCGCTGGTGCTTCCATTCTGTCATGTTGGCAACAATCACACCAGGATTGAAAGAGCAAGTGCTGGGGCTGATGCCAAGGTCTTTTATCGTCTTCTTCCGGTAGTCCAGATAGCCCATATATGTGTTCTATAAAGGAAAAGGATACACATGCTTTTGAGCAAGGAATTTTTTGTTTTTGGAAAATAACCACTTTCTTAAAACCATTAGGCAGTACCTGGGCTTCCTCCTGGGCACTGGCCACTTCCAGTGCTTTCCCAGTTTTCTCTTGGTTCCCCAACCTCTGAACGCTGGGTGCCCCTAGTCTCATGTCTGGCATCTGCTCATTTCTCCAGCACGAACTCCCTCAACAGTGTCATCTGGCTCTAAATCTGGGACATCCGGGACCTCTCGGTTTCCAGCTCCACTATATTGGCCAACTCGTCTGTCTGGTTTCTTAGTAAAGCAGATCTCCTTAGAGCCCCAAACTGATCCCAATCCTATCCCAAACCTGCTCTGCTACAACCTGCCCTACCTTGGTGGCCACTCCATCCTTCCAGTTAGAAAACTTAGGGTCACGAGGTCATCCTAGACTCCTCCTCACTCACTTTCCATATAGATCTCAGCAACCCTGTGGTCCCATCTTCCAAAATAAATTCAGAAGCCAACAACTTCTTTTTTCTTCCTTTTTTTTTTTTTTTGGCTGCACCATATGGCTTGTGGGATATTGCCATGTGACTTGTGGGATCTTAGTTTCCTCACCAGGGATCGAACCCAGGACCTTAGCAGTGAGAGCGAGGGGTCCTGACCACTGTACTGCCAGGGGTCTCTACCACCTTCCTGGTCCAGACCATCCTTACCACTCACTGGGTTTCTGCCAGCCCCTCCCAACCTGTGCCCTGCTTCAACCCCTCTCAACCTGCTCTGTCTCAGTGTTACTCACCTGCTCAAAGCCCATCCAGCGGCTTCCCCTCTCATTCAGAGTAGATCCCAAACTCCCTAAAATGCCTGCCATGCCCTCCACCATCTGCCCTGTCCCCATTACCTCTCCACCTTCTGCTACTCTCCCCTGTGACACCTCTGCCACCCTGACCTCCTTGTTCCTTTAACATGCCAAACACTCCCCTGCCTCCACGTTTGCTGTTACCTCTCCTGGAACGGTTCCCCTAAACATACTTGCCTTAAGTCTTTCAGGTGTAGGCTCAGAAACAGTCTCCACAAAGACTTCCCTGATCACCCAACTTAAATTTCAACCCCACCTCCTCTTATCCTCTGTTCAATATTTCACTTGTTTGCTGACCATCTCTTCCCACTAGAATGGAAGCTACACAAAGGCACACATTTTAGTTTTGTTACTGTGTTACTAGCACCTAAATCAGTGTCAGGCGCATAGCAAGCACTTCCTAGCTGGTTGTTGAGTGAATGTAACATGAGGAAAAACACACTATTTCACCCACAGAGGCTGCCATAATCTGCCTCATGGGATGCTCAAAAGACCTGGACATAATGGAACTATCTGGGCACTTTCCTATGTGCAGACACCGTTCTAAGAACTTCACACACTTTAGCTCATTAGTTGCATGCAATAACTTACATGTATTAACTAAGTTAACTCTCCCAATAACCCTACCAGGAAGTTCTATTATTACCACTATTTGACAAATGAAGGAGAAAACGACTGGGAAAGTAACTTGCCCAAGGTCACAAAGCTACTGAGTGATGGAGCCAAGATTTTGACAGGCAGGTCTGGGCCCAGGGCCTAGCCCTTAAAATGTGTCACACTTCAATGTCACACATATGTCATTATTTCTTGGAACTTTTTTTTGAAGAACAGCATTCAATTTGTAATAGCACCTTTTATTTTAAAGCCATTCTTTTGATTTCAGTGTTACATTTGGGTATGACTTCCTTCATTTCTACAAGGGTAAGGAACTCTTTACCTTGGAACAAAGTCAATATTTTCCTCTACTGAAAGGGGCTGGGGGGAGCAGTAAAAACTCTGAAAATAGAACCGAAGTTTCAGTGAGTCTCTTTTAAAGAAAACACCAGTCTCTGCCATAGAGTGTGGTTACGAGTGACTTAAGTAACAACCATCATTTCTGGAGCATTTAGTGGACACTTTGACATCATGTTATTTCATCACAACCCACAAACATGACCAAGTAGGTGCTATGGTTGCCATGTTCCAGGTAAGAAAGGAGGGCTTGCAGAAGAAAGTAACTTGACCCAGAGTCATTGGGAGCAGAACTGGGATGTGAATGGGCCACCCAGACCCCTGGCTGTGTGCTGCCCATCAGTCCTGCCCGACTGGCCGGCTTCTCAAAGGTAACGATGACACTTGCTCTGAGATGCTAGGGGGAGAAGGAGTGAAAGTAGGATTCCCAAGACGGGTGCCCACCTGCAGCCCCACGAGTCTGTGTATGTCCTGGGAGGAGGGCAGGTCGCAGTCGTCGGAGAAAGCTGCTGCATGGCCCAGGGCCAAGGTGGTATCGTACAGCTCTTGTATGTCCCCTGAATTAACAAACACCAGGAGTTACAATAGTATAGCATTCATTCCAGGGCTAGAGAGAGCTTAGAGCATAAACAATCCCCGATTTTGCTGTGGAGGAAAAGTATGTAATCTGTGGTTTCAAGTGGTTTGGCATTTTGCTTGATAAGAATGGCTCATATCATATGAAAAGCCACTTGATAATAAGCTCCTATCCGCATTGGTCAGATTTCTTTATTTCTGTGGCTTTGTAGGCACTTCACCAATGCTCGTCTTATTTTGCATGCGGGAAAGAGAGAAGACAGCGTTTAACACTACAGTTTAGCTTGCTTCTAATAACATCATCAGTGAGGCTTTATCCCTCTGTGTTTCAGGGTTGCACGGTACCTATTACAGACTTTGACAGGGAGTGGCTCTCAGAGAGTCAACTGGATTGTCCCAGAAAGTGAATATCAACCTTTGTTTTCAAAATATTCTTTGATTTTTTATACTACTACCAAATTTAATAAGCCATGAAAATCATTGAGCTACTAGATATTTCAAAATTGAACAGAGATGGGCATTCTACTTATCAGTTGCTCCTTTTCTGAGTATTCTTGGCATCGGCGAGTATACCTTGGACGATTACATCATCATCCAAATAGATGACTTTCTCGTGTTGGTGGATAAGCAGAGGGAGATAAAATCGTACAAAGTTCAGCTGTTGAAACAAGAAAAGAAGTGATGCTGAGGAAGAGACAGAAGTTCCAGTGTCTAATAGGGGTGCTCATGGGTCAGCTTTGACCATGACCATGGCTCAGCTCTAGGTTTGGAGCAGAATAAAACGGAAACTGCAGAGAGGCCTGCCTGAGCTTCCTAGTGCCCAGTTTACCTGGGGCCCTGGAACTGAAATCAGCACCTATCAGAGGTTCTTCTAGATCCAACCTCCGCCCCCCCACTGCTGAGACTGTCACTATTTTCATCACTGTGAACTGCTACAGTGGAAGCCACAGAAGCTATTAATCTTTCTGGCCACAAATTGCCTGCCTTTCTCTATACTCAGTAATTTGACACTGGTCAACTGAAACAGCCTTAAACACACACACACACACACACACACACACACACACACGCATCATCCCTCACATCATCACATCACACACACAGGCTCAATGTCTTAGCTCCTTGAACCAGAGAAAAGCCAGAGATGCATGGGCTGAGGATGGGTGTCTTAACGTTTTAATGTGCTGTGCTCAGTTGCTTAGTTGTGTCCAACTCTTTGCAACTCTGTGGACTATAGCCTGCCAGGCTCCTCTGTTCATAGGATTCTCCAGTCAAGAATACTGGAGTGGGTTGCCATTTCTTCCTCCAGGGGATCTTTCTGACCCAGGGATCAAACTCAGGACTCTTGCATCTCCTGCACTGGCCAGCAGATTCTTTACCACTAGCACCATGCAGGAAGCTATAATAATGTATAAAGCAAAGTGCGAACTCAGTGAGCACTCTTGATAATAAATATCTAGAATTTGGAAAAGATCATATCATTAGAACGCTTAGAATTTAGTAAATTTTCAAGGATGTTTTAAGTAATAATCATACATAGAAGGAAGCTGAATTTTCTGTAAACCTTCCATCAAAACACCACTTTTTATGCAGGAAAGTGTCCTTCTTGTAAGAACTCTTGCAGTGAAACACTTTAAGATTGCTAGTGCCAGGGAAAAAGTTGGTGTTGCCTGAAAATATTAGTCAATACTGTGAAGTAAATACCCAATCTTGTTAAACTTTTCCCTTAGTTGCTAGGATACTCTGAGCTAAATGTAATGTCCAGTCACAGTACACACAATTGCCAATGGGTGGGGAATATATTTTTCTGGTCTCACAACTTGGCACCCCAACCACCCCTTAGGTATATTTACACATATAAAAGGATCCTACATTTTCTTATGCTTCAATTCTTCTTTCATTATGTAGCTTCATTATGTAAACTTTATAATGTAGCTTCATTATATAAACCATCTTACATCCTTTCTGCAACAGATGCCTTATAAATGATTAAAGCAGAGTTTGGTGGAGATCTAACACTGCGAGGCTTCAGAAACTTTTCATGTGCACCCCAGTGGCTGGCCCTCCACCCTGAATAAGCGTCTCACCAAGAACCATCCCCCACGTGTGTAATCCCTACTCACAGGCTGGAGCAGCTCAGGCCTTGAGGAGTCCGGTCTAATCTTTCCTTTAAGGACCACAGGGTTGAACTCCACGATTTTAAAGTTTATTTCTCTTAGTTTAGAATGTTCGATCCATTTCCTAAAGAGATAACAAAAACAAAGAATGACATCTAGCATGCCCCCCCAACCTTGCCTCAATACACCTATCGCCTTGGAGTCAATGTCTTGCCTCCTTAGAAAATGAAAAATACAGCATGTGTAACCTTAGTCAATTCTAGTCTATAAATCCTTCTCATTTTTCCCCCATCTGGTTCAGCTTTGAATCTTTTTTTTTTTCATTCACGTAACTCCTTTTGCAAAGGAAATGAAGCAAAATAGTAATAACCAAATATCTCCCCAGAGCCTCATAATATCTCCGCAGGAAACTGGAAGAACAATAAGCATTTCTTCTTTAAAAAAAAAAAAAAACAACTTTATTTATTTATTGAGACTGCACTGGTCTTGGTTGCAGCACTCGGGTTTGGTTGCTCAACAGCATGTGGGATTTTAGTTTCCCAGCCAGGGATCAAACCCACGTCCCCTGCACTGGAAGGCCAGTTCTTAGCCACTGGACCACCAGGGAAGTCCCAGTGTTCTTTCTCTCTTATAAAGCAGCATCTGTAGTTGTTGGTGTTCTCTTTGCCATGGGGTAAGAGCCCCGTAAGGAGGCAGGGCATCCTTTGACTGAATCGTGTTTACTCTGCTGTTTGGACTCCAAGGATGACCTAAATTTACCTTTACCTTTCAACCATCTGTCTTTGCTCCCCACCTTCATCTCCTCTTCTCCACCCTCTCCGCTTATGTGTGCTCGGTCTTACAGAAATTCTGCCTATCTTTTATCCAATTTGTAATACGATTCTTCATAGAAATCATTTCAAAATTAAATTTCCAATTTTATTTTTCATGTGGGCCACACATTTTAAAACCACACATGGTAACATTTTTGCTGATTACAAATCAACAAGAGGGGTTTCCCTAGTGACTCAGTGGTAAAAGAATAGACCTGCCAAGGCAAGAGACACAGGTTCGATCCCTGGTCCAGGAAGATCCCACATGCCGAGGAGCATCTAAGCCTGTGTCCCACAACTGCAGAGCCAGTGCTCTAGAGCCAGGGAACTGCAGCTACTGAGCCCAAGTGCCGAAACTGCTGAAGCCTGCGCGACCTAGAGCCCATGTTCCACAATAAGAGAAGACACTGCGATGAGAAGCCCATGCACCACAGCAAAGAGCAGTTTCCACTCCCCGCAACCAGAGAAAAGTCCACACAAAGCAATGAAGACCCAGCACAGCCAAAAATAAATAAATAAAATTATTTTTTAAAATCGACAGAAGGATTCACTCTTCCAAACAAAATTTAGACCTGCAAAATTTGAAACATAAAAATCAGTCATTTATACAATGTTGTATATCAAATATATCTCAATAAAGCTATGGAGGAAAAAATCATGTAACCAAGAAAAAGAGAGACAACCAACAGAAAAATAGGCCAGACACTTGAACACGTACATCGAAATGGTAAGGAAACATGTGGGGAAAAAGGGCTCAACCTCATTAGAAATCAAGGAATCTAAAATTAAAACCGCAATTCAATACCCTTGAACACCATCAGAAAGGAGTTAGAAAGACTGACCATGCCGAGCACTGGTGTTATAGGGGCGTGTTTACCAAAGGATCCCACAAAGATGATCATTAAGCTGTACATGGGGTTTATACAATTCTCTGTTTGTGTGTTATATGTCAAAAAAAAAGAATTTTAAAAATATTTTAAAATGGGGTGGTGGAGATGACAACCAAGAGCTGAGAAACAGTCCCTGCTTAAATGTCATGAAACCCTGCAGTTCCTGCCTCCCTCTGGTTCAAGTACAAACCCTCACTCCTATTACACATACCATCCTTCTGGTTTGGTTATCTGGTGTTCATACCCACAGATAATTAAAGAGCTGTTAACAACAGGCTAAGGAACAATCTGCAACAGTAAGTGATGAGAAGAGTTTGGTGATCTGGTTTGGGGTTTGGTTATCTGTTTTTCATGCATGCATGCTTGTGCTCAGTCGCTTCAGTCACGTCTGACTCTTCATGACCCCATGGACTGCAGCCTGTGACAGGCTCCTCTGTCCATGGGATTCTCCAAGCAAGAATACTGGAATGGGTTGCCATGTCCTCCTCCAGGGGATCTTCCTGACTCAGGGATCAAACCTACTGCATTGCAACGTTTCAGTCAAATGTCTCCTGCATTGCAAGCGATTCTGAACCCACTGAGCCACCTGGGAAGCCTGGTTTTCATACCCACAGATAATTAAAGAGCTGTTAACAATGTGCTAAGTGAACAATTTGAAATAATAAATGATATGAAGAATAAAAAAACGAGACAGAAAAACCCACAGCAGCCAAAGACTGTTTAGATAAAGAGCAATTGTGTTTTATATCTTAGTACCTCCTCTGGTGCTGTTAAAAAAAAATCTGATTATAAAAATCAAACATGAATACATTCTCCTTATAAATGATGGAAACAACACTTGAAATACCTTGAACTTCTCTTCATCACTTCTCTCCACTTTTTTCATCCTTCTTAAAAATAATTACTTTTTAGAGCTGGTGGGTATTTCTGGGTCTTTTTTTTTTCCTTCTTACAGAAATACATACATGTACATGTACACATTTATATTTGGGGGCTTTTCATTCCATTGCTTCAGATTGAATGCTGTGTCCTCCACATATTTGTATGCTGAAACCTAATCCCAAGTGTGGTGGTATTTGGAGGTGTGGCTTTTCAGAGATGATTAGGTCTTGAGGGTGGAACCCACATAAATGGGGTTAGTACTCCTATAAAAGAGACCCTGGTGAACCTCTCCTATCCCTTCTCCATGTGAGACACAGCAAGAAGGCAGCCTGCTATGAGCCAGGAGGTGAGCCCTTACCAGACATGAATCTGCTGGCCCCTAGACCTTGGGCTTCTCAGTCTCCAGAACCTGAGAAGTAAAGTTCTCCTGTTTTTAAGCCAAACCATCCAGACTGTGGCATTTGGTTACAGCAACTCAAATGAATTAAGACATTCATAAACTGGGTCAGTATATGAGGAGTACTGCAACTTGTATTTTCCACTTAATAATATGCCTTGGGGATCTTCCATGCCTTCTTTCTTTGTTAATAGCTGGATCATATTCCATAGTTCATTTAAATATTCTTCCACTGATGGACATTTAAGCACTTGGCAATTTTTTTTATTATTTCACATAATTCTGAAATTAACATTGTTGTATGTATATTTTGGTAGTGTATACTAGAATTTCTGTAGTACATATTCCCAGCTGTTGAAATGGAATGGTGAGTCAAAATATATACACAATGCCATTCTATTAGATATTTCCATACTGTCCTCTCAAAATGCTTTAGTAATTTATGAAGTGTACATTGTGCAAACAAGGAATAAGCATGGCCATCTTCCTGCACAGGATGGTGCTGTCCTATTTAGATTTACCATCCTGATGAGTAGACAACTATATGTCATTGTTTTAATTTGTATTTCCCTACTAGTAACATGGAACATCTTTTCGTGTTTGCTGGCCATTTATAGCTTTTTGTTCCGTGCATTGTCTGCATTCTGTGCTCATTTTTCAACTATATGCTTGTCTTTTTTATTTTTTTTGGTAAGAATTCTTTATAAATTTTGGATAGCAATCCTTTTTCTACAATACATGTGGAAGACAGTTTTCCTAATCAGTTGTGTGATCAGTTTCACTCAGTGTTTTTCATCAGTTAACATTTTTTTAATATTAGCAGTCAAATCTGTCCATTTTTTCCCCCTGAGGTCTGGGAGTCACTCTCCATACCAAAATTATACGACTATCTTGCAATTTAGTAATACATTTAGAATTTTATCTCCTGTTTATTTCTTCTAAATCCAACTCCAATTTATGGTTTAGTATGCTGTGTAATAGGAAAGAAGTCACTTTGCAGTTTATGAATTATAATTAATGATGATTCTGAGCCATATTAGATGATTACATTAATAGCCTATCAGGTTAAGAAAACAGAGAAAAGAGAAACTTTGAGAAAGAAAGACTCATGTAAATGGCTTAAGGATTGAGTTTCCTTCGTGCATTAAATAATTCGCTTCTGTAGAACAATGCACTGCCCTATCAGATTAATGAGGCTTTGCTGAAATTTCCTTAGCCAGGCAACACATTTGTCAGGCCATCAGGTAAACCTCAGGTTATCCTCTCATTAATTTGAAGAACATTTATCAAACCCAAGAAAGAAGAGAATCCATATAAGGAAAGATAGGAACAATTAACAGGAAGTAGAGGGACTTCCCTGGTGGTGCAGTAGACAAGAATCCAGCTGCCAATGCAGGGGACACAATTTCGATCTCTGGTCTGGGAAGATCCCACATGTCTCAGAGCAACTAACTCTGTGTGCCACAACCACTGAGCCTACGTGCTGTGACTACTGAGCCTGCACAGCTAGAGCCTGTGCTCAGCCACAAGAGAAGTCACCACAATAGAAAGTAGCCGCTGCTCGCAGCAACTACAGAAAGCCCATGAGCAACAGTGAAGACCCAGCACAACCAAAAATAACTATATTAAAAACAAAAAGTTGATTAAAAAAGAAAAAAAAAAAGGAAGTAGAAAACTCCAGAGTCTACAGTACATATATTACCGAATTCGGGACAGAGTGTTCCGGAGCCCAACTACATAAAACAAGATGTTGGCATCGGTGTTGCTGTAGATGCTGTTGATGGCAGCCATGGCGGCGCCCATCCTGCCTGCTGCTGCACAGATCACCACCGGAATTTCATCCTCCATCTCCTCCGGGGTCTCAGAGTCATCATCTGGAAACATCAGAACCAGAGTCTTGGAACATGAAGGAATTTCACAGTCCGGTTTGTCTTTCCCACTCCAGGGGGAAGACACACTGTGGGGAAGGGACTGTCCATCATTCTCCAATATCCAACCTTTCCCTCTCTCAGAACATTGGAAATTTGCCTGGCACACAGCCAACCACTATTTTTCTAGACTCCCTTGCAGCTTTAAGTGACCAAGTGTTGACCAGTGAGATGTTGGTGTCAGTATATGTGCAACTATTGGGTTTGCCTTTAAAAAGAATGTGAGGATTTCCCTGGTGTCCACTGGTTAACTGGTTGAGTGAAACTATTCTGTATTCTATGATAGTAGATAAATGTCATTATAAATTTCTCAAAACCCATAGAATGAATAACACCAGGGGTAAACCCTAATGTGGACACTGGTGGGGATTCCCCGGAAGTTCAGTGCTTAGGACTCAGAGCTTCCACTGCAAAGGGTTCGATGCCTGGTCAGGGAACAAAGATCCTGCATGCCTCGTAGTATGACCAAAACAAGAAGAAGAGAGAAATTAATTATGGACACTGGTGATAATGATGTGTTAATGTAAGTCCAATGACTGTAACACATGTACCACTCTGGTGCAAGATGTTAATAGTGGGGGAGGCTGTGTGTATGTGTGTGTATGTATGTATTTGTGTGTGTGCGTGTGTGTGTGTGTGTGGTGGAAGGAGGAATGGAAGAAGTCTCTGTACCTTCTGCTCAGTTTTGCTGTGAACCTAAAACTGCTCTAAAAAGTAAAGTCTATTAAAAAATCAACACGCACTTCTCAAAAAACTCCAGCCCAAAAGGAAGAGGATCCAGTAAATGGTGATCATTTTCTGCAGCCCTCTCAGCCTCCATTTCCAAGGCAGACCTCCTGCTAGGTGGGTGTATGTCTCTCAAACCCTTCTTAAGGTACACCCAAAGCATGTAAACTACACACAGTATAAATATTACATGAAATTTTATGTATTATTTTAAAACCAAAATGAAATCATACTTTCATAGTCTCTGTAACTTGCTTTTTTCATATAACATACCACAGATATCCATCTTTCGATGCCAACATTGTGTTCTTTTGGGCAGTATTTCATAGCACCGATTGCTTTTTAAAATTTTAACACTGAATGGGATAAAAATGTGCTATTGGATAAATTTATGTGGTCCAAACACCATATGGCCAATTAATTAGTCAGGATATGTGCTTTCTAACAGTTCTTTTAACAGCTATTATAAAAGCAACCCATTTCTTTCCGTGGAGAAAGGAGTTTGCAGTGGGATCAGCCAGCTGAATGTGTTGGCCTGTGGGCAGGAAGTTAAACGTGTGGAGTAAAGAGCTCAAGCAACATTTGACCTTATATGACCTTCTCTCTTTCTCAAAGAAATTTACTGAGTCATTCTTTCCATACTATTGTGGACTGAATTGTATATCCCTAAAATGTATAATGATGAAGCCCTAACCCCCTAATATTAAGTTAAATGAGGCCATTGTGCGTGTTCAGTCACTCATATCCAACTCTTTGCGACCCCAAGGACTGTAGTCTGCCAGGCTCCTCTGCCCACCGAATTTTCCAGGCAAGTATACAGGAGTAGGGTGCCATTTTCTTCTGCAGGGGATCTTCCTGACCCAGTGATTTCTTGCATCTCCTGTACTGGCAGGCAGATTCTTTACCACTAGCATCACCTAGAAAGCCCTAAATGAGGCTATTTTTGCCGATTAAAAATTGACAAATGGGGCTTCCCTGGTGGGTCAGTGATAAAGAATCCACCTGCCAATGCAAGAGATGCAGGCTTGATTCTTGGTCCAAGAAGATCCCACATGTCGTGGTGCAACTAAGCCTGTGCGCCACAACTATTGAGCTTGTGCTCTAGAGCCCTCAAACTGCAACTACTGAAGCCAGCACAGGGCCCTCACTCTGCAACAAGAGAAGCCACCGCACTTAGTGAAAAGTAGCCCCTGCTCTCTGCAACTAGAGAAAAGCCTTCACGGCAACGAAGACCCAGCACAGCCAAAAATAAATTAATTAATTTTGAAAAGATAGATTGAGGAAAAAAAACAAAAACCAACCAAACAAACTTGGGGCCAGGAGTGTGTTGTAACACACCCTCTGTGTGGTTCTTATAAGTGTTAAAGTTTGAGTAGGAGTAATAACTCTAGAACAAAACTAAAATGTTAGTCTTGGTGGGTTTTCTACAAACAAGTCCTTAGAAACTGACCAAATTTTTGCTTGTCTCTGAACCTACCTATTGAAAGGACTCAAACTGTGTCTTTAAGTATTTCGTCTCATTCATCCCTTTATTTAGCTGTCCTGGGTCTTAGTTGGGGCATGCAGAATCTAAATTTTATTATTATTATTTATTGGAGTATAACTGCTTTTCAATGTTAGCTCCTGCTGTACAATAAAGCAAATCAGCTCTATGTACACATGAGTCCCCTCTTGGACCTCGCTCCCACTGCCTCCCCCACCCCACTCATTTAGGTCATCATCAATTATGGCATGCACACTCTTAGTTGTGGCATGTAGGATCTAGTTCCCTGACCAGGAATTGAACCCAGGCCCCCTGCATTTGGAAGCTCAGAGTCTTAGCCACTGGACCAGGGAAGTCTCAATTAGGTATCTCTTCTTGGTGGACTACATGCCTGCTTACCTGCTTCATTCTTTTCCATATTTATTTTTATTATGGTAAAATATGCAACATAAAATTTACCATCTTGGACTTCCCTGATGCTCCAGTGGCTAAGACTCTGTTCTCCCAATGCAGGGGGCCGGGGGTTTGATCCCTGGTCAAGGAACTTGATCTCACATTCCTCAACTAAGAATTCACATGTTGCAATTAAGATCTGGTGTAGCCAAATAAATATATTATGAACAGTCTTACCATCTTAAGCACTTTCAAATGTACAGTTCAATGGTATTAAATACATTCACAACTGTTGTACAACCATCAGTATCATCCATCCCCATAACACTTTTCATCTTGCAGAACAGAAACTCTATACCCAGTAAACAATAATTCCCTCCCCCGCTCACTCAGCTCCTGGCAGTCATCACTGTGCCTTCTGTCATCATGAATTTGACTATTCTGTCTCATATTAGTGGAATCACACATTATCCATCTTTCTGTGATTGGCTTGCATCACTTATCATACCTGCTTCATTCCTGAGCATGGTCCCCTTATGAACTTTCTTATACAGAATCCCACAGAGGGTCACAATCAGAAGGAACAGCAACACCTGGTTAACTGAAATAAAGACAGAAACATGTTCAAGTCTAACCTGTCAAACTGAAATTGTGGATTAAGTTTACAATAGCCAGTGTGAACACATGTGCTCCCTGACATTTCTGACTTACACAGAAGTAGAGGTCTAGAACCTTTCTCTAAGCAGACAGCATGCGGAATAAAGGGTTAATCTGTGATACTGGTGATACTCAAGGATACCAGGTGTAGTTTAAGAAGAGACAGGGCTCTTCCCAGGCAGTCTGATGTACAGGTTGCTTAACCTCTCTGAGCCTCAGTTTGCTCATCTGCTAAATGGGGATTGTAACAATAATCATTACCTTTCAGGGGTGTTTTGAGAGTTAACAAAGCTAATGAAGGCCCAATAAAGGCTTTAAAACTCTTATGTATTATCATTTACTATTTTTGTGCATCAAGATATTCATTTATTGGCGTCATACTGATCTATTTTATGGCCCCTAGGCATTTATCTTCACATTCGTAAAAGGAAGGAGTTGGACAGTCTTCATGGATGCCTTTCAGAGCTACATCCTAAAGCTCAGTTGTTTTGCCTTACTGACATCCACCATCTCCTCTCTGCCTTTCTGGGTTATCAGATTCAGACAAAGACAAGCAGATACTATACTCAGTTTAAAACAGAAATAGAGAAAAGCAGAAGACAAGACAGAATTTAGAGTTAGTCAATACAACTGATTAACATTCCCATCCCACAGCCAGTTTGGGGAAGCAGCCCAATGCCTCTACCATCTGACCCTTTTTTAGTATAAGTATGTCCCATGCAGTATTGGGGACATACTTACACTAAAAAATTATTCATAGTTTATTAGAAATTCAAGTCTAACTGGATATTTTATCTTTTTATCTGCTACATTGGGCAGCTCTACTCTGAGGGTAACAGTAACACAATTAGGTTATTATTTTCCCACTAGATTCACAAACAACTGGATATAAAATCAGAGGCAAATCCAGGTTTTGATGGTGTCATAAGATTAAATAATTTGAGATGACTCTTTAAGAATAAGAAGACAAATTACAAATTAGACAGAAACATGAATATTTACTTAAAATGAGAAAATAAACCATATTTGCAACTTTTATAGAACCATCAGACCACTCTCATGAAAAATCTACCCCTGAACAAAACACTTAACTTTCTACAGAAATCATCCTCCTGTGATGATGCTAAGAATTGCCTTTGGAAAAACTATCCATGAAAATCAAAGAAGATTTCAAAACTAAATAAATAAATAAAAGAAAAAGACACAGAAGAAGACCCAGCATCAAAACAGTCCTCCAAAATATCTATTTTAAATCATAACTTTCCAAAGTTTGTAATCTTACTTTTTCGTAACAAAGCCATGTGGGTTCACGTGGATAAAAACTGTGACCTGTGGATTAAAGAATAAAATTTTGCTTAATAGATAATCAACCCAAAAGTCATAATATAATTATTAAGGACTGTGCCTTTGACTGTTTGGTGTATGGCAAATTTTATAATCATTCTTAACTGTTCTGAATTTAGAATTTTGGAAACTATTTTGTAAATGTAGATCTCACCTCTTCAGATTGATTTCTCTGGTTGTACAAAATGTGCAAAAGGCCCCCAATGGTAATCTTTCACCTTCTTCAAGAAGCTGTGGTAATATACACAATGTATTACTCAGCTATTAAAAAGAATGCATTTGAATCAGTTCTAATGAGGTGAATGAAACTGGAGCCTATTATACAGAGTGAAGTAAGTCAGAAAGAAAAACAGCAATCAGTATATTAACGCATATATTGGAATTTAGAAAGATGGTAACAATAACCCTATATGTGAGACAGCAAAAGGACACAGATGTAAAGAACAGACTGTTGGACTCTGTGGGAGAAGGCAAGGGTGGGATGATTTGAGAGAATAGCATTGAAACATGTATATTACCATATGTGAAATAGATTGCCATTCCAGGTTCAATGCATGAGACAGGGTGCTCAGGGCCAGTTTACTGGGATGACCCTGAGGGATGGGATGGGGAGGGAGGTGGGAGGGGGGTTCAGGATTGGGGACACATGTACACCCATGGCTGATTCATGTCAATGTATGGCAAAAACCACCTCAATATTGTAAAGTAATTAGCCGCCAATAAAAATAAACAAATTTATAAAAAAAGAACAGCCATGTGAGTCCCCTGGGTTAGCAGGTCAGACGGCACTAACTAAAAGAAATGTCACATATGAGAGTTTCCTTGATATAAACTATCAATCCCATGCCTTTTCCTCTGCTATCATAACTTCCTTCCTTTGATAAGGATGCTCCTACATCTTTAGGAATCCCTTAAGAAAACAGAACCATCCTCAGAGGAGTACACTTTACACCCCCATTCAATCATTCATTCAGTAAACATTTACTGAGACCCTACTAAAAGTCCAGCACAGTGCTATGTCCTGGGGATGCAGTAATGAACAAACTAGCCTTGGTCCCTAACATCATGAAGCTATTTTCAGTGGGAAAAACAGATATTAAAATGTAACAAACAAACTAATTATCAGTAGATTATGAATAAAATAATTAGACATAAAGGAAATTAGACATAGAGCTGCTAGAATATCTCTAGATGAATAGAGGTAGGGAAGCATCTTGAAGACAAATCAGGAAAAGCAGAGGAGATGACATTTGATCAGGAGAAAGAGCAGGAGCCAGTAGAGAGAATGCAGAGGAGCATACCAGGCGAAGGGAGCAGCAAGTGCAAAGGCCCTGGGGCGGAGGATCCTACGTACCACAAGAGGCTCAGTGTAGCTGGAACAGGGCGGGCTAAGGGAGAGACTGACCAGAAGAGGCTGAAGACAAACTGGTGGGGGTCAGTAAGGGAGTACGGGTTTTATTTTAAGTGCATGTAGCCCCCTTCATCCACCTTTGTCTTCCTTAAATCCCTAAAGTAATGTTTTTCAAACATTCCCACAGAGATTCTGATGATAAAGGAGAGCAGACACTCAAAGTCATCCACAGTGAGTTGAAAATACCTAACAAGTTTCTTGTTTTACCTTTACATTCATGTAAACCGTTACAAAAATATCTGAGAAAAAAAAAGTAGTTCCTTTCATTGTCAGAAGAGCTCTTTTGGGGGAGAAAACTCTTCATTATGAAATCCAGATTTTCTATGCATAGATGAATGGATAGAGGTAAGAGAAGAAGAAAGCTAAGAGTAAATGATGATCTGGAATCCTGTGGTTTGGCAGCAGCCCAAAAAGAACAGCATGTAAAGTGGAGAAAGATCCTGGGACAGGAGCTGCCAATCACACATTAGAACTTATTAAGCAGCACGTTTCTAAATAACCAATAGGTTACTGAAGAAATCAAAAGGGAAACCAAAAAATTTCTAGAAACAAATGACAATGAAAACAGAACAACTCAAAACCTATGGGATGCAGCAAAAGCAGTTCTAAGAGGGAAGTTTATAGCAACACAATCCTACCTCATGAAACAGGAAAAACATCAAATAGACAACCCAACTTTACACCTAAAACAACTGGAAAAAGAAGAACAAAAACACCCAAAAATTAGTGGAAGGAAAATCATAAAGATCCAAGCAGAAATAAATGAAAATGAAGAAATAATAGTAAAGATTAATAAAACTAAAAGCTGGTTCTTTGAGAAGATAAACAAAATCGACAAACCCTTAGCCAGACTCATCAAGAACAAAAGAGAGAAGAAACAAATCAACAAAATTAGAAATGAAAAAGAAGAGGTTACAACAGGCAATGCAGAAATTTAAAGGATTATAAGAGACTATTATGAACAATTATATGACAATAAAATGGAAAACCTGGAAGAAATGGACAGATTCTTATATAAGTTCAATCTTCCAAGACTGAACCAGGAAGAAATAGAAATTATGAACAACCAAATTACAAGCACTGAAATTGAAGCTGTGATCAAAAATCTCCCCAAAAGCAAAAGCACAGGACCAGATGGCTTCACCGGAGAACCCTATCAAACATTTAGAGAAGGGCTAATGCCTATCCTTCTAAATCTCTTTCAAAAAATTGCAGAGGAACACTTCCAAACTCATTCTATGAGGCCACCATCACCCTGATACCAAAACCAGAGAAAGACAACACAAAATAAGAAAACTACAGGCCAATATCACTGATGAACATAGATGCAAAAATCCTCAACAAAATTTTAGCAAACAGAATTCAGCAACACATCAAAAAGCTCATACACCATGATCAAGTTGGGTTTATTCCAGGGAGCAAGGATTCTTCAATATACACAAATCAATCAATGTGATACACCATATTAATAAACTGAAAGATAAAAACCATATGATCATCTCAATAGATGCAGAAAAAGCCTTTGACAAAATTCAGCACACATTTATGATTAAAACTCTGCAAAAAATGGGCATGGAAGGAACCTACCTCAACATGGTAAAGGCCATATATGATAAGCCTACAGCAAACATTATTCGCAATGGTGAAAAACTGAAAGCATTCTCCCTAACATCAGGAACAAGACAAGGGTGTCCACTTTTACCACTATTATTCAACATAATTCTGGAAGTCCTAGCTACAGCACTCAGGGAAGAAAAAGAAATAAAAGGAATCTAGATCAGAAAAGAAGAATAAAGCTCTCACTGTTTGCAGATGATATGATACTGTACATAGAAAATCCTAAAGAGAGTATCAGAAAATTGCTAGAGCTAATCAGTGAATTCAGCAAAGTTGCAGGATACAAAATCAATACACATAAATCACTTGCATTTCTATACACTAACAATGAAAAATCAGAAAGAAAAATGAAGGAATCAATTGCATTCACCATTACAACAAAAATAATTAAATATCTAGGAATAAATTTACCTAAGGAGACAAAAGAACTGTAAACAGAAAATTGTAAGACACTGATAAAAGAAATCAAAGATGACATAAACAGAGAGATATTCAATGTTCCTGGGTGGGAAGAGTAAATATTGTGAAAATGACTATACTACCAAATGCAATCTACAGATTCAATGTGATCCCTATCAAATTACCAATGGCATTTTTCACAGAACTAAAACAAAATATTTTACAATTCATATGGAAACACTAAAGACCCCAAATAGCCAAAGCAGTTTTGAGAAAGAAGAATGGAGCTGGAGGAATCAACCTTCCTGACTTCAGATTATATATACTACATAGCTACAGTCATCAAAACAGTATGGTACTGGCACAAAAACAAAAATATAGACCAATTGAACAAGATAGAAAGCCCAGAAATAAATCCGTGCACCTGTGGGTACCTTATTTTTGACAAGGGAGGCAAGAATATACAATGGGGCAAAGAGAGCCTCTTCAATAAATGGTGCTGGGAAAACTGGACAGCTACATGTAAAAGAATGAAATTAGAACACTTCCTAACACAATAGACAAAGATAAACTCAAAATGGATTAAAGACCTAAATGTAAGACCAGAAACTATAAAACTCTTAGAGGAAAACATAGGCAAAACAGCCGATGACATAAATCAAAGCAAGATCCTCTATGACCCACCTCCTAGAGTAATGGAAATAAAAACAAAAGTAAACAAGTGGGACCTGATTAAACTTAAAAGCTTTTGCACAGCAAATGACACTATAAGCAAGGTGAAAAAACAACCCTCAGAATGGGAGGAAATAATAGCAAATGAAACAACTGACAAAGGATTAATTTCCAAAATATACAAGCAGCTCATACAACTGAATGCCAGAAAAACAAACAACCCAATCAAAAAGTGGGAAGAAGACCTAAACAGACATTTCTCCAAAGAGGACAGAGAGATGGCTAACAAACACATGAAAAGATGCTCAACATCGTTCATTATTAGAGAAATGCAAATCAAAACCACAATGAGATGTCACCTCACACCAGTCAGAATGGCCATCATCAAAAAGTCTACAGACAATAAATGCTGGAGAGGGTGCGGAGAAAAGGGAACACTCTTGCACTGTTGGTGGGAGTGTAAACTGATATAGCCAATATGGAGGACGGTATGGAGATTCTTTTAAAAACCAGGAATAAAACCACCATATGAGCCAGCAATCCCACTCCTAGGCATATACCCTGAGGAAGCTAAAATTGAAAACGACACATGTATCCCATTGTTCATTGCAGCAGTATTTACAATAGCTAGGACATGGAAGCAAACTAGATGTTCACTGACAGATGAATGGATGAAGAAGTCGTGGTACATATACCCAACGGAATATTACTCAGCCATAAAAAGGAATGCATTTGAGTCAGTTCTGATGAAGTGGATGAATCTAGAACCTGTTATACAGAGAGAAGTGAGTCAGAAAAAGAAAGATAAATTTTGTATTCTAACACACATATACGGAATCTAGAAAAATAGTACTGAAGAATTTACAGGGCAGCAATGAAGAAACAGATATAGAGAAAAGACTTACGGACATGGGGAGAGGAGAGGAAAGGGTGAGAGGAATGGAAAGAGTAACATGGAAACTTACGTTACCATATGTAAAATAGGTAGCCAAAGGGAATTTGCTGTATGGCTCAGGAAACTCAAACAGGGGCTCTGGACAAGAGGGCTGGGCTGAGGAGGGAGATGGGAGGGAGTTTCAAAAGGGAGGGGATATATGTATACCTATGGCTGATTCATGTTGACGTTTGACAGAATACAAAAAAATTCTATGAAGCAATTATCCTTCAGTAAAAAATAAATTAACAGCAACAAAAAGAATTTCTTTCCCTGTACAAATGGGCTCTCAGGACTTTCAAAGAACTGGAATCTCCAATACTCAGTCTGCAGCCTCGGCCATGCTCTGCACCTTCTAAGCCCCACCCTGCCTCCACACTGCTTTTCCCATGAATCTAAAGACACACGTTGTTGTATTTTATAGGAATCAAGGGAAGAGGGCACATTCTTTATTTTGAACATGGAGGGTGGGAGAGAGAAGCAACGGATCTATAAAGCTCTGTGGGTACTGGACAGGAGAATGGAAGCCGTCAAGGACTGGTATAAAGTTTGGAGGGAATATTGCATCGGGGAAAGGAGAGTTAATTTCCTTTGAATCTCCAAATCGATGGTAGATGGCTAGAATCTTAACCTTTTTTGACACAAATATCTTGGAAGTTTGGTGAATCCTACAGATCTCTTCTCAGAATAATATCTTTAAAAGCTTAAAAGGTATATTGTGTTATAAAGAAAATCAATGATAAAATTTTAAAGCACGCCATCAGAATATTTGCAGAAAAAGACAAGTTTGTGATCTACCAATAAACACACTTCTTCATTAAATAACAAAGAATATTAGCAGGTAGAATACTTACTGTAACTTGAGGTAGTGATGAACTTTAAAAAATGTGAGATATTTGTAACAACCATAATGTAATATGAAAACATCTGATTTATACTGATAATGAAGTCACAGGTACCACAATTTTTGTGGTTTGTTGCCTATATTCACAAGTGAAGGAAATGCTCAATTTCAGTGAGAGGTTAGTGAAATTAAAGATTCATTTTTTCCCATCTAAGTGCCTGAAAAATGAAATGTACCTATGGACACTTTAAGCATCTGCACATCTCAGGTTAAATATTACAGAATCTCTGGGGCTGATTCAATGGTAGCTAGATTAAGATGTCAGAGAAAACTGGCGTTTTTAATGTTGCACCATCTAGTAAAATTGCTTCTTTGGGAAGATTTGCCAGGTTTGTGCTGTAGCTTTTTGCAGCCCCAGACTCACAGAGTGTGTGTGTATGTGTGTAGGGGGGGGAGGGGGGAGCAGGGAATGGGCATGGGATGGGGAGGAACTTGGGGGTGGGCTGTTGCGCACTGCAGAATGAGAAATTGTCCCAGGCAAACAGGAGAGGAGCAGGTTGACTCTCAAGGTGACTGCCAGGGATGAGGAGCACAGATGAAAAAGAAAGCCCTCAAAGGAAGGCTGGAGGCATGCCAGAGACTGATCTGGGATAAGATTTGCCTGTTTTTCATAGCTGTCCACTTCCAGGAGTAATTACAATATCCATCTTTTCACAACTTCATATAGACCAGTGTTGAAACACCTGCCTGCCCACTGAACATTATAGAAAATAAAAAAGGGCTCAGGACACAAAACAGAAGGAGACTTTTCACTTGATAATCTTATAGGACTTACTAAATAACCAATATGGCTCTTGACACCAATCAATTAAAATGGGCAACACTGATGTCCCACTGGTCTGTTCTGACTGATAAACAGAAGCCTTGGCACCCATAGAATGTTGAATGACATAAATGCATTATCTACTCAGTCAAATAAATAGTTAAGTACAAGAGAAGCTAAACATACATGCGCACACGTGCGTACACACACACAACAGAGTAGCTGTCACAGCAATCATCCTCATCTTCTCCCAGAACAACTTCTTACTTCTTTTGCTTGAGACAAATGCATAGCAAATTCCAAGCCATCTATCAGCTAGATATACTACAGGAACAATTTCTTTTAACAGGAGAGGCAACTACCTCTTCAAAGAATAAAGAATTGGCCTTATAAGAACCATTCTGCCAAGACACTTGAAATATGTTGACAAGGTCATTTCTTTGTAGTGTCCTAGATTTCCATAAATTTCCTATTGTGAACTTCCATAATTAGAAAGAGCGCTTCACTCAGAGAAACACAACCGGTGACATATAATAAAAATTCAGTATACTTGCTTTTTTTTTAAAAAAAAAAAAAAAAAAAAAAAAGGCTTCCTTCTTGTGACATGTCAGTGATTAAAGGCATATCAGGTCAGCTTCAAAATTTGATTTGTTGATTTTTTTTTAATGTTTAAATTTTTACTTACAGTAGAATTCACTTTTCTGATTGTATCATTCTGTGATTCTTAACACATGCAGAAACTCTTGTGATAATCCCAGCAAATGCTATAAAGAACAATTTCAGCACCTCCAGGGAATTCCCCTGCACTGCCCTCCCGCAGATGGACTCGACCTGACACCTAGCCCCGGTAACCCCTGATCTAGGCTCTGTCCCTGTGGTTTTGCCATGTCCAGAATATCATATGAATGGAATCACACAGTTCACAGTGTTTCAAGACTCTTCTTTAGTTAGTTTTGGCTGTGCTGGGTCTTTGTTGCTGAGTGGGCTTTTCTCTAGCTGTGGCAATGGGAGGCTACTCTCTAGTGGCTGTGCGGGCTTCTCAAGGCAGCGGCTTCTCTGGCTGCGGAACACAGGCTTTAGGGGACGAGGGCTCAGCAGCTGCCACTCTCAGGCTCTAGAGCACAGAGTCAGTAATTGTGGCATACTGGCTTAGTCGCTCCACAGCATGTGGAATCTTCCCAGACCAGAGATCAAACTTGTGTCCCCCGCATTGACAGATGAATTCCCATCCCCTGTATCACCAGGGAAGCCCCTGAAACTCTTCTTTCGCTTACAAGAGACATTTGGGATTCATACTTGCTGTTGTATGTAACCATAATTTGTTCTTTTTGATTTTTTTGGCCACACTCTGTGGCATGAGGGATCTCAGTTCCCTGACAGGGGTTGAACTCACACCCCCTGCATTGAAAGTACAGGGTCCTAACCACTGGACCACCAAGAAAGTCCCTTTCTTATTTTTGAGTTTTGAGAGTTCTTTACATATTCTGGATACAAGTCTTTTCTTAGATATGTGATTTGCAAATACTTTCCTCCAGCAGATGGCTCTTCTTTTCAATCTTCTAATAACAAATTTTCCAAAGCAAGAGTTTTTAATATTGATGATGTCCATTTCATCAATCTTTTTTCTTTTTCATATCATGCTTTCAATGTCATATCTGAGAACTTTTAGTCTAACTCAAGGTCATGATGAGTTTCCCCTGCATTTCCTTCTGAGAGTTTTGTAGTTTTACATTTCCATTTTGAGTCCTTTTTTTAATATGGCCTAAGGTATAGGTGAAAATTCATTTTTAGTTATATAAATGTCCAGTTGCTCTGGGACCATTTGTTGAGAAGACTACACTTTCCCTTGAACTGATTTTTTTCTTTAATATTTAATTTGTCAAGGAGTTTGAATTTAAAGGATGACATGTGTTCTAAAGATGATTTCTTATTCTCGCCTATGCGTTTTACAAGAATTATAGATCTGCATAGCAATCAGTGGCTAAAAAGTAACTTACATCATCAAATAAAGATTCAGCAACATTTTACAAGTAGCACCAGACTTAAGGAGACAGGAAAAGGGCTGATGCATCATTAAAAAGTTTCAACCAAACATGTCCCCAAATCCATTCTATCTTTGCACAATATTCTGGAGTATTTTATCTGTGCTCTGAAAATTCGAGAGAGCTAACAAACTCTCTTCTCTCAAAATATTCCTCTTATAACTCTGCTTCCTGGTTGTCCCAGTTCACCATTTATCTATATGCTTATCATAATATCTTATATGTTCATTAGAAGAAGCAGTGGGCATTAAGAGAAGCAGAAGATAGCAGGATAAGTTTGATGAAAAAAACATGAAGTATAATCATTAGAATTTTAGATTTTAAAATTCATTTTAGCTTGGAAACCTAAAATTAAACTTTGTCACATATTCAGTCATTTCTTTGTGGCATTTTCCAGGAGCTGAAAACTGATTTCCTTTATCTTAAAAAAAAAAAAAGAAGAAGAAGAGAAAGAAAAATAGCTAATTTGCCATAAATAACAATTTGTCTTGAAAACTCGAAGTTTATTTTAAAATTAAATTGATGCTTCTTAATTCTTCTCCTTCTAAGGAACTTCTGAACTTGACATTTGACCAGAGGTAACAGTCAGCAAACAAAGATTATTAACCTTTAGGAATTAGTAAAACGACAGAGACACTCCGAGGGGTGAAACCAGGAAAGGCAAGGTGTCATAGTACTCCAGGGATTCCTTATGAACCAAAGCGTTGTGAGGACTTGCTGGCAGTGATCTGGGGAAACGCTTCACTGCGGATTGGATTCGAGCCTTTAATTCACTGTCAACAACTGGCTACAATGCCTCTTTCATTTTCCCGGGGTTCAGACTGCACACCCAGGAGCTCTGAGTGCATTGGCAATGGCCTTTTTCCTTTTCTCCTCATGAACTTGAGGAAGAATTGAGTCAAAAAGCACCTTATTTATGATTCTTCTGAGACTGGTTTCAGGTACTTTTTATCCACCTACTATTCTAGATGATATGTGTCAAGCTAACATTTTGAGGTGAGTTAAGCTAACTTTTTGAGGAGATGTCAACCTAACATGGTCTTTGACCACATGTCTGTTCCATCGCAAAAACCATGGGAGAGAATGAGAGGGAGGCCAGAAGGCTCTGGGCTCTGAATTCCTGAGGCCAGCTCCTCCCTGGATATCCCAGTCAGCCAACCCAATAAATTACTGTATTTTCCTTAAACAGCTTTGAAATGATGTTCCATTTCTTGCAAACAAGGATCCTTACAAATGCATTCCTTGTAACCAAGACAGTGTGCACATATACAGAGAAGCTTGCAGGGGCCAGATGATAATAACAGGTACAATTTACAGAGCTTAATTTGCACCAGATCTATGTTGACCATTTAGGTACATTGTTATCTTCTTTAATTCTTATGAACAAACTCAGATGGATATATTACTAATTCCATTTTTTAAACGAGGAAATTGTGACTCAGAGAGAGTAACTTGCTCAAAATCACACAGCTAGTATTTAAATGGTGGGACAGGGATTTGAAATTAGGTCTTTCTGACTTCAAAGCTGATGCTCTTTAACCACTCTTTAGGACTCTTGAAGAGCTATTTTGGCTAACCCAGAGGCAGGGGAGGTGGGCTCCAGGTAACAGATGTCACTGTGTGTTGATAAAATTCACAGGTCCCAGGAAAGTTGGTCCACTTTCCCCTGAGTGCTCAGTTACTCTATTAAGGTCATACCAAAGAGTAAGTATCAATGCATCTGCAAAGGGTGCTATCTTTTCCTGTCCAGCATGTTGTCAACTCTAAACTCTGTTTAAGATAAAATGAGAGGCTTCAGAAACCTGATATGGCACATTTAACTGCAAGGTACAGCAGTGGTGAGCCAAGGAAGGGAATCCCTGAAACAAATTCTTATAGGAAAACTTCTACGGTGATTTTGAAATGCAAGGCTGCGAGGAGTTCTTGAGAAGGTTTCCAAGAAAAAACCTGTTTTGTTTACTTTTTTAAAAGAATATGAGATTGTTATAGAGATTCAGTATGCCTGATTGGCATCTTTCTCCCTGTCTTTACAATTTCATCTCATCTCTGACGATGGCACATTCCATTTAAGCTGCTGTAAAATGGTGTTTCCAATACTTGCAGACAAAAACGTTCTAATTAAGTAGTTACCCAAGAGATGCTTGCATCTTCTAGAGAGGAGCTGATGGCATGGATTTGGCAGAGAGAGCAGAAGTGTAAAGGGGTAGAAGAACAATGGGAGAGATGAGGGACGAGAGCTAGAGGGAAAGGCTGCAGGATACTTAAGAAGACACAGAGTAAGAAGCAGAGATCTGGGGCCAAAAGAAACTGGGGCAGAGGCTGAGAGAGCTCTTCTGAGCTAACATGGCTCCTGCCTGAGAGGAAATGCATCACAAGACTCATTCCTGCATGGACGAGGACCCGGTGCACAGCCGTGCAGACCACCTGCCAGCTCTCTCCCACTCTACACACATCCTGTGTATAGCCTATGGAACCCCACACTTGCCTGCTTTCCCACCCACTGTGTGATCGCTCACTCTCAGATTCTTCGGCTATTCCCTCATCTCCAGAACTTCTAAATGGTGGAACACCTCAGGATTCAGTTTTTTATTTCTTCTCTCTTAACCTCTTGCCTTAGACAGTCTCACCCTGTTTCCTGGATTGGATGCATGCGTGCTCAGTAGCTCAGTTATGTCCGAAACTGAGGACATATAAACCTTGCAACCCTGTGGACTATAAACTCACCAGGTTCCTCTGTCCAAGGGATTCCCCAGGGAAGAATACTGGAGTGGGTTGCCATTTCCTTCTCCAGAGGATCTTCCCAACCCAGGAACTGAAACTGCGTCTCCTATGCCTCCTGCATTGGCAGATGGATTCTTTACCACCTCACACCTGGGAAGCCCCTCCTGGCTTGAGATACCATTTACATGCTGATTACTCCCAAATCACTGTCTGCAGCCCATTTCTCTCATGTGGACTCCAGACTCCTAAAGCTAAGTGTCTGTGGGCCTCTCCACTTGGAGGCATCCTCTAGCTCGTGATGTTTCCTCACCATCATCTTTCCCAACTCCATTCTTATAATTGCTCCATGAAAATAAGCTGGGTTTTGTCCTTGACTCTTCTCTGTTTCTCCTTCCCTACAGATGGACTGACAACAAAGCCTGTCAGTTCCACCTTCAAAATACATCCAGAATCTTTACCACCTGTACTGCCTTCGCCCTGGTCTGATCAGCTTCATCCTTTGACAGGATGAGACTGTCTTTGTCCCCCTTTAGTTGAATATTTTTTATATTAGATTTCTGTTCAGAATTCTCCAAGTCCTCTCTAATTCTCTTAGAGTAGAAGCTGAAGTCCATACAGTGTCCTATAAGATCTCACCCAATCACACTGCCCTCCTTGCCAGATACTCTTCTGCCTCAGAGCCCTTTACACTCCTGGCACCTGGAATGATGTTCCCTTCACCCGGAACGCTCCTCCCAGATATCCACGTGGCTCACTTCTTCACTTTGCTCAGACTCAGGCAAAACCCCCTAACCCCAGTAATATGTATTACTTCTTAGTTCCCCAGTCAGGGACTGATTACCCCCTGCATTGGGAGCACAGAGTCTTAACCACTGGACTGCCAGGAAAGCCTATATTCTTCTCAGCAATGACAACCATCCAACATACTGCCCATTTTTCACCGGTTTATTGTCTTTCCCCTCCAACAGTAGGGGATTCCCTCGTAGCTCAGTTGGTAAAGAATCTGCCTGCAATGCAGGAGATCTGAGTTTGAATCCTGGGTCAGAAAGATCCCCTAGAGAAGGAAATGGTAACCCACTCCAGTATTCTTGCCTGGAGAATCCCATGGACAGAGGAGCCTGACAGGCTACAGTCCATGGGGTTGCAAAAGTTGGACACCGACTTAGCGACTAAACCACCAACATCCAACAATAGGCTACAAGTTTCATAGATGTAGGGTATTTTGTCTGTTTTTGTTCATTGCCATATGCCCAGCACAAGTGCCCAGAGATATAAACTCTCAAAAATATTTACAGACTGGAGGGATGAACAAGTGGCTCTCTCCTCCAGGAGGCTGCACAAGAACATCAAACATCATCTGTTCTCACCTGAAATCAGCACCTGCCCCACAGAAGCTCCCCTGGTGTTCTCTGAGCGTCCTCCTCTGCTTCCTCCCAATCCCTCATCCAACCAATCTCTGATTCTGACAGTTTCACCTCGTGTTTCCTAACCCCTCTTCTTTCTATCCTGCCTCATCTCACTCATTAACTCTGTAGGAACTTCCCGCCTGGACTTTCTACCTCTGGAATCTCTGCTCCCTCCCCTTCCCCAATCTATCACTGGTACAGTGGTCACAGTGACTATCTTTATTGTTTAATAATTATATTAAATTAATTGGAAACATACACTCAGCTTTAATATCCTTATTTTTTGTTTGATTTTCCTTTTCCTTATCACTTGAAACATTTCAAGTCTACAAAAAGCTGAAAGAATGAATTTTCATATACCCTACACCAGATTTACCAATTGATAACATGTTGCCATATTTCCTTTCTCTCTTTCTCCCCACTTCCTGCCTCCCTCCTCACACACACACACACATACACACACACACATACACACACACGCATACATGCACACACATGGCTCTTCAGCCCTAAATACTTCATCATGCATTTCTTAAGGATAAGGACATCCTCCTGTATAATCACAATGCCATTATCACACCTAAGAAAAATAAGAGAAAGGCCAAGAAGAAGAACCAAACCCTCTGTTTTTATTCTTGGCCTTTCTCTTACCTTCACAACAAGGATGCCCAGAACTGTATCCTCTGCACCTCTGTAAGCTTTCCTAGGCTGAGTGACTTCTGTGTTGTGGTTTCCCTATAGTAACAGCCAAGCCTTGAACATTCAGAGCCCATAGGCCTGACTACAGGACGGCAAGAAAGAGGCAGCTAGGGTGTCACTTCACAGTCGGTGTTGGAAAGAGGGAATCCTTAGGAAAGTCCCTGAATGGTGGCAAGGAGGATCTTGCATGGAGAGTTGTTTACCAGATGCCAGAGTTTGGGGCTGCGGCCAAATCTGGAAAGAATGTTTTGAGACCTGGCAGTCGCTAAGGGGATTAGCTCTGCCTTGGAAGAAAAGGCAAAACTGGGAAGAACTCCAGAAAAGTATTCCAAAAATCAGAGCCCATAAGTTTGATTTTACATGCCAACTCTAATCAGTTGGTAGGAGTTTTCAGAATTGATAAATGGAGATGGTGTCTAAAGCCATCACCAGACTCAGTAAAAGAAAGAGAGAGAGAGAATAAAGAAGAAAGAAAGAAAGAGAGGACTGTGATTGATTAATCATGTCTGCCATGAGTTCAGGTAAAGCGTAATGGGAAAGGACCTGGGAATCAAAAGGAAGAAAAAAGTGAGGCCTCCTAAAATGTACTTTTGAATGACTTAAATCCAGCAGAGCACATACCTGAGTGGAAACAACACAGGCTTTGTGACTTTGAATACTGGTTCTGCCTCATTTCTTACTGCGTAATCTTGGGCAATTTACAAAACCCAATCTGTGAAATGGGACTATTTGGCAGATTAGATGAAATAATGCATTACAAAGATAATTATTTACATAGTAATTTCCATGAACCAGACATTGGTCTAAGGCCTTTGCATGTAAATTAATTAAATTGATTCCCACAACAACCCTATAAGGTTATTCTTCCTAGTTTATCCCAGGAAACTGAATCTCAGAGAGGTTAAGAGAACTGCCAAGAAGATCTGTGATTTCACAGAATTCTATCAGACTCGACTCTGAAGTTCACAGGTGCATAAAACACAGTCAGTAGGGCTCTTCAGCTTAAACCAGGCAGGCTACAGAGTCATCAACAGGACAGGAGCAAGGGGTTCACTTGAAGAGAAGAAAAGGGACAAAACCAGGGCTCAAGAATTTGACCTTCAACAAGACACCTCTGGCCTTTTTATGTTTTGCTGGAGCATGAAGGTCTTACTCCAGATCCACCAAAATACACAGGATAGGGAAGTCTTCATTTTGCAGAGGACCCATCCTGCTTTTTCCTGCATTGGGTTCAAGCATTCTTTTACGACATGGCCTTAGATCAGGTGTTGACAAACTACAGCCAGATCCTGCCCATCACTGTTTCTTTCTAAATAACATTTTGTGGGAACATAGCCAGGCTTGTTCTTTGATGTTGATATTTGATGTTTTTTCCATGGCTGATTCCACACTACTTCTGCAGAACAAAGCCATCATGATGGAGACCACCTGGCCTGCAAAGCCCCTTATATGGCCCTTTGCAATGACTGTTTGCTGATTCCTGCTGCCCACCTTAGACCAGACTTTGTACATATCAATATGTCACGTATGACCAATCATCTTGGGTGTTCGCCAGGGGAGGTAGCAAGTGGGACATCCATAAGAGGAACCAAGATAAAAACAGGTGTGGACAGAAGAGGATATTGCAAGGCTTCCCTGGAAATCCAGGGGTTAATGCTCCAAGTGTCCATTTCAGGGGGCACAGGTTCAATACCTGGTCGAGGAACTAAGATCCCACATGCCATGTGGCAAGGCCCAAAAATAAAAATTAAATTAAAAAACACTATATTGCAGAGCAATAACATGTTAAGCTATGTGATGTGATAAAATGGCTCGGCATCAACTGGGAACTGCAGTGTTAAACAAGCAAGCAGATTTCTCCAGAACTTCTTAGGACTTTTAAAATGCCGTCATGACTTGAGCGTGCTGAGAGGAGGATATGGCTCACAGAACATATTTCCCTCATGGGACTATCTTCTTTGGAACATTCTTTGGCAGATGCTGAAATAAAAGAAGTCTTTAGAATCAAGCTCCCTAGGAACTAGGACTGAAACGGTGAGGGCTGTGGCTTGGTGAGCGTGTCTTTCTCTCATCAAGGGAAGAGGCAAGAGAACTAAAGAGAGGCAGAGTGGACAAAAGAAGGAGAGGTGTTTGAAGAGAAGGAAGAATGTTGGGCCCTGGAGAGACAACTTGGGTGGATGTGAAGAACATCTGGTGACTGGACTATTGGGGGGAACCGTGTCTCCAAAGCGGGGCTATGGCCCAGTGCAGGGTGTGTAGTCACTTTCACCACCCCCAGCATCATCATCAGCACCTCTAGAGAAGCTTCCCTCCCTCCCTGAGGGCTCACTGCTCTGCGGATCCTGCATTATGTCCTTCCAGACACAAGACAGTAAAAGTGTTAGTCACTTGTCACTTGACAAAGCCTTGGTGTTTCCCTGATGGCTCAGCTGGTAAAGAATCTGCCAGCAATGCAGGAGACCTGGATTTGATGCCTGGGTTGGGAAGATCCCCTGGAGAAGGGAATGACTGCCAACTGCAGTATTCTTGCCTGGAGAATCCCATGGACAGAGTAGCCTTGCGGGCTACAGTCCATGAAGTCGCAAAGAGTCAGACATGACTGAGCGACCGCCAGTGCAGGAGACTCTGGAGACATGGGTTCAATCCCTGGGTCAGGAAGATACCCTGGAATACATTCTTGCCTGGAAAATTCTACAGACAGAGGAGCATGGACAGTGCGTGGGACCATAGAGAGTCGGACACAACTGAGAGACTGAGCACACATCGCATTCACACATATGATGTCGCTTAATTCCTATTTTACCAATAAAAAGAGTCACCCAGACTCAAAGCTGCTAAGTGGCAGTGCAAAGACTTATCTCTGTGAGTCAGACCCCAGAGCCCGTGTTCTCACCACTGCCCTGCACAGCTCTGAGTTAGATAGAGACCCAGAATTCCATCACGCAGCATGCAAAAGCATTCTGTGTATGGATGAGACACCAAAACATTTGGAGGAAAAGACAAACAAACCAGTGTCGCTTGGGATATTTGGCTGCACAGGGCCAAACAGCTAGGGACTGCCTTTTCCACAGCACATTCAGATGTTTGGATATCATATTTTCTTTTTCTCTTTTTCCTCTTATATTAAGTATCCCTTCTTAACTTTTGTCATAAATTACATATCAATCTTTATCAGGCTTAGCCAATGTATTATTCTTGCTCATAAACTGAACATAAGAGGACATTTTTTGAACATTAAAAAGCATTTTTCAGCCTGAACACTATGACTACTGTATTTACCATAAGCCCTTATTTAGATTTCATAGGATTGCTAGTTCTTTGCGGGGGAAGGGGGTGGGGTGCTTGGAGCCCTCAGAACAGCTTCCTAGGATGGATTCCGAAAACAAGATTCATAACTCAATTAAATCTTTTGTGGCTCAGAAACATACCTGCTTTAAACGCTAGCATTTATCAAGTACTAGCTAACCGATGATTTCCACACTGAAAATATGAGGAAAACAGTAAATCAACACTCTTTGGCGGGTAGGGAGATGGAGATAAATCCAAGTCTGGAAAAGCAATGCAGGATGTGAAAAACTTGCACACTATTTTGGATTTGCGGCGATGGCAAAAAAATGAAGATTCCGCTGCCATGCTACAAACATCAGCTGGGGGCGCCTGAAGGCGGTTTGCGTGGGACAGTCCACCTCAGATCTACTTTCTTGCATCTACAGCAAAATAAAGGACAGCTGCCAGCAGGCCAGAGTGAAATAGACAGGCTGTCACCCTGTTGTAAATTTCTGTTTACCTGGTGAGCGGTGAGGTCAGGGTTCTGGGTTCCTCCGTCCAAAGAGCTGCAGGGCAGAGTGTTCAAATCGTGGCTGGCCCCAGGGTACTGCCCTTCATGGTGCTTCAGCTGCTTCTAAGATCCCATTGGAAATCTCAAAGGGCTGGAGAGCCTCGAGGCCAATATTCTGTTTCCAAGAGAGTCCTGCTCCCCCACTGCACCTCCCTTGCTTGCGTCGACTTTGGAGTGGGTCGGGTTTCTTCCACCCCTGCTCCAAGCAGCTGGGAATCCAGGCGCTGTGCTGGCCGAGTGAGGAGGCCTCTGAAACCACTTCCAGATGTGCTTGGCTGGCTGGCTCCGATGGGCCAGACTTCCTTTTGCAGCCTCCTCCGGCAGCCCGCAAATCATTTTGAAAACAAGGCTGCTCTGGAGGTAAAGATGCAAAACTGGAAAAAAGCAAATGCTTGGAGGGTGAATTTCCACCACACATTGGATCTCAGGTAGATGTTGAGAGGGCAGAAGTGAAGAAGTTAAGTGCATACCAATTTTAAGACTGTCTTCATGGCCACTAGAGTCGCCTGAAATGCCCTTGTCATTAGAATGCATTCATCTCCAAGTCAAAACCCAGATAACAACTGTTGTATCCTCTGCCAAGGCAATGATAGTGACAGAAAGTTTCTAGATGGTGTGTTTTGTGCCTGAACATGGAAAGGAATCAGGCAGTGCATCAGCCCCACCCAGTTCTGTGCTGTTCTGTGTTCCTGCCATTTATTCTCAGAAACCCAGGAAACCATGCCAGCACTTAGCCTGGGATCATGGAATGTATTCAGCAGTGGCTTCTCTCCCTAGTTCCTACAAGGAAATGAGTCTGCCTCTGCTCACCGCCTCCATCTAAAATGATATTGCCCAACAGAAATATAATGCAAGCCACATTGCCATTTAAAAATTTCCAGTAGTCGCTTTAAGAAAAATATTGTGTCCACAAGTCTCTTCTCTATGTCAGCGTCTCCACTGCTGTCCTGCAAACAGGTTCATCAGTGCCATATTTCTAGATTACATGTATGTGTGTTAATACAGTGGGGGAAGGTGGAGGAGGGACAAACTGAAAGAGTAAGAATGAAAAATACACATTACCATGTGTAAAATGGATAGCCAAAGGGAATTGCTGTATTAAACAGGGAGCTCTAACCTGGTACTCTGTGACAACCTAGAGGGGTGGGATAGGATGGGAGGTGGGAAGGATGTTCAGGAGGGAGGGGACATATGTATACCTATGGCTGATTCATGTTGATGTGTAGCAGAAACTAACACAATATTGTAAAGCCACGATCTTCCAATAATTAACAAATAAAAACTCTTGGTTTAAAAAAAGTATAGTGAAGTAAGTCAGAGAAAAACAAATATTGTATGATAACGGGTATATGTGGAATCTAGAAAAATGATACTGATGGACCTATTTGCAGTGCAGGGACAGAGATGCCGACGGATAGAACGGACTTGTGGATGTAGTCGGGGAAGGAAAGGGTGGGACGAATTGAGAGAAGAGCCCTGACACATATACACTAGCGTGTGTAAGACAGATAGCTGGTGGGAAGCTGCTCTATGGCACAGGGAGCTCAGCCTGCTGCTCTGTGATGACCCAGAGGGGTGGCATGTGATGGGGGACTGGAAGGGAGGTCTAAGAGGGACTCACATATAGCTGACTCACACTGTCGCAAAGCAGAAACTAACGTAACATGTAATGCAGTTATCCTCCAATTTTAAAATAAGGCATTTTAAAAATCCTTCACACAAAAAAGAAAAACACAAAGAGAAACACAAATTAATTTTAATGATAAATTTTATTTAACTCAATACATTACAAATATTATTTCAATATTTAATTGGCAGAAAACTTATTAACAAGACATTTTACACTTTTTGTTTTGCATGAAGCCTTTAAAATCTGGTGTGTCTTTTACATTTGCAACATATCTCAATTCCAAGACTAAATTTCATCAGAAACAACTTATATGTATTTAGATTTTATAAAATTTATGATTTAAAAAATAGATTTGCAGGCTAAGGTTGCTCCAAACACACTTCAAACTTTTCCAGTAACTGGATCATGAACCAGTTTTTCAACTGAAATTGATTAAGACTAGGTACAATTTAAAATTCAGTTCCTCAGTGGCACTAGTCACATATTAAGTTCTCATAGCCAGTGTTGCTAGAGGCTACTATAATGAACATTGTGGCTCTGAAGGATTTAGTGGGGGCTGGTTTCAGACTTGAACTTGCAGAGTCAGAGTATCTAGACCAGATCTATTTGTATAGAACTTCGAACATTAACAAAGCATTTTCATATCTTCTATTTTGTTTTATTTGTATAACATTCTTGTTAGGTAAGTTGAACAGATATCTTTTGCCCCAGTCTGCAAATGAGCAAGCTGAGTCTTTGAGCAAGTTAAAGTCCAAGTTCCCACAGCAATATAGTAATGAAGCAGGGACTGGAATTTCTGTTCAGCACTTTGCAACTGTTTCTTACTTGAGAAGTGTTTCAAATACTAGGATGTGGGGCAGCAACTCTGGTGTTAAATTGTATCCGTAATTATTTCTTCACTTGGTCATCCTTCAAGTGAATTACTGGGCAGTCCAGTGGTTGGGACTCAGCATCTTCACTGCCAAAGGCTCGGGGAACTAAGATCCTGCAGACAGCATGGCATGGCCAAAAATTTTAAAAAAAGCCAACAAGGTCATCCTTCAGAAGCACTGTGGAGAATGACTGGCAGCCCTGTGTCATTCTCTTGTATACCCTATACTCGGGCCTCCCTGGTGGCTCAGCAGTAAAGAATCTGCCTGCCAATGCAGGAAACACAGGACCCGGGTTCAATCCCTGGGTTGGGAAGATCCCCTGGAGTAGAAAATGGCAATCTGCTCTAGTATTTTTGCCTGGAAAACTCCATGGACTGAGGAGCCTGGTGGGCTACAGCCCTTGAGGTTGCAAAGGAGTCAGACAAGAGTTAGTAAGCAAACAACAGCAAAGAGCCTTAACATCACCAGCAAGTGTGCCACCCTTCTTTGGAGCAGACTCCACTTCACACTGTTCCTCTTCTCTCTTCACTTCCAGGAACCTGTTTTAAACCACAATTCTCGATGTTTCAGCTAACAGGTGTGGTTGTAAGATATTTATCTTTGGTTGCAGCAAAGATACATTTTATATATTGATCACCTGCAGGAAGTCAAAAGATTCTGGGTGATAGCTTGGGGTACTGTGGGCTAAGTACTCTTGTTCCAACCCTCACTGCAACTACATGAACAAAATACCAACATTTCCTAGGTCAGGGCTGGCCACTGCCATTTCAGAAGCTCCAAGCTCCACACCTGCCCAGTCCAGTTTTCTCCAAAGGCTGGGTTTTCCTCTCCTTCCCATCTCTCATCCACTTAGCAAAATGCCTGACCCAGTGGAAGAGGTGGTGAATAAGGAGGTTCAGAGAGTATGAGAACAAAGCACCCAAGAAGGGGACTCAGAAACAAAATAATGATCATGTTGTTTCATAGACCCTACTTGCTGATCATACTAACTTCCATATGGAGCCAAATCTCTCTATCATTGTTCTTGGTACACTTTCTCCCTGATCCCTTACTGCCTCCAACTGCAGATTCTCCTTTATTTCTGCTGGGCCATGTTCTGAGGATGCAAGAGGCTTATTATCTATGACATGGATTTCCACACTGGATGCATAGATTCTCCCCTGTGGAAGAAATAAGAACAGAAAGAGATGCAGGATATGGAAGCACCCTGAGAAGTGCAGTGGTTACCAGCCCGGGCTCTGGAGACTGACAGAGATCTAGGTGTCAGCTCAGGTGTTATACTTACACATTCCTGAAAAGCCCACTTTCAGTTTCCTCATCTATTAAATGAAGAACCTTCTTGTGAGGGTTAAAAAACATCATGCATGTAAAGCACTAAGGGCTAGGGTTAGGGTATAAGCTATTATTTGTGTTGTTGCAGGAAGACACTTCAAAGTATGAACAAAAGAAAGACATTGTAACAGTGAGTGAGTGGTGACTCTTTGTTTTAAAGTCCACATTTGTTATACACTGTTGCCAACATTGATAGCCTGGTACTACTTAGTAACCTCTCTGCTTCTTCCCTTCAAATATAAAAGTTTTGGGAAAACAGAATTATGAACTTGGCTAAAAATGGCAGAAGGGAGTGCAACAAACCTACATGGAATATGTTGTTCAATAAAGTTCTTGGGAAAAATGAAAAATGTGTCTTTCATTTTTACTTAAAAACTGAAGGAACTTTTTGGCCAACTAATAGAAACACTCATTTGAAGTGGTGATTGTCCAGTGAAACGTACTCACACCTCCTCCAAGGTCCTGCGGCCAGAGCAGCATGTGAGCTGAAGTTGGCTGTCTGGGACTTCCTAGAAAGCTACTGTTTTCCTGGCAAAGAGCTGTTTGGTGCCTTTTGCCCTTTCCTCCTGTCTGAAATCCAACCTTGGAGCCTGGAGGTGGAGTAGCCATCTCAACACCCTGTGGCTGGAAGGACCACCCTGTGCTGCTGCCTATGGTCCTGCTGGCTGTGCGCAGAGACCACCATGTTGAATCAGTCAGGGTCCCAACAGGACACACACAGCTCACTCCAATGGGCTGATGGTGGAGACTTGGAAAACAGGCACTATTTGAAAAGGTGTAGTCAGTTTTAGGAAACATAGTTAAGAGTCAAGGCTGTAGCCTGGGGTTAGCAATGCAGGGAGCATTTCCAGTTCTGTGGGCAGGAGAAGGGAGTGGTTACCAGGACCAAGAGAAAACAGCTGCGGGGAAGGGCTGCCTGAGAGGAGCAGCCTCTGTTCACCCCAAGAAAGGGATGAGGAGGTTGATTACCCCAACCTTACAATTTTCTGTGAGTAGTGCCTTCCATTGGCCAAACCCAACTGGATGCCAGAGACCTGGAGAGTTGAGGTGATGCAATACATTTAGGTCAGTCTCAGGGCACTGAGCAAGTTAAAGAGGAGTGCAGACCCAAATGAGCAAATTGAAAATATCTGTGACCTGGCATTGCGTGATTCAGTGGCCCTGAATGTGACAATTAAGAAGGACAGAGCAAGAGTGTATGGATGTGAGAGCTGGACCATAAAGAAGGCTGAGCACTGAAGAATTGATGCTTTTGAACTGTGGTGTTGGAGAAGGCTCTTGAGAGTCCCTTGGACTGCAAGGAGACCCAACCAGTCCATCCTAAAGGAGATCAGTCCTGGGTGTTCATTGGAAGGACTGATGCTGAAGCTGAAGCTCCAATACTTTGGCCACCTGATGCAAAGAACTGACTCATTGGAAAGACCCTGATGCTGGGAAAGATTGAAGGCAGGAGGAGAAAGGGTCGACAGAGAATGAGATGGTTGGATGGCATCACTGACTCAGTGGACATGAGCTTCAGCAAGCTCTGGGAGTTGGTGATGGACAGGGAGGCCTGGCATGGTGCAGTCCATGGGGTTGCAAAGAGTCGGACAGGACTGAGGAACTGAACAGAACTGAACTGAGCAAGAATGGGGCTTCCCTGGTGGCTCAGCAGTAAAGAATCCACCTAATGCAGGAGACTTGGGAGACACGGGATCGATTCCTGGGTTGGAAAGATCCCTGGAGAAGGAAAAGGCAATCCACTCCAATATTCTTGCCTGGGAAATCCCATGGACCGAGAAGCCAGGCAGGCTGCAGTCCACAGGTTCTGCAAAGGGTTGGACATGACTTAGCTACTAAACAAGAACAAGAAGAAAGAGCACAGGAGGAGCTTCAGTCCTGATGGCTCTGGGAGTCACCATAGCAGCCTGAGCTATTTATGGAGCATATAACCACGTGAGGAAGACAAACCTGGATCAGTTAAGTTGCTCTGGTCAGGTTTCAGTTACTTGCTTGAATGCAGCCCTATGCAATCTATATGCATTTTCCATTTGTGCTGTCATTAGTCAACACAACTCCAATTATCTGAGTTATTATTATTCCATGTTTATTTCTTATTGGTTGAAAGCCAAATGTTTATCAGTTTTTACCCAATGGGCCTGCCCTGGTTGAATGTTTTACTTTGTATATAAGTAGGTAAGATAAAGTCTGTAAAAGCTGATAAACATGACTGGAAGGAAAGGGAGCATTGGGCAGTAGCAGTGACTTACAGCCCTGGGACAGGCTAATGAGCTCTATTTATGGCCTCGGTCTCCCGGGGCTGGGCTCCAAGATCAACTGCATGGGGGCAGGAAATATGACTCTGAGGGCTTCAATTCCCTCTCCCTGGCTGATGGGGGCTCAGTGATGGGTCATCTCCTTGTCGAAGCTCAGATGCTCTGTCTCTTCTCTGCCACTCCCTTAGCTGAGACAATTGTGCCCATGCTTGACTCTTAGCATGCTGGAGTCCCCTTCTCCCCATGAGATGAGTGCTTTCCCTCCTTGGCTTCTGTGCCAGTTCCCTGCTCTGGTCGTAGGTGTAGGCTCTCCCTAGCCCAGAGTCCTGTGTTGGTCCTGCCAGTGCCCTCCCTCTCCAGGCCTTGGCTGCTGCTCTAGCCATGGCTGGAGGCCTGTGATCCGGGAGCAGACCTCTCAAACACCATCTGCCTCCTCCATGGTGGGAACAGAGCCTGCCCACGCTCTCTGCTGTTGAGCTCTGCCCACCTGCTGGCGATCCTCAAAACCCAGCTCAGACTGCTGCCAATAAGCCCTTGGCTCGAGTCCTCGATTGAGATTAAGGTGTCCCTTGGACATGGCAATTTTACACTCTTAACCGAAAATACTGCACTGTCTGCCGCCTCTTAGCACCAGCCCCTCCCTCCATCCTATAGCTCAGGATGAGTAGAGACAGTAGTAATGTAATGAAAATGATAGAAATGAAACAATCTATTATGTACTGTGTGCTAACCACATGCCAGGCACTGCTTAGGCACAGCACTTCCCTTGTTGTGCACAGTGTCAGCATATATTTCAGGCGCCATATAAAAAACTACACATTTCAGTATAGTTTAATAACATCAGTCCCCCTACAACACAGTTCAAAACTGTTACCACAGTATACCAACTGTGAGTAACTGGATAAGTATAAACTTTGCTGTTAGCTTTTCAGTCTACAAAATTATTATGCTGATAACAGCATGATTTTGTGACCAATCATGTCACTTCTCTTACAATCTATAAGTGATTGGTCAGTGGACTGTTGTTATTCAGTTTATGTACAGATAGCAAAGCATGTAGTTGTATTGCTTCCTTAATTCCCAGTGATAAACTCATGTGACTTCTATAAAAAACAGATAATAGACTTGGCCAACAAAAAAAGCTAGCAAAAGAGATAAAAATGGGGACTTCTCTGGCAGTCTAGGGGTTAAGAATCCACCTGCCAATGCAAGGGATGCAGGTTCGAGCCTTGGTCCGGGAACTCATATTCTGCAGGCTTTGGGGCAACCAAGCCCCCTGTGCCACAGCGTGCAACATCTGAAAGCCGCAACTACTGAGCCCACCCACCTGCAGCCTGTGCTCCACAACAAGAGAAGCCACTGCAGTGAGAAGCCCACGCACCCCAACTAGAGAGTAGCCCCATCTCATCACTAGAGAAAGCCTGCAAGCAGCAACGAAGCCCCAACAAAGCCAAAGCAAACAACCAACAGATGATAATGGTGGGAGTGAAACTCACATCAAAGGTAAACAGAGGTAGAGAAGAAATAGCCGGCTGTGGGATGATACTGTCACTATTCAATGCTGGCTATGCAGCCAGAAAATTTGAGTAAAGGGGATTTTACGAACATAAATAAGGAAAGTCGTTGTGATAAGGGTGGAGATGTTCCAGAGGGATTGACACAGGCAAAAAAAATCACATTAAAGAAACTCTCTAAGGTATTTCATGATGCTGAAAGTGTTAAGGATAGAATATGGGATGCTGATCCAAACTTAGAAAGGAATATGATCATTTTCTAAGGCACAGAATAGATGCTTACTCCCTACAGTATTTTATATTACAAGAAGGCAAGCACTGCTCAGTTTCATACCAACAACAACAACAAAAACTTAGATAAGTTTTATACCAAAAAACTTCAACTCTTGGCTAAATAAATTTTGTACCAAAAAAAAAAGCCACAAAACCAACCCAAAACATTTAATTTTCATCTTCAATGGGTCCACTGTTTTAAATTACAGTAAAAAAAATAAATATGAACTCTACTATTTTTTTGTTTCTTTAGACAGTTAAAACCAACAACAAGAGAACTTTAAATATTTTGACAATTTTTAAAGATGAAGAACATAACAACTGTAGTTTTTCCCACTGAGAATTAAGACCTCTTTGATAGAAGTGATAGTGATAGTCACTCAGCCATGTCCAACTCTTTGCTACTCATGGACTGTAGCTCACCAGGTTCCTCTGTTTATGGAATTCTACAGACGAGAATACTGGAGTGGGTAGCCCTTCCCTTCTCCAGAGGATCTTCCTAACCCACGGATCCAACCTGGGTCTCCTGGTTGGAGATTGGCCTCCTGGTTGCAGGCAGATTCTTTACTGTCTGAGCCGCCAGGGAGGCCTAAGATCTCTTTGCAGGTTTCCAACTTCTGTGGTCATTTTCACGGAACTACACTCTCCTACAAAGCAAGCACAGCCTGTACTTTACATGTATTATCTCATTTGATATTCAAAATAACGTTAAGAACTAGATACTATCATCATCCCCATTTTTTAGACAGAGAATTTGAAGCTCAAAGAAAATAATTCGACTGAGACCACATACCTATTATTATTATTCTTTCAATCTTAAAGTCTTTTTAGAATTCCAAATATATAGGTTTATTTCTCTTTGCACTTTGAAGATGTGCTGGGTCTTCACTGCTGCACTTGCGCCTTCTCTAGTTGTGGTGATCAGGAGCTAGTGGTGCTTGGGCTTCTCTTACTGCAGAACACAGACTCTGCCACAGCACTTGGGATCAGTATCTGTGGCGCACCAGTGTAGTTGTGGCATGTGGAATCTTCCCAGACCAGGACTGAACCTGTGTCCCCTGCACTGGCAGGCAGATTCTTAACCACTGGACCACTAGTGAAGTCCCCAGCTAATGAAATGTTAATATACCAAAAGCCCAAGTTCTGGCCAATGAAACCTAACGGCAGGTGTGCTGGGTGGTTTCTGAGCAAGATGCTTTTCCTCCTTGTAAAATGAGAGTTCTAGTTCCTTGTCCTGGATGTCTTCCTATTTCATGCCTTTGGGCATTGGTTGTGTGGGGACCCAAAGTCCAAAGCTACAACAACCTTCTTTAAACCACAAAGGAAAGGTTGAGAGAAATTCAGCGCTGCTACCTGGAACTGTAACACTGTTGAACTGCTAAAATAACCTTAGACTTACCTACCCCAGATTTCTTCTGCAAGATAATTGTCATATCATTTAGCCACACTGCATTGGATATTATGCTACTTGTAAGAGAGAGCATTTCCAAATGACATACTCTTTTGCTATGAGTTAAATGCTTGTGTTTAAAAGGCTCCAAATTCACTGCAGTTGGTGACTGTAGCCATGATATTAAAAGATGCTTGCTTTTTGGAAGAAAAGCTATTACAAACCTAGACAGCATGTTACAAAGCAGAGACATTACTTTGCCAACAAAGGTCCATGTAGTCAAAGCTATCATTTTTTCCAGGGAACATTTCACGCAAAGATGGGCTCAATAAAGGACAGAAATGGTATGGACCTAACAGAAGCAGAAGATATTAAGAAGAGGTGGCAAGAAGAATACACAGAAGAACTATGCAAAAAAAGATCTTCAAGACCCAGATAATCACGATGGTACTATCACTCACCCAGAGCCAGACATCCTGGAATATGAACTCAAGAGTGCCTTAGGAAGCATCACTACAAATTCTATCACCTCCACTAGTGGAGGTGATAGAATTCTAGCTGAGCTATTTCAGATCCTAAAAGATGATGCTGTGAAAGTGCTGCATTCAATATACGAGCAAATTTGGAAAACTCAGCAGTGGCCACAGGACTGGAAAAGGTCAGTTTTCATTCCAATCCCAAAGAAAGGCAATGCCAAAAAATGTTCAAACTACTGCACAATTGCGCTCATCTCACACACTAATAAAGTAATGCTCAAAATCCTCCAAGCCAGGCTTCAACTGTACATGAACCGTGAATTTCCAGATATTCAAGCTGGTTTTAGAAAAGGCAGAGGAACCAGATATCAAATTGCCAACATCTGTTGGATTATCAAAAAAGCAAGAGAGCTCCAGAAAAACATCTATTTCTGCTTTACTGACTATGCCAAAACCTTTGACTGTGGTGGATCAGCACAAACTGGAAAATTTCTTCAAGCAATGGAAATACCAGACCACCTGATCTACCTCTTGAGAAATCTGTATGCAGGTCAGGAAGCAAAGTTAGAACTGGACATGGAACTACAGACTGGTTCCAAATAAGGAAAGGAGTATGTCAAGGCTGTAATGCTGGGCTGGATGAAGCACAAGCTGGAATCAAGATTGCCGGGGGAAATATCAATAACCTCAGATATGCAGATGACACCACCCTTATGGCAGAAAGTGAAGAAGAACTAAAGAGCCTCATGATGAAAGTGAAAGAGGAGAGTAAAAAAGTTGGCTTAAAGCTCAACATTCAGAAAACTAAGATCATGGCATCTGGTCCCATCAGTCCAGTTCAGTTCAGTTCAGTCGCTCAGTCATGTCTGACTCTTTGCAACCCCATGAATTGCAGCATGCCAGGCCTCCCTGTCCATCATCAACACCTGGAGTTTACTCAAACTCACATCCATCGATTCAGTGATGCCATCCAGCCATTTCATACTGTCATCCCCTTCTCCTGCTCCCAATCCCTCCCAGCATCAGAGTCTTTTCCAATAAGCCAGCTCTTCTCATGAGGTGGCCAAAGTACTGGAGTTTCAGCTTTAGCATCATTCCTTCCAAAGAACACCCAGGACTGATCTCCTTTAGAATGGACTGGTTGGATCTCCTTGCAGTCCAAGGGACTCTCAAGAGTTTTCTCCAACACCACAGTTCAAAAGCATCAATTCTTCGGTGCTCAGCTTTCTTCACAGTCACTTCATGGCAAATAGATAGGGAAACAGTGGAAACAGTGACAGACTACGTTTTTGGACTCCAAAATCACTGCAGATGGTGACGGCAGCCATGAAATTAAAAGATGCTTACACCTTGGAAGAAAAGTTATGACCAACCTAGACAGCAGAGAGATTACTTTGCCAACAAAGGTCTACCTAGTCAAGGCTATGGTTTTTCCAGTAGTCATGTATGGATGTGAGAGTTGAAGTATAAAGAAAGTTGAGCACTGAAGAATTGATGCTTTTGAACTGTGGTGTTGGAGAAGACTCTTGAGAGTCCCTTGGACTCCAAGGAGATCCAACCAATCCATCCTAAAGGAAATCAGTCATGAATATTCATTGGAAGGACTGATGTTAAAGCTGAAACTCCAATATTTTGGCCACCTGATGTGAAGAACTGACTCATTTGAAAAGACCCTGGTGCTGGGAAAGATTGAAGGCAGGAGCAGAAGAGGATGACAGAGGATGAGATGGTCGGATAGCATCACTGATTCAATGAACACGAGTCTGTGTAAACTCTGGGAGTTGGTGATGGACAGGGAGGCCTGTTGTGCTGCAGTCCATGGGGTTACAAAGAGTTGGACACGACTGAGCAACTGAACTGAACTGAACTGATGTATGGATATGAGATTTGAACCATAAAGAAAGCTGAGCGCTGAAGAATTGATGCTTTTGAACTGTGGTGTTGGAGAAGCCTCTTGAGGGTCCCTTGGACAGCGAGGAGATCAAACCAGTCCATCCTAAAGGAAATCAGTCCTGAATATTCACTGGAAGGATAGGTGTTGAAGCTGAAGCTCCAATACTTTAGCCACCTAATGCAAAGAACTGACTTACTGGAAAAGACCCTGATGCTGGGAAAGATTGAAGGCAGAAGGAGAAGGGGGAAATAAAGGATGAGATGGTTGGATGACATCACCAGCTCGATGGTCATGAGTTTGAGCAAGCTCTGGGAGTCAGTGATGGACAGGGAAGCCTGGCATGCTGCAGTCCACGGGGTCGCAAAGAGTTGGATACAACTGAGGGACTGAACTGAACAGAAATGTTTGTATCCCCATCCAAATTCAAATGTTGAAATCCTCACACCCCAAAGTGATGGTGTTAGGATGTAGAACCTCTGCTCTTGATCTAAGGTCATGAAAGTGGGGCCCTCATGAATGGAATTGATGCCCTTATAAGAGATCCCAGAGAGCGCCCTCATCCTTTTCACCAGATAGGAAAGAGTGAGAGGTCAGCAGTGTGAAACTTGCAAGCAAGTCTTCATCAGAATCTGACCATGCTGGCACCCAAGTCTTCCCGCCTCAAGAACTGTGAGAAATAAACGTGGGTTGTTTAGAAACCATCCAGCCTGCAGTGCTACAGTAGCCTAAACTGTCTAAGACATCTCTAACCTTTTCATCTGGATTCTTCCTCAGGACCACAATCATGTTCAAGTTTCATCCCTGGAAAAGAATAAGAACAGCTTGCTCTGTACGCAGCCATTCCTCCCCTCCAGCCACTGTTTTTTCTTTCCTTTCAAGGGCAAGTCTGTGTAAGAAGTAAAGTATACATGTTATCTGTGCAGCCCCACTTGTTATTCGTTCTTCGATCTTCTGTGGCTTCCCTCCTCCCACTCCACTAAGTATTTTAATCTAGGCCATTAATAACCTCCTTGTCTGCAAATTCAGCAGATGCTGCTTCTTGGTCTTTTTCTTATCTGACCTCTCTATGGCTCTTGGCTTTGATAACCACTTCCGCTCTGTGAAAGCCCCTTTGCCTGCGGCTTCTTTGACATCGCCCTCACCCAGTTCCCTTTTGACTTCTCTGGCTATTTGTTCCCCATTTCGTTCATGAGAGCCTCCTTCTGTCTTTATCACTTAGAAGTTGGTTTCTTTAGGGTGCTATTCTGCCTCACTCTTCCCTTTCTACACTCTTCTAGATGGCAACTTGCATTCATAAAGTTTCAAAGATTGAAGGTAGCTTTCTTGAAAACTGGGGACCTATTCTAGACTTCTCATTTAAGCAGAGCTGAGCTGAGTCATAGGTACTCTGTTAAAATATCTTTCATAGTGGATTAAGCATCTTGTCACATATTGAAATGTGTCCCCCAAAAAGGTATGTGAAGTTCTAACGCCCAATAAGCTGTGATTGTGACATTTGAACACAAGGTCTTTGCAGCTGTAAACAGGTTAAGATGAGGTCAGCAGGTGGGCCCTAATGTGATATGACTAATGACCTTCTAAGAAAAGGAAAAGAGACACAGACCAGGGAGGACACCATATGAGGATGGAGGCAGAAGTTGGAGTGATGTGGCTACAAACCAAGGAAGGTCTATGATTGAGAGTCACCACCAGAAGTTAGAAAGGCAAGGAAGAATCCTTCCCTACAGGTTTCAGAGGGATCATGTCCCTGCTGATACCTTAATTTTTGATTTCTAGACCCTAGAAGTGTGAGACAGCACCTTTCTGTGGTTTTAATCCACATGGTTTGTGGTACTTCATTACAGCAGTCTTAGGAAACTAATACAGACCTGTCCCACCATAATGAAGCTCCTTATCTAAGCAAGCAGTTATCACTTGTAATCTCTTTTGTCTTAACATTTTGCCTTCATCTTTCTCTTAGTTCAGAGGTTTTCAGACTTTCAAATATCATACACCAGTTTGGATTTTTTAAAATCTGAGTATCAACATTGGGTTTGCAACTTTTAATTTTACCCTTAGTCTTTTGCTATAAGGACATTAAAACAAAAGCAAAACAAACTACCATTCACTTACAAGCATCATTTATAAAAGCTAGGACATTTTAACACTAAACTCTCAGAATAAAGTACACTTCTTTAAACGAAATATTTAATGTTTTATGAAAAACTCATTGCTCTATCCCAACTTTTCCAGTATTGTTTCAGATAAAAAATATAACCAAAACAGTTAAAAGCCCATGGTATGTATGTAACAACAACAACAACAAATCAGTACATAAATATTCATAGCTTGCTTTGTTTCCAGCCATCTTCCTATTCCAAGGTCTCTTTGACCATATTATGAGGTTCAGGCATTAATCAGCAAGAGTAAAAATTTGAGAAACAGGAGCTGTAAAGAATAGTAAGAATTCCTTCTTAAAAGGAAGAGAATGACCTCTCAAAAGGAAGTTTAGATGAATGAGAAGGTGGGAGAGGCATGGTTAGGTTTGAGAGAGTTGGGAACAGGAGATGAGCTAGGCATATGAAAGAAACTAAAATAAGAGAAGGAAAACCAAAATTTTAGGAAATTTGGTCTACACTATGTGTATTCCCTCTTTGATATCTGAAGAATGTGAGGTAGGGATTTAAATTGCTTTAATTCCCCACCCCCACCCCCACCACCCCAGCTCCCCTTCCCCCCCAGGCTCCCCCCTCCCCGGCCCAAGACTTTGAGTGTGATTCTTTATAGGACCAGATCACAAGGCAGCCCAGACTTAGAAGGGTTACTTATGACTGCATTCCGGAGAAGGCAATGGCACCCAACTCCAGTACTCTTGCCTGGAAAATCCCATGGACGGAGGAGCCGGGTAGGCTGCAGTCCACGGGGTCGCTAAGAGTTGGACACGACTGAACGACTTCACTATGACTTTTCACTTTCATGCACTGGAGAAGGAAATGGCAACCCACTCTGATGTTCTTGCCTGGAGAATCCCAGGGAAAAGGGAACCTGGCGGGCTGCCGTCTATGGGGTCGCACAGAGTCAGACACGACTGAAGTGACTTAGCAGCATGACTGCATTCAGAGGAAGTATGGTATAGTGGTTAGGGGTTGGGGCTCTGGAATCAGAAGTTGTGCCTTTGAATCCTGGCCCTAATTCTTCTCTGCTGGGAGCCCACGAGAAAATTACTTTTCTGTGCCTCATTTCTCCATTCACTAAAAGGAGAAAACAGCACCCACTTCACTGGATTGTTGGGAGAATCATGAGTTAACACATATAAGGCAAGGAGGACAGTGCTTGTCAATGAAATACCCTCAAACGTCTGACAACAATAAAACAGAAATCTATACATAATCTCCCACCTGCTTAAACAAAACAGCTTCCGCGGCTCACCGTTCCTAAACTTCTTGGCATGGCACCCTCCAAATCTGATCTGCCCTATTTGTCTTGGCAAGCTTGGCTCCGGTCTTCCCTCCAGAGTTAGCTGCAGGCGGCACGCGGCGCTCGCAGACCCCCGGTCATGGTCCAGATTCCCTCCCTCCCCCAGACCGGCTCCCCCTATCCCCAACGCCCGATCACCCCCGCCCGCCTCTCCCTACCCCTCATCACCCCCGCCCGGGTCCCCCCATGCCCCCGCCTTCGTGGGCATCCTCGCGGCGCCTGGGCACGCATGTCACGCCCTCTGCGGAGACCAACTCCCCTCTCCTCTCGCCCCGCTCCCGGCACTTCAAAACCTCTAAGCGAGCTTTTTTCTCTTGCTGTGCTGTCATAGTTTAAAGGGTCTGACTCGCCTGCACATCCTAGATGCTCAATTAAAGTGACCGTAAAGGGAAACGCTCTATCTTCTCCTGCAAACACAAAACTGGAGGTACTGGGTGGGGAGGGGAGACTGGTCAGCAGGAAATTTCTTTCCATCCTAAAATCCGCTGCCCCGGGTGCCAAGACGAGCCACGTCGCCCGGGGGTAGGGGCGGTACTCCCTTCCAGTACCTCGCCCCCCACCCTGCCCCGCCCCGCTCCGTTCCGCTCCTCACAGCCTTCCAGCCTTGCCCTGGACCCCCCGCGGTCACGTGACCATCATCCCCACCTTGGGGTACCGTCCCCCGCCCCAAGCGCACAGCTGGAGGCCGGTCCCCGCCCTCCCCCGGGAGTAGCGGCGCCGGAGCGGGCGCGGTGCATTGTGGGCAGAGGGGCGGGGGTTGGGAAGATGGCGGCTCCCAGCCTCCTCAACTGGAGGCGGGTTTCCTCCTTCACGGGGCCGGTCCCCCGCGCCCGGCACGGACACCGAGCGGTGGCCATCCGGGAGCTGATGATCATCTTTGGAGGGGGCAACGAGGGCATCGCGGATGAGCTGCACGTCTACAACACCGGTAGGCGCGGCGGCGGTTCTTCGGCCCCTCCTGCGGGAGCCGCGGAGGGGGAGGGGAGACGAGGCGGCGGCCGCGGCCCTGACAGCTGTCACCGCCGGGTCACTGCCTTCTCCGACCGGCGGCGAAGACTGCGGCTCGGCTGGGTGGCCCCGCTCCCGCAGCGTCTCGGGCCGTAGCGCCGTTTCCCCGGGTTGCGCTGGGACGGAACCGGCCCCGGAGCGGGGCGCGCCGGCCCTCTGGCAGACGGTCGTGGACGCCCCCCTCCCGGCCCGCGCCAACGCTGCTGGCGGACGTAGGCGAGAAAGACTGTTTCCACCCGCCTGGGCCTCTTCCCGAAGTCTCGCCCGCTCCGGTGCCCCGAGATCCCTCCCTGTCAAAACCCAACTCCAAACGAGCGCTCCTCGGGGCCTTTCCTGTCTTTGCTTTCCTTCCTTCGTAGGAAGAGAATATAGGGAAAATGAAGAGGGAAAAGGAAAGGCCTTCTGGTACTTTCACCCCCAGTTGAGCCCCGTATCTGGCAGGTGGCAGTCAAGATATTTACCCCGTTCTCAGCGCTCTTAACTGGCGGGGAAGTGGTTCGTGGGTGAGACCGGCGCCCGGGTCTGCGCAGTTCGGTGTGTGTGCCCAAGCTCAGCCGTTCGGCGCTCGGCGATCTGGGAGGGCCGTCGGCTTCAGCACCACTGCGGATGAGAAATGCCTCGGGCCGCGGAGGCCCTTGCCCTTGAGTACCTCTGTGGAATATAAGGGAGGTTGGAATTTCATTTTTTTCCCACTTGTAAATACACCAACTGTCATAAGAAAGCTGTTTTCTTGGTGTAACGTTAATTAATGAGTTTCAGATCAGCGTCGCGGTCCTTAACTTTTCTCTGGCCGAATAGCTTAATTGTAGCTGTCATTTAGAAATGAATAAAATGGTGGAGTAGGAGAAATTTTTTATTTTCTCACCTTCTCCTCCTTCTGGCACCCCAACTTAAAAAGTTAGAAGGTTAATCGGTACTTCGGTAGAATGTGAAAATCTTGGCTTTGAAGTTAAGTTAGACCGAGTTTGAATTTTGCTCTGCCAGTTGCTTAGGATCCGCGCTAAAGTTAACCTAAGTGTCAGATTTTTCACTTGTAAAATGGAGAGGATGATACTCCCCAGGTAGGGTTTTTGTTGAGAAATGAAATGATATATAGATCAAGGTTTTTCAGCAGCATGTCTATTGACATTTGAACCGGATAATTTTTGGTTTTAGGGGGCTTTACTGTGCATTGGGCTTCCCTGGTGGCTCAGACGGTAAAGAATTGGCCTGAAATGCGGAGACGTGGGTTCGGTCACTGGGTTGAGAAGGTCCCCTGGAGGAGGGCATGGCAACCCACTCCAGTATTCTTGCCTGAAGAATCCCCATGCAAGAGGAGCCTGGCGGGCTACAGCCCATGGTGTAGCAGAGTCAGACACGACTGAGCGACTAAGCACACGGATACTGTGTATTGTAAGATGTTTGGCAGTCCTAATCCTCTACCCACTAGCTGCTAGTAGTACTCTCGCCCTTCCACTATGACAGCTAAAAATTTTTTATTTGTCCCTGACCGCGCAAAATCATTTCCAGTTAAGAACCACTGATATAAACGATCCTTATAAAAGTACATACTCATAGTTTATGATAACTTTATTATAATTGGTTTTCATTTTATTTTGGCTACTAGTTACAAATCAGTGGTTCCTACCAGCTGTTAGAGGAGACATCCCTCCAGGTTGCGCTGCCCATGGATTTGTCTGTGATGGTACCAGAATATTAGTATTTGGGGGAATGGTTGAATATGGAAGATACAGCAATGAGTTATATGAGTTACAAGTAAGTGTATTTCAAATTTATTATCTCAGACTGAAATGGTAATAATGATATTGCTCTTAATTCTTTGAAAGATTGCAAAATATTTCATTAACATGCTGAAGATAAGTGTGAGCTCCACATTTTATGGCTTCAAGGAAAACATTTCCACTTCACTAAAAAGCCAAAGTTTCTAATGTAATTCTTTTTCCAATACCCAGTGCAACATTTGTAACATTAAGATATCTGTTACTTAGCATCAGTTGTACAAGTTATATTTGGGCTTTTGTATCTTAGTACAGTCTTTCTTAAGCTTTAGCCTGCAACAGAAGCAGGGGGCGGGTTTGCGAAAACAGATTGCTGAGCCCCGCCCTCAGTTTCTGAATCAGTATTGTCTACAGAGAATTTGCATTCCTACTAAATTCACACCTGCTGCTGATCCCCTGGACCATACCTTTTGGAAAACTTCTGCCTTAGTTATAAAAATTATTCCTCTAACACTAATAATCCCCATCCCCACCCCCACCCACCCCCAACCCTGGCAATGCATACAGAAGAGGTAACAGTTTCAGATAGCCTTCCAATTTGACTCTCCAATGAACCAGCTCAGAACCCACTGTGACAGCCCTGACTAATTTTTATTCCTAAACTGTGCTTATATTCCCAAGGCTGTGATCATGAGGGTGTTTGGTAGTTGGCAGATGTAGATGGATTATGCCTGTTAATAAGCAGTTCATTTCAAAAAATTTCAATCCATGACTAGAGAGTAAGTTTTGGAGTTTGGTTTGTTACATTGGAGTTTGGTTTGATCTTTACATTGGACTTCCGTAGCAGGCCAGTGGTTAAGACTCTGCATTTCCACTGCAGGGAGCACAGGTTCTGTCCCTGGTTGGGGAACTAAGATCCCACATGCCCTGTGGTGTGGCCAAGAAAAAAAAGTTGTTTTTTATGATCTTTATGTTTATTTAAAGATTAAAATATATACCATTCATGGATTAACTAATTTCAAAAGGTGAGAGTGCATAAATTACATGTAATCTTAAAGTTGTAAATAATTTTGAATTCCTCATTTGGAAAATATTGGGTTGGCCAAAAGTTTGTTTGAGTTTCCCCATGATATGTTGCTGAAAAACTCTAACAAACTTTTTGGCTAACCCAATATTTTATGATTACTAGTGTTAATGATTATTAGCTTAGTTTGCCATTGTGGAAAGCTGTGAATATGGAAGACTAGACTGATTTTCTGTTGGAACACCCATTTTAATTTCAGAATTTATTTAGTTATTTGTCATTTGTCCCCAAAGTAGTTTATTGAAGCCTTCTGATTGGATTCAGATTAAAATGTATTGGTATGATATTTTAGTATTTTAACAGGAATGTTTCGTGATTTTGTCTGAGTGTATTTATGTTCTTTTTTTAGGCAAGTCGTTGGTTATGGAAAAAAGTGAAACCCCATCCCCCTTCTTCTGGTTTACCTCCTTGTCCTCGACTGGGACATAGCTTCTCTTTATATGGTAACAAATGCTATTTGTTTGGTGGCTTGGCAAATGAAAGTGAAGATTCAAACAATAATGTTCCCAGGTATGCCAACACTTTTTCAGATCAAATGTTTATTTTATGGTTTAGATTAAGAACATGTAATTTCTTCCATCTTTAATTATTAAAAGCAATGAAGCTTATCCCTTTGCATTTGAACCTAACAGTGAACAAATTTGTGTCCTTTTGTGATTTTTCCTTAGTCCCTGGAGTATATCAGTTTTCAAAACTGTGCCTTTTTTAACCAAATCATCTTACTAAATTGGTATTAATATAACTGCTTGTGACAGTTATATTGTATATGTTGAGCCATAATGTGTTTTAGTTGTTGTAAGTGATAATGAAAGGTAACAAATGGTTATTTACAAATTATATTTCTCAGGGAATTTGGTGACAAAAATCTGAACAGCAAATGAAGGCCTTCATTTCCATTTTTCACATAGGAAGCTGTTAAGAGTGGTTCACACAAGCAAATACCTTTAGAACCAATCCTCTTCTTTGTTCAAACAGAATTAATCACTGCCTCTTTTCTTTTTGCATAATGTTTTGATCACATGTTCATTATAGCATTCAGGATTTGGAGGTTTAGAGTCCACAGGACTGTTTTCTGATTCACTGCTTACCATGTATGTGTCCTTTGGTGGAAGTAATCTAAGCCTGTTTTCTGGGAGTGATTAAATACATACCTTCTAGTGTCATTGTGATTGCTAAATAAGATCATTGGCATAATTTTCAAAGCACTTTCAAGTTGCCATCAGCAATATCAGTAGTTGTCATCACCATTATAATGTGTCTTTTTACCTACATGAGATTAATCTTAGAGCCTTACCTTTTTTTTCCCTACAAACTTGAAAAAAATAACATATGCTGAAACACGTAGAAAATTTGGAAACTAGAGAAAAAGAGGAAAATTATGTATTCCCCATACTAATCCAGATACTTTTAGTACATGTCTTTTTTCATTTTTCCATTAAACAGATTTGTTTTGAGATAATGACTTGTGAAATTCAAGGAATCAGACAATGTACAAAGTTCTTTTTCACAGGCTCTCTGTTCCCCAACATAGGAAGGCACACATAATTCAATTTGATGTGTATGTTTGGGACCTTTTTCATATAACACATTGTATTAGTCAGTTTTTGTTGTGTTAAGGGTAAGCTTCTCAAGTTTATGTTGCTTGAGAGAATAACTAGATACATGTGATGCTTTTTAAAGCCTTGATTAAAGCCAGCACATTCATTTCTGTTGACATTCCATTGTTCAAAGCAAGCTGTAAGGCCAAGACCTGAGTGGGTGATGCAAGGATACATGTTTTGCTTTCTGGGAGAAGGGACTTGGGAATGTTAATCTGATTCTACTCTTTTTTTTTTTTTTTATATATAAGTGAGAGCTTTCCTTTTGCTTTAGGACTTTGGGTGTTTACTTGAGTTTTTTTGTTTGTTTACTTTTAATAATATATCTTTACATGGCAGTAGATATGGATTGCCCTGTTATTAACAGTGGAAAAGTAGTCTTGAGTTATACAAATTATCTAACCATTCCCCTACAGATGGACACTTAAATATTTCCATTTTGCTATTATAGTTTTTGCATAATATGAATTTTTTTCTGGGATTGATACTTATAAATGGAATTGGGAAGGAGATGGTGATGATCAAGGATACATTTTAACTTTGTTCAGTTCAGTTCAGTTCAGTCGTTCAGTCATGGCCGCCTCTTTGTGACCCCATGAACCACAGCACTCCAGGCCTCCTTGTCCATCACCAACTCTGGGAGTTTACCCAAACTCATGTCCATTGAGTTGGTGATGCCATCCAACCATCTCATCCTCTGTCGTCCCCTTCTCCTCCCGCCTTCAAGCTTTTCCAACATCTGGGTCTTTTCAAATGAGTCAGCTCTTTGCATCAGGTGGTCAAAATATTGGAGTTTCAGCTTCAACATCATTCCTTCCAATAAACACCCAGGACTGATTTCCTTTAGGAAGGACTGGTTGGATCCCCTTGCAGTCCAAGCGTCTCTCAAGCATCTTCTCCAACACCACAGTTCAAAAGCATCAGTTCTCTGTGCTCAGCTTTCTTCATAGTCCAACTCTCACATCCATACATGACCACTGGAAAAACCATAGCCTTGACTAGATGGACCTTTGTTGACAAAGTAATGTCTCTGCTTTTGAATATGCTATCTAGGTTGGTCATAACTTTCCTTCCAAGGGGTAAGTGTCTTTTAATTTCATGGCTGTAGTCACCATCTGCGGTGATTTTGGAGCCCAAAAAAATAAAGTCAGCCACTGTTTCCCTATCTATTTCCCATGAAGTGATGGGACCAAATGCCATGATCTTGGTTTTCTGAATATTGAGCTTTAAGCCAACTTTTTTACTCTCCTCTTTCACTTTCATCAAGAGGCTCTTTAGTTCCTCTTCACTTTCTGCCATAAGGGTGGTGTCATCTGCGTATCTGAGGTTATTGATATTTGTCGAGGCAATCTTGATTCCAGCTTGTGCTTCATCCAGCCCAGTGTTTCTCATGATGTACTCTCCATATAAGTTAAATAAGCAGGGTGACAATATACAGCCTTGACGTACTCCTTTTCCTATTTGGAACCAGTCTGTTGTTCCATGTAGAGTTCTAATTGTTTCTTCCTGACCTGCATATAGGTTTCTCAAGAGGCAGGTCAGGTGGCCTGGTATTTCCATCGCTTGAAGATTTTCCACAGTTTGTTGTGATCCCACAGTCAAAGGCTTTGGCATAGTCAATAAAGCAGAAATAGATGTTTTTCTGGAACTCTCTTGCTTTTTCCATGATCCAGCAGATGTTGGCAATTTGATCTCTGATTCCTCTGCCTTTCCTAAAACCAGCTTGAACATCTGGAAGTTCATGGTTCACGTATTGTTGAAGCCTGGGTTGGAGAATTTTAAGCATTACTTTACTAGCGTATGAGATGAATACAGTTGCACAGTAGTTTGAGCATTCTTTGGCATTGCCTTTTGTTGGAATTGGAATGAAAACTGATCTTTTCCAGTCCTGTGCCCCTGCTGAATTTTCCAAATTTGCTGACACATTGAGTGCAGCACTTTGACAGCATCATCTTTCAGAATTTGAAATAGCTCAACTGGAACTCTATCACCTCCACTAGCTTTGTTCATAGTGATGCTTCCTAAGGCCCACTTGACTTCACATTCCAGGGTGTCTGGCTCTAGGTGAGTGATCACACCCTCGTGATTATCTGGGTCGTGAAGATCTTTTTTGTATAGTTCTTCTGTGTATTCTTGCCTCTTCTTCTTAATATCTTCTGCCTCTGTTAGGTCCATATGATTTCTGTCCTTTATTGAGCCCATTTTTGCATGAAATGTTCCTTTGGTATCTCTAATTTTCTTGAAGAGATCTCTAGTCTTTCCCATTTTATTTTCCTCTATTTCTTTGCACTGATCACTGAGGAAGGAAGGCTTTCTTATCTCTACTTGCTATTTTTTGGAACTCTGCATTCAAATAGGTATCCTTTTTTCCTTTGCGTTTTGCTTCTCTTCTTTTCACAGCTGTTTGTAAGGCCTCCTCAGACAGCCATTTTGCTTTTTTGCATTTCTTTTCCATGGGGATGGTCTTGATCCCTGTCTCCTGTACAATGTCACGAACCTCCATCCATAGTTCATCAGGCACTCTATCTATCAGATCTAGTCCTTTAAATCTGTTTCTCACCTCCACTGTATAATCATAAGGGATTTGATTTAGGTCATACCTGAATGGTCTAGTGGTTTTCCCCACTTCAATTTAACTCTGAATTTGGCAGTAAGGAGTTCATGATCTGAGCCACAGTCAGCTCCTGGTCTCATTTTTGCTGACTACAGAGCTTCTCCATCTTTGGCTGCAAATAATAGTCAGTCTGATTTTGGTGTTGACCATCTGGTGATGCCCATGTGTTGAGTCTTCTCTTGTGTTGTTGGAAGACGGTGTTTGCTATGACCAGTATATTGTCTTGGCAAAGTTCTATTAGCCTTTGCCCTGCTTTATTCTGTACTCCAAGGCCAAATTTGTCTGTTACTGATATTTCTTGACTTCCTACTTTTGCATTCCAGTCCCCGATAATGAAAAGGACATCTCTTTTGGGTGTTAGTTCTAGTTAGGTTCTCCTGAATCAACGTCCAAAGAGATGGAACAATTTTATACTCCTAATGGCAGCATACAAGAGTGCCTTACACCCCTGGCAATACTGAATCATCTCACTCTTCTTAGTTCTTGCCAACATAATTGGTGAAATATATTTCATAGGTTTATTTAGATTTATTTTTAAACTATAAATGAGCTTAATTAACAGTGCTTATTGAATAGTTACAATTCCTACTCTGAAATTGTTTAGGTCCACATTTATTTTTGTTTAAAAATTGATAATATACCATAACATTCATCTTTTTCATATGTACAATTCATAGATTTTTAGTAATTTATAGTGTTGTGTAACCATCACCACCATCCAATTCTAGAATATTTCCATCATTCCAAAAAGAAACTTTTTTTATTGGAGGATAATTGCTTTACAGTGTTGTGATAGTCTCTGTGAGCTTCCCTGGTGGTTCAGACAATGATTTCTGCTGTATATCAGCTCGAGTCAGTCATAATTATTTATATATATATATATATATCTCCCCTCTCTCTGTAGCCTCCCTTGCTCCACATTCCACTCATCTAGGTCATCGCAGAGTGCCTGCTGGGCTCTCTCTGTGTTACATAGCAGTTTCCCACCTATGTCAGTGCCACTCTCGCAATTTCTCCTAGCCTCTCCTCCCCTCTCTGTGTCCACAAGTCCATTCTCTATATCTGCGTTTCCATTTCTTCTCTGTAAATAGGTTCACCAGGACTGCTTTCCTAGATTCCATATATATGAGTTACTATAAGAAACTTCTTATCCATTTGCAGTCAGTCCTTATTCCCATACCAATACCCACGTAACTACCAGACTACTTTCTGTCTCTCAGATTAGCTTTTCTGAACATTTCATATACATGTGATTTTGTGCATTTATCTTCTTTCACTTAGCGTAATATTGAGGTTCAACCATACTGTAGCATGTAGCAAATGTTTTTTCCTTTTTATTGTTGAACAATACTCCATTGTACTGGTATGTCACATTTTATTTATCTGTCATCAGTTGATGATTTGGATTGTTTCCAATTTGGGGCTCTTATAATAATGCTGTTATCATCTGCCTACAAGTCTTTCTATGGATATGTATTCATTGCTCTCGATTAGATACCTAGTAATAGAACTGATGAGTCATGTGGGAAATTTATATTTAACTTTTAAGCACTACTGGACTGTTTTCCAGTGACTACCATTTTACCTTCCCACCAGCAATGTATAAGGGTTCCAAATTTTCCACATCAAATGCTAACATTTGTTATTGTCTGTCTTTTTGACTGTAGCCAACCTAGTGGGTATAAGGTCATGTCTTATTATGGTTTTGGTTTGCATTTCCCTATTGACCAATGATGTTGAGTTTCTTTTCATGAGCTTTTTAGCCATTTATATATCTTCTTTGGTGAAATTTCTTTTCAAATCTTTGTTCATTTTGAAATTAAATTGTTTGATATAGATGGCCAATAGGCACAAGAAAAGGTGCTGAACCTTGCTAATTATTAGAGAAATGCAAATCAGGATAACAATCAGGTACCACCTCACATTGGTCAGAATGACCATCATTAAAAAGTCTACAAATAACAAATGCTCGAGAGGGTATGGAGAAAAGGAAACTCTCCTACACTGTTGATGGGAATATGAATTGGTATAGCCACTATGGAAAACAGTATGGAAGTTTCTAAAAAAACTAAAAGTTGTCATATGATCCAACAATCCCACTCCTGGGCATTTTTCCAGAAAAAACTATAATTCAAAAAGATACATTGCACACCTATGTTCATAGCAGCACAGTTCACAATACCCAAGGCATGGAAACAACCTAAATGTCCATAGACGGATGGATAAAGAAGAAGTGGTACGTATATACAATGGAATATCACTTGGCCATGAAAAAGAAGGAAATACTGCTATTTGCAATAACATGGATAGACCTAGAGATGATCATACTCAGTGAAGTAAGTCAAAAAGAGAAAGACAAATACCATATAATATCACTTAATGTGTAGAATCTAATATATGATACAAATAAACTTGTTTATGAAACAGAAATCGACTCACAGACATAGAGAACAGGCTTGTGGTTGCCATGGGGGAGGGATGGATTGAGAGTTTCAGATTAGCAGGTGCAAACTGTCATATAGAGCTGGGTAAACAACAAGGTTCTGCTGTGTAGCACAGGGAGCTATATTCAGTATCCTGTGATAAACCATCATAGAAAGCAGTATAAAAAAGAATGTATATAGATATGTGTAACTGAGTCACTTTGCTGTACAACAGAAATTAATGTAACGTTGTAAATCAACTATACTTCAATACAGTAAATTTTAAAAATAAAATTTAGTTGCTTGTATTCTTATTATTGACTTGTAAGACTTCTTTATATATTCTAGATACAAGTTTGTTTTTTAAAAAATCAAATAAATGATTTGCAAATATGGATTATGCTTTTAGCATCCTTTTTAAGAACTGTTTGCCTATCTCAAGGTCATAAAGATTTGTTCCTCTATTTTGTTCTAAAAGTTCTATAGTTTTGTCCTTTACATTTATATCTATGGTTCTTTTTGAGGTAATTTTTATGCCTAAAGTAACTGAGTAAATTCATCCTTTTACATACGGATATTCAATTTTCCCAACACTATTCATTGTAAAGATTATCCTTTTCTCATTATATTGTTCTGGCATCTTTGTTGACTGTCAATTGACCCTAACTGTAAGAGTTTGTTTCTAGACTTCTAATTCTGTCTGACTGATCTATTTTTCTGGTCTTATGCTCATACCACATTGTCTTAGTTACTGTAGCTTTGTAGTAAGTTTTGAAATAGGAAGATCTGAGTTTTGAAATTTTGCTCTTTTTTCAAGAATGTTTTCGCTATTCTGAATCCTTTGCATTTCTGTGTAAATTTTAGGATCATCTTGCCAGTTTCTGCAGAAAGTTCTCCTAAGATTTTGATAGGGAATGTGTTGACTGGATATATCAATATTTGGAGAGTTTCTGTCTTATTAGTATTGAGTCTTCTAGTCTATAAACATGGAATGGCTCTACATTTATTTAGATCTTCTTTAGGTTGTTGGTCAGCAATGTTTTCAGATTTCCAATGTACTAATTTTGCTCTTGTTTTGTTAAATTTATTTTTAATCTTTTATTCTTTTTGATGACATTGTGACTAGATTTGGCTTCTTAATTTCATTTTTGGATTGTTCATTGCTAGCATATAGAAATAAAGTTAGTCTCTCTCTATGGATCTTGACCAGTATATTGATCTTGTATCCAGTGACAAGATTTTATTATTCTGATCATATTTTCATGGATTACAGTTTTTTTTTATTGCTGTTTTTTGTATGTTCTATATATTTATATATTCTAAATAATATTTTCCAAGTCTTTTGTTTGCTTCCCCCCTTTTAAGAGTTTTCCTTTTTCCTTTATCAAGTATGATGATATATATTTTTTAATGGCTTTCTGGCTCTGTGTCTTGGTTATTAAGAAGACTTTCCTATCCCAAAACTATAAAAATAATTTTTCTATCATGTATTCTAGTACATTCACAGTTTTGCTTTTTATGTTTAAGATGTTAATGCACTTGGAATATATTTTTGTAGGTTTTTACTTTTTCTTCTGAATGAATTTTCTGTTCTCCCACAACCATTTGTTAAATAAGCCAGTCTTCTTCCACCTCCCCACTGTTTTGAAGTCCCATGTCTGTCATATCTTAATTCTCTTAGAAATGGGTCTTTTTCTAGTCTCTCCACCCCAGGGGTTACAAACTACTCTTTGTATGGAAAATTTGGCTTATTGCCTGTTTTTGCTAGTAAGTTTCATTGGAACATAGCCATTCCTGTTTATATACATGTTGTCTCTGGCTGCTTATTAAAAGAACAGAGTAGAATTGAACTTATGACATATAAAGTCTAAAATATTTACTATCTAGCTCTTTATAGAAAAATATTATCAGCTTTTATTGTAAACTCTATTCATTTTCATTAATATACTTAATATTTACCTATCATTAAGTGATGTTTGCTTTAAGTTTCCACTATATGCCTTTGGTCAGATTAAGGAAGCTTTTTTTAAAAAAATTATATGTATATATATATGTATATATACATATACATATACATATACGTATATATATATATATATATATGAAGTATTGAAGAAGGCAATGGCACCCACTCCAGTACTCTTGCCTGGCAAATCCCATGGACAGAGGAGCCTGGTGGATTGCAGTCCATGGGGTCTCTAACAGTCGGACACGACTGAGCGACTTCCCTTTCGCTTTTCACTTTCATGCATTGGAGAAGGAAATGGTAACCCACTCCAGTACTCTTGCCTGGAAAATCCCAGGGACGGGGGAGCCTGGTGGGCTGCCGTCCATGGGGTCACACAGAGTCGGACACGACTGAAGCAACTTAGCAGCAGCATATAAAGTATGTTGTTGTTCAGTCACTGAATCATGTCCCATTCTATACTTGTTTATGAAATATCATGTCACGTGCCGTGTGCTCAGTTGTGTCCAACTCTTTGACCCCAAAGACTGTAACCTCCCAGGCTCCTCTGTGGATGGGGTTATGAAGTATAGTTGTATCATATCATATAAGTTTTAGGTGTACAATATAGTGATTCACTATTTTTTGAGGTTATACTCCATTTATAGTTGTTACAAAATATTGGCTATATTCTCTGTGTTGTACAATATGTTCTTGTGGCTTATTTTATACCTAATAGTTTGTACCTCTTCATCCCCTCCCTCTCTGCCTCCTCCCTTCCCTCTCGCCACTGGTAACCATTACTTTGTCCTTTATATCTGTGAGTCTGATTCTTTTTTGTTATACTTAGTAATTTGTTATATTTTTTTAAGTTCCTGTATATAAGGAAGTTTTCTTAAATCTGTAGTTTGATAATTCAGTTTTTTTTCATTTTAACCAAAAGTGTATGTTGAGCATAATTTAAAATTTTTTTCAAATGGAAAATTTTGTTATTATCACTAATATCTAGTTTTATTATGCTCAATTAAAAAATACGGTCTATGAAATTTCTTCTTTTTAGTGATTATTTTTGTGGTCTATTTCACAGTCATTTTTTATAACTATTCCATAGTTGTTCATAGGATCATGAATTCTTGACTGTTTGGGTAAAAGGTTCTTTATTAAATCAGTGTCTTAAATTATTATTCAAAACTGTTTTATGCTGTAGATCTTGGTCATATCAACTTCTTTTTTTTTTTCATATCAACTTCTGAATGACATGTTAAAATCTCCCAGTGTGATTGTGAATTTGTGTTTTATTCCTTATATATAATTTCAACCTGTATATATTATTTTGTTACAGACTTACCTTTCGTAAATAGAACTAACAGTTAATTAGTATGAACTGTTTACAGCATACTGGCTGGCATTCATTCTGACCTGTTTAAATCTATGCCATATCAGTTGTTAAATAGTTTTATTATCATCCTTGCTATGCTTCCCTTGTGGCTCAGCTGGTAAAGAATCCACCTGCAATGTGGGAGACCTGGGTTTGATCCCTGGGTTGGGAAGATCCCTAGGAGAAGGGAAAGGCTACCCACTACAGTATTCTGGCCTGGAGAATTTCATGGACTGTATAGTCCTTGGGGTCACAAAGAGTTGGACATGTCTGAGCAGCTTTCACTTTCACTTGTTAATTGCTTATAGTTGGAGTTGGGGTTCTTTTGATTCCCCTACACGTTCCCTACGTTGAAGAGACTTTGTCTTATAATAGGGAAGTTTTTTCCCTGCCCATGGAATTTTATGTCTTCTGTAAACTCTGCTTGTTGTTGCTTCTCCATACCCCTTTCTCTTCCTTTGTAGATTTGTAAAAGTTGTGATGAGGGTGAATATTTGTGTAAGTGTATTCATGTAATTTTCATTTCCTGTTCTGTGAACTGCCTATTTATACCTTTTACCTATGTCTATTGTGTGATTGGTCATTATCTTGATTTCTTGATTTTATAGGTCTTTATATTAAGAAAATTTGATCTCTTTTCTGTGATGTATACTAATTGTTTTCAGTTTTTCTTTTCTCTTAACACTGTTTATAGTTGGTTTTTTCCTATCCTATCTCTATAGATTATGCTTTTTTTTTCCCATTTTCCTTTTTTTTTTCCTGATTCATTCTTTCCTTCTAATGATTTGAAAATTATACATGCTATTTCTGTGCTTCCTTTGTTGCTTGGAAATTATCATACACATTTAAACCAAAGATACCTTTTCATCTTTAGAGATAGATTATCTTTATCTGTAGCCTTTTTCTGCTTCCTCCCTTTTTTCTGTTTTGTAGCATTGTGAATCTTATTCCAAATGACAATAATGTTAAGAAATTAATTTTTTGATTAGTCTTTCTCAGTGATTATTTAGACCTCACAACCACAGTTATCAACATCAATTTAAATTTAATTATAAATTACTAGTTTATTTGTACAACCATTTCTTTTATTCCGTGTATTCTTTCTTGGATTTCTTTTTATTTTTCATGGATGATCTAGAATCATTTTTTTCACAAAACAAATTATATGGCTAAACTTTGAAGTTTTATATGTTCTGAAATGTTTAATTTTGCCTTCATACTTGAGTAATAATTTGATTACTCAATTATTGAGAAACAGATTCCTATGAAAATCATTTTGCTGAAAACATAGGAAACATCCATGTCACAGATGAGAAGTCTGATGCCAATTTCTAGAGTAGAAAAGCTATGTAGAACATTGCTATGACATTATAGAGTGAAAATTTATAAAGAAAAAAAAGTTGAAAAGCAACATTTTTAGTATACCTTGCTTATACGTATGTAGCTATCCATAGACGGAGAGGTCTTAAAGGGTATTTACTCTTGTCAGTAGTGATTGTTCCAGTTATCTAGTACCGTATAATAAATTGCCCCAAAAGTTAGTGATGGAAACTAGCAACCATTGTATTGTGTCCATGGATTCTGTCCTTTGAAAATTCATATGGGAGACAGCAGTGATGGCTAGGCCCTCAGATGGGAAGGCTTGAATGGTTACTCCCATGTCTGATGCCTCAGCTGGGATGGCTGAAGGATGGACTCAGCGAGGACTGTCATCCTGTGTGCCTGCGTGTGTCCTGTTCAGATGGTGGTTTTCTGACAGTTGAACTTTCATGGAGGTTCAGGATTCCGAATGCAAGTGGTCACTAGTGAAGCTGCATTGGCCTTCTGTGACTCAGCCCCAGAAATCACATAGTGTCATTTCACTGTACTCTATTAGTTAAAGCAGTCACAACCTGCCCAGCACCTAGGGGAGTGGACATAAACCCTACTTGCTGTAGGGAAAAAGGTCAGGGAATTTGAGGCTATGTTTTGAAACCATCACAGTATTGTCATGGACACGAGTGTTGGCTGTATGGTGGCAGGTTTTTTAAATCTCTTCTGTTCACTGATGATCCCCACCAGAGTGCCTGGTACACAGTAATGTTTGATAAATAGCATTGAATGAATGAGTTATGGGGTTTCTGCTCTCCTAATATTTTTCTGTACTGTATGACTTTTTCACAGTAAGCATATATAATTTTTATAAATAGAAATGAAAAGCAAATAAAAGGTATATATTATATTAATGTTTTAATTTATTTCATTATATCCTAGATATTTAAATGACTTCTATGAGCTGGAGCTACAGCATGGTTCTGGTGTTGTGGGTTGGAGCATTCCGGTGACTAAAGGGATTGTGCCTTCTCCAAGAGAATCCCACACAGCTGTTATATATTGCAAAAGAGATTCTGGAAGCCCTAAAATGTATATTTTTGGTGGAATGTGTGGTGCTCGCCTGGATGATCTATGGCAACTTGACTTAGGTGAGCTTAAGTTGATTCAGGCTTAGAAATTCAGTATGATTGATAAAGGCAAACATAAAAATTGCCTTGAAAAATATTTTTATTGCAGTATTGAGTTGTACTTAGATTTAATATGAATGATTGCTGATGAGTCAAGTTGAACAAATGAATGTTTGATTTATGATAGTGACACTCCTGGGCTCCCTATAAGTAGGATCACCATATTTTCTGGTTTGCCTTTAATGGTCCTGTTTTATGCTTCTTGTCCCATGTAATTATCAGTAGTACCTCCTTTCATTCTGTAAAGTGTCCCAGTTGAGGATGATTGAATTTATGTGGTTACCCTGTCTATAGTAAATGTGGCATTAGGAATGTTACAGCTGGTCGATTAAAAAAACCCTTGCACAGCTATTTTAAGGTGCTGTAGGAATGAATATTTGGAAGATACATTTGCTGTCACTTCTGAGTGTCTTCTGCACAATGTGCTCTTACTTAAAATGTTAAAAACCTTAATCTAGTCTTAATTCAAAATTGTTTGCACCCTAAATACACCTCTCCATTGCAAATACTAACATTCAAGTGTAAATAGATTGCTGTGATTGACAATTTGTGTCAGCTGAAAATGTTTATTTTAAGATAAAATTCAAATAATGGTTTTGAAACATTTTAGCTTCATTTTGGTAGGTCCCTTTTTAAAAAAATTTCTGGAAGTTGAGGTAATTCTCTATTATTAGATTAAGTTGCTAATATACTTGTTTTTATTTTTAGAAACTATGTCATGGTCAAAACCAGAAACTAAAGGGACAGTGCCACTTCCACGAAGCCTTCATACAGCCAGTGTTATAGGAAATAAGTATGGTGTTATTTTGTATTTTGGTCTTGTTTTCTTTTTAACAAACTTAAGAAAGACACATACAGAGAAGAGTGATGCTGCTAGTTTCTTGAAGATGATTTGATAATGCTTGATTGCACTTACTGAAACCAAAATAATACGTGCACAGGAGCCAAAATATCATGCATTTTCTTCTCATACTCCTTCTGCTTCTTTGCATTCCTTACATCATGCACAGAGTAGGTATTACATAAGGGTAAGGCAGGGTGATGTCAAACTTATCTGTCCTCCATCAATAGATTTGACACACGTAACTCATTGTTCCTTCTTACACATTTTTGGTAGTGCTTGATTCATACTCAGGTGTATATTTCGCTTCTGTGTTCAATGATTATACTTTGGATGGCATTATGGATAGAAGGTGGACTCTGTAACCAGATTACCTGAATTCAGGTCTCAGCTTGGATACTTGTACTGTCTGTTCAGGGGCAAAGAAACTTAATCTCTCTGTACTTCAGATTACTCAATTATCAGTCAGTTCAGTTCAGTCGCTCAGTCATGTCCGACTCTTTGTGACACCACGGACTGCAGCACGCCGAGCTTCCCTGTCCATCACCAGCTCCCGGAGTTTACTCAAACTCATGTCCATTGAGTCAGTAATGGCATCCAACCATCTCATCCTCTGTCATCCCCTTCTCCTCCTGCCTTCAATCTTTCCCAGCATCAGGGTCTTTTCAAATGAGTCAGCTCTTTGCATCAGGTGGCCGAAGTATTGGAATTTAAGCTTCAGCATCAGTCCTTCCAATGAATATTCAGGACTGATTTCCTTTAGGATGGACTGGTTGGATCTCCTTGCAGTCCAAGGGACTCTCAAGAGTCTTGTCCAACACCACAGTTTAAAGCATCAATTCTTTGGTGCTCAGCTTTCTTTATAGTCCAACTCTCACATCCATACATGACTACTGGAAAAGCCATAGCCTTGACTAGACAGACCTTTGTTGGGAAAGTAATGTCTCTGCTTTTTAATATGCTGTCTAGGTTGGTCATAACTTTCCTTCCAAGGAGTAAGTGTCTTTTAATTTCATGGCTGCAGTCACCATCTGCAGTGATTTTGGAGCCCCAAAAAATAAAGTCTGCCACTGTTTCCACTGTTTCCTCATCTATTTGCCATGAAGTGATGGGACTGGATGCCATGATCTTTGTTTTCTGAATATTGAGCTTTAAACCAACTCAAGTATAAAATGGGGATAACAGTAAAAGCTCCTTCACAAGGCTCCCATGAGGACTGAATGAATCAGTACATGGAAAATGCTTCCAACAGTGCCTGGTGCATAAAGAGCACTCCTTCAAGGTTAACTGTCATCAACAAGTTCCCTTTTTTATGCCACACTGAGCCAGGATTAGGAATATTGTTTTAAGTAGAATTGAAGTAAGTACTTATCTCTGTAGAGACTTTATCTTAACGGTAATCTTTTAGGAGACAACAGTTAAAATTTAGAACCTCATTAGTTCTTCTCAAAAATAACCATAAGCAAAATCTAATAAGATATTCATTTTTTTAAACAGCAGAACTCTTTTATAAAATGTGGTTTTCTGCTAGAACTATAATATAGAAAACAGATTTTAAAAAACAGCTTCTCTGGTTGGCATGAGGCTACATGGCCTAAGCTCTGCCTGATGAGCCTTACCTTTTCAGTTACCACTGGGCATGTCTCAAGAACCTTTAGGGCTCTGAGGAACATATTTAATGTTTTTCATTTGATGATATCAGTGACCAAAGTTATATGAAACTGAATTCTCTTTGGTTACTATACACATCAATTCTAAATTTGACTTTCAATGTCATGCTTCTGGCTGAGGTACCCCTTAGTATATTGCATACAATATTGATTTTTAAATGTGTTATAATTGAAATATTTCCTACTTTAAATAACTGGCCAGAGAGAAATAATTTTGATTCTGTATGGCTTCATAAAATTATAAACTCTAGAATGAAGACCACTTTATTCATTATCGTATTTGCATTTCCTTGACAGTGATAAGTGATTTTAAAAAGAAAACCAGCTCCTTTATGTTTTCCTTTTGTTGTTGTTCAGGATGTACATCTTTGGTGGATGGGTTCCACATAAAGGGGAGAATATTGAGACTTCACCTCATGATTGTGAATGGAGGTGTACCAGTTCATTTTCTTACCTGAATCTTGGTAAGTCTTTTAAGAATTATTTACTAAAATAAAATTTATTAATAAAATAATTTTTATTATTTTGTCATTTAAGATAAGTTGATCAGTCATGGATATTTCTATGTTTAGATACTGCAGAATGGACCACCCTAGTATCAGATTCTCAGGAAGATAAAAAAAATTCAAGACCAAGACCAAGAGCTGGACACTGTGCTGTTGCAATTGGCACTCGATTATATTTTTGGAGTGGAAGAGACGGCTACAAAAAAGCACTGAATAGTCAAGTTTGCTGCAAGGATCTTTGGTATCTTGATACTGGTAAGTAAGAGTATTTAACAAACAAAGTTTTTCTTTAGATAAATAATCAAGTAATGTCTGTCTTTTGAGCTTGCTGTCATGTCACTACCTCTTTTTCAAAATTAAAAATGAATGGAAGAAATGATATGTATAGGTATTTTCCATTCTAGAGGAGTTTCTTAATTTCCCTCTCCATGAGTTTAGAGTGAATTTAGTGACTCCCTTCCCAAGAGTAGAGTATGGAAAGGGAAAACTAGTAGCTTTGCAGTGTAGAAACCTGGCAAGCATCACCTTAAATAATCAAGGTCAGTATCACTAGAGATAAGTTGTGTTAGTATCACTTAGTCCCTGCCTCCCATATCATGTGATAAGAAGATACTTCACCTCTGTGGTACTTTTCCCCAAAATGCGTAATACCATTCTAAATATGAGAACATATCAGACAAATCCAAACTGAGGGACATTCTAGATGTTTTGCAGGATATGTGAACAGTATTCTTCAAAAGTTTAAAGTGATGAAAAACAAGGAAAGACTAAGAAATAGTCACAGATTAGAGTAGACTAAGGAGATATGATGACTAAATATAAGGTGATATCCTGGAACAAAAACCATTTATTAAAAAAATGGTAAAACCTGAATAGTCTGTAGTTTGGTTAATAAATAGTGTTGTTGTTTAGTTGCTCAGTTGTGTCCAGCTCTTTTGCAACCACATGGACTGTGTAGCCTGCCAGGCTCCTCTGTCCATGGGATTTCCCAGGCAACAATACTGGAGTGGGATGCCATTTCCTTCTCTAGGGGATCTTCCTGACCCAGGGATTGAACCCATGTCTTCTGCATTGGCATGTAGATTCTTTACCACTGAACCACAAGGGAAGCCTTGATAAATACTGTTATTCCAGAGTTCATTTCTTAGTGTTAAGTGTATTAGCATTAGAAAATACTGAGTAAAAGGTATATGGGAACTCTGCAGTTCTTCTATAATTCTAAAATTATTCCAAAATAAAAAAGTTTTTTTAAGAAGTATTATAATAAAAAACAATTTTTAGTATAGAACTCAGGTCCATTTTTCCATAAATATTTATGGATTTATTGGTTGACAGCTGTGAATAGGAACTGTTCTAAATGCTGAGAATAAATCAGTGAATAAGAATGATAACGTCTGTCCTGTCAAAGAACTTATATTCTATAAGAGAGTGTGAGGACAGAAGGTTGATGGGCAGTAATCAGACAAATAAACAAAATAAATTTAGTTTTGGGTGAGTACCTGAAGACAGTAAAATAGAACAATAAGATAGTATTGGGAGGTACTAGGAATGGGGTGAAGTGGGGTGGCTACTGGAGAATGGGTAGTCGGGAAAGGGTGAACTGGCATTTGAGATGTAATCCAAATGAAGAGGGCATGACAACCCATTCCAGTATTCTTGCCTGGAGAATCCTATGGACAGAGGAGCCTGGCGGTCTACAGTCCATAGGGTTGCAAAGAGTCGGATACAGCTGAAGCCACTTAGCACAGCACAGCACCAAATGATGAGAGAGTGCTATCCATGTAAAAAGCCAGGTGGTGGGGCGGGGAGGGGACACTACAGGAAGAATGAAAAGCAAGTATGAGGGCCCTGAGATGGGAATACTTGGCATGTTGTCAACAGATCTGAGCTGAGTAAAAGAGTGTAGGCATGGAGATTAGAGCGATGACCACAGGACAGATCATATAGGACCTGGAACATCATGGTAAAGATTACATTGTTTTTAAAATACAATGGTAGAGAGATTTATTAGGTTGGAGGAGAGATGTGTCATGATCTGATCTGTATTTTGGAATCATCAGTGAACTTGAATGGAAAATAAATTGTAGGGGGCAAAAGTAGACACAGAGAGACAAAAAGAGGCTTTTGCAGTCATCAAAGAAATCTTCGACTCTAGAGGTGGAAAGAGTGGATAAGTTTGAAATGTATTTTACAGTTCTTGTTAACAGAACTGACTGATGAGTTGGGTGTGGCAGTTGACAGAAAGAGAAAAAAAGAATGAAGTTTTTACCTTAAATAATATGGTGTTATTTCCATTTACTGAGATGGGAAAGATTGTGGAGAAAACAGGCTTGTGGAGAAAATGAGAAGTTCCATTTAAACCTTGCTAAGTTTGAAATAAGGAGATCAGTTAAGCAGTTGAGGGAATAAAGAAATCTGGAAGGCAGTAGAAAAATCAGATCTGGAGACATAATATGTGTTGTTTTATGAGAAAAGCAATTATAAAACATACCTATGATTCCAGTTTTTCTTTAAGTGTATAAACAGGAAAATCTGGAAGGATATACTGTGTACCAAAGTAATAATAGCTAAGAGGTGAGATTATACATTTTTTAAAAAGGTTTTCTTTCTTATCTGTATTTTCTACAGTAGCATGTGTTGCTTTTATAATATAGAAAGTTTAATTTTAAAATTAAGATTAAAAAATTTTTCAAGATACTTGAAAAAGTAATAAATGGAACAGTTAAGTTAGAGACTAAATGCTTTCTGTGCAAAAAGTAGAAAAATGAGCATATTAGGTTAGGAGTTAGGAAAAAAATACAGAAAACTGAACTTACGATTCATCTTTGAAGTTGGGAATTATGAGCTGAAGTCTAAGGATAAGATTCTAATCAGTCTCTGAGATTAAAAGAAAAATATGCACATATAAATTTTTTCCAGTAGCAACTATGTTACTTTAACAAGATTATCTAAGAGATTCTGAGACTTCTAAAAGATTAAAAATCACTGTCTCTGAATGGCCAGTTTTTCATAAACTTTTCCATAAAAGGCTATAGACAGGAATATCTGTCTAAAAGTAATCATGGCCACTATCATGAAGATAAAATTTAGATTTTGCTTTTTCTCTTGCTAACTTGGCATCAGTGTGGGTGGGGGAAGGATATAAAGGTTCTTCATCTTGCCTTTTTTTTAAACTTTTAGTTAAGTTTTGTGCACTTGAGAACATGTAAAGATTAGGATTCTTCCATAAGGAGTTTTAAAAAATGAAAAACAGCAGTCTTGCTCCCACTTTCCTCCCATCTTACTTGCTTCACAAGCATGTGCTTTCAGCTCTGTTAAACAGTTCCTATGGTATTTAGCTTCCTATCTCCATATAACATGAATATGTTACTCTTTTTTCAGTTTAGTCATAATATGCTCATTTTTCAAACTGTGGAAGTCATGGAAGTCAAGGATTTCTCACTTCTTCCCACCACTGCTTACCTCTCTCCTATGAGCCTTCTCTAACCCCTACTCGCTCAGTCTGACTGATTATGATTACACCAGCATTTTGTTAGGTGAGAGTTCAGTGTTTTACATTCAGTTCAGTCGCTCAGTCGTGTCTGACTCTTTGAGACCTCATGAACTGCAGCACACCAGGCCTCCCTGTCCATCACCAACTCCCAGAGTCCACCCAAACCCATGTCCATTGAGTTGATGATGCCATCCAACCATCTCATCCTCTGTCGTCCCCTTCTCCTCCTGCCCTCAATCTTTCCCAGCATCAGGGTCTTTTCAAATGAGTCAGCTCTTCCCATCAGGTGGCCAAAGTATTGGAGTTTCAGCTTCAACATCAGTCCTTCCAGTGAACACCCAGGACTGATCTCCTTTAGGATGGACTGGTTGGATCTCCTTGCAGTCCAAGGGACTCTCAAGAGTCTTCTCCAACACCACAGTTCAAAAGCATCAATTCTTCAGTGCTAAACTTTCTTTATAGTCCAACTCTCATATCCATACATGACCACTGGAAAAACCATAGCCTTGATTAGATGGACCTTTAACCATATAAACATATTCACAGGTAAGCTATGTAGAATACCCAGAGAGGTGATTATCTCTCTTGTACAACTTCTTCATTTGCTTTGGATTAGTAATGGTCACCTTGTTTTAGATTTGTATATATTTACCACTAATTCAGTCTATGCTCTGTTGTTTAAATCTTCTCTCATTATGGTTAGAAGCATCAGATATTCTATCAGACTTCCTCATCTTGGAGAAATTTCTCCTCCTCCAATCTGGGATGTAAAGGGTATATTGGAACTCTGCCTTCTACAGATTAAGCACACCTATCCTCTTAGAGTCTCCCTTCATCATCTTCCTGAGGATGTCTTTGGCCTCTCACCTGTGCTGGTTTCCCTGCTTCCTGGATCTCTTATTTTCCCTTTTCTTAGTTTACTTCCTCATTTTTTGTAGAACACATCCCAGGGAAAGGGTGCATAGGTGATATATTTATTTTGAGATTTTGCATTGTTTGAAAATACATTCAGTATTCCTTCCCATCAAATTGGCAGTTTGAGTGGAAATAGAATTGTATATTGGAAGTCATTATCCTTCAGAATTTTGGAAGCTGGGGAAAATGTTTTTTGAAAGGTGTTATATTGTATTCAAACTTCTGGCGTTTTTGTTGAGAAATCTAAACCACTTCTGATTTTGGTCCTTTAAATGTGAGCTTCCCCCTCATGCTTAATAGCTTTTAGGGTTTTTTCCTTGTCTCTACTGTTCTTAAATTTTATGATGTATGTTGTGTGTCTTGTTGTGTGTCTCTTTTAAATTCCTTATGTTGAGTACTCAGTGAGTCCATTCAGTCTGGAAGCTCATGTTCTTCAGTTGTGGGAATTTTCTTGATTTATTTCACTGATTTACACCCTGCTGTTTTCTCTGTTTTTCTTCATGTAACTTCTGTTATGTGGGTGGTGTATCTTCTGGACTTGTCTATTTGTCCGCTTTTTCTCAGGTATGGGTTGCCTTACTTTGAGAAACATAAATAAACTGAGTTGTGAATAGGATCATGGAGGAATTTACATGGGAGTAGTTGAAAGAACTTGGCTTAATTATCCTCTAAAATAGGGTCATAAAACTTTTTTTGGTAAAGACACAGAGTGTAGATATTTTAAGTTTTGTGGACCATATGATCTGTATTACAACTACTCAACTCTACTGGTGTAACATAAAAGGAGTCATGTTATTTAGTTGTTTAATCCTGTCTGACTCTTTCGCAACCTCATGGACTGTAGCCCTCCAGTCTCCTCTGTCCTTGGGATTTCCTAGGTAAGAATACTGGAGTGAACTGTCATTTCCTTCTCTAGGGGATCTTCCCTACCAAGGGATAGAGATCTTCCCTACCCTTTCCCTTACCTTCTGTTCAAACCCACAGGGAAGCCCAAAAGCTGGACTCATAGACAATGCATAAACAAATGAACATAGGTGTATTTCAGTAAAACTTTATTTACAAAAGTAGGCACAAACTGGATCTGGCCCATGAGCCATAGTTTGCTTTTGCTGACTCTTATTCTAAAAGATACAAAGAAATAGATATTAGACTTGTTATATAAAGATTAAATTATAACTTACAGATTTCAGCTCACTGAACTGAAACTGTTAGGCATTCAGTCATGTCCAACTCTTTGTGACTGCGTGAACTGTGGCCCACCAGGCTTCTCTGTCCATGGAATTCTCCAGGCAAGAATACTGGAGTGGGTTGCCATTTCCTTCCCCAGGGGAATCTTCCCAACCCAGGAATCAAACCTGGATCTTCTGCTGCAGGAAGAATCTGTAGGCAGATTCTTTGCCCTCTGAGCCACCAGGGAATTTCAACTCACTAGAATAGATTTTCCTTATGTAACTGTCTAGAGATGGAATATACTGCTCTGGGATTTGTGAGTTCCCTAATTTTGTAGGTAAGCAAAAAGAAAACTGGGATATTGTAGAAATAATTTTAGGTACTTTTCTCCAGTTCTAAGAGTCCACGATTGTAACTTGTTTTAGAAATGTTGGTAATATTTTATGCCAAAATAATTACCTGTTTTGAGTAGTACAAGTTTTGATAAGAAGGTATTAACTTCAAAGAAGTTATATTTTTCTAAAATATCAGCTCTAAATCATATTTGCTAACATTAACAGTATTTCTAACATGTATTCTCTTGGCTTAAAATTGGTTCATAAAATTAAAAGCTCCTGAAGAGGTAAAATAGTAAAGCTGTAACTGTCAAGTACTTGGTTTCCCCCTCTCCTCTAGGATTAATTTTTTTTTTTAATTTGGTGACTCAGCTTAGACCTGGATTATTTTGTTTATAGTTTTATTTGCATAAGTAATTAGATAAATACATTGAATCAGAACTCTAAATTATTTTCATTTGACCTGCTATAGCTTTGCTTATCTGAGTAAATTTTTTCCCTCTTAGTAAACAGATGAAATATTCATTGCTGATATTTTCAGAATTCCAGGTCTCTACAAACTATATAGAGAAACTGTTGATACATTTGAAACTTAAATACTTAATACCAATTTTGTTCTTTAGAGAAACCACCAGCACCATCACAAGTACAACTGATCAAAGCCACTACCAATTCTTTTCACGTCAAATGGGATGAAGTGCCTACAGTTGAGGGCTATCTTTTGCAGTTGAATACAGACTTGCCATACCAAGCTGCCTCATCAGATTCTTCAGCATCACCAAATATGCAAGGTAGTATAGTTTTTACACTTAGAGCATGTATGCTCATATGCTTTATGAAAAAAAGATAACTATAGAAAAGCCTGTGATTAGATCTGGTTTAAGAAATGTTATGCTATGATGTTTCCTACCTGGTAAATCAAATATGTTTCAACTCTGGAACTTGGCTGTATTACCATCGTGATATAGTAGAACACATAGATGTGTAGGGTAGAATGTTTTTTTTGTAGTTCATTTTGATGTGCTTTCTTAATTTGACATGATACTTGTTTAATTATTTTTTATAAATATTTCAGCTTTCAAAAATATTTGAACTAACAGGCACTTGGAAAGTAAAAGCAAATTTAATTTTACATGTTCTTCCAAAAAGGATTTAAATCAGCTATTAAGCAGACTATTAAGAAAACAGATAAACTTTGATAGTTACTAATTTTTAAACCTTTAATATGTAACTTTTAAAAATATTTGACTGTGACATATTTTCTTGGTAGTTTATTTATAGCATATCAGTCTGAACTTTCCTATTTCTACAGGAGTCAGGATGGACCCTCACAGACAAGGCAGTAATAGCATCATTCCTAACAGTGTAAGTTGAAAAAATGTATAATGGTAAATGAATGTTTATGGTTATACTGCCAGTTTTTATTAATATTTTATATTACCTTAGGATAGGGAGTCTCAACCATGGCTATACATCACATTCACCTCTGAGATTAAAAACAAATAAACACAGGTTCCCATGCCTTTCCCCAGATCCAGTGAAACAGAATCTTTAAGATGATGACCAAGTTAACTGTTTTTTAAGGAAAGCTCTGCGTATCATTGTGACAGTAGCCTGAATTAAGAACCCTTGGCTAGGAGATTGAAGTCTCATTGTACATAGTATCAGAGGCTAGTATACACACAAGCATATACACCATATATATTTTAAAAAATAAATTTAGGTGTTACTACAAGGTTTATAATAAAGAGCAATGGTTCCCTACTCTGTTCCTATTTGCTCTTGATCCTGCCTCTCTAGAAACTACTACTTTCAAATATTTTATCTTTCTTCTGTATCTACCTTTGTGCGTATAAATAAAATCCTTGTGCTGCCACTTCCTGACTTTCTAGTTTTAGATCAATTGTTTTCAGTAATGGAAGATGAAGATTTTTTTGGTCTCATTTCCTCCCCTTTCTCTTCCCATGCACTTATAATATTTTTAGTTGAATCATTATGTGATATTTACATTGTGATGATGATATACTCAGAGCTGAGCCCTGTAATGTGCTATGAACATTGTTCCTTTTTCATGTAATTTTTTGTTTTTCTTGGCATTGTTAACTGCCTTACTTTTTCATTTGCTTGATTTTCTTCTTGCCTATCATTAATTCATACTCTGATGTTCCAATAAAATAATAAAACTCAAAATATTCGAACATATAGTTTCTTTTTTCTTTCTTTACCACCCCTCTGCCCGAGTAACCATCCCTACTGAAACCTCTGGCTTGATGCTCTAGTTTGTGCTAATTCTTCTCTAAGTCTGCTACTCAGCTATAATCTTAAAACTTCCATTTGTTTCTTTTTTAAAAAACAAGTTTTATTTATTTTTTAATTTTTTTTGGCTGTGCTGGGTCTTCTTTGCTGCATGTAGCCTTTCTCTAGTTGTGGCTAGTAAGGGCTGCTCTCTAATTGTTGTGCATGGGCTCTTTTTCCCCTCCCCTTTTTTCTTATTTTATTGGAGGAAAATTTCTTTACAATGTGTTGGTTTCTGCTGTACAACAGTGTGAATTAGTCATAAAAGAATTTGCCTGCCAATGTAGGGGACATGGGTTCAATCCCTGGTCTGGAAAGATTCCACATGCTACAAGGCAGTTAAGCCTGTGCAGCACAGCTGCCAAAGCCTGTGCTCCCCAGAGCCAGTGCTCCTCAACAAGAGAAGCCGCCGCAGTCACTGTGGCACATGGGCTTGGTTACTCCACAGCATGTGCAGCCTGCAGACAACTTCCTAACCACTGGGCCACCAGGGAAGTCCCCATTTGTTTTTTATTGTAAGCTTCTTTTATCTCTTTTCTGTGTTAGGGCCTGTTTCTTGATCTCATGTCATTCTCTTTTTTTGATATTCTCCAATAGTTTCCTGAGAAAGGGAGTATGAAAGGTAAACTTTTTAAGATCTTCCATATCTGAAAATGCCTCTCACTCTGTTTACATTTGATTGGTAGTTTGGCTGGGTTATAGAATTCTATATTGGAAATGTTTTCCTGAGAAACTGAAAGGCATTTTCCTACTGTCTTGTAGCATTCAGTGATGCTGTTAAGAAGTTGGATGCCACTTGGATTCCTGATCATTTACATGAGACCTAATTGTTTCGTTTTAATCCCTAGTTCTCAGAAATTTCAACAAGCATGTACCTTAGAGTGTATGTCTTTGCTTTGTTCACTGTGCTGTCCATTCAGTGGACTGTGTCATTCTGGGAACTCAGGGCTTTCACTACTGATTATTTCTTCTTTCCACATTCTCTTTTTTTTGTTACTCCTGTTATTGAATGATGGTACTCCTGAACTAATCCTCTGATTTAACTTTTTATTTTCTATCTTTTCTTCTGATTGGTCTGCTTTCTGAAACGTTTCTTCATTTGTATTATAAATTTCTTATTCAGTTTTTAAATATATTCAGCCACATAGTTACTCTCTAAAAGCCTGATCCTACTCTTTCTTTATTTTATGGCATTTTATTTTTGCTTCAAAAATATAATATATCTCTTCAAGAATTATGCTTTTTTTAAAAAAAGGTGAGTTATATTCTTCTCTCAGCATTATTTCATTTTTTCAAGCTCCTTTTAAAAAAATGTGGTCTTGGACTTCCATATTAGAGCCTGTCAACAAATGTCTGGTGATGCTTGGTATCCTTTCATGTTTAAAGTGAGGCATTAAAAAGGAGCTTGGAGGCTGTCTTAGTCCATTTGGCCTGCTCTAGCAAAATGCCATAGCCTAGATGGCTTATAAACAAGAACAATTTATTTCCTGCATTTCTGGAGTCTGGAAGTCCAAGATCAGGGTGCCGGTATGGTCGAGTTCTGGTAAGGAACCTCTGAAGGATTGCAGACTGCTAACTAATCATTGTATCCTCACATGGTGGAAGGAACAACTGATCTTTCTTGGCCACTTTTATAAGGGCGCTAGTCACAGCCCAAACTTGCTGCTTTGTGATACCATTACCTTGGGGGTTAGATTTCAACATGTAATTGTGGAGAACACAAATACTCAGACCATAGTGGCTCTATGCATATAGCATGTTTGATTAGTAGACCTTAATGAGGGTTTCTGGGTGAGAATCCACAAATACTAGTATCTTTTCTCTTGGACCAATGGGTTTCCTCTGAGACTTCTCCAGCCTCTTGCTTATGGGTTTTAAGCCTGGAGCTTAATGCAGGGTAAGCGGTATCTCTCTGTTCAGTATACAGACTTTCACTTAATCCCCATTTTCAGTAGGTTGCCTATTCTCCAGCCTCACCAGAGAGATACTGTACCATAGTCCAGAGCCTCCCATTTCAATCTTTGTGCCTACCTTCCTTCTTCAGTTGGAATGGAGGTGTGGAATTTGTTTGCCTTTGTATACTGGAAGAGCAGAGCTGGGGCTACAACCACTTTTTTTTTTAGTTTTAAATTTATTTTTTAATTGAAGGATAATTGCTTTATAAAATTGTGTTGGTTTCTCCCAAACATCAACGTGAATCAGCCATAGGTATGCATATGTCACCTCCCTCTTGAATCTTCTTCCCACCTCCCTCCCCATACAACCACCGTTTATATAGTCTTCTATATGATGGTCCTCTGGTGTTTATTTGCATTCTGTACTTCAGCCTCCAAAGAACCTGATGCCTCCAATTTCCAAGCCTTTCTGGGCTCTTTAGCAAAAATGGTTCACCTGTCCATGACTTTCCACCTACAGGCTCTTAGCTTCAGCCTTTTCTGCTCTATAAAGGCATGCCTCATTTTTTGCACTTCACTGTACTATGCTCGCAGATAGTATGACATGGGGAGTTCATAGTGAAATAAACTTGAGGTCAAATTCTTGCTTTGCTGCTTGCTGGCTACTTGATCATGGGTATGGTATCTAAGATCTCTGAGTCTCATTATTTTCCATCTATAAGCTAGGGTGATATTATCCAATTTATAGAATTCTTGTGAAACTTAAGTGAGATTCAGACTTTATAAATATGTATCATGGAGCCTATCAGGTAGTATAATGGTCCCTAATGGTTGTGGATATCACCATCGTCATTTATTAGCACTAGCATAATCACCGTCAATTAGAATGGAGGCTGAGTGTGTATTGGGCTTCCCTGGTAGCTCAGCTGGTAAAGAATCTGCCTGCAAAGCAGGAGACCCTGGTTCAATTTGTGAGTCGGGAAGACCCCCTGGAGAAAGGAATGGCTACTCCAGTGTTCTGCCTGGAGAAGCCCCAAGGCCAGAGGGGCCTGGTGGGCTACCGTCCATGCAGTTGCAAAGAGTCAGACATGACTGAGCACAGCACAGAGGGCATATTATGAACAAGTATCCTTTGAGCCATGAAAAATTATAATTGACTATGGTTATAATTGACATTAAAGATGGAGACAGAAAAGTAACAAAAAACAGGTAACTTAAAAGAGGCAGGCAATATTGGGGTATTTGAATGAAGCCAGATCACCTTTATGGTTCAGCAGACCTATAGTTATTGCTATATAATAACTGATATTTACATTGGTGATTTGAATTACCAAAAGGTTTAAATGTGTTTATTATAGTATCTTTAAGAAAATAAACAGGTGATTAGGAAGATTGCTATCTTAAATGTTTAATGGTGAAGAATATTGATATGTGTATGTATTAAATCTTGATGCCTATATGGAAAACTCAGTCATACAAAATAATTTGTATGCTTGAAGGTTTCATGTAACAGATTTTTCTTTTAGGATTCAAAAGATCTTTAGTAAGGGCTTCCCAGGTGGTGCTATAGTTGTGAAGAATCTGCTTGTCAGTGCAGGAGACATAAGAGACACTGATCCCCAGGTGGGGAAGATCCCCTGGAGGAGGGCATGGCAACCCACTCCAGTATTCTTGCCTGGAGAATCCCATGGACAAGGGAGCCAGGCAGGCTACAGTCCATGGGGTTGCAAAGAGCTGGCAATGACTAGAGTGACTTAACACACACAAAATCTTTAGTATACATGTCTAATCTTGTTAAGAAAATTTGACCAGAATGTTAAACTCAGTACCTTGGGTATTGTCACCTATTCAGTTCAGTTCAGTTGCTCAGTCATGTCCGACTCTTTGAGACCCCATGGACTGCAGCACGCCAGGCCTCCCTGTCCATCACCAACTCCCGGAGCTTACTCAAACTCATCGAGTCGGTGATGCCATCCAACCGTCTCATCCTCTGTCGTCCTTCTCCTCCTACTTTCAGTCTTTCCCAGCATCAGCATCTTTTCCAAGGAGTCAGTGCTTTGCATCAGGTGGCCAAAGTATTAGACTTTCAGCTTCAGCATCAGTCCTTCCAATGAATATTCAGCACTGATCTCCTTTTGGATTGACTGGTTTGATCTCCTTGCAGTCCAAGGGACTCTCAAGAGTCTTCTCCAACACCACAGTTCAAAAGCATCAATTCTTTGGCGCTCAGCCTTCTTTATGGTCCAACTCTCACAACCATACATGACTACTGGAAAAAACATAGCTTTGACTAGAGGAACCTTTGTTGGCAAAGTAATGTCTCTGCTTTTTAATATGCTGACTAGGTTGGTCTAGCTTGTCCATATTTACTTGAATACTAGCTACCACTTGTAAAATATAAATTTTATTCCCTCGAAATTTACTGTTCCTTTTCCCTTCAGAATTGATCTTTTGAGAATGGATATTAAGTGAAAAGAAATTGTTTTCTTAAGCTATTATAAAATTTAAAGAATAATATAAGGCTATAATTTAAGCTGTTTTATATTTTGGATAATTTATTTTCAAAAGCATTAAAGTTGTAAATTATTTTGCTTGTTTTTACATATATTTCTATTTAATTGAACATTACTTGCTGCAATAAATTATTTTCTTTCTTGTAGATCAGTGATATAGTGAACAGTGTAAAATCTGAACATACAGCCATGAAAGGAACTTCAGTGAAAAACAAACCAGATCTCAAAGCATCAAATGATTCTAATGCCTCTTTGCATTCATCTTTGTCAGCTAATGCTTCTAATCATAATAGTTGTGTGGTGGATATGCTAAGGAAAAATGAAGGTATAAAGATGGCATTTTACATAAAGCTAAAGCTTTTTATAATATAGAGAATTTTAGAGTCTTTGAAAAAGTAAATGTTACATAGTTTGGATCCAGTTTCAAAAGATGATATATACTTACTACATTAACCCTAATTAAAATGATGTCATGATACCAAGCAAGAACTTACCTAAATAGTGAAGATTAGTTATTGACTACAGAATTTAAATGAGGCAAGCTCTCATATGCCATTTGAGGTTGGCCAGTGTGTTCAATGTCACTGTTCCATTATTCTATTGTCCTAGTGCTTATAACTATCTGTAATTATTTATTTTGGGTCAGGATTTTGTCTGTCTTGTTCGCATATATTTCCTCAGCACCCAGATCCATGCTTGGCAAATTGTAGTCACTTAATAAATAAATGAATAAATAAATATTTGTTTAGCAAATAACTGTATTATCCTCAGAAAGATAGTTCATTTATGAGAACTGTTGATTAGCCTGTTGAATGCATGGAACAGCTTATAATTTGATGGCTTGTATTTAAAAGATTTTAATTTTAATATTCTGGTATCATTTGTGATATATTAAATGTTACCTCTGATTTCAGTATCTAAACTTTTATAAATCTTATTCTGATATATCCCTTGCATAGTAATATGTGGCCTCATTTTTAATTTGAAAAAATTGTGACAGTTAATAAAAAGCTAATCCCTCTTCAGTAAATAACAAGACAAATATTCTTTTTTATTTCCATTTTTCTTTAAGAATCCATGGTAGATAAAAATATTCAAGAAAAATAGTTTCCTATAGTTTTTCTGATTTCATTACTTGTGGAAGAGGAGAAACTTTGTTTTGTCGATTTGCTGATGTAAATGAATCATTTGGTCAGAATTATGAAAGCTTGGTACTAGACATCAATTTAAATTTTTATAGTGATTTTCTATGTCCATCATGTAGAGAAGTTTACACTCTTGAAAACAAATATGAGCTTTGAGATTTTAGGATCCTAATGTACTCTAAATCCTACCTATAAGGCAGTTTGGATAAAATTAATATTAGGCAAATGGGGAAACGAGTGGTTATACAATGACAGCATCTGGCACATCGTGGATATTCAAATATGTAAATGAATGGCTAGCTAGTCTCAGGTTAACAAGAGGAGATTGGGCTTTTCCTCTGTAGGTTGGAGTAACTGGTATTTTTCAAAAGTGAAAGAGTGGCACGATTAGTTTTTGTTTTTTATTTTGGAAAGGACATTCTAGCCTCACCATCAGGAAGAGCTATTATAGGAGATGATTGGAGACTTGTTAGAAGGTTCTTTTAGGACTTAAAGAGATGCACAGAGACTAAAGCAGTGGGTGAGATGGAGAAGAGAGAATACGTTAGTTCAGAGACTCTTAGAAAGTAGCACCTATTAGACTAGGAAACTGGTTGTATATGAGAAATGAAAACGAGTTGAACATGACTCCCAGTTTTCTGAGTTGGATATTCAGTGGATGATGATACTCTTCATCAGGATAAGAAATACAGAAGCAAGAACAGATTTGGGAATAAGATAGGTTCAACCTTGAACTTGCTGTTTTTGAGACACTTGAGGAACATGTTGGTAAAGATTTCTAGTGGGCAGTTGGATACCATAGGTCTGGAGTCTAGAAGGCAGTTCTTGGCTGGAAATATTAATTTCAAAGTTAAGAATGTCTAATATCCACAAGAACAAGGACCTTCTCTGACTTGTTCACTGCTGGATTCTCAGGACCTGACACTGTGCCTAGGACATACATCGTTGAGAGATGTATGATTTGTAAATGGTAGCTAAAGCAGCAAGGAAATATGCAATGGGAGACAAGATAGGGCTTGGAAAATACCTGCATTTAGAGTCATCTGAACAAGAGAAGTCAGCTAAAGAGATTGAAAAGGCTTCCCAAGAAGGTTAGGCAAAGAACCAAAAAAAAATGGTATCATATTTTTTACCTTTGTAGTGGGTATTACCATTTATAACTATACATTTATAATGGTATCATATTTTTTACCTCTGTAGTGGGTATTACCATTTATAACTATACGTTTATGATGCATACATGAGTGAATACAAGTCATAGACAGAAACAACTTCAAAAAAAATGTATGTGGTCAGCATTGTTTATATTACACAGAGGTCAAGTAAATGAAAATTGATCAGTATCCCTTAGAGCTAACTATCCCTGGACATTTGTCAGAGCCATTTCCTTAGAGTGGTGTGCTCAATCAGATTGGGGTGGTCAAGAAAGTAGACTGCTCTGAAGGAAAGTAGCGAGGGAAGATGGTGACTGGAGAAGACTTGATAATGTGTATAGATTGAGGGCCAAAACTTGCACAGAAGAATTTGAAAACCTTGAAGAGAGAGGAATGATTGATAAGAGAGGATCCCAAAATATAGGGGAAGGAATGGGACCAAGAGCACAAGCGAATAGATTAAACTTACCTTAGGGGAGAAGTCATCTTCTGAAATGGAAGAGAAGACAGAGGGGCTGGGCACAGTCATAAAAACATTTCTAGTTTAGGATAAGAGAAGGCAGAAAATGGGTGGCATTCATGCCTGATGACTATTTCTTTCCCTAAAATGGAAGGCAAGGCCATTTGATCTATGGTTGAGTAGAATTTAAGAACAGTGATTCAGGGTTTAGAATGGAGGAAGGAACTGAGAAGTTGGACATCCATGGATATGATGCATTTTATTTTTCTAAATGTTGATATTTTATGCCTAATGGTTAAGTCATATGGCTGACATTTGTGGTGTTCACGTTTAATGATTTTAAAATTGAGAATGCTTAGAATTGGGTGACAAGAACTCTAAGATACAGCAGTTACTTGCAGATATTCATTTGTTAATAGTTAATCTTTTCCGTTTAATTTTAGATCCTCACACTTCAGCAAATATAGGTGTTCTAAGTAGTTGCCTGGACTTAAGAACAGTAATCCCTGAAACTTCTGTATCCAGTACTGTTTCCAGCGCACAAACTATGGTAACCCAGCAGACCATTAAAACTGAATCATCCAGTACAAATGGGGCAGTTGTTAAAGATGAAACTTCACTAACAGCATTCAGTACCAAAGCTGAAGGTTTGAAATGTGTTTCACATACTGTATTTTGAGCCATTTTTGTATAGAAATTCAGCAAACGTATTTGTTTTAGATGGGAATTGCATTTCATCTTGGATTGAATTGAATATAAAAAGATAAAGGCATTTCATTTAAAATCATTACATAGTATATTCTCTGCTGCACTGTAATACAATCAGACTTTATCTTTCCTACCATGAGTTTATTCAGCAAAACTTTTTTTCCTTAGAAAAGATTAGTTCTCTGCTATGGAGTAACAGTTCTTATAGCTTGATCAATTTCTGATTTTGTAAATTCTTATTTTATGATTTTGCAATAGGAATTGGTTCATGTTTGACAAACATTCTCTGAAGTTCCAGCTAGTCAGCAAATCCTTGAAAAATGAGCTTTGTGAATTAGTTCAAGTTAGAGGGTCCATATTTCTAATTGTTGTGATTTTTTTTCTCCCTCTGGCTATTTTTGCATATTTATAAGTTATATTTTAATGTGTCTGTTTGCTCAGTGATTATATAAGTCTTATCTGATGAATTGTTTAATTTTTAGTTGATGAAACATGTGCACTGCCTGCAACTAAGATAAGCCGTGTGGAGGCACATGCTGCCACGATGCCGTTTTCTGTAAGTATATGCCCTGGAGATGAGATGTGCTTACAGATGGCTAAATACACTTTAAATGCTGAGCAACTTCAGCCTAAATTCAGGAAAAGGCTCTTGGGTATCCTCTTAGTAATTACTTGACACAGATTGAAAAATGGAGGCTTAAAGAGAAAAATGTTCACAGTGTAACCTTAAGTGGAAAAAGTTGGATAAAAAAATAATATATATAGTGCATTCCCAATTTTATTAAAAACACACAGTACATACATTCACACTCTCACATGAGTCCACACAAATCTATACTACCTTGCTAGATGATTTTCTTCAGGTTGTGGGGCCAAAGATAATTTTTACTTTTTCTTTATGTTTTCAGTCTTTTTCTATAATGTTAACTTTCATAATCAGAAATGTGTGTATATACATAAATATATGTACATATGTAAATTACTTAACAATTTAAAGAATAAAAAGACATGTTATAGAACATAAAACTTGGATGGTTTTATTGCTAGCTGTTTAATAGGAGAACAACAGAATATTGCAATCTTGAGTCAGACATACCTGTAGGATATCCTAATAATCTCTAACATTGGATTTTTTGGTGGAAGGCCAGAATTAGTCTGCCTGGTATCAAACTTAAATGCCAGGAATGTGCCTCACAAATATTATACTAAGATTGTCTCAAGTGGATGAATAGGAGGATAATACATATATGTAGTTTTGTATATTTTTAAATTATCAGTCATTTCAACTTTATTGCTATGAGCAAGAGTTTTTATTTAACCTAACATTTACCATTTAGAACCTTCAAGAACAGTTTGTAGTTTTAGTTTTCTTTCAGTGATGATTCTGTGGATTTTGATCATGTCTTTACCTTCATTAGCTTTCACCTTTCCAGAATGTTAAGCGGTAGTGTTCTAATAACTCTTCTCAAAGAAGAATTATTAAAATGATTTTTTTCCTCTTGAATCTGTTTTACAGTGCATCAGTTGGAATGGTATCTATAGTTGCAATTGGAGCCAGTTGTTTTATAAAAGTTGTTGAAGAGCGTTTTAACAAGTTTAAAGCTATTTCTCTTAAAAACCTTTAAGACTCTCCTGGTTAGCTCACTTTATCATGTGTGATAGCCTCAATAACAAGTACTGTGAATTATAAGCATGTACCTCTGCTGTTATATATTTAAGACAGATTAAATAACTGAAGTACATATTTGTTTCGAGCTTCTGGAAACAGTGTCTCATTTATAAAGAAGATGGGCTTAAAAAGGACAAGTATAATTCACTTATCACTAAAAGTAGTTTAAGGTACAGGAAGTTTATTTGTTAAAGCAAGATAAAAATGTCAAACTGTTTAATCTGCTCCTCTTTAGTGTATGCTAAATTATATTCAAATTGCATTTTAGTTTTGAACATTTTTTCTCCTTTTAGGTTTGGAGAATCACAGGTATTTCAAGTGCAAAGATCACTGAATTTCTGCTAGTTGTTTTTGAATCTAGAAATAAGCCAGCTTGCAATGAATTTTTCCTTATTCGCTCCTTTTGGAGCGAGTTGTAATGTCACACTAAAGGGATTATTACATTTTCTGAGAGAGTCTCTGAAATGACAATGTTCTATAAAACAGCTGGCATTTTAACGTATCACTGATTGGAAAGCATGCTAACTCCAGTAGGTTGATAGCACAGAGCTACTGACTTGGAGAATGCCTGTCACTCCCTGTGTTTGAATTGGCATCCCTGTCTCACTTGTCAGTTGACCTAATCTGTTAAGAGTTTATTTGCTTATGAGCTATTAATGTTGTGGCGTTTACCCATATACATACTTGTAGATCACTGCATGGAGTTATTAAATCTTGGCATTTCTTGTATGTTCAGTAAGAGTCTTCATAAATTTTTCTTTCTCTGAAATTAGAAAGAGACTCCTTCAAATCCGGTGGCCATGGTGAAAGCAGGAGAACGACAGTGGTGTGACGTAGGAATTTTTAAAAATAATACAGCTTTGGTGAGCCAGTTTTATTTGCTGCCAAAAGGGAAGCAAAGCATTTCAAAGGTAGCTATTGACGTGTATTCTACACTGTTAGTATAAGCCTCAAACATGCAACTTTAAGAAGTAATCCTGATTCAGGACATTTGAATGAGTGAAATTGGGATCTGTTTACTACCTATAATTAAGAGTTTGTATTAGTTATTGTATTCTTTTTTAAGGCTCTGTTTATAGAATATATCACAAGCAGGTTATTTTAAAAAGTCTTATACACTCACTGGGCTGGAATGATACAGTCTGGCCAGTACAGATGAAGATTTCTTGAAGTATCTCTAATGTTGTTACCTGGAGTGTTTAGAACGGAACTTTTTTTTAACTTAGAACTTTTGTTAGTCCCAATTTCATAATTTAAGAAATGTAAAGTCCTTAACACTATTGAATACAGTGAGGACCTTATATATAGAGAATTAACCTTCTAAGAATTATGAAATAGATAACAGCTCCAAAGCATACTGAACTAATTTTTTCTGGAATAGGAATTGCAGAGAGGGAATTGCCAACAAAATGGATATTCAGGTTTGAATCTCCCAAAGATCTTACAAATGGAGAATGTAACATTTATCATTATATTTTGGTTTCTCTAATACTACTTTCTGGTGTCCCACTTTTACATATTGAATCCTCCAATTCTTAACAAAAACAGACACCCTTATTCATATTGTGTTAGTATTATGCCTAACAAAATTTCTGGCTGTAGTTTGATTTCATATATATGGAACTACCTGTATCTAAGGGCCTGGTAGCTATCTGTCTTTCCCCAAAGAAGGAAACATATAGTAAACTTGAGTTTGAGTTATCAGTTTCAGCACTTGACAGTGTGACCTTGGACAAATCACTTGTTTAACCTTGCTGAGACTGTTTCCTCATCTGTGAAATGAAGTAACTCCCTTAAAAATGGGATGAAACGTTGGCACTGTCTCACAGTGATGTAGTGATGTAAAAACTGTTTGAAAGTTGTAGGTGTTATGAGCTTCCTACCTAGAGTATGCAATCCGGTTATTTAATTTAACATTTATTCAGTATCTGCTGAATATTAATTTTTAAAATGCTCTGTGCTGGTGTGCTAGTTGTTCCTTTTCTATCAAGCTTGCTTGCCTATGTCCAAAATGTATCGTTCCTGGCTAGACTGTCAGTAAATCTTCTGAGATTTTTATTCCAAGTTAAATTTACATGGAGATAGTTGTTACTTTGTTAATACTGGTTAGTTTTTTTCTCTTTTCTCTGTATTCTTGATGTGCAGAATACCTTTATATTTCTTTTTATAACCAGTGACTCTCAACTGGAAACGCACTTTTCCTCTGGATGAGAATCACCAATTTATGGGCTTATTTACTTTTGTTTTGAGGGGGTTCATTCCATATATGAAAGAGGAAAATAAATAATGTGCACTACAACCCTAAAACTTAATTCATTCTTTAAAAGTTTTGTTATTCAATGAAAAATAATTAATTGCATCTTTCCTTTGACTTTTGCATATATTACATTTTAGATAGGAAATGCAGACGCACCTGACTACAGTTTACTTAAGAAACAAGATCTTGTTCCAGGCACAGGATACAGATTCAGGGTTGCTGCCATCAATGGTTGTGGAATAGGCCCTTTCAGCAAAATCAGTGAATTTAAAACTTGTATTCCCGGTTTTCCTGGAGCTCCTTCTGCAGTCAGAATTTCAAAGGTGAGACATCAGGTCAAGACTTAATGATTTAAATTACTGAAACTTTGTACATGAAGTAAAACTATCAGTTTAAAGATTTCTTTTAGTGTCTGATGAAATGAGAGATATCTAAAAGGGGTGGATTAAATTTTTAAAAAACATTTTTTGCTAATCACTCATAATATATATTTATTTAAAATATTTTAATTTATTTGGCTGTGCTGAGTCTTTTTTTAAAATTATTTATTTATGTTTGGCTGTGTTAGGTCTTTGTTGCTGCATGGGCTTTTCTCTAATTATGGTGAGTGGGGGCTACTCTCCCATTACGGTGAGCAGGCTTCTCATCATGATCGCGTCTCTTTTGGTGGAGCACGGGCTCTAGGGCCCAGGGTCTTCAGTAATTATGGCACATGGGCTCAGTAGTTGCGGCTCGTGGGCTCTAGAGTGCTCAGTAGTTGTGTGTGCTGAGTCTTAGTTGCAACACGTGGGATCTAGTTCCCTGACCAGGGTTCAACCTGGGCCCCCTGCATTGGGAGTACAGAGTCTTAGCCACTGGACTACCAGAGAAGTCCTCATTCGTGATATTTTAAAAATTTATTTATTTTTAATTGGAGGGTAATTGCTTTACAATGTTGTGTTGGTATCTGCTATACATCATCATGAATCAGCCATAGGTATACACATGTCCCCTCCCTCCTGAACCTCTCTCCACTGCCCCCCACCCCTTAGATTATCACAGAGCTCCAGGCTGATTTCCCTGTAACCTCCCATTAGCTATTGGTTTTAGACATGGTAATGTATATATTTCAGTGCTGCTTTCTCAATTAGTCCCACACTCTTCTTCCCCTGCTCTATCTATAAGTCTGTTTTCTATGTCTGAGTCTCTCCTCCTGCCCTACAAATAGGTTCATCAGTACGATTTTTCTAGATTCCATCAGTTCAGTTCAGTCACTCAGTTATATCCGACTCTTTGTGACCCCACAGATTGTAGCACACCAGGCCTCCCTGTCCATCACGAACTCCTGGAGCCTACTCAAACTCATGTCCATCGAGTTGGTGATGCCATCCAACCATCTCATCCTCTGTTGTCCCCTTCTTCTCCCACCTTCAATCTTTCCCAGCATCAGGGTCTTTTCAAATGAGTCAGTTCTTCGCATCTGGTGGCCAAAGTATTGGAGATTCAGCTTCAGCATCAGTCCTTCCAATGAATATTCAGGACTGATTTCTTTCAGATATGTGTTAATATATGATATTTGTTTTTCTGTTTCTGACTAACTTCACTCTGTATAACAGGTTCTAGGTTTATCTACCTTACTAGAACTGACTCAAATTCATTCCTTTTTATGGCTTAATAATATTCCATTGTACATATATATCATAACTTCTTTTATCCATTCATCTGTCAATGAACAACATCTAGGGTTCTTCCATGTCCTGGCTATTGTCAGTAGTGCTGCAGTGAACATTAGGGTACATGTGTCTTTTTCAATTATGATTTTCTCAGGGTATTGCCCAGTAGTGGGCTTAAAAAATGCTCAACATTGCATATTATTCAGTTCAGTTCAGTCACTCAGTCGTGTCCGACTCTTTGTGACCCCATGAATCACAGCACACCAGGCCTCCCTGTCCATCACCAACACACAGAGTTCACTCAAACTCCTGTCCATTGAGTTGGTGATGCCATCCAGCCATCTCACCCTCTGTCATCCCCTTCTCCTCCTGCCCCCAATCCCTCCCAGCATCAAGGTCTTTTCCAAAGTCAACTCTTTGCATGAGGTGGCCAAAGTCTAGGAGTTTCAGCTTTAGCATCAGTCATTCCAATGAACACCCAGGACTGATCTCCTTTAGAATGGACTGGTTGGATCTCCTTGCAGTCCAAGGGACTCTCAAGGGTCTTCTCCAGCACCACAGTTCAAAAGTATTAATTCTTCAGCTCTCAGCTTTCTTCACAGTCCAACTCGTCACATCCATACATGATCACTGGAAAAACCATAGCCTTGACTAGACGGACCTTTGTTGGCAAAGTAATGTCTCTGCTTTTGAATATGCTATCTAGGTTGGTCATAACTTTCCTTCTAAGGAGTAAGCGTCTTTTAATTTCATGGCTGCAATCACCATCTGCAGTGATTTTGGAGCCCCCCAAAATCAAGTCTGACACTGTTTCCACTGTTTCCCCATCTATTTCCCATGAAGTGATGGGACTAGATGCCATGATCTTAGTTTTCTGAATGTTGAGCTTTAAGCCAACTTTTTCACTCTCCTCTTTCACTTTCATCAAGAGGCTCTTTTTTTTTTTTTTTTTTTTTTACAAATCCACACTTTTATTTATTTTCAAGAAGTTTAAATTCTCCAAGGGTACAGCATCACACGAATTCTGTGTCCAATGGCCTTAGCAGGAAGGTTGCTTCGGAATTTGGCACGAACCATGCCACTGTTTCCATGAGCTCGAGTGATCTTTCCCCAGATTACTCTGGTTTTGTTAGGTTTTCCACCAGGAGTTACTGTGTTGTTCTTTGCTTTGTACACATAAGCACATCTCTTGCCTAAATAGAATTCAGTTTCATCTCGAGCATATACACCTTCAATTTTCAGGAGAGCAGTGTGTTCCCTTTGGTTCCATAGACCCCGTTTATAGCCAGCAAAAATTGCCTTGGACCACAGCCTTCCAGACATATTTGTCGTTTTAGAAGTCCTGTTCCCAGCAGGCCTTCACAGGGTCCAAGATGGCGGAAAGAGCCAAGAGGCTCTTTATTTAGTTCCTCTTCACCTTCTGCCATAAGGGTGGTGTCATCTGCATATCTGAGGTTATTGATATTTCTCCCGGCAATCTTGATTCCAGCTTGTGCTTCATCCAGCCCAGTGTTTCTCATGATGTACTCTGCATAGAAGTTAAATAAGCAGGGTAACAATATACAGCCTTGACGTACTCCTTTTCCTATTTGCTTATTATTAGAGAAATACAAATCAAAACTACAATGATGTATCACCTCACACTGGTCAGAATGGCCATCATCAAAAAATCTACAAATAATAAATGCTGGAGAGAATGTGCAGAAAAGGGAACCCTCTTGCACTCTTGGTCAGAATGTAAATTTATACAGCCACTTGGAGAACAATATAGAGATTTCTTAAAAAAACAACTAGGAATAAAACTACTGTATGATCCAGCAATTCCACTACTGGGCATGATACTTTTAAGGACACAAATTTCAAGCAGAATTACAGCATCCAGATTTTGGAAAGTCAGGGAGATCTGTGTATGCTTCTTATATTAATTTTGTTCTTGTTATAGAAACGAAAAGTATTATGCTAGAGAATTTTAATGTGTGTGTTCAGTCGCTCATTCATGTCTGACTCTTTGCCACCCCATGGACTGTAGCCTGCCAGGCTTCCCTGTCCATGAACTTTCCCAGGCATGAATACTGGAGTGGGTTGCCATTTCCTACCCTTCCTAGTTGGGAAGGGGATCTTCCCAGCTCAAGGATCAATCTTGTGTCTCTTACGTCTCTGCTGTTGGCAGGCAGATTTTCACCACTGTGCCACCTGACATTTAATTGGATTATATTTTATCCTAAGGTCATATCTCTGTTTAGAGAAGAAAAGTTCTGCTTTCAGATAAGAAAGATCTCGTTCTTTGGGTGTACAGGCAGACATTTAAGCCTAGTTATGTTTTTTAAAAGGGCATAAATTAAACATTACGGATCCAGGTAAGGTAAATTTTTAAAAATCAACAACAAAAGTTGTAACATCTGATACAGTTACTTTAGTGAAAACATCTTGTGTTCTAAAGATAATATAGTAAGTGCTACTAGAGAAAACTTCAGAACCTTTATCTGTTTTTGTTTTTCTGCTCTCTTCAAGAATGTCGAGGGCATCCATCTTTCCTGGGAACCTCCAACTTCACCTTCTGGAAATATTTTGGAATATTCAGCCTACTTGGCTATCCGCACAGCACAAATACAGGATAATCCAAGTCAACTTGTGTTTATGAGGATTTATTGTGGTCTTAAGACATCTTGTATAGTAACTGCTGGGCAGCTTGCAAATGCACATATTGATTATACATCCAGGCCTGCCATTGTGTTCAGGATATCAGCAAAGAATGAAAAGGGATATGGACCAGCTACACAAGTTCGATGGCTTCAAGGTAACAATAAAAAAGCACCTTTAAATTGATTTTCTTTTCTTTTCTTTTTTTTTTTTACTGAAGCTATTGTGATGATTATTTATTAGTAACTGGTTTTGGAGATTTGTCATTTAAAAGAGTACTCTCTGACTGTATTTCTAGCAGTTATGAATTTGAGTTTGTAAGTTGTTCTTAAAATGTATTTGCTTAATTCTAGATCCAAATAAAAATAGAAAAGAAGCAAAGCCTCTCTGAAAATCAGTATATGAATTCTTCCCTATAGTTATAGTTCTATTATAAAGAAAAATAGTAAAATTAAGATAAAAGCTAAAGGCTTTATTACCCCAATATCTTTTATAAAGGCCATGTAACTCAGTCATCCTAGAGTTATTGAGATGAATCTAGTAACTGGCTGTTGTACACTGTGCTGTCTTATATGGTAAATGTTCCCTACACTGAAAAGGTCCAGTTTTTGAGTACTTCGTCTCACGTTATTCTGTATGAGCAGTGGTCCTCTAGCAACTATCTTCTACTGGATAATATTTGTAATACTGATTTTAGGAGCCATTTGATTCATTTCTTTGTTTACCTACAGTTAGCACAGAGCTTAAGAAATTTAAAAAAAAGAAAGAAGCAAGTTCAGAAACTCTGCTTTGGAATTTTTATCATTTTCCAAGACTCATAGCAACATACAAAAAGATTAATGGGTTTTCTTGATTCATACCAGGTTGATATATTGGAATATATTTTTGGCCAAAGCACTTACCTGGCCCTCAGTTTCCTGATTAATAGATGAGGGAGTTAAAAAGAAGTTTACCTTTAAGGTCCCTTTCAGCACTTAAATTCAGTATGTTCATTAGAAGTGAAGTTTATCACTAAATATTTTAACATCTGTCTTAATGGATCTAATTTTGCTTTTGCTGAAATTAAAATGTTCATAATTTAAAATTCAGCGTTTTTTGTCCTCCTTATCACAGAAAGAAAGAAGCACCTTAACAGGACATGAGTTTTGAAATAGTGTTTTAAACATTTGTAAGATTTTTGTAAATGCTCTAAATGTTTTATTTTTGCATTGTTTTTACCTTGAAATTGTATAAACTTTTTTACAACTGAAATATAAGCATTAGACAGCTTACTCAGGTTCCATTACAACCTTAAAGATACATATAGGCATTATGGAGAGTCTGCTACAGGTGACTTGTTTTAAACCTTTTAGGAATTTCATGGTTCCACTGCCTATTCGAATCCAGAATAAATATATAGAGCAATAATTGCAGAAAAGACATTTCAGACTAAGCTGCAGTAACTGCAGGAGCACAGGTCTGTCCTTTTTATACCATGTAACCTTTTGCCAGTTGAGGTTGACTGAGTAGCTATGTCCTCAAACTTCATGTATAATACTCCCAGCAAAGATGGATTTAATTGTGCAGAACTGATATGTATGTATGTTCCAGTTACTAATTTAAAGTGTATAGAATATTTTAATATATAATTTTTGTAAAGAACTGGGATTTTTATACTACAGTATTTGTAATTAATGTGTCTTCACTAATTAAGTTTCTCTTGAAGTAAATATGCAAACTGTTAGACATGTATTGAGAGATTTCCAAACTCTAAAGGTAAAATAAATGCACTACTGTGGTGTTGTTAGAATACCTTTTTTGTGGCTATATGAATCCTTGATCTCTAAATGTGTACTTTACAAACAGTGTTTACAAGGAGCTTCTCTGGTTTGTTAGCCCAGCACCTGCCTTGGTGAGAGCCTCATTCTGTATTTGTTTAACTCATATGCATTGCTTTTTGGCATATGCTTGCTTTTTGCACTAGTAGAATTTTAACTTACCTCATTATTATGTTTGTAATCATTTGTATAGCTTCCATAATATGTCTGATATAGGCTAAAGAAGTACTTAACCAAAGTTAAAATAAATGGTAAGCAATTTTGCACATATTAAATGCTAGGGTTTGTTGTATATGTGTGTATGTTTAGTTATAAAAAAAGTAACAATGGAAAGTTACAGTAAGTATATATTTCAAGCCCAGTCATTTTATAATCTACTTGCCTTATTAGGAAAAGGTCTGGCTTTTAACCCCTTATTCTCATTTAGGATTAACAGTTTGTTAATCAAACTGCATCAACAGTTTGCATCTTGAAGCAGTTCTCTTAATGACAAAGAATAAGTTGACTTTAAACAAAGAATAGAATATTTGAGTGTTTCTAACTATTTAGTATTTTGTTTTTTAGTTTACTTTGCTTAAATGCCTCTTCTGTTCCAGACTAGCAGGTGAATATGAACCTGTGGTTCTAAAATATGTCTTATTTTCTAGAGAGAAAGGCAGTCTTTGTATACCAAGGGATTTACTTTGAGAATTAGCCCAAATTCTTAACATTTTTTTACAATTGTACATTAACTTCTAGTCACATTTATCCCTTTGATAAATGGTTGGTGACTGAAAGATGCCATAGAGAAATCTCTGTGGCTTTGACATTAATAGTTAGTAAGAGATCATTGAGCTGTATGTTTATGAAGAGAATGGATGGAGATAAATAATAGGAGAAGTGCATTTAGCTTCTTATGATTTGCACATTTTCTAAGTGAAGATCCTCTGGTGTTGCAGTGACTGCAGTGACTGCAGTGATAACATGCAGATATCTTTCGTAAGAGGATTTACACTGAGTTAAATTACTTTCTTTACTCCTCCTAACTGAATAAGCAATTCAGATGTACAAGTCTTTGTGCCACAATCCTCCTGGACTCTGCAGCTTTGGTTCACATAGTAGTAAAAAGATTTTTCTGTTGCACGCTCTTAGAATTATGTTTTCTAAAATATTGTACTGACTTCATTTTAGTTTAGTAAACTTTGGCAACTTAACTAGAAGTAGGGTATTGTAAACTCACTTTTACTCGCATTAAAAAAAAAAAAAAAAACCTGATTGCATGTATGAGCCCCTGCTCCCTCTAACCCAGTCGCATAAATATAATCATCGGTAAGAAAGTCAAACTGTTGATCCATTATTTCAAAGACTTGTAGACTAGCAGAGTTTTGTTGCAGAGATATGGTCTATATAACTGGAGATATTTTTTAAAATTGCAGCATTTGTAGCATAAAAATAACTTATAACATTGGATATGAAGAGATTATTCATATTTAAAAGTATTGTAGTCATCTGATCTTAAATGAAGTAGGTTACAAAATAGACTTGGTCCTTGACCATTGAAGGTGTAAGTAACTGACAGTTATGTTTTCCAAGGCTAATTTTAGGCAGTTTTATGGACTGTGTACCAGTGACATGTAAAATAAAGCACCTTCTCCACTGTAACCAGTTACAGGTGTTATTTATTTTGAATTATGTGGAAGAAAAATTAGTGATGGCATAGTAAATCTGTAGAAATGTTGATTTTGTATAAATCACTTAAAATAATATAGGCAATCTTGTAAATAATGCTGCTGTTAGTTGTTTAGTCGCTAAGGCGTGTCCAACTCTTTGTGACCCCGTGGACTGCAGCACACCTTTTCCTGCACTATCTCCCAGAGTTTGCTCCAACTCATGTCCATTCTGATGATGATGCCAGCCAACCATGTTATCCTCTGTCGCCCCCTTCTCTTTCTGCCCTCAGTCTTTCCCAGCATCAGGGTCTTTTCCAGTGAGGCAGCTTTTTGCATCAGGTGGTCAAAGTATTGGAACTTCAGCATCAGCATCCTTCCAGGGAATATTCAGGGTTGATTTCCTTTAGGATTGACTGGTTTGGTCTTGCTGTCCAAGGGACTCTCAAGAGTCTTCTCCAGCACCACAATTCAAAAGCATCAGTTTTTTGGCACATAAAGAATAAAATGTGTCTAAAAACTTGTTTATGAGTTAGTGGATTGTGTTTGGGAGTCATTTTCTGATAAAAATATAAAGCTTCTCTAACCTTTATTGTAGCTAAACTAGTATGCTTGAAAGTAAAAAAGCAAATGGCTCCAAGAAACAGATTAACCTAGTTGTCCCATTTCTTTTTTTTTTTCCTTTGGTCTTGTTTACTTTTAATATTTTTTTCTTCGTGCTTTTCCTTTCAATTCATAGCAGCCTGTCTTCTGTCCTAGCTGCTCCATCAAAATGGCTGTAGCAAAGGTCAGGGATAACATCTCATTTCCCAAATCCAGTGAATTGTTTCATTGTACTTAATCTTATCATTGAAACTTTAACTACTTTAAACTTGACACTTTCACCTTTTTTTAGCTTCTGTCAAACTGTGCCCTCTGTCTTCTTATGTATCTCCTCTGTCTGCAGTCCTGTTTTCCACTCCTACCTGTCTCCAGAGATTCACGTAAATGTTGCCAATCTGATGAAGCCTTTCCTGACATAATTTATTTCTAGGGAGACTTGCCTCCTTTTTCCTGTGCCCCCACTGCCCTTTGTTCAGTCTTGTCATAGCAGCCTAAAAGCTGTTATGCCCTTAACTTGTCAGCATTGTTCCTCGCCCTCTGCCAGGTGGTAGGTCTCTAGGGCGGAGACTGGCTCTTTATCTCTCTTCCGTATCAGCCATTTAGCTGGTACTTAAATATTTTAACAAATGATTAAGGAAAACTGTCACCTTTATGTCTCTTTCCATACTTCCTCTCCTCTTCTCAAATTGCATCAAAGTGCAAGGGAGGCTTTCAAAGGGAAAGAGATTTTAGCAGATTTAATAAGCTTTTGGAGGAAATACAAGGTCCACCTTTGTCTTACTCTACCCTGCTGTTACTTAGGTTCCTAAGAGAAGTTCTGAGATAAGTAAGAGATATGTTACTATGTATTTATTACGCTAAAAAGGATTTAATAGGGGTGTGTATAGATATCAAGAGGGATTCTTTGATCTAAAAAGATATGAGCATTTAGTGAAATCGGTTGGCATTACTGGATAATGATTTTTAATGATCAGGATTTCTAGTGATTTTGGATGATAAGCAAAATGAGCTAAAAATATTTCCAGAGTCAGTCTCTCTGATTTCCACACAGGAAAGCCATGGACAGTTGTCTGGAAGAAGCTGCCTATTTAATACGTAAGCACAGGGAGCTGCTGAAGGACACAGAGCCCCAGCATTAGTACTGCTCTGGAGTCCGTCAGGCCACTGTGGCCACCTCTAAGCTTACAGGACAGAGAGCTTTTGCTTGAAAATAAGATGACAGTGGCACACCTTCCTTCCAGGTTTCCCAGTTATCCTTGGGAGTTCTTACATAGTTATGCATTTCTATAAGTCAGAAAAGACTTTTTAAAAATCAAGCCTGGAAAAACATGAACTGCAGCATTCTGGGAGGAACAATTAATTCTAAAAACTGAACGATGAAAGAAAAAGCTATACCAGCCTCCTTATCCAAAATAGATTCTTGTATCTTCTATTTCTATATCTGTACGGCACAGCAGCTAATGTTTATTTTTTAACAAAGAGTAATCTGTCCACTAGCAATTCATGGTCCAGCAAATGTCCAGCTCTGACCAAGGGAATTATCCATTCCTCCTCCTCTCTGAGAAGACAGAGTGGAAGTTCCTTAAGAGCTTGAGGAAAGTCCCCTCCCTATTTCTCTGTTTCTTATTGAAGAAGGAGGGCAAAGCTACAGGTATAATAATTATGTCTGGTTTAACAAAGGTGTGGGTGTGCCACTTAAGGCAGCATCGCATATAAGAGAGTGGGTGAGACCCTGTAGGTCTTGTCAACTGCTTGGTCCAAAATCATCCTGCAGCCAGTTGCAGTTGAGCACTTCCTGGTGGCAGTGTCCATTCCAGTTCACATATGGGTAAGATTTTGGGTCTTGTAGCAAGCAGCCTAGGATTTTAAAAATAGCATAGTGATGTCTGGAACTTTTTGAATGATTGGAACCCGGGTGGGGAGACAGGACCTAAAGGATACTCTCTGTCTGCTCTCCGTTTCCTGGGAGTGTGGTGCCAGCCATTTACTTCCAGGCTTAGTCCACCTCTTGTACCAACTCCCTAACCCAAGATAACTTTGGCCTGTGTTGCTGGGTACAAAGCATAGATCCAGTGTTTCAAGATTTTTTTTCTTTCAGATTTCTAGATTGAATACCAAAATGTATAGTTAATCCCCTCAATAAGATTAAATTGCACTTTAACTGTGCCTTGTTTAATCTGCAGAATGTCACTGCTGGTGATGACCCTGGCAGAGATATGATTGCAAAATTGTTATGACAACTTGGGCACCTGTTATTGACCAGTGTGGAGAAACTAGCTGCCATGCACTTTATTTTTCAATTGCTTAATACATAAATGCACTGTTAAAAGAATGTGCCAAAGGGAATTTGTACTTTTGAAAGTCAACAGAATTCAGTAGAGTCAATGTCTTCTCAGTTTATTTTGGGATTTGCATCACTTATCATTTTATTCTCCACTTATACAAATAATTATACCCAGTGAACAAAGTAACCGGTTAACCAGAATCATGCCAGTGGCTGAACCAACTTGGCAGAGCAGCACTGTAATACTGCCATCTCATTAGATCCCAGCTTTCTGGGAATGTAATTAACTTCTGTGAAGAATAGCTCGTATTTATTCCTTTCTTCCTATTACTATGTAGTTCTTCCCCACCAGTTACAATAATTGGCTGATTTGCAATGCAGAACAGTGGCTAAAATATCAGATATTCCCTCTCTTTGTTGGTGAAATTGTATCACATAACCTTTTTTCTTTTAAAATGCTTGTTGAGAATAAAATGATCACACATGTCTTCAGCTTAAGAACTAGAATACCCTGAGATGTAAACAGCTCCCCCACTTTGCCTTCCTTCCACACATACCACGAGGTAAACATTATTCTGGATTATTTGGTAACAATTCTCTTGTTTTTATTTATGGCTTTGCATTCTATGTTATGTATCCCTAATAATATATTATTTAGATTTACTTGTTTCTGAACTTATATGTAAATGGTATCATGCTTTATATATTCTTCTGTGACTTTTTCTGACATTGTTTTTTGAGATTCCTATCCATGTTTATGCATGTAAGTGTATTTCATTTGTTTTCACTACTGTATAGTATTCCATTGTATGACTGTACCACAATTTATTTATCTGTTCCCCTGTTCATGGAGGTTTGGATTGTTTTCAGTTTTGGCTATTCTGAATGACACTGCTATGAGCATTCTACCAGTTACAGTGTAAGCTCTGTGTGGGCAGGGGTTTTGTCTTGCTTCATCTGATTTTTTTCTAACACATTCACAGTGTCTGGAACAAGGCTGGTACGTGGTGGATGCTTAATAAATATCTGAGGAATGAGTGAATCCTTGTACATGTCACCTGGTGCACATGTGCAAGAGTTCTCTAGGGCAGTTGTTTTCAAATATGGTCCAGGGATTCTTGAGGACCCTGACACCCCTTCAGAGGGGAGTCTGTGAGGGCAAAATGATTTTCATAAGAGTGCTAAAATGTTATTTGTCCGCTTCACTCTCATTTTTCACATTTAAATGTTTTTCAGATATATGACGACATCACTCTGACAGCTTATCAAGGGTGTACCTGTGTATTTTTGTTTTGAAAATGTCTGTTTTAACTTCTAATATGGTAAATTTTGATAAGTATAAGCCACATGAACAACAAGCTCTTTGAGGTCCTCAATAATTTTTAAGGCTGTATAGAGGTTCTGGAGTAAAAATTTGAGAACTGATGCTCCAAAAAGCAGGTTTCACTTCGTCATGCTGAACTGTTTTCTACAGCATTTGTACCAGTAGGCTCCCACTGGCAGAGGTTGAGTGGCATTGCAAATGTTTAGGTCTTAGCAAACACTTAATCTTGACTATCTTTTATATTTGCCAGTTGAGTGGCGATTATATAGTATCTTACTGTGCGTTTAATTTGCGTTTCCCTGATTACTAATGAAATTGAATGTTTTTTCATATATAAACGTGTTTCCTCTTTGTAAAATACCTGTTCATGTCTTTTACCCATTTTTCTGTTGATGTCTTTTATTTCATTGATTTATATAATTTCTTTATATATTCTGAATCCCAGTCCTTTGTCACTTAAATATGTTGTATGTATTTTCTCCCAGTTTATGTATTATCTTTTGTAATTGTATTGAACTTATTAGCTTGGAGAAAATTGGTATCTTTTCAATAATGAGTCTTCCCATTCAAAACCGTTGTGTATTTCTCCATTTATTTAATATCTCTCAATAAACTTTTACTATTTTTCTCCATAAAGGCCTTCACGTCTTATATTAGTTTTTTTTAATATATTTTTTAATGCTGTGGTAAATTTCTTAAAATTACACTTTCTTATCTACATGGTTCTTACTGATTATAGATCTGTTGTAGCTACATGTTGATTCTGCATCTAGCAACCATGTTAAAATTTTATTAGTTCTTATTTAGATGTCTTTTGAGTTTTTTTATATAATGACATCATGTGAAATGGTGGCAGTTTTCTTCCTTTTCCTGAACTTTCTCCCTTTAAAAAAATGTTACATTCTGTACTTGCTAGGACCTGTAGTACAATGTTGAAAAGGACTGATGATGAATATCCTGTCTCAGTCCCAGTTTAAAGGGAATGCTTTTAACATTTCAGTTTTCTAGGTTTTATGTTTTTTCCACAAATGGCCTGTCCTCAGATGAAGGAGATTCTTTTCTATTTCTAGTTTGCTAATAGTTTTTTTTTTTAAATATGTATTTACCTTCATCAAGTCTTTGTTGCAGCTTGCAGGATCTTTCTTGCCTCATGCAAGATCTTTTGCGGCACAGACTCTGTATTTGTGGTGTGTGGGCTTAATTGCCCTGTGGCATATGGGGTCCTAGTTCCCCAACCAGGGATCAAACTCGCATCCCCTGCATTGCAAGGTGGATTCTTAAACTAGGGAGGTCCCTGCTAATAGTTTAATATGAATGAATGTTGAATCTTATTGAATGCTTTTTTCTCATTTATTTAAAGGGATGAATTGTTTTAATGTTACTGTATTAAATTGATAGTTGACTTTTTAATATTGGACCCATCTTTAATTCCTAGGATAAACCCAATTTGGTCCTGGGGTGTGTGTGTTAATACATTGTTGGACTCAACTTGCAAATGTTTTCTTTAGAATTTTTGTGTCTACATTCATGAGTGAAATCAGCTTATAATTTTCCTTTTATGTCCTGCATTGTCTGTTTTGGTGTCAAGGTTATACTAATCTTTTTTTTTTTGATGCTTTTTTTTAATTTTTATTTTTACTTTATTTTACTTTACAATACTGTATTGGTTTTGCCATACATTGACATGAATCCACCATGGGTGTACATGCGTTTCCAAACATGAACCCCCCTCCCACCTCCCTCCCCATAACATCTCAAAAATATGGAACGCTTCACGAATTTGCGTGTCATCCTTGCGCAGAGGCCATGCTAATCTTCTCTGTATCATTCCAATTTTAGTATATGTGCTGCCGAAGCGAGCACTATACTAATCTTACTAAATGAGTTTTTCAACAGTCTGGAAGAGTTTAAGATTGGAACTAGTCTTAAAGCCAGTGGTCATTAAGAGCGTGTAAACTGTTGATCCATTTCTTTGAAGATTATAGCATCATTAAGATATATTATTTTTGAGTCAGTTTTATTAAATTTAATAAGTTCTTCTAGTGATTTCTCCATTTCATCTTAGTTTAAAACTTGATAGTTATCCATATTATCTTTATACCATTTGTTTCCACAGCATATGTAGTTATGACTGTTCCTCATTCCTGTCATTTATGCCTTCTCATTTTTTCTTCATCGTTAATCCTTCCAGAGGTTTGACTGGTTAACCCACTAGTCATTTAAAAAATGTATTTCCAAATGCTTGGGTGGATTACAGTTGTCTTAATTTTTTTATCTAATGACATTTTGCCAGAGAATATGAGCTATAAGATCTGAAATTTGAGACTAGCTTTATGACTTATCTTGTGATCAGTTTTCATACATGTCCCATGTGTACATTGATAAGTATATATTCCTCAGTTGAATATAGTGTCCATTAGATCAAATTTGTTAGTTGTGCTGTGCAGATCTTCTTTACTGATTTATCTTATACTTGGTTTCTTATTTACTGAAGAGCCTCAAGATTTCATTATTAGCAGATTTCTCAGTTTCTCTTGAAGTGGTGTTTGCTTTCTGTTTGGGCTTTATTTTTAGATGAATGCATGAGTGCTTAGTCACTCAGTCATATCTGACTCTTTGCAACCCCATAGACTATAGCCCACCAGGCTCCTCTGTCCATGGGGTTCTCCAGGCAAGAATACTGGAGTGGGTGCCATTCCCTTCTCCAGGGGACCTTCCTCATCCAGGGATTGAACCCATGTCTCTTATGTCTCCTGCATTGGCAAGCAGTTTCTTTACCACTAGCACCACCTGGGAAGCCCAACTTAGAACTTTTCCATCTCCCTGGTGAATTGAATTTTTTATAATTATGTAGTGACTCTGTGAATGCTGTTTGCTTTTATCTGTTTGTTGTTACCTGTACTTTCTATAGCAATATTTTGGTTAGTGTTTATCTGAGTATCTTAGATATTTCTTTAGCCTCACATTTTGATACACAAGACCACAGAAAACTTTGAATAGTTTGATACATTTACATCTACTGTGATTACAAATATAATTTGGACTTATTCCTATTTCTATTTTTATGCTCTCATATCATCTTTTTAAAATTTTTGTCTCCTTCTCCTTATCTTTCATTTTCATTTACTTTTTCCCCTCCTGTTTTTATTATTTTTTATGGGTTCTATTTGTTTTACAAATGTACTTGTTCTGTTTCTGTATAATCTTTTGCTCCTTATTCATATTTTTCATGCTTCTATTCCTTTATATCAATACATCATTAATTTTTCTTGTGTTGACACCAATATTCATTGTGGGTGAGTGTACTGTCTGTTGTATACATTTGTCTTGTTTTTCATTTATGGTGCCATTTCCCCTTGTTTTGTGATATACGAAACTTGTTTTCCTTGGAAAAAATGCGAATTACATGAAATAAGGACTGAAATTGAGATCTCCATGAGAATTTGTCTGTTCTGCCAAACACCTAGGGACCACTGAGACCAATTTCAATTATGATCTTGAAGGTTCTCTGATTTCAGATCACGAACCTTGAGGGCTCACCAGTAATGATGAATTGGAGGGTAGTGATTTAGCCCCCGGCCACCCAGCACCAAACAGCCAGGTTCCTCCTGCCCACTTCTCAAGTGGTAGCTCAGCTAGATTCTGGCCTGAGTGAGCCTCAGGCTTTCCATCTAGTCCCCTAGCTACTGGCAGCTTCCAGTCTCCAGAGTTTGACAGAACTCTCGTGGCAAAGGCAGGCTTTTGTGCCAGCTTCCCTTACAGGCTTCCTGTTTGCACTTCAGTTTTGGCATTTTGCAGATGCCTTCTACTTTCATGTCAAATCAGTGATAAACATTTTTTTTTAATATATTATTTAATACTACTTTAGATTGTTTCTTCTATTTTTTCAGCATTTGGTTTTTTAAAGCAGGGGTTACTGAAGGTATCTAGACTGCCTTACTCTCAGAAAGGAAGTAGAAATTAAAATTTGCTTTACTTTGCCCTAATATAAGTAGGAATTATAATAGGTTGTAGTCTATTCAGAATTACAGGATGCCTTGTTCTCTCCATTGTACTGTCCTGTGAGATAGCACTTTTATGGTATGGAATTGTATAGAAAACTATTTTTTTAGTCACACTCTTCCTCCACAGTAAAGAATGGCTCTGCCATTTCCTTAAATGGCTATTATCCCCAATATTACTTGTGTTGATCAGTGACTGCTTTGGTCTAGAAAAAAGGATTTGTTTTCTTATAAACCTAATATTGGGCATTATATATGCATGAATGGGCCCTTTGACATACCTGTCCTGGCTGAAAGGCACTATTGTTTCAACCAATTTTAGTAAGTTGTATCCAATTCTTTTTGCGACCCTCTGGACTATAGCCCATGAGGCTTCTCTGTACATGGGGTTTCCCAGGCAAGAATACTGGAATGGATTTCCATTTCCTTCTCCAGGGGATCTTCCCGACCCAGGGATCAAATCTGCATTTCCTGGCTGGCATGCGGATTCTTTACCACTGAGCCACCGATTACCCAATGCTTAAAGGTTCAGGACTGTCTTTTCAGGTGCTTTGAAATTGAGCCCTGGAAAAGAGGTGTAAAAGTAAGACACAAAATTGTTACTGTTTGCCCTTAAGAGTACACTCAAGGAAGACCTAAATTATGCCTTTTTAAAAGAGGTAAAAACTTATGCTGTAATGTGAGAGTTTTTTTAACCTTTTATTTTTTTCGGAAGATGGATCATTACCTATCAACTTGTAATTTCTGCCCCTAACACCAATACATAGCCGTTAGGTCTCTATAGACACGGCCAGCACTTACTTTACTGACTTTATTTGGCATGCTTGGTGGCATTAAACTTGGCCAAGGAGTTCTTCTAGTACATTGCCTTGCACAGGTGTCTATTTGATATGCAGTACAAAAGGAAACTGTCTTTGGAGTAAGGTCAGGGAAAGCTGTAACTGTATTAATAGGCAAGCTTATATCTCAAAATGTGACGCCCAGAAGCCAGCGATATGAATCTATCCCATTGCCGTCTATGGTCCATGATTTGAAAGGATTCTGCCTTCTGGTTTTAAAATTCTTAAAATCAGGTATATAAAGCAGCACAGTCTTGAACGAAACATCCAGGAGTCTATAGCAGCCAGCATATTGGCTATTATAATCCAGTCTTAGGTGGCGCTATTTTCTGTGATGATTAGAACAGTTTTTACAAAAATTTTAAAGGCTTTCTTAATAAAGTTTAAACTAAGATCTGAAGGATGAGTAGGCCTTAGCCAGGCAGAGGAAGAGAAAGAATGTTCTAGACAGAGGGAAGTTTATGTGTTTACAGCCATGGCAGGGTGGTGGGAAGAATCAGGAATAGGGCACAAGGAGTCAGGAGGCCAGGATGGCAGAACAGAATGAAGCAAGAGGAAGCTCAGCTTGGTGAAATTAAACAAAGTAACATTTTCAGCTCTAAAAGAAGCATAAATTAAAACTGAGTATTTTTTAGACAGTATAGTACAGCTCTTTGAAAGACAAAGTTAGTAGAGTTGTTTTTTACTCAAGAGCACATCGTATGACTTATAAGTTTAATGCTATGTATGTATATGTAAATTATTACATAAACTAACATATAAATAGTCAAATTCAGGGAGACCAAAAATATACATTTAAAATTGACTGGCAGTGTTTAGGACTTGGTGCTTTCACTGTCAGGGGCCTGGGCCTTATCCCTGGTTGGGAAACTAAGATCCTGCAAGCTGTGTGTGTGGCCAAAAATATAATAAATTAAAAAAAATTTTTTTTCAGTAAAATAGACTAGGCTTTTGGTAGAAATCTCATCCAATAACATTTAAGTGACTCAGAAGCATAGTTTCAAATAATTGTCGTTTTAGACCGCTGATAACAAGTTTCCCTAAGAGAAAATATATTTTCCCAGAAAATTTTACACTGCAAGATTTCATTCTTGGTGAATGGTAGAAACTATTTTAAAAAACTTTCTTTAAATTTTTCATGCCTAATTGATACTGCTGTGAAATCCTTTTAGTTGGGCCTTCATAATAGCTGTGTTCAGTTAGCATTATTAAAGGTTAAGTGGTATTCCTGTGACCCAGTAAGGCAATCCAGAAAACTTGAAGAAAGGAAAATACTGCATAGGTAGTATACAGTAAGAAGAAAAGAAATAACCAAGCATATGACACTAGGAAGGTAGCATTAAAAAAAACTCTAGAGCATCTCCATTATAGTGAGGTAGTGAGGGTATATAGAAGCTACTAAGTCCTTTCTTCTATGACTTAGTCACTGATATCCATGTCTCTCTTCAGTTCAGTTCAGTTGCTCAGTCATGTCCGACTCTTTGCGACCCCATGAATCACAGCATAAAGCAGTATGTACACAATTATTTTAAAAACTCACTTGTAGGTTAATGTAAGAGCTTATGTGGGCTTCCCTGGTGGCTCAGACGGCAAAGAATCTGCCTACAGTGCAGGAGGATTCAACCCAGGTTCAATCGCTGGGTTGGGAAAATACCCTGGAGAAGGAGCTTATATAGGTAAGAAGTTCCAGGGAGGGAGAAAACATGACATTCAATTACATGCGACATAGCCAGGTGAGAAGGCAACACTGTCTCTCACATGCATCAGAGGGGACTATGGACCTGACACCTGTAGGTGGCCAATGTTCTTTCAGAGTCTGAAGCCCGTATAACCCAAAGTTGACCAATTTTACCTTTTCAAGTTTCAGTACTAATAGCAAATTATTAAATTTAGAATTTCATTTTGGTATATATTGATGTAAATTTTAAAGTTGTTTAATTCCTTTTTTATCTTGATTCTTAAACAGCCCAATCTTTAAACTTTAGAGAAAGAAGCTGATAACCAAAGATCAAGTGCTTTTATCAGTTATATAATGACATACTGCCTGGATCAAATAGAAGATATTTCAAAAATACAATTATATATGCATCAAAAGCCTTAATTTTGCATATCTATTAAACCAACAATTCTGCTAATAGAATTAACTTGAAGAAAACAGTCATGGATGTACACAAGATTCAGTGAAGTGTTGTTTATAACTGAAAAGATGTATATAGTCAAAATGTCCAACAGAGATTTAAATAAATTATGTTTCAGCTATACAACAAAATAATAACGAAATTAAAGTAGAAGACTTACGTAATGACCTGGGAAAGATGTTCACAATATATTGTTAAGTGAAAAAAGCATGTTACAAAACAGTATGCAAGTATGAGCCCATTTTATAAAAATATACATATTTAGCAAAGTAAAAGGACAAATATTTACCAAAATATTAACATTGGTTACCTTTAACATTGTAGGATGATGGCTGATTTTGCTTAACCACCCTTTTTTGCCTATTTGAATTTTCTGTAATGAAGATTATTCTTTAAATGGGAAGATAAAGAGGGAGTTATTAACGTCAGATTATCCCAGTTGTGCCCTCAAAAGCTCCTTCTGGCAAAGAAAATGTTTCTGTCCAGCCCATATCTGGGAAATTGCTTCTCTCTTGTAAATTTGAGTATTCTTCCAAGATGACAGTCATTCCAAGTGTCTTTTAGGCAAACTATACAAGAGCAATTGTTGATTAAAAAATTATTACCAAAAAGAACAGGTGAGAAAATACAAATCTCCTCACTTTAAAAAAGCAACAACCCAAGTGCAGTGCTATTAAATTATACAAAGTTACATTATCTAAATTTAGTTTATTGCAAAGATCAAGACAGCACACTAGAAGTTGGCAGCTTCTCTTTCATACCATTCACAGCACTCACTCTGCTCTTCATTTCATTCACTCACCCATGCAAAAAAGGTCTGTACACACACAATGATGTCTGACATTTCCTGGTTCCCACAGTATAATAGGAAACTTGACATTTCAATTAAAAAGGTAAAATGGGGACATTTACCATCAGACTAAAATTCCTCTTCTGGAAGAGGGTATCACGTAGTATTTGCAGATATGCTTTGGAAAAATCATATACAAAATGAAAGGGGCTCCATTTCTAGAGCACTAGGACTACAATAAACTTATGAATTCCAATGCTCATAATAATATAACTCGAAAACAAATCTTGTCTTAACAAAAGCTCCAATAAACTAAAACTATCTTAACAGGCACAAGGAACAGTGTAAACACTGTTAACGGGCACCAAGTTGAATAGGGCAGACAATAGTTGCTTCCGCATTCACACTTAATCTCTCAATTACATTAAAAAAAAATGGTACTGTTTAAGCTATGAATGTTTTACAAAAAAAGTTAATTTTTAATAAATATGGCAAATGCTAAAAATCTAGCTAGGTTATCATGCAAGATATTATATAACCAAGACAAACTCAAATTTATAATAAAGGCAACTTGCATTCAAAATGAACTCTACCCTTATATTTTATTAAAAGGGCAAACATCATGAATTAACCCAGCTGCTTACTTGAATTACAAAAGTAACATGATTCAATATGAAAATAAGAAACTGTCTACAAATCTCTGACAGTAATAAATTGCAATATACAATGCATACAGGAGTCATACAGAGCAACAAACTCTCGTACAAAACAAAAATATTTTAATACCTTTAAAATCCAAATTTTTCTTTAAAATCATTCATGAAAAAGATTCTCAAGTCAGAATTAACACCTCAATTAGTCAAGCATTGGGAAGCTACATTACAGCTATTTAATATACAAAGAGACATATTTTCACCAGTCAGTTCCTTCTAATGTCTCTGTTCCAGAATCTGTATACAGACTTGGTTCTCTATACTCTCCGCTCCATCATTTCTTCAGATCATGAAAACTGAATTTGCTGAACACCAGAAATCTAAGATTTGAAAATTTAAATTGAGCATAATTAAAGAAAAAATAGTTTAAAAGTAGCATGTATACTATAACATTCCAAGAATAAAAACAGAAGGCAATGAAACATAAGACTAGTTCCCATCCCAAATCTCCATTCTCTCTACCTAAGGAGCTACTTCAACAATCTCTTGTATATCTTTATAGAAATCTATGTGAATACACTCATTCCCTCAATATCCACGGCAGACTGGTTCCAGAACGCCCTGTAGATGCCAAAATGCACAGATGCTCAAGTCCTTTAGTCAGCTTTCAGTATCCACGGGTTCTGCATCTGTAAATTCCATCTGCGGATTCAACCAACGACGGATTGGAGACGGCATATGATCCACAGCTGGTTGAATCCATGGTGTGGAACCCATGGATATGAAGGACAGACTAAATGAACATCTGTGTACATATCTGTAACCATAAGAGAATACTATACACAGTTATATATTTTGAGAAAACAGTTTTTAACAAGCCTCTTTATCCAGTTCTTAATAATTATGTTGATGCTAACTACCTGTGATTTTTTTTTAAAAAAATCAATGAATATAATTTAAGTAATTTAAAATACAAAAAAAGTATGGTACCTGTTGATATGATGTTGTGTAAACCATAACATTTTGTTGCTGACCATCTGCAGTTATTAAGCCAGCTGGTAACTGGTTAGCTAAAAGACAAACAAACAAATGCCAAAGTAGGTAAAGAAGTGCATCTGCTTTCTTGACCTGAATCTTAAGACTGGGTGATTTTCCATTTAAAAAAAGTTTCCCCAAAAGCACATTTTTTTCTATAGCATTTTTTCAATTTTATGAAGTGTACTAACTGCCCATGTGCATAAAAGATGGATTAAGTTTCTGATTCATAAATACACCTAAACTCTAGGCTTAGGCTTGGCTGAGAACAACACTTACATAACTAAGCAGTATGTATTTTAAATATGAGAAATATAAAAATATATACATATAAATTTTACATGAGAAATATAGTCACCATAGACCTTTTATTTCACCAATGCCTAATGTCTCAATTTTTAAGAAACCTTCAGTTCAAATTTATTTAAATCACAAGATTTAATATTATAAACAATTCTCAATATTCCTATCTCATGAATCTTAAATAAAAAATTAGGGACTATGGAAATCAGAACTATTGGTAAAAGATTATAATCTCTGCAGAATTAAAATTTATACACTTATCCCTCACGAACTTCAAATATAAGGGCATGAACTAGTAAGAACTATTCAAAATAGTACTATGTCAAAACACACAGTGCTAATATTCCAAAAGTTCCACTAAAGACATATCCTGTTAATCACTGCCAACAATTTACTTGCATAAATGTATCATAACACTACTTACTAAATGCCTCCTCTGTAAGCTCTTCGCTTAGTCCATCTGTAGCTGTGACTGCTCCACCAATTCCTTTTTCTCCTTTCATAGCCTGGGGAAGGAAATGAAACAGTAATCACTTGTACTCAAAACATCAACAGCAGCAACAAAAACCTACTTCCTAAATGAAAATGCTTGCTTAGTTCCTAGAATTAGAAGCTTCTATTCTTATAAAACTGTTTATTAACACTTCTGGTTAATAACATACGGAGAGGTCCTTCAAAATGCTAACTGCTATATATGTAGTAGTCATCACAAGACAGTGTTAGTAATGACCTAGAAAATCTAAAATACTTATGAGTAAAAAGTTATTCTAATTCGACACTACGTCAAAAAGAAAAGTCTAATTACAGATAAAGTAGTCTGCAAAATATTATAAATACTCAGCTTGCAAATCTACTACAAGTGATCCCAGTATCATTTAACTATATACACATCTCTTGGCCAACGGGGCAGCACAGAGGCAGACAGCTGGGAGTTTAAAATTCCTCAATCAGAATACAGTTTGGATCGAAGACCGCTTAAGTGTCTGTCTACTCTCAGGTTCTAATAATCTAATGATGCTGAAGATCTGGAAAAGTTCTGTAGAGAATTAACATATTCTCTTCCTACTCCAGTCATTTTGTACAGATATCACAAAGTTAATGGGATTCTAACACTAAAGACATTAAGGAAATATGAGTAGTATGAATCTGACACCCAAGTTGGAGTGTAGAATTTAAAAATATGCTGATCTCAATTCATTTTCACAAATTCATACCATAGGCAAAGCAAAACCAAACATGAGATGTAGAAAAATTTAATTAATATAAGAAAATGATATAGTTGTAGTTCCCTATCTTTTTATCTAAATGCCCCAAGCTAAGATACTACCTCTTTTAAATTAATAACAATAACAGCATGTGCTATTAGTGACATTATTGACCATTCAGTATGTGCCAGGCCAAGGGTTGTACATGGATTGTTTTACTTTGTCTTAAGTCCTATTATTAGCCTCACTTTACAGACCAGGAAACCAAGGCCTAAAGTACTTAAATAGTCTGCCCAGGGTCATGGAGTTCAGCATCCAGGTGGTGTAAATCCAGAGTCCATGCTCTTTTAGTCATTACATAATTATGCTGCCATTAGTAATAAAGGGAAGAAGAAAGGACTTGCTATTTAAGTTCAATAATATAACTGATTACATACTTCTGAGAAATGATTCACATGTTTAAAAAGTTAAAGGGAATAGTGTACCTTAATTTTCTTAAAAGCATAACAGGAGACACTTTACTTACCTCTCTGAACTTTTGAAGGTATAGTTTCAGAGGTTCTACGTAACTGTCGAAGCCTAAGGTAGACATGGCAAAAAGAATGTCTTCTCCGTTGATTGTCTTCCGCTTCTCTTGGTGGCATCTTTCACTCGCTTCAGATGTTATGAAGCTGATGAACTCGCTCACACATTCTTGAACACATTCTTTGGCATCTTTTGCAATCTGAGGAGAAAAATCGAAGGTAAATCTGCAGGGAATACAATCACCACTTTCCTAACAACCTGCAAAAATAGAAAGTTATTCAGAAGAATATAAATTTCAGTTAATGACTGTTAACCTGCTAATAACACTGAATAATGTATGTTGTCAAAATTCGAACCCCCAGAGTGAGACTGAAAACTCAAATACAAGGAGAGAGGCTTTGACAGCTATTCACAAAAAACAGAATTTAGGTACAAAAGCAACCACTAGATGACTCTATTACCCAATAAAGATGAAAATTCTTACTAACCAAGTGCCCAAGAAAATCAATCCTGTTATGTCTGGAGCGTCCTGTGGGCTAGACTCAAGTCCTGCTTCTCTGCCTTGGCGTTTCCACCAGTGAGGACACCAGAAAGTTTTTAAAAACAAATAAGTTTGTGTAAGGCTTACAAGGGAGTGAAATAATGACATCTAGTGACATTTTTATTAATAAAGACACAGAGTGTCAGGAATAGGTTTTGAGTTTATGAAAAAGCCTACCAAAAGAAGCACACACCTGTCATCTTATTCACTCAGCGATCTAGGGTTTCAAAGTGAAACTGTAATAGACTAAACCATGCAATTCCAAAGTCACGTCTAACAGGAATGACCAAATCCTTGCTGAAACACACTGTCTTTCACCTCCACACCTATTTTACATCCTGGAGAAAAGTAACAAGAGTTACTGCATAAATGCAGTTAAGCAAGATAATATAATGTGAGCTGTATACAGGACTTCAGATTTTCTAGCAGCTATGCTAAAAAAAAAAATGAAATTAATTTTAATATATTTTGTTTAACCTAATAAATCCAAAATATTATCATTTAAACATAGAATCTATTTAAAAGTTGAAGTATACTTCACTAAAAAACATTTTAAAAAACTGAGATATCTTTATTCTTTTTTTCATACTATGTCTTCAAAATCTGGGGTATGTTTTACATTTACAGCACATCTCAAGTCAGACCAGCCAACATTTCAAGTGCTCAGTAACCACAGGTGGCTAGTGGCCACAGTACCCTGTGGCGCAGGCCTGCTTAAGCAGCAGTTAGTAGCACTTGTGCTTCTTTCCCCTTAACACAGGAGGACCACTCAAATTGCAACATCTAGGCTTAACGATATAGTTTAATAATATACTTCCTTGTAAGCTTTATTACTTTCATAAGTATTTTCTAAGCTATAATAAAATGAGAGAAAGCTTATTATGCAATGTGAAACAATATAAAAAGTGTGGACTTCAGTTCAGACCAAGTGATAAGCAGAGTGACAATAAGTTTTTAAAGCTGTTATCGGTTAACTATATGGTTGTTTCTCTATAAGACAAAACAACTTAGAAATATCATGCCAAGGACTTCCCTGGTGGTCCAGTGGTTCAGACTCTAGGCTTCTATCATAGGGGATACGGGTTCAAACCGTGGTGGGGAACAAGATCTCACATGCCATGCGGCATGACCAAAAATAAATAAAAATTTTAAAAAATCATGCCAGCTGAATTTAAATGTATATTAATATTTACAATTATAGACAGAGTTTCCAGATATATAGACTTGGGGGGAATATCCATTAGTCCAACATGATTCAATTTTGATGCAACAATTTAGAAGTTACAACTTCACAGACACCACACCTGATAGTTCTAACAATGTACCTATTTTTAAAACGATTCTTAATTCTGTTTGATCTGCTTCCAGCAAGTGGGGGAGAGGGAGCTTTGGGGGATATAAGAGAACTGAAATTGGAACACTGCTCAGTAACCAAGCGCGTACCACTGAACTAAGTATTCTGCTGAAAGGCTGAATGGCTGAAATCAATAGCTAACTACATTCATGAACTATGTGTTCCCGTAGTCTTACCTTCCCCCTCTTCACCCCTGAAAAATAAAGCCTAGTTACATTTCTCCTCTGCATTACCTTTCCCGTTTGAGGTATGGCGTTTTTCATTATTCTTGCAACGTTTGCGATTGGAAGGTATATGTCTTGTTCTCTAAAACTTTCTTTTGAACCATTTGTGTCTTCATGATCGTTCATGCTGTCCTCAGTATCTAAAGGAAAATAACAGTTAATAGGTTCTCATAATTTTTACTTCAAGATAGAGAAGACTACCTGAAACAACCTAGGATACATTCTGATTCATCTCCTAATTATTTTTCAGGATTAAAATGGCAGGCCTTTACACAAGTTTCCCAGGGCTGAATATCCTCATTAATTTCAAACCCACTGCCTAGAATACTTTTATCCTCAACTCTGCCTATTAACTCTCCAAAAAGCTCAAATACGTCTCACTGCACCTTTATAGGCGATCTCTCGCACAAAATATCACATGTGCTTCTTTGTCTCTTCTCTAACACATTTTGTAATTCTTATTTCTTATTCTCCTCTTAGCTTTTGGCTGAGGCCAGGGATCAGCTTTATGTTCTCCCATTTGGTAAAGCAGCTTCAACAGAGGAGGTTGTTGAACAAATAAATACTTGTTACATAACTTAGCTGTAAAACGTAAGAGACTAATCTGTGGCTCCATGCATATAGCTAGATTAAGAGGATGTATGTTTATCCAAAGCCAAGTTTATACAGAACAGAAAAACTGGACGTGAATATTACTGACCCAGCTGGATTATTACTAAGGTAGTAATAGTTTTTGAACAAAGCAATAGCAGTAATATAATGTTCTCACAAAAAGTAAATTTTCAAATTATATAGATGTAGATATAACTGAAGCGTTCACAGTACAAGTATCCTTTTATGATTAAATGCAGTATCCTGAAAGTAAACTTCCCATTCTTTTATATATGTTACATAAGAAAATTTAATTTTAAAATGATGTTATCAAAATTAACTTGAATTGTTTAAAAATGAAGTAAATAATCAATCACTGACCCTCAACTACCTTCATCTTAGTATTTTTTAATTCTACACATCAGAATGCCACAAAAGCAAATTATTTCTGACAGGCCAACATAATGCTGCCATTCTAATACACAGTTAATACTTAATATTGAATAAAAAATAAAACTACATATGTTCGTAAGTACTGGAAATATAATAGCTAGCACCCACCCACTAAAGAACTAGTTTACTCTATCGATTGAATAAGAATTTTCCATATACAATCATTCAGAAAACTAAGATCATGGCATCTAGTCTCATCACTTCTTGGGAAATAGATGGGGAAACAGTGTCAGACTTTATTTTTTGGGCTCCAAAATCACTGCAGATGGTGACTGCAGCCATGAAATTAAAAGACACTTACTCCTTGGAAGGAAAGTTATGACCAACCTACATAGCATACTCAAAAGCAGAGACATTACTTTGCCAACAAAGGTCCATCTAGTCAAGACTATGGTTTTTCCAGTGGTCATGTACGGATGTGAAAGTTGGACTGTGAAGAAAGCTGAGCACCAAAGAATTGATGCTTTTGAACTGTGGTGTTGAAGAAGACTCTTGAGAGTCCCCTGGACTACAAGGAGATCCAACCAGTCCATTCTAAAGGAGATCAGTCCTGGGTGTTCTTTGGAAGGACTGATGCTAAAGCTGAAACTCCAAGACTTTGGCCACCTCATGCGAAGAGCTGACTCGTTGGAAAATACTCTGATGCTGGGAGGAATTGGGGGCAGGAGGAGAAGGGGACGACAGAGGATGAGGTGGCTGGATGGCATCACCGACTTGATGGATGTGAGTTTGGGTGAACTCTGGGAATTGGTGATGGACAGGGAGGCCTGCGTGCTGCGATTCATGGGGTGGCAAAGAGTCGGACACGACTGAGTGACTGAACTGAACTGAAGTAGGGAATCAGTAACAAATTAAAGAAACCGTATCAGCTTTAAAAAGGCATACTTTTACAGAATTCTTTTCTAAAACCCATCATTCTTTTGAAAAATATTTCTAATAAAAATAAGCAAGTACAGCTTTTAGACAAACACTGAACTATGACAAAAGATTTCAAATTTTCCTGTAAATACAAAAGTAACCTAGAACATCACGTCAATAAAATTTCCACTTTCTCATTTTTCCTACTTGTGAATGTGTTTCTAATTGTGGCTTTCTTACCATCATGAGGCTGTATAACATAATGACTCCCTCCAATATAGTCTGCAGAAATCCCTAGTTGAGAAGCATCTGTGGTAGAACTGTCACCATCCATCTACAAGGAAAAAAAGCTTTTCAATAATCTTCAATAAAACTTATCTAAAAAACTACATAATAGATTCAGTGCTCATAAACTGTTATTGGATGAATCAATTACATTTTACATAGCTTTAAGCTATGGAATGTTTACTAAAAGAAACATTTACTAAAATGTTTACTAAAAGAAAACATTTCCACTTCTTGTTTTGGAAACCTTTTAATAATTTGCCAACGATTCAAGATTCTCCTACCTACCCTCCATTAAGTGATAAGCCTACAAAGAAATGAATCTAAAACACACGTCTTTCTTTTCATTTGCATAATCCTCAAATACCGTACAGGCAAGCATGATTTACAACCTAATTTATCACTGGAATAACAAGAAGAGCCAAAATCAGCTTGTCAGTGAGTCACCTGGAAGTCACCTATATCCAGCATGTTCAGCTCTCCTGCTAAAGCCAGGTGTATTCCTACACAAGCATTTTTGCTCTTGCTGCAGACTTTCTTTGGTATCTCAGAAGTTCTACAGAGACAATGTCCTGGTTCAGACTATTGTTTGGTATAAGAATCATGGATTCCTTGCACAATTCTGTACCCATGCAGCCCAAAAGTACACCCACATTTTGAACAAGCTCATCACCTCTAACTAAAAGGTTAATTTTCTCTCCTCCCTACCCCCTACTCTGAGACTTTTGACTTGTACAGAAAAAAAGAAAAGGAGGGGTCAGGGAGATTGGAGATCTGCATATAAAAATATGAAAGTGTTATAACCACAGACAAAAATGAGTGTTAAAATGAGTATTTTAAAAGAACCCTGGGAGTTCCCTGGAGGTCTAGTGGTTAGGATTCGGCACTTTCACTGCTATGGCCCTGGTTCAATCCCTGGTCAGGGAACTGAGATTCCTCAAGCCATGCAGTGCTTATTTATTGGAGAAGGAAATGGCAACCCACTCCAGTATTCTTGCCTGGAGAATCCCATGGACAGAGGAGCTGGGTGGGCTACAGTCCACGGTACGCCTTAGTCCCTTTACTGTTCACCTGAAACTATCACAACATTGTTGACTGGCTACATCCCAGTACAAAATAAGAAGTTCAAACAAAACAAAATAAAAAAGAACCCTGCTTAATTTTGCTCAGAAGTAAAAGAAGGAGAATTTGGAAGGAAAAAAAACTAAAACCATAAGCCCTGAACTGTCTCCATTCCAACATGGCAAATCCTGGAAGTCTTTCTACTTTGCAAATAATACTATTGAAAACAATAAGGGATTGGCTATTTGTGGGTAGAAATTTTTTGAATGTATTATCTGAATAAAAAATATAGCAAAATTAAGTCTAATTTATATATGTTTTTCAAGAAGAGACACTTAATTCTAAACGTTCATCAAGGTCCATGACCTAGCACAAACTTGATGTTATTAACTGCAATATTTGAGTCCTTATGCAATACCTCTTTTCCATCTCTGTTGGATTTTTATCTATCAGATAATACTAAAATACCAGGTTAGTTTCCAAGTCTTCAGCAACATGGCTTTTGATGCATCTGTTGAGGGGCAAAGAGAAGAATTCACCTACTTTTAATAATTTGTAGAAGTACAGGGTACCTATTTATGATGCTCTTTAGTGCCCTCTAAGAGGAGGTAAACAATAGTCAGTGAGCTTGGATTTAGAGTCTCACTGATCCCTGAAAACAAACATCCTTACCAGTTAAATGTATTTCTATATAAAATAGAAATAATAATTTCACCTTCCCCACCTTAAAACAGCTAATATATGCATGAAATATTACCCAATTATAAAATGCTATTTTGATCCTAAAATGCTAAAAAGATACTAGGAGAATAGCCTTTAATAGATATGATGATGGATTTATTACCCATGAAAAAGTTCAATTAGGATAGCTGTGAATTGATTGGTTTTTACAATGCCCTACAAGATCAAGGTACCAGAGACAAGATCAAAGTGGTTGTTTAAGAGTGTACAACTGGAAACAAATCCAGTTTGTTTTTTTAGGAAGGTGGGGGGGGGGTGGATGAAGCAGTAACAAATCTTTTGCTAAATCAATGTCTACAAGATAGCCTGGATTTTTAATTAGCTGATGAGCAAGACTGTTGAAATAACCATGGTCTAAGAGATTAATTAATTTATAAATGCAATGTAAAAAAGTATTAAGGCAAAAAGTTTAAGTCACATTATATTGTCTTGAACTGGAATTAGCAGCAAGATCATCACCAGAATTAATAGCATTAGCTTCTAAACCTCAGTCTTCTAAAAAATATTTCTACAAATATTTCACAGAGTTGTTGGAATTAAAAAAAGAACAGAAACCTGCTAAGGATGGACTTTGACACACAGTGTACATAGGAGACGTCACATCTCGCCGTCCCTCCTTTGAAAATGAGCCACACGTCATCCACTTAGCTGTGTGTGTCTTTGGTTCTGCAAGCCTTAGCTTTTCTGTCATTTTACCACTCCTGTCTTCCTCTCCTCTATTTTTCTACCATTAAAATCCTGCCTGATACTTTAATCCCAGTGTTCATCCATCTTCCTGAATCTGATTTACCCTATTCTGTAAGCCAGAAATTAGTGTTCCCATCTTTGAATCCCTAAGGCTCTTACCATTCCACATATTAGCCTCATCTTTGATGCCTATAATATGCTAGCTATTCTCTTATTTATATGTATAAAAAATGAGGGGGGTAACTTGCTAGATACATCCCAAAGGTTTCTTCTAGCTCTAAAACTTCCTATTAAAATTTCAAAATAGTTTGTAGAGCATAAGTAAGCCAGTGAACAAATATTTACCAAGTAAGCACCTAGTATTTATCAGGTCTGTACCATGTGCTGACGACCTAACAGGTCAACAACAAAGACAAGGTCTCTGTCCTGTCTTGTAGAGAAGACAAATATTACGTAAACTGGGGGCAAGGAGAAGGGGTGGGGAGCGCAGCCCATTAGCATTTCCAAGGCACAGGCTCTGGAATCAGATCATCTGATTTGAATTCCCTGCTAATAACTGGCAAGTGGGGATGAGCAGAGTACAATAAAGAGTACTCAGTAAATGTTATAATTATAAATCATTAACTAATTGCTCGTGCCCAATGCTAAGGAAAACAAAGATGTTTCATGATACACTTTCGGAGCTGACTCCATAAGGGACCTCAATCAAGGAAGGGCATCTTAAGAAGATGACATTTACACTGAGACTGAAAGATGAACAGCAATCAGGCAAACAAAGATAGGACAAGAATGTTCCAAGCAAAGGAAACCGAGACACAGTACTGGTGGCCTGGAATGAGCTAAGTAGAGGCTAGTCAAGCAGTGCCTTGTGGACAAGAGTAAATCAAATTAGAGTTTTAACAGAAGAATGCCAGCCCAGTTTCTTTTTTAAAAGATCACTCTGGTTACAGTTCCATGTAGACAATGAACTGGAAGGGGAGCAAGAATGGGGTCAGAAGACCAGCAAGAACCATATGCTGCGTTTAGGGCAAGAGTTCAGCCAAGATGACGAACTTTCCCAGTATTGACAGGAAACAGCACTGGAGAGCAGAAGCAGAGACTACAAAGCTTTTTCATTGGTAAAATCAACAGACTTGGTGACTGACTGAGTAAGAGCTGGAGGAAAAACCAAGGATAACGCTGGGATTCTTACAGCTGGGGAGACAGATGGCTTTCCCTGGAGAATGCAAAAGGAAGGGGAGGGGAGTGCTGGGTAATGAAGAGAGCCCAGCTGAAGCTGGTGACCAGGCGTGTCTAGTGGAACCGATAGGTCCAGCTGTGATACTTATAAGCCTGGTAAGAACAGAGAAGCTAAAGTGGTGGATTCCATCCAGACAGCAAACGGGAAAGAACACAAGGGATACTGACTGATAAGAATGATCAATCATTAGATCCAAGGGAAATGAGAAATACCAACAAGGAGTTAAATCCCATTAAATTAACTATCCTAAGTATTTAGCTGAACTGATAATATTGTTCTCTAAAATCTTAAGTGCAATAAATGGTCAGCTGATTAAGTAGTAAATTTTATTCTGTAATTTTTTGACGTGGCAGTATTTTAACTATACTAACAATCTGTTGATCAAATTGCCAACATCCGCTGGATCATGGAAAAAGCAAGAGAGTTCCAGAAAAACATCTATCTCTGCTTTATTGACTATGCTAAAGCCTTTGACTGTGTGGATCACAATAATCTGTGGAAAATTCTGAGAGAGATGGGAATACCAGACCTGCCTCTTGAGAAATCTATATGCAGGTCAGGAAGCAACAGTTAGAACTGGACATGGAACAACAGACTGGTTCCAAATAGGAAAAGGAGTACGTCAAGGCTGTATATTGTCACCCTGCTTTATTTAACTTCTATGCAGAGTACATCATGAGAAACGCTGGGCTGGAAGAAGCACAAGCTGGAATCAAGATTGTCAGGAGAAATATCAATAACCTCAGATATGCAGGTGACACCACCCTTATGGCAGGAAGTGAAGAGGAACTAAAAAGCCTCTTGATGAAAGTGAAAAAGTTGGCTTAAAGCTCAGCATTCAGAAAACTAAGATTATGGCATCTGGTCCCATCACTTCATGGGAAATAGATGGGAAACAGTGTCAGACTTTATATTTGGGGCTCCAAAATCAGTGGAGATGGTGACTGTAGCCATGAAATTAAAAGACACTTACTCCTTGGAAGGAAAGTTATGACCAACCTAGACAGCATATTCAAAAGCAGAGACATTACTTTGTCAACAAAGGTCCGTCTAGTCAAGGCTATGGTTTTTCCAGTGGTCATGTATGGATGTGCGAGTTGGACTATAAAGAAAGCTGAGCACCAAAGAATTGATACTTTTGAACTGTGGTGTTGGAGAAGACTCTCTTGAGAGTCCCTTGGACTGCAAGGAGATCCAACCAGTCCATTCTAAAGGAGATCAGTCCTGGGTGTTCTTTGGAAGGACAGATGCCAAAGCTGAAACTCCAAGACTTTGGCCACCTCATGCGAAGCGTTGACTCATTGGAAAAGACTCTGATGCTGGGAGGGATTGGGGGCAGGAGGAGAAGGGGATGACAGAGGATGAGATGGCTGGATGGCATCGCTGACTCGATGGACATGAGTTTGGGTGAACTCTGGGAGTTGGTGATGGACAGGGAGGCCTGGCGTGCTGCAATTCATGGGGTTGCAAAGAGTTGGACATGACTGAGCGACTGAACTGAACTGAATAATCTGTTACACAAATGTGTAAATAGTGCCCTTTTTAATATATTTAACACTTACTGAACACTTTCTAAATATCTTATGCAATGTTCATGACCCACTGAAACACTTGAGAAAACAGAAGTTATATGAGGCTAACGACTTGCCAAAGGTGGCACCCTAAATGGGAGTGAAGTCTGGAATCTCATATGCCAAGTACTGTACAGTATTTGTTCTTGATGGGTTTTCAAATAGTCCTTAAGCCTATATCTTTAATTTCCCCTGTAAATTCTGAGTCTACTGACTGTATACTGAAAACATTCAAAGATGCTCCTCAAGCAAAGACAATATTACCTTTCCCATTTTCAAAATGAAGTTACTATGAAAAGTGAAGTACTGTATAAAAAGCACTTAGCGAAATGCATGATACACAGTAAGAACTCAACAAATGTAACCTAGTATTATTACTGTCTCTTCAAATACAGTTCTCATCTTCTTCCCAGGCATAAGTGTTTTTTCTTTCACACAACCCCTTTCACTGTTCTCTGGATCAATTCCTTATCTCTTTGTAGATAAGGCATAATACAATGATTCCTCATCTCTGATACCAGCTTCTTCATTCTCCCTTAAACATTCTTAATCCCCCTCATTAAACATATTGAAGAACACAGACACCTACAGCCTTAATTCTGTTACACTCTCTGGTTCGTTCTCACCCTGACAGTCCTTACACACCCTGTTCATTCCAACTGAAACTCCATAACATGTGCGTTTCCATCCCAACACAATAATGAAACTGCTCACAAAAGTTGCCAGAGATTTTGCCTTCAACCTACTTGATTATTCTACTATTCTTTGTAGTGCTGGCTTCTGCTAAACCCACATTTATGCTTGGAATTCTCCTTCATTTCCAAAGCAGTATTCTTTCCCCTGCCCTCCCCATCCCACTTAACTGTTAATTTTAACCAACAATCATTTTCTCTTTCTTCCCTTATTTTCTTAATAAACTCATTACACATCACTTCTATGCTCATAAATCCTACATCTACAACCATATCGTGACTGCCACTCATGCAAGCCAGGCCTGTAGGATATGTTTGATTATCCTGCCACTGGAAACTTAAGATACTGGAAAATGAAATTCACCTTCCCCATCCCTTGCAGGGAGGGAGTGGAGGGGAGCTCCTTTTGAACTGTTCCATTAAGAACAATGCCATCTCTCTACTCCTCCAGGCTAATTATACAGTGTCATCTTAGGCTCTTCCATCTCCTCCAAGCTCTACCTAATCTGTGACCTCTTTTTAAATGTTTTCTGGATATGCCCTTCCTTTTCTCTTTCCTCTGGACTACAATCCAACCTACTTGGGTACATAATGTTTTAAGACTAATGTCACTGAAACATTGCTTTTATAGCTCTTGAACCTATGATGATTCTAAAAGTCTTCCATGTCAAATCCAAACCTAGTTTTCATGGCTTTACATAAGTGATTCCCTTGTTAAACCTAACTAAACTAAACCAGTTGAAAACTGATTTTCACCTCTTCAGGGTTAAAAAACCTTATTTATGGATCACCAGGTACAGTTCTTTTGTTTAAGGAGTAAGGTAATCCTGTCTCAAGGAAGTTGTGACATGCCTCCTGTCACAGACATAGTATCCCATTCAAAAGTAAAGTATTCAGATAGGCCAAGTGGTATCTCTTCACTAGGTTACCCTGTGAGATCCCCACCTGCACCGGGCAGATCCACTTCCCTGCCACCAACAGAAGTCACTCAGCCCTGCCTTCAGGGTTCAACTTCCGGTGACAGCATCTACCTATCCAACCCTACCCATCCTTCAAGGCTCAGTTCCAGCCCTACTAGTTCCTTCTGTGACATTCCCAACTCCCCAGCCCACCACACCTCTCTTCTTTTCACTTGTGCTACCCTTAGAACCAGCATTTTCTGTTCCACACATAACTTGCCTCTAAATACAATTTGACTAAAGCCCTGCCAGCTAAACAGAAAGCCACCTGAGATGGGACAACTTTTAACCCTGTGGCCCAGAGGAAATACTTAATACATGCAGGTCACTGAGAAGAAGGAATCAACAGGAATGGGGAGAGGTACTGTCTGGCCTGGAAAGGCACTCATTCTAGCAGGAATCTTCGGTATAAACCACTTAGAATTTTGTTTTCAGTTAATTACAGTTCAAATCTAATTAACAACCAGCATGATAAAACATACTTACTGTCATGAAATACGCTGAGAACCGTGTTGTCAGTGGTACTCAAGAACACCTGCCTAAAAAAGGTGTCTAATCTCTGCCCAATTTCAACCTGGAAGATAAATATCTATTAGTAGTTTAAAAAAAAAAAAGGTATAGCCCATAGGCTTTCTTCCTAGTAAAAGTTTTAAAGGCATGTATAATTTTACCTACTATTATTTAATGTAATATATGGCAATAAAATGATGCAAAATACAAGCACCCAATAAATGTTTGTTAAATTGGAAGATATATTTTGGAAAACTTACAAAAAAGTTAATGCCATTGGGAAGAGATATTGCTTTTCCAACATATATTTAGTCATGTTCATCATAAATATTCATCACAACACACCAAATTATATAATATGCAAGAAAAAAAAATCACATCACGTATCTAAGCTATTTAAAACACCAACACCCAGACTTATCAACTTAATTTTTTGGTGAGGGTTTTCTTTGTTAGGGTCCAAAAGCTCAAAGTGGGAGACAAATTTACCTCAGAATATAATGCTTTTAAACATTTCATATTATAATGAGAAGACAAATGTTGCGCAGAGAACACGAATGTTGCCCAGAGAACAACAGAATCAATTAAGACCTTTATTTATCATTTTAAGGCACCACCATTTTGGACTAAAATTGCATCTGGATAGCACTTCATTCTCACTGTAAGGCATAAACAGCTGAATTAACTGGCATCAACTACAATGTTACAATCTTCCTTTCTCATTTGCTTTTCCTTTTCTCAAGTAAAACAAGTAAATGGAGAGTGGAGGGGACAAAAACATACCCTTTCAGTGTTAATTTTTAAAGGAATAAAAAATATGGATATGCATTCAAGCATGAAATCTAGTAAATAGCAGAAAAAATCGTAACCACTGAATTGAATTTTAAAATGCCATTACAAGGGTCTAGGCAGCAAGACTGGCTGGCACTGTCTACTCTGCTATAATCTTAAAAGCAATTTCTAATTTCTTTTCAGAAAACGTCCTCTTTCTAACCCATAGTTGCCCAGAAAATTCCTTCCTTGTAGCTTTAAGTGTTATTTTTCAAAGGGAGTCTGGAGGGGGGTGGAGGGAGAATCTTCAGAATACTTAAAATGTAGGAGCTGTATATATTTATGTATTTTGCTGGGGGAGGGGGTGCACACCTCACTACAATCACTCACCCAAATAGTTGAGTCAGTATATATTTAGACTTGGTATATTAAAAACACTATCACCGCATATGGTATATATTTTCTTAAAGGCAGGTTATGATATATGTGAAAGCTCAAGGGAATGCATACATCTGTTTAATGTTTAAAGAAATGCAAATTTGTATCCAAGAAAAGCAGCAGACTCTTCCTCCACCCTCCAGTCTCTGGCATCGAGACCCGAGTTTTGCATCAATGCAATCCCTAAATTAAACTACAGGAGCAGTGTGAGGAAGGAATAATTGCCTTTTGAGGTACTGGGATTAAACTTTTTATTTTACAAATAAAATTCCTATTTGTTAACGCCACTTACATTGATCAGGTTACCTCATCACTTCATATTGTTGATTAGTTTCCATATCAGAGAGCGGAAACCATCCCGGCAATTCGTGGCACGAACGGTGGAGTCCACGCAGGTTAAGAGGGATGCTATTCTTTTTTTTTTAAGTCTTACATTACCTAACCTTGCTTAAATCATCTCATTAAAGTACTCTGGGCAAGATTATGACTTGTGGGTGCCCCGTAATTCTTTGTTCTCGGAGACTACTACTCCTAAGGCCCGGCACATCCTCCCCGCCTCCCACCCAAGATTAAAACCTTAGCCCAGTCCGGAAAGCTTCCTTCCCACCTTCGGGGCAAGTCCAGGGACCGCAAGCCGCCAGATGGCTGCATTCTTTACGCGTAAACCAGACTGCGGGGAAACGAAATCCACTCCTTCCTCCCGGGGACCTGGCTTCCTCCCCTACGAAGGTAAGCGGGTTGCCCCCGGGCCCCCGGCCCGCTCGGCCGACCTGTCAGTCCCGCCCGCGCCGCGCGGTCTTCCCTGGCGCGCATCCCCCCGACTCGTCCGGCCCAGGCCCGGGCCCGGGCCCGCGCCCAACGCCCGCCGCGCGGCGCCCGGGGTGCCGGGGCAGCAGACAAAGCGGCCCGGCCCCGCCGTGCCCCCGCGGGCGGGCGGACAGGCGGAAGGGGGGCGCCCCCGGGAATCCCCGCGAGGGGGCCAGGCCCGGGGCTGGGGGCAGGATCTGGGCCGGGGGTCCGGGCCGCGTCCCCCGCCCCCACGGCCGGCTCTCCGCACAAAATGGAGCCGGTCGGGACACCGCCGAGAGCGGGCCAGACGGTGCCCCGGTGCCCCCTCCTCGGCTTCGGGCCCGGAGCTCGGCGGCGGCGAGCAAGAGGCGGCCTGGCCCGCGTCCCGCCGCTCCTCGGCCCGGCGCACAAAGAGCCGAGGAGCGGCCCCGCGCCCGCTCCCCGGCCGGGCCCGCAGCGGGACAGGCCTCGCAGGCGCCCGCCCGGCCCCGGCCCCGGCCCAGGCGGGAGGGCGGGTGGGCAGGAGGGAGGCGAGTGCCCCCGGCCGCGGCGGCGTTGGCGGCGGGGACGGCGCCGGGAGGAGACGGACATTTCATTCGAGCTAAAGTGGAGTCGGTTTAGGAGCGATCATTGGCCGAAGCGAGACACAAACCTCCAATGCAGCCCTGGTTGGCTCCCGTCTCCAATCGGCTGTTTGGTTGGACAGAAAATGGCTGCGAAGGAACCAGTCCCAGCGCGGAGCTCCGCTTCCAGGACTCGGCCTCCCCTCCCTCCGCTGCGGGCCGCTTCCCTCGGCGCGACACCCTCCCTCCGCGCCTCCCGCGCGCCCTCCCGGCGCGGCCACGCCCCGGCCCCGGCCCCGCCTCCGACCCCGCCCCGCGCGCAGGGCGGCCGAAGCTCCGCCAGCCTGCTGCGGCGGGCTGGTCCTGCGAGGCTATCCAAGCCGTCCAGTGGCCTCCTAGTTCGGCTGGGGCTTCCAGGGACTAGGGCCCGAGTGAGATGCTGCTGAGGTCTGTGCCGAGTTGCTTCCCGCGGTGTTTTCCCCAGGCTTTGAGAAGGCTGATTTCTCAGCCCGCCCTCTCTTTTCAATCCCCTCCCTCCCCCACGTGGAAGCGTCTCACCCGCCTGAGTGCAGCCTGCCTGCGCCTCGATTTTTAAGAAGGGTAAACCAAGGTTAGAAGCCGCGGGCCAGGGCGACATCCGAGCGACAGGGTGGATCTGTGGATCTGTGCGTCGATTGCCTCCTGGTGCTGAAAGTACCTCGTGTTCGCCTTGTGTCGCTGTAAATGTTGCCACAAGTACAGCGGTCCTTCTCAGTCGACCACCGAGCTCCGGTGTTAGTTTTTCAGATTCCATCTAAAGATACAATCCTCTCCTTCAGGTTTAACAAGTTGTCAGACTAGTGAGCCTTCACCCCAGCTTAAAATATTGCATATCCCTTAAAATATTGCAACACCAACGTGTGGCTTTTCCCAACCAGATGACATTTGGGCTTCAAGAATCCATGGCCCGTTCTTGCTTTGGTGCAAGCTCCCTCGCTGTCTTTCCCTGAGTGCAGTCTGGGTCGGTCTTCCCTGGACCGTCACCATCACAGATGGGCGGCGAGCCAGACACCACTCGCTGCAAAGCGCGCAGGGTTTTTGCAACCAGAGCCGGGAATCGCGTTCCCTTTACTTCCTCTAAACAAGTGGCTCCGTGCCACATTAAACTTTCCAGCTTTAATCATTTAAAAATATATAGCTATGTTTTATTTATAAAGCTCCTACTGTTGGGCTGCATATTTTCACATTTCTGGAGCAAATAAGGAAGCAAAAACAAATGAAAGACTCCAAATTATTCCAAGAGTAAGTAAGCAATACCACCCTAGGATCAGACAATCTGGCTCGAATTCCAACTCCCTCTCTTACTGGCATGTGACCCTAGCCAAATTTCTGTATCTCTGGGTAAGTACTGTAACTACCTCTGAGATAGGAGTAATAGTAGCCACTTCTTAGGATTGCTTGGAATTTACTTAAAGTAAATGCACATAGAAAGCCCTTAAAAAATAATAATAATAACAAACTTGGCCCATTAACTTAAGATCTTTGTATCACATGAATTTCAATCTCCATCAAACTTTTTATTTATTTTTAAAGTTTTTATTATTAATGTGGGCCATTTTTAAAGTCTTTATGGAATTTGTTACAATATTGCTTCTGTTTTATGTTTGGGTTTTGGGCCCTGAGGCATGTGGGATCTTAGCTCCCCTACCAGGAATCAAAACCACACCATCTGCATTGAAAGGCGAAGTCCCAAACATTAGACCACAATGGAAGTCCCCTCCAACAAACTTTTTTAAACTGTTATTTGCTAAAAAGGAGTAAAATTGGCCTATGTTTTAACCCCTCCCTTTCTTTATGATTATCCATAAAGTGGAATTTTAGGAGTGAAATCATGTACTCAAAGGTAGGAAATATAAAAAAGGAAGAATAGAACTGGAAGTATGATGAATCCACACACTGGATGATGACTCAAAAGATGCAAAGATGACTGACTACTTTCCCTGAATTCCTATGGTATTATTTCAGTGCCACTGATCTAATCTACATACTTAATTCAGAGTCAACAGATTATCCAGCTCCTTCTGTCCACAAGCACTGTGCTAGGAGTGATGGGGCTACAAAGGTGAATAAAGCACTGTCTTTCCCCTGGGAGCTACCACTAGGAGACAGGAGACCCAGGCCACACCCCCTCTGCAGTTGAATGCCAGTTACCCAGTCTTGACCACCTGTGTTCTCTGTGCCTCTAAAACCTGTGTTCCAGAAGCCTCCAATCAACATCCACCAGGTTTCATGGTCACACGGTGAAAGAGAGGGATGTGGATCACAATTGAATGCCTAAGAAAAGACCTTCTCTGGACTAATCTTGACTTTGTATTACAGGCCAAAGGACAGGTAATTTGACTTCATTCCTTTTCTAGTCCATGGGCGTCCCTGGTGGCTCAGACGGTAAAGAATCCGCCTGCTATGAGGGAGACCTGGGTTCGATCCCTGGCTTGGGAAGATCCCCTGGAGGAGGGCATGGCAATCCACTCCAGTATTCTTGCCTGGAGAATCCACTTGAACAGAGAAGCCTGGTAGGCTACAATTCATGGGGTCGCAAAGAGTCAGACATGACTGAGTGACTAAGCGTGCACATACTTTCCTAGTTCGTACACCACAGCTGCCCCTTATTTATACCACCATATATGAGTCATAATTCGGCAAACATTAAAGCAGAATCCCTGGCTCAATGAAGACTCCTCAGTTGGATTGTACTTTATTGCTTTAATGAGACCTAATAAATCCCCATGATGACAGTATCTATTGTATTACTAGTATTGTCTCTGTTTCCAGCTTCCTGGTCTACTCTTGCCCTGTCCTCTCCATCCATTCTCAGCACTGAGGGCCTGGAAGGGTCCAGCTTCGGCTTCCATCTCCCACCTCTGATATCACTCTAGGCCCACTCCCACCTCACCACCTTCTAGACACACTGGCCTCAGCTCTGCTCCACACCCACCCACCCACACACACACACACACACACACACACACACACAGGCTCTAGCCTTGGGGTCTTAACTGGCTCCTTTTCATCTTTGAGGCCTCATCTCTTCAAGAAGGTTTTCCCTCACCATTGACCTCTTTTAAAACCCCACTCAGTTACTCTGTATGATCATAGAGAGCCATCCAGTCATATCATAATAATATTATTACTTTCATTCCATTATGCTTAGCCTCATTGGATTACCTTGGTTGTTTGTTGTCTATCAATATATCCAAAATGGGAACACTTCTCCTTCCATCTGCTCTCACCAAGGCAGCTGCAGTGACCTCCTAACTTGTCCCCCTGCTTCTACTCTGGCTTACACAGCAGCCAGAGTGATCCCACCAAAATGGATGTCAGATTCTGTCACTCCTCTGCTCAAAACATCCTCCAGTACCTCCCCATTTTCCCCAGAGTAAACGACAAAAGACTCTACAGTGGCCTTGCAAGCAGAGAGTGACAAGTTTGTACATTTCAAGTTGAACAAAGGAAAAGACTAATTGCTCTTTGGCCATTAAACAAGCAACACCCAGAATCTTTTTTAATCAATCAGTGACAACCTCCCAATCATGGCTACTGCTAACTTCAGGAAGTTAGCCAATCAGCAACAGGCATACTTCACTAATCCTCTTCCTTCTTCAGCTAAAGGCCAATTCATCTCTGATCAGTCTAGCTTCTAAAAGTTCCAGTCTCTGAACCCTGCGCTTCCTGAACACTATATATAAGACCTTAGACTTCTCTGTTCAAAGATGCTCTGCCTTACAATACAGCTGTCCTTTGCTTAGCCAGAAATATATTCATCACTTTTTATTTCTGTCAGATACGAAGATCGGGCTTCCCTGATAGCTCAGTTGGTAAAGAATCTACCTGCAATGAAGAAGACCCCAGTTCAATTCCTGGGTTGGGAAGATCCCCTGGAGAAGGAAAAGACTACCCACTGTAGTATTCTGGCCTGGAGAATTCCATGGACTGTATAGTCCATGGGGTTGCAAAGAGTCAGACACAACAGAGCGACTTTCACTTTTCATGAAGATTGGACCAGATTTCCTCTCTACTCCCCGTCTAACTTTTATATCCTATTTTCTCCTTTGCTCACTCCACTTCCTTTTATCTTTATTTATGGCAGGAGCACTCCTACCTCAGGGCCTTTGCATTTGCTATTCCATCTGCCTAGCACATGTTTCCCTCTGATAACCACACAGCTCACTCTCTCACCTCCTTCTATTTCTTTGTGACACCAGCCTTTTCTCTTATCTAGAAACTGTAATACCAGGGCCTTCCCTGGAGGTCCAGTGTTTAAGACTCTGCACTTGCAATGCAAGAGGCATGTGTTTGATCCCAGGTCAGGGAACCAAGATCCCGCATGCCCTGGGGATGCAGCTAAAATAAATAAATATTAAAGATGCAATTCTAGTTCCCTTCCCCCACTCTCTCTTAACTGCTTTATTATTTTTTTCAGTAACACTTTATCATCTCTGACATCCTATAGAGCTTCCTTATTTATTTTGTTTGTGTTTTGTCTGTCTCTTCCTGCTAGAATGTAAGCTCTATGAGGACAAGGAGTCTTGCTTATTTTGTGCATCCCAAGCACATAGTAGGTGTTCAAAAATACTTCTTGAGTGAATGGATTTTTAACATTTCACTGTATTACAATATAGACTCCTTGCGTGCAAAGACCTTGTGTTTACTTCTGTATAGTCAGGGTCTGGAAGAGTGTCTGCACGTAGTAGATGCTCCAGAGATATGTATGGGATGAGTGAATGAGCAGACGTTGGATAACACTACATGGATGGCTAATATGGTTCGATTTTTTATTTTTCAGCTTTGCAATGGTGCAAAAGCAATATACAGTCAGTAAAAATTGCTCTTCAGATTTTGAGACTTTTGTTTTGTTTTGGCTGTGCAGCTTACAGGATCTTTAGTTCCCTGATCAGGGATCAAACCCATGCCCCCTGCAATGGAAGCATGGATCTCTAGATCCATGAACCTAGAACTAGTGGTTCTAGATGTAGAACCACTAGACTACCAGGGAATCCACCAAATGTTGAGTTTTGATCATTTTTCAGGCTGATGGTATTCATATTCTCAGGATGCTGGGCAGAGGCAGTGAGCCACAGCTTCCAGTCAACCACAAGATCATGAGGGTAAAAACCAGTACATTCACAACCCCTCTGTCCCCACACAGCCATTCTGCTTTTCACTTTCAGTACAGTATTCAATAAATTACATGAGATATTTAACACTTTATTGTAACATAGGCTCTGTGTTAGATAATTTTTCCCAATTATAGGCTGATGTAAGGGCTTCCTGGGTGCTCTTCACCAGGTGTGCTGGTGGTAAGAACCCACCTGCCAAAGCAGGAGCTGTAGAAGACACGGGTTCAATCCCTGGGTCAAGAAGATCCCCTGGAGGAGGGCATGACAACCCACTCCAGTATTCTTGTCTGGAGAATCCCATTGACAGAGGAGCCTGATGGGCTACACAGTTCATAGGGTCACACAGAGTCGGACATGACTGAGGCAACTTACCATGCACACATGAAGGCTGATGTAGTATTCTGGGCATGTTTAAGGTAGGTTAGGCTAAGCTGTGATGTTCAGTAGGTGAGGTGTACTAAATGCATTTCAACTTACAATATTTTCAGCTTCCTATGGGTTTATCTGGATATAATGATGTAACCCCATATAAATCAAGGAAGATCTGCATTTTAATTGATAAAATAAATGACCCTGAAATTACCAAAGCCATATGTATCATTTCTCTCCAGAGAAACAGAGCTAATAATCATATTTTAAATTCCTCAAGTTACTATGAAGTGTTCATCAAATATTCAAAACATATTCATCACTAGTTCTGCATGGATTAGATAAAGTAATATATGAAGATGATTAAAACATCCTTGATCCATCTGAAAAAGATCTTTCTCTGTTCTAGGGCCGCCCAGGCCAAGAACCAGTGGGAAAATTGACAGAAAGGAAAGCCAGAGAACAACTATTTCTCATTTTGTTTGCTTTCACTTAAATTGTTGTCTTCTCTGAACCGGTGACCCTGTCTGCAGTCTCTTTTTGATCTATTTACTATGACAGGTTCAGATTAATCTTCCTGAAACCCAAGTATTACCATGTTATTACCTTTTAAAAATCATGACAGTAGTTCCCGCTTTCAGCATGTTTACTGCAATTGGGTACTCTAGTCATTCACACGTGTTTTCTCATTTTAGTCACACCATGACCTTGTGAAGTAGGTATTATTATTGCCATTTAAAAGAACTGAAAGCAAGCTCAGAATTTAAGAAACCCAGACATGACACAGCTAATAAGTGGGGGAGCCAAGGCTAACACCTCCTCTTAGTCTCACCACATTGCAAGTTCATTCTGACCCCAATCTCTCTTATAAAAATCCTGTTTATAAAATCTGAATAGACGATCCTCTATGAAGATGTTTAGATGGGCAATAAGCACGTGAGGAGATGTGCAGCACCATTAATTATAAAGGAAATGCAAATGAAAACCACAATGTGAGTCTACTTCACAACCATTAGTTTGGCTATCATAAAAAACAGCTAATGACAAATGTTGTTGAGGATGTGGGGAAATCCTCATACACGGAGCCCTCATACACTGCTGGTGGGCATGTAAAAGGTGCAGCTGTGGTGGAACTGTTTGGACAGTTCCTCAAACAGTTAAACATAGAGTTAACATTTGACCCAACAATCAACCCCATTCCTAAGTGTATACCTAGGAAAAATAGAAAGAAAAACAAATCTGCACAGAAACTTGTACCTTGAAGCTTCATAGCAGTATTATTCATATAGCCAAAATGTGGAGATAACTCAAATGTCCATCAACTGATAAATGGATAAACAGATGAGGTGTATGAATATTATTCAGCCATAAAAATGAATAAAGTTCTGACACATGCTACAACCTGGATGAGCCTTGGAAACATCTATGCAGAAGAAGGCAGACCCAGAAGACCATAGAGTATGTGATTTCATTTATAGTAAATGTACAGAAGAGGCAAATCCATAGAGACAGAAAGTCAGCTGGTTGTTTAGAACTCCAGGAGGGGATGGGAGAATAAGGGGTGACAGTTACAGGACATGAGGTTTCTTTTGGGGTGATGAAAATGTTCTAAAATTGATTGCGGTGATAGTTGCACAAATCTGTCAGTATACTAAAAACCATTGAATTGTACACTTTAAATGGTTAAATCGTATGGTAGGTAAACAGCATCCCAGTAAAGCTGTTATTTAAAAAAATCCTACCCACTGTTAAAAATCTTTATGTGTGAAGTGCATACAGATTGATAAGAAAAACACATATCTCCAACAGAAAAACAAGCAAAGGGCATAAAATAGAAAACTCACAAAAGAGAAATACAAATAGCTAATAAACATGTGGTGCTTGGGGGAGGGGAGTTTCCCCTCAAATCAAATGAAGAAGTGAAAAAGCTGGCTTAAAACTCCACATTTCAAAAACTAAGATCATGGCATCTGGTCCCATCACTTCATGGCAAATAGATGGGAAAACAATGGAAACAGTGACAGACCTTATTTTCTTGGGCATCCATCACTGCAGATGGTGACTGTAGCCATGAAATTAAAAGATGCTTGCTCCTTGGAAGGAAAGTTATGATGAACCTAGACAGCATATTAAAAAGCAGAGACTTGACTTTGCTAACAAAGGTCTGTCTAGTCAAAGGTACGGTTTTTCCAGTAGTCATGTATGGATGTAAGGGTTGGACCATAAAGAAGGCTGAGTGCCAAAAATTTCATGCTTTCTGAATTGTGGTGTTGGAGAAGACTCTTGAGAGTCCCTTGGGCTGCAAGATCAAACCAGTCAATCCTAAAAGAAATCAATCCTGAATATTCATTGGAAGGACTGATGCCGAAGCTGAAGCTCCAATACTTTGGCCACCTGATGCAAAGAGCTGACTCATTAGAAACCACCCTGATGCTGGGAAAGATATAAGGCAGGAGGAGAAGGGGCCAACAGAGGATGAGATGACTGGATGGCATCAACAACTCAATGGACATGAGTCTGAGCAAGCTCCAGGAGTTGGTAAAGGCCAGGGAAAACCTGGTGTGCTGCAGTCCATGGGGTCTCAAAGAGTCAGACATGACTGAGTGACTGAACAACAATCAAATAAGCTAAGAATTGTACAACAAAGATGAAGATGTGGTGAGATAAGTGTTCCCATACACTGATGATAGGAAACGTTCTAGAAAGCAATTAGTGAGTGTGCGTCAGCAAACTTTAAGATGCTTTTACCCTTCTAGTCAATAAATGAATCATAAGGAAATAATTTGTAATGCAAGTAATAGTATATTACCTAATAAAATAATTTTGTAATGCAGGTTATATTATCTAATATGATAATTAGGTAATAAGAGATTCAGAAGAGCTCTGTCAGTAGTAGAAAAGCTATATGGTAGGCAGACTCTAAAGTGGCCCCTGTCCTACTGTATAGCATAGGGAACTAGATCAATATCTGTGATAAATTATAGTACCAAAGAATGAAACATAAAATGGCCTGCAATGATCCCTACTTCCTGGTATTCATACCTTTGTGCAGTTCCCTTCCCTGTTTACTTCCCTGATGGTCCAGTGATTAAGACTCCAAGCTTCCAGTGCAGGGGATAAATATTGATCCCTGGTCAGGGACCTAGGATCCCACATGCAGCCTGGTGTAGCCAAAAAATGTATAAATTAACCTCCCCTAGCTTGTAGGCTGGATTTATTGATTTGCTTCCAGTGAATAGAGTGTAACAGGTAAAATTAGATTACAAAAAAGACTGAATTCCATCCTTTCTCTCTCTCTAATAGATACAGAGATACGTAGATAGACATATAAATAGTAAATATAGAGAGGTTTGTATATAGATGAAAAGTAAAAGTGGAAGTGTTAGTCACTTAGTCGTGTCTGACTCTTTGTGACCCCATGGACTGTATAGCCCACCAGGTTCCTCTGTCCGTGGAATTCTCCAGGCAAGAATACTGAAGTAGGTTGCCATTTCTTTCTCCAGGGGTCTTCCTGACCCAGAGATCGAACTCGGGTCTCCTGCATTGCAAGCACATTCTTTACCGTCTGAACCACCAGTGAAGCCCATTGTATATCAATATTTATAGCTATATTTATCTATCTACCTAGAGAGAGAAAGAGAAAACTTGTCTATAGCTGACAGCCAGCAAGAAACTGAATTCTGCCAATGGCTATGGAAGCTTGGAAGTGAGTCTTCCCCCAGTTGAAGTTTGAGATGACTGAAGCCCACCAGCTATCTTGGGTGCCACCTTGAGAGTGAGTGAGTGAAGTCGCTCAGTCATGTCCAACTCTTTGTGAGCACATGGACTGTAGCCCACTAGGCTCCTCCATCCATGGACTTTTCCAGGCAAGAGTACTGGAGTGGGTTGCCATTTCCTTCTACAGCCACCTTGAAAAGCCTGAGCCAAAGCCACTGCCAGATTCCCACCCCATAGAAACTGTGAGATAGAAAATGTTTACTGTTTTATGCCTTTGAGTTGTAGGGTATTAATTTGTCACATAGTAATAGTTAACTAATACAGCCTCATTGTCTAACAGACTGAAAATGCTTAAAGTAGGTGAAATAGTATGTTACACTGCTGTTAAACATCTGTTAAAGAATTTTTAGTAACACAGGAAGATGTTCAGATTACAATGTTGAGAAATAAACTCCAAAAAGATATACAATATGATTCCAAATTGGAAAGTCTATATTTGCATGAATACTTCCAGGGAAAACCTGCAAGTGAATATGTTAACAGTCAACAGTTTTCTCTGACACAGAATAGTTGTTCCTCACATTCGTGTGGACTTCAGTTAGGGAATCATTCAGTTCATTTCTACTGAATATCTACAATGTGCCCACCAGCCCTAAGAACATCTTGCTCTCATAGGGAACAAGACCAAGTCACTGCTCTCCTGAAACATGCTTGATGAGATAGCTCATGGAGAGATAGAGAGATGGAGAGTAGTGGATAGACTGTCAGATACATTTTAGAAATAAAACATTTGGTGCCAAAAATGTGTATGAAGAAATAGAATTTTCTCTTGGGTGGTTGGCCTGAGTAGCAGGGGAGAATTCTAGAGCTGGACTGCTTGGTATGCAATCGTGGTGTAATAACCATCAGCTGAGTGACCTTGGAGGCACAGGCTACATAATCTCTGTGTGCCCCAGTCTTCTTATCTGCAGAGTGATGGCTTTCTCATCCATTTTAGAGATAGCAATATAACTCTTAGATTGAGTTGGGGGGCATGAGTTAGTATAAAGAACTTAAAAGAGAGCCTGACGCGTTGAAGGTTGGTCAAAATCATTAGCCATTATTATTTTATCTATTTATTTTTGGCTGTGCTGGGTCTTCGATGCTGCAAGTGCTTTTCTCTAGTTGCAGAGATCAGGGCCTGCTCTTCATCGAAGGGCACGGGCTTCTCATTGCGGTGGCTTCTCCTGTTGCGGAACACAGGCTCTAGGACCCACGAGGCTCAGTAGTTGTGGTATGTGGGCTCAGTGGTTGTGGCATGTGGGCTCAGTAGTGACAGTTCCCAGGCTCTAGAGCACAGGCTCAATTTAGTTGTGGCACACTGGTTTAGCTGCTCTGAGTCATGTGGGATCCTCCTGGGCCAGGGATCAAACTCATGTCTCCTGCATTGGCAGGCAGATTCTTTACCCCTGAGACACCAGGGAAGCCCAGTCATTGTTGTTATAATTATTGAGATGGGGATGACTGAGAATGAAATCAAAATTAAGAATAACTATGAGTACGTAATATAATTGACAGTTATTAATGTTCTTTTTTACAGTGGAATCAGACCATCTTTAAAGGTTATCTAGTCTGCTCAGTTATGGGAGTAATTTATATGCTATGTGATCATTAACACGCATGTCTCTGTGGATTTGAGGTGCTTGGGGGAAGGAATAAAAGGGCAGTGAATTTTAATAGGCATGTTAGGGAGTGGGCCTACAAGAGAGGTGTGATGAGGCAGGCTGAGCCCTGGAGGGGAAGGACCTGCTGGAGGAGGTAACCTGAGGGGGAGGAAATGGGGAACCACAGACCTCCCTCCCACCTCTTGGTGCAGGACAGCTCCTGAGGATTTTCAGTGGCCCTAGGCATCGAAAAGATTATGGTGCCATGTTGCTCACATCTAATTCAAAATTAAAAGGAGACTTTATTGCAAAATACATGGATATAAGTCCCACAGAGTTTTAGCTTTCTCCCAAATGGGCACTCTGGGATGTTTTTTAATATTAAACTCTTTCCAAATAATATTTCCCCTCATTTTCTGATATCCTTGTTTTGCTGGTCCTTAAGCACATTCTTGGTATGCATAATGGTTCATTCCACCTGGGAAGTTTGGGCTACTGACCTCCCCTGCATGCATGCTCAGTCATGTCTGACTCTCTGTAACCGCATGGATTCTAGCCTGCCAGGCTCCTCTGTCCATGGGATTCTACAGGCAGGAATACTGGTGTGGGTTTCTCCTCCAGACGATTTTCGCTACTGAGGGATCAAACCTTGGTTCCTGCATTGGCAAGCAGATTCTTTACCGCTGAGCCACCAGGGTAGCCCACTGACCTCTCACTCATTGACATTTGCCTGGCTACTGCTTACATATCCTCCAGAATTTAGTGTAGATATCACCCCCTCTAGGAAGCCTTCCTGATCCTCCAAGTCCAAGCCTTAGAATTATATTCATCTCAATATGCCCTCCTGTGAGTGTAGATTCTGCGAGAGCCCAAGCACGTCCACCTTGTTCATCACTGCACCCTATGACAGTGCCTGGCTCAGAGGTGAATGGCAGTTTACTAAATGAACAGATTATCTAATGAGTGACCTCACCCCCCAACTCCCTCACTGCCTACAAGCCCCTGGACAAAGCTAACAGGCCAGCTCTGTGCAGGTTACTCTGATGGGACTCCAGGACCCTTGAAGTTTTCCTGCCTCAGAGCCAGAGACCCTTCCACCACCATGCCTTTGACTTGACTCTGACCCAGTCCAGGGAGAACCCAATGCAATCAAAGGATACACAATTATGAGCTAAGACTGAACCAACATAACTGAATTTTCTGCACCTAGAGTGATAAGGTTTTCTTTCTTTATTTATTTATTTTTTGTAAGGCATTTGTGACTATAATCTGGGAAATCACCGAGTTTTATGAAATGTAAAGGGAAGGATGCTTAGCGGCTCCTTCCAACTTGGCACCTCCCTCATCTTCATTATCCTTCTGGGAAATAGGGTTTTCCTGGCTGCAAAGACTCCTCCCACTTGTGTTTGCTGGTAATCAAACTTACAGATTCATTTGCACAATTGTGAAGACATTCTAGGCCTTCTAGCTCCAAGATTGCAAACTCCTACCCAGCCAGTCTGGTCTCTGGAGGCAGCACACATACTTTTATGTCACTTAAACACCTGATTCGAAGAACTGACTCATTTGAAAAGACCCTGATGCTGGGAAAGATTGAAGGTGGGAGGAGAAGGGGACGACAGAGGATGAGATGGTTGGAGTTGGTGATGGACAGGGAGGCCTGGTGTGCTGCAGTGCATGGGGTCTCAAAGAGTTGGACGGGACTGAGCGACTGAACTGAACTGACAGGTACAGGATTTGGATCTTGGAGCTGGGAGGGAGGAGTTTAAGTCATTTGGGAACAACTTCTGTCACTTGCCCCAGGCCCCACCAATCCCAGGCTTCTACCAGACTATTCCTTACATTTTGTGACCGGCCTGACCTCTGAAGACAGGTCTTGGTGTTGGCAACTGATGCTAGTTCAGCCTTCAACCTATCCCGAGTAAGAGTGCTTGACTTTAAGGAGAGCAAATGTCTACCTCTGTCTGGTGTCAAAGCTGGGAGGAACTGGCCTGGCAACCGCCTGGCCCCCAGCCCCATGGAGACAGCCAACACATACACACACACAGAGAAGCCAAGAAAGGTCTCAGCTGGGCTCTAGTTTCTGGTTCACCAATCTGTCTAACTTTTTGCCAGCTTAGTACTGGTCATCAACTTAGTACTGGCTGGTTCTTTTTTTCTTATTTTTTCTCTTTATTTCTTTTTTTTTTTCATTGAAGTATAGTTGATTTACAATATTGTGTTTCAGGTATACAGAAAACTGATTTGATTATACACACATGTATATACATACATTCATTTTTTTCTGATTCTTTCCATTATAGTTTATTACACGATATTGAATGTAGTTCTCTGTGCTATACAGAAAATCCTTGTTGTTTGTCTATTTTGTGTATGGTAGTGTGAATCTGCTAATCTCATACTCCCAACTTACCCCTCCGCTTCTCCTTCCCCTATGGTAATCATGGTTTTTTTCTATGTCTGTGAGTCTTTCTGTTTTGCAAATAAGTCCATTCATACAATTTTTAGATTCCTCATATGTGTGTGTGTGTTCAGTCGTGTCTGAGTCTTTGTGACCCCATGGATGGTAACCCACCAGGCTCTCCATGGAATCTTCCAGGCAAGAATACTGAAGTGTGTTGCCATTCCCTACTCCAGGGGATCTTCCCAACCCAGGGATCGAACCTGCGTCTCTTGTGTCTCCTGCACTGGCAGGCAGATCTTTATCACTGGGAAGCCCAGACACCTGGGAAGCCCAGATTTCTCATATACATGATATCATATAATATTTGTCTGTCTCTGTTTGACTTACTTCACTTAGTACTAGCCGCTTTTTGTCCCTTGAAGTTAAGTCCTGAGTAACACACCCTGTGTCTAGTATGATCTCAGAGGTAATAACCACAGAGGGGATGTTGATTTTGTTCTTTGTGATACTGCCTGCCAGCTCCTTTCATCTGAGTTAATATATACAGTCACCTCTCTACCACCCCAGGTGATATGTAATGCAAAAGAAATCATCACAAAGCTTATAATTAGGGAGATATCATATCCAGGAGAGAGCCATGTGACAGGGCAAGTACAGAGAAAGAAACAGCCAGAGGAATAAAAAAAGAGAAACACTGGGAACTGGACTTTCACTTTTCAAGTTTTCAACTGAAAAAAAAAAATTTATGGCACTAGTATCAAAATTTAATGGGTCTAGTGTGATCATTTGGAAAACTATTTGGTACAATCTCTCACCTTATATCTTACACGGAATTGATCCTCCTATTCACAGCTCTCCCAACTGACAACTACCCCCCACCACTCCACCAACAACAGAGCAGGAATCATGTGCTCACCTTTGTCCTGTCGATTATTCTAAGGATCTTAGCGCTGTAATCGTGGCAGGCACTTGGGAAAAGTGCTGTGTTGATGTGCTGAATAGAGCAGATGTGGCCTGTGCATGTAGCACATATGTCTCTGCCGAGCGCACCTTTCCATCCTTCTTCAGGTAACATCGCTCTCCTTTAGTGACAAGTGCTTGTCCCCCACTCCAGCCACGTGGTCTGAGTGAGTGGGGCCAGTCAGGTGCTGTGGGTGCTGGACACAAGCTCAGCAGGCCATGGTGCCTCAGCTCCATAGCCACAGCAAGTAGCTCGGGGAGTGGGTTCCACCCAAGTCAGGACAGACAGGACCCTTTCTTGGAGTTTTGAAATACAGCTGTAGGGGAAGAAGAGGCAAAGAACTTTCCTTTCCTCATAGGTGGTGAAGCTGTGACATGACTGAGAGTTCTCAGCAGGCACCTCTCTTGAAGTATAGAAAATACTCGTCCACATAAGAAATGCAGAGAAAATAGAATATGAGTTCAGTTCCTGAAATCCATGCTTTCCTGAGGCTGAACAGTTATGTTTCAATTTGGAGAACTACTCCAGGATCCAATAAATTATCCCACCTTTCTTTTTGTTCTTCTTACATGAGTTTGAATTCAGTTTCTGTTGCTATAAGCGAAGAATCTTCAACAGACTCAGACTTAGACAACAAACTTATGGTTGCAGGGACAGGGGGTGAACAGACAAATTGGGATTTGGGGATTGACTTGTACACACCGCTATATTGAAAATAAAATGCCTTTCCATGAAAAAATAAGATAAAAAATAAAAAAACAAAGGATCTCCATCAGTTTATAAATTGTCTGCGACCTATTTTTGATCTGCCCAAGGAGCATCAGAGAACCTAAGGGAAAAGCCTGTAGATTGGGAACAAACTTTTAGAACCAATAGTCTTCAAGAGGGCAGTAGAAAAGAGTAAGAGAGAAAAAAGCTCTAAACAGGAATATATTTGGTTGGCCAAAGAGGTCGTTCAGATTTTTCCATCAGATGATATGGAAAATCCAAAAGGAAATTTTTGGCCAACCCAATATTTTGTGACTCCTTATAATAATAACAGCTATTGCTACCTATGAGGTAAGGATTATCTCCATTCTACAGATGAGAAAGCAGGCTCAGCAAGGTCAAACAACCCGTAAGTGACTGGCTTTAAACTCAGGTCTGTGTGATTTCCAAGCTTCATCTCATTTCTCCCGACTAGAGTATGTTCCTGGCATGAAAAGCAAACCTTCCTTTTGTTGTTCAGTCACTAAGTCACGTCCAACTCTGCGACCCCATGAACTGCAGTACAGCCAGGCTTCCCTGTCCTTCACTATCTCCCCGAGTTCCGTCCTTTAGTCTCACCTATTTTTAGGAAAATATTTGAGATGAAGACATTGGAGACTGGACACTGGAAATTTCTGCCACATGTCCCTTGTTAGTGGTTAGTCAGATACTCATGCTTCCTTTCTTAGACATCCATAGGAATTAAGGCAGAATCTACTCACTCATTCATTCCTGGTACACTGAAAGAAGTTCAGATTGTTTATCTGTCAGAAGCCAGAACTGGGAAAGGTCATTTGAATAGCTACATCACAAGTCTACCTGAAGGCAAAATGATAAAAAAAATTCTTATAGCTTTCAGGCTTGCTGTGTTTATAAGTAAACACAGTGGAGTGTGAGTTGCTCAGTCTTGTCCGACTCTTTGTGTTCCCATGGACTGTAGACCACCAGGCTCCTCTGTCCTTGGGATTCTCCCTGGAGTGGGTTGTCATTCCCTTCTGCAGGGGATCTTCCTGACTTGGGGATCAAACCCAGGTCTCCTACATTGCAGGCGGATTCTTAAGTATCTGAGCTAAAGGGAAGCCCTGCAGATGATAAAGCTCTGCAGTTTATAAAGGTATTTTGAAATGGAACCAAACAAGCCGTTCCTGTATTGTCTGTACTGTCTGCATACACGTGCATTGTACTTTCTCGCTATAATGGCAGTTGAGTAACTGTGACGTAAAACAAAATCGTTACCAGCTGGCCCTTTGAGAAAAATCACCTCTGGCCCAGGACAATGCTCCAAACGGAAGTGAGGAAACAGCAGAATAGTTTTTAGGTCACTTAAGCTCCAAGCCCAACTGCCCCTGGGTTCTACCCCTCAGAGAACATCCTGACACTCCACAGGCAGCCTAATCACATCTAAATCCACAGTATATACTGTTCCCACCCCACCTTCCTTGTTCCTGCCCTGATCCTCACCGTGGTTTTTCTTTCGTTTTGATTTTCCATCCCATGCATAAATTCTCCCTCTGTCTCCTATTCCCTAAATTACACGCACAGCTCTATTTCCTATTCCTATTCTATACTCACCCTAATTCCACTGGGGTTCCAACTGGGGATGCAAGCTCTACTCCTGAGTTTGGCCAATGGGGAAGGAAATTAAAGGCAGAAAGAGAGTGGGTTTGGGGTGTTTATTTTCCTGATTACTTTCTCGCTGGAAGCAGTGGATTTGCTGTGTCTCTCTACCAAAGGCCACAGTCCTGTCTGGGCAGCCCTCTCCCTTCAACTCCTCTCCATAGATTCTTTTTTTTTTTTTTTTAATTCATTTATTTTTGGCTGTGCTGGGACTTTGTTGCTGTGCTCAGGCTTCAGTAGTTGTTACAGACCCTAGAGGACAGGCTCAGTAGCTGTGGCACACAATTTAATTCCTCCCCAGCATGTGGGATCTTCTCGGATCAGGAATCGAACTCATTTCCCCTGCATTGTCAGTCTGATTCTTAACCACTACACCGCCAGGGAAGTCTCTCTCCATAGATTCTGAAACTACTCCCTCCCATTGCTCCTTCATTGCTCATGATTTCCTGGTCTTGCTAACCCTGGGGGACCCACAGTGTCTCCTGTTGCTGCTACTGCTGCTGCTAAGTCGCTTCACTCGTGTCCGACTCTGTGTGACCCCATAGACGGCAGCCCACCAGGCTCCCTGTCCCTGGATTCTCCAGGCAAGAACACTGGAGTGGGTTGCCATTTCCTTCTCCAATGCATGAAGGTGAAAAGTGAAAGTGAAGTCGCTCAGTCGTGTCCGACTCCTAGCGACCCCATGGACTGCAGCCCACCAGGCTCCTCCACCCATGGGATTTTCCAGGCAAGAGTGCTGGAGTGGTTTGCCATTGCCTGCTCCACAGTGTCTCCTATTGATTTACAAATCCTGATCACATCTTTGGCCATTGTATATCTTTGGAAGAATGTCTATTGAGACCCTTTGCCCATTTTTCAGTTGGGTTATTTATCTTGTATATCATTGCATTGCAATAGTTCTTTGTCTACTCTGGTTATAAACCTCTTGCTAGATGTATATGTTTTGCAAATATTCTCTCCCATTCTGTGAGTGATCTTTTCATTTTCCTGATGTGTCCTTTGAAGCACAGAAGTTTTGTTTTAATATTATTAAAATTATTCTCTATTTTTTCTTTTTCTCTAGTGCTTTTTGTGTTATATCCTTTAAGAAGGCTTTGCCTAACCCAAGATTCCAAAAGTTTGCTCTTATGTTTTCTTATAAGAATAAGTTTTACATTTAGGTCTGTGATCAATTTTGAGTTCATTTTTTTGCACCGTATAAGGAAGGAATCCAGTTCCATTCTTTTAAATATCCCTATGGATATTTAGTTTTTTCAGCACCATTTGTTGAAAAGAGAGAAGTACTATTTCCCCATTAAATTAATTGATTTTCAGCAAAAGTCTTAGCACCTTTGTTAAAAATTAATTAACCATAAATCTAAGGGTTTGTTTCTCGATGTTGATCTATATGTCTTTCTTAATCCCAGTGTTCCGCTATCTTAGTAATACATTTTAAATGTATTTTGCAAAGGTATCAAATCACAATGGACTGAAAAAGAAAAAACTTTGTTGTTGGGTTTTTTTTCTCCGACACCAAAAAGAAATGTGCCAACACCAGCTGTTGCTGTTCAGTCGCTCAGTCGTGTCCGACTCTCTGCAACTCCATGGACTGCAGCATACACAGGCTTCCCTGTTCTTCACTGTCTCCCGGAGCTTGCTCAAACCCACGTCCATTGAGTCGGTGATGCCATCCACCATCTCATCCTCTGTTGTCCCCTTCTCCTTTTGCCTTCAATCTTTCCCAGCACCAGCTGAGGGTCCTATAATTCAATTCAATTCTGACAATATCTACTTGGAAATAGTGTCAGGTCCCACAGAAGAAGAGCTGACACCTACAGGATACACCCCCTGCATCCCACTTCAACACACCAGTCACAAGTCCAGCTGTCACCTGTGCTTCCAACCACTGGCTAAAGATTAGAGGGTCCTACAACACCCTCCTTGGGTTCAGTTAATTTGCTGGACTGACTTACAGAACTCAGAAATATTTACTTATGTTTGCCTATTTGTCATAAAGGGTATCATAAAGGAAATGGATGAACAGCCAAATGAAGAGATGCATAGGGTAAGGTATGTGGAAAGGAGCTTGGAGCTCCCATACCCTTTCCTGTGTATCAGTCTCCCCAAATCTCAAAGTGCTCATCCACTGGAAACTCTTTGAACCCCATCCTTTCAGGTTTTAATGGATGCTTCATTATATAGGCACAATTGATTGAATCATTGGTCATTGGTGATTGAACTCAATCTCTAGCCCCTCTGCTTTCTTGGCAGGTCAGGGGGAAGAGCAGGGAGGACTGAAAGTTCCAACTCTCTAAACACTTGGTTGGTTCCCTTGGCAACTACCCCTCATCCTTAGGAGCTTTTAAAAAGTTGCTTCACTGACATAAACTCAGGTGTAGTTGAGAAGAGTTTATATAAATATGAAGATACCTTTATCCCCTTAATAGGAAATTCCCAGAACTTTCAGAAAACCAAATGTCTTTCTTACTATAAATCACAATATCACAAAACCAACTGGTCCTTCACCCCAAAGAGCTTGAGACGCTCTGGCAGGTGAATTCACCCTACCTCCTCCCAGTTGATCTAAATTTCAAGGTGAATAACAGCCCAATGTGGTGTGAAGCAGGGGCTATTTCTTTCAGAAAAACATGGAGTTGTATGTATTGCAACAGTCTGTTTACCTGTCTTCTTGTCTTGACTGTGAATTTTCGGAAGGCTAAGACATCTTTTGTTATCCTTGTCATATGAGCTATAAACACTCCATATGTGTTCAGTTCAGTTCAGTTCAGTTGCTCAGTCGTGTCCGACTCTTTGCGACCCCATGAATCGCAGCACGCCAGGCCTCCCTGCCCATCGCCAACTCCCGGAGTTCACTCAGACTCACGTCCATCGAGTCGGTGATGCCATCCAGCCATCTCATCCTCTGTTGTCCCCTTCTCCTCCTGCCTTCAATCTTTCCCAACATCAGAGTCTTGTCCAATGAGTCAGTTCTTCTCATCAGGTGGCCAGAGTATTGGAGTTTCAGCTTCAGCATCAGTCCTTCCAATGAATGTTCAGGGTTGATTTCCTTTAGGATTGACTGGTTAGATCTCCTTGCAGTCCAAGGGACTCTCAAGAGTCTTCTCCAACACCACAGTTCAAAAGCATCAATTCTTTGGCACTCAGCTTTCTTTACAGTCCAACTCTCACATCCATACATGACCACAGGAAAAACCATAGCCTTAACTAGACAGACCTTTGTTGGCAAAGTAATGTCTCTGCTTTTGAATATGCTATCTAGGTTGGTCATAACTTTCCTACCAAGGAGTAAGTGTCTTTCAATTTCATGGCTGCAATCACTATCTCCAGTGATTTTGGAGCCCCCAAAAAGAAAGTCTGACACTGTTTCCAATGTTTCCCCATCTATTTCCCAAGAAGTGATGGGACCAAATGCCATGATCTTCGTTTTCTGAATGTTGAGCCAACTTTTTCACTCCTCTCTTTCGCTTTCATCAAGAGGCTTTTTTTAGTTCCTCTTCACTTTCTGCCATAAGGGTGGTGTCATCTGCATACCTGAGGTTATTGATATTTCTCCCGGAAATCTTGATTCCAGCTTGTGCTTCTTCCAGCCCAGTGGTTCTCATGATGTACTCTGCATAGAAGATAAATAAGCAAGGTGACAGTATACAGCCTTGATGTACTCCTTTTCCTATTTGGAACCAATCTGTTGTTCCATGTCCAGTTCTAACTGTTGCTTCCTGACCTGCATATAGGTTTCTCAAGAGGCAGGTCAGGTGGTCTGTATTCCCATCTCTTTCAGAATTTTCCACAGTTTATTGTAATCCACACAGTCAAAGGCTTTGGCATAGTCAATAAAGCAGAAATAGATGTTTTCTGGAACTCTCTTGCTTTTTCCATGATCCAGCAGATGTTGGCAATTTGATCTCTGGTTCCTCTGCCTTTTCTAAAACGAGCTTGAACATCTGGAAGTTCACAGTTCACGTATTGCTGAAGCCTGGCTTGGAGAATTTTGAGCATTACTTTACTAGCGTGTGAGATGAGTGTAACTGTGCGGTAGTTTGAGCATTCTTTGGCATTGCCTTTCTTTTAGTTTAAGTGAATATACACAAATGAATATATAAATGAAATGAGTTTTTTTTTCCATGGGCGAACTAAAAAGGCAGGTTCAATTTGCGAGTTGTGAATACAACTTGGTTTATGGACATCAAAATACTCTAGAAGTGTTTCTTAAGTGTCCATAGAAATGCTATGCTACCACAGAAAAGGGAAAAGGATACCATGCTCAAATGAGTTTGGAAAGTTTGCACTCAAAATGAAGTTAAAATGTGTTTGTTTTTTTTCTAATTGCAGGGCTTCGTAAAGCTTGTGCTCTGTAATGTGCACTGTGATTTTCATGAGGAGACAGTTTCGTTGCCATGTTCACCCTCTTTGGAAAAGCTTTTCTCTGGGACTTCTGTGCTGTGTCCACACTTCAGGAACTATTGGTGTAGTTCAATAAACATTTATTGAGTGCCTACTATGTACCAGGCATTAGGATTACAAATATGAACAAAACAGACAATGTTTCCTGTCTTCAAAAAATGATCCAGCAAGGGAGATGGCACCTAATTCTTATGATTTCAGGGTGGAATGTGCAGTGAAGAAATTGTGTTTGGGGGAGAGGTGGAATATAGAAGACGATGCTGTTAACTCTCTCAGGGCAGGATGCAGTATTAGGAAAGCCTCAGAGAGGATGCAGACAATGAAACGGATTCTGAAAAGTAAAGAAGCCATTACTCACTGGTTAGACAAATGGGAAAGGACTATCAACCTGTCTGCCAAGGCATCACTCAGCTGGACTAGTGAGATAACGGCTCCCCTACTCTCCTGGATCCCCAGGGCACACTGACCGATGCCAGAGACGCTGTTGACTTGGTCTATACTGAGCTGCATCCTCTGTAGTTGTACAACATGGTGACTCACTCCATATACCTATCATACCTTGTTCTCCGTTTCAACTCATCCTCACCATCCCACACCACCACACTGCTTAGAAAACTCTGGCCTAGCACAGTTCTGGACTACTTCACATCACAACAGTAGAAAACTTCACTTGTGTACAGCTATAGTAAAGAATCCGTCTGCAAAGTAGGAAACTGGGATTCGATTCCTGGGTTGGGCAGAGTCCCTGGAGAAGGGAATGGCTATCCACTCCAGTATTTTTGCCTGGAGAATCCCATGAATAAAGGAGCCTGGCAGGCTACATATAGTCCATGGGGTTGCAAAGAGTCAGACACGACTAAGCGACTAAAAACTCTTTTAACTGGGGCTTCCCTGGTGGCCCAGATGGTAAAGAATCAGCCTTCAATGTAGGAGACCAGGGTTTGACCCTGGGTTAGGAAGATCCCTTGGAGAAGGGAATGGCTATCCATTCCTTTAATTGGAATGGTGCAAACAGCAACACAAACATTAACAAGATTAAATGCAGTGTATTTATCTCATCCTCTTCTTGTTGTCTTGTCACTGATATCAGGCTGTGTTTCTGGCTCTGAGTCTTATTTGCTTGGGCCATTTTCAAATTTCCTAAATTACATAGGATCAAACAGATCAATTCTTGAATTTCAGACACCTCCAAGTATATATAGGCAGTGCAGGGACCAATAGAGGCAATTCAATAAGTGGCACTTTATTTATTCACTAAGGAAGAAGAAACTAATGCTGGTAAAACCGCCTTTGGAGCTGGCTATCTGCTTATCAACAAAGGTCCATCTAGTCAAGGCTATGGTTTTTCCAGTAGTCATGTATGGATGTGAGAGTTGGACTATAAAGAAACCTGAGCACCAAAGAATTAATGCTTTTGAACTGTGGTGTTAGAGAATACTCTTGAGAGTCCCTTGGACTGCAAGGAGATCCAACCAGTCCATCCTAAAGGAAATTGGTCCTGAATGTTCATTGGAAGGACTGATGCTGAAGCTGAAACTCCAGTACTTTGGCTACCTGATGCAAAGAGTTGACTCATTTGAAAAGACCCTGATGCTGGGAAAGACTGGAGGTGGGAGAAGGGGATGACGGAGGGTGAGATGGTTGGATGGCATCACCGACTCAATGGGCATGAGTTTGAGTAGGCTCCAGGAGTTGGTGATGGACAGGGAGGCCTGGTGTGCTGCAGTCCACGGGGTCTCAAAGAGTCGGACACAACTGAGTGACTGAACTGAACTGAACTGAACTGATCTGCTTATCTATGAGACCACAAAACCAAAATCCTTCAGGTTTGCTGCCAATAAATGTTTTTAAACATATGCTTTGAAGGAAAAATTGATTTAGAAGTTCAAAGTTCTACTGCTCTTTTGATCTTTGAGTCAGTCTATGCTTATCCTTTTATTTTTTGATACATTGCAGACTTCTTATTAAATCATGCTTGGAATACATGCTTATCCTGTGTTCAAAGTTATCTTTAGGGAGGGTTCATAGCTAATAATTCTCTAGCAGGTGAGGGCCCAGGACAAATTACACTCTGTTCCTTCTTCCCAGCACCAAACATTTATGGCAGATTAAGTGATATTAAAATAAATGCAAAGAACAGACAGAAGTGGAAAAATAAGATGCACAACAAGATGACTGACAGCATGAGGGATCCCAAGGTCCCATAAACAGTGTCAGAGGATCCATATTGGAGAACTTCATAGGCCATTGGTGTTCAATCACTAAGTCATGTGTAACTCTCTGCTACCCCATGGACTGCAGCACCCCAGGCTTCCCTGTCCTTCACTATCTCCTGGAGTTTGTTCAGACTCATGTTCATTGAGTCAGTGATGTCATCCAACCGTCTCATCCTCTGCTGCCCCCTTCTCCTACCCTCAATCTTTCCTGGCAACAGTGTCTTTTCCAGTGAGTGGGCCCTTCACATCAGAGGGCCAAAGTATTGGAGCTTCAGCTTCAGCATCAGTCCTTCCAATGAATAGTCAGGGTTGATTTCCTTTAGGATTGAGTGGTTTGACCTCCTTGTTGTCTAAGCAATTCTCAAGAGTCTTCTCCAGCACAGTTTGAAGCTGACTATGTGCAGATCTTTTTATGTTTTCTATTGCCTAAACTATTCTTACACCCAGTTAGTTGGTCACTACACAGAAACAAAATGCAGGAATCTCATTGGCTAGAACTTTGTAAAATCCTCTAGCATACATTATGGACGGAGGTTCATGACATTGTATAGGAGACAGGAATCAAGACCATCCCCAAGAAAAAGAAATGCAAAAAAGCAAAATAGCTGTCTGAGGAGGCCTTACAAATAGCTGTGAAAAGGGAAGCCAAAAGCAAAGGAGAAAAGGAAAGATAGACCCATTTGAATGCAGAGTTCCAAAGAATAGCAAGGAGAGATAAGAAAGCTTTCCTCAGCAATCAAGGCAAAGAAATAGAGGAAAATAATAGAATGGGAAAGACTAGAGATCTCTTCAAGAAAATCAGAGATACCAAGGGAACATATTATGCAAAGATGGGCTCAGTAAAGGACAGAAATGGTAGAGACCTAACAGAAGCAGAAGATATTAAGAAGAGGTGGCAAGAATACACAGAAGAACTGTACAAAAAAAGATCTTCACGACCCACATGATCACAAAGGTGTGATCACTCACATTCACCTAGAGCCAGACATCCTGGAATGTGAAGTCAAGTGGGCCTTAGAAAGCATCACTATGAACAAAGCTAGTGGAGGTGATGGAATTCCAGTTGAGCTGTTTCAAATCCTGAAAGATGATGCTGTGAAAGTGCTGTACTCAGTATGCCAGCAAATTTGGAAAACTCAGCAGTGGCCACAGGACTGGAAAAGGTGAGTCTTCATTCCAATCCCAAAGAAAGGCAATGCCAAACAATGCTCAATCTATTACACAATTGCACTCATCTCACATGCTAGTAAAGTAATGCTCAAAATTCTCCAAGCCAGGCTTCAGCAATACATGAACTATGAACTTCCAGATGTTCAAGCTGGTTTTAGAAAAGGCAGAGGAACCAGAGATCAAATTGCCAACATACACTGGATCATGGAAAAAGCAAGAGAGTTCCAGAAAAACATCTATTTCTGCTTTATTGACTATGCCAAAGCCTTTGACTGTGTGGATCACAATCAACTGTGGAAAATTCTGAAAGAGATGGGAATACCAGACCACCTAACCTGCCTCTTGAGAAATCTGTATGCAGGTCAGGAAGCAACAGTTAGAACTGGACATGGAACAACAGATTGGTTCCAAATAGGAAAAGGAGTATGTCAAGGCTGTATATTGTCACCCTGCTTATTTAACTTATATGCAGGATACATTATGAGAAATGCCAGGCTGGAAGAAGCACAAGCTGGAATCAAGATTGCCGGGAGAAATATCAGTAACCTCAGGTATGCAGATGACACCACCCTCATGGAAGAAAGTGAAGAAGAACTAAAGAACCTCATGATGAAAATGAAAGAGGAGAGTGAAAAAGTTGGCTAAAAGCTCAACATTCAGAAAACTAAGATCATGGCATCTGGTCCCATCAATTCATGGCAAATAGGTGAGGAAACAGTGGAAACAGTATCAGACTTTATTTTTGGGGGCTCCAAAATCACTGCAGATAGTGACTACAGCCATGAAATTAAAAGACGCTTACTCCTTGGAGGGAAAGTTATGACCAACCTAGACAGCATATTCAAAAGCAGAGACATTACTTTGTCAACAAAGGGCCATCTAGTCAAGGCTATGGTTTTTCCAGTGGTCATGTATGGGTGTGAGAGTTGGACTGTGAAGAAAGCTGAGCGCTGAAGAATTGATGCTTTTGAACTGTGGTGTTGGAGAAGACTCTCGAGAGTCCCTTGGACTGCAAAGTGATCCAACCAGTCCATCCTAAAGGAGATCAGTCCTGGGTATTCATTGGAAGGACTGATGTTGAAGCTGAAACTCCAGTATTTGGCCACCTGATGCGAAGAGCTGACTCATTTGAAAAGACTCTGATGCTGGGAAAGATTGAGGGTGGGAGGAGAAGGGGACGACAGAGGATGAGATGGTTGGCTGGCATCACCGACTCAATGAACATGGGTTTGGGTCGACTCCGGGAGCTGGTGATGGACAGGGAGGCCTGACGTGCTGTGGTTCATGGGGTCGCAAAGAGTCGGACACGACTGAGTAACTGAACTGAACTAGCATACACTCAGCTGTCTCAGTGGGGATTTTGAGGGGAAAAATTTTTGAGTTGATTGCCCTGCCCAACTCAATGCATTTCTTAGGCTCAGAGTCTGAATTCTGACTCTACAGTGGCCAACCAATCCTGTGAGCTATGGAGAAGTGGGAAAGCCAAAATGCATTCCTTGGGAGCAAACTAAAACTCACCTCTCAAGGAAGAATACACTGGGATTTTCATTCTGCAACTGAAGATCCCCCATACTGCAACTAAGACCTAATAAATGAATATTTTTTAAAAAAATACACTGGGATCCACTCCAGAAGATGAGTTGCAGATATACCAAAGAGGCAGGTAGAGACAATGGGGAGGGATATTGAAAGTTGACAAAACCAAGACAGGAGGATCAGACTGATACAAACACCTAAGAATTTCTGCCCCAGATCTCAGGTGTTTGATACACTGGGCAGGAGAGGCCCAGGGCATAGGGCCTATGAGATATTTGGGACTTTTGAAAATATTTGGGATCTTGCAAAAAATACTGCTCTATAATACAAAGAGAAAAATCTCAGAATGTAAGTTAATGAAGGTTGCTGTGCTGTGCTTAGTCACTCAGTTGTGTCTGACTCTGTGATACTATGGAACTGTAGCCTGCCAGGCTCCTCTGTCCATCGGATTCTCCAGGTAAGAATACTGGAGTGGGTTGCCACGCTTCACTCCAGGGGATCTTCCTGACCCAGGGACTGAACCAGCATTTCTTATGTCTCCTGCACTGGGAGGCAGGTTCTTTACCACTAGTGCCACTTGGGAAGCCCCTAGTATTTAAAAGCATGAACTGTGAAGCCACATTGCCTGTGGTCAGATCCTGGCCCCTCATTTACTTTGTAACTTCCGGCCAACACCACCTGAGTTGTTGTTTATAGTCTCCCTGAGCTTCTATTTCCTCATGTTCTGTAATCCCATATATAAGATGGGGATAGTTATACTACTAACTTTAAAGACTGTTGAAAAGGTTAGATGAGCAAAACAGTTAGACACATGCTTGGCATACTCTAAGGATGTGTACTGACTGTTATTGTTATTATCATTGCTTTCTTACTTGGAAAGAATTCCAAAATGTGAAATTGTAGCCAAATTAAATGAACTTCTCATGAGTTTCTCAAATTAAATGAAAGTAAAGTAATTTCAGGGCTTCCCTGATAGCTCAGTTGGTAAAGAGTCCACCTGCAATGCAGGAGAAAGTGAAGTTGCTCAGTCATGTCTGACTCTTTGCGACCCTGTGGACTGTAGACTACCAGGCTTCTCTGTCCATGGAATTTTCCAGGCAAGAATACTGGAGTGGGTTGCCATTTCCTTCTCCAGGAGATCTTCCTGACCCAGGGATTGAACCCGGGTCTCCCGCATTGTAGGCAGACGCTTTACTGTCTGAGCCACCAGGGAAGTCAGCAGGAGACCTGGGACTGTATAGTCCATGCAGTTGCAAAGAGTCAGACACTACTGAGTGACTTTCACAGGAAAGTAATTTCAAAAGCAAAATTATAAGAACTCTTTCCAAAAGATTTCTTAAAACACTGTATCAAGCCAATACAAATATAAAGAAAATAGTGTCAACCATGACCAACTCGTGGCCAATCTTGTTTATCTACATCCCTACCCACTGCCCTGCCCCCAAGCCAGGATTATTTTCAAAAACATTCTAGACATGCTTCCTATCATTTTGTTTGTAAATATTTCAACATTTACTTTGAAAAGACAAGGAATCTTAAAAAAACATAACCACCAAAACACAAAATATAACCCCCCAAACCCAGTAAATATAAATAAACAATAAAATTGTAATACCATCAAATATCTAGCCAGAAGTTCAAATATGTGTGTTTATTTATAGAGCTGGGTTTTTTTAAAGAGTTGTTTGAATTAAGGTCCAAATAAAGTCCAGTCATTGTAAATGAATGATGCCTCTTAAATGCCTTTTGATCTTCTTACTGACAATTTTTCTTGTTGAATAACCAGGTGTTTGTCCCATGGAATTTGTCATAGTCTGGATTTGCTACTTTGTACCTTTCAGAGTCCCTTCACACTCCTCCTAGTATTTCCTCTGAGTTCTTTGGCAGTCAGACCAAGTTACCTGATTAGATTCTTATGTAATCAGCATTTTTTAGAAACCTCAGTCAGAGGACGTCTATCAGGAGGCACACAGTATCTGCCTGTATTTCTTTTTGAGACATTTGCAACCACTGATGATGATTGCCTAGATCCATTAATTCATTCAATGCTGTAAAATGGTGATATTATAATTCTATCATTCCTTCTTTTAATAATTGGAATACTATAAAAAAGAAATGTTCCTTCGTCAATTAATTTGTTACCCCAAAGCATGCTGCTGCTGCTGCTAAGTCACTTCAGTCATGTCTGACTCTGTGCGACCCCATAGACGGCAGCCCACCAGGCTCCCCCATCCCTGGGATCCTCCAGGCAAGAACACTGGAGTGGGTTGCCATTTCCTTCTCCAATGCATGAAAGTGAAAAGTGAAAGTGAAGTCGCTCAGTCGTGTCCGACTCTTCAGGACCCCATGGACTGCAGCCTACCAGGCTTCTCCATCCATGGGATTTACCAGGCAAGAGTACTGGAGTGGGGTGCCATTGCCTTCTCCACCCCAAAGCATAGTTTGTATAAGAGAGGCAAGGTAAATGTTTGATTCTTTCTCTTTATTAACAGTTTTCAGAATAATTACTTAGTTCTCTAGCATCTTCCAGTAGAGGGTTCTTTGGTATTTTGGTCACAGTTATTTCTTCATAGTATGGTTATATTACAATCAAATGTACATTTAACTTCTTTTTTTTAAAACTTGCTTTCACTGTTAAATATTTTTTTATTTAACATAATTTTTCTAATTATATAAAATATCAAAAGATATCTTGAATCTGAAAAAGAAGGTACATTCAATGACTAGCTTGTATTTCTATTCTTTCTAATCAGTTTCTTTTTCTCCCTATAGATAACTGTTCATTTTAATGGTATATTTTCCCATTGTCCTTTTCTCTGCCAAATAAGTAAATATACATAAAGATTTGTATCTCCCTCTTTTTAGATAAACATTGGCATATTAAACCCTCTTTTCTCTATCTTGAGCAAATAACATAGCAAAAATTTTAAAAGTATATTTAATATATGATGTGGTGCTATTTTAATGTTTGCTATAATAAGCAAGCAGGCCTACGCAAGCTTTAAAAAAAAAAAAGCCCGCTGCTTTTATCTTTCCAGCCAGATAAGATCCATCTCTAAACCAGGCCAGTTTGAGGTGCATAGAGTGATTGAAACCAGCCGGCTGAACGAGGGAAGCTTCATGGAAAGGATCCCGGTGCAGAGTTCTATCCTGAACACCAGACCTCTGTGTAGGGCTTGGGCTTTCCGAAGGTAAGGTGAATGATCTTATTAGGTGGACCGTATTAGCTGTTTGACTCTTAACAAATACAGCACCTTAGAATGCGAGTCACAAAAACAGCACCTTAGCATGAACACTTCTGTGCTGTTTTGTAGTTTGCGGCTCAAAACATCCCTTTGTATCGGGAGAGGTGGACTCTAGACCCAGAAGGGCATCGGGCAGCAGGGGGCGGGGGCGGGGCCGCAGGTGAGTTGTGGGTGGGGCTGGGGCGGGGTCTGACTGATTAGGGGGGCGTGGCCGGACTCCCTCCGGGCGAGGAAGGTGGAAAGCTGGCTAGGCTGGGTGGCGTGGAGTGAGCGTCTGCTAGCCCACCGAGCTCAGCCTGAGCAGCTGAGGCTCTTCCTGTGGGATGATTCTTCCGTCTAAGCCCAGTCACCCCTCTTATCTCTCGCGGCCCCCAGAACCGGGTGTACCAGGCAGCCGAGAAGGAAGAGAGGCCGGTGGAGTGAAGGAGCGAAAAGTGCCTAGAATAATCTGGGATGCTCGTCCTCTCTTCCGCACAGTCTCATCTCTGTGACCAGGTCTCGCTGGGAGGTCTGTCTTCTATTACACTCAACGTCTGCCCTCTCGGTTCCTGACTTATTTGCTCAGACTAACTTTGGTGTTCATTAGAAAGTGTATTTCCCCCTGCATTGACAGCGGCCCCGTTACTGGGATGGAAAGAGGAGGAACATAATAATCTAACCTCCAAAGAAGGCTCCACCGGGGATTCTCAAGTCTCTTGACTCAGAAAAAGGGCAGGCATGAATGATCGTAGGCACGTTGATGAGGGCATATACCCACGTAGAATTCTGTGTGGCTGTGAAAAAGAAAGACGGGTAGATCTATAGGTACCTATATGGAAGAATGTGTATAACATATTGATGACTACAAAATAAATCAAGTTGCAAAATTATGTGCATGTTTGTAAATGTATTGGAAAAGTGCATAGTAATGTTATCAGAGATTTCTTCTTTAGGAAGTGAAGTTGAAGAATAATTCTATCCCCGACAATGCTTTCTGCTGCAAGCAAAGAACACCTCAACTCAGTGGCTCACACAATAAGAAAATGTATTGCCTTCAAAACAAGAAGTCCATGGGGAGGGGGACCCTGGGGTTGATCCCTTCAGCAGGTCAGAACACCATTCGAGACCTAGGTTCTTTCCATCTCTCTGCTTTGCCATTCTCTGGGAGCAGGCTTTGTTTTCTGGCAGCTCCCCTCAAGGGGCTTACTTGCAGCAGTTTCAGGAGAAGCATCGATACTTAGAATCCTCAGCAGAGAAGGCCAAAGGCACCGAGTGAAAGTCAATTTTGATCAAACTTCACCTGTCAGGGGAGTCTCCTGTCTCCCAGGAACAAGTCTGTCTTAGCACCCCAGCCGCACTTCATCACTGGCTGGAAGCCGCCCTGGGAAGCACAGCCTCAGGTGCTCAGAGACTGTCAGTCAGTTAGGGTCCCTGTAGGTGGAGAGCTGAAAAAGCATTCTCTCTTTTTAGGAATAAATGCCCCAACAGACTTTTCCTGTGTGTTACAAGGATCACATGTCCGTGTGTAAACCAGCTGAGACCACTATGATTGATAAAGATAGACCAATAAGGACCATGCCTTCAAGATGGTCAAATGCCCATCTCCCCAGAAGCATGTGTCTGTTGGGTGGAAGATGGGAAACTGCAAAAATATTCTTTCTGTTCAGTTCAGTCACTCAGTTAGGAAGAAGAAAGTGAGCACATATTACTTGTATAATGATAGAATAGGAAAGTTAAGAGAATGGGGTTTAGCATCAAAAAGAAAAATATTTGATTCCGTTTTTGTGACTTATAATCTATAGTCTTGGGCAAGTAACTTAACATCTTCGGGTCATTATTATTAAAAAGTTGAAAGTGCTTGTCATGTTTTAAAAAATATAGAATACATTAAAGAGATATAGGTTTCTTTTGTCCTAGGGAACAAATTATTTCATATCTAAAGATTCAGAAACATATGTGTTATATACCACCTTAGGTTTAGTTATTGTTTTAATATTTCAAAGAACTGGAAAAATACATTTCTTCTATAAGCACAAAGGAAAAAAGTCACAATGATTTATTTTTAACAAGCTGAGTAAAAGGTCCTTATAGTTCCTTTCAATTTATTTGCTGTTTAGAATGATAGAATAATATATTTCCCAGAAGGTTATAAGTTATGAAGTTCTGTGGCTGTTTTGAAAATGATCAGTTTAGTTCTATTTAGTCATATAGTTAAATATAATCTTGGCTCTTAATAATTTAAATTATATGAAAGCCCAGTATCTTAATATCACTTTAAGATATGCCAAGAAAACTAGGAAGCTGGGGAATCTTGATTTATTAGTAGGTTTGGGTTTAGATATTTTCCAAAAGATACTGGGTCTTGCAGAAATGAAGTGGTCTTTAGAATGTAAAGTAAGAATTCAGATACATCCCCAAACTCTGATGAGATCTTAGTAGCATCATTTATCTTTGCTGCTTTTTAGTTTTCTTGTTAAACAGCTTGTTAAACTAAGCTGTTTAAAGATTTCACCATATCAGTTATCTATTGCTGCATAAAAAGCCCCTGAAATTTAATGACTTAAAACAAGAATCCTTTAATTTCCTCAACATTTCTTTGGATTATTCATTTAGACTGAGCTCAACTAGATGGATGTTCTGCTGGTTGTCTAGGCTCACATCTGTGGTAACAGTCATCTGGTTGAGAGCTGACTGATCTCTGAGGCCTCAGCTGGGATACTCATCCTCCAGGAGGCTAGCTCAGGCTTCCTCACATGTCATTCTCAGGGAGCAAAATAGGGCAAGCCCAGTGTTCTAGCACTTTTAATTCTCTGCTTGTATCATGTGCTGAGTCGTACGTGCACGCTCAGTTGTGTCCGACTCTTTTCGACACCATGGGCTGCAGCCTGCCAGGCTTCCTCTGTCCATGGGATTCTCCAGGCAAGAATACTGGAGTGGGTTGCCATTTCCTTCTCCAGGAGATATTCCTGACTCAGGGATTGAACCCACGTCTTCTGTGTCTCTTGCATTGATAGGTGCATTTTTTACCACTGAGCCACCTGGAAAGCCCCTGCTTGTATCATATCTCCTAATATTCCATTGGTCAAAGCAAGTCCCATGGCTATACCACATGTCAGTGTGGGAGGGGTCTACCTAAGAGACTGGATCTGGGAAACAGTGATAGAGTGGGAGCCATTATTGTAACAATTTGCCCAAGGAACAGCACATAAATCAGTCAGCAAATAGAGAATTACTGCAGATTCTAAATTCTAAATGAGTTATAGTCATAAAACTTGAGGGTAAGTAAAGCAAGTTACTCAGAGTACATTTAAAACTGCACAATACCTGGAGAAAAGAGTGGTTTTGAATTCAAAGCGAAATTTATTAATATAGCAAAATTGTCATTCATTTGACATCTGCTTGGCTAGAAATACCCTCCCCAGATGAAAGGTGATGTGGACAGTCCCACTCAGAATCTAGTCTCAACTTGACCACCTATCTTAGGAGCTTCTCTGCTCCCTTCATTTCTTTTCCTTGCACCTGAAATCAGTTGTCTTTATACATTTAAAAGCATTTGTATGTTTTAACTATACATACATTTGTTTATTGTCCTTTCCTCCAGTACAGTATATAGAAAGCTCCATGATGAAAAGAACGATGTCTGTTTCACTTCTAATCTGTACCCAGCATCTAGCATGGGACTTGACATGTAACAGGACCTAATAAATGTTTCTTGAGAAGTGAATGAAATGATGGACTTCTCTGGTGGTACGGTGAGTAGGAATCTACCTGCCAGTGCAGATGACAAGGGTTTGATCCATGGTCTGGGAAGATTCCACATACCACGACGCAACTTAGCCCATGCACTACAACGACTGAGCCGCTCTCTAGAGCTTGTGAGCTGCAACTACTGAGCCCATGAGTGAGCGCGTGCATCCTCAAGCCTGTGCTCTGCAGCAAGAGAAGCCGTTTCAGTGAAAAACCCAAGCACCGCAATGAAGAGTAGCCCCTGCTCATCACAACTAGAGAAAGCCTGCGCAAAGCAACTGAGATGCAGCACGGTCAAAAATAAAAATAAATACATTCAAAAGTTTGGGGGACTTCTCTGGTAGTACAGTGGGTAAGAATCTGCCTGCCAACGCAGGAGACACGAGTTTGATCCCTTGTCCGGGAAGATGCGACACGCGCAGGAGCAACGACCCATGCACCACAACTCCTGAGCCCACATGCCCCGACTACTGAAGCCTGTTCTCCACATGAAGAGTAGCCCCCGCTCTCCAAAGCTAGAGAAAGTCCATGTACAGCAACAAAGACTCAACACAGCCAAAAAATAAATGAATGAATGTATTTTAAAAGGTTTTGAAAAGCAAATGAAATGAAAATCCACACGAATGCAACACATACCTCCTGATGTGTCCCAGAAACATGCATCTTCTGTTCTGAAACTACAGTGACCTTTCCCATCTCTTAATGGGTGATTCATCCTGTCAATAATTTGCCAGGGGAGGGCAGTAACTCCTGACTTTAAACTCTGGTCTCCCTATACCTCTTCTGTGAACCAATTCTTCTCTGAACTCTGGCAGAATCAAGTCCCATGGATTCTACCTGAGCTCAACCTGAGCTCTGCCTCCCACCCTCCCTACTACCATTTCCTTTGGGGGCTTTGTCACTTCTGATCAGGATTCCCAACTTAGCCTCCAAACTGGGCTCCTTGCCAGCTGTCCTGCCCAATCCCACCTCACCTTCTTGTCAGCTGCCAGGCGTCATCATAAAAATACTTGAAAAACTAATTCTCGGGTGAAAAACCTCCCCCAAACCTAGAGAGAAATCAAGTCCGAACATTTTGGCGTGATGTTCAAGGTGCTCACAGTCTGCCCTGAGGTCCCTCTCCTGGCTCCTCTCTCATCACCGGCCCTCCTTCCTCCCATGCAACCCCTGCCCCAGCCATGGGGAATGTTCCAGTGTTGAATAAATGTGCCTACTCTGCCAGAATGGCTATAACTTGATGCCAGCTGTCTCCTTGACCTGGCATTTATTTCTTCACTTCTCCCCCACCTCATGATCTCCTTTATCGCTGCTCAGACCTGACTCAGAATTAAATTCTCAGGAAGTCTGTCCAGCCTCCACTGTTCACGTCTCTGTTAAAACTCTTGAATGTGATATTGTAAGTCTGCAATCCCAGTTCCTACTGTTTCCAACAAGCAAGGAGATTTGTTGAATAAAATGATTGAAGGAAGGAGGAAAACAAGAAATTAAACATAAAAAAAAGTGTGTTCCACAGATGGCACCCCATGCTTCACCTCTTTCTTCCTTCTGCCTCTCTATTAGGCTGGATAAGTTACTCTGGGAGGCCTTTTGTGGAGAATATCTGTGGTAATTGTCTGCCTGACATCCCTTCCTTCTTTTGCAAACAGCATCCTTCTTCCTTGTAGAAAAACCTTCCCATTTAGTGTGTGTGTGTGTGTGTGTGTGTGTGTGTGTGTGTATGTGTGAATGGCTTAGTTGTGTCTGACTTTTGTGATCCCCATGGACTGTAGCCCACCAGGTTCCTCTCTCCATAGAATTCTCCAGGCAAGAATACGGGAATGGGTAGCCATTCTCTTCTTCAGGGGATCTTCTCAACCAAAGGGTTGACCGTGGGTCACCTGCATTGCGGGCAGATTATTTTATCATCTGAGCCACCATGGTTTTGCTCATATCCAGCTCCCAAGGGACTCTGTGTCTTCAGACATAATGATTGGCTTAGGATTGGGCACATGACCCAAATGAGACCATTCAAAATCCTCCTTGAAAAAAAGTCTTCCTTGAGACTTTTCTGCCAATGGGATTTGGGGAAATGCTCTCCTGCCTCTGAGGAGACTAAGCTGGTAGGAGGTAAGTTGGAGCTGCCAGTGATCATTATATTATCCAGTAGAGAAGACCTGTTTAACAGAAAGGGAGTCTTGATAACATCATTTGAGCTCCTGGATCAAGATGTGCCTGAAGCCAACAGCCTTTCCTTCCCATGGGTAAATGAGTTGTCTTTTCATTTAATCTATTTACTTTGGTGTTTATGCCAATTGCACCTGAAAGAATCCCCAATGATTTTATTTTTTGAATAAAAATGCTTCATTATTATCTCACCTTTACTCTGAGAAAGTGTGGATTAGACATGAAAAGTAAGGCACTGCTCTCACAATATCAGGTAGGAGGTAAAATCTTTGGGTGAGGAAACTATGGGTCTCTAGCCTCTCTTGGTTCAGTTTCTGTGAGTCAGAGCAGAGTCCTGGGTCAGAGCAGCTTCATTCTTGTCTGGTTGTGCAAGAAATCAGACAAACCCATTTCCAAATGTAAATACCAAAATTCATTCCTTTGGCCAAGTTTAGCTTTTTTTGGCTTAGTTCTCTTTTGGATTGTAAACTTTCTTACTGTTGCAGATACTATCCGTATGGCCACTTTAAAATGTCTGGGTTAAGAAGCCTGGTGCTTGGTACTTCCCTGGTGGACCAGTGGCTAAGATTCTCAGTTCCCAGTGAAGGGGGCTAAGGTTGGATTCCTGGTCAGGGGACTAGCTCTCACGTGCTGCAACCAAGAGTTCACATGCCACAACTAAAGATCCTGAAATAGCACTGCCAAATAAATTAATTAAAAGAAGAATAAGAAACCTGATGTTCCTTCTCCAAGTACTAAAGCCATGGGCCTTTCCACCTTGTTCCCCCTGCTCCCAGTGATTTTCAAAAACCATAAAGTTTATTCTTATTAATGTTCAGAAAAATCTAAAATGAGCATTTACTCCTAGGTCCTTCTGTCAAAGTCTGTCTCAAGCACAGAAGGTGTATCATGGCTGCTGAATAGAAATAACAGGAAACTTGAGAAAGGCCTCACACATTTTTGGGGAACCAGTTGGTGCTTGTGGGTGCATACTCAGTGGCTCAGTTGTGTCAGACTCTGGAATCCCATGGACTGCAGCCTGCCAGGCTCCTCTGTCCATGGAATTTTCTAGGCAAGAATACTGGAGTGGGTTGCCATTTCCTACTTTAAGATCTCTCCACATACAGGGCTTCAAAGGGTTGTTTTTTGTTTTTTGTTTTTTTTTTCCAAATGGAGAATCCTTCTTTAGAGGTTCTTAGTAAAATTATAGGCCATTTTTGGAAAGAGAAACTGTAAAAGAGGCAGGAGTGACAAAACTCAACTAGTACAAAAACCTGCTTTTAAACCGTTGTTGGCAGCTCAAAAGAGGCCTCTGAACCCCTGGGGTGATGCTCAGAAAGGAGCACAGGTGACATGCCCGCCAAATACAATCAGCTGGACCCTTTCACTTGAGGACAGCTTGTCTAAAAGGGTCCATGAAAAGCTGGCATTAGAAAGGAGTGTCCAGGAGGCCAGGAACACGAGCTATATATGGCTTGCTCATTGACCTTCTTTTCTTTTGCTCTGTAGCAACCTTGAGATCACTGCCGAGTGAGGCCCTTCAAGGGGTTCTCGTTGAGATCAGATGCAAATCTTCCATCTCATAGTTACCGATAAACATGCTAGGAGACTTCCTTGGCGGTCCAGCGGTTAAGACTCCTGGCTTCCAATGCAGGGTGCGTGGGTTCAGTCTGGTGGGGGAACTAAGATCCCGCATGCTGCACAGTGCAGCCAAAATAAAAAAATAAACAAGGCTGGCACTGATCTCCCTGAAACTTATCTTGGGTCCATGCTTATGAAGCAATACACAAACTTGGCAGCTTACAACCACGTGCCATATACCACCTCACAGACTGGTATCGAGGGATCAGCCAGGCTGAGTTCTCATCTGAAGGATCAACAGAAAAACCTGCTTCCAAGCTCATTTTTCTTTTTTTAAATTAACAGGTTTTTTAAAAATTATGTGTTTATTCATTTTGCTGCATCAGATCTTATTCTCTTCACGTGGGGTCCCTCGTTGTGGTGCGCGGTGGTGCACGGACTCTAGCTGTGTCCCAAGGGCTCAGTTGCTGCAGCGTACAGGCTTTACTGCTCTGCAGCATGTGGGATCTTAGTTCCCCAACCAGGGACTGAACCCACAGTCCCTGCATTGGAAGGCAGATTCTTAGCCCCTGGCCAGGGAAGTCCCCTGAACTTTTTAAAAGGATTTTCTTTTAAAATATGGTTTGCATTCATGATTCAAAATTCAAGAGATACCAAAAGATATATGCAGCCGAAGTCGCACCCATCTCTGTCTCCACTTCCCTAGTCCTCCCTCACTGGAAACAACTATTGTTACTACTTTGTAAATCCTTACACAGACAAAATCTATACTTACAAGCAAGTACATATATAGATTCTTTTTCTCTTTTCTCTTTTTGAAAACAAGAAACAGAATGGTAGTATGCTCTTCATGTGGCTATATACCTTGCTCTGGCTTATTATACTTAAAAATGATTTTGGAGACTGTGCATATTAGCACATAAAAGCTTTCTCATTCTTTTTCTGGAGGCCAAGCATTTCATTTTATGGATATGTCGTAATTTATTTGGACTTCCCCTGTGGCTCAGCAGTAAGGACTCTGTTTGCAGCGCAGGAGACGTAGGTTCAACCCCTGGGTTGGGAAGAGCCCTAGGAGAAGGAAACGGCAGCCCATCGCAGTGTTCTTGCCTGGGAAATCCCAGGGACAGAGGAGCCTGGTGGGCTACAGTCTAGAGGGAGTTGCAAAAGAGTGAGACATGACTAAGCGACTAAACAACAACATAACTTATTTAAATGGTCCCGTCTTGCTGGACGCTATAACTGAATGTTTGTATTTCTCCCAAATTCATGTTACATCCTAATGCCCAGTGTGATGGTATTAGGAACGAGGCCTCTGAGTGGTAATTAGGTCATGATAATGGAGCCCTCCTGAATGGGATTAATGTGTTTATAAAGATTAAGATGTGTTTACAAGACTCCACCTAGATCCCTCTCCCCTTCTACCAGGTGAGGACACTGCAAGAAGATGGCCCTCTACGAACAAGGAAGTGTGCTCACATGAGACATCAAATTTATTGGTGCCTTGATCTTGGAGTTCCAGCCTCCAGAAATGTGAGGAATAAATTCATGTTTTTCAATCAACTCTCCATCCGTTTTTCCCTACTATCTTATGTGTCCTGTCTTAGGACACAGCCAGTGTTGCCAGTTTCATTTGTGAATTGCCAGAGAAGGTTCATGAATATGCAAGCATGGACATATAAGAATAGATGGATAAACAGATGTTAGATCAGTTGATTGATCTATCAGTATCTTTTTTTTACACATTATTACACAAAAGGAAATGCTAACCCACTCCAGTATTCATGCCTGGGAAATGCCATGGACAGAGGACCGTGGCACGCTACAGTCCATGGGGTTGCAGAGGGTCAGACACAGCTTAGTTAGCAACTAAACAACAACCACACACCATATTCATATGTACACCCCGCAGTACAATGGCTTTTTAAGAAAACTGAACAATATAGAGCAATCTAGAAAAAATTGAATGCTTTTAAGAATGTGTTATTCAGTAAGCTGATTATGTGAACCTTTAAGATGCACGTGGGGACATGTCAAGAATTTTGAGTTTCGGTTCTTTCTTGTTTACAACTGTGAGGAAATGAAGTTACAATCACGCTGCCATTCCAGCCAATCACGGAGATGCTTCCCTGGTGGCTCAGATGGTAAAAATCTGCCTGTAATGTGGGAGACCTGTGTTCGATCGCTGGGTCAGGAAGATCCCCTGGAGAAGGAAATGGCAACCCATTCCAGCCTTCTTGCTTGGAGAATTCCATGGACAGAGGAGCCTGGCAAGCTACAGTCCACGGAGTTGCAGAGTCAGACATGACTGAGGAACTAATGCTTGATGGAGAGGTGTCACAAAAGCACAAAGGACTGGGATGAATTTGCCTACAGGATTCTTAAATGGGGTGACATGTGAGGCTGCAGACCGAGCGTTTCTAAGACTAAAGGCACTTCCAGACTGGTTTTGAATGCACGTTCACATACAGTATTGTGTTAGTCAGGGTTCTCCAGAGATAGAACCAACAGAATGTGTATGTTTATATACAGAAAAAGATTTAAGAAACTTACAAGGAGCTGGCTCACATGGTTATGTAGGCTGATAAGTCCAAAATCAGCTGTGTGGATGAGCAGTCTCAAGACCCAGAATTGCTGACGATGCAGGTGAAGTCTGAAGTTTTTGCAAAAAGGAAAATGTTCTGAAGCCAGATGGTTGCACAACAATATGCATGTACTTGACACCACCAAACTATATACCTAAAAAATGGTAAATGTTATGAGTGTTTTACTGTGATTAAAAAATAAATTACATCACTTAAAAAACAACCTTTTATTGTCTCACTATTTATGTGAGTCAAATTTAGGAGCATGAGACTTCCTGATGGTCCAGTGGTTAAGACTCTGTTTCCACTACAGGGGGCACAGGTTCGATCCCTGGTTGGGAAATTAAGAGCCCAAATGTTGCAGTGTGGCCCTCCAAAAGAAGAGATTTAGGAACAACTTAGCTGGGTGATTCTGGTACAAGGTCTCAAAGTTGCAGTCAAATGTTGGCTGGGACTGCAGTCATCAAAGTCATCTGAAGGCTTAACTGGGGTTGGAGGATCTGCTTCCAAGATCCTTCCGTGTGACTTACATGGCTGCTGGCTGATGGCCTTGGGTCCACACTGCTTATTGGCAGGAAGCCTTAACTTCTCACCACATGAACCTCTCCCTAGGGCTGCTTGAGCATCCAGTGTATAACATGGCAGCCAGTGTCCTCCAGAACCAGCCATCCGATCCTCGTGAGAAGCACGTGTCATTTATGATTTAGCCACAGATGACTCATTTATGCAGCATCCTCTTGTCAGAAGTGAGTCACTGGGTACTGTTATGCTCAGGGATAATAGTCTCCACCTTTTGAAGGGACTAGCGTTAAATAATTTGTAAACATGCTGTAAAATCACTCTGGCATTCAAACTGAAGTAGGAAGACATTCTAATAAAAACCACTTAATTTCTCTAAGCGTTTGTTTGCTCAAATGACATAAAGGTTCTGTTTGCGCAAATGTCAGTGACCAAAGTGACGAAGTATGTGACTGGTCTGGTCTGGGTCTCCTTGAACTTCATAGTATGCGTTCAGTTCAGTTCAGTTCAGTTCAGTTCAGTTCAGTTGCTCAGTCGTGTCCAACTCTTTGCGACCCCATGAATCGCAGCACGCCAGGCCTCCCTGTCCATCACCAACTCCCGGAGTTCACTCAGACTCATTACTCTACCAAATAAAGAGATGGATTCTGTTCCCCGGGGGAAGTGGGATGGGGTGCTAGGTAGTCAAAGGTGGCCAGATATCCACAGTACACGCCACATTAACTCAGAAAGTGTTAACAAGAGCATACTCCAACAAAGGCATTGCCCTCTGACCTGAGTTAATACTAATTTACCTCGTATTCATGAAGCCAGTTAAAGAAGTCAGCATTTTCTTTCTTTTTAATTTTTAAAAATTGTGATCTGGGAATTCCCTGGCAGGCCAGTGGTTAAGACTCCTCACTTCCATTGTAGGGGGCACAGTTTCAGTCCTTAGATGGGAAATTAAAATCCCACTTGCCTCTTGGCACAGCCAAGGAAAAAACAAAAGACACAGAAGAGAAAATTCACCATTCTAACCATTTTCAAGTGTCCATCCGAGTGGAATTCGGTACATTCACATTGTTGTGCAACCACCACCATCACACAGCCACAGAACTCTTTTCATTTCCTCAAACCAAAATTCTGGGCTCACTGAACACCAAGTCCACGTTTCTCCCTGCCCACAGTCCCTGGTAACCACCATCTGCTCTGTGTCTCCATGAATTTGCCTGCTTTAAGCATCTCATATAATGGAATCATGCATATTTGTTCTTTCATGTCTGACTCACTTAGCGCAATGTCCTCTCAGTTCATCTATGTTGCAGTGTGTGTCAGAATTTCCTTCCTTCTTAAGGCTGAACAATGTCCCATTGCAGGCTTCCCAGGTGGCACTAGTGGTAGAGAACCTGCCTGCTGATACACGAGACATCTAGTATTCTTGCCTGGAGAATCCCATGGACAGAGAAGCTTGGTGGGCTACAACCCACAGGGTTGCAAAAAGCTGGACATGACTGAGTCACTTAGCATGCAGGCACTGCCCCAGGGCAGGTATAGACCACATTCTGTTTCTCCATTTACCCTTCAGTGAACACCTGGATTGGCTCCACCTTTTGGCTCTTGTGAATAATGCTTCTATGAACACAGATGTGGAGTCCCAGCGTTTTATCAGTCTTCAGCAATCAAAGACTTTATTCAAGGATTTAGGTCCTAGTCTCTATCCCTTGCAGGTGTGTCAGAGGGAAAGGGAACCGGATGTGCAGGCAGAAGATGGAGGTTGATGTCTCCAACATGCCTCACATCAGCTACACGCTCTTGAGTGACTTGCCTTACCTCTCTGAACCTCATTGGGTTTCCTGGAGACTCAAAGGAAATAATAAAAATCGAATGACTGTGCAGCCACTATGGAAAACAGTATAAAGTTTCCTCAAAAAAGTAAAAATAGAACTACCATAAGTTCCAGCAAGTTCACTCCTGGATTTTATCCAAAGAAAACACTAATTAGAAAAGATATGTGCACTCCTATGTTATTGCAGCATTTTTTACAATAGCCAAGATATGGAAGTGACTTAAATGTCCATTGATAGGTGAACAGATAAAGAAGAATACTGTTGCTGTTGTTCAGTCACTAAGTCGTGTCTGACTCTTTCGCAACCCCATGTACTACAGCCCTCTAGACACTTCTGTCCATGGGATTTCCCAGGCAAGAATGCTGGAGTGGGTTGCCATTTCCTTCTCCAGAGATCTTCCTGACCCAGGTATCAAACCCGCATCTCCTGCAATGGCAGATGAAATCTTTATCACTGAGCCATCAGAGAAGCCCAAAGAATTATTCAGCCATAAGAAGGAATGAAATCTTATTATTTGTGATCAACCTAGAGGATATTATGCTAAGTGAGGTAAGTCAGACAGGAAAAGACAAATGCTGTACGATTTTACTTAAATATATAATCTAAAAAATAACAAGTGTGCAAACAACAAAGTAGAAACAGCATCATAGATATGGAGAACAAACAGGTAATTGCCAGAGGGGAGGGGCCTGAGGGAGAAGGAAAATAGGTGAGGCAGACTGAGACACAAACTTCTAGTTGCAAAATAAATGAGTCACACATATAAAATGCACAGTGTGGGGAATATAGCCAATAATAATGCAATATCTCTGAGTGGTAACATAACATAATCAGGCTTATCTTGGCAATCATTTTGAAATGTATAGAAATATTGGATAACTATGGGCTTCCCCGCTGGCTTAGCATTAGAGAATCTGCCTGCAAGGCAGGAGTCACAGAAGATGCAGGTTCAATCCCTGGGTCGGGAAAATCTCCCAGAAGAAGGGTATGGAAACCCACTTCAGTATTCTTGCCTGGAGAATCCCATGGACAGAGGAGCCTGGCAGGCTACAGTCCATGGGGTTGCAAAAGAGTCAGACACAACTGAAGCGACTTATCATGCATGCACATGTGTAACAGGTCATGTAACAGGAACTAAGAGAATGCTTTAGATCAATTATACTTCAAAACCAAACAAACTCATTGAACAAAGAGATCAGGGTACTTCCCTGGTGTTCCAATGGTTAAGACTCCATATTTCCAATGCAGGGGGTATGGGTGTGATCCCTGGTCAGAGAACTAAGATCCCACATGATATGCGGAGTGGCTGCGGGGAAAAAAGAATCAGATTTGTCCGATTTGTATTTACCAGAGACAGAGGGCTCGGGGGTTGACAGAAAGGGGAATTGATGAAGACAATCAGAAAGTACAAACTTCCAGACTTCCAGTTATAAGATAAATATGTACTAGAGATGTAATGTGTGTGTGTGCACTTAATCAATCAGTTCTGGCCAACTCTTTGCGACCCCATGAACTGTAGCCCACCAGGCTCCTCTGTCCATGGGATTCTCCAGGCAAGAATACCGGAATGGGTTTCCATTTCCTTCTCCAGGATATCTCCCCGACCCAGGGATCAAACTCCGGTCTCCTGCACTGCAGGAGGATTCTTTACCATCTGAGCCACCCGGAAAGCCCAGGGATGAGATGTATAACATAAATATAATTAACACTGCTAGGTGTTTTATATGAAAGTTATCAAGAGATTAGTAAATTCTGAGTTCTCAGCACAAGGGAAATTTTTTTTCCTAATACTTGAATTTTGGTTCTGTATGAGATGACAGATGTTCACTAAACATATTGTGATCATTTCATGATCTATGTATGTAAATTATTAGGCCGTACATCTTGAACTTATACAGTTCTGTACGTCAGCTATATCTCAATAAAACTGGAAGAAGGCTATAAAACAAAACAAGCAGGGACCAGATGCTAACTCATATGCCCAAAGCTCCCTCTGCTACCAGCTCCACTGGGAGAATTTATTGAGATAGACTTGCAGTTTTTGTAACATGTGCCAATGCAGCCTTTTATACATAGCAACACTGACTCAGGCAGGCTGAAATAAATATATCTATGATGATTAATTCACCTTTTAGGAACCGTGAGTTTGTGCATTACTATAAATAGAGGAATATTTTGGTTCATAAGAAAACTGAGGGGATATTTGATAAGTCATCATAATAAGAATGGGCTTCCCTGGTAGCTCAGCTGGTAAAGAATCCTGCAATGCAGGAGACCCAGGTTCGATCCCTGGGTTGGGAAGATCCCCTGGAGAAGGGAATGGCATCCCACTCCACTATTCTTGCCTGGAGAATTCCATGGACATAGGAGCCTGGCAGGCTACAGTCCACGGGGTTGCAAAGAATCAGACATGACTGAGCAATTTTCACTCACTAATGAGCATGACATTCCAGCAAAATATATAAACGCCACATGGAATATGAATAAAAATTGTCAATTACCATTGGGATAAAATTAAAGATTTAAAAACATGAGCTTCACTTCGATGAAATGTTGATTCATGTTACTCTGAAAAGTTTTATTCACGGAAAGTTTGAAAATGAAGGAAGGACTTTCCTGGTGTTCCAGAGGTTAGGACTCTGCACTTTCCCTGCAAGGGGAGCCATTTTGATCCCTAGTCAGGGAAATTCTGCAGGCGGAGTGGTGAGGACAAACTCCAAACATTTCCCAGGGAAGAGTCCTTTTCATGCATAGGGCTGAGTGGATTGCACTATCACAGTGCTTAGAGAGACTAGAGGGTAAGAGCAGAGGCCTGGGAGCTAGGAGAACTAGATTGGCATCAGGATTCTCATCTATAGCATAGGAAGAATAATAGTCCCTTCCGTGTGAGGCTCTCATGCAGATAACATTGAGCTACTGTGTGAAAAGGACTAAACTGGATGCCCAAGAAATTATTGATATATGATAGGATGATTCAAACATAAGACTGTCGGCCACTTCTGCTAGCTTTTATTTATTTATATTTTTAATGGGAAAGCCATGGAAAAGACCCTGGTGCTGGGAAAGATTGAGAGCAGGAGGAGAAGAGGGTGACAGAATGAGATGGTGAGATGGCATCACTGACTCAATGGACAGGAGTTTGAGTAAACTTCAGAAGATAGTGAAGGACAGGGAAGCCTGGTGTGCTGCAGTCCATGGGGTCACAAAGAGTCGGACAAAACTGAGTGACTAAACAACTCATTTTAGTGAAATGTGTGGTTTAAATACAGAAAGAGAAAAGACAGCCACAATTGGAATTTTGCTGACAAAATAGTAGTCTTAGCATAAGTCGAACAAGCATAATTTTTTTAAAAAATCTCTGAAACAATCACTCCATCTGAACAAAGGAAATAGACTTGGTTCACAGAGGGAGGAAGCTTTCCTTCGCCTTTAGAAGGTTGTGGGCTTAGTTATATTTAGTTACTATTATAATGGACAGCAAACATGAGGCTGTTAATTAGGATTCACTTTGGCTTGGGACAGTGCCTGTTTTTAACACCCAGTGTTTCCCAAGAGCATTTTGATTCTGGGTTTCTCCCCAAAAAAGCAGGTAACAAGCTTCCCCACAAACCCAGATAAAAAGCAAGAGCCTGCAGCATTATCACACAGCTGGTGACCAGACAAGTTCCCTGAATCTAGCTGGGATGGAAGTTCCTCAAGAGCAGGAAACTTGTATTAGACGCCCTGTAAACCTAGAACAGAGTCAGATATGGGCTGGATGCTTCACATATGGTAATTAACCAGAAGAAAGAAAAATAAAGCACTGCACTAATTAAGAACAGTGACCCCCTTTCCCGCCCCCAGCTTGATGTGGCACGGTTTTGGTGTTTAAAAAATCACTCTCAGGGAGCGGTGGAACTTTCATTCATTACTCTTGGGAGTACAAACAAGGACTGCTTTTCTGGAAAAGCAATTTGGCCATGTGTAAGGACAGCCTTAAGGCTGTAAACACAAAGATATTCATGGCAACATTATTCATATTTTAAAATAAGGAAGAAACTAAATGTCTAATGAAGAGAACTGAGGAGGCCTAGTACTTTAATTCTACTGGAAGCACTATTATGCTGCTGATTACTAAAGATATGTTTCCTCTCTTACACCTCTTGATATTGATTTCTGTAATGTCCTGGGCACTGTTCTGGACTGTTGGGATGTAACAAAGGGGAAAAAACATGCAAAGAAGTTATACTGCTGGGTTATACATTTTAGGGGCTTCCCTAGTGGCTCAGTGGTAAAGACTTCGCCTGTCAATGCAGGAGACATGGATTGACTCCTGGGTTGGGAAGATGGGAATGACAACCTACTCCAGTAATTTTGCCTGGAGAAACCCATGGACTGAGGAGCTTGGCTGGCTACAGTCCATGGGGTCGCAAAGAGTGGAACAAGACCAAGGGACTATGCAACAACAACAGTATATTTTAGGAGGAGAGAGGAGATAGCCTGAGACCAAGAAAATAGGGCAAGTTACTCAGCGCTATAGGAACAAACGAATAAGGTAAGGTGTGGGGGTGGTCTGAACAGGCTTCTGTGTAAAATACAATGGCAGTATAAGTCTCATTCTTTGGCAAACTCTGAAGTGTTGATGGAAGCCAGGCAATTATCTGGCGGACTACATAATAAGACGGAAAATGCTAGCATTAAGTGAAAAGCTGGGTGCCAAACTATGCATTGTGTGTGTGGGAGGGGAAAGCTGAAAAGAAGTAATCAGTTCAGTTCAGTCCCTCAGTCCAACTCTTTGTGACCCCATGGACTGCAGCACACCAGGCCTTCCTGTCCGCCACCAACTCCCAGAGTTTACTCAAACTCATGCCCGTTGAGTCAGTGATGCCATCCAACCATCTCATCCTCTGTCATCCCCTTCTCCTCCGGCCTTCAGTCTTTCCAAACATCAGGGTCTTTTCAAATGAGTCAGTTCTTCGCATCAAGTGGCCAAAGTATTGGAGTTTCAGCTTCAGCATCAGTCCTTCCAATGAATATTCAGGACTGATTTCCTTTAGGATGGACTGGTTGGATCTCCTTGCAGTCCAAGGGACTCTCAAGAGTCTTCAGAAGAAGTAATAAACTCAGCAAAAGCAGTTTGAAGGGGAAGATTTTGGATGATACTTTTTCTTCTTCCCACTTAGCATTTTCCTAATCAACTTTGGTGGTGTCATCTGTATATCTGAGGTTATTGATATTTCTCCTGGCAATCTTGATTCCAGTTTGTGCTTCTTCCAGCCCAGCGTTTCTCATGATGTACTCTCCATATAAGTTAAATAAGCAGGGTGACAATATACGCCTTGACATACTCCTTTTCCTATTTGGAACCAGTCTGGTGTACCATGTCCAGTTCTAACTGTTGCTTCCTGACCTGCATATAGGTTTCTCAAGAGGCAGGTCAGGTGGTCTGGTATTCCCATCTCTTTCAGAATTTTCCACAGTTTATTGTGATCCACACAGTCAAAGGCTTTGTCTTGAGGAAAATGAAAGAGGAGAGTGAAAAAGTTGGCTTAAAGCTCAACATTCAGAAAACGAAAATCATGGCATCTGGTCCCATCACTTCTTGGGAAATAGATGGGGAAACAGTGGAAACAGTGACAGACTTTATTTTGGGGGGCTCCAAATTCACTGCAGATGGTGACTACGGCCATGAAATTAAAAGACACTTACTCCTTGGAAGAAAAGTTATGACCAACCTAGATAGCATATTCAAAAGCAGAGACATTACTTTGCCAACAAAGGTGGGTCTAGTCAAGGCTATGGTTTTTCCAGCGGTCATGTATGGATGTGAGAGTCAGACTGTGAAGAAAGCTGAGAGCCGAAGAATTGATGCTTTTGAACTGTGGTGTTGGAGAAGACTCTTGAAGTCCCTTGGAGACTCTCAAGGAGATCCAACCAGTCCATTCTGAAGGAGATCAGCCCTGGGTGTTCTTTTGGAAGGAATGATGCTAAAGCTGAAACTCCAGTAGTTTGGCGACCTCATGCGAAGAGTTGACTCACTGGAAAAGACTCTGATGCTGGGAGGGATTGGGGGCAGGAGGAAAAGGGGACGACAGAGGATGAGATGGTTGGATGGCATCACGGACTCGATGGACGTGAGTTTGAGTGAACTCCGGGAGTTGGTGATGGACAGGGAGGCCTGGCGTGCTGCGATTCATGGGGTCGCAAAGAGTCGGACACAACTGAGCGACTGACCTGAACTGAATCATCTTTGGCGAACGGATTTTAATGTTGTTGCTGCTGCTGCTGCTGCTGCTAAGTCGCTTCAGTGGTGTCCGACTCTGTGCGACCCCATAGACAGCAGTCCACCAGGCTCCACAGTCCCTGGGATCCTCCAGGCAAGAACACTGGAGTGGGTTGCCATTTCCTTCTCCAATGCATGAAAGTGAAAAGTGAAAGTGAAGTCGCTCAGTCGTGTCCGACTCTTCGCGACCCCATGGACTGCAGCCTACCAGGTTCCTCCGTCCATGGGATTTTCCAGGCAAGAGTACTGGAGTGGGGTGCCATCGCCTTCTCCGATTTTAATACTAAACAAACAAAAAAACTACGTCTTGAAAGAGGTCTCTCCGGCGGCGGCCGGCAGGGGGCGCGCGGCCCCCACTCGGCGTCGCTCGGCCTCGAGTTCCCACAGGGCCCCGCGCGCCATGGGCTGCGCCTAGAGCAAGGAGGCGCGGGCGGCCGAGCGGAAGGCCGAGCGCAAGAGTGACCGGGGCGGTCGCACGGCAGGTACGACCGAGGGCAGAGGCGCGGCCCCGGGACCCTCCAGACGGCCAGCGCTGGCCCGCTGTGGTTGGGCCCCCGCGCTCCAGGCTCCTCGGCCGGGCTGCCTTTGGCCGTCGTCGCGGGCCTGACGGGCGCCAAGCTGGAGAATCCAGAAACTGGCGAGGCCTGCCCGGCTGCGGGCGCCGCCGATGCCCCGCGGCGGAGAGAGGCCACTCTCCGCCCCAGCCCCCCACACCCGCTCACCGAGAGACTCGGAGGTGGCGGCTGGCGGAGGGCCGCCCGGCTTTGTCGCTTTCAAGGGGGTCGGAGGCAGGTGCCGGCAAACCAGACCTGCGAAGGGCTTTCAGAGTCTACGTTATGGAGAATTACTGGCGGTTTTTTTTTTTTTTTTGGCTCGCGGGGTGTGGAAGGTGCACCCTTGTTACAAGCACCGCGTTCCCAAAGAAGGAGGAGAGGGGAAGGGACCAAGCCATTTACTACCCCCGGGTAATTACCCTCGCCTCTCAGGGCTTCCGTTGTAGCGCAGTCGGTAAAGAATCTGCCTGCAGTGCAGGAGCCCTGGGCTCGATCCAGTGTCCTTTCCTGGAAAACCTCACGGACAGAGGAGCCTGATGGGCTGCAGCCCATGGGGTCACAAAGAGTCGGGCACGACTGAGCGACTAACACTTCCTTACTTACTCAGGAATCCCGAACCCTGGGCTGAGAGTGACAGACTCAAAGCGCCAGAGGGGATTTTACACCAGTTTTAACTGGAGATTCTGATTGGGTAGGTCTTGTGTGAGGCACATGTACCATCTGTCCCCGACACCCTCTTGGCATCTATCCCCAATCTTATCAGACAGATCTTGCCCCACTCCCTTGAATTTTCAGCACGTTTCTGGTGCATCACCCCACTTTATCCTTTCAATTACTCTTTGAGGTGAGAAAGGTTCTTGTATTTCCTTGGCTTTGCAGGTAATGGCCGTAATGGCTAACAGTTACTAAGCACTGTTTCAAACACTTGACGTGGACAATCTTGTGTCATTTTACCAGCGATACATCCCCCCGCCCCTCGTTTCACAGATACAGAAACTGAGGCACCTAGAGGTTACAAAACCCGCCCAAAGTTCCACAACTGATTAATGATAGAACATAGGTGGTAGAACATGGCTGAGGCAATTTGATTCCAAAGCCCAGGTCTTCACCATTGTACTCCACCTCTCACCTCTGATTTTCGCAAGTGTAAAAAGTGAGACCCACAAAAGTAACTTGCCCGATTAAAAAAAAAAAAAATTTTTTTTAAACCGAGGTGTAGTTGAGTTACAATGTTGTGTGAATTGTAACCTGCCCAGCTGATGGGGTTGTTAAATGCTGTAGGGTCTGCCTCTTTCAGAGACTTAACATTTAGTTAGGGCAGCATATGGTGATGGAGAAGGCAATGGCACCCCACTCCAGTACTCTTGCCTGGAAAATCCCATGGACGGAGGAGCCTGGTAGGCTGCAGTCCATGGGGTCGTGAAGAGTTGGACACGACTGAGCGACTTCACTTTCACTTTTCACTTTCATGCATTGGAGAAGGAAATGGCAACCCACTCCAGTGTTTTTGCCTGGAGAATCCCAGGGACGGGGGAGCCTGGTGGGCTGCCATCTATGGGGTCGCACAGAGTCGGACACGACTGAAACGACTTAGCAGCAGCAGCAGCAGCATATGGTGAAGGTCTAAGAGGAATGTTAGAAGCAGCCAAGTGGGGAAGGGGACTCCCTTGGAAGTTAAGGATTTTGCAGGGGTATCTCAAAGAGAAAGATTGTTCTTGCTCTGGGAGCAGCTGATAAGACTAGCCTGGAGGTAGTAAAGACTTGAATTGGGGGAAGGGAAGAATGAGAGAAAGTGGAGTGGGGGAGTTGCTGCTCAAGGTCACACAGGTTAGGGTTAGGTTTAGGTGACCATTTGAGCTTTTTCTCATCTACACAATGAAGGAGTTTGAGTCTGTGTGTCCCAAGTTTGCCTTCCATGTACCAGTTTCAGAATTTTTCCCCATATTCATGTACTATGATCTATTTTTCTTTAATTATGTCATCTTCTGAAATGCTTTTTAATTGAAGTATACTATATGTACAGAAAAGTGCAATTATTTTTGCAAACTGAACAATCCTATCCAGCCAGCACCCAGCTAAAGAAACAAGCTTTCCAATACCTCAGAAACCCCCTCATGCCTCTTACTCTCACACCACCACACCAAGGGCAACCACTTTGCTGATTTCTTCTTCTTCTTTTTTTTTTTTTTTTGCCCCACCTCAAGGCTTGAGGGATCTTAGTTCTGCCACGAGAGATTAAAGCCAGACTGTCAGCAATGGAAGCATGGAGTCCTAACCACTGGACTGCCAGAGAATTCCCTTTGCTTATTTCTAATAGCATAAAAATTTCACCTTTGCATTAACTCTTCAAAATAAGTTTAGCATTTTTTAAGCATTAATCTATAGAAGCACTGCTTTGTTCTACACATTTTTCTATCAGGGAAGAACTATCAGGGAAGCCCACATTTTTCTATATACATACATATATGCATCCTGTTGAACTTTAATAAAAATGTTCTTCCATGTATCACCTATAAACATTCTAGAAGTTACCTTTCTCTTATTTTTTTGAAGTTACCTTTCTTGAGTCTCACCAGTGATCTGCAAATTTAGTGAAATGTTAGATCATATGTTCTCAAAGTTCCCTCCCACTATAAAATTATATGGCTAGGTTTCAAGAAACTAATTTCTTAAATGAGTAGCCAGAATCTAAAGTGAAGCATCTCACAGTCATGAGTTGCCCAAGTTGTAATGATGAAGACTGTCTGGGTTGGATGACTCTTCAAGCAGACATCTATTTCTTATCGGGCTCTAGGGACACCAGAGTAAATAAGGCATGATCTCAGCCCTTGAGCCTACAGTCTAGTGCAGAGGAGTAATGCAGAAAAATGCTGTGTCATCATGTGTCATCATAAAAGTGGACAGGTACAAGATACTTGAAAAAGATGGTAGAAAGACTTAACTTCTGGGAGCTTAAATTTTAATCTATATTTCTGCCATGACACATAGCCCATTCTATTTTAGTTGACTTGTAAACATTTCTTTTTCCTGCTGGGTATTTGAGGATCTGAAGCATATCTTGTTTATTATTCCATTTCCCGCAGTCCTTGGCATTGCAACTTAAAGATAGCTGGGAGTCAGTAAATGTGTCCATACTGCAAAGGACAATTTTTTTAAGGATTTATTTATTTATTTTTGGTGGGGTGGGAGTGAGGGGCTGTGCTGAGTCTTCATTGTTGTGTGGACTTTAGTTGTGGTGAGCAGCAGTTACTCTCTAGTTGGGATGTGCAGGCTTCTCATTGCCGTGGCTTCTCTTATTGCATAGCATGGGCTCTAGGGTGCTGCAGACTTCAGTAGTTGCAGCTTGTGGCCCCTGGAGCACAGCCTTTATAGTTGTGGCACATGGGTTTATTTGCTCCGCAGCATTTGGTATCTTCCAGGATCAGGGATCAAAACCGTGTCTCCTGTATTGGCAGGCAGGTTCTTTACCACGTGGCCACCAGGGAAGCTCAAGGGAAATTTTTTTTTTTTTAGTGAGGAATTTTTCATAAGCCGGTGTTACTAATGCTGACCAGCGTCTTCAGAGAGGCATGGAGACAGAGTTTCTGTGGTCCTAAGACCACCTGTGAGAGAATTAAGCATGTAAGAATTAGTTACGTGAGGCAGTGTTTCTCCAAGTGTTATCCTACCACCACCTGCAGGAGAATCCGTACACTAAGGGACGTAGAGATTCAAAGCTCTTTCTCCTGGTCTCCACCCTGGGCCTTCTAAATCAGTCTCAGGGTATTGGGCCAGGAATCGTCACTTTTGGAGGCTTGATTCTGTTAGAACCTAGATCTGAGAATGCAGCAGCGAGGTGTCTGGGCCAGGGTCAGACCATCTTCTCCTGAAATAGGCTCTTGTCCTCGGCAGTGGGGCTAGGTGTGGGTGAAGGCAGCCCCTGCGGATCACTGAGGCTGAGAGAGTGAGTCAGAAGGAGGAAGAGGAAACTGAAAGCTGTGAGCCAAAGATCATCTTGGCTGACATGCTAGGAATCTGCAATTAGAAGCTGATTTACTAGATAATTGACGAGAAAACTTGTTTTTCGCCTACATTAGCTAGATAATTTTTGAAAATTTATTTATTTTTTGGCCGTGCCTCGAAGCATGTGTGGTTCTAGTTCCTGAACCAGGGGTTGAACCTGTGCCCCCTAATAGGAAGCACAGAGTCTTAACCACTGGACCACCTGAAAAGTCCCAACCAGATAATTTAAATAAAATCTTTGCCCATTATTTGGATCTTCATACTTGAATAGTCACTTCTTTGTACTAATGTGTACTGAGTATTTAAAGCTTTTAAATGGTTTAGTCTTTTGTAAAATGTGAATTTCAGATTTGCAGTTGGATCAAGTTCTTTTATATTTTTTGGGTGCTGGGTCTTTGTTGCTGCACGGGGGCTTTCTGTAGTTGTGGTGAGCAGGGACTACTCTTGGCTGCAGTGTGGGGCTTCTCGTAGCGGTGGCTTCTCTTGGTGCAGAGCGCAGGCTCTAGGTGCACAGGCTTCAGAAGTTGTGGCTCCTGGGCTCTCGAGCACTGGCTCAGTAATTGTGGCGCAGGGGCTTAGTGCGTCCGAGACACGTGACATGTTCCCAAACCAGGGATTGAACCCATGTCCCCTACATTGACAGGTGGATTCTCAACCACTGTACCACCAGGGAAGTCATAGATTAAGTTCTTGAAAGAAGGCCTTAATCTGTATGTCCCCACCTTGTTAACCTTCATAGAACATCTCTGAGTATTTCGTGGATGTTCCTTATATCTTGGTTTTCAGTTCTGCAGCTTGGAGAAACTAGACCACATGTATACAGTTAAAAATCACCATCAATATCACCTTTTGTTTTTAGAAATGAACACGTTGTTACCTATTGGATCAAGTGATAGTTCAGTGGGTTTCAGCTTTCAAGTGTGCTGAAACTTCCATATGGGTGTGCTACCAACTGTTGATCAATATGTAAAAATTATTTTTTGCTACAGTTCAGTGTGTGTGTGCCCATGTGTGTGTGCACTAGTGTGTGTAAGGTGTATATACATACATGAAGACCAATACACTTCAGATGTCAAGTGTCTGTTAGATGAAAAACTGAACTGAGCAGGTGGTGGGAAGTGGTATAAATGGAGAAATAACATTATGAGAAGAATTAAAAGGCCAGGTTGAGAGGTTTAAGACCCAAATATCTATAGGGACAGCAAGTAATACAAATGGATGAAACAGGCAGGTGGTAAACAATAAGGAGTGGTGGGGACTGCAGCCGACTGAGGGGAGAATGCTCTAAAGGGGGCAGCGTCTACTCAGGTCCCCTTCCATTGGGTGCAAAGACGAGAATAGTGTTGCCAGAACTTCTGACTTCTCAAAAGAAACTAAAAATCCATATTTATTATTTTTGTGACTTCCAATTTGTAAATGTCAGCAATAATTCAGTTAAATAAAACAAAAACAGTTAAATAAGGGCCAAACAAGATATTGTGGTATGATTGCAGGTAATTATGGCCCGTGAATGTGTAAAATAATGTCAAGTTGGCACACATTGAAAAAAAAATGTGCCTTTTGAATATATGAAAAGGCGTGGCCAGGGAAGAAGATAACTTTTCTTAGAATGCAATGCAGAGAAATGACTGAGCAATGTAATGACTGTTATCAAAATATGATCTTCAGCAAGTTAAAAACACAAATAAGATGAACACATATAAAAATATTTTGAATGCATCAGTTAATGAGGGAATCAATAAGGTAGCAAAGCTGATTTAAAGGAGAATTCAAGGAATAGAAACCTGCATAATCAAAGAATTGCTGAATGGATTTTGCTAATGATTACAAAACTGATTAATGTCCTACAGGTCAATAAACTGGTCAATAAAACTGTAACCTTTGGTATTTATTGGACAGAAATGTACAAGTTAATATGAAACGTCTATGTCTGGACTCTAATAAATAGTAAATTTTCTTAGACTGTTAAATGAGCCTCGAGTAGGTTTTTTAAACAATGCCTCAGGATGACAGTGAAAAAACATCATCATCCCTTCATTTATTTCCAAGTTTTGGGTACTTTTTCTTAAGATCATGATATTATACCTTATTTATGACTACCTCAAAATTATTGTTCACTTATTTAGCGATATTTTAAGCTGTTTTCAGTTAAGTTCAGTCGCTCAGTTGTGTCTGACTCCTTGTAACCCCAATGTGTACAGCACACTAGGCCTCCCTGTCCATCACCAACTCCCAGAGTCCACCCAAATTCATGTCCATTGAGTCAGTGATGTCATCCAATCATCTCATCCTCTGTAATCCCCTTCTCCTCCCGCTTTCAATCTTTCCCAGCATCAGGGTCTTTTCAAATGAGTCAATTCTTCACATCAGGTGGCCAAAGTATTGGAGTTTCAGTTTCAACTTGAGTCCTTCCAATGAACACTCAGGACTCATCTCCTTTAGGATGGACTGGCTGGATCTCCTTGCAGTCCAAGGGACTCTCAAGAGTCTTCTCCAACACCACAGTTCAAAAGCACCAATTCTTCGATGCCCAACTCTCACATCCATAAATGACTACTAGAAAAACCATAGCCTTGACTAGACAGACCTTTGTTGGCAGAGTAATGGCCTTTTAATATACTATCTAGGTTGGTCATTACTTTCCTTCCAAGGGGTAAGCGTCTTTTAATTTCATGGCTGCAATCATCATCTGCAGTGATTTTGGAGCCCCAAAAAAATCAAGTCAGCCGCTGTTTCCACGGTTTCCCCATCTGTTTTCCATGAAGGGATGGGACCAGATGCCATGATCTTAGTTTTCTGAATGTTGAGTTTAAGGCAACTTTTCCACTCTCTACTTTGATCATGAGGCTCTTCAGTTCCTCTTCACTTTCTGCCATAAGGGTGGTGTCATCTGCATATCTGAGGTTATTGATATTTCTCCTGGCAGTCTTGATTCCAGCTTGTGCTTCTTCCAGCCCAGCGTTTCTCATGATGTACTCTGCATAGAAGTTAAATAAGCAGGGTGACAATATACAGCCTTGACATACTCTGTTTCCTATTTGGAACCAGTCTGTTGTTCCATGTCCAGTTCTAACTGTTGCTTCCTGACCTGCATATAGGTTTCTCAAGAGGCAGGTCGGGTGGTCTGGTATTCCCATCTCTTTCAGAATTTTCCACAGTTTATTGTGATCACACAGTCAAAGGCTTTGGCATAGTCAATAAAGCAGAGATAGATGTTTTTCTGGAACTCTCTTGCTTTTTCCATGATCCAGCAGATGTTGGCAATTTGAACTCTGGTTGCTCTGCCTTTTCTAAAACCAGCTTGAATATCAGGAAATTCACGGTTCACATATTGTTGAAGCCCGGCTTGGAGAACTTTGAGCATTACTTTACTAGCGTGTGAGATAAGTGCAATTGTGTGGTAGTTTGAGCACTGTTTGGCATTGTCTTTCTTTGGGATTGGAATGAAAACTGACCTTTTCCAGTCCTGTGGCCACTGCTGAATTCTCCAAATTTGCTGGCATACTGAGTGCAGCACTTTCATAGCATCATCTTTTAGGATTTGAAATAGCTCAACTGGGATTACATCACCTCCACTAGCTTTGTTTGTAGTGATGCTTCCTAAGGCCCACTTGACTTCACATTCCAGGATGTCTGGCTCTAGGTGAGTGACTACACCATCGTGATCATGTGGGTCATGAAGATCTTTTTTGTACAGTTCTTCTGTGTATTCTTGCCATCTCTTATTAATATCTTCTGCTTCTGTTAGGTCCATTCCATTTCTGTCCTGTATTGAGCCCATCTTTGCATGAAATGTTCCCTTGGTATCTCTAATTTTCTTGAAGAGATCTCTAGTCTTTCCCATTCTATTGTTTTCGTCTATTTCTTTGCACTTCTCAAATTGCGCTGCCCTAATTCGACTACTTTTTCAAGTGTGTCCAGCACCCTGAAGAGGTGTAGCCACTGTAAGCATATTGAAGTTTTCACCCTGCCCCCTGCCATATCCAGTTAATAATTGTTTCATTGAGTGCTTTATCACAAAGATCTGTTTTGAGGTGGGCACAGCACTGTTGGTCATCATGTTTGTTCATCAAGTTTGGTTTAGGTTTACAGAAGTAATCTTACCTAACTGAGCAAGAGTTAGATTTTTTTTTTTTTTTTTGCCTTTTATGTATGCAGTAAGATCAAGGAAGAAGGTGGGGGTAGAAGGAACTGAAACTCAATAAGCAGCTCTCCACCCCTGAGGCAGGTTTGTCAGAAATATAATACTAGGCTAAACAGTCCTGCTGTTGGGAGGGCAGGAAGCATGGTTTGTTTCCTTGTACCCATCCACAGCAAGCAGGGCTCTGTGGTATCTTCCAGGGTTTGGTTTTATCTGCTGGACTGGTAATTCTCAGGATTTCGATAGGCTGATCTGGCTGGAAGAGAGGGAATTCCAGGTCAAAGCAGAATGTAAGAGAAACTGAACTGGGATTTGGCCTTCAGTCAAACACTGGGACTAAGCTAAGAGGCAGCTGAACGTAGGGACAAGCAGGAGGGAAGCATGAGCAGGTGTGTGTCTGGTGGCTTGTTTAAGGGTACAGCCGTTGGAACAGGCTTGCTAAGTAGTGTTAATTGTATTTATTCAAACAACAACAGCAAAACAAAACCCAGTCAACTTCTCTGGCTATGGGTGTGAGCCGAGGAGTATGGGAGGGGCAGGTGGTAGATTTTAAAGGAATTTGCATGTGAGATCTTTTCTTTCTTTGGCTGCTCTGGGTCTTCGTTGCTATTGCGTGGGCTTTTATTAGTTGCAGCACAAGGGCTCTCTTAGTTCCCCTGACTGGGGATCGAACCCACATCCCCTGGATTGAAAGGCAGATTCTTAACCACATGACCACTAGGGAAGTCCTTTTCTTTTTGCATGGGCACTGATTAATGATCATTCATACTGGATAAGGTCAATGCTGAAACTCCAGGTGAATTTTTTTTTTAAGAGCTAAGAACTTTTGGGTTTCTCTTATCTTGGGTATGGGGTATCTCGTCACAGCTGCTCCAGCAAAGCGCAGCCGATGTGCCTTACCTTGGAGGAGGGGTATCTCCTCACTGCCACCCTTCCTGACCTTCAATGTGGGATAGCTGCTCTAGGCCCTCCTGCGCCCGAGCAGCCACCACTCCTTGGACATAGGATCAATCTAATCACACTAGGACCACAGCCTTTTCTAAGTCAATGAAACTAAGCCATGCTCGTGGGGCAACCCAAGACGGGAGGGTCATGGTGGAGAGGTCTGACAGAATGTGGTCCACTGGAGAAGGAAATGGGAAACCACTTCAGTATTCTTGCCTTGAGAACCCCGTGAACAGTATGAAGAGGCAAAATGATAGGACACTGAAAGAGGAACTCCCCAGGTCAGTAGGTGCCCAATATGCTACTGGAGATCAGTGGAGAAATAACTCCAGAAAGAATGAAGGGAGGGAGCCAAAGCAAAAACAATACCCAGCTGTGGATGTGACTGGTGATAGAAGCAAGGTCCAATGCTGTAAAAAGCAATATTGCATAGGAACCTGGAATGTCAGGTCCATTAATCAAGGCAAATTGGAAGTGGGCAAACAAGAGATGGCAAGAGTGAACATCAACATTCTAGGAATCAGAGAACTAAAATGGACTGGAATGGGTGAATTTAACTCAGATGACCATTATATGTACTACTGCAGGCGGAAATCCCTCAGAAAATGGAGTAGCCATCATGGTCAACAAAAGAGTCTGAAATGCAGTACTTGGATGCAATCTCAAAAACGACAGAATGATCTCTGTTCATTTCCAAGGCAAACCATTCAATATCATGGTAATCCAAGTCTATGCCCCAACCAGTAATGCTGAAGAAGCTGAAGTTGAACAGTTCTATGAAGACCTACAAGACCTTTTAGAACTACACCCCAAAAAGATGTCCTTTTCATTATAGGGGACTGGAATGTAAAAGTAGGAAGTCAAGAAACACCTGGAGTAACAGGCAAATTTGGCCTTGGAAGGTGGAATAAAGCAGGGCAAAGACTAATAGAGTTTTGCCAAGAAAATGCACTGGTCCTGGCAAATACCCTCTTCCAACAACACAAGAGAAGACTACACATGGACATCACCAGATGGTCAACACCAAAATCAGACTGATTATATTCTTTGCAGCCAAAGATGGAGAAGCTCTATATAGTCAGCAAAAACAAGACCAGGAGCTGACTGTGGCTCAGATCATGAACTCCTTATTGCCAAATTCAGACTTAAATTGAAGAAAGTAGGGAAAACCGCTAGACCATTCAGGTATGACCTAAATCATATCCCTTATGATTATACAGTGGAAGTGAGAAATAGATTTAAGGGACTAGATCTGATAGATAGAGTGCCTGATGAACTATGGAATGAGGTTCATGACATTGTACAGGAGACAGGGATCAAGACCATCCCCATGGAAAAGAAATGCAAAAAAGCAAAATGGCTGTCTGGGGAGGCCTTACAAATAGCTGTGAAAAGAAGAGAAGTGAAAAGCAAAGGAGAAAAGGAAAGATATACCCATTTGAATACAGAATTCCAAAGAATAGCAAGAAGAGATAAGAAAGCCTTCTTCAGTGATCAATGCAAAGAAATAGAGGAAAAGAACAGGATGGGAAAGACTAGAGATTTCTTCAAGAAAATCTGAGATACCAAGGGAATATTTCATGCAAAGATGGGCTCGACAAAGGAGAGAAATGGTATGGACCTAACAGAAGCAGAAGATATTAAGAAAACGTGGCAAGAATAGACAGAAGAACTGTACAAAAAACATCTTCACAACCCAGATAATCACGATGCTGTGATCACTCGTCTAGAGCCAGACATCCTGGAATGTGAAGTCAAGTGGGCCTTAGAAAGCATCACTACAAACAAAGCTAGTGGAGGTGATGGAATCCCAGTTGAGCTATTTTCAATCCTGAAAGATGATGCTGTGAAAGTGCTGCACTCAATATGCCAGCAAATTTGGAGAATTCAGCAGTGGCCACAGGACTGGAAAAGGTCAGTTTTCATTCCAATCCCAAAGAAAGGCAATGCCAAACAGTGCTCAAACTACTGCACAATTGCACTCTTCTCACACGCTGGTAAAGTAATGCTCAAAATTCTCCAAACCAGGCTTCAGCAATACTTGAACCGTGAACTTCCAGATGTTCAAGTTGGTTTTAGAAAAGGCAGAGGAACCAGAGATCAAATTGTCAACATCTTCTGGATCATGGAAAAAGCAAGAGAGTTCCAGAAAAACTTCTATTTCTGCTTTATTGACTATGCCAAAGCCCTTGACTGTGTGGATCACAATAAACTGTGGAAAATTCTGAAAGAGATGGGAATACAGACCACCTGACCTGCCTCTTGAGAAATCTGTATGCAGGTCAGGAAGCAACAGTTAGAACTGGACATGGAACAACAGACTGGTTCCAAATAGGAAACAGAGTATGTCAAGGCTGTATATTGTCACCCTGCTTATTTAACTTATATGCAGAGTACATCATGAGAAACGCTGGGCTGGAGGAAACACAAGCTGGAATCAAGACTGCCGGGAGAAATATCAATAACCTCAGATATGCAGATGACACCACCTTTATGGCAGAAAGTGAAGAGGAACTAAAAAGCCTCTTGATGAAAGTGAAAGAGGAGAGTGAAAAAGTTGGCTTAAAGCTCAACGTTAAGAAAATGAAGATCATGGCATTTGGTCCCATCACTTCATGGGAAATAGATGGGGAAACAGTGGAAACAGTGGCTGACTTGATTTTTTTTGGGCTCCAAAATCACTGCAGATGGTGACTGCAGCCATGAAATTAAAAGACACTTACTTCTTGGAAGAAAAGTTATGACCAACCTAGATAGCATATTCAAAAGCAGAGACATTACTTTGCCAACTAAGGTCTATCTAGTCAAGTCTATGGTTTTTCCTGTGGTCGTGTATGGATGTGAGAGTTGGACTGTGGAGAAGGCTGAGTGCCGAAGAATTGATGCTTTTGAACTGTGGTGTTGGAGAAGACTCTTGAGAGTCCCCTGGACTGCAAGGAGAGCAAACCAGTCAATTCTGAAGGAGATCAGCCCTGGGTGTTCTTTGGAAGGAATGATGCTAAAGCTGAAACTCCAGTAGTTTGGCGACCTCATGCGAAGAGTTGACTCATTGGAAAAGACTCTGATGCTGGGAGGGATTGGGGGCAGGAGGAGAAGGGTTTGACAGAGGATGAGATGGCTGGATGGCATCACTGACTCGATGGACGTGAGTCTGAGTGAACTGTGGGAGTTGGTGATGGACAGGGAGGCCTGGAGTGCTGCGATTCATGGGGTCGCAAAGAGTCAGACACGACTGAGCAACTGAACTGAACTGAACTGACGAACTTTTGACAGGTTTACGACTCTTTTAAAGCCCTCCTGTCTTGCATTTGACAGAGTTTTGTTTTTTTTGTTCCTTGGCCTTGACAGTTACCCTCACTTATTTTATTCTTGACTGTTTGATTTCTTCTGCCTGGAATACCCTTCATTCTCTTTTTCGGGCAAACTCTCGTTACCCATCAAGACCAAGTCCAAGTGACAGTTTTCTGATTCCCCAAATAGAGTTAGTATTGCCTTTTGTGAACACCTGGGCCCCTTCGCATTTGTGTCATAGGACATATAGTGTATTGTGTACTATATTCTACTCGACTGAGTTCTCAGGGCAAGGCTCTCTGGTTCAGAGTTAAATTTCCTGTTTTGGATAGTGTATGACACATAGTCGGTGCTCAGTAAATGGTTGAATAAAGTGAGTCAAGTTTTCCTCTCCTATCTAATTCTCCCCCTCCACCTTTGATCAATTCAAGAATCACTTTCCCCCCTTGGAAACCTCCTCTATCTAGTTCTCTTGCTTCTGACTCTTTGAAATCTTACAAATGAGACAGCTCAGACAGGTAAAACTGCCCTTGTCATGAGGGAGAAGGCATGGTTTTTCCAGCATTCCATATGGGATATTGTAGTTCCAAATAGTGTAGTTTTTTGAAAGAGAGGGTAACTTCTAAGGTGGGCTTCCCGGTGGCTCAGATGGTAAAGAATCTGCCTGTAATGTGGGAGACCTGGGTTCGATTCCTGGATTGGGAAGATACCCTAGGGAAGGGAATGGCAACCAACTCCAGTATTCTTGCCTGGAGAAGTCCAAGGACAGAGGAGCCTGGTGGGCTATTGTCCATCGGGGTCACAAAGAGTGGGAAACGAGTGAGCAACTCACACACACACACACAGCTGCTAAGGTCATCTTGTAAACTGGATTGTATCTACTCACTCAATCCCTACTAACCATCTTCTAGATGTTAGGCATTATTGTCGGGGCTGCGAATATGAGCAAATGTGCACATCTGAGGTGGTTTTCTGAGGTGATATATAACGTCTGAGACTTTTAATGAAAAGTAGTGATAATTGTGAACGCTCATTCTGAGCCAGGCACTGTGCTGAGTGCTTTACATGTACTAACTCATTCAGTTATTGCAACAACCAAATGAAGAAGATGGGCACAGAGAGGTATACAGGGCATACAACCAGTAGGCAGTGGAGCCAGGGAGGAAGCTGGTGATCTCTCGCCTCACTCAATAGATTGATGAGCCAGATTTAACCTAATGAGAATCTCCATCGCTCATTCCCACGTAAGAGTTGAAAGTAAAATATTTTGTTCCCATGAAAACAAGCAATTGAATTAAAATAAAACTTTCTGGAGGATTGCCAGTACCTGGAAGGGGAAGAGGAGCATATTCAGGACAGTTTACCCTTATGTTTAAGGACAGGTAGACTAAAAATGAGTCATATAAATCTTGAATACGATAAAAAATGTCCTGCTTAGGTGGTGAATGCTGAATACTTGCGGGCTCACTGATCCTGCCTATAAAGCAGAGTAGAATCCCTTCGTCACTTCACATCCATAAGATCAGTCTGTTCCCTGGAATGTATACTTGATTGGAAGATAGTGATAAATAACACTTAGCTTCTAAGGTTGATCTCAGTATAGAACCATCATTACAGAGAGCTCTTGTTATATTTGACGAGTACTTATTTAGACTGTGGCTCCACAAATCACTTGAAGGGGAGTGGAAAGAGAATCAGAGCTGAGAGGAGTTCTAGTTCTGTTTTACCATCAATGAACTGTGTGATTTGAGACAAGTTCCATGGCACTTCTGGGCCTTGATTTCCTCATTTGCAAAATAAAGTGAATGGATACAGCCTAAATCCTTTCCAGCTCTCAAAATTCTGAGGAGCTGTCTCCTAGAAAAAAAGGTAGGGACGTCCTTGGTGGTCCAGTTGTTAAGACTCCATACTTCTACTGCGGAGGGCCCAGGTCCAATACCTGGTGGGGGAACTAAGATCCCACAAGCCTTGCAGGGTGGCCAAGAAAAAAGTAAATGCATAGAACATGTAATAATTTCATACAAAAATACCTAGCATTTTATAGGATTCCACAATAAACAAGGTAATTTCACATCTATTATCTCAGACATGTCTGTTTTCCTGTCTTGGCTTCTGGAATGCATGCCTGAATAACTACTAAGATTTTAACCCGTTCACTTCATTTTATGTGAACAAGTCAGCAACTCCTGAGATAGCAGGAAAGAACTTGCTTTAAAGTAATAACTGTATTAAAATCCAACTGTATAAAATCCAAAATAATGTCTTAATTGCATTTGGAAAAGATTTGAGTAGAGGGATTTGCATAAATTCAAGTACAATTCTGGAAGCAGTTCTCTGAAAGGAATGATCCTTTAATTTATGTCCCTGTTCTGCGCATATGATCTCTGTTGCAGTCTTGTTTTCTTTTTTTGTAATGACAACTACTTGGTAAATGAGTATATCTTTTGGGATATCTTTTAAAATTTTATTTAAAAAATTAATCTATGAGTAAAATTGACATTTTGGTTGTCAGTTTTACAGGTTTTTAAAATATATATATATAATATATATGTATATTATATATATATTTGGCTTCTTTGATCTTCCTTGTAGCATGCCAGATCTTTAGTTTTGGTAGTGAACTCTTAGTTGTGGCATGTGGGATCTAGTTTGCTGTCATATCCAAGAAACTATCCAAGGTCACAAGTATTTACTTCTATTTTTTTTTCTAAGAATTTTATAGTTTTTATTCTTTCATTTAGTTCCATGATGTATTTTGAGTTAATCTTTGCATATGGTATAAGGAAGGGGTCCAAATTCATTCTTTTGTAAGTAGATATACAATTGTCAACCGTTTGTTGAAAAGACTATTTTTGCCCTTTGAGTTGTCTTGACACTCGTCAAAAATCAACATATTGATTTGTTTCTGGAGTCTCAATTCTCTTACATCAGTCTGTTGCCTGTGCATATGCTGGTACCGCACTGTCTTGATTACTGTTGATTTGTAGTGAGTTGGAAAATTAAGAAGTGTGAGTCCTACTTTGTACCTGTTTTTCCAGGTTTTGGCAATTCTGAGTCCTTTGCATTTCCATGTGAATTTTAGGATCAGCTTGTCAATTTATGCAAAAAGACAGCCTAGGATTTTGAAAAGGATTGTATTGAATCTGTAGATTAATTTGGGAAATACTACCGTCTTAACAATATTATGTCTTCCGGTCAATGAATTTGAGATGTCTTTCCATTTATTTAGTTCTTTCTTTCAATAATGTTCTGTAGTTTTCAATGTATAGGTCTTACACTGCTTCTGTTAAACCTTTTCCTAAGTATTTCATTCTTTTTTATGCTACTGTTAATAAAAACGCTTGCCTAATTTAATTTGCAGATTGCTCATTGCTAGTGTACAGAAATGTAATTGATTTTTGTATATTAACTTTGTATCTTATAACTTGCTGAATTTTCTCATTCATTCTAAGAGAGGTGTATGTATGTATCTGTATTCCTAAGGATTTTCTACATATAGTATTGTGCTATCTGTGAACACTTAGTCTTATTACTTCCTTTCAAATGTGGATAACTTTACTTTTATTTACTGCCTAGTTGTCCTAACTAAAACTGCCAGTGCAGTGTTGAATAGAAGTGGTAAGAGCAGACTTCTTTAACTTGTTCCTGATCTTAGGGGAAAGCATTCAGTTTTTCACCACTAAGTATGATGGGAGCTGTGAATTTTTCATAGTAGACTTTATCAGGTTAGTAGTGCTAAGTCACTTCAGTCATGTCTGACTCTTTGCGACCCTATGGACTGTGGCCCACCAGGCTCCTCTGTCCAAGGAATTCTCCAGGCAAGAATACTGGAGTGGGTTGCCATTGCCTTCTCCAAAAAGGTTCAGTTCAGTTCAGTCGCTCAGTCATGTCCAACTCTTTGCGACCCCATGAATTGCAGCACACCAGGCCTCCCTGTCCATCACCAACTCCCACAGTTCACTCAGACTCACGTCCATCGAGTCAGTGATGCCATCCAGCCATCTCATCCTCTGTCAAACCCTTCTCCTCCTGCCCCCAATCCCTCCCAACATCAAAATCTTTTCCAGTGAGTCAACTCTTCGCATGAGGTGGCCAAAGTACTGGAGTTTCAGCTTTAGCATCATTCCTTCCAAAGAAATCCCAGGGCTGATCTCCTTCAGAATGGACTGGTTGGATCTCCTTGCAGTCCAAGGGACTCTCAAGAGTCTTCTCCAACACCACAGTTCTTCAGCACTCAGCCTTCTTCACAGTCCAACTCTCACATCCATACATGACTACTGGAAAACTATAGCCTTGACTAGACGAACCTTAATCGGCAAAGTAATGTCTCTGCTTTTGAATATGCTATCTAGGTTGGTCATGACTTTCCTTCCAAGGAACAACCGTCTTTTAATTTCATGGCTGCAGTCACCATCTGCAGTGATTTTGGAGCCCCCCAAAATAAAGTCTGACACTGTTTCCACTGTTTCCCTATCTATTTCCCATGAAGTGATGAGACTGCTAAATCACTTCAGTTGTGTCCAACTCTGTGCAACCCCAGAGACAGCAGCCCACCAGGCTCCCCCGTCCCTAGGATCTCCAGGCAAGAACACTGGAGTGGGTTGCCATTTCCTTCTCCAATGCATGAAAGTGAAAAGTGAAAGTGAAATCACTCAGTCGTGTCCGACTCTTTGTGACCCCATGGACTGCAGCCCACCAGGCTCCTCCGTCCATGGGATTTTCCAGGCAAGAGTACTGGAGTGGGTTGCCATTGCCTTCTCCAAAAAGGTTCAGTTCAGTTCAGTCGCTCAGTCATGTCCAACTCTTTGCGACCCCATGAATTGCAGCACGCCAGGCCTCCCTGTCCATCACTAACTCCCGGAATTCACTCAGACTCACGTCCATGGAATCAGTCATGCCATCCAGCCATCTCATCCTCTGTCATCCCCTTCTTCTCCTGCCCCCAATCCCTCCCAGCATCAGAGTCTTTTCCAATGAGTCAACTCTTCGCATGAGGTGGCCAAAGTACTGGAGTTTCAGCTTTAGCATCATTCCTTCCAAAGAAATCCCAGGGCTGATCTCCTTCAGAGTGGACTGGTTGGATCTCCTTGCAGTCCAAGGGACTTTATCCCAGGATAAATTCATTCACTTCATTGTGGTATATAATCTTTTGTATATGTTGCTGGATTTGGTTTTCTCATATTTTGTAGAGGATTTTTGGATTTTCTGTCTATAGGAGATATTAGTCTGTGTTTTTTCTTTTTTTCTTTCTTGGCCACACTGTGCAGCTTGTGGGATCTTACTTCTCCATCCAGAGATTGAACTTGGGCCTCAACAGTGAAAGCCTGGGATTCTAACCACTGGACCACTAGGGAATTCCCTGGTCTGTGGTTTTCTTTTCTTGTGATGTCCTTGTCTGGTTTTGGTATCAGGGCAGTAATGGTTTCATAAAATGTGTTGGGAACTATTCTCTCTTCTGAATTTTTTGAAGAGTTTGTGAAGAATTGATATTAATTCTGCTGTAGATGTTTGGTAGAATTCACTAGTGAGGGCACCTGAGCCTGAGGTTTTCTTTGTAGGAGATTTGACTACTAATTCTATTTGTTATAGGTCTGTTCAGATTTCCATTTGTTCAAAAGTCAGTTTGGGTAGTCATGTCTTTCTCAGAATTTTTCACTTTCGTGTTGGGTATCTAATTGTTTGGCATACAATTGATCATGTGGTTTTTGTTTTTAACTGTTAATATGGCAGATTACATCAATTGATTTCTTTAATGTTGAACCAACCTTGCATTCTCAAGATAAGCCCCACTAGCTCATGGTATATTATTATTTATCATTGGATTTTATTTGCCATTATTTTGTTTAGGAATTTTTTGTCTTTGTTTATGAGGCATATTGGTCCACAGTTTTCTTGTGCTGGCTTTGTCTAGTTTGACTATCAGGGTAATAGTGGTTTCACAAAATGGGTTGGAAAATGGTTCTTCCTCTTGTACTTTCTGAACAAGGTTGTGTAAATTGGTATCTTGTGTAAATTGGTATCTTTATTAATTTTTTTCTCTTGATATTCTACATATGTGAAAATGTTGCTGCATCAGAAGAACTTCTAAATACTCCTGCTTTCTACAGTTTTCTCTTCAGCCCTTGAAAGAAAGTCTGTTCAAACACAATGCAACCTTATCTCTTATTTCTAAACCTATTATAAGAGAACTGGAAAGACTGAGACTTTCTTTAAAAGTCTAATGTTGGTTATATTGGCTAAACATTTTAGTGTACTATTATTTTTCCATTTTTTGGCTATTTTTAATACTCAATAGGTAACAAAGGATATGAAAAATGTGAAATATTTTCTGTATGTATTGTATATATAAATACATCTGAAGCATGTTTAGTGAAATCCTGTGAATGAATGGTCTAGTGTAGGACAGAGAACTTCTTAGGTTATAAGTGATATTTAGTAGGTGTGTGTGAGGGATCAGTTTAGTCATTTCCACAGATCCCTTTTATATCTTCAGTTCAGTTCAGTTCAGTCGCTCAATCGTGTCTGACTCTTTGTGACCCCCTGAACCGCAGCACGCCAGGCCTCCCTGTCCATCACCAACTCCTGGAGTTTACCCAAACCCATGTCCATTGTGTCGGTGATGCCATCCAGCCATCTCATCCTCTGTCAAACCCTTCTCCTCCTGCCTTCAGTCTTTCCCAGCATCAGGGTCTTTTCAAATGAGTCAGCTCTCTGCATCAGGAGGCCAAAGTATTGGAGTCTCAGCTTCAACATCAGTCCCTCCAATGAACACCAAGGACTGATCTCCTTTAGGATGCACTGGTTGGATCTCCTTGCAGTCCAAGGGACTCTCAAGAGTCTTCTCCAACACCAAAGTTCAAAAGCATCAATTCTTCGGCACTCAGCTTTCTTTATAGTCCAACTCTCATATCCATACATGACTATTGGAGAAACCATAGCCTTGACTAGACGGACCTTTGTTGGCAAAGTAATGTCTCTGCTTTTTAATATGCTATCTAGATTGGTCATAACTTTCCTTCCAATGAGTAAACATCTTTTGATTTCATGGCTGCAGTCACCATCTGCATGATGTTGGAGCCCCCAAAAAAAGTCAGCCACTGCTTCCCCTGTCTTCCCATCTATTTGCCATGAAGTGACGGGACCAGATGCCATGATCTTCATTTTCTTAATGTTGAGCTTTAAGCCAACTTTTTCACTCTCCTCTTTCATTTTCATCTCGAGGCTCTTTAGTTCTTCTTCACTTTTGGCCACAATGGTGGTGTCATCTGCATATCTGAGGTTATTGATATTTCTCCCAGCAATCTTGATTCCAGCTTGTGCTTCCTCCAGCCCAGAGTTTCTCATGATGTACTCTGCATATAAGTTAAATAAGCAGGGTGACAATATACAGCCTTGATGTACTCCTTTTCCTATTTGGAACCAGTCTGTTGTTCCATGTCCAGTTCTGACTGTTGCTTCCTGACCTGCATGCAGGTTTCTCAAGAGGCAGGTGGTCTGGTATTCCCATCTCTTTCAGAATTTTCCACAGTTTATTGTGATCCATACAGTCAAAGGCTTTGGCATAGTCAGTAAAGCAGAAATAGATGTTTTTCTGGAATTCTCTTGTTTTTTCCATGATCCAGCGGATGTTGGCAATTTGATCTCTGGTTCCTCTGCCTTTTCTAAAACCAGCTTGAACATCTGGAAGTTCACAGTTCATGTATTGCTGAAGCCTGGCTTGGAGAATTTTGAGCATTACTTTACTAGCGTGTGAGATGAGTGCAATTGTGCAGTAGTTTGAGCATTGTTTGGCATTGTCTTTCTTTGGGATTGGAATGAAAACCGACCTTTCCCCATCCTGTGGCCACTGCTGAGTTTTCCAAATTTGCTGGCATATTGAGTGCAGCACTTTCACAGCATCATCTTTCAGGATTGGAAATAGCTCACCTGGAATTCCATCACCTCCACTAGCTTTGCTCGTAGTGATGCTTCCTAAGGCCCACTTGACTTCACATTCAAGGATGTCTGTCTCTAGGTGAATGTGAGTGATCACACCTTTGTGATCATGTGGGTCGTGAAGATCTTTTTTGTACAGTTCTTCTGTGTATTCTTGCCACCTCTTCTTAATATCTTCTGCTTCTGTTAGGTCTCTACCATTTCTGTCCTTTATCGAGCCCATCTTTGCATGATATGTTCCCTTGGTATGTCCAATTTTCTTTAAGAGATCTCTAGTCCTTCGCATTCTATTGTTTTCCTCTATTTCTTTGCCTTGATTGCTGAGGAAGGCTTTCTTATCTCTCCTTGGTATCTTTGGAATTCTGCATTCAAATGGGTATATCTTTCCTTTTCTCCTTTGCTTTTGGCTTCCGTTCTTTTCACAGCTATTTGTAAGGCCTCCTCAGATAGCCATTTTGCTTTTTTGCATTTTTTTTTCCTTTGGGATGATCTTGATTCCTGTCTGCTGTACAATGTCATGAACCTCCATCCATGGTTCATCAGGCACTCTATCAGATCTAGTCCCTTAAATCTATTTCTCACTTCCACTGTATAGTCATAAGGGATTTGATTTAGGTCATACCTAAATGGTCTAGTGGTTTTACCCACTTTCTTCAATTTCAGTCTGAATTTGGCAATAAGGAGTTCATGATCTTAATGATTGTAATTCAGATTTTGTAGTGGGTGTGTTGTACAGTCAAAGGTAGCACCTATACGTTCTTCCATGTATATGCTTTATGTCCAGAAAAGTCATATTTGCAGAAATTTTGCACATATCTAGACCAACTGTTATCTCACAGATGAAGAAATTAAAGTCTAGAGGGCATTATTAAGTCAAGGATATATCCACCGTAGATGAGAAAAATCTGATTTCTTAAATCATTTAAAAAAGATAATATACTAGGAAACACTTTAAAATTTTATTCTTTCACGTAATATTTTTAAGTGTTTGTATTTCTGATTCATAAAAAGTTCTATAGTATTTTCCTCAAAGTGATTTTCTTTTCTTATTAACAGTATCAATATGAAATTTACCGGCTAGGAGAAAGTTGGATATTTTTTTCTTTTGCCAGTTGGTTCTTAAATAGCCCTTCCAAGTTCCCTGTGGTAATCCCAGGCTTGACAGGATACCCTTTGGGCTGAGTGATTGGGTAAACCAAGACCAACCTTCCTTCTGCCCCCACACAGTCTGCTGCAGCAACAACATTCTCCATCTTCTGGCATTGTTTTTCCCATCATAAACCAGTCCTTTGGGGAAGAGATATCTCTTTTCAGAATGTATATTCTCAGGTTCATATAGCCATTGAATCCTGGACACACATATTATTTGAATACATTTATGGAGTGAGGCAAGTGGGAAATTCCTTCTAGGCAAGGATCCACACCACAACCCAGGTTTAATTTTAACCTCCTAATAAGACTCCTTTGAAGGACACACAAGAAGAGCTATGGCCAGGATGTCACCTGCCTTTTTGTAATAGCTTGCTTCTAACATAATTAGTATTTCATATGACAAATTCTTTGTAAGAACTAAAATCTCCCTTTAAAGCTGAAAATCATCCAAGTTTTTTTTTTTCCCCCAAGTTGGTAAATAACTAGTACTAAAAACTAAGCTATATTGGGTTAGCCAAAAAGATCATTTGGGTTTTTCTGATGATGTTATGAAAAACTTGAATGAACTCTTCGGTCAACTCAGTATTATGTTCAGCATCAGAGACTCATCAGCATGTTCCATTAAAGAGTTTCTTTTTTTTTTTTTAAGATTATTTATTTGGCTGCATGGAGTCTTAATTGCATCATGTGGGCTCTAGTTCCCTAACCAGGGATCAAACCCTGGCCCCCTGCATTGGGAGCTCAGAGGCTTAGCCACTGGGCCACCAGGGAAGTCCCCATTAAAGAGTTTCTAGTCTTCCTTGTGTTTCCACAAATACTTGTGTTTTATTTTTCTAGCATGTCTCATACCCTGCAGTCTTCAAAAAATACATATAATTATCTTGTCTTCTTCACTTTGTAGATCATATATGCTTCCCCTTTAAGCTTCCTTACTATTACCCAAGTGCAATGATATTCCATGTTTCTTTGAATAAAAGTGGTTTGAATAAAATACTAGTAAAAATTAATTCATTTATTTTAAAAAAATCTGATAGTGGTGGTGTATTTGTGGTCTTTGCACATGAACTGAATAAAAAGTTTTGTTAAGCTATGGGATCTGTAGAAATCCTTGACTTCTTCAGAGCTCTTGCATCCAGATGCTTTTAACCACACGTAACAGGTTAAAAACACACATGTCAGAAACCCACAAACCAGAAAGTGATGACAGCAGGCAAAGTAGAGAGCTATAAAATTTTTATCATCACATTTGAAGTGATCATGTTGCTAATTAATGGCAAAAATTCAAGTTCTAACAAGTGGCAGTTCCAGTCTGTGTTTAACCTTGCCATTTTGCTTTCTTTGTTGTGCTCTTCTTTGCCCTCCCCCATGTTTCCCTGCTTTGAAGTTCTTGGGTTACTTCTCTTATTCTCTGATTGGTGCAAACCTCTTGACCTTGATCTGGTCCCTTCAAAATTCTGATCAGTCAGCTCTCCTAATGAGCAGCTGGTTTTCTGTTAGTTGCTATGAACATGAGGTAGAAACACAGGCCTTTGCACCTTCATGCAATGATTAAGGATTCAGAAAGGCGGAGTTGTTGATGGACCTCTTCCTTGCAGTCCGGCTGTTTCTGCTGTTGCTGTTTCTACTGCTTCTCCTCCTTCTCTTGCTCTTCCTTCTCCCCTCCCCTCTGTACCCCTGCCTCTTCTCCTCTTCCTTCCCCTTCTCCTTATTCTTCTCCTCCTTCTTCATTTTACGTTTCCTGGAATTAGAGCTCATAACAAAAGAACAACACCAACAACAATTTTTTAAAAAGAGGTGTAGAAGACTGCCCTATTCCAATTAGTTTTAGGGGCTTTGAAAGAGAAACCAACCTGTATTCTCTTAGGTTTAAGAGAAGAACTTGTTTGTTTGTTTTACAATCCTAGAATAAAATTTGGGGTCCTAATGAAACTCCACTTTTCACATATTCTTTCTTTCAGACTTTTCAAAATGTCAAGGTTGGTAGTTTTAAAAAATCTGGTCTCAGGTCTTTACTCTTAAACATTATTAAGGACCCCAACAGTGAAAAAGAAAAATGTATCTTATTATGAAAATAGTTTCACTTCTAAAAAGGTGAAGAGACCTCTAAGAGTATGCCTACCACATTTTGAGGGCCACTGTTTAGAGATGTTTGTTTTGCACCAGAGAAGTTGTTGGGATTCTGTCTGAACAAAGGAAATCAAGAAATCAGTCTCAGGGATTGCTTCTCAGCTTCCTACTGTCTCTAGGGTTAGCTGACTTGAAATTTCCTGAGTTTTTCAAATGCAAACCACCCTTAGTGCAGGGACAAGATTGAAGGTGATGGGATGAAGATGAATACGCCAGACTTTCCTCACAAATCCAAACAGAAATATAATATTGTGCACTCTCTACAAAAATTTTAAAAACTACTAACACCACCCTTATGGGCAGAAAGTGAAGAGGAACTAAAAGCCTCTTGATGAAAGTGAAAGAGGAGAGTGAAAAAGTTGGCTTAAAGCTCAACATTCAGAAAACGAAGATCATGGCATCCGGTCCCATCACTTCATGGGAAATAGATGGGGAAACAGTGGAAACAGTGTCAGACTATTTTCTTGGGCTCCAAAATCACTGCAGATGGTGACTGCAGCCATGAAATTAAAAGATGCTTACTTCTTGGAAGAAAAGTTATGACCAACCTAGATAGCATATTCAAAAGCAGAGATATTACTTTGCCGACTAAGGTCCGTCTAGTCAAGGCTATGGTTTTTCCAGTAGTCATGTATGGATGTGAGAGTTGGACTGTGAAGAAGGCTGAGTGCTGAAGAATTGATGCTTTTGAACTGTGGTGTTGGAGAAGACTCTTGAGAGTTCCCTTGGACTGCAGGGAGATCTAACCAGTCCATTCTGAAGTAGATCAGCCCTGGGATATCCTTGGAAGGAATGATGCTAAAGCTGAAACTCCAGTACTTTGGCCACCTCATGCGAAGAGTTGACTCATTGGAAAAGATTTTGATGTTGGGAGGGATTGGGGGCAGGAGGAGAAGGGTTTGACAGAGGATGAGATGGCTGGATGGCATCACTGACTCGATGGACGTGAGTCTGAGTGAACTGTGGGAGTTGGTGATGGACAGGGAGGCCTGGTGTGCTGCAATTCATGGGGTCGCAAAGAGTCAGACACGACTGAGTGACTAAACTGAACTGAACCCAGCTATCTAACAATTCACCCAAGTCAACAGTCTATATCAGGATGTGTCTCTAAAGAAGAAGTACTCTTCTACAAAAACCTGTTGGGCTTAATGTTGATATGATAATATCATCCAGCACAAGTCCATAGTAAAATTTCCTCAGTGTATTTGACTCCAGGCTCTGTTTAAGGATTCTATGTAGCAATTTGTGGCCAGTTATGCTTTGCAAAAAAAATGTTTAAATTTGAGAAATACAAGAGAGAAAAAGCCATGCCTAATCCTATCATGCCAGAACAACTTACATGACCATTTTACAGATTCATTTTCAGGATTTATATAGGCACTTGTTGTTCAGTTGCTCAGTTGTGTCCAATCCATTGTGACACCATGGACTGCAGCACACCAGGCTTCCCTGTACTTCACCATCTCCAGCAGTTTGCTCAAACTCATGTCCATTGAGTCGATGATGCCATCCAACCATCTCATCCTCTGTTGACCCCTTCTCCTCCTGCCTTCAGTCTTCCCCAGAATCAGGGTCTTTTCCAAGGAATTGGCTCTTCAAATCAGGTGGCCAAAGTACTGGAGCTTCAGCATCAGTCCTTCCAATCAGTATTTAGGGCTTCCCTGGTGGCTCAGACTACAAAAAAAATCTATAGGCAGAGTTTTACATAATTGCAAAACTGCAGTACATAGGATTTGGTATTCTGTTTCTTTTTAAATATCATTATGTAAAACCATTTCCATATTGTTTTGAGTCTTAAATAGTATCCAGCCATTAAAATTATTGAAGAACAAGAGAGCTGCTGTAATTTAGCCATTGTCCTAGTGTGAGAAGACATCTGTTATTTCTACTTTTTTAAAACTTAACTATATAGTATATTGTTTATACTGTGATAAAACTGTTGGGAATAGTTAGATAAAAAGAGGGTAATTGAGACTGGGAGTAGAAAGATGTGAAGTAGGCTAGAGAGCAGGGAGAGAATCTTTGTAATATAGCCTTTGGAGGGAGAAAGGCAGCTGAAACGAGATATAGCTTTGTCTCTAGAAAGGTGATATGAACATTCAGGAGGCAGGGAGTGAAAGAGAGTTAGTTAGGTCAATGGCCTGTTTTGTTCCCCTTGGATTTTACAGGAAGTTATCATGATTACTTTTCATACTGTTCATGGGGTTCTGAAGGCAAGAATACTGAAGTGGTTTGCCATTCACTTCTCCAGTGGATCACGTTTTGTCAAAATTCTCCGCTGTGACCCATCCCTCTTGAGTCACTGATTCCTGAAATGTCGATGTTCACTCTTGCCATCTCTTGTTTGACCACTTCCAATTTACCCTGATTCATAGACCTAATATTCCATGTTCCTATGCAATATTGTTCTTTATAGCGAAGGACTTTACTTCCATCATCAGTCTCATCCACAAGGGCCTTGTTTTCACTTTGGCTCCATCTCTTCATTCTGTTGACTAAAAAGACGTACAACTTGAGAGTTGTGCAAGTTATGTTTTATTTGGGGCAAAATGAGGACTATAGCCCAGGAGGCAGTATCTCAGATAGCTCTGAGAAACTGCTCCAAAGTGGCAGTTCAGTTTAGTTCAGATGCTCAGTCATATCTGACTCTTTGTGACCCCATGGACTGCAGCATGCCAGGCCTCCCTGTCCATCACAAACTCCCAGAGTTTACACAAACTCATGTCCATCAAGTTGGTCATACCATCCAAACATCTCATCCTCTGTTGTCCCCTTCTCCTCCTGCCTTCAATCTTTCCCAGCATCAGGGTCTTTTCAAATGAGTCAGTTCTTCGCATCAGGTGGCCAAAGTACTGGAGTTGCAGCTCATCAGTCCTTCCAATGCACACTCAGGACTCGACTCTCAAGAGTCTTCTCCAACATCACAGTTCAAAAGCTTTAATTCTTAGGTGTTCAGCTTTCTTTATAGTCCAACTCTCACATTCATACATGACCACTGGAAAACCCATAGCCTTGACTAGACAGACCTTTGTTGGCAAAGTAATGTCTCTGCTTTTTAATATGCTATTAGGTTGGTCATGACTTTTCTTCCAAGGAGCGTCGTTTAATTTCATGGCTGTAATCACCATCTGCAGTGACTTTGGAGCCCCCAAAATAAAGTCTGTCACTGTTTTCACTGTTTCCCCATCTATTTGCCATGAAGTGATGGGACTGGATGCCATGATGTTAGTTTCCTGAATGTTGAGCTTTAAGCCAACTTTTTCACTCTCCTCTTTCACTTTCATCACAAGGCTCTTTAGTTCCTCTTCTCTTTCTGCCATAAGAATGGTGTCATCTGCACATCTGAGGTTATTGATATTTCTCCCAGCAATCTTGATTCCGGCTTGTGCTTCATCCAGCCTGGCATACCCAGGGCCAGACGTCAGGGGCAGCGGCCGAGAAGAGCTACCTGGCACCCAAGGTCAGGGTTGGAAGCCAAGAGGAGCTACCACACATCTGAGGTAAGGAGCAGAGGCTACGCTTTGCTGGAGCAGCCATGAAGAGAGACCCCACGTCCAAGGTAAGTGAAACCCAAGTAAGAGGGTAGACACTGAGAGACGGGATTAGAGGGCAGACAGACTGAAACTACTGTCACAGACAACTAGCCAATCTGATCACATGGACCACAGCCTTGTCTAACTCAGTGAAACTAAGCCATGCCTTATGGGGCCACCCAACATGGAGGGGTCATGGTGGAGAGGTCTGATGGAATGTGGTCCACTGGAGAAGGGAATGTAAACCGCTTCAGTATTCTTGCCTTGAGAACCCCATGAACAGTATGAAAAGGTCAAAAGATAGGACAGTGAAAGATGAACTCCCCAGGTCGGTAGGTGCCCAATGTGTTACTGGAGATCAGTGGAGAAATAACTCCAGAAAGAATGAAGGATTGGAGCCAAAGCAAAAACAAAACCCAGTTGTGAATGGGACAGTGATAGAAGAAAGGTTTGATGCTGTAAAGAGCAATATTGCATAGGAACTTGGAATGTTAGGTCCATGAATCAAGGCAAATTGGAAGTGGTCAAACAGGAGATGGCAAGAGTGAACATCAACATTCTAGGAATCAGCAAACTAAGATGGACTGGAAAGGGTGAATTTAACTCAGATGACCATTATATCTACTATTGAGGGCAGGAATCCCTTAGAAGAAATGGAGTAGCCATCATAGTCAACAAAAGAGTCTGAAATGCAGTCGTTGGATGCAATCTCAAAAACAACAGAATGATCTCTGTTCGTTTCCAAGGTAAAATTCAATATCACGGTAATCCAAGTCTATGCCATGACCGGTAACACTGAAGAAGCTGAAGTTGAACAGTTCTATGAAGACCTACAAGACCTTTTCGACCTAACACCCAAAAAAGATGTCCTTTTCATTATAGGGGACTGGAATGAAAAAGTAGGAAGTCAAGAAACACCTGGAGTAACAGGCAAATTTGGCCTTGGAGTACAGAATGAAGCAGGGCAAAGGCTAATAGAGTTCTGCCAAGAGAATGCACTGGTCATAGCAAACACCCTCTTCCAACAACACAAGAGAAGACTCTACACATGGACATCACCAGATGGTCAACACCGAAATCAGACTGATGATATTCTTTGCAGCCAAAGATGGAGAAGCTCTATATAGTCAGCAAAAACAAGACCAGGAGCTGACTGTGGCTCAGATCATGAACTCCTTATTGCCAAATTCAGACTGAAATTGAAGAAGGTGGAGAAAACCGCTTGACCATTCAGGTATGACCTAAATCAAATCCCTTATGACTATACAGTGGAACTGAGAAATAGATTTAAGGGACTAGATCTGATAGAGTGCCTGATGAACTATGGAATGAAGTTCATGACATTGTACAGGAGACAGGAATCAAGACCATCCCCAAGAAAAAGAAATGCAAAAAAGCAAAATGGCTGTCAAAGGAGGACTTACAAATAGCTGTGAAAAGAAGGGAAGCCAAAAGCAAAGGAGAAAAGGAAAGATATACCTATTTGAATGTAGAGTTCCAAAGAATAACAAGGAGAGATAAGAAAGCCTTCCTCAGAGATCAATGCAAAGAAATAGAGGAAAACAATAGAATGCGAAGGACTAGAGATCTCTTCAAGAAAATTAGAGATACCAAGGGAACATTTCATGCAAAGATGGGCTCAGTAAAGGACAGAAATGGTATGGACCTAACAGAAGCAGAAGATATTAATAAGAGATGGCAAGAATACACAGAAGAACTGTACAAAAAAGACCTTCACGATCCATATAATCATGATGGTGTGATCACTCACCTAGAGCAACACATCCTGGAATGTGAAGTCAAGTGGGCCTTAGGAAACATCACTACGAACAAAGCTAGTGGAGGTGATGGAATTCCAGTTGAGCTATATCAAATCTTGGAAGATGATGCTGTGAAAGTGCTGCACTCAATATGCCAGCAAATTTGGAGAACTCAGCAGTGGCCACAGGACTGGAAAAGGTCAGTTTTCATTCCAATCTCAAAGAAAGGCAATGCCAAACAATGCTCAAACTACTGCACAATTGCACTCATCTCATACGCTAGTAAAGTAATGCTCAAAATTCTCCAAACCAGGCTTCAGCAATACTTGAATCGTGAACTTCCAGATGTTCAAGCTAGTTTTAGAAAAGGCAGAGGAACCAGAGATCAAATTGTCAACATCTGCTGGATCATAGAAATAACAAGATAATTCCAGAAAACATCTATTTCTGCTTTACTGACTATGCCAAAGCCTTTGACTGTGTGGATCACAATAAACTGTGGAAAATTCTGAAATAGGTGGGAATACCAGACCATCAGACCTGCCTCTTGAGAAACCTGTATGCAGGTCAGGAAGCAACAGTCAGAACTGGACATGGAACGACAGACTTGTTCCAAATAGGAAAAGGAGTACGTCAAGGCTGTATATTGTCACCCTGCTTATTTAACTTATATGCGCATCATGAGTATATCATGAGAAACTCTGGGCTGGAGGAAACACAAGCTGGAATCAAGATTGCCGGGAGAAATATCAATAACCTCAGATATGCAGATGACACCAACATTATGGCCAAAAGTGAAGAAGAACTAAAGAGCCTCGTGATGAAAATGAAAGAGGAGAGTGAAAAAGTTGGCTTAAAGCTCAACATTCAGAAAACTAAGATCATGGTATCCAATCCCATCACTTCACGGCAAATAGATGGGAAGACAGGGGAAACAGTGGCTGACTTTATTTTTCTGGGCTCCAAAATCACTGCAGATGGTGATTGCAGCCATGGAATTAAAAGATGCATACTCCTTGTAAGGAAAGTTATGACCAATCTAGATAGCATATTAAAAAGCAGAGACATTACTTTGCCAACAAAGGTCCATCTAGTCAAAGCTATGGTTTTTCCAGTAGTCATGTATGGATATGAGAGTTGGACCATAAAGAAAGCTGAGTGCTGAAGAATTGATGCTTTTGAACTGTGGTGTTGGAGAAGACTCTTGAGAGTCCCTTGGACTGCAAGGAGATCCAACCAGATCAAGGATCTCCAAGAAGATCAGTCCTGGGTGTTCATTGGAAGGACTGATGTTGAAGTGAAACTCCAATACTTTGGCCATGTGATGCAAACAGCTGACTCATTTTAAAAGACCCTGATGCTGAGCAAGATTGAGGGCAGGAGGAGAAGGGGACAACAGAGGATGAGATGGTGGGATGGCATCACCGACTCGATGGACATGGGTTTGGGTGGACTCCGGGAGTTGGTGATGGACAAGGAGACCTGGCATGCTGCGGATCATGGGGTCCCAAATAGTTGGGCACAACTGTGTGGCTGAACCGAACTGAACCCTGCATATAAGTTAAATAAGCAGGGTGACAATATAACCGCTTGACATACTCCTTTCCTGATTTGGAACCAGTCTGTTTTTCCATGTCCAGTTCTAAATGTTGCTTCCTGAACTGCATACAGATTACTCAAGAGGCAAGTCACGTGGTCTGGTATTCCCATCTCTTTCAGAATTTTCCACAGTTGTCATCCACACATTCAAAGGTTTTGGCATAGTCAATAAAGCAGAAATGGATGTTTTTTTGGAATTCTTTTGCTTTTTCTATGATCCAGTAGATGTTGGCAATTTGATCTCTGGTTCCTCTGCCTTTTCTAAAACCAGCTTGAACATCAGGAAGTTCATGGTTCATGTATTGCTGAAGCCTAGTTTGGCAAATTTTGAGTGTTATTTTACTAGCTTGTGAGATGAGTGCAATTGTGTGGTAGTTTGAGCATTGTTTGGCATTGCCTTTCTTTGGGACTGGAATGAAAACTGACCTTTTCCAGTCTTGTGGCCACTGCCAAGTTTTCCAAATTTGCTGGCATATTGAGTGCAGCACTTTCACAGCATCATCTTTTAGGATTTGAAATAGCTCACCTGGAATTCCATCACCTCCACTAGCTTTGTTTGTAGTGATGCTTCCTAAGGCCCACTTGACTTCACACTGTAGGATGTCTGGCTGTTGGTGTGATCATATATATCATCATGATTATCTTAATCATGAAGATATTTTTGTACAGTTCTTCTGTGTATTCTTGCCACCTCTTCTTAATATCTTCTGCTTCTGTTAGGTCCATACCATTTCTGTCCTTTACTGAGCCCATCTTTGCATGAAATGTTCCCTTGATATCTTTAATTTTCTTGAAGAGATCTCTAGTCTTTCCCATTCTATTGTTTTCCTCTATTTCTTTTTACTGATTGCTGAGGAAGGCTTTCTTATCTCTCCTTGTAATTCTTTGGAACTCTGCATTCAGATGGGTATATCTTCCTTTTCTCCTTTGCTTTTCACTTCTCTTCACAGCTACTTATAAAACCTCCTCAAAGAGCCATTTTGGTTTTTTGCATTTCTTTTTCTTGGGGGTGGTCTTGATCCCTATCTCCTATGCAATGTCACACACCTCTGTCCATAGTTCATCAGGCACTCTGTCTATCAGAGCTAGTCCCTTGAATCTCTTTCTCACTTCCACTGATTTGATTTAGGTCGTACCTCAATGGTCTACTGGTTTTCCCCACTTTCTTCAATTTCAGTCTGAATTTGGCAATAAGGACTTCATGATCTGAGCCACAGTCAGCCCCCGGTCTTGATTGGCTAACTGTATGGAGCTTCTCCGTCTTTGGCTGCAAAGAGTAAAATCAATCTGATTTCAGTGTTGGCCATCTGGTGATGTCCATGTGTAGAGTCTTCTCTTGTTGGAAGAGGGTGTTTGCTATGATCAGTGCATTCTCTTGGCCTCCTTCATTCTGTACACCAAGGCCATATTAGCCTGTTACTCCAGGTGTTTCTTGACTTCCTACTTTTGCATTCCAGTCCCCTATAATGAAAAGGACATCTTTTTTGTGTGTTAGTTCTAAAAGGTCTTTTAGGTCTTCATAGAACCGTTCAACTTCAGCTTCTTCAGTGTTACTGGTTGGGGCATAGATTTGGATTACCATGGCATTGAATGGTTTGCCTTGGAAACGAACAGATATCATTCTGTCGTTTTTGAGATTGCATCCACAGACTGCATTTCGGACTCTTTTGTTGACTATTATGGCTATTCCATTTCCTCTAAGGGATTCTTGCCCTCAATAGTAGATATAATGGTCATCTGAGTTAAGTTCACTCAGTCCATTTTAGTTTGCTGATTCCTAAAATGTCAACGTTCACTCTTGCCATCTCCTGTTTGACCACTTCCAATTTGCCTTGATTCATGGATCTAACATTCCAGGTTAATGTGCAATATTAGTGTTTACAACATCAGACCTTGCTTTCATCACCAGTCACATCCACAACTGGGTGTTGTTTTTGCTTTGGCTCTGTCTCTTCATTCTTTCTGGAGTTATTTCTCCACTGATCTCCAGGAGCATATTAGGCACCTACCAACGTGAGGAGTTTCAGTGTCCTGTCCTTTTGCCTTTTCATATCGTTGATGGGATTCTCAAGACAAGAATACTGAAGTGGTTTGCCATTCAGTGGGGATGGTCAATATATAAGGTTTTGGTGAAGGGGGAGTTCAATGCCATGAAGCACTCATTTTACAAAAGGGTTTTTATTAGTCATGAGGATCTGATGTCACCATGAAGGGATTTAGTGGTTCTCTAGATATGAGGAGATGCAAGGAGTAAGATCATGAAATCTGCTCCTAAAAATACCAAACTATCTAAAGACCTGTCCCACCAGATTCCTTGGAGCACAGAGTGCCTCACTCCACCCTGAACTCCCTCCAGGGTTGTTGAAGATCAATAGCTATAGCAGCGTGGGGTTCAATCTCCATAGAGGCAGATGGCAAATGCCTTTATTGTTCACTCCTTGGCAATGCCTTGGTAAGTGCCAATTTGTAGTCGACAGTTCTTTCTGGAGTTATTTCTCTACGCTTCTCCAGTAGCATCTTGGGCACCTACTGACCTGGGGAGGTCATCTTTCAGTGTCATATCTCTTTGCCTTTTCATACTGTTCATGGGGTTCTCAAGGCAAGAATACTGAAGTGGTTTCCCATCCCCTTGTCTAGTGGACCATGTTCTGTCAGAACTCTTCACCATGATCTCTTCATCTTGGACTGCCTTGCAGGGCATGGCTCATAGGCTCATTGAGTTCAGGCTGTGGTCCATGTGATCAGTTTGGTTAGTTTTCTGTGATTGTGGTTTTCATTCTGTCAGCCCTCTGATGGATAAAGATAAGAAGCTTATGGAAGCTTCAGTGTGGGGGAAACTGGGTTTTGTTCTGATGAGTGGGGCCATGCTCAGTAAAATCCAATTTACTGTTGATGGGTGGGGCTGTGTTCCCTCCCTATTGTTTGGCCTGAGGCCAAACTATGGTTAAATTTGATAAACAGAGTGCCTGAAGAACTATGGAGATTTCTGACATTGTACAGGAGGCAGCAATTAAGACCACCTCCAAGAAAAATAAGAAAGCCTTCCTCAGTGATCAGTTTAAAGAAATAGAGGAAAACAGTAGAATGGGAAAGAGTAGAGATCTCTTCAAGAAAATTAAAGATACCAAGGGAACATTTCATGCAAAGATGGGCTCAATAAAGGACAGAAATGGTATGGACCTAATAGAAGCAGAAGATATTAATAAGAGATGGCAAGAATACACAGAACTATACCAAAAAAGACCATGATCCAGATGGTGTGATCACTCACCTGGAGCCAGACATCCTGGACTGCAAAGTCAAGTGGGCCTTAGGAAGCATCACTACAAACAAAACTAGTGGAGGTGATGGAATTCCAGGTGAGCTGTTTCAAATCCTAAAAGATGATGCTGTGAAAGTGCTGCACTCAATATGCCAGCAAATTTGGAAAACTCAGCAGTGTTCATAGGACTGGAAAAGGTCCATTTTCATTCCAATTCCAAAGAAAGGCAATGACAAGGAATGTTCAAACTACTGCAGAATTGCACTCATCTCACAAGCTATTAAAGTGATGCTCAACCTTATCTTCAACAAAGGAGGCAAGAATATACAATGGAGTAAAGACATACTGTTTAACAAGTGGTGCTCGGAAAACTGGTCAACCACTTGTAAAAGAATGAAACTAGATCACTTTCTAACACCACACTCAAAAAATAAACTCAAAATGGATTAAAGATCTAAACGTAAGACCAGAAACTATAAAACTCCTAGAGGAGAACATAGGCAAAACACTCTCCGACATAAATCACAGCAGGATCCTCTATGATCCACCTCCCAGAATACTGGAAATAAAAGCAAAAATAAACAAATGAGATCTAATTAAAATTAAAAGCTTCTGCACAACAAAGGAAACTATAAGTAAGGTGAAAAGACTGCCTTCTGAATGGGAGAAAACAATAGCAAATGAAGCAACTGACAAACAACTAATCTCAAAAATATACAAGCAACTTATGCAGCTCAATTCCAGAAAAATAAATGACCCAATCAAAAAATGGGCCAAAGAACTAAATAGACATTTCTCCGAAGAAGACATAGGGATGGCTAACAAACACCTGAAAAGATGCTCAACATCACTCATTATCAGAGAAATGCAAATCAAGACCACAATGAGGTACCATTTCACACCAGTCAGAATGGCTGTGATCCAAAAGTCTACAAAAAATAAATGCTGGAGAGGATGTGGAGAAAAGGGAACCCTCTTACACTGTTGGTGGGAATACAAACTAGTACAGCCACTATGGAAAACAGTGTGGAGATTCCTTAAAAAATTGCAAATAGAACTGCCATATGACCCAGCAATCCCACTGCTGGGCATACACACCGAGGAAACCAGAACTGAAAGAGACACGTACCCCAATGTTCATCACAGCACTGTTTGTAATAGCCAGGACATGGAAGCAACCTAGATGTCCCTCAGCAGATGAATGGATAAGAAAGCAGTGGTACATATACACAATGGAGTATTACTCAGCCATTAAAAAGAATAAATTTGAATCAGTTCTAATGAGATGGATGAAACTGGAGCCGATTATACAGACTGAAGCAAGCCAGAAAGAAAAACACCAATACAGTATACTGACACATATATATGGAATTTAGAAAGATGGCAATGATAACCCTGTATGCAAGACAGCAAAAGAGACACAGATGTGTAGAACAGACTTTTGGACTGTGAGGGAGAGGGCGAGGGTGGGATGATTTGGGAAAATGGCATTGAAACATGTATACTATCATGTAAGAAACAAAGCGCCAGTCTATGTTCAATACAAGATACAGGATGCTTGGGGCTGGTGCTCAGGGATGATCCAGAGAGATGATATGGGGTGGAAGGTGGGAGGGGGGATTCAGGATTGGGAGCTCGTATACACCCGTGGCGGATTCATGTCAATGTATGGCAAAACCAATACAGTATTGTAAAGTAAAATAAAGTAAAAATAAAATTTAAAAAAGTAATGCTCAAAATTATCCAAGCCAGACTTCAACAGTATATGAACTGTGAATTTCCAGATGTTAAAGCTGGATTTAGAAAAGGAAGACGAACCAGAGATCAAATTGCCAACATCAACTGGATCATAGAACATCTTCTGCTCTATTGACTACGCCAAAGCCTTTGACTGTGGGAATTATGACAAACTGTGGAAAATTCTGAAAGAGATGAGAATACCAGGCCGACTTACCTGCCTTCTGAGAAACCTATATGCAGGTCAAGAAACAACAGTTAGAATTGGACATGGAATAATGGACTGGTTCCAAATTAAGAAAGCAGTACATCAAGGCTGTATATTGTCACCCGGCTTATTTAACTTCTATCCAGAGTACATCATGTGAAATGCCAAGCTGGATGAAGCACAAGCTGGACTCAAGATTGCCAGGAGAAATATCAATAACCTTAGATATGCAGATGACACCACCCTTATGGCAAAAAGTGAAGAGGAGCTAAAGAGCCTCTTGATGAAAGTGAAAAAGTTGGCTTAAAGCTCAACAAACTAAGATTATGGCATCTGGTCCCATCACTTCATGGCAAATAGATGGGGAAACAATGGAAACAAATGACAGGCTTTGTTTTTTGGGCTCCAAAATCACTGCAGATGGTGACTGCAGCCATGAAATTAAAAGATGCTTGTTCCTTGGAAGGAAAGTTATGACCAACCTAGACAGCGTATTAAAAAGCAGAGACATTACTTTGCCAACAAAGGTCTGTCTAGTCAAAGCTATGGTTTCTCCAGTAGTCATGTATGGATGTGAGAGTTGGCCCCTAACAAACCTGAGCACCAAAGAATTGATGCTTTTAAGCTGTGGTGTTGCTGAAGACATTTGGACTGCAAGAAGATCCAGCCAGTCCATCCTAAAGGAAATCAGTCCTGAGTGTTCATTGGAAGGACTGATGCTGAAGCTGAAACTCCAATACTTTGGCCACCTGATGGGAAGAACTGACTCCTTGGAAAAGACTCTGATGCTGGGAAAGATTGAAGGCAGGAGGAGAAGGGGACGACAGAGGATGAGATAGTTTGATGGCATCACTGACTCAAAGGACATGAGTTTGAGTAGGCTCTGGGAGTTGGTGATGGACAGGGAAATCTGGTGTGCAGCAGTCCATGGGGTGGCAAAGGGTCAGACACGACTGAACGATTGAACTGAACTGATCATGATTACTCCTGAATTTATGGAACATGTACTGAAAAGGGAAGTTTTCCATTTACTAGGTGATGCTGCTGCTGCTGCTAAATCACTTCAGTCATGTCCAACTCCTAGAGACCCCATGGACTGCAGCCTACCAGGCTCCTCTGTCCAATGGATTTTCCAGGCAAGAGTACTGGAGTGGGGTGCCACTGCCTTCTCCATAGGTGATGCTAATTATATTACTAAAATCTACAGGAAGCTTTTATGAGACTAGGAAGTGGGATCATTTTTGTGAATACAGTATAATATTTTCATTATTTTAGATTTCTTTTAAGATAGTAAACCAGGTGAGAATGCTAGGTTCAAATATATATATGGCCCTTTCCGTTTCAATCCACATTGTCAAATTGTTTTCCAAAAGAATAGTAAGAGTTTATTTACATACCCCCTCATATCCATGGACTGTCCTCAGTGTACAATTACCCCCCAGTGGGAATTTCCATTTTTAATATGTAAGAAATGATTCTTCATTGTTTTAATTTGCATTTCTGATTATGAAATAAAATCAATAGACATTTTTTATTCTAGGTTTGCTCTTTTCTTTCTTTCTTTTTTTTAAATTTAAATTTATTTATTTTAATTGGAGGTTAATTACTTTACAATATTGTGTTGGTTTTGCCATATATCAACATGAATCCGCCACGGGTGTACATGTGCTCCCCATCCTCAACCCCCCTCCCTCCTCCCTCCCCATACCATCCCTTTGGGTCATCCCAGTGCACCAGCCCCAAGCATCCTGTATCCTGCATCAAACCTGGACTGGCAATTCATTTCATATATGATATTATACATGTTTCAATGTCATTCTCCCAAATCATCCCACCCTCTCCCTCTCCCACAGAGTCCAAAAGACTGTTCTATATATCTGTGTCTCTTTTGTTGTCTCGCATACAGGGTTATCATTACCATCTTTCTAAATTCCATATATATGCGTTAGTATACTGTATTGGTGTTTTTCTTTCTGGCTTACTTCACTCTGTATAATAGGCTCCAGTTTCATCCACCTCATTAGAGCTGATTCAAACTTATTCTTTTTAATGGCTGAGTAATACTCCATTGTGTATATGTACCACTGCTTTCTTATCCACTCATCTGCTGAGGGACATCTAGGTTGCTTCCATGTCCTGGCTATTATAAACAGTGCTGCGATGAACATTGGGGTACACTTGTCTCTTTCAATTCTGGTTTCCTCGGTGTGTATGCCCAGCAGTGGGATTGCTGGGTCATATGGCAGTTCTATTTGCAATTTTTTAAGGAATCTCCACACTGTTTTCCATAGTGGCTGTACTAGTTTGTATTCCTACCAGCAGTGTAAGAGGGTTCCCTTTTCTCCACACCCTCTCCAGCATTTACTGCTTGTAGACTTTTGGATCACAGCCATTCTGACTGGAGTGAAATGGTACCTCATTGTGGTTTTGATTTGCATTTCTCTGATAATGAGTGATGTTGAGCATCTTTTCAGGTGTTTGTTAGCCATCTGTATGTCTTCTCTGGAGAAATGTCTATTTAGTTCTTTGGCCCATTTTTTGATTGGGTCGTTTATTTGTGATATATTTTATTATAAATTATTCCATATATGTCTGTTTCTGGGCTATCCAATCTCTTTTACTGATGTAAATAATTCTTATAGATGTTTAAGCATGGAGCATTTTCTTTTTTTATTACGCTTTAGCGTTTTTGTAAGTGGACGGTAGATACGTGATGGATCAAAATGCTATGAATTGATCTCAGGCGGAAGAGTTGGGGCAAAATAGAAGAAACATTATTTTATATGGGTTTTTCTAACCACCTGGTCCTGTGTAGTTCTTGCAACAATTTACTTAATATATTTCTTTCAGTGCTGCTTCAAATTTTATTTCAAAATTGAGGGGGAAATTTTGAAAATAAATGATAAAGTGAATAAATTATATTTGCCTTTGTTAGAGGTGGAATTTAAGGAAAAATTCTGATGATTATGTTTATTTGGGCAGTCTATTTGTTTGTTTTATTTTTATTTGTGGTGAATAGTCTTTCCCCAGGAAGACTGCAGCTCTTTTGATTACGGAAGATATTCCTTTCCTTGCCATGGCACTTAGTACTGTGTTCTGTGTATTGACAAATATCTGAGCTTAATAGGAGGGTGGGGCCTTTAGCATAGATGTTATGTAAGGAATTGTCACCTTCTTTTAGAATCAGTCATCCCCATGAAGTCAAGAGAGGCAATAAGGCATAATGGGATAGGAAGTTTGTGTGGTAGCCCTGACTCCAACGCCAATTAATTACGTGTTTGGACCTCAGTTTCTTTATCAGTAGAATGAATAGGTTAGTTTAGTGGCCCCAAATGTCTTTCCCATGCTCCTATCCTGTGATTCTCTTTCTATGAGATTTTACCACTATACTATCCTTGTATCCACTGTGCCTTCTAAAATAAGCAAAATGGAAAAGACAAATGAAAACCAGAGCTTAATTACAATTTTGCTAAAGTATAGTTCTAGAGAACTATAACCCTGATTTGAATTTTAACTCCATCACTTACTGTAAGAACCTTGGGGAGGTTGCTTTACCTCTGAAAGTTTCCTTATTTGCAAAATAGAGGTGATAAGATAGCAGAGCCTGCTTAATGGTATCCTTGTAAACACTAAATGAGATGATGTGTCTAGATATTCACTCCCTCTCTAGTAATCATGAATATGAACTATGAAGATGATGAAGAGATTGGAGAACAGTTAGGTCTCAGACAAGCAGAAATGAGAAGAAATAATTCGCAGAGCAAGTGTTAATAGTAAGGGTAGGATCGAGTTTGGTGTGTGTGTGCGCCCTGAAGAAGACGGCTAGTTTAGACATTTACAAGCGGGAGGTAGCAACCTCTCCGTGGTTTTGGCTGGTGATGCTGCACAGGATGACGGAGCTGTCATGTGGGGATCACATACCATTCAGCTGGATCATGTTGGTTATGGTGCCAGATTGGGCCCCAGCAAAGTCTAGGGAAGAAACAGAGATGCTGAAAAAAAGTTGTTTTGTTTTTTTTTTTAAATTGGCTGCTTCTGGGTCCTAAAGATCCTGTGTCTGCTTATCCAAGAATTAGCTGGAGGGAAAGGAGGAAGGCTTGGTTTGAGCTGGCTGTGCCTGTGTCCCTGAGCAAGTTGTATGAGAAGGGGACATAATGTCTGATTTGGGGCCTCTGTGTGTCAAACACAAGTGGGAGTGAGCGTTGGGTACATGTGGCCCTCAGTGTCCAGAGCCTCTTACTAACTCTTCTATCTTCCAGGGATGGTTCAGGCTCTTGCTGTTATTTGTCAGGATCCCCTGAGAACTATCTTTGAGTACGGTGAAATGAGTGGGGAATAGCGAATGAACTGCCGGAAGTCTCCAGTCAGATGACAGAACTAAAGATGTAATCCATGGTAGAGTCCTTCCTCAGAGTCCTTATTTTGGCTCCTGGGGCTAAAATTATAAGGCTTGTAGAGTAAACCTAATATTAGAAGCTGCATCATCATGTTTTTCTTTCTGATAATTAGCATCTTTGCTTCTATTACTTGTAGCTAAGGATCATCTCTCTAGTCAAATTTTGCCAAAAAGCTCAGCCGTCGTGGTGAGTGGCCACCTCAGGGTCCACCAGCACAGCCCTCGAGGCTCCCAGAGCCCAGGCACGGGCCTGTATCCACAGCCACCCTGTGGTCATCTTCAGCAGGTCCACACGCAGATGCTATACTGAGGTAAGGCTTTAACCTCAGAGGGTGGTGACAAGTTGTTGAATGAGAGAAATTCAACAGACATTTGAGCTCAGCTGTAAAAATTGGATTTCACCTTAGGAAGCAGGTATGTATAAGTGTAACTTGCTTCAGAGTGCTTGGAAATTGTTGATTTGAGAACACAATATTGCTTCAGTAATCTTTTTCTTAGCTCTTGCAAAATCCTAGATGTCAGGTAGTCAAGATCAGGGAAGATAAGGTAGGGGAGTTAACCAAACTGGGTAATTTGCTGCCCTTTTAGATATGTCAATAGGGAATATTTCCTATGGAATTGTTATTTAAGGTACTCTTAGTTTGGATAAATATTTCTTTATGCTCTGGTTTTTTATGGACAAAGAATGAACTGTGCTTCCTATTTGGTTCATGATCTTAGATTATTAGAAAAGTTCAGTGATCACAGCCTTGGGGAGGATTGGTTTAATCCTCCTCAAATTAACTACAGATTGAAGTTGAGAATTTAAAGACAGACTTGGTCAGGTGCTTAGTAGGAAGGTTGAGGGCATTTAAATATCACTGAAGTTTAGCTTTAAATTATACGCAGGGTAGCCCTGAAATTAGATACAGTGGACTCTTAAGTAAAGGTAACTGGCCATCTGTGCAGGTAATTCATTAAGTTCAGTTTTCCCTCAGATTATGTATCTCTTGACTTATTTTCCACTTCTCAGAGAAACTGAATTCAGAAGCCTTTTTTTCTGGAAGCCTTACATAGAGACAGGCTTCTTGTGTGTGTGTGTGTGTTCTCTTTTTCCAAATATAAACAAAGGGAAGGAGGGCAAGCAGTGGACACATTTAAAGTAGGCAGGACATTTCATCTTTGTTCTTCACCTTTACATAGTCTGCTTCATTGTCACCTATGGCCTCAACCCTACTGATGCCATATGACTCCCTTTGTGTGGGACATATATTGGGAGTAGGGTTGCCCAGAGGTAGGAGGCATAGGTCCCATCCCTAGAGGTTTATTCAAACTGAGAAGACAGAACTTAGGCTTAGAAAGAAAAATGATCCAAGATAACCCATGCTATTAATACATTCTAAATGATTAGTATAGGCAGTAAATGTTAGAGAATTTTAAAAATGACTGGGTCTTAGAAATCTGTTGTGTGATTCCTGCCCTCTGGAGGCTCAGTTATCAAGCTCTGGTGATCTTTTGAAATTCTTCTCCCTTGTTTAACCTTTCAAATGAAGAGCTGAGACTAGTTGATGATTGAGATGATTTTAGTAATGAGGTGATGGGGTTGTCTAACCTTTTGTGTTACCAAATAATGGTTAAGAGCCTGAACTCTGAAGTCAGAGTTTGGATCTTGGTTCTATATCCTATTAGCCATATGACCTTGGATAAGTTATTTACCTATTGTGCTTCAGTTTCCTTATCTGTAAAATATGGATAATAATAGTACTATTTGAGAAGTTCGTTATAAAGGATTGAATTAATAAATATTTATAAAAGCCATAGAACGAGCCTGACACATAGTAAATGCTATTTAGTGAAAGTGAAAGTGAAGTTGCTCAGTCGTGTCCGACTCTTTGTGACCCGTGCACTGTAGCCCACCAAGCTCCTCTCCATGGGATTCTCCAGGCAAGAATACTGGAGTGGGTTGCCATTTTGCTGGTTAAATAAGAGAGCGTTAGTTGCTCAGTGGCTCACTCTTTTCGACCCCATGGACCGTAGTCCACCAGGCCCCTCTGTCCATGGGATTCTCCAGGCAAGAATACTGGAGGAGGTTGTCATTGCCTTCTTCAGGGGATTGTCCCAACGAGGAATCAAACCCGGGTATCCTGCATTGCAGGCAGATTCTTTACCATCCAAGCGACCAGACAAACTATTTGCTCTTCCTGTTTTCCTGTCAAGACTTAAGACCTGGGATAGTGATCTTCCTTTGGTCAATTCTGAATCTTAGGAAGATGGCAATTAACAAGTATCAGTCTCTCTTCCAAGCACAATTGACCCTATTAAAAACTGGTTTATTATTCTAATCTAGCCTCTCCCTTCATAGCGCCATCCTCACGCTGGTACAGCAGAAGGAACAGCTGAATGAAAAATGCCTCAGCTCTCTTTCTGTAAATGTCAGTTTCCTCAACAACAGGGTGATGACGGCAGTGCCACCTTATCTACTACACCTGTAAAACACACAGCTTCATTATGAGGCCCGGGTAATTTCAAGTCTATGGAAAAGTACTTGGAAGCCTACCAAGTATGTTTTTATTAGGAAGCCCTAAATAAAATTATACATTTTAATAAGTGTGCAAATACTTATTAGTGTCATTATCTGAATAATTTCTGGGTATACCAGGTCTTCTGGACAAATGTCTTCTGGTTTTACCTTGACAAATACCAGCTCCTTAGCTTTTTAGAATATATATAATACATAAGCTGTTTTCATATTCACGCCAATTAATATGGAAATTAATTTTCAACGTCTTTGGCCATGAAGGATGCTTGGGTACCTCACCTGGTAAAAACAGTGACTTTCTTCTGAGAGGGGTACAACTTATATATTTGGCTGTTCACATTTATTTTTTAAAAGTTTGCCTTGGAATAGTATTTCCCCAGGTTATTTTCTTCAGCTTTTATTTTTATCATCTCATTTGACAGTTGTGATGTGAATGAGTCAGAGTGGAGAAACTTCATTTTTATATTTGTACTTGGCCTGATTGATTCATATTTCTCTCTAGGATGAGTAATGTAATTTGCATTAATTCAAATGGGGAAATACCCACAAGGAAATTAAATTCTACATAAAGTTATATAGAGGTTCATTTCCTGCTTGTTGCATAACACATCCTTACTATGATCCTATGTGAAGTGTGGGTTTTATAGATACACCACCCCCCTGCCCAATCTTTTTAGAAAATATGATTTTTGTTTCAGTGGGCAGTCGGAAGTATGCAGTTGGGATTAGCAAATGATGTTTCATTATAATTTATCCACTGCTTGATATCTAGATCCACTGCCATTTTCCCATGTGGTTATTTTACAGACAAAATTTTATCATTTTCTAGTTTTATTAATAAGAATACCCTAGAAACTGGTACTTCTGATATTCAATACTAATCTTTACTCTTATACTGAGGAACAATGCTTAAGTTTAATCAGAGTTAAAATAACTTACAAAATAGTTTCTTTTTTAAAAAATTTCTTTAAATATTTTCGGTTGCCCTGAGTCTTCTTTTCTATGCACAGGCTTTCTCTAGTTGAGACAAGTAGGGGCTACTCTTCATTGCAGTACAAGGGCTTCTAATTATGGTGGTTTCTCTTGTTGCAGACCATAGGCTTTAGGTACATGGCTTCAGTAGTCGGGCATACAGGCTCAGTAGTTATGGCTCATGGGGCCCTAGAGCTTGGGCTCAGTCGTGGTTGTGCACAGGCTTAGTTGCTCTGTGGCATGTGGACTTGTCCTGGATCAGGGATTGAACTTGTGTCCCCTGCATCAGCAGGTGGATTCTTATCCACCGTGCCACCAGGAAAGTCTCAAAATAGTTTCTTGAAGTGGGTTCATGTGTACTCTGAAATTTAGAGAGTATGTATTCTATAATTTCGCATATCATGCTTTGATAATTTTAGAATTTTGATAATTTACTTTTAGAACTTGCTTTCTAAATCTGGACAACTTTTTGTTGTTTTTGTAACAGACTGTAAATGGTTTACTTCTAAAACTAAGCAGTAAGGAAGTCTTAAAGTCTATACTTTTATGTGATAAACTTTTTATTTAGTTTTAGAAAATGAGCATTAGAGTATGAATTGAATTTTGTCCAGGCAGTCTTCCAGCTATAGCTTTCCTTGCCCTTTCCTTTAAGTCCCTCTTTATACACTCCACCATTCTTTGAAAGGATTCTTGTCTTTTTAAATGTATGCTGCCAGAGAAGCTGGATTCAGACTGGGGCACAGGTGCTGTTCAGAGAAGTGTAAGAGAAAGGCCACTGAGGTTGTGTGAATGAACTCGTTCTCTCATTTTTACAGAAATGCTATATTTAGTCCTATAGAAATGATAGACATCTTTAAATGTACTTCTGTATGATAGAAAGCCTACTGTTTTAGTAGTTATGTGAGAATGGGACAAGAAGATATTCTCTTTCTTTTAATAGGTCAATTTATTTTTTTATTTTGGAAAAAATGGTCAAAAATGGAGACTGACACATAATATCTCAAAAAAAGTCCTCTTCTCCAAACCCTTAGCTTACATTTCCTTACCTGGACCATAAGAGCCTCTCAACTGCTGTCTTTACCTGCAATCTCATGTGAATATCCTTGCCTCTTCACCCTTCATCTCCCCTTAATTTCAGGAAAGTATTCAGACTCACAGAATCACTCTATGCAGCTACCACTAGGACTGTGCGCCTGCCAAGGCAGAGGCAAGATTTTCTTTAGTCATTCTTAGTCTGCCTGAATATACACGTGCACTGAAGTCATCCTTGGATGGACCATGTGCTGCGTGCTCTAGTTGTTCCAACAGCTGGAAATAATCTCTAATTTAAGAAGATATTCTCCTCTTTGATGATTTCTATGAACTCCAGGCGAAAGTGGTGGTCTTTTTCATTTTACGCTGGAGGAATGTGGTTCTACACTTTTATGAAGTATTAATAACAGGCGATTTGTAACTTGTATGTAAATGTAATTTTAAATTCTCTTTTATTCAGTAATTTCAAAGTTATTTAGTGGTAATTTTAAATATTAGTGAAATGTAAACACCTTGGAAACAACAAGCTCTGAGCTTGACTCCAGACTCTGTTAACATGCCTTGGACAAGTGTGCACGTTTTTTACCTGTAAAATTGCAACAGTGACACCAATTTTATAGCACAATTTAAAGAATCAAATAAAATAACTAATAAAATGCCCCTGCAAAAGTTTTTTAGCATTATAAATTTGGCACATGTAACTCTTATTCTTCATGTAAAATTTTAAGTTTTTGCCATTGTAATTTATGTAATCTTGCTCATATGACTTTTGTAACAGATTTGTTGGTTAAAAGTTACTTGACCAAAAAATAAATAATACTTTGACCATAGTAGGATGTGTTTTTCTCTCAGGTTTGCACATGTTTTGGAAACATTAAGTATTCCAGTGCCTTTTTAAACATGGTTAGTACTAAACCCATTTTATTGTGGAGTAGACTGAGTCATTAAATATGTAGAATATATTTTATGAAGGCACACAGGTGAATCACTGAAGACAGAACAGAATCAACAGACTTCAGATACTCTTAAATATCTCACTGTCAACAGGGAGAATCTTGTTGGTTACATAAAAACGACTAAAAATTGTTCAGAGGAGAAGGCTGCTTGAGGAGGAAAGTAACAAAGTGGGTAAGAGACTCTACTGTTGGTTATAACTTTTTTTTTCACATTTCCCCCTTTGTTTTTCAACTTCTTCCAGGTAAAGAAGTTATTTAAATCTATATCTGTTCCTTATTTTTTTTGCTTGAACTTGATCAGGTAGGTAAGATTCTGTTTAATATGTAAATTATATCTGCTGACTGTACATTTTATTTAATCTATTGTGTCTGGCTTTTATTTTTCTTCCTCAAGGTTTTTGTTGTTCAGTAGTCTCTTACCAATTGATTCCTCTTACCTCTTAGTTCCATTTAGACAGGGCTTTCCACTAGGACCAATCCTAATTACCTTTAGTCTTTAGTTTATTATAGCTTAGGTATTACTCTGAGTTTCCTATTGTTGGAACAATTATTTCTACTAACCTTGAATCTAGTTACAAGTACAGTATATGCTAGTTTTATGGTAACTTTATTATTTTTGCAAATTTGCCTCCTTCCTGGAAAGTCACACCAAATAATATTTTTAACTAAATATAACTTGAGATGTATTCAGAAACTGTGTTAAGGACATATAAAGACCAGTAATGATAAAGATCCATGAAAGGGGCCATTGGAAAATAGTTGCATATGGCTAGAAATCCCAAGGAAATAAAGGTAGAGTAAAGTGGCCTTTTCCCAGGACCATGGTCTCAGTTTTTTGTTTATGGGTCAGAAAATCCCAAAGACTCAGTAGTCAAGCATGATGAAGAATCTGATCAAGTGCACAGCATCATCATTTCTATTGTAAAAAGGGGATCCCTCCAGGTCAGGAAGTATAGGTAGGTAACCTTCATTCCTAGTAGCTTGGGGAAGCTGTCTAGGTATTTATAGTCTCAGCCCAGTCTCCAAAGGAATCAAATGACAGAGAAGAGACTCAGCTAGAGAGAGACATGGTAATTAGGATAGAGAGCTCATTTCTAGGATCAGGAGGTAGTGGTGGGGCGGAAAACTATTACTTGATGCTTCTAAAGACGAATTCCCTAACACAGAACCAGATAATAGCTGCCACTTACTGAGTGCCTGCTGTCTCACAGAGACTGTGCTGAGTTTATACACAAAGTCACTAATACCCACAGGAACTCTGCAAGGAAGTTATTATCTATCATTACATTTTACACATGAGGAAATTGAGTCCCAGAGAGGTCAAGTGACTTCCCCCAGATCATAAAAGTAGATCTGTAACTTGGACACAGGCCTGTGTAATTCCAAAGTCTATGTTCTTTCCATAATACCATGTTATCTGTCTCTCCTAGCATGACCTTTCTATTCCTCCATCAGGGAAGACTCTTGCCCCTAAACACTCCATAGTATATGAAAGGAAATCTCAGTAGTTAAAATTTCATTTGGGCCAAAAAGTAGCCTGTTTTGTTTTGAAAAAAAAAAAAAAAATTATTTATTTCTATGCTGAGTCTTCAATGATGTATGTGTGCTTCCTCTAGTTGAGGCGAGCGGGGGCTACTCTTTGTTGTGGTGCGCAGGTTTCTCATTGCAGTGGTTTCTCTGGTTGCGGAGCAGGGGCTGTAGGCATGGGGGCTTCCGTAGTTGGGGCTCATGGCTCTAATGTACAGGCTCAGTAGTTGCGGCACATTGGCTTAGTTGCTTCATGGTATGTGGGATGTTCCCTGCTCAGAGATCCAACTCCGTGTCCCCTACATTAGCAGGTGGATTCTTAACTACTGGACCACCAGGGAAGCCCCCAAAGTAGCCTTTTAAAAATAAAAGTTTTCTGGGAAAGTTAAGTCACGTGCAGCTTGGTGTGAATTAGAAAAAAAGTAATTAAACTAACAAGATAAAGCAAATGAACACATTAATTAAGAATGGGAAAATAAGGGGGGTAACATCGAAAGAGGATGGGCAGGCTGGATGTACCAAGTGGTTAGGGGCAGGAGTTGGAAGACAGGGAGATTGGCGAGTGTGCCAAAAGGTGGATGGGGATCAGTTAAGGCAAGCTTCAACTACTCTGAAATTTTAATTCTAAAGCCACTAATCAGACAGGAGCTCTTTTCTTTTGTTGTATAAGTTGCAATAGATCTGTAGATCCCTGCTGGGAGTTTCCACTCACCCCTTGCTAAAGTCCTGTCTGAGAAAATCTGAAGTATGTGAATTGGGATATGTTGAAACTGTCTGTAGTTTAAGAATGGGAACCTCTTACTGGATGGTCCTTTGTGTCCTCACTTGTAAATTTGTAACATATTAAGGAGCTATCTTTCTTCTCTTTTTCAGAGTCTGGGCAGCTTGCAGGGACAAATCAGAATTTGTAAAGTCAGCAATTCTTAAAATGTGGTCTGCAGACCTCTGGTGGTGCCTGTGAACTCTTGTGGTCCTCAAGGTCAAAACTTTTTTCATAGTAATTTTGAGATGTTATTTACCATTTCATAGTAATGTTGAGATGTTTTGACATTTTCATGGATAGTGCAAAGCAACGGTGGGTAAAACTGCTGATGGCTTAGCATGAATCAAACTAGGGGTATCAAACTGTACTAGTTTCTATCATATTCTTCACTACCACCACACACACAGTGAAAGAAATGTCAATTTTACTTAAGACTAGCCTTGATGAAGTCATAAACATTGTTAACTTTATTAAATCTTAACCCTTTGAGAATAGATCTTTCTAATATTCTGTGTGATGGGGAAAGTATGCATAATGTATTCTGCTACATGAAGTATGATGAGTTTCTCAAGGAGAAGCACTTATGCAATTAATAGTTTGACTTGCAAACTGAACTAGCAGCTTTTTTCATGGAACACAATATATACTTGAAAAAATAACTGACAGTCAAACTATGGTTATTTGAACTTGAGTACTTGGCAGATATTGGCCCCAAAATGAATAAAATGAGTCTGTCTCTTCAAGGATAACAATTGACAGTGTTTGTTGCCAATGATAAAACTGAGCTTTCACATGAATATTAGAATTTGGGAAGTTGTATCTGCCATATGAACTCAGTAGCTTTTTTTTTTTTTAATTTTAAAATCTTTAATTCTTACATGAGTTTCAGTAGCTTTTTAATACTTAAAGACTTTTCTGGGACTTACTGGTGGTCAAGTGATTAAGACTGTGGACTTCCACTTCAGGGACTCTATCCCTTGTCAGGGAACTAAGATAATGCACGCAGCTTTGCCAAACAACAACAAAAAAAAGTGCAACAGGGAACTCTGCTCAATGTTATGTGGCAGCCTGGATGGGAGGGGAGTCTGGGGGAGAATGGATATATGTGTATGTGTGGCTGAAACTTTGATGTTCATCTGAAACTATCACATCATTGATTGTTAATCGGCTATCAGTTCAGTTCAGTTCAGTTGCTCAGTCGTGTCCGACTCCTTGGGACCCCATGAATCACAGCACGCCAGGCCTCCCTGTCCATCACCAACTCCCGGAGTTCACTCAAACTCACGTCCATCGCCATCCAGCCATCTCATCCACTGTCATCCCCTTCTTCTCCTGCCCCCAATCCCTCCCAGCATCAAAGTCTTTTCCAATGAATCAACTCTTTGCATGAGGTGGCCAAAGTACTGGAGTTTCAGCTTTAGCATCATTCCTTCCAAAGAAATCCCAGGGCTAATCTCCTTCAGAATGGACTGGTTGGATCTCCTTGCCCAAGGGACTCTCAAGAGTCTTCTCCAACACCACAGTTCAAAAGCATCAATTCTTCGGCGCTCAGCCTTCTTCACAGTCCAACTCTCACATCCATACATGACCACAGGAAAAACCATAGCCTTGACTAGAGGGACCTTAGTCGGCAAAGTAATGTCTCTGCTTTTGAATATACTATCTAGGTTGGTCATAACTTTTCTTCCAAGGAGTTAGCGTCTTTTAATTTCATGGCTGCAATCACCATCTGCAGTGATTTTGGAGCCCCCCAAAAAATAAAGTCTGACACTGTTTGCACTGTTTCCACATCTACTTCCCATGAAGTGATGGGACTGGATGCCATGATCTTTGTTTTCTGAATGTTGAGCTTTAGGCCAACTTTTTCACTCTCCACTTCCCAACACAAAAGAAAAAGTTTTATGAAAGACTTTCCTGATGAGGTTAGTGGTACTATTTATGAATATAATTATTAAAAAATATTCTGTGTTGAAATATGCCAACATCTGGAAGATTTGTGTAACTTAGTGAATGAATATTTTCTTAATGATCAGTATATGACCTTACAAAGTCACTCGTGGCTAACAGAGCCTTTCAAAGTGTAAGACAAATGTGATAGAGTATAAAGATGTCATCCACATAGTTTCTGATTCCCCCTTGCACCTAACCTTTAATCAGTCACCACTTGTTGAGTTTTGGTGTAGTATAAAAAAAGAATATCCACAATTATCTAAAAAAAAATATATTAAATATTTCTCATTTTTCCAACTACTTGTCTTTGTGAGGTTGGATTTTCTTCATACACTTCTACCAAAACAACATATATCACAATATAGTAAATAAAAAAGCAGATATGAGAATCATCTTTTTTTAAACCAAACACTTAAAAAATAGCAGAAAATGTAAAATAATGTCAACCTTCTCATTATATTTAAGAAAATATAGTTATTTTAAATTAAAATGTTAAGATGTAATGGGTTTATTATTATTAATTTTAAGACAATAAATATTTTAAAAATGTTTTAATTTCTAAATCAAGTAGATATTAATAAATGTAACCCATATAAACAAAAATTCTTTGGGATTCTCAACAATTATTTAAGAAAGCAAAGGGTTATTGACGCCCGGACTTTGAGGTTGTGTGTTCCAAGGCAAGATGGAAGTGTGAGCATTAATCCAGTCAGTTAATCTGGATTCTGTGAGACTTACTTGTCTGCAGCATAGGAGGAACACGGTCCAACATGTTGGGAAGGAGTGGGCTCAGAACCAGTTGCACAGGAGAGTTATGTTATCTTGTCCATGTCTTCAAGAAGCTTGTGATTATGGAGCTGAAATTGCTGATGTGATCTCTTAAGTGCTGGTTTCAAAAGATACAGCTTCTTATCTGTTTCTGCTTGACCCCACGAAGAACCATAGGCATGCCTTTCACACTGGTCTTGGCTCCCTAATCCCTCCAGTGCCTGAATTAAGAGTAGATTCTCAAATAATTAGAGGGCCAGTTGGTAGTCAGGGGTATTTGATATAGAATCAGATGGGTGCATTTATTCATCTAGAATGTTTCCTGAATGCTTGCCATGCTAGACTCTATACTAAGTGCTGGGAATACAGTAGGGAACCAAGCAGATGTGTTATCTGTTCTTATGAAATTTACTTGTTTTTATTTTCCCCAGAAAACACCCTTAATCTTCCTTTAGAACTGAGGGCCTGTGGCAGCTAGTGCTGTGTACCGTCTAACTGGATTGGTAATAGAGTGAGTTCTGGTGTTTGCAGTAAGTACTATCAGCTCTCAAAGAAAATCAAGAAGGGAGGCAGGGAGGATTCTCTGGAGAAGGGAATGGCAACCCTTTTCAGTATTCTTGCCTGGGAAATCCCATGGACAGAGGAGCCTGGTGGGCTACAGTCTATGGTGGCGAAAAGAACCTGCCATGAGACTAACACTTTCACTTTTTTTTAGATGAATTAAGGGTATTACTTGAGAACAACTGTCAAGGTGAACTCAGATCTATCAGGGTTGGTATTGGAGAGAGGCACTCAGCATGGGCAGGCGCGGCATTAGCATCTGTGTGTGGGCGGTGGGAATGGTCACAAATACCGTCCTCCCTGTGCCAGAGGCTCATACATGCTCTCCTTTTTAATCCTCAGAATACTATCTGTGAGGTGCGTAGTGGTACCACCTTCATATGAAGAGGAAGCAAAGCATAGAAAATTATTGATAGAGAGGATAGTTGACTTGCTAGTAAACACATTGGTAATTCCTGGCCCCTCCTGTCTGCTTCCTCTGCCTCCCTCCTCAGAACCTTTCGTGACTCACCCTACCTGCCTTGTGTGTGGTGTTCATAGTACGGATATCATGATAGGTATTCCTAGGTGCGAAGATGGCTGTTGTAACCGGAGGTTGTGCAACCTGCCACCGTGACAGCTGCACCTTGGCTCTTCCTGTGTGGGAGCTGCCACTCACAGGGCTCACGGATATACAAAGTCTTGTAACTTGGTCTCGGGTGTCTGCCCAGTGACTTTGATATGTGTAGCAGACAACATCAAAGTAACCCTCTTAATTTGGTCTGGCAGCTGTTGCCATTCTTCAGCGATTGATGTAGAAAGCAGGTATAAAGTCTGAGAGGACACGAGTGACAGTTTGCCACAAGTATGGACCTGGATGCTGTATGTTACTAGCCCAGGGGTTCTGAGATGCGTCACCCTTGTCCCCCCAGGCTGCTTACAGAAAGCATGGCTTTAATGCCTTCAGCAGAAGGGAGAGGAGCTAACATTTGAGTTGTATTGATGAATTAACATTCCCTTTTCATGCCAGTGTTTCACATCTCTCTCACTGAATCCTCACAGTGACCTTGTGGGGCTGCTGGGTTTAATTCTGTTTTGCAAGTGAGGAAGCAGATGCTCAGCATTTTAGTAGCTTGTTCAGCATTGCTGTGTCAAGCCTAGGCCTGTCTGGTTCCTCATTCACTTCTTCAGAGATGGCTTTCCTTAAACAAATAAAAGCCCCTTTTACAGGGACTTTCTGGTGGTCCAGTGGTTAAGACTCAATGCTTCCAATGCAGGTGGTGTGGGTTTGATCCCTGGCTGAGGAACTAACATCCCACATAAACAAAAATAAAACCAGCCCTTTACAGGCAGAGGTGCCCAGGCTAGTTCAGATCTCACCACTTTGGTAACTGGTACGTATTTGTTCAGCAGATGTGTTTTGGACACCTGTTTACATGCCAAGCACTGGCAGGAGAGGAGATGAATAAGGCACAGAATTGTTCTTTTCTAAAAATATATAAAAATATATATAACATCCTTCTTTGTCTCATGTAATCTTTTTTTTTTAAACATTTATTTATTTATATTTATTCTTGGCTGTGCTGGGTCTTCATTGCTGCATGCAGGCTTTCTCTAGTTGCAGTAAGTGGGGCATACTCTGTTGTGGTTGCAGGCTTTCAATTGCGGCCACTTGTCTTGTGGAGGACAGATTCTAGGCTCTGGGCTCAGTAGTTGCAGCTCCTGGGCCCTAGAGCACACGGGCTTCAGCAGTTGTGGCCCACTGGCAGAGCTGCTCTTCGGCACGTGGGATCTTCCCAGATCAGGGCTCCAATCCCTGTTGCCTGCATTGGCAGACAGATTCTTAACCACTGGACCACCCAGGGAAGTCCCACAGTGCTGTTCTTTAAGGTCATTTTTCTCATTTGTTTCTGTCTCCTTTCTGAAGGCTGTGGAATCACAGAGTAGCTCTGATAGGGTGTGGATAGGTGTTCTCCTGGTAGAAAAAAATAGAAAGGAATTCAAGGCCATAAACAAAAACAAGTTAGAAAACATCACGACTTGTTCATTTAGAGTGACCATACTAAGGAGGGTCTGATGGAGAAAATGATGAGAGATTAAAGTGTAAAAGTAAAGAGATTTTATCAATAGGAAGTGGGGAATCTCTGGGAAGTTGTTCTGTTTTTTATGAATGAGACTTAAATTTTTTCTGCAGGAATGTTCATTTTAGAAAATTTAAGAGTCTGTAGTATAATAAAATATAAAAATTACATATAGTTATATCCAGAGATAACCACTATTAACATTTTTTGTGTATCTCTTATGTATCCTGTGTACTATTTTGTTGTTAAAGTATTTTGCATGTTATTACAAGTTCTTAATAATTTCTCCATTGTTATATTCCATGTAATATTTTTATTTAGCCATTCCACTGTGGTTGGACATTTTCTGTTGCCAATTTTTTGCTATTATGGAATAACAGGTTAGAAAATATTTTCTTCAGGCATAAATTTTTGCTGAATACTTAGAATTATTTTCTTAGGATAGATTATTGTAATTAATTTCTGGGTCAGAGTACAAACATTTCTAAAGTTCTAGGCCTTTTAAATAATGTGTATTAATTAGTAACTCCACAAGTTCCAGTGGTCCTTAGGAAGCATCACTATGAACAAAGCTAGTGGAGGTGATGGAATTCCAGTTGGGCTGTTTCAAATCCTGAAAGATGATGCTGTGAAAGTTCTCACTCAATATGCCAGCAAATTTGAAAAACTCAGCAGTGGCCACAGGACTGGAAAAGGTCAGTTTTCATTCCAATCCCAGAGAAAGGCAATGCCAAAGAATGCTCAAACTACCACACAATTGCACTCATCTCACATGCTAATAAAGTAATGCTCAAAATTCCCCAAGCCAGGCTTCAGCCATACATGAACCATGAACTTCCAGATGTTCAAGCTGGTTTTAGAAAAGGCAGAGGAACCAGAGATCAAATTGTCAACATCTGCTGGATCATGGAAAAAGCAAGAGAGTTCCAGAAAAACATCTATTTCTGCTTTATTGACTATGCCAAAGCCTTTGACTGTGTGGATCACAATAAACTGTGGAAAATTCTGAAAGAGATGGGAATACCAGACCACCTGACCTGCCTCTTGAGAAACCTGCATGCAGGTCAGGAAGCAACAGTCAGAACTGGACATGGAACAACAGACTGATTCCAAATAGGAAAAGGAATATGTCAAGCAATATGTCAATATGCTATATATTGTCACCTTGCTTATTTAACTTATATGCAGAGTACATCATGAGAAACACTGGGTTGGATGAAGCACAAGCTGGAATCAGGATTATTGGGAGAAATATCAATAACCTCAGATATGCAGATGACACCACCATTATGGCAGAAATTGAAGAACTAAAGAGCCTCGTGATGAAGATGAAAGAGGAGAGTGAAAAAGTTGGCTTAAAGCTCAACATTCAGAAAACTAAGATCATGGCATCCAGTCCCATCACTTCAATGCAAATAGATGGGGAAACAGTGGAAACAGTGTCAGACTTAATTTTTTCAGGCTCCAAAATCACTATGGATGGTGACTGCAGCCATGAAATTAAAAGATGCTTGTTCCTTGGAAGAAAAGTTATGACCAACCTAGACAGCATATTAAAAAGCAGAGACATTACTTTGCCAACAAAGGTCCATCTAGTCAAGGCTATGGTTTTTCCAGTAGTCATGTATAGATGTGAGAGTTGGACTATAAAGAAAGCTGAGCGCCAAAGAATTGATGCTTTTGAACTGTGGTGTTGGAGAAGACTCTTGAGGCTCACTTGGACTGCAAGGAAATCCAATCAGTCCATCCTAAAGGAAATCAGTCCTGAATATTCATTGGAAGGACTGATGCTGAAGCTGAAACTCCAATACTTTGGCCACCTGATACAAAGAGCTGACTCATTTGTAAAGACCCTGATGCTGGGAAAGATTGAGGGCAGGAGGAGAAGGGGACGACAGAGGATGAGATGGTTGGATGGCATCACCGACTCAATGGACGTGGGTTTGGGTGGACTCCGGGAGTTGGTGATGGACAGGGAGGCCTGGAGTGCTGCGATTCATGGGGTTGCAAGGAGAAGGACACAACTGAGCGACTGAACTGAACCAAACCACAAGTTCAATGAGTTTTCCCTGTACTTGGTATTAAGAAATAATAATAATAGTTTCTTTAAAATTATTTTTTTGTTATACTAACCTAGTAATGATATTGTATTGAATATCTCTCATATGTGCGAGCTATCTTGTAGTTCTTTTTTTTGTAAGTCTTTCATATTCTTTGCCATTTTTATTTAATTGAATTATTGGTCTTTTCCTGTTGACTTGTAAGTATAGTATATGTGTAAAGAAAATTGGCCTTGTATCTCTGATATGTTGAAATTGTAATACTGGTTTTGATTTAAAATTGAATCAAAAGCTAGGCTGAAAAGTGTTGTACTTAGAGATAAGTTGTTACAGACATGTGGTGAGGGGGCAGTGATATTCAGTGTAATAAATATATCATTTTACCTTCAAAAAATTAGTTTTTGCCAATTTGAGGGGTAGAAATGTGTCTTCATTTCAATCTGTATTTCTTTGATTATTAATGTGGAAAAAATTTCCATGTGTTTTATTATATTATCTGAATTGTCTGTTCATGTTTCTCAGGAAACCCTTATGTAGCAATTTCTATGAGTCACTGCTGTAAGCACTTCAAGCGTTAACTAATTTAGTCATGCTGTTCTGTGAGATAAATATTACTGTTATGTTCATTTCACAGCTAAGGAGATAAGACACAAAGACGTTAGAGAACTTGCTCAACGTCATGCAAACAGTAAGTGATAGAGCTGGAGCTTGACACTAGGGAATGTCTCCAAAGGCCAGGCTTTGCCGAGCTGCTCTCTGATCTAACCTGCGCCTATGCTCTTATTGGTCATGGTTCTCCCACTAACTTCTATACACAGGCATGTGCACACACACACACACATACACGCAAACACGCACACATGCACATCTCACACACCAGGGCAGTTTTTACTCCTGTGTTAGCAGAGTTGGACACGACTGAGTGACTGAACTAGAACTAGCACTGTTTTCGGAAATAACCACTGCATTGATTGGGCTGTTAATGTGTGCTCTGCTTTTATATACATGGATCAAGAGGATGGAGACTGATGGTTCTATAGAACTCACATCGAAATCCATACATATATAACTTCTATTCAAGTAAATTTCTGTCTTGGAATGAATGCAAGTAGGGAAGCTGATTATCCATTTAAGAAAACAATACACAGTTTATAAAAAAGGATTTCTCTTAAGCAGGAAGTAGAAAATATATCTTTGTATTATGAAAAGATAATGGCTGGCTTCCTATCATGGCGGGTGGCACAGCGTTACTTCTCTTTTTGAGTTGTTAGAATTAAATAGGATGTTTGTAATGCATCTAACATGGTGTTTAATTAATGTCTTCTCAGTGTGCTGAGATATGCAAAGGATAGATTAAGCTTTTTATAAGACAAGTAAATCTCTTTTTAATTGCCAGATATACATTCTTGTAAATAGTTAATTCTTTTAATTCTTTCAACAGTTGTTGGAGGGCCTGCTTTTGTACATAAAAGATGTTAAGTTCTGCCTTTCATGGGCTCATGGTCTATTGTGGCTCATTAGTCATCACAAGCAGAGGACTCTGCTTCTTGGAGCTTTTGTTTCTTCATCTATGAAGTGAGGATGTAGTGAGGTTGTATGTAAAATGCCCATACTGTTCCTGACACATAGTCAGTGCTTAGCAGTAGCTGCTAGTTCATGTAATATTATACAACCATTAAAAATGATCCACATAGAATTTTTAATAATAGTAAGGGGAAATTTTCTGTACTATAATGATTAATGAAAAAATAGAGTGTAAAGTAGTGTATATAGAATAGTCACATCTTGCTTCAAAAAGTATAGGAAAAGACTGGAAAGAAATGCACAAAATGGGAATAATCACTCAAATATTTGTGCATCTGTCTTGCCATGCTATAGGTACTGAGGAAACACGGGTGAATAAGAGCTGATTCTTCCTTAGGGGAACATTTTATTTATTCTGGGGGAACCTTTTTAGTAGGGGAGACAGATGATCACAATCCAGTGTTGGCTGAGGTATAGGTATAGGTCAAGCTGCCTTGACCTCTGCTGTGAAGAGAGGGGATGGTGGTATCAGTCACTGAGAAAGGGGACGCAGTTTAGACTAGGAAACATGATGACTTTTGTTTTGGACACATTGTGATTGTACAGCATGGATATATATAGGCTCATGGGTGTGTAAGTCTAGATGAGCAGGAGATAGAGATTTGGGAAGGCTTAATCGCCAGGTGAGGTTTGAGGCTGTGAGAATAGATGGAGACACTCAGGGAAAGTTTGCAAAGTGAAGTGACAGTTAGGTCTTGATTACATACAGATGTGAAATTTTGAATAATTTTGTTTTCTTCCTTTGCTTTATTCATTTTAAAAATTCCTACCATGTAAATGTGTTTCCTATAATGCACATGTGTGTTGATTAGAATAAGGTTTGGCTACACGTGACAGAAGACCTAAAACAACAGTGGCTTAAAGTAGCTCTAGGCTTATTTCTCTGTCGCCTAAGAGAAGTTCAGATAGACGTAAGGAGATCCAACCAGTCCATTCCGAAGGAGATCAGCCCTGGGATTTCTTTGGAAGGAATGATGCTAAAGCTGAAACTCCACCTCATGCAAAGAGTTGACTCATTGGAAAAGACTCTGATGCTGGGAGGGATAGGGGGAAGGAGAAGAAGGGGACAACCGAGGATGAGATGGCTGGATGGCATCACTGACTCGATGGACGTGAGTCTGAGTGAACTCCAGGAGTTGGTGATGGGCAGGGAGGCTTGGCATGCTGTGATTCATGGGGTCACAAAGAATCGGACACGACTGAGCGACTGAACTGAACTGAACTGAATATGTCCAGGGCTTAGATGGTACTCTACTATGTTGGAGACGATACCGAGTCCTCCTGTCTTTATGTTCCACAGTCCTGAGTGTTTGTCTTCTATCTCACATCCTGAGATGAGTGCCCCAACTCCAATCGTCAGTGGAAGAAGAGTTGAAGGATGACATGTCCTTTACATTTGAGAACAATTTCTGAATCTTGCTCCTGACAGTTCGCTTACATCCTATAGGCCATAATATAGTCACTTAGCCATATATTTGAAAGAAGATGGGGACATGAAATCGTTATTTTGGGGAGCTAAAAATCAAGAATCTAGTTAGTGATACTAGTAACATCTAAGGTTTTGCCTGTGGAAAAGCTGAGGTTGGTTTGTCTGAAGGAATTAGCACAATAATTTCCATATAAAACATACATTCATCTCCTACTTCAATCGTAAGAATGAGGCACCATACTAAGGTCAAGATGGTAGTAAGTTGGAAAATACTTTGTCTTCTTAGAAAGGCCAGTGACCAAACATTGAACCAGAGGCCTAGTAAACTCACTTAATGGTTAACATTGAACCCTGTCAAGATGAGTAGGTCATCTAGCTTTGCAACACAGCCTCAAGAGAGTTCCTGAGATTATTGAAAGATTAGGTGACAATTATTAACCTGTAGATAAAGGAGTTCAGAAATACTTTGGTCTGTCCTTAGAATGGAAAAGTTGGTCTTAATACATCTGAGGTTATAAGTGAGATGTAGGTCACTTTTAATTCAAATCAGGCTCTGGAGTATTATTTGCCAATCAGGAAGATTCAAGGCTGCTTTATGTGTGACCACACACCTCCACCAATGACTGGTCATCAACTGTCTTGGGATTAATATTGACAATAAACTGTATGGTACTTATTTCATCTGTAAGATCTAAAAGCTGTTTACAACTATTAATTAATACATGACCCCTTGACTGGTGGTGAGGGTGGCTGATCTCTAGTCTTACAAGATGAAATGTATGAGGAACTTCCCTGGTGGTGCGCTGACTAAGACTCTGTGCTGCCAGTACAGGGGGGGTGGGTTCACACTCTGATTGGGAAACTAAGATCCCACATGCTATGCAGCCAAAAAAAAAAAGAGAGAGACATCTGAGACCTGACTTCAGTAAAGCCTGTTCCTCCTGAGGTTCTGCTGGCCAGTTGTTTTCTAGGTTAAAAATGTTTTCTTTCCTCTAGAATTGAAATGGGACACCATGAGACCTAAAACAAATGGGGTGTAGAAAGGGAATGTTTGTGCTTGTTCCAGTGTCTGTACAGTATGCATGTGTGTACATGTAACACAAAATGTATGTACTATTTTTTTAAGTTCCTCATATCTTTTCATTTTTTTTACCAAGTTGGTTGAGAAAATTATGTTTTTCTTCTACCAGAGAAAGAACAAGCTCTGCGCCATGAGAATGGATGGCTGTGAGAAATGACATGCGTAACTATATACTGCTAATTGAAAGATGACTAGGTTACCCCCTTGAATTAAGTTTTATACAGAGTCTAGTGTAACACCTTTTAAACAGTTATTGTGGGAAAATCCTAACACTGAGGCCTTCCCTAGATTTGTGCCATGCCTAAAGGACATAATGATGATAAGAACAATTCAAATATTGAATACCTATACCACATTCTGAGCCCTTTACATCTACTTACTCATCTAACTTCCACAACTGCTACATAAACTGCAGGTACTGTTTCTTTTTTTTTTTTTTTTAAATCACCATTTACAGATCAGTAAACTGAGGCACACAAAGGTAACGGAAACTTCCTAAGGGCATGCCACTTGTCAGCAGAAATGCCAGGTTGTGTGACGTCAGAGGAGGCTCCCATAACTATTGCTCTGTACTGCTTGTCAGTAGAAAGCTGTCCAAGGCTATGGGACCAGCTCAGATATTCACAGAAAAGGAGACCGAGGCACATTTGAAGGCAGAAGTGCTTAAATATTAAATAGTCCTGGATACAAGAGAAGGAGGCGATGTTTAAGGGATGTTGTGTTCCCAGGACCATTTGGAATTGGAATAGGTCATGGGGCTGTGGTAAAGGTGAGCTTTACTGTTAAATCCCTACCCTTCTGAGATTGCAAAGAAGTCTGGATATAGAGAGCTGCTGTGCAGAGGAGCTGTAGGAGGGAAAGTAGTTTGTACCTGAGGACCTTGAACATTCAGGTGTGTGCTGGAACTGGTTCTTACTAGGTCAAGAGAGCCATGGTTAAACATCCAGGGCTTTTGCAATCAGGTTGGTAGCTTGAAATCAGCCTAAGTGGGGAGTTTTTATACCATGGAAATTGACAAATGCTCCAAATGAGGGCTTCCCCCCACTACCATCCAAAGCTGGTTTCCTAGGACACCTTAGACTCTTTTCTCTACTTCACTAACATTTGAAAGCCTGCCATTCTACCAGGTGAATTCAAACCTCGAGTGAGTGCCTGCCTGTTATGGGGAAGGCACTGTGCCAGGTACTAGGCGTGCAAAAACCAGCCCCTGAGTGAAAAAGACTGTGGTGGAGAGAGAACATGGGGCCTGTGTCCTGGACTAGCTATCAGACCTTTGGCCACTCACTTATCCTTGGTTTACTATCTGCAAATGGAGGTGATGATACATCTCCCAGAAGGTTATTAAGATGATTAATGAGAACATGACACGTGAAGCTCCCGCCAGAGAGGTGCTCAGTAAGCCACAGTTCTGAGAGTGGCAGCCATGTAAACAGAAAGCTTTAATGTAGCTTGACTTAAAAAATAAAGATGGAGTGACTAATGCTGTGTTTGATCAGAGAAGGCTTCACAGAGATTATGGTCCCCCAAGCAGGATTTCAGAGTTTTCAAGGTAGATCTTTCATGGATGAATTCTGACCTGATTCTTGTCAGAAAACTCATCCTTTCTTTTGTCCTTAGAGCATGTTCCTTTTGCCTCTTTTTCAGCCCATACCTCACTATACATTACTGAATAGTAAGACAAACAGTAGATTTAGAAATAGGCACACCTAGATTTATATCCCAACTTCAGCACACTTGCTTTGTGACCTTTGGCAAGATTCTTAACTTCCTAGAATTTCTGTTTCTTATTTTATAATATGGTGTAATACTTGGATTATTGTGAATATTAACTGAAAATGTAGGGGACAGAGCCATACACTGAACTGCCTTGGGAACCCCAGACTGACCCTAGCATTTATTTATTGTTTCATCTCCCCTTACATTTCAGCATCTCATGCAAAAACGTGCCGTTTCTTTTCTACTACTGTGTCTTTATACATGATTCCCTCTGCCAAGAAAAATTCAGTTCATGAGGTAGAAGAGCATCATGGTAGGAGCCAAGGGCTGGGTATCAGCTTCAGCTCTGCCATTCATTAGTGAGGTGACCATGGGAAGATGATTTTTGTCTCTATACCTCAGTTTTTTCAGTTGTCTGTAAAATGGGGAAAATAATGGTATCTCACTCATCAGGTTATTGTGAGGATTAAATTAGCCGTATAAAAACCCAAGTCTATGCCTGGTACATGGTAAGCACTGAAAACCTCTCAGGACTTCATCCCATTCCCATTCCTACCACCTTTATTATTCCTCCAGAGATAATTCAAATATCACCTGCTTTGTGAAGTCTTCTTCAATTTCCCTACACCTTCATTCACTTGCCCTCTGTGAAGTTGATGGACCACCACTTGTTCCAGGTACACTTCCTAGGCATATTGCAGGTGGTATTTTATCCAGATCACCCATATGTTCTTATTTACTACCCCAGCCACCCTCTGGGGTTAATCAAATTTTCGAAGGTGAGATTCACCTTTGTAGGAGTACTGAGAATCTTTGATAGCTGACCCTGTCATGTAGAGACTCTCCTCTCCCCTTTTCCTCTTAAAAAAAGATTGAATCTACAAGTTAACTAGTCATACCCCTATTGTACAGATTGAGTCTTTTAACAAATAATTATTTTAAAATGTTAATGTATTTATTTGGCTGCACTGGGTCTTAGTTGGGCACATGGGATCTTTGCAGCATGTGGGATCTAGTTCCCTGGGCCCCCTGCATTGAGAGACCTGAGTTTTGGCCACTGGACCGCCAGGGAAATCATTCAAGAAATATTTATTGAGCAGTTACTAAGTGTGGGCACTGAATTAAGTGCTGGGAAGACTGTGGGGGACATAAATAATCTCTGCCACATGTGGCTATTTACATTTAAATTAATTAAACATAAATGAAATTTAAAACTCACTTCTGTACTTGTCGTATTTTCTGAGCATTAGACAGGGAGAAATCAAATGGAGATGCTGGGAATTGAACCCAGGACCTCATACATGCAAAGCATGTGCTCTACCACTGAGCTACATCCCCAAGTGCTCTAGTTGTGTTTTATTTGTTCAATAACTACATGTGGTTAGAGGCTATTGAGTTGGACAGTGCTGATACAGACTATTTACATCATCACAGAAAGTTCTATTGAACTAAGCTATTCCAGAGGGGAGGCTGACATTGATCAAATATCCATACATGAAAATATAACTGCAACTGTGGTAAATACTAATCAGAAAGAATGCATGGTGACCCAGCATTTCAGAGGGCAATTTGGCAAGACATGTTTGAACTAAGATTTGTTAGTGAGTTAGCAAAGCCTATAGTTAGATTAATTAAAGAGATTGAACTTTCTTTGCTACATCTACTGTGGGAATGAACCATTCTCAGCAATCAGACTATTCCAGAAAATGCCAATGTTACTTTGAAGGGATTCAGTTATTGTGAAGAGTCCTAAAGGAACCCTGTGGAGAGACTTCAATCACATCAATGTAGAGCTCAGTCTCCCTGGAAAGAAAAAGAAGGGGCTCCAGGTTGATAGATGGTGGGGAAATAGAATTGGCGACTGTTTGCACTATTTGTAATCATGCACGGAACATGATCAAGGGTGTAACACTGGACTTGTGTTACATGATGAGGTCTGTGTGCACTCACTTCTCCATCTATGTCAAGAATGTTTCTCTTGTTGGAATCCAAACTTGGGGAGGTGAAAAATACATCCCCTTGGGGTTCAGATGAAGCAAGGTGTTCCTTGTTCAGTGTCTCAAGCCCAGAAAGATGAGTTAATTCTTGAAGGAAATAATACTAAGCTTGTTTCAAATTCAGCTGCTTTGATTCAGCAAATGATAACAGGTAAAAACAAGAATATTAGGGACTTCCCTGGTGGTATAGTGGCTAGGAATCCCTGCTCTCAATACAGGGGGTCTGGGTTTGATCCCTGGTCACAGAACCAGATACCCTCATGTCTAACTAAGACCCAGCACAGTAAAAAGAAAAAAAAGATTATTATTTTTTTAAACAAACAAGAATATCAGAAAATTTTTGAATGGGATCTATGTGTCTGAAAAGGAACAGTTCAGCAAGCTGATGAATAAGATCTGAGTGGTCTGGCTACAGAAACAGCAAGATGCCAGATGGTTTTTCAGACTCATTTGTGGTATTTAAAGATGCAATAAAAGCTCTTTTGATTTGAGGGTGGAAAAAGAGATTGAAAAAAAGGCTAATGGCTAGGGCATAGAGATGGAGAGATTTGGGTGACTCTCCAAAGAGGTAGAAGGATCATAGAAGACCTTGTAGAAAAAGGGTGAGAAAGCTGAGAGGCTTAGTAATTTGACTCTCTAATCAGTAATAGAACCCAGATTTGACTTAAGCCTGTGCTGCATAATGGATGTATATTCAAAGGACTTTACCTCTGTAATTTACAGATCTCACCTTGCTACTTTCCTTTTTGGAAATCACCAAATTTCCCTAGATTATTTCTTCACCAAAAAATATGCTATAATAATTTCCTTCTTAGACAAAACAAACCCCCAAAAACCTTCCTATAGCCCTCTTCAGCTACTTTCCCTTTTTTTTTTTTTTTTCCTTCTTCTGTTTTTACAACAAAACTCCTTGAAAGAGTTGGCTGTACTTATCACCTCCAGGTAGCTCAAGTGGTAAAGAACGTGCCTGCCTATGTAGGAGATGCAGGTGACTCAGGTTCAATTCCTGGGTCAGGAAGATCTCCTGGAGGAGAAAATGGCAATCCACTGCAGTATTCTTGCCTGGGAAATCCCATAGACAAAGGAGGCTGGTGTGGGCTACAGTCCATGGGGTTGCAAAACGTGACTGAGTACACACGTGTTACCTCCATGGCCTTTTTTCTTTTTTTCTGTTTCTTGTTGAACCTCCTCTACTTAGGCTTTCCTCCTCCCTCACACATCCTTATCATTTTCAATGAAGTCAGCAATAACTTTGCTGACTCAATCCTTATCTTGCAGGATTTCTTAGCAACACCTGATATAACCGATCTTCCTCCTTTTTGGAGCACGTTTTCCTTGGCTTTTGATTTACCACATTCTCTTGGTTTTCCTTCACTGCCCTCCAGCTCCTTCTCAGCCCTCTTTGCTGGACATGTCTCCTTTGCGCTTTGCCAGGGCTCAGTCCTGGATTGTCTTCATTTCTCCAAATAAATTAACTTACTAGGTAATTTTATGTAGTCCCATGATGGCTGATTTTATGGTACCCAGTTGTTTGATCAGACTGATACCAGTCTAGATGTTGCTGTGAAGGTGTTTTTTGGTTGTTTTTTTTTTTTTTTTTGACGTGATTAACAGCAAAATCAATAGACTTTGAGTAAAGCAGATTACTCTCCATAAAGTAAGAAAGCTTCCTATAATCAGTTGAAGGCCTTACAAGAAAAGACTGAGGTCTCCTGCAGAGGAAAACAAATTGGGCCTCCATGCTCAAGACTGCAACATTAAGACTGCTGGAATTTCCAGCCTGCTGGCCTGTTCTATAGGTTTCAGACTTGCCAGCCCTGACTCCTGAGAGCCAGATACATCTCTCTCTGTCTCTGTTGCTTTTGTTTCTCTGAAGAACCCGACATTATATACAATTCTATATCCATGGCATTAAGTATCTTTTATGTTTGACTTCCAATTTTTATTTCTAACCGTGACTTCTCCCTTTAATTCCAGATTTGCATACCGACTGCCTACTCAAAAATCTCCATTTGAATAGCAGTAGGTCTCTCAAACCACACCATGGATTTGTTCAGAACTATTGCTTTCCATCTCTCGCATCTTTTCTCCTCTTCCCTGACCATCCCCACTTTTAATTAAGGAGTACCCACATCTATCAGCCAAGGTCAAAATCCTGGAGTCATTATTGATTTTTTCTTTCTTTTACATTCCTCATTCCATCCATTTGTAAAACTAATTAGCATTATCTTCAGATAATATAGTCTAACCTCACTAATCCAAACCTTCATTATCATAGCTTGTACCATCACAGTAATTTCCTGACTGGGCTGCGTTCCTCCGCTTTTGAGTCTCTATCTTAGTCTGTTCTCCACACAGCAGAGCAATCCTGTAAGGGTGCAAATTAGATCATTTCTCTCTCCTGTCTTGTGACACTTTGGCTTCTTATCACACTAAGAATGAAATCCAAAGTCCTGACTATGGCCTTTGGGATCCGACCCCTGGCTACTTCTCTGACCTCCCTCCCTACCACTTTCTCCCTCACTCATTGAATTATAGACACACTGGTTCCTTTGCAGATCCACAGGCAAATCAGGCAGTCTCCCCGTTTAGGAGTTTAGTATACCCTGTTTCCTCTGCTTAGAAAGATTTCCCCCTTAAGTCTTGCTCCTTCATTTCACTCTGGTCTCTGCTCGCATAATATTTAGATCTTTCCTGACCTCTCTACCCTACTGTATTCTCATGCTACCAAGAATTCGTTCCAAAAAGTTTTTTTTTCTGCCTCTCCTGTGAGGGGAGCAGTGAAGTTAGGCTGGTAACTACAGGGATTGGGCATATGGGTGGGATCACGGGAGATTTTAAAAAATGGGAACACTACAGTGTGTTTTGTGATGATGGGAATGATCAGGTGGGAACAAAAAGCTGATGATGCCAGAGAAGAAGGCTAATTTGAGGAATGAAATTATTGAAGATTGAGAAGTCAAGAAAACATGAAGATCCAAACACAAGTGGAGAGGTTGGCCTTCATTAAAACAAGGATGAAGGCAGGGAATATGCCAGCTTGGTGGTTGTGTTGGAAATAGGTGGGGTTCTTTCTGGTTATACTATTTTCTTAAAGTAAAAAGCAGGTCATGAAACAATGGCAAAGTGTAGGTGTTGTTGGCTTAAAAACACAAGAGTTGGAGTTTATTAAGTTTTATTCAGGATCTTATTGAGAACTATAGCCCAGAGACAGTGCTCGTGATGTGTTTTTTTCTTTTGGCTAGGAAGTCAATCGTGTGTTTGTGTGCTTAGTCGCTCAGTCATGTCCAGCTCTTTGCAACCCCATGGATTGTAGCCTGCCAAGTTCCTCTGTCCATGGCATTCTCCAGGCAAGAAGACAGGAGTGGGTTCCATGCCCTTTTCCAGGGGATCTTCCCAATCCAGGAACTGAACCCAGGTTCCTGCACTGCACGCAGGAGCCACCAGGGGGGCCCAGGAAGTCAAGCATACATCTTAATAAAAGATCACTGCTAGTCCCAGAGGATAGGTAGCTCGACTTAATGAGTTTAGTGCTTATCTAAGTGTGGGAAGATGCAAAGATCTGGGGTCACTGAAATTCTTCCTGGGACATGCCTCTAAATGTTTAAGGACCTGTTTATCCAAAGCATAGAATGCTTCATCCTGCTTCCCTCCTGAATTCCTCTCAGGTTTGTGGGCAGTTGAATTGGGTTGCAACTTAATCCTTATAGAACTGGGTGTTGCGTATTGAGGAGGGGAAAATTTCCCAGTCTGACTCTCTTGAGTCCTTGTGGCTGGACTAATAATAAAATTAACACAAGACAGATTAACAGGAGAAACAGAAACAAATTTTAATTCATGCCCATGCAGCTCCCATAGAGATGGGATCCATGAAGTGGCCAAAGGAGGCAGCTTTTATATTTTTTAGACAAAGAAACAGTACATTTGTGAGGAACTGACAGGACAAAGAAACTGAGGTTCTCTGTGCCCAGTTAGTGGCAAATACGAACAGAGTAAGGGCTTGGGGTATATTCAGTTCAGTTCAGTTCATTTCAGTCGCTCAGTCGTGTCCGAGTCTGCAACCCCATGGACCGCAGCACACCAGGCCTCCCTGTCCATCACCAACTCTTGGAGCTAGCTCAAACTCATGTCCATGAGTCAGTGATGCCCAAACAGGTTTGCTTCTATAGGCGTCCTGGCCCCACATTCCCTATCTTTGGTGATAAGGGTGTCCTTCTGCCTCCAGGTGCAGGAGTGCACTTTCACATGAGTGACTTATTTCTTGCTCTCAGAGAGACAGAAAGGAGAGTCAGAGTGTTCTTGCACTGGGGCCATTTCTTTATTGCGCTGTGTCTTTGCTCTGCATGGGCTTTCTCTAGTTGCAGTGAGCGGGGGCTACTCTAGTTGTGGTGTGCGGGCTTCTTATTGCAGTGGTTTCTCTTGTTGCAGAGCACAGGCTCAAGGGTGCATGGGCTTCAATAGTTGTAGCTCATGGGCTTAGTTGCCCCCGAGCATGTGGAATTTTCCCAGAGCAAGGATCGAATCTGTGTCCCTTGCATTGACAGGCAAATTCTTAACCACTGGACCACCAGAGAAATCCTGGGGCCATTTCTTAAGTAATTAGTTAAAAAGAAAAATCAGTGTTGAGGCACATTTTGGGGTGGCGTACCCTGGGCCCCAACTTGAGCAATGCTCTTTATTTTCCTTTGTTCACAGTGTGTTAGAGGTTTGGTACAAAAGTGTCACTCTGGAAATTGGGAAAACAAATATATCAGTGATACAAAGGACTGCTGGGCAGCTTTGGAGACACATTGAGATTAGTGGCCTTGACTTTAAAGTGAAATTACTTTTAATTTCGTGTTTTCTTCAGCTATGTTTTCTGGTTAAGTAGGGTACAGAATATGTGGATATCTAGATTTAACAAGGGTGGCCCTTGTCAAGTCAGTACAACTGAGGACTTTGGACCTTATTTGAAGGTTCCTAGAGAGCCACTGAAGGTGTGAACAGAGAAGATTTGAGTGTCAGAAAGGTGGCTCCAGTTCAGTGTGTGTGTGTGTGTGTGTGTGTGTGTGTGTGTGTGTGAGAAAGGCTTATTGAGGAACAGTAGTTTAGTGCACTAGTACCCTTGATCAAACGCTTATGTAGACCCATTAATAGTGTGCTTAGATAACAGCTCAGGAACAGAGGGTCTTTCCCAGCATTTTCTGCACACTTACTATATGTAACAGGTTCTAGGAGGGCATATCGGAGAAGGCAATGGCACCCCACTCCAGTACTCTTGCCTGGAAAATCCCATGGATGGAGGAGCCTGGTGGGCTACAGTCCATGGGGTCGCTAAGAGTCGGGCAGGACTGAGTGACTTCACTTTCACTTTTCACTTTCATGCATTGGAGAAGGAAATGGCAACCCATTCCAGTGTTCTTGCCTGGAGAATCCCAGGGATGGGGGAGCCTGATGGGCTGCCGTCTATGGGGTCGCACAGAGTTGGACACGACTAGCAGCATTAGCAGCAGGAGGACATAATAAATCAAGCAAGATTTTGCCTTCTTAAAACTCTGTTGGATTTAGATGGTTTGTGTAATTATTTTTAGGTATTTGAGGACACCTAAGAGGGAAGGAATGGTAAACACTCAGGTAGAAATCAGGCAAGCCCTCCCAGAGGAGGTGATATTTCAAATGAGCTTTGAGGGAGGAGGCCGTTAGGGAGGGAAGATAATTTTAGGCAGGAGGAATAACAGGAACCCAGTCAACAGAGGCAAGATGTACCACTGGAACAAATGCTACCTGATGAGAGATGGGGGACGATGAGGCTCTTTTCCCATTAACCAGCAACTAAATAGAACTAAGGCATTCTCTGTATTTCCCGACAAGGATAAGATAGCTGGGCCTGGAACTGCAGCAAGAATCGTTTGAAAGGAAAGTGAAGCTTTTTTTTTAATAGTGATTAAAAAAAAAAAAAACACATAAAAAGTAACTACATGGGGCTACTCTTGGGATTTGTGTTGTTAATATGATCTGCTCACTTAGGAACAGTGTGAAGGGGACTTCCCTGGTGTGGTGTAGTGGCTGAAACTCTGTGCTTCCAGTACAGAGGGGCATGGGTTGCCTGCCATGTGGCCAGACAAACAAAAAACAGTGTCAAGTTAAAAATGCCTTATCTAGCCTTTTCTGGTAATTCTGTCTGTCTGTCATAGAAGGCTCTTAGAAGTCAACCCTTATCATTTGTTTTTAGCACATTAAGTTTAATGATTTTCAAGTCCTTCTGTATCCTAAGACATGCTTTTGATATAAACTGTAGTTTCTAAAGATTTTTAACAATGCAGAGTTATGACCCTGGTTCGTGGACAGTTTTGTGTAGCTTAAATGAAATAAGGCATCAGTTCAGTTCAGTTCAGTCGCTCAGTCGTGTCCGACTCTTTGCGACCCCGTGAATTGCAGCACGCCAGGCCTCCCTGTCCATCACCAACTCCCAGAGTTCACTCAGATTCACGTCCATCGAGTCAGTGATGCCATCCAGCCATCTCATCCTCAGTCATCCCCTTCTCCTCCTGCCCCCAATCCCTCCCAGCATCAAAGACTTTTCCAATGAGTCAACTCTTCACGTGAGGTGGCCAAAGTACTGGAGTTTCAGCTTTAGCATCATTCCTTCCAAAGAAATCCCAGGGCTGATCTCCTTCAGAATGGACAGGTTGGATCTCCTTGCAGTCCAAGGGACTCTCAAGAGTCTTCTCCAACACCACAGTTCAAGAGCATCAATTCTGCGGCGCTCAGCCTTCTTCACAGTCCAACTCTCACATCCATACTGACTACTGTAAAAACCATAGCCTTGACTAGATGGACCTTAGTTGGCAAAGTAATGTCTCTGCTTTTGAATATGCTATCTAGGTTGGTCATAACTTTTCTTCCAAGGAGTAAGCGTCTTTTAATTTCATGGCTGCAGTCACCATCTGCAGTGATTTTGGAGCCCCAAAAAATCAAGTCTGACACTGTTTCCCCTTCTATTTCCCATGAAGTGATGGGACCAGATGCCATGATCTTCGTTTTCTCAATGTTGAGCTTTAAGCCAACTTTTTCACTCTCCTCTTTCACTTTCATCAAGAGGCTTTTGAGTTCCTCTTCACTTTCTGCCATAAGGGTGGTGTCATCTGCATATTCGAGGTTATTGATATTTCTCCTGGCAATCTTGATTCCAGCTTGCGCTTCTTCCAGCCCAGCGTTTCTCATGATGTACTCTGCATAGAAGTTAAATAAGCAGGGTGACAATATACAGCCTTGATGTACTCCGTTTCCTATTTGGAACAAGTCTGTTGTTCCATGTCCAGTTCTAACTGTTGCTTCCTGACCTGCATACAGATTTCTCAAGAGGCAGGTCAGGTGGTCTGTATTCCCATCTCTTTCAGAACTTTCCACAGTTTATTGTGATCCACACAGTCAAAGGCTTTGGCATAGTCAATAAAGCAGAAATAGATGTTTTTCTGGAATTCTCTTGTTTTTTCCATGATCCAGTGGATGTTGGCAATTTGATCTCTGGTTCCTCTGCCTTTTCTAAAACCAGCTTGAACATCTGGAAGTTCACAGTTCACGTATTGCTGAATCCTAGCTTGGAGAATTTTGAGCATTACTTTACTAGCATGTGAGATGAGTGCAACTGTGCGGTAGTTTGAGCACTGTTTGGCATTGTCTTTCTTTGGGATTGGAATGAAAACTGACCTTTTCCAGTCCTGTGGCCACTGCTGAATTCTCCAAATTTGCTGGCATATTGAGTGCAGCACTTTCACAGCATCATCTTTCAGGACTGGAAATAGCTCAACTGGAATTCCATCACCTCCACTAGCTTTGTTCATAGTGATGCTTTCTAAGGCCCACTTGACTTCACATTCCAGGATGTCTGGCTCTAGATGAGTGATCACACCATCATGATTATCCAGATTGTGAAGATCTTTTTTGTACAGTTCTTCTGTGTATTCTTGCCACCTCTTCTTAATAACTTCTGCTTCTGTTAGGTCCATACCATTTCTGTCCTTTACTGAGCCCATCTTTGCATGAAATGTTCCCTTGGTATCTCTAATTTTCTTGAAGAAATCTCTAGTCTTTCCCATTCTATTCTTTTCCTCTATTTCTTTGCATTGATCACTGAAGAAGGCTTTCTTATTTCTTGCTATTCTTTGGAATTCTGCATTCAGATGCTTATAGTTTTCCTTTTCTCCTTTGCTTTTCACTTCTCTTCACAGCTATTTGTAAGGCCTCCCCAGACAGCCATTTTGCTTTTTTGCATTTCTTTTCCATGGGGATGGTCTTGATCCCTGTCTCCTGTACAATGTCATGAACCTCATTCCATAGTTCATCAGGCACTCTGTCTATCAGATCCAGGCCCTTAAATCTATTTCTCACTTCCACTGTATAATCATGAGGGATTTGATTTAGGTCATACCTGAATGGTCTAGTGGTTTTCCCTACTTTCTTGAACTTAAGTCTGAATTTGGCAATGAGTTCATAATCTGAGCCACAGTCAGCTCCTGGTCTTGTTTTTGCTGACTGTATAGAGCTTCTCCATCCCTGGCTGCAAAGAATATAATCAATCTGATTTTGGTGTTGACCATCTGGTGATGTCCATGTGTAGAGTCTTCTCTTGCATTGTTGGAAGAGGGTGTTTGCTATGACCAGTGCATTTTCTTGGCAAAACTCTATTAGTCTTTGCCCTGCTTCATTCCACATTCCAAGGCCAAATTTGCCTGTTACTCCAGGTGTTTCTTGACTTCCTACTTTTGTATTCCAGTCCCCTATAATGAAAAGGACATCTGTTTTAGGTGTTAGTTCTAAAAGGTCTTGTAGGTCTTCATAGAACTGTTCAACTTCAGCTTCTTCAGCGTTACTGGTCGGGGCATAGACTTGGATTACCATGATATTGAATGGTTTGCCTTGGAAACGAACAGAGATCATTCTGTTGTTTTTGAGATTGCATCCAAGTACTGCATTTCGGACTCTTTTGTTGACCATGATGGCTACTCCATTTCTTCTGAGGGATTCCCATATATATGGTTAATACAGAGCTCAGCATCGCAGCCAGGAGTAAATGTTGTTTTCTCCCTTAATCCCAGCTTTCTTTCCTTCACATTTTCCATTCTTTGCTCTCTTAAGTCATCTTGTTTCCTGAACACTTATGTGCTAGACCCATCCTCTTTTCTCAGGACTCCAGAATTGTCGTGGTCCATGAGTGGGTTGGAAAAAAATTTCCAGACATTAGACAGAATGAGAGGAAAATAAAGTTTATTAGAGCGGGAGATGCTGTTAGAACAGTGGGCCAGCTCAAGCGAGAACTGACATTGAACAGGGGTCCTTAGTCCACGTTTACACCCAGGGTACAAGGAGTGGGAAAGGGGTCTTGCGAGTCATTTGCTGATTGGATGAAGCACATATACTGGGTGGGGAGAAGAGTAAAGCAAACACCTTCTCCCTGTGGGGTAGGAGGGGAGGCAGTTTGTATGGCTCAGGGGGATCTGAAATCCATTAATAGTTACAACATGGTGGAGAAATGACAATAAGGGTCTGGTTTTTCCGTACCTGCATTCCAAGACTCTCCTTGGTTTTATCTGCTCTTTCGTCTTTGGGTCACCGCAAGAATCAGGTGAGACATGCACATAAATAACCACCAAACAGGGAGAGTGTCAGCTTAGCGTCTTGTAGGGGAACAAAACTTTTCACCCCAAAATGTGTCTCTTTGGTTTGAAGATTCTTTGGGGTCGATTATTTTTAAGAAACAAAACCTCAGGAAGAACTTTTTACCTTGTCCCCTTACCTGCCAACAGGACCTATTCCAGGAAAAAAAATTATCATCATAGAAAACTTAAGATAACGTGAACTAGGTGTGGTAGACTGGGGGAACTCAGCAAAGCCTGTTTGATTGAGGTTCTCTCTGGGTCCCACTGTGCCTCCGTGCGTGTGTGCTCAGTTGGTCCGACTCTTTGCAACCCTATGGACTGTTAGCCCGCCAGATTCCCCTGTCCATGAGATTCTTCAGGCAAGAATATTGGAGTGGGTTACCATGCCCTCCTCCAGGGGATCTTCCTGACCTAGGGATCAACCCCAGGGATCAAACCCTCGTGTTTTTTGTCTCTTGCATTGGCAGGTGGATTCTTTACCACTAAGCCACCTGGGAAATCTGCATGACTGAACAAATGTTTATCAGACATTTGCTCACTTTCTTCTTCCTGTGAATTTCCTTTCTTGCATTTGTAGTCCCAAACCCTTTACCTCATTCTTCTCTGGGACAGTATACAAGCTTCAACCTGCCTAACTTTTCCTTGGACCTCATATTCTCATGTTAATTTTGCACATATGTAATTACATTTTATGTTCTCCTGTAATTTGTCTCATGACAATTTAATTCCTAGACCTCTAAAAGAACCTAGGAGACTGGAGATAAGGTTTTTTCCCCTCCCCCAAATGTATAATGTGTGTGTGTGTTTGTGTGCATACGTGTGCTTCCGCATACATTCAGACTCCCAGAGGCTTCACTAAGCCTCTGCCTTGCACTGGGAAAGGGTCTCAAAGGAGCAAATTGTGGCTTCATGGATTCTTTAGAGACCAGCAACCCTTTCAGCTGAGCGTGCTTCAGTCAGGCAGTAACCATCACAGTGGGAAAGGCATTCAGTTATTTATTTTTTTAGCAAATATTCATAGCCACCTACCAGTACCAAGTACTGAGTAAGAATATGAATAAGAGCAAGGAAGTATGAGAGAGTGTGGCTCAACTGGGCAGCTGGCTGCAGGTGGCTGGCATGGCTGGAGTTAAATATACTCTCAGTTTTCCTTAAGACAAACATGACAAACCAGAATCTGAGTGGGATAAGGAAGAAGTACTGGAAATCAAAGTTATGCTTGGTAAGAATTTGTCACTTTTCAGAATTAGTCAGGATGGACTGGAAGTTTCTTTTAAAAGACACATCACTTCCTTTACAGAATCACCACACTGACTAATCCATTACCATAGGGTGATGGATCCCAAACTGCTGTTCACTAGAATCATTCAGGGAGTTGTAAAAAACCTCAGACGCCCAGGTGGCAGCCAATACCAGTTATTAATACATCAGAATGTTTGGGAGTGTGTACCAGGTGTCAGTATTTTTAAAGTTCCTTGCCTGATGACAATCGGTAACAAAGTTCCAGAGTCACTGCCTGAGGGCATAGTCCAGTTCAGTTAAGGCTCACTGTTTTGGTTCCGGTTCCACATATTTCCTTAAGGTGCGTTTGCACCTTTCTTGGGTTGGGGGCGCTGTGAGCAGGAAGAGGATGTGCTGTCACCCAATTAGGAGATCCCAGTTTGCTAAGCCCATCCGCGTAGTCGACAGGGCTGCACGAGGAGTGGATTTTTGCTTTGTCATTCTGACTCTGGCGGTTTGCCCGCCCATTTAAGAGGAGGGCGTGGCTTCTCGGAGCCACTGGGAACCCGCGGACCTTTCGCTCAGTTTGCTCCAGTCCCGCATTGCATCCGGAGCTGAAGGTACTGACACGTCCGGAGGACCGCCGGGTGTCCAAGGGCTCGCGTTCGTGTAAGCTTCGGGTTCACTGGGAACGGAGGAAGCCTGGAGCCCCCGGGCTGTGAGCTCGCCGGCCCAGAGCATCCTCCTGCCGGATGCCTTGGGGATGCAGGGGGAAGGGAGACGTTTGAAGGCGTGTCTGAGCAAGGGTGAGGCTTCTCCAGGCGAGGGAGCTTTTTGGCGTCGGTCATTGTTTCGCCCGGGTCGGTGAAAGCTTAGCTTGTCGGTAGGTGAGACCGGCCCTCTGTCGACTGGTAGTTTCCTGTCTAGCTTTCCTTTATAGGGACGGTTTGCAGAATATTGGAGAAAAATGGGGTTTTGTATCGTTTCGTAGAGCACGAGTCTTGAAATGAAGGTGCAGATACGATGAATAGTTTGACAGAGCCTTGTCAGCCTTAAGCGAGTGTAACAATTTAAGGATGCCTGTCGAGTAATCTTCACACCACTGAATCTTCAGATATTGCGAGAGGTTGGCAAGTCATATGTGTCTCCGTGTGTGCAAGCGGGGAGACCACGTTCAGACTGCTGTGACTCCCCAGGCTGTTACAGGAGACAACCAAGAGGAACTGGTGCTCATCTCACTGTATCAGGCAGGGTAGGCGTTTAAAGGCTGCACTGCCAGGTTTGAATCCTGCTGTTGGGTAGCTTGCCTGAGTTTGGGCAGGAAAGTGTTTCTGTGCCTCTTCCCTATCTGTGAAATGGACCTGATAAAACATCATGAAATGGTAGTGGTGACGATCCAGGCTTAATATATGCAAAGCACTGCAGAATCGGTCCTGCTATTATTGTTATTATCAGACTATACTTTTGGGTGCTTGGGTGGTTTTTGTCTGATGAATGGACCTGATGTCAGGATAACTGGAGTCTATTTTTAATTCTCACTGACTCATTCTCTACCTGAGTTCACCCGTTTGTAAGATTGGACCAGTTGCACCCAGGCTGTCATGTAGGGTGTTGCCTTGTTATTTCAAGGCTCTTAAATGAAAGCACCTTCAGTGGGCAGTGACCTTAATCTTGCTCCGTGGTTTCAGATTTCAAAGAAACTTTGGAAGTTGGTCTTCTGCATGCTTTAGCGATGCAAAGTTTAAAGGAAGATTAAGTTGGGAGGTGTTTTTAATAAAAACTGATATAATTGTGCCTTAGCCTTCTTTATGAGGCTTTTCTGAATTCTGGACTTGCTGGGAAAGTAGGACGTGTATTTTAGCGAGACTTGTTTATCTTAAGGGTCCGGCCGGAACCGGGGGTTTGTTGCTGGCCGCGATGCCACGTTTCCAGGCCGCGTGCAGGTGCGTGGGTCCGAGACCCGAGCCGGCGCGCGGCCGTGGTCAAGGTCAGGGCGGGGGCTGGGGCCGGGCGGTCGTCTGGGGGAGTGCAGTTGGGGACGCGGAAGCCCCGCCCTCGCCGCGCACTTCCCGCCGCGGCCCCGGGGCGGAAAGACTGACCCGCTCCGCTCTGCTTTTGTGCCACAGAGGACGGGCTGGGCCTCGAGGGAGCGCTGTCCGAACGGACCTCCAAAACCCTTGTGAAACGGAGAAAGATAGGCCACCATGGTCCGACCCTGAAGGTAGGTGGGGGACCTTAACGTCTGTTTTACCCGCCTGAACTGGGAACAAGCTCAACGAACAGGTCGTGGTCTCAGACCCAGGATTGTGAGCGAACCTCCAAAAGGAGCACATCCTTAGACAAACGACGAAGAAACGCGGGCGCCAGCTCACGTGTGAATCGACGTGGATGAAACACATTTCAGAACTGGGAAGCTTGGAAGGGCAGAGGGACCTATTTTCATCTCCTTTCCTTCCTATTCCCCTCCCTCTCTCTTCCAGTAAATCTAAATAACTTACTTTTTTTTTTTTTTTTTTTTTAGCAGCAGTGTAAACTGCTGAAAGTGAGTTGTTTAGAGAAGTACCGAGAAAAGCGGGTCAGGGAATGGTTATCTTTGTCTGACCCTATCATCTTTCTTTGTAATTCTCAGGGAGGGAAACCCAGAAACCCCAGGCTCAGGGGAGAGCAACCTCAAGCTCCTGGAGTGAGTTCATTTCCCTGCAGTGGTCTCTTCTCTAGCTCAGAGTTAACCGGGTTGAACCAAAGGAAAGAAAGAAATCTTTCCTTTGGGTGGTGGTGAGTTGGTGGCAGTCCTCCCTTAGGACCATCTGGATGGGTCATGGCCTATCTCACTGGCCCAATGCTGGCAGGCAGTGTGCACCTTTGGAGGGATATGCACCATGGATGATGTTCTATTAATACATCAGGTGTGGGGGATACTCAGAATCTTATCACCTTGATAAATCTGCTTTAATTTTTGCTGATTTTTTTTTTTTTGGTCGTCCTTGTTTAATTGTATCTGTAATTTTTAAGAAATGGAACTCATACTTGACCATTGCTGTCTTAAGTAAGCTTGAGTTCTCAGTTAAGTCTAACAGTGTGTTTAGATATGTTTGCCTTCAGGATGACTGTAACAATTAATTTGCATTTTTATTTACTATCTTTTTTCCTAAAAGAATCATTACCTTTTTGAAGAATGGGTATAGAAAATGGCGATAGACTTCAAAGACATAGTAAATAATGGAAAATAATTGAAATAAAAAGGCTTTTGTTATTTGTTGTTTAGTCGCTCAGTCATGTCCTACTCTTTTTGCTTCCCCATGGACTGTAGCCTGCCAGGCTCCTCTGTCAATGGGATTTCCCAGGCAAGAATACTGGAGTGGGTTGTGTTGCCATTTTCTCCTCCAGGGAATCTTCCTGACTCGGGGATCAAACCCACATCCCCCCAACCTGCATGGGTAGGCAGATTCTTTACCACTGAGCCACCCCTAAAAAGGCTTTTAGCTTGATATAAAATATATTGTGTTACTCAAACCTTAGTTTGCAAGTAAAATGAAACAAAGTCCTATTAATATTCCTTTCTGTCTGATCTCTCTACTTGTGTCATAAATTTGCACTTAAAAAGGTGTATAGGCATTTGATCTTTATATCAGTTCTATAGATGATCCTGGCTTTAATACCAATGGGAGTAAAAAGAATGTTTATGAATTTTTAAATAAGCTTTGCACCCACTTAATTGATAAGATCTGATGTTCTCAATTCTGTATGATCATAGTTAATTTTAGCCATTTAACGAAGTGCAGTGCCATGAATGAAAAGCCTACTGCCAAATTATAATTAAAATTAAAAAAATTATTTAGCACATTTCTTCCAAGTAAACTTATCACTCTCCTTTGTATCATTTATTTTTGGTTTTTAATGAGTACTAAAAAATGGAAGAAGACAGCTAGGTAAGAACTACTGCTTTGAAATGTTTATGAATTTACAGCAAATTGGCCACATATGGGGCTAAATGGTAGGTCCTAAATTCTTAGGGAAAATTGGGTTTGAGTGGAGAAAGGCATTTATTTAGTGGAGAACTGAGTGCTTATAGGATTAGTGCTAAATCCTAAAGTCCACACCTTAAAGGCTAAGATTTCCTGCTTTAATTGCAACCTAAATAATGAAGTGGGAGTTCATAAAAATGTCTGCTCTTCTTTTCTCCTCTTAATATTGTTTCTTCATTTGCCTTCCTTTCCCCTCAATAAACAGCAGCAGCACCAAAACCTACCTTGCATTCACAGTGAACTGTAGCAGACCAGGGAGCAGGGTCCTGTTGGAAGGAACTGATAAGTTTAGATGACTACCTACATGATAAAGGCTTTAAAGAAGTGCCTTTCAGAAAAACTGCAGTCACCTGGAATGCCTGGCACCCCACTCCAGTACTCTTGCCTGGAAAATCCCACGGACAGAGGAGCCTGGTAGGCTGCAGTCCATGGGGTTGTGAAGAGTCGACATGACTAAGCAACTTCACTTTCACTTTTCACTTTCACGCATTGGAGAAGGAAATGGCAACCCACTCCAGTGTTCTTGCCTGGAGAATCCCAGGGACATTGGAGCCTGGTGGGCTGCCCTCTATGGGGTCGCACAGAGTTGGACACGACTGAAGCGACTTAGCAGGGCTATATCTGAGGTGTTATTCATTGAACTCTCTGGAAGGGGCTAGGTTCTGCCTTTACATTTATTTTAAACAAGCCCCCTCAGGTAATTCTTATGATATATATCCCGTTTTGAGATTTACTTTAATGTATGAGGTAATTTGGTCAAGATTAGTTGCTAAATAATTAGAATTGAGGAAAACCAAACAAAAGATTATGGCTTATTTTATATTTTAGTTCTTAAGAGCAAGTTTGCAAATTTTCTTACAGGAAATCTTATATGCAAATTAGCATCTCCTGGATTCCAGAGTTTTGAAACCACTTATACAAAATGAATGCCTATTGGTGGTATTGAGAGGAAGAGCAAAGTGAGTGAAAAAGCACTTGCTGGAATACCAAGGGCCAAACGTAGTTAAGACTTAAGTAGTTTGAGAGAAGAACTTGGGGAGATAAGACTAAAACTTGCAACATGGGGCTTAATTTATTCCAGGCAGTAACAGGAGAGATGACAGACACAGAGCAGTGCGTTTTGATGAAGATCCAAGTGAATTATGGAGCCAGTGTCAGGGAAGCTCAGGGGTGATAGTGTGGTGGTCAGGCTGTGGGGCCTGGGGTGGGCACTGAAATAGGCAGGTCTCCTTCTAAAGTTACCAGAAACCAGAAACTCATGACTGAATGGACATCAGGAAATGGAGCGGTAATTTAATAACTCTGACTAGTCCACTTTCTTTCTTAATACTCTACTAAAATGAGCAGAAAACTCGATTCTCTCCTCTGAGACAATCCCTTCTGGGGAGATTAGTAATGTCTGTGCTTTTCAGCCTAATTAAGGTTGAGGCCTAAGGAGTGTTGAAGGACTGCTTTGACCCTGGTTTCTTAAGAAGGTAAGAGGTAAGGACTAACAGTGTTTAAAAGCGGCATAGATTGTTCGTACTGCAAATACATTTATCTGGTGCTGATTTTACATTACAATTTTTAGTAGCTGTGAATCTATGGTGAGACCCAATGCCTTCTCCTCTCGCTTTAACCAATAGATGACTCAAACCTCTTTGCTGTCTGTCCTTGTACAATGGTGTCACTGTTCTGGTCCAGGCTTCAGATTTCTTTTTGCCTTTATGTTATTGTGTTCATTTGCCAGGCCTGACTGTTTCCCATATAGGTGTCTTCTCCCTCCGATAACTTTTGCCCAGGCTGCTTCAGGTATGCACTGCCTCCTGCCTCTACAGTCTCTTAACTGGCTGCCCTCTTGTCTCTTCTTGCCCTTCCTGTCCATCTGCTGCATAGTCATCTTCCTGACTGCTTATTTGCTGCCCCCGGATCTGCATCCAGGATAAAGGGTACATTTTTAAATTTGGTTTTCTGTGTTCCCCAGGGTTTGGCCTCACCCTGCTTTTCTGGTTGTCTCTTGCTCTGCTCCCTTGCCTATACTGGAAGCTCATGAGAACATTTCCCTATAGTCCCTAACATTTCCCTCCTTTGGTCTGTTCTTTATTTTATTTCAAAAGTCATTTTCTGGCTTTTCTTCCTGCTCAGACCCATTTTTCCACCTGCCCACCTGGGTCAGAGTACAAGGCCAGATCTGCCTCTTTCCCCGCCTCTGTGCGCCCTCAGTACTCCCACAAATCCCCGTCTCTGGGACAAGAGGAGTCCTGCCAATATCAAGAGTGAAGAGCTAGACTTATTCTTAGTGCCTGTGTTTCCAGATCTGTCTTAAGATCTCATCAGATATTTAAATGAGTGTGCCTATCAATGACCATGTATTGAATGTGTCTTCTGTGCTAGCTTCTAAATGCTGTGATCTCTAGTTGATTTAATCATCACAAGAGTGCCATGAAGGAGGTGGTGTGATCCAGTTTTCCAGATGACAGAGTGGGGTCCCTCAGAACTTAAGGAGTATGCCCAGACGACACAGCAGCAAAGCCAGGATGGAGCGCAGTGAGTGAGTGAAGTCGCTTAGTCGTGTCTGACTGTTTGCGACCCCATAGACTGTAGCCTACCAGGCTCCTCTGTCCATGGGATTTTCCAGGCAAGAGTACTGGAGTGGATTGCCATTTGGCTGTCTGTAAAGCTCACTGTGCTGTTCTCACACTTCTGGCACTTGGCTTGTGTTATCTCTCTTGGGATGCGTGCCTGATCTCTTGGGTGTGATTGTATGTTCATGACTCATGGTTGAACCCATGCAAATCTTGGTATTCCTAGCATAGTTCTGGCAAATTGGCGTTGGTGTGCAGCATACCTGCAGACTGGAATTGCATTCCTCTGTGCTTACTACGTTGTACCTTCCTTTAGGACAAAAATGGTTTATTTTTGTCTTCCATGTGTTGTGTTAATACCTAGTAGGCACTCAGTAAATACTTGGGGAATGAATGGTTGATGGCAGAGCCAAAGGACTGACTTTAGTGAGGGATTTAGCTATGAGGTGTCTGATTTTGTGAAAGTGGACTGTCTCTATCAGTGATTATGCCCAAAGTGGTTCAGGAGAGGTTCTAGGCAGCATATAATGCAGTTCAGACTTTTAAGGAGCTGTGTGATTGGAGCATTGTCCACTTAAACAAGTTATGTAGCTGTGTCCAGGTCAAGTGAGAAGAAAGTCACATTATGTCTATTTAGCTAATGCTTATTGAGTGAGTGAATGAGTGAAAGTCGCTCAGTCGTGTCCGACTCTCTGCGACCCTGTAGACTATACAGTCCATAGAATTTTCCAGGCCAGAATGCTGGAGTGGGTAGCCTTTCCCTTCTCCAGGGGATCTTCCCAACCCAGGGATCGAACCCAGGTCTCCCGCATTGCAGGCGGATTCTTTACCAGCTGAGCTATCAGAGAAGCCCAGTGCTTATTGAGCCCCTGTATTCTCGCTGTTGAGCTAGGCCCTGTCTTTGTCATCTGTAATATCTGTAGGGCAATGTGTATATTTAAAAATACATTTGTCACCTGATGTTTGTAATATGTGTCACCTGAAGCTTTGTAATACGGTTTTTTACAGAGTTACGGCCTCTCTGTGTGACAGAGAAGTCATCTGATGGGTGACATTTAAAAATGAGGAAAGTCAAACTCTGAAGAAAGCACTACTTTTAACTCAGGCCTCAAGGGCTGAGTTTTTCCAAGGCTGCCTTCTTTAGAAGCCACACACCCAGTGCTTCCCTTCCCCTAGTCTATCAAAATGATGTTCCTGGTCATTGCTGCCTTCTGAGATGTCCCAGGCGAGTTGATAATGGCTCTTACAATGGGAAATGTTCTCTTTTCATCTCACACCCTTGGTTATGTTAATTGTTGGGGCTTGGCAAGTCAGCCAGTACTTGGTTTTCTGAAGTGTCAGTTAAATGTATGACTTTAAACCACAGAGCAAGGGCGGAGGTTTTATGTACTCTAAAGTATCAGTGGGTGGGTCCAAGTTACTTTGTGGGACATGACTGTCATTTTATCTTTTACTTCAGCTAACAGTACAGCCTTATTTGAATGGAACAGTTATTCAAATCCTTTTATAGATATAGCGTATTTTCAAAGAATCTGCTGAAATCTGTTTATAGAAGAATACACATAAAGAATCTTGCATATAATTTCAGACTCATTTTGTGGCCCAGATTTAGAATATCTAGTAGAGTGGTTTACCTTTCAAAGTGCTATACACAACTGTCGCCTCAGTTGTGTCTGACTCTTTGCAACCCTATGGACTATAGCCCATCAGGCTCCTCTCTCCATGGGATTCTCCAAGCAATAATACTGAAGTGGGTTGCCATGCCCTCCAGGGATTCTTCCCAACCCAGGGATTGAACCTGCATTTTTTATGTCTCCTGAATTGACAGACAGGTTCTTTACTACTGGTGATACCTGGGAAGCTTAACTGAAGCCTTAGTAGATTTTAAAATTTTATTATATAACAGATTTCACTGGTATTATTATAGTGAGATATATTTCTGTTTTCCTTCTATGGATTTAGCCTTTAAAACATTTTTCTGTTCCTAAAACAACATCCAGGAGTGAAGCTACTGGTTGGTTACATTTTTTTCTGTTTAGTGTTTTAATGTTTATTAAACATTTGCTACCTTTGGGATAACTGAGGATTTACGTGACTACTCAGTAGTTGTAAATATTGTCAAATCTGTTATGTAATTCTGATTCATTCAATACTTATGGTAGCTTTATGACAGAGTAGCAGTATTCCTATTTTACAGATGAGGAGACCAGAGGCTGACAGGTTAAGCAGCCTGTCTAAGGAAATGCTAATAGGTCACGATTGGACTTCCCTCATGGCCCTAGTGGTGAAGAATCCACCTGCAATGCAGGAGACACAGGAAATATGGGTTCGATCCCTGGGTAGGGAAGATCCCCTGGAGGAGGAGATGGCAACCCACTCCAGTATTCTTGCCTGGAGAATCCCATGGACAGAGGAGCCTGGTGGGCTACAGCCCGTAGGGTCGAAAAGTGTAGGATATGACTGAGCACGCATGCATTACACATGATTGGAACCCAGCTTTGCCTCCTTCCACTGTCCATGGAGTTTTCAGAAGCTCATTTTAAAAACAGATACACTGCCTTGATCATTGCAAAGTTTACCTTTAATATGAAAAGGCAAACAAAGCAAAAACATACACCTAAAAACATAGCCTTAAAGGAGATGAAAATGAAAAAGAACGTGTACATAACACCCTGCTACTCTGGCAAATCAAACTAGGCCTTCAGCATGTCTCTTCACAGCTTATCCTGGCAGGATGAAGGGAGAAAAACTTCTGTGCAAGAAGGAACAGGAAAGTGTCAGGAGGTAGCGAATAGCAGGATATCTTTTAGCATGCAGGACTAACCCAACTGGTTCCTGGCTTGGCTCAGAGGTCTCTTAAATATCTCTTTTTTTATAGATTAATCGGGCAGTAAAAACCCACTGGAAAAGATAGTGAATCCTTTATGACTTTTAAAATTTGACCATAGAGAGACCTGTAACACACTGTAACATTCATCCATTCCATTATGTTTCTGTTGAACACTGAGGGTTGTGGAAGGAGCTTAAGAATGCTTGGAACGAATGAATCTGAACTCCTAGCAAAGGGACTGAACAGTAACACTGGAGAAAAATATTGAAGAAAAGAAGAAAGGAAATAGAGGCCTTATGGAGCCTTTAGCAGCAACTCCATTCTTAAAATGATCAGGGGAAATCATTAGATTTGAGATTTGTACTTTGTAGCCACATCTAAACCTTGTGCTCTCAAGGCAGATATAAAAAGGCAGAACGTAATGCAAGTGTGACTTTCTGAGGATGCTCTATGTTACCGAGGTTATTAGGAGAAGGATTTAGTAGAGAACAAATTTAGCACTGGAAGGTACAACTTAATAACATAATGCTTGTCTAGATGTGTGCTGTTGCTCTGAGTAAGATGTGTGGGCTGTTATCTCCTGAGAAATCCCTGTAAATGGTATTAGTAATACTTTATAAGTAGGTTGGGAAAATTCATTTACTTTTCTAAAGCATTTAAAAATTCTTTGATGAAAGGTTTTGTGTGGAGCAAATTGGTGCTAGCCTGTTTACCATGCTCTGAGCTAGGGGAAAATAGACACCTTAAGGTGGGAAGGTTGGCTTGTCTTTTGGAGTTTATCTATAAATTGCTTTTATTGAATTTGAAATGGATATCAGAAAGTCCCCCAAATATGGTTAACTATAAAACCAAACTTTTTGGGATTTGGAACTTGGGACTAAGAGTTTTCACCAAAGATATAAAACAGGTTAAGTATTAGTTTGTACTTGGCCAGGCTTGGGGGTAAAATATAGCCCTTAGATGATCCTGGGCCCCAACTTTGTTTTCCTGTTGCTTTTTCTTCATTTCAGAGAAGAAATAAGGCTAAATTATGAAAAGCAGTTAACTTTTATTATCTATGTGTGAGATTTATTTCTTTCACTAGAAGAAGTTCATCTTTTGCTGCCAAATAAGTTGCAATAGCTGCTGGAACAAAGTTTTTCATCTGTGCTTATACATTGAAATGTGTCTACTCAAATATATCCACGTGAAAACAGCTTAGCTTGGAAGATTTACAAACAAGTTCTTGCTTTAGGGGAGCTAACAGTCTAATTTGTTGCTATTCAGTCACTAAGTCACGTTCAACTCTTTGCAACCCCATGGACTGCAGCACACCTGCCTTCCCTGTCCTTCACTGTCTCCTGGAGTTTGCTCAGACTCATGTCATTGAGTCACTGATGCCATCCTACCATCTCATCCTCTGATGCCCCCTTTTCTTCCTGCCCTCAATCCTTCCCAACATCAGAGTCTTTTCCAATGAGTCAGCTCTTTCTTTGCATCAGGTGGGCAAAGTATCAGAGCTTCAGCTCCAGAGTCAGTCCTTCCAATGAATATTCAGGGTTGATTTCCTTTAGGATTGACTGGTTTGATCTCCTTGTGTCCAAGGGACTCTCAAGAGTCTTCTCCAGCACCAGTTTGAAACCATCAATTCTAAGGCACTAACCCTTGTTTATGGTTGAACTCTCACGTCCATACATGACTACTTGAAAAACCATAGGTTTGACTATGCTTACCTTTGTTGGCAAAGTGATGTCTCTGCTTAATCCACTGCCTAGGTTTGTCATAGATTTTCTTCCAAGGAGCAAGCATCTTAAAAAATTTTCATGGCTGCAGTCACTGTCTACAGTGATTTTGGAGCCCAAGAAAATAAAATCTGTCACTGTTTCCATTTTTTCCCCATTTCCCATGAAGTAATGGGACTGGATGCCATGGTCTTAGTTTTTTGAATGTTGGGTTTTAAGCCAGCTTTTTCCCTCTCTGCTTTCACCTTCAAGAGGTTCTGTAGTTCTTCTTCACTTTCTGCCCTTAGGGTGGTATCATCTGCATATCTAAGATTGTTGATATTTCTCTCTGCAATCTGATTCCAGCTTGTGAGTCATCCAGCCTGGCATTTCACATGGTGTACTCTGCATAAAAGTTGAATAAGCTTGGTGACAATATACAGCGTTGACCTACTCTCCCAATTTTGAACCAGTCCCATTGTTTGAACAGTCTAATAGAGCAGGATGATATATATGTACAAGTAACAACAATGCATACTGTTTTTGAAAAACGGATGTTTCTTTCTGAATTTTAACCCTACTTTAAAAAAAATAATGGTGAACAAAAATAGTAATATAACTATTTTTGAGTAACTTAATACTAGCCTTGCTGGCATATCGAGTGCAGTACTTTCACAGGATCATCTTTTAGGATTTGAAATAGCTCAACTGGAATTCCATCATCTCCACTAGCTTTGTTCATTGTGATGCTTTCTAAGGCCCACTTGATGCTTGTTCCTTGGGAGGAAAGTTATGACCAACCTAGACATCATATTAAAAAGCAGAGACATTACTTTGCCAACAAAGATCCATCTAGTCAAGCTATCGGTTTTCCAGTAGTCATGTATAGATGTGAGAGCTGGATAGTAAAGAAAGCTGAGCGCCAAGAATTGATGCTTTTGAACTGTGGTGTTGGAGAAGACTCTTGAGAGTCCCTTGGACTGCTAGGGGATCCAGCCAGTCCATCCTAAAGGAGATGAATCCTGAGTGTTCATTGGAAGGACTGATGCTGAAGCTGAAACTCCGATACTTTGGCCACCTGATGCTAAGAACTGACTCATTTGCAAAGACCCTGATGCTGGGAAAGATTGAAGGTGGGAGAAGGGGACAACAGAGGATGAGATGGTTGGTTGGCATCACCAACTCAATGAACATGAATTTGAGTAAACTCTCAGAGTTGGTGATGGACAGGGAGGCCTGGCAGCTGCGGTTCATGTGGTCGCAAAGAGTCCGACTCGACTGAACTGAACTGAATACTAGCCTTTGCTGCTCATGCATTTACAAGAAACTGTGCTCTCAGTCGTTTCAGCCGTGTCTGGCTCTTTGCGACCCCATGGACTGTAGCCCACCAGGCTCCTCTATGGGATTTTCCAGGCAAGAATACTGGAGTGGGTTGCCATTTCCTACTCCCAAACTGTGTGCTACGGTCAAAGAAAAATGAACCAGTAAAGATGCATTGGAGGGAAGGTAGGGCAGACACTTGCGGATGCGGGAAACCAAAACTTGAGATGCACTGAGGTGTTCTCTCCCCCTCTCCCCTCTCCCTCCCCTCTTGTGACTAATGAGCTGAGTCCTTCTCTAACTTCACGTGATTCCCCCGGGAACTAGTGGCAGTATTTTCCTACATAAGTTTGTCACGTGACTTAACAGCGTTCATGTTCATATCCTAGTAACAGATTGTGTTTAAAGTCTTCACAGGTTTCTCACCTTTTAGGGTTCAGATTTACTATTCACTCGGGGAGTGTGACCTGTATTTTTGCAACCTTCCAAATAGTCCTTTGGCGGAGACCCTGTCTACTTTATTCTTGTACTCCTGGATGCTGGAGAATCAGAGATCAGTTGCCTAACACTGGGGGACGGGGTAGGGGTGGGGTACGGCAGCGCACCTTTGCGCATGCGCCAGCCCGGACCCTTGCTCACCCACCCAGTCACCCGCTCCCCCTCCCCCATTGGAGTAGATTGGCGAGGATTTGGCTTTTGAAGGCCTTCAAAACACAATTTACATTTGTATAGTGAAGACCGAGTTCCTAGCAACCACTTTGCAAGTGAACCTTGGGAGTTCAGTCTTTCTGCAATGGAGACAGTGCAGGCCGCGATCCTTGGCTTTGTTAGCAGTTTGTAATTTAGCCAGATTTTATTTTTTAAAACAAAAAACACCACCCCCACACCCCGCCCCATCTTTTAATGACAGTATGCTGCAATATGTGACAGCCAATGTTTTAAAGTACGGTACGTTTAGTCTCCTCATAGTTTCGTCGTTAGATTTTGCAAGCGTTTCTTTAAAAGCTAGATGACACTGTCAGTAAACGCCAAAATAACGGCCGTCGCTTGAACCAACCGGTATTACTTCAGTGTGACGCCACGAGCCGGTTCTTGCCGGCGTTCTACGCGGGCGGGGGGACGCTCATTCGCTAACTGAGAGGGGCGGGGCCGCTAGGCCGCCGCTAGTGCGCATGGGTAGCGTCTTCGGCCCTGGGTGACCCCGGCAGTTTCCGCTGTTGGCCGAAACGTCGCGAAGACCGTTACCTGAGTGCCACCCGCCGCCGCCATGGCCGATGAAAATGATTCCCTGAGGGGAGCCGACGAGACAAGAGCGCAGCCGGTGGTGACCATGCCCAGTAGTGCGTACTTTCTGAAGCAGGTGGAGGAGGAGGAGGAGGAGGAGGAATCTTTGAAGGTGGAAGTGGCAGCGGCGTCTGACGACGAATCTGATACTTCCTCTGACGACGAATCTGATACCTCCTCTGACGACCTGAGCTGGGGGAAGGCCGACATCGACCCCAGCCTGCTGGAGCGGGTGGATGAAGAGAAATGCCGGAGTATCCGCAAGCAGTACCGGCAGCTCATCTATACCGTCCAGCAGAACCGTGACGACATCGTGAACACGACGAGCGACACCTTAACCGAGGCTCTCGAGGAAGCCAATGTCCTGTTTGATGCAGTGAGTCGAACAAGAGAAGCGGCTCTCGACGCTCAGTTTCTTGTTTTGGCTTCTGATTTGGGTAAAGAAAAAGCAAAGCAGCTGAACTCTGACATGAGCTTTTTTAATCAGGTGGCATTTTGTGACTTTCTGTTTATATTTGTGGGTCTAAATTGGATGGAAGATGACGGACGTGATCCGTTGAATAACTGTGACGATAACATAGCTCTTTCCTTCTGGGAGACAGTACAGAAGGAAGCGACATCGTGGATGTTACAAGCTGAAACATTCCACTTTCTTTTTGGTTCGTTCAAACCAGAGTCTGCGGCGCGAAAGCCGCGGCTTAATCACCGGAGAAAAGTTCAGAAAATGGAAGAGAATGGGGATATGCCTACAAAGCTGAGGAAGCTGGATCTGAGTGGCAATCAAGAAGCCACAGAAAAAGAAGTAGAAAGAATCTTGGGATTGTTGCAAACGTACTTTCGAAAGTATCCTGATACTCCTGTGTCTTATTTTGAGTTTGTGATTGATCCAAACTCTTTCTCTCGTACTGTGGAGAATATATTTTACGTTTCTTTCATTATAAGGGATGGTTTTGCAAGAATAAGGCTTGACCAAGACAGGCTACCAATATTGGAGCCAATTAATATTAATCTAGCCGGTGAGGGAAATGATCCCAGTTTCCACTGCAGGAAACAGGGAGTTATATCTTTGAGTTTACAAGACTGGAAAAATATTGTGGCAACTTTCGAAATTTCAGAGGCTATGATCACAAACTAAAGATTTTTGTTCTTAGTATAGGATGCAGTTTTGTTTACTTTGTAAAGCATAACATAGTGGAGAGTAAAATCCAAACAGAAGCACATACTGTATTTCTTGTGAAAAATATTTTCAAGAAAATAAGTTGTTTTACTGTGCGTTGTATTTTTCTTGGTAGTTTTATAAAGTTGTCATGGCCTTCTGTTACTTAAAAAATTCACTGGCGTATTCATGCAAAAGATTTTTTGACTGCTCCTTAAGACTTTATTAGTAAGAACTGAATTCCATAAAATAAAAGGTGTTTAATAACTTTTAAAAAATGAATTATGATGCTCTGTGATACTACATTGCTTTCTCTGCTACAGGGAACCAAGGGAATCCCATATGGGGCTCTTGATATGGGGCTCTTGACCAGGTTGGGGGAAAGAATGGGTAAAAAAAAAAAGGTCAAGAAAGACGGTAGGGCAGTGCGTAAGTCATGTTAATACCGTAAAAAATTCAGATGCTATGCTTCATTTCAAAGACGACTCATAAGATTAATGAGTGGGTGTCCTTGTTCTAAATAATTTCTACTGTGATGTGGGCTTAACAAAAGTAGACTGTCTACTGTAATAGGTGAGTCATCAACTAAGTACCGAAAGGTGAGTAGGAATTGATCAGAGATCGGGAGGGGAAATATGGAGGGTCAAATATGTGAAATTGTGAGAAGTTATGGCTCCAGAGAAATCTATGTTTTTTTTGGAAAACTATTCTATCTAAATGTTATACTAGGCAAAAATTGATTTACCATATCTGTTAGTGCCCTCTCTTTGTTAGATTATTTCAAACACAAAATCTTTTAACATCCAGTTACAATTTTTATCTGCTTGTTTTGTTTCTTCTCTGGCCCCTAGTTTCCCTTTGTAATTTCTGCTAGTACACAGAGTGTTCCTCAGAATTGGTGATGTTTCATTATGTACTGGCCTTGAATATTTGTTCCCAACTCAATTTTGATTTCTTAATAGGACTTTGAATGCCTGGAAACTCTCCCTGTGTAAATTGAAATACCAGTATATGATTAGTTTATCCAAATTTCCTTCATTTCCTATAAAGCTCTAAAGGCTGCTGTTGTTGTTTTAAGAATATAAATTACAACCTTACTTGGACGCTCCTGCTGAAAATTTTGGTTTTTAAGGAAACAGTTTTTGAAGGTATAGTGAGCATCCTTGCAAGCTGTTTTTCTTGATCTCTGTAGAAACAGTCTTTGGTAGTAGTGGGTCTTGCCATTAAACCTTATTTGGCAAGTGGATAAGGATCTGCTTTGTGTAACAGGAATAATAAAATTTTCCTGGTAAGTCTGAATGTAGTACAGGGAAGGGAAATTTAGAGACTGAATGACATCTAGATGATGAGAAGGGAAGTTTCTCATGAAACTGGGCCAATTATTTTCTAAAGTAGTCATTTCTTCCCCTTTTCTGAAGGGATGCTAACCCTTCCCAGTGCCTACAACCTTTTGATCTAGTAGTTGTGGAAGTCTCTCTGATCCTCCCTTTAGCATGCCTCTACCATCCCGGTTCCTTAGGTTTTTCAGACCTTTGCTTTTTGGGGAAAAGATAATCTTAGAGATAGCAAGAAGATCTTGCCTCAGGTCTGCTTACCACCAGATTGCTCTTTACACACCAGATGTCTTTACTAGGAGTATTTGAAGATGTACGTGTTAACTAAAAGCATGAATGGAGAATGTGGAGGTTTAGGAGGAAGGTAATCTTTTGGGTCTTCTCTAAAGTTATAGCTGTTAAAATGTAAATCAGATTGACCACTGGTTTCGATTTAAATTGGTTGTCAATGACATATAGATTGGAAATTAAAGCCAATTATTTTCTAAAGTAGTTGTTTCTTCCCCTCTTTACCCTGAAGAAAAAAGGGAAAATGGCTAATAGATAATTAATTTATAGAGATTAGATGTGACCCAAACTGCAAGTCTGCTGGTTTCTCAACAATATTTAGAGTGGCTTTAATTTCACAGGTTCAATAAAATCAGCTGATAGGAAAATATTATGCAAATTTTTTAAACTAGGATTTTGTTGTTTAACAGAACCACTTCTGATCAAAGGACCTGGGATCAGATCCTGCCTTTTAAAATTCTAGTTAGAGACTTTGAACAAATTATTAAACCTGCAAGCCTTAGGTTTTTTAATCTGCTTAGTGGGAATAATGACCTATTAAATGTACAGTATGTGACAAGTACTTTGATTTACTGGGTATGATACAGTGAGAAAAGAGATTTGTAATCGTTTAGACTTGGGTTTAATTCTTGACTCATGGACAAGTTTCTTAATCTCAAAAGGTTTCTTTATTGTCATTTCTGAAATGGAAATGACATGTGCTTAGAAGACTATTGTGAGGAGTAAATGGGATGATACGTACAAAACATTCAGCACAGGGATGGGCTCATTGTGAGCACTCAGGTTAGTGCCACAGTAGATCAGCGTCAGAATGCAGCTGCCGCCTCCTTCCATGGTGACTTCTCCATCTTGGTTCATTCAGTTTAAGTCTAGACCTGGCTTTCTCAAATTCTTGCCCTTGTTTTGTGGAAACCATTATCAAGTGATTGGAATTAGCACTTGGTTAATTTACTCAGCAACTGTGCCAGGCACTGCAGTAGCACTGAGGGGAAGGTGATAGATTGAAAATTGCCCTACTCTCAAGGAATTTATGTTTTAATATGTGTGTTAGTTCCCTATTGCTGCTGTAATGAATTACTATTTGGTTGCTTAAAACAACACAAATTATCTTAACAATTCTGGAGGTTGGAAGTCCAAAATCAGTTTCTCAGGGTGTGCAAGGTGTAAAGTCAAGGTGTCAGCATGGCCGGGTCCTGTTGAGGCTCTGAGGGGAGAATGCTTAGCCTTTTTGGAGGCTGCCTGCATTCCTTGATTCACAGTCTGTTCCTCCATTTTCAAAACTGCCAGTGCAACTTCTGTCTTCATTGATTTCTGTGGTGTCTCCGTGTGCCTCCCTCTTATAAGGATACTTGTGAATAAGTTGGGCCTTGTGAGGGTAATCCTGGAAAATCTCCCTATCACCAGATTCTTAACTCACATCTCAAGAATCTCTTTTACAGGTAATGTATTTGCAGGTTCTGGGGATTCAGACTTTGATATTGGGGGGACTATTGTTGAGCCTAACAGAGTGGGAGACCACAGTAATTCTGTCAGTGATAACTGCTCTGAAGAAAAACTACCTGGAGAGTGGTTGAGATGCTGTGTTAGGGGTGTGTGTGTGGGTTGGGGTGGGGGGTGGGTAAGGCAAAGCCCCTGGCAGGGGGCATTGAAATGGAGTCTGTTTGCTGTAAATAATTTGCCTGGATACTTGATTTAGAGTCCTTTTAATGTTACTGATTATGTGAAAGTCGCTCAGTTCAGTCACTCAGTCGTGTCCGACTCTGCGACCCCATGAATCACAGCACGCCAGGCCTCCCTGTCCATCTTGATCTCCCGGAGTTCACTCAAACTCACATCCTTCGAGTTGGTGATGCCATCCAGCCATCTCATCCTCTGTCGTCCCCTTCTCCTGCCCTTAATCCCTCCCAGCATCAGAGTCTTTTCCAATGAGTCAACTTTCACATGAGGTGGCCAAAGTACTGGAGTTTCAGCTTTAGCATCATTCCTTCCAAAGAACACCCAGGGCTGATCTCCTTTAGAAGTTGTGTCCGACTCTTTGCGAGTCCATGGAATTCTCTAGGCCAGAATACTGGAGTGGGTGTGGCATTTCCCTTCTCTTGGGGATCTTTGCAACCCACGGATCAAACCCAGGTCTCTCTCATTGCAGGCAAATTCTTTACCAGCTGAGCCACAAGTGTTACTGTGGCCCTTAAGTATTTTAGGCACATATTAGCTGAAGGTCTAGATAGTTAACTGGTCATGGAGAATCAGTGTCCCCAGTCCTCCTGGAAGAAAGGTAGTACAGCCAGCATCTCAACTTCCAGAGCAGGAAGATAGTTCTTTGATTTGTGCTTACCCCTTAGTATTACTGTAGGGTACTTTTCATCCAGCACCACCTATCAGCATTGATTAAAATTTCCTTTAGGCCAGAAGTTGGCAATTTTTGTCCTGCAGAAAGCCAGATAGTAAATATTTTAAGCTTTGTGGGCCATATGGCCTTCGTTGAAACTAATCAATTGTGCTCATGTTGCAGAAACAGCAGCCATAGACAATGTTGCAACAAATGGGCCTGGTCTTTTTCCAATGAGATATTACTTAATGGATACTGAAATTCAGGTTTCATCTAATTTTCATGTATCATGAAGTTTTACTCTTGATTTTTTTTTTTTTTTCTTGCTTACAACTTTAAAATATTAAGAAGAACAATTCTTAGCTCAGGGACTGTTTAAAAAGAAAAAAAGGACTGCAGGCCTGCTAAATTTGCCCCTCAGACTGTAGTTTGCTAATTGCTGTCATAGGCCTTGGGGCCCACTGGGCTCTTCTAGAAAGTTTGTAGCATTTAAACCATCACTTAGTCTTATTTCTCTCCTGGCCCATGGTCATCCAAAGCACAGAGGCTTGACTATATCCCCTAGTGGATGCTGCAGCTTGTTGGCAGCAGCAGCTGATACAATTTATATAACTACGCAGACAAGGAGCCCAGGCAGGAGAATTTAAGCAGTTTGCTCAGGATCACATAAATAGCATAGTCAGATTCAGATGTGGACTAAATCTGAGCTCCTAACCAATATGCTACACACCTGGTACCTCTTCTAGTGTTTTCCCACAGTTTTGTTTTAATGATGAGAAAACTGAACTGAAGCCCAGCCTCTCAGTACATGTAACACAGCAGGAATGAGCACTCAGGTCTTTTATTCTAAGAATGGTTTTGAACACATTTTGATCACATCACAGGCATGTGGAGTTGGCACTGGTGATGCCAGGATGAAAGAAAAGAACTATCCTTGTGGAGCTGATGGGATTGTGTGAAGATACCACCAGGGGCCTCAGGAGAGGAGCCAGTCTGCCGTCAGCTAAAGGCTTCTAGCTAAATCTTGAAGGACAGGAAGTGGCTGGGGTGGAACAGCCTTCGCTGAGTGCTCTGAGAACCTGTATTAATCCAGTTGTGACAAAAAAAGATAATGTTGTTTGGGAACCTTAGGGAAACAATGGAAGGAATAGCCTTATGTTGGGGTCTTCAGATATTGGTAAAAGAACCTAAAGGAATGCTTTTGAAAGGGTGATGTTTTGTTTACATTGAATAGAAATAATATAACCTGCCGTCAATGTACTGGATCAGAATTTGGTGGGAAGAGGGCATTTCAGGTGAGCAGTGATGCAGGGAAGTGTAGGGGATAACGTCTGCAAAACACCAGAGCTTTTTGACTCAGCCCCTTGGGCAGGCAGGTTCCCTTTTGTAGGAAGGGGAGAATTAGTGAATGTATGGATTTTTCCTTCCAGCCACTGTGCTATAATATGCATTATTTCAGACTCAGTAGTTGAGAGGGCTTGCTCATTTTACAGAATGTGAAAACAGACTCCCAGTGATTAGGTGATAGCCAAGATCACCTAGCCTTGAGAATGGTAGAGCAGGTATTTTAACCCAGGTCAATGCGACACCAGAGCTCATGTATAATGGGTGAAAAACCAAAGACCAGTACACATCTGCCCAAAGGGTAGAGTCGTGTTTAGGGGGAGAATCAGTCAGTTAAAATCAGCTGCTCAGTTGTGTCCAACTAGTTTGCGACCCCACGGACTGCAGCACGCCAGGCTTCCCTGTCCATCACCAACTCATGGAGCTTGCTCATACTGATGTCTGTTGAGTTGGTGATGCCATCCAACCATCTCATCCTCTGTCATTCCCTTCTCCTCCTGCCTTCAATCTTTCCCAACATCACAGTCTTGTCCAGTGAGTCAGTTCTTCTCATCAGGTGGCAAGAGTATTGGAGTTTGAGCTTCAGCATCAGTCCTTCCAATGAATGTTCAGGGTTGATTTCCTTTAGGATTGACTGGTTAGATCTCCTTGCAGTCCAAGAAACTCTCAAAAGTCTTCTCCAACACCACAGTTCATAGGCATCAATTCTTCGGCCCTCAGCGTTCTTTATAGTCCCAACTCGCACATTCATCCATATATGACTCCTGGAGAAGCCACAGCTTTGACCTTTGTTGGCAAAGTAATGTCTCTGCTTTTTTAATATGCTGTCTAGGTTGGTCATAACTTTTCTTCCAAGGAGCAAGGATCTTTTAAATTCATGGTTGCAGTCACCATCTTCAGTGATTTTGGAGCCTAATTTTGGAGGGGGAGAATAAAGATGACATTCTAATTTTAAAGAAATCCTAATTGCTTTCTGTATTGTACCTTTCTGGGGAGTCTGGAGCAATGTTTACAAGGGGTGGGTTAGAGGAAGGACATTGAGAAGCAGATGGAAGAATGTACATTCTGTAAGCCTCACCAATAGCTGCTGGGGAGAGGAGGGTACATGTTTACATCTCTGTGGGTAGTTCTCAAAATGTGGTCCAGATCCCCACCCCGACTCCTACTCCTTCAAGAAGTCCTTTAGGTCAAAATGATGTTAATAGTAACTTGCTCTCTATCTTTTTCACTCTGATTCTCTTACAAGTCTGCCATGGAGTTTTCCAGAGGTTACATAGCAGGCGATGTGGTGCAGCAGACTGAACACAAAAAAGATGTGCACTCTGTGTTATCAACAAACATCAGAGAATTATGAAGATGTAAAATAATGCCACTTTTCTCACTAATTAAACATGTTTTTAATCAGTTGTTTATGTTTAACAGTAATGTTTTTATTAAAATTTTATGGATATTTTAATAGTTTACATATTTTTATATTTAAGATATTAAAATTTTTTTCTTAGTTTTAGTTTCTAATATTCAAAGCCCCGTCCACATTATTCAAAGCTCTTTGTGGGAAATCCTAAATAATTCAAGGTTCTAAAGGCATCTTGAAACTGAAAGTTTGAGAACTCCTGTTTTTTATCAGCTGCTCTGGTCAGTGGCCACTGTTTCTAGCAATTGTAATTGGAGAATGGGGGACATTTTTCTCCCGTCTCTCCTTACCCCATCTGTGTGCTTCTTCCTTATGCTGTAGAGGAGAAGGAGATGTATGCCTGTCTGTCTGTCTTACATCTTAGAACTGAATGACAGCAGCTTCAGTTTTAAGTTGGATTATAATTTTAAAACATCATGTTTAGTTCTGGGGTCAGCTGAATTCCTCAATTCCCTGTCCTGATTTTACTTTACAGAATTAAAAATATTTAGGTTCACCCAGAGCTCTCTTTGTAAAACTGGTGCACTGGTTGATACAATTTTTCTTAAACTTGACCCATAAGAACCCAGGTCTGATACAGAATTTCAGTAGAGAGCAGGTTATGAAGGTTGGTGGAGGGAGCATGCTTTTCAGCATGACAGTTTCCTTCTTTGTTTTATTCAATAGTAGAGGAAGTGGTTATAGGAACTTGGTGGTTTTTATTTAGGCAGCCAGTGATTGTGTTCTGGCACCATCTGTGTTAAGTGCATGCAGATAAAATGAGACTTAGATTAAAAATGGTTATTTTCCCAGAAGAACATCTAGCTTCATTTATTTGTTAATTCTTCTAAAGCAGCGAGTCAGCCCTAATTCTGTGAGATCAGCTGCTGCTGCTGCTGTTGCTAAGTCACTTCAGTCGTGTCCGACTCTGTGTCAGTTAACGCTTATGACCTGAAGCTCATATTGATCCTTTGATCTGAAGGGCTGTTTTTCTCCCCACAGTGCCTTGCATTGGAGGAGGAACCTTGCCATAATGCCAGTTGATGAATACTGGCTGTGTTTACCAGCCTCTTATGTTAGACCTTTCGTGCAGACGGTCAGGATGATGCAGTCATGCCCCTGCTGTTGCTGGTTTCCAGGTGTCCTCCCTTTAGTCCCTGAACCGTCATGCTTACCTGCTGCACTGCCTACGGGCAGCCACAGTGCCGCGCCTCCTCCACCTTTTCACACCGCACCCCCTTCTGCATCCCAAGCATCCTCTTCTACTGACACTAAGCTCTGCCTTTTGCCCCCCACATCTGATGATAGGCAGGAGGAAAATGTGCAGTCTGGGCTGGTAAGTCTGGGGGCTTTTTTGATTATGAAGGTTAAAACGATTTAAAAACCTTTTTGTGTTTGGTAACAGCTATTCCAATCATTCTCTTATGTTAGCAGATTTTTGTTTTAATAAGAAATTTTAAATGCATCACCAAAACAATGTTCCACCCAAATGTGTAACTAGTGTGTTTTAAAACTAGTAGAAGGAAAGGATTTTGTAAAATTAAAAGTTTATATTATAAATGCCAAGTAATGGAAAGTAAATATAGGTAACTTCATGCATAGGCAGATTAAAGAAATGAGCTATCTGCCTAAGGGTCACTTATTTATTTAACTCCCGTCGCTCCCCCCCACCCCACCCCCCGCCCCAGCCGCCACCCCTGTTTATTTAAAACATCTTATGAAAGCAGGGACTTTTAAGTTTTCCTGCAGGTAGATGGCAGTTAATGATTTTCTACTGAATTTCTGGATTTTATGCTTTACCTAAAGAATGTAGAAAAATAAATACTTGGCTAACTTGTTTCAGTTGCCGTTTGCAGGGTCCTGTCTTACTCTATAACCTTAGTATACTCATTATTCTACCTTTGACTAGAAAGTATAAATGTTTGCCAAATTGTATTGAGTCTACTAAAAACATACAGTACAGGTGTTTTAAAAATCTAATTTAAAGCATAGTTTAAAAATTCTAGGAAAAAAAGAGCTGATCAAACTTAAACTTAGCTCAGGTGTAAGTTAATTCTTTTGGGCCATCAGGACCGTAGTTTCGTGTACTCTGCAGACCCGTTACAGTAGCTGTCTGCCACATGGAGGGGGCATGAGGACAGTCCCACCACAAAGCAGGTAACTGATCACCATTGAGGAAAGGGTGAACATTTCCCATTGTGTGCTGTGATGTGACAAACTGTGTTTCTCCTTTGGAAGTGCCTTCTGTTTTTCTTCAAAGAAGGGTCCTTTCACAGAACTTTTCAGACATTGCTGCTTTTGAGTTAAATTGTTTTCTCTCCATTGTTTTTCTTCTTTAGGCTTCTCAGGAAAGCAGACTTCAAAATACAGTGAAAATGAATGGCTCCAAGGATCTCCCGGAGCCCTATGACTACGACCTGATCATCATTGGAGGGGGTTCTGGAGGACTGGCAGCCGCCAAGGCAAGGCTCCTTGTGTGTCCTGGGATATGGGGAAAGTAGTCAGATCCTGACAACTGTAATCTGCATGTTTTTAGAACTACCCTTATTTAATTTTTACATTGGAGTTGCACTAATCATCTTGGTATATGAAATTCTCAGATATTAATAATTGGTTATGCTTTTGACATTATAACTGTGTTAAAATAGCATTGATTTTCAGTGGTCCATTTCCAGTCCATCGTGTTAACCATTCCAACTCATTTTAATAATTTATTTTCCAGGAGGCAGCCAAATATGACAAGAAGGTGATGGTTCTGGATTTTGTCACTCCAACCCCTCTTGGAACTAGATGGGGTAAGCTTTTAAAATACTTTAGAAGTGAATTTGTAGGAGCAGATTTTTCCCTGGCTTTTGTTTGAATGACTTCTAAAATCCAATTTTGAAATTAAATAAATTAAAAAAAAACAAATGAAACTCAATTGTGCTAGGTCAAAATGGACTCCAGTTAAATGCTGAATACTTAGGTTCCTTGGCACAGCGTCAAGATAATACAAAACCATATCCACAGCTGTTTTGATGATTTAAAGATAAATATTTGAGTAACTTAGTATATTTAGGGGCTTAGTAAGTGAAAGTTTAAACTCTTCTGGATTTCTGTTTGAAATCTGTCTCCTGTGTTCAACAAAAACTGGAATTAGATACCTTAATGGATAGCCCTTGCTTCTTCTTAGTCTTGGTGAATTCTGTGTTCATTACTTATTTATTCAATAAATATTTATTGAACACTTACTATGAACGAGGGCTGTGGAGATATAGCAGTGAATGTGTAGACCTGAAGTTCCTGCTTCTGTGGAGTTTACATTCTCCTGGAAGACAAAAGATGAACAAAAACTTTACTGATTGTGATACATGGTATTGAAAAAGTTACTTGGTGGAATAGAGAGGAACTGGGTAAAGAAAGAAGTCTTAACTTTGAGGGCTTTATCAGTGGTGATCTCTGAAGAGGTGGCTTTTAGATGAAACCCAAAGAGTAAGAATGAACCAGCCCTGCCAAAAGCTGAGGAAGAGTCTTCCAGGCAACTTTTCTCTTTCTCACAAAAAGGCACATACAAAGGCCCTGGGGTAGGTTTGGTGGTTATGGCATGGGTAATAGAAGCTGGAGCTAAGATTGGAGAGGAAGGCAAGTGTCAGACTGTACAGGCCCTTGTGGACCAAGATGAGGGATTTGGTCCTGATAATCCAAGCATAATGGGAAACCTTTGGGAAGGGGAGTAATGGGATAGGTAAATTTCATCAAGTTGACTTGGCTGTGGAAATTAGGAGGAGGCAGGAAGTCTGGGTAAGCCAGTGTCACAATTTCTGCTTCATTCATCAGGTGCTTGTTAAGGTGTCACCTCTTGTCAGGCATGTTCTTGTGCTGGATGTAGTCTGCTGGCCTGTGGAGCTCACACACTGGTGCCACTCAACCAGCATTCTCCTTGGAGGGCTGCTGGTTTCCCAAGCTATGCAGTCCTCTGCCGTCTTGCACTCTTGGTATTTTGGGTGCCTCCCCATTTTGGCTGCTTACATTATGTTCTAATGGAGACAGGTTATCACTGTGTTCTTCAAGTTCAGGGACACTAAATTTTTTAGGGACAGGCAAGGTGTTATGAGTCCTTTGGTGAGACTCGGTGAAGGCTGTGGACCACCTTCGTAAAAATTTGCTCATGTACACTAGACTGTTTTATTGCTTTTTGGCTGCATCGTGTGGCTGTGGGATCTAAGTTCCCTTAATTCGACCAGGGGTCAAACCCATGCCCTCGGCAGTTAAGTGAGGAGTCCTAACCACTGGACTGTCAGGAAATCCCCTTTACCAAACTTTGAGTGTGGTTTCAGACCCACTGTAGTCCAGCCATCCCCTGCTCAGCAACCCCATTATCAGTTCTATTTATGGATTTAGTGGCAAGTGTAAGGTTGTACACAAAGTAAAATCTCAATATCTGGCTTTTTTAATCAGCAGTCAATTAATTATGAATTTTTGAAGTACATGGAAGTTGTGGAAGTCTGCTCCTTTTCGTTTTAGGGTAGTTTTGCCGTGTTTAGTCTCTAAGGCTCTCTGATCTTAGCAATGTCGTGAGACTTAAGAATAAACTCATATAAACAGTGTTGACTACATTAAACAAATGAATTGCGATGTTTCATAGAATAGCATTGGGGCTTGGAGTGGGCCACCCAAAATATGCACTATGGCACGTTGATTATTTTGAATTAAAGTTACTTAAGAAATGACCAGTGGGACACTCTGGCTCTCCTTTCTGTTGCCTGAAAGCAGGAAGTACATCCCATGAAAGGTGCACTCTCTACATCAAGAAGTAGAAAGACACCCTTATCACAAAAGATAGGGAATTCGGGGCTGAGAAGCCTAATGTAAAGAAAACTGTTACTTCTTTACCTGTTATCCCAAACCCATACTCTGTTTTGATTCTTAAATAATTGAGCACCCAAAATGTCAGTTTTTGTCCTATCAGTTCCTCACAAATGTATCATTTCTTTGTCTAAAAAATAGAAAATCTGTCTCTTTTGGCTACTTCTTAGGTCCCATTTCTATGAAAGTGTCATGTGCACAAATTAAAATGAATTTCTTTTTCTCCTGTTGATCTGTCTCATGTCAGATTTGTTTGTCTAACCACAAGAACTAAAGAGGGGTAGATGGGCAATTTTCCCTCTCCCTTATGATGGTAATAACCGTTGGCCCTTTTCTTTGGAGGATTGTACATCAGGCTATAAACTGATTTTGCAATGCTTTTGCAGGTCTTGGAGGAACGTGTGTGAATGTGGGTTGCATACCTAAAAAACTGATGCACCAAGCAGCGTTGTTAGGACAAGCCCTACGAGACTCTCGAAACTACGGGTGGAACGTCGAGGAGACAGGTATGTGGGGAAAGCTACTCTTCCGTTTGTGCTGTTGAGAGGCTTGAGCTGGGATCTTGCAGTGCACCATTCATTCTTACGAGACTAGCATATAACCGGGAAGTCGTTTCTATTGTTTGTTTTTCTAACGGATAAAATCAGTGTGGTTAAAAAAAAAAACAGTGTGGTTATCCTGTGTCTTGTTGGCTGTGTAGTAACTATTAATGGTAAGAACAGATATTGTACTTGGAGTATCTTTTTATAACAGAAACCCAGAATTCTTTCAAAGAAATTCTCATAATTGTAGAGTTTCCTATGGGAATGCAAATTACATTTGCTTTCCCTTGAAGCTGTTATTTTTCTCTCATCCAAGAAGTCTTGTTTCATGAACTGATATTTGGGAGTGTTATTTGTTGAGAAGGGAGTTTTCTTGGATGAAAAATAGAGTACCATGGAAACCACATCCTTTTCTCTTGCCCAGCAAAAAAGGCAGTGAGGAGGCTCAACCTAATGGAGCATGAATTTGTCACGTAATCTGCTGATGGTCTACCTCTCTTCCCGCCTCTACCCCCGCTACCCTGCAAGTTATTTGCTCCTGTGTCTGAGTGCCTGCGTCTGCCGTTGGCCCACTCTTTCCTTCCTGGGGGCCTGCTGTCAGTGTGCCCAGTTCACAGCAGAATCTCCTTTCAGTTAATGAGTTAGATTTTTTTAAAAAATTATTATTATTTTTTAATGAGTTAGATTTTTTCAATAGACTTTTCAGAAATCTCCTAGTGAAGTTATATAATATTACTATTGCTTACCCACTATTTGCACTTGGTTCTGTGCTGGGGAAGTATATAGATAATACAAATCTGTAGATACACAGGTTCTGTTTTCATCAACGTGCCGATGTCGTTGATATACCAGCTGAGTACCCTGGGTGCCCAGAGGTGGGGTCAGTAAATGATTTAAGAGGTGACTGGAGATGACTTTTTAGATGTTGTGTCCTTGACAATAAGCAGAGGAGAGGATAGTCAGTTCATTTAGACAGAAGAAAAGGACCAAGGTTTGTACTTGGAGAATAGTAAATACGTTGGCGTCTCTGGATCAGGGAGCATATGGGAACATAAAGCAGACAGTTGCTGTGGACTGAATGCCCTGGGCGGTTTGGGATGAGGGTAGGAGAAGGAATGTGGACCAGCTTAGCGAGCTGCAGTTGTGCTGAGGGCAAGTTGGAACAGATGTTTCATGGTTCTTGGGATAGCAGGAAGAAGAGGGGAGAGCAGGTAAAGACCATAGCTATAGCAGAGAGGAAGCTCCCGTCTTTCCTTAATACCCACCTCATGGCTTCACTGGGGTCCTGCAGGTCAGGAGTCATGTTAAAGTCAGACCATTTTCCTTATTCTCCAGTCCATCTTATTGCAGTACGTATATGAGCCTGCTGTCCCTAGAGGGGGATCCTGTTGTTCCGTTTGGCAGACAAGCAGACTGAAGCTTGGGGGAGGGCATGAAGTGGTGCCCCCATATCATAGCTAAGAAGTTGGCAGCACTAGGGCTTTCCTGGTAGCTCAGCTGGTAAAGAATCTGCCTGCAATGCAGGAAACCCTGGTTTGATTGCTTGGTCAGGAAGATCCCCTGGAGAAGGGATAAGCTACTCACTCCAGTATTCTTGGGCTTCCCTGGTGACACAGATGGTAAAGAATCTGCCTGCAATGCAGGAGACCTAGGTTTGATCCCTGGGTTGGGAAGATCCCCTGGAGGAGAGCATGGCAACCCACTCTGGTATTCTTGCCTGGAAAATCTCAATGGACAGAGGAGCCTTGCAGGCTACAGTTTTTGGGGTCACAAAGAGTCGGGCATGACTGAGTGACTCAGCACAGCACAGAGTTTAGATTGAAGTCTCTCTGACCTCAAAACACATGGGGTTTACACAAGTGGTCTTCTTCCAGCCCCCATGGGTTCAGTGGCAACTCTTCTAGAGGACCAGGGTTTTGGGAGCTGTTGTAGAAGCAAGTACTCTCACACCTCTCCTCACCATTCTTTCCCCAAAAAGGGCAAGTTCTATGTGCAGTCTGCAGGCCACACTCGAATTTCCCTTCTGGGTCTTTGGGAGGAAAACCCAAGAACCACTCATTTTATTTGCTAACCACTCTCATAAGATCTGTGATCCACCCCTGTCCTTCCACACATACTCTTTACCAGTATTCTTAGGGAGACTTCATTCCCTGGAGCCCCCAGGGATAAGATCCTTTCTTCACCTCACTGAAGTATAGGTTGTTACAGTAGACAGATGAGGGTGGTAATTCTGACTTTGCTGTTTACTACCTGTATGGTGAGGATTAAATACAATTCAGTTCAGTCACTCAGTTGTGTCTGACTCTTTGTGACCCCATGGACTGCAGCACACCAGGCCTCCCTGTCCATCACCAACTCCCAGAGTTTACTCAAACTCATGTCCATTGAGTCAGTGATGCCATCCAGCCATGTCATCTTCTGTCATCCCCTTCTCCTTCTGCCTTCAATCTTTCCCAGCATCAGGGTCTTTTCCAATGAGTTGGTTCTTCGCATCAGGTGGCCAAAGTATTGGAGTTTCAGCTTCAGCATCAGTCCTTCCAATGAATATTCAAGACTGATTTCCTTTAGGATGGACTGGTTGGATCTCCTTGCAGTCCAAGGGGCTCTCAGGGGTCTTCTCCAACACCACAGTTCAAAAGCATCAATTCTTTGGTGCTCAGCTTTCTTTATAGTCCAACTCTCACATCCATACATGACTCCTGGAAAAACCATAGCTTTGACTAGACGGACCTTTGTTGGCAAAGTAATGTCTCTGCTTTTTAATATGCTGTCTAGGTTTGTCATAGCTTTTCTTCCAGGAATCAAGCGTCTTTTAATTTCATGGCTGCAGTCACCATCTGCAGTGATTTTGGAGCCCCCAGAAATAGAGTTTGTCACTGTTTCTGTTGCTTCCGCATCTATTTGCCATGAAGTGATGGGACCAGGTGCCATGATCTTACTTTTCTGAATGTTGAGCTTGAAGCCAACTTTTTTACTCTCCTCTTTCACTTTCATCAAGAGGCTCTTTAGCTCTTCTTTGCTTTCTGCTATAAGAGTGGTGTCATCTGTATATCTGAGGTTATTGATATTTCTCCCAGCAATCTTGATTCCAGCTTGTGCTTCTTCCAGCCCAGCATTTCTCATGATGTACTCTGCATTTAAGTTAAATAAGCAGGGTGACAATATACAGCCTTGACATACTCCTTTCCCTATTTGGAACCAGTCTGTTGTTCCATGTCCAGTTCTAACTGTTGCTTCCTGGCCTGCATACAGATTGCTCAAGAGGCAGGTCAGGTGGTCTGATGTTCCCATCTCTTTAAGAATTTTCCAGAGTTGTGGTCCACAAAGTCAAAGCCTTTTTAGATACAATAGTGTGATTAAAATACCTGCCAGCCTTAGTTTCGTCCCTTCCTCCTGGACCTGCTTCTTCTGATTTTTGCCTTCAGAGTGTCAGCCAATTGGAGTAGACTCTGCCCGGCACTTTTCTTGGTTCTTTGTTTAATGGGTTATGGATCTTTAGGAATTTGTATGTTTGAATCAATTTATTTCTCTCAAAGAGAAGGACATGTAACAAGAATATTAATCTGAAAAAGTCTAGAGTTTGATGGAAAATGTATGGTTGTTCCAAGCAAATTTTGATTTATGCAGTAATATAATTTCCATATAGTGTTTTCTTCTTCATAGTGAACGTCAGTGGCCTTTAAATTTCAATAGTAGTTTTGGGGAGGTACAACTCATGATCATTAAAATGTTGTTCATTCATGGAAGGTCTCATACTTAAACTGGTATGTAGTTAATGTTAGCTTTAAACTGTCAACTCCAGAAAAATGAAGTAGGTGGAAGAGAATAGCTTAGTTTGGTAAGAACGGTAGGAAAGTACATGTAACAGGTCTTTAGAATCTTTAAGAGATAAGTATAGGCCTCTGCAGAATAAATTTTAATAACAGGGTCAGCAAAGTATAATTCTAATAAGTTCATTAATCAAGTGAGTGATGAAATATAACTTGGTGACTTGACAGATCTTCTTTCCAGCAAAAGAAACGTTTATAGTTGTCACGTAACAATAACTGGCTTTGCTTACTTACATTGACTTTATTCTGAATTACATAAGAAACTAATAAATGTACAGAGATGAGGTGGTAAAGCAGCCACTACCAGTGTACTGCGGCTCTGCACAGTAAAATCAGTAGGAGCTCTCTGAATTTTAAAACATAAATCAACTCAAAAGTTATCTTACTTGTGTATCTCTACAGAAGTTATTGTATTCAACTAATTTAACAGTTTTAGCTTTCATGTTTCTTCCCCTTTTCCAGATTTTAAGATAGAAATATATATCTTTGTATTTTTGTACCTTCCACCTCTTGTAGATCTGTGTCAGGGACAGTAATCCCAAAGTCTCTGACGGGAGATGTGCCCTCTATTTAAATCCCTTCCCTCTTCCTAAGTGGAAGCGTGGTGGCTTCTTTATTGTTGTCTTTCTCATTACTCCTTGTGCCTTATGAAGCAAGCTTTGGCCTCCCTGTGGGAACCAGAGCTGGGTGCTGTGGAAGTGGCTGGCCCGGCCTGCTGGGATCTACCACCCAGGGAGCAGTCATCGCCTCCCTCCTTTTTGTGCTAAAATATTGGTGGTGAAGGATACAGTGGACTTAGACAAACACTTTATCATTAGATCTTTGAGGAGGAAAGAAACTGGAGGTATATTTTTCTAATGAGAAGCCACTAGAGGCTGCTGCTCCGCGTTCCCAGGAGATGAGCTGTGAATGCTTATTTTGCATTTTTGAATAGAAACACATCTAATCTCATGCCCTTGACCTAAGAACAGTGCTTCTATTTTCTTGGAAGTCTGTCTTCTCTGACACTGCAAATAGCTCTGAGCATGGTGAGGAAGGAAAGGCCCTTTGGACCTGGACCAGGCTGCACAGCTGAATCTGCCTGGTAATGGGGTGGGAGGTGGGGAGAGGGGGGTGACTTGTCCAGGACTCAGCCTGCGCTCTGCTCTTCTCCTGAAAGCTCCAAGATGAGACTGTGATAAGAGAAAAATTACATGAGCTCAGTTATGAAAACTGGAGGAATTGGTCCCTTCTGGAAGATTTACTGGCTTTGTATTTTCTTTAGATATATCTGTTTGAATTCTCTTGTGCTCAAGAATTAAATGTACCTTTTAAAAAATTGAGCATTTGTGAAGTTGTAGGATCCCATTGTCCTTAGAGAGAAAGCAATTATTGGTTTGTACTTGGGGGCTTGCAGAGTTTCTAGATGCCTGTATTCTCCTCCCATGCTCAGCTGGCGGTTCACATACAGTGTGTCTGTGCTGCTGTGAGTCCCCGTGTAGCCCTGGGCAGGTCATCCATCCATCCTTCGTTTCCCTGTGTATATACTGGAAGGAGTTTGGGCCCCTTCAGGGTATTTGAGGTATAAGTGAGCAGGTGCAATGAAGATGAAAGGATGCTAGTAGCTCTGTTAGTCTGAATACTGTTGTCGAACCTAGGGGTGTATAGTAGTGGGGGGGTGGTTCAGGAGCATGAGAGAATTGGCTTAAGACCCAGTTGCCAGGATGGGCATAAGGGCGCACCCAGGTGAAGTACAGTCCTTGCCTAGGTAGCTGGAATCAGCATTGCAGAGGCTCAGCATTAGGTTACAGCTGGTTGACCAGGCCAGTGGAATCGGGAGGCCTGGGGGAGGTGCTGGGCTGTGCCAGTGGGTGGGCTGTTTAGGAACAGGGAGTGTGCAGGTGGTATATAGGAATGCAGGAAGGTGGGGGATTTGGGGCATTACTGGAAAGCAGGGCAGCCCTAGAGAACTAGGGTTCTGGGTATGTAACCCCCACAGTCCAACAGGAATCTGGTTACCACCAGCAGCATGTAAAGTAGGAATTTGGATTTTGTGAGACTGAAACTCAATTCTCAGAATGAAATGCAAGACCAGGACCATAGGAGCAGCTAGAGTATCTTGATGCTGAATCCCAAAGTAGTGGGTTGCAGCTTTTTACATTTCTTTTGCCTGAGCATAACCACACTAGAGATTGGTGCCTGCCTACTGTACCCGAGAATGAAGGGACTTTGGTAGAGAAAAGGGGTTTGATGAGTTTGGAAATCACATGGGGCCTAACAGTTACAAAGCTTATCCCTAACAATAGAATTAGTGTTGAATTAGGTCTAATCACTGAATTTCTGTCATTGAAATAATTTTTTTGTACAGTTACTTAGTCCCAACTGTGTCTTCTTTTCAAATATGGTATCTCTTGTAGGATTGGCAGAGCAGTATCCACTTAGTACTTCTACCACTGTAAAATTTCAGAGTGAATTCTGCCTTAGATCTTGTTCCTCCCTGGGGGTGTTATTGGCATGCTGTGCTGGACAGCTCCTACTTGTACGGAACAAAGGTGGAGGATAGTTAGCGTCACTCGACATCCCTGTGTCAGTCAGTTCAGTCTCTCAGACACGTCCAACTATTTGAGACCCCATGGATTGCAGCACACCAGGCTTCTCTGTCCATCACCAACTCCCGGAGCTTGCTCAGACGCATGGCCATCAAGTTGGTGATGCCATCCAACCATCTCATCCTCTGTCATCCCCTTCTCCTCCTGCCTTCAATCTTTCCCAGTATCAGGGTCTTTTCCAAGGAGTTAGTTCTTTGCATCAGGTGGCCAAAGTATTGGAGTTTCAGCTTCAGCATCAGTCCTTCAATGAATATTCAGGACTGACTTCCTTTAGGATGGACTGGTTGGATTTCCTTGCAATCCAAGGGACTCTCAAGAGTCTTCTCCAACACCACAGTTCAAAACCATCAATTCTTTGGTGCTCAGCTTTCTTTATAGTCCAACTCTCACATCCATACATGACTCCTGGAAAAACCATAGCTTTGACTAGATGGACCTTTGTTGGCAAAGTAATGTCTCTGCTTTTTAATATGCTATCTAGGTTGGCCATGGCTTTTCTTCCAAGGAGTAAGCATCTTAATTTTATGGCTGCAATCACCATCTGCAGTGATTTTGGAGCCCCCGAAAATAAAGTCTGCCACTGTTCCCACTGTTTCCCCATCTTTTTGTCATGAAGTGATGGGACCAGATGCCATGATCTTAGTTTTCTGAATGCTGAGCTTTAAGCCAACTTTTTCACTCTCCTGTTCGCTTTCATCAAGAGGCTCTTTAGTTCCTCTTTGCTTTTTGCCGTAAGGGTTGTATCATCTGCATATCTGAGGTTACTGATATTTCTCCTGGCAATCTTTATTCCTACTTGCGTCAGAGTGACAACCAAAACCACTACCAATAAAACCACATCTGGGATTTGCTTAAAATATTCTAGTTAAAAAGAAGATGTGTTATGTAATGAGATTGGTTAGATGTTGGTAATTGTTAAATATGGATGATTGGCACATGGGAGTGAGTTAATAGTATTCTCTTCCATTCCTTGTGGGGAAACAGTAAATCCTATCTCATATTTCCATGGTGGTGGATGGACATCAGATAGACAGGCTGGTCGAGGCTCTCTGTAACATCTGTTGGGCCCTAGCACCTAGTCCACCTGGCCTCATGACCACAGTGGCCTCCAAAGTTCCCCCACCCCAGCTGAACTCTTATCTGAAGGTTTGCTCCAGTGTTTCCAGACATTTTTTGGCTCTGTGAATTGAATCCCTGCAATCTGCTCTCTAGGAGGCTACAAACCAGTGTCTGTGCTGTCATTCCCGCTTCCAGAGGCCGGTTGCTGGTACCCACAGAATTGATTCTAGTACTTCTTTCCTGAGCCAAGCTACTTAACCCTGACTCAAGGACTCAGACTGCTCATTTCTGTGTCAGAGGCTTTCAGTTTGTGTTGACTCTCTTCTTCCTCCGCGCAAACCGCAGCTTCCCCAGAACCTGCCTTCTTTTACCACCAGAGTAGATTTTACCTGTGTCCTATTTTTTCAGTCATTGTTGAAGTTGTTAATGAATGACAGGATTTGTTTTTGTCCATTGAAATGCAATATTAGTGCCTTTGCTCAAAGAATTAATTTTATGATAGAATTTTAAGAATCCTCCTCTTTGGTGAGATAGGTGGTTTGGGAGATAATGAAGCAGACTCTTAAACTTCTGTCTGGACCAGGGATCGGCACACTTCTGTAAAGAGCCACATAGTAAATATTTTAGGCTTTGTGCGCCTTGTGGCCTACCTATGTCAGAACTGCTCAGCTATGGAAGTAAATGATCGTGGCTGGATTTTGGTAAAGCTTCATGTATAGAGGGGGTGGTGGCTGAATTTCACTGGTGGTGCCTTAATTTGCCAGTCTCTGGTCCAGACACTGTTTCCAGCTTATTAGTACTCCAAACCTGGCTACATCAGAATCCCTTGGAGATGGATATACATCCTAAATCCTAGGTCTTTTACTTACGCATCCTGTTGACCCAGCAGTCAGTGTTCATAGTCCAAGGTAAAATTCTTGTTTGTTTCTAGATAAAGAAGAAAAAAGTTTGGGTATAGCTATTTTAGTCTTAAAAATTTCCAGGATTTTTACACTAATTAATTGTTGGGTAGTTTTCTAAATGGAAAAAATACTTGAAAAGGTTGTTTATGTGCTTGAAATGAAGGCCTTGAGCTTTCAGACCAGTTCCCGGGAACTGACACTTGTCAGGCGATTGAGAAGCTGAGCACGGTGTCTGTCTTTCTCGTGCAGTTAAGCATGACTGGGAGAGAATGACAGAGGCGGTCCAGAACCACATTGGCTCTCTCAACTGGGGCTACCGCGTGGCCCTGCGGGAGAAAAGGGTCACCTACGAGAACTCGTACGGGGAGTTTGTGGGGCCTCACAGGATTAAGGTAAGCGTGTGACTGTCTAAGAAGGCTTTTTCGTTTTGTATCTTTAAGCTTTTGTTGGGGGGGGGGGGTAGGGAGTGAAGGTGATTATCCTAGGAAAACATTTGTGACCCTGACCATCCAGTTGGGTGATTTTGCGGTTACTTCTTAGGGGCTTTCTCTTGTGGTGCAGTGAAGGATAAGAGGACTGGGTTTGGGGCCAGATTAGCAGGATTTGAATCTTGGCTCTATGTCTGCTTCCTAGCATTGTGCCCTTGAGCAACCTGTCACTGCATTAGCAAATTTTTATGAAGATCAAATTGGTCACTGTAGTAAACAGCCTTTTTAATTACAGTGTTGACAATTCTAAAGGATAATAACTTATTAAAAATGGATATATTGGTTCCTTTTTAGGCAACAAATAATAAAGGCAAAGAGAAGATTTACTCAGCAGAGAGATTTCTCATTGCCACTGGTGAAAGGCCGCGTTATTTGGGTATCCCTGGTGACAAAGAATACTGTATCAGCAGGTAAGGACAAATTGGGGGAGAAAAGAGGATTTCTGCTTGTTCTTTTTTCTTGAAATCCACTTAATCCTCTTCCTAGAACTTAAGTTTTTCACCATGTTTTTGCCCAAGGGAACAGGGAATTAGGAAAAAGAGAAAGGAAAAAAATTTTAAACCAGAGAACATTTACAAAATTCAGGATTATAAACATTGGTCATCTTATCTCTCATATGTAGATTATGCTTGCAATATTTATATTTGAAATTTATATGTATGTGAGTGTGTCTTTTAAATGTATACTGTGTAAAACCCAGATGGATATTTACAGATACTTTGGAAAATAATTCATACATATGTCTGTACCCCCCCTTTTTTTTTTTTTTTTACAAAATTAGAATTATATATTACCCTTTATCTGGCACCCCACTCCAGTACTCTTGCCTGGAAAATCCCATGGACAGAGGAACCTGGTAGGCTGCAGTCCATGGGGTCGCGAAGAGTTGGACACGACTGAGAGACTTCACTTTTACTTTCACTTTCATGCATTGGAGAAGGAAATGGCAACCCACTCCAGTGTTCTTGCCTGGAGAATCCCAGGGACGGGGGAGCCTGATGGGCTGCCATCTATGGGGTCGCACAGAGTTGGACATGACGGAAGCGACTTAGCATTACCCTTTATGTAGATACTACACGACTTAGAGGATAACAGGCCATTTAGATTTCTCAACCCTAGTTTTTCCTTAGTCTTTCCCATTTGAATGGGTGCAGTGTCAGTGCAGAGGGACCTTCTGAAATCAGTGAGTCAGGCAGGGTTTTGCTGTGTGTCTTATTTTTGCCCATCGAGTGGAAATACTGGTGACATTGTTGTTCAGGAGTTTTGAATTATGATGTTATTAAGATAGATTATTGATAAATGTGTCTCCTTGGATGCTCTTTGCCCAGGAGTTTCTTACTTTCTGATTATGTTATAACTACTTATTTTCAGGCTTTTTACCTTTGTAATAAGAGTTTATCCTGTGAACCTTTGTCTGGGGGCAGCTCAGTTGGCATCTCTCGTTTTCACTGTCTTAGATGAACTCCCTTGTCATATTTTAAAAAACTAGTCTACCAACAATACTTTTAGGATCTCTTATGTCTAATGTCCTCCCCACTCTGCTAGAAGATTTTGTCAGGCTTTACTTTGAATGGTTTTTATATTACAAAACCCACACGTTGACAGCTTTTCTCCACGTCTCTCCCCACCGTTGGTGATTGATGTGGTGGTTGAGGAAAAGTAACACAGGTTTTCCACCTCAGAGAGAGCTGGAGTGGTGGGACGAGGGTGGGGGGTTTGCACGTGTGCGATTTTAAACACGTAAGTGGAGAATTACTCCAAATAGTTCAAAATAAACTTGTTTTAGTGGGAGTTGGACTAATGTCAGAGTTGCTATGGTTTGCTGTGCTCACCCATGGAAGCCCGAGCTGCTCCCACAGCAGTTGAGTGGTGAGAAGTGTCTAAGACCTTGTAAAAAATTCTCAAATATTATGTGTGTAGCTAATCGGGATGGTTTTAATCCTAAAAGTGTCTTGTTCTTAAGAAAGTAAAAATACCTACTTTAATTTGGGTTATTATACACATATGGACATTTGTTCTTTTTTTCTTTTAAAAAAAAAATTTTTTTTTTTTCAGTGATGATCTTTTCTCTCTACCTTATTGCCCGGGTAAGACCCTGGTGGTCGGAGCATCCTATGTTGCTTTGGAATGTGCTGGATTTCTTGCTGGTATTGGTTTAGACGTCACTGTTATGGTACGATCCATTCTCCTAAGAGGATTTGACCAGGACATGGCCAACAAAATTGGTGAACATATGCAAGAACATGGTATCAAGTTCATAAGACAGTTTGTACCAATAAAGGTAAGTGGGGTTGCCTGGAGGTTTGTTGATTCTATACTCAGGTTAAAGTGTGAGAGAGAGTTGGGGTGGGTGAGGGAAGAAGCCTCCTTTCAGCATTATGAACCATTGGGGATACTGTCATTCCTCAATTGTGTGATTTAGGTATATATACTATTTCTACCTAATTAAATAGGTCCTACCAGATTTCCTCCCCCTTTCAACTTTACCACCTTTTATTCTCTTCTGTTGAAATGCTTTGCTTTATATGTTCCATTATTTTATTATCTTTGACCTGTTATATTAATGCTTATTTTTTTCTGCATACCAGTGATTTAAATAAGAGTTTGAGACTAGACTGACTTTTTTTTCTTTCTTTCAAAGATGTTTCTCCTTAGTATACAGTATAGTCCACAGATGCACTGTATTATTCTGGCTTCCCTGGAAATGATTATCGAATTTTGTTATGTTGGCTGGCCTTGTTTTGCTTATTTAATCTTCTTTTCAGTTCTTTAAAAAATGCTGAATAATGTGCCAAATTATATTTGGTACTTGTCAACCACAAATGTTCTGATATACAAGAGAGACAGACTCGATCACTTGACATGTCTCTAACAGATTCCTTTAGGGCAAGTAAGGATGACCATATTGTTAAAATTAAGGAATTTTAGTTTTAATATTGTTTAAGGAATTTTAGCTGTTGTTTTTAAAATTGCTTAATGGGCTAGTAACTTGGGGTTTTTTGTGCGAGTATGAATCTTTTGATGCTGGTAAGTAACAGTATAAGTGTGGGGAGTAGAAAGACCTGAGTTCAAATCCTGTTCTGCCAGTTTGTTGCCATGTGACTCTGGGAGAATGACTGCTCCAAGCCTCACTTTCTTTTGTGAAATGATAATTGATAACATCCGTCTCATAGTTCTCATGAGAATTCAACTAGCATTAGGGCTGTGATTAGAAGAAACAGCTGTATATATATGCTGTACTGATAAAAAGTAGCATCTTCCTTTCTAATCTCTGAACATTTTGGGTGTTGTGGGCCCTTTGAGAACATGGTGGACTATCCCTAGTGAAATAAGCCTGTGTCTGTGTACATAACATTCTGCTCAGTTTACCAGGGTGATTTAAAGATTGTGGGCTTTCCTGATGGCTCAGACAGTAAAGAATCTTCCTGCAATGCAAGAGACCCAGGTTCAGTCTCTGGGTCAGGAAGATCCCCTGGAGAAGAGAATGGCTTTGCCCTCCAGTATTCTTGCCTGGAGAATTCCATGGACAGGGAAGCCTAGTAGGCGTAGTCCATGGGGTCGCAGAGAGTCAGACAGAACTAAGCAACTAACTTTTAAAACTTTTTTCCCAGAGATTGTAGTGTGCTTTCTCTGGCTTTTTTCTTTGCTGATTTGCTCTCTGAATTTTATTTTATTTGTGAATTATTTGAAGGGAAGCCCCTCTAACAAACAGGAAGCAATGAGAAAGAAGGGAATAAATGAAAGAATCTCATGTCATTCTGAAGATGTTGATGTGAGGGAGATGGGACATAAAAGACCTTACAAGCCAGATTTTGTATTTTAACTTTGGGTTAATCAGATAAGAGAGGACATAATTATCCACCTTGATGTTGATATGTGTCTTTATTGTGGAGTAAAACCTTCTATCGCTTTCATAGGTTGAACAAATTGAAGCAGGGACACCAGGCCGACTGAGAGTGGTAGCTAAGTCCACTAATGGTGACCAAACCATCGAAGGAGAGTATAATACGGTAAGGAATGGACCTTGGTCATACTTCATTAGAAAGCAAATCATATGCTTATGCTGTATTTGCTGGGTTGCTGTTTCTAAACTGTTGGTTCTGTTCCTATTCTAAGACACCTTTATTACTTACGATACTATAATTTGTTTTGGTACAGGGATGGATTTAAATTTTTTCTACTGTAACTTAAATATTATTTATCAAATGGTTATTGAAAAATATTAGCGTGTTAAAATGAGCTAGAATTTCTCTGTCTCATGTTCTTGTATTTCCCCAGCCCACCACTTTAAAAAAACAACTTCAGTGGTAGGCAATGCTTTGTCTCTGTACTTGGCTAAATTTACTAAGGAATTGTTAATTCCCTTTTTCTTAAGAAATGTGTACAGCTTCTTACTATATCATGTTTAGAAGATTTAATTTAAATGATTTTGATTTGTTTAAACTCTTGGCATTATTTTCTTAATAGAATATTTCTTTCCAGGTCTGGAAAATGAATCAGATTGGCCTAATGGAAAAAAATCTGATGAAATAACTCATGCACAGCCTTTTTATTGACAGTCACTATATATTAATGATTTTTCAGGTATTGCTGGCAATAGGAAGAGATGCTTGCACAAGAAAAATTGGCTTAGAAAACGTGGGAGTAAAGATAAATGAAAAGTAAGAAAAAAATTTTAATATGTTTTATTAAATACTATTTCAGTGATTTATCAGTGGAGTTTAGTAGTGGAGTTATTTATTTATTTATTTAGTAGTCATTTATTTAGTACTGGAGTTTTAGGTGTTTGCTTGGTTTCTCTTTTATTTGGCCATGCAGCACGTGGGATCTTAATTCCCTGACCAGGGGTGGAACCCTGGCTCCCTGAAGTGAACCGAACCTCCAGAGAAGTCCTTGGAGTTTTAGATTTTTAAAGTTAGTTTTTACCGCAGTTGGAGCATTCCCATTTTAAGCTTAGGGGACTCTTCATTCAGGGCTTGTCACCGTCTTTCCTGTTTGTCTTTTTTTCCCCCTTTTTCGAAATCTAAATGCGAGATGCACTGGCTTTCATTTTGTTTCTTTAATGTGTTATGTACCGTAAAAGATCCAACTCCTCACTGTGTTGCAGTTATGTGCTTTCAGAGCTTCACCGAATATGCAGATTTGAACCAGATTTAAAGCTACCAAGTCTTAGACTCACTAGAGTGGTCACTACGTTTCTAGTGACAGCTGCAAATGTGAAAACTTTGCTGTTTTATTAGCTAAAATCCTTTGCACTGTACCACTGTTCTGGATAATTGAGACTCTGTTGTCTGCTTCTGGAAGGGGCATGGGATATTTTCATAGTATCACCTTTCCTACATCCATTTGAAAACAAGTGCTGTGAAAGGCTAGGTGCCTTGGAAATTGAAAATAGAGAGTCCCCACTACCGCCCCCTACCTCCCTTCCCTCTTTCAGGAGGAAAAGTTATTCAGAAGAGATTTCTTAATCTTAATATGAGGATTTTTGTTTTATTCTTTTCTCCCTTGGGTTGGAGAGACAAGGGAGTCAAGGAGGTCTGATAAGATTTCCTGGACCAAGTGTTCCACCATCTTGAAAACCTACTTGCCTGTGTGCACGTGGGACCAAGGTTTAGATTTTATTTGATATTAAGAGCTCACATTTATTCTGGGCTTACCAGGGTCCATGGACTGCTGTGCTAAATGTTTTGTTCATTCAGTCCTCACAACCCCTTTAGGTAGATGATAATATTTTTTTTTCTGGTATTCCCATTATCATCATCCCCATTTATAGGTGGAAAAATGAGGCTTAGAGATGTTAAATAGCCCTCCCAAGATCATAGAGGTAATAACTAACAGACCTAGTTACTGTAGTTCAGAATCCTCCTTTGTTCTTAACCACTGTGTTCTACTTTTCCCGTTCCACGGTTTTTTAACAGTTTTCTTATTCCTTTGATTTTAAAAATAGCTAGAATGTCTAAGCTTTTGGCTCCTCTAAGCTTTGTTGTTGTTGTTTTGGTAATACATTACTCCCCGTTTTGGGTTTCTTTGGGAGAAAGGGAATTTTGTTGGACTTGGTTAACAGTGGTAATGGATAGTACTTTTACCTGAATGAATTTGCAGGACTGGAAAAATACCTGTCACAGAGGAAGAGCAGACCAACGTGCCTTACATCTATGCCATCGGTGATATATTAGAGGGGAAGCTGGAGCTCACCCCAGTGGCCATCCAGGCAGGAAGGCTGCTGGCTCAGAGGCTGTATGGTGGCTCCACTGTCAAGGTGAGTGTTGGGGCTGTCACCACTGAGACGTTTTTCTTAGTGGTCCTCCTGATGCTCTGGGTAAGCTGGTGGTGAAGTTTTCCAGGTCTTGAATAATTTAGTTATTTTGATGATGGCATTCCCACATGTGCTTTAGTAACTATTCCAGGCAAGACATTGTTATGACTTCTCTATCTTTGTGATTTATTATGGACATTGTCACTCTCAGAATCAAACGAGGAGTAAAGTGAGCTTGAGTAAATCAAGTTTCAGCCCTGTTATATTCTGTAAATTCCTAATAGTTGCATCTTGCATCCATTCATTATTACCAATTGGTGTATAATGTTCTAAATCTGTTTATGATACCTGACTAGGCTATAAAAGGATTTGAGGATGTAGGTAAATAATATAAGTCTTCAGAGCTGTTTGAAGTGATATTCAGGCTTTATTCCCCCATCCTTTATAAAAATAGATCTCCTGCTCTTGGAATGTTGAATGTGTTATATGAATGTTCTAAAGTTATTTTAAAAGTCAGTGTAGGAAATTAAAACTCTTATTTGTATCTTATGAGACTAGATGGAAAGAAAAGAATAAATATGCTCAATTAATTTTTTAAGACATTCTTTAAAGAATAGTTTTAGCTTCACAGCAAAATTGAGAGGAAGTTTGGTGGCTCAGCGGTAAAGATTCTTTCTGCAATGTAGGAGATGTGGGCTCAGTTCCTGGGTCAAGAAGGTCTCCTGGAGAAGGAAATGGTAACCCACTCCAGTATTCTTGCCTGGAGAATCCCATGGATGGAGGAGCCTGGTGGGCTGCAGTCTATGGGGTGGGAAGAGTTGGACACAATTGAGTAACTCAACCACCACCACCATAGAGATTTTCTATATATCCTCTGCCCCTAATTATTATCAATGTTCCCTCCCTAATTATTTTTTTAAAAGGATTCTGGAAATTATTTTTTAAAAAAGGATGGTAAAGAATTTAGTCACTCCCTATTTTCCTTGTGCATAAATCATCATAGGTTGATTTAGTTAGGTTATAGCAATGGAGCCTCAAAGAATACTGCTAATAAAATTTGTGACAAGCATTTTGAATGTATATGGGATTAGCTTGGATTGTAGTATAATAAATCTTGATATTTTGCGATTAGCAGGATTGAGGTTGAAAGAGTTTTTAATACAAGGTTGTCTGATCATGCAGGAAATAGTAGTTGGTTCATAGTCCATGGGGTCACGAAGAGTCAGACAAGACTGAGCAACTTCACTTTCATTTTTCACTTTCATGCATTGGAGAAGAAAATGGCAACCCACTCCAGTGTTCTTGTCTGGAGAATCCCAGTGACAGCGGAGCCTGGTGGGCTGCCGTCTATGGGATCGCACAGAGTCGGACACGTCTGGAGCGACTTAGCAGCAGCAGCAGCAGCATATTACTATTTGGAATAAACTTAACTGCCTCTTTAAATGAATTATGTCTTTTATACCTTATGGAGTTTTTGAGTTTATGGTAAATCAAGAAAAGGTAATTCAGAAATATAATGAGGTACATTTAATTTTGTTTTGACCTTTTTTTTATCTTTTTGATTTCCTAAAGTGAAAAGGGAAAAAAAATTATACCAATAATAATCAGAGGGCAAATATGCAAAAAATTGCTAGTAAATAAATGTGAAATTACTGTAGCACCAGTTTTCTTAAAAATCCAGTGGATCCACCTACTTTGGACATAAACTTCTTTGTGTGAGCAGAATACTATATTCTAGCATCTCCCAGGTAGACCAAATTCTTAAAGTGCCGTCAGCGTTTATCAGCATCATAATTAATGTAAATTGAAATTAAAGGACTCTTTTTTGTTGTTCCTTTTTCACGCCCTGTTTTTTAGTCTGACTAATAGGACAAGTACTTTACTGAACAGGAAAATAAACAAGTGTTGCTAAGTCCCTGAGTTTGAAATCTCATCAGTCTGTTTGTCAAGTATAGTAAACAAAACTGCAGTACTAATAGATACCTAGGTTAATTGTATTTGGGGAAATTACACATTGTTTTAAGAACTATGTAGTCCTTTTAATTTTGTCCCATGTGCATTAATAGATCATTCCCATATATCTGAGAACATTAATGGACCCACATCCACCTGCCTTCCTTCTGAAGGAGCAGCTAGCTGTCTGTTGAAAACTTCAGCTTAACATAAACACCTGCCTAAATTAAATCTGTTGTGGGATTTTAAGAGAACCCAAATTGAATAATGGGTGTTTGTGTCTTCCTCCAAAATTGATAACATATATTCATTGCCCTATGAGAGTGTTTGGAGAAAAGAGGACAAAGAGCAGCTATGTTTGTCCGTGCCTGGCACTGTGCTCAATGCCGTGTATGCACGCACCTCATTCCACTATAGAGCAGCTGTAGAGACTGATGACATGTTACAGGGAATTAGGTAACTGTCCAAAGTCACAGTGCTTGGAGGCAGCCAAGGCAAAAATCTAGTCCATATCTGATTTGTAGGTGAGTGAGTGAAGTCGCTCAGTCGTGTCCGACTCTTTGCGACCTCATGGACTGTAGCCTATCAGGCTTCTCCGTCCATGGGATTTTCCAGGCAAGAGTGCTGGAGTGGATTGCCATTTCCTTCTCCAGGGATCTTCCTGACCCAGGAATCGAACCCGGGTCTCCCGCATTGCAGGCAGACGCTTTACCGTCTGAGCCACCAGGGAAGCCTGCATCTTGTAAAGACGGGTGAAATAGTAAAGAATCTACCTGCAGTGTGGAAAACCAGGGTTCGATCCCTGGGTTGGGAAGATTCCCTTGAGAAGGGAACGGCAACCCACTATTGTATTCTTGCCTGGAGAAGTCTATGGACAGAGGATCCTGGCAGGCTACAGTCCATGGGGTTGTAAAGAGTCGGACATGACTAAGTAACTAACACAAAGAAGTGAGGAAGATTTGGGAAGTATCAATTATAAAAAGTGATGAGGGTAGAAAAGATGTCTCAAGACTTTAAAGACTACCACCAATACAGAGGTGCTTGTACTAAATGAAGTGGAAAATATATTGAAAAAATTTAAATGAATCTTTTAAACAGTAGATTAAAGTCATTTTCAAAGCTGCTAAACGTATTTGCCCTTAAATACTCTGTTATTTTTGGGAACATGAGGAAGGAGAAAAATATTTTTATCATTTCAAAAACAGAGAACAGATCATAAAGCTGAGTCAACCTGTAGGTGATGGACATTCTAGTAAGCTGTTTAAAAAGCCAGATGATAAGACACATGTACCAGCTTTAAAAGATTGTAATGGGCACTCATTTGAAAAGACCCTGATGCTGGGAAAGATTGAAGGCGGGAGGAGAAGGGGACAACAGAGGATGAGATGGTTGGATGGCATCACCGACTCAATGGACGTGGGTTTGGGTAGACTCCAGGAGTTGGTTATGGACAGGGAGGCCCAAAGAATCGGACACGACTGAGCAACTGAACTGAACTGAACTGAATGGGCACTCCAGCTGTTTTCTGCAAGGAGCAGTAGATTTCTTGGATTTTAGAATTGCTCTCAAACACTTGAAATAATTTTATTATTACTTAAAATGGTGCTTTGTAAGCTCAATTTTACAGTAAATATAAAAATATTTTATGTCAGAACTATAGAGAAACCACAGTACACATCTCTGCAATTTGAGGATGGATTGTGTTCTGAAAGTTTATTAACTTGATTAGCCAAATAGAAGTATTGAAAAAAAGAACTACATTTCTCAGGCTAGGCCACAATGGTCAGTTAAGCCCATTAATTGGAAACAGTTTGGGTGCCAAGGAGAAAAAATATCTTAATTTGGGTCCAGGTTTCCATCGGACACATTATTTTCTGCCATCATTTAATGCACATCTGCTTAGGGTGAATTCCTTGTGGGGCTTTTGGTTGGTGTTTTAGTTTATTATGCCTTCACTTTATACTTTTTGGAAGATATTTTTACTGAATAGAGAATTCTGGATTTACAGTGTTTATTTAAGTATTTTAATAATTTGCCCATTGTCTTCTGGTTGCATAGGAGAATATGCTATCATTTTTATCTTTGTTCCTCTTAAAATTTTCCCTTTCACTGTTTCCTACCAATTTGATTATTGCATGCTTTGCCACGCTTTTCTTTATAATTATTCTGCTTATGGTGTGTCAAGATTTGGGGATTTATCTGTTCATAGTTTTCATCAAATTTGGAATTTTTTTTAGCTACTCAGTTAAGTTTTTGCTTTCTTCCTCTTTTGTCCCCCCTCCAAGCCTCAAATTAATGACTGGTGGTTCACTTGATATTATCCCATGGGTCTCTGATGCTCTGTTCATGTTTTTCCCCCTGTTTCTGTGCTTTTATTTTCTCAGAGAGCCTATTGCAATGTATTCAAGTCCACTGATCTTTTCTTCTGAAGTCTTTGTGTAATTTGTACTTCAAGTAGTTTCATCTTTACAAGTTACATTTTCCTTTTCTGTCCTCAGCAGACTGCATTTTTGTCTACCTTCTTGAGCCTACAGAACACGTTTTTAATAGCTCTTTTAATGTCCTCTGCTAATCCCATCATCTCTTTTGCAGTGTCGATTTCTATTTATTAGTTTTATTCTTGATACAGGGCTTCCCTAGTGGCTCAGAGGTTAAAGCGTCTGCCTGCAATGCGGGAGACATGGGTTCGATTCCTGGTCTTGATATTAGTTTGGGTGGATGAAGACTTTGTGCCCTTTACACTGTTGGGTGCTGAGTTTTGTTGCATTCCTTTATGTAGTGTTGGAGTTTGTTTTGGTGGCCCGTTAAGTTACACAGGAGTCATTTTATCCTCGTGTAACTTGCTTTTCAGCTTTTTTTGGGTGTGTCAACAGTAACGTTTCATTTAGGCCTAATTTAGTTCTACTCCGTGGAGGCCCTTCCAAGGAGTCTGTCCCGTTCCTCCTACTGTGAACTCTTTCCCTACTCTGGCATGTAAGAGTAAGTCATTTTGGGGCTCACTGCTTGCCGGTGGCGCCTTCCTCACCCTGATTGCTTTCCTCTGGCATTGATTTACAGATCAGTGCTCAGCCCAAATCTCAGGAGGCCCTCTCTGCTGATCTCGCTTTCTCTTTATGCAGCCTCACGCACTTTGCTGTTCTGCCCTGCAGCTTCCGGCCACGTTGACATCCCTGAACCGGGATCTGTGTTGCTATAACTCAGAAAGACCACTCAGCGCTCTGTTCCCTCTCCTTACCAAGCCCTGGAAACTGCTCTGGGCAGGAAACTCGCCTAATTTGTTACCTTTCTTGTTTCCCTTCTCAACAGCAGCCATGGTGTTGTGCTACCCATGGTCCAGTGTCTAAGAAGTGTTTCATATTTGTCTGTTTTTTTTCTTTTTTAAGTTATTTAAAGCAGGAAGTAAACCTGGTCCATTATGGGTGTAAGCAGAAGTCTGTCTTTACTTTTGAATCAGAATTCCAAGGATTGGTATTAGAGGAAAAAAAGATTATATATTGCTAATTCTAGAGGGAGGCACATTTTAAAGATTCCACCCTACTGTGTTAGAGAGTGAGATTTGTATTGTTCATATTTTAAGTTCAGAATGACTTAACCTCTTTGTCCAAATATGACTGGGTAGGTTTTTACCAACTGGCGTTTGCAAATGTATTTGGCATCTCCGTAATTGTGTTTTTCATAATTCATATCAGCATATTAAAGCCTCTGGAAATCTGATGGTTGAGAAACCTATTTGCTTAATACAGCATTTTACAAACTTGTTTGACTTCAGAACCCTTTTGTCATCTATGACTATTAGAGTATGCTTTGGAAATACTGTCATAGTTATGAACTTTTTTAAAAAATAATTTTGTTTATTTATTTTTGACTGTGCTGGGTCTTTGTTACTCCACAGGCTTTTCTCTAGGTGCAGTCAGTGGGAGCTGCTCTCTAGTTGGCGATGTGCAGGCTTCTCATTGTGGTGGCTTCTCTTGTGCGGCACAGGCTCTAGGGCACAAGGGCTTTGGTAGTCGCGGCTCCCAGGCTCTAGAGCACAGGCTCAGTAGATGCAATGCGTAGGCTTAGTTGCTCTGTGGCATGTGGGATCTTCCCAGATCAGGGATCAAACCTGTGTCTCTTGCATTGGTAGGCAGATTCTTTACCACTGAGCCACCAGGGGAAAGCCCATCATGAACTTCTTTTGTTCCTTGGTCTTCGTTACCATGTTAATGGCTGCACAAGATTGCATTGAGAATATGTACTATAGAACCACTTTCTTATTTGAATTTTAAAGCCGCTCTGATATTCCCACTATTGATGAGAACTGTGACATTGCTCAGTTAATTTATGTAGCTTTTTCTATATATTAAATTATTATCATAGATTTCTAAGAGTGAGGTTATTGGCCCCAAAACTGTAAAATGTTTTTATGGCTCTTGATTTGTATTACCTAATTGATTTTCCAGTAAAGTCTGTTAACTTCTGCATTAGTAACAGACTTTCAACATTGGGTGCCTGAGGATTGTTCTTGCTTTCTTTAAGGGAGAGAAAGCATGTGCTTATCAACGTGAGTTGGTAGCTGGATGAGAAGCCGCATGAGTCTCTCATTCATGACTACATGAATTCATTACATTCTTGACAGAATGTAAACCTCTGCTGAAATATTACCACATCAGTTAACGGTTCTCAGTACAGCAGGCTTTTATTAGTCTACTTTTCTCTCCTCATTTTGAAGGTTTTTGAAGTATATGTTCTTTTGAGTTATAATCTCTCCCATCATAACTCCCTTCCTCTGTTTTGAAACAGTGCGACTACGAAAACGTTCCGACGACTGTTTTCACTCCTTTGGAATATGGGTCTTGTGGTCTTTCTGAGGAGAAAGCTGTGGAGAAATTTGGGGAAGAAAATGTTGAGGTAAGTTTTACTCTTCACTACTTACTACTCTTTCCTCCAAAATTTAAAATAATTTCTAGCATAAAGAGAAGCTGAAAAATAGTACAAAGAACTTTTGTATACCCATTTTCCAGATTCATGTATTAGTAACATTTTGCCCATTTGGTTTATCCTCTTCATAGTCTTCTTTATCTCCATGCATCTGTGTATTTCTTTTTCCTGAACCATTTAAGAGTAAGTTGAATGCCCCTCTACCCCTAAATGCTTTAATACCATGAACAAGGACATTTTCCTATCTAAGCACACGGTGGTTACTACTTTTAGACAGTTTGCTGTTGATATAATATTGTTATCTGACCTACCTTCCATTCGTCAGTTGATCCGGTAATTCTTGGTTCTGTTTTTCAAAACCACTTTTACTGGTTTCTTTCTATTATTAATATGGTTTAAAAATACAGGGAAAAAGACTAAAAAGTACCTACATTTCTACTGTTCTATTAGCTTTTTTTTTTTCCCTACCATTAGCCTTTAATTTATAGCTAATGTTGCCAGTTACTTTATCCTATATGTAGTCAAGGAAGGGATTCCCTTGTAGCTCAGTTGGTAAAGAATCTTCCTGCAGTACAGGAGACCCAGGTTCAGTTCCTAGGCCAGGAAGATCCCCTGGAGAAGGAAATGGCAACCCACTCCAGTATTCTTGCCTGGGAAATCCCATGGCTGAGGAGCCTGGTGGTCTAGTTTATGGGGTCACTAGAGTCAGGCCCGACTTAGCTACTAAACCACCACCAATGTCAAGGAACTGCACATGAAGTAAACTACTTTTATATACACAAATAATGCCCCACAAAGGGTCTGCTGTTTCAAATCATTTGGGAAAGAAAGTTTGCAGTAAAACCTAAAAGACCAGATTTGTGAATTAGAGTACATTTTGTAATATGAAAGTCTATTTTAAACTTCTCAACAACTTCTTTTATTCTGTATTTTAGTAATAACATGTAATATTGATCTATCAGTAATGCATTATTAGCATTTTTTTTCTGGTTATAAGAATAGTATACTCATAGGAAATTTTCAAAATATTAAAAAAGGAAATTTTAATTCATGAAAAGATAACTGCTATTAATATTTTTGCATATTCTAGTCTAAGTATTTTATATATATATAATTTTGTGTTGGTATACATAGCTTAATTTTTAAAGTGTGATTAAGTTACATACAATTTTCTGTTGTACTTGACAGTTAGTATTAGATCACAAGCATTTCCCTCTAAAAGCACCATTTTAAAAAATGACTTGCAATATTTCCTTTCAGGGGTGCTACTATACAGTAATTTTTTGAGCCATTTTATTAGATTAATGTTTCACTATTATGAATAGAATGATGAACATCTTTGCTACTCATTGTCTCTTTCTCTGATTATTTTATGAGGATATATTGTGTTTAAATTTTAAGGTTCTTAATATTCTGTATTTTTTTCAGATAAATTTTTGTATTTGTTTGATTAGAATTGGCATTTTTCATTATAAAGGCAAGGCATTTGAGTTGAAGAAATCTTGAAAAATACAAAGGAAATAGGAAACAATCACTCATAGACTTATGTTTATAACACAGCTGTTGTTAGTAGTTTTAAAAATCATTTTTTCCCCTGTGTAATTGTCGTGATACTATGATACTATACATTCAGTTTTGTAACCCACATTTATCAAAAAATTTATATCATATTACAAGGTAAAAGAATGTTATATAACGTTTAGATAATCAGTGTGTTTTTAAAATATCCTGCCAACCTTGTATGTTTTGAATCGAGGCTAGCAGTTGAAGGAGAAAAAATCCTGTTAGTCATCCAAGACGTAAGTTTATGAAATGTCAGTAAGGATGCCTGTTTCCTTTCATCTGTCTGTCGTCTTTCCCTCCTTCCTTCCCTCCTTCGGTACTTTTGGTGGATAATTTCAGAGAAGGAGATGTCTTTGGAAGTATTAAGTAAGAGAACTAGATAATTGGCTATAATTGTTCCTGGCACCTTACTTGTTTCTTGCCCGAAGTTGTCATTCTTTTGAGGTAACAAGATAGCGTTGGTTTCTTTTTTTTAATGCAAGACGGAAAGTAATTACATGGCTTCTTTCTCTCATTTGCTTGCACTTTGCTGTTGTTACATAAGGTTGATTCATTGGAGCCTGAAGTATAATTAAGGGATGAGATTATGGCAAAAGGGTTGTCAACTATGAGTTTAAAGTTATTTACCTCCTGACCAGGTTCTTATATGTTCCATGAATTTTTTTGTGTAATGAAAGTCTAATTATTAAATATTAAAGAGCATCCACTGTCTTCACACCACAACTAATGTTTGACAGACATACTTCTTGATACGATGGGTCTAAATTGTGCTTCTGTCTTGCTAGGTTTACCATAGTTACTTTTGGCCATTGGAATGGACGATTCCGTCAAGAGATAACAACAAATGTTACGCAAAAGTAGTCTGCAATATCAAAGACAATGTAAGTGCTATTCATATTTACTCCTTTCTGCTGATTTCATTTTATTTTTACTATGCAGCTCTGTTTTGATCACATGATACACACATTGCATTCTTTTAGTAATTCACCTGTGAGTCTCCCCAGCTGTGTGGACGTTACACTAGGGTGAGGCCCATGGTGACACACATGGCCTGACTCCCCTCTGCATGAATGTGTTGTGGGCAGTCAGTCAGAACCAATGAAGCCATTGACTATCTAAAAATAATGACAGAACAAGAAAGGAGTAACCCAAGTTCATATGCTAAGCAGCCAGCACTAGAGAGAAAGCTGGAATGGGGGAAATCTTAACTGGGTTCTGATTTAAGATTTCATTGCTTGCTGCTTTGTGTAACAACTAGTAACAAAGACCTAAGGATAAACCCCCTGACCTCGCAGGCTTTGTGTCCATACCTACAAAGGGATGGTTGGTTTTCGGACGTTTCTGACTGCTGCCCCCGTTTTCCGTATTGTCACCCGGGACAAGTGTATGTCTGTGCGCATGCTCTGTAAGTGTTCCGTGCGTGTGACGAGAACTCAGGATTTACTCTCTTAACAACTTTCATATCTAACTGGCAGCGGTGTTAGTTATATTATCCTGCTACATATTACACCACTGGGGCTTCCCAGGTGGCTCAGTGGTAAAGACTCTGTCTGCCATTGTAGGAGATGTGAGTTTGATCCCTGGGTCAGGAACATCCCCTGGAGAAAGAAATGGCAACCCACTCCTTTATTCTTGCCTGGGATATCCCATGGGTGGAGGAGCCTGATGGGCTGTACAGTCCACGGAGTGGCAAGAGTTGGACACGGTTGAGCACTCATGTACACACGTTATACCTCGAGTGTTTCTTTAGTCTTATAATTGGAATTTTGTACCTTTCGACTAGATTGATCCATTTCTCCCTTCCCGCATCCCCTACCTCTGGTAACCACAAATCTGATCTCTTTTTGTGAGCTTGTTTTCAAAGTATTAATGACTCATAGCACTGTGTTAAGTCCTGGTGTAGAACATAAAGTTTTGATTATTTGATATTTCTGTGCATTTCAAATGATTACCATGATAACTCTAGTTACCATCTGTCACCATTCACATTTATTACATAATTACTGACTGTATTCCCCACACTGTACATGATTGTATGGTGACTTATTTATTTTGTAACTGGAAGTCTGTACCTCTTGTTCTCTCTTACCTTTGTGGGTTGAATCTTAACGAGAATTGGTATATTTTTAACTTAGTTGAGATCTCTTATTTTTCAAAAAGTATCCCCAGTAAAAATATAAACAACTAAAAGAATTCATATGTTAATAGCCTAATAAATTCATTTTTTTCATTTTGGGATTTGAATATAATTAAGTGATTTATTCAGAGAAGGCAGTGGCACCCCACTCCAGTACTTTTGCCTGGAAAATCCCATGGACAGAGGAGCCTGGAAGGCTGCAGTCCATGGGGTCGCTGAGGGTCGGACACGACTGAGTGACTTCACTTTCACGCTTTGGAGAAGGAAATGGCAACCCACTCCAGTGTTCTTGCCTGGAGAATCCCAGGGACGGGGGAGCCTGGTGGGCTGCAGTCTATGGGGTTGCACAGTCAGACACGAAGTGATGTATTGGCTTAGTAACTACTGCTTTACACAGTAGCACAGTTGCAGATTGCTTTTTTGCAGAGCGCAGAGTTCTAGGAACACCTGGATTCGCTGCAAAAATACGTCATCAATAGATGCATTTAATAAATGGACATACTAGGATTACCTCTAGCAAGCTATACAGGATTGACATAGAGAACAGTTTTATGTAGAGTTTTGTCTTTTTAGATATAGTTTTAATAAGGTCATTTGTATGAGTATGCATTAGATACCGTGCTGCTACAGTCAAAAGGAGAGAATGCCATACACTCACGCTGGCAGTCTGACATCTCGTAGAAGATACTTCATTTGCATACAGCAGTCAGTGAAACCTCAAAAGTTTCCTTTATATCAAGCAAATCTATTTTAACTGTACTCAGTTCTCCTGTTCTTTTTTTTCTTTTACTGCTGTGACATTTGTTCAAATGGCATTTTTTTAATATAATATGAAAAATAACTTACACTACCAGTGAAAACTCATTTTAATTAAAATAACTGAGGATGGTATTGTTGTTGGATGGTATTGCTGTCAATTATTTTCATAAACAAAGACAGTATTACAAGAGATGAATACTTTTCACTGCTCTTTTGTCATAAGCCATCTTATATAAAAGCTTGCTTCTGGTTTTTGACCATCCTTGGGGCAGGCTGTATTCATTTTTAGTTCGGTCACTTCACAGTGACTGTGCTTGGTTTTAAATAGTACTTGCTTGCTAGGCTTTTATTCTTTTTGTATGCTGTACTTTTTATACACAGTGTATTTGAAATTTGCAGAAAGGAATAGGGCAAGTACCTACTGCAGACTCTGACTATTAACATGTTGGTGTATTTGCCCAGAGCTTCTCTTATGAGAGACAGACATTTACATCACAGAGGCAGTTCGTAACGCATATGTGCTCAGTCGTGTCCTACTGTTTGCGACCCCATGGACTATAGCCTGCCAGGCTCCTCTGTCCATGGAATTTTTTAGGCAAGAATATTGGAATGGGTTGCCATTTCCTCCTCCAGGGGAACTTCCCCACCCAGGGATCAAACTCTGGTCTCCTGCCTTGGCAGGCAGATTCTTTACCCCTGAGCCACTGGGGAAGCTCACAGTTTATAATAGGCTATATTTACTTATTGAACATGTAAAATGTGTCAGCCATTACTTAATGATCTACATGTACTAACTTCTTTAATCCTTATGTAATCCTGTGAGATACTGTGCTATTGTTATCCCCATTTTATAGACAAGGAAGCTGAAGTGTGGAAGTTAATTGTGCTAGGAGCTGGAATTCAGTTCAAGGCAACTAGAATCCATGCTGTTAACCTCTAGCCTAATCATCTTTCACGTTTCTTCTTGGTCCTCCACCCCCATTCCTTCCCTGCCTCAGAGGCCATACTCTCCTCACGTTGGGCTGTCTCATACTTTTATGAGACATACTGTTCATACTTTTATATATCTGCTGCCTATTATGTCCTTCAAACATCATACATCATGGTTTAAAGAAAGGTGGTATCCTCAGCTAAATAGAAGCCTGTACCTTTTCCTTTTTAATCTCGCTTTTTGAGATCTATCCATATTATTGCATTTAAATCTAATGTATTTTAAGAGCTAGTGTATTTTGTGCTTCATTTATCCATATGCACAACCCCTAATTGCCAAAATGAATAAAGCAAGAGTCTTAACATGAAGTGGATTACATACAGAAGGCTGTTCCTGACTGTTTTCAGGGAGCCACTGAACATCAGATAAGGCTCTGCGCCTCATTGCCTGAGCTGCCTCGTCTGTTACAAGAGGGTTGGATTGGATGGGCCAGCCCAGAGCTTGGAAAGTCTGCACAGTAGAATGCAACAGGTTTCCCTGCTCTTGGCAGGGGTAGCCTGAGTTTGGATTTAGCATTTATTCAAAATGATTCTCACACAGGTATTTCAGAATTGCCAAATATTTTTCTCTTGCTTTCAAAAATGTTTTCACATTGGAAGGCTCTCAGGTTCTTCTGTCTACTCCCAAAACTTCAGTTTAAATGGTTTTTTAATTTGAATGGCTGCTCTTAAATGTTTCAGCTACCACAGGTGGTTTACCTGGAGCTTTGAGACAACCGGATAGAGATGAGGGGACCACTGGACAGCCCTTTGAAAACACTTTCCAGAACATTTTGGTGCTTACGGGTTTGCACACATTTTTGCTTTTGCAAAGTGTTCTTCCTCATCATCACCAATGGCTGGTTCCTTCTCTTCCTTCTTGCTTAATGTGACCACAGTTCTGTATTAGCCCATGTTGCAGTACCTTCAGCCTACACAGTTTTCAGCAGCAAGCATCAGTATTTCTGAATGGGTTTTTTTTTTAGATTAGACTGGAAAAATATTCCAGGCTGTTAAGGAGGGAAAATTCTACATAATTGTATCACTATTTTGCATCTTAGGAACGTGTTGTGGGCTTCCACATACTGGGTCCAAATGCTGGAGAGGTGACCCAGGGGTTCGCAGCGGCACTCAAATGTGGGCTGACCAAGGACCAGCTGGACAGCACCATCGGGATCCACCCTGTTTGCGCAGAGGTATGTCTCCACAGTTTCTTTATTATTATTATGTTTTCTCCACACTTTCTTATTATTATATTTTCTCCACACTTTCAATTAAGGCTAGATAGTGCCTGTCTGTGTGTGCTCAGTCATGTCTGACTCTTTGTGACCCCCATGGGCTGTAGCCCACCAGGCTTCTCTGACAGTGGGATCCTCCAGGCAAGAATACTGGAGTGGGTTACCATTTCCTACTCTAGGGGATCATCCCGATCTAGGGATCGGACCCGAGCCTCTTGTGTCTCCTACATTGGCAGGCGGATTCTTTACCACTACACCACCTGGAAAGCCCACTAGATAGTACTGTCGTGCTGCTGAATAGTAAAAATGATGAGAGTGATTTATATGGATATGCTTCAGATCGTTTATCATGTGTCATTAATTATTTTCATGGCAATCAGCTGATGATGACATTCGTACTCAAAACGAGCGTCAGTGCTAGTTATCCCTGAGCTACCTGCAGGCTAATGATGTTGTCTCCCTTGTTAGCTTTCAGTGTCAAAGGATGAGAAAGCGAAGCTTGTGAAAGAAAGATCAAGCCAATGACAGCAGAGCTGGAAGCTTCCCAGTGGGGCCTCCGGGTGTCAGCATTTCTCCACACCCATCAGTGCTCATCCATGGGCCAGTTACTTACCATGCTGCCACTAAGTAGGGCTTGTAGGCCAGGCATGCGTCCACTGGAGAAGCTGGAGGCTGGGGGAGGTACACATCAAAAGGCTTAGGAACGGAGCTGAGAAGTGCAGCCTGGAAGGATGTTCTCGTTTCCTTTTGCTCTGTCTTTTCCCTGAGTGTCTTCCTCTATACTGATATGCACCTGTTTGGTGACCAGGTCATTATTCACAGAAGACTTTGTATATGTTGTTTTGTTCTGGGTTTTATTTGTTGATTTGTTTTTGAAAACTTGTTTTTGTGAAGTAAAACTGAATTTTGAAAAATGATACATAAAAATTGAAAAGAGAATAGATTTTTAAAAGCTCTTGAAGATTGTGCACTGTATCTTTTATTCAGTGTCATGACTAAGACTGTCTAGGGAAGGAGAGGAGCCAGTTAGTGTCATTCTTTTTCAAAAACAGTGCGTTGGATTCTTGGGGCTGACATAACGCACTGTTGCAACTTAGGCATTTAGAAACAGCAGAAATGTCTTCTATGAGAGTGCTGGAGGCCAGGGTCTGAAAGCAGGGCCGTGCTCCCTCCAGGGCCCCTGGAGACGAGGCCTTCCTTGCCTTTATAGCCTCTGCCTCTGGCTTCATGTGGCCTTACCTGCTGTGTGTCTGGGTCCAGATTTCCCTCCTACTGTAAGGGCATGGATTAAGGCCCTGCTGATCCAGCATGGTTTCCTTTTCACTTGGTTACATCTGCAAAGACCCTGTTTCCAACCAAAGTCACGACATTCACAGGCACTGAGGCCTAGGACTTGAGCTTCTCTTTCTGGAGGACTTTATTCAACCCACGACGGTGGGTATGGTTAAAGTCTCGGATACTTTAAAACAGCAGTCATCCTCAACCAGGATAAAGACATCCCTTCCCAACTTGGCTGTGCAAGCGTTTAGTTCTTTAATCTGAACGTGGTTCTCAGCAGACTGGTTAAAGGCTGACGTGAGCGTGGCTCCTGCTGCCTCCCTGGTTGTGTCTTGTCATGTCATGACCCAGTGGCGGCACGCGGCACTGTCTGCAGGCTCACTGCCAGCTGGGCAGAGAGGTGCAGTGGAGAAGGCAGACGTCCCCCTGAAGTCCAGGCCCGCGGAGAGGTCAGCTGGAGGCCTCTGCCCGCGCTGCACCTGGCATGCTGGAAACCCTCCTGAAGCGTGTGCCGCTGTGCGTCTCCATCTGCTGTTTCTCGTATAACTTTGAAGCTCAGAGGTGAACATTCACTCTTTTCATAGCGCTTTTCTCTTTGTCTTGTTTCCACGGAGGCAACTGATTAATGAGATTTAAAAACTGGCTGCCATTGTCTCCCTCTGAGTGCATTTGTTGTGCAGCTGTGTGCCTAGCTCCGTGCTGGGTGCTGGCGAGCAGCAGGGGTTTGAGTCAGAGCAGCCAGGCGGGTGAGGGAAGGGCTGGGCACACATCTGGGTGGTGGGGGCTCAGGACAAGTGCACCGTGGCGTTGGGGGCAGTTCTCGCACAAGAGGAGAAGCATGCATTCGTGTCAGCCAGTCCGAGGTAACACCAAGTACGAGAACCCTGTGTGGCAGAGATCATGGTTTATTCTGGGACCTGAAGGCCCTCAGGACTGCTGTCGCAGTGCCACACCAGCTGTGGGTGGTTTGTACCATTTCAATAAAAGAACCTGGGTGATTGCACAGCCTTTGGCTCCGAAGTAGTTCCCTATAGGAGCTGACGCATTCCTCGGTGGAGGCTTTGCTTTTTTGGAGGAAAATAGTTTCCACGGGGTTTCCTTCTGGAGTCGCTATGGGAGGAGGAGAGACTACTGGTGTTTTGATGAAAGCCCTTCGGTGTTGGTGAGAGAGGAATTCTCAAGGTCTGAGGTGTCAGTGACGCACGAGCGTTATTCAGTTTGAGGTTGGTGTGATGGTTATTTATCCTGGACATCTGAGCAGTAATAATTGAAGAAACTGATCACATGTGATTTTGAGTAGTAGTTTCAACTAATTAAGTTTATCTGTAAAGAAAAAATAATGGCTTAAGAAGAAGGAGCATCAGAGACAAGATCTGTGAAATGTCTTGAATGAATTTTAGTGCCAGACATCGAAAGTTTTGTTTCATTAATAGTCAACAGAATCCCAGTCTGCAGTGGATGGGGTGGGGGGATCTTGTAAGGCTCGGAGGGGTTGGCTGGGTAAGAGACGTACATGCCTCCCATAGTGTTTATTTACCCTTTTGTTAGAGTGTTCTTTGTCCTGGGATCAAGAAGCTGCCTCTGCTCGTTTTTTTCAAGTATATTTTTAGGACAATTGTAAATCAGGTCTGTGCGTATAAGATCCATGTAGGAATTGACCCTGTTTGTTTTTTTCCGTATAGACTAACCAGCAATGGCAGTTTGGCTTCTTCCGTGTCTTTAACATGTTTCCAGTAGAAGAGAAATAGATAAGAGCTCTTTCTTTCCCCCTTCGTTTCTTTCCATTTTTGATGGGTTTAGTTTTTTATCCTTGGAGAAGGTAATGGCAACCCACTCCAGTACTCTTGCCTGGAAACTCCCATGGATGGAGGAGCCTGGTAGGCTGCAGTCCATGGAGTTGCAAAGAATCAGACACAACTGAGCGACTTCACCCTCACTTTTCACTTTCATGCATTGGAGAAGGAAATGGCACCCCACTCCAGCGTTCTTGCCTGGAGGATCCCAGGGACAGAGGAGCCTGGTAGGCTGCCGTCTATAGGGTCGCACAGAGTCGGACACGACTGAGGCGACTTAGCAGCAGTTTTTTATCCACACATCCTACAAGTTCTATTTCTAAATTAATTCCTGAGGAATAAAACATAAGCTTGCAAATTCACAAGCATGAAATTGGCTTTAATGTATTCCCTTGCTCATTATTTTTCTTTCTTTAGAAAATTGGAAAGAGAGCATGTTTGATGGTATTTTAAATTGCCTGTAATACCAGCATCCGAACACAGCTATTTTCATTATTGCATATTATCTTGCTGATCTCATCCACAGTCACACACTTTTTTTAAACAAAGGAGTTATATTGCTCTTCAAAAAATAGTTGTACTAGTTTATAGTGCCATCAGCTTTGAATTTGAGTGCTCGTGAAAATATTGCAAAATTCAGTGTAACTTTTTCTGTAAGAAGTTCAAAAGAAAGGACTATTTCAAGCCTTTTCACATATCTTTGTTAATAAGGGTGAACTTCTTATAATTATTATTTTTGGGAATGTGAATTGTTCTCACATTTTCTTCTGGGTTCATGCTTTAAATGTTTTACTAGCCGTTATTACTTGGGTCTGACTTTTTTTGCAGTGCTGCTGATAAATTGGCATAGAGGGGGAAAAAAGGCTTTGTCACTGCTTTAGGGTTAAATAGACTAAGGATTTTTCTCAGTATTGTTCCTCCTTTACACAGAAGTGTTTTCCCCTCTTAGTCACAAGTATTTTTGATGCTGATTCCTATTGCTTTGACCTGTAGAAGTCAAAACGGCCTCAATTTCTTGTGCTTTCCTCTTTGTATTAAAAATCAGGAAACCAAATATTTCTTGAAAATCAAAGATGCAGCTGACCAAAGAGGGTGTCCAGGTATGCTGACAATAAGTCTTGCTTCCACTGGGGACTCTCCCAAATCAGCCATGGCTTCTTGTCTCAGTGAGACACTCACTGGCTCGCTGAAGTGAAGTGAAGTGAAAGTCGCTCAGTCATGTCCAACTCTTTGTGACCCTATGGACTATACAGTCCATGGAATTCTCCAGGCCACAGTACTGGAGTGGGTAGCCTTTCCCTTCTCCAGGGGATCTTCCCAACCCAGGGATCGAACCCAGGTCTCCCACATTGCTAAACACAAAATTACTTTGTTTTTATGCCTGAGCAGTATGGACAGTCAGTTTGGGTGTGGTTTTGTTTTTCCTGTATGCCTTGTGGGGCTTGGAGGTCATCACGGATCAGCTGCAGCCCAGCTCCCTGCTGTCGTCACTCCAGGACCCAGCTGACAGGGCAGCTTCTTCTGGGGCCACTGTGGCTTAATGGCAGAGAGACAGGAGGTGCAGGAAGAGCACCTTGGTGCTCAGGGCTTGTGTTCCCAAGTGATGCTTTCCACTTCCCCTCCTTGGCCAGAGCAAGCCCCTGTCCCTGACATCCATGTCCAGTAGGGCAGGAATGTATGACGTGTCCATACAGGGTCATCGCAGGGAGGTGAAGGCACCATCTGTTTTGGAAACAAAATGATCACAGTAGTGTTAACAGGAAGAAGGATCAGATTTGACAGAAAAGAAGCAAGATACCTAAGACTTACTAAATGATGATATATCAACAGTGGTGGAAATAGAGGAACTAAGAATCAATTCCAAGCTCATGGCCTGAGCAGCCAAGTAGTGGTGATGCCGATCACTGGGAGGAGCTGGGTTAAGGGAAGACAGGGTCAGTGCTGGACAGAGTTAAGTCTGAAGAGGTATGGGTCCGGTCTTACTGTCGTGGAACTCAGGAGAGACGGTGGCTGGAGAGGCCCAGCTTCAACGGATCTCTCCAGCTGATTCAACCTGCCTGAAAGGGAGTAGTCGACTGAAGGAGATCATGATAAGAGGGTCTAAAGGGAGAGAGGATCAGCTCAGGAGCGGGGGACACACACAGAGTTCGAACCACATTATGAGGCTGTCTGAGCTGGGCACAAGGGTATTTGGAATAGTACACTTTATTCCCTTCTGTGTATCCAGAATATTCCATGGTGTGTTTCTTTTAGAAAATTAATAAGCAACCAGGGAGATTGTTTAATCACTTCACAAATCACATGCTAATAATAAGTGCTTTATTAGATAGAGCCTACATTTTCTCTGCTTTACCTTGGTGAAATGCTTACCTTGGTCGTATTATCCTCTGTTGTACACATTTTAAGTACTCGGCCAAGTCATCCTTTGTACATATGGTGTTATCTCAACTGCTCTGCTAACTTTCGTCCCAGTGTCTGAAACTCTCGTGTTGTCTCCACCCCTGCAGGTGTTCACGACTCTGTCGGTGACCAAGCGCTCCGGGGGAAACATCCTCCAGACCGGTTGCTGAGGTTAAGCCCCAGTGTAGATGCTGCCGCCTAGACTCCAAACCACCGATGTGTTTCTTGCCCAAGTCCAAGGCGAAGTGCTGCGAAAGGCTCTCGGGTTTGGCACCTGCGTGTCCGTGCTTACACTCCCCGAGGCCCCCTTGGATCTCACGGGTGGGAGGTGATTCGTGGAAGGCAGGCAGCATTTGCATTGGGGTTACTGTGATGTACTCAAAACTGGCTTTTGGCAGAGCATCAGAGTGATGCGTCCATGAAGTCACCAGCCCCAAGCCCCTCGCGGTGGGTGGTGATGGAACCGTCAAAGCAGTTTTCTCTTGGCCTTTCCTTTGTGGGTTTTCTTACGTTCACCGTCAAGCTTTCTAATGTTGGTTCTTTTTTTCACTTTTTCTCCTCGGTGTTAGTGATACTAGAGATGATAGCAAACAATTTTGGTCCCAAAGCAGGTCACGGCTACCATGTGCAAATACAAGCGACTCACCGCCGGGAAAGCATGGGGAAGCTCCCAGGCTTGTCCCGGGAGAGACCGCCCTGTGGCCCAAGTCTCCTCCCAGAACCAGGGAAGCACGGTTGGCCAGTTTGCTCACGTGCCACACCACTGGTGATTGTTTTTAGTTCTGTTTGGAAAGGGCAGTGGCTACCCGGCCAGCCTATCTGAAGGAGTCTCCACCGCAGAGGACTCGCTAGTGCAGTGTGGTTTCCACGTTCTTCATCATGGAGGCAGATGTACACCTGAAAAGGGGAAAAACAAAAGACGTCTTTATTTAGCCTGTTGTGTGCTGGTCTAAGTGAGCTGAGATCTGTTGCAATGGAAAACATTTAGCGCTTGTTTAAAACTGTTTTGGGGAGTAGCTTTTGCTTTAAGCTGAAATCACAAGATTCCAGAGCTTTATTTTTCATGTGTGCTAGGTATCTATCCCTTTGAGAACTACATTCATAGGAAAAAAAAAGGCTTCTACTTGACAATTTAACTCTTGTGGTAATTGCTTTGTTTTTAAAAGGAAGCTGTTAATATCATAATTTATTATTTTTGAACACAGGTGGATGTGAAGGATTTTCATTTAAAAACCAAGTGGTTTTGACTTTTTCTATTGACCGTACTTGGTGGAATTTGGGCAGAAGTGTTTATGCTCTGCTGGCATTCGAACTCGGATTATCACAAAGAGTTATTAACCCTGCAGTTAGAGATTTCTAGCTACAGCTACTGACAATGCATTATATCTAGGCCGTTTCCCCTCTACAGAAGTAGGATGTTAAACATGCTGTGGACGGCAGGCCTCCCACCAGCAGTTCTTGTAGCCCCCCAGCCCTCTTTTTGGGTCTTCCCTCTGTGTGTGTTTCTCAGCCACAACACTGAGCGGTCGATTCAAAGTACATTTCTCGATCACCTCAGGGAACTCGGTGTCTGCCCAGCATTTGGTCAGCAGGGCCCCTGACCTCGCCTGTCCCACGGCCCTGCCTCAGCCCACCCCATCTGGTTGTGTGGAGAGAAGGGAAAAGGAAAAAGAGAGGGGAATTGAGGCAGCTGACTGTGTTCGGTTTTATTTATTATTTTTTTAATTTTTTATTTTCCCCTCCAAGTCTGCCAATTTAAGAAACTAGAACACAGGCAGTACAGGGTGATCAAGCCTAATCATGTTGTGATTCTGTCTTCTTCGTGGAATGGAATATTCTGCCCCCACAAGAAGAGTCCCACCTTACAGACTTGTCTCTGTAATCGCCCGGTGTGTATTGAAACTCATTAAATTCCATGTATTTTTGTTATAAATCTTCTGGAAGAAAAAAAAAGCAATGTGAAACATTAAAAGGTATTAATATCCACTGTGTTGTGCCTTCTTACTGAATGGTAGTCCCGGGCTTGTTTGCCTGAGAACTTAATGGATGTCAGGGCTCATGTTGGCGGTGCTTAGAATTCGGTGCTCAGTTTCATTGATGCCGCACTGCCAGGCCTGGTCGATATGCTGAGGTTCATATTTTAGTCTTGTTGACCCCTTGGCAGGTAGCGTGTGAGACTTCTCAGCCTCCATACTTGGGGCTTCCCCAGGGGCTCAGTGGTAAAGAATCTGCCTGCAGTGTGGGAGACCCAGATTCGATCCCTGGACCAGGAAGATCCCCTGGAGAAGGGCATGGCAACTTACTCCAGTATTCTTGCCTGGAGAATCCCCTGGACAGAGGAGCCTAGCAGGTCACAAAAGGACATGACTGAAGCAACTTGGCACTTAGCACGCACATATTTGCACCAGCCAATTCTTTATAATGAATCTATTACCTGTATCTATCTACCTACCCATCCCCTACTGGTCCACTTTATCTAGAGAACTTGGACCAAAACAAATAGGTCTCACCTCTGAAGATGTGTGTGGTCAGGTAGGGTTGGGTGAATGTGCTCAATTACTCCTTCATCTCCTCCACAGATACTAGGTACCAGGTACTGTTCTAGGCAGGCGAGTTCAGCAGTCCACAAGTAACATCAGTAATCCTCGTCAAAAATTACATAGAAGGAAACAAGCAAAAATAACATATAGGTCAGTTGTTTTGAATGTTAGATGGTGTTAAGTACCCTGGAGAAAAACCTAAGCAGGGAAGGGAAGAGGTCTGTAGGGCGTGGGGAGTGGAATTTTAATGAAGGTGGTGGAGGTAGACCCCATAGAGAAGGTGACATTTGAAGACAGAAGTGAAAGGAATCCTGGGCGAAAGCATTCCAAGCAGAGGTCACCAAATGTAAAGGCCCTGAGGCAGAGAAGGACTAGGTTGGGGAAATGTCAGACGTGTAGCATGGTGGGTGAAGCAGAGAAAGAATGCGTCAAGGTCAGAGATAACAGGAAGGGGCAAGCCAGGTAGGATCTAGAGTGGGAGCCATTGGAGGGCTCTGAGCAGAGGAGGGTTGACACCACTCCCAGGTGGCCAGGAGCACTGGGGCGGCTGGGCTGAGGGCAGCCTGAGGCTTTGCGCCAGGTGGAGGGCGCTGCCGTGATGGAGGGAGAGGGATGATGCTTTAGCTGAAGGTGAGAGTAGAACCAAGTAGGACAGATGGAGTATCTGAGAGTAGAGCCAATAGGACATAGTGTTGGACTGAATGTGGGGTGGGAGAAAGAAGGATGAGTCCCCCGTTTGGGGCTTCAGCACTGGAAGGATTGAGGCTGGAGGTGCCATTTCACTGAGATGGGAAAACTGGAGGAGGGGCAGATTAGAGGGGAATACCAGAAGCTCGAGTTTAGGGTGGTGGGTCTCAGGTGCAGGAGGCAGAGGTGGTGCCGGGTTTGAGTCAGCGTCTACACAGCAGGGGTAACGGCAGCCATGAGATGAGTTGGTGTTGAAGGAGGGAAGGGTGTAAGGGCAGGTTTGGGCCCCGTACAACTCGGAACTAGACTCTACACCCTCGGCTCCTCACTTTTATCCACTGCTGCTGCTGCTGCTAAGTCACTTCAGTCGTGTCTGACTGTGCGACCCCAGACACGGCAGCCCACCAGGCTCCCCCGTCCCTGGGATTCTCCAGGCAAGAACACTGGAGTGGGTTACCATTTCTCATCCACTAAGTACTATGAAAAAAAGACCTAGTGTTTATAAAGACATTTGAGACCTTTTACAAAATGCTTTGAAACATGAAGGGAAAAAAAAAATCAATGCAGCAAAATTGTAATGGACAAATCTTTAAATGCCTCCGATAATATTATTTTAGCCAATCAAATACCATTGGATCCATTGCCCCTATATTTGTTTTTTTGTATTTGGTTTAATTTTCTTCTTCACTGCACTGGGTCTTCATTGCACTGCGAGAGCTCCAGAGCATGCAGGCTCAGTAGCTGTGGCCTGTGGGCTTAGTTGCTCCCTGGCATATGGGATCTTAGTTCCCTGACCAGGGATTGAACCTGCATCCCCTGCATTGGAAAGGGAATACTTAACCGCTGGACCACCAGAGAAGCCCCCACTGCTCGTGTATTTGTAAATGTTAGATTGAACACAGGAAGGGCTGCCTTCATTATATTTGCAATGATGTGGGAGTAACTCAAGCAAGCACAAGGGCGTGAGGATAACAAAGGCCTTAAATTGGCCGTGAGCGGAGCTATAAGAAGATGAGACATTATTAATGAGAACTGCAGTCAGAAAGTAGAACTGTACCTTCAGGTCACTTTATGTGCAGTGACTTGTTCTGTTAATCTTTGTAAGATTAAACCTCAGAACTGTGGGTCCCGTTTTTCAGGTGAGCAAAGTAAGGCTGGGACTCACTTGGTCTTTTATGCCAGCTCACGTGGCTTGTAAAGCGCAGAAAGAGAAGGTGCGCCACCTAGTGTCTACCTCTGTGAAGAGCAGGCTGCTGCTCTGCAGCCCTGCTGCTGCTGCTGCTAAGTTGCTTCAGTCGTGTCCGACTGTGCGACCCCATAGACGACAGCCCACCAGGCTCCCCCGTCCCTGGGATTCTCCAGGCAAGAACACTGGAGTGGGTTGCCATTTCCTTCTCCAATGCAGGAAAGTAAAAAGTAAAAGTGAAGTCGCTCAGTCGTGTCCGGCTCTTCACAACCCCATGGACTGCAGCCCACCAGGCTCCTCCATCCGTGGGATTTTCCAGGCAAGAGTACTGGAGTGGGGTGCCATCACCTTCTCCGGAAGAAACAAAGCCACAGAGCTAAAAAGTTGCAGAAAATCAAAAGAAAAAGAAAAATACCTTAGCAGATAATGCCAGAGAAACTCAATTATTGTATGTATAACTATAAAACAGCATCAAAACTAGACATAAAACAGAGTAAAGACCTAAATATATATCATACAGCCATAAAGTTTATGTGGTAAATACTGAAAATATCTCTGTAATGTAGAGGTGGAGAAAAACTTCATATACCATGGCCTCAAGGTATAAACCACAGGGAATGTCCTGGCAGTCCAGTGGTTAAGACTCCATCTCTTACTGATGTGGGCCTGGGCTCAATTCCTGGTTGGGGAATTAAGATCCCACAAGCTGAATATTGTGGCCCCCCAACAACAACAAAAAAATCCACAAAGCATAAGGCAAAATGACTGCATCAAAACGTCTGACCACAAAGACCACCATGGAAAAGTTATTAAACAACGTCAGGCGAAGACAATTTCAGTGTCTAAAACTCACAAGAGATTCAGACCCAGGTGACAGCGAGGGATTTCGGGTCATCAGTAAGAAGACAGGAGTCCCAAAAGGAGGAGGTAAAGGACACTGACTTGGTTATTCCTCTCAGAGGAAACCCCAGAGTCTTAACAAGAGGGGTATGTGTGTGCTCAGTTGCTCAGTCATGTCCAACTCTTTGTGACCCCATGGACTGTAGCCCACCAGGTTCCTCTGTCCATGGAATTTTCCAGGCAAGAGTACTGGAGTGGGGAACCATTTCCTAGGGGATCTTCTGAGCCACAGATCAAAGCCGCATCTCCTACGTCTCCTGCATCAACAGGTGGATTCTTTGCCGCTATGACACCTGCGAAGCCCAAGAGATGAGGTCTGTGCAAACTCATGAGTGATTAAGAGGTGAATGTAAATAACAAGAGGCCACTTGGTACTCGACAGACCTGAGACGGAAAGCTGTTTAAGGCCGAGTGAAGGGACTCCCAGGCTCTGCTGGTGCGAGAGCAGACCATTGGCTTCACGGTGTTTAGACAGATCAGGCGTTGGGCACTGTGGTCTAGCAGTCCTGTTCCTGGGCATCAGCCCCAGCGAAGCTGACGGATCTCTCGTGTGTCCGTAAGGGAACGTGCATAAAGATGTCTCGTGGCATCATTTGTGGTGCTGGGAGGTTGGACTCAGTCCTGACATCGCTCACTGAGGGATGGACTGGTGGGCCAGGAGGAGGCAGGATGATGAAATAGTATTATGAGATGTACCGTGATATGGGTGGAAAAAAGCAACAGGGAAGAGAATGAACCCGACAGCCACTTGTATACATCGTAAAGATGCTCGAACACCCACCAGGGATCCCTGCAGACAGCACACTTTCAGCAGATCAGAGCAGCTGACTGTGGAGGGGCGTGGAGTAGGAAACCATGGCAGTAAAGGGAAGCTGAAGAGAGAGGGTATTGCCCTGGTGCCGGCCTTCCTGTAGGCGGGAGTCCCTGACAGGTGAATCTTAGCTTCTCAGTGGCCTTTTCTTCCCCATTAAACAGGGGTAATAACTGCTTATCTCCCAGAGTTGCTGGAGGATTAAGTTGTTTACGGACATGGTCAAACGCTTAGAATAGCAGTGGGCACAAAGGGGGTGCTGGGTGAGTGGGTGCTGTTGTTATTATTTGAATATGAGTAATGCAGTTCTCAGCATATGAGATCTGAAAATGTGAACAGGCAGCATTGTCAAGTTCAAGACAATTCCCTGTCTCTACTCTGGTCTGGCTCCCTCCTGCCTACAACAGCCTCCAAATGTCATTCCAGGCCCCCAAGCCAGGGAGTCCTTTGGGAACTGGGGAGCATACTCCACATTTTAAAATACCTCCCAGGGGACCCTGAGCCCAGCTGATGAGGAGTGTGTCTCAGAGCCTCAGCTGATGCTCAAGGATGTGAGGGTGACTCCGGGGAGAATGCTGGGTCAGCCGGAAGGAGAGGCAGAGGGAAAGGCTCTGCCCCAGGGCCACGTGCAGAGAACAGGAAGAAAGGCTCCTCCATGCGCTGGGCCCATCGTCAGCAGGAACCCTCACAGGCCTCATCTGCGTGTGTGTGTGCTGTGTGCTCAGTCGTGTCCGACTCTGCAATCCCACAGACTGTAGCCCACCAGGCCCCCCTGTCTATGGAATTCTGCAGGCAAGAGTTCTGGAGTGGGTTGCCATTTCCTTCTCCACCTCATCTGAGAGTAGTTACAAAATTAAACAAAGGGAAACACAGCCTTGCCTTGTGTCTTCCCCTGTAGGAACCCTGTAAGGTGATGGGGTGCTATCAGGAGCTAATACTCCCCACCCTCCCCCAAAACCCTCATGTGGGAAGGGGTTTTGTGCGGGCACTCTAGGGCGCGCGTGTGTGTGTGTGGTACGGTGTTGCTTCTGTAACAGGCACCTCCTTCCCGGCCCCTTTCCTGCTGTAGTGAATCTGAGCCTAATAGTTGGTGAGATGAATTTCTCATGGTGAAAATGAGGGGACAGGAACATGATTTAGAATGCAATTACCTTGCCTCCTGTCTTGCTCACACAGCTCAACAACTGCCTTCTTCTAAATTTCTGTTTATGATTCTTGTGGCATTCTACCGGAGTCCACACTAAGGGCCATTAAGCAAAGGAAGGGAAGGAAAGATCAGGGCTGGGCCTGCCCAGGGTCACTTCTGGTGTGTGTGGGGTCCCCCCACCACCCCATGTGAATTTCAAGAGCCGGGCTTCACAAGGGCTTAGCTCGCTGTCACTGTTATAAACTCTGCTCCTTCCCTGAGCATCTGAAATAAGGATATTCTAATAAAAACACCCCCTGTGCCTCATGCAATGAGGTGCTTACATGCAGTGTTTCATTTGGCTCCCAGATGAACCAAAAAGCTGGGCATTATTTTCCCATTTTCCAGAAGAACCTCTGGGTGGTAACATATGCACAGAAAGGGGACAAACAGTCCGGTTTTAGCCAGACTGAAACAAGAAGGAAGGACCCAGGCAGGGTTCCTGGATGGCCAGCCCCAGAGAACCCTGCCCGCCTCCACCTGCTGAATGAGAGAGAAAGACACGTGTGTCTTATCTGGACCACTGTTTGAAGATACAGCACTTTGGGGCCTCTGATACAGCAGCTTAGCTGTCTGTACTTTGACTAATAGAGCTATTCATTTTTTTGTTTTTCAGAAAAGACTTAATGATATGAGGAAAAGCTTATAGGTTATAGCTCAGGGGGAACAATCAGTATATGAACAGAGGATTCTTAAGGAAAAAAGAGAAGATTCTCAGGGCAGTGAAGCACTCTATATGATACTGTTATGGTGGATGCATGTCATTAGACATTTGTCTAACTAAACCCTAGAATGTACAGAACCGAGAGTGAACCCTAAGGGAGTCCATGGGCTTTGTGTGATAGTGATGTGTCAGTGTGGACGGTAATGCACGTGCCATTTTGGTGGAGGTGCTGATGGTGGGTTGGCAGTGTGTGTGTGTGTGTGTGTGTGTGTGTGTGTGTGTGTGTGTGTGTCTGTGTAGGGGCAGGGAATATGTGGGAAATTTCTGTAACTTTTGTTCACTTTTGCTGTGAACCTAAGACTGCTCTAGGCTTCCCTTGTAGCTCAGCTGGTAAAGAATCTGCCTGCAATGAGGGAGACCTGCGTTCGATCCCTGGGTTGGGAAGATCCCCTGGAGAAGGGAAAGATCCCACTCCAGGATTCTGGCCTGGAGGATCCCATGGACAGTGCACAGAGTCAGACACGACTGAGCGACTTTCACTTCACTAAAACTGCTATAAAAAATAAAATCTTTTTTTAAAAAAAACCCCAGCTACATAGGTATACACCAAATGTGGGAGACCCCCGTGTTTTTCTGGGGTGTGACCTCGGCCTTCTCACAGCTCACTGAGACGCGCACGTTTATTGAAGGCAATGCTGGGACTTAAAGAGTTTTGTGTCCCAGGGAATAACTCTCTATGTAAGATGCTCAGGTAGGTTCCCCAAGGTTCAGCTGGCCCTGAGGACCTCAGCATCCCTCCAGCCAATGAGAGAGCAAGAATCCAGGGATCACAAGAAAGCCAAGCCTGTTACTATGTAAGCGAGCATCACGTGACGTGGTGTACCACAGTGACAGGCTATGACAGCGGCAGGCATTCCTGTGCATGGTTTTGAAATTAAGCTTCGCATCCTGTGCAATGGTGAGCATGCCCCCCCTTTTTTTGAATTCAACGAGGCTCCTAAAGCTGTTTGTAAGAAATACACGCTTCGAGTTATAAGGGCTGATTTTGAGGGTCTGTGGACATCCCCTGGAATCTGAGTTTAGTTATGAATAATGACAGGATGTGACTCTCTTGAAACTTTCTTCATTAAATTCACGAGGTGTTGTGTCTGAGACGGATAAGAGCGTTAACTGTATTTATAATGAAATTCATTAGAGAATAAATAAAATGCATTAGTATTTTATATGTTATGAGGAAGGGCTGCAGGGCAGGCCAGTGCTGTGCTGGGGACAGGGAGTTTGAGCTATCGCTCCATTTCGGCACTTTCCCTGCTCCTTTGTTCAGAGACACTGGGGCCCAGGGGCACTCACACAGGCACGCTTGCGCTACACGTCTACACCGAGGCCCCTCGTGAAGCAGGAGGAAGAATAGTGACCACGTGACGCATCCTGTCTGGAAGCAAACACATGTCAGGCATGATCTAATGGAACCTCCATTCCTTGGGTATAACAATAGAAACAGAGAGACCCCAAGTTGTCTGACATTCTGTGGGAGACAGGAGGCCCAGGTCCTACCGAGAGACGCCCTGTGTAGCTGGGAGCCTTCTTGGTAGGGTCTGTGCCCTCTGCCTGGGCTCGCCTTCCTTCAGGAGAGAAGGGTTCCTGGGAAGGGGCTGCTCTTGAAGCTCAACAAAGCACCTTCCAGGCTTCTTCATGGGGGAAGGAGGAGGAGCAGGTGAAGACCCTGCTCCGCCCCCCCCCCGCCCCCGCCATTCTACAGAGATCCCTGTGGACTTCCTGTCTGTGTCATCCCAACCCCGATGCACGTTTTTGTCACCTCTGTGTATTTACTTGGGCTCCTCTCATGGCTCAGTCAGTAAAGAATCTGCCTGTAGTATGGGAGACCTGGGTTCAATCCCTGAGTTGGGAAGATCCCCTGGAGGAGGGCATGGCAACCCACTCCAGTATTGTTGCCTGGAGAATCCCCATGGACTTGAGCCTGCCAGGTTCCTCTGTCCATGAGATTGCAAAGAGCTGGACATGACTGAGCAACTATGCACTGCACAGCATACCTTGCAGTGGGCTTCCCTGGTGGCTTCCTGGTAAACACATTTATTTGAAAAAGAAAACACACGTCAAAATCATAAATGGGAACCAATCTCATTTGCCATACATAGAGATCAACTTTTAAAATAACTGCTTTGCTTGACTGTCCGAGCTGCCAAGAGGACAAGTGAAACTAACCATCCTAACGCAGTCTCCTTTCCCCCTTCCCTTGTTGGAAGGCTTGGATGCTAGTTAAACCCTCATTAGGCAGTCTCAGCATCTGCTTGAAAACCTCTTCTCTTGGGATCCTCCTTGTTATGTTCATTTTTTGTTCTCATTGCGTCCAGGACCAATCAGTTCTCTCTGAATAAAACCAGGGAGAAAACTTACTTTGTATGTTTCAAAGCATACAGGGCACAGAGAATGCTGGCTGGGCTGAGGTGTGTTAATTCATCAACAGGGAGGAAAAAAAAAACTCTTGTCAATATTTGCAGAGAAGAGACGTCTCCACGAAGTAGAAAGGCCACATTATGGAAATGGAATGTTTTGTGCGGAGAGAAGTTTTAGAATCAGAGAAGGTCAGTGCAGAGGCCCAGAGGGCGGAGTACTTGTTCATAAGAATACGGCAAAGACCAGTCTACTGACTGAGAAATAAAATGAGACTTTGTAACCTAGCCCTCCCCATGGCCCCAGAGTCCCATGTGAGGAAACAACAGGCATTTCCCAGCGATGGTTTTGTGGAAAGATCTAGATGTTTATGCCAGAAGGAGCTCGGGGAGAACCACCGCTATGAATCACCACAGTGTCCTGTGTTCTGAAATGGATGGGCTGCTTTGTTCCTCTTCAGTCAAAAAGGATTTAAGGGCGGGTGGCTGAACCAGTAGCTTCTATTTTTTAAAATGGAGTTTAAAAATATTTATTTGCTTGTTTGGCTGTGCTGGGTCTTAGTTGTTACACACGGGATTTTTAGTTGAGGCATGCAAACTCTTAGTGGCAGCTTGTGGAACCTAGTTCCCTGACCATGGACCAAACCTGGGTCCCTTGCATTGGGAGTGTGGAATCTGAGCCACTGGAACCACCAGGGAAGTCCCAATAGCTTCTTAAATTTTGGACAAGCTATGTTCAAATCCTAGCTTACTGTTTGCTGTGTGACTTTGGGCTTGTCATTTAACCTCTCTGGGCCTCAATCACCTCAGCTATGAAACGAGGTGGAAACATCAGTACCTCCCTCATGCGGCTGTTTCGAGGACTAGATCAGTTAACCTGTCCGTAGGGTACTGACAGGGCTTCCCTGGTGGCTCAGACAGTAAAACGTCTGTCTGCAGTGAGGGAGACCGGGTTCTATCCCTGGGTTGGGAAGATCCCCTGGAGAAGGCAATGGCAGCCCGCTCCAGTACTCTTGCCTGGAAAATCCCATGGACGGAGGAGCCTGGTGGGCTACAGTCCACGGAGTCACAAAGAGTAGGACACGACTGAGCGACTTTAATTTTCTTTCAGGGTACTGACAGGGGCTTCCCAGATGGCGCTAGTGGTAAAGAATCCACCTGCCAATGCAGGAGATAGAACAGATGTGGGTTCAATCCTTGGGTCAGTAAGATCCCTTGGAGAAGGAAATGGCACCCCATTCTGGTATCCTTGCCTGGAATAAATTGCATGGACAGAGGAGCCTGGTGGGCTATGGTCCACAGGGTCTCACAGAGTTGCATCCGACTGACCGCACACACAGAGGATGCTGACAACAGAGCTGGCCTTGGAAAGTACTCCAGTGATGATGGCGATCAGTCTGCCAGCCATGCCTGACTCTGCAGCCCCACGGACTGCAGGACGCCAGGCTTCCCTGTCCTTAACTATCTCTGGGAGTTTGCTCAAACTCATGTCCGTTTTCAGTGATGCCATCTGACCCGCTCATCCTCTGTCTTCCCCTTCTCCTGTACTCAATCTTCCCCAGCATCAGGGGCTTTTCCGATGAGTCGGGTCTTCACATCAGGCGGCCGCTGGTGTTAGTGATCATTATTGTTCATGAGCCATCGGCAGGCTCAGATCTGGCTGTCAGGAGACACTGGCCTTTTCCCAGCCATGCTTGTGAATGTCTTGTGTGATCAGTCAAATGAAACGTTTTCTCTTTGGTAACCGGAGCAGTGGTTTTGCAAGCAACTGTGCATCCTGAAGAAGGAGGGCACGAGAGACGGGGGTGACCATGTGCTGATACATGGCATAGCACAGAGGCTAGGAATTCGCACTTTGCCATCAGACACGTTGCGGTTTGAACTTGGTCACTGCTACTCACCAGGGCGATCCTGGAGAAGTTATCTACCCTCAAGTGTAAAGGAAAGTCGGTAAATGCTCCTGGCTCAGAGGGCTGCTCAGAGACTCAGCAGGACAATGATGAAGAAAAGTTCTTGGTACACAGTAAGGCTTGAGTAAGTGAATTTAGTGATGATAATTCAGTCAAAAGCAGCCCGTGGCTGAGGGACTGGCCTCCTGATTATCGACCCTGTAACCCGTCATCCCACCAAACGGCAGACTCAAACCAACCGCAGGGTCAGTGTTTTACTCCAGTCCTGACTTTGGGTGACATGCTGCCATTTTCCCTCCCCAACCACCTCCGGTCACCCGTCAGCCTGCTGACGGGGTCCCAGAGCCCTGGAGAGCCAGTCCCAAGGGCCAGGCTTTGAGAGGGGCTGGGTGTCAGGAGTGGGTCTTGTGGGGAGATGGGGGCTGGAAGCAGGAGACTGGACCACTTCCCCCCTGCCGCTGGAGCCCCCACTCCTGCTTCCATGCCACGCGGGGGTGGGCGGGGGCCCCAGCTGCAGTTGCAGCCTTCCCTCTGTTAGGAGAGGAGTGAGTTGCCCGATGCGGGGGGCTGGAGAGAGGCACTGAGCACGCTCAGCACGTCCTCTCCCCTTTGAGAGCAGCCTGTCCCCGGAAGAATACTTCCTGCCCACACTGCAGCCCACTCCCCAACGGTTTAGAGAGGCAGGCCCCTGGTGGGAGTGGTGGCGGGGAGAGGCCTGCAGAGGCCAGACCCGCCCTGTGATGGGCTGCAAGTTCATGCCCCAGTGGCCTCTCAGGCACCTTGTGCGTGGTCCCTGATCTCCTGCCCCGTGGCTCCTGTAAGGATGAGCTGCTGTGTAAGGAATATTACTCAGACAGAAAAAGGAACACAAGTCAGAAAATTATTACAGAGTAGACTGTTCGGCCTTTGGGACAGAGACTGTGTCCGTTTGTTCACTTACCCCTTGGGCCTAAAGTTATAGGTATCCAATAAACCTATATTGAATAAATAACAGAAAATTATGTAGTTGGTCTGTGAATATACCACCTGTACAAAGATGTTTGTGGCAGCATTATTTATCAATGTAATAGTGAAAAATGATTTTTTATAGTCTGGTGAGAAGTTTGTGGTATTGAATATGATGCTGCTGCTGCTAAGTTGCTTCAGTCGTGTCCAACTCTGTGCGACCCCATAGACGGCAGCCCATCAGGCTCCCCCATCCCTGGGATTCTCCAAGCAAGAACACTGGAGTGGGTTGCCATTTCCTTCTCCAATGCATGAAAGTGAAAAGTGAAAGGGAAGTCGCTCAGTCGTGTCCGACTCAGCGATCCCATGGACTACAGCCCACCAGGCTCCTCCATCCATGGGATTTTCCAGGCAAGAGTACTGGAGTGGGGTGCCATTGCCTTCTCCAGAATATGATGAAATGGATGCTATTATTAGAATCAAGGTGAGGACTATAAAAAACCATTAGAAACTGTTATGGAATATAAAGAAAAAGGGTATAAATGAAACCTAATAATACTGTGATTAAAACTATGAACATGGAAATTTGTATTGATTAAGATTGGAAGGCCTGTTTAGAAATAAAGCTATTATTGTGTAAAGTCAGTGGGCTTATGAGCGATGAAGAAACACTTTTGATAAAGTTTTATAGTGGATTCTGGAATATTTTCTAAAAATCTTTTAAAGAAATCCTGGCAGTACTTTCTAAATAGATGAGCCAGTTGTTTGCTGTTTTCCAGGGTCTGTTTGGTGAGCTGTGAAAGGTCCCATTGGATGGGGGGCTTCTGAAAATTTCCATCTCTGCACATCCTGGTGCAGAGCAGTTAGGACCTGACAAAGTTATTCTTGGCAAACATGATCTGTCTGAGTTCTCGGCACAAAGAGCCTCCAGCAGCTGAGGTGCTAGAATCTGTGCTGGTAAAACCTGGTCCAGAGTGGAGATCTAACAGAGGGCTTTTCAGGCTTTTATTGCCAAGTCTGTTCCTCCTCCTCTTCCTCTTCTCTCTTTTCGATTTTGGTAAACAACCCAGGGGTGTATCCTGCACTCTTCCAGGTCCATGTGGTTGGAACACGGGGAAGGATGGCTTCTCCTGATTCCTCCCCTACCCTGCTCTGTCCCAGCCCAGCCCAGACCTGTGCCCTCCCCCCACCCCAGCCACGGGGCTGCCCTCATCCACCCCTCCCACCCTAGCACCCGCCTGTGGTCTCCCAGAGGACCCCAGCCCTCTGCGCCTGTTCTCACACCTCCTCCGGGTGGGCCACCCATGTCCTTAATGCCACAGCTCGATCTGTGGGACCTGCTGGTGTCTTGCCCGGGCACTTGGGGAAACTTACTTCTATAACTGCAGCTTCGCACTATCCTGGGCTTCATTTGCAGCAACCGCACCCTGGGACACCGAAATAGGTCTCTGAGGAGGTCCAGGTGGGGCCGGCCTGGGTACTGCCCCACACAGCCAGGGCGCCAGGGCACAGAGGGCCCCAGCGTCACCAGGTTGGGCAGAAGCCAAGTGAGGCCACTGGGAGCAATTCCACCATGGCTCCTGGTGGGCCCTTCCTTCTCCCCAAATTTCTGGGCCTTCCACTGAGGTGAGTTAGAGTAGACTCCTGCAGGTCAGCTTTGGGGGCTGACAGACGCCTGGCATCACAGGACAAGCAAAGACTTTCATTTCCCTTTTATTTCCCAGTGCCGCCGTTTACTTGGGCAAGTTTGTACGTGTGATTTTTTTTTGGCTGCGCGGCATGTGGAACTCTCCCAACCAGGGATCAAACCCACAACCCCTGCACGGAAGCATGGAGTTTTGACCACTGGGCCACCAGAGAAGTCTCCCTAGGCAAGTTGAATAACTGCTGTCACCTAATCAGCGCTAGCTGGGTATATGCTGAGAGTTTTGTATGCTCAGTTCTCTGCAGTCTTCGCCGCAGCTCTGTGCTCTTCAGAGATGAGGCTCAGAAAGGGCAAGCTACTGGCCCAGGGACACCCAGCTTGCAGTTGGTGAAGCCAGGATCCAAACCCAGATGGATTTTCCTCCCAAGCTGCTGACTCCATCCTCACCCTGCCTTCCCTCCTCTTGTCCCGCTAAGCCAGTTTCCCTCACAAAGCAGCAGAAAGACTACAGACCATGGTTCTTTCTCCAAAAATCTGAGCTACAAAAATTCTGGCCTGTGCAAGTTGTTTTTTTCTTTTTTAAACATACTTCTAGCTTCAAAGCGTATCTAGCTCCAAAACCTGACCGGAGCTGCCACGAGGCTCTTTGTGGTCTTGAATTGTCTCACTTACTGTTAATCTTCATGTGTTTTACTGAGGAAATCGTAATGAGTTGGATTGTGGGTCTGCCCTGGAATCTTCTGGAGGTACAAGATGGCGCATAGAATATACACTGTGGTGTTTCTCTAGAATCCAGAAAATTCTGAATTCTGAAGTACATCTGGTCCCAAGGGATTCAGATAAGCGCCATGGATCTGTATTAAACTGCCCACTAACCTCACAGTGGCCCGGTGCTCACCCATCCCCTGCAGGAACTTGACAGATGTAGGCAATTTGATCATAAAGGTCAAAAGTTGATATGTATGTGCTCTTTGACTCAGCAATTCCTCTTCTAGCAGTTTCTTTAAGGATTTAGGAATAAGGATACTCATCCCAGCAAAAATCTAGGGACAGCCTAAACATCCCAAACTAGAGAAACAGTTAAAATAAGAGCTGGTACATTCATACAGGGAAACGTGATGTAACCATTAAAACCACTTCTTGCCTTATAAATTTAGTACTGTGGAAAAATACTCGCTAAGTGGCCAGGGCGTGGGGAACCCAAATTTACAAAATGGTCCATACTATACGGTCCCATTTTTGTTAAAGGGGGAGATAAATAACAAGCAAGAACAGTGTCAGTACATTTCCACTCCTGGAAGAACCATTGTCTGGTTTGCATCTCTCTCCTGGACAAAGGGCGGCCTGGGCTGTCAGAGTGCTGAGCTGGCTGAACTGGCTTTTGATCTGTGATAATGAAGGACACTGTCTGTCCATCCTTTATGTCACTAGGACCCTTCCTGTCCTCATCCCTGCTCTCCCGGAGTGAGGGGCCCAGGCACAGGTGGCCAAAGCCCCCAAACAGATTTCAGTTGGGCAGTTTCCATAACCTGATGTGGGGTCATTCAGGGATTCTTTCACCCATTCCTTCAACAAAGGTCTTTTCTTTGCAGAGCACCGCGCTTGATGCCAAGGGTGCGGAAGTGAACAAGTCGAGAGGCTGTGGCTGCGGCTATTCGTCTCTGTCTGCCGTGTTTAGCACGGGACCGGCCACCTCCTAGGTGGGGCTGGCCAACGAGTGATGGATGAACAGGGTCCCTGTGGTGGTTTAAGGAGGGAAAGAGACGAAGAAATAAGCTTGAGAAAGCGTTGTTAGTGGCATGTCCCGGGGCGGGGGCTCAGGCATGGGAGGGAAAATTTATTCTGGGGGAGGGGGAGGGGAAGCCTGGTGCTAACTCAGCCTTTATTGGTTTCACAAGCACTCTCTCTGGAAGGATGATCTCATCACACCGAACTGCGCGGTTAAGTCCAGCGCAAAGAACAAGCTTATTCAGTGCCTCAGAGCAAATAGGGTGAATGAATGCCTGTGAGGAGCTGGGACAAAGGGGCCTTCCTGTATATCCCTAGTAAAGGCTGGTGACAAAAAAAAAGACAATTTAGTCTCTTGCCTACTCAACCCAGCTGGGTCTCTTCTCCTTTGCTCTATCAAGTCAAGAGGACAGTGGGGAGGGGTGGAATCCTGGGGAATTCACAGGTGGAACCAATTTACTTTTCAGAATCCTTTCCCTGCCCTAAAAATTCCTTGCAATCTGTTTATCCCTCCCTCCTCAAAACTCCTGACAACCAGTGATCTTTGTGCCATCTCCATAGTTTTGCCTTTTCCAGAATATCATCCAATTGGAGGGGCATCCCTGGTGGTCCAGTGGCTAGGACTTGCCCTCCTAATCCAGGGAGTTCGATTCCTGGTCAGGGAACTAGATCCCACATGCCACAACTAGTAGTTCAAATACTGCAACTGAAAAAAGATATCCCGCCGCCACAACAAAGACTGAAGACCCCAGGATAGGGTCTTTCCACATGGGCTCCCTTCGCTTGGTAATATTACCCATTCACTGTTCCTCTGCGTCTTTTCATGGCTTGATGGCTTGTGTCTTTTTAGTACCGAATAGTATTCCATTTGGAGAAGGCAGTGGCACCCCACTCCAGTACTCTTGCCTGGAAAACCCCATGGATGGAGGAGCCTGGTGGGCTGTAATCCATGGGGTCGCTAAGAGTCGGACACGACTGAGCAACTTCACTTTGACTTTTCACTTTCATGCACTGGAGAAGGCAATGGCAACCCACTGCAGTGTTCTTGCCTGGAGAATCCCAGGGATGGGGGAGCCTGGTGGGCTGCCGCCTATGGGGTCGCACAGAGTCGCACACGACTGAAGCGACTTAGCCGCAGCAGCGGCAGTATTCCGTTGTCTGACTGTACCACAGTTTATGAGTTCCTCCACCTGCTGAAGGACATCTTGGTTGCTTCCAGGTTTTAGTGATTAGGAACAAAGCCTCCATAGACACCAGCGTGCACGTTTTTGTGTGGACGTAAGTTTCCAACTCCTTTGGGTAAATCCTGATGGAATAGTTTGGTTCATGGCCATTCTGCTTCCTGGTTCATGACCCAGCAGGAAGGACCTGGAGAGGAGACGCACAGTCAAGGGCAGGACCACAGGTGATGTGGATCTGGGCACCGACAGACAACTGGGACTTGAAAAGGTTTGTAAATCAAAGATAATATCTTTATTACCTGCTTCATAGACTTGTGGGGGGTGGGTGTGTCAAATGAAATAACGGATGCAAGAATGCCCAGTTAAATGTCAACCTGTGAGGTTTGAGGTTTTACATTTGTGCAGTACCCATTTTGCCACTGTATGGAGGCACTTGATAAATATTATCTGCTTAACTTTATTTTCATTTCAACCAGTTTTTAAACTTTGTTGAATTTTTTAAATTTTATTTTTTATTAAAGTGTGGTGGTTTTACAGTGTTGTGCCAATCCCTGCTATATAGCAAAGTGACTCAGTTATACACATATACTTAGTTAAAAAAAATATTTATGCTTATTAAAATTAGTCTCTTAACAAGTAGTTCCAGAGTGCCTTCTCTATGCTGGAAACCAGGTTCTGGGCTTTCAGTGATGAACTGAAGGATTCACTCACCTAGATCTGACTTTCCACTGAGAGCCCCTTGCCCCCTTCAAGTGACAATACATGTGGAGGTGCACATGTAGGCTAGATGCTCTGAGGACACCAGAGGCACTGGGGTACCTGGCCTTCATGGTGCAATGAGTAGCGGACACATGCAGGAGGGACGTGGGCAAGGGAAGCCCCATGTCAGCCTGGAGCCTTCCTTCACTGCCCTCCCAAACCTGAAAAGTTTCCTCTTGACCTTTTGGAGGTAGTCAGAGAGACTGCCGTCTATCCACCAACCAGAAAATACAGCCACCTGTAGGCTCCTGATTGCCATGAGGCCACTTCAGTTCTTTAAGTGGGGTTTGTGGGTTCCGTTCCCTCAGTAACAATTCTAGCTATGGCATTGAATGCTCTAGATAGAATTCCAGGCACCATTCTAAACGGCATACATGCAGTAACACATGTAAAATTCTCGCAACTCCATGAGGGTAGGTCCTGTATTATTCTTTCCATATTCAGTTTTCCAGATGAGGATGCTGAGGTAGAGAAAGGTGAAACAGCTTGTCAAAGGTCCCAGCTGATAATCCGTAGGGTTAGGATATGAACCCAGGCAGCCTGAACTCAACATTGATTCTCCTAACCTCTAAGCTTTGGCATCTTTGATGATACGACAGTGTGTAGAATACAGTCCACGTACAGGAGGGGTTCAGGCCTAATTGAGGGAGACAGGCCTATAAATAAGTAGCTATATTGTGATGCAGCCAAAACTGCGATCATGGTGTGTGTCTGATGGTGGAGTAATGTGAGGGGGAGGCTGCCCAGCAAGTGTCTGTCTGCCTTCCTCTCTCCCCTTCCTTCTCTCTTTCGCTCTGTTCCTGCCTTTCTGTCTTCCATCTCCAAATATTGATTGAACAGTTATGATATACAAAGATATGGACCAGGCTATAAGATACACAGGGTCCTGCCCCTGTGGATCTCTGTCTAATGGGGAAAGCAGAGAGTAAGCAGTAATTATACTGATCCCATGAGGCTTGTGTAGACTCATCAAATTGACTTGGCATAGTACATAAAGTCGTCAATTCTGGGAATGCCCTTAGTCCTGGGCAAATGGGACCATTGGTTATCCTACCGGTGTGAAAGGGGAAGCATGAATTATTAACTTCTGTTTGATTTACTTGTAAATTTGGTCATTTGACTTTTTTTTTTTTTTTTTGGCTGTGCCACGTGGTACTTGAGATCTCAGCTCCCTGACCAGGGATTGAACACAGGCCATGGCAGTGAGAGCCCAGAATCCTAACCACTAGGGCCCCAGGGAACTCCTTCAGTTACTGTTTTTATGTCAACTTTCTTTTGATCATTAGAGAGGTTAAATGACAGTTTTGATAGTTTTTAGCCAGATGTATCTACTTGTTTGTGAATCAGTGGCCTCTGTCTATTGGCAGAATTTGTCAACTGAGGCAGAAGAGTGGACATTAGAATTACCTGGAGGGAGGAGGGCTCTTAAATTAGCCTAAAAAAATCCCAAAGATTTTCTCCTGTCTTTTCCTGAAAGTTTTATGTTTTGCATTTAAGTCCATGACCCATTTTAGAGTTAATTTTTGTATTAAATGTATAGTTTAGGTTGAGAGGGAGTTTTTTATTTTCAATTTCCTTAACAGTTGTGAAAGTGAAAGTCTCTCAGTTGTGTCCGACTCTTTGTGACCCCATGGACTGTACAGTCCATGGAACTCTCTAGGCCAGAATACTGGAGTGGGTAGCCGTTCCCTTCTCCAGGGGATCTTCCCAACCCACGGATCAAACCCCGGTCTCCCACGTTGCAGGCGATTCTTTACCAGCTGAGCCACAAGGGAAACCCTAACAGTTGTAGGCATATTCAAATTATCTAGTTCATATTGAGTGAGTTGTAGTTATTTGTGTTTTTCAAGGAATTGGCCCATTTTTATCTAAGTTGTCAAGTAATCTATATTCTCAATACAGATTTTAAAAATCACTTTTTAAAATTCACTTTCCTCTATCAGTTCCTTTCACACTGGAAAGAGATGCCAATTCCTACCCCAACAGATAGATACCTTCCCCACCCTCTTTCAGGCCATGGAACTGAGAAATGACAAAAAGCATGATTCTGTATCTCAACCCAGAGCCTGCATCTGGGCTGCCAGGCAGAGCCAGGGTGCAACAGTCCCAACATGAACTGACAGGTTTTCAGGGGAGCAGCTGGCTTTGGGGGCTTCCCAGGTGGCACAGTGGTAAGAATCCCCCTGCTAATGCAGGAGATGCAAGAGACGTGGGTTTGACCCCTGGGTCAGGAAGATCCCCTGGAAGAGAGCATGGCAACCCACTCCAGTATTCTTGCCTAGAAAATTCTATGGATAGAGGAGATAGGCAAGCTACAGTCCAAGGGGTCCCAAAGAATCAGACATGAGTGAGCACACACAGTACAACACACAGCAGGCTTTGAGCTTCTCTAAAGGGTCCTGGAATCCTAGAGGGATGAGGACCCTCTAAATCTGGGGTCCCCAACCTCTGGGATCTAATGCCTGATGATCTGAGGTGGAGCTGATCTAATAATAATAGAAATAAAGTGCATAGTAAATATAACGTGCTTGAATTACTCTGAAACCACCCCGCCCCCGTTTCATGGAACAACTGACTTCCAAATTTTTGGCTGTGCCAAAAAGTCTTTGGGGACCACTACTCTTAAGTCACCCAAGCCTCCCTGGAATGACCTCAGAGGAAGGGAGATGCTCCAGGCCCCTTCCTCTTGACCAGGTTTGAGAAGAAATGCTGGGGACCCTGGACACCACTAGGTGGCGCTCCACACACACAGTTGCTTGCAGTGGCCACTGGCTCCAAGAAGCTCAGTTCAGTGAGAGGAATGCTAGAGTTCAGAGCCTGCAGAGACCACACCACGCACCCCTCTAAGAGCACTGGGCTGGTGGAATTTGCAGCATTTCTCAGACTTCCCCTACAGACAAAGGTGCTAAAAGCTTGAGAGGGTGGAGCTGGCTTTGAGATGTCAGAATCACCAAAGAGGAGCTGCGGAGACAGGACGTCCACCGGGAACCTCTGTCTGATTAGGAAAAAGTGATGCCCAGCAAGTCCTGGAGCAGAATCTGGAAGAATCTATCCGAGTCTTCATCCAGGTCTGGGTCCCCCACACCACCCTCTTGCCCCGCTACCATCTGGCCAATCTAGCCCCTTTATTAAGGAAAGAGTCCCCTGGAGTCCATGGGGAGGCTGAGATTGGCTGTTTTTGCATCTGTCTATAACTGAGCACCTTGGACAGGTGTTATGCGTGCATCATCTTTGCTAGACTCTGGACTAAGTCTCAATCCTGACTCCACCGCTCACAGGCTGTGCAACCTTGTAAAGTTCCTCAACCTCTGTGAGCCTCAGGTTCATGTCTGGCGTGTGGGGATGACGACACCCATCTCACAGAGTTGTGATGCTCTAGGTTGATGTGCAGGACAAGCAAGTAAGTAAGCAAGCAGAGAAAGTAAGCCCTCGAAGAAAGTCAGTACTTTTATTATCACTCTTATTACTGGTTTTTGTGCCTGTCCGGCTCCAGCCCCAGCAGTACATGTATCTGTTTCCTCCTGCTGCTATAACAAATGTAGTGGCTTAAAACAGTGCAGATCTAGTCTCTTAAAAGTTCTAGTGACCAGAAGTCTATGACAAAGGTGTTGGCACACTGAGTTCTTTCTGGATCCTTCCCAGAAGCATTTGTTTCCCCAGCTTCCACAAATCACCCACATTCCTCAGCTCAGGACCCTGTTCTCACATCCCTCCAACCTCTTGCTTCTATAGTCACATCTCCTCCACCTAACTCCCATCCTGTATCCTCCCTTTAAACATAGAAGTCTTCACTGAATTTGTTACAACATTGCCACTGTTTCATGTTCTGGTTTTTGGCCACGTGTGAGGTTTTAGCTCCTTGGCAGGGATTGAACTGGCACCTCCCGCATTGGAAGCTGAAGTCTTAGCCACCAGACTGCCCGGGAAATCACCTTCCCTCCCTCTTTTAAGGATGTTTTTTACCTCGGACGCATTCAGATAATCCAGGATAATGTTGCCATCTCAAGCTCGGTACCTTAATGATGTTACCCAGTGAGCAAGGGAGCAGTTTGTGAGAGGCTCCAGGGAAAGGTCTCTCTTCCACAGGGTAGAAATGAAAATGACAATCACTCAAGCAGTGGGTGTGTAGAATATGACATATGCAAAAGATTTTCATCACAGCTTTGCCTGTAACAGTGAGCAACTCGAAGAAACCGTAGAATTTGGTTAAGTACCTGTTGGCCTATTGATAAAAGATGACCTGCTGTTACTTGAAATTACATGGTGTCTATAACACATGAAGAAAAGTTTAGAGAATAATATTAAGAGCAAAAAAGATGCTCAAAACTATGTGTGTGTGTGTGTGTGTGTGTGCGTGCGCGGGAGCGCGCTGTGATTATGACTATGTAAACATTATATGGGTTTATCAGAATTAAATGAGAAGGCCTTTATTAATAAATGGAAATAATTACTTTGTATGGCTGCTGGGATTTTGAGTAGTTAAAAATACACTTTAAGCTATTCTACAGTGGACTCTATATTTTATTTTCCTTAAAGACATTCCCCCCCTACACCATTTATTAATAAATGGAAATAATTAGCTTGTAAGGCTGCTGGGATTTTCAGTAGTTAAAAATACACTTTAAACTATTCTACAGTGGACTCTATATTTTCCTTAAAGACGTCCCCCACCACCACCATTGCTGCAGTAATTTCTGAACAGGCGGACCAGTTGGTTGCCATTTTCCAGGCCATGCTAGGTGGTCACATTATCCTGATTTCCCTGGCAGGCACACTCCACTCTCGAGGATTCCAGGCTTCAGAGGGACGCTGCATGTGGTAGAGCGGAGGGACAGAAAGGGGCCAGGTGTCCCAGGATCTCAGGGAGCGGCTGGCCTGCGCTCCTGCCCTCCTCCCTGGCGGGCCAGTGTACTTCCCGGTCGTTCAGCACAGCTGGGATTGGACCTTGGGTGGAGGCAGAAAACACCTAAAGCTCAACCCTTTCCATGAGTTCTCCTTGGCTTTCATCTCATTTTAACAGCACTATAAAGTCAACATATTACTTTAAAAGGTGTTGAAAAGAGCCACTTTTGGAAACTGTGCTCTGTAGAAACAACTTTTTCTTATGCTCCCCTCCCCCATGGCATTTTCCCCATCTCGTGCCCATTTTTTCCTACCATGATTTTTTCTAGAGATGTGACCCTCAAATTTAGGCTGTGTTGGAATCATGGGGAGGGACCAGTTTTGTTTTGTTTTGTTTTTTAATGCAGATTCTTGAGGCTCACTTCCAGAGGCTGTTTTAGTCCAATTCCTGAGTGGGTCTTTGTATCTACATTTTTACCAGTCTCTCCAAGTGACTGTATAGCCACTGGATTTGAGAACCACTGTTTGGCTGCATTTTAGGGGTGCTCTGGGCAAACCCAGAGAAGAAAAAAGAGATGAGACCATCTGAAGAGAATCAACACTGCTTGTTTCCTTTTCCTTCAAATGCATAATTGAACACCTGAACAACAAATGAAAACAGTATTTGCAAATACTGTTATTAAAGGGTTAATAAAGAATCCAAACTCAATAACAAAAAAGCAAACAATCTGATTTAAAAATTGGCAGAGGATTTGAATAAACACTTCTCCAAAGAAGACATACAAATTGCCAATGGGTATATGAAGAGGTATTCAACATCACTAGTCATCAGGGAAATGAAGTAAAAACCACAATCAGGGACTTTGTGGTGGTCCAGGGCCTAGGTTCAATCCCTGGTCAGGGAGCTAGATCCCACATGCTGCAACTAAGACCCGAAATAGCCAAATAAATAAAAACCATGTATGGAGTATGGAGGTCCTTCAAAAAATTAAAACTAGAACTACCATATGATCTAACAATTCCACTTTTGAGTATTTATCTGAAAGAATTAAAAATACTAATTCGAAAAGATATATGCACCCCACATTCATTGTAGCACTGTTTACAATAGCTAAGACACAGAAACAGCCTAAGTGATGGATGAATGGATAAAGAATTTTGTTGTATATTTATACAATGGAATATTATTCAGCCATAAAAAAGAATGAAATCTTTCCCATTTGCAATAACATAGATGGATCTTGAGATCATTTTGCCAAGTGAAATAAGTTATACAGAGAAAGACAAATAAAAATAAGGATGATATCACTCATATGTGAAATCTAAAAAAGCAACAAGAACGAAAAGCAGCTCAGAAGCAGGGGAAGTGGAGGAATGAATGGGTGAAGTGGATCAAAAGATTCAAATTCCAGTTACAAACTAAGTAAGTCATGGGGATATAATGTACTATATATTTGAAAGCTGCTGTGAGAGTAATTTTTAAAGTTCTCATCATAAGAAAAAATTTATATATTAACTAGACTTATTGTGATTATTTCATAATATATACACAGTATTGTGAAATACAATGTATTTAACAAATATTGAATCATATTGTACTCCCGAAACTGATATGTTACATGTCAATTACATCTCAATTTAAACAATGACTTGTGACTTGCCCATCCAGAGAAACTTTGGTAAAGATTTATATGCATCTGATTTGGGTCAAAATTAAGTAGCCAAGCTGAAAACTGCCCTCATGGAATGACAAATTGCTTGTGCTCAAAAAATACTTTTACACAAGTGCTTGAGATCTTGACCAAGGTTCACAGTTCTTTACAATTAGATGAAGGCATAGACTTTGATGATTCAATCATTTCTAGTATGCTTTGTCTGTTTTTTTTTAATAATGAGAATGTAATACTGTTTACATATTTTCGCTGATTGCAAGATGCTGCCCCTTCCCCCCTCTACACATACTTTAGCAGCTGTGTGATTGGATGACTTATGATCAATGTCTTATTGTCATTGACACAAAGTCATGACTTGGTTGTCATTGTCATCACCTCTGATCACATTCAGAGAGTGGCACCCTTGAAAGAAACACTCTCTCATTGATGCTATTGATCACCTGCAGGGCAACTTTGGGTTGAAAACATGAACCCTGACAGCACTGAGTTGAAAATCACTAAGATTCGGATTCTGTGAAGAAGTTTTGAGAATAACTTAACCAATTTCTTTCAGTTATACTTTCCTCTCAGGTGTGCCCAAGGGCCACATGCAATATGTCTAAATAAGCACTTTTGATAAGGCTAAAATAAAAATGTTAAGAGCTAAAGCACTGGGTCATATTTTAGTTGGCAGCATTTTTTTTTCTTTCTTAGTTGTACATGAAACAGTGGTGCTTCTTATAACTGATGGCATCTTAGATACAATGAAATGAAGGAACAGCTCACACACAGCACTCCTTGCTTGCCAGGCATGAGAGTTCTGTACGCACGAACTTATTCAAATCCTCATGATTGTTAGCCCATTTTACAGATAAGGAAACTGAGGCACATAGCTAAGGTCACACAGCCAGAGACTGGTAGAGCTGGGTGGGGTTCCTACTCAGGCAGTCAACTCCAGGGTTCAGACTCAGAAGCTGCACTGCAGGACCTCATGTAGAAGAGTATAAATTTATAATGTGTCAGGTAGTAACTAGTGAAGCATTTTCAATCCAACTGGTATTTTAGCATTTGAGCCAGCATAGAATTAATTAGGGGGAAAGGTGCAAATGTGTTGCAAAGACAAGGTCAAGTCTGTGAAGAGCAAAAAAGATAGCAGAGGTAGCCTGCCTCCAGGTTATTTCTCACCCTGAACTCCCCAGCAAGTCCTGCCTCTTTCACTGTGAGCATCGCACATTGGGAAGTTTCTCTCGGTTTCTCATTGCATTCAGTGGAATACTGAAAAGGGCAGAAACAAAGACTGTTTGGCTGCCCATCTCTTTCCATCCGACATGGAAATGGGGAGTGACTTTAAGTAAGACTTTTGCACAGATGTTTGCTCCCTTTGTCAGGGGAAGAGACAGTCCCAGTCTTCAGGGATAGGATTTGGGGTTGACTTCCTCTTCTTTGTGAAAGATTAAGTTGACATGAAGACAAAGGGTAAAAATGTCTATTCAGTGTTGGACCCAAGATAAAGGCTACTGCCCCTCCCAAGTTTCCTTTACTTAGCAGATGTTTTTAAAAGCCTGAATGAGTGCAGATTTTATATTATCTTACTGCTCTTATCAGCCATGATAAGACTGATCCCATGACAATGAAATTTGAGATATGGGTGACTGCAGTTGATCAGGAAGACTGAATCTTTGAAGGTGAAGACTGAATCATTTACAGGTGACAAAAGTTATAGTCTCTGTGATAAAACAGGAACAAAAGAATCAGTCTTTGTTCATGGAAAATTTCTTTTGAAAACTGTCTTTCTTCCAAGGTAAAAACAGCCATCAAAAACAGAGACTGGGATTAGAGACCTTAGAGCTATCGTTTGACCCAAGCTTCTGGCCCTCTCAGTAAGAGGATGTTCACAGACTGCCTTGGGATACGAGCCCCAAAGAGGTGCAGGAGGCTTCACCCCCATCCCTACCCTGCTACAGCAGCACTGTCCCTGTGACTTCCCTGCCACCATCTGCCATCTAACTTCTGCAACCCACATCTTTATGTGCATCTGAATTTTCAAAAGCCATGCAAAGATATTGCCTGGGTTCTGAATCTGCTATGCAGCATATACTCCGTCAATTCAGCCCCAATTTTTCGGAACTTTAGCCTTGGTACTTTAGCACTGACTGAAGAAAAAAGGCAGAAATTTTTAGGAAACAAATAATTTAAGGCATTTGTTTTGTATTAAGAATCAGATGCAGCTGTATTACTGAGGAAAATGTGAAATGTAGGTGACTTTTAAAGAGAAAATTAAAATTAGCAGATTGGTTTTTGTCTTCCTGGTAAGCTTCAGATGAGATATCGCCCCCAAAATACCCACACCCCCCTCACCGTGCCCCTCCTTTCCCAAAGCCCCCAAGATTGAGTATTCATTTTTAGTTGCCCTGAGGGATACTGTTGTGGAAAAGTTTGAGAAGTTCTGCTTTACAAAGACTCCCTTGAGCCTCATAGCCATTGGTCATTAGGCAAGAAAATACAGCCAGTTCCTTCTGTCCTGGGCTGCCTTCCATTGCTGTCCACCCATGACCATGGTCTGTGCGTTGATGGGCAGGGTCTTCAGAGTTGAGGTCTCCCTTGGCAGAATATCCCCTGTAGTTTTAGCCCAGGAGCCCATGTTGTGTGGTTTTTCAAGGCTAAATTAGAGACCACCCTAGAATTTGGGGGCTGAAATGAGGCTTTTTCCTCTCTCTGTCCCATCTGCTTTGGGGGTAGTGGGGAGTCAGAGCTCTGACAGGCTCAGTTTGGGAGCCCAATGAAGCAACCAACAGAATCCACACCTCTGTGCATAGGTAGAATGGAATCTTTTCAAATCTTTAAATAAAATTTTTTCTTATTGTACTGGGTTTTTAAAAGGAGAGAACACATTTCCATCGTCCCTCCCCTGTCCTTCACTATCTCCCAGAGTTTGCTCAAGCTCATGTCCATTGAATTTGTGATGCCATCCAACCATCTCATCCTCTGCTGCCCCCTTCTCCTCCTGCCCTCAATCTTTCCCAGCATCAGGGTCTTTTCCAATGAGTCAGCTCACTGCATCAGGTAGCCAAAGTATTAGAGCTTCGGCTTCAGCATCAGTCCTTCCAGTGAGTAATCAGGGTTGATTTCCTTTAGGATTGACTGGTTGGATCTTCTTGCTGTCCAAGGGACTCTCAGGAGTCTTCTCTAGCAAAGGTGTGAGAGAAGGAGAGAAACTGGGGAGAATTCCAAGGGGAGACAGCCAGCTTCTGACATGGCTCCTAAAGACCCCCATCTCCCGGCTGTCACATCTCTGTATAACTCCGTTCCTCTTGAGTCAAGGCTGGACCAGGTAACTTGCTTCTGATGACTAGGATATGGCAAAGTTGATGGAATGGCACTTCTGTGATTAGGTTACAAAAGACTGTGACTTCCTCTTGCTGGCAGATTCTTACTATTGCCCTCTCAGCTTGCACCCTTCAATGAAGCAAGATGCCTTACTTGTGAGGTCCACATGTCAAGGATCCAAGGGTAGCCCCTGGCCAACAACCAGTGAGGAACTGAAGCCCTCAGACCAACAGCCCATGAAGAACTAGATCCTGTCAAAAACCACATGAGCTCAGGGTGGGTCCTTCCCCAGTTGAGGTTTGACTTAAGATTGCAGCACCTGCTGATACTGTGATTGCAACCTGTGAGAGACCCTGAAGCTGAGGGCCCAGCTAAGCCATGTCCAGATTGCTCACCCACAGAAATGGAGAGATAATACATATATGTTTCAAACTGTTATGTTTGGGGATAATTGGTTATGCCATGATATATAACTAATACAAAAGGGTTTTTGGTCTGGGCAACTGGAAGAAGTAGTGATCATTAATCATATCATAATGTAAGTGTAGGTAGAAGCACTTTCTGATTGGAAAATAGTCAGTTTGGTTTTGGATATGTACAATACACACATATTTCTGTTTCTGTGATCGTGTTTCAAATGGTAGTTAGCTACCAGTATCTATGATCTAAATGCTCTCCCATGAACCACTTTAAAAAATGTTAATTAATGCATCTTCAGAAATCAGAGTCTATAATAATTTTAGTCACAATTATTTCTAGAAACAGAGAACATCAAATCCAGTACCAACCTATTAATTCTGGTGTCTCATTTTTGGAGATTTTTTTTTTAACTTATGCAAAAACTGGGATAATTCATCTTTTTTATCTCTTTAAGGAAAAGATTTGCTGGAACAAATTGACAGTACAAATCATTTAACAGAAAGAATCTTTACTTTTTAGCATTTAAGAAGTGTTTATTTATATGTTAACAAAGTTATTCACTGTTGGTAGAAATTGCCAGAGGCTCTGAATTATGATAGCCTAGATGGAGACCAGAAGCCAGGCACGGAACCAAGAGAAATGAAGGAGGTGAAATTGGCAGGCTGGTGGTGATCGGTTGGGTGTTGGGGTAAGGAAGAAGGCACTGTGCAGACACTGTATGCTGCTTGTCCGCTGCCTCATCTTTCTTGCCCAAAGAGCACCATCTTGGTTCTGGTATTAGGCGGCCAGTGTGACGAGAGAGAGGGTCTCTACAGGACCCCAGAAAGTGAATCATTGTTAATCTCAGCTGTTGTGAAGATTCTATTCTCTGCCCATGACGGGCTTAGGGATGGATATGGGACAAAATCCTGGCCAGTGGGATGTGAAGGAGATCACATCCTTCACAGGCGTGGGGCACCTCTGTGGAGGGTTTCTTTGCTCTTTAGAAGAGAATGGTGAGGGGAAACTTTGCTTTCCCGCTTCCATACATTGCTCTCTGCTTGTGTGACTTGGAACCAGGGAAAGCATCTTGGGAGAATGAGGGGAGCTGGGCTAAGAGACGGAGTCAAGAGCCTGAGGGTGGCCCAGTAGAAAGGCAGAAGAACTTGGGTCCTCCACACCGTGTTTGCTCCCCCACATTAACCAGTCCTAGAGCTGCTGCATCTGTGGGCCTTGTTTTTATATGAAATGGAGCACTTCCTAGTGGTTTAATGTATTTGGAGTTAGGTTTTCTGTTACTTGCAGCTGAAAGCATTCTGTGCTGGGAGAATTCTAGGCTAAGATGTAGTTTTCTGGCTTGATTGATGGACTCATTTACTGACATGGGGAATTCAGGAGGAGAAGGTGCCAGGGTTGGGGGTGGTGAGGAATGACGGCCTGGGTTCAGAACCCATTTGTTAGAGGTGTCTGTGGGACAGCCAGATGAGGACCTCTGTGGAAGTTCTGCTGTGCAATCCTGTAGCTCAGGACTGAATTCTGAGCAGAGAGAGAGCTGTGAGAATCCTCACTCAGCACACAGGTGATGGCTTTATCACAGCCTTGACTTGGGCTAGAGTCTAAGCTTTACTGCTTGATACCTATATAAGCTAAGGCAGTTAACTTAGAGTGTAAAGTGGAAATGTGTATCTTAGTGCTTCTCAAGGAGGAATTTTACTGCAGTATAGCAGTGTGTGTGCACGTGTGTGTGTGTGTGTGTGTGCTGTGCTCAGTTGTTCAATCATGGCTGACTCTTTACAACTCCAGGGACTGTAACCCACCAGGATCCTCTGTCAATGGAATTTTCCAGGCAAGAATACTAGAGTGGATTGCCATTTCCTCCTCCAGGGGATCTTCCCAACCCAGGGACTGAACCTGTGTCTCTGGCATCTCCTGCATTGGCAGGAGGATTCTTTACCACTGTGCCACCTGTGTAGCAGAGACCATGCTGGATCTTCACTATACCTGTTTTCCTTCACCTCCTGGATCCATGGGTAAACCTCCCGTCCCAGTGTCCCATGCTGTTAGGTGGGGTCATGTGGATGAATTCTGACCAATGAGATACGATGCTCTCCCTTCCCTTATCTGCCAGCTGGATGCAGAGAATCCAATGGTGGCAGGAAATGATGGAACCTTTCGATGCAAAAAGCCTGGGTCCTGGAGTGACTTTGTGGAGAATCCCCACCTGCCCATCACCTACATAAAATGGTGACATGACAATGAATAAACCTAGACCATGTTGTTTCTGCAATAATTAACTTAACTTTCCCTGCCTTGTCTCACCTACCCAGCATTCCCTGCTTTGACTCACCTACCCAGCATCCCCTGCTCTGACTTACCTACCCAGTATTCCCTGCCCTGACCTGCATACCCAGTATTTCCCAACATCTGATAACCAAGATGATTTAGATGGTATCCAGTTACAAACTTTAAATTGTAACACACTTATTTTTATAGGTATTAGAAAAAATATAGATATTCACAGAAAGCTAGATCACCAGTCTTATGATTTCAGAGATATCATTACTTGGGCAAGGGCTGATTTAATGAATTGAGTCAGTTAAAAACACTGAGTAAATACAGAACAGGTGTTAAGTGAAAATGGTAAAAATGGAAACAGTGGCACACACATGCTGGCTTACTTTGTGAAGTGGTTGTGAGACTAAAAGGACATGATGCAAGTCAAGTAACTCTCCTAGGCCTGACACTTAGGAAGTGAATGATAAATGGTAGCTCTTATCATGTAGCTCACGAACCTGTAACATAGGATTTATCACACTGCACCGTGTGGCTGGCTTATTGTTTACTTGTTCATCACCCCTGCTCGCACTGAATGCCTTAGGAGTAGGATCTATCTTATCTCTCACAGAATCTCTAGTACTATCTCAGTGACAGGCACCTAATGGGAAGCCAATAAATGGAGATTGAATGTTGATAATCCGGGAGTGTAATATCCTTTCTAGGACTGCAGATTTGAATACACTGGACTATGAACCTCATACACACAAGACCCATGTCTGGCTCAGTGCTGGGTGCAAGCACGCAACCCAGTAGCTGATACATTGCTGGTGCTCGAGAAAGACTTGTTGTGAATAAACGTGTTTATTTTCACCATTATCACAGAGTACAACATCCACACGGTCCTGGACCAAGAGAACAATACTTCTCAGCTCTAGATGAGGGAAGTGAAATCTGGAGAAGCAAAGTCACCTTAAGAGATCACATAGACACAGGAATATACAGTGGGGCCTTTGAAAGTCCCACAGGATGTGGAATAATTCTTCATTGTAAAAGACTGTTCTGAGCATGGCAGGACATCTAGTATGCTTGCCAATGCCTGCTCCTACCGATGGTGTCCCCAGTTATTGCGCTCATCAAATATGCTCTCACAGATCTTGAAATGCTCCATAGGGAGCAGTACCCTATCTGGGAACTACTGGTCCAACCTACCCTCTGAAACAGATGAAGAACTAAGATCTAGACAGGGAGAGAGGCTTGCCCAAGTGACAGAGCCAGGATTTAGACCCAAGTCTTGATATTACACCAGTAATCTTTCTCCAATCATTGACAGTGTGAAAGTTTAGATAAAAAACCTGAGTTTGGGGAGGGAGCAGGGGTTTGGGGTTGGTCATGACTTAACACCCCAAGATGGTCTCAGGGCTTCTCCCACCAGCTGATGAAGTGTGGAGTCCATGGGATTCCCTTCCCTTTCCCCCTCATCCCTTCTCTTGTCTCTCAGCAGCTCAGTCCTGCTTTGAGGGAGGAGGCAGCATTCAGGAAGAGGGAGAGAGTGGCTGATGAATCTCCCTCCCAGGTAAGAGCTGGCTCTGCCTCCTAATAGAACTGAGATGAGTGTGTGTATTTTAAAGCAAATAAATGTTTCAGGCCCCAAAAGGGAGATGTTAATGGCTCCATTCGAATCCAGTGGAATTTATTTTCCATCAGGTCCAGACTTTCTGAGAAGCATGGTTCAATCAAGGATAGACATGAAGGAAGCACTTGTGGACTGAATGGATGCAAAGTCAACCCCAAAACATTCATCCACTGCACATTTCTTAATTAAATCTCTGAAGCTGCAGCTGTCTCTGGCTGGTACACAGAGAGACATGCTAGCTTTTGCTTGCTCTTTTTGGCTTTTTCCATGGTGGAAAAGGTAATCTTCTCAAACTTGTTTTCACAATCAGCTTTGAGACAACCAGCTAACTAACTACCCAGGCTAATCCATGTGTCTCCATCTGAGAGGGCGCTTGTCAGCCAGTAATGAGAATTTTGGCCAGCCCTTTCAAAATAATTATTTTAAACAATGAATGGTGTTTACAGAAGTGAGACTGGGAATAGAGATTCATAATGAATAGCTCCAGCAATAATTACTTATTTTCTATATTTATCGAAAATGACTACATACAGTATTGCTGTTTTCTCTGAAGAGAAAAATGCGGCAATTATCACAACTATTTATCTACTTTCCTATTTTAATGAATTGCAATTGGTATTTTTTAATTACTAGGGCAAAAAAGGAAAATGGCAACCCTTAGATGAGATGGCTCTAGTGTCGTTAAGAATGTGTTTGTACATTAATATCAGTAATGGTGTGCAGAGAAAAAAATATATATGTCAGGCTTTGGGGCTTTGCAACATAGCACCCAGCTGTTAAGCCTATGACAGAAAAGCAATTTGGCATTGAAACTGTCCCTTGGATTCCTCAAATGACTTGTTTTCCTTGGAGTTGTATGGAAACTACCCCTTTTAATCAAGGAGACATATTCTGATAGCACATGTGCATTTTTGTTTAATGATAAAAGTCCTGATATAATGTTGGCCAATTTCTATAGTGTAAATGGTCCCTTCGTGGCAGATTTTAAGATACCCTCATGATATCATTGAACATGCATTTGGGTCAAGATGTGTGTAATTGACTCTCACAAGCCATTGTGAGCTGGCTCCAGCACATCACTGGATATAAGTTACATCTGATATACATTGATTGCGACCCTACTGTGTGTGAGTCACTGTGCCTTCAGCACCGCAGTGAACCAAACAGGCAAAGCTCCTGCCCTAAAAAAGTGTAGAGTAGGAGAGACAGACGGTAAACAAACAAGCTGGTCAGTAAACATGTGACATACCTTCAAAGAGCTATGAGTGGAAAATGAGGCAGAGTAAGAGGGTGAGTTGTGACAAGGTGGGGGCAGGAGTGTTCTTCTGTACAGCGGACAGAGAGGCCCTCTCTGAGTGGAGTCATGAGAGCACAGGTTCAGTGAAGGAATGAGTCCAGAGGAGAAAATGAGCATAGAGTTGGTGAGGTGGCAGTGGGAAGGTTGCCTGAGGGGTTTTATTTTGCCTGTTTCCAAAGGGCCAAGATGTGGGAAGCCTTGGGTTATCATCTAAGACCCAGACGTACTTCTGGTGATTCATGCTCCAATGAAGCATTCTAGCCCTAAATTTAGGCAAGGGTCAAGACTGGGTGGGTGGCCCACAACTCTCTCTCTTATCCACGTACAAAGGCTCTCTTTTGAGATGTGTGATATCCTAGTTTTTATTCTTGTGTCTACCATGCCTGCAGCTCCCTGTTTCTTCATGGAGATCAGCTCCTGATCGCTACATCCCGCTTACATTCAGACTTATGCCCCCTGCCTGGGATGGCGCTCTATGGGGAAGGATTTGTTCACTGCTGATTTCCCATCTCCCAGGAAACTGCTTGGTCCCTTGCCTCCCCGCCTACCCCCGGTTAACATTCAGTAAATATTGAATTAATTAACACAAGAAGATGCAAGCATCTAATTAGTTCATTAAGACTTCCACTGAGGTCTGGCCTAAGCTGTTACCTCACACCCTAAACATTTCAATGGAGAAGGAAATGGCAACCCGCTCCAGTATTCTTGGCTGGAGAATTCCATGGACAGAGGAGCCTGGCAGGCTATAGTCCATCGTGTCACAAAGAGTCTGACACCACTGAGAGACTAACACACTACGTACATTTAAAAACCCTCTTCTTGCCAGTCTTCCTCACTGTTCGGCACCTACAGAGTTGCCTGGGAACAGGTTCTCATAAACCATTCAGCCATTTATTGAGTGGTTGAGAGCATGGATCTTGTTTTATTCCTATTGACTTTAATTTTTGTTCTAAATTACTTTTCTTTTATTCCTCCTTCTTTCATTATAGATAGGGCATTCTATTGTTTTTTTTTCTTCAATTGTGTGTGCAGGGAGGTAAAATTATCTATGAATTTAATTTCAACACAGCAAAAGAGGCATTACAATCTGTTGTTCTATGAAGGGGTTGCTGGAACTGACAGGTGTGAGAATTCCTGGGCTGGACAGAATGAGTCTTGGCTACTTTCCAGTTACTAACAGGCCTTGAGGGGTCACCTTGAGCATCTCTGAGGCTGTAAGAGAACATGGGCAGCCTGAGGGCAGCTTACAGGACCTTAGGAAAGGCCACTGGGGTCTTCAATGAGACCCGCATCTGAACAAAGGCAGGCATTCCTTTCCGGGCATCCCCAGTGAGCATGAGTTGAAATCAAGAGCAAGAACTGTTTCCTTTCTGGTGCTTTTAGAACCTGTGCAATGATTCAGAGTGTGGGGGTTTAAAGTGTTTCTCACTTCACGCCACATTTGATGTTCAGCACACAAAGAAAGTACAAAGTCAGAGAGGTGATCCGAGAAGTGAGAGTCCCTTCCTGGTGGGAGCAAAGTCTTGCTGGGTTTAAACACAAATCAGTGTGCTCTATGCTAATAATGAGATTGGGAAATGTATTGACACTGGAGGTGTTTTAAGTGTGAAGATAAAACAGACAGTTCTTTTCATCTATTTATTGGTGACAAGTCTCCCAGCTCGAGATTTTGTTGTTCTATTTTTTTTCCACGCTGATTTCTAAGGTAAAGAATTTCACAGCAGGACTTAATCTTCAAAAATAGGTAACTGGCAGCTCAGGTTTGAGAAAATGATACTAAGGACTGTCACCACAGTAATCATTGGCGCTATCCCTCGCACCCTGCCATCGAGGCTGGAATGGTCATTTCCATGTAAACTAGGAAACCAGGCTCATGGAGGTCAATGGACTTGCCTAAGACCAGCCTTCTGGCAAGGGGCAGCCCAGGGCTCAAACATATGCTTTCTGGCTCTAAGATTTTTGACAGGGATTTAATAATGGAAGGCAAGAACCATACTGTACAAATCAGAGCTCTAAGAAACAAAACAGATATATGTTTTCCAAGAGAGAACATATTCTAAGGAATTAGCTCACATGTTTATGGAGGTTTGGCAAACCCCAAACCTGTAGGTTAGGCTGACACGCTCAAAACTCAAGGAAGGGTTGCAGGTTGAGTCCAGTGGTCGTGTACTGGCAGAATTTCGTCTCACTCAGGGGAGGTTAGTCTTTGTTCCAGTCAGGCCTTCAACTGATTGGATGAGGCAAATCCACATTATGGAAAGTAATCTGCTTTAATCGAAGTCCACCGATTTCAGTGTTGACCTCATTCAACCACCTTCACAGAAACATCCAGAATAATGTTTGACCAAATATCTGGGCACTGAGGCCCAGCCAAGTTGATACTCTAAATCAACCATCACAGATACATTCATTTTTAAATATATTTCTTAATGATGGCAAGTGCAGTCCACATTCAATATATAAATATGAAAATTGCAAAAAATAAATAAAAAAGAAAGAAATGTTAATCCTACCAGGGCCTACTGGGATGGATCCTCCTTATTATCTTCATTCTAGGCATACAAACAGTATAAAAATGTATTTTCATACCCACAAATGATATCATTTCACAATAATGTTTGGCAGTGTACTTTTTTTTTTAATTTAGCAAGACTCTATGAATTTTTCCCCAGGTTAATACATATTTTTCTCCTCCCTGATTTTTAAAGACAGCACAGCAGTTCTGTCTCATGATGGCTGTAGTGAATGGCTTCTCCTTCTGCTCAGCATCTTTTCTCCTTTTTGTCTGATGACAGTATTTGGTTCAGGTGGTGCTGTCTTACCTCTTGATCCAAAGGACAGACAAGAGTTGTAAATATCAAGAAAGAGCGTTGTCTTTACTTTAGGTTTATAGGCTGGCACAAGATGGGTCCAGGACTGCTGGTGGTCATTTTTATCAATACTTGGACTTGATCCTAAGAGCGACGCTAGTCTAGAGGAAAGCAGAGAAATGAAGAAAAACAAAGAGTACATTGTTTGAACACCTGGATCCAGCTGTGCCTGAAGCTATTCTCCTTTATTTTTCAGCTCTGGGAGCTCATAAATTCCTCCTTTTTTTGCTTAAGTCAGTAGTTAAAGTCTATTACTTTCCTGGAAAGAGTTCAGAGGCCTGTCTGATATGGTATCACTCAATTTATGTGCACCAGTAGGTGACTGTGTGATGTTTTTTTCTGATAATTTACCCATGATGGGCAAGGTGTTGCAGAGAGGTTTGGAGATTGCAAGATGATTTAGATATAATCTCTCATCTCAAGGAGCCTGTGATCCAGTAATTGAGCCCAAGTGCATTTTTGTCTCCATAATCCCAATGGCTTGTAGGAATCAGGACAACTTCCTAAAGGGATGAACATTTGATAGTGATCTTGAGAGAGAGGGAGAAAGGGTTTAAGATTCCTTTTCAGGATCTGAAATGTCCTACATGGCCTACTTTTGAACCACATATTCATGTACATATGGATGGCCTGGGATCTTATTAAAATGCAAATTATAATTCAGTAGGTCTGGGGAGGGGACAAGTGCCTGCATTTATAATGCGTTAGAAGGTGAGGTCCACAGGCTGACCTCTGAGGAGGGAAGGTATGTCTCTCACCCATTCCTCCAGCTCATCTCACACCAGCCTGTACATGACCCCTCTGCCCAGCTCCTTTGTGTCCTGGGAGTATACCCAGCTCTGACCGGCCTCAAGGCTTGCCACCCACTGGACCCTTTGCCTGGATTGCTCTTTCCTTCAGTGTAGGGCTCCTTTCCGATCTCTGCTCACATGTCTGGTCTCCGCTCACGTGGCCACACGGTGCTTCCCTAGCACTCCTGATTTTTGAGCTTGTCTCCCATCATGGTGAAGGCAGAAAATGATACTCACCAGACTAAAGGATGAGGCAAACATCAAGGAGCTCTGTATCTCTCACATCTGTGATCTGTTCTTGGCACATGGCCTGGAAGCTTTCTTAGCAGCTACCAGAATCTGCAATTATCAAGTTGATTTTTTCACTATCTGCCTTTTCCAATAGAGGGAAAGCCCTGGAAGGCAGAACCTCATTCATCGCGATCACTGCTCCTTCCTTCACGGTGCTGGACATGTGGTAGGTGCTCAGCGAGCAGGAAGGACATTTCTGGCAAAGGGAAGACCATGAGCAAAGATGGGGATAAAATGAGTAGCTCAGTTTAGCTGGAGCCTGAGCAGTTCCGCTTGAGGAACATCCCTCTGGCTGGTAGAGAGGAAGAGAGAGAGAAGAGGGGCTGGGAATGGGACACAGAAAATTGCCAGAAAGCTCTTAAGGCAATTCAGGTGAAAGTGGAGGTGCTGGGGGGAAGGGAGGGATGAAATAGACAGATGTGAAGGCAGGTGAGGACTGGGCGTGGGAGACTGATGAGAAACCCAACACTTGGTGATTGAGTGGGGGCGAGGGACCAGGGGTGCGCAACTGGCAAGGGTGATCAGAGATGAAGAGGTTAAAGTGAGTGAAATTAGAGTCATTCCTTGGTTCGCTGACTCTAGTTTGGAGGACAGATGGAGTTATATAACCTGAAGTTCCACACTTAATGAAGGTGTCAGCCTGCGGCACTGACAGCACTAGCAGGAGGTGCGTCACCGCCTTGTTCCGAATGTCAGGCTCTACAATCTAGAATGGGGCTGATGTGCATACCCTGTAGGACAGTTGCGAGGTTTGGAAACAGCACACGTGGGTGAGTGTTCATGGGAGGATGCAGGGGAGTGAGAGTCGTGCTGTGCCGGCTGGAATCCCTCCAAGACAGAAGCATTTATTTCCCCAGTTGCTGGGCACCTTGGAGGCTTATGGGTGACAGAGAGCCCTGGCTCCCCCAGGGTCACCCACATCCAGGGATGGGTTGATGTGGGGGAACAAAGGCCCAGCTCCCTGCCAAGTGGGGACAAGTCTGAAGCACCAGCCTAGCACCAGAGCTCTCAGTGGGGTGAGCTAAGGCTATGTTGTGATGGCGCCGAAGCCCTACCTCTCCCTCTTATCTAATCCTGTATCCTTGCATGCACCAACAGGACAGGTTTTGTTCCCAAAGACACTCCCCAGTAAATTTCCTGTACGTAAATCTCCATCTCTGAGTCTGCTTCTGGGGGACCCAGAGTGCAACAGAGAGTATTACCTTGGCACAATGATCTTAAGCCACCTGAGTATCAGGTGTTACTAGCTGGCCAGAATCTTAGGCACTATTCTGTGAAGTTTCAGACACTGAGCAGGAAAGTGATGTTCTGAAGGCCTGACCTGTCAAGCTGCTTCTCAGGCAGGTCAGAAATTTTGTGTTGTGGACCTTTTCTTAATGTTTAGAAATGCATAAAACAAATGCATCATATTGCAAAGTAAACCAATTTTATGGAAACACAGTTATCAAACTGTTATCAAAATAGACTATGACTATCAATATATGGCATAGCAGTATAGAAGGTATTGTGATAGAGTAATATAGTTAACAAAGAACCTATTGGTGGGTTTAATAATCTAAAAAAACAGGGAGTGTTGGTATCTCAAGATGTATATAGCAGCTGCCATGTGATATGGAAAGATCTGACTTCTGTTGGTGAGAAGTTACAGGGCTTGCAAATACCGAGGTCAACAAAAATCAAGATGTCATCCCCCCCCACCCACAACCATGGGCCTCCTAAATTCTATTCATGGAAGCCCAGGGTGTTTATGAATCTCAGGTTTAAAAAAAGCCTTGGTATTCTGTAATCTGCTTAAAGATGCTTAGTTCTAGATGGTGCAGGCAGGCAGGGATTCACAGTCCTAGGGAGACATAACATTTGATCAGAAGGGTCACATCTCAAGATACTTGCTACATCTCCCCTGTTTTCAGTATCTCTGGCCAAGCTCAGGTGTCTTACTAATTAGCACAGAGAATAGCAAAAGAGGGGTTTTACTAGTGAAATTTGTGGCCAACAACCTAACAGATGTTAGAACTGGGCTTTCGTTAGTAAAATTAGTGGTATTCAAGATTAGGGGATTGGCTGAAGTGACACTCTCCCTGCTTGATGATTGAGGTAGAGGAGTCAAATGAGGCTCACCCTACACCTTCAAAGATGGTGCCTGTGTCTGGGCACGGGGTTGCAGGTTATGTGGTTGCTAAGCATAGGAATAGCAGGATCCTGCCTCTGAAACCTTGTCATCTAATTCTCAAGACAATGTTCCCCGTAACATGTGAGCAGATCAGTTAAGAAGTTGGAGAGCTGGAACTTTACCAAGTTTACAATTACAAGGTATAAGCGGTTTGTTAACTGCATGCCTGTTAAAGGTAAAGTCTGTGATGGAATTGGACCTGAAGTTCCCTTTCAATGTAACTGTAGTAAGGTTGTAAGAGAAGAAGTTAACCCTTGCCCACTTCAGACATTCTGGAAATTCTTACAGCTATCAAAAAGAACCCAAAGGATGACTGTGCATAATTATATGGGCTTGGGTAGGTTTCCAACAATGACACTTAAATTTTCAGGAGTTCTGTCCAGCTAAAATCAGGGTAAAATACCCACCTGCCAAGGCAGGTAAATGTAAGAGATGTGGGTTCGATCCCTGGATTGGGAAGATCCCTTGGAGGAGGGCATGGCAACCTATTCCAGTATTCTTGCCTGGAGAATCCCATGGACAGAGAAGCCTGGCAGACTACCGTCCATAGCGTTGCAAAGAGTTGGACACGACTGAAGCGACTTTGCCTGTCTGCCAAATCTACAGCATCACCAGTACTTTACAAGAGACAGGTTTAGGACACAGATGGAAGACCAATCAGAACAAAGTGGGTGGAGCTTTGAATTAATTACCCAATAGATGTTTAGATAATTAGCCTGCAGGGGATGAGAGTAGGTCAGAGCTTTACCTAATGGCCCCAGAGAGAGGGTCTATTTGACTTGGCTGCTCCCCTGTGCAGCTAATGTGAACAAGTCTTGCTTTGTTGGGATGATTCCAGTCTTAGCAAACAGCCAGCAGGGCTCCCCTAAATGCTCCTCCAGAGAGAAATGAATCCTGAAAAGGGAGGGTCGGGGAGAGCTGAATGAGAGAGTGCTGTGTCTGCTCTCCTAGCTGTGTCGGGCTGCACTGGGGATGAAGAAAAATATCTTTCAGTCTCTTACTAGAAAAGGACTCAAGGTTTTATCAGGAATGGTTTGTAATACAAACTAACCCTTTCTTTTTACCAATAATACTTTTGTATAAAATCAAATAGCAATCACAAGACCGGGTGAAAGACAACAATGTGCTAAAGCACCTGTAAGTTAGAAGGAAAGGGAAGCAGGAGAGAGATGAGTAGGAATTCAGCCCACATCACCTCAATAAACATTCTCTCATCCTCAAACATAAACTGTAGACCAACAAACTCATCCAGCCAACCATCCACTCACTCAATGAGTGATGTTTACCACCTACATTGCCCCGGTTCCTGTGCTGGGTGCTGGGGGCATATAAAGAGCAGGAGAACTAAGGTCTCATAGATCTTAGACTCGGGGGAGAGACAAACAACAGACACATATTAGCAAGCATGCGTGCATGCGTCTGTGCTCAGTCGTGTTTGACTCTTTGCAAACTCATGGACTGTAGCGCTAGAATGCAGTTATACGTCACAGGCTAATACAGAAATTAGCCTGTAATTCTAATCATAATAAATGTTAAGGAGGAAAATGGAGGATAACATGAGAATATAAAATAAGAGGAGAGGTGGCATCTAACTAAGCTTGGAAGATCAGGGAAGACCTCCCTGAGGAGGTGACATTTAAGCTGAGGCCTGAAGATTGAATCAAACATCAGGATTGGCTCTTAGCTGGTGAAGGGCGTCTGTGTGTGTGTGTTGAGCATTCTTTGTAGAACTCATGCAAAACCCTTAAAGTGGATGGTAGCCTGGCCAAGCTCAAGAAGTAGAGAGTAGGCAGAATGACTGAAGTGGGACATAAGGCAGAATGGCAGGGGAAGAGGCAGGGAGTGTGCTGGGATACAGATTAGAATTAGATACAGCTGTCCTTGGGGCTCACCATCAAGTGGGGAGGATGTGTTGTATTAGGTGAGTCATAGCAAAGTAGAGCTATCTACCAGGGGACTGAAGGACTTCAGAAAACAGTAAGACTGGTACTGCCTAGAGGAGTCAGGGAAGGCTGCCCAGAGGAGGTGATGTTTGACTTGGGTCTCAATGGTTGCATAGGAGTTTGTTAAGCCAAAAGAAGGGCAGAGAGGAAAGCATGTACAAAGGCCAGGTGAGCAGTCAGAGTGACTAGAGTGTAGACTGTGGTATAGGAAATAAAAGGAAATAATCTAAGACTTACAATAAAAACTGAGGGCCAAGGATATTTACTATTTTTCTTTTAATTTCAGTTCAAATGTGAATTTATTCTGCCTGGTAGACACATCCATCTACATTTTTACTAATTTTAAACACTAACATATTGCCATCAGTTTTGTTTTCTGAGCTCATAAGTAGATTCAATTCTTGTTCTTGGTTGGGCTGAATCTTTTCAATGACCCCAAGCTAAGGCCTCTGCAAATATCTTTAAAGTAGTTATATTCTTGCAAATTTATTCTACACTATCCAGCCCTGGAGTTGGTGATATTTACATAACTCAGATGTCTGAGCTGGAGGCCATGACACTGATTAAGCTTTGAGGAATTTACATTTTTCTATTTGGAGACTTACTGAAGCACAGAGATGATTCTTCTGTATTCTTAGAATTCTCTCATTACACATATACACTTCATTGCCTAGATCTATCTGGGGGCTTCTTATTTCTGGAATAGTCACTATTCCTACCCATTTTCCAATCCATCAACAATATACCTGGTCTACCATTTCTCATCAATATAGTCATGTATTTGTTTTAGTTGACTATTAATAGTGGAACTATACCCATAATTCAATGGACATGAGTTTGAGCAAGCTCTGGGAGATAGTGAAGGACAGGGAAGCCTGGCATCCTGCAGTCCATGGGATCTCAAAGAGTCAGACACGACTGAACGACTGAACAAAAACAAATACCCATAATTAACTAATAGTGTACTAGTTAATGGGGAGGAGGATTTGTGGTGTTCCAAATTCTGCGGTGTTAATACTCCCATCATACTAGTTCCAAGCTACCTATTTTTAACGACTGGCTCACAAAATTCCTGAAAATTTAACGATTGGCACACCACTGGAACTGTGCAACCTTTGTTAGTTTACTTAATGTCTTCAGATTTGTTTTCTAGTCTACAGAGTGAAATAATATCAATAATAGTAACTATGGCCTTGGGTGGGTATGAATATTAAATAAGTTGATGCATTGAAAGCACTGACCAAAGTACTCGTATATGTAATAGAATGTGAATTCAACAAATACTTGTGGAGACTATTGTTTCAGTTCACAAGTACTTGATTATTATTTAATGAGTTAAGCCCAAATAAACAAAGTATGCCCTCCAGAGCTTCTATTAAGTTGAGGATTTCTACAGATTGCCAGAGACGTGGGTCATGTATTGCTGTTTTGCTGCATGTGAGTTTTTATCAATAGGTCAAGTTTTATTCACTTCTGTTTAGCAAAATATAGTTCTGCAAGTGCTTCAACAATGTCTTGCTAGTGTATTGTTGGACTTTCATGACTCTGTCTCTTAAATAACAGAGCTTTTGGCTCTTCATAATTCAAAAGAATGTCCTTTATGATTTTCTCTTTAATACCCATAAAGGACTGAATTATACCCTATTCCTTCATGTATTTCAGAGGGAACGGAAATTAACTTGCCTGCTTTGTGCCACTAATAATATAGTACACAGTGCTGTCAAAACAGCTTCATAGATTAGCAACACTACCTGCGAATGCCCTGCCGACTTCCAGAAGTTATATTAATGGGCAGCTGCAGAAAATCTGGCAGAAGGAGCATCTGAGATAATGGTTTTGGTGAGAGCTTCTGGAAAGGCTTTTGTGATCCTCAAAGAAAAACAGACTAGAGGGTGTAATAATCTTTCATTTTATAATAAAGTGTCAGGATGTGTCTGGCTACACATTACAGGATACCTAACGATGGCTGTAGCAATAAAGACATTTAATTATCTCATAACAAGATGTCTAGCAATAGGCAGTTCCAGGTTTGTGCAATAGCTCCGGATGACTTCCTCTCTCCCCTCTGTCACCCTCAGTATGCTGTCTTTGTTCTTAGGCTTGATGCCTCACGGTTGCAAGATGGCTGCTGCAGCTCCAAGCATCTTGTCCTTAACACCAGCATGTTCAAGGCAAGAAGAGGGGAGTGGCTGGTGTTAGGGAGCTTTCCTCTCAGCTTTTCTCAGAAGCCCCCAAGCTGACTTCTCCTTGAAGCTCATTGGCCAGAACTCAGGTATGTGGCCATGCCTAACAGTACAGGAGGATGGAAAGACAATATCTGGCAAAGTGCAGTGGGTCGCCATATTGGTTTAGCCCAATCATGGTTAATTGCTTGGGGCTTGGGGAGGAGTCCTCAGTCCCTGAATTCAAGAGCTTTTTACCATCTACCAGAGCAAAATTTAAGTTCCAAGTTCTGTTAGCAAGAGATGGGGGTGGGGAGGAAGTATAGCAGTATATGCCACCCATAATAAATAAATGTCACATGTGCGACCCTCATATGTTAAATGTGACTTTGTGAGGAAGCTGAGGTTGAGCAGCGGGCAGCTGATTCTGTCTGCCTGATTTTGCTTCCTCTTTCTTCTGATGACCAACCCTTGCTTTGCCTTTGGCGAATTGCCTCTTTCTAGCTCCTGGAATATTTTTTTCTAATTGAAGTTGATGAACAATGTTGTGTTAGTTTCTGCTGTGCAGCAAAGTGATTTAGTTATACATATATATTCATTATTTTTTAAGACATTCCTTTCTATTATGGTTTACCATTGGATATTGAATATAGGGGCTTCCCGGATGGCACTAGTAGCAAAGAAGTGCAGGAGACGTAAGAGACGTGGGTTCAGTCCCTGGGTTGGGAAGATCCCCTGGCAGAGGGCATGGCAACCCACCCCAGTATTCTTCCCTGGAGAATCCCATGGGCAGAGGAGCCTTTCTGGCTACAGTCCGTGGGGTCACAAAGAGTCAGACACAACGGAAGTGATTTAGCGCACACATACACATTGAATATACTTTGTGCCACACAGTAGGACTTTGCTGTTTATCCATTCTCTATATATGAAAGCTTATATCTGCTACCCCGAACTCCACCCCATCCTTCCCCCACCCCCTCCCGCTTGGCAGTCACCAGCCTGTTGTCTATGTCCCTGACTCTGTTCCTATTTCACATACAGGCTCATTTGTGCCATATTTTAGAATCCACATGAGAGCGATATCATATGGGATTTGTCTTTCTCTTTCTGACATACTTCATCCCGTATGATAATCTGCAGTTGCACCATGGCGCTGCAAATGGCATTATTGCGTTCGTAAGGCAGCATGGGCATTCCCAGGCTGTCCAGTGGTTAGAATTCTATGCTTTCACTGCCCGGGCCTGGGTTCAGTCTCTGGTCTGGGAGCAAAAGATCCTACAAACCCTACCCTTCTGTAGGTTAGAAATTGGATGTGAGACACACGTCCCACTGAGCAGAATCAAGATGTGGGCAGGGCTGTGTTCCTTCTGGAACCTCTAAAGAAAAGTAGTTCCCTTGCCTATTCCAGCTGCTAGAGGCAGCCCACATTCCTCGGTTTGTGATTTCCTTCTTCCAAGGCAGCAACGGCAGGTCAGGTTCTTCTCATGTCTCATCACTCTGTCCTTGATTCCATCGTCAGTCTCCTTCTCTGACACCAGCTCTTTGGCCTTCCTGCTCCCAATGTAAACGGTTCCATTCAGCCTCCCTGAATAACCCCCCTATTTCAAGCTCAGCCAGTTAACCTTAATTCCATCGGCAACTTCAACTTTAATGCCCCTTGTCATGTAACATAACATAGTCGCAAGTGATGGAACATATGCACAGGTTCTGGGCACCTTTGGGAATCTATTATTCCATGCCATGTCATCAAGGCTCTTTTTGTTTTAACATTTAAATGAGATAGTACATGTATACGGTATCCAGTAAGCGCTCAATAAATGTTGGTTATCATTTCTGTTTCTCCAGTACCTAGCACATAGCAGATTTTTAAAAAACTTTAATTGCTTTACAATGTTACGTTGGTTTCTGCCATACAACAGCATGCATCAGCCATATGCAGACATATGTCCCCTCGCTCTTGAACCTCCCTCCCACCCCCAGCCTAATCCCACCTCTCTAGGTTGTCACAGAGCACTGGGTCACGGCGGGTTCTTGTCAGAGCCTGAACTCCTCTTACTGAGACATGGGATCTATGTCCCCTCTCTTGAATCTGGGCTGCAAGATTGCTCAACCAGTAGAATATGGTGGAAGCGACCCTGTGCCAGTTTGGAGGCCTTGGTCTTAAGAAACTAGCAGCTTCTGCTTCCTGTCTCTTGGGGCTGTGCTGTGCTTAGTCACTCAGTCGTGTCTGACTCTTTGCAACCCCATGGATTGTAGCCTGCAAGGTTCCTCTGTCTATGGAATTCTGCAGGCAAGAATACTGGAGTGGGTTGCCATGCCCTCCTCCAGGGGATCTTCCCTACCTGGGATTGAACCCAGGTCTCCTGCATTGCAGGCAGAGACTTTACTGTCTGAGCCACCAGGGAAGCCCGTCTCTCGGGACACCAGTTCTCAAACCCCAGCCAGCGGGCCGTGAGGACGCCCAGGGAGAGGACCTGATAGCCAGCACCAAGCCAACAACCATGGGAGGCAGCCGGCTTAGAAGTGGACGGTCCAGCCCTGGTGAAGCCGCTCCAGTGACCCTGAGTGGATGCTGTGACGTGCTGCCCAGCTGAGTCCCACTCAGATTGCATCTTTGTGAACAAATGAAAGGATCATTGCTGTTTAAGCCGCTAAGTTGGGGGTGATTGGTTATGTAGCAACAGATAAAAATATAAGGCTCAAAAATTATTCAGGGAATAACTCAGTAAATAAGCCATCAGGATTCAAGGAGAAGAAGCAATCTGCTCTCTTTAGAATTCTTACACGTTTCACCCACAGATCATTTTAAAGCTTATGAAGCATCTTCACAAAGGGATAAGGGATGACATCTTGACAAATGACTAACGCCCTGGCTGCATTTGTACCTTGTAACAATCAATCGAAAAGTAAAAACATTCAAGAAAGGCCACTTCATTCTGAATGGTTGAACCGGATGGAGGTATTGACTGAGTGAATTCTCTGAGTTCGCTCTGCTGTAGTATCTATCCTCACCCCCGCCTCCACCCCGAGGCCAAATCTTGAACTGGGAGCTGGAATTGGGTTCCCAGGATGGGAGGATCATTTCCCACCCAGTTTGGGCATCGCACAGGGTGGCATTCTCATTCAGGTGCAAGCCAAGGTTCGATTACACCCCTGACAACTCGAGTGAGGGGAGAGCACAGAAGCGCTTTCAAAGGAAAAAGGCATTAAGAATGCAACATCAAGATCTTGATTTATAACATTCGCAGCTACCTGTCAGTCTCCTTGGATACGCCTCTCAATTACTGGGTACGGTTTCAGTTAGGAATTCTGCTCACATACTGGGGTTGGTATAGCTGCATAATTAAACGAGAAAGAGCCACCCGAGGAAGCTGGGGAAAGATGATTGCCTTCAGATGGATGGCCAGGGAGGAAGCCTAGGACCTCCAAGCAAACTGCCAAGCAAACTGGCAAAGAAGCAAACTCTTTGCCACTTCTTCCCACCAGAGTAGAAGGTGTTTTGCTGCCTGCAGAAGGCAGGGGTTTATCAGAACTTCCTCTGACCTTTATTTGTTTATTATAAACTTTTTATTTTGTATTGGGGTATAGCCGATTAAAATAAACAATATTGTGATAGTTTCAGGTGAACAGTGAAGGGACTCAGCCATACATATACATGTATCCATTCTCCCCCAAACTCCCCTCCCATCCAGGCTGCCTCATAACATTGAGCAGAGTTCCCTGTGCTACACAGTAAGTCCTTGTTGATTATGTGTGTGCCCAGTTGCTTTAGTTGTGTCCAACTCTTTGTGATGCTATGGACTGTAGCCTGCCGGGCTCCTTCTGTCCATGGGATTCTCCAGGCAAGAATGCTGGAATGGGTTGCTGTGCCCTCCTCCAGGGAATCTTCCCAACCCAGGGACTGAACCCACCTCTCCTGCAACTCCTGCATAGCAAGCAGATTCTTTACTACTGAGCCACCAGAGAAGCCCATCCTTGTTGGTTATCCATTTTAAATATAGCAGTGTGTACATGTCCATCCCAGACTGCCCAGCTATTAATATCCTTCCCACTCATCCTTCCCCTCGGCAACCCTAAGTTCATTCTCTAAGTCTGTGAGTCTCTTTCTGTTTTGTAAGTAAGTTCATTGGTATCATTTCTTTTTATATTCCGCATATAAGGGAGTTCATATGACATTTTTCTTTCTCTGTCGTACTTACTGATTGCATGTCCTAGGTCCAATGCACTAGCTTACTGATCCATATATGCCCACCCTGAGTCTGCATGAGGCTGACTCAACTGCTCACAAATGCAGGGCTTGATCACTGTAGTAGGTTGAATAGTGTCCCCCAAAATTCAAGTTCACCCGGGACCTCAAATTGTGTTCTTCTTAGACATAGGATCTTTGCAGATATAACTGGAGAAGATGAGATCTTACTGGATCAGGGTGGGCTCCAAATCCAATGACTGGCATCCTAATAAGAGGAAAGGATACAGAAAGAAGACCCTGTGAAGTCAGAGGCTGCGATTAGAGGGGTACAGCTACAAGCCAAGGACACTAAGGACTGCTGGCAGCCCCCTAAAGTGAAGAGAGAGCTTGGGAACAGCCTCCCCCCGGGAGCCTCCGGAAGGGACCAGCCCTGACCACACCTAGACTTCAGACTCCAGCCTCGTGAACTGTGAGAGAATGAATTTCCATTGTTTTAAGCCACCCAATTTGTGGCACTTTACTGCGGCAGCCCTAGCAAATTAACACAGCGGTCAAGGACAGTAATGTACGGGGCAGAATCCAGGGCAAGAGATGGCGCGGGAGACAGAGCCAAGAAAGTCTTGGTCCTTTCCCCACTCGCCAGAAAAACGAGTCACTTTTGGGATTGGAGGAGGAGCCAGGAACACGACCCCCGTGGAGCTCATTTACTCAGAGATAAGAAGCGAGATGAGACAAGTCTCCCCCAACACTGCCACTGATAGCCATCACCCCAGTGGAGCGAAGCCTTAATGCAGTCTTCGTTCTGACTCAACTAGAGTCCTTACCTAGTGAACTTTCATTGTTTGCTCTTTCTCTACTCCTCAGAAAAATAAGCAAGCTTATCTCAAGTACTTAATCAAAACATAACCATGGCCTGGGAGCAGGGTGGTGGTCATAACAACACGCGGATGTTTTTATTCACAGATTCACATGTACACTGTTGGTCTCAAGAACAGTGACCACAGCTGTTCAAAATGGCATAGGTTCCAGGGGCTCAAATTACTCGGGCAGGAAAAACCACTAATAAATGCTGTATTTTCAACTTCTGGTCTGGGTATGACTTTGCAAATAAGAACATGCAATCAAGCAGAACATATATATATTTACCTTGAAAATTGTAGTTAATCAAATTTCACTTCTGTCTAAGCCAGTCTGGGGACGGAACCCAGCCCAGATGACACAAAGCAGAGAGGAGGATCCTGGTATCATTGCCTGAGGCCTGGAACAAGCTATGCCTGAATCTGTTACTGCCTAATGCCATTAAAAAAAAAAAAGGGCAGCAGTAAAGAAGACTGAGTTAACCACAATCCTCAGATCATGGCACTTTATGCAAAATCTCCTAATATTTTTTTATTTCCAGTAACTTACTGTGTATTCCTTTTCCCCATCCCTTCCCATGGGCAACCATTATGATGTAACACGTAACTTTGTGTTTGTATGCTTTGGGGGGCTGCTCTGGGTCTTTGTTGCTGCAAAGGTTTTCCTCTAGTTGTGGCAAGTGGGGGCTACTCTCCGGTTGTGGTGCTTGGGCTTCTCCCTGTGGGGGCTGCTCTTGTCATAGAGCACAGGCTCCAGGGGCTTCAGTACTGACGGCTCCCAGGCTCTAGAGTACAGGCCCAGGAGCTGTGGTGCACAAACTTAATTGCTTCCTGGCAATGTGGAATTTTCCTGGGTCAGGGATCAAACCTGGGTCTCCTCCCCTGGCGGGCAGATTGTCCACCACTGAGCCACCAGGGCATATTACTATATTTTATATATCCATTCCCCTGCCACAGAATACACAGCACGAACCTGCAGTATGTTTCCCTCGATAGAGCCAAATAAGAATGTCCATGGGTCATAACACTTGCATTGGGGTTTCTGGTCTGGGAGCGCTTTGTTTGACTAAGTTGCTGATTTCTCTGGGTAATATCCCAGTCTACATTCCCAACAGTAGTGTCTAAGGGTTCCTCCAGATGTTCGACTCTTTGTGACGCCTGGACTGTGGCCCGCCAGGTTCCTCTGTCCATGGGATTTCCTGGGCAAGAATACTGGAGTGTTGCCATTTTCTTCTCCAGGGGATCTTCCTGACCCAGGGATTGAATCTGAGTCTCCTACACTGGCAGGTGTGTTTTTTACCACTGAGTTCTGCCAGCATTTGGCATTTTCCAGCTTTCTAGTTTCTGCCAGTCAAGTAATTTTAAGATAATGGTAAAGGTTATTAAAATCAGCATTTCTCTGATTACTAGTGATTTTGAGCATCTCTTCATATAGCTGTAAGTATTTTGAGTCATCCCTTCTACAAACTACCTTCCATAAACTCGTTCAACTGCCTGTTCATGTCCTTGCTCAGTTCCTCTTGTTGATTTGCAAGGGTTTCTTCTGTTTTATAATGAGCAACACTTGGTGGTTTTAGAAATTGAAATATTTCCGTCTGCCTTTCATCTGTCCATGAATTTTGCCCAGAGTGTCCTTTGTGGACCAGAAATCCTTCATTTGAAGGTCATCGTGGTAGGTAGACATCTAATGTCCCCACAAGATGTCCCATCCCTGATTATCCAATCAAGCACTAACTGAGATACTATAGTGCAGGGAATTTGCAGATGTAATTAAGGTTTTGGGCTGCCATAGTCCATTCTGGCTGCTCCAACAAAAACCAGAGACTGGATGGCTTATAAAGTTCTGCTTTGCTTTAAACAAAAATGTATTTCTCACAGTTCTGAAGATCAAGGTGTTGGCAGATTCAGTGTTTGATTCAGAGATGGCACCTTCTAGCTGTAACCTCATGTGAAAGAAGAAGCAAGGGAGCTCTGTGGGGCCTCTTTCATAAGGACACTCATCCCATCCAGGAAGCTCTGACCTCATGGCCGAATCATCCTGTGATAGCCCTGCCTCCTAACACCTTCGCCTTGGGGCTTAGGTTTCCACAAGTGAATTTTAAAGGACACAAACATTCAGAACTCAAAATAGGGAGATTATCCTAGATTATATGGATGTGCCCAAGCCAAATACCCGAGTCCTTAAAAGCAGACAATTCTCTGGCTGACATCAGTGAGATGCAGGCGGAGAAACCAAGGAGAAAGGAGGTCAGAAAGATTGGAAGTGGAGAAGAACTTGATTGCATCCTACTGGCTTGAGAAAGAGAAGGAAGCCAGGAACCCAGGAATGGGTGTGGCCTCAGGAAGCTGAGCAGGCCCCCTGGGCTGATGGCGAGCAGGCCCCCTGGGCTGGTGGCTAGCAGGCAAACGGGATTGAAGTAGTTGGGAGCTCAGACCCACAGTTGCATGGGACTCAGCTCTGCCTGCATCCTGAATGAGCCTACACGTGGCTTCTCTTCCAGAGCTTCTGGGAAAGAGTCCAGGCCGGCCTGTGGGGCTAAGTTCCCAGCTGAGCCCACTGCACTGGGGACCTAGAGAACCATGAGATAATAAGTGAATGTTGTTTGAAGTAAAAAAAAATTGTAGTAATTCATTATGGTGGCAATAGAAAACCAGTATAGTAATCTTAGGGCTTCCCCTATGATCAGTTGGTAAAGAATTCACCGGCAATGCAGGAGACCCCGGTTCGATTTCTGAGTCGGGAAGATCCCCTGGAGGAGGGCGTGGTAACCCAGTACAGTATTCTTGCCTGGAGAATTCCCATGGACAGAGGAGCCTGCTGGGCTACAGTCCATGGGATCACAAAGTGTCCGACATGACTGAACAACTAACCACAGCGCTGCATAGTAATCATATATATGTCTTCTGCTTTAAGATATGTGCCTGCTTTTATTTATTTTAAAATGTTAATTTAGTTTTACTTATGTATTTGGCCGTGAACTAGTCTTAGTTTCGGCATGTGAACTCTTGCTTACCACGTGTGGGATCTATTTCCCCAACTATAGATAGAATCTGGGCCCCCTGCGTTGAGCGTGCAGGGTCTTAGCCACTGGACCACCATGGATGTCTCCTGTGCCTGTTTTTCAGTGCATGAAACAGGGCACTCAAAGCTGGTGTACTGGGACAACCCAGAGGGATGGGCTGAGGAGGGAGATGGGAAGGGGATTCGGGATGGGGGACACATGTACACCTGCGGCTGATTCATGTCAATGTATGGCAAAAAAATACCATAATATTGTAGAATAATTAGCCTCCAATGAAAATAAATAAATTAATTTTTAAAAGTTTATTCTAAACTATATGTGTGCAGTGTTTCCAGTGGGGTGAATTGGAGGTTGATCACCTCCAAAAGGATGAAAAGCAGTTTTTGAGTTGGGAAAGGGTGAAAGGAATTTAAACTCCTTTTATATATAAGGCGACTAAACTACCACCACCATATATATATAACGCAGAGAAACGTACAATATATAAACAGAAAATCAGTATAATTTTGGTATTAAAATTTCCCTGGGGTGAGGGTGTGGGGTTCCATTTGGGGGTGGGATTGTCTAAAAAGACTCCTTGAGAGGTGAACATAGAAAAAGGTTGAAAAACATCAACCCATGTCACAATGATATTCTATAGTTTAAAACATTAACTTTACAGTTCTATTTTATATATCGAAGTCTTTATGTAAAATCTTACTGAGTTCCTCTACAAAAAATCCATATGGATTTTTATTGGGATTGCATTGAATTGATAGGTTAATTTGGGCAGAACTGACAATTTTATAGTATTAAATCATCCCACCAAGAACATATTAAATACAAAGTCACTTCACTTATTTGGATCATCTTCTGTATTCTTTACCAGAGTTTGAAAGTTTTCTCCAGAGAGGCCTTGTGTATTCCTTGGTGAATTGTTCTGAAGACACTTTAAAATATCTGTGACTATTATGAATAGTGTGATATTTTCACTTCTGTATTTATTCAAATATAAAATGCCATAAATGTAAGATGAATTCCAATTTCAAAGGCATTAAAATGTGGAAAAAATATGTCTTAAACTTACTTTTTCCTACTGATGTATTGCCGATGTGGAGAACTGCTATTGATTTTTATGAGCTAATCTTGTACCTGGCAATACTGCTTATAAATTCTAATATTTTGTCTGTTGATCCTGTTGGTGTTTCTCGGTAAATGATGACACTTTTAGCTCTTACCTTCCAATTTCCACACCGTTTCTTTCTTTCTTTATAGACTTGGCTATGACCTGTAGTACTGTGTAATCATTAGTGGCGATAGTCAACTGTGAATTTTCAGTTTATGGGCTGGTCAGCTATTTTTCTTAAGTCAGTACACCTGGGTTTTCTGAAATTTACAATCCAATAATCCTAACTAATATGAACTAACTTCTTCAAGGATATCGAGTGTGGAACTATACAGCCAGTTCTTCATGGAATCCAAATTTTTTAGTCATCTGTCTTCTCTGCTGCACCTGGGAGAAATGTAGTGGCTTAATCCCACCTTGGTTTGTGGATAAAGGCAACTTCTCTTAGAAAGGGGTGTGGGCAGGAAAAGAATAATTGGTGGGCTTAGTAGAGTGATAATAATAATTAGGATAATTACAAAGATGATGATTCTTCCACCTATATGACTTTAAGTTTTGAAAGTAATCCTTTATCATATTTGATGCTCATAATAGTCCTATGAAGTTGGGTAGGAAAATATCATTATTTTCCTTTTCCATGAAGAAAAGGAGAGCTTTCTTTTCTGTCTTTTTTTTGGCTGCGTTGGGTCTTTGTTGCAGCACAGGGCAGCTGGTGTGGTGCGCCAGCTTAGTTGCCATGCGACAGATGGGATCTTAGTTCCCTTACCAGGGATCAAACCCATGTCCTCTGCATTGGAAGGCAGATTTTTATTTTCTGCTTGGGTCCATGGGTAGCTTCTTGGGAACTGGCTGAAGTGGTGTGGGGGGGTGGTGGTGGTGAGGGGCAGAGGGGCAATGAGGTAGAAGGGTCCCTGGATCAAGCAGAGCTGTGGTGCTGGAGCTGCTTATGTAAGACAGCCTGTAAAGCATGGCTCAGATAAAGAACTAGAAGTAAGCAAATTCACAGTGTCAGAAAGAGTATTGCTGTGAATGGAGAAGGCGGTCTAGGGTGGTTGTTCAGAACTAGGACTTTGAACCCAGGTTGGTGAGAGACCATGACTGGAAAAAACCCCACATCATATTTAAAATTTTGTGTCTGCATTGTGCTAATATCTGCAATAAAGGAGTTGGAGGGGGTAACCTTGTTTGAAAAATTTTAAAGGTCTTTCAGTCCCTCTGTCAGTGAGGATTCCACCAGAGAAGCTGAATCAGTAAAATTCATTTATATATATATATATAAACACACATATATATTCTATATGATATATTAATATTATACTATGTAATACATATTATATGTGAATTACATATTACATATCTTTATATATGTCTAAAATCTTTCCTACTGATTGTAAATAAATGGAGAGAGATTGATTGCAAGGAATTGGCCTAGGCAGTTGTGGGAACTGTCTCAGTTCAGTTCAGTTCAGTCGCTCAGTCGTGTCCGACTCTTTGCTGTTTAGGCGCGTCTGAAATCCATGTGGAAGGCCATGATGAAGAGCAGGCAGAATTCTTGGCCATGAGCTGAAGCTGCTGTTCACAGGCAAAATTCTGAGGCGCAGAAAAGCCTCAGTTCTGCTCTGAAAGCCTTTCAACTGATTGAATCTGGCTCATTCAGCTCATCTAGGATAATCTTCCTCTCTTAAAGTAAACAGATTATAGACTTTAATCACGTTTATAAAATACTTTTACAGCAACACCAAGATGAGTGTAGGATTGAATAACTGGGAACAATAACCTAACCAAGTCGGCACGTGAAGCTCACCACCCGAGCCCCTATGGAAACACACAACAGAGCCATGTTCATCCTCCGAGTCCATTCTCATTGGAATCCATTGGCTCCGGATAGGGAAGGTTGTAGAAAGCTAAAGAGTTCTGCCTTGCATGAAAGGGAGGTAGTAGCAGGTTGATGGCATCAGTTTCTTCCTCCCAAACGACCTCTCCCAATCTTCCTTACTTGCTGCTGACTGCAGGAGCAAACAAGCTGTGCAGGCATAAGAGTAATCTGAGAGAAATATTAAAACTAAAAAAAAGGAGTGTCTGATTCATCTGGCTGTGTTCCAGAAACTAACACAACATTGTGAAGCAACTATATGCCAATAAAAAATAAATAAATAATTTCAAGTGATAACAAAATAGATCACCGCCACCACCAACAAAAGAAAAAATGTATTTGCTTGAAGATAAAGGAGTGTCCACCCCCTGGCCTCAGCTCCCCACTCTCTCTCTTTGGTGTCCTTGTCAACCCTGGAAAATTTATGATGCCCTTGTATTTTCTTTTTTTAAAAAATGTATTATTTATTTTTGGCTGTGCTGGGTCTCTGTTGCACTTTTCTCTAGCTGTGGTGAGCAGAGGCTTCTCTCTAGCTGCAACGCCAGGCTTCTCATTGCAGTGACTTCGTTTGTTGTGGAGCACAAGCTCCAGGGCGTGTGGTTGCGGCTCCAGGGCTCTAGGGCACAGGTTCAGAAGCTGTGGCACAGGCCTAGGTGCTCCACGGCGTCTGGGAATCTTCCCGAATCAGGGATCAAAGCTGTGTCTCCTGCATCTGCAGGCGGATTCTTTACCACTGAGCCACCAGGGGACCTCTGCCCTTCCGTTTTTTTGTTTGTGTTTTACAAACTCTTCTGAGGGTTATATGGTGAGTTCCAAAAGGTAAGGGGTGAAGCAGAAGAGGAGAGTGCTAGGGCCAGGTTGGTGGGCAGTCCTGATACAGTGAACGAGGGAGGGTGACAGGAGGGCCTTGACACCGGAAGTCAGTGATGAGAAAGTATAGTCTTCTGAGACATCGCGCAGTGCTATTCAACTAAGGGACACAAGTGATGCTATTCTTCACCGTGAAAATCAGTCATGAATTGGTTCCCACAAGCTGGTGACTCCCGAGGTCATGTTCCACCATGTCAATGTGATAGACAACTTGCAAGAGCAGGAATGGCCTGGCCCACTGAGGAGACGATGAACCACAGGCCACGGCCGCTGGGTGAGGAAAGAACTGGTCATTTTTAACGGCAATTGGAATCTCAAACATTGTAAAGTTTTGGAGAAAGAGTCACATTCAGGCACAGAAAGCAAATTATCTAGCAGCAAAACTTAGTGCCCAGAGAAGGAAAGGCCACATAGTTGGTGAAAACCTAATAATAGCAGTAAAGGTTTAGTGAGTAAAACGCCAGGACGAGACACAGGATGAGGAATTAGAAAGGTTCTTCTCTCAAAGAACATGATAAATCAACACACTGATGTCATGTCGCAGGATACTGAAGAAGTTTATGTAATAAACTAAAAAATAATAGCTTCTCCATCCAGAGAAAATGACAATAGATTTCGCCAATACATGTCATGGTGTAGCATTGGTAAAATTTATAAATGAGGACATATAAGAATACTTTTTATGGTGGAAAGAGTTGCTCCAAATAAGTAAAGGCCAACATGTACTTGTTTATTAAGGTTTTTTTGCATTACTTTAATTTTTCATCATTAATGTGTAATGGTCTTACACTAAATTGCATAATTTGAAGAGTTTTGACATATTTGTTCACCTGTGAAATCATTGCCTCAATCAAGACAATGAATATACTCATCAACCCCAAAGTTTCCTCATGACTCTGTGTAACCCATTTCTCTCTACTCCTGTGTCCAGGTAAAAATATTGGTCTTACTGCTACTGTAGTTTGTATTTTCAGAATTTAATATAATGCAATCAATGCAGTATGTATTTTTTGTGTCTGGTCTTTCACTTGACAGAATTATTTTAAGATACCACAGAATCATCCTGTTGTGTGTATCTGTAATTTGTTTCTTTTTATTGTTGAATTGTGTTTCATGGTATGGATATACCATAGTTTATCCATTCACCTGTTGATAGACATTTGATTTTGTTTCTTTTGACAAAGCTGATAACATTCATGTAATTGTTTATGTAAACATATACTTTCATTTCTTCTGAGTAAACACTTAGAAGTGGAATGACTGGGTCGTATGATTGGTATATGTATAATTTTATAAGTAACTACCAAACTGTTTTATAAAGTGGTTATACCATAGTATATATACCACCTGTAGACTATAGGAGTTTCAGTTGCTCTGTATCTTCATCAGTATTTGATACGGCCATTCTTTTTTTGTTGCTGTTGTTATTTAATTAATTAATTTTAATGAAAAGATAATTACTTTACAATATTTTGATGGTTTTTTGCCATACATTGACATGAATCAGCCATGGGTGCACATGTGACCCCCCATCCTGAACCCCATTTTTACATCATTTTTACATCAGTTCCTGGATCCCAATTCCCAGCAGGTGATATGAAGAGAACCAGATGACACTGGTGCGTGCAGCAATGTGTTACAAAAAGACTTGGGGCTTAAAGATCTGAGTCTTATCCTTTTCTTTATATATAAATTAATTTATTGTAATTGGAGGCTAATTACTTTACAATATTGTATTTGTTTTGCCATACATTGACATGAATCCGCTGAGTCTTTTATCCTTACTAGCAAATTTTCCCTTTGTTCATGAGGGAGGTACTATATCTTCCAAGGGTGTTTGCTATACAACCTTGAAAAGACGGTTCAGAACAATGGACAGTAAATGCTCTGCTCGGAATTTGTGCAGGCACACGACAAAGCCGTAGAGGATTGCTTCCCAACAGAGTGCGCCTTGAGGACGGTTTATTGCACCAGCCTCCATCAGAGGACCAATTAATGGTTTCTGACCCTGACCCTGGAGAAAGTAGTTGCAGCATTTATGCCACATATTGTGTGTTACATAATTAGTTACCAGAAAGATATAAAACTATAAGAACTATAAAAGAATTCAGTGGAAATATAAAAATAAGTATATATGGAAGCATAATGTAGACCACATCTTCTAATCCTAAATTTTATCCTGCTTGAGATTTGAATGGCTTCTTGAATCTGTAGCTTGACAGTTGGGAAAGCTTCAGAAAATTGTCAACCATTATTTCTTCAGATATTGCTTTTGCCCCATTCTTCCCTCTCTTCCTGAATTTTAAGTACACGTATGGCGCATCTTCTTTCTGTCTTCTCTGTCTCTTAATCACTCTTAATTTTTTCACTCTTTTGTGACTCTGGCATTTTTTTAAATTAATTTTTTACATTGAAGGATAATTGCTTTACAGAATTGTATTGTTTTCTGTCAAATCTCAGCATGAATCAGCCATAGGTATACATATATCCCTTTTGAACCTCTCTCCCATCTCCCTCCCCATCCTACTCCTCTAGGTTAATACAGAGTCCTTGTTTGAGTTTCCTGAGCCACACAGCAAATTCCCTTTGGCTACCTATTTTACATATGGTAATGTAAGTTTCCACGTTACTCTTTCCGTACATCTCACCCTTTCCTCCCCTCTCCCCATGTCCATAATTCTTTTCTCTATTGCTGTGATATGGCCAGTCTTTTTAATTTTAGCCACTCTGGTGGTAGATATTGTTATCTCATTGTGGTTTTAATTTTTAGTTCTTTAATTAGCAATATGTTGAGCATCTTTTCATGTGTCTATCTGCCACCTGTATCACTTCTTTGGTGAAGTGTTTGTTCAAATGTTTTGTTCATTTTTTAAATTAGGTTGTTTATCTTATTGAATTGTTAGTACTATTTATATTCAAAGGATATACGTCCTTTGTCAACTATATGTTTTGCAAATATTTTCCTTCCAGCTGGGTTTGCATTTTAATTTTCAAAGCTGTCTTCTGAAAGAACAGAAGTTTTAAGTTTGGATGAAGTCCAATTCATTGATATTTTTTTTCTTTCACAGTTCATGATATTTTATGTTCTACTTAAGAAATCACTGCTAAACCCAAGGTCCTTAAGATTTTTTCTAATGCTTTTGTTTAGAAATGTAATATATTTAACATTTTTTCACATCTGAAAAGAAATAGTCTGTCTTGAAGGAATTATTTCTCCTCTGTGAGGATGATATTCCATTCATGGTTGACTCCAGGAAAGGTTTTTTTCTCTCTTATAAAACGGAAAATCTGGATGTTGTCAAAACATTCCGCTTTCTTCCTTGACACCTAAGGGTATGAAAAACTAGTGTAGATTAATTGAAAACATTCTAGTTGATGCTATAATGGTTAACTTTATCAAGTGAAGACAGGGCTTCCCAGGTGGCACTAGCAGTAAAGAAACCTGCATGCCAATACAGGAGAATTAAGAGACACAGGTTTGATCCCTGGGTTGGGAAGATCCTCTGAAGGAGGGCATGGCAACTCACTCCAGTGTTCTTGCCTGGAGAATCCCCATGCACAGAGAAGCCTGCTGGGCTACAGTTCATAGGGTCACAAAGAATTAGCCCAAAAGTTAAGTCATGACTGAAGTGACTTCACATAGCACACACAGCACAAGCAAAGACACATTCATTCACGATTGTTTCAAGATGGTGTGAAAACCAGGGGAGAGGAAGGACTTCTTTTCTCCTAGAATGCTCACTGTTGCAACCCAGCTGCCATGTGAAGAAGCCCAAGCTAGCTATGTGACTATGGGAGAGAAAAGAGAGAGAGGCCCAGCCTTCCACTGCTATGATGCCAGATGTGTGAGCAAAGCCATTTTGAAAGTTCCAGTCCCAGCTGCCATCTTACTGAAGCCACAGAAGTGTCCCCAAGGGAGGCCAGCAGACATTGTTATGATGCAAAGGGCTCAATGCCCAACACACACGGAAGCCAACGTTATAGTACTGGTCTTTGGGAAAAGAAAGAGGTGTATTGTGAGGTGGACCAGCAAGGAGACAGGAGGCAAGGCTCAAATCTGCCTCCCCAGTCTGGGGTTCAGTCACACTTCTCTGAGTTAGAGGAGGAAGGCTGAGGTGTGGTGGCGCTGGTGGGCAGGCGTTGGCTAGAGGGCCCTGGAACTTGGCCTTTTACGGTAAGGCGTGCTAGAGGGGCTTCAGCATCAGGTTTTCCTGGACAACGGACCCTGTGCTTCTAAAAGGGCTTCTAAAAGGGCTTCTAAAAGGGCTCCAGCCTTCAGGTTCTGGTCATGTCCCTGTCCTTGGGTTCCAGGCGTGGTCTGAGGTCAAAATCTCCTCTGTGCATGGCAGCTGTCCGACTTGGAGTTTTGTTCGTTGTCTCTGGAAAACAAATCAGTATCTTGTTCAAAACAGGATAGGGCCAGTTTGGGGTTGGTTCTGTGGTTACAAAAATGAACCAGCTGGTCAACCCACAGAATTTTTGTGAGATAATAAAATAGTTGTTTTAGCCATTAAAAGCTAGGGTAGTATATTACCTGTCAATTGATAGTCAAGCAACCTAGTATAAAAGTCCCCATCCAAAGCTTCCAGGGTTGAGAAAATAATCCTCCTGTAGAGTGTGACATCTGCTCTCTTCCAGCCTTTGGAATATGCTTCTGTTACTGCTGAAGCACAAAAACCCAACCTCTGCCTCCATCTTGTCCCATGGTGGGTCCCAGCCTCCTCCGAGTTCAACCAGACCCAGAGCAGCGGGTCTTGGGGTCAGAGGTGTGGACTTGCATTGCCCTGTGCATGCCTGTCTCAAAAGTGTTTTTCTTCGTGGCCTTCTCCTCCTGTCTTCAATCTTACCAGCATCAGGGTCTTTTCTAATGATTCACTGCATCAGGTGGCCAATATTCAGGGTTGATTTCGATTAGGTAGTTTCTTGTGTCCAACTTGTTTCCCTTGATGTGTGCATGTCTTTCTAGAAAGATCTCTGGCTCTCAGGTTTGCGGTAAGAAAAAACACACCTGTGTGACTTGTTAAAATGCAACCCCCCTGGGCCAGGATGCTGTAGTTTCGCCTTCAGGATACATGTTTTCACACAGCAGGTGATTGTGTAGAGGGGTTTATGGCGACCATGGTTTGAGAAACTGTGCCCAGGGTTCAGATTCTCCTAGTGCACAAACGGTGGAGAAGGCAAAGGCCACTCCAGTACTCTTGCCTGGAAAATCCAATGGATGGAGGAGCCTGGTGGGCTGCAGTCCATGGGGTCGCTAAGAGTCGGACATGACTGAGCCACTTCGCTTTCACTTTTCACTTTCATGCATTGGAGAAGGCAATGGCAACCCACTCCAGTGTTCTTGCCTGGAGAATCCCAGGGATGGGGGAGCCTGGTGGGCTGCTGTCTTTGGGGTCGCACAGAGTCGGACACGACTGAAGCGACTTAGCAGCAGTAGCAGCAGCAGTGGACTGAACAGTGTTGTTTGCCCTGAGTCATTCTTGATGTGAGATGGCGTGAACATGCATGTGTGCGTGTGTGTGAGCGTGTGACTGTCAGCACATGAGCCTGTATGAGTGAGAATGTACGTGTGATACATGTTTGTCAACTCAGCCCCATGAGCGTGCACGGGTGGCCCTAGACCCAGGGTAGCACGCAGGCTTGGGCAGCCGTGGGAGCAAGGCACAAGGTAGGGAAGAGGTGTAGGTACCCTTGGAGAAGAGAAGACCTTTGGGAAGGGACACAGTTAACTAGGTGGCAGTAGCAGCTGGCCCTGGTGGTCGCCCGTGTCCAGGATCTGCTTTGCTTTTCCTACAAGTACCTGCGCCTGTGCTCAGGCTGAGTCCAGAAGCTCACATTATAAAAAGGTGTCCTGTGCCGGTAATGGAAAAAGGGCAAAGAAAACCATATGGACCCGGGAGGGGATCTAGAGGTTGGCAGACAGCCTGGGCCCTCCCGGGATCCCCACTGCTCCCTGCCAGCCCTCCATGGCCTGTGGCCATGCTCGTAAAGGTCCTAGATGGCGGGGGGATTATACTTTGGTACCACCCTTTGGCCCCCTTTAAGCAAACTCCTGGCAGTCAAGCTGGGAATTAGTCGTGGTGTACTTTTCAAAAGTTCTCCACTGCCGTTTGGAAAGCCAAAGACATAATAAGAGTAATAATAACACTTGCTAGAATTTATATGGTGTAGGTCTCCATTCCAGACACTGTGTTGAGTGCTTTTGGGGCCTTTGAGCATTTAATTTCAACTTGGAAGATCACAGACATCTCTGGAATAGCAATCCTGAAATTAACATTTGAAACAAAGTATAAATATCTCTGTTTAAAAGAAAAGTTTTAAGTAAAAATATATAGGAAAATTCACAGTCCACCAGTGTGATCCTCAATGAGTTAGCACAGGTGAACACAGCTGTGTGACCACTCTCCAGGTAAAGAGATAAAGAAATAGAGCTTTGCCTCCTTCCCAGACTTCCCTGGTGGCTGAGACGGTAAAGCATCTGTCTACAATGAGGGAGACCTGGGTTCAGTCCCTGGGTCGGGAAGATTCCCTAGAGAAGGAAATGGCAACCCACTCCAGTACACTTGCCTAGAAAATCCGGGGGACGGAGGAGCCTGGTGTCCACGGGGTAGCAAAGAGTTGGACACGACCGAGCGACTTCACTTTGACTTTGACTTTCCTTCCCAGACACCCGCCTTGCCCCACAGGCTTCTCTACTGCTTACCTCTGCCTCCTTCCCAAAGGAATTTCGGTCCTTTCCTCTAACCGATGGGTTCATAAACTTTCTATGAGTTGAACCACACAGTAGGTAGTTTCTTGTGTCCAACTTCTTTCCCTTGATGTGTGCCTGTGAGATGCATCCATGTTGGGAAAGGTGACAGTGTCCCCTTCATTTTCTTCTTTGTATTCCATTGTGTGACTCCACTTTGCTGTCGAGTATTCCATTTATCCACTCTGCTGTTGACAGATTTGTTTTGTCTGGATTGGGCTATAACAAATACTGCTTAGATAGCTCCACTTTTCCTCATTTGGTTTAAGGAAATATTATGATGTATTCATATTCAACTCACAGTCAAAAGTGCTCAGAATTTCCCTGGTGGTCCAGTGGTTCAGACTTCACCTTCCAATTCAGGGGGTGAGGGTTCAGTCCCTAACTGGGGAGCTCAGATCAGATGTTCTTTGGGGCCAAAAAAAGCAAAATGTAAAACAGTGGCAATATTGTAACAAATTCAATAAAGACTTAAAAAGTTGTCCACATCAAATTAAAAAATCTTTTTTTAAAAAAGTGCTATATTCACATTCTCAGTCCACTACTGACTAGCTCTGTGAGCTTCCGGCAAAGTCCTTAACTTCTCTGAGTCTCAATTTTCCCCCTCTAGAATGAATAATAACGCCTGCCGACTTCAGTCTCCTCATCTTTCAAGTTCTCGTTCAGTTGCTCAGTCATGTCCGACTCTTTATGATCCCATGGACTGTAGGAAACCAGGCTTTCCTATCCTTCACCATCTCCCAGAGCTTGCTCAAACTCATGTCCATCGAGTCAGTGATGCCATCCAACCATCTCATCCTCTGTCATCCCCTTCTCCTCCTGTCTTCAATCTTTCCCAGCATCAGGGTCTTTTCTAATGAGTCACTGCATCAGGTGGCCAGAGTATTGGAGTTTCAGCTTCAGTATCAGTCCTTCCAATGAATATTCAGGGTTGATTTCGATTAGGATTGACTGGTTTGATCTCTTTGCAGTCCAAGGAACTCTCAAGAGCCTTCTCCAACACCACAGTTCAAAAGCATCAATTCTTTGGCACTCAGCCTTCTTTATGGTCCAACTTTCACATCCATACATGACTACTGGAAAAAACCATAGCTTTGACTATACTGACCTTTTGTCAGCAAAATAATGTCTCTGGTTTTAATATGCTGTCTAGGTTGGTCATAGCTTTTCTTCCAAGGAGCAAATAAGTAAAGTCACTCAGTCGTGTCCGACTCTTTGTGACCCCGTGGACTGCAGCCCACCAGGCTCCTCAGTCCATGGGATTCTCCGGGCAAGAATACTGGAGTGGGTTGCCATTTCCTTCTACAGGGGATCTTCCTGACCCAGGGATTGAACCCGGTTCCCCCGCATTGGAGGCAGACGCTTTAACCTCTGAGCCACCAGGGAAGCAAGTGTCCTTTAATTTCAAGGCTGCAGTCACCATCTGCAGTGATTTTGGAGCCCAAGAAAATAAAGCCTGTCAGTGTTTCCATGTTTCCCCATCTATTTGACATGCAGTGATAGGACTGGATGCCTTGATCTTAGTTTTCTGAATGTTGAGTTTTAAGCCAGCTTTTTCACTCTCCTCTTTCACTTTCATCACGAGGCTCTTCAGTGCCTCTTTGCTTTCTGCCATAAGTGTGGTGTCATCTGCATATCTGAGGTTATTGATATTGCTACATCTTTCAAGTAGCAAAGAATAAAATCTACTTCCTAGGACCTCAGGGAAGGATGGCTAAGATAAGTCCTCCTGGGACTGTTGTGGAATTAAATGAGGTCATTCTGCTGACATGCTTGATGACATACTCAGAACTGAGCGAACACACATCTCTGTCCTTGTGTTAATACTGGGAAAAGAAAAAAATATTTATTCCTGGAATATATTAAAGAGAAAAACCACAGACCCAAAATGGTGTCTCTTGTGCTAAAGCCCGTGATACCAAATCTAGATTTAAGACCTAACCTAATTGTAGTTTCAGTGTTCACTAGAAATGTAACCTTAATCAACCAGCCTGAAAATTTCTGGTCAGCACAAATGAGGTGATTTTCAAGGGGACCATATCTATTCCTGCCTGTCCTGACCTCCAGAAAAAGAGGAAGCAATGTGTATGTAAAACCTTTATAGCTCCCTCTGCCACAAAAGATGTCCTGGCCTAAAAATAATCCTTTCGTGTCTTTTGCTGATAGTTCCCTTGCCCCATCCTTCTTCTACATAAACCTTCCAATTTGTTCAACCCCCTCAGAGTACTGTGGATGCTGACCCATTCATAAATTTCCTAATAAAGCCAATTAGACCTTCAAATTTACTGGCTTGAATTTTGTCTTAACAAATATAAGAATGTAAGCCAACTCAAATAGTTTGCTTGTCAAGACTAACAGCTTTGTAATGAAGAATCCCACCCCTTGACTGATACCAGATCAAAAGGTATTTTTATCTTTGTCTATGCCCCAAATTGCAACAATCCCCAGCTGTGCAAGACACACTTTGAAACCAACTGTCTCCAGCCCTAAACCCTTTAACTGTCCTCTGAGACATCCTTCTTCTGAGACATCCTTCAAATGTCATGGTGACATTCTCTCTTAACTGCAATCAGTCCCACGAACTTAGCTTTGCTTGATCTATGGGTTTTTCTGTCTTTTGGGAGGTCAGTGGGCAACATTCCCCTTTCTGCCTTCTTCCTCCTTTCATAGGCATCATCTCATTTGACCTTTCTAAAAGCCCCAGAAAGTGGGTTTTATTTATTCCTATTTTGCAGATGAAAAAACTGAGGGTCAAAAAGAAGTAGCTTGCTCAAGGCTGTACAGCTGGTGGGTAGAGGGTTTGAACTCTGGTTCCCTCTAAGCCTCTGCTTGTCTTTTGCTTTGTCCTTAGCACACGGGAGGCATTGTTTACGTTGTTATTACCTAGTCAAACTGAGCCACAGGGAGTGTAGACTTGGCCCATCAGGGTTCCTGCAGGCTTGGAGGCCAGGGTGATCTGCCCACTACCTCCTGCAATGAGCTATCTGCTCTAGACCCTATTTGGTAGCAGAGAAGGGGCTTCTTCCCTTCTAGGTTCTACTCTCTGAAACGGTGGAAGTCCTCACTTTAAATACCATCTTCTGAACTTCCCTGGTGGTCCAGGGAATTTGTTGCCAATGGTAAAGAATCTGTTGCCAATGCAGGGGACATGGGTTTGATTCCTGCTGAGCCTGTGCTCTAGAGCCCTCAAGCCACTACTGATCCTGTGTGAAGCCTGAGCACCTGGAGCCTGTGCTCTGGAACAAGAGAAGCCACCGCAATGAGAAGCCCACACGCTGCAACTGGAGAAAGCCCGCATGCAGCAGTAAAGACCCACCACAGCCAAAAATATCGATAAATAAAATAAGTCAATCCTTAAAAAAAGAAGCATGAATGAAGAAGACGGAAATGTTTTGTAAAAAATAAATACCATCTTTAGCTAAAGACACAGTAAGATGTTTGGGATGGGGAGTCAGTGATGGGAGGTTCACCAGGAAAAGGGGCAGTGGACAAGGGTGAGGTTGTGCTACAGATGTAAGTCCTTGTCATCTCCACCAGTAAGTTTCTAGAAATTGAGTCATCTTCCTCTTCTTGGTACAGCAGGGAGACACCCTTACAAATGGAGATTTCCATATACACGGAAACATCTCTTATGACGGGTAACTTCTACTGTATTTTCAGAGCCTCTCCCACGTCTGCTGTGTTTTTTTAAAAATAACCATGCTTATGCCAAAAAGACACACTTCAGGATGGGGAATTCGGCTCCCCTACATTTTATATTCTAAACTAAAATAGTCTGCTCATCAACACTAACAGATGAGTAGTGAAGACTCCCACCCTTTGGCTCATCTCAAACCAAAAGCTATTGTATCACATTCTATTCACCCAATCCCATACACATGTTACTATTCTGTACTCGGCTCATAGTGGAAAGTGCTGGGTTCAGGTCCTAGATCCAGTGTTTCCTAGCTCTGTGAAACTTGGGAAAATTACTCAACCTCTCTGGGCCTCATCATTCTCCTCTAGAAGGAGTAATGCTTAATTTGCCTCAGTTTCCTATTCAATCAACACGTATTTATTGAGCATTTACCACATGCCAGGCATTTTTCTAGGAGATTGAGGCACCAACAGCACAAAGATCCCAGTGCTATTTTGTGCCTTTGTCTTTTCTGTTCCCCATTTTTTCTTCTAGTTCTATTGAGACATAACTGACATGCATTCAGCACTGTATAAATTTAAGGTATACAACATAACGGTTAGATAGCATCACCAACTCAATGGACATGAACTAGAGCAAACTCTGGGAAATAGTGAAGGAATAGGGAAGCCTGGCGCGCTGCAGTCCATGGGGTCACAAAGAGTTGGACATGACTAAAAGACTGAACCAGAACTTGAAAGAGTCAGACGGGACTTAGTGACTAAATAGCAACAGCTTGTATGGGAAGATGCAAGAATTTAGGCTCATTGAAATTTTCTTTATCGTGTGCATCTTAGCTATCTAGGGCCAGTATCCTGTTTTGATCCACCCTGAATTCCCCTCAGGACATACTGCAGGGGCAGCTGCAGTGGCTATTAGCTTGATGGCAGGCAACATTCATTGTTTACTGGTTTAGCTAGCAGACAACATTTTTTTTTTGTCCATACTAGCTTGAAAAGTGCTTTATATAGTCTTTTCTGGTGGTCCAGAGGCTAAGACTCTTTGCTCCCAATTCAGGGGACCTGATCAGGGAACTAGATCCCACATGCTGCAACTGGAAAAAAAAAAATCCCACATACCGCATCTAACATCTGGCGCAGCCAAATATATATATATATATATATATATATATATTTAAAAGTACTTTATGTATTTTAACTCATTTAATCATCTCAACACCCTTCAGGGAGGAGCTGTCATTATCGTCAGTTCATAGATGTGGAAACCAGGGCACCAAGAATTTGGGGAATTTGCCTAAGGTTACCCTTAGTCCAGAAATAGAGACCTGGAAAGGAGGCTGTGATCTTGACCACCATAGACTACATGCCACCCTTGAGACTCATTCTAGAAACTTCCATAGAGCATGGTTGCACAAGCTCTTCACCTGTTTACTTATGGCCAGTTCCTGGCAAGTCAAAGGGGCCAAACACATCTTTCTTTAAAAGTACAGACTCCGTTTGCCTGTCTTGTTGAGGCCTCAGAAAGGGTGAATTGTTGCCTCTTTGCCTCCATAGCAAAAAAAAAAAAAAAAAACAACCTGCCTTCAGAGAGCCGTGACCTGTATATATGGGAAGCACAGGGAATTCTAATGATAGTGTATAGATAAATTCAACTCCAGATGTATTGATGATAAAATGAATTGATAAATTCATTCATTTATTTAACAAATGTTTATTGAGCACCTACTTTGGGCCAGTGTGAAGAACTGATTCTAAACAAGGTTAAGGCCCTGGACTAGACGGAATTTACGTTTTTGAGATGGGAAGCGCACAGAGAAAACAGTTTCCACTTCCCATCACTTCTCTTTCTTTTACTTGCTTAATTTATCCAAATTTTGGTATTTTGGCTTTCCTTCAAGCATTTCAGTCTTGCATTTTCCCCTAAAATATGAAAGAAGAATTTAAAAGCATTTAAATTTAAAAGCATATATATATGAAAGTAAAAACGAGAGTGTTAAAGAGGGATTTATACAATCTAAGAAACATGAAATTATAGTGTTGGAAAGGCACTTTCTGATCCAGACACCTGTCTTGAGTGAAACCCATATGGAAAATCACAGCCCATTAGAGCTGGCAAGGACTTCTGAAGTCTACTAGGCCAGTATTCCTCAGGCACTGATTTATGGAATGGCCTTGGATTTCGGGAAATTTTCCTATTTACAAAACTTTAAAATCTGAAGGTGTTTACTTTTGACTCACCTGGACAGAGACAAAAACAAACCTGACTCTCGATGGTCAAGCCAAAATCAATCTGTAAATATAATTTCTCTATAAGGATCTGTGGGGTTTTATTAAGGATAAAGAATAAAAAAGGAAAGCTTAATAAGAAATTCCTACCTCTACTGAGGAATGTAGTATATGTACTATGGGCTGCATGACTGTGTCTCTTCACAATTCATTGGCTAAAACCCTTATCCCCAATATGACAGTATTTGGAGGCAGGGCCTCGGGAGATAATCAGGTCTTGAGGGTAAAGCCCTTGTGATGGGTTCTCAGTCCTTTCTCTCCCCTTTGTCACGACAAGGCAAGAAGGGATCTCTCTACAGCTGCGAGGTGGGCTCTCCTCCCGTCACTGTCAGCCTCCAGAACTGAGAAACGCTTGTGGTTTAAGCCACCCAGTGGATGGTAATTTTGTCATAGCAACCTGAACTAAGACAACATGCTCACACACATACACACACTTATATAGAACTATGCAATTTTAATGAGCAGTGATCAAGAATTTAGATATTGTAGCATTCCAAGTCTCACTGAAAGATAAGGAGGGACTTCCCTAGCGGCCCAGTGGCTAAGACTCCATGCTCCCAATGCGGGGGCCAGGGTTCAATCCCTGGTCAGGGAACTAGATCCCACATGCCACAATTAAGAGTTTGCATGCCTCAACAAAGATTGAAGATCCTGCATGCTGCAACTAGGATCCAGCACAGCCAAATAAAATAAAATAAAAATTAAAAAAAAAGAAAGATATAAGAAACTGAGGCTACCAAACACCTACACTCAGCACATCTAGTCTCCTGATCTGGGTGTGTGGAGGAGGACTCAAGTGACACCAAGAAGCATAGGGGAAAGGGCCTGGGTCAGGGGTCCCTAAGACCAGCCCAACCTTGAAAACTCACTAGGAGGGCTTATAGGAGTCATCGTGTATTATATTCATGGCTGTGACTTATTACAGTGAATGGGTACAAAGCAAAGGCAGCAAAGGCAGCAAAGGGCAAAGGCATAAGGGAGCCAAGTCAGCAAAGGAGGCTGGAGGAAACCAGGTGCAAGAGTCCAGAGCCTCCTCCCCGTGGAGTCACACAGGATGCTCTCAATCACTTTAGCAATGAGTGTGACAACACGTGTGAAGCAGTGGCTATCAAGGAAGTTCCCTGAGCCTAGGAGTTCTGGGACCTTACTGGGGCCAGTCCTGTAGGGATCCTTTGTAGCAAAACTCCAGACTTCCAGAAGGAAGGCAGGGGTTCTGCGTAAACTACATGGTGAATACAAAGAGTTTCAGAGAACCACTGTTGTCCATTCTGGGGATGTTGAGAGCCCTCTATGGATCCAGGTTCCCAGATGCCAGCCAAGGGCTACCCTTGCAAACAGTCTCAGGTGGGCTACATTAACTCTTTTCTGCACGGGGCCTCTGATCCATGTGTCTTCTCTGGATCAGTGGCCACTGCATCATTATAGATTCTAGGTTCGGCCGGAGGTAACTAGCTTTCTTTCTTTTTAAATTTTTGGCTGCACTTTAAGGCATGTGGAACCTTCGCTCTTTGACCAGGGATTGAACCTGCATCTCCTGCACTGGAAGGTGGAGTCTTAACTACTGGACCGCCTGGGAAGTCTGTGAATTGCTTGCTGAAGCCATGCATATCCCACGCAGGCCACCTCATCAGCCAGACATGTCCTTCCACCAATGCCATGACCCTGTGCTGAATGTGGCTGTAGGGGAACTTCTTGCCTCCCTCCCCTCCAAGTTACTTATGGAAAGAATGGCATGACCTCCTCCCTCTGCTCAGAGTCTGATATGCCCCTTGGGTCTGATCATTCATCTCTGGCTGGGTCCCAAGGTGGAGGTGGGAACGGGTGGCTCCTCTTGTCTTCAAGGTCACAACATCCTACGAGGAGTAAACTCTAGAATCGGGGCGACCAGGCCCAGTGGTTGTTAATGGTTAATGGGAGCTAAAGAAATAGTCTTTTTAACTCCCTTGGTAATCCTGGCTCCCAATACTGCTTCATGCCTCAGAGCTGATGAGTGATCTTTTTGCTTTAGATGAGACCTTTCCTTCTGTGAGGAGACCCTGAGGCATTATTGTTGCTGTTGTTCAGTCGCTAAGTCATGTACAATTCGTTGTGACCCCATGGGCTCCCCTGTCCTTCACTATCTCCCAGAGTTTGCTCTAATTCCCATCCATTGAGTCAGTGATGCTATCTAACCATCTCATCTTCTGCCACCCTTCTCCTCCTGCCCTCAAACTTTCCTAGCATCAGGATCTTTTCCAATGAGTTGGCTCTTCACATTAGGTGGTCAAAGTGTTGGGAGCTTCAGCTTTAGCACGAGTCCTTCCAATGAATATTCAGGACTGATTTCCTTTAGGATTGACTGGTTTGATCTCCTTGCTGTCTCAAGAGTCTTCTCTAGCACCCCAATTCGAAAGCATTAATTCGTCAGTACTCAGTCTTCTTTATGGACCAACTCTCACATCCGTACGTGATTATAGCTTTGACTATATGGACTTTTGTTGGCAAAGTGATGTCTCTGCTTTTCAATATGCTGTCTAGGTTTGTCATAGCTTTCCTTCCAAGGAGCGTCTTTTAATTTCATGGCTGCAGCTACCATCCAGGTTATTTTGGAGCCCAAGAAAATAAGATCTGTTTCTGCTTCCACACTTTCCTCTACATCCTCGCATTTCCTTTCTGAAAAATCATCTGCATTTGTACGATGTTCACAATGTAAATATGCTTTTATGAATATTGTGTCACAACAACTCAGCCACTGAGGTAAGCGTATTCATTGCACAGGTAAACTGAGACTGAAAGAAGACTCATTCATGGGCAGAGCTTGAATTTGAACTTATGTCTTTAGACTTGATGTCCAGTAAACTTCCTTTTTAAAAATTTTTTACTATTTATTTGGCTGCACTGGGACTTAGTTTTGACATGCAGGATTTTTAGTTGCAGCATGCAGACTCTTTGTTATGGCATGTAGAGTCTAGTTCCCAACCAGAAATTGAACCTGGAGCTCCTGCATTGGGAGCTTGGGATCTTCTCCATTGGACCACCAGTGAAGTCCCTAGTAAACTTCTGACCTACATGACATTCCTTGCTGGCCAGAGCCAACTTTACTGACATTTGTATGCTGTGGACAAGTACAGATGTAGTTAAAAAAAAAAGGAATCTTTTCTTTCCTGTCCACAATGATAGTCCGAGTAATGGTCCACAAAGATGTCCAATCCTAATCTCTGGAACCCATAAATATATAACCTTATATAGCAACAGGAACTTTGCAAATGTGACTAAGTTAATGATTTTGAGATGGGAAGATCATTCTGATTATCTGGGTGGACTCAGATAATAAGGCCTTATTAAGAGGGAGACAAAAGTGTCAGAGTCAGAGAGAGAGATATTGGAAGATGTCATGCAGAGGCTTTGAAGGTAGAGGACAAGGCTACAAGCTAAGGAATGCAAGTGGCTTCCAAAAGTTAGAGAAGGCAAAGAAACACATTCTTCGTAGAGCTTCCAGAACCGACACAGCCCTGATGACACTTTGATTTTAGCCCACTGAGACTGACTTCCCACTTTTGACCTCCAGAGCTGTACGATGATAAATCTGTGTTATTTTAAGCCACTAAATTTTTGGAAGTTTGTTACAGAAGCAGTGGGAAATGAATACATCTGGCATCCTGTCCTGTAGCAGAATCCATCTTGGCCTCTTGCGGGTGGTGGCCTCTGGGGACCCCCTTGCCGCCACTCTTGCTTCTTGTGGTGTGGGTGGGACTGATCTCATATCTGGCTCCAGGATGAACATACTATCCAGAGCTGGCCGACGAGAACACCATGATCTCTGTCCCAGTGACAGGTGACCGTAGCCGGGCCCAGCCAAATGAAGCACTGGACACTTGCTGGAGCTGTTTAGGAGGCAGGCATTTCTCACAGGGGATGCAGTGCTAAAGGAGGTAAGCCTGGAGCTTACCTGGTGGCCACCTGAAAATGAGAACCACACACAGGTGAGCAGGCGGAATGCTGCAAAGAGACACTATCCTTAAGACATGTCTTCAAACCTTGAATCCACTCATGCCTAAAGCTGGCTTTGCCCCTTGAAGTTCCCTTTTGGTTAACGCTGGTTGGAATTGGATTTCTGACTCCCAATGTCTCTGACTAATACAATTGCTTGGTCAGGAGTCACTTAAATGGTATCATTAGATGATTGATTTTGGTGAAGATCAACTCTATTGAGCGTAATCTAGTACTACTCAAGAGGAGGTGTGTTCTTGTCTAAATGGTATTGACGTTACAGTTAAAACCAGGGAGAAGAGATGGCTCCTTCCCCACCCGCCTAGAGATTGTTACCACTGAGAGTTACTACCGGAGTCCTTTTACTTGTGTGTGTGTGTTAGTCGTTCAGTCATGTTGGACTCTTTTTGCGACCCCATGGACTGTAGTCCACTAGGCCCCTCTGTCCATGAGATTCTCCAGGCAAGAATACTGGAGTGGGTAGCCATTCCCTTCTCCGGGGGATCTTCCCAACCCGAGGACTGAACCTGGGTCTCCTACACTGGCAGGCAGATTCTTTATCATCTCAGCCACCAGGAAAGCCCTTTTACTCAAGATATCCTAACAAACAGTTATCTGAATACTGCATTTCTCTGGCTTTATCTCAGGTGCCTAGAGTCCCAGGGAAGGCGAGTGACTTGTTTTAAGCCACATGATCAGTTGGTGGCTGACCTCAGAGATGAGAACTCCTGCCTGAGTCAAGGCACTGCACTCTCTGAGGCATAATCCTTCTGCTCCCTTGGCTCTGAAAACTCACACCCTGCTGTGTGCAATTAGTCCTTGCTGCTTTCCCTTGCTGATCAGCATTCTTGGTTTCATTTTCAGAGCCCTGGGTTTATCATTATTATAATGAGATTATTTAACATCTTGAATATTAAAGATTTGACTTCACAGAATAAGATTTGTGTTCCAAGGTGTTTGTTGTCTGCCAGTGCCCAACATTCAACTTGCTCTTTTTTGAGAAACATCATTTTGAGGGTGATACACCCTGCTCCCACTCCTGGTAGAGGTCATGTATAAAAGGATCTCTGTTTGAGTTCCAATTATTATGGCACTGACCTGATCCAACTACAGGAATCTGGAAATATCAGGTTTCAATTCAACCCACCCCAGAATCTTAAAGGTTGCTTAGTCCCATCTTTAAATTTAAATTCTTTAAATCATAAATTTTTCCTATAATTTAAAGATGCTTTTTTAGGGAGTTCTTTGGTAGCCTAGTGGTTAGGATTCTGGGCTTTCACGGCTGTGGCCTGAGTTCAATTCCTGGTCAGGGAACTGAGATCCTGCAAGCTGAGGTGTAGCCAGGAAATAAACTAATTAATTAAAAAAATACTTGAAGATGTCCTTTTAAAATTAAGACAATTTGGTAGAGCAATTCAAGGTGCACAGCAAAAGTGAGGGAAAGTAGAGATTTCTCATACGCTTGCCCCAGCTCATGCACAACCTGCCTGATGGAACATTTATCACAACTGATGAAGTTGTATTGACACATTATAATCATCCAAAGTCCATAGTTTCCATGAGGGTTTGCTCACCATTATGGTATCATACAGGGTGCCTCACTGCCCTAAAAATCCTCCATGTTCCAACTATTCATTCCTCCCTCCCCCTAATCCCTGGCAACCACTGATCATTTTACTCTTTCCATAGTTTTGCCTTTTCCAGAATGTCATATAGCTAGACTCATACAGTGATTTGTTTTTTTTTCACTTAGAAATACACATCATTCCTTGCATTTTCCCATGGAGAAAGTGAGCTTTGAAAAGTCAAGTATGTGTCAATCAGAGTTCTTGGTTAAAGGCAACTACTCTGCTGGCTAAGAAGATCATGAATATTTTAAAGACTGTTCAGTAGCTCATAGGGATCAAGGAGGTCAGAGAAGCAGAGAGCTGTCTCTTCAACTAGAACCAAGTCCTTAGGGGCCGCTCCAGTAAAGACATCGCTATCACTGTTTGTAGTGGGTTGTAGCAGGGCTGGTGGCTGTCATACTTCGTGCGTTATACGTAACTGCACTTGGTACCTCAGCCCCACTGCTAGGATAAAGGGCACCTGTGCTCCCGAGGGGTTGTTCAAAGGGAAGCGTATCATATCATACAAACCTTTGCTACTCTGCTACATGAATATGGCATCTTTTTGTTTTGGTTTGCTTCTCTTAAATTATTGAGTTTGTATCTTTCCTAGTTCTATTATCAAGTTATATTTCCTTTCTGTATGTGTGAAGAATCCTGTCCATGGATTTTGTCCATATGTCTACTGAGACTTGATGACATTATTAGTTATTCATATGAGCTCATTATATATCATAGTTTCACCCTTCATTTTTCTCTTTTTCTCTCTTTCCCTCCTTTATTCAACTTCCTTCCTCTCTCCCTCCCCGTTTCTTCCTCCTGCCTCTCTGTCTCCCTCAATGAATGTTTTCATCATGATTTTGCTTGCTGTTTAACTTTGCTCCTTTTCTTTTGATATACAGGAGTTTAGTATTTTGAAGACAAGTATGTAACAAATATTTCTCAGGCTGCCCACAAATGCAAGAGATTGTTTTAGGAAAAAACATCTTTCACCCTAAATATGTATATAATTCCTCTTTTTTTGTGTCCTGACACCTCACACTACTTTTGAGTCAGTAGGTTTAGAGAGAGTCCTTTCATCTCCACCGAGGATCATAAACAACTCTGAGAGGCAAGGTTTTTCACTACACCCCAGGGCAAAAAGAAAAAAACGCAGGTGAATATTGATTGAACCAATCTTTTATGCAGACTCAACTTATCCTCCCATCTAAATGACTGTTGTAGGGTGAAAGGAGAAGGGATGTTAAACCATTATTTAAAAGTCACCGAGATTTGACCTGCACTAAGAAAGGCTGTGAAAGTGAGCATGTCTGTGAGTGCAAAGGCCAGAATCTTTGGGCTCCCAAATCACTGCAGATGGTGACTGCAGCCACGAAATCAAAAGACGCTGACTCCTTGGAAGAAAAGTTATGACCAACCTAGATAGCATATTCAAAAGCAGAGACATTACTTTGCCGACTGAGGTCCGTCTAGTCAAGGCTATGGTTTTTCCTGTGGTCATGTATGGATGTGAGAGTTGGACTGTGAAGAAGGCTGAATGCCGAAGAATTGATGCTTTTGAACTGTGGTGTTGGAGAAGACTCTTGAGAGTCCCTTGGACTGCAAGGAGATCCAACCAGTCCCTTCTGAAGGAGATCAGCCCTGGGATTTCCTTGGAAGGAATGATGCTAAAGCTGAAACTCCAGTACTTTGGCCACCTCATGCGAAGAGTTGACTCATTGGAAAAGACTCTGATGCTGGGAGGGATTGGGGGCAGGAGGAGAGGGGGACGACAGAGGATGAGATGGCTGGATGGCATCACGGACTCGATGGACGTGAGTGTAAGTGAACTCTGGGAGTTGGTGATGGACAGGGAGGCCTGGCGTGCTGCGATTCCTGGGATCGCAAAGAGTCGGACACGACTGAGTGACTGAACTGAACTGAACTGAAGAAAGGCTGTGAGAGTGAGCATGTCTGTGAGTGCAAAGGCCAGAATCCAGATGACTAGTGGAAAATCTCTCCATTAACTCCTGATTGGTGGACCCCTAATTCCCCTGCATTTATATGACCTCTGCCCCCAAGCTCCCTGAAGGGCTGATCTTGATTAGATTGATCTTGATGAGAAGTCTAGGTGAGGTGCTGTTCAATGTTTGTAGTATGGATAGAGACATGGTTGATTCCACTCTGAAGTGTGGGTCTTGGTGCCACGTAATTGTGGTTCAAATCCACGTCCGATAAGCCTATGACAGCGGTGCCAATGTAAGCAAGTCCCTTAATCTTTCTGAGGCTCAGTTTTGTCATCTGTGTAATGGGATGTGGGGATTTCCAGGTGGTTCGGTGGTAAAGAATCCGCCTGCCAATGCAGGAGATGAGCAGATGCAGTTTGATCCCTGGGTTGGAAAGATCCCCTGGAGGAGGGCATGGCAACCCACTCCGGTATTCTTGCCTAGAAAATTCCTTGGACAGAGGAGTCTGGTGGGCTACAGTCCCTGGGGTCGCAAAGATGTGGACACGACTGAGTGGCTGACCATGCACACACAACACACGTCATGGGATGCTCACGCTGTCTTTGTGTGACTGAGATGAGGATTAGTGGTGGTGTGTGTCACATGTGAGCAGTGTCTGGCCCGGGGTAGGTAGCAACAGGAGACCATTGTAACGTATCAGGAAATTAACTGGCAAGTCCTCACGGGTCATCTGCTGCATATTTGGCAGATGTCTGTGGCAACAGGTCCCAGTGTCACTCTTCCTCAGCTTATGCAGTGTGGCCCAGGAGATGGGGTACAGCTCGCCAAATGACTCTCAAATACATGGCAGTGCTGAATTATAGTGTACTCGTGCGTGCTCACTTGTGTCTGACTCTTTGTGACCTAATGGGCTGTAGCCCACCAGGCTTCTCTGTCCATGGAATACTCCAGGCAAGAACACTGGAGTGGGTTTGCCCAGAGGATCCTCCCAACCCAAGGATCAAACCCATGTCTCCTGTGTCTCCTGCATTGACAGGCAGATTCTTGACCACTGAGCCACCTGGGAAGCCTGCTGAATTATAGAAGAGGGGTCTAACACAAGCAGGAAGAGATCTCCCTAGGCTGAAGTAAGTAAAGAAAACATCATGGAGGAAGTAGGGGTTTAATTGGGGTTTGGCGATTGAAGAAACATATTCTCCTTTTAGTAGAATGGTTTTCCCTCTGAAAATGAAAACAGTTGTACGGTTTTCCTTTTTAAAAAATAATATGTACTCTTTAAAACACTTAGAGAATACAGTAAATCAATTTAAAACAACTCAATATCCAGGAATACCTACTATTAATACTTTCTTGTATAATATATACCTTTGTTCTTGTTGTTTAGTTGCTAACTTGTGTCTACTCTTTGAGACCCCCATGGACTGCAGGCTGCCAGGCTCCTCTGTCCATGCGATTTGCAGGCTATAGTCCACGGGATTTCCTAGGCAACAGTACTGGAGGGGGATGCTACTTCCTTTTCCAATAATATATACATATATATATGCATATAAATTTATTTATATCTGTTTATCCAAAAACAGGAGCAAATATACACACTGTGTTTTAACACTGTTAACTGATTTAGTCACTTTACTTTTTAGTAACTGTAGAGTATTCCATCATATGGAGGTTTTACAGTTTGTTTGGCCAAACCCTAATTATTAGGCACTTTGGTGGTTTTAGCACAAAGTACATGAATGCTCTGACTCTCTCAACAATTATTTGGTGATATTAGACAAGTTATTGCTGGATCACTTTTCAGAAATGTTATAAAATTTGTATCAATTTATAATCACTTCCACCATCAGTATGTATGGCTTCTCTTTTCTCTATACCCTTCCCAGCACTGGGTTTCATCAATATTTTATAATCTTTGCAGGCTGCTAGGTAAAAATCATATCATTCATTACATATGTATTTCTAGACTGCCTCGTGTCTACACTGTCATATTAGGTTTGATAAGGACATGGTCACAGTGGTTCCCAGAGCTCAGAGACCACTGGAAAATGACACATTAAATAAGTGCCCCATGAGATTTTTCAGAAATGTAACCTCATGTTTATCTGAGGACCGAGGAAGTGGCTATTCTTTTAGCCTCTGTTAACTCATGGAAGGATACAGTGACAGGGTGATTCAGGAGAGAAAGATGAACTCAGTCATGCTCTTCCGACCTCATTTCTACAGCATCCTTGGAATCCTATTATTAATGTCTCAAGGACTGCACCATGCCTATGGGGATTTATATCCTGATGTGGCATCCTTTGGGTGTACAACATTGCTTGGGGTCGTGTCCAAGGGTCCGAGGGTCTGCCAGGCCTCTTTCCTCAGTAAGGGAGGGAGAGGAGTCTCTTGGGCCTAAACTGGGAGTAAGGGCAAAGGCAGCATCAGAAAGCAAAACAATAATAGCGCCTCTCTCTTCTCTTCTTCTTCTACTCCCTCCCTTCTGTCTTCCCTCCTTCTCTATTTCCTCTTCTGTCCTTTCTCTCTTCCCTACCTTGTTCTGAAAGGCCAGGGAAGAAGAGCCTCGCTCAGAGCCATGTCAGGAGTGACCCACTTGCGTACTCGCGGTTTACCTACCTGGAGCAGGGCTGCACCCTCAGACCTCCACATGCTGTGGGCACATGGTTTCTTATTCAACTCCACAAATATTGACTGTGCTCTGGTTAACTGAGCATACTTTGTGCTGGAGGTGCCAGAGAGATGCAAAAAGGCAAAGCCCCTCCTGGGAGGGGCTAGTCTGGGGCCCCTGCCTGAGGTTGGCCTAAGACATGCCCCCCTTCCTCAAGGATGCAAAAGAACTCTCTGTCTTCCAGTGCCCTGGTCCCAGGTCTCTCTCCAGAGACTGGCACCAGTTCTGCCAGATCTGAACAAAACAGTACATTGAAGGTGTCACCTACAGGAACGGGATAGAATTCAGCCTGCAGGTACTGGTGGCCTTGGCGAGTGTCTGTGTTCACTGTGGATGGCACACACAAGTCAGAATTCTGATTTTGTATCCATTCCTTCTTCGCCTCTGAATTTTCCAAGATCATCCACACACAGAGCCTTTTTTCCTCAGCAGTTTCTAGGGGCCATTCCAGGTTTTGAAATAGACAGACCCCAATTACATTTGTACATTGTTTTACCTGGAGAGTGGGCTTCTCTGATGGCTCAGATGGTAAAGCATCTGCCTGCAATGTGGGGAGACCCAGGTTTGACCTCTGGGTCAGGAAGATCCATCCCCTGGAGAAGGAAATGGCAACCCACTCCAGTACTTTAGCCTGGAAAATTCCATCAATGGAGGAGCCTGGTAGGCTACAACCCATAGGGTCACAAAGAGTTGGATAAGACTGAAGGACTTCTCTTTCCCTTTCACCTGGAGAGTGACAGTCATGCCTTACAATCAACCAAGGCTTAGCCAGGCCTTACCCTGAGGCAGTGCCGATGGGCGGAAGCTCTTGGGGTGAAAGGGAATTTAGAAAAATGATTAAATGAGGTCTGAAGAGGGATGGGAGGATTGCAGCTAGGAGGACTATTTGCCAAATGCTTTGGGCTCTCTGACTTCCTAGTCTGGGTGGGATGGGGAGCAGTGTGTGGGTAGTTCTGGCTGATGAATGGTGAGTGGAAGTGACATGTGCCTCTTCTGGGTGGGAATCACTGAATTGTGGGGGCCGGAACTTCAAGAGATCCTCTTTTCTTGGGCATTGCCAGGTTCTAGGTAGGGCTACTTCGGCTTCATCCTGTATGTGGTATTCCATGAGTTCAGCCCCTTTCACCTGATTTCGGGTGAGAAATCAGGAAAGGCTTCTTGGAAGAGGTGGTAGTTTCACCTGTCAGAACCTTATTCTTCACTGTATGTTTGGGCCTATGTGCCTGTGTGATCAGCTGTGTCTGACTCTTTGCGATCCCTTTACCTCTGTGCCACCTGGGAAGCCCATGTTTGGGTCTGTGACCCACAGTAGACATGTGGTGGAGTTAAGACCTAAGCCCTGGTTGTTCTGAGCCAGTGAAGTTAGGGCTCATTTGTTATTGTAGCATAACCTTGCCTGTTCTGAAGGCTACACTGGGAAAACAAAAAGCTTGATTTCAGAGGCAGCCTTCCACTGACCTCTCTGCGAAATTCAAAATATCAGGACTTCCCTGGTGGTATAGTCGATTGGAATCTGCCTGCCAATGCAGGGAACATAGTTTTGATCCCTGGTCTGGGAAGATTCCATATGCCAGGGAGCACCTAAGCCTGGAGCCACAATTCCTGAAGCCCAAGGGCCCCAGAGCCTGTGCTCCTCAACAAGAGGAGCCAAGGCAATGAGAAGCCTGTGCACGGCAACTAGAGAGTAGCCCCTGCTTGTCGCAGCTAGAGAAAGCCTGCATGCAGCAAGAAAGGCCCACCACAGACAAAAACAAAATAAGTAATTAAAAGACAAACAGAATATCAAATCTCCTTTCTCCTCTGTTTTATCAGTCAGCATTTTCCTTTATCTGGTCAATATTTATCATGTAGCATGCATAAAAGATACCACAAAGCTTTGTAAGGAGAGGGATGGAAAGAAAGCAATGACTGTAGCTGTGGCTGGGAAGTTTATTGCAGTGTGATGAAGAGACAAGAAATTAGAACTTTTCTCTCACCTCTAACGTGCACAGAACAACAGCGTTGCAGGCCATTACCACTGACCATGACCGCAGACTTTAGAGGGGATCTAATTTAACTGCCTAGTCCAAGAAAGTATCACTTCTCCATCTCAGACTTATTTGTACCTACCAGGCGCCAGTTGCTCTGCTGAGCGCTGGAGAGAAACAGAGATGAATAAAACTCAGCTTAGTAGGTACAGCGACCCAAGAGGGGTTTGGACCTGCTGCTCAGAACATAGAGGGGGAAAGAGGCTATTCCAGGTGAGAAATTGGGAAAGGCTTCTTGGAAGAGGTGGTAGTTTCACCTTCAGAACCTTATTCTTCACTGGTATGTTTGGGCCTGTGTGGCTGTGTGCTCAGCTGTGTCCAACTCTGTGATCCCATGGACTGTAGCCCACCAGGCTCCTCTGTCCGTGAGATTCTTGAGGCAAGAATACTGGAGTGGGTAGCCATTTTCTCCTCTAGGGGATCTTTTCTACCTAGGGATGGAACCTGCGTCTCCTGCATCTCCTCTGTCTTCACAGGCAGATTCTTTACCACTGCGCCACCTGGGAAGCCCATGTTTGGGTCTGTGAGAATGCAGAAATGGATTCAGGGCATGGTTCCTCATTCTTCCTCACCACATGGGCTAACTCAACCCCCACCCCCCACCCCCTACCCATCAGGGATTCCGCTTCTGACCTCCCTGTGACTTCCCAGACAGGCTTATGCGTGTCCAGGCTTTTGTATTGGTACAGTGTGGTCTCTGCCCTGGGAGATGAGGGACCAATTGGGTAACCTGGAAGCAAAGCCTAGCCTGCTCTGTAAAACTAGGAATTAAATGAGAGCCTGCTATTCCAGGCCAAGCACTGCAAATGCCCATCTAGTCATGCCAACTGCAGGGATTCCCTGCCCTGGTCAAGGATGGGCGGGTGGGTGAGTAGGTCAGTTCCCATCCTGGGGCTCCTGGGGTGGAAATCACTGGGGAATGTACTGGATCTTGTTCAGCTCGACTGCCTTTATTATGCAGCTCATTTACAAGTGAGCACAAATTAATACAGTACAAACTGGCTACATAAATATTGTGCTGTAATTGATTGTCTTCTTGTAATCAAAGGCAAGGCTGCTGACTTTGTTAGTTTCTCTGCTTTGCAACTGCTGGAGGAAGACTTTGTGGGGAAGGGAACCCAGGTTGTTGAGGTGGTTTCCGCTGCATGTATCTGTCTACATGTTGTATCTCTGATGTACTGAGAGAAGGATAAGGCCCATTACATTCAGATTCAGTAAGTATCAAATGCTTGCTACATGAAAGGCAGTCAAAGACCCATTATCTTATTATTAATTGTGTTCATAGTAGTAAAGCTTTGATGAAAAAAGTGAAAGCGTTAGTTGTGTCCGACTCTTTGCCACCCCATAGACCATAGCCTGCCAGGCTCCTCTGTCTATGGGATTCTCCAGGCAAGAATACTAGAGTGGGTAGCCATTCCCTTTTCCAGGGGATCTTCCAGAGCCAGGGATCAAAGGCAGATTCTTTACCTACTGAGCCACCAGGGAAGCCTAAAGATTTGATAATGTGTGCAAAACAGTCTTTACAATAACTTTTTCCCTGGCATATGTTATTGTTAGAATTTAAATAATCCTTTAACTTTTAAAAACATGCTGTAAATTTATAAGGAAAACAAAAGGCTGTAACAGTCTTTTCTCTTTGCTTAGGGAATTCCCAAAGGGCAGAAGAACAAGATCTTCCATTCTAGGTAGTTAGATGAGCCGACTACAGTAACCGATTTTCTCCAGCTAGTACTAGGTAGGTGACACAGTGATCCCTGCACTGTTTACCTGCATCCACCTTGACTGCTAAACAACCTAAACGCACGGAATTGGAATTTTAAAATCACTTCACACAACACAAGAAGGCAACGCCATCTTTCCATTTACCTGCCAGGCGGGCTGGTTTTTTTCCAGCAGTCAGCTGTCCTGGGAGGAGTGACTCCGTGGGGGCATCCTTTCCCATCCACCCCGCACTCGCACTTTGAGGATGTGGAGGGAGCTCTGTTCTTTGGAAAATCAGACTTCGAAAATCCACAAAACCTCCTTTGCCCTAACTGGGGATATGTGTGTGTGTGTGTATGTGTCTGTGTCTGAGAGAGAGAGAGAGAGAGAGAGAGAGAGAGAGAGAGAGAGAGAGACTGACCCCTGCGAGTTATGCAGTTTTCCTAACCTTGACCTGAAGCCAGACGTCTTTAACCCCTTTCCAAAACGTCGCTCGCGCTGGGCTGCCATAGGAATGGGGAAAAGAAGGAAAAAGAAAAACGAAACCTCCCTATTCCGAGACTCGGGTAAAGAGCACTCGCTCCCAGGGGGCTTGGGACAACTTGCCGTCTACCTTGCCCAGGGCTTTGAAATCAGCACAAACCGCCGGACCCCTTCGCGCTTCGCGTGCGGGACCGGAATCCCGCCACTTCCCTCTTCACACGCCGGCAGGAGGGGGTGGCGGCACCGAGGCGATTTTATTCGTATGTTTTTCCTCCGGGTTTTGTCATGGAAACGCTGACACACAAGCTCCAGACGGCGGCCGGCCGGACCCGGGACTGAGGGCCTTTGGGACCCTGCGGAGCGCGGCGCGCACTCCCCGGGAAACAGCTGGACGCGACCAAATCCCGGGTAGGGGCGGGGGGAGCGAGACGCTCCGCCCCGACGCTCCGGTCCCGCCCTCCGCCCGGCTCTCCGCAGGCGCCCTCCCCTCGCCCGGGGCTGCGAGTTGCTTTTGGTAAAACCCAGCCCCGAAATATATAGATCATTGGAGCGCAATGAAGTAGCCTTTGGAGAGGAGGGAGGGGGCCGGTCCGACAGCCACAGCGGCCAGCGCAGCGGCAGCGGCGGCGGCGGCGGCACCACCATCAGCATCACCGCTCGCACCCCAGTCGCCCGGCCCGTGAGGAGGCAGCGGCGGCCGCCGGCGGGAGCGGAGGCGGCGGCGGCGGAGAGGCGAGGAGGAGCCGCGGGAGGAGCAACGGCGCGCAGCCGGCGGGTCCACGCATCTCCGCACTTCCAGAGCAACTCCGGCGCCTTCCACACCCCTGCCCGGGGCTGGGGGCTCCGAGAGCAGCCGCGAAGCCAACCCCTATCCTCCCAGCGATCCTTGCCCAGCCCTGTCCTGCGCCTCCCGGGCTCCGCTCCGCGCCGCGGGGTCCCCGCTCCTGCGCTCCGGGAGCGCCTCCCGGACACCCGGGTTCCCGTAGCCAGGACAAAGCCATGAAGCCGGCGCTGTTGGAAGTGATGAGGATGAACAGAATTTGCCGGATGGTGCTGGCCACTTGCTTGGGATCCTTTATCCTGGTCATCTTCTATTTCCAAAGTATGTTGCACCCAGGTAGGGGGCGCGTTAGCGTGGTTTTGTTGGATATTTTCTTCTTTCTCGTGCTCTCGCTCCCTCGCTCACCGTGGCTGGTTTCTGACTCTTCCAACCTTACCTCTTCTCTCTGGGCCACCTCGGGGTTCCTTGCTGACCGGATCTGCCCGGATCCCTGAGTCAGGCTGGGGAGAAAAGATATACTCCTTCCTCTTCTTCCTCCCAACTCCAGGCTGGAGGATGGGACCAGAGGGGCGGTAGATTTTTTTTTTTTCTTTGTGTCTCTTGTCTGTCTGCGAGGTAGCAGAGCAAGGTAGAGGTTGTGGGAAGCTCCTGGGGGTGGAGGATCAGTTTGAAGAGAACGAAACTCCCTCCTCGCTTCTGCCGAGATCCGAGGTTGAAAGAGACGCCGGGAGCCAGTCACCCCGCTCCCCAGAGAGCTGCGTCTTCCTGGTGGGGGGCCGGGGACGAAGGGTGAGCGCCGGGCGAGGTTGCTCGTCTGGCCGCGAGCTTGGGAGCCTGAGGGTAGGCTCCCACGTGTGCGAGTTTCGGCGCCGCGCCGCGCAGGTGGAGGGAGATTTTGGGGGTGCCCGACATTGCCCCCCGCACCAGCTGGGGTTGGGTCCCGGTGCCGGCTTCTAGCCCCCGGTGCGCGGCTCCGCATTGACCTTGCGGCTAGTGCCACGGGGCCTGCTCCCTCCCTCACAGAGCGGCTCGCGACCCTGTGCTGGGGGGTACTCAGAGCCTCGGTATCGCGCCGCTTTAGTTTGGGAGGAAACTTTGGTCGGTTCTGGGCTGACCGTCAGTTGCACCCCCCCACACACACCCCGCCCCCCACTCGTGGGTTCTGAGCATCCGGAATCCCCCGGAGCTCGCCGGGCCGTGTGCGAAGGAAACCCGCCATCACCCCTACCCCGCGCCTCCCCGCAGTCCCTGGTGGGTTAAACAAGTTCCACACCTGAAATCTGGACTCGGAGAGGGACGAGGCTGCCCCTTCCGAGGGGCGGGAAGGAAAGTTGGAGAGGGACGGGCGGCCTGGAGCGCGGTGGCCCCCGGATCGCAGCTCCACTCCGAAGCCCAACAGGTAAAACCTTCCCGAGAAGCTTCCGGGAAAACGGGCATCTCGCAGTGGAGTCGTGATCTTCCATGCCCTGGCCCCTAGCAGGCCCCCTCTGGACCACATGGGCTCCCAAATCTACCAATCTCGTCTCCCAGTTGCCTTTCTCAGTATAGTCATGGCAATAATTTGCTTTTATAATTGCAAGGAGGGAGCTGGAAGCCCATTTCCTTCCAGGGCTATAGAGTTATGTTCTGCTTTCTGTGTGTATCTGACCCAGAGGCAGCGCCGAATTCATCTAGCCTGCTTTGGGTGGTGGCACAGGACCAAAGCTGTTCTTTCCGTCAAACTTGGGGATTCCTTGACAGCTCCGACAGGACGGTCCCTCTGCCTGGCTGGGCCTGGAGGAGTTGTTAAGGCGGCCCCTTGGCCAAGAGTAAGGTCTCAGTCTGGTGTGGCCTGACACTACCACATGTAACTTCAGGACGTTGGAGCTAGCCTGGTAAAGGGTGGCTTTTGTTTGCAGCTAGGTATTTTTAGTTTCATGTCAGCAAACTGCAGCGGTGTTTGTCTCCTCACCCAAACCAGTGGTTGTGAAACTTCTTAGGGAATTTAAAAATGGACCTGGCTTGCTTGCTGGCAGCCAGGCAGTGGTTGCAATGGGCAGGACCAGACAGACTGCTGTGTCCTGGGCCAGGCTCCGCCCGGAGGGCTGGGGGACTGGGTGGTGTGCAAATACACTGGGGGCCCAACAGCTCAAACAAAGAGCTGAATGATTTGGTCTAGACACTACAGATGTGTTTAGGCCACTTAAGTTTTGCCTGGACCGAACGTGCCGGGTAGTTCTCTGCGGAAATGCCTGGGACAGTGAGGTGTTAGTCTCCAGCAGGAATGTGCTATAACTTATCTGTACCTGTTAGTTGTCCAGGGAGATACTAACTAGTGAGACTGTTGCTGCCCATGATTTTCAAGCATCCTATGTTTCTCTTACCCTGTGTTAGATTTAGGAAATAACTTTCCAGCCAGGGATACCAGGAAGAAATTTCCAACCTGTAACTGACACTTTGTGAAAATTTCCAGCCCTAGTTGGAATATTAAGTTGGCTTGAAAGTGGTGTTAGCTGCTTTCAGTCTGGCTTTTCGGTACCAGGGACAGAAGCTTTGCCAAGGCTTTCCAGATAAGGATTTGCCATCTTTGACCCTCTGCTCTCAACCTTGGCTTCCCTTCCTGGTCCCACTTCCAACCCCCAAATGGCATTTGTGGATTATTTGCTTATATGAGTATACTCATCTGTTATTTTCTGCCAGTCTATACCAAAGACTACTTTCAATATGTTCTATTGAATGTAGAACTGTATTGGTCTGCATTCAACTGAAAGGTCTTCCTTATTTTGAATTATGTATAATTGTTTCACTGTTCCATGAAAACTCCATGCCAATAGTTTATTATGATATGGGACATAAAAATATACTTTGAAATTAATATTAAACATTTACACCCCCCATGCCCCCTCCACACACACATTTTATTAAACTATGCTCTTGATGACAACTGATGCTATCTCTTTTTCCTACTGCTTGGAATTTCCTTAAAAGTTAGCTGCTCTTTGCTTCTCTGAAGGATTTCTGGTTGTGACAGCTGATCTTTTAGCCTGGCACTGCAGTTTCCATTTCTCCAGATCACCCTGGGAGAGGCAGAAGGGACCACAGCATGGCACAGATTGTGTTGCTAAAAATTAGGAGCCCTCTGGCAGAGAGGCTATTTCTATTCCTATCTGAAACAGAAATGTAGTATTCCAAAAAGAAATGGATCCCTGGCTTCATTGATGGCTAGAGAATACCTGGAGTGTGTGAGGAGGAAGGGAATAAACAGAGACAAGCTGGCGGGGGCTGGCTGACTGTTCCTCTGATTTTAATCTGGGATTCATTGTCTTTTGTACTTTTCTAATACAGCAGCTTGAGTAATTGATCTTTAATTTGGTTGTTGGGTTCAGCAGAAGTGGCCTCCTTGTCAGCACAGGCAGTTTTCTTTAGGTCTTTGACACTCTAAGTTAATAGTCTTAGGGCAGGGTCTGGGTTTTAGGCCCTATTCTAATCCCAGTGTCCGGCACAATGCCCAGCCCATAGTAGTTTCTCAATAAAGTATTTGCTGGATGAATGAAGGAAGTGACTAGATTCTAGGAGACTTGCTTCTCCAATTTTGGGGAAGTTGTATCAAACCTTGCCAAGAATGCCTCGTCAGTAAGTCTGGCTCTCTTAAGGGGGGTGTAGGACGCTGGAGACAAGGTCTGGACGCTTCTCTACCCTTCTGGTCTCTGAGATCCCTCAAGTCATGGGTCAGGTTTAAGCTCATCACACCCCAGACAGAACGCTCCTCTTGGCCTAGAGTTGCTGCCCCGAAGTGTGAGACAGTGAGGCTGGGTGTCTTGGGTAGGGGGAAGCTTGGTCTCTTTTAGCCACTGACCTGTGGAAACCCATCTGCAGGAGAGACAACCTCTGTGGGCGTGAACTGCTCCTGATCTCAGTGAGAATGGAGCGCCATGCCTGTGCTTTCTGCACAGGTTTGCGTCCATCAGCGATCGCCTCCTGAACAGTGACTTGTCTCGGGTACCTGCCCCAGATAGGCGGCCTTTGATGGAGCTGTGTCTTGGGGCGGGCTAGGCTGAGCTGAAAGGCCCCCAGGCTGCTTTTGTGCTGAGTGTGTGAAGGTGGCTCCCCTGAACCTTCCTTTTGTGTTACTCCGTAGGGTTGTGGTTTTGTTTGAAAGCTCCTGTTCATGGGAGAGAAGCCTAGGGAGAAAGCCTTTCTTCTCTCTTTCGCTTCCTCTGTTTTCTTTTTTTTTTTAATGTTTATTTTTACTGTCGCCTGGGATTTCTTTGCCTTGGTCAAATGTATTGGAAGATTATACCCTTTATTTAAAGGCTTCCTCGGTTACCCCTTTGTAGTTCACTTGATTAGATTGGATGTAAAACACTTGCATTATAATTTTAACCTAATTATAAAAGTAATATGTGCTCATTTCAGAAAATTTAGGAGGTACAGAAGACAAGCAATCATCCATTAATCTACCACCAGAGGCAAGGGGTCCTTTTTTCCTATTATAGAATATATATATTAAAAACAAATTGAGATCCTATTCTGAATTTTGTACCTTGTTTGATAGGTAATATGTATTTTAGACAAATACATCATTATGGTCATTATGGTGACCAGTAATTAAGTTGAAAAACAGAAAACTTAGCCACAAACTTTTAAATTTATAGGGTTGCCTATACCTCTAACCACCCATCCCTACTACTTTGCAGAGTGCCAGTCTGGTATCGTGTTTTTTTTTTTTTTCTTTCTGCACGTATTTAATTTTAAAGGATCTTTGTGCTGATACATGAAATGAATTTGAAGTTAGACCAGGTTGTAGGGGCTGTTCTCTTATATATCTGAAACTTCTTTTGAAAAGAAGTCATGAAGTTCTCAAATATGACACTGTTATAAATCCTGGAAACTGCATCAAATAGCTGAAAGATAAGATGTTTCCAGCATCTGGTCTCCCCTTGGCAGTTTAAATGTTTGCACCTCCGTGGGGAGTTTCATAGCTGCACAAAGATGAGACAGATACACTTAGGCAATTTACTTCAACAGTTAGATCTGCTGTCCAGGAGTCCTCATTTTGTTGCCTCTGAAATAAAAGTGGTGATCGGGCACCAGAGGAAGAGTGATTGGGGGGTTTCTGATGGATGAGGGGTGGGAGAATCAACCCGCCAGCAGAAGGGGCTGCTGTTTATATTTATCTGGATGAAAAGCCATTTTGCTTATGAACTGTATCTGCCACAGCCATTTAAAAACAGGAAATCAAAGGCTTACAAGTGGGCACCACCCTTTCCCTTCTTAAATCTACCAAGAGGACAAAGCTCTTCTTAATCTGGGGACAGTGAATGGAAAGACTTTCATGAAAGTCACAGCCACTGGTAAGGGCAGATTCTGAAAAAAAACCAGAAGTAGTTTTACGTATTCATTTTCTCTCTCTCTTTTTTTTTTTTCTTGAATTTTGAGACCCCCATCTTTATCACAAATAAAGAGTGAGGCAGTCCCTCCCCTGAGGTCATTGAATAGTCTGATCTGTCCATTAAAAATTCCTAGAACTTGTAATTTAATGCATCTTACGTCAGATGTGATTCATCACAGTTTGAGATCAGAGTTGCTCTTTCTTTCTCTGTCTCTTTCTCTCCTCTACTCTATGCTGGGTATTGTTTTGGGCACTGGGGATACCATAAAACATTATTTCTGCCCTCACGGAACTTACCTTCTAGTGAGATATAGGCAGACTTTAAGGAAGTGCAGAAGTCACATACATAGGCGATGTGTCAGATGGTGTGAAGAGAGAAGAACAAAGCAAGAGATATGAATGAGGGATGTGAGAGGCCAGGGTTGCAGTTTAATACAGAGGTCATCACAGGATGTCGCTGACAAGTTGACATTGGAGAGCAGAGATGGGAAGAAGTGAAGGAGCTGGCCACATGTCAACCCAGTCCCAGATAGGCTATTCCAGGTCTGTTCCCCGAGGCAGGACCTCGCATGGTAGGCAGCTCTGAGTGTCTGGAGCAGAGGGAGGAAGCCGCTAAGACCAGAAGGTGCAGAGAGATTGTGAGGATCTTGGCCTTGACTGGCGACAGGATGGGAAGCTCTGGCAGAGTTTGGCCTGAGGACTCTTGGGGGAGGGGTTGTGGAATGGGTGGACAAGCCCAAAGCCTCTCACTTGCACTTCTGTGTTATCTTCAAGCAGCACCACAGTGCAGTTGGGTGAGGTGTTCACTGTATAAATCCCACTTCTCCTCCATCAACCTCTGCCTCTCCCTCACCTCCAAACTAGACCACCCCCTTTTTCCAGTTTTTTAAAGCAGTAATGTATAACTCAGGACAAAATAAAACAAAACCAATTTGACAGGAATTTTAACTGAGTTTGTGTTGGGAAATTCTTGAAATGGCTAAGGCGTGATCCACAGCATTCACAGCCCCTGACTTCTGGAGGCACTCCAGAAAAATAGAGAAGGAATGGATCAATGATTTGGGAGTGAAAGACCCAGGTCCTAGTTGGACATACCCCCTCTGCCTGCTCCTGTGAATTACTATATTTAATCAATTGTAAAATACTCATTCTTTTCACCTGTCTGACATTTGACTTGTTGTAACAGATGGTATCTTAGTGCTGTGCTGACCTTTAATGCATAGCCTTTATTTTCTTAGTGGAACATAAAGTAACAGTGATTCTTATAGTTGATGCCCTTGGACCCACCTCTGTAAATTGTGAAAGTACATTCTGTACACCGTGGTGTACCTCAGAATCTCAGTAAGGTGATAAAAATGGCATTCAGGCTCCAGCTGAGGGCCTGGGGGAGGGGGTACCTGATTAATCCCGGTCACATGCTTCCTAAAGGATTTGCTGGTCGGCAGGCCTTTCAGTCTTTTCTGCTGTACCTGGGAAATTTGCACCTACTTTCAGAGCCACAGGGCTTGTATCTCTTTCTGATTTAACTGACGAGGTTGGTAAGAGTCAGAATAGGAATGTGGGGAAGTGAGTTATTTAATATGGGGCTCAACTCCCTGATGGCTCCCATGTAAAGCGTCTGCCTGCAACGCAGGAGACCTGGGTTTGATTCCTGGGTCAAGATGGTCCCCTGGAGAAGGAAATGGCAATCCACTCCAGCACTCTTGCCTGGAAAATCCCATGGACGGAGGAGCCTGATAGGCTGCAGTTCATGGGGTCGTAAAGAGTCAGACATGACTGAGCGACTTCACTTTCACTTTCAACCCTGGAAGATCACAGAGAAATAGACTTCGTGACGTTGTTTGGGGAAAAGGTCACCAGTGTGGATTTTGCTTTCTTTCCAGGCTGATGGACTCCCATGGCCTCGGTCATTTCCCTTTTCTGTTGCTGTTTAGTCACTAAGTCATGTCCGACTCTTTGTGACCCCATGGACTGCAGCACACCAGGCTTCCCTGTCCATCACCAACTCCTGAAGTATACTCACACTCATGTCCATTGAGTCTGTGATGCCATCCAACCATCTCATCCTCTGTCGTCCCCTTCTCCTCCTGCCCTCAATCTTTCCCAGTATCAGGGTCTTCTTCAACGAGTTGGCTCTTTGCATCAGGTGGCCAAAGTATTGGAGCTTTAGCTTCAACATCAGTCCTTCCAGTGAATATTCAGGGTTGATTTCCTTTAGGATTGACTAGTTTGACTTCCTTGCTGTCCAGGGGACTCTCAAGAATCTTCTTCAGAAATGCATGGTAGTTGTTTGTTTACTTGTATTGGGTACATGTTCCTCTTTTAAGGAACCTCTGCCAAGTTCCTCTTTATAGCCTCTAAGCTTGGCCCAGAGGTACTTAGGAAACATTTAAAGAGTAAATAAGTGACTGGCAAAGATGCGTCTTCCGCCCCTGTGCCCATCTCACCAAGATGCATAAGCCCAGAGGGAAGAGCTTCTGGTATGGTCTGCTTTGTTTCTCAGACTTCTTTGCTTCTGGCTTGCTAGGACTCAGCCAGGCTTCAGGGTGTGAACTGGGAAGGGGTCTAGGTATTTAAGCAGAAAGGTATTTAATGGAGGGAATCTGGTCCTTAAAAAAGCTGGGAATGCTGGTGGTCAAGAATCCACCTGCCAAGGCAGGATATGCAGGACATGCAGGTTCGATCCCTGGGTTGGGAAGATCCCCTGGAGGAGGAAATGGCAACCCACTCCAGTAGTCTTGACTGAAAAATCCCATAGACAGAGGAGCCTGGTGGGCTACAGTCCATGGGCTTGCTCAGTCATGTCTGAGCATGCACACACATAGAAGCATAGGGCTCTCAGCTGGGCCTCCAGGAATTAGCCTCAGGTAATAGTAGTAGCATATGTAGCAACATAGAAGCAAACATATACAGGCCTGGCTGCTCAAAAGAACTGACCCACTCAGTGTGCTGCTACCTGAGACTATCTTTGGAACTACCAAATCCAAGAACAAACTAATGACATTGGGACCCTGGGATCAGAAATCCTGGTCCCAGAATTGGGTTGTTCCTACAGCCACCTCTCAACGCCCAGCAAGCCAGAGAGTGGTCCCAGAGAGTGTTGCCAAAACCCCCCATCATTCTCACATCATCGGGAGGCTGAAGAAAACCCGGAAGACGGGGAGGTGGCCTCTCACCTATGGCCTCTTTCTAAATCTGAAGTCAGTGCTTCTGTCTAGGGGAGCCAAACTCACATTCAGAACCTTAGCTTCAGAACCAGGACGGCTGGGAAACATAGCTTTTAAATCAACAGCCCTTACTATATAGAAAGGCTTTCTAGAAGGGAGTAGAATGGGTGATGAGCAGACATCCAGAGTGCTCACCACTCCCTATTGGTAAAACATATGTGAGCAGCCATCTCCCATCTATTTTGCTTATAGTAAGTGTATTCATATTATTCCCATTATCTGAATATGTAGGATAAGGATGTTTCTGTTTCTAACAATAGTTATTGCAAACCCACATGTTCATTACCGTCTGGGAAATTCTGTTAGCGAACTCCCAGTCAGCTCCCATTCTCTTACCCTTTTTACCTTGTAATGTGGCATTTCCCAGGGGTGCCAGTGACGCCCAGGTTCCCACTTGCTAATGCAGGAGACGTAAGAGACACAGGTTCGATCCCTGGGTCAGGAAGATCCCCTGGAGGAGGGCATGCCACCCCACTCCAGTCCTCCTGCCTAGAGGATCTCATGGACAGAGGAGCCTGAAGGGTTGTAGTCCACAGGGTCACAAAGAGTAGGACATGACTGAAGCAACTTAGCATGCAGCACATGGCATACAAGACTCAGGGAGAGAGAGGAATTTTCTTCTGTGCATTTTTTTGTGCGCATAATATGTGCATGCATTATGAGTATTGTCTCCAAGCTGCAGTTTTTTTATTTTTAATTTTTGCAGCTTGCGGGGTCTTAGTTCCTCTGTGTGTGTGTGCTTAGTCGCTCAGTCCTGTCCGACTCTTTGCGACCCTATGGACTGTAGCCTGCCAGACTCCTCTGTCCATGGGGATTCTCCAGGCAAGAATACTGGAGTGGGTTGCCATGCCCTCCTCCAGGAGATCTTCCCAGTCCAGGGATGGAACCCAGGTCTCCCACATTGCAGACAGATTCCTTCACTGACTGAACCACCAGGGAAGCCCAACCAAGGCTTCGGCAGTGGAAGGGCTGAGACCTATGCATTGGATCACCTGGGCATTCCCTCCAAGCTTCTTGACTGGAATCTCTTTAAGCCTCTATTCCACTTTGTGAGGACTAGTTTAGGTAAAAGTAGATGATGTAATCTGTAAATCTGCTTGGGATTCAGTTGTAAATGGTGATCTTAGAGCAGTGGGTTGACTGATTTCCTTGGTCCCTCTCTGTCTCCCTCCTCAGGATGCCTGAATTTCGTAAATGCATGTAACTTGGTACAACGGGTTAGATGAGGGTGTTTGTTCCAATTCGTATTTTACATTAATTCATGTTTTTAACATTAAATTTCTTTTTCTAAATTCAATGAAAATGGAAGCCCTGATGTTTCCTTTCCAGGCCCCTTTGTGATAGTTGGAGTGTGTTGGCTAGACTTTGGAACCCAGGGTGGAGACTGTTCTTGAATGTAGTTGGTGATTGTCAGACCCACCACAGTCAAGTTTGGGTAAAAGTATAGTTTGCCATCCAGGTGGCTCAGTGGTAAAGAATCTACCTGCCCATGCAGGAGATGCAGGAGACATGGGTTTGATTCTTGGGTCGGGAAGATCCCCTGGAGTAGGAAATGACAACCTGCTTCGGTATCCTTGCCTGGAGAATCCCATGAACAGAGGAGCCTGGCTGACTGCAGTCCATGGGGTCCCAAAGAGTCAAACATAACTGAGTGACTAAGCGCGTACATACAGTTAGTGCTGCTTCGTTCTAAAGATAGTTCTGACAGTGGTGAGTCAGAGTTTGGCATTAGACATGTGGTGTGGCTAGGACTGATATTTCCAGTATCACTGGAGTTCAAGTCTCACTCAGATAGGTATGGATAGAAATAAAGAGGGCTTTCCTGTTGGCTCAGACGGTAAAGAACCCACCTGCAGTGCAGGAGACCCAGGTTCAATCCCTGAGTCGGGAAGATTCCCTGGAGGAGGAAATGGCAACCCACTGAGAATTCTATGGACAGGGGAGCCTGGTGGGCTATAGTCCATGAGGTTGCAAAGAGCTGGACATGACTGAGCGAGTTTCAAGCCCAGCAATGTAAATGTTGAAATCCATATCAATCTTCAGCTTAAGTGGTTATCTTAAAGGCCTTGTGAAAAAGACCCACAAAGGCAACACCAGTTCAACAGGCTGGTAGTTGGGTTTCTGTTAGAAACTGCTCATTTCAAAGAATCCCAGAAGAGGGAGAACACAAAGGCTCCTCTAAGGTAGTGTTGTAACTTTACATTTCTTAACGGTTGACATATCTTACCTTCAGGGCCGTTGTTCATGGTCATTCACTATGACGAAAAAAAAGCACAGAATTTGCAGCCCAGGATCAGCTTTCAGCCTCTGACTGTCTACTGTGTCCATTTGACATCACTCAGAATGGTTTGGTTGAATGCTGTTGAGAGTTAGACTCTGTGCTGGGTGCTGGAGATACAGCAGGGACCCAAGTGGACAAGACTTGAGGCGGGGAGACGTAATATAAACAAATGCATGTTTGAACCATTGAGTCTGTTGGATGGTGACAAGTGCTGCAGAGAAAAAAAAATAAAGCCAGGAAGGAAGATGTGAAATGGAAGCAGTGAGTGATCACTTCTAAATAGAGTGATCAGGAAAGGTTCCCTGAGAAGAGGGCTTTAGGATCAAAGGAGGTGAGGGTTCAAGGGAGTGCATTGACAAATGCACATTTGTGCATACAGCTATTTATTGGGTATTATTTCCTGGAGGCTGACATAGGTCAGGTGTTTAATATGTATTACATATTCCTTATAGGGATCTTACAGGGTTCATCTCTTGTAATCACCATTTTACAAGGAGGGTAGGTGACTAGGGTGGACTTGCCAGGTGGCGTTAGTAGTAAAGAACCTGCCTGCCAATGCGGGAGACACAAGAGATGTGGGTTTGATCCCTGGGTCGGGAAGATCCCCTGGAGGGGAGGAGCGCATGGCAGTCCAGTCCAGTATTCTTGCCTGGAGAATCTCATAGTTAGAAGAACCTGGCCGGATACAGTCCATAGGCTTGCAGAGAGTCAGGCACGACTGAAGTGACTTAACACAACAGCACACAGGAGACTAGGGCATAGAGAATGTGACTTGTCTGAGGTCGCACAAGAACTGATGAATCTAGAATTAAACCATGGCTGTCTGACTCTTTCTCTAAATGTCTAGTTGGGGCTTTCAGTTTGGGGGCTCTCCCTGGCCTCCACATTTGGAAATGTGTCATGATGTGCTGGTTTGTCCCAAAGATTGAGGACATCAGTTTATCGGGCAGAGCCAAGGATGCTAGACATCCCGCACAGGGTGGGATCTTTCCTCCCATCAGATCGTCATCCTAGCCGTGGGCCACCGACTCTTCTTTTGGAGAAATCCCTTAAGACTCTCCACGCTTCAGTGGTGTCTGGTATAGTACCTGGCCACACTCAATGACTTGGGAAAGTGCCCGGCACTTTGTAGGGGCTTAATAATTGATTGATTACAAGTCACCGGCTCAGAGATTTGGTCTCCTCATTTGCCAAGGGAAGGTAGTAGTATTACTTCTTTTCCTTGGTAGTGGGGAAGATTAAATGAGAAAAGAGATGTGAAAATACATTGAAGATGGGTGCAAAAACAGTATACATATATTTTAAAAATAGGTACACTGTGGTTCCTCGTTCTAAGCTTTTATTCTTCATGTTAATGACAGTGCTGTTGTAATGCATCCTGCTGGAATCTTGAGCAAATGTTTTATCTGTTTCGTAGGTGTGACCTACCCTGTAAGGTTTGCCAAAAGGGTCTTGCTTTTCGGCCCCAGTGACACCATCTTTCTAGATGTCTGACCCTCCATCTGCTGTGCTGTCACACCTCCCCTGCCAAGGCCAACACTTAGCACTGCCTCTGTGGAACTTGGAGTGTTTTGCAAAAGCTGAGTTTATCTGGTAAAAAAATCAGCTTTGTGGTTTTACACCAAATGCAGAGACCATAGCTCTCCCCCACCCCATTATGCACACAGTTACCTCTCAGGTTCCCACAAACTTTAAAAAAGTGGCACTTGAAAACTACAGCACAGGCCACCCGTCAGTGCCGTTTCTGCAGCTGAACGCTGAGGAGGATGGAAGTCATTTTGGAAGAGGAGACGTTGTGGAATGTCAGGGAGCATTACACGGGACAGAACTGATTATCCTTGGTCTCCCCATTCGAGCCAGAAGTGTGCACACGAGGACTTTCTGGGTTCTTCTCGCACAGGGGCCAGTCCTCCCAACTCTTGTCTGCAGGGACGGAGCCTCCTTGCAGGCTGGCACTCAGAGCAGGGGCAGAGGTCCACTTCTGCCCACCGTCACCAGAGCAGGTATTGAGATGCAGTCGAAAGACTGTGATTCTGAGTTGGGCGAGGCCCTGGGTTCTTTAGGATTCCTAGGGGCTCAGTGGTAAAGAATGCACCTGCCAGTGTAGGAGACTTGGGTTTGATCCCTGGGTCAGGAAGATCCCCTAGAGAAGGAAGTGGCAACCTGCTCCAGTATTCTTGCCTGGAAAATGCCATGGACCAGAGGAGCCTGTCAGGGTATGGTCCATGGGGTTGCAAAGAGTCGATGCATGCACACACACACAGGGTTCTTCGGCCTGAGACCAAGGACCTGTCTGATGCTCTTCTGCTCCACCTCTGGCCCTTCAGACAGTCCCTGCTGGCCTTGATACTTAAGAGAGGATGGAAAAGTCTGTCAGTGCTCAGAGTTCTTTTTTTTCAGGCAGGGCTTTATGGGTGACACTGTTGCAGCAGGTGGAAACCAGCAACAAACAAGTCCCCTTGCAAGGTTGGGGCAAGCTTGTTCCTTATATGGGGTGAGGGTCAGTGTCCAAGTTGAAAAAGCATATGGTCCTCTGGATGAACTTTCTGCCTCATCTAATTGATTTAGAGCTGGGGTTCTCAACGGGTGACAGTTTTGCTCCCTTCTCTTCCATATGGCAGGGGACCTATGTCAATGTCTGGAGACAGTTTGGTTGGCTCAGCTGGGCAGGTGGGTCCTACTGGCCTCTAATGAACAGAGGTCAGGGATGCTGGTAAACATCCTACAATACACGGGACAGCCTCCTACAATGAAGACTACTCCAGCCCAGAACATCAGTAGCTAGGAAATCCTTACTTAGATTCCCTGTTTTTCTGGTACTTTACTGAAAATAGCAGTAATGAGATGATCAGTTAGTGATACTATGTATCAGACAGCATGCCAGCTGCTGTACTTAGATAATCACATTGACTCTTTACCACAGCCTGGTGAGGTGGGCATTTACCAATCCCATTGTACAGATGAGGAAACTGAGGCTTTGGGAGGCTGAGGAGCTTGCCTGAGGTCACAGAGCTGAAAAGTTGGCACAGGATTCCTGCTCAGGTCTGACACCAGAGACTGTACTCTTCATCTCATCGGTGTATCCCACGTACATGTGCTTGGTTTTAGCTAATTAGGTCAAGAGGTAATTATTTTGAAAGGGCCTTCAGTGTAGCTGTGGGCTTTGTGTGGGACATGAGTGGCAGTACCTTCTCTTCCTACCGTGCACACCAGCCTGGGTGAGCTCATCCCCTCTTGGGGCCCGTGCTATCACCTATGTTTGGATGACACTCACCTCTCTTCAGCTTGGATTTGTCTTAAGGTAAAAGTCCAGTTTATATGTTATCTCCTGTGCAAAACCAAGATCCATCTCCTTTTGGTCAGAGGAAGGGGGCATGTCCCGTGGTACTCTGCATGTGCACAGCTCGGCTATTACGTGTTGGTGCACTGGCTCGTCAGGAGCAGGCCAGTTCTGGTGATAGTAGTGGCTTACCTTGTCTAAGCTGCTGCAACAAAACCCCACTGACTGGGTGGATTATAAAGGACAGATGTTTGACTTCCCCTTGTGTCTCCACAGGGTAGAAAGGCTGAGGGACCTCTCTGGGGCCTCTTTTTCAAGGGCACTCATCCTATTCATGAGAGCTCTGCCCTCACGCCCTAACTGCCTCCTGATGGCCCTGCCTCCTGATATTACCACTTTGGGCATTAGGTTTTCAGCATGTGAATTTTAGGGCGGACAGAAATGTATAGACCATGGCAGCAGTCAGGAAATATTGAGTGAAAGAATGAGTACATTGGGACTTCCCTGGTGGTCCGGCGGCTGACTCTGACCTCCCAATGCAGGGGGCGTGGGTTCGATCCCTGGTCAGGGAACTAGATCCCACATGCTACAACTGAGAGTTCGTATGCTGCAACGAAGGATCCTGCATGCTGAAACGAAGCTCGAAGATCCCACGTGCCATGACTAAGACTTGGTGCAGCCAAATAAATAAAGAATAAATTTGTTTTTCTTTTTAAAGGAAAGAACGAGTACATTCTTCCCTGGGCTTCCTTGGTGGCTCAGGTGGTGAGCCACCTGATGAATGAGCCACTTGGTGAATGATGGTGAGCCACTTGGTGAATGATTCTGTGGTGAGCTGCATGTAAGAGAGCAAAGAGCAGTTCATTTAACACCATGGCTCGATGCAGATGCAACAAAAAAAGTGAGCATCTCTCAAAGATAGCACCACATAGTGCTGTAACCAGTGTGTGTCAGGAAGGGGTCTGCAGATCCAGCTCTGGGTGCCCTGCTGGGGCAGTGCCACCCAAGAGAAGATGCTGTCAACAGTGCGTGTGTGCTAAGTCGCTTCAGTTGTATCTGACTCTTCACGACCCCATGTACTGTAGCCCACCAGGCTGCTCTGTCCATGGGATTCTCCAGGTGTGAATACTGGAGTGGGTTGCCGTGCCCTCCTCCGGGGGATCTTCCTGGCCCAGGGATCAAACCTTCGTTTCCTGCGATTCTTGCATTGCAGGCGGATTCTTTACCACTGAACCACCAGGGAAGCCCCAGCTGCGCATGGCACTCTAAACTTTCTAGTAGCCATATTAAAAAGGCATAAACCAACAGGTGAAATTAATATCTACAGTAGTATCATTTTAAGAGGCAATACTGTTTTTTTTTTTGGCCGTGTCACAGGGCATGTGGGATCTTAGTTTCCCCTGCTGCTGCTGTTGCTGCTAAGTCGCTTCAGTCGTGTCCAACTCTGTGCAACCCCAGAGACGGCAGCCCACCAGGCTCCCCCATCCCCGGGATTCTCCAGACAAGAACACTGGAGTGGGTTGCCATTTCCTTCTCCAGTGCATGAAAGTGAAAAGTGAAAGTGAAGTCGCTCAGTCATGTCCAACTCTTAGCGACCCCATGGACTGCAGCCTACCAGTCTCCTCCATCCATGGGATTTTCCTGGCAAGAGTACTGGAGTGGCTTGCCATTGCCTTCTCTGTAGTTTCCCGTGCTGCTGCTGCTGCTGCTGCTGGTGCTAAGTCGCCTCAGTCGTGTCCGACTCTGTGCGACCCCATAGACAGCAGCCCACGAGGCTCCCCCATCCCTGGGATTCTCCAGGCAAGAACACTGGAGTGGGTTGCCATTTCCTTCTCCAATGCATGAGCGTGAATAGTGAAAGGGAAGTCACTTAGTCGTGTTTGACTCCTAGAGACCCCATGGACTGCAACCTACCAGGCTCCTCCGCCCATGGGATTCTCCAGGCAAGAGTACTGGAGTGGGGTGCCATTGCCTTCTCCGTAGTTTGCCCTACCAGGGATCAAACCCTCACCCCCTGCATTGGAAGTGCAGAATCTTAACCATTGGATTGCCAGACCCAAGAGGCAATAGATATGAACAATTATTGAGATACTTTGAATTTATTTTTTTATACTAAATCTTCAGAAATTCAGTGTATAGTTTACATTTAAGCACATCTTAATTCAGACTTGCCACATTTCAAGTGCCCCATAACTGCATGTGGGTCAGGGCTACCTTGCTGGAGAATACAGCTCAGAAGTGTTGGAGAACTTTCTGTGCAATGGATTATTGTTTTTTTTGTTTACTTTTCAATCTCTCTCTCTCTCTCTTTTTTCCCCTTCTCCTTTTTTCAGTTCAGTTCAGTTGCTCGTCATGTCCGACTCTTTGCGACCCCATGGACTGCAGCATGCCAGGCTTCCCTGTCCATCACCAACTCTCAGAGCTTGGTCAAATTCATGGCCGTCGAGTTGGTGAAACCATCCAACCATCTCATCCTTTGTTGTCCCCTTCTCTTTTTTAAGGGGACATTTTCCTTCCTGGCTTTAAGCAATACCCTTTGGAAAGACTGTTGACTCTCTTAGGACCTTAGGTATTAAATAACAGTTATAGGTAGTAGAGTCACATATGTATAGCTAAAGTAATGTCAGTCCCCTGAGGCATCTTCACAGTCTCCTGGCTAATCAAGGCCATTTGAAACTTAACCTTTTTTGTTGCTGTTCAGTCGCTCAGTCGTGTCTGACTCTTTGTGACCCCATGGACTGCTGCACACCAGGCTTCCCTGTCTTTCACTATCTCCCAGAGTTTGCTCAAACTCATGTCCACTGAGTCAGTGAGATCCAACCATCTCGTCCTCTGTCACCCCTTCTCCTCCTGCCCTCAGTCTTTCCCAGCATCAGGTGACGCTCCTAATTCTCATACAGCCTAACAAACTCTGTAATGTAGAGAGAGACTTATCAACTTCATTCTACAGATGAGAGAGTGGAAACTCAAAGAGGCTTGGGGAGCTGCTTAAATTTGGTTTAAAGTGAGTTCTAGGGCCTTCCCTGGTGGTTCAGTGGTGGTTCTTGCTCTCAATTTATGGGACCTGGGTGCAACTAAGAGCTGGCATGGCCAAATTTAAAAAAAGGGGGTTCTAAAATAAATGTTTACATGCAAAGACTGGTCCAAGAAAGATTTGTTCTATCAAGGTGGGCAGAAGCACGCATGACTGAACTGTCTGTGGGGCCAGGTGTGATTGGGGTTACAAAGGGAGATAAAGAACTCAGGAAGCGGGGGTGATTGATTCAGAGGGGGGTGTCGAGGAAGACTTCACAGGAGAGGTAGTGTTTGCACTGGGCCCTGAAGGGTGAGTAGAGATTTGCTGGGGGGATTTAGAAGGAGAGGACAGGCACTCCAGGGGAGCGTACCTGCCAGGACCAGGGTGAGGCAGGAAGGAGAGTGATGCCTGGGGGCAGAAGAAATTCCAGGGCGGAGAAGTGGATCAGCCACTAACTTGGAGAGCTCGGAAGGCTTTGAAGTTTGAATTTTATTCTGGGGGCCCAGGAGCCATGGAAGGTTTAGGGTAGTGTCTTCTGTTTTTCAGATGATGACATGTAAGTTCAGTTGAATGAAACACTCATGTTTCTTTAGGCGGGTAAAGGTTTTCAACTCACTTTCTTCAAAATGAACTTGGAGTCATTTTGAAATAGTTTCTATTATGATCATTTAATGGTGGGAGAAGAAGGTTATTCACGAATGTCTAAAGTGCAAACTTAAGAAACCGCTTGAAAGCACTCTGGGATGGGATTGAAAACTCCGCTGTTTGCATTGCTCCTGCCAACATCTGAGGCCATGGAGGTCGCCTTTCAGGCTCTCAGTTGCTAATGGTGCCCTCTGTTCACCCTGGGACGCCCCGGGAGAAGTGGCCAGAGAAAGGGAAAGTATGTAAATAGTTGCCCGGTGGAGAATTTCTTGCTTCAGTGTAAACTCTTGGGTCTGTCTGGGGTCAGGTTGAGGCTGTGGACTGCCCTGGAGATGAGCAGTGCAGGCTGGATGAAAAGTCAGCCTCTTCCTCCTGGGAACTGAGACCCCAGGCTTTGATTCCACTCCCCTCGCCCCCCAACTCACCCCACTCACCCTGTGTACTGTGTGTGGGGTCTGATCTCATTGTGCCCCTGAAAGATGCTGCCCTGTGTAATCTTCATATCAAAAGGCTGCCTCTTTTGAGTCCCCCGCTCCTGGGCTGTGGGAGAGAGGATGGGTTAATTGTAGAGCTCTTATGCTATAGAGAAAGCCATCTCTGGCTTTCAGAATCACTTCTGGGGGGCATTGGGCTTTATTCAAAACTGAGGCGCCCCTTCATTTTCTCTGGTGGCCTATGGCACTTGACATTCATTGATAAATGCATTGTCATCTGGAGCTGGTTTCCTCATGGGATATCTCACCACCCTTGATCTCTGTTTTTTTTTTTTTTTTTTTACTCATTAAAATAACAATACACAAGGAGAACTCTCTCAAAGTCTTAACTTTGAAAAAAAAAGAGAAAGTAATATCATCACAGATGTGCAGCATTTTTTCAGGGGGCGTGTGGCTGTGCAGGCTACAGTGGTTTTGGGATTTACACTTGCCAACTTGTATGGATCTAGGGATTAGAGATTGGAAGGCCTAATTAAGATAATGCTTGTTATTGGAAGTCTGTGCCAAAATATCGGAATGGAGATTGTTCTGAAAATGCAAAAGTTAGGTCATGAATCCTTTAGGAGCCAGTTTTTTATGGTACGTAGGGCTCTCTATAATTTTGCTGTTCAAAAATGGAAGTACAGGTTTGAAATCAGAAACTGAACGGGGCAATTTTTTAGTCACTTGTAATAAAACAACTTTTATTGGGAGAGTGCGAGCCATTCTGTGAAAGACAATTACGTGCTTAAAAACATTTAACAGTAGCTTTGCTCCTTTTTGGATAATCTGTTTAATTCAGGAGGGGAGTGGCTTCTGGCTTTTTCCTGTAGGATTCTGCCGAGAATTCTTTTGAGGCTTGTGCAGACTTTGTTTCCTGTGTCTGTAAAAGCAAATTGAGAATTTAAAAATAAATATAGGTCTGATAGCAAGTACCTTCCTGCAAATGGGATTCGAGCGATGTGAAGGGTGTTGTCATTGGAAAGTCAAAGTGACATCCCTCCTTTATTTTCATAGGAAATGAAAGAGTCATGGATTCAGAGCAATGAGTTCTCAGCCTTGTAAACCTTGGCTGCCAGAACTGAGTGTTTGGTTTGTTTTAAAGCATGGGTAGCCCCTACCGGAAGAGGAGGTGCAGTTGAGTAGAAAGGGCATTGGGTGGGAAGGCCAGGAAGTGAGCGTTCTGGTCCTGGTTCTTTTGCTGCCTTTTGGAAACCCTCTCACATGGCTCAGAGGGTAAAGAATCCACCTGCAGTGCAGGAGACTCAGGTTCGATCCCCAAGTCGGGAAGATCCCCCAGAGAAGGGAATGGCAACCCACTCCAGTATTTTTGCCTGGAGAATTCCATGGACAGAGGAGCCTGGTGGACTACAGTCCAGGGGGTTGCAAAGAGCGTGGCAGGGTATAGTTCATGGGGTCCCAAAAAGCTGGACACAACTGAGCGACTAACACTTTCACTTTTCACTTCACCTGTTACTAACGAATGTCAGTGTGTGTTGGCAGCTTTCAAGCTGTCCCTCCAATCCTGGAGGGTCCAGAGCAGCTGACTTAATGTCCAAGAGAGCTCTGGCACCCCACCCTCCTCAGAGTGGCTCTGTTCCTATTTTATATTTTGGGGTTCTGAGTAAAATTTTGTTAGGAGAAAGTGTCTCAGGGCTAAAACCATGAACAACTTTGTAGTTAGTTGACTGCTGAGACGATTTCTAAAACTTTTACCCAACTCAGGTCTTATTCTGTTAGCAGGTCGCAAAATTGATGCACATTTACAGTTAGAGTTAAATCTCAGTTGAAGTGAATAATTACTGTGAATCCAGTGTGAACAGGCTGACATCTCTCCGCCTCTCCATCCATCACTCAAACGTTTATTGACCAAACATTAATCTGACTACAGAGACAAATCTAAATAAGACTTAGTTCCTGCATTCAAATAACTTGCAATTTAGCGAATGGCAGCAGACCCATAATTGTGAACTGTAAAGCTTTGTAATAACGGCTCTGGGTCTCTAGAAAAAGAAGAGTAATTAGTTTAGGGGAGGTCAAGGGACTTCACAGAGAGGAAGAACGTTTGAGCTGGACTGCAGTCAATTATTCAGTTACTCAACATGCATTTACTGAATACCTTCTGTGTGTGCCAGGACCCTTCCGAGAGCTAAGGAAACAGCAGGGGACAAAACAGACAAGATCTTTGTCTCAATGGAGCTGACATTTCTTAGCATATGATTTATCAAATGGCAAGGGTGGTGACACCCCTGGCTTTGTTCCACCATTGCCCTTCAGTATCAAAGTAAAGCAATGGTTTGTGTATATATGTATATATTTTTTTCCTTTTTCAAAAGATTATTAACAATTCAGGCATGTTACAGAGAATTTTGAAAGAATGAAACCCACTTCCAAAAATGTGACCCCTTATCCTACCATCCAGGAGGAATCTCTGTTAACCTCTAGTCTGTTTTTCTATGCATCCATGGGCTTCCCAGGTGGCTTGGTGATAAAGAATCCACCTGCCAATGCAGGAGACTTGGGTTCAATCCCTGGGTTGAGAAGATCCCCTGGAGAAGGAAATGGCTACCCACTCTAGTATTCTTGTCTGGAAAATCCCACGGACAGAGGAGCCTTGCTGGGTATAGTCCGTGGGGTCACAAAAGAGTTGGACATGACTTAGTCACTAAAAATAAAAATCCTATATATATTTATATAGGATAGGATATATATTTATATATCCTATTTATATATATATAAAATTTCTTTTTTACAAAGGTGAACTTATCATTCATATTATTATAGTGTGTCCTGCTTTCTTTGCTTTATACTGAACCATAGGCATTTGTCTCATTTCATACAATTTTCTTTGAAAACACTGTAATATTCAGTCATGTGGATGTCATAATATTCCATCATATGGATATGTCATCATATGAATGTAATGTAGGTGTGCTCTTTTGTAGAACATCTCTGAAAGTGATTTTCCCTTAAAAAAATGACACAATACACCTTTCTGTACATAAACTATTGCGTTTTAATGTCTCTCTGAAACAAATTTTCAGAAGGGGAATGCACAGGTCTTAAACTATTGAAGGCTCTTGATAGGTGTGGCCAGAGCATTTTCTATGTTGCATCTATTTATGCTCCAGCTGCAGCCTATGAGAGTGCTGGTTGTACCGAAAGCAGCCAGTTTGATTTGGCTGCTATCCAGATTCCTAACGGAGCCTTTCTCAGACTCAACGTGGATGCTCTTGTTTAGTTTCCAGGCCACACTAGATAACAGGCTTCCGGAGAGCATGGAGTAAGTCCCCAATGCCTGTCCTGTCGCAGACTTGCAATAAAATGCAGGTTTGTTGAATACACGCTTGTGTGTCTCAATACGTGAGCCACAAAGCGTAGGAGGGACGTCTCCCTTGACAACTGGGAAGAGAGTGGACCTCCTGTCAGTGTCCCAAAGCCCCTTATCACTGTACTTTCAGGAAGAGGGAAACCCAGCAATACACAAATACTTGTCTGAAAGCCAGCTCCACAGTCTCCATGTGAGCCTGAGAGCTTGTAGATCATCCACAGGGTTGAAATTCACTTAAAAGATAAGTCTTGGCTACTGACTCCCTGGTGACCTTTATCTGTGTCTCCACAGCCTGGTGAAGGAGGCACTCATCTTTAGGTGGGACTCAGAGAAAGTTCTATAATTAATTTTTAAAAAAACTTATTTATTTATTGTTTGGCTGTGCTGGGTCTTCATTGCTGTGGGGGCTTTTTCTCTAGTTATGGTGAGCAGGGGACTTACATTGCTGTGACTTTTCTTGTTTCAGAGCATGGACTTAAGGGAAGGGTTTGCCGGCATCAGTAACTGGGGCTCCCGGGCTCTGGAGCACAAGCTCAGTAGTTGAGGCACATGGGTTTTGTTGCCCTGCGGCATGTGGGATCTTCCTGGACCAGAGGTTGAACCTGTGACTCCTGCATTGGCAAGTGGGTTCTTTACCACTGAGCCACCAGGGAAGTCCTATAACTAACCTAAGGTAACGGAGCACTGTGGTCTAAATACTTGTGTCCTCTCAAAATTCGTGTGTTGAAATCCTAACTTCCAAAGATGGTGGTATCAGGAGGAGGGAATTTGGGAGGTGCTTTGGTCTTGAGGATGTAGCCCTCATGAATGGGATTAGTGCCCTAATAAATGAGAGTCCAGGGAGCTCCCAGCCCCTTCCACCATGTGAGGGCATAGAGTGAAGGTGCCAGCTATGAGGCAGGGAAGACCATGCTGGCACCCTGATCTTGGATTCCCAGGCTTCAGAACTGGGAGACACTGATTTCTGCCATTTATAAGCCACCCACCTGTGGGGTTTTGTTGTAAGAACCTGAAGACACACAGCTGGCTAGTGGTAGAGCTGGGATTCCTACTAAGGACCTAACTTCTGGGTGCAAAGCAGGGGTTAGTGTCTGTATGAAAACCTCCTTTCTGTGACTGAGGAGAAGAAATGGACAGCAGGGTGATTCCTGAACTGGAAGGAAAATGGACAGCTGCTGAACGTTGATAAGACATAATATAGAGCCCTGGGAGGCACTGTGCACTCAGGGGTCCTAACCAATGTGAGGAGGGAATTCAGATATGAGGATGTTTGGGCAGTGACCAGGCCTGGGATACTGTGGCACCGTGGAGTGATTCTCTACACACCTGCACCATTCCTAGGAGGGAGATGGTTTGCAGCACCTAGAGAGGGAAGCCTTTTCCTGAGAAGGTGTGCCTTGATCATGCTCTCAGTGTTATGGGTACAGGCCACCCCCTAAACAGGAAGCAGGAGAGGAGGGGGTGGGGAGAGAAAACCAAAACCAAACCTGACTCATGACTATGTCTTTCCTTTTGCAAAAGTGAAAGACACTGCTGTTGGACACATACACACACCCACACATACCCCTCACCCCACCCTCTGCCCCTCCAGATGGGGGTTTCCTGTGCATTCTCTGCATTGCTTCTGCCTTCAAAGGGGAGGCCTGGATGTATTTAACCCCTCTTTTCTTGGATATTTTATGATGAGATTTTCCATTTTAAGAAAAACCACGATAAACATTTTTATACATGTATCTTTGAGCTTTATATTCTTCCTTTGAAACAAGGATGGAAAGTTAACTTATTCTTGATAATAGAGTGAAACTGAGTATAAGCCACTCTACTGGCAGCACTAACAGGTGTCTTGGGGCAAACTGTAGCCCCATCATAATTTCCACTAGTCTGCACTGGATCACCCCAAAATACACATGAAGGAAAAATGCAACATCTGCTATGCAGATATGGTGCTTAGCACCTCTCTCCTTCCAGATAGTCTCCTCAAAGCCTTTTCATCTCTGAACTCTGGAGCTGTCACTGTCCCCCTCCCCATATTTTCGTAATATACACTCTGACTTTCCATCAGCTTGGTGTTGCGGTAGAAGTGGACAAGGGGGAAGTGAGATGAATCTAAAATAGCTGGCTATTGGGTTTCCTGTTAAGTAGGATGTGGTCAGTTAATTTCGGTTATCTGTGGGCCTAGTTCAGACCCTCTTGCAACAGTGGGTGTGCAGAGGACCCCAGAGCATGGTGGTCTCTGCCTGGGCTGAAAGCAATTTAAGAAGCACAGGGACCCAGCAGCCACCTTGAGAAAAGCCAGTGTGACTTAGCTCTTTGGGAAATAAAGGTGATGTTCCCTGTAGCCCTCCGTGGTGGCAGGCAATCTCAAGAGCTCCAGGTCCAGGCAGTGGCTGGAATCATCCAGTCTCTGGTTGTGGGCTAGTGCACAGTGGGTTGGTTCCTAATGCACAGTGGCAGCAGCTGTGACCTGGTCCCTCCTTTCCAGGATTTTATTGGAGGGAGATTCTTTTCAAACTAGAAAGGACAACATGGAAGGTAGAGGGTGAGTGCCTGGGGGTGAGGAAATGGTCAAGGGCCAGTTTCAGAGAAGTTACCTGTCTTTGCAGCATTTCCAGATGTGCCTCAGATGTCTGAGGAAGTCTTAACATATTGGTCAAATTTTTTTATTTGGACCATGTTGCATCGCTTGCAGGATCTTAGTTCCCTGATCAGAGATTGAACCTGTCCCCAAGTGAAAACACTGAGTCTTAACCATTGGACTGCCAGGGAATTCTCAGGAGTCTTTTTTCTTTTTTTAAATTATATTGAAATATGATTAATTTGCAGTGTTGTGTTAGTTTCAAGTATATAGCAAAGCGATTCAGTGGTATATTATATGTGCTTAGTTGCTCAGTCACGTTCTACTCTTTGTGGCTCCGTGGACTGTAGCCCACCAGGCTCCTCTGTCCATGGAATTTTCCAGCCAAGAATACTGGCGTGGGTTGTCACTTCCTCTTCCAGGGGATCTTCCCCACTCAAGGATTAAACCCACATCTTTTGCATCGCCTGCGTTGGCAGGTGGATTCTTTACCACTGTGCCACCTGGGAAGCCCCATATATATGTGTGTGTGTGTGTGTGTATACATTCTTTTTAGATTCTTTTCTTGTTTTAGGTTATTGTGAGATAATTGCAAGGAAGGCTGGGCAAGGTAGTCTTTATTGTGTGTGGTCATGTGCTTAGCTAAAATGTTGACCTTTTAGCTTTAAAGAGTAAAGAGAGAGAGGGAGGGAGGTAGAGAGGGAGACAGACAGAGAGAAAGTATATTGAGGGAATAACCAGTAGATCCGCTTCATTAAGGTTCTACACTTCAGACTGTTAAGTGCTCAACCTATGTCAAAGGCAAGTATATTTCATAACCTTCTGCCTTGTCAGTGTGCTATGCTGGATGGTGCCCCTCCAAAATTCATGTCCTTCCTGAACCTCAGATCGTGACCTGATTTGGAAATAGAGTTGTTGCGGATGTTACGAGTTAGCAGGTCATACTGGAATAAGTGCAATGGAGTGGGTTGTCCCTAATTCAGTATGACTGGTGAGCTCAGAAGAGATGCAGAGACACAGGAGTGCTCACGGGAGGAAGGCCACCTGACAACAGAGGTAAAGACTGGAGGGATGCTGCCGCAGGCCAAGGAATGCCAGGAGCTACCAGAAGCTGCGAGGACAAGGAAGGATCCTCCCTTAGAGGCCTTGGACGGTGCATAGCCCTGCCAGCACCCTGATTTTGGACGTCTAGCCTCCAGAACTGTGAGGGGATAAATTTCTGTTGTTTTGAACTGTGGGGCTTGTGTACTTTTTGTTACAGTAGCCTGAGGAATTGAATACAGTCAGGAAGAATGCATTTCTGGCCTTGACCCAGTGGGAATTGTTTCCAACTGGAGTCAGTGGTGGCTTCTCAGCTTTGCCCTGTGTCTAGCTATGACTCAACTGAGGTCACAGTCCAGGGACATTGTAGGTTGTCAATGACATATCAGTTCAGTTCACTTCAGTTCAGTTCAGTCGCTCAGTCGTGTCCAACTCTTTGCGACCCCATGAACTGCAACATGCCAGGCCTCCCTGTCCATCACCAACTCCCGGAGTTCACTCAGACTCACGTCCATCGAGTCCGTGATGCCATCCAGCCATCTCATCCTCGGTCGTCCCCTTCTCCTCCTGCCCCCAATCCCTCCCAGCATCAGAGTTTTTTCCAATGAGTCAACTCTTCTCATGAGGTGGCCAAAATACTGGAGCTTCAGCTGTAGCATCATTCCTTCCAAAGAAATCCCAGGGTTGACCTCCTTCAGAATGGACTGGTTGGATCTCCTTGCAGTCCAAGGGACTCTCAAGAGTCTTCTCCAACACCACAGTTCAAAAGCGTCTATTCTTTGGCGCTCAGCCTTCTTCAGAGTCCAACTCTCACATCCATACATGACCACTGGAAAAACCATAGCCTTGACTAGAGTCTGATGGAAGATAGACATTAAACAGACACATGAAAAGGTGAAGGTGTTAGTCGCTTTGCAACCCCATGGACTGTAGCCCGCCGGGTTCCTCTGTCCACGGAATTCTCCTGGCAAGAATACTGGAGTTGGTAGCCATTTCCTCCTGCAGGGGTTCTTCCTGTCCCAGGGATGGAACCCGGGTCTCCTGCATTGCAGGCAAGCTCCTTTACTGTCTGAGCCACCAGGGGTATATTTAATAGCAATTAATTTTCATACAAAAGAAAAGGATATCTCTTTTGTTATACAGAAGGAAAGGGTATCAAGAAAGGCCATAGCAAGGAAACCTAGTCTTGTGTTGGCTGATGGGATTGGGGGCAGTGGTGGTGGTCACTGAAGGTTTTCTCTCCTAAGAAAGCTGCACTGGAGCTAAGACATGGATGAGTGAGAGTTAGGGCAAAGATGGGAAGGGAGTGGGGAGCACTTTGTTTGGGAAACATGGCTTGGATGTCAGGAGCTCACAAACATGTGTACTCTTTGGGGAGTTACATTTCCAGGCCCCACCCCAGACCTTCTCTGTCGGGCTTTGGGGAGGGCGCTCTCTGAGACTGTGGGGTCCAAAAGTGTGTGTTTCTTTTAACTTGCCCTTGGACGTTGTCGGGGCAGGGATTGTTGCACTGGGGCAGTTGGTCTCAAACATTCTGCGTCACTTGCAGAGCTTGCTCAAAAATGCAGACTTGGGGTTGGATTCAGTAGATCTGAGGTGGAATTTAGGAATCTGGGCTTCCCTGGTGGCTTAGAGGGTAAAGAATCTGCTTGCAATGCAGGAGACCTGGGTTCAATCCCTGGGTCAGGAAGATCCCTTGGAAAAGGGAATGGTAACCCACTCTAGAATTCTTGCCTGGAGAATTCAAAGGACAGAGGAGCCTGGCGAGCTACAGTCCTTGGGATAGCAGAGAGTCGGACATGACTGAGTAACTAACACTTTCACTTTCAGTTAGGACTCTACCAAACAAACCCTACCACCCCGCCTCCCCTGGTGGTTCTGATATAGGAGTTCCCTGACCTCATTTTGAGAAACACATCCCTGGAAGGTTGGGTGACTCTGAAAAATCTGCAGTTGATCTTCGCAACAGCAAATGATTCCAGTGGAGAATAAAAGGGGTCACCGCAGGAACGCCTGTGTTTGATGTTAGAAAGTTGGGAGGGGGTGGGTCAGACATGCAGCAGCAAGGGGGAGCCTGGGATGGCAGGTCGCAAGAAGGGTCCATGGACATTGGGCACTGTTCCAGGCCTTCACCTCACCCCAGAGGGTGAACGCAGCACCTCTGACATCCAGTCCTGACTCAGGGTCGATTGGTTCCTGTCCAGTTGTGCCAGCAGTAAAATACTGTCTGTTGTCAGACTTGGGAGCCGGGTCGTGGGCAGCCTTAAATTCAGATTCAGAGCTTGGTCCTGTTCATAGTGCCTTTCTAATCAGTGGGGCTCATCATAGCACTTGAGCTGGAAATGGAAGCAGTGGGAAAATGAAAAGGCCTCTGACCACAGACTTCCTGCTGGCCCGCCTTCCTGCTGGCCCGCCTTCCTCCTCCACTCGGGGTACACCTCTGGTTGTAATTACCTACGCACCATTTTTAGGAGACAGGGCGATCTAAGGTGAATTGGGGCTTTGCGCATCTTGTCTTGGTTTGAAGCTGGAGCATAAACCATCATCCAGCTCCGTGTGTCTGTGTGTCCATGTGTGTGTCCGTGCGTGTGTGTCCGTGCGTGTGTCTGTGTGTGTCCCTGTGTGTCTGTGTGTCTTCTCCTACCCCTCACCTCCTTCTCTTCTGTGCTTCCTGCCCCGTGAGCCTCACTTTGCTGGATGGCTTCCATCCTGTGAGACTGCAGCTAGTCATTCCTGCTTGACCTTTAGATTTTTCTCTTTAGGGAAAATATGATCGTTAGTCTGTATTCTCGAGCAGATATATGTGACTCACAGGCCACCTTCCTACCTCACTTCCCATCCATGGAAGAAAAGGGTTTTTAAAATCCATGTACATATCTTCTTAATTTTTATTTTATATTGGAATATTGTTGATGAATAATATTGTGTTAGTTTCAGGTGTACAGCAAAGGGATTTAGTTATACAGATACATGTATCTATTCTTTTTCAAATTCTTTTCCCATTTAGGTTATTACAGAATACTGAGCAGAGTTACAGAAATGCGTATCAGGTCAGAGGACCTGCTGTATGGCCATCGGCTGTTCAGGTGGGGATCCTTGCTTTTGGAAATGATGACTTCAGCCTCTGGGGGTCTGACTTTTTGGCCTGGGGGCCACATGTTGTGGCTGGACAGTGGGGTGGATTAGCCAGAGTCTGATCCTGAGCCCTGCAGACTTACGTGCTGGGGAATCGGAGAGAGCCTGGCCGAGTTCTTAGGCCGCCTGTTCCGCTTCATTCCTCTGGATGGTGAGATTGTCTCAAGGGTGTGTTCCTGGAACTTTGTAGTCAGGCTTCACTGTGGTATGTATTTAATGACCACACACGAAAGGCTTGACTGCCAGGGCCGATCCCTAGGACAACCCTAATCATGGAATCTCAGAGCTGGAAAGAGCCCCCTGGGCAAATCTGAGGGAGGAGACCTTCCCTGGGATGAGGGAGACCCCCAACGTGGGGTTCCAGTTCCAAAACCGGGACTTCTGATGGAGAAGCCTGTTTAAAAGCACTGGAGGACTTGCCAGCTTTCTACTTTTGTTACACAAATTAATAATGGTCCAATGTAGCAGTCTGGGAGAGCGAGGTTTTTATAAAGAGACAGACCCAGATAAGAGTTAAGACTAAACAGCCAGCCACATTTCCGGTCTGAGCTATTTTTAAGTCTTACCTTGTTTTTGGTGCATCCATTGGTGGATGCTGGGTAAACGAAGAACCCAGCCTCGGGTGATTTTCATTTCTCTTTGCCTAAAAATAGCCTTCTTCCCCTCCCATGACTGTCAAAAATTCTTGCGTGTAATGACCCATTGTTCCCAAGAATTGCTATAGACTTCTCCCAGTGGCACCTCTTCTTGCGCTGCCCAGTGAACTTCAGAAGCAATGCCGTGTTTTATATTGATTCAACTTTACAGGGGTTCTTTCTCATTGTCCTTATTTTATAGATGAGGAAGTTGGGCTTGGAGAGGCAGGGAAATTTCTTTCAGGATCACTAATGGAACTTAATTCACTGGTTCGTTTTGCCTTGAGAAACCTGTTAAAAAGGCACTTGGAACAGTATGTATCTGTTTTTGTTTAAAAAGAAAAAAAGTGAATCTCCCTGGGTGGGAGGTAGAGTTATAGGCCGTTTTATTGTTGATATTTCCTTGTATATGTTCTTTGCATACTGGTAAACTTTTCAGAAGGGTATTATCTGACAGCTAAACTTTTGTTGTGGATGAGGACTTTTTTCTTTTGTGTTAGATTAGCTGGTAAGGGCCACTTCTGGGAGTCAGGCTATGCACATGGGACTAGTGTTTGAGAGAAGGAGGAAGAAGAGGCTCCTCTGCCCCAAGAGGGATGTTCAGGTCAAGGCCCCAGGGAGACTGAGGATTTGCTCCATCAGCTAGAGCAGCCTCAGAGTGGGGCAGTGTGTGTGTGTGTGAGTGTGTGTGTGTGTGTGTGTACACACTTAAGCCTGCTTGGTTTTCACTGTTGTATCTGCTTGGGCCTTCACTAAAATAAACAACCTCAGACCAGGTGGCTTTAACAACAGAAGTTTTCTCCCCATTCTGGAGGTTGGAAGCCCAAGATCAAGGGGTGGGCAGGTTTGGTTTCCTCTGAGGCCTCTCTCCTTGGGGTGTGTAGGTGGCTGTCTTTCCCTATATTTTTGTGTCATCTTTCCTTTTTGTGCTTGCATCCCTGGAACCTCTTTTTGTGTCCAGGTCTCCTCTTCTCATAGCGACACCAGTCAGATTGGATTAGTACCTACCCTGAGTACGTGCTTAGTCATTCAGTCATGTCCAACTCTTTGCGACCCCTTGGACTGCATGTAGCTCACCAGGCTCCTCTGTCCATGGAATACTGTAGGCAAGAATATTGGAGTGGGTTGCCATGCCCTTCTCCAGGGGATCATCCTGACCCAGGAATCGAACTGGGTCTCCTGCATTGCAGGTGGATTCTTTACCCTCCGAACCACCAGGGAAGCCCAGTACCCACCCTAATGACCCTCCTAAAACTTCAGTTACCTCTTGAAAGACCCAGTCTCTAAATACAGTCACATTCTGAGGTCCTGGGGGTTAGGACTTCAGCATCGGAATTTTGGAGAGATGCAGTTCAGCCCTTCACAACCATCATTGGCATATCTGGGCAGAGCCCTGTGCCTCCAGCATTTCAAGGGAGCCAAGGGCCATTGGGCCTCCCATGTAGTTTATTTCAGAAGTGTGAGGGTGAAGCAAGTCTTCGACCAGGTTCTGCCTCATGTGCATTTCCAGAAGGCAGCCACATAAATGTTCCTGTGCAGCTCGTCCTTGAAATCTGGCCAAGTGCAGTTGTCTATACTTTCAGGCTCTCTGACTGCATCTTGCATGGAGGTTTCTCTCCCAGTAGAAGAGAAAGTTCTGACACCAATTCAGCTCACTTTTTAATTGAAGCAGGCATCAGCATCCTCTGCAGATATCGGCTCACAGAGCAAGCAATACTCTGGGTCAGAGTGTGCTCTGAAAGATGAGGGTCTTTGCCTACAGTTTGTTGAGGAAAAGTGGAGAAGTTTAGCCTAGCCATCTTGAACACCACTCACTTCACGGATGCAAGATTATTTCTAACATTTGCTAAGCTGAATTTCTCACCTTCTGGTCCCTGTGGGAGATAAAGATTGTGAACACGCTATTAGATGGCCAATGAGGAGTGGGCTTCTGATGGTCATCTCTCAAATACTGACCACCCCCAGCAGTGTGTGTTTCCTGTTCAGGGACCTGCAAGGTTACCTGACTGCCCCTAGCTTAAGACAGATGTACACTGTAGCACGCAGCTGGTGCCAACATGTAAATTGCAGACAACATAAGAGTTTGTCAGAAAACTTCACCATATCAACATTTGTCTTGAGCCTGTACTGTTCCCAGATCGAGATAGAAGCACAGTGATTTATTTCTTTTTTGAAAAGTTCAACAAAAATCAAGAGGGAGATTGGATTTGAAGCTGCATTTTTATCATATGTTAGGTCTTGAAAATGTTTTTGCTGAACATTGGTTAGGGGAATTGACAAGTAGAAAGGGGCCTTCTTTCAGCCTTTGAAAAGAGAGAATAGATTCATCTCAAGAACTGACATCTCAAAAAAAAAAAAAAAAAAAAGCTTTAGTGTGTGTGATGTGTCTGAAGAGATACCAGTTACATCTCAGGGGTGCCTATTTTTGAGCTGTTTCCAAAATTCTAGAACCAGATTTGAGAAATAATAAAATATTGACCATCGTTCAAAGAGAAACATACAGGGTGATCTTTGGCAAAGCTTGTCATTTTGCTTACATTTTACTCAGTTCTCTGACTTGTTGGGAGTCCCTGCTGTGGACAGGTCCTCTGCTGCATGCCAGGGGTAGTCTCTGACTTTTTTGATCTCTGTCTTCGCATCAAGTTTAGTGGAAACAGTATATTGAATCATTTATCCAACAAACATTTCTGAGAGCTTGGTGTGTTCAGACATGGTTCCAAGCTTTCAAGTATTCTCTCATTGGGTACATAGCAAATGCACATCCTGTTAGATTGTCTCCAGATATCTCCTTTCATGACCATTGGAGAGAATCCTGTCATTGCCAGTCCCATCGACTATACCCACTTCCTTTGATTCAGACTTTTCTGGGAGTGACCTGGGGTAGGACAGACAGGAGAGTTTAGCCAGAGCATCTAAGTAAAATCCATAAGGACTTCCCTGGCAGTCCAGTGGTTAAGACTTTGCCTTCTAATGCAGGGGTCATGGGTTCGATCCATGGTCGGGGAGTTAAGATCCCACCTGCCTTGCGGCCAAAAAACCAAAACATAAAACAGAAGAAATATTGTGAATAAATTCAATAAAGACTTTAAAACTTCTCCACATCAAAAATCTTTAAAATAGATAGTTCAGTTCAGTCGCTCAGTCGTGTCCAACTCTTTGCGACCCCATGAACTGCAGCATGCCAGGCCTCCCTGTCCATCACCAACTCCCAGAGTTCACTCAAACTCACGTCCATCGAGTCCGTGATGCCATCCAGCCATCTCATCCTCTGTTGTCCCCTTCTCCTCCTGCCCCCAATCCCTCCCAGCATCAGTGTTTTCCAATGAGTCAGCTCTTCGCATGAAGTGGCCAAAGTACTGGAGTTTCAGCTTCAGCATCATTCCTTCCAAGGAAATCCCAGGGCTGATCTCCTTCAGAATGGACTGGTTGGATCTCCTTGCAGTCCAAGGGACTCTCAAGAGTCTTCTCCAGCACCGCAGTTCAAAAGCATCAATTCTTTGGTGCTCAGCTTTCTTCACAGTCCAACTCTCACATCCATACATGACCACTGAAAAAACCATACCATTGACTGCTGCTGCTGTTGCTAAGTCACTTCAGTCGTGTCCAACTCTGTGCAACCCCATAGACAGCAGCCCACCAGGCTCCCCCATCCCTGGGATTCTCCAGGCAAGAACACTGGAGTGGGTTGCCATTTCTTTCTCCAATGCATGAAAGTGAAAAGTGAAAGTGAAGTCGCTCAGTCGTGTCCGACGCTACTTCAGATACAACTAACAAGACAGCAACAAAAACCTCAATCTAATCGTAAAGTACATTAATATCATGGATCGTCAGGAAGAATCAGATAGGAGCAATCAGGGTGTTGCAGGTCGTGATTATGCAGAGCCGTTAATCACGAATCATGCGAGCTCCAATCATCATGTTCACCCTTGACTAGATGGACCTTTGTTGGCAAAGTATTATCTCTGCTTTTGAATATGCTATCTAGGTTGGTCATAACTTTCCTTCCGAGGAGTAAAAGTCTTTTAATTTCCTGGCTGCAATCACCATCTGCAGTGATTTTGGAGCCCCCCAAAATAAAGTCTGACACTGTTTCCACTGTTTCCCATCTATTTCCCATGAAGTGATGGGGCCAGATGCCATGATCTTCGTTTTCTGAATGTTGAGCTTTAAGCCAACTTTTTCACTCTCATCTTTTACTTTCATCAAGAGGCTTTTTAGTTCCTCTTCACTTCCTGCCATAAGGGTGGTGTCACCTGCATATCTGAGGTTATTTATATTTCTCCTGGCAGTCTTGATTCCAGCTTGTGCTTCTTCTAGCCCAACGTTTCTCATGATGTACTCTGCATAGAAGTTAAATAAGCTGGTTGACAGTATACAGCCTTGACGTACTCTGATCTGTGTGTACTTGGGACCCGGTGTCTATCGACAGCACAAGGTCTTTATTGGGTTCTCATTAAATGATGGATGTGGAAAAGAACATTTTTACCTGGAACCAGGTAGGCTTCCTTAGGACATTTAATTGACTCTATTTTAATAGACACAGGTGTTTTCAGAGGGACCCAGGTATTCCCTCAACAGATACTGAGTACCTCCTTTCAGGTGTGAGGGGCTGTGTGTACACTGATAAGTAATCTAGACATGCTGGTTTGTAAAGCTAGTGGATTGGACCTGTCCTGGGTGTGTGCTAGTCACTCACTCATGTCCAGCTCTTTGCAACCCCAAGGACTGTAGCCACCAGGAAGCTGGAGGTGGCAAGGAGAGTTCTCCCATAGAGCAGCTTGCTTTCAGACTTCTGGCCCCTAGAACTGTGACAGAATAACTTTTATGTTATTTTTTTTTAAACAACAAGACATAAACAATTTTATGCTGTTTTAAGTCCAAATAAATAAACAGGTGAGTAGAATCCACATTATGAAGAGTTACTGCTCATCCCCATGATCTGTTCTTTATGCAATAGTTTGAAAGAGATTTTTAAAGACAAAAATCCAGAGATTCCCACTGTGCTTGGGATGGACTTCTGACTGTTACTTCCTAGGGTCTATAAGATGCTTCAAGACCGGGCCCTTGCTCAACTTTCTGACGGTTTCCTCCCACCCTTGGCCTCACTGGCCATGCTTCAGTCACGTGGATCTTCTTTCTGTCTCAAAAATGGCCCCAGGGACTTTGCACTTGCTAGTCTCTCTACGAAAAATGCTGTTGTTCCTAAAGACTGCCTGATATCCATGAAGTAGTCTCTGCTTACATGTTACCCCCAGTTGGAGACACCATCCCTGACCATCTGTTCTAAAGAATTCCCTCTTATTACAGTATTCTCTTTTATTTTCTTCAAAGCACATATCACTCTTTGAAATTCATTTCTTTTTCTTCCTTTTTACCTCCCTTCCACCCCCCAATCAACATAGAGGCTGCCTGTGGGCAGAACCTTTGTCTGTTCATCCCTCCCTGGGTATCCCTGGCATGTACCTGACTGCCAGCTCCAAAGAAGGAACTCAATAAATATTATTGTTGACTCACTGAATGAATAAATTCCTGTTAATGCACTTTGGAAGTTATGAATAAAGAATGAAATTCCTGTTTGAAATTATACTTTTGGCTGTTGAACGGTTCTTCTGGAACAAGATTCAGCTTGGAGATGCCACCATGGGTATGACATCAGTTGTGCTGATGAAGGTTTTATTAACAAGCATCCAGGATGTAGCTGAGGAATATTGTGGTGTCGAAATCCTGTGCCACACTTCCCCATCACTGTCTTTCCTGCTTTCAGCCGAGGTGGATTTTCTTGAGCCGAAAGAAGCAGCTCAGAAAGTGAAACAAGACAGTAATCAAATGGTGTGTTACAGCTCAGCAGTTTGCTGGCAGCAGGGTAGCCTCACTTACTCACAGGCACAGGGGAACCTCTGATCTGCATGTACTTGGGAACCGGTATCTGTCGACAGCACAAAGTCTTTATTGGGTTCTCATTAAATGATGGATGTGGAAAAGAACATTTTTACCTGGAACCAGGTAGGCTTCCTTAGGACATTTAATTGACTCTATTTTAATAGACGCAGGTATTTTCAGAGGGACCCAGGTATTCCCTCAACAGATACTGAGTACCTCCTTTCAGGTGTGAGGGGCTGTGTGTACACTGATAAGTAATCTAGACATGCTGGTTTGTAAAGCTAGTGGATTGGACCTGTCCTGGGTGTGTGCTAGTCACTCACTCATGTCCAGCTCTTTGCAACCCCAAGGACTGTAGCTGCCAGGCTCCTCTGTCCATGGGATTCTCCAGGCAAGAATACTGGAGTGGGTTGCCATTTCCTTCTCTAGGGGATCTTCCCAACTCAGGGATCGAACCCAGGTCTCCTGCATTGCAGGCAGCTTCCTTACCTTCTGAGCCACCAGGGAAGCCCCTGACCTGTGTGAGAGAGATGTAAATAATATATGCAAATATGTCAAATGCTTCATAAATGGCAACTGTATTTCTTACGTATGTGGGAGGTGTGCTGTGGAAGTGAACTTCAGGTTGGCAGTGGAGGGACCCTTTGAAAGCCTGAGGATGACAGCACCCAGTAAATCTTCCCTCCCTCCATCCTTTTCCCTACCCCAACTCTGGCTCAGACTCATGCTGGCAGTGACTCACCCTGAGAGCAAGGGAAGGAGGAGAGGAACTTGTATATAAGCACACAGGTTTAAGGTCTGTGGAGGGCAGTCCCTTCTGAAGCATCCCATCACTTGGTGTGATGCTCCCTGGGGTCTGACATGCACAGAAATATGCTTTTCGTTGTCTGTGACCCAGTCGCTCTATAAGGACTGGAGTCCAGGGGCTGATGGATAGAGTTGGGCTCATTCCCCCAACACTCCACAGGATCCCCTCTAAAGGGATGGCCTGGAGGTGAAAGATAGAGCCTGCACCTCTCAGCAGAGCCTGGGACTTGGCAGCTTGCTGGTGGGCCCCTCTGGCCTCACTGGTATCTCTAAGCCCTCACTGCCTTGGAGCCATCGCATCACATGTTAAATGTTCCTTATCAAGACTCTTATTTGAAAAGCTCTGTGATAACATCTCTGAAATGAAAAGTAGAGTTTCCACTTCTGAGGATGTGATGAGTGAGTTGGAGGCAGTTTCCCAGGGGAAGGATTTTGTCTCCAAGCTCTGAAATAGAATCTATTCTCAGTCAGAAGGTTTCTTATAATTTCCTCAAAACCCCTCCAATCCTGATCCTCTCCCTAAGGGGAGGACTTCTGGCGGTGAGCTCCACAGCTTCTCGAGCAGTCTTTAGGTAAACACAGTGTGTCTGTGTTAGTCGCTTTAGTCGTGTCTGGCTCTAGCCCACCAGGCTCCTCTGTCCAAAGAATTCTCCAGGCAAGAATACTAGAGTGGGTGGCTATTTGCTTCTCCAGGGGATAAAAAAAATCCCCAAATTGAACATTTTAAACATTTTTAAGTGTACAGTTCAGTAATGTTAGGTATATTCCCATCATTGTGCAACACATCTCCAGGACTCTTTGCTTGCTTTCAAAACTGTATCCATTAAACAGTTCCCCATTCCTCCCTACTCCCAGCCTCTGGCAAGCACCATCCTCCTCGTTTCTTTGAACTTTGACTCCTGGTATGTGTCTTGTGACTGGCTTATTTCACTTAGCACAGTGTCCTCAAGGTTCGTCCGTGCTGTAGCATGTGTCAGAATTTCCTTCCCTTTAAAGGCTGAATAATATTCCACTGCATGTGTGTGCCACGCTTGCTTAATCCATTTATCCATCAGTGGATGTGTGGATTGCTTCCACCTCTTGGCTATTGTGAACAGCGGTGTTGTGAACATGGGTTTGCAAATGTCTGTCTGAGATGCTACTTTCACTTCTTTCAGACATATGTCCAGAAGTGGGATTGCTGTGTCATATAATAATTCGGTTTTTAATTTTTCAAGGAATATTTGTACTGTTTTCTGTTGCAGCTACACCACTTAATAGTCTTACAAACAGTGTATGAGGGTTTCGATTTCATTACATCCTCACTGGCACTTGTTATTTTCTGTTTTCTTGATAGTAGCCATCCCTGTGAGTATGAAGCAGTATCTCATTATGGTTAAACAATGCAGTTTTATTACTTTATACTTCATATTGTAATCAACATATAGATTGGTACTAATCCAAACTGACGGGCTTCCCAGGTGGCTCTGTGGTAAAGGACCTGCCTGTCAATGCGGGAGATACAAGAGTTGCAGGTTGGATCCCTGGGTTGGGAAGGTCCCCTGCAGCAGGAAATGGCAACCCACTCCAGTATTCTTGCTTGGAGAATCCCCATGGACAGAGGAGCCTCGGGGGCTGCAGTCCATGGGGTCGCAAAGAGTCAGACGTGACCGAGCGCCTGAGCACGCAGTCCACACTTAACAGCAGCTGTTTATTGAGTGCTCACTAAATCTTCCAAATAGCTTGTGTGACTTGCCTCTCACTATGACTCTAGGAGGAAGGTTCCAGTTTTTACTCCATTTTACAGATGAGGAAATTGAGGCTCAGAGACTTTGAGTAACTTACCCAAGATCATACAACTAGCAAAGGCTTACATCTAGATTTGAACCTGGCTGTCTGGCTCCCAGAGAATTCTCTGCCTCCTTCTTCCTAACTAACTAAGCTATTTAAAATTCATATCCCGAGCTGACCCATATCATGGAAGGTTTAATGGACAATGAGATCCTTTCTTGAGAACAGACTTCCTTCGTGGGCTCAGGAGTGGAAGATTCCAGAATAAGGCCCATGCCACAGTTGTCATAGAAGTGCCCTGTAGCACATGGACTTCACAAATAGTGGCCAAGTCGCTTAAGCCCTTGGCTTGTAAAAGACTTTTTTTTGGCCTGAGTTCCCCTAAGTCTTGAGTAAATAATAGAAAAACGTGAGGAAAGAGACACATAATTTTGAATATTTTTTTTCTTGGCACTATTCAGCTCCTGAATTTGGTTTGTATTCTATATGTGTATGTGTTGGGGGGTGGGGGATGTTGCATTAATGAGCTATTATTGCATTAGAAGGTTTATTTCTTAGAGTCCCTGGGTTTTCTTGAAAGCTGTGGGAGCACTGAAATGCCTGCCAGTTTAAAAATAGCTGTCAAATACAGCTTTCCCTTGATATTCTCAGGGGCTTGATTCTAGAATCTCCTGAAGATACCAGAATCCTTGGGTGCTCAAATTCCTTATATAAAATGGTATAGTCTTTGTGTATAATCTATGCCTATCGTCCTCTGCACTTTAAAATCACCTCTAGATTACTTGCGATACCTAATAAAATGTGAATCATGTGTAAATAGTAAATACAGTGTAAATGCTGTGGCTGTGCATGTTAAATTCAAGTTTTGGTTATGGAACTTTCTGGACATGTTTTTTTAAGTGGAAGCAAATTTATTCTATAGAAAGAACATTGTCCCTCTCAGAAGGTGAGAGCCTAGAACATTAAAGAAGTATATATTTGTTCCTTGTTTGGTTGAATCTGCAGATGTGGAACCTGCAGATACGGCTGACTATATTTGGTTTATTTTTTGTTAATCTTTATCCTATCTGATTGGGTGTGTGTGTGTGTGTCTTTAAAAATAACACTTTAAAAATATTGTGTTTGCTTCATTGCTCGTCATGTGGAATCTTGGTTCCCAGACCAGAGATTGAACCCGTGCATGCTACAGTGGAAGCGGGGAGTTTTAACCAATAGACCACCAGGGAAGCACCCTAATTGTTTTTGATTAGGCCTAATATTAGTCACGTTTCCTTTAGGGTGTTACTGAAGTGACTGCTGCCCGCAATTCCCCGTATCACTTCTAAAGTTTGCGTTGGCTTATTGTATTAACAGACTCTTCAAATTACATTAGGAAAAATACATTGCATTAATTCAAGCCAGGGGAGCAATTCCACACTCACATCTGCTAATCCTATTAGTAAATAATGGCCCAGAGCCCATGAAATCTGCAGGCCCCCTCCTCACTCTTGGAGATGCCCTGTTTACAGTTGTCTTGTTTTGACACTGTAAAATCAAATCTCCATTAAGAACTCAACTCACAGATTAATCCCCTGAAAGTTTTTTTTTTAAAAAAACAAGATCAGAAAACCCCCACGATGTGTCATTTCCTGTCACAACATCCTGGACAGAGTTTAAAGGATGAGTTTTCTGGTGTTCTGAGGATCATTGAACTGAGGCGTCTGAAAGAATTTGCTACCTAGAAACAGTCTTTCCACTGGAGCTGGGGAAGGGAGGCCTTGCTCTTCCGCATCCTGGGCTCAGACCTACCTCTGTTCTTAAGCTTGTGTGTTATTTAGCCACCTTCTAACTGTGTGACTTGTAAAGGAGAATATCTGCCTCATGGGAACTCTGCAAAGATTTTACAAACCGAGGTGCATCAAGGACCTGGCATAATCTGATTATCAGGTCCCTGAGTGCAGTGATTCCCAACCTCTTTGGTACCTGGAACCGGTTTTGCAGAAGACAATTTCTCCACAGACCAGGGGATGGCGGGGATGGTTTCAGGGTGATTCAAGGACATTATATTTGTTGTGCCCTTTATTTCTATTATTATTACATCAGCTCAGGTCATCAGGTATTAGATCCCGGAGGTTGGAGAGCCCTGCTTTAAAGGACAGTTATTGTCATTTGTTTTGGGCTGAATTGCTTCCCCTTCTACTTTCATACATCGAAGTCTTAACCCCTGTGACCTCAGAATGTGACTGGAGACAGGGTCATTAAAGAGGTGACTGAGTTAAAATGAAGTCACATGGGGGGACCCTAATCCAGTCTGACTAGTGTCTTTGTAAGAGGAAATTTGGACATACAAAGGGTTGGCAGAGGTCCATGCTCACAGAGGAAAGACTGTATGGACTTGGGGAGAAGGTGGCCATCTGCAAGCTGAAGAGGGAGCCCGCAGAAGAAATCAGCCCTTCCCTGCCTCCTTGATCTTGGACTTCTAGCCTCCAGAACAGTGAGACAGTAAATGACTATTTCTTCAGTCCCCCCAGTCAGTGGTATTTTTTATGGCAGCCCTAGCAAACTCATACATGATTTCATTCCTCTGATGCTGTCACAACTTCTTGAGTACCTTGTGAATGGGGGAAAAGAAAATTAACATTCTGTATGTCTTCTTTGTCCCCTTCCTGAGGTCACTGGGTCTCACCCCCAGCGACGGGGGTGAGAGATTGGATGGAGAGGAGGAGGGCCATGTGACAGCAAGCCTGCTGGAGGCACCTGTTCCTTGACAAGGCCACTCTGACCTGCAAGAGCTGCTGGTGGGCATTTCCTAAGTACTTCTTTCTGCCCCCTACTTTGTTCCATCCTGGGGCTTCAGGGATGTTGGACATCAGTTTCACCTTAACGATGTCACCATCTTTGAGGGAGCTTTTCTCTCCCTCCTGGGCTGTGCGTGAGTCAGATGTAAGATGCTTCCCTAAGCAGATGGGTCTGTTTTATTTCAAAGGCTTTACTGCCAGCCATTACTGGGAGTTGGGCAGATAGAATAAGGAGTGACTAGATTTTAGAGGAATCTTCAGCTGCCAGGGTGAGCTTCGCTTCAACCCACTAAAAAGCTAGAAGAACAAAGGGATGTGCACACGAAGAATGGGGATGGTGTTAATGTCTCGTGACCGCAGTAATCCACCATGCGGTTCACAGGGGGGTCAGGCCTTCAGAGATGCTTTTGTTGGAAACTGCCCTTAGAGATTCTTTTCACTGAAGATTTCAGCAAGTTTCACTTCTGGGTTATCTGACTTGTCGGGAAGGGGTCTTGGTTATTTGTGCAGCTCTTAATGATTTCCGAGAGCCCATTCAAGTGGAAGTAGGGAGGATTCAGTTCAAAGAGCTGGGATGCTTGAGTTAGCTATTGATTTTAGTAGTCTTTTGATAACATTGTGCATGCAAGGTTTCTTTGAGAAAACTTCGAATAGTTTTCAGGTGGCCAGAGGAACGAATTACTCCTGTTAGTGTTCTTTTCCAGCAGTCAGAAGGGAGAAAGAAGTGATTTGGTTGTGAATTTCTATTCATTGTGTCTTTATTTTTTTTAACTCTTTTTCAGAAGGGCCACCACCCTATTGTTTCACAACATTCAGTGATTCACTATGGCCAGTCCTTATCCTCTTTTTCTCCCCAGGATTAGTTTCATTTAGGTCTCTCTGTCTGGTCCACGGTTCTTGTTTTTCAGTTCACATGGATTATGAAAATTAGAGCAGTCACTTAGCAAATATTTATTGGTGAATCTTTTTTTGTGGGGAAGGAAGTGTTTGGTTTTTCATCCTTTTCTTAAAGCCTGTTAGAGAAGCAAGTTTTTTCCTCATTTTTTTTTTAATTGAAGTGCAGTTGATTTACTATTTTGTGTTAGTTTCATATGTACAGTGAAGTGGTTCTGTTATATATATTTTTTCAGGTTATTTTTCATTATGGGTTATTGCAAGATGTTTAATATAATTCCCTGGGCTACAGTAAGTCTTTCTTGCTTATCTCTTCTTTGTGTGTGGATGAAACCATAAAGTATTTGCTTATCTATTTCATGTACAGTAGTCTTTACCAATTTTTCCCAAACTTACAATTTTAATCCTTCCCCCCACTTTCCTCTTTTGGTAACCATAAGTTTGTTTCTTATGGAGCAGCAGACAGTTTTGATTTACTTCTCTGTACCTGGGCTTTCTGTAGAGGCCATTGGGGGAAGGAGTGAGAGTGATGGGAGGGTGGGTATCTTTGAGCCTGGATTGAAATTGGGGTGAAGTCTGTAACCAGCCATTGGAGCTGCAACAGTTGAGATAGAAATGCCTGGAGCCTTCTTCTGGTTTCTCACCTGGATGTGGGGGGAAGGGAGGACTTGGGCGACGCCCATGTCCAGGTTGGCGAGACTGTCCTTTGACCTTCCCACCCAAGCCTGGAACATCAGTTGGTTACTGGATCATCGATTTTATTCTCTTCTGGGGTCAGACTCTGCATTCTTTAACCTTGGCTTCAGCAAGAAAACATCAAGAGCCAGGACTTGGAGAAAATGTGCCCTGAGCCATGCTAGTGGGTCATGAAAGCTTTGTGAGTATAAAGTAGTCATTATTATATAAATCAAATAGATACTTAAGTCTGGACAGCAGGTAGCTCAAGACTGAACAGTTCAGGAACCACCGCCCACCCCCCTCAAAAACAAAAGACAGAAAGAGGAATCATCAAAAATCGGTGTTGGTTCTTTGGGGCCTCAGACTGCCTCCTGCCGTGGTCTAGTTCCCCAGCAGCCCCCTCTCATGGAGACCCTCCTTTCCCTTGTTATCCTCCTCTAGGTATCCCAGCTGGCCACGAGACTGCTGCAGTAGCGTCTAGGGCATTCTCTGAGCCCCATGTGTCTGGTACAGGCAGCCCGTGCTCCATCAACATTTTTTGGAACTTTTTTTTTTTAGATTTATTTTTTTGGGGACCATTTTAAAGTCTTTATTGGATATTTTTATGTTTTGGTGTTTTGGCTGCAAGGCATGTGGGAGCTTAGCGCCCTGATCAGGGATTGAACTGCACCCCTGTGTTGGAAGGTGACTTTTTTTTTTAATGTAATTTTATTTATTTATATTTGGGATCTTTCTCAGACCAGGGATCAAACCCATGTCTCCTGCATTGGCAGGAAGATTCTTTACCACTGAGCCACCAGGGAGGCCCTGGACGGTGAAGTCTTCACCACTGGACCGCCAGGGAAGCCTCATCATCAGTATCTTTCGATAGAACTAAATAAGATTCATATGGCATTGTAGGATTTGATTGTGGACTTTTAATCCAGCACCCCTGGTGACCCTTAAGCTCTGTCTGTTTTTCGCTGGAGCTGTCTTCTGAGATACACTTGCCAGGCCTTGTTAATAGTTCAGTTTTTTCTGCTTTGATTTATTAGATTAGAAGCTCTGTTCTTGGCCTCCCCTGCCCTTGGGAGAAGTTCTTGCTTTGTCTCCATAAAACGTTGCTATTGGGCCTTTCCCTGGTTTATTACTTTGCATTAATACCTGGCAGTTTATATTTCAGCTCTCCTCTTATTTCCTTTGCATATAATATTGCCTCTCTTTCAGAGGGCCTGGTGCTTGCTAAGAGTTTGTCGGCCTCTCATTTTTTATGTTGGTAGGTAAGGATTTACCTTGATCAGTCCCAGCTTAGTGATAAGCAGCACAGAGAATTTGAAATGTTGGTTTTAAGCCACATGATTAGCAGAGGCAAAATGAAACGAGGGTCCAGAAATGGATGGAAAAGGGAGAGACGAATGACCTTCTGGTGTCTTCTGCCCTTCGGTGTCTTACAGATGTAAAACGACTTGTGTTTGACTCAGTGTTTCTCTGTGAAGCAGTAGAAGGGATTATGTGAGCTGAGAGAGGAGCATTCAACAGGAAAGGGGTAGAGGAATAAATGCCATGATTATGGTGCTGGATCTATTGAAGTTAGAGATACACTTTCCCCCACAAAACATATTTTGGTAGAAGAATTATAGATCCTTTGCATTGCCAGGTTTCAGTTGGGTGACAAAGCCGAACAGTCATTTTTTTGTGCTGGGCTGGTGGGGGACTCATTCATCCAAGCAGTGCATCTGATTCCCTGTGGTAAGGAAGGAGAGGAACTGAACTGTTGCAGCAGGCTGGCCAGTTAGTCTAGGATGTTAGGAAATGAAATGGGGGAGAGTGAATTCCCTGGTGGTTCAGTGGCTAAGACTCCGAGCTCCCAATGAAGGGAGCCTGGATTTGATCCCTGGTCCAGTGGCAACCCATTCCAGTACTCTTGCCTGGAAAATCCCAGGGGTGGAGGAGCCTGATAGGCTGCAAGTCCATGGGGTCGCGAAGAGCCAGACATGACTGAGTGACTTCACTCTCAATTTTCACTTTCATGCATTGCAGAAGGAAATGGCAACTCACTCCAGTGTTCTTGCCTAGAGAATCCCAGGGACGGAGGAGCCTGGTGGGCTGCCGTCTATGGGGTCGCAGAGTCGGACATGACTGAAGTGACTTAGCAGCAGCAGCAGCAGCAGCAGGGAACCAGATCCTATGTGCTGCAACTAAGTGTCTGCATGCTGCAACTAAAGATTCTGCATGCTGCAACCTGGCACAGCCAAATAAGTAAATCTAAAAATTAAAAATGCGAGGAGGTTCCTTAGGTTCTGGTCTCTGGAGGGTCCCAGGCAGGAAGGTAGGTTTGATTGAGGGATTGAGTAGAGTCCTTTGATTCTATCCCTAGGGCAGAGCTGACATTCAGTGTGGGCAGGGCTGACATTCAGTGTAGACAGGGCCTGTTGATCAGGATGCTTCATTTCTCTCTGAGTCCTTGAGGATCAGAAAGGCTCTGAGCTTCTTAGACATAGGGAGAGAGGGGCAGAAAAGTGGAGCAGCTTTTCAGAGCATTCTGGAAGAAGAGGTGAGAACGCGGTCTGGAGATGGAGTAGAAAGATGTTCGATAGTTCTCTCCCCTTCTTGTCTTCATAGCTAGACCGTGAGTCTGTCTGTCTTCTGCAGGTTTCCTGGCCTTAATTGTAAAGCCAGCACCTAGGAGTTGCCAGGGAAGGATCGGTGTTAGCACACACCCTGGGTGGATACACAGTGGGGCCTGGGATCCAGGAAGTAGCAGGAGGGCACCTCCAAGTCCCTGGAGGCAATAACTTTGCTGGGTGGTCTTGTGGAGGCACCGAGCAGAAGGTACTGGACTCAAGTGCTTTTCTCCTTCTTGGGGAATGTGGTCGAGCATTGGATGGTCACATCCTCAGTTCTAGTCTTCGCCTGACCACGAGATTCTTGACATCGAGTGAGTCACTTAAGCGTGCAGGTACTCAGCTGACCTGTAAAATGGGCTCAGGTTGGGACAGTAAGTGCCCTCCTGGGTATTTCTGAGAATTCAAATCATCTCAGACAGGAAAAGTGCTCAGTCCCAGCACTGGCCAGTCATGCTGGCCTGGAGGGAGTGAACTTGTAGTTCCAGTCTGCACTTGTTGAGGTCCTTCAGGTGCCCCCAGATGCGGGAGGAAGGAGCCAGCCTCCCCCTTGGAACACAGGCCAAGTCTTAAGTGCCTTCTACCAAACCCTGGGTCGGGAAGATCCCCTGGAGAAGGAAATGGTAATCCACTCCAGTTTTCTTGCCTGGGAAACCCCACGGACAGGGGAGCCTGATGGGCTACAGTCCGTGGCGTCGCAGAGTCAGACACGACTTAGAGAGTGAGCAACAACAGCAACCCAGACTTTGGTGTCAGTCACTGGGGAAAGTGTTTCAGACCCTCGGCTCCTGCCAAACTCCTGACCTTCCCCTCTCCCCCTGACGACACTTCTGGGACCTCAGCTGCTCTTCCCTCTTCCTTTTAAGTGCATGGTTTTTACAATACACTGGAATGACTAGGTGACTCAACTGATGGAGATACTCTTGTCAGAGTACCTGTCTGTTGCTATGGGGCAGAAATACCCCCCAAACAGAACTCATGTCTTCTCCCCAGATTGCTGTGTCACTCAATTGAATGGATATCATTTGATTAGTGAGTGATAATTTCCATCTGCCCTGCAATCAGTCTTTGAACTTTTGAGCTCCACCCTCTGCATGTGCGAGACAATTAACATGGGAGCTCCCTGGGAGGCAGCATGGTGCTAAATCAGGCAGCTGCCAGACTGTACAGTTTAGATTCTCATGTGCCTGTGAGATGAGGTGGAGAAAGGAGAGAGCAAGGGTGCTCATCAGGAAAGAGTTCCTGAAGGGAGTACAACGATGGAAATGGAAAATCTTATGTTAGACTCCCCAGCCTCCTGAGGCCCAGACCCTAGGAAGGGGGAAGTGCGAGGCAACTCCTTATACTGAATCAAGAAAATAAGGATCTTATCAGCACTTCTCAAACTGGATGCAAGAGGTTGGGGCAGGACCGAGGATTGTGCATTTCTGACAAGCTCCCTGGTGATGCTCCTGGTCTGAGGACCACCCTTGGTGTAGTCAGGTCTTAGATCGGGGTCCCCAACCTCCAGTATCTGATGCCTGATGATTCGAGCTGGAGCTGATGTAATAATAATAGAAACAGAGTGCACAGCAAATGTAATGTGCTTGAATCATCCCGAAATCATCTCCCCTAATCCTGGCCCATGGAAAAATTGTCTTCCACAACCAGTCCCTGGTGCCCAAAAGGTTGGGGAGCACTGTCTTAGATGGTAGATTAGGCATTACCTGCAGGTCTGTATCATGTGATTAGAGGTATAGGTACACAAGGGAAAAGGAACCATTGGCACATGAGATTAATACAAATGTTTGCCAAACACCTCGCGGTGGTGAGTAGCATGGCATGGACTCCACCTCTGTCACTTCCTAGGTGTGGAACTTTGGTGTCTTAATCTGTTCCTGCTGCTCTCACAAAACACTGCAAACTGGGTAGGTTATATACAACCAATGGATCTCTCCCAGTTCTGGAGTCTGGAAGTCTGAGATCAGGATATCAGCATGGTCAGGCAAGGGCCATCTCCTTGCTTCATAGCTGTTGCCTCCTAGCTGTGTCCTCCTCTGGCAGAAGGGACTGGGGATCTTTCTGGAGCCTCTTTTATGAGGGCACTAATCTTATTCCTAAGAATTCCACCATTCTGATCTAAGCATCTCTTCAAGGCCCTGGCTCCTAATGCCATTATCTGTAGGAGTTACAATTTCAGCCTATGAATTTTGGAGGGACACAGACCTTCAGGCCGTACAACCTGGACAAGTCTTTAACCCTCTCAGAACTTCACTGCCGTTGTTTAGTTGCTAAGTCGTGTCAGACTCTCTTGCAACCCCACGGACTGTAGCCCGCCAGGCTCCTGTCCATGGGATTCTTCAGGCAAGAATACTGGAATAGGTTGTCATTTCCTTCTCCAGGGGATCTTCTCAAGCTAGGGATTGAACCTGCGTCTCCTGCATTGGCAGGCAGATTCTTTACACTAAGCCACCAGGAAAGCCCTCAGTCTCATTCATTGCCCACCTGCAAATTGGGGGTATTAATTAATACCAACCTTTAGAAGTGTGTATGGGATTAGGAGTAAAAAGACAAATCTGTGTGAATGCTTACAACAGCTCCTGGCCCACATGAAGCAGCCAACTAGGTTCTTCCCATCATCTTATCTGGGAGCACCTCTGCAGTACTCTTGCCTGGCAAATCCCATGGACGAGGAGCCTAGTAGGCTGCAGTCCATGGGGTCGCTAGGAGTCGGACATGACTGAGTGACTTCACTTTCACTTTTCACTTTCATGCATTGGAGAAGGAAATGGCAACCCACTCCAGTGTTCTTGCCTGGAGAATCCCAGGGATGGAGGAGCCTAGTGGGCTGCCGTCTATGGGGTCGCACAGAGTTGGACACCACTGAAGCGAATTCTGGCACCCGGAATTCTGGCACCTGGGACTCACTTAGACCTCTAACCCCTTTCTTTGTTTCAGGATCTGGTAGGAAAAGTCAAAAGGAAGGGCAGTGACTGAATGGATGAGGATTTATGGGAAGAAAAAGAAAATCTTTGTAAAGAAAGAAAACACAGTTGGGTAGATTCATGAATTAAAAGTGGTAAAACACTTTTGGGCTCAACCTACTGTTTTTGAGCTCACAAAGCCCATGAGTTGCTTTTCTGTAGGACAGAGCCTGCATCCAGTAACTTGGTGTTTAACTAGGAAATTGCAGGTCTGTTTCTGGGACCAGGTGGCATGGCGGTCCCGGCTTCTGTTTACACCCTTGAGGGTGTTGACTGAATATTAAAGTTGGTTCACGAAGGTTCCCTTCAGAGGGCTGTTGTTATTTAGTTGCTAAGTCGTGTCCAATTATTTGCCACCCCGTGGACTGTAGCCTGCCAGACTCCTCTGTCTATGGGATTTTCCAGGTAAGAATACTGGAGTGGGTTGACATTTCCTTCTCCAGGGGGTCTTCCTGACCCAGGGATTGAACCCAAGTCTCCTTCATTGGCAGGTGGATTCTTTACTGCCAAGACACCTGGGAAGGCCTCCCTTCAGATCCAGGAAATAAAAAAGCAACAAGATGGGGCCTCTAGGCTTTTTAGAGATGAACCCAGTTCCCTTTCTTCTGTAAGTGCTGGGTGTCCAGGGCTCTGAACCCCAGTTCCCTCACCTGTAAGATGGAGGTGCTCAGGCTGAGCTGGGGTGAAGGAGACGGCGCACATGTGTCGGATGTCCTGCATGAATGTCCGTTGTATCTTTTTGACTCTGCCGAGAATCTTTGACCGAGCCTGCTCTTGCTTAGGATGTGTTTCCGGCTCCCTGGCATCTTCCCTGGGCTGCCCCATATACCCAGGGGCATCCTCTGCAATCAGCGTCTCCCTGCCTGGATAATCTTTGCTGTCCTGTGCAGTGTAAGATGTCAGCACCTAGGAAGAGTTAGTAGAGAGAAGTTACTAGGGAGAGTCAGTAACTGGGAAGGACCCGCTCTTCCGGGCCTGCATTAGCACCGAGTGCAGCTCTGGGAAATAGTCTCACACGTGTGTCTCCTTTCCCAAGATTGCCCGTGGCTGGAGCAGCCCCGCCTCACCTGACTCCCTCTGACTGTGTTAATGAAATTAGCGTCAGGTTCCGCTGCGCTCAAGATAGTCCAGCCCCGCAGGCTGCCTTCAGTCCTGCCAAGCGCCCTGCTGGAGGTGGGAGGCCACCGAGGTGCACACCCAGTGCTTGCTGGGGCCCAGAGTGTGGTTCCTGCTGGTCGGATCTCAGTTGGGGCAACCTGAGGATTCCCGGACTTGCGGTAGGTGACATGGGTGGGTGGGGAGGAGGCCTGAGTCATTGACCATGAAGGTAAAATCTTAGAATTCGGGGCCTCTTGAAATGTTCTGGTCTAGCGCTTCCTAAAAACCAGTTTAGGGATGGGGTGCCTTAGAGCATCTTGAGGAACTTGTTAGAAAATCAAATCCCATGGGGTGGAGTGGGGAAGGCACCCCTTAATTTGTATTTAAAAAAATATTTATTTGGCTCTGCCAGGTGTTGTAGCATGTTGGATCTTTAATTATAGCATGTGAGATCCAGTTCCCTGACCAGGCCCCCTCCATTGGAAGCTCGAGATCTTAGCCACTGGACCACTAGGGAAGTCCTGTAATCTGTATGTTTAAAAAACAACTCCTGGGTGATTCTGGTATGCAGTGAATTTGGGAGGAACCCTGCCTTAGGAACCCTGCTTTATTGGTGGTGAGGCTGGATTCAGGGGCACAAACCTGATTCTGTCACTCTCAGCTCCACTGGCCAGGCAGTGACAGACCTGGAACCCAGTCCCCAGAACTTAGAAGTTCTTTTTTGACTAATACATCCCTGGGACACAGGCCTCCACTTTGTGCACACAAACCTCTGCTCCATGCCAGAAATTCAGCCCAGCAGAAAAGCACTCTCATCTAGCCAGTGGATCTCAGCTGGGGGCTATTTTACTCTGGGAGGGAACATTGGATACGGCTGTAGATCTTTTCAGTCGTCATGACTTGGGTGGGGAAAGAGGAGTTACTACTGGCATTTGGTAGGTATACTGGGGTGAGAGGTGCTGCTAAACACCTTATACTGCACAGGACTACAAAAATTATCCAGCCCCAAATGTCAGTAGTGCTTGGGCTGAGAAACCCTGGTTTAGGTGAATGCTTTTCAGACTTAACTGTGCACTTGGTCCTGATTTCATAGATCTCGGGTGCGGCCTGATAGTCTGCATTTCTAACACGCTCCTGGTGGATGTTGCTGCTGCCCTTCTGGGGACCACTCTGTGTATAGCAAGTGTTTTTTACTGCAGTTGATTTCAGGGTGACTCCAATGTGGGTTGGAATCACAGCTCTGCTACTTAATTAGCTGTGTGACCTTGGGAAAGTTAACCTCTCTACATTTAAGTTTTTTTTATCTGTAAATTGCTTCCCAGGTAGCTCAGTGGTAAAGAATCTGCCTGCAAGTGTGGGAGATGCAGATTCGATCTCCCTGGGTTGGAAAGATCTCCTGGACGAGGAAATGACAACCCACTCCAGTGTTTTTACTTGGAGAATCCCTTGGACAGAGGAGCCTGGCAGGCTGCAGTCCATGGGGTCACAAAGAGTTGGACATGACTTAGCGTCTGAGCACAACACACACAGTCTGTAAATTGGAGATAATATTACTTAGGCTCAAATGAGATAATATCTGTAAAGAGCTTGGCTGTGGTAAGCAGTCAATAAATGTAGCTGTTATTTTCATTATTATCATTATTATTATTTGCTTAGCAATTCAGCTCTGTTTCTATAGTGTCTCATTATTTACCTACTTTATGCTTAATGCTTTGCTAAAATAGGATTAGTGGGAAGGAGATACAAAAGATTGTGATGGTGAACTATAAAGACAACTAATGTCAATTTCCTCTGTAAGTTGCGCTACCTCTGGCACTGGTGAGAACTGAGGCTAGATTAGATGTAAAATCAACAGTGTTCTTCACTTCATGGAACACATTTTTACTACACTTACTCATCAAAAATAAGTATGGTAAGAACTTCCTAAAGATAAGGTGCCTTTTTCTGAGTTTTCATTCTAACAGTGGCTTTATGGGTAATAGAGAAACATGACAAGTGAACACAGGTACCCAGTTTTATCAGCTTTTGAAAATATTGAAGTTCATCTAGCTTATGAGAACTTCAGAGCAGGTTTAGAGCTTGGGGTTGATCTTTGTTCAAAGCCCTACATTGCCAGGTATTATCCATGTGACCTGGGAATTATTTAGGATCTCAAAGGCTCAGTTTCCTCATCACTAAAATGGAAGAAAAATTGTACCCACTTCTAGAGTTGAAATGAGGCTGATGTGAGATGATGCATAAATTGCCTGCTGACTGTGGACCAGATTGTTCTAGGCCTGCCTTGGAAGGTCATCTCTTGGAAGACTGTTTTCAAGAGTGAGTACGTTAGAACCATGTAGGAAACGTACTGTGATGGACTTAAAACTAACCTTCTAAGGCTTGCTTAGGTAGTCTGATCCATTAGGGCCAGGCTCAGGAACCTGCGTGGCAAAGCAGTAGCCCAGGGGATTCTGTACTGTGTACCATTTTGAGAAACGCAGTCCTGGTGCTGACGTTAGAGTGGTCACATTGAGTACCGTGGTGCCCAGCAGAGATGGAAAACACACAGGAAACCTGGCCAGGCAGAGGGGTAAGAGGACACAGTAACTCTGGAGAGCTGTTCTGCCAGACCTTTTGTTTTGGCAGAGGCTTCTGCTTTCTTTGCCAAGCCATCATTCATTACTTGGAAAGAGGGAGAATGGGGAGGGGAGAGGGGACAAATACAGCTGGCTGTCAGAACAGTTGACCTCCAAATGGGATAACCTCGAAGTCAGGCCTGAGCAATCTGGAAGCAAGAAGTGGAGGTGAGGGAGGTGAGAGCAGAGGCACGTGTTGGAGGCATTTCTGCAGATTGCCTGGTAAATGTGGAAAGATGATGGAAAGCTTGGCAGTGGGTGAGCCTGGGGGGGAGGGTGGGTGGACAGGAAGCCCCTCTGGGCTCCAGGTGCAGTTGTTACCAAACCAAACTCGACACACAGCAAAGCCAATCTACTGACGCCCATGGTGGAGAAGGAATGTACCGTGCTTATGGCAGGGCTGGTGCCAAGCAAGGAGAATGGGCAGCTCGTGCTCTGAAGACTCGAATTCCCTGATGGCTTTCAGGGAATGGTTTTTAAAGGCAGCATTTAAGCTGAGGATTGTGGCTCCTGGATTTTCTTTTGATTGATGGGTGGTGTGGTAACAGGATGGTGCTTTTTGAAATCTCCATCATCAACCTTCTGGTTCTAGCCTATTTGGGATCTCGTGCTTGTGGTCAGCATGTAGTCATCTTCCACTGGGTTGTGGGGGTGGTCTTAGTTTATGCAGAACTCAAAGATATGCATCAGATTGTTATCTGTAGCCCTTCAGGTGAAACTAGGAGTCCTGGGACTCTGTTAACTGCTTGTCTGCTTTTTGGAACTCAGGCCAAAAACAAAGAGGAGGAGACATGGAGGGACTTTTGTACCTGGGAAGGCCCAGCAGGGTCTTGCTTGGTTTCATCTCCACCTTTTCTTTAATCCTCCTTAATCCAGAGGGTAACAGGGACGGAAAGGAAAAGGAATAAAGTTTTGGATAGAGGGGTTAATCATAAACTCAGCAGGGGAATTCGGTTTTAGGGGGACTTGGTTTCACTGGCTCCAAGGAGGCCTCTTTTGAGGACCAGGATGTGAGTTGTGACAGGGCAATGCAGGGAGGGGCAGGGAGAACTCAGGTGGTGAGCAGATGGCTCCCATCACTGCCAGCGCTAAATCATGACTAGAGGAAGGTGAATGGCTCCAGGTAGCAGGATACCCAGGATCCCTTCTCCCAGCCTGGTAGGCCCCACCTGGAGCCCAGGCAGAACATTTTGCCTTTCTAGATAAAGAGTCAACTCTTACTGCTTTATAGCAAGAAGTTATGGTGAACAGAATGGATAGGAGCAGAGATTATAGAGTCACTGCCTGCTTTCAAATTCCAACTTTGCCACGTATAAGCTGCGAAATCTTTTTTTTTATTTTTATTTTTGGCTGCACTGGGTCTTCGTTTCTATGCACGGATTTTTAGTTTTGGCCTTCTGTGATTGTGGCACATGCTAATAGTAGCATTCACAACTGATACAGGACAATGGGCTCCAGGGATAGGCACATTAGAGGAAGCTCCACAGCCATTAAGGGCTCTTAGAGGCTTATAAATGCATTCTTCATGACTTATTGTATTACATAAGGTAACCCTAGCTTCTGTAACAGAAATCTCCAGGTCACAGTAAATGAAAGCAAGAAGAGCTTCTTACCTACGCACCAGTCTAGAGGAGGAGTTCCTGCTGGGGCAGCCCTCTTCCATTTGGTGTTTCAGGGACCCAGGCTCCTTCTGTCTTGTTTGGCCAGTTTTCAACACAAGGCACCCAAGGTCACTCTGAAGGTCATCTCCTTTTTCTTTTTTTTTAAGACAGCCAGCCAGGGAATAAGGACATTGAGTTGACTGAACCAGGCCTGGAATTGGCTCCCATCACTTCTGCTCTCATTCTGCTGGCCAGAGCTTAGTCTCCATGGGGGCAGACAAATGTAGTTAGCTGTATGTTCATTGTCTATTTAGCAAGACCTCCCATGATAGTTTTTATGCAGCATCTTTTTTTTTTTTTTAATACCTTTATCTGACTTTCTGCTGTGAAGCCAATCTTAACCAAATCCTACTTCATTTCATGCAACACTTGGTCTTGATCTGCGAGCTCTGTGACAAAATGAGCATCTTGGACCGGGAAGGAGGGGTTGGAGAATGTGAGCTGCTGTTTGTGATTTATGCTTTTCACTCTACTCTTTCCTAGAACACAGTGAATTTTTAGGGTACATGTTTGCATATGTGGTGATGCTGGCTGGCAGCTACAGGGACCCAGTGCTCATTTTGCTTGGTTTAAACCCTTTGAGATCAAGGATGGTGACGTGTGCTTTTGGGAGCAGGTTTTAACCTGCAGGGAGCTGGTGACTACTGACTTTAGTGACTACAGCAAAACTTGGTTTCTTTTTCCTCATCGTGGAAACATTGTACAGCGTGTCTTCCATAATCAGTACAAGTGAGGCGTTAATGAAGAGACTCTTGTTTGGCAAACAAAACTTTCTCTTTGTTGGGATTGACGCTCAGCCTATTTCCTGGGAGTGTTTATGAGAAGGCAGTTTGTGATTCCTGCACGTGTATATGTAAGGTTCCTGAATTTTTTTTTTTAATGGAGAAGTCAACAACCCATTGCGTTCGTGGAAAGTATTTTGGAAGCTTGTCATTTGAGGACTGTACCCACGAGAGTCCCTAGTTTTATGGTTTTGGGAAATTTGTACATTAAAATAGGTGGGGTGGAGGCTGGACATTGAACACAAGCGTCTCGCTTTAAAGAAAACCTCTTGTGTTAGATGTGCTGCCACCATCAATCAAAGCGTTGTGGGGTATGGGTTTTCCAGGCTTTCTGTGTGGAATTTCATGGCCAAGAAGCTGGACAGGAACTTCCCTGCTGGTCCAGTGGTTAAGAAAGCTGCCTGCAATGCAGGGGATGTGGGTTCAATCCTTGGTCAGAGAGCTAAGTTCCCACATGTCACGGAAGAGTTAAACCTCGGTGCTGCAGCTACTGAGTCCTGGCGCTCTTGAGCATGCGTGCCACGACCAGAGTCTGTGCAATGCAAGGAAAATCCTGCATGCTTCAGCTAAGAACTAAGACCTGATGCAGCCAAATAAATACATGAATAAATATTAAAAATTGAAAAGAAAAGTTGGACCAAGTGCCAGAGAACCCTTGATTCAGTCATTCTCTACGCATGGAGTTTGCAGCTTAAAGTCCATTCTCTCCAAAAAAAACCCAATTTTCACAGGTTCTATTTAGGAATAGAATCTCTTTCCTCTTCTCCCACTGTTTCCCTCACCTCCCTTCAGAAAAGCAGGTGCTCACTTCTTTTCATCGATTAAGAAATTCTGTTTGTGAGTTCCATCTGGTCAGGAAAGCTTATTTGATACTTAGACATCAAGATGCCAGTTTCTGCCTCAGGCTTTTTTTCTACCAATTTTTGCTTTTTCTCAGAGGGACTGTGCTGTATGTTGTCACAGAGTTTTGCCAATATTCTTCCAGGTCTCCTCTTTTTCAGTGAGTCTGAATCCGCATCATGTTAGAATAAGTATCAGTACAGTAGACAGTGGTATAGTTGGACCACGCATTGTCAATTTCATGACTTTGTATAGTTTGCAGAATGTTATGCCATCTTGTCTCAATGGTAACATGGTTTTGAAAAATTAACACCATGGAACCGAGATATTAAGGTTGGTAAGTTTCCTAGTCAATGGAAGGGAATGAGTTTAGCCAGAGTCTGTGATCTTATGGGGATTATTTACCCTTGCTGAGCTTCTGTTTCTTCACTTAGAGACTTAAGTATAACATACATTCCTTGTTGGGGTTGTTGGGAGAATGTACCTAAGGTTCTTCAACTGTGATTCGGAGAAGGCATTGCTGACCCACTCCAGTACTTTTGCCTGGAAAATCCCATGGACGGAGAAGCCTGGTGGGCTGCAGTCCATAGGGTCGCTAAGAGTCTGACATGACTGAGCGACTTCACTTTCACTTTTCACTTTCATGCATTGGAGAAGGAAATGTCAACCACTCCAGTGTTTCTGCCTGGAGAATCCCAGGGACCGGGGAGCCTGGTAGGCTGCCGTCTGTGGGGTCGCACAGAGTCAGACATGACTAACACGACTTAGCAGCAGCAGCAGCAACTGTAATTAACGTTCACAGGATTCAGTAAGTGATAACTATTTATTATTATTAATATAAAATCACAATCAGTGAGAGATTAAAAAATAGCCATAGTGGAAATAAAGTGAAATAGAATATCATAAGCAGGGATTTTTCTGGTATGATTATATTTTATAATGATCTATAGCATCCTTTATGGAGACAAATCTGTGGTAACTGGTACTTGTGGTATCATTTTAAAGTGCCTGTTGTTTCAATTCCACAAATGTTTACTTAGCACCTACAGTGTTTCAGTGCTCTGTGGGACTGTTTGGTTGAAAAGGTGGGACGGAGTTAACAAGGTAAGACAAGTGCTCTCCCTCTAAGACCTTATCGGAGTGACCTGTGCCCCAGTTTGGGACAGTCCTGGTTTATTGTGGTTGTTTAGGGATAATGTTTTATAGTGCCCCTTTCATTTCAAAAGTGTCCTGTTTGGGGAAACCAATTATATGGTCACTAATGACAAACCTAGACAGCATATTAAAAAGCAGATACATTACTTTGTTGACAAAGGTCTGTCTAGTCAAAGCTATGGTTTTTCCAGTGATCATGTATAGATGTGGGAGTTGGCCTATAAAGAAAGCTGAGTGCTGAAGAATTGATGCTTTTGAACTGTGGTGTTGGAGAAGACTCTTGAGAGTCCCTTGGACTGCAAGGAGATCCAACCAGTCCATCCTAAAGGAAATCAGTCCTGAATATTCATCAGAAGGACTGATGCTGAAACTCCAATGCTTTGGCCACCTGATGCGAAGAACTGACTCATTGCAAAAGACCCCAGTGCTGGGAAATATTGAAGGTAGGAAGAGAAGAAACGACAGAAAACGAGCTGGTAGGAAGGCATCACTGACTCAATGGACATGAGTTTGAGCAAGCCCCATGGTTGGTGGTAGACAGGGAGACCTGGCGTGCTGCAGTTCATGGGGTTGCAAGGAGTTAGACATGACTGAGCAACTGAACTAACTAATAATCTGTTATTGAGACAGAGGGAGTTCACAGAGAGGAGGGCTGCTGAAGCACTGACTGAACAGGAAGGAGCAAGATGAAAGCTATTCTTCAGTGAGTTGAGTCCAGGCTAGAGTTAGGACCACAGGGAGGAGGTAGCGGGGAAGGCATTTTGGAGCCAGAAGAAGTGCTTCCATGGGATCGATAGAAACCCAATCTGAAATGCCATGTTGAATTCCAGAGTAGGAAGAACCAGACTTAGGTACCCAGGCTTTTTTGGTTTAGATTTCATCCATCAGTTGGTCCCCACGTTTTTGTGGAGGCCCTAACTATTAGGTTTAGCTTTTGCCTAAAGAATTCCCTAGCAAGATGAGGGAAGGACTCCTACTGCCTGCATGCCGAGTTATTGCCCTGGTTTTTATGGCCATTTCCCCTTTCCTTCCCTTTTCCTTTTTAACTCTGGGTGCTCAGGTCCTCAGGTGTGAAGCTCAGGGTTACTTTTGCATTTCCACCAGGGGTTCAAAATGACCTGATCCTGAGTGGAGGTGGAGCAGGGTAGTTAACTCTTCCTTGACACGGTGTTTGAAGTTGGAGGGCTTTTTTTTGTTTGTGTGTACCGCATCTCACATACATAGAGAGAACACTGGTTACAGTAGATTTGAGAAGTATTATAAAATGATATGTCCATGTGTCCAGAGGTAATAACCTTAGAAATAATGCAGAATACAGTTCAGACTTTTTAGATGTGAATTTTTTCCCCTGAGTGTTTGCCTTTGGTTTGAGTGTCTTAATTACCATTCAGGGAACCTTTAGGAAATTAAGGTGGAAAAAGTCACGCCTGGCTTAGGTATTAAAATATAATACTAAGTGTTTATTGTGGAGGCTTCACCTTTAGAATTCCTATTTGCAGTCCTGTGCAGCACAGCCAATTTTCTGTGTCGTTAACTTTTTCCTGTAATGCCAAAGGGCAGGCAGGAGGCTGCTGGTATCCACATTTTCTTTCTCCGAGGCGAGTTGAACAACCGTCTGTGCTGTGAAATGGATGATGTACAGTTGCCCTCTTGATTTGGCATTTGTGTGTGGGGTGGTGTTTTGTTTTTTTTTTTTGCTGCACTATAGGGCACGTGGGATCTCAGTTTCCCGATCAGGGATTGAACCTGTACCCCCTACAGTGGAATTGTGGAATCTTAACTACTGCACAGCCAGAGAAGTCCCTGGTATTTGTGTTTTAATACACAAATCTTTGCTGATGCTCCCTTCACCAGAATGTTCTCTGCTAATTCTCTGAAACCAAAAATGGCAGCCAGTATGGAAAATGATATGGAGATTCCTTGAAAACTAAAAATAGAGTGACCATATGAGCCAGCAATCCCATTACTAGGTATATAACTGGAAAAGATGAAAACTATAATTCAAAAAGATATATGCACACCAATGTTCATAGCAATACAACTTACAATAGTCAAAACATGGAAGCAACCGAAATGTCCATTGACAGATGAATGGACAAAGATGTGGTATATATAAATGCTTTGGAATATTACTCAGGCATAAAGGAGAGTGAAATAATGCCAGAAACAGACTTAGAGACGTAGAACAAACTTATGGTTACCAAAGGGGAAAGGGTGGGGAGGGAAGGATAAATTAGGAGTTTGGAACTAACAGATACTATATATAAAATAAACAGCAGGGACCTACTGTATAGCACAGGGAACTATATTCAATATCTGTAATAGCCTGTAATGGAAACGAATCTGAAAAAAGACTCTCTTATCTGTCTGTCTGTCTGTCTGTCTGTATAATGGAATCACTTTGCTGTATACCTGAAACACAACATTGTGAATCAACCTATACTTCAGTTTTAAAAAATGAAAACCAGTAATGGATTAATCGAGGTCTTTGTATCCATACTGCTGAAGATTTGTGACAGCCTGTTAGGTGCAGAAAGAATTCTGGCAGTGGAGTGAAAAAGGCCAAGCTCAGTGACTTCAGATGCGTCATGCCAGGCCTCAGAGGTAACCTGAGATAGAGAAAGAGTGGAGAACCCCCCCTTCCAGCACTGTCCTGAGGACGAATGAGGTGACTGTCGTGAAAGGACTCTGGGCCACCCCCAGGTTGCAGTGTTTTTTTTTTTTTTTTTTTTAATGAATCACCCCAATTCACAAAGATCTGGAACAAGGAAGAGCAAACAATGGCCCAAGTGCCACATCTAGCCCATCTCCTCTTTTCTCTTGGCCTCTCGAGCCAAGAATCATTTCACATTTAAAAAAAATAGTTGGGGGAAAAATCATAGAAGAATAGTATTTCCTGACACATGAAAATTCCATGCAATTCAAATTACCAGTGTTCTTAAAGCATCGTTGGAACCTAGCCCTGCGCGTTCGTGTATGGGTCTTCTGTGGCTGCTTTTGTGTGACTGTGGCCGAGTTGAATCATTGATCCAGAGATAGCAGGGCTGTAAATGTTAGCCTGACCCTTTACAGGAAGAGGTGCACCAACCCCAGTCTAGAGCGGTGATTGTTGTAGCAAGGTGAAGCGGGTTCTGCACAGAGGTCCTTGGCTTGATGCGGCTACAGCTTGGGGAAAGCTGAAACCCTCAGCTTCCTCAGGAAGACCCTTAGGCTAGTTTATTTGCTCGTTCATTCATTCTTTCACCAAATATCTTGAGTTCCGGCCATGTACCAGACACACTGATGGGTGGTGTGGAGAAAACAGTTAAGGGACACAGAAAAAAGATCCTGCTCTCAGGGAGCTTCCAATCTGATGGGAGAAATTAGACAAATACTACACAGGTCAAGGTACTTGTCATGTCAGGGCGTGAGCAGCGCTCTGAGGAGAGGTGAGGCTGGTGGGAAATGCGGAGGAGGTGATCTGTTAGCCCTGAGCACACGCAATGGGATGGAGGCAGTGAGGCAGAACTGCCCAGCAGAGGGAAAAGCTAGTTGCAAGACCTTGGGAGGGAAGCATTGGAGAAAGTGGAACTAAGCAAGGTGTGCACAGTGGGGGTTATTTATTTTCAGCATTGATCACAGAGCTTGGTCATCTGATTTTCGGTTATGTTCAAATAGTGTCTGTTGTCCTCTTTGGGCACATTAGAAAGTGAGAAGGGGGCTGATATAGTGCAGTGGATAAAAGAGGAAGTTCCAGAGTGGGACTTTTCAACGACTGTGCTATTGACATTGAGGTCTGAACAATTCTTTGCTGTCCTGTGCAGTGTGGGATGGTTGGGTGGTATTCCAGGCGTCTCCCCACTGGATCCCGGTAGTTATCCCCCAGCTGTGGCAACCAAAAGTGTCTCACAACAGTGTTACACATCCACTGGAGGCAAAATCACCCCCACTGAGAACCACTGCTTTGGGGTTAGGTTGCTTGCTGGCTGTGTGACTTTCAATGCGTTACTTCCCTTCTCTGGGCCTCCGTTGTATTATTTGTAGAGTGAAAGCATTACCTCCACCTGGCATCCCAGGGCTCTTGAGCACCCAGTGGAGTGCACCCAGCGGAGCTTGGTGCTTGGTGTGGCCCAGGCCCTTGCCAGGCGTTAGCTGGGGTAGCAGAGACCTCAGCTCTCGTTTTTCTCTCATTTACCTATTCTGCAGCTGAGAGCACAGTGTCTGTTCTTGTCTTGGTGAGGGAATTGTGTTCATGAGATTGGCTCAGATCCTTTTGTTAAAGTACAAGCCACCAAAATGTCATTTTTTTGGTTTTATTTTCCCGTTTAATGATCGCCATCCTTCATGTGTGGCTGCTGTTTGACAGCTTCCAAATTGACCTGTGATGCGCAGAGGTGGACATCATTTCTTCCACTTTCAGGCGTGGTGGGAAGTGCAGGGCCTCAGAGCTAAGGAACATGCCTGAGGTCTCCCTGAGTTGAAGGGTGGAGGCTCTAGCTCCCAGTGGTTTGGCTCTGGGCAGCCCGGCTGATGGGGTGTGGAAAGGGAGGAGGGCTGTACTGTTTGGAAGAGGGAGAAGTCTTTGTACCTTTTCTCTGTGGCTCTCCTGGTAACACATCTGTTTAAAACTGGCTTCTTTAGTGATACAAGTGAAGTTATTTACAAAACAAAGATGGACTCACTGACTTAGATAATGAATTTGTGGTTGGGTTGGGGGAAGACTGAGGCAAGGGATAGTTAGGGAGTTTGGGATGGACATGTACACACTGCTATATTTAAAATGGGTGACCAGCAAGGCACTACTGTGTAGCGCATGCCACTCTGCTCAGTGCTGTGTGGCAGCTCAGACGGGAGGAGTTGAATGGATACAGGTATATGCATGGCTGAGTCTCTCTGCTGTCCACTTGAAGCAGTCACTACATTGTTAATCAGCTGTATTCCAATATAAAATAAAAGATTTAAAAAAAAATAAAAGGACTTCTTTGCCCCAGGGAGCCCCCAGGACACCCTGGCTGACTAATGTCACCCCTGGCCCTGTAGAATGAAAGGGATGCCTGCTGTAAAGAGGAAGGGCAACTGGAAGGAACTGCAGACACTTTGCAAACCAGCATTTTCATCTCCCCTTCCGCTCGGGGCACTTGGAAGGAGCACATGGGGAGAGCCTGGAGGAAGTACCTCTGTGGATCTGTGTCACGGTGGACTCATTTCCTCCCCTGTATCCTCTCGCCCATGCCTGAACTGGTTGCGGGACAGAGTTCCTATTGGCACTTCCTTCTAGACTGTTGGATGGCCATGTTTCGAGCCCTTGGGGTATCCTGGAAAGCACTCTCTTGTGTCATCTTCTTTTACCCTCTTCCTTCTCCACTTCAGGGCTGTTATCTCCACTCAAAGACTGAAAAGTGAGTTCCAGAAGGTTAGGTGACTTTCCTAGGCTCAGCAGTTAAGTAATTTGGGGAAAGTGGAATTTGATCCTTACAGTTCTTTTTCTTTCATAAAATCTTGGATGCAGCAGAAGAGGAGGCTGATGACTCTCCAAAGAAGTTAAAATTGTACCCCAAAGCTCAGTGCCTGGTGGGATTCCTGGGCTCGACCCTCAAGGCCTTTCACCTGTCACTGAATCCACTTTTCAGTATGAATGTGGATGAGTCCCTTGAAGTCTGTCTCAGTAATGCACCCACAATGGATTAACTTCTTTCTAGGGGATTATTTTGAATAGTCTTATAGTGTCGTCTTCCTTCTGCCCATCCTCTTCTGAAGCTTGTCAGAGTTAGGGTTATTTTGGAGAACCGGAGTGTATGAGGGAGCCCCCTGACCCCCTGTCCCTGCAGTCATCCTTCATAGAGCATACCCTGAAGTGGGGAACCCCTCACAATGAGCTCGCTTACGCATGCTCCATGGTATCTGGCTCTTTGTGATCCCATGGACTGTAGCCCACCAGGCTCTTCTGTCCATGGGATTTTCTAGGCGAGAATACTGGAGTGGATTGCCATTTCTTCCTCCAGAAGATCTTCCTTACTGAGGGATCAAACCTTTGGTTCCTGCATTGGCAGGTGGATTCTTTACCACTGAGCCACTGGGAAGCAGCCCCTCTGCCCCCAACCCCACACGCCCCTAGATCTGATTAAAAAGCAGATTGTGATTCCTCTGTAGATCTGGCTTGGGCCTTGAGTCTGCATTCCAGAAAAGCTCCAGGGTGATGCTGAGGCTGCTGTCCACTGATCACACTGGGTAGCCAGATATCTCAATAGCTGATGATTCTCTTGCCCTCGCTTCAGAGACTGAACCAAATATTAGGTTCCAGAAGAATTCTATCTTTTAGCAGCACATGGAGTCACTCACAGTGAAGTGGTGTTACCTAAACTGACTACTGATGAGCATGGTGAACTTAAGCCAGATATTTTATGATTGGTCCCTTCTCTTAAGAGTAGCCACCATTTTCTGCATACCTACTGTGTGCATTTACATTTTCCCACTGAGTAGTAGCACACTGGATCACTTTGGATCTAAGGTCACTCCGGCGGTGAGAAATGCAGTTCATTTCTAATAAGCTCCAGTTTTGAGTCAGCAAGCCTGCCGTCAATTTGCATGCCAGGAGCCCGTGGGTGAGATTCAGATTTTACACACATTGTCATGCTGTATTTCCTTTATTAGTTATACGGGTTCTGAGGCAGCTGGCTTCTTGGAGGCTTGGTAAGGGATGTTAGGGAGTTTTGTCGACTGCCTCTGTGCCAGGCTCACTTAGACTCTCGTAAAGCTCCTGGAAAGGTCTTCACTCTCAGACCCTGGAACGTCTGTGCCTGGTGACCTGGATGGCACTTAGCAGAGCCTGGGCAGATACACTGTCACAGTCGCCGTGCCCCGGGCTTGCTCCTCGCTCTGCATACAGTGGCTTATGTGAAGAACAGGTTGACTAGAAAATCACTCGTGTCACTTACAGGAAAACACTTCCAGTAATGAGACAGGATTTGAGGACTTGAGGATCTGAGTGGGCAGGTGATTATAATCAACCCTTCATTCTCTCCAAAACAGTCAACATGCCATCTCCTGAGCTGCGTCATGAATGTAACTAACATCCAGCTAGGGATTTGGGGAGGGTTTATCTTTTTTTTGTAGCCCATGACCTGTTATTAATTTGCCTTAAACAAAAGTAATTTACCGTGTACTTCTGAGGCTTATGGTGTTTCTCCGAAGTCCTTTTTTTATCTTGCAAAAGGTGGTGTTATGCATTTTAATAGAAACAATAGCTTTCTTTTAAAAAATGCTTCCTTCTCTCTTCAGTCAAATCATAGAGCTAGTACTGTAGAGCAGCGGTCCCCAGCCTTTTTGGCACCAGGAGCTGGTTTCATGGAAGACAAATTTTTCCATGGACTAGGGGAGGAGGGTGATTTTAGGATGGTTTAAGCACATTACATTTACTGCACACTTTATTTCTATTATTACTGCATCAGCTCTGCCTCAGAGAATCAGGCATTAAATCCTAGGGGCTGGGGACCCCTACTGTATAGAGAGCTTTGAGACTCAGAACGGCAAATCTGTTCTTCATAACAGTACCAGCCGTACGTAGAAGTATGGTACACTTTTATGGACAGAAGTGCTGTTTCTCTATCAGGGGATCTGAGCCTTCACAGTTGAACTGAGTGTGGATTGTCGTGCCTGTGTGTGACGTTTATCCAGTCTATCAATTACAGACTTCCTTTAAGGAGTTTTCAGGAAACCCTCTTACCATGAAGTTACAAATTGATGTTTTTCTAGTTTAATTATGGCAGTTTAGAAAGGAAGCACCTTTCACACAATTATCTAAAGCCAGCTTCCTCTAAAATTAGAGGAGGGCACAGCATAATATAGATGGAAACCTGCCCTGGCATGCTGAAAAGCACGTGTGCCTTGGGGCACTCACGTGATGTATTTCTGACCTTGGAGGAGAGGTTTGTGTTTTGGAGATCCGGCTGGAGATGTCTGTGGAGCAGCGAGCTCCACAGTGTAAGGATTGCCTTACACTTAAGGGTGTCATCATCCTTGTCCAATTCCTACTCTATCTTTAGTGACCATCGCCCTGCCCTCCAGTGAGGTGACCCCCAAGGAGCCCGTTATCACAGTCCTGACCTGATGGATAATCGCTGGTTATGAGGTCTGAGTTGACATCAGCGCTTTGTGTGATAGTGTTGGACTTGCCTGGCTCAAGTTGGTATTTCCATTCATGGGAGGCTGCAGCATGGAAGCATGCTTGCAATGGGATTTGCCAAAACGTGAAGATTTTCTGTGTGGTAGCTGGACCAGGACAGCTGTCCTGAGAACGGTTTCAGCAACACTTTCCCATTTGGTACCCTGAAGGTTCTTCTGAGAGTGCGGGATTGAACTCTGGAGGGTGATAGCCTGGCTTTCCTGGGAGGCTGCTGGCAGCATGTGTACACATGTGTGTATATGCGTGTGTGCATGTATGTGTGTGTATACGTGTGTGTGTCTCGTGTAAGAGGCCCAGCTGTAGAAGGGAAGGAGACTCTGTTGGCGCATAGGAGCCCCTTCTGCTGGCCTTCCTACCTGCTGGCATCAGCACAGGACAAGGGTACAGAGCTGTCATCAGAGTCACTTGTCTTTCTTGGCAGCCGTGCTGCAGGCAGGGAGCGGGATGCAGTAGCTAAAATAACAACAGAAACTTGCTGCCTTATCAACTGTGAGCCCTTAAAGGGGTTTCTGAAACTGCGTAGCATCAGTTTTTAAACTCTGTTAAATGGGTCTAATAGTATGTGCTCCGCTTATCTCATATGGTCTTAAATATGCTGTAGGATGGGCTTCGCTGATGCCTTAGCAGGTGAAGAGTCTGCCTGCAATGCAGGAGACACAGGAGATGCCAGTTTGATCCCTGAGTTGGGAGGACCCCCTGGAAAAGGGAGGTGGCAATCCACTCTGGTATTCTTGCCTGAAAAATCTCATAGATGGAGGAGCCTGGCGGGCTACAGTCCAAAGAGCTGGACATGACTGAATGACTAAGCATACACACACACGCTGTAGGATCCCCACAAGTAAATGCTTTATAAACCAAGAAGGAATAGACGAGGGCCTGTTCAGTGAGAGGCAGTATGGCCTCATAGTTAGCAGTGGTACGCCAGCAGAGTGGTTATAGCAGTCGTTAGTAGCAAGAAGAGCTAGTCAGATCATGGGTAGTGGTTAGGAGGAGAACAACCACTGCTCCTACTGAGCCAGTTGTTGGGGTTGCTTTTGTAATTTGCTTTGCTTTTTCTTTTTCCAAAGCACTTGTTGAAGGGGATTCTTAGGGTGTACTAGTTTTGTTCTGAGATAGGATCTCTTACCCAGGACATGGCCCTGGCAGTGGACAGGACACACTCTGAACTGAACCAGTGAAATGTCTTCTGTGGCTTAAACTGAGCCTGTTCTGAGCATCGGAGGGGGAGCTTTTGAATTCCCTTGAGAGCCCGTGACCTTGGCATGACTCTGCTCAGGAAGTCAGACAATCTACCGCCCCGATGCCTGCATCTCCCCCATGTGTTCTGTGGCCTTGGCGGCTGTGGGCCTTTTGTTCTGAAATCAACTGTCTGATATTCCTTTGGAATATATGAGTCGGGGGGAAAGAATTGGACGTGTTTCCAGTCTTACTCATGAACTTTTTTCATCTATTAAAGGAATCTCAGTATCACTTAATTAGATGTCTTTTTTTCCCTTCAGTTGATTTGATTAAATATTAGTAATAATAATAATCATAATTGATCTTAGTGTCCCCCCACCCCCCCGTGCAGTTGCGCGCGTGGGTTAGTCGCTCATGGACTGTAGCCTGCCAGGCTCCTCTGTCCGTAGGATGTCCCAGACAAGAATACTGGAGTGGGTTGTCATTCCCTTCTCCAGGAGATCTTCCCAACTCAGGGATCAAACCCAGGTCTCCTACGCTGTGGGTGAATTCTTTACCATCTGAGCCAGCAGGGAAGCCCTCCAGTGCCACTAGTTGCTCATGTATATTTACTCAGTGAGTAGTTGGATTTGGAGAGCTACAGAGGAAGATTTAGAGATTTATTATTAGCTTCAAGTCTAGGGACTATTAAGGCAAACATTTCTTTTTTAATTGAAGTATAGTTGATTTACAATGGTGTGTTAATTTCTGCTGTACAGCAAAGTGATTCAGTTATACATATGGGTACATTCTTTTCTAAAATTCTTTTCCATTATGGTTTATTACAGGATATCGAATATAGTTCTCTGTGCTATACAGCAGGACTTTGTTGTTTATCCATCCTAAACATAATAGTTTGCATCTGCTAATCCGACACTCCCAATCCGTCCCTCTCCCAACTTCCTCCCCCCACAGTATGCTCTCTATATCCTTGAGTCTGTTTCTGTTTTGTAGATTGGTTCATTTGTGTCATCTTTTAGATTCCCCATGAAAGTGAGTGTCGTATGGTATTTGTCTTTTTCTGACTTACTTCACTTAGTCCGATAAGCTCTAGGTCTGTTCATGTTGATGCAAGTGGCATTATGCCGTTCTTTTTTATGGCCAAGTAATATTCTATTGAGTATTTTATATATACACACAACATCTTCTTTATTCGTTTGTCTGTCGATAGAAGTCTAGATTGTTTCCATGTCTTGGCTATTGTGAATAGTGCTGCTATGAACATAGAGGCATATGTATCTTTTTTGAATTTTACCTTTGTTGGATATATGCTTAAGAGTGGGATTACTGGATCATACGGTAGTTCTATTTCTCATTTTTTGAGGAATCTCCATACTGTTTTCCACAGTGACTGTACCAACTTACATTCCCACCAGCAGTGAAAGGGTTCCCGTTTCTCCCTATCCTTTCCGGCTGTTATTTGTAGACTTTTTAATGATGGCCGTTCTGAGCAGTGTCAGGTGGCGCTTCATTGTAGTTTTGATTTCAGTGTTTTTTTCATGTTTGGGCCATCTGTAAGACAAATTTGAGGGTAGGAGAAGGGGGCAACAGAGGATGAGATGGTTGGATGGTATCACCGACTCAATGGACATGAGTTTGAGCAAACTCCAGAAGATGGTGAAGGACAGGGAAGCCTGGCGTGCTGTAAAACCATGGGGTCTCAAAGAGTCGGACATGACTGAGCAACCGAATAACCACAACTCATAGTCTTTTTCTCTGGGTCCCTACCCTTTGCTTCTCCTTTGTAACCACTTTCTTCTTATCTGCCTACATATGGCAGTGTGTGTGTCCCATAGATGAGTCTCCATTACAAATACAGGCAGGGTGATTTTCTCCCTCCTACAGCTTCTCCCCTACACCCTGCCACTGCATGGACAATCCTGCCAGTCCAGTGGCTACTGTAGTCTGGGTTTCATGTGTTGTCAGAGCTGGTGGGAAATTCAAAGAGGGTCTTGTACTACCTTTGCATTTTGGAAATGCAGGCCCACGGGGAACTGACTTGGCCAAGAACACACTGAGTTAGTGAGGTGGCCAGATATGAACCTTGCACCCCTGGCTCCTCCTAGCCCTGACCCAATTCCCAGAGAGCAGACCGTACTTCAGCCAGAAGAGTCCAGCAGATAGTATCCTGGAGGAAGGTGTCCTGCATGGGGGTGTTCAGGGTACCGCACTCTGCCCGTGGGTGACTGATTCTTTGGATACTAAGGAGAGATGGGCTTGGGTCTTCTCTACTGTCTGAAGATGGGACTGTGCCTCCCCCAGCCTGGGAAATGGTATCCTCCTTCCCTGCCAGTGGGTGTTTTCTGTCTTTATTCCTTTCCTGGCTGCTGAGTGCAGTGCCCAGACTGTGGCCGTCAGAACTGCCCTGCAGGTGAATGGACTTGGACTTGTTAGGTCCAGCTCTGCTTGTGGTGAAATCCCAGCAGATCCTCACACCCTACCCACACCCAGGAAATTCTGGAGTCTGCTGGAGCTGATAAAGTTGGGATGTCTGTCGCCTCTGGTATTGCTTTCTCAGTTTTATTAATCAATAATAGGAAATGAAGTCAAGACATTCTTGAATCTGTGCCGGCCTTTTCAGTACTTTTATGGTCTCTGTGTCCTAATACTCACTCTCTTTTTCTTAGAAGATTTTTCTCAGCATTGTAGGAGCACAAGACTGGCTTTCTTGGGGGAAGCCTGGGAATTCATACATGCTGTACAAATCAGTATATATTGATGGATTCAGGATTGAGTCTGCAAGTGGGTGAATTCTCACCACAGGGTGACCCTGTGGATAAATAGGGCTGACTCTAAGGCTGTCGAACACTGGGGACTTTGACATCTACGGGTGTGGGAGAGGTGCTCTGGAGCCAATTTCCCATGGAAACTGAGGGATGACTGTATTACACTGAGGCCCAGTTTTCCTCTCTGTTGTTGTTATTTTAATTGCTAAGTTGTGTCTGACTCTTTACCCCATGAACTGTGGCCCACCAGGACCCTCTGTCTATGGGATTTTCCAGGCAAGAATACAGGAGTGGGTTCCCATTTCCTACCCCAGGGGATCTTCCCCTAAATGGGTGTAATTGTGCCAGTCTTGAAGATGTTGTAAAGATGGCTTGACGTTATACTTTGTGTGGAATAGGTCTCCCTTGTTGCTTGGTGGATCTGTATACTAAGGTGTGTGCTGTCCAGACAGCCTTCCTCCAGAGTGATCTGTGTAGGTGCATTTTTGCAAGGGTTTTCAAGCAGGCTGGTCATCAGAATTGTCTGGGTGCTTTCCAACACTAGCACCCCCTGCACTAGACATCTGGGCGCTTCTAGACCACTCATTCAAATCTCCAGAGGTGGACCCAGCATTCCATCACATAAAAAGACTCCTAGGGAATTCCCTGGTGGTCCAGTGGATAGGACTCCACTTCTGTTGCCGAGGGCCCCTGTTTGATCCTTGGTCAGGAAACTAAGATCTCACAAGGCGAGTGGTGTTTCCAAAATAATGATGATAGTAATAATAACAAAATGAAGAGGTTTCCTGGTGCTTCTTTTGATCCCCAGCACTGTTTGGGAACCTCTGCAGGGTAGGTTTTATTCTAATCCTCTTTGATCAAGGCAATATGGTGGTGTGGTATAAATGATTGAGAGTTGAAATAGTCTGGCTATGTAGTGGTGCTAGATTTGGGCTCTGTTTTTCACAGCACATTATTTTCATGTATTGGGATGGGTTGGGTGAGAAATAAGAAAATTATAAGAAATTGCCTAGTAAGAGAAGGTGTGACGCTTGACTAATTAGAAATGGATAATTTGCTCCTTAAAAGGCCTTTTTTTATAGCATGAAAGTCCAGTGGGATTGTCTCTATTCAGGTGCCCCTATGTTCATTTCCTAGACGCAGGTTTGTCTGTGAGATGAAAGCTTTAAGATGGAGTCAGTCGCCTGCAGTTTCCTCTCTGTGCTCAGATGTGTGGGTTGAGTCTCTTCTGTTTCCCCCACTCCCGCCTCCGTCCCTCACTTCAACTCTGGCTGGCTTGGTGCTGGGAGAACTCTCATCACCTCATGCAGGACTTGGTGCTTGTGGAGTCAGGGAAGCCAGTTTAAATTTTGGCTCTAACTGTTAGATGTCTGGAAACCTCATAAACATGGGAACTGTTCCAAGCTCGGAACTTACCTGAGTATGGCCTGGCACTCATCAGGAAGCCTTGAAGTGTTTCTGTTGAGCAAGTAGAAATATATCAGAGTGGGATGTAAAACGTGCTTCTTTCCCTTTCCTGGTTCTATGACCTGAGACAAGAAATTGATCTCATCAAGTGAGATGTGTTTCCCTTCCTGGTTAAATGGAGTGTTCACATCCCTCTCCTTAGCTTTCCCAAATGAAATATTAAGATGCTTTGTAATACCAGAGAGCAGTGTCAGGTTCTTATATGAGAAATGTTTCATTGCTTGTTAGGACACTGGCATTTGATCAGAATTCTTTCTGATTTGTTTGCCTGTTACATTATGGGGCTTCCCAGGTGGCACAGTGGTAAAGAATCTGCCTACCAGTGCAGAAGATACAGGAGACACAGATTTGATCCCTGGGTTGGAAAGATCCCCTGGAGTAGGAAATGGCAACCTACTTCAGCATTCTTGTCTGGAAAATTTCAGGGACAGAGGAGCCTGGTGAGCTACAGTCCATGGGGTTGCAAAGAGTCAGGCATGACAGCATGCAAGCACACCACACTACAACAGGGCAAATGATTTGTAAGTTTCTTTTCTTCTTCTTCTTCTTCTTCTTTTTTTTTTTTGCTATCTAATGCCTTGGGCCCTGAAGAATTGATGCTTTTGAACTGTGGTGTTGGAGAAGACTCTTGAGAGTCCCTTGGACTGCAAGGAGATCCAACCAGTCCATCTTAAAGGAAAATCAGGCCTGAATATTCATTGGAAGGATTGATGCTGACGCTGAAACTCCAGTACTTTGGCCACCTGATGGGAAGAATTGACTCCTTGGAAAAGACCCTGATGCTGGGAAAGATTGAAGGAGGGAGGAGAAAGGGACAACAGAGGATGAGATGGTTGGATAGCATCACTGATGCAATGCACATGAGTTTGAGTAGGCTCTGGGAATTGGTGATGGACAGGGAATCCTGGCATGCTGTAGTCCATGGGGTCTCAAAGAGTCAGACATGACTGAGTAACTGAACTGAATGCCTTGGGAACCCTGCTGTACAAGGCACTTTGAAGAAGGGTGTTCTGGGAATCTCACGTGGGTTTCCCACACCCCGCCTCTGAGTTTATCTTGAAAAGTCCATCTCATGCGCTGTGTTGCTGGGGAAAGGCGATAGACGCATGTGAGTTGTGGCTCTGGCCGGCGGCCTCGGAGCTGCAGTGCTCACAGAAGCCAGAGAACTGTTTTCTTCTCTTTGTGTCTCATTGGAATCGAGTGGCACTGCAGGACTGGTTTTCTAGAGTGGTTACTAACTCAAAGTGACTAATTATTGCTTCCTATTGTGGTGACTGACGAATGGGAAGGACGCAGGGAGATGATGACAAGCACGCTTTGGTGCCGACAAATGGGGCTGCCTTTTGGAAGAGTTACTTGCATTCAGTATGTGTTTAGTAAATGGGCAGTTATACAGTGCAGTTGCTGGCATCCATCTGCCTGTCCTTGGGGGAAGGTAATGGATCAGAAGCAGCTAACATTTGGCCCTACTGTCATTGAGTTAGTGGGCTCTGAAGCTGGGTCATTTGTTTATCTGAGTCCGGGATGGACTGTTGAAAATTACATATCTGGCCAGAAAACAGTCTTAAACATAGAAATAGAGCAAGAGCAAGTTCCTTAGAGATAACTTTAGTATTTAAGCATTGGTTTAAGCATCCCTTCCCCCAACCATCTACATCACCATCCATCCACCTTCCATTTTGGGAAATGGTTATTAAGCATCTTTGGTTCAGTCGCTCGGTTGTATCTGACTCTCTGTGACCCCATGGATTGGAGCATGCCGGGATTCCCTGTCCTTCATCAGCTCCCCTAGTTTGCTCAGACTCATGTCTATTAAGCATCTACTATGTGCCAGTTCGTGCTAGGCTCTGGGGATAAAAAGATAACATAAGACATGATTGCTGTCCTCAAGGAAACGGCAGTCTAGGGTGGAAGATGTTTCCCTAAATTTCAAGTCAAATTCTTACTTGACACATACCTATTTTTGTTTTGTTTTGGGTCTCATCTCTTTTGAACAAAGCACAGCATGTAACCGTTGTGACATTCTCACTTGTTTTTATAAACCCAAGTTGTGGAGTTGGATTTCGTGTTTTGCATAACTCTAAGCACAGTGTAAGTGCTTGTATTATTAAACAGAAGAGGGAAGAAATCGTAATCCAGAAAAAAAGACCAAATCTTAGAACAGCAAAAAAATCTTAAGGTACCCAATGGAATTCTTAAAAGCTTTTTTTAAAAGCCTTATCGCATATAATATTCAAAATTGCTTTTTGAGCCATAGGTAAATTTAAGTGCAAAACGTCTTCTAAATGTATTAAACTAGGAGGCCAGTTGGAAGGCATAGAGTTCCGTCTTAGCACAGGGACATGCCATTAAAATGAGTGATTCAGAGCATAGGCTTGAGACTGGACCAGCTGGAATTTGGTCTTCTGTTTTACTACTCTTTACCTGTGTGACTTTGGGCAAATTTCTTAACCTCTCTGAACCTCAATTTCCCTTCTTGTAAAATGGGAGTAGCGATGGTATTATTCACCTGAGAGAATAATTATGAGGCTGAAGTGAGGGCAAAGATTTGCCAAGTGCGTAACACAGACCTGGTTTGTAGTAGGTGCTCTGGAAAATCTAGCTATTTTGATGATTATTAGGAGAAAAGGGATTGGGGTTATTCCAAATATGTGTATATATAAATCTGGGTGACTAGAGGTTTTCAGTGGTGGAAATGAGACACATGATTTTGGTTTTATACTACTAACAATCCCTTGAGAAATATTCATGCAATGTTTCTCTTCCCTGGTGGCTCAGACAGCAAAGAATCTACCTGCAGTGCAGGAGACCTGGGTTTGATCCCTGAATTGGGAAGATCCCGTGGAGGAGGGCATAGCAACCCATTCCAGTATACTTGCCTGGAGAATCCCAATGGACAGAGGAGCCTGGGGGGCTACAGTCCATGGGGTCGCAAAGCATCGGACGAGGCTGAGCGACTAAGCGCACAGTACTTCTCCTGTAGCCCTTTTCAGCAACTGCATTCATGTGCTGGGCATGAATGATGAACTAGCTCTTTCTGCAACTAAAGGACTGGTGTTTGTGTGTGTGTAGAGAGCGGGGAGAAGAAAAACTGCCTTAAGCCTCTGAGCAGTGTCATAGATTTTCAGCTAACAGGCCTGAGCTGTTAGCGTATCATTCAGGGGAGTGACCTACTCAGGAGAAAATCCAATTCTGAAATTAATTTCAACACATCAAAAGGCAATTGGTAATTGTAGCTGACATTATATATTTTTAAAGGGTCGACTAACAAGTTGGACTTTTCAGTAACACTTGAAGCAGTGGGTTTGGTGCAGTGGAAATTTCACAAAAGGATCGTTTTCTTAAAAAGAGAGAGGGGAGGAGGGTTTCTCTTGATGTTTTTTTTTTTTTTTTTCCATGGAAGGTAGTTCTATATACTGTTTATAGAAGCCTTGATCCTTTTTAAACTTTAAGGAGCACAGTTGGCCTCTGTGGTAATAAATCGAGAGGCATATGGGGGCTCAGGGACCCTTAATTTATGTGCTCGACTCCTTTCCCCAATTCAGCCGGCTACTTCCTGGGATGGTGTACTTGATTGATGAGTTTCTGGTGTTCTGTGCTGCTGGGATGTCTTTTGAAGTTTCTCCTACAAGGCTTGAGGTTTGCCCCTGTGAGGTGTTAATGGGCTTCCTGCTGGGGCGTTATTTGTAAGGGGCGCTTGTTAGAGGGGCCTCAAAGGGCAGCTGGGGACACCAGAGTTCTTGTTCTTCTGAAGGGTTGACTCTCAGGCCTTGGGCCCCCAGCCTCCCAACTTATGTTTGGAAGACACTGCAGTGTTGTTTTTATTCCTGTTCCCCAGGCCGCTGTTTGTTTAGCTTTAGGGGGCCCCTAGACCATGGCAGGTATTGGCGGTAAGGGATCAGACCAGCCTGGGAACAGACAGGAACCGTGAGTCCGAGAAGAGACTCAAATCCACATGGACGGGAAGACTCCTATCTGGGTAACAAGGGATTGTGTCTTGAGCCAAACAACCAAGTTCCAACTAAACACATGCCCAAGATTGGCCCCTGTGTTGTCTCCTCCGTGGCCTGCCTGCCTCTAGGTTCTCCCTTGCCCAGTTCCGTTCTCATCACCACCAGAGTGCTCTTCATAAAGTGAAAACCTGTTTATGTCACTCTCCTCTTGCAGCTGTGTTCATGGTGTGTGTGCATGCTCAGTCCCTCAGTCATGTCCGGCTGCAGCCTGCCAGGCTCCTCTGCCCGTGGAATTCTCCAGACGAGAATATTGGAGTGGGTATCCTTTTTCCAGGGGATCTTCCTGACCCAGGGATCAAACCCAGGTTTCCTGCATTGTAGGCGGATTTTTTTTTACCATCTGAGCCACCATTTGGCTAAATTCAAGGGCCATCTGCCCCCCGAGGCCCTCCTCGCCCACCGCTCCTTGGCCCCGCAGGCTTGGATCTTCTCGCTGATACGCCTGCAGCACCAGCGCTGGCCTCAGCCACAGCTTTGCCAGTCGTTCTGTACTTGTGTGTTCTTTTGTCTCTTTCCTACATTAGATTCTGAGAGTGTTGAGGCTAAGGATTGTGTTTATCTTTTCTCCCTAACGTGCAGCTCTGAGTCTGGTAATCAATCAACACTTACTGAATCAGTGGAAGCACACCGCTTGCTGTTCCGTTGCCTTAGGATGCCTTTCCCGCCATTCTGTACCGTATTAGAAGAGTACAGACTCGACCTTGACTCTCTATGGGGTGTTGCTAGCTCCCCACAGGTGTGTCCCCAGGTGACAGTGATATAACCAGTAGTTTTAGCTAGTGTTGATCGAGCACATTCTGTGTGTCAAGTGAGCATACACCTCATCTAACTGTTACGATACCCTTTCAAGGAAGGTTATCTTTGGATAAGCTTGAGCCAACTTTCCCTAGAGAGTGGTATGTCCTTAGGTGTGAGCAGGAAGATCTGAATGTTAAAGGCTTCCACATCCTTTCTGGCAGGTCTTAATACCCAAAGCAGAATCTTCTGAAAATATTCATTAGCATAGCAAAACTGGTGAGAAAAATGAAACCTCCTTTAACTCACTCTTCCTTTGAAAACATAGAGGGGAGCTGCTTTCAGTGACAGCTCTATTCACTACAACTGCTGTGGATTCCCTGGGCGCCCTGCTGCTAGAGAGCTGGGTCACTAGTGGCTCTTCTTTCCACTGCTTTGGGAAATTTCTGAGACTTTGTCAGGTCCTAAGATAGTGAGTGAACCAGCCTCTGTGCTGCTCTTTCTTTGGCGTCCAGACAGAGAGAATTTTAAATTCACTCCTCACTCTTGGTGCTCTTGGGACTTTTTAGTTGTACTTGACTTTGAAAACTTGTGAAAGAAGAATGACAACTTGGCTGTTTTTCGAGTCAGTGCCCTTGACAGCATTTCCATGTGCTGCTGTGTCCCCAGGACTGACTTTGCAATTCTTTCTGAATTGTGCCATGAAGATGGGGAGAAGCGTACTTTTTGGAAGGGAAGTTAGAAGATTAAAAAAGTGTAGAAATGCAATAAGCCCCTTGCCAGACTTAGAGGATCTCAGTCTAGTGTTGAGAGACCCAACTGATGTCAAGAAACAGCTGTGTCTGCAGGCTTCAGCAGCATGCCTGTTTCACCATAGTGCTCAGATCTGCCCTGTGGAAGATATGAGATTTAGACGGAGAAGTGGCAGTCTCGAGCTGAGCTTCCCTGAATCTGAGAGAAAGGAGAGGAAGGGCAAGCTAATTCCCCAGAGACTGGAATGGCCAAGGGCAGCCAAGTGGTCGTGTCCACTCACCTTTGGCTAGAGAGGTTGTTAAGCCTAGCCTCAATCTTTGGAAATTGGTCAGATTGACTGTGTGGTGGGGAGGTGCCATATACATACATACATACATACATACATACATATATATACAGTGTATATATAAAATGAGTGTATATATATATACACACATGATTTACAATGTTGTGTTTCAGGTGTATAGCGAAATGATTCAGTTATATATATATTCTTTTTCAAATTCTTTTCCTTCAGAGGTTATTATAGCAATAAGCTATTGAATATAGTTGTATGGACATCTCATAGTCTAACTCCCAGAATCTGGTTCTGGGGCCCTCAACCAGGCTCTACTGTTTGCTTAACAAGTGACTTGCCACGCTGGGCCCCAGTATCCTCCATGGTAAAATGAAGATAACCATGGTACCTACTTTGGATACCATAGGTAGAGGGTCCAGAAAGCTTGAAAGTCCGCACAGTGATTAGGGACTCAGCTTCTTTTACCTTGCATCATTACTATCCTTAACATGTGCCTTCTATCTCATGGTCCAAGATGGCTTCTTTAGTTCCTGCCATCATTTCTACGTTCCAGCCAAGAAGGGGAAAAGGGAAATGGAGGGTGTGGCCTGAAAGTTGCCCACTGCCTCATCCCATTGGTGAGAGCTTAGCCATATGACCATGTTATTCAAAAAGTAAGTTAGGGAAATTTTAGTGTTTAACTGACACCCAACTAAAAAATATATTATTATGTAAAAAAGAGAGATTGGCTATTAGGGAACAACTGGTGGTTTCTGTTCAAGTGGTAGGTGTTCAATAAATGCTATTACCACCACCGCCATCATTACCACCATCAACGATCATCATCATTTCTGATCTTAGCCTGTAAGATCATCCTCCATGAACTTGCTTCCTAACTTGCCCCTTATTTTCCATTTTAGAGCATCTTAGCTTGCTTGCACTTTGTTCCATTGCACAATTTGTTCTATATCCATGTACCTCTGACAACCTTTTGTAGCTTTAAGTTGACAACATAACCATATCCCTCAATGTCTCATGTGACAGAAATGGATATTAAAGCTGGTGGGATATTGACAACTTAGAAACAGGGGAGACTAGAGCATGAAGTCATAACCCATTTAGCAGCTTAATTAAAACATTGCAGGAAAAGTTGATGAAAAGAAGAAAAAAGCCTAACTACCTTTAAATGTAGGTTCAGTTCAGTTCAGTTGCTCAGTCATGTCCAACTCTTTGTGACCCCATGAGTCGCAGCACGCCAGGCCTCCCTGGTTAAGACTTTGTTTTATTTTTAACCCCTTCTACTTGGATGTTTGTGGGCCTGTGTTGAAGACACCTGAATCTCCACTGAATTCTTCTCAAGGCTTTAGTCTGGCTGTCCAGACTCCTGACAGTCCTTTGAGGTTTTCAAAATCCTTGTCCCTGGAAGGATGTGAAAACCAAGTTTCTTCTAATTCCGAAGCAGTTGAAATAAATGAAGGGATTTGTCCTGTGGATCTTTTTTCATGATTTAAATGCTTTGCAGGAGTCCTATCTGGTCGAGATGGTTCATTGAGAAATCACGTGGACTTTGGACTCATTAAAACCCTGAGGAAGACAAATGCCACGTTTCTGCTACAAATCCCACTGAGGCTAATTTAATGGAGTTCTGGCTAGCCTTTATGGTTTCCATCAGCCACATCTCACCTCCATCATTTGTCTCCTCCTTTCTTCTTTGAAAAATACTGTGTCAGAAAGTGACATTTTTCTCCTAGAAGAATTATGACATGTTTATAACCTTGCTTCTTTCTACCAAGTCACTTATCTTTAAAGATGAAGCCATGGAGACAAAGAACCGGGAAATCCTGGACAGAAGCATTGAAGTCATCGTCATTTTTCCCCTCTTTTTCATCCTTTTCTCCTCCCTCTTGATGCTCTCTGAGAAATTTCTTGGCAATACCTCTTCCTTCTGTTCCTTTTATTATTGTTCTAGCCAGGCCGTCAGCATTCCTTGCTAGGACTGTTGCAGTAGTCTCCTGGTTGTCCTGCCTTTTGTGTCTCCCCCATCCAGTGGACATTCTCTCAGCACAGGTCTGGCTGGGACACATTTTTGGTTACAGATAGTCACTGCTTTCTGTTGCAGTCAGTGGTATGGAGTCAGCCTTCCTTGACATGAGGTCTGAGGCCAGACCATTGCTATGGTTGCCTGCTAACACATCAGTAAAAGGCAGAACAGATAGCATGGTGGTAGGTATCATTTACAATCCGCTTTTACGGCTGAAGAAATGGAGGCTGGGAGATTAAGTAACCTACCTCATGACACCTGCTAAAAAGTAGTGAGATCAGAATTGATCTTTGAACTGTCACTCAAGTGTCACATATGTTAGGCTCATTTCTTTCTGGCCTTTCTCTGGCCGCCTTCCCTGTGCCCTGGCTTCTAGCCCCACTGATTGCCTTTCATGCCTTATTGTCTGGAACGTCAAGACCTGCACACTGCCCATGTCACTGTATGTGCTTTTGCAATTTCTTCTGCCAAGAGTGCCTGCCTTTGCATTTTTGACTGGCAGAGCATTCCTTCGAGGTCTAGTTCCCAGCCTCCTCTTTGAAAATCGCCCCTGTCCCTTGTGTTATGTAAATGAGCCAAAGATGGGCACTGTGTCTTGGCTGCAAGGTATGTATTTCTGCACAGCAGCCTGAGTGAGACCCACAAGCTCAAAGACCCAATGGTACCAAATGCAAATTTTTACACGTGCAATTGCTTTAAAAATAGCCCAAACAAGTAGGTTTTTAGCCATTTAGGATCTGTCTGCTTTGCATGCCCTGTGAAATAGCACCCGGAATCTGTTGGTCATTGATAAGATGGAGGCTTGTGGTTCTAAACCTCAAGCTGCTACTGTCCTTGGAGCTCTGTGACTCAAAGACCCCCACCACCCTCCCCGCTGCTGAATGACAGCACTTAGAGAAGTAAGTCTCCTCTCCGGTTCCCCTCCCCCAGGAGTTCCCTGATCCTTCTCCCCTTCTGAATGGTGAACCTTGAGCCAAGCCTCTGGGTGGTCTCTTGCTACAAAGGACGTCCCTTCCCGATAAAGCTTTCCTTGGGCCTCATGCTCATATCTTTTCCCTTGACCAGCCCCCAAGTCACTTGAACCCCTACACGCCCAACAGGTTGGATCACTGTTTTATGAGTTTCCATCATGTTTCTTGAACCTGCTTCCTTTACTGTACTCATTGCATTATTGCATTACCCCAGTTGGCCGTGCATCACAGAGCCGAGGAGCTCTGGGTTCAGCACTGGGAGAGGTTTCACCTGTGAGCATGATCGCGTTTTCCCATTGTTATGAATCGATTTATTGTTTTGCACTTAATTGCACTTTATCTTGGCATCCAGTATAAAACTGTCGGTATTTTGTGAAATACTCAGGATTGATCTCATCAGTTTAATTTCCCCTGATTTAGGGAAAAAAATAACCATCGGAAATACATTGGGGAGGAGGATGGCTAAAATTTAGAGCACTTTTCATCGAGTCTTATTTTGATAGTTGTGCCTGTCCTGGCCCGTCCTTTATCTGGTTTGCCAACAAAAACAGAATAAATAGAATAAATAAATGAGGGGAGTGTTACTGGCATTATGAAAGGATTCTGCTCAACACGGTTCTTTCCCAGCTGTGCTCCCCTAAGACAGTGGTGGTTTGTGGATCGGTAAGGCCTGGTGGGGGGAATGGAAATGTAGGAGCAGGCAGCAAATGCCGATCAATATGCTGTGAAAAGGAAGCGCTCTGAAATGGCCTGCGAGTCATGTGCAGCTTTTCTAGAATAAGTCTTTTTAGGGTCTTGCTTGCGCCCTGTTTATATAAGCCTCCTAGATTGCCCTAAGGCTAGCAATGTGAAGACATTTCTTTTTACTGTCTTTGTTTTTTTATTTTTTTAAATTTTAATTATGCAGCAGTTTTCCCCCTGGTTTTATTGAGAGATCGCTGATATCCATTACTGATATATGTTTAAAGTGTCCAGCAGGATGGTTTGATTTACAAATATTGTGAGATGATTACCACGACAGGTTTAGTTCATATCCATCATCTCATCGAGATACAGGAAAAGAAAATAAAAATTCTCCTTGTGATGAGACCTCTCTTATTCTCTTAATACCTTTCCTATATATCCTACAGCAGTGTTAACCATAGATATCGCATCAGCCCCTGGTACTTAAAACTGCGAGTTTGTACCTTCTGACCACCTTCCTCTAATCTCCCTCCAAGACATTTCTTTAGAATGAAACTAAAATGTTCGCTCCCCCTAATTCTTTAAATGAGGTTAAAGTTAACCCCATACCAAAAGGAATGTCCTGGGTTAATAGAGATGCTTTTTAAAAAAACAAAACAAATACACCCCCAACCCTAAAATATGGGTTTCTTGGCATTTGGCAGGGTTCAGCTTGAAGTAACTGAGTTCTATTTTTCCTTCAAAATTATTGTCAGAGTGATGTAATATTTTAAGGGCAGCTAAACTTATTGAGCCGACTGCCTGATCTGTTACGTCTGTGACCTGCTTGGCTTTTCAGCTGAGAGTACGAAGGAGGCAGAGCGGCAGGACGCGCGTCAGGGCTGCTCCTTTCGTTCCCGTGTTTCTGGTGGTGGAACAGACACCACACACGGAGACGCTGGCCCTGAAGCAGTCTGTGGTTTCCCCAGCGAGTCTTGAGAGTGAGCTTCCCAGCTCTTCTCCCCTCAGAGCCAGCGAAATCGAGCAGGAACACAATTTCCGACAATATTTTTCCAAGCGGCACTTAGCCACTTGCCGCTCACGGCTCCTCTTCAGCAATTTCCACTTCACTGAACTTTTTGCTGAGCGTGGAGTGACTTTTAAATTTGTTTTGATCCCATTAGAAACACATGTCTGAGGGTTGCCGGGTGGATGGATTTCAGCTGATCGTGTGGAGGACAAGAGAGAAACTTGTCATTTTTGTGTCTCCTTTCAGGAAGGAAGGAAGCTCGGAGGGAGGAGGTAATCCCGGATTGGCTCCGGGTGGTTTATGCCGAGCTCATCTCCAGTCTGCCAGATTAAAGAACAGAATGAATGTGTCGATTGATTTCGTGGGAGCTTTCATTTTGATTATTTGCATACTAGTTTATTAAGCGGCAGCACAGAAGGGCTAAGATTTTTAAAAAATTTTTATTATATCAGGAGCTCAATTATTCTTTGTTCGCGGAAGCCAAGTTTGTGATGAAGCTGTACCATCCCATCTTCATTAGGCAATTTAAGATGTAAATTATACATGTTTTAGAAAGTAGCTAATTAGGGTACAACCTGACACATTTGCATTTCCGTGAAACATCTTTCTGCAGCAAAGATTCTGGCGAGAAGACTACACCATACTGAGTTGTAAAATCTCTCCTGGTGGGAGCTATTTCTTCTCGTAAGGAAACTGGTAAATGTGGAAAGACAGCACGTTATGCCTTCTGAGCCTCTTTTCAGAGGCTTCACCTCCTGTTGGCGTCTGTGGGCTGTTACAGTCCAGGGGCTCTGTCCTTGACATCCCTGTGGAGATGCCCTCATCCTCCTGGGCTTCAGGGTAGTGGGGGTGGGATGACAGAGGAGTCCAGAGATGGCAGAGTCTGACACTGTCTCTTGTTGAGTGTTAGCTTGTCTTTGGGTGTGTCTGTCCTTGGTGCTCTGCAGGGTACCATGCACCAGGTCTGAACTGCACACTGTCTCAGCACCATGGGGTCTCCATGTCTGGGTGTTCTGATCTGCCCATCCCAGTGAGGTTTGTGTGTCCTTAAACCTCAGGGCCAGCTTTCACACTGCCTCTGACTGTGCTGCATTCCAGAAGCTGTGTGGAATGTTGCTTACCTCGAGGAACATAAACCTTGCATTGTGGGGCGAAGGCATTTGAAAATATCTTCTCCTCTCCTATTGCCAAGGTGGCTTAATGTGCACTAAAATTAAATCCATATGTGTGCACTGAGCAGATGGGGAGCTTTGGCGGGGGTTGGAAAGTACACTGCCTTATGTGACTATGATGACACTCACCTGGAGGGAACCTCAGAGTTATAAACCAGGGCAGTATTGCGTAAACAGGATCATGTCCTCATTTACGTTTGCTCTAGAAAACTTAATGTATTCCTGTGAAAAAGATCCTAGCTCTGGACTCACTGTTAATAATCAGATTCATCCTCGAATTCCACATACAGTTAGATGGTGAAGGACAATTCTTTTTATTTTATTACATTAACTTTACGACATGTAATAGTTCAGCTATTTTCAGTGGCAGGTCAGCAATATTTAGAGGGGATGTGCGTTAGAAATGGGAGAGACTATAATTTGATAAAGCATATCAATTCAATTATTTATGTGTTTGTGTGTGCGTATGTGTGTATACACACTCACATGGGTTTCCCTGGTGGCTCAGACAGGAAAGTATCTGCCTACGATGCAGGAGATCTGGGTTTGATCCCCAGGTGGGGAAGATACCCTGGAGAAGGAAATGGTTACCCACTCTAGTTTTCTTGCTTGGAGAATCCCATGGACAGAGGAGCCTAGTGGGCTATAGACCCTAGGGTTGCATAGAGTCGGACACGACTCAGCAACTAACACTTTCACTTCACTTGACAGACACACACACGGTAAAGCTGGACAGTCTTCTGGTCTAGTAAGGGCCAGATGGACTGAGAAGGCATCTTAGGGACATAGGTTCCAAAGGCTGAGAAACGATTCCTTGGGGCTCATGAGAAATGATACTGGGTACTTTCTCAACATCCTTTTGGGCCAGGTAAGACCATTTACTTTAAGTCTGGTGTTGGTGTCCATAAACCCACGCTGTAAGTCTAACGAGGCCAGTCTCTCCTTCATATAGAACGGTCCGTGAGTTCGTGGTCTTCATTGCTTGGTGAGGGCTTGTATTCAGACGTGTGGTCTGAGGACCCTCCGCACCAGCATCACTCTTGTCAGATGGTAGGACCTCCAGCCTTGCCTGCCCGTGTGTGTCCTTGTATAAACTGCCTGCACGTTGCTTCACTGTCCTTCCCTGTTATCCACGATAGCCTGTGACACTGTATATTGCCTTCTTCCTTGGATGGCAAGGAGTCCAGATTTTGGATTGTGCCAACAGCTCTTATCTTGGTTTTGCTGCTCAAAAGTTGTCTGTGTCTCTGCCTCATTTTCCTCATCTATGAAGTAGCTGCTGCTGCTGCTGCTAAGTCACTTCAGTTGTGTCCGACTCTGTGCGACCCCATAGACAGCAGCCCACCAGGCTCCCCTGTCCCTGGGATTCTCCAGGCAAGAACAGCAATACCCTCATAGGGATTTTTCAAGCATGAAGAAGAGAATATTTGTAAAATACGCATCGCATCCAGGAGCCTGATGATAGTACATGGTGGTTATTAGTGCAGTAATGGTGACACTCATGTCATATTTCCCATTCTGATAGGACCTGTCTTTGAAAAAGGGTTCCTGCCTGCTTTGTTATCTTCCAGGCCCCTTCTCTGTGTCTGGAGCTTGTTTGATGGGTGATGGGGTTGTTGTTTAGCACTAGCATGAAAATCCTTGGTCTTTGGAAAACTTGATTTGAGTCAGAGATAGCAGTCCTGATAACTTTAGCTCCACAGGGAGCATTCTAGAAGCCTGTTACTGGACAGCTTCTTTGCTAGCAGGTTCGGGCAAGTCCACGACTGCTGTTTGGGGTGTACCACATTGCACAGAGGTGAATGGAACGAGAAGGTGTAGTTGCTGAGCAAAGTTCAGCTCACAGTTTCCATCATCACGTCACTTTGGAATGAGATGGAAAATGAAGAACCTGGAAAAATTTTCAGTTGCCCATCAGCTTGGGCAGATGTCATCTTGGATGGGGGGGTGGTTGCGAGACACAGAAGCTTGAAACAACAAATCCTAGGGCAGTGGGCTGGGGTTCACCATGGACACAGCCAGTTAGGTGAGACTTGTAACCATAAGCTTCCTGAATGGCCAGCATTGAATTAGCATTGGTCTTGCAATAGTCATAAGGGCTTTCCGTCATATTAGGGGGTAATGAGGTCATGTATTAACTAGGTTGGCCCTGAGGTCTGATGACCCAGGTTAAAATCTTAGCCCTGTTTTCTAGCAGCCAGATCACTTTCTATATCCTGTGCATGCTAAGTTGCTTTAGTCATGTCTGACTGTTTGCAAACCTATGGACTGTAGCCCGCCAGGCTCCTCTGTCCATGGAATTCTCCAGGCTTGAAAAATCCCTATAAGGGTATTGCTGTTCTTGCCTGGAGAATCCCAGGGACAGGGGAGCCTGGTGGGCTGCCGTCTATGGGGTCGTGCAGAGTCGGACACGACTGAAGCAACTTAGCAGCAGCAGCTACTTCATAGATGAGGAGTGGGTTGCCATTTCCTTCTCCAGGGGATCTTCTTGACTCAGGGATTGAACCCTCATCCCCTGTGTTGCAGGCGAATTCTTTAAAATCCATCCTATTTCTTTCTACCACTAGATCATAATTTCTTTTATGGAAAGAACCATGGCTTATTTGTATAAACATTATACATCATTTGGTCAAATTACTTGACATTTGGAATCAGCTACTGGATTTCCAGTCCATACCCTGGCTCGGTATTATAGTGTCCATCACTGGGAAACATTACTGTCTGTATTTTGGGATGTGCTGATTTTTGAGTAGTTGAGGCCTACAAAGTTCCCAGTATTAAAAATGGAAGTTCACACCCACAGACTCTTCTTGTGTGCTGGACACAGTGTTAGCCTTAAACACTTGTTAACTTTTTTTAACACTGTAAGGCAGCTACTGTCATTATCATTTTACAGATGAAGAAACTGAGGCACGGAGAATTGTAGAGCTCAGAGAAACATGCCCAAGGTTGCACAGCTTATAAACTTCAGAGCTGGGCAGTGGGATTTGGGAAGCAAAAAAGGTTATCTGTGTGTTTGCTCACTCTTTTCCCCTGCTACCCAAGCCAGCTGATAATTCCAGTATCCTCTTTCTCCTGTGAGAGCGCAGAGTCCAGGCTTTGGAGCAGGACGATCCTGCATTGGTTCTGAGCTCCAGCACCTACCTGTGTGTCACCTTGGGCAGTGTGTGACCTTGGACAAGTTATTACCCTTCTCTGTCTCTGTATCCATAAAATGCAGATAATAATAATATAGGTACCTTCCTGAGAGGCTTTGATAAGATAATGCAAGTAAAGCACCAAACCTAGCATAGATTACAAATATAATGGCCTTGTTTTCTGAATTAAAAGTAGGGAGACAGAGATGAAAAACTCAGTTTAGGGATAATAAAATGGACTATCTATTTATTTATTTAGGGTCAGTCAGTTCAGTCACTCAGTTGTGTCCGACTCTTTGTGACCCCATGGACTGCAGCACACCAGGCTTCCCTGTCTGTCATCAGCTCCTGGAGTTCACCCAAATTCATGTCCGTCGAGTCAGTGATGCCGTCCAGCCATCTCATCCTCTGTTGTCCCCTTCTCCTCCCACCTTCAATCTTTTCCATCATCAGGATCTTTTCAAGTGAGTCAATTCTTGGCATCAGGTGGCCAAAATATTGGAGTTACAGCTTCAGCATCAGTCCTTCCAATGAATATTTAGGACTGATTTCCTTTAGGATGAACTGGTTGGACCTCCTCGCTGTCCAAGGGACTGTCAAGAGTCTTCTCCAACACCACAGTTCAAAAGCATCAATTCTTTGGTGCTCAGCTTTCTTTATAGTCCAACTCTCACATCCATACATGACTACTGGAAAAACCATAGCCTTGATTAGACGGACCTTTGTTGGCAAAGTAATGTCTCTGCTTTTTAATATGCTGTCTAGCTTTTCTTTCCAGGAGCAAGCATCTTTTAATTTCATGGCTGCAGTCACCATCTGCAGTGATTTTGGAACTCCCAAAAATAAAGTCTGTCACTGTTTCCATTTTTCCCTATCTATTTGCCATGAAGTGATAGGTCTGTATACCATGATCTTAGTTTTCCGAATGTTGAATTTTAAACCAACTTTTTCACTCTCCTCTTTCACTTTCATCAGGAGGCTTTTTAGTTCTTCACTTTCTGCCATAAGGGTGATGTCATCTGCATATCTGAGGTTATTGATATGTCTCCCGACAATCTTGATTCCAGCTTGTGCTTCATCCAGTTATTTGGGATAACTTCTCTTTATTTTCTTTCTTTATTTTGGCTGTGCCATTTGGCATGTGAAATCTTAGTTCCCTGACCAGGGATTGTACTGGTGCCCTCTGCATTGGGAGCATGGAATCCTAACCACTGGATCTCCAGGGAAGTCCCAGATGGTCTGTTTTAACTAGCGATCATCTCCTAAAAGTAGGACGGCTGCCCAGAAGAATTATAAGATGCTCACAAGGAAGGTGGAGGAGCTCAATGATCGAAGAGACTGAGAGGCCGGGGCCAGCAGGACCTGTGTTGTTTGGGAGGGGCGCATCTCAGGACATTCTCATACACCCTCAGATTGCCAGTCATAATAGCATAATACCTAATAAAATATAACCTGAAAAATTTCAGTTTTATCTTTCAGACTGTTAATAGTTATCTTAATATAGGAGTAAAGGTTAAATATTAATAGGCAAAGCTTGTTATTAAAGCCACCTCTGTCTTAAAATTGTAACTGCAGTTTAAAATCCATGAGAGGAATATAGGTAGCATGTCAGATTTAGGGGAAGTCACCATCTTTAAGACCCTGATGCTGGGAAAGATTGAGGGCATGAAGAGAAGGGACAGGGGATGAGATGATTGGATGGCATCACTGGCTACATGGACATGAGTTTGAGCAAGCTCTGGGAGATAAAGAAGGACAGGGGAGCCTGGTGGACTGCAGTCCATGGGGTTGCAAAGAGTACAACACGACCGAGTGACTGAATAACAACAGCCATATTTAAGAACTGTCAGCTCCTAGACTTTTAAATTTCAACTTTGCCTCTCTCAGTAGGTCTGGCAGACAGCTTTTTGGGGAGAGCTGTACTTTTGCAAAGAAAGAATGAAAGGGAAAGAGAGTGTGTAAGAGATGAGAAACCCCATGCACGGGCCATAGGGGCGGGTCTCTGATGACCCAAGGCAAGGCCCCTGGCCTTTTCCACTGTCACCTGGATGCTCTTGACACAGATTCATGCCTCAGCAAAATTGGAAACAATTGACCACACATCAGCATGTTAGGTTGCGGAAAGTTGCGGAGGGGTAAAACGACACTGTTTGGTCTGGGAATGCCAAGGCTCCGTCCTCTCTGATTACAAAGCCAATGAGGATGGGAGGCAGGGCTGCAGATGGCCTCTATGAGCCAGGAAGAATTTTGATGCCCTAAAATGGCACATATTTTTATCCTGGAAACATGGTGTTATCTAATCTTGAGCGAGTTGGATTGAAGCAGTGGAATGGCAATTGAACTTTGCTTCTAAGATTTTGCTTCCTGAGTTAAGGTTGAAGTCAGGTCAGAAAGATTCTGTTTCATCTGCCGAGTTTTGAGAGCGAAAGCAAAGAGCCGGTGGCAGAACTTCTGAACGATTTTTAGAGGATGACCTAGCATCCCCGAAGTATCCAACACACCAGCTTGTAAGATCAAGGATCAAAATGAGATTTTTGTTCCCCAGAAAGTTTTCAAAGTAAGAAAAGTCTCTGAGATTACACTCAGCAGCCCCGTTTGGTTTTGTTTTGTTCTAAACACACACACAGAGTTAAACAAGTTTTCATCTGTCCTGGTCATGCTGTCCTCTTTTGATGATTAATTGGCAGTCTTGGCTTTGCCCTATAGATGCCAGAGCCCTTGAAGGTGACCTCCATGGAGTGGTGTCAGCCTACACAGTGACTTATCACAAGGCTGAAAGTTAACATCTTAAATGACAGTTTGCCTTAACATCCCTTTTGGGGGTTTCTCAGTGTCCACAAGACCCTTTCCATTCAAAGTGTCACTTTTTTTTCAGCTTGCATGTGAACTCTATGTGGTCACTTCTTTTCACTGAAGCAAAAATAATGGTAATGTTCTCTTTTTGATTTTTTTAAGCCTCCTTGCCTGATGTTTATGAAGCGATTCTCTTTAACATTTCTTTTTTTAAAATTTTGGCTGTACTGGGTCTTTGTTGTAGCATATGCGCTTCTCTCTAGTTGCTCCGCAGCATGTGGGGGCATGACTAGTTCCCCAACCAGGGATTGAACCCATGCTGCCTGCACTGGAAGGCGAATTCTTAACCACTGGATCACTAGGGAAGTCCCTCTTTAACGTTTTGAAAATTTCCATGGTGGTCCTGTGGATGTTTTTGAAATGGAATTTTGGCCATTGCCTCTTCCTTTCCACTCCCTCTGTTGAGGGTGGGATATTTACTCGCAATGCATGTGCTCGACATTTTAGAGACGACCTTGCTCTTTTTGCTCCTTTTCCTGGGGAAACTGGGAAAACAGCTGAGGAAAGGGCAGTGAAATTTCTTTCAGGACAGCTAATCTGGAGGGAATGACATATCTTAGGAGTAAACACCATTAGACAACCTGTCGTTAGACCACAAGTAATCACTGGCTAATAACACCCTTGCATTTTCGTTTCTAACAATTCTCATGCCTGTTATTCGAGATGTGAAGGATCAAGTTGTGATTAATAAGTAATTTCATTTTTTTCCTTAGCTGGGAAAAGTGAGGAATGCGTTTTAAAATGTAGTATAGAGCATTATAGAGAATATGCTAGCATTTTTCTTAGAAATAATACACAGGCAGCCATAAAAGGGAAATGAAAAAGGGTCAGCTGTGGAGATACAGATGGACCTAGAGTCTGTCATACAGAGTGAAGTAAGTCAGAAAGAGAAAAATATTGTGTATTGATGTATATATGTGGAATTTAGAAAAATCATACAGATGAACCTATTTGCAGGTCAGGAATAGAGGTGCAGATGCAGAGAAGGGACACGTGGTCACAGGGTGGGGAAAGGGGGAGACGGGACAAATTGAGAGAGTAGCCTTGACGCACGCACACTGCCGAGTGTAAAGCAGGCAGCCGGTGCGAACCTGCGGTGCAACACAGGAGCTCAGCTTGGTGCGCTCTGACGACCTAGATGGGGGGTGGGGGGATGGGAGAGGGGCCTAGGAGGGGATACATGTGTGCATATAGCCGATTCACTTTGTTGTACAGCAGAAACTAACACAACATTGTAATCATATCCCAATTTAAAAAAAGCCATCCACATGTGGTTGTGAATAAAAATAGTGTGGTGGAGCCTGAACCCTTTTGATGCAGAATTATCAGTGGAATTCACTTCTGGGTGTATACTGAAAAAAGTTGAAAGCAGGGACTCAAACAGATATTTGTACACCAACATTTATAGCAGCATTATATATAACAGCCAAATCTTGAAAACGACCCAACTGTCCATTGACAAATGAATGGATAAGCAAAATGTGGTGTATCTGTGTGTAATGGAATAGTATTTATCCTTTAAGAGGAAGGAAATTCTGGCACATGCTAAGCATGGATGAATCTTGAAGGCATTATGATAAATGAAATGTCGGTTACAAAAGGATAGATACTGTTTAATTTCCCTGATATGAAGTACTTGGAGTAGTCAGATTTGTATAGACAGTACATAGAGTGTTGGTTGCCAGGGGCTGGTGAGGGGGAGGAGGAGGAAATTGGGAGTTAGTGTCTGAAGACTTCCCAAGGCAGTGGCACCCCACTCCAGTGTTCTTGCCTGGAAAATCCCATGGATGGAGGAGCCTGGTGGGCTGCAGTCCGTCGGGTCTCAAAGAGTCGGATACGACTGAGCGACTTCACTTTCATGCATTGGAGAAGGAAATGGCAACCCACTCCAGCATCCTTGTCTGGAGAATCCCAGGGACGAGGGAGCCTGTTGGGCTGCCGTCTATGGGGTCGCACAGAGTCGGACACGACTGAAGCGACTTAGCAGCAGCAGCAGACTTCCAAGTTTCAGCTTGGGAAGGTGAGAAAATTCTGCAGATGGATCATGGTGAAGGTTGCACGACAATGTGGATGTGCTTCGATGCCCTGGACTGTGTTCTTAAAGATGATTAAAATGGTAAGTTTTATATTAGGTCTCCTTTACCAGAATAGGAGGAAATGACAACCCTCTCCAATATTCTAGCCTGGAAAATCCCATGGACAGAGGAGCCTGGCAGGCTATAGTCCATGGGGTGGCAAAAGAGGTATGACTTAGCAACTAAACACCGTAACTTCACCAGAGTATTTAAAAAAAAAAAAAAAAACGCGCACATACTAGCACGTGGACCCACCTGCCAATGTAAGCACAGACATTTTGGAGGAAGATGCACAGAAAACTGGTACCAGTAATTATATAAAATTATATACAGCAGTCCAGGGCCCGGAACCACAGTGTTCCAGCACGCGGAGTATGTTCTCTGAATACTTTTGAATAGCCGAGGGTGGGTGGAGGGGAGGAGGGAGGGCGTACTTTCATTGTTGGTATCCTTTCATGCCTTTGGGGTTTTCAGGTACTGTGTGGCTTCGTTACTCATTCAAAAAATAAATTCCCTCCTCAGATCCAGTGGCAGTGAAAATGGTCCAGGGCGATGTAAGCTCCCCTGAGAGAGTTTTGGGCTTGCAAAATGGTCGTTGCCTTATAGATCAGTTGACCAGAGCCCCCGGCCTCTGAGGGAGCCCCTCAGGGACAAAGGTGAGGGGGTGTGGGCTGGGCAGGGGATGGCGACTCGAGGAGTGTTTCCAGTTTTTGCCTGAGCCAGACAGGTGTTCTTGTCAATACGTCATAGCTCATGTATTTTCCTTTGTTCCTGGATGGGGGCAGGGGCATGGTGCTCTTTTCTCACCTTCAAGGGCTTTAGCATTTTTCTGTAGCAGAATGTGGTCTTTTCCCCCCACCCACCTCCTCTCGACCTTGGAATTGGTCTAGTCTTGCAGGAGTCCCGAAGTGTAAATTGAGGGAAATTTAATGCATCTGGTTGAATCCTACCTGATGTCCTTTCTATCTGTGGCCTCATGAAAGTCACCTGATAACTTTCCTCACTCCACCCTCACCCCTCCCCCCGCCCCAGTGACCATCATATTCCACTCACCTGGGCCGATAATTGATCTTCTCGCTCAACTGTGGGTGCCAGTTAAGAGGTTTGATAAGAACCTATTCATATCCGTATGTAGGATTTCTGAAGAGAACCCTCCTGACTCTGAAGAAGGTGCTGGCCAGTTAGCCTTTCTGGGATAGTTTCTCAGATGGTAATGAGCAGAGTTAAAGACACTGGAGAGAAGTGTAAACTGTTGGGCATGTGCCCTGGGTCAGCATAGAGAAATGGACAGTTTGAGGTCGGGGGGAGGGTGGGGGAGAGGAGAAAATTTGTTCTGCTGTTGTAGAAATCAAGAGTCTGAGCTGAAGTGATGGACTGTGGTGGTCAGAGCCCTTCCCTGGAGATAACAAATGAGGTACTTCCTTTTGATTTCTCAAAATAATAATACAGGCCTTTGCAACCCTATCTGAATCATCACAGTAAGTTCATACGGGGTAGATGCTGGCCTTTTCACAGCAGCTAGGCCGTGTAGAAGTGTGCCATCATTTTGCCCTGTGGCCGGAGGCTGGAGAAGTGGTGGTTTTTAGATCCGGACGAAGAGTCCTTGTTTTGAGAAGTGGGAGGGGGTGGCAGTGGTACACAGTCCTTCTTGTTTGGATGGTCTCTGGGGAAATTGGGACTCCCTGGCGCAGGACACACATCCTGGCAGAGCATCCTTGCTGTTACCCTGCAGGGTGAAAGAGGAAAAGGACCGAGGTGAGTTTTGTTACAGACCGGACAAAGAAATCAACTTATTGCCACCTTAACTTCTCTGTCGTGTTGAGCATGAGAGGTTTACAGACTGTGAGCCACTGGCCCCTTGAGAGAAGGGGGCCGTCTCCCGACTCTACAGAGCTCTGGTGTTGTGACCTTTGGAACAGATCCCTCATCTCAGCGTTCCTTTGCGGAGCTGGTCCAGGCTTCCTTTGCTGAATGAATGCGGACTGTGTTCTGATGAAGGCTGGAGGAAGAAAAACCACCTTGAGTCAGGGTTTGGAGAATAGCAGTCCTTGTCTCTCTGCTGGGCACATGCTTGGTTGATTGATTGAAAATCTAGAAACCTGTGCTTAAATATAGAACAAATAGATATTAATATACTCCCTTTTGAGGAGAAGAGGGAAACTACTATTTATTGAATGGAAACTCTGTGTTCTATGTAGAATTTTTTTTCATAGTTCTCCCAAGAATCTAGGGAGGCAGATAATAATGAATAACCTTAATTACAAACAAAACTATGTGTCAGGTCTCTTGTGACTATTTTGTGTGTAAAATTTACAGATTTACTCTTTTCAAGAGTGTTCTGAGGGTAGATGCAAGAACTCAAGATGGTGGAACCCAGAAAGGTTAAGTAACTAGTTCAACGTTATATTTGGTAAGTGACAGAGCCAGGATTTGAACCCAGATATTCTGGCTCCAGAGCCCAAGCCTGCACTTACCCATTTTCTTCATGAGAAGCCACATGTGATTTGCCTAAGGTCATGGGACTGTATATGATCAGTTTTATTTTCTTATTTGTTCCGATCGATCAAGGGTAGTGAAAAGTTTAGCCTTCCTTCCCCAGGTCTTCTTGGCTAGAATAATGGAGATACTCTGAGCCATCCAGGGTGCCCATTTAGAAAGTTTGGGTTTTGCTTCAGTGCATATTGAAAAAAGGAATTGAAGGGCCACCACAGAAAGAGGTGGGTACAGCCCATGGAGACCTTGCTTTCCAGGATGGGGAACAGTTCCATCGTGTTAAGTCCTTGCAGCTGCTTCGGTCTAACCGCTTCTTTTCTCTCCTGAAAAAAAACCAGAACAAAGCAAAACAAAAAGTCCAGAGAGGAGTAGTGGTCGGATCAGCTCTGTTCCCTTTGGGCAGCTGGCACTTGCTCCGGCATTGTGGCCAAACTTGCCATGACAAATACAGCCCCAGGTGGTCCCTTTACTAAGAGCATCATCCTTTAAAGTGCTAGGTAATTGGTGCTTTGATTTCCAAACCAGATAGAGGCCTTTCTCTGCAGATCAGGATTTCTGAAGCTGGCATATGTCATAGACACCAGAGCAACCACGTAGAGAACTTACTTTTTCTACTGAAAACTTTGTTACTAATGAAGGACTGAAGTCTTCTGTCCACTGTAGCACAAATACTGATCTTTTTTTTTTTTTTCCTCCTGTTGTATCTAAGGAAGATAGTTTGTGGTGGCAATACCACTGGAGTTGGGATTTTCTGTGATGGGGAATAAATTGAAACAGTACAAACTATAAAATCTTCCCAAGTGGCGGTTACAGTGAAAAAAAAAAATGCGGCTCCAGCAAAGGGGGTGTGCAGTTACAGGCAGATGGGCCAGGGAGATGGTCTGATTGCCAAGTGGATGGGAGCCCGAGTCTTCAGGTTTTCAAGTAGGTAATTAGCACAGAAAGGAGCCAAACACAGGCTTCTGGCGCCTGGAACAGCAAGTTTTTCCATTCAGGTTGGATAGTGTTAGAGCTGAGATGGGTGCATATCAGTTAACAAATGGAAGCACCTGATATTATGCCTATGATTGGAGGTGAGGGTCATGAAAGAATGAGCAAACAGGATTTCCAGTCCTGAGCTACAGAAAAATATTGGATTGAAAGAGAAATGCAGGCAGCACTGGAGAACCGTCGAGAGCAGGTAATGAAGCCGTAGATCATGTGCTTTTGCCCTCAACTGCTGGCTTCTCTAGTTCGTGGTATATGCGAACGCATTCCAGGAGTCAGAATGTTTGGGTTTATGTTCTGCCTGCTCAGTCTGCGTGGCTTTGAGCACGTTAATTCTTCTCTAAAAGAAGCCCCTATCTATAAAATGAGATCAGTCTAGTAACTACCTCATGAAGTTGTTTTGATGATTAAATGATTATGTTCCTGGATAAAAAGAAAAAAGCCATTTGCCTCTGTTTCTTGCTTTTTAACACAGGCTTGATACCTGGAACTGCAGCAGCTCTCCTGTGCACATGAGACAATGAACATAAGGGGGAAAGTTGGCAATGTTGGGATCATTAATGACCCTGCTGGTCAGCTAGACCAGTGTGTCCCCACAGACTCTAGACTCCCTCCATTTAAGAATGAATCATTGCCGGTTGAGATTTCTGCTGTGTGTAGCCAAATGTATCTTAATTCATACAATTTATTGTATAATTTTAAATTCATTGAAAGCAGGGCAATGATGTAATTACCTTTGAGTTCTCAAGGAGAACCTAACATAATGCCCCACATACAGCAGGTACCAGTGGTTTATGAGGAAATACGTTGTTGGAAAGAGGAGGAAAAGGAGGTTGGTTCAAGTGGTATCCTGGTAAATGTTTAACTGTTAGCTCTCTGGGGGAAAAAGGTCCTGATTTGTAGCTTATGTCAATTTCCACAGTGTAAGTATTCCCAAAGTGGCCGATTGAACTCAGTGATGGGCAGAGACACACATGATCAGCTCTTGTGATCTGGTTCAAACCAGCCCCAGCTCACTACTGGAGGGACAGAGGGAAAAAGGAGGGGGAGAGAAAAGGGAGGGAAAGGTTTTATTAAAATTAGTAATAGTAATACTGATGAAAATAATACCCCTAAAATTGATTGAGGATTTATGGTAGCAGGTTCTGCTCTGAGTGCCTCCCAGGGGTCTTCTCTCTCCTCCTTGTCCTGAATGGGGTCACATGATCTTTTCCAGCTACAGGAGAGGCAGACAAGAGAGAACATGGGCAGGTGGGCATGCTATAAATGACCATTTTTGTGTCATTCCCTAGAACTGGGTCCCATGCCTCTCTGAACACAGGTAGCCATCTGTCAGTGATAAGGGATAGCTCTCCTATGGGTAGCCAGGAGTATCCAAAAGGGCAAGACTTTGCAAGCAGAGGGAGTTATTTCTCAAAATTCAGAGCTGCTTTTTCAGCAAAGTGAACTAGTCCCCTTATCATCAAATTATAAAGTTCTCCCCTGCCTTCTTCCATCTCTGGATACCACTCCAGACATCATAAATTGACCTTGTCCTTCACAATAGAACAGTTGGTTTTCTCGACCAAACAGATCTCAACCCAAGTGATAAATGTGGTGGGAAGAAAGGAGATATGTGCAGATCGTCAAAATACTACTGTAATAAAACACGTCCAGAAGAAAAAACAAGTGCTTCTGTTGCGCTTAATTTGAACTGACGTCCTCCGTGGGTGTGGGGTGGGGACCAGCTATGGCTGGAGTTAAGTGGAGAGAATGAGGTGATGGGATGCCTCTGGGCAGATTTCTTCAGTAGGGGATCAGCTTCCTCCTTTACATATTCTACCAGCGGATTGCTCCCATCAGAGTCCAGAGTCGTCACTGTCCTCTGGCAGGTAAAAAATATAAAGGAAAATGCCAACATTGGAGTTACTTTTACGGGGGTGGGGGGTGGTGGCAGAGATGCTTTTGAACTATGGTGTTGGAGAAGACTCTTGAGAGTCCCTTGGACTGCGTGGAGATCCAACCATTCCATTCTGAAGGAGATCAGTCCTGGGATTACTTTGGAAGGAATGATGCTAAAGCTGAAACTCCAGTACTTTGGCCACCTCATGCGAAGAGTTGCCTCATTGGAAAATACTTTGATGCTGGGAGGGATTGGGGGCAGGAGGAGAAGGGGACGACAGAGGAAGAGATGGCTGGATGGCATCACGGACTCGATGGACGCGAGTCTGAGGGAACTCCAGGAGTTGGTGATGGACAGGGAGGCCTGGAGTGCTGCGATTCATGGGGTCGCAAAGAGTCGGACACAACTGAGCAACTGAACTGAAGGGATATTCCTGTATCATCTTCAGGATTTTTGCAGATTTTATATCCAGGTGTCAGTTCCTTTAAAAAACAAAAGATTACAAGTGATTTATTGGTTCTAACTCATTAGAAGTCCCAAGAGGGTAAGCAAAGTCAGAGAGGGAAGAGATAGGAGGAGATGAATGAGTCTGCTCAAGAGGACTACTCATGAGCCTGGGCTCTGCTGTGTATCCAGTGAACATGAGAATGCTGAAGGGCTGGAAGGCCAGGCCGTGCTTTGCAATGAAGACTCTAACTGGAAGAAACATCTAGAAGAATGGAGGTTCATAGAAGCTGTGATTTCTCAAAGGATTGCAAAGTTGATTGGGAGTCAAAAATTGATCCCTACTTTACCTCTTTGTTCCAGGCCAACACTGGTGGAGCTATCAGCCTTTTGGGGCTTTTCCAGGGTAGAACCCATAACCACAGTCAAGGAGCAGTATTGATTCTTTGTTATTTATGGTGCTTTTCCTGGGTTGGCTGGCATCCTTTCAGTAGGTCCATCCTGTTGTTATAAAGGCAGGATTGCTTTAAGTTCGGGATCAGCATCTGGGGAATCTGTCATCAGCCAACTATTTTGACCTTTCTTTAAGGAGAATGGAAAATACCTTGTCCTTTCACTCTGCTATGAGCATTGCCTAATTCTTCTAAAGCAGGATCTGGCACACTTCTTAAAGGGTCAGGTAGTAAACATCTTCTTAGTCTTTGTAAGTCATACGTTGTCTGACACAGCTTCTCAGCTGTGCAGTTGTAGAGTGAAATCATCCATGGGAGATAAGTCAATGAATGGGCATGGCTGTCTTCCAATAGAACTGCGTATTTACCAAAGCAGGCAGCAGGAGGGGTTTGGTCTGTGGGCCCTTGTTTGCTGATCCTTGTTCTATGGGAGTCCTGGATGGAACAGCCTCTCTCTTGCCAGTGTGGATGACAGTACATTGCAAACATCAACGCGTTGCTATGGTCAGAGACTCTTCCCCACTTGAGTTCAGAGTGGGAAACAAAAATGGGCTAGCAGACCCCTTCTCGTCCTGGTGATGGTGATGTGGCTAGTCACAGGGTGGGGCTGGCAGAGAGCTTCAGGCCACTTAAATAATGTCACTGCCCTCGTCTGGATGAGCCACTGCAATTCCCATGAGATGGTGTTAGTGTGTTTCATGTTGGCTGGCTGGCCACCGTTTAACTTTCTGCCTAGGACTTTTCTAAGGCCTTCCCTTGCTTCCTTCATCCTTCTAATAGTCAGGATAAAGAGGAAAATAAGGTGAGTGCTGACAATTCCCATTTGACACACATAGTAGCTTATACCTCAGCAATTTTCAGGCTCTTAACTTATTTCAAAGGTGACTTACTCTACCATCTTGAAGTGAGGATTGGGATTCACTAGCTTTTCCTTCCAGATGGAGGATGACTATGAAGTAAGGAAAGCAGTTTCCAGTTTTACAAACATGATTTTCCTGATAGGCTTTCAACAGGAAAAACTAACACACAGTTGCATCCTGCACAAATCTATTTTCACTTGAAGACCCAGAGGAGGTGTGCTGGGATTAGGCTGACACTGCATAGACCCGCACTTTTGGTATTAAAATGTTCAGATGCTGACAGCACAATTCCATAGGGTGGGATGCAAGGAGGTTGGCTGGTCTTATATGTTGTATCTACTTGCTTTTGTACACCTACACTGGTTATAGATTGTTAGGAATAGTTCAGCTTCTTCACTCGACGAAAGCCTGGCTCATGTTGCCAGAACCATCCGATTTCAATCACTTTGAGGTCTTGCAAGAAGAAATGACACAACCTCATCCCCTCTTTTCTGGCTAGCACTGTGCCTTCTTAACTTAGATGGGCACCCTCTCTGTGAAAAGGCTGGGTTTACGTATTTTGCTCATTATAGCTGTCACATTCCTTGAGGTGATTTAATGGTGGGGAGGCTTACCAAGTGTGAAGAGTATTTTTAACCCTGCCGTGTGGGTTTGATAGCCATTTGCAGACTAGTAATGGAATCTATAGCTTCATGTGAGGCTGCGGGAAAGAAATGGGGAGGTGGTGGGGGACTGAGGCTGTCGAAGACTTGGGTGTGGACAGCAGTTGGGTGTTTTGATTCTCAAGTGGGCTGGTGGTCTCCTTCCATGCTCTGCTGACAGTTGTCAGTTGGTGGCTTGCTTTATAGTGTATGAAACTGACACTCTCACTGCTGTCCGGCATAAGGAGGCTGTCTGGGTGCTGTGAGGGGTACAGGGGGAGCTGGAAACTTGATCAGCTGGGCATTCATTCATTCATTCAACAGTCATTTTTGAATGCCTTGCAGATACAGCACCCAGACAGCCTCCCCATCCTAGACATCAGGGAGGGACCACGTCTGTTGAGGAAGTGCCTGTCTTGGTGGACGTGGCTGGCCAGTGGTAGGTGGAGTGACTGGGGATGAGAATGGACTGTGAGCAAGGATGCATGGACTCTGGTGTTGGCCTCATTGCTTCCGGCAACGACTGAGGGTGTGTCCCTTGCTCTAGCCTTCCACTGCGTCTACAGTGTGAGACGAGATGAGACATTTCTATGTGGGTGTCAGGGAAGTTGGACTCCACAGAGGCATCTTAGGGGCTGGGAAGGATGGAGGAGGGGGAGGTGAGCAGTTTCTCCTCGTCACAGCAGCTTGGCTTTAATCTGTGTTTGGTATTGGCTCTTCTGGCCAAGGTTTTCTTTGAAGAGAGACTTCCATGACTTACAGTCCAGTTGGAACCAGCTGCCATTAGAGGACCCTCCTCTGCTGGCCCCACAGAGCTCTCTCTTCGAGTTCACGGGGCGTGAGTCGAGACCCGACCGGTAGACCCTGAGCCGGTTAATTATACTGCGTTTTCTCATCCAGAGGTAGGAGAAAAAGGGACCTGAGACTGCACAGGTTGGATGGGGAGGTGGGTTACTGAGTTACTGGAAAACCAGTTTCTAAGCTTGTGATCAGAACTGTTTGCTTCATTCATTGGCCCCTCTCAGGCATCAGTTCCTTTGCCCATTCAACCCTGTGTCAGGCATAAGTGTTCAGTGTCACTATGGGGCCTTCTCAGGTTCACCCCCAGTGAATTTTGTTAATGCCAACCACATGGCATAGGAGACTCCAGTCCCAGCCATGATAGGGAGGTGGCTAACAACCGAGGTTCTGCTCACCTTGTGGTTTGCTCCGTGGGGGAGGCCAGGAGTCCCTGTTCCTTTGATCTCATTATGTCAGGATCATCCGCCTCCCTTTTCTTTGGACCCCATGAAAGGAGTAAGTGTGGAAAGAATGGGCAGTGCAGATTAGTGGGGTAAGGTGGACTTGACCCCTAGGAGTGGGAAATATATTTTGGTAATAGGGTTTTCAGTGTTTAGACTCATGGGTTAAATTCCACGAGTCTAGAATAACCCAGGGAGAAGTTGCACTGGTTTTCTGGACTAAAGGCACACACACATTTCTCCTTTCCTCTTTCCTCCTCACTACCTGTCTTCCTTTGCATATTTTTAACTTCTATAAAAGACCCTGCTCAGAGACTCAGGACTGAGAGCTACAGCGGGTAGTGGTTTATGGACTTATGCTACTAACCAGCCATGGGACCTGAGACCGACCTCCCAGCCGCCCCTTGCTCAGGTGACGGTGGGGGTTGGGCCACAGGATTTTGAAGCCCCTCCTGGCCTTGCCTGGAAGGCAGGCTTCTGTCTGATTGCTGTGTCCGGAAGCATTAAAATTCATTGTCTTCCCGGGAGCCAACTCTCGCTCCATTAAACAGCTTGTCCCTGAGGCAGATGGAATTGGCAAGGGGCCTGTCCTTAAAAGCAACAGGTTGGGTGCTGGCAGGCTCATAAAGGATGTCTCCTGGGAGGTCCAGCCTCCCTGCTGCTCTTGGGGGATTGGAGGGGGCTCTGGACCCTCTCCCAGCCCATGGGGTGGGAGAGAAGCCCTGTTCTCCGGGAGAAGGGATTACTGAGTCTGGGGATGAGGGAAGCACTCCCAGAGGCAGACCCTGAAACACTTGATAGGGGTGGAGGATGATCCTGAAGTGAGCTCTGGATGGACAGGAACGAACTCTCAGAAACAGGAGTTGTAGTAGTATCAGCCCATTGCTTTTCTGTATCTTCTGTCTGCGCAAGTGAGTTATGTATGTTATCAATAGTACCCAGGAGGACATGGTGCCCCATTTTACAGAAGGGAAATGGAGGCTCCGAGAGCTCAAGGGACCTGGCCCAGGTGACTCAGCTGGGAAGTGACAGGGCCGCAGTTGGAAGCCAGGTCTGGCCTCAAACCCCCATCTTTCCATTGCCCCCAGTGAAGAGACTGTAAGAAGAATGGAAGATGAGGCTCTGAGTGGTCCTGGAGTTCAGATGGCTTGGTTTCCAAGACCTGCTGTAACAAATTGCTACAAATGAGGTGGCTTAATGGGAATTTGCTGTATGACTCAGAGAACTCAAATTGGGGTTCTATACCAAAATCATTCCTGGATGTTCTTTGGAAGGACTGATGCTAAAGCTGAAACTCCAGTACTTTGGCCACCGAAGAGTTGACTCATTGGAAAAGACCCTGATGCTGGGAGGAATTGGGGGCAGGAAGAGAAGGGGACAACAGAGGATGAGATGGCTGGATGGCATCACCGACTCGATGGACATGAGTTTGACTGAATTCCGGGAGTTGGTGATGGACAGGGAGGCCTGGTGTGCTGCAATTCATGGTCGCAAAGAGTTGGACACGACTGAGCGACTGAACTGAACTGAGCAACCTAGAGGGGTGGCATGGGGAGGGAGGTTCAGGAGGGAGGAGACATAGGTATACCTGTGGCTGATTCATGTTGATGTTTGGCAGAAACCAACACAATACTGTAAAGCAATTATCCTTCAATTAAAAATAAATTGGCAGATTAAAAAACAAAACAAAACAAAAAAACAAGGTGGCTTAACATAACTGCAATTTATTCTCCCGCAGTGCTGGAGGCTGGAAGTCTGAAATTCTGGAGGTCCTAAAGGAGAATGTTCTCCTGGCCTCTCTCCTGGCTTCTGCTGGGCGCTGCAGTCGTTGGTGTCCTTGGCTTGTGGCCG